>NC_133388.1:146080421-148580421 GCF_047511655.1 Castor canadensis | reverse complement strand
GTTGAGTCTAATCTCCTTAAGCCACATGTTTTTTCTCTTTTAAAATTTTTCTTTTTTTTTTCTATATTCAAATGTGCATACATTGTTTGGATCATTTCTCCGCCCTGCCCCCACCCCCCTCCACCTCCCTAAACCCCCTTCCACCCCCCTCGCTTCTAGGCAGAACCTGTTCTGCCCTTTTCTCTAATTTTATTAAAGAGTAGATATAGCAATAATAAGAAAGACAAAGTGTTTTTGCTAGTTGAGAAAAGGATAGCTGTACAGAGAGACTCCTAGCATTGCTTCCATGCACAAGTGTATTACAACCCTAATTGATTCATCTCTACCTGACCTCTTCACTACTTCCCAGCCACCTTCTCATATTGACCTCTGGCACTTTAAGGTTTCCCTTTTAGCATCAGACACTTTCAAGTTTTGGGTTTCCTACCGATCCCCATTCCTCCCATTTGTGCTCTCCCCTTAGCCTGTGACCCAAGTCCAACAACATTGCTGTATTTGCCCTAAATCTAAAGTCCGCATATGAGAGAGAACAAATGATTTTTGGTCTTCTGAGCCTAGCTAACCTTGCTCAGAATGATGTTCTCTAGTTCCATCCATTTACTTGCTAATGATAAGATTTCATTCTTCTTCATGGCTGAGTAAAATTCCATTGTGTATAAATACCACATTTTCTTAATCAATTGGTCAGTAGTGGGGCATCTTGGCTGTTTCCATAACTTGGCTATTGTGAATAGTGCTGCAATAGACATGGGTGTGCAGGTGTCGCTGGAGTAACCTGAGTTGCATTCCTTTGGGTATATCCCCAGGAGTGGGATTGCTGGATCATATGGAAGATCTGTGTTTAGTTTTTTAGGAAGCCTCCATATTTTTTTCCAGAGTGGTTGCACTAGCTTGTATTCCCACCAGCACTGTACGAGGGTTCCTTTTTCCGCACATCCTCACCAACAGCTGTTGTTGGTTGTGTTTTTGATGACAGTATTCTAACAGGGGTGAGGTGGAATCTTAGTGTGGTTTTGATTTGTATTTCCTTTATGGCCAGAGATGGTGAGCATATTTTCATGTGTTTTTTGGCCATTTGAATTTCTTCTTTTGAGAAAGTTCTGTTTAGTTCACTTGCCCATTTCTTTATTGGTTCATTGATTTGGGGGGAGTTTAGTTTCTAAGTTCCCTGTATATTCTGGTTACCAGTCCTTTGTCTGATGTGTAGCTGGCGAATATTTTCTCCCACTCTGTGAGTGGTTCTTCAGTTTACAGACCATTTCTTTTGTTGTGCAGAAGCTTTTTAATTTTATGTAGTCCCATTTGTCCATCTTTTCTCTTAGTTGCTGAGCTGCTGGGGTCTTATTGAAGAAGTCCTTGCCTATACCTATTGCTTCCAGAGTATTCCTGCTCTTTCCTGTATTAACTTCAGAGTTTCAGGTCTGATATTAAGGTCCTTAATCCATTTGGAGTTGATACTAGTTTAGGGTGATTGACATGGATCTAGTTTCAGTTTTTTGCAGGCAGATAAACACTTTTCCCAGCAACATTTGTTTTTCTCCATTGTATGTCTTTGGTGCTTTTGTCAAAAAATAAGGTGGGCATAGCTGTGTGGATTCATATCTGGGTCCTCTATTCTGTTCCACTGGTCTTCATATCTGTTTTTGTGCCAGTACCATGCTGTTTTTATTGCTGTTGCTTTGTAATGTAGTTTGAAGTCAGGTATTGGGATACCTCCAGCATTGCTCTTTTTGCTGAGTATTGACTTGGCTATTCGTGGTCTCTTGTGTTTCCAAATGAACTTTAGGGTAGATTTTTCACTCTCTGTGATGAATGTCCTTAGGATTTTGATGGGAATTGCATTAAACATGTAGATTGCATTTGGTAGCATAGCCATTTTTACTATGTTGACTCTACCAATCCATGAGCATGGGAGATCTTTCCACCTTCTGTAGTCTTCCTCAATCACTTTCTTCGGGGGTTTGTAGTTTTCCTTGTAGAGGTCATTCACATCCTTTGTTAAGTTTTCTCCTAGGTATTTGATTTTTTTTTTGAAGCTATTGTAAATGGAATTGTTTCCATATATTCTTTCTCAATTTGTTTTTTGTTGGTGTATAGAAACTCTAATAATTTTGTAAGTTGATTTTGTATCCTGCCACCTTGCTGTAGCTGTTTATGGTGTCTAGGAGTTTTTGGGTAGAGTTTTTTGAGTCTTTAAGATATAGGATCATGTCATCTGCAAATGGGGATATTTTGACAGTTTCTTTACCCATTTGTATTCCTTTTATTTCTTCTTCTTGCCTAATTGCTCTGGCTAGGAATTCCAGGACTATGTTGAATAGCAGTGGGGATAGTGGGCATCCTTGTCTCATTCCTGATTTTAGGGGAAATGGTTTCAGTTTTTTCTCCATTAATGATGATGTTGACTATAGGTTTGTCATACATAGCCTTTATAATGTTGAGGTGCATTCCTTCTATTCCTAGTTTTCTTAGAGCTTTTATCATGAAGTGGTGTTGGATCTTATCAATGGCTTTTTCTGCATCTATTGAGATGATCAAGTAGTTTTTGTCTTTGCTTCTATTAATGTGCTGTATTACATTTATAGATTTGCATATGTTGACCCATTCCTGTATCCCTGGGATGAAGCTGATTTGGTTGTGGTGAATGATCTTTATGATATGTTGTTGGATTCAGTTAGCCATTATTTTATTGAGGATTTTGCATTGATGTTCACTAAGGAGATTGGCCTATAGTTCTCCTTTTTGGAGGTGTCATTGTCTGGTTTTGGGATGAGTGTAATGCTGGTTTCATAAAATAAGTTAGGCAGTGTATCTTCCATTTCTATTTCATGGAAAAGTTTAAGGAAAGTTGATATTAGTTCTTCTTTAAAGGTCTGATAGAATTCAGCAGAGAACCCATCAGGTCCTGGACTTTTCTTTTTTGGGAGACTATTGCTGCTTCAAGTTCATTTTGTGTTATAGATATATTCAGGTGATTAATATCCTCTTGGTTCAACTTTGAGTGGTCATAAGAATCTAGAAGTTTGTCCATTTCTCTAAGATTTTAAAATTTATTGGAATATACATTCTCAAAGTAGTCTCTGATGATTCCCTGGATTTCTGTCGTGTTTGTTGTTGTCTCCCCTTTTGAATTTCTGATTTTACTGATTTGAGTTTTTTCTCTCCTCATTTTATTCAGATTTGCCAGGGGTCTGTCAATCTTGTTTATTTTTTCAAAGAACCAGCTTTTTGTTTCATTAATTCTTTGTATGGTTTTTTTTGCTTCTATTTCATTAATTTCAGCCCTTATTTTTATTATTTCTCTTCTTCTGCTTGTGTTGGGTTTTGCTTGTTCTTGTTTTTCTAGGAGTTTGAGATGTAGCATTAGGTCATTGATTTGAGATCTTTCTGTCCTTTTAATATATGCACTCATGGCTATAAACAATCCTCTTAGGACTTCCTTTGCTGTGTCCTATAGGTTCTGGCAGGTCGTGTTTTCATTTTCATTAACTTCCAGGAACCTTTTAATTTATTTTATTTCATCAGTGACTCACTGATCATTGAGCAATGTGTTGTTCAGCTTCCAATTGTTTGCAAGTTTTTTACTGTTGTTTTTGTTGTTGAGTTCTAGTTTTAATGCATTGTGATCAGATAGAATGCATGGGATTATTTCTATTTTCTTATATTTGCTGGGGCTTGCTTTGTGCCCTAAAATATCAGTTTTGGAGAAAGTTCTATGGGCTGCTGAGAAGAATGTAAATTGTGCAGAAGTTGGATGAAATATTCTGTGGACATCAGCTAGGTTTATGTGATCTATGGTGTGATTTAGTTATAGAATTTCTTTATTGATTTTTTATTTGGATGACCTATCTGTTGGAGATGGGGGGTATTAAAATCTCCCACTACCACTGTGTTGGAGTCTATATATGCTTTTAGGTCCTTCAGAGTATGTTTGATGAAATTGGGTGCACTGATATTGGGTCCATATAAGTTGATAATTGTTATTTCCTTTTGGTCTATTTCCCCTTTTATTAGTATGGAGTGTCCTTTTTTATCTCATTTGATCAATGTAAGCTTGATGTCTACTTTGTCCAAGATAAGTGTTGCTACTCCTGCCTGTTTTCAGGGGCCATTGGTTTGGTAAATCTTCTGCCAGCCTTTCACCCTAAACCAGTGCTTGTTTCTGTTGATGAGTTGGGTCTCCTGTAAGCTACAGATTGTTGGATCTTCCTTTTTAATCCAGGTTGCCAGATGGTGTCTTTTGATGGGGGAGTTAAGTCCATTAACATTCAGTGTTAATATTGATAGGTATGTGATGATTCCTGTCATTTAGTTGTTTTTGTTGTTTAAGGGTTTGATTGTGTGCAGCTGAATTAATGTTACTCTCTGATTCCCTGCCTTTTCTTCTCCTGTGGTTTGGTGCTGCCTGTCCTCTAATGGTTTTGTTTGCTTTCACTTTCTGTGCGCAGAATTCCTTGAAGAATCTTTTGTAGTGGTGGCTTGGTGGTCATATATTGCTTTAGTTTCTGTTTATCATGGAAGACTTTTATTGCTCCATCTATTTTGAATGAGAGTTTTGCTGGGTAGAGTATCTTAGTGTTGAAGTTGTTTTCAATCAGTGTCCAGAATACCTCACTCCATGCTCTTCTTGCTTTTAAGATTTCTGTTGAGAAATCTGCTGTGATTTTGATGGGTTTACCTTTGTATGTTATTTGTTTTTTCTTTCTTACAGCCTTCAATATTCTTTCCCTAGTCTCTGTGCTTGTTGTTTTAATGATAATATGTCATGGGGTAGTTCTATTTTGGTCAAGTCTGTTTGGTGTCCTGGAGGCTTCCTGTACCTGAATGGGCATAGCTTTCTCTAAGTTTGGGAAGTTTTCTGTTATTATTTTGTTGAATATATTACAAATCCCTTTTGGTTGCACCTCTTCTTTTTCAATGCCCATGATTCTCAGGTTTGTTCTTTTGATGGAGTCAGTGAGTTCTTGCATATTCCTTTTACAGGTCTCGAGTTGTTTGACTAATAGCTCTTCAGTTTTTCATTTAATTTCCATTTTATCTTCAAGTTCTGAGATTCTGTCTTCTGCATGCTCAAGTCTGCTGGAGTGGACTTCCATTGTATTTTGTGTTTCTATTTAATCTTTTCACTGAGGTTTTCCATATAATGGGTTACTTCCTCTTTAATATTGTCTATTTTTTATCTTTAATTCATTTATCTCTCTATTTATAGTGCTCTCTGTTTCACTTTGGTATTTATTTAGGGCTCCTATGATTTCATTTATTTGTTTCTGTTCTTCTCATATTCTTTATTTTTGGTGTCTTGAAATTTCTCATTGATTTGATGTCCATGAAATTTTCATTGATTACTTGCAGGATTTCTTCTTTGAGGTTGTTCTTGTGGGCATCATTGGGTTCCTTAGCATAATTTATCTTTATTTTGTTGGAGTTCAGAACTGGGTATCCATTTTCTTCATTTCCTTCTCAATCCTGTATTAAATTATTTTTGGGGGGAGAATGGTTTCCATCCCTTTTTCGTCTTCCCATCGCTCTACTTGGTACTGTGCAACTTGTTCTTCATAGGCTAGTTGGTGGTTTCAGTCACCCGTTTTCTTTCCCTTGGTTTAATTTTGTTTTGTGGCTGCATTGGGTTTGTAGTTAAGAGTGTGTGTGCTATTTCTGTCCCTGGATTGGTGTAATTTAGTACTTGCTAATTCACAATAGTAAAACTAACCAAAAAAAAAAGAAAATGAACATGAGGAGATGAACAAACAAACAGACAAACAAACAAACAAAAAATTCCAGGTTCAGGAACAGTAGACTTTCAGTCTTAGTTTAAGTTCTGGTGTTACTCCTCCAGTATCCAATCCCAGTGTTGGTATTAAGCAGAAGTTCTGTCATAGTCTTGCCAGGTGGTTGGATAGTAGTTTTTTTTTTCTTCTTCTTCTTTCTTTCAGAGGCAGCTGCTTGGTCAGTGGGGTGTGGCAGTTTAAGTTTGTATATTGTCCTCAGGTTCCAGAATCAGCTCTATAGCCCACCAGCTGTCTTGCTTTGAAGGTGGGTTTTCACTGTGCTTGATTACTGATGGCTTGTTTCTTTGTTTCGCCTCCTTTCTCTGGGGCAAGTTCAGTGATCCATTAGCCGGCCCCCTGTTGTCAGTGTGTTGTGATGGTTTGCTGATTGTTTTTCAATTTTGCAGTGTCATTTGACTTTGTATGTTCCTCACTGGCTCAGGAGCTGAGCTTTGTGGACTGCTACCTGCCCTATTTCAGACAGCGGCTTATTACCTGCCTGCTGTTGGCCCTTCTGCCTTTCCAGCCTTTGTTTACTGAGAGTTCAGGTGGAGATCAGCTCCTTGCTCCTCCCACCTTCTCCAGTGCACTTTCAGCACCTCCGCCCTTCTGCTGTGTGGTAGTTTTCAGTTCCTTGTTTATTGTTCATTTTTTTTTTTAATACCAAGGGTGGCTGGGGGTATACCACGTGATACTTGGTGTTCACCTGTTTGGTCTGCAGAATGTCTCCCAAGCAGGTTTGGAGCTGGCACCTGGTGGCAGTGGGAGCCCTCCTGTTTTCTCAGTGTAACTTGGTATGGAGATGCTTTCCACAGGCTAGGGGTTCAGGGTGTCAAAGCTTTGATTCTTCTTGCTGCTTTGTTTCTGCCAAGTGTGGGTCCAGTGTCTCAGCAAAGCTTTGTAGTCACGGAGCTCACACTGTCTGCTTCTGCCAGAAATTTTCTTTATACCTTTCTCCACTATGTTTTGGACTGGATCAAGCTGTGAAAAGTAAAGACAGCTCAATTTTGTCTCCTTTATAGAGAATTTTCTTCTTTTGTCTGATGTCTGAAGAACACCTTCTGTTCCTTTTCCACCTGTTTTCTCCTTTCCATCTCTGTTTTCTCCTTTCCATCTCTGTTTTCTTTCTTTATTTTAAAGTTATTATCATTGTACTAAAGTACAACTTGGTGTTGATTATTCTTATTCTGTACAAAATTTTCTTGTAGGTTTATATGAACATTGAATCTGCTGGAGTGATTTTCTAAGAATGTTCAAATTTTTGGTATTACATTTTTAGTCGTAATTCTTTGGAAGATTTTGCTGCTGTGTGAATTAAGTTCACTAGTTTCAGAATGACTTCTGCTGAATTGTGGTTACCTTTGCTCCATATTTGCTTGTTTACATTTGATTCTTCCAATATCACATCACTTTACCATATTTTAATTTGTAGCTGATTTTACTGGTGATTATTTCAAACCTTTCTTTTATTAATTAAAATTTAATCTCTGTTCATTATGTTTCTAATAACACAACATTAATTTTCTAGATCTGCAATGATGCTGTTTGGCCTTGAATTATTTTATTATTATTATCATCATTATTTCTGTGTTACTGAAATTCAGGGCCTTGAGCTTGCTAGGCAGGTGGTCTAACACTTGAGCCATGCCCCCAGTCTTCAACTGAATTCTTAAAATCTTCAATTTCCTCTCTTTTTGTTCTTTTCTTATCTTGCTTTTTAGCTCTGGCTGTATTTATTAACATAGTAGATTATCTTCCCATTATTTTCACTTTATTCTTGCTAGTTGTATTAAAAAAAAAATCTTTGCTCTAATACCTTTACTTGGTGGTTCTCTTTCCACTGTGCCTAATAAGAACTGGCTATTTTCTGTGACACAATTTAAGGATGTTCTCTATGGCACAAGTCATGATGAGAGGACAGAACTGCTCAAAGAAAATGATTCTCCTATTTGTAACAATATCTAGGCTCTGCTGTCATATTACAAGTTTTCTTAATGTTCTGTAATGGGGTTATCTAGTAGAGTAAGCTATCTACTATAGCAAGTAATTCTAAGACCTTGGAGACTTAACATAATAACAATTTATTGTAGTTCACTTACATCGTAGTTCAATGAGGATAACGTAGGAAGGAAGTCATTGTCATTAGGGACTAAATTCCTACTATCTTGAGAGGCCACCATTTTCAACATGTGGCCTCCAGTGGCACTATGGAAAGAGAAGAGAAAATAAGGGACCTCACAATGATCTGAATGTGGCATTTGTAACTTTTGCCCACATTCCATTGGCTAAAATGCAGTTTTATGGCTCCAATGTAGTTGTAAAGTAGTTTGGAGAAGCAGACAAAAGTGTGTGCAGAGGGAAATTAGAGGATTTGATGAGCACATTGTTTCTGCCACAGACTCTCTCTCTGTCTCTGTCTCTCTCTCTGTTTCTCTCTTCTCCCCTCCCCTCTTTCACACACACACACACACACACACACACTCAAAGTGTGTACCCTCAGGCATCAGCTCTGCTTTCCAGTTCAGTATAAGTCAATCTCATACTGAGTTTCTCCTATTGAACTGGTTTTTTCCCATCACTCATTTCAATGACAAAAGTAAGTTAACTCACTTCGTTTAAATCCAAAGCTAAGTGTTGGAGTATGTGACAGAATTCTCAGGAATTGGTTTGACTCAATTGAATCAGATAAATTGCAACATTTCAAATTGTCCTGTGACTTCTTTCATCCTCACGGGGTTCTATAAGGTGAACCGTGAGTTCCTCTGCCCTGGCCAGATATGTCCCCAACCCATCAGGGCTCTCTTCACCTAGTCATTTCTCTCTCAGCTGCACAAGTTATTCCCTACCCAGTCATCCACCCTGTGGGTTATTATCTCTGTGTCAGCCTGAACAATTTTCAAACAAGACAATCACATCCTCCAGTAGAAACCAGAAGGCACCTCATCCATTGTTACTACAAAGCCTGACACCCCTCAGACCTTGCTTGTCCACTCTGCTCCTACATGCAATCCCTATTTGGTCCTATGTGGCAGCACACAGGGTCCTCTTCTCATGAAGTGTGAATAGATAAGACTAACAAACTGCTGTCATTCTCATCTGTTCAGTGCTAGGTGTATGTGTTTGGCCATCTTGTGCTATTTGGGGTAAGGGAGTCCCACCTTATCCCTAGGATGAACAGTAAGTGTTCAGAATACGAGAGTGAGGAGGCCTACCACACTGCATTGTCCAACTGTGTTCCAGAATTTTGTGGAGGACTTTTCCTCACAATTTTTGTTATAAATATGATACTAGGTGGTGCCTGTTTCATTGTTAAGTTCAGTTGTCTTTTTTTTGTTATTCTTTTGCTTAAATGTTGCAGACACTTTGAGGTAACTTTATTTTGTTTCAAAAACTTTTTATAGTCAATGACCTTGTGGAAACTATAGAAGGTCATTGTTGGGGGCATTCAGGAGCAGCCAACATCAGTGTCATTATTGGACATGAATGATAGGATAGAATGAGACTATTTGTATTGTGGCATTTAAAAGGTAGCAAAAATAAATCACAAACTTTAAAAATATGAGCTCAGTGAAGCTATTACAATACTTAAACCATATGATGTCATTTAATTTCATCATGTTGAAAATTCTTATTATTTTATGAGAGGCCGATATGTTGGTTCCTATCAAAGACAAACTGGAACTACTGTGCTCCAGAGCAAATGTATCCCCCAAAGACACTTTGCATGTTAGGTTCTAACTCTACTTTTAAAGACTTTTGTAAAAATGCTCTTTAGAATGCCTTATTTTCCTGTGCTAGAATGTTCTTTAGGTTCTGCCTTCATCTACCTCCATGTAATAATGACATTCAGTATTAGTGCATTTTATCTCTGCAGACCTTCCTCAAGTTAGCAATTACAAGCACTGCTATCTTTTCACCTTTAAGTAGAAAATAATATACTATTCCATATTCTTGACCCTGAGTTTGACAGATTGATAAAATGACATGGAGGTCTGAATCAGCTGCCTTCATCTACCATGAGCCATGTTTTGAAGAAAACTATGATGTGGTTCTTCTCCCTTCCCTTTCCTTGCTCTTCTGTTCTTCTCGCTTGCTCTTCTCCCTCCTTCTTTCTCTGCCTGGATTCCTTCATTTTCAGCAGTTTGCTTTGTGTTTTACCTCTGATTCCAACTATAATATGAAGTCAATAAACCTTAGGAAGTAATCATATTCATTCAATGAATTTTTTTTGGCAGTACAGGAAATCAAACTTAGGGTTCTGTGCTTGCTAGTCAGGTACTCTACCACTTTAGCCATGCCCCCAGCCCTTTTTATGCTTTAGTTATTTTTCAGATAGGGTCTCATGCTTTTTCCCCGGGGCCAATCTTGAACTGTGATTCTCCTACTTATACTGCTCACATAAATGGATGATAGGCATGTGCCATCATGCTTAGCTTATTGGTTGAGATGAGTTCTCTCTAACTTTTCACCTGGGATGTCCTCAAACAAGATCTTTCTGATCTCTGCCCCATAAGTAGCTGGGATTGTAGGTATTTACCACTATTCTCAGCTAAATGAATATCTTTTGATGATCTACTATGTCAGAAACCAAGGCTGATGCTAAGTTTACAGAGATGAAAAAATAAAACCAACCCTGAAATTGTTCACAATATAATAAGGGAGACAATACAATATCAAAAGTATAATGAAAGCAATAATGGAAATGTCAAAGATTTTATGGGGTACAAAAGAAGGGCATCTATTACATTAACAGTCAGTAAAAAGTGCAATTCACTATTGTTAGTTATTCATAGGTGAGCTATATCCATTTTGAATCATCTAATGAACATTTCAACAAGCTAATTTCCTGCAGCAGATCTGGATTTCCTTATCACTGAAAGGGAAATGTAAATGGGAACACCAGCAATCCAAAAGATCATGTAAGAGAAGAAAGTTTTCATGTGACTGTTTCTCCCTGGGAGAGGAAGATCCAACAGATTTTCAGAATATCAGAGTGTAAAATTAAGCCTACTCAGTCAACTGAGAAATCATTTATCAACAATGTTGTCTAAATTCTAATTTTCTATTTTGTTGTTTTGCATCTTTTCTTTTGAACCCTACTTATTAAGAACTCTCAAGTTTGATATATTGAAATGATTTCTTGTTAGAGATAGCAGATAGCTCTTGCAATAGTTGGATAGAAGCCATTACTAACCTGAGGAAAGATGGTCTCTTTGAACAATTATTCAGCTAGATATGCTTACAGGTTTGAGTAGAATTAATGGATCATTCTTGAACTAACACTCTGCAATTCTTCCTAATCAGATGGCAAGTGGCATAGGTAACTTCTTAAAGTGGTGCTCTGAAAACTCCCACAACAATATGTCAATCCACCACCTACAATTTCCATTTTAAACTTCTTACCTTATTCCTTTGGGTTGGGAAAACTATTTGGTCTTTAATACCTCAAAGGATAAGGAGGATTTTTAGAGAAAGAATGAGTGGGTTACAATGCTCCTATTATAGAAAATTGTTGGTGGGAAAGTTCTTGCCTTAAAGGAACTATGTAGGGAAAGATGCTTCAGTTATAAGCTTGTGACAAGTAAGATGATGATGCTGGTCGATGGCATCCAGAATGTATAAAGTAATTACAGTGTGGTTGATATATTTCTAAGAATTTAAAATGTATCATTAGATGTAATCTCACATGAACAAAAATTTATATAATTTCATTGTGTTTTATGGATAAAGAAATTGAGACTTAGAGAAGTTGAGTGAAGTGTCGTAGGTTACAACTAAAGAGATTTTCCTGCTGAGAATCTAACGTTGAATTTCTGGTTCTGTGGTCAAAGCTCTCAAATGCTCTGTAAGAGTCCTGGGTTGCCAGAAAAAATACTTGGAATAAGGACTACTGGGCTATCCTCCCCTTTCAGCTTACTTCTAAATGGCTTCTCTTGGAGCTAGGGATGTAGCTCAGTGCTATAGCATGCACAGGCCCTGGGTTCAATTTCTAGAAGCACACACACACACACACACACACACACACACACACAAAGGCTTCTCTCGAATTCTACTTTGCTTGCTAATGTATTTCCCCAGCAGCCATTTATTGACTAACTGTAGACTTAGGATTATATGTGGTACTGTGAGTATAAGAATGGTTGTAAGGCAGTGCCTTCTTTCAAGCACCTCATGGCCCAACAAGAAAGTTAGTAAATAAACAAAGTATTATAAATGCAAGATGGTGAGATACACATAGCAACAAGAAAGGAGTGTCAGCATTGGGGGTGCAGGGGCTGGGTGGGGATTTTGCCTAGCAGTGGTGATGTTGCCCTATGGTTTACCCTCCTTTAGGAATTTCCCTCCATCTCTTTTTTGAGTTCTTTGTTCCATTTTTTCAACAACTAGTGAACGAAATATTTGCGTAACCATGAGAACCACACAATGGTCAAGAGTACTACCTCTGAGGTAAGGCTAACCTCTTCTGCTCAGTAACTGAGTGACTAACCAACCCCTGGAGTTGGACCTTGGCCTAGAACTCCTGGTTGTAGTTGTAGTTCCTCCAGTAATATATACACTCCATGAGAGCAGGGATATCATCTGCTTTCTTCATTGTTATAACCCACATACAAGAACAGTGTTTGATGTTTAGTAGTTGAATAGGTAAGAAGGTGAAGCAAACACTCAGCAGGGTCTACCTCATAGTAAACACTCAATAAAATTGGTTTTTATGATTGCAATTATTACCACTCACACACTTGTGTTTGAAAGATGGCAAAGCTAGCCTTAGTTACAAAGGACAATCAGCTCACATTTGTCTTGAGTGTTCTGTTTGGTTATCTTTTGCTTCTTCTTGCTTTTCCATTATTCTCAGTTATTTTCTACTACCCTAAAAGGTATTAAGCAATGAGTTTATACTTAACACTTAGATTTAAGAATTGGTTTGAAAAAAGGCCTGAACACAGAATAAATCAAGAACATAAGAATGAATCTTTAATTGTATTAGTGGTTGAAATCTTGGCAGCACCAATGGAGGTATTTGGGAGAAGGAAAGAAACAAAACTCAAAAAATGGCTGGAAGGACTTGATGTTTTTAATTCTGTCCCAGCCCAATATCTCTTAAATGGCACTATTAATCTGCTACATCCTGATTACAACACAGCCTGGTGATGATTGGTACATTTATAACATGAAATTTTCATAGTTTGATATTGCTTACTTGTGTTGTCCTAAAGAAAATATGAACCACATCCTGTGGATTCTAATCCTTGCACATACTTGGGTTTGAATGACTCAGGAGTATGAGTCATTCAACCAGTCTTGACAAAAATGCCCTTTGAAATTATCTCTTCTATTCAGTTGTATTTCACCTCTTCAGAGGTGGCACCAATGTTTTAGGTCATTAATCCAGATGCTATTTTCTATATCATTATCTTATGATAATATCATATCATAATATCATAAGATATTATCATTTTATGGAATTTTATAACTAAACTATTAATCCAGTGTAGTAATGATTCTAGTGATCATGTGGCCTTTAGCCTATCTGTAAAATTTTCTCTATGAGACACATGTTTAATTTACTTAGTACTCTCTAAATTATATTTCCTTTTGTTCATTGAAAATTGATTTATAAATATAATCAAAATGTTTCTTTATGTGATGTATCTGATGAGTAGCAAGGTATAAAAACAAAGTTTTTATTTAAATTAATTTGAATGCTTGTTTGATAAAAAAAAGTTGCTGGAATTCATCGTATTAAACTTTTTTTATCCTATACTGTATTGAATTTGTAAATTACGACAATTGAAAAAGAAACAATTAAATGTCAGTAGCTCACACCTGAGCTACTTGGGAAGCTGAGATCCAAAGTATGGTGGCTTGAGGCCATCCCGGGCAAATAGTTGACAGGACCTCTATCTCCAAACTAATCAGAACAAAATGGACAGGAGGTGTGGCCTGCTTTGCAAATCGGAAGTCCTGAGTTCAAACCTCAGTCCCACCAATAATAATAATAATTGCACTAAAACAAATATTTTCTTTGGTTGTCATGTTTCCACTGATACTAATAGAAAGATGAAACTAACACTATTTATACAAACAACCTTTTTTCCCTTAGTATTTTATACTGGGTGGAAGCTGATGTATTAGGATATTTATGCTATTTTTTGTACCTTTAAAAAAATTCTCAAATGCCCTAGGCAGCTAATTTAAATTACAAATAAGAATAACCACACATTAGGATTATCATTTCTTTCATTCTAGTTATCAAATTTCTCTTAACTGCTTTGGAAGCCACATAATATCATTAAGTTACATGTAACACTGTTTTACAACAAAAACAGAAATCTTCTACTTAAAATTGTGGCTGTTAAGTAACATTTTGCCTTCCTATATGTAATGACAATAGCACTTTAATGAAAGTTGGGAGGGTATTAACTGAACATAGGAAAATAAAGTATTGGAAAAATAGTTTTATTAATACAAATACATGTTTTTCTTTATCCTTAATGTTTCGTAAATTTTATAGCCATTACACCAATAAAATTGTATTTTTTTTCACAATGTGTTAGGTTGCCTTGCACAGTTCACAGGAGCTAATGACTGTGCACATCTTATCAACTCCAAGTCTAGCAACATCAGTTTGATATCCTGAAATTCGCCAAAGCAAAAGTGTTTACAACTCAGGAAATAGTATGTAGAGCAAGGATTTGATGTCCTTATACAAAGAAACCAATATCATTGCACAAAAAAGGAAGGATTTGATTGCACAGTCAACCATCAAGAAGTTCAGGAAGAGTAAACTGAGATTATCACTGGGATTGTCTCTGTGATTGTTGGTAGCAAGGGGAAGAATTTATAGGAAGAGAGAAGAGAGATGAACTAAGATATTGACAAGATGTTGAGAAGGGGAGATTTAGTATTCTTTTGTGCAGTCTCAGATGGTCATCATGCCTCCTCCTGGGTCACATGCTTCTTTGGAGGAGAAAGTTATGTTCTGTGTATGGGATTTTGAGCTTGATCATTGACTAGATGAACTGGCTTCTTTTGTGCATGTCCATTCTTGAAAATGGTTCTTGAGCAGATTCCTGAAAAACAACTTAGCATTTTGTTATTTAAGGAATTTATGTAGGGGTATGTTTAGGTCTTAATCAATTTTCAATTTCAATAGTAGATGCAACAAACCAGGGTTGTTTCTAATTTTGTTTTTTTAGCTTAGAGA
This sequence comes from Castor canadensis, assembly GCF_047511655.1. Taxonomy (NCBI): domain Eukaryota; kingdom Metazoa; phylum Chordata; class Mammalia; order Rodentia; family Castoridae; genus Castor; species Castor canadensis. Next base: position 148,565,448 of record NC_133388.1, on the reverse strand, counting down.
GTTGGTTGTTAAAAATTAACCAGAATACTACCATTAGTCTTGTATCAATATTAACTACTTGATAATTGTACTAAATTTATACAACAGAATATCTTTGTTTTTAGTAAATATACTCCAGAATATTTTCAGACAAAGAGGTTTTATTTCTGCAACTGTTAGAGTACAAATGTTAGGGTACCTTTGAGGCTTGCAGCCCACTCAGCCTGAAACCGGCCATGGCTAACATGACCCAAGCCACCACTTACTGGAACTAAGGAGGGTAGGATGGTTTGTGGGAACAGGGACTGTTTCTGGTTAATCTTGCTAAAACGGTATGTGAGACAATGAGTTGAGACACCTGGTGTTTACCAAATTCCTGATAAATAATCTTCAAGTAATCTTGCCCCACCACCAAGATGTGGGTGATATCAGAAATATGTGACTCCAGGGACCATAAAAATTGCTGTGTGACCGTGACTAATGTCTGAAAAATATAAAAGCAGCCTGAACTTTGTATTTGGGGTCCGTGTTGAAACCCACTGCGTCGGGCGGATACCCGGACCCCAGCTGGCTGGAAATAAACCTCGCTTTGTGGCTTACATTATCGTGAGTGTCTTTTGTTCCTCTAAGGGGTGGTCAACTTCAGACCCCAACACAACTTATTCTCAGGAGGTTGAGGGGAATAAGTACACACGCACATGTTAAAGTATATAAAATATATTTAGAAAATAATCTTTACACATAAGGATACATGATAAAGAAACAGAGTAAGTGAGAATGAAAAAGCAAATTTGGTAAAATGTCAACTTTTGGTGATGGTTATGTTACCAGGTGGATGGTCTCTCAAGACTCTGGACAAAAGATTTCTGGTACTTGCATCCTTCATGAAAAGAATTCAAGCAAGATCCAAAAATTTAGTAAAGTTTATTGAAAGTGAGGGGAAGTTACCTAAGAAAAAGTACTGGGGGGAGGGTCCCCAGCCAGGTGGGATAGAAGCATTCCAGTCTTTGTTTCAAAAGGGCTTTTTATAAATTGAAAGGGCAAATGGTGGGGAAAATCTGGGTGGTCTTTGCAGGATGGGTTAGCATGATTGACAGGCTTGATTGACAAGGTCTTGTCATAAAATATGGGGCACTTTGCACATGCACTTAAGCTAACTCTCAGATATTTTAATTACATGTATGAGGTGCCATTAATATTCATGTTTTAAGCAAAAGGTAACTGAGGGTGGAATTTCTTCAAGGTTTACTTACAACTTTCTTAGAACTTTCTCTGAGGAGATCTTAAAACTTACAACTGCAAAGGATTTACAATTAAAAAGAAATTTACAACTGCAAAGAATAGCATTGGTTCGAGAGAGGAGTTTAGCATAAAATGCAATGGGAAAAGCCTCATGGCAACAGAGACACAAAATTCTATTGCTAGTCTGCCTTGGTTATAAAGAATTCTTTGTATTATTTTTGTGACTTTTCTGTAACTTGAAATTTTTTCGGAATATCCCCAAGTAACCCACACTTTTGTTTGACTTGGCTATAAATTGGGGGTTCCCACATTTCCTGTATCATGTTTGGTAATTTGCTAAGATGGCTCACAAAATTAGGGAAACACTATACTCACTATTACTGGTTTATTATAACGGCTATCCAAAAGATACAAATGAACAGCCAGGTGCAAAGGTACATAGAGTGAGATCCAGAAGGTCCTGAGCCCCAGAGTTTCTGTATTCATGAGACTGGGATACAGTGCTACCAGAAAAGGAGAACATAAAAGAACTTGCAAAACAATAGCACATTCTTGGAAAGCAATAGAAGATATGAGAAAAATACCAAGATGCTTTCAATTTATTTCCAAAGATTTGGAGGATGGAAGGAAAGAGAGATGGGATGAGATTATTCAGCAACAAGATAGAGGGCAAAAAGAATAAGACTGGCTTATCTTCCTGAGTATAAAATTAAAACCCTAAAGCCTGTGGTGACCCTGTAGGTGCCAGAGCATCCTGCTTGCTTCTCCTCCCTGTAGGATGTCCTATCCCAAAGCTTCCTCTACTTCTGGTCATTCCACCCCTCTTGTCCAATACCCAATGTATGTTCATTGTAAACAGCTTGTGTTTTTCCCAAGTTTTCATTATAGGGCTGAAGGTATAGCTCAGTGGTAGAGCACTTGCCTAGCATGCATGGGAGCCCTGAGTTTGGTCCCCAGCACTGTAAAGAAAAGTATTCATTATAAAGTACTTTATAATGCCAGGACCTGGCCTTTTCTTTTTCTGGCTAACATTCTGTAATGGCTCAATAAGTCCTTTTATTTCAGTCTGTAGCACTGGGTTCTTAGATGTTCTTAGATGCAGTGGGTTCTCAAGTTGCCTACACTTTTCAGCTGCAAATTGGGTGTTTCCATAGTCCCCTCTCTATGTTTGTTGATTTACTACAATGGCTCACAGAACTCAGGAGAACACTTTCCTTGCTATTACTAGCTTATTATAAAGGATACTGAAAAGGACACAAACAAATAACCACGTGAAGAGGTGAAAAATGAGGTTAGGAAAGTCCTGAGACCACAACTCTGAACCTTGTGCAGTCAAAGTATGCCACTCTCCCAGGCTGTGGATATTGCTGATCAACTCATAAATTCCTGGAACCCCTCATTTAGGGTTTTTGTGAGGGTTCCATTACTTAGGCATGGCTGATTAACTCTATCATAGTCTCCCTTCTCTGGAAGTTTGAGGGTGATGCTGAAAGTTCCAGCTCTTTAATCACATGGTTGGTTCCTGTGGCACGCAGTCACAGTCCTCGTTGGCATAAACTCAGGTAGGTTGAAAGGGGATTATTACGAATAAGGAAATATGGTCTTGTTACCCCTGTCACTTAGAAAATTCCCAATGTTTTAGAAGCACTTGAGTCAGGAGCAGGCACTAAGGCCAAATATTATTACAAAAGATGCTTCTATCACCTGTATCACTTAGGAAATTATAAGGGCTTTAGTAGCACTGAGCCAGAAACTAGAGGCAGAAATATTCATTTCTTATTATGTCATCCTGTGTTGTGCATTTGTTGTGATAATTGAATGAGTTAATGTATAAAGAACTTGCTTTCATGCCAGGACTTTATATTAGCTGTTACTATTGTTATTGACGTTGAGTTCCAAAGTAGAGCACTGAAGGTTTCAAGAGCTGGTGTTTTTGGAGACAAATGTTCTTTGACTTACAAAATTGTAGTTTTTTGCATCAAGAACAAAAGCTAGAGGCCTTAAAGAGTTTATCATAACCATTATGGAGAATGAAGTTTGATAAACATAAAAGAACAGAAACTTAGCAACCAAAAATATTGCTCCTTTGTTTCAAGAAGCTATTTGGGAAGATGTGGAAAGAAGATCCAGAGAGCTTAGATACCATGTAAGGCTTGCTCTTTGCCTGCTCATTTATCCATTTCTGGACTGAAATTCTTTTTGTCAATAATGGTAATGATAACAATATTTACTAAACAGACTTCCTACATCTGACATTATTTTTCATAATTTTCCAACAACATTTTGTTGTGCCAATTATTGTCTCCATTTTATACTTGAGAACTTTGAGGCAGAAGTATAAATTGCCCAGGGTTCTGTAGTTGATAACTGTTGAAAAAGAATTAGAAACCACATGGTAACTCCAGATCCTATGCCACCTCTGAGGGGTTGTGGGATCAGAAAGAACAACTTGTGCGATTCATCCTATGTGGAATTCCAGGAGGAGAATACGCAAATGGAGCCAAATACTTTACTTCCTGTAAATCAGATTAATTCTGAGAGTTGTGACTAAGTTGGGAAAGTATAAGATTTGGAGACCAATTTAGTGTGGATTCCCCTGTTGGCACTAGATAAGGATTTTATTGGCTGATGTATAAACGGAGTTAATGACACTCACCTGGATGCATAGATTTTTATGGGGATTATTCTGTTATATCTGGACTTTCCTATAAAGGTGAATAGCGTTGGGTGTCCTGGCTGTGGAGTGGAAGACTGCACTGCTCATTAACAGTTGGCTTGTAAACATGTAATCGGAAGAGCTGGTGCTGCCCAAGAATCTAGAGCAGGTTTTAAATAGCTCATGGGGAGCTAAGCTGATCTTTCCAGGGCCAAGTTATCAAAAATAGTTTCTTGGTTGGTGTGTTTGACCTTTCCTGGCCACAGAGGCTGACCTTTGAAGGCCATTCTGCCTTTGTCACTTTCTGGAGGCAGAATAGATCAAACTTATGGTATTCTCAAATCTGAGTTATCATTTAAAAATCTAAATAATCTTAAACAGGGTGTTTGTGTAGAGTACGGTGATCCTTGAGTCTGCATGAATTTGATAGAATCACTCTACCAAATGCTTCTAAGATAGCAAAATGAGGCCTTGATGGCCAGGTTTTGCCTTCACCAGAATATTCAGCTAGAAATAGAAACAGCCATAGACAGAAGCCTGGAACTTGTGCCATAGACAGCTTGAGACTCTTTTATATTGTTGTTAACCTGTTCTACCTGACTTGTCCAATAATTTGCTGGAGGAAGCATTAATACAATTTGATAGTTCTGCTTTCTTCTCGGTAAGCCAGGAAGATAGGCTCTAATGTTCTTTTTCGTAATCTTTTTCGTGAACTTTTCCTTCAGAACAGTTCTGATTAACACCTGTATCTGAGGCTACTTGGGAAGAAAAAAATGATTTCTAGGCAAAGATATTTTCTCAAACTTGTAACATGAAAATACTATGAAACAAGAAAAAATACTAAAACAAGAGGACAAATGTTCAAAGTAATTAAGGAGCCACATTTTGACACTATTCTCCACTTTAAAAAAATCTGTGCCTTGGTTTAGACAAAATAGTGATAATAATGTGATTCATTTTTTTTCTGTAAAAGGATTGCTAAGTTCTCACTTAGCAGAACGTGTTGCATTTGTATGAAATGCTAAGTCATGATTATCTAATGCCATCGTTAATCAGCAAAGTATTTGGCTTGATTTTCTAGGTGAGTTGGTTGCAATTTAATACTGCTTATTTATGATTATAAGTCAACTTTTATTCAAAGAATGGAATAACTATTATTTTACTTTTCTTAGAATAGCTATAGAAATACAAGAGCTGTTTCTGGAAACTTTGCTCTACTCTTTGATATAGACAATTCACTAAGTGGATCTTGACTGTCTGCAAAGACCCATGTGTAAGCTTGGTCCCCAGCTTGGTGGTTGGGAGATGGTATAAAACTTTAAGAGATGGGCCTAGTGGTTAGGTTTTAGTTCATTGGGATGTCCCCTTAAAGGAGATAATGGGACCTCAGCCCCTTTTTCTTCCTCTCTTTCATACTTGGCCACAAGGTGAACAGGTTTCATCTGCTACATTCCTCTGCCATGAGATACTCAAGAGCCACAGGCCCAAAGCAATGGGGCCAACTGATCATAGATCAAAAGTTCCAAAACTGTGAGCCACAATTAAACTTTCCAAATTTTAAGTTGATTTATCCCAGTATTTGTTACAGGAATTTTCAAGAGGCAGACCTCATAGAAGGTAATTAGGCCATGCATGGATTAGTACTGGTCTTGCAAAGTGGTTGGGTCTTGAAGGAGTGCATTAGTTTCTGTAAAAGTGGATTATTATAAAAGAGCAAGCCTGGTCCTTCTCTTCTTCTTGCTTCTTTGCATGTACAGAGGTATTTTCTGTACATAGCTGTCTCTGTATTTGCTTCTCTGTCATGTCGTGACACTGTCATGGACATCCTTGCCTCAGGTATGTTGTTATAGTTACACAAAAAAAGACTAAGGGTACAATGCCAGATACTACTGGCATATTACTATTAGATATAATACAAGATAAGAACTTTTAAGTTCTTTTGGAGTTCTCAAACTTGATATATGTCATAATAAGAACCTTAGGCTAAAGAATTAAAAACAGATCTCTGAACCAGTTTCTGACAATGTCGGCTGGCTTACTCCAACAGTTCTTCCTACTCCTCTAGCTAGTTGGCTGAGTTTTCTTCCTTTCTTTCTTTTCTTCTTTATTTCTTTCTTTCTCTCTTTTTCTTTTTCTTTCTTTCTCTCTCTTTTCTTTCTTTCTTTCTCTCTCTCTCTTTCTTTCTTTCCTTTTCTTATAGAATATACATATGAAGCAGCACTACCAACTTCCCTTGGCTCTTGCTCTGGTTGCTGGTGCTCTGCCTACAGCTGTAGAAGCTGTTTTATGATCATTATAGATGTTGGTGGAGGACTGCCTACGTCAAGTTTCCTCTTAGGCAAGAAAAAAAATGACTGTATTTAAGAAAAACAGCTAGCTAATCCTAGCTGATAAAATGAAATATATTCATACCAAATACTTGGAGGGTTGATATATTGAAGTCAAACTGGACTTTGCCCATTCTTTCAGTGCAATGAAGAATTTCAAAGTTAATTTAAAAATTGAAAGTGCATTTATTAATTTACTTTTCCCTTTTCATCTGCCATTTTTCTATCTAAGTCTAGTTATATGTACCAATTCATATGAATGGGGCAATCTGCATTGTTTTTATAAATTGACCCTCCCCCCCCCATTATTCTTATGTCAGTATAAGAACTTCTACTTTGGAAAATCTAAGATTTTGGGAGTACAATTTAATTGCAAAAGGAAATTAGGTTTCCCTCCTTTCTTCACCTCTCTTTCTGTCCAGTTCTCTCCTCCTTGGACATTCTTTAGTCTTTCTGTTCTCCATATTTCCATCTTTCTCATAGTTGGTCCATTTATAAGGGAAAGGCAGCATGTTTTTCTTAGCATTTTTCTACCTTAGGTTTTTCTTAGTACTCATCTACTTTAGTGACAGACACTTTCCTTATGAATTTTGTGAAGTTTCTTTCTCCCAAGCATGTTATACAACAGAATCAGTAATGGAAATGTTTTCCATTCTTTAGGAATATAATCCTTATCTGAAGTACATGCCACTATTTCACAGTTCTGAATTTTTGATCCAAGTCAAAATAAAAAGATCATAAATGATAGTTAACATTTGATTATTTACCAAAATTTCTCTATTCATATATGTAAAAATACCACATATTTTGGTGTTATGCCTATCAGCTAAATGACACAACTCCACCAGTGTCTGAAAAACAGGCAGAGCTAAATAAGACAGGTTAGTATGTAATAAAGGAGAGCAGAGAAGGTGGTGAATTAAAGTATGATATATTTGATACATTGTAAGAAGTTTTGTAAATTCGACAATGTACCCCCATCCAGTACAACAATAAAATAAATAAATAATATTTTAAATTGAAAGATCAGAAAAAAGTACTTACTGTTGAGTAAAACATATTTAAGCATAAGAAAGGCCACCTAGATGGTATGTAAATGAGAGAAACGAACCAGAACATTCTTTCTAAATTCAAAAAGTTTGAGAGAATGTATTAAAGCAAGGTTTTTTTCTCCATGTTAGTGTGAAAATCTAAACACATATCACTTAACTGGATTCCAAAGTTCAGGGGCAATGTAAGTTGAAAGATCTCTAATGTTAAAATCACTGTTTGTAGAAGTAAACCTTTGTCCTCAATCTGTAAATTATTAAAATAAGTAAATAAATTCCCATATTTCTTTGTTAGATCTTGTTCATGCAGTAGTTTGTTTTCTTACTTGTGTGGGGACAGGAGATGGGGGTAGCTCATAGATGGAGCAGGTACAAAGTATGAGTAAGGTCCTGGGTTCAAACCCCAGCACCCAAACAAAAAATACACGGAAGGAAGGAAGGAAAGAAGGAAACAGGCCTGGCAAAAGGGAACTTTTCTCTCCCCCTCTAAAGAGTTAAGTCTTTAAGACTGCTAAAATAGATTGGCAATAGATGGATTAACAGGAGAAAAAACAAATAAATTTATTAACATGCCATGTGTACAGGTCCCATACAAAATATGAAATTCAAAGAAGGGTCAGATAATTGAAGTTTTCTACTGTCTTTCCTGCGGAGAGGGAAGTGAGAGGACTGTAGGCAATTTAGAGGGATAGTAAATGATTTGAGGGAGAATGAATGGACCTGAAGAACAGCCAGGGACCTGGGGCAAGGTTCCTTCAGGCTCTAGATGTGGGTATTTAATTTTCAATCTCTTTTTCTGTTAATCTTCCTTGGTTAAGGAAATATCAGTAAGAATATTGAAAGTGTGTTCTTCTTTTGTGAATCCACAGGTATTTAGCTAGTATCTTATTTTGTTGATAGTGTTTATTTTGTTGATGCAACAAAATACTTGAAACCAGGCAATTTGTAGGAAAAAAAAAACTAGAAACTTGATTCTCAAGCTCTGGGGCAAAGGAAGTCTAAGAGCATGGTGCCAGCATCTAGTGAGGGCCTTCTTACTGGGTAATAACATGGTGAGAAAAAGCAAGAATGCTGACATGGGTCTCTCTTCCTCTTCCTATAAAGAAGGTGGGGAGCCCACCTTCATGATCTCATCTAATTCTCTTTAGATCCCAAAGGCCCCCTCCAAATATCACTAACATATATATTTGGGGACTAGGCTTCCAACACATGAATTTTGGAGATTCACTTTAACCATAGCATTCTGCCCCTGGATCACAAATTTATGTCCTTGTCACATGCAAAAGTATATTAATTCAATCCAAATAGCCTCAAAGTCTTAACTCATTCCAGTACCAACTCAAAAAATTCAGTTTCATCTGAATGAAATATGGATGAGACTGAAGACATGAATCAAACTGGGGCAATTTCACTCTAGTGATGAACCTGAGAAATTAAAACAAGTCATCTACTTCCAAAGTACAATGGTGGTACAGGGATGGGGCAGATATTTCCATAGCCAAGAAGAAATGGGACACTGGTCACAAGTTCAAAACCTAACAGAGAAAACATTAAGTCTTAAATCTGGAGAACAGTTCCTCTTGACTCCATGTCCCACATCTTGTGCATACTGGTGCAGGGTTTGGACCCTTATGGCCTTGGGCAGCCCAGAACCCAGGACTTGTTAAGCATAGCCCATGCTTCCACTCTCTTGGATTGGAGTCTCAGGTCTCCAACTCTTCCATTTTGGCAGTGCGTGCAGGGAACTGTACAGTTCTGGGCCTTTTGAGGTAGTCCTGCTACCATGGTTCCAATCAGCATTATCCTAGTGTGGGCTCTCTGACCTCACATTTCTGGTAGGCATCACCCTAACAGGGCTTTGTGAGGTAGTTCTACCCCTGCAACAAGTCGCTGGCTGCCCCTCCACTCTCCAGGTAATCCAGGTGAAGGAAGCTAAGTCCCCACAGCTCTTGAATTCTGAATGCCAGTAAACTTAACACCACAGGAATGCCACCAAGTCTGACCACTTGTACCTTCCAGAGTAGCTAGAGGAGTCACACTGCACTTGAACCCTCTTGACCCTGCTTGAGCCATGGCTGGGGCAGCCCAGGAGTGCTGTGCTGGAATGCAGGAAGAGAGTCCTGTGACAGTGCTGGACAGTGAGCCCACCTGTGGAGGGCAGCCTGGGCCTGTCCTCCAAAACCATTCTATCCTAGAGCTCTGGACCTGTGGTGAAGGGCAGCCTCAAGGTTTCTCCCATTGTCTAGATGATCCCTCCTCCACACTAATCTTGGCAAGCAGTCACTCAGCAATACCCTTGGTTTCTTGTCTCCTAAAAATGCCTTTTCCCCCTTCTTTCTCCTCTTCCTCCTTTTTTTTGTTTTTGAGAGGGGGTGTGGGTCTTGCTGTACTGTCCAGACTGGCCTTGAAGGGCTTTGCTCAAGAAAACCACCTGCCTCGACCTGCTGAGTAGATGGGATTATAGTCAGTCACAATGCCACTTTGCTTGATTAAAAATACCATTAGTCTCTATCACACAGAATATTTTCGTTCTGTTTCCTTATTAATTATAAATTCTATCTTTGAATTATCTCTTCACTGTCTTATCCCACTGTATTCAGTTAAAAAGTAGCCATGAGAGAGCCTAAAGGCTTTGCTGCTTTGAAATTTGTTCTGTCAGATGTTCTAGTTCCTCATTTGAAGTTGTAAGTTCCATAAAGTTCTATGGCAAGGACAAAATGAAGCCAAGTTCTGCAAATTTATAGCAAGGAAGACTTTTATTCCACTTTCTAAAACCTTAGTCCTCAGTTGTATCTGAGACCCCTTCAGAACGGCCTTTTTGGTCCCCATTTTAATTAACATTATGGTCAAGTTCACTTAGATAATCTCTGAGGAGCACCAAGCATTCCCAAGTCTCTTTCTCTCAGCCCTCCCCAGAATCACTCCAAATGAGTTGCATTTGCCTCTTTGCCAAAAATTAATTATGGGGGGCTGGGGCAGGAGGATTTCAAGTTAGAGGCCAGCCTGGGCTACATCGAAGGATCCTGTCTCAAAAAAAGAAAAAAAAAAAAAAGATTACCTGTGTGGGCCTAATTGGGGCTCTGTCCTAGTCCTTTAACATATTTGTCTAATTTTTTTGCCAATCCTACACTGCCTTTTTTATTTTTATATTTTTAATTTTTTTTTTGAGACAAGTTTTTACTATCTAGCTTATGATGGCACTCTTGCTCTTCCTCCCATGGGCTAGGATTACAGGAGTGCACTGTCACACCTGCTCATACTGTCTTAATGGAAACTGTAGTTTCCATCTATTTTTGATCTCTAATTTAACTCTACTTGTACTTCTTACATCCTTATTTGCTTAGTAATACTTATTTTAGGGCATAGTATATGATTTATCCTGGAGAATATTCCTTGTGTGGTAGGAAAGAATTCTGCTGTGGACAGGCATTAGCTCACTTTGGTCTGTAATGTTTCCTACATTTTATATATGCTTACTCATTTACTTTCTAGGTATTCTATCAGTTTTTGAGTATTGCTGAATATTCTATTTTTATCTTCAATTCTGTTTGTTTTAATTTTGTATATTTTGGGCCTAATTGTTAAGTGTTTATTAGTTTATAATTATTATCTTTTCTTTACAAGTTGATTTCTTTATCATTACATAATGTCTCTCCTGTCTAGTAGCAATTTTTTAAAAAAGTCTATTTGTCTTTGGTTAGGATAGCCTCTCTGGCTCTGGATTGGGTAGTATTTATGTTACATATCTTTATCTTTTTACTTTTTAATCAACTTGTGCCTTTGAATCAAAATTCTCTATTGTAAATTGCATATAATTGGATCATGTTTTTTAATTCGTTCAACCTGCCTGTCTTTTGGATTGGAATATTTAGTTATTTATATTTAATGAAATTATTGATGATAGGACTTACATCTGCAATCTTTCTATTGGTTTTCTATAGACCATATGGTTTTTTTATGCCTCTGTTCCTTTATTACTGCCCTCACTTTTGTTAAATGGATATTTTCTAGTGTACAATTTAAATTCTGCATATTATTTCTTTTGCTCTATTTTTCAAAAATTATTGTCTTATTGGCTGCCTTGAGGATTACAATGGCCATTTTAAAACAATTGAGTTTGGATTAATATAAACTTAATTTCAGTAGTATAGAGAAAATTTGCTTCACTCTTGCCTCCTCCTATATGATATTATATAGATTATATTTTTCTTCTCATCTAGTGTGTTCATTATAACTATTTATAATAGCTAATAACTGGAAACAACTCAGATGTCTTTTAGCTAATAAATGGATACACATGTTGTATTATATTTATACAATTTCTCAGCAATATAAAGGAACAAACTATTACACTTCAATACCATGTATGACTCAAAACATCACACTGAGCTGGGGGTATAAGTGTGATGTTTTGAGTCATACATGGTATGGCTGTGGGAGAGGGCTTGCCTGACAATCACAAGGCCCTGAACTCAATTCCTAGCATGGCAAAAATAAATAATTGCTCATTATTCTGTATAAAAGAAACTATACACAAAAACTTTTATACTGCTTGGCTCCATTTGTGTAAAATTCTAGAAAATACAAAACAATAGTCAGAAAGCAGATCTGTGATTGCTCAAAATCACAGAAAAAGGGAGGGAATTACCTGCAAAGAAAAAAGAAGGAACATTTTGAAATGACCAAAACATTCTATATTCTGGTTATTATATTTGTTGCATAACTGTGTATACATTTATCAAAACTCATATTACACAATTTAAATTTGATTAATTTTAGTGTATATAAATTTGGCTTCAATAAAACAAATTTAAAATGTATAATGATAGCTGTGATTAACTTAAAAAGTACAATGATAATTAATTAGTGTTGATGGTGATAATAATTTGGAAAGAAGGACTATGTCTCTTTAAAAAAATGGGAGATATAATTAAACTGAATTTCCTTAGCCATCTGTAGATTTTATGGTGCTGTGTGCTTTTATCTTAAAATAAATTATTATAAACTATTTTAAAAACTTTTTTACTTTTGACTTTTTACCAGAAAAAACTATTTATATGGTACTAGGTTTTAAACTCAGGGCCTCTCTCTTGCTAGATAGGCTCTCTATCACTTGAGCCACATCTCCAAGCCTGCAAAAATAGATTATAGAAAATTTTCTGTGTCTGGACCCTTTTCCTATTCAAACATGAATTTACATGTTTTCTTGAGTCTACAATTTAATTTACAACTTTATGTATCAGAATCCCATCATCATGGGTCTTCTAAATTTGATAAGAGTAAGAGAATAAAATAGTTACAAAAATGACATTATCTTGCTTTTGAAATACTTATGGATGGAGCTGGCTTTAATGATACTCTATTTCTTCATGTAGATTTGGGTTATGGTCTTGTGTCTTTTTTTTTTTTTTAGGTTGATGGAGGCCCTTTAGGACAGATCTTCTGGTTGTGCATTTTTATTTTTATTTGATGTTTTTGATGAAGTGGCCACCAGCAAGAATGGCAGCAAGAATGCCTTGGCTATTTCATACTAAATTCTAATACTGATTGAGATATACTTTCTTATATAGCAAGGGTTATTTGTTTCTCCCCTAATCTGTTAAAAATTGCTTTGCTAAATATTGAATTTCTTCAGTTTATTTCCTGGGCATTTGCACAAACTCAAACACACACTTACACACACACACACACACACACACACACGCACGCACACACAGCTTCAAGGTCTTCAGGAAGAATATGGCAGAGCTGTTTGAAGGCCTTATCGATATTTCCGCCAGTTAGTTTAGGCTGGGGTTATTTTCCTATGCTGGTATTGTTGCCTTAGGAAACTGCCACATTAAATAATTGCAGTTGGTTGTTTCAGACATACAATCTACAGATAGGGATTTTTCTCATGGAGCAGTCTCTGAGTCATGTCAAAAAAACAACTTATGCAGCGCAAACAGAACTTTGTCAAAGAGCTAAGAAATATATCCTAGAAAATGTCTTAGAGCTAAGAACAATGTTCTATAATTATTTTTGAGGAGTTGTAATCTTCATTTTCTTTTAAATTCCTTTTCTTCATCTGAATGTATTATTTTGATAATAATTAAAAGACAAGTCAAACTAAACCCTTATAGGTAATCTATTTTATTTTACCTAATTATGTCACATATACTTTGTTAATTATTGAAAATAGACTATATTTAATGAAGGTGGCACAAAAAGGGACAGCACTACTTTATTTCAGAGCATGCAAGAACATCTTTTCCCACAATATACACAGGAAAATTTAGAAATTGTAATTTCTAAAATATAGGATTTTAAAATTTTTTAATTATGATGGGTATAGAGAAGAAAATACAGCTCAAAAGAGAGCTTGGATATCTCTGGGTCACATGCTTTTTACTTATTAATATAATTGGTGCAGGAATTTTTGTGTCCCCCAAAGGGGTGCTGCAGTACTCTTGCATGAATATAGGGGTCTCCCTGTGTATTTGGGCTGTCTGTGCTGTATTATCCATGACAAGCACTCTGTGCTCTGCAGAGATAGGTACAGCCTTCCCGTACTGTGATGCTTACTACCACTTTCTCAAGAGATGCTACGGCCCTTCCATTGCTTTCCTGAGACTTTGGACATCCTTGTTTACACGGCCAGGGATAATTGCCAGCCACGCCCTGCTGCTTGCTGAGTATGGCATCCAGCCTTTTTACCACAACTGCTCTGCCCCAAGTCTACCAAAGAAATGTCTGGCCCTGGCCATATTGTGGATTGTGGGGTTTCTGAATTGTCGTGGTGTGAAAAAGGTGACTTGGCTTCAGACCATTAGCACAGTGCTGAAACTGACCATACTCTGCCTCATTTCCCTGACCGGGTTGCTCATGCTGGTGAGAGGAGAGGAGAAGCACGTGGCAAGGCTTCGGAATGCTTTTGATGCTGAGTTTCCAGATGCCTCCCAGATAATACAAGCCATCTTCCAAGGATATTTTGCATTTGCAGGAGGGGGATGCTTTACATTTGTAGCAGGTAATTAAGAATCTGTTGAGAAAAAGGCAACCTATGATTTACTGCATGAATTATACAGTGCAGATCTTTTTATTGTATTTTGAGTTTTATCTTAAACAAATGATTCATTTTTTTTTCTGTTTTGACTTTCTAAATCAGTATATGGTAACTTTGGACTTGTCACCTATTCTTAATCCTTTATCCCCTTCGTGCCAAAGCTATTATGTTATTGGCCAACTTTTTTCTTTTCAGCTTCGTTTTCTGGGACCACAAATATGAAACTCCTGAATTAATCTAGTGTCTTCTTTGTGAGTATGTGAATGCTCAGGTTGTGAAATATTTCTCTCAGATGACACTGTGAATTCATGTATGATCTAATGCTGGACTGTGTTTGTGTTGTGAATGTGTTTATTTTCTTTTGGAATTATATTTGGTTATAATATTTTTCTTTCATAGATGAACAATATAATGTTAAAGACTTGATTTTGGATGGGATTGGCTTTTCTCACATCAAGCATTTCAAATTAATGTTAAAGCTACAACCTTTGTGCATACATTTTAGAAACAGTCATCTGATAGCAATCTTGGATGATTTTAAATGGTAAATTAGTCAAAATGCAAAGAAATATTTAGGACTACTCCTTATAACCATGATTATAGGCGCCCAAATGAGGTTCCTTTTCCCCCCACCTCCAGACTGGCACTCCTTGGGTACCTGACACAGGAGTTTCTCCAAAAGCCACAGGGCCCCTTGTTCTGGCTCACTGTCTAAAGCCAAGTCCCTTCTTTCCACCCTTGACTGCTGAGGTGTGTGTTCAGATGTACAATACCTCTTTGATCACTCAAAACCTCAGAGCAGAGCAACAAAGGCTGGATTTTGTCATGCCCTGTACTAGGCTCTTTAGTGTTTTAAATGGAAGAGAATCATAGATATCTTTGATGGCACTGAGGCTAGATTTAATACCCATCAATGAGTTCAGTGTGAGTACAAAAGTTTTTCTCTTTTGATTTTCAAAGTCAGTCTTTCTCCTTCAACTCTATCTAGCCAGGTGTGGTGGTGCATGTCTGTTATCCTAGCACTTGGGAGACTAAGGCAGGAGGATTGTGAGTTCAAGATCAGCCTGAACTGTATAGCAAAAACCCTGCCTCTAAAAAAAAAAGAGATACAACATACAATCTTGTGTGACTGTAAAATTGTTTCTACCAGATGGTGATTGTGTTGACAATAGATATGGTTACAGCAACTCCATAAAGGAAGAGCAAAATGGCATAGGACTGGAGACAGATGACTGGACAATGTCAACTTTTAGACAGCAAGTGGAGAAAGATGTAACAGTAAGGAAGCCAGAGAACGTTTAAAGAATTATAAAGTAAAACCCCATATAGTCTTAAAACAGGGGGTCATCCACATGGTTAAATGCTTCAGAAGCTGAGGGATCTAAGGAATGATCAGACAACATTTCATTGGTTTAGGAAAAGTCATAGGTGAACTTCATGCATGAAAGGAAAGTAATTTTGAATTGAGTTAAAAAAATAAAGTATTGAGAAAAGAAGACTGTGAGATTTTGTGTCTAAATGGACCACTGCAACTTCAAGGGCAAGGATAAAAAGCAACACTTGAATCTTCCTCTCTCTTTCTCCATTTCCAGAGATGTTTCATTGTCAGATAGTTATTCTCTGCTAAAAACATTTGAGTAAGCTGGTGGAGTGGCTCACATGGTAGAGCACCTGCCTTGCAAGCATGAGACCCTGAGTTCAAACCCCAGAACTACAAAAAAAATTATGAAATTAACTACCTTATTAATTAATGCAGAATTCCTCCAAAGCAGCTGATTGTAAGCAAAAGCTGGGGGAATTTTAGTGTGTGTTGGGGTAGTTAATGTACTAAATAAATCTTAAGAAAAACTAAGTCCTAAACACTTTTATCAGTAAAATAGCAATTTGCAGACAGCTGACTTTGCATGGATCAGAATACATTTGTTTTAAGATCAATGTCCAAGATTATTTGCTACCTGTCTGGCTATTATAACTCTTTATTATAAATTTAAATTCTTATTTCTGTAAGAATTTCTATATCTTCTTGCTATAAATAAAATATGTAATGAGAATGAATAGAAGGACCAGAAGAAAGTATAATTAATTGTTTTTAAAAAACTGCCCTTTTGCTTGTTCCAAAGCTTGTGCTAATAACCATAGTCATTAACAACAACCATTTTTAAGCACTCGTTAAGTGCTGGGCACTGGGATTGAAATTTTATTGTCTCTATAGCTTCCATTTCTCCCACTATACAGTTAAGGAAGTTGAAACCTTGACAACCCATATGTTGTCCATAGGCCAAAACTAGTAAGTGTTACAACCAGGGTGACAATTAGAGCTCTCTAATTCTTTACTCTTTGAGTCTTATCAACTTCTGTTAATGTATTCCTTGGCATTACATTCAAATTAATGTACTCCGTGAGCATTACATTCATCCCATAGGCAGATGGAAGAAATTTGATATATGTCAAAGATCCGAGCAACTCACCTTCAGCAGCAACAGGGACTTACTAGTTAGGGGATTTGGTTTTAAGTAACAGAAACCCTCATGCATTAGCTTAAACAATAAAAGGGGGCTTACTGGATGAATAGCACTGTGTTTCCTTCCTTCCTTCCTTCCTTCCTTCCTTCCTTCCTTCCTTCCTTTTTTCCTTCCTTCCTTCCTTCCTTCCTTCCTTCCTTCCTTCCTTCCTTCCTTCTCCTTCCAAACCAACCTTACATTGCTCTTCTCTCAGTTCTCTAAGTCTTATTGACCTTGGGTTCAAATTCTTGAGAGAAATTTTCTTATATACTAGCAGTGATGGGCTTCCAGTGGGTCAGATGTCTGTTCCGGTACTCAGGGCACAAAGACTCACTGCATACCCATGGCTACAGATGTTAAATTCTTTGTGTCAGGGAGTAATTTTCAGAGAAAGGCAAAATGGTCACTTACCACAGTGGTGATTTTAACTTTTATGTGCTTGTTTAACTAATGTGTAGCTCTGCTTCTTAAGGTCAAGTTTCTTATAGATTTTGCTCACTATTGAACTCCCATTCCCAAGCTCAGTGTGTTGTTCTTATTAGACAAGACTGAAGATGTAGGTAGGTTCCAGAAGTTTCAGGCACTGTGGCTTCAAATTTCATTTTTAAATCTGTGTCTTCAGAAATATTGCAATCTATGGGGAAATTTTCCCTTTTTCTTCATTTAGCAGCAAACTCAGAGTCAGATGGACATGCAGTAGTTTGTATGCATCTGTGTGTGTGTTTGAGAGAGAGAGAAAGAGAGAGAGAGAGAGAGAGAAGAGAAAAAGACAGAGACAGAGAGAATGGAAAGAATACAGTCTAATATTTGACACATGAACAAGTTTAAAGATAAATTTAAGAAATAATTTTTACCAATTATGGTTTTGCTCTTTTATGTGTTGTAGGGGAACTGAGGAAACCCAATAAGACAATTCCCAAAAGCATATTTACAGCACTACCTCTGGTGACTGTGGTTTACTTACTGGCTAATATTTCCTACATGACTGTTCTGACGCCAAGAGAAATTCTCTCTTCAGGTTTGTATACAAATGGCCAAGCCAAAAATGAAGTGCTGGTACTTTAAGCATATCTGAAGTATCGCCTTACCTTTGTTTATTGTTCATTATTCTGTATATAGAATCAGCTTGTAGTTTTCTAACAATGAAGGACCAAAGAGTAGGGTTTGGCTTAGAAAGGAGATTCATGTGTAAGCATGGCTGTGCATTTTCTGATAATATGGACGAGTATGTGTAATGTTGATATATGGTACAGAAAAGATTCAACATATTAGTTGTCTGTTTCATGATCTCTTCTCATCACAGTGAGGTTATTGAACCAGTACTTACATCTATTAAATCTTTCAAAATATTCTATTTTCAGTACTCTTCTGGGTGACATGAAGAATCATAAATTTTGAAATATAGAGTATTAGCAGTTGAAAGAGGGGATGCTAATGGTCAACTGATGCATATAATTGATAATATTAATATGTAAAACGCTGAAGTTTTTAGTTTAAATAGCTAAAACTTATGGTGGTAAAGAACTCTGAATATATTGAAAATTTGACTCAAAATCACTATCTAAAAGCCCATATGTCAAATAAACAATAAGAAAATCTTAAAGAAGTCGGGCACTGGTGGTTCATGCCTGTAATCTTAGCAACTCAGGAGGCAGAGATCAGGAGGATCATGGTTTCAAGCCAGCCCAAGCAAATAGTTCATGAGACCCTATCTCAAAAAAACCCTTCACAAAAAAAGGCTGGTAGAGTGGCTCAAGATGTAGACCCTGAGTTCAAACCCCAATACCATTAAAAAAAAAAAAAAGAAAGAAAATCTTAAAGAAATAGACATACTTTTAAAAATGAATAGGAGATTCAAGGAATAAAAGGAAATTTAGAAAGAAATGAAAAATATTGAAAATGGAAAACTGGTAATTGTCTCACATCAGCACTAAACCTTGAGGCATCACTTTCTGAGATAAACCTATTACCCAGTACTTTAGGATTAGTTCCTTTTGAGCAATTATTATTGCTTTGGTGAATGTTTGAGGCACTAGAGATAAGTCAAAGAAAGGTGTTTTTTTTAAATTTTATTGTTTTATTATTCATATGTGCATACAAGGCTTGGGTCATTTCTCCCCCTTGCCCCCACCCCCTCCCTTACCACCCACTCCGCCCCCTCCCGCTCCCCCCCACCCCCTCAATACCCAGCATAAACTATTTTGCCCTTGTCTCTAGTTTTGTTGAAGAGAGAGTATAGGCAATAATAGGAAGGAACAAGTGTTCCTGGTTGAGATAAGGATAGCTATACAGGGAGTTGACTCACATTAATTTCCTGTTAAGTGTGTGTTGCCTTCTAGGTTAATTCTTTTTGATCTAACCTTTTCTCTAGTTCCTGGTCCCCTTTTCCTATTGGCCTCAGTTGCTTTTAAGGTATCTGCTTTAGATTCTCTGCATTAAGGGCACCAAATGCTAGCTAATTTTTTAGGTGTCTTACCTATCCTCACACCTTCCTTGTGTGCTCTAGCTTTTATCATGTGCTCATAGTCCAATCCCCTTGTTGTGTATGCCCTTGATCTAATGTCCACATATGAGAGAGAACATACGATTTTTGGTCTGTTGGGCCAGGCTAACCTCACTCAGAATGATGTTCTCCAATTCCATCCATTTACCAGCGAATGATAACATTTCGTTCTTCTTCATGGCTGCATAAAATTCCATTGTGTATAGATACCACATTTTCTTAATCCATTCGTCAGTGCTGGGGCATCTTGGCTGTTTCCATAACTTGGCTATTGTGAATAGTGCCGCAATAAACATGGGTGTGCAAGTGCCTCTAGAGTAACCTGTGTCACAGTCTTTTGGGTATATCCCCAAGAGTGGTATTGCTGGATCAAATGGTAGATCAATGTCTAGCTTTTTAAGTAGCCTCCAAATTTTTTTCCAGATGGTTGTACTAGTTTACATTCCCACCAACAGTGTAAGAGGGTTCCTTTTTCCCCCGCATCCTCGCCAACACCTGTTGTTCGTGGTGTTGCTAATGATGGCTATTCTAACTGGAGTGAGGTGGAATCTTAGTGTGGTTTCAGTTTTTTGTAGACTGCTAACCAGTTTTCCCAGCAGTTTTTGTTGAAGAGGCTGCTATTTCTCCATCATATATTTTTAGCTCCTTTGTCAAAGACAAGTTGGTTATAGGTGTGTGGCTTCATATCTGGGTCCTCTATTCTGTTCCATTGGTCTTCATGTCTGTTTTTGTGCCAGTACCATGTTGTTTTTATCATTATTGCTTTGTAATATAGTTTGAAGTCAGGTATTGTGATACCTCCTGCATTGTTCTTTTGACTGAGTATTGCCTTGGCTATTTGTGGCCTCTTGTGTTTCCATATAAATTTCACGGTAGATTTTTCAATCTCTTTAATGAATGTCATTGTCATTTTGATGGGAATTGCATTAAACATGTAGATTACTTTGGGGAGTATCGACATTTTTACTATGTTGATTCTACCAATCCATGAGCATGGGAGATCTCTCCACTTTCTATAGTCTTCCTCAATCTCTTTCTTCAGAAGTGTATAGTTTTCCTTGTAGAGGTCTTTCACATCTTTTGTTAGGTTTACACCTAGGTGTTTGATTTTTTTTTGAAGCTATTGTAAATAGAATTGTTTTCATACATTTAAAGAAAGGTTTTTATATTGGTACTGGGGCTTGAATTTGGGGTCTTACACTTGCTAGGTAAACACTCTACAGTTTGAGCCACATCCCTACCCATCAGGTTTTTAAAAATAGACTTGACATATAAAAATTGGACATATTTAGGTATACACTGTGATAATTCCATACACTGTATACAACATGTGATAATCAAATCAAGATAATCAGTATTTCCAAATCCTTAAACATGATCATTTATTTTGTTCCTACCTTCAAAACCAAGGTAGGTTTTAATATAAAAATTACAACAAACTGCCTCAATTTGAATGTGACTACTGTATAGAAGGCTCCAATGGCGTGCCACTTCAGAGTGCATTCCCAAGGGTCTAGGTATCTTAGGAGCTGGAAAACTAAACAAAAGAAAGATTCTAAGGATTTGTGTGAAAAAAAACCAAATGCAAAACTACATGAGAACAATCAGTGATTTATTAACTATCTCGATTGTGTAAAGAGTAAGTTTATAAAGTTAATTCTGGGTCTGCCCAGAACTACTGGTCAGCTGGTACAGGTATACAGTTCACTGAAGCTGACATTTGTTATAACTGCCTGGGCTTCGGTCATATTGTTATTAAAAAACGGCAAATGTTGCTGGGAGAGTGGCTCAAGTGTAGTGTGCCTGCCTAGCAGGCCCTGAGTTCAAGCACCAAAAAAAAAAAGGAAAATAAATTGTAAATGTCTCCTTTGGTGCATCATAATGGTGGCAACAATGTTGCAAGTGGCACAATAGTTTTGCCTTAGTGGAAAACTGATAAAGTATTTTGACTATAATCATTGCTAATAATTTGGTTTATGGTGCTTCCTTTTTCTGATTTATAATCCTTAGACTTTCTTTAAATTCCACATTTTTGAATTTAAATATTTACAGTTTTGTATTAGGAATTC
Source organism: Castor canadensis (assembly GCF_047511655.1). Taxonomy (NCBI): domain Eukaryota; kingdom Metazoa; phylum Chordata; class Mammalia; order Rodentia; family Castoridae; genus Castor; species Castor canadensis. Next base: position 148,544,077 of record NC_133388.1, on the reverse strand, counting down.
AAATTAAAAGAAAATAATGAGAACTATGTGTGAAAAATGTACGTATTGGGATGGTCATCCTATCATTAGCTAAGGTAGCAAAATCATTGAAGACTTCCAGAATACCAATAGGGTTAAAGTAAATAAGTTAGATAAAGTCATATAGTAGACCATTCTGAACATTTAAAAAGATCAGATTGCTGATGGATATGTAAAGGGACAATGCTTATAATGTGACAATGATGGCAAAGGCAAGATTTAAATTCTCGTCTAAAAGAGGAAGTAAATAGAAATGGTGATCAGCTGGTATGATGTGGGTGGTTTTTGCTTTATTATTTTCACTGAATTTTCCACATTTTCTTTAATGAAGTGCATAATTGATATCACTAGTGGGGAAAGTTAAAACCAACAGAAGTAGATCTGTCCTCACCCCCAGTGGGGATTAAATCCAGGGCTTTGGGCATGCTTGGCAAACACTCTTCCACTTGAGCTATACTGCCAACTCTTTGGTTTGCATTTTGTTTTTGAGAGAGGGTCTTCCAAACTTTGCCCAGGCTGGCCTTGAAATCTTGATCTTCCTGCTTCTGCCTTCAGAGTAGCTGGGATTACAAGGAAATAGGTTCTTAAAGTTAAGAATTTTAAGGATTAAGAATTTTAAGGATTGTTTGATCAAATAATCTAAAAGATGCGAAAAATTTCCAAAGAAATATGAGGTATCTATGATGCGGTGTGAATTGGATGTTACATTTTACTTGAGGAACACTTAAAGAAATTATGCCAAACTGTAATAAATTTTAGATTGTGTGGTTTGTATAGTAAAAGAAGCAATGGTGTTAGTTGTATAATTTTTTTTTTATCTGTCAGTGTCAGAGCTCTGGCCTTTTTCTTCTTCTATTATTCTTAGAGGAAAAATACCCTCCCTTGACTTAAGAATGTGTATACCTTTGGACTCACAAGTTCCATTTCTAAAAATTTCCTCTGAGGAAAATTATATAACTGTCAAGATATGAAGGCATGAGTATTTTTTAAAGCACATTTTTTTTTGTTTGTTGTTAGACAAGGTCTCACCATGTAGCTCAAGTCAACCTTGAACTTGTGATCCTTCTGTTCCAGCCACCTAAGTGCTACAATTACAGGCACGTGCCAGCATGCCTGGCTTTTCCAAACAATTAAAATTTTATTTTTGAATTAGCACACAGTAATAATATGAAGGGATTTCATTGTGATAATACCATACATTCATACAGTGCGCCTTGAAAATGCTCACCTCCTCCATTATATTTCCAACCCTTTTCAGTGTTTCATTGTGCTTTTTTTCTATGTATCTATATGGCATACTTTGCCCATCTGACATTGAAGCACATTTTATATTAGCAAAAACCTGAGAGCCAGGCATTGTGGTGCATGTCTGTAATTTCATCTACTCGGGAGGTGATCCAAGGCTGATGACCAGGGCAAAAACACAAGATCTTACCAGAAAAACAAACTAATGCAAAAGAGTTCAAACTCTAGTTCTGCCAAAACAAGCACAAACACAAACAAGCAAACAAGCAAAAAACTGAAAACAACCTATAGATTCACCAATGAGATATCTATACATAAGTAGATAAATTAATTTGCAGTTATATAGTTGAATAGTGAGAATTCACTAAAATAATTACATGGATGCATATGTACTAATATGATCAAAATACATTGGAAAGTAAAAAAAAGCAAGCCCAAGCATGTGAACTCACAAACACACTCATATGTGTGTGTACTCACAGAATCCATGCACACAAGGATGCAATCCTCTCAGAGCTTATATGATATAATTTTAGATGATTTCTGGAGGAGGATCTAAATAGATGTTAACAGTAGCTACACTGGGGGAGCACGAACGAGAAATTGAAGAAAACGTTCACTTTTTACTTTATGTGCTTCACTGCTATTTATTTTACTTTTTACCAAAAGCATATATAATTAAAAAAACATGAAATTATATACTTGTGAACAGACATCTTAAATGAGCAATGGACTATGTATACTGAGCTGAGAACACAATAAAAATTACTATCAAAGAAAAAAGAAAAGAAAAATGGTGTGGGAAGGAGTAAAAAAGGAAAAACAACTATGGGCTAGGGATAAAGATTATGTATGAATATTATGTACAATTTTTGCCAGCCAATGCTGGCCTTGCTGCACTATGGCCTCCTTTAGTTAGAATCAACCACACTTGTAGAAAGTGCATTGGGAAATCAAAGGGCAGCTTCTTTTGCATTATGGAAGAGAAATATTTGTAAAATGTGTCTGAAAGTGGGCAGTATGTGAATGTATGGGTAACCAGGAGGAGCAACCAATAATACCTTATTTGAAATGAATAAGAACTGAGACAGGAGATACTTTTAAACAAGACTCAATATTGTAGATAGTGCTAAAGAGAAAAGTGGTATGGCACTTGAGACTATTTGAAATAGGTTAAATATCTGGGCATGGTAGCCCATGTCTGTAATCCCAGCACTTAGGAAGCCAAGGTAGAAGAACCATGATTTTTTGTTCAGCCTGAGCTACATAGCAAGACCCTGTCTCCAAATTAAGTAAATAAATAATGGTTAAAAATTAAAGATGTTAGCATGAACCATTGACGACATTTTAATTTTTCACATTTGAAAAGCCATTATACTGATGCCCTGGCGACTCCCCCTGGAAACCACCCTACTTATGCACAGAGGGCACCTACCCCCAGAGGTACCGGGGTTGACTGTACTCATGTTTCTCTGTGATGGAATGATCATTCTCAACCTCTACTTGGGAACCAGTTTAGACCAGTCCGAAATGACATAAGCATCTTCATCTGTGTATAATTTATTTTCTTTGCCTTTGTGGATCATTTTTCTAAATATTTTAAATTGTGCACTGGTATGGGTAAGTCTCATTATGGTGTCAGCAGTGTCACAGTGATTTTTCTGACTCTTACTGAATCTGTCAGCATTCTATATGCTAATCTTAGAAAATAAGTGTGCTTTCAATCATCCATTCAATAAAACTAATTCACTTCTCAAGTATTTTTTGAAAATTCCCTATATGTCTGAGTGAAGAACTAGTTTTATAGAAAAGAAATAAAGGCTCCTTGCTCTCAAAAAGTCCCTAGTCTTTTGGGGAAAAAATAATAACTAAAATGGACACATGCATAAGATGTTATGTAAAGATAAAACAAGGAAAGAATGAATAAAATTGAATTTTTGAATGACTTTAAAAATTTTGTGCTCTTACCAGGAAATAATATTATTTAAAGGTTTCTCATTAGATCTTCTTTCTTAATATGCTTACTTTTGTGTGTTTTTGTTTTTCTGCAGATGCTGTGGCTATTACATGGACTGACAGAGTCATCCCCCAATTAACGTGGATTGTTCCTTTTGCGATTTCTGCCTCATTATTTAGCAATCTTATGATTGATATACTTGAATCATCAAGACTGAAATACATTGCAGGCCAACAAGGCCAACTGCCTTTGTTATTTGGCATGCTTAATATTCACTCCTCTCCATTTATACCTGTTCTAGAAAGTGTCATCCTGGGATCCATTGCAATTGCCTCAACAAACCTAATTGAACTGATAAACTATGTTTTTTTTGTGTCTTCTGTTTGGACGATATTATCATTAGTAGGATTACTGAAGTTGAGATATCAGGAGCCCAATCTACATAGACCTTATAAGGTAAAAGTGGGTTTTCTAAATTCTTTTCTATTGTGAAATAAAAGCTACTGTTTGTGACTGTATTTGAAGGCTATATTTAGAACAGCTGTAAGTATTTTACTATCCAACAAATTGCAAAACATGTAAGGGTAATCTAACCTTCATTATAAATTTTTACTGTATAGGCTTTACTCAGTGTAAAATCTCCTTAGGTTCCATTTAGTGGTTTATTAGAAAGAAAGAGAGTTCTAAGGGCCGTGGGATGGATCACTGTGAGACTTTGGACCAGAGATTATTTGAGTTACTTATTACTTATGCATACCAGTGTCTTCTCCAGTCCGGGTCAGATTTAGCAAATGGAAACTAGAAGACACAACTCAAGGTCACACATGATAACATCCACTGCTTTGAAACACCAACTAATTTTGATCATTGAAGACTTCCATCTTTTCAACTTTACTACTTTTAAATGTACTTTTGGTCTAAATGAGGAAAAATTTCACAGAAGAGGTACTTTAATTTTAAAAAATAGAAGTAAGCAGACATTTAGCAGCATCAGGATTATGGGGAAAAGATGGCCTATCAGAGCAATAAAAATCTTGGTTGGCTAGATAGCATATTCAAGACTTTGTCTGGATGGTCACCTTTAATTCTTCCATTAAGACAAAAGGCAATTACTCCTGCTGTGCCCATTTTACAGATGAGGAAAGAGGTTTTGAGACACTAAGTCACTTGCCTAAGCTCATATAGCATGGAACAGAGCCATGATTCAAATTGTGGCAGTCTGTTTGAAGTGTTTGACTAGATGCTAGGAGAAAGAAAGCAATGTCTTCATCACCAACGCTGCTTGATTTACAATCATCTTTCCTTTTCTGTCTTCCCTTCTACTTTCACTCAGCCATCGCTTTCCTGCTGGATATTCAAATATGAGATGTGACTATATTTCAAGCATCTTACTCAGTGCTCTGGGTACAGAAAAGAGTAAGACTTGGCTTTTGCCTTTAGGCAGGTTATAATCTAGCTGGACAGTCAGATGAACCAAAGACCAACCATACTATGCTAATTATGACCTGGTGACATCCAGAGGATGCTCGGAGAACCTTGTGGAGGAAGATGTAATCTAGAGTAAGATTGACATCCGTGGTCCCCCTTGGAGCTTCCACAATGTCTCCTCTTCTCACAGTTTCATCTTCTGCAACTTTTAAATCTGTTCCCTCTTTACTGTTTTCTGACCCCCACTTTTGCTAGATCACTGGCCCTAATTAGACTGAATGAAGGTGAAGTTATGAACTGATGATGGATTTGTAGTACACCAAGATAATCACAAGTCAATCATTAAGAATTTGGGCTCAAGTCCAGGTCCTCAGCTTATTTTCTGAACTTTGTCTTGTTAGTTGACGTCTGCTCCTCAGTTCTTCATATCTCAAATGGCTCCCAGGCATGTAGATAGATTAAATAAGCTAAGGCTTGCAAACCATCCAGGGCTGACATTAAAGACTATTGTTATTTTATATTATCATATCATTATTTAATTTACATTTGCATCAAAAAGGAATGCAAGGGCAATTTATTTTTTTTGAGACAGGGTCTTGCTGTGTAGTACAGGCTGGCCTGGAAATCAGTTTATAGCCCATGCTGGCCTCAAACTCAGAATCATTCCACCTCCTGAGTGTTGGGATTACAGGCCTGTGCCACAATGCCCTACAAGGGCATTCTGTAGTACAGATGGTTAATTTTTTTTTGTCTGCCTATGTGAGTGCTTGTTTCTCTTTTTAATACTGAGCTGTGAGATGGTAGGCTATCTTTGTCAGTGGTACTTAAAAGTAAGAGGAGATTCTTAGTTATTTAAGACCCAAATGAAAGATTCTGCCATTAAAGGCGTTCATAATTGTGACTGCTGTGTATATTTAGGGTATAGATTCATGTCTCGTAAAGACATCTTAAAAATGACTGGCTAGAGATAGGCATGGTATTGCATACTTGTAATCTAGCATTCAGGTGGCAGAGGCAGGAAGATCAGAAGGTTGAGGTCAGCCTAGGCCACATAGTGAGACCCTGTCTCAACAAACAATCAGACAAACAAACAAACAAAAACACCCAAAATATTCTTTCTGGGTAGGGTAACTTTAGGTATAGCAAATACCAAGGATGGATCTTTAAGATTTTTGGCAAAACAAAAAATAGGAAGAATTTTTTGGACCAAAGGGTTCATCTTGATTTATTTCCTTTCTCAATCTGCTGAGCCTATGAAGTCATCATATTTACCTGAGTAACAGAGGGTCTACAGATAGTTTTTGTATTTTTGTCTTGAATTTCTTACAGACTTGAACTATTTTTCAAGTATGACTGCTGTAACCTCCATTTGGCCTTGGAAATTCCCTCTAAATAAATTCATACCATCTAGATGAGCAGATGGGTAACTTATTAGCTAATGGCCAGGACTGCTTCCACTCACTTAGAGTCAAACGTCAGATACTCATTCCTCCCAACCAATGCCCTGATGATGTTGTCAACAATTCCTTTTATGTGTTGTAAGCCAGGTTTATCCAAATAGCCTTCACAGTTTGCTTTTTTCTATCATTAGCTTATATCTTATTTTTATTTATATGAATACATAGCTATCATATATGAATCTCTAATTTTAAAAAATTTTGCCTTTTTTTAGGTGTTTTTGCCATTCATATTTGTGACACTGGCCATCTCCCTGTGTTTGGTTTTGATACCGTTGGTAAAGTCTCCATCGATGCACTATATCTATGTGTTTCTCTTTGTTCTCAGTGGATTACTGTTTTACATACCTTTAGTATATTTCAAATTGAAGTTGGTTTGGTATGAAAAGATGATTTGTTACTCACAATTGCTATTCAATATTTGTATCCCCGATGTGTCTAATGAGCAGGTGTCAGAGTAGGAACCTAAAAAAATAAATGGCCTGCTAAAAACACACCAAGTTCCAAATAAAGATTGGGCATATGATGTAATATTAATGATGAAATTCCCTTGATAACTTTCTCAAATGAAGCAATGTAGGTAACAGTGTTGTGGAGAGTACTAGCTTTAAAATCTGAGGCAATCATCATTATGTATGACTAAAGCTCTGTCTTGTTTAGTAAAAATTTTAAGTCTCAGTTTGTATAGCTTGATATATTGATGTCTCTCCTGTTCTTCCATTTTTTTTCCTGTATCCTCCATTTTTTTCCTGTATCTCAACTTTTTCTACTGAATTTGTGGTGTTCTTGTAATAAAAGTTAATGATTAAAAATGAAAAAGCATTCTCTTCATCTTTCTTGAGTCCTGTTTTTTTTTTTTTTTTTTTGGTGCTCATTTGAAGGTAAACAGAACAATTCCATGTGTCCTCTTTGCCTTTCCCCTCTAGTCACATTTTTTAAACCAATAGGTATTTTAGAAGCATGTGTTAATAAGTTTATTTTCTTTTGAGTGCCTTCCTTTAAATCCCAAGGAACATTGGAAGAGCAACATTGCTATGCTTTCATTTGACTAAAATGGGACCTATTTGCACTCTGCATGTAGGTATAAAACATGTGTATTAGATAGCTGAATAGATAGCATTTCAGCAGTCACACTCAACCAAGTATCATTCACTTTCTAAAAATTCCTCAATTTAACATAGAGTTTTAAAGTGTCTGGGTTAGGGGTGTCCTTCCAGTAAGAACAGGCAATGTGGGAAAATGATGAACCATTTTTGTTAGCCAGCTCTGTTCCTCATCAGTTGTGCCTCACAGGTGGCTCTTGTCCAGTTTGAGGAGTCATTCCCTGCTGTAATGGCTGAGCATCTTCTCCTACTTCTTCTCCCTTTTCTTCCTCTTCCTTCCTTTCTCCTCCCCTTTCCTCTTCCTCCTCCTCCCCTCCTCTTCTCCCCACCTCTTTCTAGTCTAGTTTTGAGATGAGGTCTCACTGTGTTGCCCAGCTTGAACTTCTAGGCTCAAGTGATCCTCTTGCTTCAGCCTCCTAAGTGGCTGGGACTATAGGTAAGTATCACTATACCTGGCTTTGTGATAGTTAAATTTTTTGTGTCCACTGCCTAAATTGCAGTGCTCAGGTATTTGGTCAAAAATTATTCTGGATGTTTCTACAGAGCTTTTTTTTTTCCTTTGGGGAGATGGGACTAACATTTAAATGGGTGGACTTTGAGTAAACCAGGTTGTTCTCTCTAATGTGGTGGACCTCATCCAATCAGTTGAAGGTCTTACTAGAACAAAGTCTGACTCCCTACTTCTCTTCCTGCAGCAGGAGGGAATTCTAAGCAGATGGCATTGGGACTATAATACTGGCTCATCCCTGGATCTCCATCCAGCCCATTCTGCAAATTTGTATGTGCCAGCCCTCAAAATCCTCTGAGCCAATTCTTTGAAAAACTCCCCTTTTTTCCATGTGCACACCCACTGGATCTGCTTCTAAGGGGGAACCCTGACTAATACACCTGACTCTCTCTGTTAGATTAAATATCCTATTCTTGCTTACTAAAGATGACTCTTCCCAGGTATTTATTCTCTTTCTTCTTTTGTAATATTTTTAAATATCATTCAAATTTAACCAATAATATATTCAAGTTAGCAGGATAGATGCATCCATTTATATTTTATTACTTATTTATTTTCTAAGCCAGTTGCCCATGTGGGCCTTATGGTTCAACATTCCCTCCACATGAAGCCTCCATCACATCTATGCAACTCTATAACAGCATCATTTCCCTCTTCCTATGAGCTTCTAACACAGTAGATGGCAAAAATAACTCTTGAGCTTGGTTCCATAGAAGTCATTCATATTTTTTACATTAAAGGTCAGAACTTAAGATTTTAACTGCCTGAAGATATTTGGATAACACATGAAAAGAACCATAGATTTGATTGATATCAGAATTAGAAGAAAGCTAGAATGTCTATAGCACCCTTGTAAAATAATTCACTTACCTAGGCTTATACACTTCTAGGTGTGGGGAAATCATAACCTGCTAAAGATGCTGGTCCTATCTTTGTTTTTCCAGAAGCTTTGCCTAGTATGAAGCAGCAATGTAATGTCTACTGCTGGGGACATCCAATCCTCTTTCACATGTTGTCCCTTCAGACATGGAGTAAGAGCTGCCTCATGGGTCTGTGTCTCTTCCAGATTAACAACCTCTCTCCCCCCATATTCAACAGTTGATGCTTTTAAGACCTTTGATCCCTGGGCTGGAGGTGTGGCTCAAGTGGTACAGCACCTGCCTACCAAGTGGGAGGGTCTGAGTTCAAGCTCCAGTACCACAAAAAGCAAAACGTTGATCCCTAAAATGTTTGTGCTGTAAACCATGCAGTCTTTCTAGATATTATCTGACTATGAGCAGATAATAAGAACCGAGCTATTCCTTTGGCTCATTCTGAATATTATAATTTTGCTCACTGTTTTGGCACTACTGTAGACTTAGGCCTCCTAAGCCTTTCCTGTGAATTATGGCTGAGACATGCCATCTGGGCAAGTGTGATAAGCCAATAAAACTTCTCAGGGAAATTTTTATTCTATAACAAATTAGCAGGAAATTGGTTGATGGTAGGAAATGCAGGGGCTGTTCTAGGTCATTAAGTTTTTATATCATTTTGGGAACTAAGGCCTATTTGCATAGTAAAACTTCTGCTTCTATCTTCTTTTGTAACACTCCTGACCATCAGTGAGTTCCCTTCCAGTCATATTTACTTTGAGAGGAGTCTGTTTTGATGATGGCAGGCAAGGGCTTAATTGCTCAAGTAGGGTTAATGACATTTAGCTGTTTGGCTAGAGTGTACCATGGAGACTTGCTGGTTGTATATGACCACACTTTCAAGCTGAAGAGTAATCGCATGGCTACCATGCAAGTAATGCCTCAGCGATATTACTTCTTGTCTGCACCATGAAATTAGCAGAGCAGACACCACCTGAGAAGTTTATGCCTCCTTTCTTTCCAGAACAGATTTAAATATCTCTGTAGGGCTGGAGATGTACCTCAGTGGTGGAGTTCTTGCCTTAGGTTTGATTCCCAGCACTAAAAAAAAAATTAAAAATAAAAAGCTCTGTGAGGGGGTATTAGCTTTCTAGAGCTGCCATAACAAATTTGATAGCTTAAAAACTACAGAAAGATATTCCTTTGCAGAGGGCCAGAATTAAGGTTATGGTAGGATTTATTCCAACAGCAGGCTGCTGTCGAGGGACAATCCATTCTGTTTCTGCCCTAATTCCTATTGGTGCTAGAAGGCCTTGGTGTTCCTGCACTTGGAGCTGCATCACTCCAACCTGTGCTTCTGCCCTTACCTGGTTTTCCCCCATGTTGCTCTGTTGATATGCTGGAATTTTCAGGTGGTGAGGGTCCTTGTTCCATGCTTAAATGGAAATCAAAGGCAGACTTGAGCAGCAAAGGTCAGAAAAGTTTTATTTGTAGAGAAGAGAAAGGAAAGGCCCCATGGGGTCGTGCAGTGGGAACTGGAAACCAGTGGTCCACTGAGTCAGGTTGGAAATTGGGTTATATAGCTTTTTATTGCCCCAGGACAGAGATTTTGGCAGGACGGATGTTGAAGGAGAGGTGTCTCTGTGGTGTGAACAGATGTTTCTTGGGAAGGAGAAGGGGCATTTTGCCCCTGGCTAATTGTCACCTTTTGGGAACATGTGGACCTCCCACAGTCTGGCCTTCACTGTACCATCTCATCTCAACATCATTAATTGCATCCATAAAGACTCTTATTTGAAATAAGGTCCCATTCTGATGACATTTCTTTGTGTTTCCTGTTGTGCCATATTTTCTCCTTTTTCAATGACTGGCCTTATTCACAAGTATATTTGGTGTCAACACATTTACATATACTAATGGTACACAAGGCACAAAATCTATCAAGCCTGACTTACTGTTTTATCACTCTCCAGTCCCACATTTGTAGGTTCATGGCATATTCAAAATTTCTATCTCGGTTATAGTCTTATGAAAGATAAAGTGTTTTGTGGCATGCTAGATAATTCTTTATTGTGTGGATTCTAGTGTGTTAGTAAGACCCTAATGTTTGCCCCTTTCCTTGCTATGAGAAAACATTTTGTGCAGGGAAAAGGCAAAATCATTCCCACCTTCAAGGGATGAACCATAAATGATCTTAACTAATCACTGTAACCCATCTTTTATTCTCTGTGCTTTGGTAGAGGCATGCAATCCAATTTTTGTCAATGAAATGAAAGGGAAAGTCAAATATAGAGTTTATAAAATTCTCCTTCCTAATTAAAAAAAAATGAGAACAAGCTCTCTATTTGTCCCTTTCATAGGTAGAAGGTATGATGCTGGAATTTGTGATAGCCATCTTGAGGCCCAGAGACCAGAACCCTGGGAAGAGAATCACCCTGTTGTTTAGTTGCGGACGTGAACAACCCTGGGACTGCCTGCCTCCAGACTTCCTGTTATGTGACTTCAATGAACAATCTATGGCACAAACACATTTACCCAGTTCCACTTCAAGCCAAAAATGGTTTAACCAGTACAATTGGTGGTCACTTAGTGATGAGAGAGGGTAATCAACTTAAAAATTTAAGTCTGTCTTATTATTTATCAATCAGAGTTAATATTAGAATTAGATAAGATAATATATTAAAAATAAGAAAAGTGTTTTTCTCAGTGCCTGACACATGATAAATACCAAATATCTGGTTGTTAAGATTATGCTAAATTAATACCTCTATTTTCTTTCTTCTTTCAGGTAAAAGTTTTATTAATTGGAAGGAAAAGGGAGTTCAGGAAAGGGGGCGACACTGATTATGGGAGATGAAGGCTGTCCTGCAACAGAGAATAAACCAGGCAAAGACCTCTATTTTCTTTCATTTTAATAACTATGCTAATAATTATTACTCACGGTATGGCCTAAGGAGGTTATGCGAATTATAGACAGGCACGGCTATTTTTTATGGTTAAAATATGGCACATACTAAATGCTCCATAAAATTTTAAAAACAAGTGAACATAACAGATGTAAGACTTTTATTAAATGAATAAAAAAAAGAGTGAGTGAATAAGTGTTAATACTTTCTAATGACTATTTGTCATTTCAAATTGCTAGAAGAAACAGTGGCATAGTATCCAAATAAATACTGTGGAAAACTTAATAGACACAGTTCCTTTGGAGAACTTACTATAGCATGTTAAGTGACAAAATATGAACACTCCATAGAAAACTTCATGGTGTCATTTACTAGTGATAAAGTAGTTCATTACATAATGGGAAATTCCTGGAGCCCCTCGTGGGAAATCTCTGAATTGTATTAAGATTAGAACTTGTCTCCCACCCTACCTGGGATTTTATCTGAGCATCTTACATGTTTATGTAGCATCAAATTTGAATTTATATAACACACAGTTAGTAGTTTGCCATAAACAGAACTCATTAAGATGAATGAAATGCAGCAGTGAGGTTTTCACAGAACAAGGAGTTCCTCCTCATAAAAGCCTATGGCTTCTATAATTCTCTTCTCTTTCTGAATTGGTGGGCTCCTTGTGAGCTCAAGCAGAATCCCAACAAGAATTTCGTCATCTGTTGGTCCCAATCTTATCACAACTGTTTGAATTTTTAAAAGAAATACTTAACATTGAAAGATAACATTATTTTCTTTTGCTCACAGGAAACGTGCACTGTGTTTTTCACTGAAAAAATTCTGGCTCACATACTTCTTGACGTCACACCTGAACTCAAAGTCCATTCTTGTTTTGGCATTTTTTAAAAGCAAATTCTTCAGAAGTCATAATTTACAAAATACCAGCTCAAATCCTGATGATGTTTTTGATGCTGATTCAACAGAATCTTACTTACCTAAGGTCAATATAAAGGAAATGACTTAAACCAATTATTAGATTTGTGTAAAGTTCTCTGGAAAGAAGTAAATGACTTATGTGTAAATATTTTATGAGCCTAAAGGCTGAATTTTAGAGACAGGGCTTTGAAAAGCCAAACCCATTGAAGAATTAGCACTGTAGTTCCTTTTATTGCTCTTGGGGAAAACCATTGAAAGATTTTGGGTAGTTCTTTGTGGTTGAGGGAAAAAAGCTGCTAATGGGACAATGCCATAGACTTTCTTCACCCTGTAGATGAGCTGGAAAATGGCCTTGGTTTAGTTCCAAAGAATGAGTAGCCTTGAAGGTCCAGGCAGAGAAAGATTCAGCTTTGGTCTGATGAGTACAATGTTCATTCACAAACTTGTGAATTCACAATGGCAGAAGACACAGTTAAGGTGACTTAGGTAGAAACTGACTGCATTGAGGAAATTTCTAGTTGCAGTAAAATGAATTTGAACTCTAGTATGGGAGACTATCCAGTCAAAAAAAAATTTTTAATTAGGGTATGCAAAAAAAAAGTTTGAGAATGACAATTATCACTCTTTGCATTAGAGATGGAACTTTTGTTTGCAGGTTCATATTGACAATACCCATTCTCCTAGGATTCGTTTTACATAAATGAAATTATGCATACAAATTCCTAGTCTACAATAAGAGCCCAGCAAATGTTAGTGGATACTATTATTATATGTGCTGTACAAAATAGTTATTGCAAAGACCCAATTATTTAGATTGTCTTTAGACACTACTATAAATCATGCAGCTGTGGACTGAATATGTTAGCCATTTAGTATCAGGCTTCCATGATTCATATTTTGATAACAAGATAGAATGGATGAAAGACTTTCTGACATTTTGAGAGAGAATTACCTTTCATTCCACATATATTAAGGGTTCTTAAAAAGCACTAGAAAATGTTCAGTGAAGTTGAAAACTGCTGTGGTTTACATGTGATTTGAGTGCATTCCCCAAGAGTTTATGTGTGGGGAGGCTGGTCCTCAGTGTTGGCCATGTTAGGGGGTGGTATGGAACCTTGAGGAGGTAGAGGAGGCATTTAAGTCATTGGGAACATTGACCTCAAAAGAGTGAGTTATAGAAGAGCAACCCTGACCCCTGAATCTCTCTCTTGGTTCCTATCTCACCAGGTGACCTCTCCTTCTCATATGTATTCCTGCCATGATGCCATGTTATGCTGTAGCCAGGGGCACCCTCACCAAAGCTGGCACCATACTGTTTAGACTTTTTGCTTCCCAGCTGTAAGCTCAATAAACCTATTTTTATCTGTCTTTTTCTTAATTAGTGTATATTAATTATACAAATAATTGGTTTCATTATGATATTTTCCTTCTTTTTATTCAGTATTGGGGATTGAACTCAGGGCCTTGCAATTGGTAGGCTATCAATCTACAACTTGAGTCATGCCTCCCTCTCCTCCTTATCATGTGTTCATACATATATATAATGTACTTTGGTCATATTCACTCCCTCCATTGTACTCTCTTGTCCCACTTCCCTCTATGTGATAGTTCCTTTCCTCTTCCCAAATAGTCCTCCCCTACTATAATGTTTTTCTTTTTTAAAAATCTAGATTCTGCATATGAGAGAAAACATGTGATATTTATTTTTCTGACTCTAGCATATTTTACTTAGCCTGATAATTTCCAGTTCCAAACGACTTCTTATAAATGAAATAATATCATTCTTCTTTATAGCTGAATAAAATCCAATGTGTACCACATTTGTTTATCCATGCATTGATTGATAGGCACCTAGGCTGATTCCATAACTTGTCTATTGTGAACAGTGCTATGATAAACATGGGTGTGCAGGTGTCTCTATTGTACACTGACTTACATTCCCTCAGATATATACCCAGGAGTGGTATAACTGAATTATATGGCAGCTCTATTTTTAGATTTTGCAGAACCTCAATACTGATTTCTGAAGTGAATGGACTAATTTACATTCCAACCTGCAGTGTTAAGGGCTCCATTTTCTCCTCAGTCTTACCAGCATTTTTTGTTCTTTGTTTTATTGATGATAGCCATTCTGACTGGGATGAGATGCAAACTCAATGTAGTTTTGATTTGGTTAAAGAAGTTCAATGCTTTTTCTATATTTATTGGCTATTGTATTCTTAGAACTGTCTATTCATTTGCTCATGTATTGATTAGATTGGTTTTTTGGTGTTTAATTGGAGTCCTTCATATATTTTTAATATTAATCCTTTGTCATTTGAATAGCTGGCATTCTGAATAGTCTCCCATTCTGTATGTTGTCTCTTCATTCTGGTAATTGCTTCCTTTCCTGTGCATAAGCTTATTAATTTGATGTGATACCATTTGGCAATTCTGCTATTATTTCCTGAGTGAGTGGAGTCCTATTCAGAAAGATGTTGCCTATGTCTTTACTGTGTTTCCTATAGTTTCAGAATTTCATGTCGTATCTTAAAGTCTTTGAACCATTCTGAGTTGAATGTTCTGCAAGGTGAGAGGGATCTAGTTTCAGTCTTCTACATGTATATATATAGTTTTCCCAGAACCATTAGTTGAATAGAATGTCTTTTCACCAATGTATGTTTTTGGCACCTTTGTTGAGCCCCTAGTTCTTTTAGGCTTCAATTTTTTTTCAGATAGGGTCTCTCATCTTTGGCCATGGGCAGCCTTGGCCTTTAATCCTCCTGCCTATGACCTCCCATGTAGCTGAGATCACAACTATGTGCCACCAAACCTGGCTTATTTATTAAGATGGGGATCTTTCTAATTTTTGTACAGTCTGGCCTTGAATTGCAATCTTTCTGATCTTGCTTTCTGAGTAGTTGAGATTAAAGGTATGAGCTACCATCCCTGGCCACTTTTGGCATTTTAACTGAAGTGATATGGAGTGGTTCTTTCCTGGTTATATCTATTGGGGTTTCTAAATGTGTCAAGTACTTGAATTACCATTGTTTCCCTAGATTTGGAAAATCATTTGCTATAATTCCATTGAATAAATGCTCTATGCCTTTAGTCTGCATCTTGGTTCCCACTTCTGTACCTCACATTCACAGGTTTGATCTTTTAATCATGTCTCAAAGGTCTTGCATATTTCAGTCACAAATGCTTTTTTTCTTTATTACTATTTAAATGCAATAGTTTCTCAACCTTGTCTTCAATTCCTTTGCTCTGCCTAGGCTACTCTATTAGTGATATTTCCATTGACTTTTTAAAATTTGACTTATTGAGCTTTCATTTCCAAGATTTCTTTCTTTGTTTTTTTCTTCAGAATCTCTATCTCTTTGCTGAATTTCTTGTCCAAGTTGTCCAATTTCTCATCCAGGTCTTGAATTGAATTCTTAACTTCAGTCATCTGTTTATTTGAATCCTCTTTGAGGTCACTGATCAGTTTTAAAATGAGACTTTTGAATTCTTCATCTACCATTTCTACCATTTAAGTATCTTTGGATCCAGTTGTTGAAAAGTTATGAACTTTTGGAGGAGTCATATTGCCTTGCTTTTTCATATTTTTTTTGTGTTTCTAAGTTATGATTACACATTTGGGAATGGATATCTCTACTAGTTTTATTTGGGGGTCTCCATAGCAAGCAGCCTTCTCTTTTTTTTTTTATTGTTTTATTATTCATATGTGCATACACGGCTTGGGTCATTTCTCCCCCCTGCCTCCACCCCCTTGCTTACCATCCACTCCGCCCCTTCCTTCTCTCCCCCACCCCCTCAATACCCAGCAGAAACTATTTTGCCCTTATCTCTAATTTTGTTGAATAGAGAGTATAAGCCATAATAGGAAGGAACAAGGGTTTTTGCTGGTTGAGATAAGGATAGCTATACAGGGAGTTGACTCACATTAATTTCCTGTGTGTGTGTGCGTTACCTTCTAGGTTAATTCTTTTTGATCTAACCTTTTCTCTAGTTCCTGGTCCCCTTTTCCTATTGGCCTCAGTTGCTTTTAAGGTATCTGCTTTAGTTTCTCAAGCAACCTTCTCTTAAGGGCTCAATCCCCAGTACCACTAAGAGAGGAGAAAACAAACCATTATAATAGCAACAACACCAAAACAAACCAGGTATAAAAATAAAATTAAAATCAATTAAAGTCAACTACTGCACTAATAACCATAGAAAATAAAATGGCAAAAACTATGAAGTTAAAAATTGATTAGA
Organism: Castor canadensis; assembly: GCF_047511655.1. Lineage (NCBI taxonomy): Eukaryota > Metazoa > Chordata > Mammalia > Rodentia > Castoridae > Castor > Castor canadensis. The sequence continues at coordinate 148,527,438 of NC_133388.1, read as the reverse complement.
ATAGAAGTATTAATAACAAATAAATCAAGGGACATGACTTAAGTGGTAGAATGTGCGAGGCCTTGAATTCAATCCCTTGTACCACCAAAAAAAAAAAAAAAGGGCTTCATATACATATACAAAATGTAATGATGAAACCTCTTGCAATTGCTTTAAATAGGGGGAGGAGAGGGCTGTAGGGGGGTAGATGGTGAGGGCAATCTAACCAATGAATAATTCAAGGCTATTGGGAATTGTCACAGCGAATCCTCCTCTGTACAATGAATATGTCCGAATAAAAATGGAAAAAAAAATAAAAACAAAAACAAAGGAGGAGGCAGGGAAAGAGAAAAAAGAAAGAAGCATGGTTAAAGGAAAGAAAAAGAAGAAGAAATAAGATTAATGGGAAGAAAAAGAGAAAAATCCTATTACAAAATAAAGAAAACTCACAAATAAAATTAGAGAAACAAAAGTACAAAAGATTAGAAAACTATACTAAATAAAAAAACAATAACAAGATAGTAAAAAGCATGTGAAAGTTAAAAGAATGACAAAAATTTGGAGCCACTTCTTTCTGGGTTCTCTGATAAGAGACTTATCCCAGGCAGAAGTCATCACTGGAGTCTATTGTAGATCCTACAGTTCATCTTGGTGCTGTATGAGGGCTGAATGCTGAGCAAGTCAAGGGTCACTTGTCACCTTCAGGGCTAGTTCACTTTAGAGCCACTGCTGACCCAAAGAAGTTTTGTGGCCTGTGAGCTGAGCAGGTTCCCACTTGCTCCTGAGGCCCCCCGTTTGTGCACGCAAGGGCAGAAAACACTCAAGACTTGGGGTCTTGTGCCCTGGAGAGAGGAGGAAGCAGAGCACTGACACCTCCAATGTTGGGAGAGAACCAAGAGAACGCAGTGCTCTTCTGTCCTCAGCACTGTTGGCTTCCACCCAGCAGTAAACCACCCTGCAGGATAGAGAAGGCTGTGGATATCCAGTGATCCAACCTCGGAGCACTCAGTCCTAATCAGCAGCAAACCACAGATGGCAAGAGGCAGTTCCACAGGCCTAGCAACCTGCCAGCTCTCAGTCTATGCAGCAAACCTCAGACCACTGGGCTTGCTCCTGTCACATCAACCACTAGGCTCTTCACAAACTCAGTTCCTGCTGCCTAAACTTCTCAGTGTGTCCAAGTCTGATCCTTCCGCTGTCTATGACTGCCTCATGCAGTCTCCCACCCAGATATTGTGCTGAGGTGTTCTAGAATCCCTAACTTGTGAATGTTCCTTGTTTTTGGGTCCCCAGAGTAGCTTGGTATCAGACAATAGGGCTCTCTTGATATGGTACCTGGCTACAGCTCTCTCAGACATAGGGAGCAACAAAATGGATTTCTTCTCCAACACTGGCCTTGTGCAGGAGAAGTCATTGTCACACCAAATTCTCACTGTGGATTTAAGGATTAGAACGGGGGGTTTCTCCTATAACCAGGACTGCCAGTCTGTTGTCACCAACGTGCCTGGCTTATCTTATGGTTGTGGCTTGGGATTGTCTTCTCCCTGGGGACCTGGAGTTGAGAATGGTTTTTAAATTTTCTCTGTGTCCCATTTTCCTGATGCTCTTCTCTTACTCTCTTTGGAACGTAGTCTCTCCTTTGTTACACTGATTCCCCACACTCCCTGGCCTCTATCGGTACTGAGGTTTGAACTCAGGGCTTCACACTTGCTAGGCAGGCACTCTAACCACTTGAGCTGCTCCATCAGCCCTTTTTGGAGATAGGGGCTAACTTTTTGCCAGCCTGGACTGCAATCCTCCCATTTTAAGGTTCCTGCCAGTCATTGGGATGACAGACTCCCATGCCATTTCGCCCAGCTGTTGGTTGAGATAGGGTTTCATTAACTTTTTGCTTGGGCTGGCCTTGAATCATGATCCTCCCAATCTCAGCCTCCCAAGTAGCTAGGATTATAGGTGTGACCCACTGGTGTAAGCTGGAGTGAGCTTCTCATCTGATATCTGATCCTGGAAGTCCCAAGTTCTAAACTTCTTTTCTTTTTTAATTTATTTCTTTTATTCATATGTGCATACAATGTTTGGGTCATTTCTCCCCTCTTCCCCCCACCCCCTCCCTCTCCCTCCAGACCCTCCTTCTCCCTCCCACCCCTTTGCTACCAGGTAAACTTCTTTTCTTCATAAGTTATTTAGCCTCAGGTATTTCATTATAGTAAAAGAAAATGGACTAATAGAAAAACTATATTGTGAGTTATTATAATCAGAGCCTATTGACCAAATAGTGTGTCTGAGGTTGTGTAGAATAATCTTCCTGTCCCTGTTTTGTCTATCTCATATCCTCTCCCTTCCCACCACTCTCTCACTATATCTTGCTAGATTTCTACTCACATCATTTCAATATTTTCAATAAGGATAAGATATGGTTAGCTACTTGTGGAAAAGTTGAGTATATTTAATGATTGCTAAGCTATTATTATTTTCATTTTTTGAAAAGGTACATTTCAAAATATAGAAAAGCAGAAAGAAAAGGAAGCCCTTTAAAATGACATACAGCAGCAAAGGAAACAGGCACCAATCTACGGAAACCACACAGACAAAAGCACTACTTGTCTGTAGGTCAGTGGTAGCATGTCTTCTATAAATTGTCTAAAGGTAATCCATTCAGGGATTTGCTTATACTTTGTATTTTCTTCTTGTCTTGGGAATCACTGTTTTCTCAACTTGCTTTCTTGATAATGAAAATGATTTCCAAATGTTTGAGTTTCTTTTAAAAGTTATCCGAGAAATGGCCCAAACAATGTATGCACGTATGAGTAAATGAATTAAAAAAAAGTTACCTGATAGGGAGGATAAAATGTCAACATGAACATGTCCCTTTGTTTTGTGCTGGTTTAGCCAGTCTCCACGAAGACATTTTTTTAATACGGTATGAAATTGTTATGCAACTGTCGCCTAGTATTTCCACCTGCCTACTTGAGCTATGGAATGTTTCACTGTATTTCAAACTCAGCATGCACAAAATTGAATGTCTTCCTTGCCAAATTTATTTTCCCCTTCAGCTAGTGGCATCAGTCATCTCTCAGCAATGTAGACTCATACTTAAGAGTCATCTCTGAGTTCTTCCTCTCCTCACCCTCTCATATTCAGTCAGCTATCCAAACTCTATTAGTTCTACCTCGACGGTGTTTCGCGCATTGACACTCCTACTTCTCTAGTAAGAGTCCTTAATATCTTTTTCTAGCAGTTACTGTAATTCCTTCCTAATTAATCTTTCTGCATTTCCTTGCATTCCTTTCCAATCCATCATTCTCATTGGTAGAATTTCATATTCTTGAAAGCATAGCTATGAATGTCATTCCCCTGTCAAAAATTCTATGATGTTACCCTATTAAGATTAGGACAATGTTTAAAGATCTTCCATGATAACTGCATATCATATATTATTATTTTTGTTGTTGTTGTTGTAAATGGGATCTCGCTGTGTTGCCCAGGCTGGTCTTGAACTCATGGGCTCAAGTGATCCTCCTACCTCAGCTTCCCAAGTAGCTGGTACTATAGAATATGCCACCATGTCTAGCTTACACTGTGATGTTTAAAATGTCCATGTTTGTTGGAAGTATCCATGTCATGAGATGGTAGAGGTTTCACCTGTATTATTTTTATTTCTTGTTATTAAACCAATGTGATAAGACTACCAACTGTCCCATATTCCTTTGGCTTGGGCACGAGTTTGGGAAGGGATTCTAGTTATCAGGAAGGTTTAGTTGGCCAGGGAGACTTCCAAAGATGACTTCAAGGCTCATACAATATTGCAGCGTGCATCAGAAATTCCCTTCTTTTTTTTCATGTTTCATATTTTTGAGATAGTGTCTTGCTATGCTGCCTAGGCTGGGTTCAAACTCATGAATTCAAGTCATCCTCCTGCCTTAGCCTCCCAAGTAGATAAGACTATGGGTATGCACCACTGCACCTGGCTAATTCCTTCATTTTTAAGACTGAATAATTTTTCATTGTATGCATATATTATATTTTGCTTATTCATTCATCTATACATGGATGATTGGTCAATTCCACGTTACATAAAATAACTAGAGTAAAATGCTGCCTTTCTCCCTAAGTGTGTGTGATTTGGATTTTATTGCTAGAACCTTGAGCATGAACAGGGCATCCTGAACTTTGCTTAGAATTTCCTGTGTAGGGCAGGAGAAACTTCTCACCATTGTTGGGGGCCAATTCCATAGCAGGTGATGGAGACTTCCAGTCTTTGCATGAGGATGCTGAGTTAGAGAAATAATGTTGAGTTCCTCACCCATCTTCTCCATCCCCAACTTCCTATCCTTCACCTCCACAGGCTAAAAATAAGGACCTTAATAAGGTCTGCATGCAGCTATTTTATGTAAGACGATCTTGAAGCTGTTTGAGCCAGAGGTGGTACAGTGCCAAACCAAGAGCTGATCTTAAATCTCTCTGTATTAACGTTCACACTAATACCATCACATTACCTTTTACTTAGAGATAGCCGGATTCTCACACCAGAGTGAGGTTCCTGGGCCTGATGGAGGGAGCGGCTGCATTGCTGGTGGAGAGGGAACGAAGAAGGCTATAAAGTGTTCATAAAAATGTACCATTCTTTGAAGTCTCTCAAGCTGATGATTTCATATTTCTTTAAATATATATTATATATATAAGTATATATATTTATCATAGTTTTAAAATTCATCATGTTAGCATGTTACCTTAAAAACTGTGATATATCAATTTTAGAGAAAGTGCCCAAAACAATTGCTTCTTCTCTTCCTACCTCTTGTTCTGATAAACAGAAGTGTCTCCTTTCCTGGTCTTAAAATTTACAACTTCCAACATATATCCACGTGAGGATTAGGGTGCCGTAGTTGCTATTCCTTCAACATTCAAGTTACTGTTCCATTTCCACATCTTGTTTACAGTATTCCCACCTGAATGCTTTTCTTTTGTCTCTATGTTATTAAAAGGTAGTAGTTAGAATCCTTCCTTGAAATCTCTGTTCTCTAAGCATTAGTAACCCTGTCTCTAATGAACTCTGTTTCCTACAAGACTTTACCAAATCCCAGCATGTATTTTAGGTAGGCTGTTGATGACCATTTCCTCATTTCCAATTATAAGCTTCTAGACGGCAGGGATATATTTTAGTGTTAAGGTATAATTTTCAAAATGATAATATCATGAATCTTATGTAAATGTAAAATGAATATGTATCAGAGGGCTTATTTACATCATTAGTTATTGAAAGAACGAGAAAGATGCTAAAAGACTGGTTCGCCTCAAGTACTGTTTGAAAAAGGGTGGGAGGAGAAGAGGGCATGGGAATATAATGGAGGGGTGAACTTGTTCTAGGTACACTGTACACATGTATGGAATTATCACAATGAAATCCCCCCTGCATTGTTAATATGTGCTAATTCAAAAATAAATTTTGAAGAATAATTTTAAAAACTGGTTCAAATGTGAATTTGACTTACAGAGATTTATATTCTTAATGGGACAGAATTAATTTGCATTGCCATGGGATTAGTCTGTTTTTCATTGCTTTGGCAAAATAACTGAAGGGAAACTATTCTACAAAGAACAGGTGTTTATTTAGCTTTCAGTTCTGGAGATTCAAAGGGCTACATCTAGTGATGGCCTTCTCACTGACAGTGTCAAGGCAGCACAGGGCATTACATGGTGAGAGACAGAGACTAACTGTTCCTGTGTATCCTCTGGTTTCTCTCTCTTTTTATAAAACCACCAGGATTCAATTAGGAGTGGGGGAGCACCCTAATGACTTTATCTAATCTTACTCACTGTCCAAAGGTCCCACTTCTAAACTCTGTAGTTAAGATTAAATTTCTACCCTCTTAAAACCTCACAATGGAGATTGGATTTCAACACATGAATCCTTGGAGGACATTCTCAAACCATATCCAGCCATAGCAGCCAGACCAGAGGAATTATTTATATTGTTATCAGCTTTCTACAACTTAACTTCTATCCCCACAGAGTTATAAAAATCTTATTTGACCAAAATTTTCCAATAAGGTTTTCATTTATTATTTTATGTGTAGGTTTTCCAACTTGTTTTGTAGTACTACTGAAGGGATTTCTAAAGTCAAATGATTTTAGAAGTTTTGGATAAAGCTAGATATATTTATTTACTGAACCATTTAGGAGAAGTAGATTCTTTGAGGTAATACCAATCAAAATAATTTGGGAATGCCCTATGTATGATTTATTTTATTCACTTAAAATTGATTAATTTTCATTGGTCATCATAATTTTAGATGCCTTGATTAAGCTAATTAAAAAACCAGATGAGGTGGGTGAAGAAGGTCAGGACCAGGGAATTTTGTTCCTTACTGCTCAAGAAATGTCTTCACTTTCAGAATATGCATCGCGCATGTCTCGCCTGAGTGCCCGCCTCTTTGGTGAAGTTGCCAGGCCTACCGATTCCAAGTCCATGAAAGTGGTGAAATTGTTCAGTGAACAGCCCTTGGCTAAGAGGAAGGAGACTTATGACTGGTATCCAAATCACAACATGGATTTTGCACTCACGGGCACACTCCGTTTTCTTGGCCTCTACAGAGACGAGCATCAGGATTTTAAGGATGAGCAAAGACGTTTAAAGAAGCTTCGTGGAAAAGGGAAACCAAAGAAAGGAGAAGGGAAAAGAGCAGCAAAAAAGAAATAGTGCCAGCCCATCAAGAAACAACATATCTTCTTTAGTGACTGAGAGGAGGAACATAATAGAGGAACATACTTCCTCAATGAAGATTATTTGGAGAACTACATCATCCAATCCAGTTAAAGTGTGACTGGTTTCTTGAACATACTCTTAATTCTGAAAAATTATTTTGGTCTCGGTTTTATAATCTGAGGTTTACCTAATCCTCTAAAAGAACAAATAAATTGTTGTTTAATGACATGTTTGGGGTAGGGATAGAATGATGCGGGAGTAGAGAGGAAACCTTATTAAATGTGTGTCCCATACTTTCCTCATCTCTTCCTTGCTTCCCACTCATCCAGCCCTAACTTTCTTTCATCACTCTGGCCATTCAGCCACTGTCTCCACCACCAAGCTCACAAACTTTATGGCTGTCTTCACCTACTCCTTTGAGGGTATCTAAGTGGGATGAAAGGCTTTTCTGGGAAAAGAGTACTTAACATCCACTGTATACAGGTACTGGGACACTGATGATACAACAGTTAACCAGATAAACAGTTTCTGCCTCATAGAACTTTTAGTCTATGGGACAGACTAACAAAGTGACATACAATTGTATTAGATGATACAAAGGAAAAAGGCAGACTTCTGTGAGAGGCTGAATGGATGAATGTATGGATTGCCAAGGTGATTCTTCTAAACTTTAGGAAGTTTAAAGAAGGCCTTTATAAAGAAATTAACTTAAGCTGAGTCCTGAAGAATAAATGAGAAAAGAAAAATCTTGAGAAAGTATTTGAGGCAAAGAGAACACCATTTGTAAAGCCCTAAAATAAGAAGAAATTGTTTCATTCAAAAAAATTGAAACAAATCACTGGCTCAAAGTTGGCAATAAATATGCAGATAGATAAAAGCTTGGACATAACCAACTTAACCAGAGGTCAGAGAGTAAGATCTTTTGTTTGGAGATGATTGTTGTATGTGTTTAAGTAATTGCTAGTTTTATTGTATTATAGCCCTGAATTCCAAAGAAGTTTTGAGGGGTTTGTGTCCATGTGTGTGTGTGTATAAAAATTTAGTTATTCTGAATCTTACTATCCAGTAAACTTTCTTCTTTTTCCCTCTTTATTGTGGTTAAAAAAAAAAAAAAGAAAAGAAAAAAATTAACATCTTTAAGTTGCCACAACAGTGTTAACTATATGTAACCTCTGTTTCTACCTCTCAGACAAAAAGCAAAATGTAGCCAGGCATTGGTGTCTCACCTGTAATCCTCGAAATTTAGGAGATTTGAAGTGCAAGGGCAGTCCCAGGCAAAAAGCAAGACACCATCTCAGAAATACCCAACACACAAAAAAGGGACTGGCAGGATGGTTCAAGGGGGAGTTCTCCTGCCTAGCAAGTGTGAGGCCCTGAGTTCAAACCCCAGTATTGAAAAAAGAAGCAAAGTATATAGACAAGAGGAGATACAGCAACCCTCCAGATACAGCTGTCTTTCCCTGCAATACTGAATGACTCCTGGACTAGTGAGAATCACCAGTACGTATGTTTAGACAATGTTATTTATACATTATGTAAATACATATGTTAGACAATGTTATTTTTAAAGATGCATAAACCAGATGGTATGGCTGGGGTGTATAGCCTGTTTAAAAAAATACTACCTAAAATTGGATGATTTATGTCTAATAGAACCAAGTTCAAACAGAAAAAAAAAAAAAAAAAAAACCAGATGAGTTGGGACTGGAAGTGTAACTCAGTGGTAAAGCGCCTTCATTCAGGGAACATTTCTATGCCTTCTGTTTGATGGCCAAAAGCTTTTTACCACTTCAAAAGTGTTCTTAGGGTGAAAATGGGAAGCAGATTGATAAATAGGAAGCTACAGCTATATGACCCATTTAACATAACAAATTTTCTCTACACAGTAATGTTTTTATTATACCTGGAGAAAGTGCCATGAATCAATATAGAATTTACATGATATGGTTTCAGTTGAGATTAAAGACAGAGCTACTAACAGACCAGATCAGTATTGTGTGTAATGTAAGATCAAGCTTATCTCTGTAATTGGTCCAGCTAAAATTACTTAATTAGTCAATATGCCGAATTAATTCATAAAAGGAGACTCCACTGTTACTGGCCTCAGACTTTCAGAGGAAAATGCAGATCAACCAAATGGTTGATGGATATATAGACCTGGTCAGATATTAAAATAACAATTCCATTGTGCCATTTGGCTTACATTCTCCTCCTTTCCTAGATTAGTCTATGTAACAATTTTAGTAGCTGGAGAATTTTCCAAGGAGCTGGAGTCACATGCCACCTTCAAAGCAAAAGTCTCAGAAGCTGTTGCTAATTGATGTTAATTGTGGAGTTGGATGAGGTACTTCAGAGTAAGGCCTACTGGAAGGAAGACAGGAAGAGAGCCTCTGGTGATCATTCAGTCTAAATAGCAGCTGAGGAGTGACAGGGTGAGATGTATAACCCTTTATGTTCAATTAAGGAAACTCTGATAGAGAACTTAAATGAAATGGGGTGCCAATGTAAAATGAATGCATATTAGCTGAATGGGTGTTTTGGCTTTAAGTTAATGTCCGAATTGGAGAACAGCTGATAATGTGTTTATATGTAAACAGTACTTTTAAGAAGCATTTAACAATTTTTTTTTTGCAGTGCTGGGGATCACACATAGGACCTTGTGTGTGCTAAGGCAGGCATTCTACAACATCGCCAGCCTAATAATCTTTTTCAGTAGCTATTGAACTAAGTACTGTGACATCAAACTTTCAAAATAAATGTTTTGTAATACAAGGAATCTGCTATAAATTTATTGTATGTCTTTAGAATTCTATGTTCTTTAAATGAAGGGCATTATCATATCATCTTTCTTTCCAGAAATGCCCCCATGAATCACTAGGACCATTCAGATAACCATGACAGTCCACAAGTTACTTAGTAGCTATTGGTCTTCTTGTCTCATACATATGGGCAAACTCTTTGGAAATAGAAATATTAAGTTCATGATGAACTATAGATAAGGTTCTTAGGAGAACTGTGGATCTCTTAACTCTTTGACAAGTTAACACAAATGAGAGTCAAATAACAGTAGCTCAGAGAAAGATGATAATGCTTTTCAGAGTAGGGAGCTCCATCTTTAATTTGAGATATTGTTTCCTTACTGTATGACAATAGTCCCTTCAAGGTACCTCTAATGTCCTCTGACTCTGTCCCATAAAGGGGCACAGGCCACTGCCCATGGGCTCCAAGAAGGATAAGGTGCAAGCCCACTCTTTTTTACTGCCATCCATCACTACAACACACAGAAAAGTCTTCTCTTACTTTATTATACAGTTCAGTGTAATTTAAAGTTATTAACAAATATGCCTGAAATATGACTTTTCCTGGTATCCAGAGAGACAAAACACAAGCAACTTAAACATTCTTTAAGGATTCCCTTTTGGGAACATCCACACTTCTTATTTGGCTCTTTCCACTCCATGAAGTTTTTCTGACTTCTACTCTGCAAATCTTTATGAGAATACGGCCCACAATGAGAAAGCAGAGACTCATCAGACACTGGGTCAGTGTTTGAAATTGGGCTTCCCACTTCCAGAACTTCTAGAAACACATTATTTTTTAGGTGTTGAGGATCCAACCCAGAACACTGTATATGCTAGACAAATGCTCTATTGAGTTACAGCCCCAGACTCCATTTTTGTTGATCAGAAGCTACTCAGTCTATGGTATTTTGTTACAGCAGCCCAAACAAATAGAAACCATGCCTTTCGTCCACTCCTTCTCTTTTAACCACCCCGTTCTTCTCTTCCACAGCAGTATGTTTTCCTAACTGTGAGTCATTTATTTGAAGTAACATTCTTGGGGAGGGTGGGAGAGATTCAACAAGGCAATCAATGATCTGTGCTGATACTCCCTAAGTAGCTTGGCAACATTCAGGTTGGACATGAGTCTGCCTGGATGGATTAACCCATGAAAGCACTGGAAGTTGATAGAATGGCAGTTTCTTACCATTTTTTACATTTAAACACACACACACACACACACACACACATACACACACACATATACACACACAAACACACTCCCAAAAGTATATATTAATTCTGAGAGATAGTGAATTCTAGTTCGGTAATAAAGCAGAGAAATATTTTTCATCCATAACTGAATTACTATTACACATTTTTAGGGTAAGCATCCTAAAAAAACTAGGTTTTTTTTTTCTTCCCTTGTTTCCAAATGTTCTTGTTTAATGGGAAGCCTCTTTTTTTCCCACAGAGGCACCGCTGAAGATCTTGGATGACTTTAGCCTCTGGGCGGGGAAGCGGGGGAGGAAGTTCTAGTTACTTCTTGTTCCTACAGCTCCATTTTAAAGACAACAACTCAGGAGAATCACTATTTTTTTTTGTTCATTTACTGATTCATTCAACAGACATTTGTTGAGTATTATTATGCATTACTTAGTGCTTACATGAAATAAAAAATTTTTAGTCCACAAATATTTCATAATATAGCTACCTATAGTGACATGTGAAATGCTATAAAAAGTGCTACGTGGGCACGGAGAACATTGCAATTAAATTTTACTTGAAAAATAATGAGCCACTTCCCATTTATTTTATTGATAATAGGAAATAGCAATTCAGTCATAAAAGAAATGTTTCTTTTTCCTTATTATGGAAATATAATTAATATTCTATTAAACTATATTACAGTTTATACTGCACTGTGTCTCAAAATTCATATTTGTTTTTTGCAGATGTGTGACACGTGTGGGTGTTCACAACCCTTTCTGTTCAATGAGCAGAAGGAATGTCTGAGCCTTCAACTTTGAGCGGTGGATGATGCTGTGAAGGATGGCTGGACCTGGACGACCCCACCTGCCTGATTATATTCTGAAATGTCTTCATATCATCTTTTTCCCCCATTTTATTAGGATATATTCATGTTCAAGATGGTGGTGAATTCAAGTATGATATATTAGATTCATTGTAAGGACCTTTGTAAATGCCACAATGTACCCCCACCCAGCACAACAATAAAGTGAGAGAGAAAACAAAAAACAAAAAACCCTAAAGATTCTCACACATAAGTAACATAAGTATCAATCTCATCAGCTTTAACCTAGCAAGAAAGTTGCTTCCTGGCCTCCAGAATAGCCTCTCTCACATTTCTGTTAAGTCTTCTGGACCTGGTGCTCTTCCTCTTGATTCATCCCTGTCTGATTGGGAGAAGGAAGGGATTAGGGTCAAATATAAATGGTCAGTGATGGGTATCCATCCATCCAGTGGGTATTTATGGTGCTTAATCACTGTGGAGCAAGCAAGCACTGTGATAGGTGCCAGAGATACAATGTTCAATAATAACAGACTGAGTTAGTGGCAAAAAGCTAGTTGTGTCCCCATATTTAATGTCCTCTATTTATTTCCTAGTGTCAGTGGTTGCCAGCTAAAACCTACATTTCCCAGGTCTTTTGTAATTAGGTGCAGTCAAGTGACTAAGATGCTGCTCTGCAATGTGGGTAGAAGCCTCATTTGCTACTTTAGGGAACTCACTTTGAAAATTATTGAGCTTGTGCTCCTCTAGTCTTGCCCCTCTTGCTGTTGACAGGAATATAACTAGAACTTGGCAGCTCTCTTGACTCAGAGGTAGAAGCGTGTGTTGAGGAAAGCAGAGCCATCCTACCAGCCCCAGACTGCTTCACACTGGATTGTTATCTGAAAGAGAAGTGGACTCACAGTTTGTACAAATTGTATCGTTTGGGGTTCTCTTGGTTAATGCATTCAAGCCTGTAGCTTAATTAAGGCAATCTCTGCCTTCAAGGAATTTATAGTCTACAAGAAAACTCAGACATTAGTTGAATAATCTCAGAATAAATATATGATGATAAACTGAAATAAAAGTTATGTATGAAAAGAACATGGGCTAAGAGTGTTTAATGAGGGACTTGATCTAATCTGAGGGTCAGAGAAGACTGGAGAAAGAGCAGAAATGAAGTGCCAGAGATGTATTAGGCACAGTATTTGATAATTTAAAACGCAGTGAGTTTTACATCAGTTGTTCAATGGACTAAGTTACTTTTCTGTCTGATTTTTCCCTGCCCAATATTGTCAATAAACTTGAAGGAGCAATTACAAATGTCTTGTATAAAGAATGGTCCAATCAAATAATACAATAAAATAAAAAATATTTAGTGACATAAAACAGTGAATTAGGATATATAGTAAGATATATGTTACAAATCTTATTAAAAAAGAAGAAACTCCTACATTCAAACAGAACAACTATTAGTACTCAAATGATAATGGTTGGTTTAAAAATAAAAGGCAGAGAAAAATGTTCATTTAAACATATTAGGGTAGCTGAGTACATAGAAAATCAAAGCAAAAACTACAAGTTATTTCTCCGATTCAGAAGAATGAGGTTATTTTTTGATTTACATTGTTGGCTTGTTGTCTGTAACCATCAAATGCAACTACAAGACTGTAACCGTGTGTTCACTTTGTGTAAATTTGGAGCCAGGCTAATTATACCAAATAGTGTGTCCTGACAGGGAAAGACGACATTAAACTAGAGCAATGCTTCACTGAAGAATAGGAAAGAAACACATTCAGAGTGATAGACACACAGTAAATTTGATAAGGTGATGCACAGATGTGCAGTTTTGCAGCTGAGGGACATTACATTGTTGGATAGCATCCAGATAGAAGAATACAGAAAGCAGTGAAGAGAGGCCAACTCAAAGGTTAAGAGATGACCACTTACTCTGAAAATTCTAGGTTGTCTTTGTTTCTGTTGTGTCTACTATGGAGATAATTTGGACTTGAAAATATAGGGGAGTTACTAAATCTCCAGTATTAATCTGAAACATATCTACCCAATCTCAACTGATACTAACATTTTTTTAAAAAGTAATGAGTAATTGTAGTAAAGTATAGCAATCATTCCCCTATACTATCTCATGTTAGATCATTTAAATTATCTCATGTTAATCTCCCTAAATTAAGATGCAATAATAGAAGAAATATGGAAGAAATAGATACATTAAGAAAAAAATGTGATGTTTGCAAAAAGTGTTGCCTTAGCTAATTAGTTCATATGCTAAATTAATATATGATTTGCATTAAGTGCCATGGGTACTATTCATTGGGAAGAAGAGAACAGCATGAAAAATGTATGAATAGTTAAAAGAATCAATAGAGAAATAGTACCAAACATACTTTTCCATATGTATGGATAATTCTGCCAGTGGATATAATTTTGATAACTGTAATGATGATGCAATTTTCACTTCATTAGAAGTTACTGGAAGTGTTTTCTAAGAGAGTTCTGATAATTTACATAGACATATTTTAAGAAGAAATAGTTTAAAATTATGTTTGAATCATATCGGCATGTGAAGAGAAGGAGTGTCTTTCTGGAAAGCTGACTTTTAAAATAAGAAAGAAAAAATTTCATAAAGTCCATTGTAACTATCATCCTCATCTACTCTGACATGATTCTGTTATGATAATAAAGTCATATATAATTCAAGTTAAATCATTAATATCTAGTTTAGTTATGAGTGTTTTGCAGAAATAAAAATTTCATCATTTATAAAATTAATCAAGATACCATTTTAAGTGGAAAATAGAAAAAGCTAATAAAAGTAGAAACTCATTTGCTCAAGAAACATATTTGAATGATTTATGATTATTTCTAATCATATCTGTGCATTATTTTATCATTGCTTAGGTATGTGAAGTCCGTGTGAGAGCAGGTGCTTATCCACAGTTGGTTATTAAGCACTAATTATGTGCCAGGCACTGATTGGCACCAAAGATGTAATGTTCAGCAATCACAAGTCACTGACTTCTTTGAGTGTATAGCTTCATGGGGAAGTGGGGCCGATATATTCATTAGTTCTTAAAAAGGAAGAAATATGACACATTTTAGGAGTTTAATATGATCAGTGTGGTTAAAGTATAGGATGGAAGAAGGAGAAATGGGAAAAGAGAAACTGGCAGGGTGTGCTGATAAACTGGTTCTCCCAGGGAAATATGCAAAACATGGCTGTCAACCAATTTTTCATCCTACAGTTTCAATTGCTGAAATGGAATTGGCTCTGTATTTCTTTAGTATAAAATCTAAGAATCTTTAGATGATAGGGATACTTTAACTCATTTGAATTAATTTGCCTCTCCTCATTCATTCAAGTGGTTCATGAGGTTGAGTTCTTTGGACAAATTTGGATTAGATTTACTGTGTACTGATTAACCCTGACCAGGGAAACATGACATCTCTCCTTATTCCTTTCCATAGAGATGGAACTGCTTTGGGAGAAAATGAAAAGAGGAAGGAGTTTCCAAGAGGAACTGGCTGCTCCATTCTCATTGCTGATGGTGCTTCCCTCTGCTTCAGCTCGCATGTGGCCCATGAGTCTTACTCTTGCCTCCACTCTCATGAAGGTGCTGAGTTAACTATGGTCTTACCTCTCACTTTTCTTTCCACAGCCCAGCTCACTGAAAGTGGAATCTATACTCATTTTAATTTTTCTTATTTTAAAGTCAGTCCTCTGCCTACCATAATTTGATTTACTCTTACCACTCCAAGAAACTACACTTACTAAGGCTGCCAGTGATTAATTCAATGGACACTTTTCAGTCTTAATCTTATAAGAACTCTCTTCAGTCTCATTGTTCACCAATTGCTGCATTAAAGATACTTCCAGTTGCTTCCCAGAATCCATTTTCC
Organism: Castor canadensis; assembly: GCF_047511655.1. Lineage (NCBI taxonomy): Eukaryota > Metazoa > Chordata > Mammalia > Rodentia > Castoridae > Castor > Castor canadensis. The sequence continues at coordinate 148,512,044 of NC_133388.1, read as the reverse complement.
CCTTGCTCCTTAGCAAACTAAAACCTCATTTTCAGTTGGAATTATGGCTGTCCAGAGTAAGTTCTACATTTCTCAGCTTCTATTGAAGTTAGATGTAGCTACGAGGCTAAATTCTGCCAATCAGTCAAGTGCCACTGGCTGACTCCTATAATCCTACCTACTTGGGAGGCAGAAATCAAGAGGATCTCAGTTAGAGGCCAGCCCAGGCCTTGAAACTATCCAACACAAAATAGGGCAGGCAGAATGATATAAATGGTATAGCACCTGCCTAGCAAGTGTGAGGCCCTGAGTGAAAAAAAGAAACAAAAAAAAAAATGTCCTGCCAATCAATTGCAAGTAAAAGTGCTGTGTAAAACAAGTAAGTGTCTCAGGACGGATTGGTGCTCTCTCCTTCAGCATGTCCTCCTAACCCCAGGGACAAGACGCAAGTAGAATGTAAAATGAACCAGAAGATAATGGAGCCCCAAGTTAGGATCACCTGCTTAACCCTACACCCAGTCTACGTGAGTAAGGATTAACCTGTACTAAATCAAATTCTAACCAACACATACTCTTTCTTGAACTCCTTCCCCTCCCTGCTGTTTGCTCCTTACTGACCTTCTTCCTCTTATTCGTGGTTTTGTAGCTCAGTCTTGTTTTCCTTGACGCATCCATTAATTGTCTCTTGGGATCCAGGTGCAGCAGTCTGTGCTTAATCTAAGTATTCAACATATGAAACCTCATCAATACTCACACTTTGCACTGCTGGATTGTGTTGTTAACTCAGAAATACAAGGTTCTATTTTTTACTTCTTTTCCTGACTGCATATGTATGCATGCACTTGACCTTTTAATGGTTTCAACATTTTCAACCCCACTATTGGATCTGCTGCCTGAGAAAGAAGACTGATTTTCCTAGATGGCGCTGTTCTGCTCCACTGCAGAAGTCATCACTTATTCGAGATCTCCTTCACATTGCTCTCAGCATGGTAATTCCAAAATTAACCTTGATCGTGTCATTTCTCTAAATCATAAGTCATTCAATGACTCTCCATTGTGTAAAGCATCAAGTCCATTCACCCTAATGTTGCCTAATGGGCACTTCAGAGACCTGGTTCTTGCTCCAGGCTCACTTTCAGAAACTTCTTTGGGTTCCAAAGCTCCAACAGCAATGAAATTTTGCAGTGTTAAATGAGCCATCCTCCCTCTTTGTTGGCATTGTATGCTTTGAAATGTACATTTTCTTTTTTTGGTGTGACTGGAATTTGAACTCAAGACTTCACACTCGCAAAGCAGGCACTCGACTGCTTGAGGCACACCTCCTGTCTGTATTGCTCTGGTTGTTTTGGAGATGGGGTCTTGCAAACTATTTGCCTAAGTAGACTTCGAATCTTGATCCTCCCAATCTCAGCCTCTCAGATAGGAATAAGGCACCAGCACCAAGCTGAAAGGTACTTTCTTCCTATCTCATAGCAAAATCCCACTTACCCTTTGAAATTCACCCAACACATTCTTCCCTCCGAAAAGTTTCTGTGAAAAACCCTTCAGGTGTATCTAGATTAACATTTTTCTTCGAAGCTTCTAATAACTTCCTATATATGCACAGGCCTGATTGTATCTACTCTGGTACTAATCACTTTATTTATACTTCTGCATCTCCTACTTGAGTGAGAGCCTATCTTCTTATACCTAGAGTGTTGCCATCTTCCTGGCACACTATAGGTACTTAATAAAATGTTGAAATTATTAATCTAAAAAAGCAAAAAGCTAGGAAAAACAAAGTTCTGCTTATAGCCACATGAATCCAGATCCCAGTGATGTGCTCACCAGTGATAATAAACCCCAAATCATTGTCACTAGATAATGATTTTCTGAGAGGCCCTGTTGAGATTGTCTTCCCTTTTACATTCTCCTTATATCCTGAACATTGGCTATTAATCCAAGGACTGAGATGCTCGATCTGCCTTGGCCAACAGGATACTCCATCCCTTGGCATTTGAGAATGAATTGAGATGTGCAGACACGAAAGGCTCTCGGCGCTGAGTCATCTGATGTGAGTGTCCTCACACAGACAAGGTTCAAGAGCAACCAACCCCCATGGTTTGGTTTCCCTGGATTGGTTCCCATTTGTGTTCTCTTCAAGAGCTGTGTACCCTGTTCCTTCTTTGACTTTTGTGAACAGTCCCATTAACACACCCCTACTTTGCTGAGATGAGTTACAGTCCAATTCTTTTGCTTGCAAATAAAAGAATCTTAACCAAAGCACCAATTATAAGAGCACTGCACTGCTGGCTGATTCTCTGCTCTGAAGGTTAATGATGAGGTTCTCACAAATCCATGTGGTGAAGCTCTTTGAGCATACAAATTTTATAGCTTGCTAAGAGATTATTAGATCTGGCAGAAACAAAGGCAGACAAATTCACAATAGTTTTTTCCACAAATCACATAAACTCTATTTGAGTTTTTCTTTTTGAATGTTCTTTTTCATGTTTTCACAAAAGAACACTTTTTTCCCTTTAACAAAACAGATATTCCATCTGGGCATCGTGGTACAGGTCTGTAATCCCAGTCCTTGGGAGACTGAGACAGGAGGATTGAGAGTTTGAGGTTAACCTGAGCTACACATCAAGACTCTGTCTCAGAAGAATTAATAATAATAAAATAAAATAAATATACTTTCCACTTCAAATTTAAAATGCCATGTTAACTTAGAAAAGGATAATGCTTATATTATTCCTGGATGTTAGGACCACTTCCTCCCCATGCCAATTAAAGTGAGGCGTGTAGTGTCTGATGTTTCCATAGCAGCTAGCAGTGAGCAGCCTTACTGACTAATTGGCTTGACAATGCACTGCAAAATTCTTTCTACCCAAAGATGAGAGGCTCTCAAATGTGGCCATCTTGTAAACATAACCTTATATGACAGGAAGCCAAAAAAACCAAAATTTATCCCGATGAAACAGAAAGGGGAAATGTGCTCAGCCAAAGTATTACATTCAAGCTGAGATTTGGCAGAACACTGGGAAGAAAACATTCTCTCCAGTTTTGTTATCACACATATGCAGTGGAATACCTAATAATCAGAAGGAATTAAAGAGTTGGTTTTGTAATGCAGTTTGGCTACTGGCATTTCCAGCACCCAAGGTCTCTCTGTATCATCACAAGACATTATTTAGTACTGTTGGAGGACATATCAGTCTGCTGATTCAGCAGCACCACATCCTGTCAACAATGATAATATAAAAATCCTTCATGTACTCAACGGTTATTTAACAAAGTAATCTCAACTCTCAGGAAATAGAGAATAATCCATCAACAAAAAAGCTTACTGAGAATTCAAAACAACATTACATGGTACTAAAACTTAGTCTGATATCTACTTACTCCTGTTTTATGCCTTATTCTAACTGTGATACAAGTTTAGTCTTATAGCTCCCAGTAAATAAGCATCAAAGCAAATGTAGTACAAGGAAGTTAGAGAAAAGTTAGAAAAAGTTAACGTCTATTAGATTGACAGTAAGAGAAGGGCAAAAAAGTGATAGGAAAATTATGCTTAAAATTACAAAACAGAGACTTGTTTAGAGTCATTTCAAAGAAGGGCAATAGTCCTATCCAAATTTAGTACCCCCTAAAGCAACCCTATATTATGAAGGGTGTGTGTGTGTATATATGATCATTCCTAGTCATTAAGACGAGTTCAAGGGCTGGGGGATATAGCTTAAGTGGCAGAATATCGGCCTAGCAAGCATGAGGCATTGAACTCAAAACCAAGTACCATTAAAAAAAAAAAAAAGAGTTCGTATCTTATACGGAAGTCTCTGTTTGAGAAAGCAAGGAGAGATATTTATTTAAATTTCTGTAAGAATTTATTACAAGTCCAAGCTGAGTCATGGGGAGGGGGAGGAAACTGAAAAAGGAGCAATGAATCCCCAAAGCAAAACAGATGTGATTCAGGGCTCCATTGTCCTTTCAGCAGACAGTGCCATGAAGGATTTGGGAGGGCAAAGAGGAAGGAGACTGGAAGAGGAGTAACCGGAATTGCAAGAGAAGCTCACAAATGGCTCCAGGGGTTAAGGAATGCAGGCTGTGGGTTGGTGACAAAGAAAACCATGCTGCTGCCAAGTGTGGGTGGATAGGGAGGATGAAGCTCCTCATTGATTATAATTAACCTGTGACCAGCCGTAATTTGAGAATAAAGTAAAATTATTTTACTTTCAATCTATACATATCAACATTCAATATTGAAACCAAAAGCTTGATTTTATTTTAAAAACATGTATAATTTATCTTGAGCAAGCCTTGTGCTGTGAACTAATGGGGACACAATGATCAATAGGAAACGGTGGTCCCTTTCCAGGTGTGTTCGATCTAGTGCCTGGGGTAATGACACACACGTCATTCCAAGTAAGGTGTCTGAAGGGGGTGAAAATAGAATGTTTATTTATGCCAGGCTGTTTACTGAGCATTTTGAACATATTATTTAATTTAGATCTGATAGAAATCTGAAGAAGTAGATATATTTATGTCACTTTTTAAGATGAAGAAACTGAATCTTAAAAGTTCAGTAACTTGCTAGAGGCTACACAGTTCTGGAAATTAGAGGAGGTAGATTCAAAATCCTTTGATTTGCAAACTAAATTCCTTGTTTTACTCTAATCAGTTAATTTCTTAGAGTTCAATTAGGTTAGTTGTTTCAAATCCATCAAGATTTAAAGCATTTATGTAAAGGCCTTTGTCAACTGGCCTGTGCCTAGGACAGTGAAGGCAACTGGTTTTGGAGGGCTGAGAAATAAAAGGTTGAGAGGGAGGACCTCCTTGGAGTTTGGACACCTTTCCATTATCCCACATTCACCAAAAGGTGACTATGGAGAACAGAGCTTACCTCTAAAGTCAAATAATGACTAGAACATAGAAAGTAACTTCGTATTTTACGATTTTCCTTAAGGTAGACTCTTTCATAGATTCCCCTAAGTTTATGTGTATTATAGTATTTGGACATTGAGCAGATTTATTTGGGGAAATGTACCCTTGAAGCTCTTTTTTGGAATGTGAGAAACATTTGATGAGGTTAGGTTTATTATTTAAGTGCCTGGTTGAAGCAGATAGCACTGAGAAAACAATGCCAGGGCTTGATGAGTGCACTTTCAGCCTTCCTCACCTCGAAAGAGAATTGTGCAACTACAATGTCTCATAAGACTATGTTTGTGTGGCTTTTGGTTTGTCTTTGAACAATACTTTTTCATTTTATCCTGTACCCAAAGGAGCCTGTTATGGAATGTCTCTCTCCCTTCCCAAGGGTTCCACATTTATGTAAAGAAAATTGTTTGTTTTGCATAGATGAGTAAATGTTACCTAATAATCAAAAGCACATACTATGAGCTCATAATAAGTGAGAGACTCCTCAAACAATTATTTCCAAAAATCTTCATTCTTATTCCTCTAGCTAAATAGTAGCCAACCTGAGTGCCTTTCTGTTCTTGATGGGATGAATAGTTTGTGGTTTGGTACTGGTACATAGACACTGGCTTTAGTAAAGTCAGGGGCTTTGGAGTTAACCTTAAATGGCTTTTGCAAATGCTTCAAATAATTTCTATCCTTTTCTCTTTTCTTACATCATTTATCTTTTCCCCCTCAATATTCTCATTAATTTTCATCAGTGAGATGGAAAATTCTGTGATTCTGCTTTTGCCTAGAACACTTTGAAGGTGAGACAACATAATTAGTTGAATAAACAAACAGTACATAGCAAAATAAATCTCACTTGATAATTCAGTCTAGTTTTTTCTCTTTTAATACACTCCATAAATGAGGGAATTAACCAGATCTTTATGTATTTTAGATTCTGATGACTTTTAAGGTAGATGTTAAGTGTTTGAGTAGCAGACAAATTAGATTGAGAGTTATTGCCTAGGTTTGTCTTGGTATTTGGGGCAACAGGGAGTAATCTCTGTACATTTACCTGCCCTTCGGGTTTGTCTTCTACAAACACCCATATTTGTAGACCTTGTGAAAAATGATAATTTAATTAAGTAGTTGTTGGTTGATGTATAAGTTCTGTTATGGAACTGGGCTGGCTTCTGACTGGTAGGTCGATGCCAAGTGTTCCTGAAGGCCAAAAGTGGTGATCTGGCTCTCCCCATCTCTTGCAGAATGCTGGGCTTGGTGAGGATCCTAGATTCATGGTTTTCCACCTTTGGCCAGAGGTCAACTGTGGGTGCCGATGTAACCATTGCTCCAAATGTGGGTTTATTCATTCAACAAGTACCTGTTGGATGCTTACATTGTGCTGAGCATTGCAGTAGGCTCCAAGATTTGTCAGTGAAGGAGACAGCAGGGTTCCCTACCTTTGCATGTGTTTCTGTGTGTTCATAGAGTGAGGTAGTGGCAATCTTCTAGTTTCAATTGCTTTACCTTCCCTATTCTTAGGCACCAAAAGAAATTTATGGATATATTTGCCTAGTTATGAGTTGATCTTTCCTTCCATGATTTGAATTAAACTTTGCAGATGGTAGAATTTACTCATTCCTTCATTGAAGAAGTGTATATTAAATGCTGCCATATGCCCCATATGCCAGGCTCTGTGCCAAATACTGAGTATATAGTAGTAATCAAAAGATAAATTTCCTACTCATGCAGAGCATAGTTGGATGGGGAAGACCAACACTGCAAAACAAACAAATTTATGGTTACAAACTATAGTTAGAGCTATGAGGTGAAAAACATGGTGTTTTGAGAGAGGCAATTACAAGGTACTTCTTTAAGATTGGAGGACCTTTTTGAGGATGTGGTACAGAATATTGTTATGCACTTGTGGTTTGAAGAATTCCCAAGGTAAACCTACCTCCTGAAGTTGGGCAACAGGTTGACATTAAAACCTAAGGGCACAAAGAAGCCAGCCATGTGAAAATCTAGTGGAAAAAGATTCTACATAGAGAGAATGTAATGGCCCTTAAATGAGTTTCAGAGCTCAATTGACTGGCAGTTTCAAAAGAGGCCAGTGAGAATTGGTTCTTGAACATGGGGAAACCAATTAGAAATGTGAATATAAAGGTGTTTCTGCTCATCCTGGGCCTTGTTAGTCATGATAAATATTTGGTTTTATTTCATATATAATGGGAAGTCATGAAAGTGTTTCAAATGAGGGGTGGCATGGTTTTTGGTTTTTGAAAGCTTCCTTGACTATAGAGAAAGGAATGGATTGAAAAGAGAGTAGATTTGAGTATGAGTTCCATAGTCCTAGTCCAGACAAATGTCAGTAAAGGATTGAATTTAAATAGTAGATCAAATGTTTTTGTTAGTATTATTGGAAGGATTTATTGATGTGTTGTACATGATAAGTAAGAGATCTTAAGATGTCATGATATAACTTAATTGTTAACATTTTAAACTTAAAATCTTAATAAACCAATATTTTGCTAACTAGAATTCCAAATAATTTTAAGGTTGAACAATGACAACATTACTTCCAACTAGACATCTTAAATTACAGAGCACAATATGACCTGGTAAATATTTAAATACACATTAAAAGAATGATTAAATATAGTAGAGAGTAGTATTTCTACTATTTAGATAAGTTATAAAGATAATTTAATTTTCAAATAATTTCCCCTGATTTTTCAAGTATTAGTGGAATAATAAATACTATAGTTGGAAAGGTTTACCTGAAATGCCTTGGCAACCCAGTTACCAGCAAACCCAGAACATTTGTGTTGCTATTGGATGAAAGGGACACTTGCTGCTGGGTAGATATGGATACTCAGTAGATTGTGAGCCAGGGCTACAGCCCATTTCTTTAACATTACATGGGGAAAGACAGACAAACAGAAATTTTTGAAGCCCTGGATCATATTCCATGAGCTCTTCATTTCTCTATGACATGGGACAAAACATTTCCCTTTTGCATTTTAAGTTAGTATAATCAGATGTCTGTCATTTTTCACAGAATCAAGTATTTTAGGAGATTATAATTGAAAGAAAAAAAAACCAAAACCAACACTAATAAGATCATATTTACATATGAAAGAGTGAGGATGCTTGACATTTAGTTTGTTTTTAAATTAAAAAAAAAATTTTTTGAGACAAGGTCTTACTATATAGCCTAGGCTCACCTCTGGTGAGTTGGAATTACAGATGTGTACCACCGTGCTAGATGTCATCTAATTTTAGCTCTTCTACCCTTCACTTTTCTGAATTTATTTATAGTAGAAAAATTAAGAGATTGTTTATGTATGTCAAATGATGTATGGGGATTTTTGTAAATATTTAGTTTGAATTTTTGCTGTTAAGACAAAGACCTAGATACAGAGACCGGTAATCCCTTAGGAACATATAAACCAAATTTTGCCAAACAGGTGTTTTGACATCTATAAAGGGTACCAAAAAGATAAAAATGGGCTCTGCTAGTCTTGGCTTATATCTCTTTGGAGAAACTATGACTATTCATCTGCTGTTCTGCTTGGTTAAAACTGCTTCCCTATTTTCCACATCGTTTGCACAGAAAATGAGAACATTGGTGTGGCACCCAGGGGTGGGCAAAGAAGGTCAGAGGAACTGGAGACCATGGTCATCTTGAACCTGTGGGCTCACCATTTCTATACCCCGTAATCCACATGGGGCCCAGCTGTGTACTTTGACATGCTGCCTGAGAAACTCTGGTTTAAAAAGTAAATGTGACAGGTAGGTCCCCATTAGTGTTTTTCTTCAAACTAGTACTCAAAAATGCTTCTTCTTAAATGATGGCTTCAGGCTTGTATCAGTGGGCTATATCATTTGATCCCTAAACTTAATATAGCAGGGCTGCGAGGACATTTATAAGTCTGAAAAGAAAAGCCCTCAGTTGACATCCATTTAAACAATAAGCAGACTCTTAGAATTTCTATTTCATCAGAAGAGAAACTGTGCTTGTACCTACTTTTTTTGGTGATAGTGGGATTTGAACTCAGGTCTTGGTGTTTGCTAGGCAGGTGCTCTGCTGCTTGAGTCAAGCTTCATCCCTGTACCCACATTCATACAGTAGGTGATCACTTTCTATTAACCATTTCTTGAACTGGAGGTGAGTCTTCTTAATGTACATGTAGGGCTTTTAACTAGCTGCTTTTAACTGGCAGGTGCCTTGGATATTTAGCAAAAGTTACAGTACTGCCTTCCCTTGTGTCCAAGAGGTTAAATCTTGTTGTTTTCATGGTGTTTTGTGAGTTACATTTAAAGTCAGCTTTATTTTTTATGCTAAGTCTATTCTTTTCAATTAAGTTTTTTCTTATACTGCAATGGTTTTATTCCACTGGGAAAGTTATAGGAAAGTACCCCTAAAAATAGAAAGAAAAAAAAAACCAGGAAAACAGGGGGAAAATGTTAAAGCATTTGCTTGACTTAAAAAAGAGTGAAGAGTGTGCTATGTGTCTGACATTGAGGTGTCCACTTATTTTTCCTTAGTTAATCTTTACAGCAGACAATTCTCATGGTTCCAGTCTACAGCTAATTTTGAAAATATCACATACTCTGTTGAGTTTTCCACTGGGCTGACTAAAGATGTCTACTTTGTTTTTAGAGGCATCCCTTTTCTCCTTGCTGCTGCGTTCCCATATTTTCAAATGACTACAGTCTTAAGTCAGTTGAGGCTTTGCATGAAGCTCAGCAGGGGAGAGCTACTGATTTATATCCAGTCACTCTCTCCACAGTCTTATCTGAAAATGGCCTTCTCATGCAGGATGGCATAGGCTACTTCCTGAACATAAAGATATATGCTCCCTTCTGGGAAATAAACTGATTTAAATTTCTGCCTGCTTTTCCTGGATTGACAGTATTTACTGAGGAGGTCATGCATTTGTCCTGCTAACTCTTTACTCTTCCACTTGACTTACTTTTATTTGGCTTTATGCAGTAAATGATGACTAAAAAGAGAAATGATTCATTTCTGGGAGACATGAGGGAATAGGAGAGCACAATTTTCTTTTATCTCACTGAAGATGAAACCTTAAAATAATATTTCCCACTTGATCATTCAATTCCAGAGATATGCTTCAGGAAATATTTCTGGTCAGCATTTATTTCTTAACCAACTCACAAAGTTTTCACCTACTCTTCTTGCAAACTCACAAGCATTGGGTAATGCATTTCATGGATTGGAACAACTATAATTTTAAGAAGTAACACATGCATGCTTTAGTATTGGAGCAAACTGGTGATGGTCTTTGCCCCTCCACCTGTCCATGACTGACATGCTTTCTTATGTTGGCCAGATGGGGAGCCCTTCTCCACCTAGGCTGGTATTTCCTTGAAGCTGCTTGTTCAGCTTAACAGGATGCCTATCTAAGCAACTGGAAAGGTATATGAGGACTTATGACTTATTTTTCACATCCCATCACTTTCTTACCCATGATTGTCTTCCATTCTTCAGTCTCTGCGATGGAGATTTCTAACCTGTAGTCTATACATCTCTAGTTCTCATGGATGGATTGTAGAGGATTCAAAGTCCTTTCATATATTACACAAAAATTTGAGTGGATATGTGGCTGTATATTATTCTGAGGGAATGTGTCTTAGTGCTCATTAGATTATCAAAGGTCATTTGGACTCAAATTGTTGGAGTCACCCCAATGACTTATGTTGAATTCTGTAGCTAACTAAACCTGATAGTTCACTAATTATATTCAGCTCAGGGAATAAACTGTGAAGTGTTAATTCCCTGTATTATAATTTATGCTTATTTAATTAATTGCATGTATGGATCTAATTCAACTTTCCTATGACTTTTCTGCTGAAAGCCTTTTGAGGCTCGAAAGGATTTATTCTGCATGCACTGTGCTCATCACCCCACCAGGCTGAATCCTTGTGCATAATGACATGATCTGGACATGGATAGCTGGGATCCATGGCCATTTGCCTTCCATACCTCCTCAGCTCTTAAGAACTATTTATGGCTGAGGGTACCTCAGAAGGTAGATTGACTGCCTTGCAAGGACAAGGCTTTGAGTTCAAATTCAAAAAAAGAAATGCACTATTGAACTTAAACAATCTAATTATGAAGATTATTAAAATCTCAGTTTGTAGCTCAGTGGCAATAGTGCTTGCCTAGCATGTGTAAGACATGGTTTCAATGCTCAGCACTACAGAAATAAAACAAAACTTTCCTCATAGGTTACTTTTTTTATTTTAAAATATTTTTTAATTTTTAAAAATTCCTGATGTTGCAGAAGTAAACTTAAATATGTATGTGTATCCACTCTTACATTTAACAAAAAATAAAATTGTTCAAAAATCCAAATTGAACTAAGCATGGTGGTGCATGCCTATAATTCAGCACTCGGGAGACAGAGGCAGGAAGAGCTTGAGTTCCAGGCCAACCTGGGCTCCATAGTGAGACCCTGTCTCAAAAAAACCAAAACTAAAGCAAACCAAACCAAAACACAAATCAATACAATCCCAACATATAAAGCAGTGAACACCTTACATAATGAGCTATGCATCTCAGTGTTACTGAGCAGAGAAATAGATGCTTTAATTTTAAAAATCCTACAAAAATAGAAATGTAGAAGTTACTTAAAATCAAGAATTGCTGTGTGTTCACAAGATAAGAAAATTAATAACGACTATTGTTGTTGAAGAGCTAGACCAATGTGGGAGAATCTGGTGCTGACATCAGATTGTCAATAAGACAGCCACAGTTTATCTAGCAAGTTCCACCAATCAGAAGTCTACTACAGCCATTGATCTACTAATGTCTTTGGCTCATTTGCCAGTAAGGTTGGCTTTTAAATGGCATTTGTGGATCTGGATACACTGATCATGCTCTGGAGACATCTTTCTAAAACAATGGCATGCACACTGATCTCTACATGCATCTTGGACTGGAGGAGTGGCTCATGTGATAGAGCATGTGCCTAGGAAGTACAAGATTCTGAGTTCAAACCCCAGTACTACCAAAAAAAAGAAGACATCTACATGTACCTTTTTTCCTTAATCTCCTTTCTTTCCAGAGATAATTCCAGCTTGCCTTCCTTAGCATAAGCAGCCAGGGGTCACCCATGTTGAACAGTCTGGTATGTTGAACTTCAGCCAATGATCAAACCGTCAGTGAGTGTTGATAACTGAATACTGCAGCATGAGGGACTGAGCAGGCAGAAAGTAATTGATGGGTGGCCAGAAAGAAGAGCGAAGACATGAAATAAGAGAATTGATTTAGGGAAAGAGATGTGGGCCTTACTATAGTGTCTAGATTTTATTTTTGTGTCTATATAAAACACATTTTATGGCTATGCAGTCATCTGAAATGACATCAAAACTTCTGGGCTCAGCTATTAAGAGACATAAAGGATGAAGTCACTAAAGAATTATGCCCTTTGATAATGTCACATATACTTCCTAACCATCCTTATTATATATATTTATAAGTATTACTATTTCCATTGGCTACAGAGAAAATGACTTGAAATGAATTACACAATAGGGACAATTTTGTCTGGTCCTGAAAGTAAGTAAGACAAAAGAGGGTGAAACTATAATTGTAAGCTTCCCCTATGTCTTATTTGTGAATCTAACATATTATTAACAGCATTTTGAAGTGGTAAACTTCAGAGTGACTATTAACAAAGGCCCTCCAATCTAATCAGCACTGAGGTTTTTTCTCCACTGTTCAAAGATATCATTTATTTTTCTCAATGTCATTTTACACTGCTTCTGTGCTGGGCAGAGGAGAAGGGGCACTTCAGACTGGTCAACTGAATTCCTTCATTGTCTAAAACTGCCTATGTTTGGGCCAAACTCACCCAGATTCAGGATGGTCAGCTCCAACTGCCCTGGTTCAGTGTTGCTCATTCCTAAACCATTTGGAACATGCTTATATTTCTTCTTAGATATTCTCTAAATGTCTTGAGAATTGCAACTGTTACATTTGGATCCCTTAGAGTGTCACAATTCTCCTGGTTGCAAAATCTTGTTGGAGACCTAACAAGTTCCAGCAACACAGATAGTCTAACCATGAGATCAATGCTAAAGGGATGAGAAACAGAGAGCAGAGGATGGGAATAGCCTAAAGAACACACAAATGTGTACAGGTAGGCTGGCTACAGATTGCTGCAAGGAATTCTGGGTATGGAATTCATTGTAATATACTGTTCGAGCACCAAATGCAACAGATGATAAAGGCAGAAATTTGAGATTGACAAAATGTTGGGAGCAGGTTGGGGAAGTGATTCTGAGGAGTATTAGCTTAAAAAACTTACAGTGAGTTGGGCACCTAGCACAGGGAGGCAGAGGTAGGAGCCTCGTGTGTTCTAAGCCAGCCATGCTACATAGCAATACCCTGCCTCAAAAAACCCATAGCCCCTATATAAACCAAAAACAATTAATTCAGAATGAGAAACAAATTTTGGCCTCATTGTTTTCCATGTTTCTATATTTCTGACTTTTTAACATCATATGATAAAATATTTTCAAAAGTCCGTGTTATCCATTGTAAACCATTTCCCTGACCATGATGGGTAAAGTATGAAGAAACCACAAGAAAGAGAGATATATATTTTATTCAAAGAAAGTTGCAGGAAACTAATTTATTAACAAATTTAATACTACTCACATCTAGGGAATTGTGTAGCTTTCTCAAACCTAAGATCAAAATGTCTTAGAAAAAAAATTGTGATCCATGTTGGTTACACCCAGCTGTGGAGTTTTGTGGATGTGGGGAAGGAAAAGACCACTAAGAAGGAAAGCAGGATGCTCAGTATTTGGGCATGTGGAGGAGCATGGAAAAGCAAAAATGAAGCATTTTTACTGGGTCTAATTTTAACATGACCATATGACAATAGAAAAGTACCATAGGGTTCATTAGAATTAATGTGCCCTTAAGGCCCAGTGAAGAATGAGACATACAGAAAATTTAAAGCTGCTGAAAAAAAAAAGAGAAATGCTTAGCTTCAGGTATTGATTTCTGGGTCTCCAGTGAATCTACATGAAGTGCAGCGTGTGGGGGGGGGCGGCGGGTATTTTTGTATAACCTAGGTAGTATAACACAATTCCCTTTATTTTCTTCTATAGCTTCCTTTTAATGCTTGTGGTTTTCTGCATGTGAGACCTCTTTGCTGGCTTATAAAATTGGAATGTAACTGTTGATTTTAGTTCGATGTCTCTGTGAAATGCATTCCGCTATCCACACAACATTTCTCATTTCTTGTTCCTTCAGCTTTACATACGCATAAAACACTCCATAGTGGAACTGCCTGTTAAATGCCAGCACATTCATTTGTACCTGAGGAAGGAAAAAAATAGCATGAACCATCAATCTATTTCAAACTTACTATACTTACGAAAATGATATTAAGCAACAGATGGCCCTATGCTTGTAGGGTGCTTATTTGTATTTAAATGGACAATGTCCAATTGGACCAAAAAGAAGGAAACAGAGGCGACTCAGCAAGTTCTAAAACAAAGGGGTCACTTTGACAGATGCAGAGAGCAGTGGTTTCAAAGATAAGGTTATAGACCCAGAAGACAAGTTTCAAATCTTAGCAGTCTTGCTGGCACAAAGGTTTCTAGGTATATGTGGAGTGTGTGTAGTAGTATTTATCTCATTGTTAGTTAGTGGACTTGCCTCATTTAGGTAAAGTATTTCTTCTTGGCTACAGCTTTTCAAATTTTGAAAAGATATTCAGGCTGTCTAAGTCCCCTCCAGGGCAATGATATTAGCTCTTTTAGGATGCTCTGTGCAACCTTCCATTCTGTTGAACTGTTTTATTCTGCAAAAGCTAAGTGAGCAAAAGAAAAATTTCAAAATAAATATTTTTAAACTGGAATAAAGTCAGAAATAGAACAACTCCCTCATTCTTTTCCATTTCAACATTTAGGATGGAAAAAAGCAGAAGATGCACTGAGTCCCTCACGCAGCTCTGAAAACCTCAAGCAAGGCAGTCAGGAGGGGGAGACTACCTCTGTTCTCCGGAAGGGACACTCATTCTTTTTGCCAAGTGAAGCTTCCAGAACAGCCTCCTTTGCAGCCATGGTGCAGCAACATGGTTATTTTTAAAGATTCCCAATAAATTGGGTAATTTGCCTTGTTTTTATTTCTTTTTATAATAAACACTAGAGAGCGGTTGGAAAATGTCTGAAGTCTAGGTACAAGAAGGTTCTCAAAGTGCTCTCTGGAACCAGCTCAACCTTAAACTTTGAGTCTTTATTAGTTTCAATCAGATCGGGATGGATGGTCAATGGTTTTAGAGAAATGGATACACTAGAAAAATTCTGTAGATTTTGGGAAACTTACGCAGTAAGGGGTGAATAAATCTTTCTTTAAAACAATACAGTAGCTATACATAGTGACTAAACATGGATTATGCAGGCTTCTGCCTTTTGTAGGGAAAGAGAATAGTCTAGGCTATCTGGATGGACTGACAAATGAATAATTCCTGAGTAGGAATAATTGTGCCCATGTATGATAACCATGGATAAATCCTTCTTGCAGGAGAGATGGATTAGACCAAAGTACAACAAACAGTGAAGATGGTAATATTTGAGGGGGAGAGTGTCCTAGCTTTGCTTCTCTAGTGAACTAATTGTGGAAAAGCTATATTCCTTCTAGAGCTTCACTGTGTGCACAGGACAATTCCAGGTGAAGCTATCATTTGTGAGCCACAGGGCCCTGGTGCTCCGAGGAAGTTATTAATATACTATTGATTGACAAGCAGTCAATTGGCCTGATCAACTGTAAGAAGAAAACCCAAAGAGAATACTTAAAATCCACAATAAGAGAAAAGTATATAAACTAGCACTATTTTTGCATATAACATACCTCATGCTCATAAAACACATCTTCCAATGTCTTTCCCCCACTGCCACCTACAGCCTCAAACAAAGGTTTGTATACCTTAAAAACAAAGACAAGAGATTCATTTTTACAGAAATTTTCATTTCTTATAAATGTATATGAATATATTTTCTTAGCAATTTAGAAATTGTGCACTTAGTTTTAAAAAATCTATACCAGAAGACCTGAATTTTCTTTTGGTGGAGGGGGCTTCCTGACAAAATACTAAAAAACTTCAAATACCAAGAGTGTGAAGGAAATTCTAATCTATTGGCTTATTCAGGGCTACAAGGCAAGAGGCAAAAGCTATTCTATTCTCAAAATACTCTGTCAGAGCAAATTTTTACCCTCAAGTTCGCTGGGCTCAATGAATGCTTGTATTTGATCAGTATGTGTTCACAGGTTCTTTGAGATGACAACTGACAAAATTCACATGGAATTTCAAGTGTGGAAGGGATGCAAATGGGGGGGAGCCCAAAATTTGATATTATGTTGAAGAGTCTTGTGCAATCATAGGTGATTTGTTACAAAGGGTTATGCATATTTTGCTGACTTTTATCTTTTTCTGGAGGGCCATAGAAATCCACAGAAGAAGAGACAAATGTCATTTTAGTACTGGAAAAGCAACCTGGCAGGTACGCACTTAACTATCCACAATCCCTAAGTCAGAGAGAGTAGAATCTGGAGGACGCTTGGAACCTCCAGCTGAGAAGCTGCAGGCTGTCTTGGGGCAGTTGGCTGCTGGAAGAGGGGAAGGACATAACAGCTCAGCAAAGGGAGTAGAAAAAAACCCATCCATGTCCCTGGAATGTCCCCAGAGTCCACATAAATATTCTGCCTCAATTCTGTTTCCCCAATGGGTACTTGAAAGCGCACCTAGGTCAGACTATTTTACGTAACTCTGACATGAGCTCACATTTGCAGAACACCACCCCAGTCTTTTGGGGAACCTGCTTTATCAAGCACTTCAAAGAAGTGCTCACATGACCATTCCTTGGAGAGCTAAACAAGTAGTTGCTTGGCAGGAATCTTAAAAAAACTCTAGCTTGGACTGGAAAGTTGAAGTAGTTCTTTGGAAGATAGAATTACAGCAAGAGGCACTGCTTGCTATCTCCAGACATTATAACTTCTTAGGATGACAAGTATAAATTTGATATGTGAACTTTTAAAGCATGAGTGATCAACTAGCACAAGGAGCCCTGGGGACTTGTGGAATTACGTACACCGTAAAGATCGGCTACTCTCTTCATCTGGTCAAAGTCTTCTGCTTGAGCCAGCAGGTGCAACCCCTCAGGATAGAGCTTGCCGCAGGTGGGGAAGAGGGTCTCCCGGTCTTCTTTGCTCAGCTCAGTGCCAAAGGAGTTGAGGGTGATGATAAAAGCACGTCTGTCGGCCTCAAACTGAATTTGCACAACATAAAATCAGTGAAATTGAATAACCTGCTAAATGTCATAAACAGCACCCTAAGTAGACAAATTCATTTATTTTTTTAATAAAAAATTGTATTTACTTGGAATTATTCAGAAGGTTAACAAAACAATTGTTTTGCAACTTTTTTTTGCAATTACAGAGTGATACTTAACAGAATAATCACTTTGTATAAGCTGCATCAAAGACAACCGAAGATGAAAAGCTACCATCTCCATATATAAGTAATTTGTGCTGTGCTCCAACAAGAACCTGCTTTAAGTTTCCATGCCAATTTGCAGCCTCCATCCTGTACCAGGCAAGGTTAGTGGCTACTGAAAATACTACCAGGACAGGGCTACCTAAAGACACACTTGGTTATATAGTTAACAACTAACAACAACAACAAAAAAGACAATGTACAGTTTAAAAACAAATCTTACACAGCCTTAGACAAATTCATTTCTGAAGTGATTTGCTTTCTTTTTTCAACCTATACCTGCTTATAATGCAGACATGGGTTATTAATATTCCCTTAGTTTCTTCTTGGAATGGAGAAACTTTGCCAGAGGAAGATCACACAGAGCAGTGATAGCCTATGACTCTTGAAACCCCACCAAGATTTATATACCAGGCACCCTGCAAGGAGTCACCCCTATGTGTCTGTCACGTAGGTTACCAGAGTCACAAATGTCTCTTCCATAAAAATGAGAGTACTATCTACTATAGACCAGTCAGGGATAGAGTAAGATCATGTAAGTGGAAGTCCCTACACTTTTTTGTGTTTGGACAAAAAAAAGGTCCATGTCAAGCATGTTAATATCCCTTTCTAATCCTGATATCAGTGTTGGAATTATTATCATTATTAATATTTGTAGTGTTCAAGATCAACCCAGGGCCTCATTCATGTTAGACAAGCACTCTACAATGGTGCTACATCCCAGTCCATAATTTTTTATAGTAAATTTTATGCTACCTACCATTTGTTTGTATTTTCACAGATTTGGTTTTCTTTTTTGATGTTCTAGGCTAGATATAAAAAACAAATCTAACTGTGTAGCTAAGAATTATATGGCTTGGGATGAGTTATTTTTCTCTCAGGACCCCTGTGTGCTCATTGTAAGGTGATGGGGTTGACCACATGCTCGTCAAGGAAGCTCAACGTGTACCCATGAGTTGTGCTTCCTGTGCTGAACACTGGGCACCTGAACTCATACCACCTCGAGCCTCTGATTTCCTCTAATCACTCAGTCTTTCTTGATGTTTCTTTTCTATTTCTTTGCTCTCCATGTTTCTACTCTCTTGATTCTCCTCCCCACTTTGACCATTGTGTCTCAGTCAGATGCCACTTCAGGGTCACTGCCTCTGCTTACCCTGGGTGTTTGCTGTGGTGCCTCTGGGCTCAGAAACTGTAGGTCCTCAAAGTGACCTGTATTTATCCCATTGTTTAGAAATCTGTGACTGTATTTTCACACTCACTATAACTCCTAGTGAACATGTCTCTCTTGTAGATTTTTGAATAGTTAGTCCCTGTCACACAGGAATATCTTAATTGTTTACTGAATCTAACAGAACAGTCTATGGTTTCACTACTTTTGAAATTCTCCATAAAATTGTTACTCAAAGTCATGCCTTAGTAGTTTTGACATCCCAAGGAAGCTTATGAGAAATGCAGAGTCTCTTGCTGCAGTTCAAGCCTGAAAAACTAAAATCTGCATTTTACAAGATTCCAAGGTTATTTGCATGTGCACAAAAACTAAAAAGGATTGCTCTACACTATCCTTCATTACTTTTGACAATTAGCCAATAACAAAACTGGCTTGCAACAGATTTTACTGGAACCCTTTTGTTAGAACAGGTGTTTCCTATCAGAAGGAGAGTGAGCGTCCCCTCTGATGCCTTTGATTGCTCTCACGGAAATTATGGGTGGGCCAAAAGCAGGGAGTGGCCTTATTTGGAAGCAAAGGCAGCTGCCTCTGGCTACCAGTCCTGTCAGTAATTTTAGACCTTTTCAGAATAAGAGAACAAATGCAAGAAAGGGATTTCATGGCAAAAAGAAATCTTAAAATAAAAATTAGGACAGAAGGAGCAACAATAGAGGTAATTATCCCAGATGTTCTTTTATGTGCCTTCTAGTTCTAAGATCTCAGGATTTTATGGAGAGAAACAGGGAAGGGCAGGCAGCACTGCAGCCATGCAAGACAGCAGAAGGTCATGCTGCAGGAGCGATCTGCATGAGAAGAACATAACTCAAATACTGGGGAAGCAACTGAAGAAGTGGATGGACAGGTAGCTGGGGAGAGAACACGAGGGCTTCATGTGCCATGTCAAGAAGAGTGGACTTTGACTGATATGATAGGTTATCTGAATACTTGCATACTGCCTGACTCCTTGAATTTGAACTTTGTCCTTCTACCTACAGTGCATGTGTTCCATTCCCTGGCTCTGCATGCTGAAATCTGGACCTGCATTGGAGAGTCCCATGAAAAGCCATTGTTTTCATAATAAGGCCTTCTGTTCTTCCCTAATTGGGTGTGATTTCCTTTGAACTCTTATTACACTTTAGCTGCCTTTACATTATAACTATGTGCACAGCTACCTTACTGTTTTCATCAGGACGTTTTGTATATGAGTGTGTGTAACCTCGTAGAGAAAACAGCTATAATTTTAGAATTGTAAAAAACAAGCCTGATCTTTGATCATCCCTAAGCAGAATCTGACACAGCAGCTGATTATAGGAGACTAAATAATGTGGTATTAGTTTGATTTAGCTCTTGTTTTCTTTGTGTGGTATGAGGTATATTGGATGTCCCATATCTTTCTCTTACTCCTCCCTAGGAATATTCATTCATTTCTAAGCCATAATATTTTGTCATTATTGTATTATAAGAGAAAACAATAATGTTGACTTATTCAAAGTCATTAGAAGTTGCACTTCATAGAGTTGGACTGATCAGGTCAAACATTCATGCCTGTTCCTTGGAGGAAGAAGGGTACACCTGGTGGAGGGCAATGACAGAGGTGTTGGTGGCACTGGAAGAGTGAGGTGACTGCAATCAAGTCCAGTCTTATTGTCATGTGCAGTGTCCCATTAGCCATGCACAGTAAATGGGAGAGCAGGAATAAAGGGCAAATAGTATGCTGCAATGCATTTGCCTTGAACGTGAGCCAGTTTCTTTTTTTGAATACAAAAATTATAATCTTGTAATCAGGGCAAATTTTCACATTCTTTCTGCAGTGCTGGGAATCAAACCCAGGGCCTTGTGCATGCTAGGCAAGCACTCTAACACTGAGCTACATCACCAGCCTTTTAGTGCTCTCTTTTATCATGTTAACTCTTTTGAAGACTCCTGTCAAATGAGATTAAATGAGTTTGTACATGGAACTTTATAAATTGTAAATGCTCATAGCTGCACATAAAAAGGAAGATAATTACATGATCTAAAATACACGTGTAAAACTGACAGATCTCCTGATCATATTAATAGAAAAATTGTAATTGCATGCTATATGTAGTTAATATTTCTATATGAGTGTATTAAGGTGGTTGAATGGACTTTATTTTTCATGCTCTTTGAAAACAATCTAATCTAATCATGAGGGCAGGAAAGGAAAAATGAGATCACTGCATATGGAGCAGTTCGATCACATTCTTCCCCTGACAAGCACTTTTCTAATGCTATACTGGCTTTTTTTTTTTTTACACTATTTAGGATTACAAAGACATAATTCTGTCCTATTTCTGATTTTTATAGGCCATACAATAGGATCTTGCTTATGAATGACCACCTACTTTTATACAAAAGAACTGTGAATGGGAAATTGAATGCAGAGGTAATATGGCACAGTGGATAAGCACATAAGAACGGGAGCCAGGCTGCCTGCGTTCAAACCCTGATTCTACCACTTGGTAATGTTCTAGCCTCTTGTGTCTTAGTTGCTCCTTCTGAAAAATAGATAGTAAAGCACCTACCTTGTTGAGCAGTTTTGAAGTTCAAGTAAATTCATGCGTATAAAGCACTCAGAATGTTATCTTAGCATACGGCTAATGTTAGCTATTTTTTGTTTGGTTTTTATGCTGCTAGGGAGTGAATCCAGGGGCTCACACATGCTAGGCAAGTGCTCTACCTCTGAGCTATATCCCTAGCCCAATGTTAGCTACTAATAGTGCCGTTATATACCCTCTGTAAGGTTATGAGTTCCTTTTTTTTGGTATTGCAGCGGTTTGAACTCAGGGTCTTACGCTTGCTAAGCAGGCCCTCCACTACTTGAGCCACTCCACCAGCCCTTTTTTTGTGCTGAGTATTTTTGAGATAGGGTCTCTTGAACTACTTGCCAGGGTTGGCTTTGAACCATGATCCTTCTGTTCTCTGCCCTCTGAGTAGCTAGGATTGTAGGCCACCAGTGTCTGGCAGGTTATGAGTTTTAATAAAACTTCTATTTCAGATATTTCTAGGTATTAAATACATAAACTATTTCTAAACCACAGGATTATGCTATAGAGAAGCTTCAGTTTTGAACTACAGAGAATGTGGCTTTTTCAGTGTGGCTAGTCATTGCATTTATGAAAAGAATGGAACAAATTTACAGGGTCACTAGGTTACTTATGTTATGTTACCAACCTAACATTCTGGCTTTGAGTATGCCATGAAGAGAAACACTACTTACTTCTTCAGTGCTAGCTTTCCATGTGATATAGATAAGGACAAAAATATTTTTAGTTATCCAATGATAAGACTTTTACTTCAAGGACTGCTTTATTTTAAGAATTTCATCAGGGGATAACAAAGTAACTTTAACTGTAAAATGTGAATGATTAAATGTTTTGAGAACTAATTTTATCATAGGCAGTTGCAGAACACTGGGCTAAAACATATACAAATGACATTAATAGATGTTTCTTGTTTGCTCATTTGTTTTGCCTAAAGGACACTGCTTATGAGATTTTGCTTGAAATAAGGTCTTTGAGCTATCAGAATATCTGCCCACCAGTAAAGTCACTGTAACAGATTATCTGGTGATTAAAAACATTCCTTAGGTAAAATTTAGGTTCAGAGGGCAAAACAAGAGCTTAGAAAAGCTGCAAAGTGTTATTTCTTTATTTTTCAAGTGGATCAGGAAACCAGGGAGAAATGTGTGTGAAACTCTCAATGCAAACTTTGCCCGTAATGTCCACAGACCCTCCTGACTTCCACCCAACCTCCCATGCATTTGCATGGTCAACTTTCTGGCAAGAGGACTCCAAGCATGGATGGAACCTGTGGTAACAAAGGGAATTCAAAGGAGCCTTGCATTGCCATAGAGCAGGCATTGATGGTGGCATCTGATATAAAATTAAATGAGTTTGCCCACTGTGCATCACCTCACTGAAGTCTTCGGAAGGTGAAACACTGGAGGACTGCCTGGGGCAGCCTTTATTTTAGGATTTGTATAAGGGATGATATTGCTGTGACTGGGACTACCATGGACTGTGGTCCCGAAATATCCCCTCTTTGAGTAAATTTGAGTGATTATATAAGATTACCTATTGTCCATATTACACAAAATTAATGATAATCTCTCTTCCACATACTCCACCAAAATGAATCATGACCAAACTGTTGTCAGCAATTTTCCTTTGCTCTTTGGCAGTCCTGGGATTTAACTCAAGGCCTCAGGCTTGCTAGGCAAGCACTTTACCACTCGAGCCTCACTCCCAATCTTTTTCTTTTTCTGTTTTGCTTTTAGTTTGTTTTTCAGATAGGGTCTTCTGCTTTTGTGTGAGCTGGCCTTGTACTATAATCCTCCTACCTCCATCTCCCAAGTACCTATGGTTAAACAAATGCACCACCATACCGAGCTTTGTTTCTAAGATGGTTCTCTCTAACGTTATTTTACCTTGGCTGCCCTTGAACCTTGGTCCTTCTATTTCTGCTTCCTGAGTAGCTGAGATTACAGGTATGAGTCACCATGCCCAACCCTTGTCAGCATTTTTCTTTTTTTGTTTTTGCATTGCTATGGATTGAATCCAGTGCCTTGCCTGTTAGGCAATTGGTATATCACTGAGATACATGTCTAGCCCCCAAGAAAATACTACTTTTAATTGAAGATGTTGATTGATCCATACAATAATTTGTACTGCTTATTTAATTTCTAGATAACTTTTAAGATAAAGAAATATAAGCAGGGTCAAAACAAAGAAACATATGTAAGCACATTTATTTGGCATAGAAAAATCCAAGAACTCTGTCTTACCTCAAGAATGGGACACATAATATCTGCTGTGACATCACCATGATTCTTGCAGAATTTATAGAATGCCTCCAGGTAAGACTTAAAAGGAGAAATATCATAAAACAATAAAATGAATAGTTTTCCTTTTGGAAATTTCTAGATCATCTTTTCATGGTTTATTAAATGCTTTAATGGAAATTGAATTCTTTCCTCATAGGAGATATTTTATGATAAATTTCGTAGAAACTCTCATGTTGTAGCATGTTGCATAGACTTAAAAAAGAACCAAATTGCACTTATCATAATTTACAATTACTTAACAAGCATTTTTTTTTCTGGTAAGGTTTTTGGATTAGTTTGTATGGTTAATTCTGGCTATTGTAACAAAAGTACCAAACTCTTTTTTGAGCTCAGCAAGTGATTTTCATGGCCCTGACATTTAATCTCTTAGAAACATATGTTGGATGGTTCCAAGTGTGGGATATATTGGAAAGGCAAGTCTGGGCTGTAGGGTAGACAGCCTGTGTTTGAATCCTAACTCCACTTCTTACTAGCTAACAGGCTTCTGTCAAGAAAACCTTACTTCTATGTGCCCCAGTTTAGTGTCTGAGGAGTAGGCATAGCAAATATCTCACAGGTTTGCTGCTATATTAGGTGAATTAAAGCCTATAAATGGCTTAGAACAGTGCTTTCTTCTGTTAGTTATAACTGCCTCCTCAAAGCTCATATGTTTCTTTATAAAAAGAAAAATTTCAGGTAATACAGTGCTTTTTAATAACAGAGATGTCTCTTTATGAAAAAGAAATTTCCTATAATTAAAAAGACTAGGTGTTTAACTATAACATGCTACTTAAATGGCATGACAGTATGTATTCATTTACTCTGTGAGGGTAACCAAAGATGCGATATTGTATGAGTGAAAATTAGCAGATTTTGCTCAGCTTATAACACCAGCACTACTCTACTGGTGGCAGCACAGTCTAGATAGTCAGATTATGCATAGTGTACATAACATCCACCGTTTAGTCATTCTGGTATGCTGCACACTCTAGTTTAAAACTCATGAGCAGGTTAACTGTAAGATTCAAAGATTCTATAATAGAGATGCACACTGTGTAATGGAAGATTTACTGTATATGCTGCTTCCCTTAAATGGATTGATATGGTTTGCCTCACTCAGTTATCTGTCTACCTACTACCATCCAATCAATACCTTTTATGTTCTGGGCATCATATAAAGATAGGAATACAAAAGAACAGGCCATGCTATTTCTTCTCCAAAATCCTTCTGGTTGGGGGAAACTGACATGCATAAACATAACTAGAAGATGGGCCAAAACAATAAAAAATTATTCCAAATCTCTATAGCTTCATATTTGCAGAAGTTGGCTAATAGGAAAAGTAGCTTTATTAACATAGAGCACTAGTTATGACAGATCATGTAATCAAGAAAAGTAATATTTGGGAAAGCCATTACCTTGTAGAGTTTATTGCGCAGTAATTCAATATTCAGTTCATCAAGAGTATTTTCAGACATACAGTCTTGAAAGAATGGAGCTGAAAGCAAAAGTTATCACACAAAATACATGATATGAATCAAAAGCAAGACTATACACTGTTTCCTGGACCCACCACCCTTTGTTCACTGTTAATGAGAACACTGTGGAGTTGCAACCCCCAGTTTCAGCAAGACTAATGGCAGCCAAGGCTTTATTTATGAAGCCTTTCCTGTGTGAGAGCCCTAAAAACTGAATGCACTTTAGCTTATTTAATCTTCACAGTGCCTTGGAAATATTCACTTTTTGGAATCTCTCCCTCACACTCTTAGTTATCTAACAGTAATATTAACAATCTGCAACATAACTTGCACCAAGCACGAAGTTGTACTAAAATTATGTTTTATTTTATTTTCAAAACTCTGTCATAGTAAGATATGATTATTTCTGAAATGAGGAAATGGAGGTGAACAGAATTGCCTCAAGTCATCTTGTTGGGACTAAGAAGAGCCTGGATTTATGTTCATGGCTGTCTGATTTCAGACTCACACTCTTTCCACCCGGCTATGCTGCCTGGCTGAAATTTGTGATGCTTAAAGGTGACACAAACATTTGTTTTTGCTTTTTTTTCAAATTTCTATTTTAAATGCAACTATTTTGGTTAGAGGTAGGCTCAGTGGTAGAGCATATTCTTAACATGCAAAAGGCCGCAGATTTAGTCTCCAGCCACCCCCGCCCCCAATTAAGATAAAGGCAAACTATTTTGACAGACTATCAATAGTGAATTGCTGCTCCAGACGTTGCAACAATACAAGATAAATAATGCTTATAAAGTTATCCACTTAGCATTTTGAATAATACAAGTGTCAGTGCTAAGTAATAATTAAATTAACATTCATTTCATTGCTTCAGATCACTCGACAGATACTCCTTTTAGAAAATCTTTTAGAAAAATGACATTTCTAAATTTCCTAAAACAAGATGCTTTTTAAGTGTGACTTTATTTAGACAGAAGTTTAAAATGAAAGGAGGAACTAATCACATAAAACTCAGCTTCTAGGTTAATATTTTAAAAATCACAATGCCTATCATTGATTTGCTACTGTCTGGTAGAAAGTTCAAGGGTTTGGAGGTTAGGAGATGTGCCTGAGCAACTTCTCTGCTATAAATGGTTCTTACCTATCCTGAGCAGGTGGCCTTATTTGTCTTGATCTGACAAATGAAGGGGCAAGAGGAGATGATTCTTTTTTGGTGGGACTGGGGTTTGAACTCAGTGCCCTGTATTTGATAAGCAGGTGGTCTACTGCTTGAGCCATACCTATAAGGTTAGGTGATTCTTGAATGTCCCTTCTGCAGCTATGAGTCTTTATAGCATGCAACTGCATTCTTAGAAAAAACTATGCACTGAAGGTACATTTGTGATGACCGTGATGACATACACAGGCTGTTATTTACTTGTATATTCATACCTAATGGTGTTTCAACCAGCACGGCGTTAAAGAGATCTGAAGTGGTCTCTGCAATGTTGACAGCTTCCATTTCTGTGAAACGGCCCAGTGGGTGACACTTAGACAGAACTTCTTTCACTGATTTTTTTTGCAACGCACCATTCATGAGTAGAATCACATTGTCTATCATGTAACTGCATCTGGTTCAGAAGAAGATGCAGTCATCAGGAAAGCAATAGCATGAGGGTAAGGAGCATCCCACAAGCACAAAACAAAGTTCAGGCACACACTCTTTCATTAAAAAATACAACTTTCTTTTTTATTTTAAACTCTGAAGTTTAGGAGATATGTGTGGGGAAAAATATCCCAGAAGATGCCATAGTTTGAAAAGCCACATTCAACTAACTACAGCAAAATAGAACCTTGGCTGATGGGTAATGCCAAAGATGGCCCTTATACAGTGATTATCCCATGTGATGGGTGGGGTGAGGGGAAAATTGTTTTGCTTATCGGAAAGGACTGTGGTTTTGAAAAGTTGAGCAATACAAACTAGAGCATCTCACTCTATTTTAAAAAGTTGTTTGAATCTGCAAAGAAACCTATGATCTGGGGATTCTAAATTTATGCTAAAATATTCTGTATTCTTTTCCTCCTTTAGACCAGATTTGCCAGCATAAGCTAGAAAATTCACTAGCATAAGCTAGAAAATCCTCATATCCCCAAGAGTTCATAAGTTCATACTTTATGTGGTTTCTTTACTAAATATAAGCTCTGTCCAGGATACTCCGGATATGTGTGCCTGTTTACTCACATTTTCAGCACTTAGAATATTCCAGGATGTGAGGTGGAGAGAAGTAAAGGAGACTCAGTCCTGTCCTTCACAAGAAAATATAGTTAAAAAGAAGAACTGGATGGTTGACTGCTGGTGGCCCATGCCTGTAATCCTAACTATGCAAGAGACAAAGATCAGGAGGATCAAAGTTCGAGGCCAGTGGCTGGGAAATAGTTTGAGAGACCCTATCTTGAAAATACTCAACATAAAAAAAGCCCTAACCCAGTCCAGGAATCAGACTTCAACCTGAAACCCCGAGTAAAAAGTAGGAGGGCCTGAGAAAGAGGGGGAAAGAGTGTTTCAAGGCAGAAGTAAGAAGTGCATTTGAATAGACCTTGAGCTGATGGCACAAGAATGTTCAGGATTTCTATTGTCTGGGCCCAGCACTGGAACAAGGTGGAGCTGCCCATACTGGGTCCTAAAAACCAGATAAGGAACTTGGATGTTAAGGGCAATGGGAGACACCGAATGCCTTTAACCTGAAGGGAACACTAGCTGGGTGTGCCAGCACACTTCTGTGATCCCAGCACCCATGAGTTGGAAGCAGGAGGACTGTGACTTTGAAGCCAGCCTGGGCTGCATAGTGATACTCTATCTCAAAAAAGCCAACTCTCCCCCTCCAAAAAAAAAACCGTAAAAGGAGTAGTAACTTTATAGTCTATGCATTAAGTACTAAGGAGACACTAATAGAGGAAGGTGCTTTATGAAAGCTGGTAAAAACACTGTACAATAAGTACTATTATTATTTCCATTTTACAGATGAGAAACCCACGGCCCAGAGAGACATAAATGTAGTCCAGGATAACACTCACAATTAACAAACAGGACAGCTGAGAATCAATCTTAGGCAGTCTGCTTCTGGGACCGTAAACTTAACCCTTAGATCATATTGCTTTTAGTCATCAAGGATGGCTTCATGGGTTTCTAAGTTTAATGGTTAGGTTTGGGCTATTGATTGAGATGAGAGTATTAAGGGAAGGGAGGGGAGGTTGCAGTGGGCAGATGAATTTAAGGTGCTCAGGAGATAGCAAAGAGGCCAAGTGCTAAGAGGTCTTAGATGTCTGTGTCCTGAAGTCACCTGCAGACAAGAGGCTGCTGAGAGGGTCAGGAAGGGTGTGTGTACCTGCCCCTACCTTCCCTTCCTCCAGTGTTCTCATCTAAATCAATAGCCCACAAACCTAACCATTAAGCTTAGTAACCTACTTTGATGGAAGCCAAAGTCTTGAGAATAATTATGTTCACATCTTAGAGGGCATATAAAATATTTTTTCCTAATCCCTGGGAATCCCAATATTTAAGGGCTTTAAAGGAAACTGACAGGAACGACCATATAGAAGAAGGAGAACCAAATGGAGCGAATTCTAAAAAAGTTTTAGGAAGAAGTGGTAGAGTGTCAAAGGCGACAGGTACATCAAGGTAGACACCGAAATAGACATTCTCAGGGTATAGCAACTAAGAGGTTATCTGAGAATACAGAGGAACATTTTCTGTGGGGTGTGTTTGTGGGAGAGAGAAGGGAAAGGAAGGCAGAAGCCTGACCACGGTGTGTTTAAGTGAATGAGAAGTGAGGAGATCAAGGATAGAGAGTTCATACTCCAAGTTGACCTTAAAGTAGGAAATAGCTCTGTGGAAACACAAGGGCCAAGGGAACTTTGGTTTTGATTAAGGTGGTAGCTAAGTGGAGAAGTGTAAGTAGGAGGGGAACGAGGCAGTGAGAAGGTGAAGTTGCAGACTGGAAGAGGGAAGGGACAGTCCATTGATGAACTGAGGTCCCGAGATTTAACAGAGGTGGGAGGTTGAACCACAACCACAAGGTAGACTTGAAAAATGACACTTTACACCAGAATTAAATTAACCTGGACACTTAGAAGCACTGTCGCTGGAGCCCAGCTGCGTGGGTTACAGACTTCCTAAGCAAGAATTCATTTCTGGGTGGAAAAGCAAGTCTGCTTCACTGTGGAACGTCTGCAGCTTACCCAAATGAAAATTCTAGCTAAAGAAGTTCTTGAAACAGGCAATTATCCCTTTATAAAAAGCACATGACTAGAAAGTTTCTCCACCTCCAAACAGCAGTGCCAAATTTAGACACTATGGAATTTTAGAATCCTTTTTATCTCTTGAAAATTATATTAACATGGAAGTGCTTATTTAACTGTCCCTTTATGACTCAAAAGCCATTACCTGAGAGGGGAATTACCAGCACTTAATAATCCTTAGCAGGCTGTAGACATTTAATTGTTCCCCACAGCACCTCTGTAATGTAAAAGCATATGAGATGCTAACATTTCCAATTTGCAGAAGACTGGAAGACCAACACTGACAGGCAACCAATGTCAATGCGTGAGGCTTTCTCCCACGTCTAACATAAACTTATGACTACACAGTGTGTGAATAGTGTGTTCCCTGGATATGCTTATTTTTGTTATTATTTTACTAATGGAGAGGTGATGCCCTATATTGCAAAGAACAAGAGTTGTGTAGATTGGATTCTGTTTTATTTCAACTTACTCTTTGAGTGGACTTGTTTCTAAAAATGGGATGATAACACCAGTTCTCACAGTGTTGTTCAGGAAATGAGTGAGAACCCAAGGCTTGATTTGTGCTGGGGGACGGAGGTATCTCTTTCTTAATCTGTCCCTTATCTCCCACTCTCAAACGCACCAGGAACATGATTATCATCAGTTGTTGGGATAGGGAGACAGTGTCTCCAGAAGACAGTCCACTTTCTCCAGCTGTAATCTTTATAGACCTCCCTCCAGGGCCATGCATACAGTGGAGAGGAATGAAATAATTGCTGGTGTTGCCCAACTAATGTCTGATCTTCAACACATGTGATTAGACACTTAGTTAAAAGCCCCATCTTTTAGATATTGTGTAAGTAGCCACAGAGCCAGGATCAGTGCCTATTCAGTCAGGTTAATTTTTTTTTTTTTCTAACTCATGGCCTACACAAGCATCTTTATTTTTAGCTCTTTCTAAATGTTTTATTCTACAACTTTGATATGGGCACCTGTGAAAATCATGAAGTCACCTAAAACTATGATAGAGTTAATGAGACAAGACAAAAATTTTTAGGTTGTAAAAAAATATTTTTAAGCAGGGGGTGGTGGTTACTGTAATCCCAGCACTTGGGAAGCTGCAGCAGGAGGATCACAAGTTGAGGTCAGTCTGTCTCAAAAAATGGTAAACACTAATCCCTTTTAGAGGATTTTACTGTGTAACAGGAATTATATATATTTTCTCTTTCAAATTTCCCAACAGTTCAATGCCATAGGACCATTATTAGCTGTACTTCCCAGATAAGGGAATGGAGGCGTAGAGGTATGAAACACCTGGCTTGCAGACTGTACTGCTCTCGCTTGTTGCCACTAATGCTTACCTGCCTCACTATTTGGGTTCCTTGGCATTAGAAGCCCCTGCAGATGTGCCGAGCATGTTCCTGTCCCCTGAGTGTGCAAAGCCTAGGCCACACTGAAGCCAGTGGTAAATAAGCAACCACTTTTCCAAAGCCTCAGGTTCCTGTATCAAGTAAAGCAGTTCAAGCCAGACAATATTTTTAACATTTCCTTTTGGTCTTAGAGTTGTTCTTTCTCCTCTTGTTCTCTAACTTGTTTAAGGATCTTAAAATATTTTTCTATGACCATGACCAGATTCTGGGCTTTATGGTCAGATAACGTCTAATTTGCTGAGTTAGAGGCACTTTCTTCTATGGATAAAAATTTTAGCACTTCAATGTCCTTAGCAATAACTAGGAAATGACTGTCATTTGCTAAGCATGCTGGCACAAGATAGAAAAAGACAAAGGCCTAAGACAAAATCATATCAGCAAAGATCTCCCATCATCTATACCGTCATACCACTTCTTCTCATTCACCATTCTTAGATCCCAGAAAACACAAATCTGTTCTCTCCATAGTTTTGCGATTTTGTGATTGATATATAACTGGTCACACACATTATATGACATTTTGAGATTGACTATTTTAACTCAGCTCAATGCCCTTTAAGTTGTTGCATATAAATCGCTTATTTCTTTTTTCTGGTGTGTAGTGCTCCATGATTTTGATATATGACAGTGAATTTAATTATTCACCTATTGAAAGGTATTCGATGGTTTTCTAGTTTTTGTTTATTACAAGTGAAAAATGGTATGGACAATAGTATCCTAATTTTTATGTATAAATAAATTTTAATTTTCTGGGATAAATGTCAAGAAGTATAGTTTTATGAGTCACACAGTGAGGATATGTTTAAGAAATTATGAAACTGTTTTCCAGTTTAGCAATACCAGTATTAGTGCAATGTAAAAACTTTACTTCATTTTAAGTTTCTTTTATTTGTTTGTTTTTAAGACATGGTCTAGGCATGTAGCTCAGGAGGGCCTTGAACTCACAATCCTCCTGTTCCAGACTTCCAAGTGTTGGGATCAAGTGCCTGTGCCTGGCTCTCTTTTAAGTTTCTTTATCTTCCCTATTTATAATTGTCTTAAATATTTCCTTTGTGGACATTGAGAAATGCACCAAACAATGTCATGATTTTTGCTTCAAATATCAAATACATTTTAGAAAACTCAAGAGGACAAAGTCTATTGTATTTACCCAGTTGGGGACATAGGAGGCAAAAGGAAAACCCAGAGAACTTGCCACCAAAACCTTAGTGTCCTAAAATTTCAATACCTCAGGGCTACGGTTTAGAGGGAAAGGGGACAATTGTGAACAGAGAGGAGAAAGGGGGCTCAGATGGTACCCTGAGCTTAGGTGTTCTTAGGTAGTTTCAGTACGTATATTCAGGATCGGGAAGTTGATCACCTTACAATGATCCATCCTATCTCCATGGCACTTGGAAAGCCATCCCGGCAGACACTTAACACAGCTGGAAGATTCTCATATCAGGCAGTATTCAAAATTATTCAATTTTAATTCCTTTGCCTTTAATTTTTATGTACACTTTTATTTGTTTATTTTGTGTTTTTGAGATGGGTTCTTAAGCATATTGTTTAGGCAGTTCTCAAATTCAAGGGTATAAATGATCCTCCCACCTCAGTCTCTCAAGTTTGGTGATCCCACATCTAAGTGTATATATTTATTAAATGCACATAGTGTATTAGAAAATGTCATGTGCATGTAATCAAATATATGGACATACTGAGCTGGTCTCAGTTTTTAATTGCTGGAATATATAACCAAAGGATGGTAATCACTGATCTAAGGGACAAAGGGACACTGACCACTACACAGTAAAGAGCTGCTTCTTTTTGCAATAGTAGAGATTGAACTCAGGACCTCAAACTTGGTAGGCAAGTGCTTTACCATGGAGCTCCAGCCTTTTTAAACTTTATTTTGAAGCAGTGTCTTGTTAACTTGCCCGATCGGCCTTGTACTTTTGATCATCCTGCCCTAGCCTCTGGAATAGCTAGTAGTACAGGAGTGAGCCTCCATGCTCTGTCTGATAAGCCCTGAGTCAGAGTGAGCAGGGCTTTAAAACAGAATAAAAGGGAAAAAATTGTGGAGGGGAGTTATTATGGCCATATAAAATATAACAAGGCTTTTCTGTAGGACTGTGGGGAGGAGAGCAGGAGACCAGCAGCTGGGCAGTGCATTCTTTCTCTAGAATACTAACAGTGAGGAGGATTTCATTCTGGGAAAGGATGCTTCTCAGGCTTGGTCGAGAGGACTTCAGTAGTAGTGGATGGGTTTGAGTACTTTTCCACTGCAGCTGCCTCCCACCCCGTCTTAACCTGAATTCTAGATAGGTGCTGCCTGTCTCGCAAGCCAGCCCAATTGTTTTCCTGTCTGTTAAACATTGCACACCCCAGGGTTTCTATCTTGTATTTTTTTTTAATTTGGGGGGTGCTGGGGATTGAATCTAGGGACTCTTGTATGCTATGCACATGCTGTGTCACTGAGCTACACTCTCAGAGTTCTGTTTTTCAAAAGTAATTTTAATATATTTTGTTCTTATAAAGCAACTTTAGATTCACAGAAAAAAACTGAGAAGATAGTGTAGACAGTTCCCATGCACCACACACCCCATTTCTGCTATTATTAACATCTTAAACTAGCAGGGCACGTCTGTTATAATTGATGAATCCATACTGATATATTATTATTTAAATTTATTTAATGATGCCTTTTTGTTGTTGTTGTTCCAGGATACCATATCACAACTAGCTGTCACATCTCTTTTGGGCGTCTCTGGGCTGTGGCCATTTCTTACACTTCACTCATTTTGATAATTCTATAATTTTGAGGAGTACTGCTCAGGTATTTTGTAGAACACCTCATTACTATAGTATCATTATTATTTTAGGGCTTGAGTTATAGGTTACTGGGAGGGGCTACAGGGGTAAGTTTTTCTTTTCATCACATCATATCAAGGGTATATATTATTAGCATCATTTGTCACTACTGATGTTGACTTAGATCACCTGGCTGAGGTGGCATGTGTCAGGTTTCTCCAGAGTAAAATTACTCCCTCCACCCTTTTCCATATTGCAGTTTTGAAGAGGAAGTCTCTGTGTGCAGCACATTTAAGTGGAGATCTGTGATTCTCCTTCAGGGTGGAGTAGCTACATAAATTCTATCCAATTCTTCTACAAGGGATATTTGTTCCTCCTCCTTCCTTGCTTATTAATTTATCTAATCATTTATTTATAATGACTCATGGATATTTATTTTTGTTCCTGGGGTGACAATTCAGTGCTACTTCCTTTATTTTGTTGCTCAAGTTGGTCCACACTTGTGCTCTTTCAGTTGGCCTCTTGCTCCTTTCATACCTGCATCCTTGTGGTTTTACTTGTTTTTGTTTTTAGCACTTCCTTTCTGTCTTGATCTACGAGACAGTTCATGCTCGTTTTACATATTTCCGGCTCCAGTTCTAGTACTGGCTATTTCTCCAAGATACCTTGGTTCCTCACGTAGGAAAATGATATTAGAACTAAGGGCTGGGCACTTGTGATGAGGGTGTTGTTTCTCTTAGACCCACTCAGCTGACAGCCAAGAAATGCATGTGTGTGTACTAAGCGAGCATTCCATTTTAATATTACTCTCATTCAGTATGTTCCACTCAAAGGTCTCATCCATGGCTAGGATTTTCTTCTATCACATAGAGGCAGACTACTTGCAAATCCTCAGCTCTAGGCAAAATCTCTCTCACAAGATTCAAATTCACAATCTTATTTATTTATTGCAATCCTGGGAATTGAACCAAGGGCCTCAACATCCACCACTGAGCTACATACTCAGCCGAGGTCTATACTCTCGTACTCCCTGTGGGTGGATGTGATGGCTTGATTGTCCCACAGGTACTTCAGTCACGTGATCTCAAAACCCAGATACCCTAATCTGTTTCTCTTTTCTGTTGTCCCTGTCTTTATCAGCAATGCCACTGTTTTCATTCCTAAGTATCTATCAATGGTTTCCTTCTGCCTTTAGAGCAAAACATCATTTTATACAAGGCCCTTTATTCACTGGTCTGTGATTACTTCTCCAGCTATTGTGTGGATAAAATCACTAAAAAGAAAGCTCAGTGGTAAAGTGCCTGGCATGCTCAAGGCCCTAGATCTGATCCCCAGCAATGAAAAAAAAAAGTGTACATTTTAGAAGAGGGAATAGGACAGACCTCTGAAAAATTTTTGAAGGCAGAAAGGACTTTGTAAGACAGAGAGTCAGAAGAGCAAAAGGAGTGAAAACTGTCATCATAGAAGGAAGAGACAAGAATGTTGGCAGCTTGAAATGCCATGGTGAGTTAGAAAGTATCCTTGGGTCTTAGCACCTGGCATGGTTTTAGTGTCATGGTTGGGTTGAAAGCAAGACTGAAGTGGGTGAATAAATAAGTGAGGAAGCTGGAGGGGTGGAGGAGAGGAAAGGAGGGAGATTAATCTTCAACATACAGCATCACAGACCTCACAGGGTGCTGTGCAAATTAAATCAAATCATGCATGTAAATAAATCCCAATGAGGTTGTCACAGTAGAAGGAGCCTTTAGAACAGATAAATCTAATTCTAGGCCTGGTTCTGCCACTTAAAAACCAGTTTAACAAGCACTCCATTTCCTCTTGTTAAGGATGGAAATATTTATTCAATTTTGAATGGCTGGCTCAGGATTAGTAACACGTATGAAAGCACAAGGGAGGCCTTGCCTAGTGAAGGAGGGCGACGCACTCTGAGAAGAAGGTATTTTCTTATAAACTAGTCTTTGCGTTGATGGAAGAAGAAAACTACAAACCACACAATCTTTGCAAAAATTTGCAATGCTTACACTCTTTTGTACTTCTCCATCTTTGTACTTTTACATTCAGTTGTGGCTAAAATAAACCTTTCAAAGAGGAGGTGAAATAGCCCTTGCAGTGTGGAGACCAAAAGCTGAGTATTGCAGTCATGTGGAAGTGAGGAACATTCACAAGATCGTTAATCATCTTACCTACTGGGAAATTAGCACCCAAATTTGATTCATGAGTATTTTGAAAAACCTA
Organism: Castor canadensis; assembly: GCF_047511655.1. Taxonomy (NCBI): domain Eukaryota; kingdom Metazoa; phylum Chordata; class Mammalia; order Rodentia; family Castoridae; genus Castor; species Castor canadensis. The sequence continues at coordinate 148,476,400 of NC_133388.1, read as the reverse complement.
TTACCATTCTGTTCTGCATCTTTTATTTTTGAGCAGGATCTTGCTATGTAGTCTACATAGGTTATCCTCAATCTCATGACCCTCATGCCTCTGCCTCCTGAGTCCTGGGATTATAGATGTACACCACCAAGCCCAGCTTCTTCTGTGTCTTAGAATCCTAGGTGACTTTGTGTGATCATCTGATGTTTTCTTTAAGATAACTTAATTTCAAAAAGTTCAATGCTACCTACCTCTTTGGGAATGTAATTATTCATTTCAAAATAAAATGATTAAAGTACATTATATTCGTCTATGAAAATGTCACAATGTTGAAACCTATCATTTTGTACAATTAATATGCACTAATAAAAAAATCCAGAAAACCCCATAAAAATGCTTCCTTCATGGTTGTAAATAGCAGTAATTTTTATACACCAAAAAGCCTGAACGTTTTTGTTAAAGAGATGCACTTCAAGACTCAGTCTGAACTTTTGATTCCAAATGAATAATAAATAACTTGGTTGTTATGACAGATTCATTGTCTAAAAGCATGGTGACTGAGATTTGGCCTATTCATGGGGTCACACCCATATTTCAGACCTTGATTGCTACAGTTTCCTTTCTACTAACTGTTCACATCAGCATCTCTCAGTGATGCTCAGTGATGCTCCAGTTCTGTTTTAGCTGCCCAGAACTCTGTAATATGTTGTTACGAGGTCACATTTATACACAGGTAAATACAGAGACAGGGACATAAAATGCATTTTCAGGAGTAACTGTTCACTGGAAAGGATTGGGGTGTGTTGTGAAATGTGTTTGGTATGTTCTTTGTAACTTATTTCACTCCTGAATGCAACTCTTCTACGAAAGGTTCTTAGTCTCCCATAATCGAGGTCCACCAGGTACTTACTGTGACATGGACAAGGACAATAAGAGCCATATTGGAAGTATTTCTCAGTGTATTAATTTTTAAATGGAAGTTTTTCTGGATTACATTGATAAATATTTTGGTATTTCATGGATTTACTCAATTCAGCACCAACCACAAATGCTCACATGGGGGAGGCCTGCCATTTTGCATGATTTGCTGTAAAGTCTGTTGAGATCCAACCTAGTCCCATAAATACTTTGCTCCTTCTTGCATTTTTGGTGACATTTCTTGTTTCTCTGAAGTTTATTTTTTAAAAATTAGAGGAAGTGAAAATTAATTGAAAAAAAAAACATTTAATTTTGCTGTCACATTAATTTTTCCTTCTAGCAAAATAGAATGCTGGAAAATTACTCTGAAGTCAGCATTGCCTACAGTAGCATATTTCTGAACAAGAATGCTGATCACTATGCCTTTCCCAAGCCCTTCCTAGTCTGGAACCCTCAAATTCTTTAGTTTTTAATATTCTCTACAGTCTTGGTATAACCTGTCTATTTGGATTAGAAAATCCTCTAATTTGTTTGTCCTTCTGTACATTGATATTTTTGTTCCTACTCTTCTCTAAACATATAAAGATGCTACAAGTCAAAATCCTTCCTGTCTTTTAAGGCCATATTCAATCTTATTTGATCTTAATCGTTTAAAATGTCCTCAGTGAGAAGTGGTATCTTTCTTTCTCTCTAAATGTTTGTATTTCTGTTTGTCCTCAGTAAAGTTAATTTTCAGCATATATTGGAGGTAGTAGTGATGAGTGCAGACAACAGTACTTTCATTCACAGATATTTATTACATATTTAATACAGCACATGACCTGGGTTCTACTACGAATTCTGCTACTTTCAACTGTGTGCTCTTGGGTAAGTTATTTTACATGTCCATCTCAAATATTTGTAGTTAATTCTTACCCATCTTAATTAACTATCATGTTTGTGAAGACAGGAGCTTATTAAATATATTTTTATGAACTTATAGAGGCCTGAGTACTGCTTTGCACAGAACAGGAACACAATTACCATTTTTATACTTGATGAATAAACTTTTCTCCATGTTTACACAAACACATTAAAATTCATTGAGTAAATAGAAGTAAAGGAAATGACTGGCTACCTGGTATCTTATCCTGAGTTCTCTTTCTAGGAATCATAGCTGCCTCTTTCTTGCATTTTCTGTAGTTTTTCCATCCAGATGAATTATCATAATATTAAAAAGATTGCCTCAATGTCCCTTCTCTTCTAGCTGTATATTCCAGTAACCCAGAAAAATGCCCATGGAGTGATTCTTCTTGTCAGTTAGATCAGGTAACCATGGTGTATCTATCACAGCCTGCTTTCCACACAGTCAAGGACACTGGTATCTCGTTTTTATTGTATTTAAAATACCAGTCAGAACAAGTTTCGGAGAATTTCATTTTTTTCTAACTAGGGGCAAAAAACCCCAGCTGAAAGGATGGGAGAGAAGCAAGACTTTCAAATATTGCTGGAGTTTTAGACAATGATCTGCTAAATCTGCTAGTATCTATCAAAATCTAAAACCTGAACATTCTTTGACAAAGCAATTTTATATTAGAGAATCTATCCTAAAGAAATTCTGGCACAAGAAAGTAAAGGTATATGTACAGTGGTATCGGTTATAGAACTACGTGAAACAGCAAAGAAATGCAACAATCTAAGCTGGGCATGGTGGTACACATCTGTAATCCCAGCACACAGGAGGCAGAGGCGGGCAGATCATGAGTTAAGGTCAGCCTGGGCTTTACAGGGATACCTTGCCTCAGTACAAACAAGAAACAAAACAAAACAAAAACTCTAGGTGGACAAAAAGGGACTAACTAAATAAATTATGATACCCCCAACATAATGGTATATACTATAGTCATTACATAAGACAGATCTATTTGTACTTATGTTCAAAACTTGTAAGACATTAAAAAAGCAAATTGTAGACAATACAAATAATATGGTCCTATGGTTCTAAAACCAACATGAAAGCTATTATATGTTTATATTTGTGTTTACATATAAACATATGCTTACATATATATGAAACTTTTTTTACATCAAGTTTATGAGTGGTTACCACTGGGCTTTGGGCCATTAGTACATAATTTATTTCCTTATTTCTAAAAATCCAATAAGAGAAACTAAATAGGGTTTTATAAGAATTAAGTGAACCTAATAGATGTAAAATGACTATAAAAGTATTGGCTTGTAGTGAGTATTAAATTTTAATTAAAAACTTTTTTTGACACTTGCTTCTTTTCTATTAAAAAAAAGTAAGACAAAGTAAAACTAGCGCAATTGATAACTGGATCAGTGCCAGAGTAGATTTTAGACTCTATCCTGAAAATAAAGATTATGGAAACAGCCTCAAATCTCTTAACTAAGCAATTGTTGGGGAAGGAGAAAGCTGGTTACCCGGATCAATTATGCCCCCTGGTGGATGATTGGTGGCTAGCCAAAAAGTTGAGAAAGTCCAAAGGAAAGAACATGGCACCTTGGCCTGATTTGTATCCCCTTGGGAGAACTGTTGTATTGATGACTCCTGAGCTTCTCCACATCCATTACCTCAACACCGTTAACTCTCGATGCTAATTTTGTTGATGTTGCTTGGCATCAGCAACCCAACAGCCATATTAGTTAAACCTGTGTTTTCTGTTCTCTCTGCCGGGTTTGCTTGGGCCCTGCCACATTCACATAGAAACATAACCCCATCCGACAAGTACATTGCAGATCTATTAATATATTGTAGATTTGTATACATATATGTATATATATATATATACATTATATACATATGATTGGTTTAATGTTTTCTTGAAATTATTAAACATTTCTTAACAAAAGGCCTTGCATTTTCATTTATAATTGGCCTCACAAAATACATACCTGGTCCCATTTTTAAATTAAAGTCACAACTCCATATTGTATATAATTACATATCTCTATTAGAGATATGGAAACCAAGGCTTTGAATGACTAGACTTTTTTCGAGGTCCCACAACTGGTGTATTGTATACCCAAGTTTAAGTCTTCCCACTGGTTGTGAATTTCTCACTATCAAAATGCAGATTCATAGAATGCATGCTGGAATGAACTAAATCATAAGGTTTGGAAGCATAGCCTTGGAGTCTTTCCACTGGTTAGAAAAGAAAGTCTATAGCGAATTCATTTCTGATCTTCACAACTAGCATAAACCTTCACTCTGCAGTCACATAATGAGTGTTACGCTGGTTAAACAAATATCATTCAGTTGTAGGCTAAGTTTTGCTTCTGCAGAAGAGTACTGGTGTTTCTGAATTCATGGAGTGTGTGAGTTTTAGATGCTCAGCCTTGCCAGCAACTGCAGCTCAGGCAGTCTTGCCTGCACTTGCTCCTCGTGGAACATTTCACTGGAACCTCTGGGCATAAAACCATTGGGTAGTGTGAGCTGTAAGACTTCAAAAGAAATTTCCTGGCCAGAGACTCGATCACAAATGCATAGTGGCGTCAAAGAGTAAATCTCAGAATAATACTGGGTATGTGAGGACTTAAACCAGAGCTGAACAAACTAAATACTATGCAGAATTTGTAGGAAGGAGGACACTAAATTCAACACACATCCAAAATGTTCCTGGCCAAATGGAAGACTATATAGGCATTTTAAATTATGTTGGAAAAATTTTCTGCTAGTATATGTAGTAAAATTAGGATTCAAAATTAAATATAGTGATTGCAGTTCTTCAGAAATGTGTAGAAAAGTATAAAATATATCAGATGATGGTGAGATGAAGCGTGATAATAATTACTTACATAATTTTCTCTCATTTAAAATGGGCTTTCTATTCTTTTTGGTTAGAGATAAAAATAAAAGCCTGCATCTTACTTGCATATTCTACCTTCCTTTTGCTAGGAATTCCCAGGAATCACTGCCAGCTTTCTCTCACTCATAAGTCAAGATACTAATTTCTGGTAAGATTACCTCTCAAATGTATCTAACCATTGTCCCTTCCTTCTTATCTCTACTGTTGAGATTTCTCGTACAAACTTTAGTTTTCTCTGCTTTAAGTCTCATTCCCTCAAAGCATCTTTTATTCTACCAGCAGAATCATCCTCCTAAAATATCTCATTCCTTCCACACTGTGAGGCAGTTAAAAATTGAAAAGTAAAAACAATAAATAAACATGGAAGAAAGGAAGGAAGGAAAGACATAGTACATTTTGAAGGCTGTTTGGAGTGGCCCAATCTCACATACGTGCTGTAGTTACTGGTTGTGGCTAGTCATGGGTTCATTATTTTTAAGTATGTCCCAGGAAATAAGGACAAGAGGAGCACTGCCAACTACTGACTGAGCACTATGTACACAATAATCCTAAGAACTGGTACTCACTACCCCATTGGCTAGATAAGAAAGTAATGCTTAGAGGTTAAACTGCGGAAGTGTTTCATCTAGCCAGACTTGTGGAAATGTTCCATCTCTCTGTCTTATGGTCTCATGGTGGAAAAATGCTCCTCATCCTATGGGGTGATGACTAGTAAGTGAGGAGTAAAGACTGCACATGTGAAAGGCACGTGAATCACAGCACCTTTCTGCAAGCCTTCCTTTCTTGACTTGTACTAAAAGTCAAAGCCAAGCCATGAGCCTAGGGAAGCTTTGGTTTCTTATCCCTTCCTATGCACTTTCTCCTCCTTTCTGGCCTCCAACCACATCTGAGATGAGTTCTTACCTCCAAACACAAAATCTTTTCACACCTCAGTTATTCCTGAAATGTTAGCCCATTTAAAATATTGACTCACACTCTACTTTCTCTGCAAAATCCTTTAAAGTCAGAACTACTTGTTCCAATTCTCTGACTGAATGCCCTGACCTCCGTGAGAGCTGCCACTTGATCCTGGCTTATTTCTTCACCATTTGTGGACATATCTGCTTGCGTCAGTGGAATGGAAGCTTTTAGCGAACCAGAGTCACTGTAAACATTTCTTGACTACCAGGTGGTAGGTAGAGTGACCAACTGTGCACTGCTGAGTACTTCCTGCTTTTAGCACTGATAGTCCTGTGATATACACCACTGCAACACACAGCATGGTCCAAAGCCCACAGATGATTTGTAACAAGAACTTTGATTAAACTTTATAAATGAATTTTAAATATTTGTTCAGTTGGCAGCCCTTAGCTTCTCAGTAATCTTAAATCCTTAAGCTAAGATTCCCCATTACAGTCATCCCTTGGTGTCTGCATTGGGGATGAGTTCCAGAACCCACTGTAGGGATCAAAACCCACAGATACCCAAGGTCCTTACATAAAAAGGCTTAGTATTTGCACATAACCTGCACACTCCTGCTATGCTCTCTAAGTCATTGCTAGATTATTTATAAAATCCAACAAATTATAAATGCTATGTAAATACCTATTACACTGTATTGCTTAGGGAATAATGACAGCAGAAAAGCTGTACATGCTCAGTGCAGATGCAAATCTTTTCTGGATGTTTTTGATCTATAGCTAATTTAATCGGCAGATGAAGAAGACAAAGATATGCAGGACTGTCTGTACCATGTAAGAATGTAAAATTATATTTTTTCAGTCATCTTCAGAAATTTTATAGTCACAAACTGGGATAACTTAACTGCTCAAGAGATTATTTTTTAAAGGAGAGTGGTGGAGGGGGGATTTCAAGTATAATATACTTGTTACATTGAACTTTTGTAAATGCCACAATGTACCCCGACCCAATATGATAAAAGATAAATAAATAAATAAAAAGAGATGATCATTTTAAAGATGGCTAATTTCAAAAGAGATGAGAAGTTGAAATGCTAGAAAAGTATTGGGTAGGAAGGAAGGAAAATAAAACAACCCAGGCCTATATTAAATACTCTGTGAAAATGCAGTTGGATCCATTCCTTTGTTTCATACACTGTGTGTAATTATAGTATATAAAACCTTCAGATCTTCCTGCTATTAAGTATTTAAAAATATCTGTTCCAGATTTCCAAAATAAGTTTCTCATGTACAGTAATTATATCACATAAAATGCGCAACGCCTTAGATTATATTTGTTACATCAACTTAAATTTAGACTGCCTCTCTTAGGGTTGACTTAGTCATTTCTCTAATGTTGCCATGGGCATTTCCAAGTAGGACAGGAAGTAATTCTATTTGATGGAAGTTTATGGGTACTAGATTTGTTTTGCAAAAAATTCTGGAAGAGAAATAGGATAAATGGTTTTAGAGCTTTGGGATAACTTTCCCCCGTTTGTATACCTTTTGTTATTGAAAAAAAATCTCTAAGTTCTGCAGAGAGCAGCTGGATACTCCCAGGGCTGGCAAGTCACGTGACATGACAACATGATAGACAAAACGTGCATGGACCTGGGCATGATGAGGCCTTACTGTAATCCCAGCACTCAGGAGGCAGAGGCAGAAGAAAAAAAAAAAAAAGGATTTTGAGTTTGAGGCCAGCCTGGGTGACACAGCTTGACCCTGTCTCAAAAAAAAAAAAACCTAAAACAAAGCTAACAACAAAACCCAAAAAACAACTAAGGGCTGGAGATGTAACTCAGTGGTAGAGCACGGCCTAGCAAGCAAAAGGCTGTGGGTTCAGTCCCTAGCACTGCAAGACAACAACGACAACCACAAAACTGTGAATGGAGACAGAGTTTCAGAAGACCTAGGGCTTTGGTGCAGTTGAACTGTCTGATCTCTGATAGGGTGATAATGCTACCCATTTAGATAACTGTCCAAAGAAACTCGTGGAAATAGTTGTGAAACTGATTTCCAAGTGGTAAAGTTGAGACACCATGGGAGACAGTTTTAATCAGAGCTGCACATCAGGACAATGAGGGCATCTTCTGAAATGCACATGGCCTACTCCATTAGGACCAATTAGACCAGAATCTCCTAAAGGAGAAGGTGCACAGTTTTTGAAGACCCACAGACATTTGCAGTTTTCTTGCTGTGTTATAAAATTCTAGGACAGTGGGAAATCACATACTTTCTAAGCTGATGGGCCTGGGATGGAATCCTTTCAAGTCTCTTAATTTTCTGACTTTGAAAATCCATCAATTCATTGAGTCTCAGCTTCTCTAGTTTAAGAATGGAGATATTAACACCTTCTTTGCAGCACTCTTGTGTAGAAATACAGGTAGAATATTTAGCTTACAGTAACTTTCTTCAGGGGTCTGATAAGTAACCTAACCATATAAAGCTTGAAAACAACAGGGAGTGTTAAAGACTGCAGCTAATTGGGGAGTACACGCCCTCATTAAGTGTAATCATCTTAAAAAATTTATTTTAAACACTGAGCTAAGCTGGGCATGGTGTGCATGCCTGCAACACAGCTACTCAGGAGGTAGAGGCCTAAGGATAGAGAGTTCAAGGCCTGTCAAAGCAAATCTAGGGAAACCTTATCTCAAAAATACCACAAACAAGCCAACACCAGTGGCTCACACCTGTAATCCTAGCTACTCAGGAAGCAGAGATCAGGAACATTATGGTTCAAAGCCAGCCCTGGGCAAATAGTTCCTGAGACTCTATCTCAAGAAATCCATCACTAAAAAAAGGCTGATGGATTCTTGAGATAGAGTCTCAGAGACTCAAACAATAAGAGTACCTGCCTAGCAAGCATGAGGTCCTGAGTTCAAACTCCAGTGCTGTAAAAACAACAAACAAACAAAACAAGAAAGCAAACCCCAAAATCCCCACTGAACTAGTGCCAGGGGTGACATCTGGTTTTTATCTAATGTATTGTCCAATAAATAACCATTTTCAAGTGTTATATAAAGTATATAATGCTGAGTTCTGCAGAGTATTTTTCTAGCTCTGTGTCAGGGGCTGCTAAATGCAGGATTACATAGTGATTCAACAAATAATGACAATTATGTACTAGTTGGTCCAGATAGAGACAATGAAAGAACTAATTTAGAGTAGATAGCCAATAGTGGGTGTAAACTGAACTGTGTCCATTGGTGACAAGAATAAGACTACCAAAACTCCTTTCCAAGTCCAATTTAATGCTAACATTCTACCTACGACTTTGTGACAATCTGTATGCATATAATAGATAGATAGATAGATAGATATACATGTATGTATATATAATATATATAACTTTATTAATGACTAGAACTATTTGGAATTTTAAATAATTTGTTGTTAAGAAACAGGAATGTATTTAGCATAGAAGTTTGTGAGGAAGCAACAACCACCACAGCAGTGTATTGTGAAAGAAGGATGCTTACTTAATTAGTGCTAAGGTTCCTTTCAGGTCTGAGGTTTTATGATTAGGAAACAACAAATCCATGGCTCAACACCTAAGAGGAACCACTGATCACATGAGTCACTGTCATTCTTAGCACTAGAGCATTTCCTGGTATAGTTTGGGCAAATTTCCTTTGTGTGATATCTGTCTCCCTACCTACAAGTACAGAGCCTGGCAGTTCTCTGACCCACTTCACACTGCCTTTTGTCATTACTATCAGATTTTTCTGAACTCAACTAAAATCAGAGCAAAATAATTTTATAAAGCTGATGGCTAATATTTATTTTAAATCATGATTTTTCCATTTGTTAGACCTGTGATCCTGCATTTCAGTTTTGACTTCTTAATCCTTATAATGGCGATGATAGCCATGAAGAAGAACGAAATGTTATCATTCGCTGGTAAATGGATGGAATTGGAGAACATCATTCTGAGTGAGGTTAGCCTGGCCCAAAAGACCAAAAATCGTATGTTCTCCCTCATATGTGGACATTAGATCAAGGGCAAACACAGCAATGGGATTGGACTTTGAGCACATGATAAAAGCGAGAGCACACAAGGGAGGGGTGAGGATAGGTAAGACACCTAAAAAACTAGCTAGCATTTGTTGCCCTTAACGCAGAGAAACTAAAGCAGATACCTTAAAGCAACTGAGGCCAATAGGAAAAGGGGACCAGGAACTAGAGAAAAGGTTAGATCAAAAAGAATTAACCTAGAAGGTAACACCCACGCACAGGAAATCAATGTGAGTCAATGCCCTGTATAGCTATCCTTATCTCAACCAGCAAAAACCCTTGTTCCTTCCTATTATTGCTTATACTCTCTCTACAACAAAATTAGAAATAAGGGCAAAATAGTTTCTGCTGGGTATTGAGGGGGTGGGGGGTAGAGGGAGGGGGTGGAGTGGGTGGTAAGGGAGGGGGTGGGGGCAGGGGGGAGAAATGACCCAAGCCTTGTATGCACATATGAATAATAAAATTAAAAAAAAAAAGAAAAAAGAACAGGAGGGTTCAGTGAGGTGATATTTGTAAAGCATTAGCAGAGCCCCTGTTATCTAGTAATATTCCAAAATGGTGTCTAGCATTTTGATTATCATTATTTCAACACAGCTAGGGCCCTTTTGTGCAGGGCTTTAGTGTCTTAATTACTCAAGTGAGGCATCTTTACAGGGGGCATTACTGTGTGCAAAGCCAGCAGCTGTTGAAGATTAGGTAAGAAGGGGATCCAACTCAGTCCAAAGCCAAGTATTCTTGCTTCACCCCAACCATTGTGGGGAGGTGGAAGAAGCTCTATGAGTAAATCTGGTAAATCTGGCCTCTTCTTCTGTCTCTTTTATATTTCAGATTTCTCCTTGAGATTTTAATATTTTATTTTTACAGACACCAACCAAACAACACAAACATATGCACGCACACACACACACACACACGAAAAATATTCTGATGTGTTAAGTTCAACTCCCTCAGCCCGGCATTGAAAACTTTCTGTGATTTGGCTGTAGTTTACTTCTCTAGGTTCCCTTCTGCACACCCCACTCCAGCCTACCCTGGCCTGAGATTCATGCATTTGGCACCCTTCTCATCCACATGCTTCAACCCCAGATGGTGAGCCTTCTCCCACATCACCAAATTTACCCCATTTCAGGCTTAGCAGCAATACCAGCCCTGTGGGAAGGCTTTTCAGAATCCCTGGACTGAGTCAGATCCAAGTTCACATCTTATCTTCATCCCTACCAGCTATATAATTGTGGATTTTAATCAAAGCCAGCATTTGAATCTTCCTATCAATAAGGTAGAGAGAATAATCCTAATCCATGGTGCTAATAGAAGGACTGATTATTGCCAACTATAACCACTGGCACTAATCACATATCTCAGGTATGTCAATTACTTCCTTCCTTGAACTACAGTCATTTCTTCTATTTACTTACTCGTAGAAATGGTGTGGGAACAACTGCAGAGCCATTGGGGAATGAGAGTAGATTCTTGGTCTCATTCATTTTTGGGGTAGAACTCAGGGCCTTGCACATGCTAAGCAAGTATTCTACCTCATAGCTACATTCCCTACTCTTCTTAGTCCCATTCTTTACCAAAATAAATTCTAATATAGACCAAAGTTTTAAATATTAAAAAAATGAAATATCAACAACAGCAAATTAATGAAAGAAAAGACAAGAGAATTTATTTATGAATCTGAACTAGAGGAGGCCTTTCTAAGCTGGAGATAGCCAGAAGCTAACAGATGAAAACATTGATGAATATGGCTAATTAAAATGCTCATTGGGGCTGGATGTGAAGCTCAGAGGTAGAGAACTGGTAGGCCCTGGGTTGGAGCATCAGTACCCAAAGGTTAATATTTCCACAGCAAAATAATAATAATAATTAATACTATAAAAATCAAATCAAGAAAATAGTTTTGCAACACAAATAAAAAGAGCAAACTTTCTTAATTTACAAAGTGACTCACATATCAATTAAAAAGGACTGAAAATTCTATTAAAATAGGTAGTCGGGTAACAAACACAAATAATAAATATGAAATAACTCATTTTCACTGCTAAATAAGCATATACTGAAGGAAAAGGATGCCATTTTTTAAAAAGTATATTAGACTGGCAAAAATTAAAAAGGATATATAACTTTGGTAATAGCATAAGAACACAGGCCTTTTCATCTAATGCTGTGAGGGTACAAATTGGTGCCACATCTGTTGAGAATAATTTAACAATATTTACCAAAATAAAAAATGCATTTTCATAGGCGGAGGCAGGAAGGTCATAAGTTCAAAGCCAGCCTGGGCTACATAGTAAGACTGTCTCAAAAACCAAAAGAAAAACAAAATCAAAACAAAACAAAACAAAATAAACCATCTCCCCCACCCCGCAAAAAAAAGAAAGCCCTTCAAACTCCCACTGTCGTTGTACTCATTACTTCTACTGATACAAATTAAACTCAGAAATAAATTCAAGACCTGCGTAGATGGCTGGGGATGTTGCTCAGTGGTTGAGTGCTTACCCAGCACACATAAGGCCCTCGGTTCAATCCTTTGCACTGAAAAACAAAACAAAAACCTTACAAGCTAATTGCATTTCTTTGAGTAATGGAAAAAAGATTTAGCTACTTGTCAACAGACAACCATAAATGGACAAATGACACAGACAAAACACAGCATTCTATAGTTATTTCAAAAGAATGATATGTACAGGATATTCCTGAAAATATTAAGAAGGGGAAAAGCCCAGAAGGAAAATGATGCGATTTGAATACAGTTGAAATGTGGGGTGAGGGAGTAAGTGTACGTACATCAATAGACACACATTAGCGTAAGTATTATTCTGGAAAAACATGAGAAACTGAGAAGTAGTTATTTTTGGGAAAGGAACTGGTAGAATAGTGCACAATTTTTGCTTTTCTGAACTCTTGGAAAGTTAAAATCATTTCCTTTCATATCTCTCCTCCTCTTCCTCCTCCTCCATCTTCTTCTTTCACTCAGTGCAGAGGATGGAACCCAGGGTCTTGTTCATACGAGGCCAGGGCTGCACCACTGAGTCACATCCCTAACATGATAGTACTCGTGAAGTAAAGCTGATCCCACAACAATGTAATGCAATATGAAATCCCAATCGAAGAGCCTTCCCTTATTTCTACTCTTACCCAGTATTGATAACAGAGTTTACATTGATTTTCCTCTGTGTCAACTGCCTGGGAGTGCAGTTCTGTTTCCGTGGAGTAGTTTCTGATTGCCATGTTCAGATTCCAAGAAATATCTGTACCAGCATGAGAAATCTTGCTGACTGGCATATTATTTCTCCTCACACTAATGCCAACGTGCAATAGTTAGAGCCCAGCTAGCTTTGCTCAGCTCAGCAAACACAATAGATATTCTTAGTTCTGTTCCCTTGCTCCCTGGACTCCAGGTCCAGAATGGATGATAGTGAAATGGAAGGATGGAAGAAGAGAAAAGAGCAGAGAATGAGTGTCTTTTTGGTCAGCCACACCGATTTTTCTCCTCTCTGGAACTTGAGGCAGCCAGCTCCATTATTTACATCATTTACTTGGTACAGAACAGTCAACCAGGCAGGGGCTGAAACTACTCTTTCATGAGGTGCCTCTGCCACCTGCCCGTCCAGCCTCTCTCTTACTTCCTGGAACCTGACTCTAAGAACCCTAGGTTGTCTCCCAGAGCCTCCCTGCACAGGCTCTAATGCTCCACTTCTTTTATTAGACATTTTTCGAATTTCCTATCTCTAGTGCTGAACACAATGTTTGACGCAAAGCCCTAATTCTTTTGTTCCCTTTTCACTGAGTTTTGGCTTATACAAACCAGCACTTGCTTCATTGTTAATCTTTCTACAAATATATTGAGTGCCTGGGTGCAGAAACCAGAGTGGGGCTCAGGCCTCATAATGGTAACTTTGTACCTTACATCTAAATGTTATTTAAATAATATACAGTTCATTTATTGTAGGCCTTTGTCCCCATCTAGGACACTAGAGAGAAACAAAGGTATTCCAAATGGCTCATTTGAACACTAGCTGTAATTTATGAACCAGATTAATAAAAATATAGTTGATTATCTTTAAAAAAAAAATGGAGAACAGGAAGATAAAACAGGTCCTGCCTGGAGGTTGGTACCACTGAGGGGGGCTGGATATGAGAAAAGGTTGTAGGAAGGCAAATATAGTGGAAATATCATGTACCTATATATGAAACTGGAAAAATGAGACCCATTAAAACTATTCCAGGAAATGGGGGAGGGGTGGATTAAGAGAATGATGGAGTGAGTGAATTCAACAACGATTTATTGCAATAACTTTTGTAAATATCACAATATACCCCAGTACAAAATAATATGATAATAGAAAAAGATAAAAAAGGAAGTTTCAAAATATCTCTGAACTGTAACTACATAAACTACTCTGAACAAAATATCTCTGAACTACTTTTACATAAAGTAAAGGTGATGTGTAAGATAAACCAGGAGTATAAACCCAGTAGTCCATTGTTATAAGGAAACATTTTTTTTAGCTTTGAAATACAAGTTTATGTTTTCTACATTTTTCTTAATTCTGGGAGTTTATATGTTTTTTTCAACACAATTGTTCTTAAATCTTGAATTTAATCAATAAATTCAATAGCAAAAGTTTTGTCAGCTGTGGGATTATGTAATTATTTTTATGTAATTAAAAAACTCATTTTTGGCTTTTTAAAAAAATACGATTTATTATGTGGAGGTTCAAACATTTCTTAGCATGAAGTGCCCACACATTGGAAGACTGGTCATGGGTAAAAATAAAACACATGTAACCGTGACAGGGAGCACTTGCAGTAGAACACTGGCAATCAGGAGAGTAGAAGTGACCTTATGAACAATTCGTGATAACTCAACCCTACCCCCTCAAATTATATAAAAATGTCATGTACAATTTACCTTCAGTACTAGCATGTTAAGCATCAGCTGCACATATTTTTTTAAATGAGATATTTAAACACTGCTTTATAAGAAGGCCACCATCACCTATGTTATCTTTAAATTCATGAAAATCTGTTTTTTTTCTAATGTGAAAATGTAGCTGTGAGATTATCAGCTGATAAAACTTTAAGGTATTCAAACTCACAACCAATGGAAAAGGTCTTAATCCAGTACCCTACCTGTAACTGTTAGGGTCATTTGCACAGTCACATTGGGGTTTAGTGGAGCTTCCTGCTGTTACTTATTACTTACGTCATGTAGGTAAAAAATGTGCTGAGTGGCTCCAGGGAATGATTCCGCAAATAGTCAAATTCTCTGCATAGCCTTTTCCTCATTTCAGTGTCGATTTTGGAAACAGTAAGAGGATTGGTTTGATTGGCCAAGAAGTTGCCATAATCAGTGGTCTGGAGATGAATTTTCAGATCTGAAAGTAAAAGAAACCCCAAATCAAGTTAAATTTTGAGAGTGTATTTGTGGTAACTTTAAAGTAAATACATACTTATTATCTTATTAGAATTTAATATAAGGTCTATACATTATTTAGACTTGAGTGAGAATCTCTAAAGCAATGAGAAGTTAATGCAGGTGTGAATATTCTAGTACTTCATAAAAATTTCCAATTAAGAAATCTGATATCATTTCAGAGCTTAAAAAAAAAAGAATACTAGTAATAACAAACACCTAATCCAGAGATGGCTTTGCCTGAACCAGTTTTAGTCATTTGGAAAACTGTTGCGACTACTAAGACTCCATTCCATCTTGATGGAAAAGAGAAATTTACTAGTAATAGTTAACAGGGGTGCAGGCAGCCAATACTGCTGAATTTCAATATACTTTCAAAACAGATGAAGAAACTGAAGCCCAGTGGGGCTAACTAGTGGAATTGTACAGGTTGATCTTAGACTAGGAGAGGAGGCTCCTTGTCTTAAAGCCCATTGTCATTTCTACCAGGCCACGCTGGGCATCTTTAAATGTCAATAGTTTGGTCAAGTTGTCAGATGACTGGGTTGAATTCCAACTTCATCTGCTGTGTCTTCCTCCTGAACAAACCAAGTGTTTTTCAGTATCTAAACTTCTGTTAATATTGACCCCGCTCCACTCTCTAGAATGCTCTCTCTTTTCAGATTTGCTCATTATAATGTATTCTTCAAGGTCTGATTATAACATCAAAATAAGTTACCTGTTATTGAGTACTTACTATGTACTACACTAAACTTGTATTCTCATTTAACAAATCCTCAAGTCAATCCTATGAAATAGGAGTGATTTTTATGTCCTTTTATAGATAAGAAAGAACACTGAAGCTGGGTGGCTTAATAACTTTCTCAACAGGGCATAGGTAAAATAGGATCTTAAGTGACTTCAAAGTCACTTGTATTTTATGCCAACCAGTGCCATCAGATTATCACAGCTTCTGTAATGCCTTAGTTCTCCCAAGTTCATTGATCTGAACTTGAAAGTATTTTAATAATACCTTTAATATATTAGCTACTATAGGATACTACCTAGATTTAACTAACATGCAAATGTTATTGAAAATATAGAATGTCTAAAATGTCTTTGGCTCCATCTAGCACACATAGAGCCAATACAGCATTTTAGTACTTATTGGTTCTTCCACTTAAACATTTATTGAGCACCTATGATGTGCTATCAACTACCAGAACCTCAAAGATAGACTAGACATAAATTCCTCACCCTGAAGGAAACTCACAGTCTGGTGGAGGAGAAACTCACCACGTCCTATTCACACAATAAGCTAAATTTGGTGAAAAGATCCTTGATTTATGGGACAGAGAGAATGGCACAGAGGGATGGGAGCAAGAGGACTTGTAAAGTGTCCTCAAGGAGGCTAAGCCATAAATGAATATTTAAGTGCTCTATACGAGTAGGAAGACCGTGTTCTATGAATTAGGACAGGAGCAAGAAGCTTTAAGCTCAGTGTTGCTCAAGTGTTACATGGAAATATGGAAATTAAAAACAGAACTATATATGATCCAGCAATTCCACTAATGGGGATATAGCTAAAGGAAATGGTGTGTGGAAAAAGACACTGCACTCCCATGTTTGTTTCAGCACTATTCACAATAGCCAGAGTATGAAAGCAACATAAATATCCATCCGTAGATAAATAGGAAAAGAAAATATATAGTGAAATGCTATTCAGCTATAAAATAGGAAGGAAATTCAGTTGTTTGTGACAATACAGATAAACCTGGAGGACATAATGTTAAGTGAAATAAGCCAGGCACAAAAAAGCAAAGAATACGTTATCTCATTCAGATATGAAATCTAAGAAAGTTGAACTCATAGATGTGTAAAGGGTAGAACAGTGGTTACCAGGGACTGGGGGTGGGGGAGGATTGGGGATGCTGAGACATTGGTCAAAGAATACAAAAGTTCAAGTCCCTAGAAGGAATCATCTCAAGAGATATATTATACATTATAGTGACTACAGTAAATGACAATGTATCGTATTTTGAAAATACACTAAGAGGATAAATTTTACTGCTATTCTCACTATAAAAAATAAGTGTATAAGAGAATGCATTTGTTAATTTGCTCAGTTGAGTCATCCTACAATGTATATATGTATCTTTCAAGATATTGTGTTGAAGTTACAGTTAGAGTAAGAAATTTGGGCGTGTTTTGCACAGTAGGTTGACTATAAATAGCAATAATGTACCGTATATTTCAAAACGTTAGAAGAAAGGGTTTGGGAGTTTTTATCATAAAGAAATGATGGTGTTTGCGGTACTGGTTTAAACAGTACACAGTGTGTACCCATTTTGAAGCATCATAAGTTACTCCACTAATATGTACAATGTTTACGCTTTATGTGTCACTTAAAAATAAACTAAATGCTGACATAATATCAACACTCTGTAATATCAGCACTCTGGAGGCTGAGGCAGGAAGATCATGAGTTCAAGGCCACTCTGGGCTATATTGTAAGAACCTATCTAAAAAAACCTCAATATTATTCTTATAAGTTTAATTTACACAAAAATTTTAAAAAGCACATTGCACACGATAAATAGGCAAATTTTGTTTTCAGTACTGGGCTTGAACTCAGGGCCCACACCTTGAGTCACTCCACCAGCCCTTTTTTTAGAGGGGGATGGTTATTTTCGAGATAGGGTCTTGCTAACTATTTGCCAGGGCTGGCTTCAAACCACGATCCTCCTGATCTCAGCCTCCTGAGTTGTTAGGATTATAGGCAAGAGCGACTGGCACCCAGCCACATAATTTTTATGTGTCATTTTTTAAAGGTGATAGAGAAGCAGAGGTAAGAATTGAAGTCAAGGAAATGGCATATGTTGTCATAAGGAGGGCTTGGTGTCTTTATCCTCAGGATAACGGGGAGCCACTCAGACTATGAAACAACTGCTCTGGTTGGGGAAAGGAGGGTTGGATCTGCAGTAAGGCAAGGTACGGGCATCCTTCCTCAGAGTCTGGAATAGATTTTGCCTGGAAAATGCTCTTTATTTGACTGCAGAACTTACTTGCTCAGATACTTATTTAATCCACTCAATATAAAACAATTATAGTTTTTTGCTATGCTCTTATTTTGGCAGTTCAGATTTTTATGTAATTTGACAGTTTGCATTCTCAGCACCAAGGAATATTTGCCAACAGAAGTGACACAAATGGTATTTCTTTCAAAACCATGATATTTTGCTCCATGACATATGTTTCTTTTAAACTAAATAAAGTTCAAACCTTTCAGCTGCCAGAGAGATCCTGAAATTAGACATTTCGAGTGTTTCAGACCCTGGAGGATCTTGGAATACTGACACGGGAAAGGCAAACGGTACAGAATCTGCCTCATGCCCACTCCCTTCTCTAGCACCAAAATGATCCAAGACACCTTTGCATGCAGATTCTAGGAAAATCCTAGGATCTCAAATATTTACTGTGAGATGCTGACAAATTGCCAATAATAACAATATCACTCATACTTTCATAGTTTTCAAAATGGGCTTATTTAATCTTTTTCTCTACATTACCCTAAATGCTTATCTAGATAGGTACGTCAGTAATAAAACTTTGTGGTCAAATAACTTTGAAATAAATAGTCTTCTTTACCATAGAATAAAAAGTCTTTAATACATTAATGTAAGAGATTTGTTTGAAAAAAGTATGGTATGAAGCCTCCCAAGCTATGAAAAAACACCAGGACAGCCTGGCCCACAGGACACACATGGGAAAATACACTACACTTTATCCAGAAAGTATGTGGCAAGTGGTGTTTTTTTTTTTTTTTTTTTTAATGAGGACGGGAACCCTACAGATTAAATCAATTAAATAGGTCCTAAATAGAATAAAAGAATAAAAGGAATCCATTAGGCTAGTCTCTCAAGTATCAGAGTGCATCACACAGAAGTGCAAATGTTTCCATGGTATGATATGAAACAGTGTCTTCCCAGCATTGCAACCACAGGGTTGAGGGAATGATCTGACATCACATGGCTAGTGAGTGAGTCAGGACGGGGAGCTGTGACTTTGTGATTACCCTCTCTTTATCAATTTGTTGGCAGTTCATTCTTAGAAAAGTTATGATTTTTTTTTCCATGCAGCTTCCTGTTTGGTCCTCTCCATAAAGCCAACATACGACCTTTCATTCTCCAAGGAGGTTATACCAAGGAATTACCTTTAGAGGTACCTGTCCAAGTAGTCAAGGGGATCCCCCTGCATTTCCCCCACTTTGCTGTTGCTGAATTTTGGGAGGTTATCTGTGCTTTCTGAACTCAGTTTCATCATCTACAAAATGGATGTAGACAGCTTGGGTATAGCTCAGCGGTAAGGAACTTGCCTAGCCTGCATGAGAACCTGGGCTTGATCCCCAGAAATACACACGGACACAGAGTCTATAGTTTCAGACTATAGCAGAGATTAAATTAGTGACATTATAGCCCTGGTTTAATCCCCATCTCAAAAACAAACGAACAAAAAAGATAATGCAGGTAGTGAAGAAACAGCATATAGAAGCTACTACAAAATATGATTTTTTTTTGCTTCCGATATGTGCCTGTTCACTTCCAAAATAATCAGATTCAGTTGGCTAAGAACTTTGATTTTTATTCTCTACACTAGGAATTTCCCAACTGATATATCGAATTCTTATATCAGATCTAATAGTTATTCAGACTTTAAATAAATATATCAATATCTATAAAACTTGATACTTCTTTTTCTTTCTTTCTTTCTTTTTTTTTTTTTTCCAGACAGGGTCTTATTATGTAGCCCAGGCTGACCTTGAACTCACAATCCTCCTGCCTCTGCCTCTGCTGGGATGACAGGCATCCCTACATTCCTCCATCTCTTCTCTGATCTCCACTCCTAATGGATGTGGCTTAGAATGACCATCTGACCCCTAGATTACTGATTTTCCCAAGTTCTTTTCTTCTCAGGAGCTCCCAAGCCTCAACTGTTATCAAACCTAAGAATTTTTAATTTTTATACTGATCTTACAAGTAGCTTGCAGCCACTGGAAGCTTTAGGTAAATTAAAAACAGACTTTCACAGTGTCTGTAGAGTGTTTTCATACCCATCACCTCTAAACTGTCACAATAGCCCCCATTTATAGGTGAAGAAACCGAGACTCAGCCAGGTGACTTGTTCACACTGTCCATGCTTACAAACATTTGACCAACTCTCAGACATGACTTGTCCGTATTCAGTGTTAGTTCAGTATCTTGAAATTTAAATCAGGCCTTCAAGGTCCTTCACCATTTTTCCCAGTCTAAACTCCAGCCTTCTCTCCAGGTAGTCTGATATTTCTGTGGAGCTAATTTACTCCCCACCTGAACATGTTGATATTTTCCTCTCAGTACACTGCTTTTCCCTGCCTGCCTGGAGTGTTTTGCCATTTTAACTCTTTCCCGAATGACTTTTTCTCAACCATTCTTATTCAAGATTTGTTTTACTTACAGGTTTGAGCCATTTTTGTATTTTTATTTATTTTTTTAATAAGCTTTGGTTTTTTAGACATGGGCTCACCATGTAGCCTAGTCTGACCTCGAACTTGAAACCTTCCTGCCTCAGCCTCTGGAGCACTGGGATTAAGGCATATGCCACCATACCTGGCTTGTGTTTTAAATTTATATTTATTCTTTACATACTAATCATGTCTCCAACTAAATAGCTGCTTAGGTAGTGAACAGGTGTACTGATTTTCATATTCTCCATAGACTGAATACAATTTTGACACATAGACAAGCCTCAAGTATTAGATTTGATTTGTGATTAAAACCTGAGATCAACAGACTGGTAGTCATACAGCACTGTACATATACTCTATGACTGTTAACAGAGTTGGAACTTTTTGTTGTTGTTGCTTTGTTTTATTTTGATTTGCTTTGTTTTTAGACACAAAGTCTCACCCAGTCTTGCCTCAAACTTGTGATCCAACTGCCTCAGCTTCCCCTGTGCTGGGATTACAAACATGTACACCATGTCTGGCTTCCTCATTTTGATACAGAATGAACATTTCTAAAAGTGCTGTCTGAAGGAGAACAGAATGAACTAGTCATATAACAAAAACCATTAACAAGACCATGAAGTGGGAAGAACCATTTCAGGAACTGCAAAAACTAGCAGAAGAGATACATCTAATTCTTGTTATATATGCACTGCAGATCAGAGGCAAACCCTCCGAACAGAGAGGACTTAAGAATTGTACTTTACAGAACATCTTCAGATAGTTCAGATGCTCCCCTGAACTGGAGATAGGCCCAGGAGATATCACCTAAGTATCAGATAAGAAAGTCTATGCTAAAGATACTCAGCTTGCTTAACATCCAGAGCCAGGAAGAAGAAGAGCCAGGACTCGAATTCAAACTCGGGTATTTCTAGTGCATGCCTTCAGATTTGTACTATACAAAGGAATCTTGGACTGTAGGAAGAGGAGAAAGAAAAGTGTAAGGTGCGTTTTCTGTCCTGAGGAAACCTACAATAGGGCTAGGGAAGTAGCTTAGTGGGAGAGTGCTTGCCCAGAAAGTGCCCAGCAGGCCCCAGGACCTGGCTTCAATCCCCAGCATTGTAAAAAGGGAAAAGAGAGATGAAAGAAAGAGAGAGAGAGAGAGAGAGAAAGAGGGAGGGAGGGGAGGAAGAAAGGAAGGAAGGAAGGAAGGAAGGAAGACTGCTGAGTCTTTTAAGCTAAGAGTGAGGTTTATCTTGCCTGAGAGGAGCCATCAAAGTATTTTTGAACAGAGACAGTGTTGGATATGCATTTTAAGTACAAAACATTTAAAAAGGTGCTATAATTAGAGGTACAAATAATGTCTAAGGAATTGTAGAGAAAACTGTAAAATAAAAGTCTTCCTCCTATGTGTATTTTTAAAATTTTAAAGTAGGTAGAAGGCATATACACAGGTAAGCAGTGAAACTTCTCCTACAGTTGTCGCATACCCATCCACCACTCCCTGCTACTCATTCCTGGCCTCAGTTAATTACTAGTTTTTCATTTCTTTTTGATCCTTCCATAGTTTTTTTTTTACATCTAGACAATCATATAGAAAATGCTTAAAAATTTATTTCCCCTTTGTTAATTAAAGAATTGGTACCAGTGGGAGAGGGGAAGGTAAAAGGAAGTGGTGTAGGAGGGTGAATATGGTGAAAATATTAGGTACTCATGTATGAAAATGAAAAATGAGATCTGTTGAAACTATTCCAGGAATGGGGGGAGGAAGGGTTAAGGAGAATGATGAGGGAGTGAATTTAACTAAGATATATTATAAGAGCTTTTGTGAATGTCAAAATGTACCCCCAGTCAACAATAATATGATAATAAAAAAATGATAAAAAAAGGGTATTGTGCCACACATGTTTCTTCCCCTTGGGAATCTTGGTAATCTTTCATTCCCACCCTCCTGTATCGCTCTGTGTGCTTTTTTTCATTTTTCCTTGCTGCAGAATATTCCAATACATGCAGGCTCTGTAACATACTTTACAGAGTTCCCTAAAGAGGGGCATCTGATTTATTTCCATCTTTTGCTTTTCCAAACAATGTTACATGAGGAGCCTTGTACAGCTGTCATCTCACCTTTGGGCAAGTCTTTTTGTGGGACTTGCAATTTCCAGGCTGAGTGTATAGGCATTTGGGATTTTGGTATGTATAGTATGGGCCAACTGCCTTTATTAAAGGTTTCTTATTTTTCTAGTACATTTTTTTTTTCTCCAGAGTAGGAACCCCTTTAAGGCAGGAACTATATCTTACTCATCTTCCTTGGCCCTTGCTAGAAAGTGCTTACTATATGGTTAGTGAATTAATTCCTACCTGAAGAGAGTTGGAGAAGCTCTAAATGTCAAGTTCCTTGAAAGGGATACAATTGTTAGAGGGATGGAATGGATTCCTTTCGCTCCCACCAATAACCTTGTGGCAAGGAGGACAAAGTGAAAACTCCATCCAGCGTGCAGTCCACCCCTGCAACCTGAGAGCCAGTGCACACTTTTACCATGTTTCAGAAAAGACCATTTACTGCTAATCTAAGTATTCATTTCACCATCTTGTGTTTGTCAAAGAGGAAAGAATTTTTACACAACAGTCTTATTTGTGATTAAGACTGGTAAAAATAGTGGTGTTAATATTTTTAAAAAGAATACTAGCTTCCTTCTTTTGTACCTAGGAAAGACTGAGTCACAGTGGGTGCCACTGATTGGTTCAGGCCCCTGTTAGTCGGGGTCAGACCAGCCTTGGAATAGATGAGTACTTTCGACCACACATGCCCAATTATGTACACAGTCCAGCACGACTGTGAATACTAAGACTTGCCAAAGCCTTTTCTCTTTTCTGAATTTACCTGAAGCCCTATGTGTTCCTCATAAGTGCTTCTAAAACAGTCTGCTCCTAATTAGGATACAAAAGACTTTAAGAGTAAAAGCAGCTTCACCCTTTGCCAAGTTAGTTTTTTTTTTTAACAGAATGCACCTACTTCAACATGTGGTACTGTAATGACACAGTTCCCCTTCTCTTCTTTACCCATAATTGACATAATGCATACTTTGTGCAAAAGTAAACAGAAATCTTTACGTCCTTAACTTTTACTCAAACAAAAGCCCTTGACTGATTCCCACTCCAAATCTAGCTCAGGAGGTGGCTGGGTCTCTAAGAACATTCCCAGAAGCAACAAGCACACTATTTTCTGTGCGTTGTTCATTTCCCAACATCCTAAAATATATTCAGGAATGGAGGTCCATATTATTGTCTATTAGCAAAATGGAGTAGACATCAAAGCCCCCCAGGCCTCTATGTACCTTCAGCTTATACTCAGGAAGCAGTAACATTTTGTGAAAAAAAGAGGCAGGAATCTCTAACCTCCGTCACTGGTAGCCTGCAGTTGGTCACAGTCATTCTGAGCCTCAACTGTTAAGTGAGGACGTGAAATTCTTTTAGATTTATCTTTTTTGCAGCCATGACAACCCAAACGTGTTGTTAGTTCATATTTGATATTTCTGAGAGTCTTCAAACATCGATTATACAAAGATTCAAACACAGTTGGGAAATGAATAATTGAAAAAGTATATCATATTAAAAGAAAGATAGAAACCATGAGATAATAAGCAATAAAGCAATAGTGTATGTGGAGAGGTTTCTTAACCAGGGTGCAGGAACCTTTGGGTGGTCCCCAATCCCCTGACCATGTGCTCGCTACATGTGCACAGCCACGTACAGTTTTCCAAGAAGCTTCTTCTGAGGTTTCCAAAATGTCTGGAACCTGTTCTTCTCTCCCCCAAAATGAAAAACAATTTACTACATTTAGCTAAATGCCTATTCCAATAACAGATTTATTAATTTCATTCCTTTTTTCTTTTATTTCTCCTTTCTAAACACAATCTTTTGGTCAAAGGATCCGTGGCAGGAAATATTATAAGCAACTTTTAATTTTTGCTTTTTATCTTTTTTAACTGTTTATTCCCTAGAATTCTTTCTGTGGCTTTAGATATCCCTGTTTTGATATCACATAGGTATTTTATGTTTTTCCTGCATTTAGATTTGCACTCTTTACCTCATTTAAAAGCTTAACTGAAAACTAAGAAGAACTTATTCAAATGGATTCTCTCAGAAGCACTTACTGCGCCCTGGGTTCTTTCATTTTTCTACTTAAAGATATACAGATTTTTTCATACATGGTTAACACTCTCCAGTCACCAATCTCCTAATGGAATATGTGAAGGGATTTAGCATTTGGAACTATATAGGTTGATTTGTAGCCAACACAGTAAATGAGTTGAAAGATTCTAGCTGTTTCCAATGCTAATGAAAGGGCTGAGTCTACTTCAGCTGGGTAGTTTGGCCTTAGCTCTGGCTTTCACTGGTCACAACAAAAACAGGTGGCCTCAGCCCTAGGAAGCTTGCAAAGTCACCTTCAGAAGGGCTTAATGTTTGTTTTTGCCTGCTAGTACTTTTTGTAGGAGGCTTCATCTTTCTTCTACAATAACCAGGAAGTTTTAAAACACCTTATCAACTTTATAAGGATGCTTCAAAATGAGCAAGTAAAACTGTTTTTAATAATAAAAATACTACTACAGATGTGGGTTCCTTGGTAAAATTTTGAAAAAAAAATGTGATTTAAAGATAATTTTCATCTATTGAGTGTCATCTTATCTATTTCTTCCTATTCCTCAGATGAACAGGTGTTCTAATCACATTACCACCGAGAACCTTGACACTCATGGAGTCCCGGGTCCCCTGTATAGAAGCAGCAGAGGTCAAAGCCAGTGCTTTTGAATTCAGGACTGGGCTCACCATAGTCCTGATTTTTTTTTTTTTTTTTAAGCTTCACTTAAGGCAGACCTCAAACTAGACAAAAATGTTTAGATTTTTTTTTTTTTAGAGATCACCTGGCAATTTGATGAAGCCCTTCACCAAGTAGTGTTTACAAGTACATAGAATGAAAATACAAAGGATTACAAAGAAAACCAAATATTTTTAAATATAGTCATAAGAATGTTTTGTTTTGAATTTTTTTTTTGAGCTAAGATATTGCTATGTAGTCCAAACTGGACTTGAGTTCACATCCTCCTGTGTGCTGTGATCACAGGCGTGTGCCACCATGCCTGACTCAGAATGTTTTAAAGTGTATAGTAAATATTGGGCTTCCTTATTAAAAATATTAAAAATCAAACTTAATAGGTGAGTGTAATATCTACTCTAACTTTAAAATAGAGAAAACATTCATGAGATTTCAGGTATCTGCAAGAATTTTAAAAAAGGAAAACCACAATATTGAATTTCTGTTGGGGACAAAGTTGCAGGTACTTCTTATACCAACCACAGTGATATGCAGCCTTAATGAAAGGAATTATTAAATTTCCTTTGGAGAATATTGAAAATAGAGATTTAATTTTCTTTCCTTATCCAAGTTCATAAACACCAGAAATCTGGATCCCAGGAATAAGAACTTACACAGGAGTCTCAGGCCATGGGATCATAGTCCCTTCTCCTTGCTTCCTTCTTTTTCTTTCAAAGGGTGAGGAGAGCCACACTTACCTTCCAGGGTTTCACACTGCACTAGGTTGATGTAGTCCTGCTGGGTCAGGAGGCTGGCCTTGCACCCTCGCACCAGGCCCTCCAGGTAGCCATGGTCCACATTGAAGTACAGCTCTGCACTCTCAAACATGGGGAAAAGATCAGCCAGTTCTGGCTAAAACAGTTCTGGGGACCTGGTCAACTCTGGAAGACTTGCAGTAGTGTAGGAAAAATTCTGGTGGCACGGTCTCTCCACTGAGAGTCAGGATTTTGTGACTAGTTTCCTCTGGTTTCAGTGGCTTTCTGCACTGTGCACTCAGCCCTGTTTTTACAGTAACAGTGAATCACCCAGATGACCCAGTAAACCCGGGAAGCAATCCACTACTGGGAGGGGAGTGGGAGAGTGAGAGGGAGGGTCCTGGCTCAAGTCTTCCCCTCAGGTAGCACCAGCCCTGACTGCTTTGCCATTGGAAGGCACCTGAATGTTTTGTAAACATCTCCACCCCACTGGAGCTTTCCACTGTAAATGACATTTGCTCCATATTTTTCCCCTGAGGACTTTTAATAAGAAAGAAGACTAGGCTTTTTTTTCAAATTAAAATTTAATTTATAGAAGTAGATCAAATGTGAGCAGACAGTTTGAAGAATCTAGATACACCAATTCCACAACAGAGTAGAACAAATGGTTAGTAATGTCTTAAAAGTGCCAAAGATTGGTAGGTGCTTCTTATTCCACCAAGAGACAGAGCTCTATGATTCTGTAATAATCAGTCACTACCTCTGCAACCCGTACTGTTTCTTATGCATGCTTCTGTTTTACCCACTGAAAGAGGGATCTGCACAGATAATATTACTATCCAAATCACAGATAAGAATTAGCTCTCAGAAGCTCTAACACAGGCAGCTGAAATTGCACAGCTGGAAATACAGTAGATATTAATGAAACAGGGACTTAATTACTGAGGCTCATGCTCCAAAAAGGAGTGCTTGTTCTCCCAGAATACTTAGTTCAAAAATTGTGTCAACAGCATTTCCAGACTCTTTGGGAGGAGTTTTAAAAAAAGTGAATCAATGTAAATTTTGCTTTAGTTTTTAAAAAATCAGATAAGCAAGCTTAGCTTTACACAGTGCCCAAATTTGAATTCAATGGTTAGCAGAGGTTCTTATTATCTCATAATTATCTACCCCTCTCCCCACAATTCCACAATCCTCAAATATCCTGAGTATGTTTTATGTTGAGTCATTTGAGCTTATTTATCACTTTGATAGTTCTAAAGATGGCTACATATCAGTTATTTTACATAGTTGAAATTAGTGGAAACTTACCTGAATTTATTGCTTCCTTATCATTTTAGTATGTTTTACTATTATCTGTACACTTGAGGTTATTATGTCTATTATACATGTATGGTAGATTTTCTTTTTTCTTTCTTTCTCTTTTCTTTTTTTTTTGCAGTGCTGGGTATTGAACCCATGGCTTCCCACATGCTTCTACCATTGTGCTATACCACCAGGGAAGTAAGATAGATGTTATGTATTATCCATGTATATTCACCATCGATCTCTTCTTGGCCAACCATTGCAGGAGTGTTTATACCATGAAAACAGGCAGATGCAAAACCAAGTAAACACAAGGTCAGGACATGATTTGTTACTCAGACTTGAGAAAACAATGGAGAAAATGTCAATAAAGCAAATTTAAGTTCAAAAGCATGTGCTGTTAATAGCTTTTATGTTGTGAGCTGCAAAGAAAATTGAAGACAGTTCTTTCAGTATTTAAAGTTTTAGCAAAGAAGCTACTCACATTATGCAGAACAAGTGACATTCTAACTTTCATTGTTTCACTTTCATTTCATTAGTGAATATAAATGAAAATAATAACCAGCATTCCCATGGGAAGTACACTTACCCATCAAGAGCTGAGCAACAGGGCTGGGGTTGTGGCTCAAGTGACAGAGCACCTATCTAGCAAGTGTGAGATCCTGAGTTCAAACCCCAGTACCACCAAAAAAACAAAGAGCTGAACAGCAATGAAATCAATAAAAACATATTTTGAAAATCAATTATATAGAATTTACAATAGTAGTATTATTTTACTGTTATTTGTAAATTGGGTAATAAAAGATTCTTTCACATAAGTAAAACTTATAATCAATATGCACACATATATTTTTGAGAATCAGTTATTAAACATGTAAACGATGAAACCTTCACAATTTTGCCCAGAGACACTGTTTATATTGTCCAAAGACCAATAGAATTTTGCTGAGTGTGTAGAAAATAACTTTTTAATTTACCATATTTTACATAACTTTTTTACCTATTTACAAAACTAACAGCAGTTCTTTTATTTTCAATTTAAGCTTGTTTTTCTTATAATATCTTCTATCATGGAAAGTTTCTGTCATTTACAAAAGTAGAAAAACAAGTATAATAAATGTCCATTATACACCTTCAAAATCACACATTTTCAACTAAATTTGTTTCATCTATCCATAAATTATTTTGGTGCCTACACCAACACCATATAATTTTCTCTCTAAATATTCACTATGTCTCTCTAAAAGAGTTAAGACTTTCTCAAAACTCACAACTGTAACACCATTATGACATCTGAAATTTAACAACAGTTTCTTAATGTTTATATTAATAACCATGTTTGTTACTATATAAACTACATGACTACATAATGTAATATGGCATAAGCTTCATGTTAACTAGTCATTTATATTTCATATTCATTGCCTCGCTTTACATTTATACATAGAGACAAGTTTTGAAGCTGTGTGTGTGTGTGACTAGGGTTTGAACTCAGGGCTTCATGGCTGCGAAGCAGGCACTCTACCACTTGAGCCTCACTATCAGTTCATTTTGCTCTGGTTATTTTGGAGATGAGGATCTCATGAACTATTTGCCTGGGCTGGCCTTGAATCACAGTGCTTCCAATCTCAGCCTCCCAAGTACCTAGGATTACGGGTATGAGCCACTGGCACCTGGCCCAATATTCCTTTAAACTGAAAGGCAGCTATGTTCTCTGCTATTGTGAAACTTATGGATGAAGCAGGCTGTGCTCCCACTTCCATCACATTATCCTTTTGACCTGGCAGAAGAACACAAGTCTCATTCCCACTAGAGGTACTCATCAAACATAGGATCAAGGTCATGAAAGATGGGAGGAAACCCAATCCAGTGACAAGATCCAGAGCTTCTTTATAAACAGGTCCTTATGGCAGAAATAAAATAAGAAATTTCTTTTTTGAGTTTACTAATGACATTTAGAGAGAGGGCTGTATAGTGTGACAGGCCTGAGCTTAAGTTAATATAACTTACCTCCAAGGTTGTTTTAAAGATGAAATGAGATAAAATTCTTAAAATGCTTAGCACATGTGTGTGAAATACCCCATTAAAGAAAGCTATAGAGATTCCAAGATGGCGGCTAGAGGTAGGAAGCAGAAAGCGACCCTCCTATAGTGAAATCTTGGAGAGACGCTGGAGACACACTTTGCAGGCATAACTTTGACCCCTCCACATCTCCAGCCGGCGCAGAGAATCTCCACTTCACGTTAAATGGAGAACCGAGGAGGGCCCCCGGGGCCGCCAGTGGCCGGCGCCCATACGGCTTGGGAAGACGCGGACCAGGTGAGCTTCGCGGTACCGCAGTAGCCCCACAGACAAGCCTGGGCCAGAGCAGCATAGCCCCCTGGACAGACTGACCTCCACCCGGGAAAAAAAAAGAGAAATTGAGTAATAAGCAATAAGAACAGTTAAGACACGCTGGAAAGAGGGTGGGGCGCCCTGAGCGCTGAAGATTGGGGGAAGGGAATCCTTCCCGGGACTGTAAATAAACAAGCCGGGAGGGCCGGAGAGGCTCTGGCGGGAGCGGGGCATGCACCCAGCAACCAGGAGCAGGGACGCTTGTGAGAGTGGAGGAGGGAAGACCCACTTCCCACGTGAGCTGTAAACAAACATGGTGGCCGGCAGGAGCAGCAGCACCACCCGGTAAGCAGGAGCAGGAAAGCTTCTGAAAGTGGCAGTGGGAGGAAAACTTCAGAGGAGAGGGGGGAAGACCCACCTCCCACATGAACTGTAGATAAACACGCAGGCCTGACAATGCGGGGGCAGTGTCACCTTTCCCAGTGCTTGGAAAGGGGAAAGCCTGTAGCAGAGGCTCCCACACAGGAGAACTCTGAGCAAACAAAGCCTGTGGGACCAGGTGAGTGCTAAGCTCACCCCAGAGATCTGCATAAATAACGCCACCAGCTACAGGCTGAGAGCAGCCACAGTTGCAGATACCACTCTCAGTACTGTCTCCAGACTCTTTTTTTTCTTTTTCTCCCTACCTTTGATGAGAGAACAACCGAATTACACCTGCAAGCCAAAAAACTTACTGAAACTGTATTGCATTTGAACTGGGGACACTTGGTGGGGCTTTTTTTGTGTGTGTGTGTGTGTGTGTATGTGTGTGTGTGTGTGTGTGTGTGTGTGAGTGTAGTTTTGTTCTACTTTATGCATCCCCTTTGATGAGACAACTACAGAACAACATCTGAGGCACCAACTCCAGGACTGGAGATTGAGACAGACACCCAAATTATTAAGACTGAAACTGCATTGCATATAAACTTGGAATTTTTTTTTTCTATTTTCCATTTTATTTTAATTCATTTTTATATATAGATATTACTTTCATTTACTTATTTTTTATTTTTTTATCTTTGATTTTCAATCCTCTCTCTGTCTCTCTAATGTCTGTTCAGCTTACTGTCGATTAGTACACTAACACTCCCTGTTTATACCTTTGAAACTCTCTTGTCTGATACCTTATTCTGCTTTCTCCCTCTTGTCTGTATATTTGTTTTCCCCTTTTCTTTAACTTCTTGCTTTCCATCTCAGCTCACTCTTCCATTCTAAATATTACCATTGTTATTATTACAAGCTAGAAAATACTTAATTACACACAGTACAGGGACAGTAACAACACCAAGGACAATGACGGGAAGACAGAAAAAACAAGGAAACCAGTTTCCCCACAGCAAAAAATTAGTACAGGAACCAGAGGGGAATGAAGAGAACAGAAACTCAGATCCAGACTCCAACAAAATGAAGATAAACTATGCCAAAGGACCCAATGAAGCCCACAAGAATAATTTAAAAGAAGACATACTACAAGTACTCAATGAGAATTTTATAGAGATGATACTGGATAGAGTCAACCAAAATGGACAGGAGACACTCAAGAAATTCCAAGACAATGAAAATAGAGAATTGGAAAGAGCAAAAGAAGAAATAAAGGAAACCATAGAAGCACTGTATAAACACCAAAGTGAAAGAGAGAACACAATGAATAAATGGATAAATGAACTCAGGACAAAAATAGACAACAATAAAGAAGAAAACTGCCAGGATATGGAAAACCTCAGAAAAAAGAACGAAACAGAACTGCAAAACAAAACGGAAGGCCAATCCAGCAGAATAGAACAAACGGAAGACAGAATCTCAGAACTTGAAGATGAAATGGTAATTAAAGGAAAAACCGAAGAACTATTAATTAAACTCAAGACATGTGAAAAGAAAATGCAAGAACTCACTGACTCCATCAAAAGACCAAACTTGAGAATCATGGGCATCGAAGAAGGAGAAGAGGTGCAAGCGAAGGGAACGCGTAATATATTCAACAAAATAATAACGGAAAATTTCCCAAATCTAGAGAAAGATATTCCCATACAGATGCAAGAGGCCTCCAGGACACCAAACAGACCAGATCAAAATAGAACTACTCCACGACATATTATCATTAAAACAACAAGTTCAGAAACTAAGGAAAGAATATTGAAGGCTGTAAGAGAGAAAAAACAAGTAACATACGAAGGTAAACCCATCAAAATAACAGCAGACTTCTCAACAGAAACATTAAAAGCAAGAAGAGCATGGGGTGAGATCTTCCGGGCACTGAATGAAAACAACTTCAACCCCAGAATACTCTACCCAGCAAAGCTATCATTCAAAATAGATGGCGCAATAAAAGTCTTCCATGATAAGCAGAAACTAAAACAATATGTGACCACAAAGCCACCATTACAAAAGATTCTGCAAGGGATCCTGCACACAGAAAGTGACACCCAACTTAACCATGAAAAGGCAGGCAGCACCAAACCACAGGATAAGAAAAAGCAAGACAGTAGAGAGTAACATCAAGTTAGGTACACACAATCAAACCTTCAAACAACTAAGACAACTAAATGGCAGGAATCACCACATACCTATCAGTACTAATGCTTAATGTTAATGGACTTAATTCACCCATCAAAAGACACCATTTGACAAAATGGATTAAAAAAGAAGATCCAACAATTTGTTGCTTACAGGAGACTCATCTCACCGACAGAAATAAGCATATGCTTAGGATGAAAGGCTGGAAGAAGATTTACCAAGCCAATGGCCCCCGAAAACAAGCAGGAGTAGCAATACTTATCTCTGACAAAGTAGACTTCAAACCTACATTGATCAAACGAGATAAAGAAGGACATTCCATACTAATAAAAGGGGAAATAGACCAAAAGGAAATAATAATCATCAACCTGTATGCACCCAGTGTCAATGCATCCAATTTCATCAAACATACCCTGAAAGACCTAAAAGCATATATAAACGCCAACACAGTGGTTGTGGGAGACTTTAACACCCCATTATCATCAATAGATAGGTCATCGAAACAAAAAAAATCAATAAAGAAATCCAAGATCTAAAATATGCAATAGATCAAGTGGACCTAGTAGATGTCTACAGAACATTTCATCCAACCTCTACACAATATACATTCTTCTCAGCAGCCCATGGAACCTTCTCCAAAATAGATCATATCCTAGGGCACAAAGCAAGCCTTAGCAAATATAAGAAAATAGAAATAATACCGTGCATACTATCTGACCACAATGCAGTAAAAGTAGAACTCAACAACAAAAGTAAAGACAAAAAACATGCAAACAGCTGGATACTAAATAACTCATTACTTAATGAAGAGTGGATCATCGATGCAATAAAAGAGGAAATTAAAAAGTTCCTGGAAGTCAATGAAAATGAAAACACAACCTACTGGAACCTATGGGACACAGCTAAGGCAGTCTTGAGAGGAAAGTTTATAGCCATGAGTGCATATATTAAAAAGATTGAAAGATCCCAAATCAATGACCTAATGATACATCTCAAACTCCTAGAAAAACAAGAACAAGCAAATCCCAAAACAAATAGAAGGAGAGAAATAATAAAAATAAGAGCTGAAATCAACGAAATAGAAAGCAAAAAACCATACAAAGAATTAATGAAACAAAAAGTTGGTTCTTCCTCTTACACTGTTGGTGGGAATGTAGACTAGTACAACCACTCTGGAAAAATATTTGGAGGCTACTTAAAAAGCTGGACATCGATCTACCATTTGATCCAGCAATACCACTCTTGGGGATATACCCAAAAGACTCTTACTCCAGAGGCACCTGCACATCCATGTTTATTGCGGCACTATTCACAATAGCCAAGTTATGGAAACAGCCAAGATGCCCCACCACTGATGAATGGATTAAGAAAATGTGGTATCTATACACAATGGAATTCTATGCAGCCATGAAGAAGAACGAAATGTTATCATTCGCTGGTAAATGGATGGAATTGGAGAACATCATTCTGAGTGAGGTTAGCCTGGCTCAAAAGACCAAAAATCGTATGTTCTCCCTCATATGTGGACATTAGATCAAGGGCAAACACAACAAGGGGATTGGACTATGAGCACATGATAAAAGCGAGAGCACACAAGGGAGGGGTGAGGATAGGTAAGACACCTAAAAAACTAGCTAGCATTTGTTGCCCTTAATACAGAGAAACTAAAGCAGATACCTTAAAGCAACTGAGGCCAATAGGAAAAGGGGACCAGGAACTAGAGAAAAGGTTAGATTAAAAAGAATTAACCTAGAAGGTAACACCCACGCACAGGAAATCAATGTGAGTCAATGCCCTGTATAGCTATCCTTATCTCAACCAGCAAAACCCCTTGTTCCTTCCTATTATTGCTTATACTCTCTCTACAACAAAATTAGAGATAAGGGCAAAATAGTTTCTGCTGGGTATTGAGGGGGGGAGCGGGAGGGGGTGGAGTGGGTGGTAAGGGAGGGGGTGGGGGCAGGGGGGAGAAATAAACCAAGCCTTGTATGCACATATGAATAATAAAAGAAAAATGAAAAAAAAAAAAAAACAAAATATCCAAAGCAAAAAAAAAAAAAAAAAAAAAAAAAGTTGGTTCTTTGAAAAAATAAACAAGATCGATAGACCCCTGGCAAACCTCACTAAAATGAGGAGAGAAAAAACCCAAATTAGTAGAATCAGGAATGCAAAAGGGGAGATAACAACAAACCCATGGAAGTCCAGGAAATCATCAGAGACTACTTTGAGAACCTATATTCAAATAAATTTGAAAATCTAAAAGAAATGGACAGATTTCTAGATACATATGATCACCCAAAGCTGAACCAAGAGGAAATTAATCACCTGAATAGACCTATAACACAAAATGAAATTGAAGCAGCAATCAAGAGTCTCCCCAAAAAGAAAAGTCCAGGACCTGATGGATTCTCTGCTGAATTCTATCAGACCTTTAAAGAAGAACTGATACCAACCCTCCTTAAACTGTTCCATGAAATAGAAAGGGAAGGAAAACTGCCAAACACATTTTATGAAGCCAGTATTACACTTATCCCAAAACCAGGCAAAGACACCTCCAAAAAGGAGAACTATAGGCCAATCTCCTTAATGAACATTGATGCAAAAATCCTCAACAAAATAATGGCAAACCGAATTCAGCAACACATCAAAAAGATTATTCACCACGACCAAGTAGGCTTCATCCCAGGGATGCAGGGGTGGTTCAACATACAAAAATCAATAAACGTAATAAACCACATTAACAGAAGCAAACCACTTGATCATCTCAATAGGTGCAGAAAAAGCCTTTGATAAGATCCAACATCATTTCATGATAAAAGCTCTAAGAAAACTAGGAATAGAAGGAAAGTTCCTCAACATTATAAAAACTATATATGACAAACCTACAGCCAGCATTATACTTAACAGAGAAAAATTAAAACCATTCCCTCTAAAATCAGGAACCATACAAGGATGCCCACTATCTCCACTCCTATTCAACATAGTACTGGAATTCCTAGCCAGAGCAATTAGGCAAGAAGAAGGAATAAAAGGAATACAAATAGGTAAAGAAACTGTCAAAATATCCCTATTTGCAGACGACATGATCCTATACCTTAAAGACCCAAAAAACTCTACTCAGAAGCTTCTAGACATCATCAATAGCTATAGCAAGGTAGCAGGATATAAAATCAACATAGAAAAATCATTAGCATTTCTATACACTAACAATGAGCAAACGGAAAAAGAATGTATGAGAACAATTCCATTTACAATAGCCTCAAACAAAATCAAATACCTAGGTATAAACCTAACAAAAGATGTGAAAGACCTCTACAAGGAAAACTATACACTTCTGAAGAAAGAGATTGAGGAAACCTATAGAAAGTGGAGAGATCTCCCATGCTCATGGATTGGTAAAATCAACATAGTAAAAATGTCGATACTCCCAAAAGTAATCTACATGTTTAATGCAATTCCCATCAAAATTCCAATGACATTCATTAAAGAGATTGAAAAATCTACTGTGAAATTTATATGGAAACACAAGAGGCCACGAATAGCCAAGGCAATACTCAGTCAAAAGAACAATGCAGGAGGTATCACAATACCTGACTTCAAACTATATTACAAAGCAATAACAATAAAAACAGCATGGTACTGGCACAAAAACAGACATGAAGACCAGTGGAACAGAATAGAGGATCCAGATATGAAGCCACACAACTATAAGCAACTTATCTTTGACAAAGGAGCTAAAAATATATGATGGAGAAATAGCAGCCTCTTCAACAAAAACTGCTGGGAAAACTGGTTAGCAGTCTGCAAAAAACTGAAACTAGATCCATGTATATCACCCTATACCAAGATTAACTCAAAATGGATCAAGGATCTTAATATCAGACCCCAAACTCTTAAGTTGATACAAGAAAGAGTAGGAAATACTCTGGAGTTAGTAGGTATAGGTAAGAACTTTCTCAATGAAACCCCAGCAGCACAGCAACTAAGAGATAGCATAGATAAATGGGACCTCATAAAACTAAAAAGCTTCTGTTCATCAAAAGAAATGGTCTCTAAACTGAAGAGTGGGAGAAAATATTTGCCAGCTATACATCAGACAAAGGACTGATAACCAGAATATACAGGGAACTTAAAAAACTAAATTCTCCCAAAACTAATGAACCAATAAAGAAATGGGCACGTGAACTAAACAGAACTTTCTCAAAAGAAGAAATTCAAATGGCCAGAAAACACATGAAAAAATGCTCACCATCTCTAGCAATAAAGGAAATGCAAATTAAAACCA
Organism: Castor canadensis; assembly: GCF_047511655.1. Classification (NCBI taxonomy): domain Eukaryota; kingdom Metazoa; phylum Chordata; class Mammalia; order Rodentia; family Castoridae; genus Castor; species Castor canadensis. Next base: position 148,439,820 of record NC_133388.1, on the reverse strand, counting down.
CGCTAAGATTCCATCTCACCCCTGTTAGAATAGCCATCATCAGCAACACCACCAACAACAGGTGTTGGCGAGGATGCGGGGAAAAAGGAACCCTCTTACACTGTTGGTGGGAATGTAGACTAGTACAACCACTCTGGAAAAAAATTTGGAGGCTACTTAAAAAGCTGGACATCGATCTACCATTTGATCCAGCAATACCACTCTTGGGGATATACCCAAAAGACTGTTACTCCAGAGGCACCTGCACATCCATGTTTATTGCGGCACTATTCACAATAGCCAAGTTATGGAAACAGCCAAGATGCCCCAGCACTGACAAATGGATTAAGAAAATGTGGTATCTATACACAATGGAATTTTATGCAGCCATGAAGAAGAACGAAATGTTATCATTCGCTGGTAAATGGATGGAATTGGAGAACATCATTCTGAGTAAGGTTAGCCTGGCTCAAAAAACCAAAAATTGTATGTTCTCCCTCATATGTGGACATTAGATCAAGGGCAAACACAACAAGGGGATTGGACTATGAGCACATGATAAAAGCGAGAGCACACAAGGGAGGGGTGAGGATAGGTAAGACACCTAAAAATCTAGCTAGCATTTGTTGCCCTTAACGCAGAGAAACTAAAGCAGATATCTTAAAAGCAACTGAGGCCAATAGGAAAAGGGGACCAGGAACTAGAGAAAAGGTTAGATCAAAAAGAATTAACCTAGAAGGTAACACCTACGTACAGGAAATCAATGTGAGTCAATGCCCTGTATAGCTATCCTTATCTCAACCAGCAAAAACCCTAGTTCCTTCCTATTATTGCTTATACTCTCTCTACAACAAAATTAGAAATAAGGACAAAATAGTTTCTGCTGGGTATTGGGGCGGGTAGAGGGAGGGGGCGGAGTGGGTGGTAAGGGAGGGGGTGGGGGCAGGGGGGAGAAATGAACCAAGCCTTGTATGCACATATGAATAATAAAAGAAAAATGAAAAAAAAAGAAAGCTATAGCAGTGACTTCTTTTCCTGAAGTCACTAACAAATGCCATAATCCTAGTCACTTAGCATTAAATTGAGTTCCTCAAGGCTTTATCCATCTTTCTTTCAAGTACTTAGCAGCATGGCTTGTGGTGGAATGGGTATTCAGTGCCTGTTTGCTATATTAGCCAGAGTGAGGATTCTAAAGTGACTTAAAATTGCTTTTACAGAACCTTGATTCCATGTTTCTCTAAGAAACACTGCACTTGTTAATAAATGTATTTAAATAGTGAGAGTACTTTGTGGTTTTGTAGCTTAATATAGATAGGTCAATAGTTGTGGATATGTGTCTAAGATATGTAGCATTTACTGTGATTTTCTATCAATCTTAAGGGCTCCCAAGAGTCATTCGCTTCTAGCATTAGAAGATCAATTTATTCTTCTATGGAATAGAGATGTTCCTTGGAGAGACATAGTGTCTTATGCTGGGCATAAAAACATTTCTTTCTGGATGTAGTGGACTCTACAAAGTACAGTGAGGAAGCAAACGGATGAAGGCTACTGTCTGTTTGTCATTCTCTAGGTGTCTGTGATAGATCTAAGGCAGGCTAAGGCCTCATGGTGGGCAGACCTACCTCCCCTCAAATAGGCTCTGGGAGTGTCCTCAGAGGCAGTGTGGTGAAGGATGCTCCTCAGAGAGGAGCCAGGATGCAGCCTTTAATGATTTAAAAGTCAAGCCAAGTCAATGTCCTTTTCTAAGAAAATCATCAAGTTTTAAAACTTTGGAACTTTTCATTACAGAATTTCAAACAGATAGAAAAGAGAACTCTACCATAATTGTCCCCTGGTCTCCATCAGCCAGCTTCAATAATTATCTACTCAGTCTTGGTTCAGCTCTACCTGGCATAAACAAGCCTTTTCTGTGTGGTCAAATAGGAAACATTTTAGGCACTGTGAGCCAGACCAGCTATGCGATTGTGGAGAGGCTATCATCCACACAAAAATGAATGGGATGACTATGTTCTGATAAAACTTTATTTACAAAACCAGATGGTGGGCCAGATTTGACTTCTATAACCTTGCTTATTTCCTCTCAGCCTGGATTATTTTCGAGTAAATCTAAGATACATTATTTGTTCATAAACATTTCAGTAAATATCTCTAAAAGATAAAGACATTTTTATAATATAATCACAATCCTATTAAAATACTTAAGTTTTCTTTAATTTTGCAATTTCCTCATGTTCATTTATTTATTTATTTCTTAGTTTGTTTGAATGAGGAGACACTTCAACTGGTTTATATGTCTCTTAATTTCCCCCCACCACTTCTGCTTTTTAAGAATGTGGGTTATATCTCCTATAGAGTATTCCACAGTTTAGAATTGCAGATTGCATCCCGAGGAGTCATTTAATATATCACTCTGTTCCCTGTAATTCTTACAAATTTGGTAGCTAGACGTGAAGACTAGATTGCTATTATGTTAGAATTTCTTGGCCAGAACACTCCCAGCAGTGCTGAATAATTCATTAGGATTCAGGGAACATCTGTCTCCCTCTCACTTTTTCTTTTAACCAGTCATTTATGACCACGACCTGGAGCCAGTATTTCATGAGGAGTAACAAAATACTTATCTTTTAGTTTCTTATCCCTTCATTTTAGCAGAAATATTTCTATGAAAAGATACCCTTCAACATCAGCTACTGGTTATCCTGTGCATGTTTCTCCCTGAATCCTGACTTGTGGGCTGGGGACATGGCTCAAGTGGTAGAGTGCCTGTCTAGCAAGCCTGAGGCTCCTCATACTACCACCACAAAAAAAAAAGGGAACGGAAGAGAAAGGGAGGGAATGGGAGGGGAGGGGAGGAGAGGAAAGGGGGATGGGAGGAGGTGGAGGGAAAAGAGAGGGGAGAGAAGAGGAGGGGGAGGAAAAGGGGAGGAGGAGGGAACGGAAATCCAATCCTGACTTGATTAAAGTGGATTTCAGTACCAGAACCCAACAGGTGAATCAAGATGGCTCCCTGGACCTTCATTCAGAAAAGCTGCCAGGTTCTCAGGCCCAGCTGGTTCCTGGTTTAAGGCTTCTTGTGGACCTGTGAACTGGCCTCAGAACCATTGACTTTCTGGGCTGCTTTAGCCATTAACATGTCTGAGTTTAGAAGAGCCTTTACTCTTTGCTGACTTTGGATAATTTAAAGTTCTAAGGGTGTTTAAATATTTCCTTTTTTCCAGAATAGAAGACTACTAGGAATTCAGATGCTGGTCAGCTATGAAATCAGTCAGTGATTTGTAATGTGCCATTTCTCTTTCATGTTTTTGCCTTTACATATTAATTAAACTTGGGCTTGATTTAGTACATGCCTTTCTTCATAATATCTCATTGTTCTTCACGACCTTATTTCATTTCTTTTACAAAATCTGTTCTATGGCAAGAATTTTTAATCTGATTAAAAAAGGAGAAATCGATCAGCACTTATTAACAGTCAGATAAAATATTTACTTAGGTACAACTACAAAGCGAAGGTCAAAAGTTCAAAATCACAGGACAGCTGCTTCTTTCAAATGCTCAGTGGCATTACTTAGCACTTTAACCCAAATTCTATATTCTCAGGCTTACAGAGAAATCAAAAAATTACCCAAGAAAGTTGATCATTTTTTCCTGTATTTTACTTTGTTCTCATTTTGATTTTTTAGGTGGCACTGGGGTTTGAACTCAGGGCTTTGCACTTGCTAAACAGGCACTCTACCCCTTGACCCATGGCCCTAGTCCTTTTGCTTTTAGTTTGTTTTTTTAGTTTGTTTGTTTTCTTACACCTTTGCCCCAGATTGTGATCCTCCTACCTCTGTCTTCCAAGTAGCTGGTATTGCAGATATATACCACCACGTTTGGCTTGTTTTCTTGAGATAAGGTCTTGATAACTTTCCCAGGCTGACCTCTAACCACAATCCTCTTATTTCTGCCTCCAGAGTAGTGGGGATTACAAGCGTGACAAACCATGCCTGCTCTCTTTTGTTTGTTTGTTTTAAGACAGGATCTTGCTATGCAACTCAGGCAGGCCTCAAACTTGTAATGTTCCTTCTTCTACCTCCTTAGTTCAGGGATTACAGATATGCACCACCATGCCCTGGCTCTTATCTTTTCTACTTACCAGAGCAACATGTGCTTTTTGCAAAAATTGAACCACTATAGAAATCACCATGTTGAGAAGATATTCATTAATAACACTTTGGTGAACATTGAATGAGGCTACTGAAGCAACAAAATATTCCTGCTCAGGGTGTCAGAGCTCTTTTCAAAGGGTCGTTTTGGTGTTGAGCCACAAGAGGTCACCATAACATCATAGCAAGCACCTAGCCTATATAATTTTTTTAATTTGAAAAGTGTCACATCAAAGCTTTAACAAGTGGCTTTCGGTTGTTTGAGATTCTTTAGACATCTACCAAAGTGTGAGGGAATTCTGCTGTCGCCTTACTTCTTTCCCCAAACCACCATTATCGCTGCCACCGATGATAAGCCCTGCTCTTCTTCCTCATGGGTACATGACTTTTTTTTTCTTTTTAACCTTTTAAAGTGTTATTTCTAAATCTGGTTTCATTTACTCTCTCTGTTCCTGTGATGAATCTTGTTTTAAGGATCCCTGAGAGATGCATTCAGGAAAAGAGCGTCCTATGAGTAAACAGTTTGGGAAACACAATAGATTGTGGAAGCCATCTTGGACAGTCAATGTGCACACTAACAGAGTCAAGACTCTGAGAAATCCTTCAGGTATTAAAATTGCTGAACTCTAACCCAGCATCGCCCAAACAATTGATTGGACAATGTTTAGGTAACTAATACCTTTAAAAATCTGCAAATGACTTAGGAATTCTTATGTGTAACATTACTACTTTTTAAAGTTTTATAAAACTCATGTACTATTTTATAAATATTCATTTTTAGCTTGAAGAAATTATATTTTTGAATTCAAATATATTTTAAAAACTTAATAGCCTAAAAATGTTTTCTTCTTCTCTGCAAACAATTCTCTTTAAAAAAAAAAAATTTATACCTTCATGGCAGTGGTCCCAGGAACTGTCTTGCTGTAGTGGTGACTTGTATGATAATAGTATGAACTAATGATGGAAAGTTCACCAGAGGGAATAATAAATGGCATTATTATGCTAAGAATATTAATTCTAAGAGAAAATATGAATTAAGAAAAATGAATTATAATAGGTAGAAAGGTCATTATTTTGTATTATAAAACTAGAAATATGTCGCAGAAGAAAGATTTGTAACCAGAAGATGTTTTATGCTAACAAATCTTACAATCTTTGTGTAGGAAAGGACCTCCTGGGTCATTTGATATTTTGTCACACCAAATGCAGAAATCAGAAAGAACATACGACTTTTTGAGACTGTTCATTAAAGTTTTAGATATCTTTAAGTAATAGAAATATCTGTTTCCTGGTAAAGAAAAAAGTGTTTCCATGAAACTATGATCCATGGGTTCTATTTCTTCACGATAAGTTTTTTTCTTTTTTTTTTAAGACTTGGTTGTCCAAAATTTACTATGAAATGGCTTCCAAAATATCTTAAATGACTTTTCTTTTTTCTGGATAAGAAATTTCTTGACATAAAAGGACTCCAAAGGCAACATAGAATAAACTGTAGAACATATTGGAAATGACAGGAACTTAGAAAAACCCCTTAAAGGAAGGGAAATCCAACTTTTAATAAGTTAAGGAATTCTTTTTAAACAGACATCACAAACCAATAATGATAGGACTGGGGATAAAACAAAGAGGTAGTGATTCCAAGCTTATGGCTCCTTCCATTAAAAGTGATTTATAAATTACATGTAATTTTACAAAAGAAGATTATTCAGTTGAACTTGGAGCTGTATTTACTGTATTTTGAAATGGGGTAATTTTGTGGAGAGGGACCTACATTTCTATCATTGCTACCCAACAATTCACCTGCAGAACCTTAGGACTCTATGTCTAGAGTAGTCAGCAGGATCAGTGATGTGGTCGGTGAAAGGCAAAGTTGACCACAATTGGGTATAAAGATTTGAGTGAGCAGACATTTACGTAGGGAGACCAAGATCATTGCTTTTTCACCACTTTACTTCTAAAGCAATAAGAACCAGTTTAATGACATTGAACCCTGAGATACGATTTGCTTTGGTGAGTTCCCATCTGTGTGGTAAGTAGAAAAGGAGAAAGTGTTTAATTAAAAGAACCGAGAAGATTACACAGTGAACATCAGAATCTATCCAATGTAGAATGCCCTCTGAGTACTGTGCAAAAGGCAGAAACAATGAAGGGAAAAAGTGGAAAGAGTTCTCTGTAAATATTGAGACACTGATATGTTTGAACATTATAAACAAAACTGAAAGGTCAGAGGATCAATATTTTTTTGTGATTCCCATAGGCTGAATCATCTGTTATAAGGGAATGTGCTTTTGGGCAGGCCTGGTTATATCAGATAAAACTTACTATCTTTAATTTATAAAGAACAAATTTATAAAAGAAAGAAAAACTCACAAAGGGCAGACAATTGTACAGAAGCAAGGAAGGAAGAGCAGACCTCCCCTCCTCCCACTGCAGGAATAACACACAGAAGAGAGACGATTCACAGACAGAAGTACCAATGGCCAAAAATGTCAGGAAAAAAGTTTGCCTTTCTAATAAGGGAATGTAAATTCTTTTATTTTTTTAATTAGGGGGCTCCACATTGCTCTAGTGATCCTCCTGCCTCAGACTACATCCCAAATAGAAATATAAGATCTCACTCGTAGGTTTTTTTCCATGTCTGTGTGTGTGTTTTGTTTTCTGAGACAAACATTGATATGTTGCCCATGCTGGCCTTGAACTCAAAATCCTCCTGCCTCTGCCTCCTAAATTCTGGGATTATAGGCATCTGCCATCACCCCCAGCATTACTACTAGTCATTATTAAATTTGTCATAAAATAAAAAAATTGGTACTGCAGGTTGGGCTCCCTAGGAAGAAGGGACTTTTTGTTAGTTTATTTTTAATTTCTATTAGTGAGCAGGACTTCATTAGTGAGGTCTCTTGGACCAAAACTGTGGAGAGGAATGGAAGGAAGTAAAATTGGGCAGTGAAGGAGAACTTGAGCTCTGATGCAGACTCAAAGAAAGCCTCAGCCCCCACCTACACACACACACACACACACACACACACAAACACACACACACACACACTCTGGCACTGGGATGTCTTCAGAGTTGTCCCAGAATAGGGACAAAGGATCAGGTTGTCATATCTTCTGTATATCAGTCACTGAATGTGCAATGCCCTGGAAGGAGTGTGACCTTGGGCAAAGCAATTTTCTTTAGCTGAGACATATCCAAAGACAGAGCTGGAACTTAGGAAGGGTGAGACAGTAGGAGCAGTCATTCCTGGGAGCAGGGAAGCATGAAGAGCAATGTCTGTAGCTAATTTAAAAATAATAGTATAATTAAAACCACACTAAGATTCTACCTCACCCCTGTTAGAATAGCCATCATCAGCAACACCACCAACAACAGGTGTTGGCGAGGATGCGGGGAAAAGGAACCCTCTTACACTGTTGGTGGGAATGTAGACTAGTACAACCACTGGAAAAAAATTTGGAGGCTACTTAAAAAGCTAGACATCGGTCTACCATTTGATCCAGCAATACCACTCTTGGGGATATACCCAAAAGACTGTGACACAGGTTACTCCAGAGGCACCTGCACACCCATGTTTATTGCGGCACTATTCACAATAGCCAAGTTATGGAAACAGCCAAGATGCCCCACCACTGACGAATGGATTAAGAAAATGTGGTATCTATACACAATGGAATTTTATGCAGCCATGAAGAAGAACGAAATGTTATCATTTGCTGGTAAATGGATGGAATTGGAGAACATTATTCTGAGTGAGGTTAGCCTGGCCCAAAAGACCAAAAATCATATGTTCTCCCTCATATGTGGACATTAGATCAAGGGCAAACACAACAAGGGGATTGGACTATGAGCACATGATAAAAGCGAGAGCACACAAGGGAGGGGTGAGGATAGGTAAGACACCTAAAAATCTAGCTAGCATTTGTTGCCCTTAACGCAGAGAAACTAAAGCAGATATCTTAAAAGCAACTGAGGCCAATAGGAAAAGGGGACCAGGAACTAGAGAAAAGATTAGATCAAAAAGAATTAACCTAGAAGGTAACACCCACGCACAGGAAATCAATGTGAGTCAATGCCCTGTATAGCTATCCTTATCTCAACCAGCAAAAACCCTTGTTCCTTCCTATTATTGCTTATACTCTCTCTACAACAAAATTAGAAATAAGGGCAAAATAGTTTCTGCTGGGTATTGAGGGGGGGAGCGGGAGGGGGTGGAGTGGGTGGTAAGGGAGGGGGTGGGGGCAGGGGGGAGAAATGAACCAAGCCTTGTATGCACATATGAATAATAAAAGAAAAAGGAAAATAAATAAATAAAAAAATAAAAAATAAAATAATAGTATAGTTGGGCATGGTGGCGCTTTCCTGTAATCCAATGACTCAGGAGATAGAGGCAGGGACATCTTGAGTTCAAGGCCAGCCTGAACTAAAGATAGTGAGACCCTGTCTCAAAAACTAAATACAAACAAAAAGACTGGGGATGAAGCGCAAGTGGTCGAGTGCTTGCCTAACCTGCTTGGGCCTCAAACATGGGGTTCAATGCTCATTACCATAAAAAATAGCAAAAAAATAATACAAGCAGGGTATGGTGGTACACACCTGTAATTCCAGCAATCAGAAGACTAAGGCAGAAAGATTGCTGATTTGAGGTCAGCCTGGGCTACATCGTGAGAATTTGTCTCAAAAAAATAAATGAACAAACAAACATCAAAAACAATAATATACACTGTCTAAAAAGTAGGTCTGGTTTTTAATACCATCATACATTAGCAATTCTAAACAGAGGTTGTGATAAAATCCTCTCCCTACAAATCTTTTGTTGATCCAAGATCAAAATAATTGGGTTTATCATGAATCGCAATAATAACTACCTAAGTTCCACATTCATAGACTTTTTATTTTTTCTTTACTTATTTGTGGCATCTTGATGTAAGAAGAAATATGTAAATAGAGTGGTCTCTGCTTCCAATTCCTGCTTTAGAGTTCATAAAACCCTTGTAGGTAGGACACTGGGAGAATCTTTTGTTCTAATAATTAACGTTTTGGTCTTGGACCTCAGTTTTTGACACTGATCTCCCAGATCTCTTGGAATTTCATGGGTGATATGTGCTTTTTTGTCCCCAATGAAGTGACTGTTGGGGCTCCTGGGTAGCCTTTGTATGGGAGGGGGTGCTGGTTGCTAGGGGAACCAAGCATGTGATTAGAGACTTGGAACCTCAGCTTTGCCCATCTCTGGGGAGGGGAGAGGTGTGAAGTTTAAGTTGATAAATCAATGGCTAATGACTTAATCAATCATGTCTACTTAAGGCCTCCATAAAACCCCAAAAGGACATTAAGAGAGCTTTGGGATTGTTGAACATGTGGAGGAGGCTAGAGGATGCCCTTCCAGCATACTCTCTATAACTCTTTCTGTGACTTGTATCCTTTGTAATAGACAGGTAAAGATAAGTGTTTCTCTGGGTTCTATGAGCCCCTCCTACCAAAAACTAACCCACTGGAAAAGGTCATGAGGCACCTGATGATAGCAGTTTGGTCAGAAGTACAGGTCACAGTTTGGAATATTGAACTGACTTCTGAAGTGGGGGCAATCGTGTGAGAATGAATCCTTAACTTGTGTGGGATCAGATACTATCTCCAGGGAGATGGTGTTAGAACTCACCTGAATCATAGGACACCCATTTGGTATCTACTGGAGAAATCCACACACATTTTGGAGACCTGAGGAGACGTGTATTAAGTTTGATTCCTCCTATCTCTAAACTTGTCCTCTAAGAAAATGCAGTGTACTTTATGTGGAAATGAATTTGGAGAAGTCATTAAAAAGTTGGCCCTTGTCCTAGACTTACTCCACAGCACGTTTTTGCCCCTCAGTAAGAACTCAGTCTCTCATTTTGAATCTGCTCTTCAAATAAGAAAATACTGAATGAACCAGGGGATATGCATGGCCTTGAAGCAAATTTGAACAAATTGTAAACATTATGAATGTTTGAAGTTTTACCAAATGTAACAGAAATTTGTTTTGGGGTTTTGGTTTTTTGTATGTAGTGGAAATTTTGGACTGGAGAGATATTTGAAAGCCAGTAGAATTTATCTCTAAGAAACAATGTGGAAAATATTGCAATTTCTGGGCTTTATTGTGAAATAAGATTTTTATTAAGCTTTCCAGTTTAACCTTACATTTGAGACTCTAACTCTTTGTAAATGTGTTGCATCATGTCAAAGAAGTCATTCACAATTAAGATTAATAAAAAGTATTAGTGGGTATGGTAACACATATCTGTAATTCCCCAGTCAGAAGGCTGAAGCAGGAGGATCTTAAGTTTGAGGCTAGTCTTATATATGTAACAAGACCCTATCTCAAAAAAACCTTATTGTCAGCTATGATGGAAGATTGATTGACATGTCTGGTTATTTAGACTATTGAACATCAATATGAAAAGATGGGTTTTGATGAAACCATTGACAAATTTACAGAAAACAAGGTCACAACCAGAAACTATAATATATTTCAAAATATAGAAATTATTTCCCCCCTCCACACAAAATATATTACTTTAGCTTAAAAATATTCATCTATTACTTTTTCATTTATTCTATCATTTTTCATATTTGCAAATTCAATAAAAGAAAATTTTCTTGCCTATGTCTTTTCTAGTTATTATTTAGGCTTTATTTCATGAGTGTAAGGAAAATATACAGGTGGTGAAGAGGAGAAAGGGTATGAAAGCAGTGATCACTTCAGGGATCTAATAGGCCATGCAGACCCTTGCCAAGTGTCGTCTGTTGGGTGTCTGCCAACAGTAATCCTAAAGGCAGGGAAAAAGTCCTTTATTGCTGATGGGAACGCACCGAACATCTCATTGATCACCCACAGTGGACCTAAATATTCAATAAGGAGTGGATGTTTTAATTGAAGTATGGAATAGCTATACAATGGAATGCTGCTCAGTCATTCAAAATTCTTATTGGATAAATAATTTTTCTCACAGGAAAGTAAGGATAATACTAATTGAAAAAAATTCTATATTATGCTATGATCTCTACAGTAAATAATAATACATAGGTATGGACAAGAATGACATTCATATATGTTTATACATTAAAGTTATTTTTTAACAGCTTTCCTTCTGGGTTTTTTAAAACTTTGCCCTAAACATGTGTTACCTTTAAAATTGGAAAAAAGCAAAAATAAACTAAACATAACAATATAGTTAGTAAAGCAATTCCTCTGCAGTAGTAAGAATAGAATGCTCTCCTGCCTGTCTAAGCCTTTCAGAGCCTGCTAGACACCACCCCCTGTCTCCCCCACCCCCAACCTGGTGGCTGCTTCATGTCCTGTTTTCCTGGAGAGGACACACTTGAGGCCTTATGAATTTACTGTTCAGGTGGCTAATTTTGCCACTTAGAAATAAAAGCAGTGAATATGATTATGAATTTCTGGTACTTTTTTTTATTTGATTGTTTTGAAATAGGGTCTTACTATGTAATCTAGGCTGGCCTTTAACTCCTGCCTCAGTCTTCTCAGTGGCTGGGGTGACAGGCATGTGCCACCATCCCCAGGTCTCTGATCCAGTTAGGTTTAAATTTTAATGATTTTTAAACTTTGAATGCCTAAAACTATGTTTTTGAATTGTGGTTTGAAGACCAGCTCACTGAATCAGAAATTGTAGAAATGACATTCTAGAATTTGTATTTTAAACTAGCTCCCTGGGTTACTCTTATGCATGTGAAAGTTTGAGAACTGTTGATAACAGCCAAGATCAAGATAGGAAAAATGAGAAAACACATGTTGAACTAGTGCATCCTTTTAAACCCTGGGTTTTAGTTATCCGAGTCCTTGTCTGAGCTATTTTCCTGGCAGGTGATCACATAATCAACAATTTTAAAGGCACAAACATATAGAGACAAATCAATGATACAATTTTAATTTAACTGGAGAGCTTATTCCACACTCCCACCCCAGAAATTTACTACTTCATTAAAGCACCTAGCATGTATTTGAAAATTGAAGTAAATAAAACAAAAAACAATATCTCTAAAGAAATGCATTTTATAAATAACACTTCACATAACGGGAGAGTAAAATCTGGATTTAAACATCATTGTCTGGTATTCCTGAAGCCACATGACACTTGACAATTTGAAACACCAGAGGAACTGATAACAGGGTAAGGAGAATTAAGCTTTGAAAGCTTTCACAGTTGGCTTCCGCCGGACAACAGATCATCTCTTGAGCAGTAGGACTGTGACCTGTATTCTGAGACTAATGTTTGAAGGAAACCGTGACCTCAAATTTCAGTTCACAGCAGGCTTCCCTAAAATGTTGCATAGAGAAAAACTGATCACAGACTAGCAGTTGGAGAGAAAAGGATTACTATGGGTGCAATCAATGTCAGTTTAGGACGAGAATGCTATTTCCCTGGAAAGGAAGGTTTGCATGGCAATTATAGACATATGAGAAGTGTCTTGTACCGGTGTGGCAATACATGGAATAAGTCAAACAAGATCCAAGGTTCTTTTCCTGCTAGCTTTTTTTCCTGCTCCGTGCTAAGGATAAAACCTAGGGCATTGGACATGGTAGGCAAGTGCTCTAGTGAAGTGTCATTTGTTTTAAAAATGTAAACAGAAAAATCCAGGGCATGTTTCAGTAAGTAGTTGCTTTGTTTTATTATAATTACCTTGGACACTTGATATTTATGGCAGCCATGGGAATCGCGTCCCTTCCACAATAGGATGTGTAGTGCAGTTGATCAGAGGTCTCAGAGCCTGCACTTTGAAATTTGTCCTTGAGTTTTCACAGAAGCCACCATAATAATGAGCAACTCCTCACCAGATGACTCAGGTGGGCGGGGAGGAGATGCTATAGCAGCCGTGTTCCTAGGAAACAAGGATTCTCTTCTCAGCCAACTTGGACTTGAGCTCAAGTTCTCTCTGGTGACTTTCCATGTGGCAATCCAGGACATTTGGATCCAGACCTTTTCAAGGGCTCTGAGACCTTTCCCACCACTATCCTTATTCTCTTTGACATGGGCAATTCACCTAAAAGAATACGTACCTTTTGTCCTATCTTGGCATCTCCTTGGAGGACGTGAAGTAACACAGTATCTGTATGGTAGTTTCTTCTGCCAACATTGTTACTACAATTGGAGGTTAAAGTGGATGAATTTGAATGTAGGAACAGAAATGCATTTTTTTCATAAAAGAAGAATATGGAGCAAGAATCTCAAGTGCAGTGGTAAAAACTTTAGAAATGTCCATCTGTGCTGAGATGCCATTGGACCATTATTATTATTTATATTGTTATGGCTGAATTTCTACTCTTCCATTGAGTATCTCAGATAATTCGATCCTCTTTTTTCATTTGTATTTCTCTAACTCCTAGCAAATACACATTTTCCTTACAAGATGAAATCACATCAGTTAGTGATTATCTAATTATCTTAGACCTTAAATAGGTCATAAAATGGAGGGTAAGTCCCTAAAGAAAGGCAATAGAAGGCAAAGTCAAAGAATTTAATCACAAAGGTATAGATATAAATGTATTACACAAAAATCCTCATCAGTCTAGCCTGATAATAGTTTTAATGTTATATAGGCTATAGTCTGAATCAATAGAACTTTATAGTGACCTTCCATTGTTTTCAATATTTGGCTGGACACAAGAGCTTGCTATTTAGTTATGGTTAGAGTTGACCACATGAAAGGAAAAGTCACAGAAGCCCAGGTTGGAAGCGATTTGAACAGTCTAAGTCCAATTGCCCTTTGTGTTTGAATTTCCTCTTCTTTAGCAAAGCTTTAATCACAGAAAACCTGAAATTTCCTAGGTGGGTGTCCATCTCTAGATCTTTGACTTCATAATTCCTCCTTTATTATGAAATTTCACTCTTCAGTCTGAGCTCTTTCTTCATGGAAGCCAGTCTCTAAGATGGTTCCCCTAAATCCTACCTCTTGGTGGTTATACCCTGTGTAGTCCCTCCTACACTGTTCCAGAGTTGCTCTTGTGACCATCAATCCATGGGTAACGTGGTAGGTTGCCACTTCTGAGATGAAGTTAGAGAAGGTTAATGTTTCTGTGCTGGGTATTCAGCTCATTGACTCACACTCCTTACTAGCTGTGGGGAAAGCCAGCTGCCATGCTGCAAGAACACTCCAGAAACCTATGGGGAAGCTCACATGGTGAGATGTGGAGGCCTTTGCCAACAGGCAGGAGGGACCTCAGGCCTGCAAACTCACATGTGTGAGTTTGGAAGGGAAATCAGTTACAGTCAAGCCTTGTAGAGACTGAAGCTTCATAACACAGCTTGGCTGCGAGCTCCCTTGAGACATCCAGCCAGATCCACCCTTTTAGATTCTTGGTTTTCAGAAAATGTGAGAAAATAAATACTTGTTCCTTTAAAGCTTCTAACTTTGGTTGAAGTTTGTTATGCAGCAATAGATAACTAGTACAAGTCCTTAAAGCCATTCAGTTATACAAGCTAATATTTATTGAGCAAGCATTTATACTATTTTTAATATGACATTTGTGTTATTACAGTTACAATTTCACAAATGAAAAACAGACAGAGAGACAAAGCAACTTTTTTAAGATTAGAGAACCTATAAGGGTTCTTACCAGGACTTGAACCCAGGAAGTCTGCTTTCAGAGCCAAGTTCTCAGGAGGCTGCTGTACTCCATGGGCTAGGGCTACAGTCACCTCAATGCTCAGATAAGGTTCACTCACATAGTTGTCAGCAAGCCTCAGTTCCTTGCTGCCTGTGGCCTGGAGGTCTCCCTTCATTCTTTACCATAGGCATTTTCTTCATGAGTGAGCTAAAAATGAGATCTTGCTATTTAGATTTTTCTTTTTTCACCCAGCAACATATTGTGAATATTCTTCTATGTAGCTAAATATATTTTGAGCTATCATTTTTTAAAAGGTTTTGGATGCAAATTGCCAACTTGAAAAGGCAGAAATCGTTTAGGCAAATCAACTAAAATATAGTGAAATACATTCTCACTTTATCTTTTTTAATTTATGCACTAAAACTGGAAAACTTCATTTACCACCATGGCTGCTTGAGTCACTAAAATGTCAAATTAGTGGTTTTGTGTGATAGCAGTGATTTTCACCTGCAATTTACTTCTATGTAGTAATATTTATCTTTTTCTTATAGCTATTAAGACAAATAACTTGTTAAACTTAAAATTCCCACCAAAACTAAATTCACTCTCTCTTGTTCTCTTGCTCTCTCTCTCTCCAGAACTAGGAAAGAACCCAGGTCCTCATACATGTTAGGCAAGTACTGTACCACTGAGCCTCACCCCAGCCCCAAATCCTCTTTCTTTAGTACTAAATGTAAAGGCATACAAATGAACATTAAGTATTCATAGCTCAGTGAAGGAATAATAGTTTCCATAATTAAAAAGTAGTACTGACTTGTCTGAATTGCTGTGTCCTATTTTTGTAGTGTTGTGATAGTGAGAGACAGTCTTGCCAAGATAGCAAGTTGCCTATCTTCTCTGAGTTTCACACAAAGACATCCTGCTTAGAGGTTCATTATTATTTGTTTATGGGAAGAAAGCTCTGAGAGTAGCTTTGCACTGTTGGTTCCACAGATTGTGGTGTATGCAAAATTGGCTTAAAAGAGCCCCCATGCTAGTTGTCATTACAAAAACAAATCCTACACCTTTGGGGGAAAAGGAAGTGAATAAGAAGAAGGCATTCAAATTGATGTTTAAGGCAGGGGATCACTTCAGAGAAAATTAATCCCTGTAGGGGGGCTCTAAAAGAGATCCAAAACTTGAAAAACAACAACAAAATTAAAACTTTTCAAAGAGAAACTGATTAAAAATGAAGCTAATTCTTCATGTTACCTGTTAAAAAGTCTTTGGTTGTATCTTTTCCGTGTAGGATATAAAATGCAGTGGCATTAGATGGCTTGTGAGTTTATTATTCCATGGGATTTCCTTAATTACTTGGTTTGCACATTTTATTTTACTGAGATATGCTAAAGCCTGACAATAGAAACTAGAATATAGGAATGTTTACACACTTTTTTCATATTTTATACCAATACAGTTTGCGTAAGAGAAAAATGAGTTTCCCCTGAATAATAGTCTGTCTTTAACAAATTTTTTATTTAGCATAGTTCCTTTTATTTTTTATTTAGCATAAATCCTTTTAGTAGAATACTCTTTAGGGGGTGGGGTTGTAAGTTATGGAGTATATCTTTTAGAAATCAAGTTACTTAATTAAATAATTTGTGAATCCAGGGAGTTATTCTAGGAAGTTTTCTATAGGTTTAGAATCTTTAATGCCCAAGACACAGTCTAGGATTTAAACCTGTGCCCTTCTAACATTGCATAGGATGGAAACTGGCCAAGGGTGATTAGAGCAATGTATTACACATCATTAGGAATGTCAGCCAGGCACTGGTGGCTATGCAGGAGGCAGAGATCAGGAGGATCATGGTTCAAAGCCAACTGGGGCAAACAGTTTGCCAGACCTTTTCACAAAAATACCCAACACACACAAAGAAGAGCTGGTGGAGGGCTCAAGTGGTAGAGCACCTTCCTAGCAAGTGTCAGGCCCTGAGTTCAAACCCTAGTACTGCAAAACAAAACCAAAAGAAGAAAGTCCCCTGACTGTCTAATAAACATTTGTGACTTTTAGATAATGAGTGACTGTTGAGATTTTTGTTGTTGTTGTTGTTTAGAAGCTGGAGGTTCAATCTACTTAGTTAATCTTCCAAAAATACCACTGGAATAATGTTTACAAAACCAAGTGTGAAATATCTTTTCCATTTATTCAGCTGATGTGAATATTACAGGAAGCTACTTATACATGCTCTTATACATATGTTGATGTAAAAATAAAAGTTCATTTAAAACTGACCTTAAATCTAAAGCTCATTTTGACAATTTTATTATTTTAATTAGGTTAAAATATATAATTTAGATAACTATAAGTAGTTAATTAATGAGCAAATAACATGTGGTCCAAAACTATGCTCAGGGTGTCTCCCCTATAATGAAGCAATTAGATGCAATAAAGAGAAACACATATCGGGATACCATGTATTATAGAGTGTGTTACATACCACTTTAGGAAATTTTCCCTAATCCAGATTAGCTGCATTGAAAGAATTACCTATAATTCTTCTAACATTTCAAAATTTGACAAGGGCTGGCTGAGGGTGTAGGTCAGTGGTAGAGTGCTTTTCTAGCATGCTGGAGGCTCTGGGTTCAATTCCCAGTAGGAACCCTCCTCTTCCACTGCCCCCACATAACATGGTCCCCACCTCATGTTCTGTAATTTATCATGCACATGATCTTGACCACACACAAAACAAAAAAGTTTGGCGCAAGTCCTTGAAAGTATAAGTTTCACACACATAGGAAGTTGAGTGTTGTCTCCAGACACAGAATCTGTCACCAGTAACACTTCCAGTTAATAGCTGATGCATCCCCAAAGAGAACTAATTGGTGGTGCTGTGAATGTTTTCATTTTTAAAGGGTTTTAAATCAGTTGCTTTATTAGCCAATTTTCAAACAACATGGTTCAGGATTTGGGAGAGATGCTTGACAAAGCTTTCCCCTCTGTGTGGCCAGGACATGAAGAAGTGTGCTGCCAGGAGAAACCAGACACACAGAGGAACAATCTACCTGTGGAACTGTCTGGTGCCTTCCCCTCTGCTTAGGGTTAGAATTTATCTGGTTGCTTCCCATTTTTGCTGGACCACACTTAACAAAGAAATCCTCATTTTCAGGCTCTCTGAGGAACAGATACAGTTTTTTGAATAGCATCTTGACATTTGACTTCTTTGTCCCTTTCCATCTCTTTTCCACTCTGCTTGCATAGCCTATTCTGAGAATTAGCTCAGAAGCTTGAGACACAAAAGCACCAGTAGTTCATCTTCTCAGAGCCAACCTTCTCTATCCCCTAGTAGTTGGGAGAACTGAGAGTTCTTCCCTAAGCAAATTCCTTTATCATGAGTTACTTTCCCTTTGCAGGATGGACTCATTTTCTACAAGCCATACACAAGTCATATTTTGAATTTTCCTTCAAAGTATAGTTCTTCAGGGAAATCCATGATTAATTTATCCATGATAGACATTTCTTGTTAAACCAAACTACAAATTAAATGTAAGGCCCCCAACTCAAATGAGCCTAAACTACTCCATTTTGTTTTACTTTGTTTTATGGAAACCATTTTTCTGAATTCAAGTGGAACCCCACTTGCATCTTGTTGACAATGTATTAGACCTCATGATGTCATGGAAAAGATTGTACAAGGTAACAACCACCTTGGCAAAACATTAAGAAACTGCTCACCCCAGCTGCTTCCTGGAACAGCTAGCTGAACCAAAAAACCAAAACATCAACATCTCAAACGCATAAAACCCAACTCTAATTTCATTTTGGGCCCTTACCTCTTAGGTTGGCCCCTTTCCTCCTTTGGAAAGTGAATAAAACTTTACTTCTGGTTAATTTTTTTTTTTTAATTTTTATTTTTTGGTGGCACTGGGGTTTGACCTCAAGGCCTCATGCACTTGCTAGGCTGGCATTCTTACCACTTAAGCCACTCTGCCAGCCCTTCCTATTTCAATTCTTGTTTTTCTGAGAACTCTTTCACACCCTGTGGACCGGCTTCATAGATGGGGACCTAACATTAAATACAGTTAGAAAGGAAATGGTACAACTGAGAGAGCACTGGACCAGAAATTGGGAAACTTGACCTCCATCTCCAACTTGCCAGGCATGTGATCTTGACTTGATTGGCCTCAAATGAACTTCACTTTCCACATACCACACATATACAAATATCAAAAGCTAGCCAATATGGTGATATAATCAATATATGAAATAGTTATGAAAGTGATGAACAGTTATAAACATATTGGTAATAATACATATACACACATTCACAAAGTACATGTATTGATTTGTATAATGCCTCCATGGGATACATTAAAAATATAAGATTATAATATATGTATAGGATTTTAAAAGGTATACATTTAGTTTTTAAAACAGATATTATTCATGAATCTGCCTAGGGTATTTGTCTGAGTTCTGGACATCTGATGCCTTTCAGTCTCTGACAGGTTAGCCAGAGAGGGAAGGTCAAGTTTCTTCTAGCTGTAGGAGATTTAATGAAGTGTTAGACCACCCAGGACTGTTTAATTAATACAGTAGACTACTGTGACTTGTTATGCTTTAAATAATACGCTCTCTTAGAATTTAAATATGTATTAACACACACATACATTTTACATTCATAGAGGGACGATAGTCTTCATACCACCTTATGATTTTAGACCCAGAGGATTAAGCCAGGCTCCTGTCTGCTAGTCCGCTTGGCTTTTAGCATGTTCAATTCTACATGTAGGCAAGTGGTCAGCGATAATCGGGGCCCTCTGACGGGCCATTCTGGGGTTAGCTTGCTAACAGAAACCCTGCAGGGGGTTTCTTTCCACTTGCCCCGGCTGCAGGTGGTTCCGACCCGCCCCCTCCCAGCTGTTCTGCGCATAAAGGGCTGTCTCAAGGAGCCCGCTCCTTTCTGAGCCCCTCCGCTCCTGCAGCGCCGCGGGGCGCGTGGCAGGTGGCAGGTGGCAGGTGGCAGGGGATGGGTTGTGGCGCCAGCAGGAAGGTGGTCTCGGAGCCGCCCGGGCTGGCCCGGGTCAAGCTGGGCGGTCAAAGCCAAGGTAGCGTGGGAGGCGCACCGCCTGGCCCCGAGGCGGTGGCCCTGGCGGCTCAGAGGATGCAGGTGGCTCACTTCAGGGCCAAGTTCGACTCCCGAGTCCTCGCCAGGTAAAGACTCAGGGGAAGCACAGAGGAGGTACTGGCCTGGGGACTGAGTTAAGAAAGATAAAAGCAACTAAGGCTGCCTCAGTGTCCCCGTCAGCTTGCTTAAACTTTGGACAGGTTTCTTCTGCATTATAGAGCTTGGGCCTCCCTAAATTCTTTCTCTGCCCCTCTGAGTTACAGATCTTCTGCAACCCAGGACTGGCTTTTTCAAAGACCTGGGAGCCATCCCTTTTAATTGCATTCAAGGAAGACAGTGTCTATCTCCCAGTGTCTGTGGGAGGGTAGACCCCAACTTCTGGAAGAATCAACTAAGATACACTATGGTCCCAGAGCGACCTCCAAGACTTCAGCACTGGCTTGCTCCAGCGCCTGAAACATCTCTTGGTTTGTATTTAAACGGAGTTGAGTTGACTCTTTCTCCGCTGTTGCAGTCGTTTTGACCCTATTTTGATAGTCTGGAATACAGGCTTTCTTGCTATTTTTTTTTAAGTGTCCAATACAATTTCTCTTTGACATCTGTAAGCAAGGAGCACAGAGATGGGGACAAGAAGAGAGAGGGATTCCTGTCTTCGGAGCTGGAAGGAGGAAGCCTCCCAACCCTAGAACTGCCAGCCACATACTGGGTTTGAATCCAGCCTGAACTGGTTTTGGAAAGGTCTTCTATTTAATTCTAGAAAGTAGGATTTTAGGTAGTGGAATAGAAATAAGATTCTTTCAGTCAAATAGACTTGAGATCCACTCCCATTTCTTCTACCATGTGCCCTTTGTAATGTTTTAAATAATGTTCCTTATTTAATTGTCATGCAGATAGCTAAAATAATAGGCACAATGCATGGCACAAGTCTTCACTTAGATATCAGTATAATGCTTATTATTGTTTTCAGAAAATACCTAGTTGGCCCTAGGTAGGAAATGAAGAAAAGACTGCAGGATGGTTGACCTGAGAACTAAATTCCTAAACTGATAATGGTTGTACACATTTGTAATCTTAACACTGGGGAGGCTGAGACAGAAAGATCTCCAGTTCAAGGCCAGCTGTTTCTAAAAAAACCCAAAAAAATAAAAATAAAAAGGAATTAAATTACTCAGAGTGAGCCAAGTTGGGCATGTTGACCAAGAAAATCATGGACTCTTCTTGTCTTTTCAGCGTTTGGTGGGACACGGTGATGGGTAGCTCAGTTGGCTTCCCTGGTATTTCCTAGAACTGTGTGCTCACTCCATCACAGTGCTTTGTCTAAGTCTATGCGGAGCCATTTCCGGGCTTCCTAGAGAACTTCAAGTACTATCCACTGGGGATAGTAAGCTTAGAGAAGAGTGAAGCTGGCTGATGCAACTGAATTTGAATCTGAGTGGATTTGGGGTCTTGTCACCTGTAGTCAGGGAGACAGTACTGCACTGGTTTATTTTTATCTGCCATCCTGATTCATACCTTCCAGGTAGTTCCACCACTTATAGTGTAAAGGAATCTAAACATTTTAAGGACTTCAGAGACTAACTCAATGCTTTTTCGTGTGTGTGCTGAGAATTGAATCCAGGGCCTCATGCATGCTAGGCAACTGCTCCACCAATTAAGCTGCACACTAGCCTTGAAGGTTCATCTTAAATTGATGAGCAGTTGAGCCCCAGAAGATGAAGTGACTTGTCCAAATTAGTGAAAGAGTTGCATCTTAGAACACAGTTGTGTTTCCTCTCCATTGTGGTTCTATGTTAACTCTTGCAGAATAGAAATGATAGAATTTAAATCTGACTGCATTCTCTTCTAGAGAGTTTATTACAGTTGCTTCTATCCAACAGGTAATGATATTACAGTATTATTATTTTCATGTTTCAATTTTTCTATCCATATTCAAGAACTCCCTGCTTGTAGCAGCTGAGGTTAAAGTTGTACTTCCAACTTATGCAGTCTCTGGGATGATGTGAAATCACACCAGCTACAAAACCGACTTTGATGGTTGCTCTGTGGAAGGTAGAGATGGAGGAGGGAGGGGGAGGAAAGGGAAAGACATCGTCATGTGTTCTCCCCTGCTAGATTCCATCCTCACTTAATGTTTTAAAAATTTTTATGATGATTCAGGAAAAAATAGGTCTTCAGGTTATGATTCTTCCATTCAACATTTATTACTGCCCCTTCTGTGCTATGTACTACACGAGGTCACAGTTATAGGTGATCGATGTCCATGGCCGGCAGAAACTCCCAAGCAAGTCAGTAGTTACAGGAATTTGTTATAGGACATGGCCTAAGGTTGTTAATCAGTGTGAGACCATTTATTTCACTACTCTAAATCTTGGTTTGAAGCCCACTGTTTTTTCCAGTGTCAGATTGCTAGCATTTTTTCTCAAATATTTGATACATGAAGTTTCCCCTAACAGTATTGAATAAAGCTCCTTTGATTTGAGCAAAAGAATATAGTGCCTCAAAAAGAGTAGTTTGTTTGATATCTGATGATTAATTCTGTGAGCAAATGAGTTTGCTGGCAGTTTTGAGAGCATGGTGATAAATAAGTATTTGTAAAGAACTTTCATTCACATTAGATGCAATGTAAAACTTGGCTGATCTGAAAAGCAGTAGAATTGAAATGCCTGCAATTATCTCCTAAATTACACTGGGACTGCACATGAACGAAAAAGCAGAGTTGGACTGGGACGAGAGGAAAGAATCTATTTAAGATTACTAAATTGCTATCTGTTATGATAAGGTAATTGGCCAGAAAATTAAATGTACTGTGTAGAATAAAGCTGTTTTCTGTAAGCTGGTCCAGCCAAATGTCATTTTTATTCACTAAGGACAGGGATATAAGGAAAAATAGGCAAAAGTAAAAATTACAGGAAGAATAAGCTCCTTAAAAAGAAATAAGAGTATTTAAAGTACATTGATATTTGCATTTGAAACTTTGGTATTGAGTATGTGATGTACATAATTACCTTCCCTCTGTGTACTTCCTGGGTATATTTCATCCTTTGGCATCCTTCCCTGAAATTTGAAGAACATTAAGTTATGGTGCAGCTAAGGGAATCTGGATTCTAGTCCCAGATTCCTCAATTTAATCAACAAATTGGCTAACTTTGTTGTTGTTTTGTTTGCTATACTGGTATTTGAACTCAGGGCCTTCAATAACTTGTTCTTTAAATTTCTGTATTTGTACAATGAGAGATCAGGTTAAATCATCCTTTAACATTGTTCCTAGCTGTAAAATATGGATTTTAAGTTTATTCTTTTCTCAGCATTTCTTCAATAAAGGTGAAGGGATAAATTTGATATGATTCTTAAATATAAGTAGACGTTTATGCTGAAAATTCAAAATCAAGAATTCTAGCCTTTGAAATCTGAATAGATTTCCTGGTCTTTCTGTGAAATAATTACTTTATACATTATTGGCATACTACTCCATGTGAGAACTCACTATATTTCTTAGAGATCGCAAATGCAGGAAAGTGGGATAGGGGAGACCCTAACAATATTCCCATCAGAATTGTGAAAACTGCTGTTATAATAGAACAACCAGGTTTACTTTTTCTGTATTAAGAGCTGCTGTGGATGAGGTGTGCCTGGGATTGGGCTCACAGAGTAATCCAAAGAAGGATACTATTTGCACCCTTCGTGTCCTAAGATGGAATCCTCCTTCTTTTCAGAAGTTTTAAACAGAGTGAGCCTTTTCTCCACCTGGTGTGGTTAAGGAATGACAAAAACAAGTGCTGGAGGAAGGAAAGAAAAAAATGGAGGTCTTAAAATTCTTTGAGAAAATTTTGTAAAACACATTTGAAGGGATTGGATTTGAATCCTATTGATTCTACCTACACTACATGGGGCCATGGCAAGTCACTTCTTTGTTTTTAGCTCTAATTTTTTTATCTGAAAAAGAGAGCTATTATTGTATCACCTATCAGGTTTTTAAAAAATAATTATTGGTGCATAGTAAATGTTAGCCATTGTTAAGTCTATTTGCCGGTTATCTTTATATCAGTTGCTTCCCTTTCAACAGAGGATTTGGAGTGGCTTTGAAAAACAAATGCGAGCAATAATAAACAGGGTATCCTAATGGGGGGTATAAGGATAGAAAAAATTATATACAACAGGGACAAATGTTGGTGAGGATGTGGGGAAAAAGGAACCCTCATACACAGTTTATGGGAATGTAAATTAGTACAACCGTTATGGAAAACAGTATGGAAGCTCCTCCAAAAACTGAAACTAGAATTGCCATATGATTCAGCAATACCACTGCTAGGGATATCCCAAAGGAATGTAAGTCAGGTTACAATAAAGACACCATACACCATGTTTATTGCAGCATTATTCACAATAGCTAAGCTATGGAAACAGCCAAGATGCCCCTCTACTGGTAAGTGTATTAATGTGCAATGGAATTTTATTTAGCCATAAAGAAGAATGAAATTTTGTTGTTTGCAGATAAATGTATGGAACTGGAGAACACCATTTTAAGTGAAGTTAGCCAGGCTCAGAAGGACATAAGCTGCATGTTTTCTCCCATATGTGGAAAATAGGCCCAATACAAATGCAAGCAATGTTTTATATATATATACACACAAATATATATAGAACATGCACCCAAAAGTGGGACTGGTAGAGGAGACTAAGAGAGAGGGAAAAGAAGGAAAGAAAAAGATAGAGAATAATAATGAAGTACACCACATCTGTGTCAGAACAAGACACAAGGAAACACTGAAAACCATTAAATAATGCAGGATAAGGGGAAAAGGGTGAGGAAGTACAGTGGAAGGGGGTTACATTGACTTAAGCACAATGCATATACAGGTATAATACCAAGGCAAAATTCCCACTGAACAATGGACATCTAAACAATGAACACAAGAATGAAAAACAGGTCACACTAAGGGGAGGGCACTAACAGAAGGGGGCAGGTAAAGGAAGAGTGGAAAGAAGGTGAAATCACCATAAGAAGGGGTCCAAAGTAGAAAGGAAAAAAAAGGGTTGAACTAATTTGGGCTATAATACATACATACTTGGAAATGTCATAATGAAATTCCTTGTATAGCTATCTGAGACAAACTAAAATGTCTTTTTTCAAAAATGAAGGACAGGAATGTAAAACAGATCCTGTCTGAAGGTTGGACCAGTGGATGGGGGGAGGATGTAAAGAAAGGGTGAAGGAGGGTGAATATGATAGAAATATTTTATACTCATATATGAAAATGGAACAATGAGACCTGTTGAAACTATTCTAAGAAAGGGAGAGGCAGGATAAAAGAGAATGATGGAGGGCGTAAATTTAATTAAGATACATTGTAAGCACTTTTGTAAATGTTACAATGTACCCCCAGTACAACAATAATATGCTAATAACAATAAAATAAAATAAACTTAAATAAAGCATGGACTTCTATAATTTTGAGGGCTGGCTCAAATGGTAGAGTGTCTGCCTAGCAAGAGTGGAGGCCTGAGATTTACAAAATACATGTATATATATTTGTGAAGGGTCACTTCAGAGATAAATAACTTTGATTTTCTTCCCAACAGATACGACATTAAAGCTCTCATTGGGACAGGGAGTTTCAGCAAGGTTGTCAGGGTGGAGCAGAAGACCACCAAGAAACCTTTTGCCATAAAAGTGATGGAAACCCAGGGGAGGGAAGGCCAGGAAGCATGCGCGGCTGAGCTCAGCGTCTTGAGGCGAGTGAGCCATCGCTACATTGTCCGGCTCATGGAGATCTTTGAGACTCAGGATCGAGTCTATATGGTGATGGAGCTGGCAACAGGAGGGGAACTCTTGGACCGACTCATTGTTCAGGGATCCTTTACGGAGCGGGATGCGGTCAGAATCCTCCAGATGGTTGTTGACGGTATTAGGTATTTGCACGCTTTGAGAATAACTCACAGGGACTTAAAGCCTGAAAATCTCTTATACTATCACCCTGGTGCTGAGTCGAAAATTTTAATCACAGATTTTGGTTTGGCACACTCTGGGAACAAAAGTGGTGACTGGTCGATGAGGACCCTCTGTGGGACTCCAGAGTACATAGCCCCTGAGGTTCTGTTAAGAAAAGCCTATACCAGTACTGTTGACATGTGGGCTGTAGGTGTGATCACATACGTTTTACTTAGCGGATCCCTGCCTTTTGATGATGAAAGCCACACAAGGCTTTGCAGGAAGATTCTGAAAGGCAAATATAATTACACAGGAGAGGTAAGAGATCATTTATTTATTCCTATTGTGTTGACCAAGAAGAGAGTTTCTCAGCCGGCACTGCTGACATTTAGATGGATAATTCTGTACAGGGGAGGGTCTGTCCTGTGCATTGTAGGATGGTTAGCAGCATTCCCTGGCCTCTACCCACTAGATACCAGTAACACACAGTTCCCAGCTGTGACACCCAAAGACATCAGTGCTAAATGTCCCTTTCTGGGCAAAGCTGCCCCTGGCTGAGAGCCATTGGTTCTCAAGGGCCTTGATTACTGAGCTGTCTGTGGTTAGCACTTGACATTGATAATCACATAGATAAGTGTGTTAACCTGAAGCTTTTTCTTCACTCAACATGCAGATTCTCAGTGCTCAGAAGCTCAGCATGGAGCTTGGGTGTTTGGCGACAGATTTTCTGCCTTAAATCTAGAAGACTGAGCCCTTCTTATGTAGTGTTTCCCCAGTGAAATGTGTAACCTCACAGCTTGTGTGAAATATTTATCCTTTGTATACACTTGGAACTCCCAGTGAGCATGGTGTGTTAACTTTTTGTTGTTTTGGGTAGGGAAGGACAGTTGCCAATTCTTATTGTGAGGGAAGCCCGACAAAATAGGAAGTTTATTTTATGTAGGGCAAGTGAACAAATTTGTTTTACTTTTAATTTCTCATTAAGAAAAATATCAGTGGGCTGGTGGAGCGGCTCAAGCAGTAGAGCCTAGCAAGCATGAGGACCTGAGTTCAAACACCTGTACTGGCAAAATTAAAAAATAAAAAAAAAAAAGAAAGAAAAATATCAGTAGCTTGATTATACCTACTTAAAAACATCTATATGGACTGCAGTATGTTAAGCAAAATTAAAATTAAATAACAAATTAAAAACAATATTTTCCATACTCTGATAGAACTTATGAATATGTTTTTTCAAAGCTCATGCAAAGTAATACATAAGAATTAAAACTTACATAGGGAAGTAGGAAAGATAGGAAGAATTCAGATAATGTAACAGTATTGATTGTTAAAAGTCTGAAAGAGTCCAGCTCCTCTAATGACCAAAGAAATGAAAATGATAATGAAATTGATGAAGATAAAAAACCCCAACTTGATTCTGATCATTGCTATTAAACGTACTAAGAGATTGGCTTTCTCATTCATTGCTGGTTAAAGGTAAATTATACAAGGTTCCTGGAAAGTAGTTTGAACATATACATCTAGAACTATAAAAATTTATGTATTTTAATTAATAATACAATTTCCCAGAATCTGAGGAAGTAATTCCAGATTCAGAAAAGGTTTCAGTATAAAATATCTGAACTATATACAAACATTCTCCAAAAGAATGTTTAAATAAAACTGGAGCATCCATATGATGGAGTCTGATGGACCCTAAATGGTACATGTTAAAGAACCATAGGACATTGGAAAATGTTCACAATGTACTGCATGTGGAGAAAAAGCAGGCTAAAAACTATGCAGTATGGTCACAGTTATGTGGGAAAATGTATGCCTAGAAAAAAACGGAGGAAATATGATAAAATGTTAACAGAACTGGCCTCCTGGTTTGGGTATTGGTGATCATCTTGTTTTTTTCTTTATAGTTTGAGTATCTTTATATATTTGTTTTTGTTTTGTTTACCAAGAACACACATTTCTGTTTTGGTTATCTATTGTAAAAACAAACCATGGTAAAACCACCACCATTTTATCATGACTCATGATTCTGTGATTCAACTTTGTCAGTCTTCTGCATCACATGCTAGGGGGCAAGGCTGCAGCCATCAGGGGTTTGCCTGGGATAGAATATCCTGGAGGGCCCACTCAAATGCCTGACAAGATATCTTGGTGGGGATGGCTGGAAACCTGGATTCAACTGGGTCATAGGGGTCATGATCTCTCTTTTCATCTTCTCTGTACATCTCAGGGCACCTTTATCTCAATGTAGTTTCTCCAGCAGACAGTCTGATTTCTTACATGTCAGTTAAGGGGTTCTCTTCCTTCCTTCCTTCCTTCCTTCCTTCCTTCCTTCCTTCCTTCCTTCCTTCCTTCCTTCCTTCCTTCCTTCCTTCCTTCCTTCTTTCCTTCCTTCCTCCATCCCGCCCTCTCTCTCTTTCTCTTTTACTTTGGTAGTATTGGGGTTTGAATTTAGGGCCTCATGTTGGTTAGGAGACAGGTCTGTTAACACTTGAACCACACCTCCAGCCTGTTTTATTTTAACTATTTTTTAGATAGGTTTTTGAGACTTTGTCTAGGGCCAGCCTGGTCTGCAATCCTTCTACCTATGCTTCCTGAATAACTGGGGTTTTAGAGCTTCTAAAGGAATACTCCGAGAGAGAGACAGTGAAAGCTGCCGTTATCATCAAGGCATGGCCTTACTTCTGCCTCAATTCTACTGGTTACTGAGTTTTGGGCCAGCCATGACTTATTTAGTGGAGAGGGAAACCACACAGGGTGTGAGAAAGTGTGTGGTCCATTAGGGGCCATGTTTAGACTAGATGTTACAATTACTTTTCTTATGTGAAAAAATAATAAAAATATGTTCTGCTTGAAAGGACTTTTGTCAAGTTTAATTCAGAAGATTTGTAATGGTGGGTGGAAAAGTAGCTATGTTATCTGCTCCTTGACTGTTTTGCACTTCTTGATTCTGTGATCATCAGTGTCATTAGTGGAGTTAAGGAGAAAAAAATTATCTACCTAATGTTTTTAGAGATCCGTCAGTATCTGGATTTAATATTATGTTTTTATTGTTTAGGCTATGTTTTCTGAGGGGTATGTTGTAGGAATTAGGTTTTTTGGGGGGACAGTTTCAGCTTTGGCTGAAGGGATAAAGCACAATTTAAGGTTTGCTCTGTTGATTGGGAAAGAAAGAAGAAAAAAGAATTAGGTATCTATGATACAAAGATGATATATAGAATCTCTGCTATTTAACTTGAGGAAGTTTACTAGTTGCTAGTTTACTGCTAGCAGTCATGAAGAAGTTAATCTGTCCTTTTGAACATACTTTCATAAAATTTGATTGGAAAGTCTTGAGTTAAATCACACCAAGACCATATACTAATGTTAAAGAAAGAAGGAAAAATGCAAGTCAGAGAATTGTCACCAATATACATAGTTTTTCTTTTCCCTCCCTCCCTTTCTTCCTTCCTTCCTTCTTTATGGCTCAGAAATTCTGCAATTTTTAGACTTGTTTGAATAATAAGCTTTGGCTTAAGATCTTTTTTTCTAGCACACCAGTTACGTTATTTTCTGAAACTATATTTTTAATGTGTATTCATTTGTAGTCATTTTAATGAACTCTCCAAAAACCTCTCTGCACGCATTTTATATTCTTTCCAGACGATTCAGTTGCGTATCTTAAAATGTCCCATTGGAGACATCTAATTTAACAATCATTTAAATAGTCTTGAGACCAGATAAATGTGTCTGGATTCAGGGCCAAATAGTCTAGCCAGAATCCAAGGGCACACCATTGTGTCAGCCCCAGATGGGGCTCCCATTTTTGAATATTTAACAAATATGTTCATTTATTTTATGACTTCTGTTTTTTTGGGATAAGTATTTCTCATATCTTTTACTTAAATTAACTGACAAAAAAAAAAAAAGAAAAGAAAGAAGAGTAATCCCCTTATTGCTTTCCTGTTATTCAAATTCTAGGTTAATACAACTCTAAGAGATTGTGTTATGTCTATGTCTATGCTTTTTGATACACAGGCAAAGACAGTACATTATAAAAATATCCTTATCTTTACTAGGAGATAATATACTTTTAAAAACACACATAAATTAGAAATTGTGTTTCAAAGGCAGCAAATACACAGGCAATTTTCTGAATGGTTCTCCTTTGTAAAGGACCAGGCTACAAAACTATTTTTTTTAAAGTATGCTCTAAGTGTTGCTAGGTAATGCAGAAAACATGTTTAAGTGTAAAGCTATAGCCTACTTGTCCCTGTCTTTACAAATGCCACTACTAATTGCTCCAATTGAGCTTAACATATATGCAAATGCTGTGTATATTGACAGAATGAGTATGGGAAACATCCAACAGCTAGTTGTGCATATTTTACTGTGTCCAAGGTCTGCTACCTGCTGAATTCCATTTGTATCAACTGATTGGGACCAAAGGGTGCCCTGTGTGTTTGAGGAATTCGCTACAGGAGGATCCTCTGAATTGCCCTTATTGTTAGTCCCCTTCTCTCTCTAGCCTGTGGTTGTGGAGGCATCCTGTCTCCAGAGTAAGCTTTCATAGGGAGAGAAAATTGGGGATTCCTCAATCCATCCCACTTTCCACTCCAGCTCATTCTCAGGGTCACGGGGACTGTATGAGATGACCACGGTGAGGTGAAAGCTACTCCCTAATTGATGTCCTTCAACCAAAATATGCGGCTGAGCTTTGTCTGGCTCTGTACATGTGATGTGGGAACTTGTATGGCTGATGGTACCATGCTGGACAGATGACTGGAAAGAATTCTCACTCTCTGGTCAGCTTGAAAGAAGATTTCTGTGTTCATAGGTATTTTTCTTTTCGCCTTTCTTAAAACTGGGTTTTAACTATAATGACATAGTATCCAAACTGCTAATTTGAAAAAAGTATTTTGGATTTGATAGTCATTGGATAGGCATTGGTCTATCTCAGATTAAGCATCTCTGTATTTGTGTGTATTCATTTATTTATTTATTTTCTCAGCCTTGGCCAAGTATTTCCCACTTAGCGAAGGACTTCATAGACAAACTACTGATTTTGGAGGCTAGTCATCGGATGTCAGCTGGCCAGGCCCTGGACCATCCCTGGGTCATCAGCATGGCCGCAGGGGCTTCCATGAAGAACCTCCAGAGAGCCATTTCCCGGAACCTCAGGTGGAGAGCATCACCCTCCTCTCAGAGTCCCAGGTCTGCAGAGTCTTCCAAATCATGTTATTCTTACAAAGTGAAGCACATGTGGAGCCAGAGAGAGCTAGGAATAGCAGGATCTCCACTCTCTGCACTTTTGTGAGCAGGTGACCTCCAAAATGTTTTTGTTCAATTTGAAGCCAGCTGCATTAACTTCATTTACACTATTCAGTCAAGAGGGGACATTTCACCATGATTAGGATACTCTAAAGCTCAAAGGAATGGGAACCTGTCAGTAGTGTTGGATAATCTTGACCTTTCTTTTGACATTTTTTGGTATATCTATATTTATTTCCTGAATAGATATTGCTACAAATGATTAAGAATATAGTAAATACTAGACACATTTAGTTAACTTCAAATAGGAAAGGAAGAAAATCTCTTAGAAGTTGAGCAGATAAAGTGAAACATAATATAAAAATAAGAAATAAATATATGAAAGAACGATGAATTAGAGACACAGTAGATATAGTTAGATTTGCTGAATAAATGTATTTATTGTGAAATTACTGAATTCTTTTTAAGACACATTTTATGGTGTTAACCAGGTAACAATATAGTTGCAAGTACCACTAATCTTACATTTAGTCTGCAAACATTTATGGAAAATTGCTAATTGTGGGTCATGTAAAGAACTTTATGATACAATTTCTGTCCATCAGAAAGTGACACTGTTATTGGGACATTACTACTGAAAAATGGAAATTTTGCAGAATTAGACAGTAGGTATGTTTTTAATGTTAACATTCATCACCCACCAGAGTTTACAAAAGGTGTGTGTTCATCTTACTTCTTTTTCCAACTATGAACTCTTTTTTCACTGGTTTCTTCTATAATTATTTAGTGAAATATCTTAATGACTCTACATTTCCACCACAACACACTCATAAGCAGTGCATTAAGAGAGGTAAAGTCCAAAACTCAGATTTCAGGCAAGGTACACATGGCCTGATCCCTGCTACAGTATATTTTATTTTATTTTTTATTTTTGGTGGTACTAGGGTTTGAACTTAGGGCTTTGTGTTTGATAAACAGGTGCCCTACTGCTTGAGTCAGGCCTTCAGCTCTTTTTTCTCTGGTTATTTTGAAGATGGTGGTCTCACTTTTTGCCCAGGCTGGCCTGGACCACTATCTTCCTATTTTAAGTTTCTGCAGTCACTGGGATGACAGGTGTGTGACACCATACTAAGCTTTTTTTCTATTCAGATGAGGTCTCACAAACTTTTTTTGCGTGGACTGACCTGAAACCACAATTCTCCCAATTACAGGTATGAGCCACCAGCACCTGGCTCCTAATACAGGATATTTTTATAAAATGACATAAAGATTAGAATATTATAAATTATGTCTGTGAATCACTGATATGAATGGACAAATACAGTAAATCAACCAATATCATTAGTTGATATTACTTAATTCATTGTATTAGTTATAATAATAAGATATAGATAATGCCACTATAATAATAAAATTAGTCTTATTTTATTTTTCTGTCTTAGGCTTTCTATAAAATAGCTATCTGTGTATAGATAAACATGAATGTGTAATTAGGGCTACAAATATTTTTTCTTCAGTTATAACACTGCGTTACATAGGACAAATTACGGGTCAACTCTACTAATAGAGAGTGAACACTAAGAAAAATAATGGACAAGTAAAATGGACAAGTATTTTGACAGCTAGTTCATAAAAATGCAGATAAGTAATAAGTACATGAAGAAATGCTCAATTTCATGCAAATTTTACCAGATATAAACAATAGAGACAGTACTTTTCCACCTACCAGATTGGAATAATTTACAACTTGCACAATACATATGGTGGGAGACTGAAAGAATGCAGATACTCATCAGTGCCATCTCATTGCAGGGAGGGGGGCGGGGGGGAGGGAGGCAGTGATAACTATTCAAATTAAAAATGCCAGGTGTGCTGGCTCACAGCGGTAATCCTATTTGGGTGGCTGAGATTAGGGGGATTGCTTGGACAAATAGTTTGAGATCCCATCTCCAAAATAACCAGAGCAAAATAGACTGGAGGTGTGACTCAAGCAGTTGAGGCCTGCTTTGCAAGCATGAAGCCCTGCGTTCATATCTCCCCAGTCCCCAATTCCAGTAAACAGGAATTGTAAGTAGATGCCTTGTAGCAGGGTATCTCATAGGGTGTTGCAGGTACGCAAAGGGTTGCAGTTTATGCAGCTATTCACCATGAGGCAGTAAATCTGTTATGTTGTGTGATTTGTCATTGTGTTAAATGAGAAAGCTGGATGCAGAGGAGTGTCACAATACGATCTCCTTGTCTGGAAGTTTGAAAGATTGGTAAGAACTGGACAAAGCTGTTGATTATTTCCAGGAAAAAAACAGGAAGTTTTGGATGAGAGGGAAAAGTTTACTTTTCATTTCACATGTATATCCACCTTGAAAATTTTAAATTGACGTTATTTGCTTCAAGTCTACAGTAAGAAAGAAATGCAATTAAAAAAAGTCAAGTGGCAGAGGGAAGTAATTGAAAATGGAGATGCTTGAATAAGCAGCCCTCCAGGAACTGGGGGCTGGCAACTCAAATGTAAAAACTGGTTCTTAGTTAGGGGATGTTTTATACAATTACCATTAAAAACCTTAAGAATAAAAAAAAAAAACCCAGAATTTGTAATGCTAATATTATCAGATTTCTTAAATGATTAGAAAACAGTTTTTAAAAATATACAAAGAGATGTAGCATGTAACCATGTGATTTTATCCTAATATTTATTGAGTACTTACTGTTCTGGGCAGGATGTGTGTCACACATCTGTAGTCCCAGCTATGTGGGAGGATCGAGGTTTGGGGCCACCATAGCAAAAAGTTAGAAAGATCCTATCTCAACAAACAGGTGGGGCATGGTGGCATACATCTGTAATCCCAGCTATGCAGGAAGCATAGGTAGGAGGATCATAGACTAGCTTGCCCTGGGCAAAAGTAAGAAAATTTATCTGAAAAGTAACTAAAGCAAAAAGGACTGAGATGTGGCTAAAGTGGTAGAGCACAGCCTATCATGTAGCGAAACAAGGCAACAAAACAAAACAAAAAACAAACTTTGCCAAGTACCATGTGAAGACTTTTGACATGTTATTTCATTGTCCCTCAGACACACCTTTAGGCAAGTACTATTCTTCAAGTCCAAAGGCAGGACTGGGTTACTGCCCTGGCAACAGAGGGTTTGAAGCAGAGCAAGAAGTGTGGCCTTGGAGAGGTGACACTGGGATGGGCAGATGGGTCAACACAGACACAGAGGAGAACAGCAGGGACTTTGGACTTCAGGGAGACTGGGGCAGAGGGGACAAAGAGAAACCCAGATGAGTGGTCAGGAAAAGAAGGATCAGGCACTCAGGTAGAGGGAGACAACAGGTGTCAGAGTCTCCAAGGAGGGGCTTGGCCCCTAGCCAAAGAGTCTCAGCGTCAGAGTGTTGATCACTTGGTACCTGCAGGACCTGTGGGATGGAGGTTCGGAGAGGTAGACAGTGGCTCTTGACTCCTACATTTTTTAAATTCTCAGAGGTCAGGGACCAGGGATCTGGTGTTATTTACTTTGGAAACCCCAGGACCGGGTAGCCTGCACATAGCAGACAGAGTTTGAAAATGAACTGTAGACTGTTTTCAGCATTCCCTTCCCCCCCACTGCATCTCTGTTCAGCAGCTAAAATTCCATTGAAGATCTCAGGCGCTTGGCCACTTGTAGTGGTTGGGTGAAGGGGATGGGAAAAAGAGTGATAAGATGGATAGGCACAGATGCCAGCAGGATACACACTGGGAACCTTTTTATTTTATTTTTTCTTTTTGGTGGAACTGGAGTTTGAACTTAGGGCTTTGAACTTCCAGAGCAGGCACTTACAAAGCAGGCACTCTACTGCTTGAGCCACACTTCCAGTTCATTTTGCTCTGGTTATTTTGGAGATAGGTACTATTTGCCCAGGCTGTCCTGCTCTCAGCCTAAGTAGCTAGGATTACAGGTGTGAACCACTAGCGCCCTGCTGGGAACTTTCATTAGTAGGAAAGAATCCTCTCTTTGTTGCTGAGTGCTCCTCTAACATTTAAGGGTCTTGAATGGAAGGTTGTGGTTGTTTAGTTTTTTTCTCCTCAACTTTAATAAAGTTCTTACAAATGAACTCAGATTGATTTTAACAGTTTCTGTGATAAGTTCATCGTTAATTTCTTATGTCAATTTCATGTGACAAGGAACTTCTGTGTGATAATTTATGTCCCAAGGCGGAGTTCTCCCCATTCTCCTTTCCCTTTCGCCAACAAACAGACTGACAAGCAAATCAATGAAGCAATAATATCGCCGTTTTAATATCGTTTTCAAATAAAAAGATTTTTGACAATGCTACTAATTAGACATATCTCGTTAGTCTTCTTGTGAACTCCTGGGAGAAAAGTATAAACTAGCACTGTTCATTAGTTTTGGCTCTATTCTGCCATCATCTGGTGAAATCAGGTATTGCAATTCAATTTCTAAACTGGGATTTCTTTATGTGCTCAGGATAATATGAACAGAATGAAAAGAACGCCCAGATTCTTCCATAAGCATGTTGAGCCTCACTTTTACTTTATAAGTTCCCTGCCTTATTACTCTCATGAAATCACTTCTACTTATTTCTAATAGGAAAAACAAGTTTCTCCCGAACTATAATATTAACTTTCACCACTGCCTAATACCATTTAGGTTTTGTGTCGCTTATTATTTGTCCTGAGTTCTGTTACCTATTTCATTTTTTGGTGGTACTTGGGTTTGAACTCAGGGCCTCACACTTACTAGGCAGTCACGCCACCATTTGAGCCACTTCCCCCAGCCCTTCTGTGATCTTAGTATTTTCTCTTTTACCCTTTTCCTTCCTGCTTTTTGAGGGATGGTATTGGAGATTAAACTCAGATCCTTAAGCTTCCTAGGCAAGTACACTATCACTTGAGCAATTCCCCATTCAGGACTTTTTCTTTTAGTTTGTTTTTCAGATAGGTTCTCCAGTCTGGACCAGCCTCAGACAGTGATCCTCCTACCTCTACCTCCTGAGTGGCTGGGATTACAGGCCTTTATCACCTTGTCCTTCTCTCTTTCACACCCTTTCCATGTCTCTTGGCTTATGTGATAGCTTGTTGTCATTTTTATTTGTCATAGTTTTAAAATGTTTGTCCAAAAGACCAACTTTCCATGAAATGTGAGAATGTTGGTGGCTATACTCTGAGGAGTCGAGTCCCATGTTGGAATGACATAATCTGAATAATAGAAACTGTGCTCATGTGAATTGTATTTAGTTATTTTTTCATACTGATACAAACCATACCATTGCTTATTAACCACATATAAATAGGTGATGGTGAATAATCTCAAACTTGTGTAAAATTCTAGAAAGTTAAAATAATTTGGCTAAAGTACAAACTGCTTCAATTTAATATGACAAATAGTTATTGATTAGTGCTTGACGTATTTTTTCAGTCTGTCACAGAAGTTTTGCTTTTCTAAAATCACTTAACCAAGAGTTAAATTCACAGCGAACATTTCTAAGACCTAAAACATGACTTGATATGTGTTTGAATCTTGAGACCTATGCTGGAGAATTAGTATCCAGAGCTGCTGTAAGAAGCAACCACAATCTGGGAGGCTGAAAGCAACAGAAATTTGTTCTCTGATGGTTCTGGAACTATTAACAGTTTGGTTCCTTCGGGAGGCTCTGAGGGAGAACCTGCTCCATGCCTTTCTCCTCTTCTGATTGCTGACTCTTGTAAGCTGTCCTCAGTGTTCCTTGGCTGTGGCTGCCCTCCATTTTCTGCTTTCGTCTCTCCACTTGGTTTACCCCTCTGTGTCACCTTTCCATCTCCTCAAATTGTCTTTCCATTTTTCTTTCCTTCTTTTTTTGGCTGTGCTAGAGATCAAACCCAGGGCCTTACACATGCTAGGCAAATGCTCTTCCACTGAGTTATATTCCCAGCCTCTCTTCTCTCTTTTATAAGGATAGTCATCATAAGACTTAGGGCCCATCCTAGTTCAGGATGATCTCAGGTCTAGATCTTTACCTTAACAACACCTGAAGAAACCCTTATCTCAACTAAGAGCACAGGTTCTGCTTGGATATGTCTTTAGGGATCACAAATAAAACCCATCATAGATGGAAATTGTTGCCTATGATTTGTAGCTCTGGAGAAAATACGTGATATCTTACCTGAGAACTGACTTCCTAAGTGATTATTTTCCTTGTTCTTTGCCACTGGTCTTGGCTTTGAGTATCTACTTTTAATATTTATAAAATGATGCTTTTAGAGTTAACAAGTGGATTTGTGTGGAATGATGTTATACATAATTGTTCCAATTCTATAAAGTTGTATTTGTATTTAATATCAATTTAGGAAGAGAGAATTTTGTCTCTTGCAAATAATAAATTCAAGAGATCAGATATTCCAGAATTATTGACTTTCCTATTATAAATATTTTAAGGTATTTTATATGAATACAGATATAAATAAAGTGAAAGTCATTTTGAACTGAGTGGAATAGGTGTGCAAGAGAAAATAGAAGAAAAAAAGAAGGGATAGGAAGGTGCTAGAAGGTAAAGTTATTATACAGACATTCAAAATAAAAATTTAAAAACAAATTGTCAACAGTAATTTCTAAGGATAAGCTTCATATGTGACTACCAGTTTTCTAGTGATTCATTCAAAGAAGTAAGCAGGTGCATGCCTCAGAATATCCAAAAAAATTAAAATAAATGAATTTTAGTTAGTTGTTAAGGGTCAGCTTCCATGTCATACAAGTAATATTCCAAAATCATTTCTTGCTGCCATTTTGGTTGGTAGTTCACAGTGTGCTTATGGCCAGCACCTGGCTGCCGTGCAGTGCTAGCTTGGGGCACGATCCTGTGGTCTAGTGCAGGAAGGGACATAAAGCCATGTTGCACACATGCTGGAGAGAAACGGCTTCTCCTCCACCTGGAGCGAGGATGAGGAAGCATCTTTGGAGGCCACCCAGATGTTTTCCAGAAATTGGAACCAGCTGCTCAAAGGAAAAGGCAAACAAGTCACCCAAACTCCAGGACAAATCTATGGATAATTTATAATGATATATTGTAAGAACTTTTGCAAATGCCACAATGTACCCTCAGCACAACAATAATAATAACAACAAAAAAAGTAAAGGTAGAACATACAAAAACAGAAAAATCTTACTAATATAAACTTTTTTTTTGTGGCACTGGGGTTTGAACTCAGGGCTTCATGCTTGGTAGGCAGGTGCTCTACCACTTGAGCCACTCTACAAGCCCTAGAAAAATTGTAAAGTAGCTGTGCCAAAATAATTCTGATTTTAAAAAAATTCAATAAAGCCACATATAACTTTTACTATTAAGATTCCTTCTTGGTGTACCTTCTTCTAAAATAAATTGATATAAACAACTGTTTATAGGATGTGGAACATAGAATTAATATCCTTTTATTGGCTACAAGTTGGGAATAACCTAATAAAAGGAGAAATTTGATTTTAAAATAAATC
Source organism: Castor canadensis (assembly GCF_047511655.1). NCBI lineage: Eukaryota > Metazoa > Chordata > Mammalia > Rodentia > Castoridae > Castor > Castor canadensis. The sequence goes on along the minus strand of NC_133388.1, from coordinate 148,401,356 downwards.
ACTAGTCCTTCTTCCAGCAGTTATCAGATATAGGTTCATTAATCTATTAAAAGCATACCTAACTGGGCATGTGGATCATGTCTATAATCTCAGTACTTAGGAAGCTGAGGCAGGAAGATCATGAGTTCCAGGCCAGCCTGAGCTACAGAGCAAGACCTTCTCTCAAAACAAATAAAACCGAAACAACAACAGAGTATCTAGGGAATGAGGGTATAGCTCACTGGTAGAGTATGTGCTTAGCATACACAAAGCCTTGAGTTCAATTTCCAGAACAACAACAACAAAAACCAGCATATCTAACCTGTGAGAAAAGCTTCTTAATATAAATTTGTAACAGTTGCTACCTATGACTTTATTTTAGATGTTTCCTTATTAACTATTAATATTAATATTTTCACTTTAAATTTTTATTTAATAAAATAAGTGATCTAGACCCAAAGAGCATCTACTCACATTGGCCAGGGAAAACCCCTGTCTAAGCAAAAGGGCAAGAAGCTTTTCCTTGGGCAACTTCCCTCAGCAGGACCAGACAAAACCCAATTCCATTTGCTTCCCATGATACTGGAAGGTTTGGGATGGGTTGAAGGATCATGGATTTTTATATGAGTTCTTGACCACACACACCTCCTGTCCCCTTCAACACCAGCATTCAGAAGTAGGGCAGAGTCCATGCAGGAGGGTGCAGGTTTGCTCCGTGTGTGGGAAGCTGTCCAGGGGATTAACGAGTGGGCTCAGCTGGGTGGTTCTCTGGATGCAGAGGCAGAGATCTGCTTGTTCTTGTAAACTGGCTAAAGTTAGCCTCATGTCCCAGGCTGTCCTCCTGGTACCAGCTTGGTGGCTGTGGCCATTGTTTAGAGCAACTTCAGAAGAGCCTGCTTCACACCGTGCCAGGGGTAGCTTTAGTTAGTGAAGGTCAGAGCTGGACAACTTGGTGTTAGCATTGTTTCAGTGCTAAGAATACTCCCTGCCACAATAAATGCCATCTTCCCATTTCCTGTGTGGGGTAGGAGCAAGCAGAAGAGTGAGCAAGGGGGACAGTATAGGAAAGTGTTTCATGGGCTTTGGGTAGAGACCTGTGCTCATAAGAAAAAGAGAAAGCATAAGGGAAGGGTGTCAGAATATGTCTACTTCTTATTTACACTGGACATTGTTACAGCAACCAAGGACTCATCTTCCCTGGCCAGTGTTAATCTGCAGCAAAGCTCTCCCTCAGAGTGGAGAAGCCACCTGAGAGATTGTGAGTCACAGTTAGGGTCTGAGGGGATCACTAATCCAGGCTCCTGCCAAGACAAGGGACCTGGGACGGATTGGCACTTTATGGAGGGATTGCCTGTCAACATTGGTGTTCGCAGACAAAGCAGGTGACACTAAGAGCTGGGTGGACAGGTTCATTGTTCTCTGTCAGGAAAGCCAGGGAGGAAGGTGGCAATTTGGATGTGGCTGAGCACAAATGCCAACCATAAGTGGTCTGTGTGCAAAAGCCAGCTGTGCACTGCCCCAGAGGGAGCCATCTTCCATGAGAAATCAAGATTCTGGAAGCAACTGTTTTTTATATTTAAGCACTGGTGATTCTGAAAATGAGGCCTTCTTCAGAAAGGGCACCTGTGGCTGCTGGACAGGAAAAGACAGAAAGGTAAAATCAGTCCAGGCCTGATCAAGCTTCACACATCAAGAGGGAAAGTGTGCTCTTATTCAGCAATATTCTACTGTATTTTTCTTGTGTATGAAAAAAAAAAAAGAGGGACGTGTGAACACGGTCTTATCAAAAGCCTACATGTGGTCGGTAGATGGATTAGACATGAACATCATAATTAGAAAATGCAGCCTTTGATACGCTGTCTTCATTGTAATGTACACATGCAAGTGAGGAGCCTTTTACAACTGTTGACAGCCACTAAAACCAAGGAGAGGAATAAATCTCATTTGGAAACCTCTATTTGTAAGTTGCAAAGTGTTAAACAAGGTTTTCTTCTTTTTTTTTACATTCAATTTAATTTTTTAAATTGAGGTAAAATTGGCTTACAGTGAAATGCATAAATCATAATGGTACAATTCAATGAGTTTTAGCAAACATTCAGACATCTAACACCATAATTAAAATATTTTCATCACCCTAAAATGTCCATTAACATCTGTGGGATCTATGTAGTGGTATGCTTCTTGCATTCCTGATTTTAACAATTTATGTTTTCTCTTCCTTTTTCTTGATCAATTTTTTTATTCCTTTCTGTTCTGTGCTCTCCATTGTTTGTACATTTTTTATCATATTGATTTCTGTTCTTTATTATTTCTTATCTTGTATTTTTCCTTTCATTTCCTCTTTTTCCACGTTCTGGAAATCTCTCTCCATTTTGTAATATAAGCACTTAAATGATATCTGTTGAAACTATTCCAGGAATGAGGGGAGGAGGAATAAAGGAGAATGGTAGAGGAGTGAACTCAAGTATCAAGGTTTTCTTCTTTTTTTTGAGACAGGGTCTCACCACATAGCCCAGACTGACTTTGAAGTCATTGTCTTCCCACTTTATTGACCTCTGGGATTGCAGCTTAAACAAGGTTTTTCACAATAATGATGCATAATTAATGGTATTAGTCTTAATAAATATATATTTTAACAAAATCAAAATATAACTATTGCTAAATATTTTACCATTAGTAAATATAATTTAAGATTATTTTTAAATCAGTTTAAAATACTAAAATCATTTAAAAACCATTGTTGACTGGGTGTGGTGGTACACGCCTGTAATCACATGAGGTCAGCTTGAGCTACATAATGAGATACTGGCTCAAGAAAACAAGCAAACAAAAAAAAAAAAACTTGCTTATTTTCCTCTCTTGAAAATTTTAGTTGAGCATAACTTTCCTAAAGTATATGTTAACAGAGTGGCATATGTATATAATTTTAAAGTAAATAAGTATACACAAACATATATACAGATAAAGGACCAGATAAAGTTTGTAGACCATGAACAAAAACCATCAGTAGATAGGACTATTTCTAATTATTGCACACTCAGATAGATTTATGTTATTGCTACTGAATATCCTGAGTTCTGCTTCAGGAATACAGCCTCAACCAAATTATATCCACAGAGTCAAAGTAGAGGACAGGACAATAAAACTACAAAATAACTGTTATTCCTAACAGATTATTACTCCATATGGTTAGTCCCAGTATAATCACGGCTTGTACACAAGCTTGTAATTTATGAAGAAGAGAAAATGAGAACATGGTTCTTTGCATTGTCTAATAAGCTAATAGTTTATGACTAAGGAAAAGAAAAGGATTGCTTTTTTAAAAACAGGAAAGACCACATCTTGTTGCAGATAGAAGGGAGACACACATTTTATAAGATAATCAGAGAGGTCAGGACAGAAGTAAAACGTCACACAGTCTGTTTCTAGGAGCACAGCATCACCTTGTTACTCAACTATTGTCATTTAAAGTTTTAAAGTCTTTTCTAAGCACTGGGAACACACACAAGGGGATTGGACTTTGAGCACATGATAAAAGCGAGAGCACACAAGGGAGGGGTGAGGATAGGTAAGACACCTAAAAAACTAGCTAGCATTTGTTGCCCTTAACGCAGAGAAACTAAAGCAGATACCTTAAAGCAACTGAGGCCAATAGGAAAAGGGGACCAGGAACTAGAGAAAAGGTTAGATCAAAAAGAATTAACCTAGAAGGTAACACCCACGCACAGGAAATCAATGTAAGTCAATGCCCTGTATAGCTATCCTTATCTCAACCAGCAAAACCCCTTGTTCCTTCCTATTATTGCTTATACTCTCTCTACAACAAAATTAGAGATAAGGGCAAAATAGTTTCTGCTGGATATTGAGGGGGGGGAGCGGGAGGGGGTGGAGTGGGTGGTAAGGGAGGGGGTGGGGGCAGGGGGGAGAAATGAACCAAGCCTTGTATGCACATATGAATAATAAAAGAAAAATGAAAAAAAAAAAAAAAAGAAAGGCATAAAGAAAAAAAAATAATAAAGTCTTTTCTATGTCAAAAAGCAATTCTACTTTAGGTCCTTAATGGATGGTAGGAGCTTTTCTGAGTAATGGTAAATATTTTACTTTCAAAAGACATACTAAGGAGCCAGGCATGGGGGGTTGAGTAGGAGGATTGAGAGTACAAGACCAGCCTGGGCCACATAGTGAAAGCTTGTCTTATAAAAAGTTAAATTAAATAAAAAAAAAAAGTCTGGGATATGGCTTCAGTAGTAGAGAACCCATCTAGCAAGCTGAGGCCTTGAGTTCAAACTCTAGTACCCCCCCAAAAGAAGATATACCAACTCTAAAATTTGTTTATAATAGTGATCATCACCTTTGTAAATGTACCAGAGGAAAATGAGAAGTGAGATGTAGTCAATGACAGAAAATACACAGACCCTTTACTTACAGGATTGATTGTTCTTTTCCGAAAAAGCCAGTGTGGGAGATCTGTGGCTCCTGGTCACCGTGCCTTCTCTGGGGTTGAATAACCATCACTGCCACTCATGACACCTTAATCTCTGGCCCATCCCTGAAAGAGATGAGGTCCAGGAAAGAAAAGAACTGAGGTATCTTCTACACATGTCACTTAGCCAAACAGCAGCAGCAATGAAACCTATAAATAGAACGAATTCCTTTTTCCTCTTTGTTAGTCAAAATGTGCTTCACTGAAGCTGGGCATCGGTGGCTCACACCTGAAATCCTAGCTGCTTAGGAGGCAGAAATCAGAAGGATCGTGAATCAAATGAAGCCAGCCAGAGTAAACAGTTTTTGAGACCCTGTTTCAAAAATACCCATCACAAAAAAGGGTTGGCGGAGTGGCTCAAGTTGTAGAGTGGCTGCCTAGCAAGTGGGAGGCCCTGAGTTCAAACACTGGTATGGCCAAAAAAAAAAAAAAGCTTTATTGAAAAACACACTCATGTTCCCAAACTAACATTTAAAAAAATATCAGTGTTTTGGATTATCCTTGCCACTGTTCTTCTGTCTGCTTACCATAGAGGCAACTGGACATTTAGCAATGAACAAACACAGTGACCTCCAGTGTTTGAAAGAACTCCTTGTAGCTGAGTGAGGAGTGGAGGGGGTACAGTCACTTGTTGAGGAGGAACAAATCGTAGCATTTTCCTTTGCAAATGTCCCCTCAGTCGCTTTCTGCTTCCCTTTTATCACCAAGCCTGTTTGTTCTTCCAACCCCCACAATGCCTTCTAATCCTTTCCCTTCTTTCCATTGCTATTGTCCTAACTCTATTTCAGCTCTTTTTACTTACTTATTTTTATTTTTTAAACTTTGACTTACTACAGTAACACTCAAACTGGAAGCTCTGCTTTTAGTTTCTTTTAGTTCATCTTACATAATCACATAGCACACACTGTCACACATTTCTAAAACACAACTTTTTATTAGAAGAAATTGTACAAAGGGTTTCATTGTGATATTTACAACATGCATATAATGTACTTTGATCAAACTCATTCATCTATATTACTCTTTGTTGACCTTCCTTCCTCCTCCTCCCTCCTCTTCCCTCCTTTTTGATGTTTTTTGGTGGGTTTCATTATGCTATCATATGCATATATACATATATGTACATATGAATATAAAATGTACTCCTATAATATTCAGCCCCTGTCACCCTCTCCTTTCTCTCTTCCCCTACCTGCTGGTTATTCCCCTAGTAGTCCCACTTTTTTTTTACAATCATGTCATATATTTTTTTGGTCTAGATTCCATATATGAGTAAAAATGTGATATTTGTCTTTCTGAGCTTGGCTTACTTTGCTCAACATGACGATCTCCTGTTTCATGCATTTTCTGCAAGCAATATAATTGAATTTTTGTGGTCAAATCATATTTTTTGTATGTATGTGTGCCATGTTTCTTTATCCAATTGGTGGTAGCTCTGCACCTAGGTGATTCCAAATCTTGGCTGCTGTAAATAGCGCTGCTGTAATTAAGGGTTAAGACAAAAATCTTGATTGCAGCATCAGCATGCTTTAAATCCTTTGGGGGGAGAGAGGGGAGGAAGTTTTCAGGTTCCTGAAGTACTCTATGCTTGCTGTGGTTTCCTTCAGGGGTGCCAGTGTGAAGTCTTGTCACAATTGTGATTGTCCGAGTTCCAATCTCACCATTTGTCTCAGCATGAACCTTAGACATGTGCGCTGTCTAGGATAGTCTGTTGAGGTTCGAGGTCAACCACCCCTCAGAGGAACAAAAGACACTCATGATAATGTAAGCCACAAAGCGAGGTTTATTTCCAGCCAGCTGGGGTCCGGATATCTGCCCGATGCAGCGGGTTTCAATGAGGACCCCAAATGCAAAGTTCAGGCTGCTTTTACATTTTTTTAAACATTAGTCATGGTCACACAGCAATTTTATGGCCCCTGGGGTCACATATTTCTGATATCATCCACATCCTGGTGGTGGGGCAAGATTACCTGAAGATTATTTATCAGGAACTTGATAAACACCAGGTGTCTTAACTCATTGACTCACATACCGTTTAGCAAGATTAACCAGAAACAGTCCCTGTTCCCAGAAACTGTCCCACCTCCCTTTGTTCCAGTAAGTGGTGGCTTGGGTCATGTTAGCCATGGCTGGTTGAGTGGGCTGCAAGCCTCAAAGGTACCCTAACATTCCCCCTTTGGTTGTTCATAATGAGGAATCATGCTCATCTAGGCGACGAGTATATACATCCTCAGGACTAGGTAACTTTTCATATTGCTGTCTCAGGACCATGAGTTGGACTGTGTTAATTTGATCTTTCATGAAGGTCACTAGCTTATTTAGAATACAGGGACCAAAGGTTAAGATAAGCAGTAGTATGACCAGAGGGCCCACCAGGGTAGAGACCAAGGTAGTGAACCAGGGGGACCTATTGAACCAAGCTTCGAGCCAATTTTCTTGGGCTTCCCTTTCCCGTTTCCTTTTTGCCAGTCCTTCCCTCACTTTAGCCATAGAATCCCTAACTATCCCTGAATGGTCAGCATAAAAACAACATTCCTCCCCTAGGGCTGCACATAGTCCCCCCTGCTGGAGGAACAAGAAGTCCAGGCCCCGTCAGTTCTGAAGCACTACCTCAGCTAGAGAGGTAAGGGATTTTTCCAGGTGACTAATGGAGGCTTCTATCCTCTCTATATCTTTGTCTATGGCCGTGTGCAGTGAGGACATCCCTTTATGTTGGGTAGCTAGGGAGGCTATGCCGGTTCCTGCCCCAGGCACTCCTAGGCTAAGTAGGGTAGCAATGGTTAATGCAGAAATAGGCTCTCTCTTCTTTCTCTCACCTGTTCCTGTATTCCAGTATGAATATAGGCTCTCCTCAGAATGATAGATGATGTGGGGCAGCACAGTCACTAGGACACAGAATTCTTTAGAGCCGTTAAACACATTAGTTGATAGGCAAGGGGTAAGCCAGGACTGTGAGCATACCCACCATCCATTGCCTTTTGGAATTACCCACTTAATACCATTGCCCCAGGTGGGATTGTTATCTATAGCAGCACATAGGTCCTGTTTTTCTGCTGGCACCTTCCCTAAGCAGGTTCCTTGGCTGCTCACTTGTTGTATGGTCAGACCTCTCTTACATTGAGTGGGGTTTGCACTAGTCGAGACATTGTAGGTGACATTTAGCCCTATTGCCTCATAGAATGGGGGCCTCATATCAAAGCACAGCCAGCAGGAGGTAGTCATATTAGGGTTGGTGTGGTTCAATGTTAGGAATGCAGCATTTACCAAATTCCAGAGGGGGTCTGTGGACCCGGACATGAGATTGGGCCTTCCCAGGGAAGGACTGGTGCCTAGCAGTCCTAGAGTTTTAATGTTAGCATTTGTGTGAGGCCGGGAAGGGACCGGGTGGTGCAAGGTCAGAAAGGTGGCTCTACATAGGGTGGCTTGAGTACTTTGTTGGGGCCTACCATTTTAGACAGTGGCCCTATGGGCTCAACTTTTAATCTGATTACTATGGTCAAGCCAGAATGTCCACCATATTTATAATACACAGGTCCCCATCTTCTGCCTTGTATCCACCTGGGGGTGTCCCTTTTGCCACTGTCAGTGAAAGTGACCTTGATTCTATCTAGATCAGTGGGCCGACATTCTTGGGTGGGCAACGGCTTTTTAGTTCCCCACAGTACCCCCTCGTTTACAAAGGTAGATTTAACCAGGTCCAGTTTTGATACCCCTCATTTCCAATTACCATCGTTAGATGTGACACATGCCCATGACTTACAGAAGGAGAATTGCATCCCCCCACAGTCTTTGCTTATCTTGTGGCCGGGGCAAGCATAAAAACCATCACGTCGGGCTTGCTCCGGGGCAGCAGATTTGTAGGCACAATTGAGGTCTCTAAAGCAGAATTGAAGCTCTGGCCACCAAGTCCCTGTAGGGGCAATGCGTGTAGTCTCATTAAGGGTGGTATGAGTCTCCCCATTGGCGAGTATTCAGGTTTGCTTATAGGGCTGGTGAGGGTTGGTTTCTGCAAGGCTCCTGCTCTGGGCACTGAGCAAGATCAGAGTGACCAGCCAACCCATCCATGGCTGTTCTTGAAGACTCTGCATGTTTCCGGGGTTGCAAGAGCTTCAGCTTCAATGGGCTATCTGGGTGCCGCTGTGTGGTCCACTCTCTGGTGTCTGTCTGTTCTTGTTGACTGGCTGGACGCACATGGGAGTGAAGGACCCAAGGTCCGACTCCGTCAACCTTAAGAGCAGTGGGGGTAACCAGAATGACCATGTAAGGACCTTTCCATCTTTCTTCTAGAGTGCGGGCTCTGTGTCTCTTTACCCATACCCAATCTCCTGGGACGATGCCATGTTCCGGGTTTGATGCATCTTTTGTCTCATACAAGGAGCACACTAAGGGCCAGATCTCTCATTGGACCTCCTGTAGGGCCTTTAAGCTAGCCAAGTAATTTGGGGCCGTACTAGGGTCTTGGTCCGGTAGAGCTCAGATAACAATGAGGGGCGGAGCCCCGTATAGAATTTCAAAAGGTGTCAATCCATGTACATATGGTGAATTTTGAACCTGGAAGATAGCATAGGGTAGGAGGGCCACCCAGTCTCCGCCAGTCTCGATGGCTAATTTAGATAAGGTCTCCTTCAGAGTCCGATTCATTCTTTCTACCTGCCCTGAGCTCTGGGGGTTATATTCACAATGTAGTTTCCAATTAGTCCCCACTGCCCGGGCCAGCCCTTGTAGGATGTTACTGATGAAAGCCAGACCGTTATCAGAGCCTAGAGTTTTGGAGATGCCATATCTGGGTATGATTTCCTCCAGCAAAACCTTAGCTACAACCTGAGCAGTCTCTCGTTTTCTAGGAAAAGCCACCACCCAGCCTGAGAAAGTGTCTATCAGAACCAACAAATACCTATACCCATACCTTCCCGGCTTCACCTCAGTGAAATCCACTTCCCAGCTCCGTCCCAGCGCCCTCCCCCGTACCCATGTACCTGTATGTAGGAGTCCCCTTTTGCTGGGTTTCATAGCCTGGCACCCAACACATTGGTCCACAATCTTTTGAATCTGGGCTGTTTGATGCGGGAACCGGAGGCGGGCCGACTCGAGGAAGGCGAGTAGTTTCTTCTTGCCTAAATGGTTGGCTCGATGTAAATGGGAGAGGAGAAAAGTCCTAACTTTTCAGGAAGGATCAGCCACCCTTTGATATCACGATACCAGCCTTGCTGATTGGGCTCTGGGCATTGGTGATCTTGGATCCACTGTTTGTCTTCCAGGGTGTACTTGGGTCACGGTGGCAAGCGTGGAAGCTCGGGCACGGGTAAGGTCAGCGCTAGGGTCGTGGAGGCCAAAGCAGCATTTCGGGCCACTATGTCCGCACGCCGGTTCCCCGTAGCTTCCGGAGTCTGGGCAGATTGGTGACCAGGAACATGTACTACCACCACAGCTTGGGGCTTCTGCACCGCAGTCAGTAGTCTCTGGATCTCTGGGAGGTTACGTAGCTCCTTTCCTTCCACTGTAATGAAACCCCTTTCCCGGTAGATGGCACTATGTACATGGACAGTGCCAAAAGCATAACGGCTGTCAGTATAAACAGTCACTCGTTTTCCCTCAGCCCGCTCGAGTGCTTCTGCCAGCGCTATCAGTTCAGCCTTCTGGGCTGAGGTCCCCGGGGGCAGCAGGGCACTCCAAATTATGTTCCCACCTTGGTCCACCACCACTGCGCCCGCCTTATGCACCCCATCTGAGACGAAGCTGCTCCCATCTGTATACCATACCAGCTCACTGTTGGATAGGGCTAAGTCCTGAAGATTGGGGTGCACTTGGGTGATTTCAGCTATAATCTCCTGTCAGTCATGTAGGGGGGCTTCCAGGTCCAGATGTGGCAGCAAGGTGGCCGGGTTCAGAGAAAGCTGTGGCCGGGTTCAGAGAAACTGGTTAGGAGAAGAGGATGCAGGGAGCATCCAGGAAAAGCCCTTGGTAATGAGTTAGTCAGGCATTGGTCATCCATCTACCTGGAGGGTGCTTTAGGACCCCCTCTACTGCATGGGGGGTTACCACCTTCAGATGTTGCCCAAAAGTGAGCTTATCTGCATCCTTTACCATTAGGGCAACTGCCGCTATGATCCTCAGGCATGGGGGCCAGCCCGCTGCAACTGGGTCCAACCTTTTGGATAGATAAGCATCTGGCCACTTCCAGGGCCCTAGGTGCTGCATTAGTACCCCTTCTGCTATCCCCCTCCTTTCTTCTACAAAGAGGGTGAAGGGCTTTAGAGGGTCTGGCAGCGCCAGGGCCAGGGCTCTCAGGAGGGCGGTCTTGAGCTCCTCAAAGGCCTTTTGTTGATCTGGCCCCCAGGCCCAAGGGGCCTTGTCCTTAGTTGCCTCGTATAAGGGTTTTGCCAGTTCAGCAGCCCCAATATCCACAGCCGGCAGTAGCCTGCCATCCCCAGGAACTTGCAGACTTCTCGAGCCAAGGTGGGGATGGGGAGTCTGAGAATAGTTTCTTTCATAGCATTTGTTAACCATCTGGTTCCCTCTTTTAGTTCATACCCCAGGTAGGTGACTGTTTGTCTACAAATTTGAGGCTTCTTTGCACTGGCCCGATAGCCCAACTTCCCCAGCTCCTGGAAGAGGTCTCCAGTGGCTTGCCAGCATTCAGCTTCAGATGCAGCTGCCAGAAGCAAGTCATCTACATACTGCAAAAGTGTGATGGAACTGTGGCTCTGGTGATATGAGTCCAGATCCTGATTAAGAGCCTCATTGAACAGAGTAGGGGAGTTTTTGAAACCTTGTGGAAGTCTAGTCCATGGTAGCTGTCCGGGGGTTCCCATATTTTCATCATGACATTCGAAGGCAAAAATGTGTTGACTGTTGGGTGCCAGGACTATGCTAAAAAAAGCATCTTTCAAATCCAAAGTGGTATACCAAACATGGGAGGGGAGCAAATGGCTCAGCAAGGTATAGGGATTGGGGAATGTGGGGTGGATGTCCTCGACCCTCTTGTTTACTTCCCTTAAATCTTGGACTGGCCTACAGTCCTTTCCCCCAGGTTTCTTAACGGGGAGAAGTGGAGTGTTCCAAGCAGAACGTCAGGGCTGTAATATTCCAGCCTCCAGGAGATGGTTAATGTGAGGGGCAATCCCCCTCCATGCCTTGGAAGACATGGGATACTGATGGACTCAGATGGGCTGAGCCAAAGCCTTGATTTCTACTATTGCCAGGGCTCGAAGTTCTGCCAGCCCCACACCTGCTATTTCTGCCCAAGCCTGGGGGTAGGTTTGAATCCAATAAGCCATTTCAGGGGACCACTCAATAGGTTTTGGGAGAGGGTCCTGCAAGGAGAACAAGCGATGTTCATCCTTGAGAGACATGGTCAAGACTTGGAGGGGCTGTCCTTGTCCATCTGACACTTTGATACCATCCAGCTCAAAGTGAATGTGAGCCCTCACCTTAGTTAGCAGATTGCGTCCCAGAAGAGGGGCAGGGCACTCAGGAATGACCAGAAAGGAATGGGTCACCTGATGTCAGCCCAAATCCACCTGACGCTTGCTAGTCCATTGATATGCCTTGTACCCAGTGGTTCCCTGCACGAGACTAATTTTCTGGGACAGTGGCTCAGTAAGTTTATTAAGGACTGAATATTGGGCCCCTGTGTCCACCATGCATCTCACAGGCTTCCCCTCCACATATATGGTTACCCAAGACTCAGGGAGGGGATTCGAGTCCCGTCCCATCTAGTCACTGTCTATCCCGGGCGTCATTATTGGGCCTGCTATTTGGTCACGGGTGACCCTGGAGTTTGGGACATTCCTTCTTCCAGTGTCCATATTCCTTACAATAGGTACATTGTTCCTGGTCTAGCCTGGGTCGATCTCTTCGGGGACGTGTGGGGCCGGACCATCCAGAACTCAGTCCAGCCAGACCCTGGACTCCTGCTAGCAATATCTTAGCCATCTCCTTTTGCTGTTTCTTGTTTTCCTTATTCTGGTGTTTCCTGTACTCCTTCCAAATCCTTTCTTGTAGTTCCTGATTCTCCTTCCTGATTCTATCCTCTTGTTCTTCTGGGGTTTCTCGGGTGTTAAAAACCCTTTTGGCTACTTTCATCAGATCCCGGATAGTCATTTCCCCAAGTCCTTCCTGCTTATATAGCTTCTTCCTGATATCTGGGGCAGCCTGATTTATGAAGGACATTATCACGGCTGACTGATTCACCTCTGCTAGTGGGTCTAGGGGGGTATACTGTCTGTATGCATCATAAAGACACTCAAGGAATGTGGCCAGGCTTTCATTTTTCCCCTTGCATTATTGCCTTAACCTTAGCCAAATTGGTAGGGTGGCAAGCTGCCGCCCGGAGGCCTGCCATAAGAGACTGGCAGTGGACCCAGAGACGCTCCCTACCTTTTGCATTCCCATAGTCCCATTTGGGTCTGTTTAAAGGAAAAGGATCATCAATCAGGTTTGGCTTCAGTGAGAATCTGCTCCCGTTCCTCAGTGGTGAACAGAGTCTTAAGGAGCTGCTGACAGTCATCCCAGGTGGGACTGTGAGTATGCAAAATGGACTCGAACAAATCAGTCAGGCCTCTAGGGTCCTCAGAAAGAGGAGGATTCTGGGATTTTCAGTTATACACGTCACTCTTTGAAAAAGGCCAATACTGATAGGTGCGTCCCCCATCAGGACCAGCACCACCCAGGGCCCGCACTGGGAGGATGGGGACTCTGGTGGAAGTGGAGGAGGGCTCCTCCTCTGGGGTTTCTTCTTGTTGCCTATGGGGCCTGAGTCCCCTCACTTGTCTGGAGACTGGGGCAGAGGGTGCAGACGAGGAGGCTGACGAGTGGGGAGGCTCAGGGGGGCCAGCTGCCTCTGGCTGGAGCAGCGCGGCAGCAGCATATGGCAGGGGGTTTACTTCAAAGTCTAAGTCTATCAAGGACGTATGGAGAGTTGGTTCTTCCTGCAGAATAGGCTTCTTAGGGGAATTCATGGGAGTGGGGGTGTTCCCCAACATGGCCAGTATCGTGGGCTGGTCTGTAGGTGACTCATGGATAAATGGCCGCAGCCAGGAAGGAGGGTCTTCTACTAAAGTCTGCCACATAAGGATATAGGGGTATTGATCAGGATGGCCGTGAAGACCGGGTCTATTAATGATGTCTCGGACCTTCTTAATCATGTCCAAGGAGAAGGTACCTTGAGGAGGCCAGCCTACATTAAAGGTTGGCCATTCTGCTGAACAAAGGGTGTTAAACTTACCTTTCTTAATTTCCATGCCATAATTGTGTCCCTTAGCATGGATTTCTGAAAAATGACTCAGAAAGAGGGTCTTAGGAGTTACCCATGATGATCAGGAGAGAGGGACAGAGGAGACAACAAAGAACAAGAGAGAGAATTCCAGCAGACAAACAAATTCGCACAGGACTCTCTAACATGCACAAGTACTGGCCGGTCAACCAGACTACTCTCACAGGTGCAATTCCATTCACACCAGATTTAGGATCCTTACCCAAAGACCGCCCAAATGGCATCCACTGAGGACGCCGGCGTGGTTCCTGACCGTTGGGGATGTCTCCCACGACTTCCAATAGTGGAGCCTCCAGGGCTGTAACCCTTTCCTTCCACTCAATGAGAATTCCCAACCAAATTCAGATGGGGACTCTAAGTCCCTCCCAACGGAGGTGGCCAATCCTCCTTCCGCAGTCTTTCTCAACTAAACCTTGGTATCGGAGGCCGTTTGTTCCTCTCAGGGAGGGGCTGAGATCTCGGTGGGCCCTCCAGATGTTGGGGTCTGAGGTTGACCACCCCTCAGAGGAACAAAAAGACACTCATGATAATCAAGCCACAAAGCGAGGTTTATTTCCAGCCAGCTGGGGTCCGGGTATCCGCCTGACGCAGTGGGTTTCAACACAGACCCCGAATACAAAATTCAGGCTGCTTTTATATTTTTTAGACATTAGTCACGGTCACACAGCAATTTTTATGGTCCCTGGGGTCACATATTTCTGATATCACCTACATCCTGGTGGTGGGGCAAGATTACTTGAAGATTATTTATCAGGAATTTGGTAAACACCAGGTGTCTTAACTCATTGACTCACATACCGTTTTAGCAAGATTAACCAGAAACAGTCCCTGTTCCCAGAAACCATCCCACCCCCCTTAGTTCCAGTAAGTGGTGGCTTGGGTCATGTTAGCCATGGCCGGTTTCAGGCTGAGTGGGCTGCAAGCCTCAAAGTTACCCTAACAAGTCCTGCTACAGGACAGTGCTAGTACAAATTATTATGGAAATAAAATCTGAAAAAGATTCATGTCACCTCATCACCTGGATTCTAAACAGCGATGACACTTGGCTGGCCCCCGTTTGGGTGGCAGGTTGCAGTTGTGGAGTCATGATTATTTCAGAAGAATATTCGGATTATTTCAGAAGAATAGTGGATGGTTCTGTTTCCTCATTCAGCCTTGTGATGTTATCCAACATATGATTCTTCTCTTGAAATTTTTATGTATAACTTCTATTGTTTATTCTCAGACTATAACAGAAGTACATTGTAAAAAATCTGTAAATCCCAAAGAGAAAATCGGATTACTCAGATTAGCAACTCTCAGAGTGATTTTTTGCTCATAGTGGCATACTTCAGAAACACGTACACACTGGTTAGTAGTACTTTCTCCTTCCTCTTTAGACAGTGAAAACTTTCTATCTTTTAAAATATTCTTCAACATATATTTATGGATACCCAATGTTTTATCATGTGGCTGTATGATAATTTATTAAGTCATTGTCTTGCTTTTGAGGATTTTGGTTGTTTTCAAACTTTGCTTTTGTAAATAAATGGTATAATGAGAATTCTTACAACACCCTTTTTTTCACATTTGTTCTTGGGATAAATTCTGAGACTGGAATTACCAAATCAAGCTTATATTCTCTAGAAAGTGAATACAGGTAACTTGAAAAGAATCTGCCTGCTCAAATGAGAAATGTTATCTTGATTTAATTTGGATTCCTTTATTTTCCACTTGTAAATGATCTCACTGATAAGTTAGAGGGTAGAAACTAAAACTAAGTATATTCATACACAAGGGTGCTGTGCTATGTTATTTTGACAAATTTCTTTATTCATCCCCACCTTTTTTTTAACCTGTCTAGAATAAAACCAACAAAAAAAATCATAGTTGAAATACCTTGCTGTATTATTTATTGGCAAGTTATATAAAGTAGCTTTTTTTAATGAGGTGTTCTTGGTATTTCCTTGCTGCCTCTTGCTGCCAGCACCAAAGCTAGTGAGGGTTTCAAGGCCTACTTAACCAGTCAAGGACGAGGCCCCTTTAAGATCTGGGGGAGCATAGGTCATGATGGTTCATGACCTTCCATTTGACCAAGGGCCCAACACTTGTGTGGGGTGAAATGTTGGTAAAAGAAAAGAAATAGCATATATTTTGTCTCTGTACAGCTACAGTTGTTCTCAGTGAAATTCTATAGATCTTTCTGAAAATGTGGCCATGCTTTCTCTCTGTGTGTGTTTGGGGGTGGAGAGGGAGCGGGATTGCAGTCCAGTGGCTTTACTCAGTTTCAGGAAGTTGTTTCTATCTAACATCAATTTTCTTGTCAAAGGTATTGAAAGTGTAAAAACTGTAACTTGTCACTGGAAACTTCTTTCAAGGAGTGAAAATATCAAACTTTTATTCTATCTTGTTGAAATATTTGAGACAATCTAATTTACAATCAAACCATTTCTCACCCTTGCAAACCTAACAAGCAAGGTAAAAAATAGAATGAATGGTTCCTCCTTGTCCTCAGACCAAGAAAACTGTGACTGCATGTGCTTCTAATTATGCAGATCTCACTGTGGCATACACCTAACCTCAGTTCCTCTCTCTAGAGTGCCGCAAAAATATAAGGCATTTGTGTGACAGCCCAGGTGCACATCAAGATTAAAATGCACAAAGCCTCAGTTAAAGCTACTTACAGAAGAAATGATAACAGATAGCTTTCCTGCAAGGCATTTTTGTTATTCTTTGTAAAGGTTCATGTTTGCCTTGCAAGGCAATCATTTTTGGTAGCATAAAATTTTCTTTTTAATGGCAGTATAATTCTACCTCATTGTTGATTATGTCTGCTATCATCCATTCAGATTTACTTAGCATTTGTCTTGTTTCAGGCACTGCATAAAGTTGAGTGGTCACAGGGATGAATGAAACTGGGTTCCTACCTGCCCAGGACTATGGAAATGGGCCTTACAGAAAAAAGCATATTGGCAACACAGAAATTACTTTTAAATATGTGCAAAGCATGATGTTAACAAAGGACTTCTGACTTACCATTGCAGGCATTCATGGCCCCTCCAACCAATGATTCACAAAAGCTCTAGACTTTGGATGGTTATTTCTAGAACAG
The DNA here is from genome assembly GCF_047511655.1 of Castor canadensis. Lineage (NCBI taxonomy): Eukaryota > Metazoa > Chordata > Mammalia > Rodentia > Castoridae > Castor > Castor canadensis. The sequence goes on along the minus strand of NC_133388.1, from coordinate 148,384,529 downwards.
CCAATTGTATTGCTAACCATTTGACACTAGGTGGTGCCAAAAGACATTCACATGGTAATATTTTGGCAGCTTGGAGTGTAACTAGTTCAAACTGAAGCTTAAGGTTGAAAAATTTATTAGGGAATGGACACAGTTTTTATAAAGTCGATATTTTTACTTTCATAAAGTTATACATATTTTAAAACTAATTGAATTTCAATTGAAAAATTAACTGTTGATATTACTATCATATAGCATGTCATTTTCTTTCTTCCTTCCTCCCTTCCTTTCTTCCTTCCTTCCTTCCTTCCTTTCTTTTCCCCTTTCTTTCCCTTCCTCCATCCCTTCTTTCCTTTCTTTCTTTTTGTAATTTTAGGCCCAACTCTTTTAAATAGTTACTGTCTTCCATGTTAAGATATTATAAGTAATGATAATATTCCTCCTACTTTCCAATGAATCCCTTTATTTTTAGAACACTTGACCAAAGAACAGATAGTCAGATAGTCCTGAAGAGAAAACAAATCAGAGTAACAGTATCACAATATGAAAATATTTGATTTAAAGAAGTTTCAAATTAGTGAATAAAGAATTATGGTATGTGCCTGTGTATTGGAGCCTGGGCTAAGTGCTTTCTAAGTGTAAACACATTTAATCTTCAAAGGGAAAGAAACTTTGCAGTAGTTATTATGGTTCCTCTATGGTAGAGGAAATTAGTTTCAGAGAAGTTAGTAATTTGCAATAGATTGTTTTGTTAATAAGTGTCATGACTAAACTAATGTTAGATTGTCAAAGAACAAATGCATACCTTAATGTTAATTTAACTTAGTTTTTTTGTGGTGCTAAGGTTTGAACTCAGGGCCTCATGTCCTCTAGGCAGGTGCTCTACCACTTGAGCCACAGACCAGTCCTTTTTTTGCTTTAATTATTTTTCAGGTAGGGTTTCACATTTTTGCCTGGGGACTGCACGATCTTCCTACCTATGGTCTCCCACTAGGCTGGAATCAGGCATGCATCACCACTCTCTGCTTATTGATTAAAATTTGGTCTTGGTAATGTTTTTTCCTGGCTGACCTCAAATCACAGTCCTTCCAGTCTTCACCTCCTGAGTAACTGGGATGACAGGCATAAACCACTCTACCTGGAAAGATTTAAATGTTAGGGCACCTTCGTTTGTTTTTCAAATATTTTGCTTTTCACTTCTGTATCACTCCATGCCATACTTTGGGTTTTGGGTTCTTTCCCCAGTCTATCTATCTGTCTCCCTTTCTTTCTTTCTTTCTTTCTTTCTTTCTTTCTTTCTTTCTTTCTTTCTTTCTTTCTTTCTTTCTTTCTTTCTTTCTTTCTTTCTTCCTTTCTTTCTTTCTTCCTTTCTTTCTTTCTTCCTTTCTTTCTTTCTTTCTTCTCTCTCTCTCTCTCTCCCCCTCCCTCCTTTCTTTCTTCAATCTTTCATTTCTTTTTGTAGTACTTGGGATTGAACCCCAGGGCCTGACACGTGTAATTTTTTTTAATCAATTTTTTTGTTCTTATATTTCAATTTATATTTTATTTTATTTGTCTGTACTTTTTCATTAGATCTTGTCTTAGAGATGCTACTTGGGAAGAAGTTTAATGCAGGACTTAAATAAAGGTGGAGGTCTGGAGGGAGACCACCTGGATTGTACATCGTGACACCTTTGGTTTACTGGGAAGTAACTTTCCCAGTGTGAACTGGGAAAGATGCATGACCTCCCTGTACCTCAGTCTCCTCATTTATTAGTGATAAAGATAGTGATACTACTCACGGAGTTACTTTAAACAACATATAAAGTTACAAATCTGAAGCAAAAAGCACTAGCCCTTTGTATAGGTGCTCAACAAAATTCTTCTTTATTATTATGCCTTCCCTTGTCACTGATTGCTCCATGGTAGGACGTTCTTGAGAAATTAATCTCTGTTATTGCATCTTCTGGCTTTTTAGCTGCTGTTCCCCTAGGCAGTGAGTGATTTTCAACTGTGAGTTTACCCAAGTGAAGATCATTTCCCACAGAAAATAGTCACATGGGTGCCCTGGTTGTGAGGTTTCCTCATGGGTTTGGTTCACATTTGCATTTGTGGTCTGAATCAGCTTTGATGGTAATTTCTCAGTTTGGGTGGCACCTCACATGGGCAGTGCCACTTCCATCCCACACTTACGCAGGTGGGGACTTGATATTTTTATTTCTTTGGAGTGACTTTCCTTCTACCCAATGCCCTTTTACACTGTCTGTGAGCCTAAAGGGTAAAGTAGGTCAGTTTCTAGTCTTACTTCCGGAACCAGATGGCCTTTCATGACACCCAGATTTAAACAGAAATGATCCCTCAGAATGGTGCCATGCATATCCATACCATCAGAGGTTCAAAACTCACTTGCAGGCCTGAGACTTCAATTAAGCTCAAAGACTCAATGGCCTCTCTGGTTTTGCTTCTACAAAGGGCTCTAGTCCCAGGTCTGGATTTGTTTAAAATGTGCCTCCCAGATTTTCTTGCCTTTGCACCCAGGCATTCAAGTTTTATATATTATCTAGAATTTTCTTGTTTTTGAGAATGGGATGTTTGTTCAGTCCATCATATGGACAGGCAGTCCAACGTTAGCATTTAGAAAAGAAGCACTACATTGGGAAAGACAAATGAGAAAGAAGGAGGTGAATTAAGCACAACTGTGCTCAGCTGATGAGAGCTGTCATGCCTGAGTCTCCTTCCTCTGGTGCAACGTTTTACACCCTGCGGGTTTCCAGCTGTGCAGATATAGCTCTGCAACAATTTCACTTTTCTTCCCAATGAAGTGATCTGAGGCTCCCTGGTGTCCACACCCTGTCTGTGGATGCAGATTGGCAGAAAGATCAAGTTTTGTGTCTTTCTCGAGGACTCTCCCCCATTATTTCACCTCCCTTCCTGGTGACAAAACCTCCTTGGTTTGAGCACCATCCTCTGTGATCTTTGCTGTGGCCAGATCTGCAAGAGGCACATAGACAATGTACTCCTGAGTGTACCAACACATTTTGCATTTTTGCTGCCCACTTCCTTTTCCTTAGTCCCTCCTCTCACCCTCCTGGTGCTCTGATTCTTCCAGGTCCTGGCCTCTTGGTCTCCAAAAGTTATGAAGGTGTGACAAAAATTGTCATGGTTAATACTAAAAGAATTTTATTCCTGGGTGATTTACTATTAGAAGAATCATTGTAATGAAGATATTTTTCATCCAGTGATGTAAATTTTTATTTTAAAATATTCCCTTAGAAACAGCCTTCACCCCACCCCCAAATTCATGCATGTGGGCATCTTGTAGGCACCTACAGGCAGCATCGGATTAGTCTGGAAAGCTGCTGAGAGAAGGTGTTGCTGATGACTCAGTTGTATGATGTCATGCTGCTCTTAGGCACTATTCTCTTCTTGTACTGACTTGCGTCTCTTCTTCCATTCTCAGTGGCATCACAGTTCACCCAGTGTTCCAAGCTAGAAACTGCAGTGTCATCAACTGTATTTCTCCTATTTCTAATTATTCAGCAAGGCATAGCAAATCTCGTTGTAAACTCTCTCTTACATCTGCCCCCTGTCTTATTGCCTTTCTTTTGTCTCAGGTTTTGATGGTTTACAAGATTACTTAGTATCTTCTAACTAGTCTCCTTGGCTTCAGCCTTGTCTCAATCAAATCCAGTTTTCACATCTAGCTTGAAGAAGTTTTCTAAACACAGATCTGATCCCAGTCAGCCTCTGCTGTGATAGCTGCCCACAGCCCAGAGGCTCCAGGCTAAAGTCCCTTGCATGTGATACAAGGGCCCTTTATAATCAGATAGCAGCCTGCTGGTGCCTCTTCCCTATGGTCAATCCTGAGGGTATGACTTGAGCATGATTTCAGGGAGAAGACAGTGCTCAGGGCTGCATTACATGGACCGATTGGGGAGCAAATGTTAGAAAGAACATCTCAAGGATGTGCCAGATCAGAAGCAAACAGACCAAAGCTGGGCCTCAGTTCAAATGAACCAGGAGAAGAATATTGAAGACTGGATAGTGAAGATGAGGAGCTGAAGTGGAGAAAGGAGTTTTAGGCAGAGAGGAGAGCAGGACCAGGTACACAGAGGAAAGTGTCCTGAATGTTAGAAGGGGAGAGAAGGGAAGTGGCCCATGGGAGGTCCCTTAAAAACTCCCAGAATGCTCAGATAAAAAGTTATCAGATTCAATCCACATTTATCTATGCTGTACTTATTTGCCTTCCTTTCACTCCAACCTCTTTGCTTTCCACAGTGGTGGGAGTGTGTATCAGATGCTGCTCACCTCATGGTAACCAGGAAGCAGAGAGGGGAGATGAGGCAGTGGACAAGACACAAACTTCAAGGGCACACCCCCAGTGACCTATGTTCTCCAACCAGACCCCACGGCCTAACGTGTCCATCACCTCCCAGTAATGCCATTGTGTTATGAATCCAGCAATGGATTAATCCATTCAGGAAGTCAGAGCTCTCAGGATACAATCCCAAAAGCCCACCTCTGGCCAAGCCTAGGAACCAAGCCTTCAGTACACACGCCTTTTGGGGAGATGTTTCATATCCACACTGTAACAAACAGATAGAAATACAATACAGTAGTTAAGAGAAAAAAGTATGGCTTTAAATTATGTGAGTTTGAATATTAGCTCCACCTCACATAAACTACTCAATCCCTTAAAACCTCCATTTCTTCATCTATGAAATTGACAGGAAAATATGTTACATCACAGAGTTGCACCAAGATTGAGATAGCACTTGTGAAACACTTAGCTGAGTGGCCCCAGTACATGGAAATACTCAATAAATATTAACTAACAAAAGGTCCAGCATTCAAGTTTGTTCAGTACACATCAGAACAGCTCATCTACAAAGCCTGAATCTGTTTTTGTTTAAGCTGAGAGCTACCTCACTAGGAATTCACCGACATTAGAAATGAGTCTTGTTTTCTGGGGCTGAGTTAAACAGTCCATCTCACAATCTGTACAGAAATTCTAATGGCTGATGAGCAACAGTGACTTTGCATACCTAAGAGACCTTGAACTCATCAAAAGAATCTGAGTATTAGGTTTTTTTTGCTTAACTTCTTTTTTTATAATAATGAAGAGATCTGAACATCATATTTTTGGTCACTGTGAATTGAAAAGACTGGAGATTCTTTGGAGTAGTCATTACTCTTGTCATCATGAAAATGAAAGAAAAAATGTGTTAATGGAGAATCTTGTGCAAATCCTTATCCTACGTGACTGAGACATTTCAAAGCAGGGTTGTAGTTAGGCAAGAAGGACGTGGACAAGAAAGGCCATAGTAGAAGAGCTTTAAAAAATAGATAAGAAAGACAGATATATTTATCTCTTTTCCCTTCTCTCTCTGGAGTGGAGTGTAAGTGGAGGAATTTGTAAAGTGTCTGGCTTAGCACAATGACAACTTCTAGAAAAAAAGCCCTCGACATCTTGAGTTTTTTTTTTTTTTTTTTTTTTGTGGTACTGGGGTTTGAATTCAGGCCTCACACTTGCCAGGCAGGTGCTCTACCATTTGAGTCACTCTATCAGCCAGCCCTTTTTTGTGTTGGGTATTTTTGAGATGGGATTCTCCTGAACTATTTGCCCAGGATGGTTTTGAACCATGATCCTCCTCCTGAGTAGCTAGGAGTACAAGCATGAGACACTGGCATCTGTGTGACATCTTGAATCTTTAATGAAGAAGAGAAAATAAAACAAATATATGCAAACCATTGTTTTGGTAAAACTCATGAAAGCAGCCCTTTGTATTTTGTCAAGAGGGGAAAAACCTTTATCATACAGCCCATCTCTACTCACTGCCAGAGTGAACCCAGGCAGCAGAGACAGTTCATGATGTACAGAATCTATACCCTCTGCAAGGGCAGGAACCCAGACATGGGAAAACCTAGGAAGAAGATTGGAAAATGTTGAGAAAAAGGATGATGATAACATAGAAAATCACCTCAAGTCAGAACTGTGAAGTGACTCTGGGGATTATGGAAAAGAATTCCATATGTGATGATTAGCTCAGACTTCTGTGTCCTAGGTCTGCTAAGGATTGCATCACCTTACTATGTGTTCTCTCTCTCTGTCTCTCTCCCACCCCCTGTGTTAATTTGAGTTAATATTTCAGGAAAAAAATCAACATTACAAACAAAACCAATGAATGCCTAATGCATGTGCATATATTCTAGCTATTACTTACTTGATTTTGAAAGCTCTAAAGGGCAAGAAGAATTACGATATTCCCACAACACCCTGTATTTATTGGTCATGTGACTTGAGTGAGTCATGGAAGTTGTCTGTGCCATGGCTTCATTAGGTATAAGATCAGCTGGGCATGGTGGCACATGCCTACAATCTTAGCATTTGGGATACTGAACTAATGAGATCCTGTCTTAAAAGTAGTGTGGGAACAGTGACTCATGTCTATTATTCCAGCTAGTTAGGAAGAACAAATTGGGAGGATCAAGGTTTGAGGCCAGCCCAGGCAAAAAACTATCTAGACCCTATTTTAGCAAACAAGTCATGCACTGTGGTATACTTCTGCCATTCCAGCTATGCAGGAGACATAGGAAGGAGAATTTCAGTAGTAGCAAAAAATGATGATGGTGTGGCTCCAGTGTTAGAATGCTTGCCTAGCAAGTGCAAGGCATTGAATTCAAACTCTAGTCACCCTTCCCCCGAAATGAGTCAACAATAGTTCCTACTTCCTGTGGTTGTCCTGATAATGTATGAGTAAAGTGTATATCATGGCTCCTGACACAAGAGTTTTATTTGCTGGTATTTACCCAATTTTTGTAACTGTACTGCCAAAACATTCACTGACTGCTATATATCTTAAAAACATTATCATTTTATTCTACTTAAACAAATACCACAAACTAGGTGGCTTAACACAGCACAAATTTATTGTCTCCCAGTTTCAGTAGTTAGAAGTCTGAACTCACAGTGTTAACACAACCACACTCCCTCTGAGTCCTATAGGTCAGAGCTCTTTTCTAGCTTCTGGTGGTTTGCTGTCAATCCTTGGTTTCCTTGGCCTGTAGATGTAACACTTGAATCCGCCTCATGTCACTTGACCTTCTACCTGTGTCTGTCTCCCATTTTATAAAGTCACCAGTCATATTGCATTAAAGCCCATCCCATTTCAATATGACCTCCTCTTAAATAATCCCATCTCCAATGGCTCTACTCCCAAATAAAGTGACATTCAACCATGCTTGGGATTAGGACTTCAATGTATCTTTTTGGAAGACTCAATTCAAGTCAAAACACTTCTGTTTTTTGTACATTAACTTTATGACTGTATATGATCATCAAGTGTTAGTTTACAATCAAATAAACTCTGAAGGGAGAGGTTGTTTAAATTGCCCAAGATTATGGTAGAAGGGAAATCAAGCTTTTGGCAACTGTAGGTCAATGATTAGTGAATGAAGATCAGCTTATCAGTAATAACCCAATTTAAATCTGTATACCCATTTTGGGTTGATTTTAATCTTGAACCCATTATGGTTGTGTTTTCATTCCAGGCTCTGTTGTGACAATACAGAATGTAACCACAAAGTGAACAGTGTGGAAAAAGAGAAAATGGTGTTATGAGGAGAGCCAACATGAACTGAAAGCCTTTCTTGTTTTGTTTGTGGTGACGTTATCCTTTGTTTATTCAGTCCAGGCAGAATGATCATTTTCTAAGGAAAAGACTACAGAGGGGATCCAATAAGAAGAGCACTCTAGGGGGATCACAGCAAAGTCAGAGCTAAGTTCCAATGTCAAAGGCTGAAAAAGCACAGCATAGGAGAGCACCGTGCATGTTTGACTCACACACACCTGCACAGGGCAATTGATTTATCACAAATGAGGCAACAGAGGCACATTGAATGTCCCTTCTGAGGTTACCACAAAGGACGTAATTAGAATCCTTCAGCTCTCTGCTCAAGTCACTGGTATATGCAGCCCCTCATTGGGACTACTGCAAGTCTTCTGCCTGGCCTCACTGCGCCCAGAAAAAGAGGTATGTTTACTTCCTATTCAGAGATTAAAAAACACACTCTGAGAGATTGGTACTTTGTCTAAGGCCTTTCAGCAGGAAACCAGTCAGTCTGGAATCATCTCAGATCATCTTGGTTTTTAGTGCTTCTGTTCTGTTTTGGAAGCTGGCTAGATCTTAGGTTTGTATTAATCACGCTTTTTGTGCATTTAAGGCCATCACATAGCACTCACTCTGGCATGTGTCTTAGCTAAAGTAATAAAACAGGTCTCAGGTACAATTAAAATTCTGGTTCTCCCAGCATGGTCTCACAGTGCTATGTGACTTCCTGGGACAGTGTCACATTTGCACATGATCAGGTACAAGGTCTGCAGCACCCACTGTTGTAAACTTCTGTATTTTGTAGCTGTATAAATACAAAACTGTTCCAAGGAAATACACACAGAATGTTTTTGAAAAGCAAACATTTGTGCAAAAATGGGACTTTTCAATTTTCTTTGTGCTGTTGGCTGCAATTCTTCGGAAGGTAATTATTATAATGAATGGTTGTTAGCACAGAACGTCAAGGCCCTCATGATCCCATCTTAGGCAGTCAGCATTTCTATTGAATTATAAATGTGGCATTCACATTCTCAAACTGTCATTTGCCTGAAAAAGTTCCATTGCTTGTTTTAATCATCTTCCTTTGACGTATAATTATTCAGCTCTTCTTTTACACCGGAAATGAGCAGTTAGTCTTATGACGAGCTGTTCATGGCCATTTCTGACAATGAGGAAAGACAGTAAGTATCGTGCAGGAATTTAAGTGTGTGAGCTCTTGGGTCTGACAGAAGGTCTGAATCCCATCTCTACTTCTTCATTGAAAAGTGCTTTTAGTCTTGGTTCACCTACTAGTAAAATAAGGATGACAGTAATGACGCCTGTCTGTCAGGGTTTTAGTGAAGATTAAAGGAGATTGTATGGGGAAGAAACTTTATCTCTCCTCTATTCTCTTATAACACTTTTGGGTCACTAAAGCATTCAGAGATTTCTCCCACACCAATCCATTCTCCATTTCTCCAGAGACACCAATTTAATTCTGATGTTAGCCAGAGTTAGTGCAAATCCCACATGTTAAGGGCTGTCTCATAGACTGCCCCCACTTAAATTGCAAGTAGTGGATCCCCAGGTTACCCACAACAAACAGGAAGTTTCCTCGACCCCTTCTTTAGGTTAATCATTTGATAGAATGGCTCACAGAACTCAGAGAAACACTTAATGCTTACCCACTTATTATAACAGGTACAATTCAGGTACAGTCAAATGGAGACACACCCAGCAAGGTATGGGAGAGGGCTGCAGAACTTCCATGCTCTCTCCAGGTGTGCCACTCTCCCTGAACCTGGAAGTTCTCTTAATTCTCTCTCTCTCTCTCTGAAGCTTCATTACCCAGACTGGATTAAATCATTAGCCCTTGGTGATCAACTCAACTTTCAACCTCTGTCCGTCCCCCACAAATGGAGGTGAGGATGAAAATTCCAACTCTCTAATCACAATGATTGGTTCTCCTAGGCAACGAACACCCCACCCACACCCTGCCAAGGGCCCTTACAAAAGGCCCTCCACATTTCAGAGATTTCAAGGACTTCAGGAGCCATCTGCCAGGAAAAGATAAGACATACTTACTCTTATGCTATCACAGTATTACTAAAGAGTGCACTCAAACATTCTTAGCACATCACTTGACACAGTGAGTCTAGAATAACTAACACCTAATATTATTTTTCTAGTCATTTATGTAAATTCAGAAGCCACAGGGCTTGTACCCTAAACATTTTATAATTGTTTACTGACAACTTGTACACATAGAGATTTTTAAAAAAAATAAAAATCAGTTTTATGAATTAATCTTCAATTTAATTCAATGAATACTTAGTGACCATTTCTAGAACCCTGGGCTCTTGGCTTGGTGCTGAAAGTACAGAGGTTAACCCTGTTGTCAGGAACGCTCCAACCCAGATTAGCCTAACCTACTCCATTTTATAAAAGTCTCCATTTTGTCTGCAGAAAGTCCATTTTACTGTGTTTTGTGGAAACTGTTCTTGTGAATTCAAGTGGGACCCCACCTGTATCTTGTTGACCATAATTCTGACCACATAGATTGTATAAGCTAACAACCACCCACGTTGACAAAACATTGAGAAACTGACCACTCCAAGCTTCCTGGCACAGCGAGTTGAACCAAAAAAACCTAAAACGTCAGCAGTACATTCCTTCTATATCTTAAATGCTTATAAGCTCCAGTCCTAACTTCATTCTGGGACACTACTTCTCCTAGTGTCTGGCCCCTTTCTTCTCTTGGAAAGTGAATAAAACTTTGCTTCTGCCTCAGTTCCCATCTTTTCTTTGATATCTTTCATATTCCATGCACTTGACTTTTGAACCCTACACAGACCATTAGAAATGTTAGGTTCTGGTTTGTGAGACTGGTGCATGGGGTGTACAATCTTTTCTACGACAACATGTCATTGGAAAGATACAAATATATCTACATTATTAACATAGCACACCGATGACAAAACTGTATGTGAAATGATACAGGTTTGCAGAAGGTGTAGAAGGAATATAAGTTAGTTCTGGCTGGGATTCCCAGGGAGAGATCACACACACTAGATGAGCATCCTGAAAGATTCAGACCCTTTTTAGTGCATCACTCATTCCCACCACACTGATTTCCTAAACATTTCTTGCTGGTCCATATTATTTCTATGGGTTAGTTCACAGACTCACCAACTCTGACCTGGACTATAGCAGTGATTCCCATGTGGTCTCCAGGATTTTTCCTGCTTAATCCACTGTCAAATAAAATACAAGTTTAGACTTAGCAAGTAGAAACTTTATTCAAAACAATTATTGCCAGGAGGAGGTGAGAGTAAGTGTGGGGACAGAGAGGAAAAGACTTCTGCAATTGGAAGAATATTCTGACTACAGAGCTGCAAATATCAAAAGTGTTTTGCTTTTAGGAGAAGAAATAAACAAGGCTAGAGAGAACTGAGTGTGGGAAGTGGAATGAAAGGGGGTGACATGAATGACTGGATAGTGAACTATAGAATGATCTGATGCTAGTCTATTCTCAGGTTGGTAAGGAGAGCTCAGGCTGAAGATAGGCCAAAGGTTAGGGAGCTGAAAAGGAGAGTCTTAACCAAAACTTGATTAACTAACATTTTGTTCCAATTATTCAATAGGAATTAAAAAAACCAAATTCCTCATAAGATAAAGAATAAAATTTTAGAAGGTTTATGTATGGTCTTATCACAGGTAAAGCAGGGTGGGAGGACATTTACCAAGTTGTATGAGTGCCACTAGGCAAATACTATCCCAAATTCTGAGAAAAACAATCTTTTTCACTTGACAAGCTACAAAAGCATCTAGGACCCCTGATACTGCTGCAACATTCGATGCAGGATGTAATCTACAAAAATTTATTTTAGCCATAAACAACCCCATGCTGACTTACTAGTCATCCTCAGACTCATTACCATCCATTGTAATACACTACCTAGTAAAATTCCCACCCACTAGCACCATCTTGGTCTAATCTGCTTCTGACCCAGGCTAGAACTGGACCACACCAGGATTAAAGGACAGTGGTTCCCATTCTCTGAGATGGGCCCACTGCCTCCCCAGAAAGTAATGAATAATTTTCCTGTTCATTATCTAAACTCTTCCCCTTTCCCTTTTTACCCTCAAGAAGAATCTCAACCTTTGATCAAATGGAGAAGCTGATTTGTGAGTCTGTCTGCATGATTCTCCTATTCTCTGACTGTGATGGTAAATCTTGATTATTAATTTGATTGGATAAGAAATGCCTAGGAGATTAGTAAAGCACACCATGGGCATACCTGTGAGGGTGTTTCCAAAGGTAATTAGATCATGAGGCCTCTGACCTAATGAATGGTTTAATCCATTGATGGATTAAAAATTTACACAGACTATTGAAAGGTAATGGAGCTGGGAAAGGTGGGGCCTGGTTAGAGAAATTTGGTCACCGAGGGTGTGTCCTTAGGGGCTATATGGTGCTCTGGCCTCTTCCTATTACTGTTTAGCTCTGTTTTTTTGTTTGCCACAATGTGAGCTGATCCCCTTTCTTGGTTTCCTGTCCATACTGAGGTAAAAAGTTCCTCTGCCACATGATATTACACTCAAGTGGATGGGGTCAAACAATGATGGACTCAACCCTTCAAAACTATGAGCCAAAATAATTCTTCTCCTTAAGTTGTTATATTAGGTATTTTGTCGCAGCATGAAAAGTCTAATTAACACACTGGCCTAGAATATACCTTTTACTGCTTAGTTGGTTCTTAGTTTCTTTATTGGTTCCATGATCCTGTGAGAGGAAAAAGGACCCAGTTTGGGGTCAGAAATTGATAATATGAAGGTTTGTTTCTTTGTAGTAAGTCATTTGCAGAACTCTAAAGGGATTCCCAAACCTTTGCCATTTTCCAGTAACCTATGGCTCAAGTAAGTTCAACATTGTCACTATCGTCTACTCATGAATGAGAACCTTCCAATGCAGATTCAGTTGTATGACTTCTTTCTTAACACAGCCCAGTGCCTTTCATTACAGTGAAAATCCTTCTTGATGGCTCTTGCTTGTTAAGACTATTTTAGACTTACATCTTTAGTGTACTCTCATTATTTGCCCTACTGGTAATAGGACATTGGAGCTTTGAGGAGTGCTAGTGTTCATCCAGTTCTTTGTCACCTGTGTACAGGTATTTAACCTTTGGGAAGAAAAAGACCAGAACTCATTATCCTTGAATTATATTGGCTCTTCAAGTTCCTGTGGAGATTTTGAAATGCCAAATAATATAACACTCAAGTTAACTAGTGTATATAGTACATACAGCCCTGGAAAGCTGATACTATTATTCATGGTTCTCACTAGTATTCAGCAGTTGTTTAGTTTTCACTCATAGAGAAAACTTTTTGGTGTCACAGAGACTCCTTAAGTAGGCAGATAAAGACCTAGTAAGAAACCCAGCCATAGTTTGTTATTCTATTTATTCACTCATGCAATTATTTATTTATTCATTAAATAATTTAACCAAAATTTAATAAACACTTTATTAATTTGTGCCAGGTACACCCTAGGGATCAGAAGAAAAATGAGTCATGCTTCTTAGAATTCATAAGCTTCTAGAAGAATCAATCAGCAATAAAAAGATATCATCATTAAGTTAGGAAGATTGCTGGGGGAAGAGAGCAATAATGGAGCTATGATTTCTCAAAATATTATTTGTAATAATTATTGTATAACTATGGCAAGACCGGGGCTCTTTCACTATTCTAGAACTCACAAAACTCCCAGTAATTATAAGGACTAGAAGCAAATCATTGGTCACATTTCAGTGAGAGGCAGTGTGATTCCTCTATTAGGTTTTGTTTTTTTTTTCAGATTTAAGTCTATATGTATACATTACACATATTATAAAAGTACCTTTTAAATTATCAAAAACATGAGACTCTGGTTGGACAGAAAACTTGAGTGCTGATTACCGAATCTGAGACATACAAATATCAAAAAATCAGTGGTTAAATTCTCTTCAATACTTTTTTGATTAAAAACACCATCATAAAATTGTATGTTCTCCCTCATTTGTGGACATTAGATCAAGGGCAAACACAACAATGGGATTGGACTTTGAGGACATGATAAAAGTGAGAGCACACAAAGGAGGGGTGAGGATAGGTAAGACACCTAAAAAATTAGCTAGCATTTGTTGCCCTTAACTCAGAGAAACTAAAGCAGATACCTTAAAAGCAACTGAGGCCAATAGGAAAAGGGGACCAGGAACTAGAGAAAAGGTTAGATCAAAAAGAATTAACCTAGAAGGTAACACCCATGCACAGGAAATCAATGTGAGTCAATGCCCTGTATAGCTACCCTTATCTCAACCAGCAAAAACCCTTGTTCCTTCCTGTTATTGCTTATACTCTCTCTACAACAAAATTAGAAATAAGGGCAAAATAGTTTCTGCTGGGTATTGAGGGGGTGGGGCGGAGAGGGTGGTAAGGGAGGGGGTGGGGGCAGGAGGGAGAAATGACCCAAGCCTTGTATGCACATATGAATAATAAAAAAAAAAAAAAGAAAAAAAAGCTGAGGCGATGGCTCAGATTAAGTTATGGAAAACGTCAGAATAATTAAGGCTTTGAATTAAAGAAACTCACATCTGTTTCATTTTCAAAAAAAAAAAAAAAAAACACCATCATAGAAAGCAAAGGGGTTTGTTTGCTTCTCCAACTTTTGCAGGTAGTTGACAAACTGTAAAAGATCTTAAGAAATTTTGTTTTTCATTTTTTGTTTTCTTTTTCTTTCCTTCCCTCCACACTCTTGTTAGGTGTCTGTGGACCTGGTGCCACCTCTCTTATGTCCAAGAACATACAAAAAACTACTCTTTTTGGTTAAAGTCCACTAGGGGAGTATCAATGTACAAAGGAAAGAGCATGTGAAAGAAAAGTACACATAAGTCCAGGAAATTTCTCTTTGTCCTCACACAGTTCTTATTTAAACAAAAACAAAATATGATAACTTACTTCAACTGCCAGTATTGCCTGTGGTCTTGTCTTTTTTGCTGAGCTAGTGAATCCTTGTAGTACTTCTTTGGAGACCTGGCGGGGTAAAACCACTTACTAAAGCCACTTCTTTTTTTTCACCAAGTGTGGCCAATAGTAATTTTCTTCCTTTGAAGATGTGAGTTTATATTTGCAAAATGCATTGGAACTCTAAATGCTCCAATTTCAGGAAAATGATAATATAGTGTAAAATGTACTGTCATACAATGTCTTTAAGCCAGGTAGATGTGGAGCTAATGGCTCCTGTACTTACTAGTTAAGTGCCCTTACGTTAACTTCTTGACATTATTTTTCTTCTACATAATATAACACCTTTTATTGTTGTAGAGTTAAATTTGGCTAGAGGACAAGGATGTGCTAAATATTATTAGATGTCAGTTGCAAATCCCTATCCCCACGTTGTAACAATAAGAAAGGTTTCCAGACATTGTCTGGGTGTCAAAATGATCCCAGGCTGAGAACCATGGAGGCAGAAGAGTGGGTTCTTCTGGTTATTCCACCTACTAAACCTAAATCTGCTTTTCATACATTTAATGCTAGGAGTAGGGCTGGCAGAGTTGCTAAAGTGGTAAAGTGCCTGTCTAGTATGCAAGAGGCCCTGGGTTCAAACTCCAGCCCTCCAAAGAAAATAAATAAATAAAATAAAATGTAGGGGCAAAGCAGAATGATCTTTAAGGTACCTTTTACCTCTAACAAACTGTGATTCTATGGAAAGAGGAACTAAAGATACTTGACATTCAGGAAATTATGGAGACAAAAGCTAGGGAAGTCAGCTAAGATAGGGAAATTTTAGGTAGTTTATTTCTAAGCTGAAAAAATAGAAAGTCTATACCACCAATCAAACAAGATTGCTCACCAAAGCTAACCAGCTAGGAAACCAAGAGCTAACTAAAAAGCTTATAAAGAATCAAGACTTCCACAGATGCTGCTGCCGATAGTGGTGATACTGATCATGATGATTGGTGATGGTGGTAATGGTGATTTGAGCATTATGATAGATGATGGTGATAATGGTGATGGTGATGATGGTGATGGTGATCATGATGGTGGTGATGATCTGTGTCCTACAGATTCTGGTAGGTTGTTTTCATTTTCATTGATTCCATGAACTTTTTTGTTTCTTCCCTATTACATTGGTCACCCATTGGTTTTTCAGAAGTGTGCTGCTCAGTGTCCATGTGTTTGAATATTTTCTGGGGTTTCTTTGGTTGTTGACATCTAGTTGTGGTCTGATATGATGCAGGGGGTTATTTCAGTGTTCTTAAATTTGTTGAGATTTGCTTTGTGTCCTAAAGTATGATGTATTTTGGAGAAAGTTCCATGAGCTGCAGAAAAGAATGTTCATTGCCTAGTTGTTGGGTGGAATATTCTGTAAGTATCAAACATGTCTATTTGGTCTAATATGTGAAGTAGCTCTGAAGTTTCTCTGCTGCTCTTTTGTCTGAATGACCTATCTGTTGGTGACAGTGGGGTATTCAGGTCTCCCACTATCGCTGTGTTAGTGTCTACCAGTGCTCTTAGGGCCATTAGAGTTTTTTTTTTTAATATAGATGGGTGTCCCTGTGTTTAGTGCATATATGTTAAGGATTGATAATTTCTCTTGAGGAATTGTTCTTTTCATTAATATGAAATGACCTTCATTGTCTCTTCTGATTGATTTTAGTCTGAAGTCTACTTTGTCAGATATCATTATAGGTACTCCTGCATATTTATGGGGTCCCCATTTGCTTGGACACTTTTTTCCAGCCTTTGAATCTAAGCCAGTGTTTATTTTTTTCAGTGAGATGAGTTTCTTGTAGTCAGCATATGGTTGGGGTCTTGTTTTTTAACCCAGTTTGATATTTTATGTCTTTTGATTAGGCCATTGAGGCCATTTGCATTCAGTGTTAATACTGAGTGGTGCTTGTTGTTTCAAGTCATTCTTGTTTCCCTGTTGTTTAGTTTTACCTATTCCTTATTTATTTGTCTGCTTGCTTAATGGGGTTTATTCTTTCTTGAGTCTTCCTGTCTCATTTTAGTTTCTTCTTCTATTTGTAAAAATCCTTTAAGTATCTTCTGTAGTGCTGGCTAGGTGGACACAAATTCCTTTAGTTTTTCCTTGTTGTGGAAAGTTTTAATTTCTCCTTCAATTAGGAAGGATAATTTAGCTGGGTAGACTAGTGTAGGTTGATAGTTGCTTTCTTTCAGGGCCTGAATTATGTCTTTCCATGACCTTTTTGCATTTAGAGTTTGGATTGAGAAATCTGCTGTTATTCTAATAGGTTTGCCTTTATGTATGACTTGTCTTTTCTCTTTTGCAGCTTTCAGAATTCTTTCTTTGTTCTGTGTGCTGAGTGTTTTGATTATGATGTGTCTGGGGTGTTTCTTTTTTGGTCCTGTCAGTTGGTGTTCTGTAGGCTTCTTGCACCTGGTTGACTCTCTCTTTCTTGAAGTTCAGGAAGTTTTCTGCTATTATTCTATTGAATAGGTTGTCAATGCCTTTAATTTGTACCTCCTCTCCTTCATGCCAGATATCTTGCATGTTCCAGTCATATTTTCTTAGCATTCTTTTATGATCTTTTACTGTTTGGTCTAATTCTTCTACTTTGTCTTCCATTCCTAATACTCTATTTTCAACTTGCTTCACTCTGTTTGCCAAGCTTTTGATCACGATATGTATTTGGGATATTGAGTTGTTTCTTTCAGACTGATTATTTTTCAGGGGTTCCATATCTTTATTGATTTCCTCTTTCATATCCTGGATAGTCTTTTAATTTCATCCATCTGTTTGTTTGTATTCTCTTTGAGCTCATTTAATTGTTTATTCATGTTCTCTTTAAAGTCAAATACTAACTTTTGTGGGGTTTTTTTTTTTGAGGTTGTTAATCATTTTTACTATTGCTTTTTGGAATTCGTTATTTGATAGCTCTTTCTCTATGCAGGTGTTTGGATCATTAGTGGTGGAATTGGTTTCTGATGGAGAGTCGTTGTCTTGCTGTTTCATTCTGTGTTGAGATTTATGCATCTGGAGTTCTTTTGGGTTAGGGTTTTAGTCTCTTATGCCCCTGTAATTATGGTTTTGTGTTTTTTTCCCTCCTGGTGCTCCAGCAGTGCTCCTCAGAGAGGGGTATACTGGAAATGTTCTTGTTGTGGTGCAGATTTACCTCTTTTATCTCTTCAGCAAGGGGACAGAGTTCCTGTTCTTTGATGGGGTCACAGGGTCTTGAAGTGGGAAACATTGGGTCTCTGTGCACTGTGGGGGTCAGGCCTCCTAGTATCAGCAGAGTAGTGGATTGCCACTCAGTGGAGGAGCTGGGATTCCAGTCTTGGACAGGAGAGATGTGAATCTTCTGCAGGGAGGTGCATTGTGAAGCACTGGACTTCTGTGTTGTACAGATTTAGAACTCATGAGTTCTAAACACATTTCAACCACATTAACATTTCCCCTACAATTCACAGATCACAATAGAAAATGAATACAGAAAAAGGGATTGCAAGTAACTCAGTGCTGTAGTGTATCATAGCCTTGAAAATAATATTAATGTTTTCCTATAATATTTATGTAGTGTCACCTATTATCAAGAAAATTCACTAAATTAATGTTTTCACTTGTCACCTACCAGTAGCAAGCATCATTTCAAATAAAAGAAGGGAGAAAGCATTTACCTTGGCTGACTGACTGATGAAACTTGGAAACAAGTTTTCAATTCTTTTTGCACTATAAAGCCTGCCATTTGAGGCACTCCACACTGCCCCATGCCTTTCTGGTCTGCTACTTCTCCAGAAATGGCCTCCAACCATATCTTTTTTGTTTTATCTTCCAGTTTCTCATCATGCCCATCATACTCTAGCCAAGCTAAATAATTCCTTCCTTCCTTCTTCCTTCCTTCCTTCCCTCCTATTTCATTCCTTCCTACTGAGCCACAGGTCTCACTATGTAGCCCAGGCTGGCCTTGAACTTATGGTCTTCCTGTCTTAGCCTACTCAGTGCTGGGATTATACTTGCCTGCTACCACACCTACTAGAATTTTCTTACTTTTATTTCTCTGCTAGTGTGTTCTCTCTCAGAATTTGACTCACATTTAGCACAGCATCCTTTTAGAGATCTCTCATGGTGCCTCTTATTGGACATGTTTTCTTTTTTCTTCTGAGCAAGCAAGGCTGTGATCATTTCTTACATAGTGCTAGCACAGAGTGTTGTACCAGATAGGAGCTCATTAAACATTGATTGAATGGGTTGTATGTGGAATGACTGCAGAGATGTGTTTTCCTTACCATACCCCTAGGCCATTTGTATTCCCTGTCAAATAATATGGAGAAAAATCAGAGTAACAGAGTGAAGGCTGAACTTCTGAGTCAAAGTTTCAAACATCCAAAACTCAGTGAATTGCAATAGGATGAAGCTTACTTCTCTCTCATACAATAGTGTCTTTGGTTTAGGTTGAAGGCAGCTCTACTCTAGGTGGTCCTTCAGGGACATAGATTGCTTCCTTCATTTTCTCCACCTCTTAGGGACAGGCTTGTGTAGGAGGTGAGAGCTGCATGTTGAACATATCAGTGTCCAATTAGCACAAAGAGCTAAGAGTGCAAGTCTACTCTGTTAATTTACTGTTAACTGAGGGGAGCAGAAGTTATCTCCATTGCTTCTGCTTGCTTCCATTGGACAAATTGAGTCACCTGGCCATCATTAGCTGCAAAGTGGTGTGACATTTAGTTTCTGGGTAGTGACTGGGAAGAACAGGAGAATGGGTTTGATGAGGAAGACTTCAGTTAGTAACTGCGCTGCAGCCCAGAGAGGATCTTATTGAAATTCTGTGGTGCATGTTCCCTCCAGGGCCTAGACACTGCCGCATCAGAACTTCCTGAAAGAAAAGCGAAAATGGCACAGATACGTGTCTAAATTTAGTTTCACAAGGAGAAAAGTGTTCAAAAGTAACATCAGTAACATTTTGTAAAACACAAAGGTAAAGGTGATATGATGGGACTTTCTTCATTATATAAGATGAGAATGGAGAAAAGAAGAAATGAGAATCCACTGCATTTCTTCTACTGCCAAGTGCAATGTGGCACCACCTGACCAGGCAGACAATTATTTATAGCCCCTTCACCATATTCTTGACTTGATGGATGGAAACCTAACACTGGTCCATGAAAACTGCTAATATGGAGAGAATGGAAGACCGGCTCTTATTTTTCTAAAAAGCCATATGAAATTTTAAAATGTTGAAATTCTGAAGCAATGGTAGTAAAAGAAGGAAAGGGGATAATTTAAAATACAGTGAAGGAACAAAAGAAGTCAAATTACCCAGTGACACTACACTTGGAAGTGGCATTTACACTGAGAGCTAGGACTTGCAATGACACCAGTGACAGCTCCCCCAGGGTGGGCTATTGCTGTGGTGGAAGGTGTGAGCATTACAGAGTGCCATTTTACTAACCTTATTATAAACTGCAAAAGCAATCCAGGGAATGTTAAGAGCCTTATTTTTTCTACTGAATATAATAAAATCTGTACCAACCTTGTCTAAATGGTGGCAGCTCAGAGAACTTTTAAGTGCTGCTATTACTGTGTCTGAAGACAACCACAGGGAGAACAGGTGCCTATTGTGAAATGTGGAAAAAAAAATCCATATTTTCAGAATAAAGAATAACAGTTTTTATTCCTCCTGAAAGAGAAGCCACATAACAAATAAAACACTTTTAAATTATAAATAAGTTCCTTATCCTAAAACAACTGCAAAGTGGAAAAGAAATTCTAATGGACTAAAAGAGCATGTGTATGCATATTAAAAATTCAGAACTGAGGATCGAAACTGAGAATCTTTTCTTTGGTGGGACTGGGGTTTGAACTCAGGTCTTCACACTTGCAAAGCAGGTTCTCTACCAATTGAGCCATACCTCTAGTCCATTTTTGCTTTGGTTATTTTAGAGATGGGGTTTCACAAACTATTTGCTGTGGTTGGCCTTGAACCTTTGATCCTTCTGAGCTGGGCCTCCTAAGTAGCTAGGATGATGGCAGGCATGAGTCTCTAGCACCTGGCGAGAATTTGTTTTTAACATGAGAGTGAAATCACATTAATTGGAGATTGCAGAGGCTGAATTTAAGATCATGGGAAATGACAACTATTAGGAAATAAATGTACTTATGTTATTGACACATTAGTGAAGATCTTCTGAGCCAATAGTGTAAGAGGCAGCTTCTTCATCATTGTTTCAGTCCTCTAATGTCTCCTTCATATCCTTTCCATGCTTCAGTCAAGTCTTTCTGTCATCCTTTACAAATTCATCACAACTTTGCACTCAGAGGTCTCAATCACCTCTTATAATGTTTGTTATTTGTGACATTCACTGAGTGCTTAGGATTTTCTGATTTCATTGTTATTTAGATTTAGAAATGCTTTTCCATTTTCTCCTTCTGTTTGGTACCTTGAATTCCCCCTACTCATATGGAGTCAAAAGTCAGACAAAAACTGAGTGATGTATGGAAGAGATGTGAGGGTTGCTTAAAATAGTGAGTGTGGGATAGGAGAAAATATGAAGGACTTGAGACATTGGTTCTTTCCATTGAATATAGATATCTCTTTATTTTATTTAACTAATAAATGTGCCCGTTTCTAGACCATATAAAGTCTTTGCAAACAATAGTTCTTGTAATGCACATAAAGGTCCAAGTAGGCAGACACTGTATTTCTGGATAGAAACCACTCTCCAGAGCCCATTCATGAAAGCCATTTAGTGTTATTTTCCCAACTGGCATGCAAACTTTGTGGTTTTTTTTCTTATCTTGAACCCCTTAACTTTCTTGAGACTACAGTGCATATACCAAATCTCTGAGGTAGCTGGGAAGACTTTGTTCCTGAGCCAACATCTGACATCTAGGAATAAAAGAACCTGTGCTGTTATCTTCTCTGCTGAATTCATGATATGCATCTGAGCTGGCAAGGTGGCTCAAGCAGTGAGAGTACCTGCCTAGCAAGCTTGAGGCCCTGACTTCAAACCCCAGTGCCCCCTCACGAAAAAAAGTTCATATGATATCATAATATTATATGTATCTGTCCCCCAAATTCCTGTCAGTGTCATTGGTGGGGCCGGAGGATGGAGGACCAATCTCTCCTTTGCTGGGCAGAGAATCCTCTTTGACCCATTAGATCTTCTTTTTCCTAATTTGTCCTCTAAAGACTTCTTGAACCATAGGCACTAAATGCATGGGCTTTGACTCATACTGCTTGTCTCCACATCCCTGCTTGGCTGTTTAACATTCATCTATACATTGGGAATAATTGCCACCACTCAATGCGTTGTTGTAAGAATTAAATAGATCAATTATGTGTTTAGAATTTAAAGCAGTGCCTCACAAAGCACTTATAGGCTTTTAGCTATTATTGCAATTCTTTATTACAGCTTGGTTATATTTGTCTTGTTTTCAAAATAAATTATAAACTTTGTTTAAGCTATTCCTAATTATTTACACCCTTTTTAAAACCTTCACAGACCCTAGGCCACTGTTGTGCCATAACAAGCATAGCAAGAAGCGCAGAAGGAAAACAAGTTAAGTATAGATTCTGAAGAAAGCCTAACTCAGTCTTAGTCTTAGATTCACCATTTACTGACTGAGTCTTAGTTTGCCCACCTGATAATTAGGAGAATGATTGATTCCTATATAGTAGGACTGGTGAAAATTTAAGTTACATGCATGTATGTACACTTATATACACATACACACATAAACAGTAAGTATGCAATAAACAGCAGTTACTTTATGATATCATGAAGTTAACATTTCTCTACAGAGTATGAAGACAAAGAGAGTCAATATGAACAAAATGAATACATGTTTAGTTCTGTGAATATAGTTTTTAACTACCAAAGATGTCACATCACTTAGTTTTGCTAGACCTCTGGTGAACAACTGGACTTTGGAAAAGTTTTTAATTATTGCATCATGGAAGCAAATCTCTTGTTTAAAATGCCAACTTGGCAATATAAGCAAGCCCTCATGCCAATCAGAGATACACTTTAAGAGATCAAGAGCTTACAAAATAAGCTTTGTCTTACTAGTGAAAGGCCTATTTAGTGTAATGATTTAAATTTTTCCTCTTTGAGATATATTAAATTATATTGTTTAGCAAGAAATTTGCTGATAATTAGAATTTATTGTCAGGTTATATAGCCAAGGAGTGAAAACACAATAATTTGGCTTTTGTTAATAGTCCCAAAGATTATGTTGTGTTTTTTTTAAATAAAATTTGGCAATAATTGCTTTTTTAAATTATTAGAAAAATGGAATTTAAGTTAGTTAAAGCATAATTGTATTCACTGATAAGAATGTATTCATCTACAGTAAATTACCATGATATTAAACATTTAAAATTAAACTTCTTATGACTCTAAGAAACCTTGATATAAAAATAGAAAAAAAGTGCTCATCATGTGTTTATTGATCATTTCTTCTCTGAGTCAGAGAGACCTTGAAGTTACAGACAGGGTAATCATCTTTTCCTGTGAGCTTGCTCATCTACTAGAAGTTTAGATGCCATAATATACCAACAGTTTTTATTCCATTCTATTTATTTTTATCTGACTTTAGTTTACTTAATCTAGGAGGAGTAAATGCAGGGGAGAAGGTTCTGATCATGAGCTGATATTAGTTTGTGTTCTTTATAGTAAAAATGAATAATCTTGAGATGACTGCTATTTGTTAATGGTAATAACTCTACATCTGAGTTTGGTGCCATCCCTGTTTCCCATCATTAAATACTCAGTAAGTGAAAAACTCAGCCAATAAAAACAGGAGTGAGATGTTCTACTAAAGGGACCATGAAGACAGAAGGAAAGAAAAGGAGCTAAAAGAAAGAAAAAGACACAGTTCCATGGAGATTCATATTCTAGATAAAGATGACAGGAAATAAAACAGACATAGTTTGACATACACAATGACTCAAGAAGGTTTTGAAATATCACACTATGCATTAGGATGCCCAATAGCAGAACAGTTTTGTTTTTTTTTTTTTGCAGTACTTGGGCTTGAACTCAGGGCCTTCACCTTAAGCCACTTGGCCAGCCCTTTTTGTGCTGGGTATTTTCGAGATAGGGTGTTGCGAACTATTTGCCCAGGCTGGCTTTGAACTGTGATCCTCCTGATCTCTGCCTCCTGAGTGGCCAGGATGACAGGCATGAGCCACCAGTGCCCCACTTCAGAACAGTTTTTCTAGGAGTTTCAGCTGTAGTGTTAGGCTTTTGATTTGAGATCTTTCTGTCCTTTTGATATATGCACTCATGGCTATAAACTTTCCTCTTAGGACTGCCATTATTGTGTCCCATAGGTTCTGGTAGGTCGTGTTTTCATTTTCATTAACTTCCAGGAATCTTTTAATTTCCTCTTTTATTTCATCAGTGACCCATTCATCGTTGAGTAATGTGTTGTTCAGCTTCCAGTTATTTGCGTGTTTTTTACTGCTGTTTTTGTTGTTGATTTCTAGTTTTAATGCATTGTGGTCAGACAGAATGCAAAGGATTATTTCTATTTTCTTATATTTGTGAGGCTTGCTTTGTCCCTAAGATATGATCCATTTTGGAAAAGGTTCCATGGGCTGCTGAGAAGAATGTATATTGTGCAGAAGTTGGATGAAATATTCTGTAGACATCAGCTAGGTCATTTGATCTATGGTGTGCTTTAGTTCTAGGATTTCTTTATTGATTTTTTTTTTAATGACCTATCTATTGGTGACAATGGGGTGTTAAAGTCTCCCACAACCACTGTGTTGGAGTTAATATATGCTTTTAGATCCTTCAGAGTATGTTTGATGAAATTGAGTGCATTGACATCAGGTGCATATAGGTTGATAATTGTTATTTCCTTTTGGTGTATTTCTCCTTTTATTAGTATGGAGTGTCCTTCTTTATCTCGTTTGATCAAAGTAGGTTTGAAGTCTACTTTGTCCAAGATAAGTATTGCTACCCCTGCCTGTTTTCAGGGACCACTGGCTTGGTAAATCTTTCAGCCTTTCACTCTCAGCCAGTGCTTATTTCTGTTGATGAGCTGGGTCTCCTGTAGGCAGCAGATTGTTGGATCTTCCTTTTTAATCCAGTTTGCCAATCAGTGTCTTTTGATGGGGGAATTTAGTCCACTAACATTCAGTGTTAGAATTGATAAATACGTGGTGATCCCTGTCATGTAGTTGTCTTTTTGATTAAGGGTTTGATTTTGTGCAGCTGAAACAATGTTACTCTTTACTTTCTTGCCTTTTCTTCTCCTGTGGTTTGGTATTGCCTGTCCTTTCATGGTTTTGTTTCCTTTCACAGAATAGTTTTTTAATGTTAGTTTCCAAGACAGCAGCTGTATAAAGGCTACCATTGGCTGCTTGGATGAGAGGAGGACACAGCACATCATCTTTGATGGCAGAGAGGCTTTGCCATGGGAAGATTCACTTGAGATACATTTAGTCCTGATTTTATATATATGTAAAAATGCCACACGCACACACATACACTTGTGCACACACACACCACAATACAGGAAGTGTGTACTAGGGCAATACTTTTTTGTTTTCATGGGATCCTTAATCATTCCTTGGTTTATGAAAGTGGGGCACAGCTCCCAGAAAAGAGGGAAATTGTAAAGGGGTATTTAGTCTTCCAGGAGAAACAAAATTAAGTACACAATTCTTCCTCTTTGGAAATCAATGCTACCAGATGTTCTCTCATGGATTAAAAAGGCTTTGCTTGAGCTCCCTGGTCAGAAGACTATCCCAAGTCTCGCCAAGGGGTATTAGTCATGAAACAGAGAAGCCTTTCATATAAGCTCAATATCAAGGTCAAGTGGCCTACAAAAAGACAAATCTAAGATACAGTCTATGATGAAGGCTATAAACCTTTCCTGATCTAGCTAACCTTGCTCTTTGATGCTGTGAAGTTTACTAAAGAATAGTAAGATTATATTTTTTCAGCCAGCAGTGGCAAAAGGTTACCACAACTAACCATCAGAGAAAAACTTCCCTATCCTTGATACATACCATCTAAGAGACAGTGATTAGGTCAGCAGGGACAACACCTCCGTCATCACAGCAGTGACCAGGGAATCATGTGCGACCACTCTCCATGAGACAACTAATGCACTAACTAGGGTGAGATACTAATCAGGATCTGGCCCTTATCAGGGTCCAGTACTCCTGATCCATAACATTTCAAGGACATGTGTAGCACCCAAAGCGATAGTTATCTGCAGCTAATGATGACTCCTGGACATAAAAGACCACACCAGATTGTGGCCAAACAACTGATGAGGGCTACCAGAACTGATGGAAAAGCCTGCCTAAAATCACAGAAGGGAGATCATGAGAAGAGGTTTTTGGGGTAAGCGAAAGTGCTGTTGAGACTATTTTAATTTGAATGATAAAGGAGATCTGACCTGACTTCATAGGTGATATAGGTTGTACATTGTGACAGTTAAATTTTATGTGGCTACCTGGCTAGGCTATGGTGCTCAGATTTTGGTCAGATATGTCCAGATACTTTTGTGAAAGTAATTTGTAGATTTGATTAACATTCAGAATCCATTGACTTTAAGCAAAGGAGGTTATCCTTTATTAATGTGAGTGTGACCCCCCCAATCAGTTTAACACTATATGAGAAAAGACTGCAATTCTCTGGAGAAGAGGGAATGCTGACTCAGGACTGTGACATGGAAACCCTGCCTGAGTCTCCAGTCTACTGGCTTGCCTGAAGATATTGCACTTGATGGCCTCCACAACTGCCTGAGCCAGTTCTTTAAAATAAACTCTTCTCTGGCTCTGGCTCTGGTGCTCTCTCTCTCTCTCTCTCTCTCTCTCTCTCTCTCTGGATGCTTGTCCTTCTTACCCGTGAAATGTTCTTCAGCTTTTTCCAAGATCTTCACTTCCATGATTCCAAGATGTCTTTCATTCCATTCTGGTAAGACACATCAGTTGTTGGCCAGAGTCTGGTGTGGTCCTTCAGAGCTAGGAATCTTTATCAGCTGTAGAGAACCACCACTTCTAGTGTCTTATGTGTCTTTGGAGTCCTATACTGTCTTACATACACACACACATACACGCACACACACACACACACACACACACACACACACACACACATATGCTCTGTTTCCCTAGAGAAATTAGACTGACACACACAACAAAAAGCAAAATAACAGATTTACGAGTGTTTTAGAAACATAGTAAACAATTAATTCAAATATTTTATCTTTTTGGGGGGGTGACACTGGGGTTTGAATTCAGGGCCTTGCTCTTGCTAGCAAGCACTCTAACACTTGAGGCATACCTCCAGCCCTTTTTATTTAAATTATTTTAAGTAATTTTTCAGATAAGATCTTACTTTTTACTTGGACTGGCCTTGGAAGGTTATTCTCCTATCTATATCTCCCATGTAGCTGGGATGATAGTCATGGGCCACCATACTCTGATTGTTATTTGAGACGGAGTTTCACTAACTTTTTGCCTAGGCTGACCTGGAACCATGGCAATCCTCCTGATCTGTTTCCTGAGTAGTAATTCAAATATTTTATAGAACTGTGATCTAATTGGGTGTGTTTAATCATATCGACCAAATCAATTCAGTGGAAATGAAATTTCATATCTCAGATAATTGGCTAACCAATATATCAGCTCCAGCCCCTACACATATACTAAGATAAAATACATTGTAACATCACAGAGATCATAGTGTTAAACTTAATTAAATTTGGTCTGAGGATGCCTCTGTAGACCATCTCTTAAATAAATCAAATTTAACTTAGTATGTAAACTACTGGAGAACCTAATCTAGGAAAATACTTTGTAACAAATAGCTGAGTCTTGGCCTATCATAGCAGCTGAGTGAGCTCTGTCCAAGATTTGTTCAACCCTTGTTCGAATATGGCAAACCAGTCAAGCTGCATCTACCTCACTTTTGTTTCTTATTTGTAAATATTTTCTGACCACATTACAGCCTCAGAGACTTTGAACCTGTTCTTTTTAGGCAGATTGCCTCATTCTAAAATTGTGAAAAAGAGGCAATTAAGACCTTTAAACTAAATTTTAACAATGGTAACATGTAGAAAAGTAAAAGACTTTCTCTCTTCAGTTAAGTTATATTTAGAATTCCATGAAAAGTATAATTGAAAAAGATTAAATGGCATTAAAGTAACAATGTAAGGATGAAGGTTTTAAGAAAATGAAAATGGGTGAAACATTTAAAAAGTTGTCAACAATTTTGTCATACTTGTATCATAATTTTATTGAGAAAAGCCATGTCCAAAGCCATGTGTCAGTTATTTCTGTCCTTAGTCCTGGAGATATTCTGAGTAGCAACCTCATTTATTTGTACATTCCAACTCAGATTTTAGATAAACATTTTATCAAAGGCAAAAATATGGTATTATGTATACCTAATTTGAATGTGCTGCTCTTGTGATTCACGAAGGCTGATTTCTTTGCTAGATATGGATAACATCAGGAAACCTATTATTTGGCTACTATTCACAAATGCAGCTCTCATTACAAGGCCTACACACTGATGTTCACACAGCTACAAAAGTCTCCTAGTGAAGACATAGTTGAGATGAACAAAAGATAGGCATTTCCTGTTTCCTAAGAAGAATTCTGAAGAGGGCATTATTTAGATATTTAACTATTTTTTTTTTAAACAACTCTTTTAACAAAATAAGTCTCTTTAGATGAATAGTATGATGCCAAGGTGTGGTCATTCACACGGCACAGTGAAATAGCCTCATAGGACCGATATCTAACTTCCCAGGAGAGGTTTCCTTTCCTCACGATGTAGCAGTTCCATGTTTGGAAATCACCTGTACAACTCTTCAATAACATGCAGTAAGCCTCTCATTTCTAGGCAAAATTGCACATTAATATGTTTTGTGGCCATCTATTCAGACTGAAATGCTATGCACTTATTTTCCAGGATATTTCAGAGCTTGTTGGGAGTATGAGTCAACTCTGCCATATTTTTTCAATAGAGGAAACTGAACTCATGTAACCCAGCAACAAAAAAGATGGAACAAGAGTAGAATAGTGGAGTGAGAAACCTTTCTCCTCTACTTTTTGCTCCTTTCCTACCTTCTTCTCTAGTTCTACCTACCCTATTTTAATGGTGGGTGGGCTAGGGGAAGCTAGGCATCTTATTTGAAGTGGCTGTTGCTTGATGCCTGGGAGATCCATATTCATGACTATTATGGCCTCTGTCCCAAGGCAGTGCTTTTGAAACTGAGTTTTGGACCCATGGCCCAAACTCCTGGGATTCCACATGTCAGGGCCATTCACTGGCCCTTATACACCAAATAAAGAGATGGGGAAAAGCAGAGAAAGGAGTTTTATTACACCTCCAGGATACAATGTGGGAAGAAGCAAAGTTAGCACTCCAGCCTTTCTTCAGCCATCTTTAGGGTGCAGACATGAGTTTGAACTTTAAACAGACAAAGAATTAGGGCAGAGGACAAAAGGTATACATAGTCAAATAGACCCAGTTACAGGTGTGACCTGTTTGATCACTATCCTACTTCTGGTTCTGTGGTGGGTTCTGGAGAAGTTGTTATTACTGTTATCACTTGAGGGAAGCAATCTGGTTCCTGTGAGATGATTACTCTTGCCCAGGGTGTACCCTTATCATTATGGTTAATTGTCTTCATTTGAGTAGTCTGTCCTTTGAGATTCACTGTTATTTAGGGGTAGTTTCAGTTCTTTGTTATAAGGATATTATCAATCATTCCTGTCCTTCAGTGATTCCAAAGTGGTGGCAGGAAAGAATGGCTCAGAGCGAAGGACAACAGGTATAAAATGGAAACAGAGATGCAAATATTTTCTCCTGCTTTTAGTTAATTTGTGGGCCTACATAAGGAGTCAGTGCTTTTCAGCACAAGCAGTTTGAGGACCTCTTACACTTTTTCCAGAATTTGAAGGGAAATGACTATGAATGTCCTGATATTTTATACTGCTGTTCTGGGGAGGATTGAAAGCTGAAATGCTCACCAAAAGGAACATTGCTAGAAGAAAAGAATGTTGTTCTTCTTCAGAGCAGACTGCATAGTTGGAACCTGAAGGCAGAGGCAAACAGTCTCTCTCTTGGGAAGTAAGTGGAGAGAGTCTGGCCCACTGATTTAGCTCTTCTGTCTCTTAACATCGATTTGTACATTCTTTGTTTAACCAGCAAATGCTTCCTGCAGGTCTACCATGCTTCAGGAAGTGCTGCTGCTCAGCTTCTAAGGCATTAGTGAAATCTCTCTGAATCTCACAGAAAGAAATCTACTTGGGCAGGAGATGGCATTTAAAATACATCACTTGCTTTTTATTTACAGGAATTTGATCAGGACTCTATGAAAAAACACCCTTACTTTTCCCCAAATAGTCTAAGAATATTTTAATGTATAAAATAGCTGAAAAGTCTGGTAAAATCCCAACTTCATAATAATGTGTAAAGATTTTTTTTTTTCTTGTTCTCACTCAAATATTGAAGAACTTTGATGACAGCAAGACACCTCAGAATTTCCTGCTTATACTCTGGGAAGTTGGATTTAAGCAAGTAGGCACCTAATGCCCCAAGGAGGGTAAAATAGGATTTAAAAAAAAATTGACCAAAACTGCATTTGCATCTCAATTAGCACCTTTGGATTGTGCAACTGAAATTCTGTTGTAGAGGCAGTAGGTCATTGTACATAATGAAGCAAAAGTTCAGTCCTCAGGAGACAGATGATGGGAATCTCAAAGCCTTCTCTTGGGAATGGAATTTTGTTAGATTATCTGAGGCATTATGAAGCCCTCAGTTATGCTTAGCTGGCAGAAGAGAACACTAAGCTCTCTGGACTTGACACCAAGATTGAGCAGTCCTGGTTTTGGAATATTTGAGTTACAGGCACAGCCTGTAAATGATTTACAGATGAGATTGTGGACTCTTGTAGCATAAGATGACTACGGATGAGCACAAATCAGAGGAGCAAGAGAGAGCCTTTCATCCATGCCACATGGCATCTAAGAGACTAAGTAGCATGCCTCCATAACCGTGGTCATATCCAGGGAGCACTGGGAATACTTTCATGCAGCAGTGGTGGGGACA
Organism: Castor canadensis; assembly: GCF_047511655.1. Classification (NCBI taxonomy): domain Eukaryota; kingdom Metazoa; phylum Chordata; class Mammalia; order Rodentia; family Castoridae; genus Castor; species Castor canadensis. The sequence continues at coordinate 148,353,891 of NC_133388.1, read as the reverse complement.
CAGGGCTCAAGAATTCCAAGCCATGTGGTTGGGTAGGAGTAATAGTTTCTCACATTCTATAGCACAGTAGGATAACCATGCATGACAACATAAGTGAATATTTCAAAATAGATAGTAAAGAGGATTTTGAATATTCTCAACATGAAGAAATTATAAATGTCTGGGGTAATGGATATGCCAACTACCCTGATCTGATCATTGTGCATTGTATGCAAGTATTGAAATATCACATTGTACCCTATACAAATGTATAATTATTGTGCATCAATAAAGAGTAAAAAAGTATATTTAAAACAGAACTATTAAGCCATGTGTTTTGGGTGCTATAAGGATGAGTTGCAGGCTGGTATATGGTGGGGATCCCTGACCATAAGAGATGATGACTGAAATCCAGCACTGTTGGAATCAGCCTTGAGAAAAGATTGACAGAGATCGAGGGCTGGAGGTCTGAAACTGTCAGGAAAGAAGACCCTGGGAAGAGGAGAAGGACATTTAGGATTAAGACAGCAGTTGGAGGGAATTTTAACTTAAGTCATATTATTATTACTCAGTTATGTTAATATATTATTTTGCAAGTGGTACTGATTTTATTTCATAAGCAAAATATTTGAATTTTCACCAAGCATGCTAGAAGCAATGCAAATTGTTTAAAAAATCAAGTTCCCAGATCTTGTCCTTTCTTGTGAGAGGTACTGAATTGATTTAGTGGGATGAAAAACTAAATTTGTCAAATCTTATGTGAGCTGATGTGGTTCTCACACCCCAGAAACACTTGTGATAGCTTTTAACAGGTCACAGAAATAGTCACTGTAAGTAACAAAGCAGTAAGACTTCCCCCATTGCATTGCTCAATGATTTTTATCTGCTATACCAAACCTGAAATTTCATGTAATACATAGTTACCTTATATTGAAATGATTGAGAACAGAGGAAGAGTGAATGAGGCTGCTAAGAGAATGAAGGTAATGACACATTTTTGATTTTCAAATGCTAGCAGTTATACCTGATATATGTAGGTATATGTGTACATACATATATACATATATATGTATACATATACATGCTATACACACCCACACATACATGCTGAACCCAGGATGAAAAATAGAGCTTGCTCTATTTTTATTAAGAACAACCCTGCTCAAAGCTATATGCTACTTATTTCTGTCCCTTGACCTTGAGTTATCCTGTAGACTTAGCCCATTTAATTAGGCAATTCTGTTTCATGTGAAAATTTTATCAGAAGGAATACTGGTATCATCTATGCCTAATTTAATTGTGCTCCAGTATTGTCAAAGTTATGAGTCATATAAACCAATTTCTTTGGAAAATAATGACAACATTGAGCTATCTAATACTTGGCAGGCATTCACAGGTGTAGTTTCATTATGAAGCATGCATGCTGTTGGTCACTTAGCAATAAAAGTCTCCTACTGAAAAATATGATGTATAAGTCATGGGCATTTCATGCTTAATTGATTTAAATCCTGGAGAATTCTAAAGAAGGTATTATTCTTTTTAAAAATGTTTATTAGCAAAAATTAATTGTACAAAGGGGTCTTATTGTGCTATATCCATACATGTGTACAATATACTTTGATCAAATTCACTCCCTGGATTATACTTTCTTTACTAAAGAGGGTATCATTCTGCTGCTTAAATGATTTTTAAAAGATATCTCTCTTTGGGAGAGGTCAAAATATTGTGTCTATTCATACAACCATCAACAAAATAGTGTCATATGCCCAATATCTACTTTTGTAACAACTTCCACTTCTTAATCTCACAAAGTTCCTTTTTTGGAGTCAACAAGTTCTCTAATATTAGGAAACTTCTTCATTTCTAGGTAAGATTATACATTACAATTTTCTTTGGCCATCTGTCCAGATTAAAAGAGAATGGGCTGCAAACCTTCTCCCCAAGAGGCTTCAGGGTTTGTTGCATAGTAAAGTCAAATCTTAGAAAGGTGGCCCTGTATGATCCACTGAACAGCACACACAACCTCAGCTGGATCCAAGATGGGGAATGTGAGTGTGACAGTAAGAATAAGCAACTCATTCCTCTTTTAAAAAAATTATTTACTGCTTTGTTTCCCCTCCTTTTGCTGAATGTCCAGTGAGAGGGCTCCAGGATGTCATAGGGAGAGCTGCCATTCTGTGTTCAGTACATCTGGAGTCAAAATTGCTGTGTGCTCACTTTTAAGCTGACAATCTCACCATAGTCTTGGAAGATGGTTCAAAAATTATCCTGCTGTGTTATGTCTTTCTTCTCAAGAGGAAATTGAGTCAGAATAACTGCTGAAAAGAGGTTGTCAAAACAAAAATAAAGATTTCATCTTGCCAACACTATTAGGTCTGTGTAGCCCTGTGAAGGAAAACTTGGCTCTTCACAAAAAAGCACTTGACATGGCAAGAACTTGAGTCCCCACCAGATGGGAAAATCCCAGCATGGCACAGCCAGCAGGGCATATCTTCCCTGGGAAAAAAGCCCTCTGGCCATTTCTCTCTCTCTCTCTCTTTTCTCTCAATAAGCAGAAGACATAGCATCAAACAAAAAAGAACTCTGCAACATCCTGGATCCCTAACCCATGGAAAGCCTCCCTATGCCCTGATGCACTGCAAAAAGTGGCACACCATTTCTCCCTGCAGGCTGGTTCCAAAGCTGCTTGCATAAATCTGTAGAAAGAACAAGTGAGCAGCACGTACCATGCATGACTCCCCTACCTATCCCTCAGGAACATAATCCAGCACAGCCCATGGGCACATTGAACCCTTCCCCAACAAAACTAAAAGCACAAACAGCAAATTGCAATCTAACACTGGCAGCAGGAGTGGAATGCTGAGCCTGCCCTGGAGAATGGCAGAGGAGCAAGGAGCTCAACTCTCAGTGAATGAAGGCAGGAAAAGTGAAAAAGTCTGAGACCAGGATAGGGTGACAAACCAATCTCTCAGAGGAGCCAAACTAGCACCAAGCAGAAGTGAGGTAGCACACAAAGTTTGAGAGTGGGGATGGGGTGACAAACCAACCTCCCAAAGTGGCCTGGTGGTAGATCCCTGAACTGGTCTCATGGGACTGAGGGCAGTACTCAAAACTGAATTGCCCCACCTTGCTGGGGGAGGAGCTGACCAGACAGAGTTGCAGTTGTAGGGCAACTCAGCTGCTGCCAGGTGAAAACAAGAACATCTCTGAACACCTTGCACAAACTAGGAGTGAGTTACCTCAGGCCTCAACTGTAACCTGTCCCGTGGACAGAAGCAACCAAGTACTACTCACAAGCCAGTCACTTGGTGAGACCATATCAGAGTTCCCACTTGTAAAGGATGGCCCATAAGACCAAGGAAAGTGAAAAAAAAAAAAAAAGAAAAACTCTCCAGCTGTCTCCACCCCAAGCTGTCCAACAAGAGGGGCATTCCTTTCCCCACAAAGCCCAGAATACCAAGCACCAATACCAGTGCTCCAGAACTTTTACCAAGCAGACTGAATTTTTTGTTGAGAATTCTTGGACAAAAGAATCAAGAGCTGCAAAATGAATACACAAGAATGCAAAGATTCCATTAAAAGACCAAACCTGCAAATCATGGGCATTAAAGAAGGAGAAGAGGTGCAAGCCAAAAGTATATGCAATATATTCAACAAAATAATAGCAGAAAATTTCCCAATTCTTGAGAAAGAGATGCCCATTCACGTACAGGAAGCCTCCAGGACACCAAACAGACTTGACAAAAATAGAACTTCTCCACAACATATTATCATTTAAAAAAAACTAGCACACAGAACAAGGAAAGAATATTGAAAGCTGTAAAAGAGAAAGATCAAATAACATATAAAGGTAAACCCATCAAAATAATAGCAGATTTCTCAACAGAAACCTTAAAAGCAAGAAGGGCATAGAGTGGGCATATTGGGCACTGAATGAAAATAATTTCAGCCTTAGGATACTCTACCCCGCAAAGCTATTATTCAAAATTGATGGAGGAATAAAAATCTTCCATGATAAACAGAAACTAAAACAATATGTGACTACCAAGCCACCACTACAGAAGATTCCACAATGAATTCTGCACACAGAAAATGAAAGCAAATAAAACCACAAGAGGACAGGAAGTATTAAACTGCAGGAGAAAAAAAAGAGAAGTAATTAGAGAGTAGTATTGATTTGGCTGCACACAATCAAATCCTTAAACAACAAAAACAAGGAAGTGGCAGGAATCATTACCTACCTATCTGTATTAACACTGAATGCCAATGGACTCAACTCACCCATCGAAAGACACCATCTGGCAAACTGGACTAAAAAGGAAGATCCTACAACCAGTTGTTTACAAGAGACTACACTTATTTACAGAAATAAACACTGACTTAGGGTGAAAGCTGGAAGATTTACCAAGCTAATTGTCCCTGAAAACAAGCAGGAGTAGCAATACTTAAATCAGACAAAGTAAACTTCAAAATTACATTAGTCAAATGAGACAAAAGACACTTCATGGTAATAAAAGGGGCAATACCTCAAAAGGAAATAACAATTACCACCCTATATGCACTCAATGTCAGTGCACTCAATTTCATCAAACATTTACTAAAGGACTTAAAAGCACATATAAACTCCAGCACAGTGGTAGAGGGAGATGTTAATACCCCTCCATCACCAATAGACAGGTCATCCAAACAAAAGCTCAACAGAGAAATCCTAGACCTAAATGACACCATAGATCAAATGGACTTAACTGATGTCTATAGAATATTTCTTCCAGCAACAGCACAATATACATTCTTCTCAGCAGCCCATGGAATTTTCTTCAAAATAGATCATATCTTAGGGCACAAAGCAAGCCACAATAAATGTAAGAAAACAGAAATAACCCCTGCTTTCTAGCTGATCATAATGCAATAAAACTAGAACTCAACAACAAAAACAACAGCAAATAATACACAAATAACTGGAGGCTGAATAACACATTGATTAACCATCATTGGGTCATAGAGAAATAAGAGAGGAAGTCAAAAGTTTCCTGGAAGTTAATGAGAATGAAAACACAGCCTTTCAGAATCTTTGAGACACAGTAAAGGCAATTCTAAGAAGAAAGTTTATAGCCATGAATGTGTATATTAAAAGGACAGAAAGATCTCAAATAAGTGACCTAATGCTACATCTCAAACTCCTAGAAAAACAAGAACAAGCAAATCCCAAAACAAGCAGAAGGAAAGAAATAATTAAAATAAGGGCCAAAATTAATGAAACAGAAACAACAACAAAAAAAACATACAAAGAATCAACAAAACAAAAAGCTGGTTACATGAAAAATAAACAAGATTGACAAATCCTTGGCAAATCTGACTAAAATGAGGAGGGAAAAGACCCAAATTAGTAAAACCAGAAGTGAAAAAAGGGAGATAACAACAAACACCAAGGAAATCCAGGGAATCATCAGAAACTATTTGAGAACCTATATTCCAATAACTTGGAAAAATCTTGAAGGAATGGACAAATTTCTATATACTTATGACCATCCAAAACTGAACTAAGAGAACATTAACCACCTAAACAGATCTATAACATGTAATGAAATTGAAGCAGAAATAGTCTCCCAAAAAAGAAAAGTCAAGGACCTGATGGATTCTCTGCTGAATTCTACCAAACCTTTAAAGAAGAACTAATACCAATACTCCTTAAAGTTTTCAAGGAAATAGAAAGGGAAGGAACACTGCCTAACTCATTCTATGAAGCCAGCATTGTACTCACCCCAAAACCAGGCAAGGACATATCCCAAAAGGAGAACTACAGGCCAATCTCTTTAATAAACATTGATGCAAAAATCCTCAATAAAATAATGGCCAACTGAATCCAACAACATATCAGACCATGACCATATCGGCTTCATCCCAGGGATGCAGAGATGGTTCAACATATGCAAATCGATAAATGTAATACAGCACATTAACAGAAGCAAAGACAAAAGCCACTTGATCATCTCAATAGATGCAGAAAAATCCTTTAAAAAGATTCAACACCATTTCACAATAAAAGCTCTAAGAAAACTAAGAGTAGAAGGAATGTTCCTCAACATTATAAAGGGTATATATGACAAACCTATAGCCAACATCATACTTAATGGGAAAAAACTGAAACCATTTCCTCTAAAGTCAAGATTGAAACAAGGATGCCCACTCTCCCCAGCCTATTCAACATAGTTCTGGAATTCCTAGCCAGAGCAATAAGGCAAGAAGAAGAAATAAAAGGAACACAAATAGGTAAAGAAATAGTCAAAGTATCCTTATTTGTAGATGACATGATCCTATACCTTAAAGACTCAAAAACGCTTAGGCACCATAAACAGCTTAATCAATGTAGCAATATACAAAATCAACTTACAAAAATCAGTAGCATTTCTATACATCAACAAGGAACAAATTGAGAAAGAATATAGGAAAACAATTCCATTTACAATAGCCTCAAGAAAAAGTCAAATACTTAGGAATAAACTTAACAAAAGATGCAAATGACCTCTCTAAGGAGAACTACAAACTATTGAGGAAAGAGATCAAAGAAGACTACAGAAGGTGAAAAGACCTCCCATGCTCATAGATTGGCAGAATCGATATCATAAAAATGGCTATATTACCAAAAGCAATCTATATGTTCAACACAATTCCCATAAAAATCCCAGTGACATTCATCACAGAGATTGAAAAATCTACCCCAAAGTTCATTTGGAAACACAAAAGAAGCCAAGACAATACTGGGCAAAAAGAGCCCTGCTGGAGGTATCACAATATCTGACTTCAAACTATACTACAGAGCCATAGCAATAAAAACAGCATGGTACTGGCACAAAAACAGATATGAAGACCAATGGAACAGAATAGAGGACCCAGATATCAACCCACACAGCTATGCCCACCTTATTTTGACAAAGGCACCAAAAACATATGATGGAGAAAAGACAGCCTCTTCAACAAATGTCTCTGGGAAAAGTGGTTATCTGCTTGAAGAAAACTGAAACTAGATCCATGCCTGTCACCCTGTACTAGTATCAACTCAAAGTGGATTAAGGACCTTAATATCAGACCTGAAACTTTGAGGTCAGTACAGAAAAGAGGAGGGAATACACTGGAAGCAATAGGTATAGGGAAGGACTTCCTCAGTAGAGGAACCAAGAGAAAGGATTGACAAATGGGACTGCATGAAATTAAAAAGCTTCTTCAGAGCAAATTAAATGGTCTCTAAATTGAAGAGACCACCCACAGAGTGGGAGAAACCTTTTGCTAGCTATACATCAGACAAGGGACTGATAACCACAATATACAGGAAGCTCAAAAAACTTAACTCCCAAAAAAATCAATAAACCAATAAAGAAGTGGGCAACTGATGTAAACAGAACTTTTTCAAAGGAAGAAATTCAAATGGCCAAAAAAACACATGAAAAAATGCTCACCATCTCTAGCCATAAAGGAAATGCAAATCAAAACCACACTAAGATTCCACTTCACCCCTGTTAGAATAGCCATCATCAAAAACAACAACAACAACAAATGTTGGCAAGAATTTGGGGAAAAAGGAACACTCATACACTGAATGTAAGCTATGAAAAGCAATGTGGAGGCTTCTTAAAAACCTAAACATACATCTGCCATATGATCCAGCAATCCCACTTCTAGGGATATACCCAAAGGAATGTGACTCAGGTTATTACAAAGACACCTACACACCCATGTTTATTGCAGCATTATTCACAATAGCCATGCTATGGAAACAGCCAAGATGCCCCACTACTGATGAATGGATAAAAAAATGTATATTTATACACAATGGAATTTTATTCAGTCACAAAGAAGAATGAAATTTTCTCATTGGCAAGAAAATGGATGGACCTGGTGAACATCATCTTAAGTGAAGTTAGTTGGGATCAGAAGGCCAAAAATCACATGTTCTTCCTCATATGTGGATTATAGATCTAAAACAAATGCAGTAATATTATTGAGCATTGGTTCTCACACAAAGGGGTGACCATGCATGGGAGGAACAGGGAAAGGGAAGGAAACCTAAAACTTGAATGTGGTGATATGTTCAGTGTATAGAAGTGAATATAGTAGTCTTAAACTGGCAGAGGGCACTATGGGAAGGTGGGTAGGAAGTAGTGATGATGTCTGGTAGAGATGAACCAATATGGGTTGTAATACACATATGGATGTTAATGACACTAGGATTCTCTCTGTATAGCTACCTTTATCTCAAACTAGCAAAAATGCTGTTTTTCCTATTGTTAGGACCCGGAATCCTATTCCCCCGAGAGACAGAGAGCCAGGCGTGAATGCAATCAACAAAGCAGAGTTTATTGGACTGGCTAGCCAGGGTCGAGCTCCCACACGGACACGCAGGACCGGTTAGGAAAGCAAGACCCTGAGCCTCTTAGGGGGAAATCTTATATAGACTGCAGTGGCGTGCATATTTTTGTTATCAACATTAGACAAGCAGGCAGAGCACATCCTGCACGTACTTCACATCTTGCTCGTACCTCACATCTTGCTCGTATCTCACATCTTGCATTCCTCACATTCTATATGCCCTAACTGAGCCCTGCCTCATTGCTTATCTTATCTACATGGGATGTTTGGTACTGGTTTCTCCAACAAGGGGGTTGGGGCCCGCTGAGACCTCATATTCCTTTCACTATTATCCCTCATGTTTTCTCTTTAAGAAAATCTGAGAACAAGAGGGCAGAACAGGTTTTGCCCTGAAGCGGGCAGGGAGTGGGGAAGGTGGTCCAAATAATGTATACACATGTGAGTAAATGTAAAAACGATAAAATTAAAAAAAAAAGAACTTGAGTCCAACCACTCAGCTCTGTAGGAATTTTGAGCAATATTTTTTGATTACCTCTATGTTGAGGAAATACTGTGTCTGTCCATTTTTAGAAGCTTTAATGAAAACAGCACTAATAGACCACAAAACAGGTCGAAAATGATGCATCTTTTGAGGTATATGATTCTGGTTCTAAACTCCATGAAATTTCACTTTTTTCTTAACTCTAAGTATTTAAAGAGTACTTTAGTAAATAAACTGGCAAAATTCTCAACTTCATATTTACATTGAGAATATTTCCAAGTTATTTCTGAGTAACAATGTTTTATAGTTGTTTGGCCACTGCATGGGGATCAGGGACTTTCCACTTCACCCTCCCCCTTCCTCTTCCCCCTCTGGTTACCATGGCAACTCCCTCTGGCAACTCCTGACAGTGGGCAATCACCCTCCTCTCTCCTCCTCTCCCTATGGTTGCCATGGCAACTCCTGCTGGCGGAAAATAGGTCCCCACCTATCCTATAGGTCCACATTACCCTGAGCCCCTCCCCTCACTAGGCTTCAACCTATCCCGACACTCCAGGGTACCCTAAGGTCTTGACTTCACCCAAGTTATAAAAACTGGGCTGCCATTTCTCAGGCGCAACTTCTCCGGCCCTGTTCTTTGGGGATGGTGAACCTCACCGGAGAGCGAGCTCTCTATAAAGCCTGCTTGTTTTGTCAATTTGACTCCAATTTGGCCTTTTCATCTGTGTGGACCTGACAATAGTTACATGCAAACAGAGCTAGAAAGCAGGATGCTTTCTTAGATACACTTGTCAGCAGAGGAGAGTTTATGTTTCATGTTCTTATAGCCAGTTTCCATTCTATGCATTTTGTAGAGATGTGTACAGCCATCCTGGTAAAGGGTCAGAGAGAGAAAAGAGAGTCCTCTGTGTAAGGGAAACCAAGTGATAAATCCCAAATAGAAGTAAACTCTTGACTTCAATAGTTCTTGATTCTAACTAAGAGAGCTAAGTTGCTTTTTACACTGCTGAATTGGCTTACATGGGAAGAACCACATGAACCATTTTCCAGATCATGAGGTGATAGCCCTCCTGTTAAAGCTAAATCATATTTCTTTGTACTTCTCTCACTTTTCCATTCAACAGTCATACAAATTCTTATCTAATGTGTTTACCTTGGTCAAATTTAAATTCCAAACAGGGAAAGACCAACAAACTTGGCTCACTGAATGCAATAATCCCAGTGTCTATAGAGTAAACACTCAAAAAAATGATACACATTTTATTTAAAATCAAATTCTTGGTTTTTAAAATAGAAATGGCTCACTCAAAATGATATAATAATAACAATAAATTTAAAGCTATTTTGTAATTCTATACTAAATTTTTTTTTGAAAAATTGATTTGGTTCATAAGGATATACTATAAAACATTAAGAAAAGAATAATCCATATAGTGTCTTCAGAAATCATCCTTTTATATATATTCTTGATATATATTTCTTTCAGATTATCTTTCAGATAGAGATGTGTTATACCAAAAAAAATCTTCATTTTTAGAGGTAATTCAAGGACACATTGCACATAATTTCTTGTTCTCTATTAGCATTAGCTATAGAACAGGACCTGTCTAGTGACATTTGTGACATTGTACATGGCTTCCATGGGGAAAAAAATCAAAGGTTAATGAGCCTTTAATGATTGCTTTATTATTTCATGTAAAGAGAAGACAATAGGTCATAATTAGGCTTTTAGATGTAGATTTTCACTGTCACAGAGAAGGAAGTACGGAATTCTTATTAACAATATGATCACTTTTGTGTTGAATTACCTGGCAACAACCTGCATATTTACTCCTTAACACATGAGAATAGGCTTAAAATATTGCTTTGGCTGCTTAATAGCAGTTACTCCCAGGGTAGAAATGATTTAACAACAATAGGGTTGATGTGTTCTGAAGCATAAGAGCATCTTGAGGATTGCTTCAGAGGATTTGCCCTGAGGCTGTCACCATTGCATAAGCTTTTCTTTAGTGCCCATTACTTCAGCCATGATTAAAGTCAGTAAAACATGTTCCAGGAGAATTTTAATATAACTGTATTAAAACAATTATCTGGATGTTAATTAAAATTCTAAATGCTATTTTGGTCATTTCTGCTACTGACAGTTTTGTTCAGTTTGATACAAGATTCTTAAGTGAAAATTGCATTAGACATATTTTTGATCCATTGGGGCTTTTAATCCAAATGGGACATAGACAAGGTACAAAAAATGGTCAGAAATCAGTCAAGGGCAAAGGGATTTTGATAGGCCAGAGAGCAAGAATGCTTAATATTATTCAGTAGAGCCTGGAGGTCTTAAAGCTGTGGAAACTGGCTCAAAAGAAAGGTGAAGTATGAGAAGAGATTAATAGGAAGAAAAGGAGGAAACAAGATGATAAGCTCATTTATTTCATTCATATGCATATAAGAAAACACAGGGAAAGTAAGAGTATGAGAAAAAAAAAGAACCTAATAAGGAGATGCATTTATCTAGGTTGGAGAAAGTACATGCAGTGAAGACATATGAGCAAAATATGTGGGCTGGGGAGGAGTCAATGGTCTTAGAAGCAGCAGAGCTGCTCATATTTGATTTAAAATTCAGGGGAGGATAAATAAGGCCCCTGGGTTGACAACAATAAGCATAATAACAAAGGTACACATTTGTTGTAGATAGGTGAAGGAAGCCTGGATCCAAAGGAATTGTGTTCTAATCTCAGGCTCTTTTCTGGCTGTGTGGTTTTGGGCAAATCATGCATCTCCTTTTGGGTCAGTTCAATGAATTTTGCTTGACTACTAGTTATGTGGCTTTCCCTCTGCAGGATGCCATAAACATAGATATAAAATACCTGCCCTCAAGCAACTTATAGTGCAGCCAAAGAGGCCGCATATGGACAGAGCCTCAGTTTTCCTATGCTTAGAAGAAAGATAATATGTATAATTCTTGTTCCAATGGGATCTCTATATTAAAGACAAATGTGTGCTTCAGTGAAAATAAAAAACTTAATTTTTGAGATCAGTGGAAGTATATCAAATTTGCATAGCAAGTCCAATTTAGAGGATTGATTTCACTTATTTGGAAGAATTTGGGAATGATTTCCCAGACAACTCATAATCTTCATTACCATAGTGCCCCATGAGGAGAGGATAATTTTCTATATGATGGTACATGTAAGTGTGAATTGAAATGGTGCAGCTGAGAAGAGACTGAAATTTGGGTATGTTTGTTGATAGAATCAGGCAACATCTCTCATTTAAACATTTATTTGCAACCACCATTGTTGAGAGGATCTAGAGTTTCCTGAGAAAATTGTATCTACAAGTGAGATTCAAGTATATATAATGTTATCTGGAGAAATGAGGCAGAGACAGCTTCTAAAGTCCAGCAGTGCCATAAGGGAGAAATGATCCTGAGGAAAGATAGTTTTGGCATGGGTGTCCTTAGTACCATATGTAGAGAATTACCTGAAGTAAGCCTGGATGGAGAGGTATCTGTTGAAAACACAGACACCTGCAGCTCCTCCAAGTCCTGTTGTAGAACTTCTTTTATAGATATAGTGAAGGAGAGGAACACCTTTTATTTTCACTTACAACTTACTTGGAAGTAGTCCCAGAGCTTTGGCTACATCCATGGTGATGGCATAAACGGTCATACTACAGCAGGTAAACTTTAGTTCAGAACTGAGCACTATATGGCAGAACTTGTTCTGCCCTATGTTCTCCAATTTTGTTGAAGAGAAAATATAAGAGATAACAAGAACGACAGTGTTTTTGCTAGTTTGAGGTAAAGATAGCTATACAGAGAGATTCCTAGAATTGCTTCCATGCACTTGTGAGTACAACCCACATTGGTTCATCTCTACCAGACCTCTTCACTACTTCCAAGTTCCCTTCCCATAGTGGCCTCTGCCAGTTTAAGATTACTATATTTGCTCCTTTACAGTGAGCACATCAACCACATTCAAGTTTTAGGTTTCCTTCCCTTTCCCTATTTCTCCCATGCGCAGTCTTCCCTTAGTGTGTGACCCATGTCCAAAAATACTCCTGCATTTGTTTTAGGTCTATAATCTGCATATAAGGGACAACATGCAACTTTCTGAGCCTGGCTAACTTGGCTTAAGATGATGTTCTCCAGTTCCATCCATTTACTTGTGAATGACAAAATTTCATTCTTCTTTGTCACTGAGTAAAATTCAGGGAAAGTTATTCTTGTCTCTGCCTTAGACGTTGCTTTTCTAAAAGGACCAACCCCCTTGATGGAAAATTGGAGCTCTGTAACACTATTACAGAGGCAGATTTCCTAGATATGAAAACCCCTTCATAATGTTAAGCTTGTACCTGCCAAACATGGAAAAAGAATGCATTGTAGGCTCATTGGCCATCATAGACTGAAGCTTTCTCTATCTCAACACCATTTCTTCAACTATCTACTGAGCACCTCCTCTGAATGTGGTACCATGCATCCTATATGTAACAGAAATTAATTAATAAATATGTGATGGTATTTGAACTTAGGGGTCATAAGGAAAGCTATTTCAGAATAAGGAGCATAGGTGGCAGTTGTGCTTTAGTACTGCTGTGGTTTGGATATGAAGTTTTCCCCCAAAAGGCTCATCTGTTGCAGACTTGTTTGCCAGCTGATTGGCATTTAGGAGGTATTGGAGTATGAGGGCACCCACTTCATCAGTGGTTAATCCTTTGAGTTCTCAGCTGCATGAACTGTTAAGAGATGTGACTACTTGGAGGAAGTAAGTTACGGGGAGCATGTTTTGAAGGGTAAATCTTGGGCCTGGCCATTCCCTTCCCCCACTCCTCTTTCTTTCTCTCTGCTTTATGGCTGCCATGAGGTAAGTAAACTCCCCCACCATATGTTCTTGCCTCAATGATGTTTTTCCTTATCACAGGACTATAGCAATAAAAGCCAACTAACCATGGACTGAAACCATGAGCCAAAACAAATCTTTCCTTCTTTTAAGTTGTTTTCTCAGGAATCTTATCATAGTGGTGAAAACTGACTAACACAAATGGAGCTTATACCTTGTCTAGAGAATGCCTCTTCTGATTATCTGATTCTATGGGGGCTATTTTCCAACTCTGTAAATTGTAGGTAACTGATAGATATGTGAATTAGTTTCCTGAGGTTGCTGTAACTTGCTGGTATTGTTAATAGCACTGATGCAGTCTGTGATCAGAAGATCCTGTTTTTTGGGCTCCAAATGGAAAAATCCAAGCAGAGCAGTGGGTGGGGTGAGGTAAGATAGATTTATTGAGAAAAGGGGAGTCACCTGTTGTGCCAGGCGAGGGAAGGGAAGAAGAAGCAGAGGGCGTGGTGGGTGCAGGTGGAGTCTGCAGGCAGAGAGAGCATGCTTTTCTTTTTCAGGTGCCTTTAAAACCTACACTAACCCATGGGAGGGCAGGCCCAAGAGGTTGCCACCCAATAATGAACAAGTGGGGAGGGATATGGGAGGTTCCCAGCCAGGCGAGGGTGGCCTGGCCCATCTCCAGGCAACCTGCATGAGCCCCAAACATTTCCTACTTCTAGCCTGCCTCAGTATAACACAACAGAATTGTGTTCTCTCATATTTCTGAAGACCTAGAAGTGTGAGATTGAGGTGTTAGCAGGACTCCATCCACCCGGAGGCTTGGGGGGGAGATTCTCTCCTGGCCTGTTCCAACCTCTGGGGGCTCTAGGCACACATGGCTTGTGGTTTGTGGCTGCATTATACCAATCCTTGCCTCCACAGCTACTCCTCCTCCACTCTGCCAAAATCTATATTATGTGTCTTTTACAAGAATTCTGTCATTGGTTCAGACCCACCCTGATAATACAGAATGATCTCTTCAGCTCAAAATTCTTGACTTACTTACATTTACAAAGAATCTTTTTTCAATGACGCTAATATTCACAGGTCTAGGAATTATGACATGGGATACATCATCTGGGGTCTAGTATTCAAACTACTACAATGCAAAATAATTGTTATCCACAGACATGCAAATTCTATCATTTCTGGTAAAGGTTCACTTGACTTGTCTAGTTCCAATCACCTTTTAAAACTCAGGTTTGCACATTTATCACTCCTAACTTATAAATGGCCTACTTTTTTGCATTCTCTTTTGAATTTTGTCTTTAACATGTACCTGGTACCTTCGATTGAATTAAATAAGATCTTTAATATGTGTTCATTTTATATCGACATAAAGGTTATAGTTTTTGACAATTGTCTTTTAAAGATAATTGCAATAGAAATGTACTACTTGGAAAAATGTCATGTTAGAAAACATTTATTTACTTATTGACTTTGTACATTAGAATGCCAGATTTATAATAGTGGAGATTTTTATGTTTTGTTCACTGATGGGTTTCTAGTGTTGCAAAAGTGTCTAACACATAGTCAGGATGTAATAACATTATAACAATCAATGAATATTGAATTAGAAAATAATGAGTAGTCTGGGTTGCTTTACATTTGAAGGCACATCACATCACAGGAGTAAATGTGCTGAAAAAGCAGGGTCCGAGTTATTGGTGTTCCTGATATCATGAAAAAGCTTTTGCACGTATTCTGCAGGCAACGAGGAGTCACTACAGGTGCTGAAGCAGGAGAGATAGATAGGAGACAGGGAAATAAAAAATAATAAATATTAGAAGAGCCAGACTCAGAAATTAGAACCAGGAAGTAAGCTGAAACACCACAGCAGACAGCTCCTCTCCCACCACCTTCTTTTAGATGTTGACTTACAAGAATAAGGAGACAAAAAAGGGCTGTCTGCACTTGCCTTCTCCTTTGAGATGTTAAGAAGCTGAAAACTCTTAAAGGGTAAAGATGGAAAACTGGAAGACCTGAAATTTCACATTTTGTCCCTGTGTTTTGAGTAGGACTAATGATCAAGGTTTGGACAACATGACCCTGTGTATTCTCCCAGCTCAGAAAGTATAAAGACCCCAGATAAGAACCACCATTTTGAGTCTTTACTCTCATTTCCTGCATGAGAAACAGGAAATGTTTCTTTTTTTTCCCCATATCTCGCTACAATCCTATTAAACTAAAATAAATCCTTGCTAAAACTTCCACCCTTTGAGACTCTCCTGTTTGAGAAATCCTTTTCATGTGTAGATCTCAAGTTCCTGTGATTTTGTGTGGAAACTGAGAAGCTGAGGGAACCTTCCTATCCCTGATCTGATGACTGTGCAAGCTGGTTTCTTACTATACATTTGTCTCAATCTGATTTTCTGAAGCCAGACTATTAAGGCTCTGTCCAAATAATGTAATGGTTTCTGCTGTATGTTGAATGTTTTCCCCTATGGAAGGAGGAGAATTTGAATTTTACTAAAATAGAGATTTAGTAATGATAAAAGAATAATAATCATAGTAGTTTGTAAGTGGAATTATAAAGACAATTTGTGGCTATTGATCTCTGACAAAGAGGATGGAGACTTTGACAATGGCCAGATTTCAACATAAATTGATCTTAGCACATTGAAGGACAGACCCCAGGAGGTCAAGGAGACACTTCTCCTCCCTAGGAAATACCTGTTTGCATCTGAAAGCCATCTCCACCCTCAGGCAATGCAAAAAAAGGCTATAAAACCCAATCCCCAACCCTGACCCAGGGGATCACCCGTTTCCAGGTCCCCCTGCATTCTCCAATATGCAGTCTTTCTCTTCTCTTTTCTACAACTAAATTCCATACAAATAAAATGTTTCTGACCTCTGCTTTGGAGTCTGCCTGTGCTTTCATCCTCAGAGCGGGCTCAAGAACACTGAGCACCTGAAATTCCTGTGCGTGTCATCCATTCATCAACATGTGTATGCACATGTTATTTCTGCTGCTGTAATACTGTTGGATATAGTAATACTTTCTTCAGAATAAAAGATGGTATTAATGACTTTCAGTTCCATGTCCTAGTGTTAGGACCCGGAATCCTAGGGGGTTGGGGCCCACTGAGACCTCCTATTCCTTTCACTAGAAACCCATAAATATGAAAACATGTAGTGTAAGATCAATAAAAGAAAAGCTGGGAAATTGCACCTGTTTTCAATTTTTTGTGTCTTTTCCACATATTTCTCACTATGTAATTATACAAATACATATTCAAATATTTTTCTTTGTTACAGTGGAAAATCAGCTGGGACAACATGGTTTCACACCCAGAGAATATAATCTCAGCCCAAAAATCTACAAAAAAATTTAAAGCTTGGTTAAATATCCTCTAATCTGTTCACCATGCCATCCAACATAAAAAAGTTTATGCTGAACTCACTGTCGGTTTGTTTTTACAAGTTGATACTTTTTATAAACAACCCATATCCTAAAAATGGCACATCTGAACTATCCACTATGAGGAATGTTTTGCCAAATTGAATGTAGAATAGTGTAAAATATTTGGCAAAATTCTGATTGGCTCAGGTCCAGTAGAGATTTGAGGCAGGCACAGGGCATCTCTTGTTCAGGGACCCTGCTTCCTTTTTGTATTCTGAATCAATGGCTCCTTTGTAGTCAAGGCTACCATGGTGCACTGCAGTCCTGAAGTTGTTGGAAAGAATACAGATTTGTAGGACACAAATTAGTCTCTGGGATGTTTTAGTGATGTTCTGGTCATTCGGTTTTTCACAAACAGCTTTTGAGCTTCTGTAATTTTTAACCCAATCCAAAATTGCCCTTTTATGTAAAAACAGTCATTCTAAATATTTGCATAGAGTTCAGTTTTCAGAGGAAGAGTGTAAGGGAAAATCATGGTTGAAAGAATATAAGAAGCTATAGATATATTTCTATCTTTATAAAGCTCACCAAGAAATCATTTCTTGAATGGGTTCCAAATGAGTTGAGAGTTGGAAAAGTAATAGCTGGGGTGCCTTTAAGTATTTTGTTTCTATCAACCAAACAGAAGAACTGTAAGGAATATTCCCATAGAAATCATCTGGTTTAGAACAGTTCTTTTTAATTGGTTGAGAAATACTATCATAAACTCATCTTAGTTAACATTGCTTGTCTTCATTTACCCGCTGGAAACTGCATTAAAAAACAAAAATAGTACTTTACTTCAGTCAGAATGATCTTTATAAAGTATTCCAGATGACTTTATTCTTTATATTTATGGTTTTATACACACACACACACACACACACACACACACACACACACACACACCAGTAGGAAGTGAATTGACCATAGTCACCTTATATTAGATTAGGGATGGAAGAGACTCAGATGGAAACAGAATGAAGCAGCATGAATCTGAGGAAAAGGTAGAACAAATGACCACTGATCACAAAGAATGGAAACAAATTTGCTAATTAACTAACAAATTTGCAGTTTCTACTCAAGGGAAAAGGTCTTTGGCTAAAAAGCTGGTTGAGTTTTACCAGTAAACAATCTGACATGTGACCATAGGGTGACAGGTTCGGTGTACAGATAAATGCAAGTGTTTCCTGATTTAAAAAGAAATTAGCATTTAAAAAAATATCCTTTTATTTACAACCTTTTTATCTAAGAAAGGTAGAGAAATTTTTATGGGAGTTAGGAATACTGTTTAAGGTGTTCTTTTAACACTGGATGAAGTTGCAGTTATCCTTATTTTGTTATTCTTCATGTGCCATAATATAATAGCCATATTATTAGGATTATCCATTATCAAGGACTTTTTTTTTTTTTTGTGGTACTAGGGCTTGAAATCAGGGCCTAAACCTTGAGCCACTCCACCAGCCGTTTTTTTTTTTTGTGATGTTTTTCTTGAAATAGAGTCTCTCGAACTATTTGCACGGCTGGCTTTGAACCTCGATCCTCCTGGTCTCTGCCTCCTGAGCCACTGGCCCCCGGCTAAAAATTACTTTAATAATAATCCATAATCAAAAGATTGCCCCAGTGAAACTAGAGTTTTGGACCCCAGGCCCAAACTCCTGGACTTTCACATGTCTGGTCCAATCACTTGCCTCTACATGCCAAATAAAGGGACATAGTGAAGGGCAGAGAAAGGAGGTTTATTACATGGCCAGAACATACTACAGGAAATGGCAAAGTAAGCATTCAGTCCTGCTTTACCCATTTTTGGGGTACAGAAATAAGCTTTAGCTTTAAATAGATAAAGAGTTAGGGCAGGGGCCATAAGGTATGCATAGTTTAAAACAGTCCCAGTTACAGTTGTGGCCTGTTTGATCACTATCTCAGTTCTGGTTCTGCAAGGGGTTCTGGAGAAGTTGTTATCACTGACATCACCTGAAGGGAGATGGTTTTTCCTGCTCCAGGATTCAGCCTTATCATTATAGGGATGGTTTGTCCTGCAAGGCTCTGCTGTTCCTTAGGGGTAGTTTCAGTTCCTTGTCAAAAAGATGTTATCACACATTCCTGTCCTTCCTTGATTCCAAGGTGGTTGCAGGAAAGAATGGCTCAGAGCAAAGTATAACAAACACAAAAATGGAGAAAAAGATGCCAAGCTTTTCTTCTGTTTTAAGTTAATTTGGGAGCCTATGTAAGGACTCAGTGCTATTCACTGTGCTTAGTGCTTTCACTAAGTACCTTTCACCAGATGTCATGAGAAAAACTCAACAAGAGTTGAGTCCCTCATGTTGTCATGTCAACTATTTTTTCCAAACATCATCTCCTATAGCTACCAATCTAATACAATTCAAACACCTTTAAAAAATTACATACAGTAAATGTCACTGTTTTGCATGTGTGTTTCTGTAAATTTTGATGAATGTGGAGTACTATGACTAGCATGGTAGGAACAGCTCCACCAACTCCTAAAATTCCACGCTGGTGCCACTGCATATTCACCCATCCCTCTCCTCTTAAACCACTATAACTGTGGATTTGTTTTTGTTCCTATAGTTTTGCTTATTCCTGGATGTCATATAACTGCAATCATTCACATAGTGTTCATTTTTTAAATGAGTATCTTCAAAACCTAAAGGAGATCTGTGTGCTTTTTCAAATAGGAAAGAATAAATTGAGGATGCCATACCTGGCAAGTATTGTGCACTTGTTTTATTGACAATTATTTCATGAAAAAATAATAAATACATGAGAAAATAATTATACTTCTGCGACTGAATCCTTTCTTGCACCCTGAAAGATCAGGTGAGCACATGGGAATTGAATGAAAATACAGAAATTTTTGGTTTTGAAGGGGCACTGACCTGAGACTATCTCTGAAACAATAATGGACAACTATTCTGTGAGGGGAAAGATGCATTTCTTATTGGTTCTTGTTGAGCTGATGCAGATATAGTCCAAGAGATTGTATGACAGCACATTTGTAAATGATGTCGGTCATTGATTCTGCTGCTATAGCTGTCTTGATGAATTTCCAAGATACAAAATCATATGACCTTAACTGATCACTAGCACATGGGAAATTGGACTCCCTTCCAAAAGTCTTGAAATCAGTTTGGTTAAAATGTCACAAGTTTTCTTTAACAGCAGACTCTTTTTCTTTTTCTCTGCCAAACTCCCTGCATTGTTGAACAACAGAAATCAACGGTATTAAAATGGTTCCCAGGGTCAGGTACTGGTCCAGCTCAAGATACTGCTCTTAGCTAAAAACAGCACTACATTTATTTGGTAAAAAGTTTGAATGATATCAATTTTAAATTTTTTTTCAGATTTTTGTCTTTTTAAAGGACTGTGAAACAATCTTAGTTTAACAACAGCTAAGTAGGCTTTCTGGGATCAGAAGGTCCTTCTTGATAAGTAAATTCTTACTGAAATGTAGGTATTTCTAAGCTTTGGAAATATTTTACTATATCACCTTTTTAAAATGTCTCTGAATCCTTTTATGTTAGTGGACTGCAAATACAGGTAAATTATTTAAATACATGTAGTAAGATAATATCTTAAAATATTAATGTTTGTTTTATTGTTCCCTGCTTATTTATGTGTGATCTTTCTTCCACATTTCTTCCACTCAGAAAGGAAGACTGGGGTCTGGAGGCATAGCTAAGTGGTAGAGGGCATACTTAGCACATAGCCATGGTTCAATCCCTAGCTCCCGATTACTCCACTTACACTCTCCTCACCTATCTTTAGGTTGGAAGCAGGGTATGAGGAGCAGGAGTCAGGAATTTCCCTTACAAGCAATTGGAGGGATGGGGGACAAGTGAACCTGGCTGGACCCTATAGGAGGAGCAGGGTGCAAAGGGAGGAGGACTTTTTGGAGAAGTGCATCTTCTTGCCATGGAAAGGCACCACATTTCTCTTCACTGCTGGAGACTTTGATGATTCCAGATGATTCTAGGTCTTTGTTGGCACCTCCTCCATCATCAAAACATTGTAAGACATACTTAAACCTCTCGCAACAGAGCGTGGGCATCCTTGATACTGAAGAGGAAGATAGCCTTGAAACAGGGTTGTAAAATATGGTGAGCTGTCAATTAAAAGCTGTAATGTCAGACAGAGCTGTAAAACATGAAGAATTGCCCATTAGAGCCATGCAAAAGTTCAGGATCCAGGTGAAGGGCACCATGCAGAGATAAGCACTCATTTCTGCATTCCTTTGTCTCCACTTGTAAATAAACTTTCCAAAGCAGGACTCCCCTGCTGTTCTTATCTAAACCTTAGGTCTCTAATCCACTAGTATCCCCTAATTTATGGGAGAGCACATTTCTTGTAACCTGATGCCCTGCACTGCCTTTTAAATATCCTGTGAATTGTTTGTTCAGGGCTCAGACACAGGTACACGTCTGGGCCCGCTAGCGTAAAATTAAAACCTGAGTTCTCCACTCCTCTGAGTGTTGCTTGGTTTCTCCTCTGACTATATTGCCACAACATTTGGAGGCCCCAGAGAGATTCCAACTGACTGGCCCCTTGTGCCACCAGCTGACAGCTGGGCTGCACCAGAGTAAGGGGGGACATAGGACCAAACAAGGTGGTGTGCCACCTGATGGTATTCCGGGTTCTCCTTCACCCCAGTGGCACTCCATCTCTCTGAGCAGTCTTGACCCAGCTTAGACTCCAAAGAGAAGTGGACCAAATCATCTGGCAGTCTCATATGGACTGAGTAAACAACACCCCCAAGAAATCAGTCCTAAGTCAGGTCCTGTCCCGCTGGACAAAAGGGGAGCTTGATCCACTCCCAGGAAACTCCAAGAAGAGTTCCACAGGTCTTCAGTCAGGACCCATCCCATTGGATGGAAAGGGAGCTTAATCCAGTCCTGGGAACCTCCTAGAGGAGTTCCATAGGTCAGGGACTTCTCCCAGAGGGGGGAAGGAAACTGTTATAACTTTGGTGTAAGTGTGTGTGTGTGTGTGTGTGTGTGTGTGTGTGTGTGTGAATTTGTTTAAAGCATGGGCAAAATTTAATCTGCTCCTGGAATTCCAGCTCATTTTATGCACGCTTAAGTTAACATTTTTTCTGGCATGCTTAATTTATAAAACTTTTTTGTGTGTGTATGTAAACATCTTCAAAATGGTTCTTAAATTGCTACTATAAGGTAAATATGATATTCAAGGTAACAAAAACCAGGATATTTGTTTTAAAGATCTTTGTTATAAACTGCTTAGGCTTTTACATTTAAATATGTAAACATCTTAAGGACGATTCTTATTATAGAGTAAATGTAAAAGTTATTACTCTGTTCTACTGCTACCTTAAACAACAACAACAACAAAAAAACAGGTTTTCAAACTTATTTCAATCAGGTCTCACTAGGATGCAGACATTTAGGGGTTAACACTCTGGCTCAGCCTGATAGGAAAAAAAAAAAAAAAGGGGCTACAGTCTACAACAAAAATCTTAAAATTTAGGTAGTTAAAATGACCTTAGCCTGTTTCATTCTGTCATAAATGAAATCTGGGATTTAATTGTCTCTTATAATATGTGGGTCTATTAACAAATGAGCCTTCTGTAAATTGCTTTTATACAAAAAATCAATTTCAGGGTTGCTTCTTTCTTATTTTTTCATGCAAACGTAAGGCTCTAAGTTAAAAGATTTTATGAGTTATTTTCAACAAGTAACAAAATATATAAAAGGTATTAAGGATATGGTTTTTTTCAAAATAAATAAAGGGTTAAAAGAATACTTTTAGATAAAGAGGAGAATAAAGACTAGCTCCCCAGAGGATACAAAATAAATTGTCACAAAGATACAGAGTAAATTGTCATTAAATAATACATCTTATAGATGGTATATAACTGGTTAAGTTAACTAAAATCCAGTTACATTAAAGGTTTTATACAGTCAAAATTTAATGTACTGATGTTAAACTAAAACTTAATTCTCTAAGCTCATAACAACAAGGCTACTTTAAAAATATTATATTGGTCTAGATAATATTTACAAAAAATTGTCTTATAGTGGTTTTGTTTTGTCAAGATAAGTCAAAAATTTTTGATACTACAAGTTAATCCACAAATTTGTCAAGATAAGAGTTTATTAAAACAAAGAGAGACAAGAGGCAGCTGAACACAGAGAGTACTGCTGCACTGATATGAGGGTTAAGACAGATTTACTTATGTAAAGCCAAAGTGCACCCTCCAGGTAAGATAAAAATAAATAAATAAATAAATAAATAAATAAAAACTCCAAAAGGAGCACTACACTGGAAGTCAAGATCTCCAGTTTTTATTAGATGCAATAGAGTGGGATGTTAGTCCTACTCCTTCCACCTGGCAGGTGGAGGGAATTTTTTCCCTGGGATGACCAGAGTAGGCCTGTTATTTTAGGGGGGCTCCATTGACTACAGGTTGGTGGGATCCTACTGTATGTCATGAGCCATTCATTAATGTCAACAATCTGGAATGTGATTCTTTATCAACATCTGAGCCATGATTCTTGGCCACTATGTTTCCTAACTCCACACTTAGTCCCCATAAATATTTACCTGTGTTCTCTGGTGATTTTTGTCAGGGTTTTAACTACTAAGGTAACTCAGTCATGTTCATTTAAGAGTTGGTTTATGTTGGGGTTAACAATGAGGACAGCCATATTAGGACTAGATCCCTCCTCCTTGCAGATGGCTCACCTTTATCATCTTGGATATATGGCCATGACAGTTGGGCAGACAATGACCTTCCTGGTACTTTTCACTAGTCCCCTATGTCTAGCCCAAGCCTGTGTATGGCAGTGGCTCTTGCTCTCTTGCTGGGGTCCCCCTCCACAGAGCTCCTGCCTAAATAATAAACCCTGTACCAGCATTTGGGCTGTCTCTGTGCCTATTCCATGCCTCTTATTTTCTAACAGTTACATAAAACTTTCTAGAGGACCTCGTGGTTAAACAACTGTTGTCTTGGATGATTCTAATACAGTTTGTACCCTGGGCTAGTTTGTGACTGGGCTGTTTGGGTTTACTAAAACTGTTCTTTCCCCCTACAACCGATAAAAATCTAAAGTTTTACTTCAAGAGCAACAACTAAATTAATATGTGTATTAACCTCTATAGAGTTGTGATGCTGTTGCTGGTTACTGTGTGTTAAATATATTTGTATTTTTCAAGTATATCAAGCCTTCTACAATACAAAATTTAGATAAACATGGTAACAAAAAGTTAGTGGTACTGATGTACTTGTTCTGTTAGTTACTAAATTGTACATCAAAATTTTAACCATGGCTCTTTTAAGTTTTTGTCACTTCAGTTCTGATCCTCCTGGGATACTTACAATCAAGTCCATAAAAATGACTCTAGTAAGTGCTTATGTGTCAACCAAGCTAACTATTTAGACATCTGCTTTTGTTAGATTTTGTTTTGTCCTAACCTAAAAGTCCACTGCCTAAGAGCCATTCCTTCTAAGCCTCTTTGTTGCTTAAATTTGGCCAAAAGGGTCTAGTTGGCACTGACACCCACCTGATCTGCTCGTTATTCCCTCCCAACGTGGGACTGAAACCAAACAGAATCCAGGAAAAAACAGCCAATCAAGAAAGATCTTTAGTCTGCAGCCATACTACCCTGAATGCGCCGGATCTCGTCTGATCTTGGAAGCTAAGCAGGGTCAGGCCTGGTTAGTACTTGGATGGAAGACAGATCTTCAGAAGAGACTGTTCAGAGACTAACAATTTGGAGACAAAGTGGGGAATGCCATCAAATTTCCAATGGAGTCATTAGTGCCAGACCTCTCAAAGATAACCAAGGCCAAGAGAATTAAAGAAATGGTCCTTATGCATTTGTGGCTATCTGACATTAAAGCTTTTCCAGACACAAACTCACATCTTTAGACAGGGTCTTCTACTAAAATAGAGACAAAATAACTATTTTTACTGGCTCTAAACATGTCCTTTAATACTTAAAGATGGTGTTTTTAACTTTTTAAAAAAAAATAACGAGTTTTCTTGGACATATACACTGACAGTATATTGTTGCCAAGGTAATTCTATTCAGTTTGAAAAAAAAAAAGAAATATGATACAGAAAAGATTAAA
Organism: Castor canadensis; assembly: GCF_047511655.1. Classification (NCBI taxonomy): domain Eukaryota; kingdom Metazoa; phylum Chordata; class Mammalia; order Rodentia; family Castoridae; genus Castor; species Castor canadensis. Next base: position 148,328,698 of record NC_133388.1, on the reverse strand, counting down.
AAGAAACTACTCCAACCCAGTTGGAAGGGTCCCCAACTAGTAATGTTAGCAGCTCTTACGGCTGTTGAAGTTACAGGTGTCACTCCTGGGACTCATCACTCCTGGATAAAAGGACAGCCGCCCCTGCAGAACCCAATGTCTGACAGGCTGTCCATGACTCAACTAACCCAGATTAAGGTTCCAGAGAACGTCACAACAGCATTCCATCACTGGAGAGATCTCCAGCCCTGCCCCAGCCACATCCCGGAACCTGGATGGTCAATGCATGGCAGAAGCCTGAGGATTCATTCACCAGAACACAAATGTATCCTTTTTTCTGTCACCCATACCGTATCCTGCTGATTAGCATTGTGCAATCTGTTTGCACTAGGACTGGCTGTCACTTCTCCCCAAGGTTGGAACGTAGGCCAGAGATTACTGCTGGCCTTCTGTTATCTTCTCAAAGTAGGAAGCCTTATTGCTGTTTGGTGTCATCTGTAGCCCAGACCCCAGTCTCAGGCATGAGGTCTCTGATGTGTTATTGCCTTCTGACTCTGCTACATTTTGAGGTTGTCCAATTGGGAGGCTGAGATGACTGCTTGGCCTGCGTAAGGCTGCTTTCCTTCCAGGGAAAACTGAGGTATGCCTTCACCTTTTATCAGTATCTGTCATTCGTGTGCAGCATATCAATCTCTGAATGCACCAGGAGAGGGATGATTTACTATAAAGAAAGCTGATAGGTCTAACTGAGTTTTAAAAACAAAGGCACTGTAGGGCAGATGGTTTGCTGGCAGAAAGACAGGAACCCCTTAAAGTCATGAAAAAGGGGAAGAAATAAACCTCCTTGTGTCACTCTACCCTTCCACTCCACCCCCATATCAGTTTACTAAGGGGAGAGTCGCAGATCTAGAGAGGCCACCCAGAGGTGATTACCTAGGTGGACCTAGGCCAGTAAAAGACATTGATCTGCCACCACCATGACCCCCGTTAAGGCTTCCTTCTAGGACAGAAAACCTTAACTTGGAATCTCCACTGTACAGCTACCGCCATTAGATGTACAGTTGACAGGCTATGGTGCACCAGCCTGGGATTCTTCCTTGTCTGAGGGACCCTTGCTTATCAGTACTTGTCAGCTGACTGGAAGGGCATTTGCACATTAGCATTCCTCACCCTAGATAAACATAGTGCCTAACAATCAGACCCCCCCACACCTTTAACGGCTCATGTGTGGTCGAAGAGAGCTGTCCAGTTCATACCTTTATTAATCGGACTGGATATAATGACTGGGAAAGGAACAGGCATAGGAGGGACTGCCTCGTCAGTCGCCTACTATAATCAATTACCTGTGGATCTAACAAATGACATAAAACAAGTGGCTAGGTCTATAGTGACCATGCAGGACCAGCTAAACTCTCTAACATCAGTGGTCCTCCAAAACCAGAGAGGGTTGGATTTACTCACTGCCCAAAAAGGAGGGCTTTGACTTTTCTTAAACACAGAGTGTTGTTCTATGTAAATCAGATGGAAATAGTCCTAGATACGGCTGACTCCATTATCTGGCCTCTCCTTATGCTTCTATTGTCACTTGTGTTTGGCATGTGCCTTCTTAACGCCATAACTAACTTCATCAGCTCACAAATGGAGGTGATAAAGTTACAGCTCCTGGTAACACAATGTAGGTCTTTGGGACAACAAGAATCCTATGAAATTTCTAAAGTCTAGTGCTGATGCTTATCCAAAAGTGGAAAAAGCATCAAAAGGGGGGAATGAAGAGGAAGATAGCCTTGAAACAGGGTTGTAAAACATGGTAAACTGTCAATTAAAAGCTGTAACCTCAGACAGAGCTGTAAAACATGAGGAATTGCCCATTAGAGCCATGCAAAAGTTCAGGATCCAGGTGAAGGGCACCATGCAGAGATAAGCACTCATTTCTGCATTCCTTTGTCTCCACTTGTAAATACACTTTCCAAAGCAGGACTCCCTTGCTGTTCTTATCTAAACCTTAGGTCTCTAATCCACTAGTAGCCCCTAATTTATGGGAGAGCACATTCCTTGTAACCTGATGCCCTGCACTGCCTTTTAAATAACCTGTGAATCCTTTGTTCAGGGCTCAGACACAGGTACACGTCTGGGCCCGCTAGCGTAAAATTAAAATCTGAGTTCTCCACTCCTCTGAGTGTTGCTTGGTTTCTCCTCTGACTATATTGCCACAACAATACTAGAAAGGGAGTGAGAAAGTGTAAGGGAAAGTGCCAATCCTGAACCTGGATGAAACCAACAAAGAATGCAAGACTATTATGTAGCTTTTAAAAACAGGCAACCTATTAGAGTAATTCATATGAGACAGAGAGTGGTTGTCACTAAGTTGTACACTGATGTCAAAAGATATAAAAGTGTACACTTGAAGCATCTGGTGTTTATTGTATACAAATTACATAGCAGTCCCTAGCTATCTGAGGAAGATTAGTTCCAGGGCCTAGCACTAATACCAAAATCTTTAGATACTCAATTCCGTTATTAAATGGCTTAATAAGTAAGAAAAGATTAGAGAATGAAAAATATTGAAAAAACCCATCTATATATGAATATAATAGCACTGTACAGTAAACTGTTAAATATTAGGGGAGCGTGGTGATAGAGAATGAGTAAGTACTGGAGAGGAGGTGTTAACTTGATAAAATCATGATATATACAGACTGGAAGTACCTAGGTGAAACCCCCTTGGGCTATCAATATACACTTAATTTTAAAAAATGAAGGACAGGAGGGAAAAAAAAAGTTTTTTCCTGGAGTGGGTACTTTTTGAAGGGGGTGGGCACAAGGAAAGGGGAATGAAGGTGTACATATGTTTTGTATCCATATATAAAAACAGATGAATGAAACCTGTTGAAATTGTTCTAAGATGGTGGGGGAGGGGAGAAGAGGGAGAGAGATGGAGGGGGTAAATCTAATTAAGATATATTGTAAGCACATATGTAAATATTGCAGTGTATCCCTCTGTACATCTATTATATGCTAATAAAACCATAAAAAATAAAATAGCCTAGTATTTGCATAACCTGCAAATCTGCTCATACTTAAATTATCTCTAGATTCCTTATAATATTCAGTAACTTGTAAATGCTATTCAAATAATTGTTAGATTACATTGTTTCGAGACTAACAAGAGAAACAGCCTGTACATGTTCAGTAAGATGCAACTTTTTGTTCTGCATATTTTTCAGTCTGCATATGATTGTGATTAACTGGATACAGCAGGTCAACTGTATTTCAGCAAAGCTATTAAGACAAACAATGAAAGCTGATGGCATAAGAACCTGGCTGAGCATTCCCTGAGGTAGAACAGCTATGTGTGTACTCGACCTACTCATCAAGTCGTCCTTGAGGACAGACTTATTACCTTTCCTTGGAGCAGGCAAAGCTCCAGGCCAAGTGGTAAAGTGATTTATGAGAGACCACAGAGTTGGAGCTGCCCTCTCGCCTGGGTTGCTCATAAAGCCCCAGTGCTGAGAGATGCTTGGCTGTGTGGTGTCTTCCCAAGCTGTTCTTCGGCTCCCCTCAGAAGTATGACTTAGCATTAGGGAAGCATCTGGTAGATGTTACTGACTGAAGGCATTGCAGGAAGACGTTATCATTGAAACGATAGCGTTAGACATGGCCCTGCAGCTGAATTAGTAAATTCTTATTTGTCATTAATTTTTTTCTCTTTGTACTACTTCTCTGAGTTGTAATAAGCATCACTAACTTAGCTTTGAAGAGAGATGAGAGTTTCCTAACCATCCTTTGATGTGTGTTTAGGACCTTGTTTAAAGATGCTAAATTCCCTCACAGATCGGGAAGCATCTTCAAAGACCTTTCAAGCTTTTGTAACACCACTTCTCTTCAATATGCATGCATGTCAAAGCTCTTTCATTATACTGGTTTCCCTGGCCTTTCTCTTTCTTTCCCTTTTACCACAGGAAAGAGATAATGTCTGCATAAGGACTTCAGGGCAACTACTAACTGAATACATCCTGGTGGTCCTGTAGGGTTACAGTGGAGTTGAACCATTCTTACCGCCAAGCTGCATCAACAGACATTGTTGCCCTTTCAACATCATAGTGCAACTCACAACTCACATGATAGTAGTAATGCTTGTGAAAACAAACCTACTCCACTGCCAGTCTTATGAAAGTATGTATAGAGCATACAATTATGTACAGTACACAATACATCGTGATGATAATAAATACCATATTGCTAGTTTATGTATTTCCTGTGCAATACTTTATATTATTTTAGAATGTACTCCTTCAACTTATTAAAAAAAGTTTACTATAAGACAATCCTCCTATTTGTGCTTCCCTTTGTAGCTGGGATGACAGGCACATACCTCCACACGCAGCCATTCATTAAGATGGGGTCTTTTGAACTTTTTGCCTAAGCTGACCTTGAACCAGGATTTTCCAGATCTCCACCTCCCAGTAGCTAGCATTACAGGGAGCTACTTAGTACCTGCCTAGTAAGCATGAGTTACTGAGCTAAACCCCCAGTACTGCCAAAAAAAAAAAAAAAAAAACCCAAAACAAAATACAAAATCCCCCAAACTTACGTCATGGTGGATGAGCATTCTCAGATACCTTGCATTCACATCTCTTGGCTGCGTTGGCCATGTGAAGTGATTGAACTAAACTGTGTGGTTTGATAAGTACACTCTATGATGTTTGTACAACTGAATGGCTCAACCACACATTTCTCAGAATATAACCCCACTGTTAAGGGCCAAATGACATAGGTTCTGGTGATAAACATCTCAGCCTGGTTAAGAGAAGATTTAACCTGGCTAGTCCCCTACCTAGTGCTCTTCCCACCATGAATCTCCATGAAGGAGATTTCAGAGTGGTTTGGGTGAGGTGTCTGGGAGCCTGGAAGCCTCCACCCTCACCTTCTTCCCAGCTACCCAGTGGAGCAGGAACTTGTTTTATATGCAACCAATCCTCATTCGAATTAGTCACTATTTCAATATTGAATCGAACAATCTCTCATTCCATGTATAAATTGTAAAATTGGGCTGCTTAGAATATTTTTCCTTAATAGTGCCCTAAATAAACACTTACTGGTTAAACATTCCCTTGTGGCTAAGAAATTATTGTGATTCTGAGCTGGAATCACATGCATTATCAGCTTTGTAGAAATGAGCTAAAAAAGTACAGTCTGTGCAGAGTGGTTTACAGAAGTAGGATTTAAATCATTAAAATAAATCCCTGTCGCCTTTCCTTCCCAGAGGAGATAACAGGTCATTTTTCTGCTCATCTCTACATATCTGTCAAAAAGAAAAACAAAAAAAATCAAACTTCATCAGTGTCTGAGTTGCCCTCCTGGATATAAGCCCTTAAACAATCCCCTTCTCCTTCCCATAAAATTAAATTAATCCACGCCTGAAAGCATGGCCCTGTTTCTTTTTCAGAGCATGTCTAATCTCTCCGTGCCTGTCTCTACTTTAATCTGCTTACGGCCCTTAACTCCCTGAGGTCAGGCAAGGATAGGTGCAGATATTCATTTGAAGTATCCTGAGATTATGGAACTACCTAAATTCTTAATATAGTTAAAATTTATTTTCAAGTATGACCTTGCCACTATTTATTTATTATTTATTTTTCAGAACTCTCTTGAGCAAAGGAAGTCATTATGAAATCAGCTAATAACCTGTCAAAATGGACAAAGTCCTGGGTCACAGAATGGATGGCACAGTGGCTTGTCTAGACTTTACTATGGATGGGGGGAGGTGTTTCAGAGACTGCCCTAGCTCTGAGTTTGGATTCTTTAAAGCAGGAAGCTCCCTTAGGAGTATGAAATCTTTCCCCTAAAATAAGAATCTGAGTGATGTCAAGGAAAGAGGTGATAACGTGGGTCGAAGCAGCTTTGTAGCAGCCCTGAAAAGCAGGTGAGGGGTGTGGGAAGGGGGGCAGATGAGGATTATATCTGAAAGCCAGAGGGGTGATGGAGTAGGAAAGGATTTAGCTGACACATTCTGTAATTCTTGTCTCCGTGAAGTCAATCTGATACTTTTTGTGTGTCTTTTATATTGAGATTGCTAGTTTGATATTTTCAAAGTAAATGCATAATTTTTCATCAGTTCAAGGATGCAAAGTTATGTTTACTATTTATTCTAAATAAATATTTCACAGGTAAGGTAAATATCCTCTTTATGTTTCTTCCAAAGAAAGCAATCTCTGGACTAAGAAGTCAGCCTAGTGGATTGCCTTTCACAGCGCTGACGCCCAGCCACTTCACTCTAATGTTTCAAAAGCAAAACGAATTTTATGACCCACCACTGTTATCCAGAAGCAGTTCTAAAACCAGCACAATTCTACACTGGTAAGAAGGACTTCTGTCTCCTAAAAAAGAGCTTTGTTGGCCATACTAAAAAACAACAATAAAAAAATAATATGAGGTCAAAATAACACAATTTACTGATTTAAAAATTTATAATTTACTTCTTTAAACAGTGAGTTAAGAAAAAGAAAAAAATGTAACTTCGTAGTGTCCATGAGAGTTATTTAACAATTTTATTTTAGTAGGCTTCACAACTAAAATCTTGGTGTATAAAAGAGTTTAATGTTATTAAGGCCAAACATAGGCAAAAGAGTTAAATGTACAAATTGGTTTATGGGCTTTCTTAATTTCTCTTTTGATTAAGAACTTGCATATCTCAACACATTTGAGTTCTATAACTTTCTCTAAGCTGTCAATAGACTCTGTCTAATATTCTTGGCAAACTAATTATTCTCCCAGGAAATTTTTATGCTGTAAGACTTAGGAAATCAGAAGAATCATTTCAGATCAAGAGGAATGAGTGGTGCAAATGCAGGAAAGTGATAAATGAGAAGAAGCTATTTTGGAACTCTGGGCCATTCTGTAGGCAGTCACGTAGGTGGAATAAGTGGACAGGCAGGCTCATCTCAGTTTGATTGTTTATTTGTATATTGTGTAAGAAACAAAAATGAAAGTAAAAATAAGATGATCGAAGCAGCCTTTAGAGATAGCCTGGACTGGTAACCAGTAAAGTTGTATAAATATAACTTGAAATTTGCACATCTCCCTAAATGAAGAAAAAAGATCACTATCAGGACTGGACTGCATTAAGAACAGCACCCTGACCAATCAGCTTAGAAGTCTGCCTCTTGCCTGTAGAGAACCTATGGCCAGCCTTTACATGCTAGTGGGACCAAGAATCTGTCAATAACCTACATTGGACCTCGATATGTGTATCACATTTTAAAATGTACAGGTTGGGCAAGCTGACCTCTAGATTCCTATTTGGATCTAATCTGTTCATCTTGACTCCGTGATCCAGATTGAATCTTTTATGACATTCGTGAAGTGTCAGGACAGCTGTTGAGCTGGAGAAGCCATGCAAGACTATGCGTCTCTCCAAATCCGCCCTCAATGATATCACTCTGGTATCCTGATATCCCCCAGGATGGGTTTATTTGTACCTAGAAATTTGCAGAGTCTGCAGATGAAGGTTCCACTGTTCCCCCATCCAGGAAAGACCCCACAAGTTATTATATATGCAAATTACTTAGCACTAGTATATCGTAACTTCTATGAAAGAGCTACTTTTGAAATTCACTTTCACAGAAATTATTACTTTGAAGATCAAAATTAAAATATTCTCTCATTGAAGAATAAAGCCAAATGCAAATTCGATTATCAGATTTTTTGTGTTTCTTTTGGATGGGAAACTTGGCCAATGTTTTCTCAAATCTCACTCAGACCACAGATATCCATAATACCAAGAGCAGCAAGTTTTAAAAAATTTAAATCAGAAGATGAAATTTTTGTTCTAAAGAATGCCAAGAAACAAACAGGTGAAGTGATTATTATTAGAGAGTTTTTTCAATGAGCTGATACTTCAGCTTCTCTCTCATGCTGGATCCTGCCACTAGCCATTCTTTCACCTTTGAAGTGCTGCTGGGCTTAGCATTTGCATGGACAAGTCTAATACCACACTTTGTCCTGTCTTGTCTTGTTTCTAAGTTTTTTGTGAATGAAATATATCTCTCCACCTTCTCTGAACGTAGTAGCCTCATTTTCTCCTTTTATGCCTTCGGTATCCAACCTGTGTAGACATCCAGCATTCTAGGCTATGCATCAATTAATTAATTGAGCAAGGTCAAGGGGAGGGGAAGGTGAAAGAGGATTCTTTATTCCAAGCATTTTGATTCCCAAGCTCTCTCAGATTGTTTCCATTCCAGTTTTGCTCATTTTCTGCCTTTTGCCTGCACTCAGTTTCTTCCCTCTTCAAATAGTTCATCTACTCACAGAGGGTAAAGAGAGTTCCATACACTTGTTTGTAATTCCAAATACCTACACTTCATCACAAATAACAGAAACTCATGTTGTTAACTTCATCTAAAATTAGATTTGTTGAAAATGTATGTAGGAGCTTCAAAGCTTGAAGGGAGAGTTGAAGATCCAAGCTAGCTTAGGAAAAATAGCCAGGTCCTGGAGGCTTCTACAGAAGGAAGTATTTCAGAATCTCCCTCAGGCACAGCCTTGGGATCTGTCAACTCCTACTTCTTGGATCTTGGGTCACTCTGCTCACAATTCAAAAGTCCTTTGATAATGATCGGCTTCATTTTGGCCACTTAGTTATATCTAGGGAATGAGAAAAAAGAATTTGTCAGTCTTTGACAACATTACCATTTTTAAAGGGAATAAAGATTCCTGGGTTTACTGATTCACCAAGGTTGCACACATCTCTTAAGAGTTTTCAAATGACAACTGTCCATAAATATTTGATACTTTTGTTGATGATAAATGAGCAAAAACAAGGGTCAAGAGATGTTTTAAAAATGTATTTAATAGGAAAGAGTATCTTCCATAAATCTTGATGGTAGTTTTTATATTCTTCTAGATCCTTATAAAAAATCTAAAAAAATGTTTACCCAAAATTATAGGATGGGAAGATATAACTTTATAAAGATATAAATTCTATAGAATCCTATTTCAACATAAAACGACTATTTAGAGGCCTTTTATAAATCCATCAGTTCTATATGAAAGGCACTATATTTAGCTGTGCTTGTACACTGAGACATCTAACCAGGGAGCTTTGACATCCTCGTTGTATTTACTCCTGAGATCATGTTCCCAATAATACTTAGAGTTGTCATGACTGCCACAAAGCGTTGGGCTAACTAAGTCCATTGGTGACAGTTCTAGGAGACTGTAGGTCATAGTGACTTCTATATTATCTTTGGTTTCTCTCTTGCATTGTGCATTGAGTCCAATAGGTCTTTTAAGTATAATAATAGGACAAAATCTTTGGGGTTTTCTGTGTATAAGATCATGCTATCTTTAAATAATCAGACTTTCTTCTTTCATATTTGGATACCCTTTATTTGATTCTCTTGTCTTATTCTCACTAGGACCTCCAGTGCTAGGCTGAATAAAAGTAGTGAAAGAGGCTATCCTTGTCCTATTCCAGAACTTAGATAAGAGAGTCAATAATCTTGGCAGAGTCAGGCTTTGGTGGTATGGTCTTCCTGTGTTACTTATGTACCCACTCATTTCTTTCTTGCATTTGTCAAACATAATATTGTACATCTAGTATTTTTCTAGGCTCTGTGCTAGGCTCTAGGGATAGAATAGGGCTAATATTTAATTAATACACAATTATGACCACGTTGATGTTTTACAACCAGTATTGGATCTGATGGATCAAAGTCTCTCCTCTATTGGTTGTTAAATACTATATCATCTCTGGACATGAAGATGAGTAAATCCCTGCCCTCAAGAAACTTACAGTGTGAAAGAAGAATAGATGGATAGAAAGATAGAAGGATAGATGCCTATGCAAATGCAAGCACTGATATAAGTACTATTCCTCACTGGATAATCTATTTCTATTCTGTCCTGTTTCAGGTTTTTGGATTTTCTTTACACCTTTAACTTTCATTATAAAAATTATACTCATTCAGAAACAAAATAAATATTTCCTATGTTAATGATCAAGACTTTCCGGAACTTCCTAGTCTTTTCTAAGGCAAAGTCTTTTGCATTTCCATTCTTGGAAATGGTTTATTTTCCCAGGGCTTGTGTTCACACATGCATAACTAATTGTGTAAAAAAAAGTGAGAGAGAAAATAGCTGATCAGCTATGTTCCTTCTACTTACCAATTATTTATTTTGATTGATTTCCCTGCAACTCTAAAAACAAGTATCTACTAAGACCCTCCTAAGTTCCAGGCAACAGATGTAGGGGCTAGAAATAGAAATATTTTAAGATATGTTTCCTTTAAGAAAGTACAAATAATAAATATGCTAAATGCAGAATGTGTGTGTTGAGATTTCTGAGTCTTGAAGAAGTTAAATAATTTTCTTAGATTTGCTGATTCCTTACCTCTTCAAATAATTAATTTTTAGGGTATTATGAGAAAAACATAATACAAAACAATATCTTTGTTATTTCCAGCATTTAATTTTATTGACACTTGTGCCACTCTGGATTTCATTGGAAGAGCAGGGTAAGGTTGAATTAAATGTAACCCTATGTAAACCACATCCAAGTGTGATCTTTATCATAAATGAATGAGAGAGAGAGAGAGAGAGAGAGAGAGAGAGAGAGAGAGAGACCATGGTAACATCTTTTTGACCTATTTTGTTAAAATAGCACAAAACTTGGCTTCTCATCTTTCACTTTTCACCTGGGGCCCATACTACCTCACCAACATGCATGCCTTTCTGCATTTTGCTGTTTAATTATGTCTGTGTTTATTTTATAGACAACTGGAGCCCATGGAGTCACCTAATGGATGCTCTACTTGTGATGTACATTTTAAAGAAGCTGCAGTACAGTTAGCATGCACATCAGTGAGCAGATGGAAGCTACTTGGCACCCCAGGTGGGAATAACAATATAAAATTATACTTGGAGATGTCCAAGGAGTTTGGAAAGTACACTTTGCACATCTCATGCACTCACTTGAAAAGTCACTTGGGGAGCACTAGATTTCTAGTTAAGTCATTTAAAGAAGAAATGGCCCTTATTTTTAGCAGTTCATTGGTCACAGATAATGAAATGCTTGGAAATAAGTTCCAGGTTAATAAGTTCAATTTCAAATTCCACTGACAATTAGTTTCCTTAGAATCCTCCTATTTTCTACCTCAGCCTGGGAGTGACAAATGAAGATAACCGCTGAGTCTCCTTCATTTAAACATTTAGAGACTTCTTTGCATGCTGTGGAAAAATAATGAGCATGACTGAAAACACTCATTTGTAGGAAAATGTTTTGTATTAACTCTACTTACTTTTATGGGCAACTGATAATGTGATTAGTAATGTTTAACAAAGACTGGAAATTATTAAGTCAAAGTATTCATCTTTTAGGTACAGGTGACCAAAGTCTTTATGATCCTGTAAAATTACCTCTGTGACTATCACTAGAAACTTTCTTGTCCCATCTGTCTCTTTCCTGTACAAGTGCAATTTGACAATAAATTATTTTAAAACCACCTTTTTATTCTTAACTCTTTGGTTTCTGATCTGTTTATGTGATCTGATATGATGTGTTAATGGATTTGAGGAGTATTGGAATCTTATGTGACCAGTATTTAGTTTAATATAAATTAGTTTGGTAGCTAATATAGATATGTTTTGGTAGTATCCTTGTGCCTTGGAGAAGCTTCCTTTATGAAGAAAATTTGACTTCTGTTCCCAAAAAAATTTTCTCTTTATTCCTGGTGTTTAGAAGTTTCAAGGTGATAATCTCTTTTCTAAAAGTTGCTACTTTCTGTGTTCCTTAAAAAAAAAATAGATATCTGTTGTTCCTTGTCTAATATCTTTGCATATATATGTATATATATTTGAATAGTGAATCATTAACAGAATTTCTGTTCATAAATCCAAATGATGTATGTCTGATGAATAGCAGATGAGCCAAATTAGAGGGAATGTTAATGATTGTTTAAAATTTTACCAGGAATTTCTGAACTGGTGGAAGAAATCTTCCACAGCTAACATAACTGTTTGCTTGTACAAGGAAGGATTTGCTGTGTAGTTAATAAGCCGTGGTTTAAAAAGCACATGGTAATGCCATGACCCTTCAGACTTTCTCCTTTGATGAGAATGTGGTTAATGAACCACATCAAAGATTCATGAATTTCCTGCTTGATTACACAGGTATGGTTAAATCCTGTAGGGTGTCAGGATGCATTGTTACCGACAGGCTTTAACCTAAAGATTTGTGATACAATACATTCTTATAGTTCTCTATAATTTTACTAAAGTCCACATCAAAAGGAAGGTTGCTGTTACGATAATCTTAAAATGTTTATCACTGTGTATGTACCTTGATTCATTGTCTTGATTTTTCTTTCTTTTAAATTCTCTCTTCTCTCCTAGGATATCTGTCTTGATATTCTGTTTACTCAAAGAAACATTTTTGTGTTCACAAGATACTTGATATTTTAGATAAGCTGTATTCAAAAGAGCAAGTTGGTTTAAAAAATGTCAGCAAAATTTAGTTAAATGAACCATTTTGTGTTGATGAGGATCTTCATAATGATCCTTGTTTAGTGTTTTTGTTGTAAGTCTGGATTTTTTTTCACTCCATCTTTCAACATGCATATCTGCATTACACCAGCAAAAGCAGGTACTTGTATTATTTTTTCTACATTTAGATGACAAACTTCTTGAGAGATCAGATTTGATTCGGTTTTAAAAAATGAAATTTCTATTAAACAAAACCCCTAATTGATCATTTCCCATTTTCATACCATGAAGACTTCTTTTCTTATTTTAATATATTTCCTTGAACTTCTGAGGCCCAATTTTGTAGGCAAAATGAATGCCACAACTTTGTTATTTATCATTATGTAGGAATATCACCCATCAGAAAGGAGTAGAGTTTTGACAGTTGCATTATGTGTGTGTGTTTGTGTGCTGATCATCCATACATAGTCATGAGTCCCATTGACCTTTTGTTTCCTGTATGGTACCTAGAGATGAAAGCTTGCTTTTGAGTAGAGCAATGTTGTCCATGACTTTTTTGCTTCTATATCCTTTAAGAAGGCACCAGAGAAATCAGAGTTTGAATCTCATCTATCTTTATTTATTTATTTCCTTATGTGGTTCTTTGCATGTCTTTTATTACTAGATGCATTTTTTATTATCATATTACTGTTGTAGTGGAGGTACATTGTGACATTTACAAAAGTTTTTACAATACATCACAGTTGAACTCACTCTCCGTTTTTCTCCTTTAGACTCCCTTACTTACTAGCTGTATGTTCTAGTTTATTTACCTATAAAACAGAGATAATATTTCTTTCCCTATCATAAAAGTAATGTGAAGATTATATGAAGTCATGCGTCCAAAGTGTCTAGCCAGCAACTAGAACATCAATAAACCCCAGTAGATGACTAAAGCCCTACAATATTTTTACAAGCTATTTTTCCTGGGTATAGAACAATATTGAGAAAGAACATACTCTGACTTTTTTTGGTGACATTTTCATAATAGGGCAGGAAATTAGCTGGGTTGTTAGACTGCTGCCTGAAAGTCATCCCTTCTCATGGGGAACAGATAGGGGATCCAGAAGGTTAAATGGGAAAAAATTCATTTGAGAAATTGCTGTCTCTTAAGCATTTCAAATTGTTTCCATCCTTGTCAGTAGCTGTTCCTTTTGCTGGGATGACATTTATTATTAATATTTATTTGGCTGGCTCTTCATTGTCCAGAGTTAGTTTTTGACCAATTAACCCAAAGTAGCTCTTAGTACCATTTATTTCATTTCTGGTTTGTTCAGTTTTCACATTTACTTATCAGTTTCCCTCTCCTAGATTGTAAGCATCTTACATCTGGGTCATTAAACCTCAACAGGTCAATTACATGTGTATTTAGCACAGAATAGGTATTCAAAAGTATTTGTTGTAGGAATACTTAAATTGGTAGACCATTTTTCAACACTAAGAAACTCTTAGTGTTTCAACACTTATTTATTTATTTTTGAGACATCATCTCATTATGTAGCTCATTCTGACCTTGACTTTTTGCTCTTCCCACTTCTGCCTTCTTAGTGCCAAGATTACAGATGAGCATCGCCATGCCTGGCTGGGCCTTAATTCTTTGACCAGCACCTGCATTCTGCTACTTGTTTCTTTCATCATTCAAATCTTAGTCTCTTTCTTGAAAATCCTTGCTCAAAGTATAGTGCTTTCAACAGTGATGGATATTTGCTGATCTCTGACTTTTCATGAAACCAGAATAATGAAGTAAATTAGAGAGTATTTTAATATTTCTCTTCCTTCTTTACTGTCAAGCTAATAAGAAGCGGAATGGCTCAAGAGACAACAGCATAAGCCTGCAAAACAGTTTTGTGACTGATTCAAGGATAGGCCATATCCATTAAAAATTGAAAGAGGAGTTTATTTTGGGACCACCTCTTTTGGGACAGAAATTCCATTTTGCCAATACCCCATCCATATCCACTGTCTGAAGGATGTGTAACACTTGAGTCATTGGACTCCAGCAGCCCAGGTTGGTCTTATGAAATTCCCATGGGAGTTTGTATTTATCTGTCTGTCGTGGGAACAGCCAGCCATAGCTAATGGCAGGCCTATGGGATTAGTGAAACAGCTTTAGCTGTTTTACATTAGCTTGATTGAGAAACTGGGTCAATATAAAAGTATTATACATTTTTTCTCATCTGCTTTAGAATAGTTAATAATGCCTACTATTTATTTTATAGTTAGTATATGTCATATTTTTGTAAATATTTACTTTATTATTTTTTTTAAGCGGGAAAGGTTCACAGAAGGCCAGGAAGGTTAGGTAATTTTGCCAGAGTTCATTCAGATAATGGGAAGCATAGCCAGAAATTTGATCCCAGCTAGTTTGACCTCATAGTCTTGAGCGCTTAATCCCTGAACTACTATTTTTGGCAAGAGTGTGACTGAGCAGTGATTACCAGCAGATCTAAAACATAACAGGAATTGTCCTGAATGAATTTCAACATATAAAATCCAGAAACACTCCTTCCCCTTGCCATAAATTATCCACTTGATAGGTATGGGTGGTAAATATGTTTTTCAAAGATTATCAAACGTAATTTTTGATAGTTTGGTTCTTTAAAAGAAATGGCGTATCTTATTGAGTGTAGTTTTTCAGATGAGGAGCTTGCTTTGTCCATTCTTCTCTCAGAAAGGCTATGTGTTTTATTTTTCTAGGTGGATTTTTCCATCTGTTACCACTAGATGGTGCATGGGTTATGCAAACACGCCAATGCTTCTTGAGAGAATTTGCCCCAAAACAAAAAGAAAGAACAATTCACTAGAGAAAGATTGCACTGGAATTTGGACTCACTTGAAAATAGTAACTCTGTACACAGTGACCTAATGACTGTGGAACCTGTGTTTCTAGCTCTGTCCTTTGTTCTTTCAGAGTAAACATTGATAGCTACTTAATCTGAATTAGAGAAAAATTGAATAATAGTCAAAAGCTGTCTGAGAGATTCTTTTCTCAGAAAGCTGTATCATCCATCATTGAAGACATGGTTGGCATTAAAAAAGACATTGAAGAGTGAACTCTAATAAGCCAAACAGTCACTTCCTCTAACTGTCACGTGTTTTCTGGAACTAACTAGAAACTACCTGCAAACAGTTATTTCTTCTTAACTTTCTTCAATTAAGTTATAGTTATAAATAAAAATAAAATGTTATAAAAAATGTTAAAAAAAGTGGTTATAAAAAAAGTGGTAATAAATGTTCAGTTACCATTTTTTGCAATCATCTGATCAACTAATATTATTGGATTCAGGATAGTTTAATGAATAGAATGAGAAAATTCTTGGACATCAAATGAAAATAAAATTTAAAACAAAAGTCAGTTATTCCTCTGGAACTTTCATTTCCTCTTCTATAAAATGAAATAGTATAACCCAAGACCCATTGCAGGCTTCCTTATGACATTCAGAGAAAAAGAATATGGGTGGTAATTTGCATCGGTATTATGCAAGGGAGCACTTTTGTATGTCATTTTTCACAAGTCAAGTAAATCCTGCTTGTGAGGTAAAAGATTATAGGCACTAATGTGTACTTCTTGTCTAATTTATTACTTTCTTTACCTGATGAGTTCTTTTCTCTTTTTCTCCCCCTCAGGTAAATGCAGTTGATAACTCCTAGTTATTAAGCCTTAAAAAATACCCAGTTTTCATTTTTATTTTGTACTGAGTCCAGATTAAAATGAAAGTTTTAGGCTTCGTGGTACATGTCTGTAATCCCAGAACTCAGGAGGCTAAAGCAGGAGAATTGCAAGCTTGAGGCCAGCCTTGGCTACATAGTGATACCCTGTCTCAAAAAAAGTGTTTTGAATTAAAAGCAAAGTTGGACATGACCCAGTTACAAACAAATGGACAAAATAATTTCCACAAAAGTAGTCTTGTTCTCATGATGCTTGTTTCCCTATTTAGATGAAAAATGTTGACCTAACACCCTTTCGTTGGTGGCATTGGTATCTGTAATGCACCCAGAGTATTTGGTTTGCTCACATCTTCACTTCTGCTGCCTACTCTTTATTTCTTTTGTATTTTATTCAGTTGTTCTATACCATCTTTCTTTCTGGAGAACAGGAAGGACACCAAGTTGAAAGGGGCACCAATGAGACAGAGGTGAAAACCAGAACTGCTCTGGGAAGGCTGTACTTCCTCTCTGAGGGGTATTGAAGGGTAAGGTCCTGATTAAAGAATACTTCCTTTTTGGGTAAACTACAAAACCAAATTTGGTTTCACATTGACTGCTTGCATTCTGCTGAATTTTACAGTCGGTTTTAGCATTCACTATTTTACTGAACATTGGCCATTTATCCTTCTGATGGTCAGATCTCTGCCAAAATATGCAAGCACTCAGTGGGTATATTAGGGTTTAAAAACAAACAAACAATCAAGCAAACAAATAAACAAAACAAACAAGTAGCCATTTAAACACATACACTAAGGGTAGGATGTAAAATTTAGTATGTGAGTAGAAAAGAGCTAGGAGGACAGAAAAGCCATCTGTATTTCTTCTTTCTGAAGCATTCTGATGTCTATGGTCACCATCATTTCACATTCAGAATCTCTAAAGATCCAATAAAGCCACCCATGATTTAATTAATTGATAACCTTACCTCAATCTATTCATAAATGGGTCAAAAAAGAACCCAACCTCCAGTTGTGCTGGGTTATCTGAAGTTTGGTATTGAATATAATATATATTCAGTGCCAATATTGAGAATATATCAGTGAACACATAGATGGTTGCTCATTTCCCTGAAAAGAGTATTATTCCTAGAAAGGAGTCAATTCTTAATCAAATGTAAGGAACACTTGATTATAGCATCATTGATCCATTTATACCAGAATGCAATGCTTTATTTCCAACAAAACAGCAACAAATTAGGCTCTGTATTTTTCTTTGAGATGTCATTTTCAGAAAAATAAAAGAGATGATGTGAGATTTCAAAGTTAGAAGAAGTTTAGTTCTACATACATAAGAAATAGGAAAAAAGATATTTTTGTTGTTTTTGTTCTGGAGCTAGGGATTGAACCCAGGACCTGGTGCATGCTAAGCACACACTCTACAACTAGGCTAGAACCTCAGCCCTAAAGAGATTTTTATATGTTCTTTAGAGCCATCTCTGTAATTTAAATCTTCAGATGAATACATCTAACTTATAAATAAGAACAAGTGTTGTAAGAGTTTTTCATGTCAGCGTAATCTGACTCTGTTGGAAATGTCCTCTTTGATGAAGAAAAACATATGCTGTGTTCTCTGACAAGATTAAGAGTGACAGGATTTTCTATGCTTAGATCTCCTGGGACCATACACCAATATAGCTCACTTAGAGTCTCCCAAGTAAAAAAGATTGATCTCTACAGTTCTAGCTAAAAAACTAGGTCATAGGCTCACTATGGCCATTGTTACCCTATTATAATGTCATCGATTAGGGGATAATAAAAAATAACAATGATAATTCAAAACTTTTTGTGTAAGGAAAATGTAATATTAGTAAGAAAAACAAACAAGGAAATCACTAGCTAATTAGTCAAGTAGAGAATTAGGATTTAATGATGTATACAAAAGAAGAAAGAAAAAGAAATTATAGAAACCAAAGTGATTATTATGAAGGGATTGCAATACTTACAATTCTATTTTATTTTAGTGATGTGACTATAAAGGAGAATTCATTTTATAGATGAATGTTTATAATATCTAGATGAATATCATTTTAAAGATATTAGTTTTCTCTTTATATCTTTCCTTATTTTTGTCAATGAATATAAATATTTCCTGTATTTATTCATTCTAATTGTAATAAAGACATCTTAAATGAAATGTGTTTTGAATCCTGACATTTTCTTGGTGAACATCATAGATTTCCCCAGAATTATAGTCTGTGGAGATAATTAGTACTGTTCCCTTTATTATTATCAAAACATATAATGTAAAGGCCACATGTGATAACAAATTACAAATCAGATAAAATGAGTATGATTTCCCCTTTCAGAAATTCCTGTTCCAAGAGATTTGCAAATAAGGCATGAAGAATAGTTTGCACTCTTTTTTTTGTAATCACCAACAGCAAAGGCATTATATGAGATTAGAATGAGCACAGCACTTTGTGATCTAAATATTATTAATATACTTTATATTTGTTTGGAAAATGATTAGTTACCTCATTTAATCCTCAAAAAATATTGTTCATTTAACACATGAACAAATTAAGGCTCAGAGAATCAGCGGGAGTTTGCTTAAGATGTGCAAATGTCAAGCAGCAGAGCCCAATGTAGAAATGTTTGGTTCAGACCTCATGTGTAGTAAGCATAAAAGGGTTTGCCAAATAAACACAAGGCACAGTTTCTGCTTTTAAGGACTTGCAGTTTAGTTAGGGAGATGACTGATGCCAAGAAAATCCCTTGTGTGCATGGTAGATGACAACTTGTGTACAGTCCTACAGGCGAAAGGATCTGCTTCTTTGAGATGACAAATGTTAAGACATAAAGGATAAAGTAGAAAATCTTGTGACTGATCAAAGTTCTTAACACAGACATCTGTTGTCAAAATCTAAGGTAATTTGAGTTACAAAAATCTCTTTTATTCCAGATCTGCCTCCATGCAAACGTGTAACATCGACATTACTACTTGTATTATCATCAGAAGGCAGCACAAACAGCACTAAAAGGAGGAAGCCAGATTGTGTCCTTGAGAAATGCATCTGGTTTTACATCTGAGCTAGGACTCTGAAACAACCAATAGGATGATGCAGGGAAGGTCCGTTGAGTGAACAAAGGACATGTGACCTCACACTCTGTCCTATGTGAAACTACTAGCTGTAGGTTAATATTCAGCTGGGTTGTTAACTAGAACCCTAAACTAGGATCAGGGTTTGCAATCAGTTAATGTTTTCTTAAAATCTTGTTAAGTAAGAGATAAATCCATTATTAGCGGGGGAAACATAAATTAGGCACTGTCGTTAGCAGTCCAAACGTGCACCTTTGTAAAAGGTTATCTTTCATGTCTTTTTTCTTCATTAATATAAGTGTGTGCTGCTTTGGATAATCATAGCCAAGGGGGAAAATCTGGGAACTGCAAAAGTACTCTTGCTTAGTCAAACAGAAATATATGTACTCCAAATAAGTCACCATATAATTAATTAGACTAGGGCTGGGATAGTTAAGTCCATTTGTTAGGAAAAGAGATGAACATTATTCTTAGTATCTTGTCCTTTGTGGAGATCATGCAATATAGATCACATTCACAGAGTTTGGCACATAGTGGCTATCTCTTATGAAATTAGCCATTTGTGATAATCAGAGGATGTAAATTCTTTATCATTCATCTGCAGTCAGTTCTCTGCTCCCAGAGCCTTTCATTCTTCCTTATAGTTTTGTCTCATTTTATGCCAATGTTTATTGGACTTCTCTGACTTCTCCCAGCTTCAGATTACTTATCTTTTTCTGCCTGGCACATAATAGGTACTTAACAAATTTTGCTAAAGTAACACTTGGATTTCATTTTTATCAGTTTATTCATAATTTCATATTGATCCTTTAAGTTCAGTTAACCAGAGTTAAAAATTGAATATTTATAATCACTCTAAATTTTATTATCAGGAAGTTTAGAATCCTTCTAGACTCCGTCTGCTCCTTATTCTTCCACTGCCCTTTAATCCAATCAGTAATGAAACTCCATAGATTCATCATCCTTGGTCATTGTTTGATTTGCTCACTTTTGTTCTCTGCCCACAGCAAGTGCCTTGGTTTGTGCCAACATTAATTCTTCCTTGTATAACTCCTGAAGCCTTCTCTAGTCTCCCACATAGTCTGATTCCCCTTCAATTCATATTTCAAACAAAAGTCAAGAGGCAATTTTGAACACAAGTCTGACCATGACACTGTTCTTGTTAATCAATTCAATGGGTTCCCTGTGGATGTTAGGGTAAAGTTGGAATTCTCCAGCCTAATACGCATGTCCTTTCAGACCTGACCCTAGCAGTTTCCCTTCACTCGTTTACTCCTATTCATTAATGTTTTTACTATTTTTTGAGGCTTTATATGTTCCTCTGCTTGAAAGACCTTGCTCCTCTCCTCACTTCTTCTTCCCCTCATTAAATACAACACATTTTTAAGGTTCAATTCAAACTTTATCTCCTCTTAAAGAATTCTCTGGTTCTCCCCCAGTTTCAATAGATAATCTTTCTCTGTACTTAGTGTATTCTCATTGAATTATTTGTACTTGTACATAATAGACAATCAATATTGTACACATATCTTCAAGATGTGAAAAACAAACATTGGTTAAATTCTTTTTTTAGCTACCTTAATTCAATTAGATATTCTCATAGAGGTCAAGACTCTCCAAAATATGGGACAAGCTGAGCACATAGTGCAACTACTAAATGCACACCCATTGGCTGGTAAAGCCAAAAGCATCCTTTTTATTAATAGGTCTTAATAGTACAAAGTGATGGGCTTCACTGTGACAATTCCACTTATGATCCTTCTCTTTTTGCATATAACTTATTTTATTTAACATGATGTCCTCCAGTTTTATCCATTTTCCTGAAAATGGCAGGATTCTATTCTTTATTTTCTTTCTACTCACTCATCTGTAGACAGGGATCTGGGCTAAGTCCATATCTTGGTTATTGTGAATAGTGTCACTGTAAACATGGTTATAAAAATGTCTCTTTTACATGTTGATTTGGATTACTTCAAGTTTATACCCAGGAGTGGGATAGTTGGATCATCTGGCAGTTCTATTTTTAATGTTTTGAGAAACTTCCATTCTATTTTCCCTATAATTTACATTCCCACCAACAGTGTGTAAGGGTTTCTTTTTCTCTATGTCTTTGCCAACATGTGTCATTTATTTATTTATTTTAATAATAGCCATTCCAGCTGGGGTGAAATCCCAACTGGAATCTCAATGTATCTTTGATGTATATTTCCTTAATGTAAAGGCAGATTTTAAACCTGATTCATATTCAGTATAATTCAAAAGCAAGGTGAATAAAGCAACAAAGAAAATGCTATACCTTCTTTGAAGATGCCCAAATCCATTATTTTCTATTTTAAATTGGTTTCATTGAATGTAGCTAAATAAGCTTACTTATGAAGTATATGCAAATTATAAAGATAATGATTCAACATATTTTTGTACTCCAACTCAACTTAGCCAAAAGAATACTACCATTACCTTTGAAATCCTGTGTGCCTCTCTATAAGCCCATCTTCTTTCTTCTCAGAGGAATCATTGTATTGAATTTTCATTATTCTCCTACCACTTTCTGGTTTACCAATTATTGGCGTCATATGTTTTTACACTTTTTATAGAAGAAAGCATACTATATGGTTTATCCATATTTAGAGTTTCAAATCAACATAACATTCCTTTGATATAATCATGTTCTTTCATGTAGGTGTAATTTATTAATTTCAGTCTGTAGCATAGCCTATTATTTGAATGCACCAAAGTTTAAAGAAATTCATTCTATGGTTGTTATACCTCTGTTTTTGTTCAAAGGTTTTGCTATTATAAGTGATTCTGTGAACATTCTATTATATATCTCCTGCTATAGGAGTAGAAATTCTCATTTTCCATATGTCTGAAACAACTCCATAGAAAATAGCCCTATTCTTGAGCGAGTATTGCTCACAATATTTTAGTTTCATAAAAAGAATGCATAGTTTCCTGTCACTTTGTGGTTAGAATTCAATTGACCATTGTAAGCTGGGATGGTTTTTACCCATACCTGTCTTCCATTATAGGCACTATATACATTGTAAAATCTCTTATATTTAAAGCAAATTACAAGTTTGTGGTTAGCAATGTCTACATAGACAGTTCCAGGCTAGTCTGAACTACATCGAGAAACCCTTTCTCAAAATCCTAAATAAATAAATTAATTAATGAACTAAAGTAAGTATTATGTTTAATCGTATATTACAATAACTTATTCATGTCCCTATCTCTTCAACCAGACCAAAAATTTTGGAAAAAGTTCAGTGACTTTCTCAACTTTGTATCATTTGTGTACTATTGCCTAGCTCATAAGAAATGTTTAGTAAATGCATTTGAGTGAACAACTAGTAGGTACTTCATAAATCTTGAGTTTCGATAAAAACCTGGTGTTTGTCAAATGTATTATGTTGATTTATGGGATTTTTTGGGGGGGTTACACATGCTTCTAGAAGATGAACTAATGTAGAGCAGGATCTGTATCTATCACCTGCTTTGCTTATAGCATTAGAAACCTTGTGCATTTAGTCACACCCTAAAAATGCAAATGTAATGTAACTTTATTTAATACAAAAATCCAGGGACCGGAAGTTATACAAATAGGCAAATATTCTAATATCCTATTGTCTGCACCATTTTTCTACAACAAGGTTTTCCACTTTTCCCTGGATTTGACCATAACTCATTCACACCAACCCTTCTTACCTCTACCAAACATAATTTAATGTACAAAAATATGTAAAACATTTCTTTGAAGTCTCTCAGGCCCTTTTTGATCTAAGTAGATAAAGCAAAGTACAGGAAAGTTCTCATACTGGATTAGTTTGAACAATCTCCAGAGCTGCTCAAATTTGCTTCCCTTGGCAGCAGTCTCATTTTGGATGCCATCTGCATCTGAAGCATTTGTGGGACTTGTTTAACCTGACCTCCTGAGTCAGAATTTCTGAGGCTGGGACCAAAATCTGGGATTCCAACAATTTCCTCTGATGATTCTTACAGCCTTCAAATCTCCAGAACTTGCTGTCTTATAAGAATAATAAATCTAGTGGGTGGCAGAGGAGGATACATTTTGACTGAATCTGAAACCAGATTTGGAATATTTTAAATACATGTTTAACCATGAATTTAAGCATAAAAATGTGGCACAGATGAATAGTGATATTTATTAATGTATCACAGTTTGATGACTCTGTCTCCATCTCTTATCATTCTCTTTCTCATTGTGTAATTTCCCAACTTCATCTTCCATCCCAACCCTCCATTTGTATTCTTGGTGTCTAAGCCTGCCTTTTCTTTTTTGCCTTCCTTCCTTCCTTCCTTCCCTCCTTCCTTCCTTCCTTCCTTCCTTCCCTCCTTCCTTCCTTCCTTCCTTCCTTCCTTCCTTCCTCCCTCCCTCCCTCCCTCCCTCCTTCCCCACCCTCCCTCCCCCTTCCCTCTTTCCCTCCCTCCCTCCTTCCTTTCCTTCCATCCCTCCTTCCTTCCTCTCTCCTCTTCCTCCTCCCCTTCTTTCTCCTCCTCCTCCTTCTTTTTTTAGACAAGGTCATGCTATTGTAGCCCAGGCTACTCTCAAACTCAAAAACTGTCTGCCTCACTCTCCCTAGTCCTGGATGACAGAAGTGTGCCACCATGTCCAGCTTCCTTCTTTTCTTTAATAGGCAAAAATCAAGGTTATCAAGGCCAAAACCTCAACTTCTTTCCCCTGTACTCTGATATTGATGGTAGCTCACTCTTCCTTCTTCCAGTCTTCCTCAGCAGGGGAGCTGACCCTATCTCTACCAGCTGTCAATCCAGTCTGCTCAGTTGTGCTTCTTACCACCCTACTTCTGTGGCCAACTCCATCAGTCCATCTCCCTCCTTTATTTTAAGCTCTTCTGACCATCTAAGAATCCTCATATCTTATATTCCCTATCTTAAAAAATGTTAAGGAAAAAATCTCTTTCTATCATCACTGATATTACTCTACATTTTTTTCTTCACTGTCAAGCTTCTAAGAAAAAAAGGCTCTATCGACTCTGGCCACTTCCACACCCATTGTTCACTCCTACTCATCTTGAATCAGTCTTTTGTCCTTCTCCCCCTCACTCCCCTGCCCCTAATCTTTTCCTAATCCCGAGCCAGTATTGCCAAGATCACCAACTATCTTCCAAGAATAAAATCTGGTGGGCTTTTTCCAGTTGTTGCCTGTCATTAACACTTTTGGTCATTTCCACCTTCTTTGGTTTCCAGAGAACTTCTTTCTTCTGGTTCTCCTCTTGCTTTACCAGTCCTCCTTTTATAACTCCTATTCACTCTTCTCATTCCCCCTCAAAAATATCAGTATTCTCCAAAGTTGAAACTCTGTTTCTTCTATGTTCACTATTTATGTTTGAGCACTTACTGTGTGCCCATTCTAAAGATTTGGATTTTACTCTGAGAGGTATCAGAGTGAATTGGGTAGACTTCATTTTAAAAGACTCACTCTTGGGTGCTTCATGGAAAGTAACAATAGGAGGCCAGAAATAAAAATAGGGACACTCACTTGGGATCTACTGAGAGTTCCAGGTGGGAGCTGATGGTGGCTTGGGTCAGGGTGGTGAGAAGTGGTAAGACTGTGGGTATATTCTGTTTGTCTATCTTCCCTCAAAACCATAGTCTCCTTAAGAGTGGGAAACCACTTGGTATGTAATAGTAATGTAAGAAGTATTTGTTAAATAAATGATGCATCAATGGATAAGTGAATTTGATAGGACTATAACGTCTTCATAAAATCAGAAAATTTAAAAAAGCTGTCATCTGAAGGTTTATTGAAATGACTAATGTTCCATTTTGTGATGGTAAAGGCAAAAATGAAAGGAAAAAAAAGTATCAAGTATCAGGTCTTGTTTCCCACAGGCACATGTACCAGATGTCCTAGTACAACCCTCCTCCCTCCTCAAACCCTCCCACCCTGACTTTCTGCTTGAAGAAGTGAAGGGACAGGACAACACAGTCCACAGGAAATTTTCCATGACATTAAAGAATATCAGGAAAGCTGCTATACAGCTGGTGAGATGAATGAAAAACAAACTCAGTGATTTAATATAAACTGTCACTTGCTTCTACAGAAAAGAAACATTGTACAGGTGTTCATTGAAAATAGTGCAGCCTGGTGGGATCCATATGGGCTTCTGGAAACAGGATTTCTGTCTGGTCCATCCTTGCTTTCCTGATATTGCATAACACAGGATGCATAGATCAAAGGTGTTTACTAAACGAATTGACCAGTTTTCTTAGAGGCATTGGCCAAAGAATTTGAAGAGTTTTACATACTGTCCTGATCTCAGGATTCTGGTGCCTAGGTGAAAGAAATGCACCTGGGAGTCTTTTCATTGTAAACATATTAAGCATTCAATAAAAATGAAAAGATAATGTATGCAGGTGCCCTTAGGGGTGAAAAGGGAAAACTGTAGAAGACAACCCTTGACTCTTCTCTGGCCACGGAAGGTATTTTAGAAATGAGCCTTGCTGTGTGGTCTACATAATGTTCCTGCTGCTTTGTTGTCATGTTAACTGTAGCTTCGGAAAAAAAATGTAGCTTTAGGACAGAGAGGAGAGAATAATTGAAATGTCCATCTGTATTCCACCAAAGCCTAGCTATTTGCAGTCTTAACAACTGAGTTTTATCTTTATTTTTACTTAATACTTTCTCTCACCTAACTACGCCTTTTCAATTCTTCTTGAAGCCTGTTCCTATTCATTTATTCGAGAGATATTCATGGAACATCTGTTTTGTGCCAGGCAATGTTCCAGGCCTTGGGGCACAGCAAAGTTCCTTGCCACTCATGATCTCATGGAGCATGCAGTCTAATATGCAAGATAAATGATAAAAAGGAGTAATAAATCGTGTGCCAGGAAGGGTTAAGAAGTGTGAAGGGCAACAGGTGGGGCCAGGGGGATGCTGGAGTCAGGGTTATTTCAGACTGTGTAGTCAGAAAAGACATTTTTGAAGAGGTAACATTTCCCTTCATTTTATCCCATTTTTCACTTTTATCCACATGATTGCCACACTGACTTGACTAGGGAGTGTAATGTCGATAGATATTGTGGTGTTCTTGGTCATGCTGTATTGTTTTCTGTTTTTCCTTTCCTCTTATGGTTGCTGCAGGCCCTGTATAATTTTACTGAAAATCAGCTCTCTTCTCAAGCCTTTACTGCTTTGTGACACTAGACAGAAAGACAGAAGATGAGAGTCTCAGAACCCCAGTGTACATACACCCATGCCAATTAGGTAATTTTCATCAAGACTAAATGAGATAATAATTTAAAAATATTTTGTGCATTGCCTGAGACATAGTGAAAAATAAATATTAGATAGTATGTAATTATGACCAGTGATTCTATCATCATTATCTCATAGACACTTGTGAAGGTATTTGTGGGTCTTTCACTCTTTGAAATGCTCCCCCATTCTCATATCACATTCTTCAAAATTTCCTGGATGCAAAGTTGCACAGGTGCTGTTGGGAACAACAGGAATACTACAGAAGATAGGGGTCACCTCCCTATTTTGTTTACAAAGCACCATTCACACAGCCCAGGCATGACAACTGCTGAAGAACCGTTTTATTTACAAAGCAGGATAACTAGAAGTGCAAGTTAATACCAAAAAGGACTCTTTGGGTTACCTTCTAAACAATTTCATCCTTTAACCTTCACTCTCCTCAGAGAGGGTCATGATATCCTGGAAGAACAGTAGAAGGGTATTCTGTTATTTACCACTTTGAAAATGGGGAAGAACTTCCCTGCTAGAGACAGGAGAAACACTCAGGAAAAACTGTGGTTGATTAAAATGAATTCTAACTTATTCATCAAATAACTCTATTTCTTTTTGGTTTAACTTTTTGCAATTTTACTTGTAATTATTTGTTATAGGTAGAAGAAACTAAGAAAGGCCTTTGGAATTCAAATGTCTTGATGTCCTATGTTGACTATAGAGTTTTCACCATGTGTATGAAAAATGGTAAATAATGGACTCACCAGAGTGGATAGATCCAAATAGACCTGCTCCAAAAATTCTCTGGCAATTAATTGCTGAAGCTAGGGAGACTGACTGTGATTTATAATTCAATTTCTTCCCAGTGTCTATGTTCTAGTTCCTATTGCTATGTAACAAATGACCCTAAGCTCAGTGATTTAAAACACAAAATTTTCCTTTTTCTCTTCTATTTCCTTCCTCTTCTCTCCTCTCCTCACTTTTCTTCTCCCCTCCCTACCCTCTCTCTTCTCCATCCTCACCCTCCTCTCCTTCTCTCTTCTTGCCTCTTCTCTTTTCTTTGAAATAGTGACTTGTTATATAGCCTAGCATGACCTTGAACTTGCAATCCTCCTCCATCAGCCACCTGGATGCTGGGATTACAGGTGAGCACCATCATACCTGGCTCCAATTTTCTTATTTTTACAGTTTCTGTGGATCATTTACCTGGGAAAAAGGTCTTGGTTGGGTGGTTTTGGCTGAGGATGCTTGTGTTGTCATAGACAATGGCTGACCTGGAAAAGCAGGACTGGTGCTAGGGCTCTTTGCATGTAGTCTCAGGCCTTCTTGGGATGGTCTCTCCCTAAGGGTAGCATGGTCACCTAGAACACTCAAGATTACTGCATGGGTGTTCCAGCTCACAGGGCAGAAGTTATGCAGTGTCACCTCTGCTTCCCTCACTCCTTATGAGTGAGTCACAATCTTGTCCAGATTCAAAGCTGAACGGGGAGTTGCAAGGCCCTAGGGGAGTGTTTGGGACAGGGGATCATGGTTTGACTGCCCTTGGAAAATACAACCTGCTATATTCTACTAATAAGTTTCAGGAGGAGGATTATCATGGAAGACTATGAAATTTCTGATGGCGTGACAATTGGCTTCTTGCACTTGTAGTGAAAACTTGTGAGTGGAAAGTCAAGTGACCATACTTATCAGGTCAACTAAACACAAAAGGGACAGGACAACCTTTCTGCTGCCATTTTTATACTAGGCTATAAACAGCATAGTTATTTTTTCTCCTTACCAAAATAAGTGAATTTTCCTTTAGCATGGTCATGTAATTTCTATAATGAAAAATAATGATCTCGGATCTCTCTGACAACTTCACCATTTCAAACCCTGAACACAGGCCTAAAAAAAAAAAAAAAAAAAAAGTCAATCCTGATAAGTTTTATCCAACTGCCTGAAAGAACAAGTGAAAAACTCAGACATCTTATCTCACAGTTGCAAGAGCAATGCGAGTTAAGCTGTGTGCTGTCATTCAGTGAAACCATTTAGAACTGAACCTTGGTCCCTGGTTTATACTTCCCTCCTTGCTATTTCAAGAAGGATTTGGTTCTGGTTGAGCTGATTAGGAATGTAATGAAAACCACATGTTCCTGAATTATAAATTAATGTGAATGAACTTTCAGATGCTGTCAACTGAGATAAGAATTATATTTCAGAGTTCTTTCTTTTTCATACTATGTAAGCATTTTAGCTCCTGTTGTCTTTGTATTCAAGGTGATTGAGAGAATTTGATGTTGTGTAATTCAGCTTTATTAAAGAATGACCATCATCATGCTCTCAATCTTGACATAAGGAATGGTATTTGTCACTTATTTTATTCCATTACAATTATGAGTAGGAGTATCTCTTCATATGTATTTGGGTGAAGGAAATCTCTCAAACACCTTCCTAGCAAGAGCAAGGCCCTGAGTTCAAACTCTAGTACTGACAAAAAATGAGAAGGAAATACTTCTATAGCAAGCAATTCTACTTAGATTCATTTCAGGACCCAATTTACTTAGCATAGTATCTGTTTCTATCTTTTTAAACCATGTTTCCCGTGTGACCTTAATGTGTGTGTATGTGTTGCGTGAATATAAATGTTTCAAGTCAGTGCAAAAAAATGTAGAAAACATTGTCTCTAATTTCCCTTTTGAGCACTTGGCTCTTCTCTTTTGCATCTCTAGAAAGACATTTTTGGCAGAACCAGAGAAAGGACACACTCCCAATGAATGGTCCTTACTGTGGGATGAATGCCTTGACTGTGTGGTTGTCTCTGGTCTCTGTGCTCCTGTAGTCAATAACCCTGGTAGAAAAGGTATATATTGAAGCTCACTAAACTGGGCTATCCATCCAATTAGCAGACCATTTCACAGCTTTCCATTCTCGTTTAAGCAGAGTAGTTAGGAGTGTCTCTGTGGTGGTCTGCCTCTGAGTGGCTGCATGGACTTCCACCCTGAGTATTCACATTATTCAGCTTTTAGCACAGATGGTTTGTGGGATCTTTTTTCCTGAAGCCAGTGCTGTCAGACATTTTCTCAAAAAGAAAGTGAGAATATCAACAGCAGTAATTTCTTCATTTTATCTTATTTAAACTAAAGTGCATGTAGATCCAGACAATTTTTTCAGGTCTGCTGACAGTTACAGTTAGAACATCAAGGCAGACTGGGAAGCAGTTCATTCTTTTGTCACAAGGCAGTTGGATAAATGGAGCTGGACCCCTTTCAACAGCTCTTCAGTCGTGACTGGTAAGGTGAGCATCAGTGGTGTCCCCATGTGAGACAATGCTGAGTTGACTGACACGTTGTAACTGTCTTCAAGTTAACTTAAGGGCAATACTGTATCAAATACCACTGATGATTTCAAAATCAGAAATCACTTGCAGGGCTACACTTCTTCCAAATACCTCCATCTTCATTTGATCCAGGAAAGAAATTGGTTTTTAGTAATAACTGTTACTCAAACCTCAAATGCACAAAACCTGTGCCAGCTTGGCCACAGCAGAAGAATAATAAATGTTATCTTTGGCAACCAGATGTTAGGTACTAACTCTAGGGAGCAGTGAAGAGTCTGCGGAGGAGTTAAGAGACCACTGTTAGGGTGAATAATGGGAAATGATGTAAAGGATGTTTCTTTTTAACTTCAGAAGCTTCAATCCAAGTACTTTGAGGATGTTTGCACATTTCCAGGGAGAACAAGCAAAATTAGAACATTCAAGTCAAAGAAGCATCTACAATGTGATGACTCATTTTCTTTTTAGTATAAATAAAAGCTCGAACACAAATATGTGGCTTCTATACATCTAAATATGGCAAGGAAAAGGAAATAAGTTCTCAAAGTAACAAAAGGGGTGAGTGGTAATTAGCAACTTCATAAAGATCTCCATTTTAAAGGAAAGATGCTATTGGTTAGAATATGTTAGAATATGTATTAAACACGTAAGTTCCTAGTGTCATTGCTGTGTCCCACACAGAAAACTTAGCAGCAGCTTGCTTCTGGGAAGGTTATTTAATTTTTTGTTCACCTCTGTTTCTTCATCTGCAAAATGGGAGGTCTCATTGTCTCTATCTTCTGGGAAGATATTCCTGGGAAGACTGAATTAATTGACATAATATGCATTTAAAAAGTGCCTGGTAAATGGCGACTACTCAGAAAATGTTAGGAGTTATAATAATGAGGGGTTGGAGGCATGGCTCAAGTGGTAGAGCACTACCTAGCAAGTGTGAAGCCCTGAGTTCAAATCCCAGTACCACCAAAAACAGAGCTGTGATGATGAAGATTATGAATATCATTTAGAAAACTAATTTCCTTAGGCTGTCAGTACTTATGATTCTGGATGATTCCAAGGGAGTAAACAATTTGTACATTGACAAATATGAAATGCTGATGAATGAAAATGAAGAGCACAGAAATGAAAAACTATCTTGTGTTTGTGGATCAGAAG
Source organism: Castor canadensis (assembly GCF_047511655.1). Lineage (NCBI taxonomy): Eukaryota > Metazoa > Chordata > Mammalia > Rodentia > Castoridae > Castor > Castor canadensis. The sequence continues at coordinate 148,297,754 of NC_133388.1, read as the reverse complement.
AAATAATATTGTTAAAATGTCCATGCTATCCAAACTAATGTATAGATTCAATGCAACCTCTATCAAATTCCAAAATCATTCTCATACAAATAAAAACATGCTAAAATTCTTATGGAGCTACAAAAAATCCTGAATGGTCAAAGTAGTACTGAGAAAGAAAAACAAAATTGTTGGCACCATATTTCTTGATTTAAAATTATAGGACAAAGCTTGAGTAATCAGAACAGTATGATACTGGCACAAAAACCCCAGAAAAACAGAACAGAATAGAGAGACCATAAATAAATCCATATATATGTAATAAATTAATTTTTGGCAAGGGAACCAAGAGTACACAATGGGAAATAGTTCTGGGAAAACTAGATTTTCACATACATAAAAATGACACTGGGCCCTTATCTTCCACGACACACAAAAATCAACTCAAGGTAGATAAAGGACCTGAATGTAAGACCTGAAACCAAAAACCTCTTAGAGAAGAACATAGGGGAAAGCTCTTTTACCTTGGTTGTGACTATGATTTCTAGTATATCACACCAAAAGAACTGGTTATAAAAGCAAAAATATATAGGACTTCATCAACCTAAAAAGCTTCTGTACAGCAAAGAAAGCAACAAAATGAGATGCCAACCTAAAAACATACATATTTGGTAAGGGATTAATATCCCAATTTTATAAAGAAAACTTACAACTCGATGGCAGAAAAACAATCTTTTGAAAATTGGCAAAGTTCTGAACAAACATTTCTCCAAAGAAGACATAAAAATGGCCAATAGGTATATGAAAAGTGTTTAATGACTTGGAAAATTAAAATTAAAACCACTATGAAATATTACCTTATACCCATTAAGGTAGCTATTATCAAAAAGACAAAAGATATCAAGTTTGGTGAAAGTATAGAGAAAAGAGTACTCTAGCACACTGCTGGTTGGAATGTAGATGGGTGCAGCCATTATAGAAAACAATATGGTGGTTTCTAAAGAAATTAAATTTAGAACTATCATAGACAGAAGAGCAATGCTCTTCTCACCACCTTATAAAGAGATCTGCACACCCATGTTCATTGCAGCACTAGTCACAATAGCCAAGACACAGAAACAACTTAAGTGTCCATTGGTGGATGAATGAGTACAAAAAATGTGGTATATATGCAATGGCATGTCATTAAAGAAATCCTGGCACTTGCGACAATATGGATGAACCTGGAGGACATTATACTAAGTGAAATAAGCCAGAAATAGAAAACAGTACATGACCTCACTTACATGTGGAATCTAAGAAAAGATCAAATATGCAGAGATAGAAAATTAAACAGTAGTTACCAGGGGCAGTGAGGGGACAAAAGGGGGAAATGTAGGCCAGAGAATACAAAGCAGCAGCTATGTAGGATGCACAAGTGAAGAGAATAAAGTGTAACAGGAGGGCCGTGATTAGAATTGTATTTTATTATGGATTTTGGTTAAATAAATCAATTTTAGCTATTCTTGTCACAATAAAAAGCAACTGTATATCATGGTAAATAGGGTAATTTGCTTCAGGGCAGTAGTGTTTCACTATCTGTCTGCATCTCATATCAACATTTTGTGAGCAAATATACACAATAAAATTTATTTAAAAAATACGAAATACAAATATCCTTTTTCATTTTGCTTTGGCGATACTGGGATTTAACTCAGGACTTTGAGTGGGCTAGGCAGCTCTCTACCACTTGAGTCTCACTTCCATCCCTGAAACCCACAGATATGTCATGAAATATGCAGTCTTAATTTTGATGTTTTTTATGGTTTTAAAACAAAGACAGGAACTACACTGGCTAGGTTTCTTCTTTAACTGAATTTGGCTATTGTATAAATATATTGAAGTCAGTCAAAAAATGACCTTGTGTGAAAACCCTAGGCAACAGCTCAAGGTCAAAGACAGAAAATTCATGTCTAAAACCCTGCATAGCAAAGATATACGAATGTACACAAAAATGGGAAAAAAATGCCATTCCTCATCTTAAGGGCATTCTGTCCTAAATGTAGACCTATGGACAAAGAAGCCAAGATACTTTACTGTAATTCCTCAGGGCCTTACTTGTTAAATAAGGATGTGATGGTAACCCATTTCTGTCTTCTATCCTTCCTGTCCATAGCCTTTGATACTTTCCAAGCCAGTTTCTTTCTCATGTTAGATTATTGCCACAATCTAGCTGCTGACTCTTATATGAAATGATTCCTATCATAACCCTAACTTAACTTTTGCTTTTATGAAGCTTCAGAAGCCAAATGCTTCAAAGCAAATGCTTTTTAAAATCAAATCTTTCATCTCATCTTTCCTTTCATTAGGTTTCCCATTACTTTGCAATTAAATCTAAAGTCTACTTCTGGTTTTTAAGATTGCAAAGAAACTTTTTTCTTAAGAGGAATAATATCCACATGGCTTTTTCTGAGACAAGGAAAGTCTGTTAAATAAGGTGCAAAAAAGCAAATATAAAAAAAAATACTCATAATTACATTTACATAAATTGCAAAGCTCCTGTGCCATAACAAAGTTAATGGTTAAGGAGTAGACAAGGAGAAAATATTTGTAACATATGAAATAGACGGAGAAGTAGCAGGAGTAGGAGAAAATTCTTAAACGAACAGTCAAATGGGTGTAGGACTGGATAAGGAAAGAGAAACAGTAGAAAATATGAAAAGAAGTTCATCTTTACTAGCAATAAGGAAACACAAATTAAAATAAGCATGAGATGCTCTTTCTACCTCAGTAGAAAGGAAAAATAATCAAAAATGGAGATTAAGGACATATGAAGATATGAAGAAGTGAAGAGTATGCAAATTACTTAAGTAGTTTTCCAGAAAAACTGGGAAGTTTTATTGAAATAAATATCTATACTAGAAAAATATTATCCCATATGTGCAAAGTGGTAATGATAAGAATTTTCCTTTCAGTGATACTAGGAAAAAATGAAAACTGCTAAACCTAAGGTAACTGATGAACAAATTATGGTACATTCACGTAAATTTTCTATGCAGCAGTTAAAAGAATGAAGAAGATCTGTATTTGGAAATGGGAAAGTATTTTCAAGACATGGTAACTTTAAAACTGCTAAACTAAATGAATAGTATGATCCCATTTTTTTAAAGACAAAGGAAATAAAATCTGACAAAACAAAGCTATAATTAAAAGTATATACCTATATGTATTTAAATGCATAAAAAGTGGCCTGAGAAGATACAAGACAAATTGTCAATGGTAACAGTTAACAAAATGGAAGTGGAATTGATGAAAGTGACAGAGATACTAGGGCTTTTTTTTTTTTTTTTTTCATGTTTTTGTATTTTCATGCACAGTTTGTGAATTAAACAACTATGTTTTTTGTTAAAAGTATAAAAAAAATACAGTGAGATAAACCTAGGAAGTTAATCTCCCTGTGGATGAGAGTGCTAGGTACCACCTGGCAGAGTAGACAAGGGGTAAACTGAGTCAGAGGTGTATGGGAAGATGGACTTTACCTTTCTCAAGTTACTCTGGTGTCAGTTATTGCTGTTAAAAATAATAGCTTACAGCTTGTGGTTTCTGTAGATTTGATAAGTACTTTTTTGTCTACAGCACCTAATTTAATAAAGAAGTTGATATGCTACTTAGCTAGGAAGAGCAAATTAGTAACTTGATTGGAGGAAATGCAAGGCTCTGAGCTAAGAAGCAACTTACTTGAAGATAGTAGATGGACGAGAATAAAGTCTTTTCAAAGTTTAAGAATCAAGAAAGGAAGGTGGTTAAGATGGAGGCATCCTGGGTTGGCAGTGTGGTGGCTTGGGTGAATATATGTTTAGATTCTAGTTGTGAGCTTGGAACATTAGTGTGATAAATAACCTTAGCCTGGATTTCTAGCCAGTAAGAATATACCTCCTACAAGGGCAATGAATGGATTAGTGAAGGAAGAGCAGAAATGCTATGTACTGATAATATGACTGACATGGTCTAAAGCTTCAATGAATGCAATGATAAAGATTTGCCTCTGTTGTTATAGCTGCTGCCTTGCAAGGAGATGGTCAGACTGGGGAAACCTAGGCCTTGTATTCCAAGCAGGAAGCTTATAGGAAAAAAGGAAAATTGACAATGAGGTGAGGAGGCTTAGGATTTCAACAATGTCACCCTTTCCCCATATCATGCAGCTATAGTAAACAAGAATGGAGGTTGAAGTGTATGGTTTAAAGAATGCTTGGGTCCTTCCCTTTATGTGCAAGATTCAAGACAAATCACGTACACTTCCTTATATTTGATCTCTTTAAGATCCATCTAGATTAATCGTTGATGCTCCTGGGAACTAGTTTGATTCGAACATCTGGCTTGGAATAGGGACCTTGGAAAAAATGATGACTGATGAATTTTTTTTGGGGGGGTGTTAAGTGAGTTTATTAAGATTTAGGGAAGATAAACACAAAGGGAAGAATGGTGTAGTCCAGGTGGAAGCCAGAAGCTGAGAGCACGTGTTTCTGTTTTTCAGATGCTTTTAAAACCTATGATAACCTATGGAAAGGGGAGAACCAGCTGAATTTCATTCAATAATCAATAAGTGGGGAGGGGTATGGGTGGTTCCTGGCCAGGTGAGGGAGGTTCCTGAGCCAAAGCATTGCTAATCTAAGATGTAATTTTTTTTTATTGTTTTATTATTCATATGTGCATACAATGCTTGGGTCATTTCTCCCCCCCTTCCCTCCCTGCCCCCACCCTCTCCCTTACCACCCACTCTGCCCCCTTCCTCTCCCCCCCACTCCCTCGATACCCGGCAGAAACTATTTTGCCCTTATTTCTAATTTTGTTGAATAAAGAGTATAAGCAATAATAGGAAGGAACAAGGGTTTTTGCTGGTTGAGATAATGATAGCTATACAGGGAGTTGACTCACATTGATTTCCTGTGTGTGGGTGTTACCTTCTAGGTTAATTCTTTTTGATCTAACCTTTTCTCTAGTTCCTGGTCCCCTTCTCCTATTGGCCTCAGTTGCTTTTAAGGTATCTGCTTTAGTTTCTCTGCGTTGAAGGCAACAAATGGTAGCTAATTTTTTAGGTGTCTTACCTATCCTCACACCTCCCTGTGTGCTCTCACTTTTATCATGTGCTCAAAGTCCAATCCCCTTGTTGTGTTGTGTTTTTTTCTATGAGTCCCAAACTTTTCCTAATTTAAGCCTGCCTCAACTTCCCCCTGAGAGAAAATATTCCAAAAAAATTCTTTTTTGGGGGGTTACTGAAAGGGGGGTGGTCTGTCTTCAGTGTCTGCTTTGAGCTGACAAGGGGCAGCAGACCCTACCTACAAGGGGAAATTATCTTTCTATTTCTTTCCCTTGAGACTCATTTGGACACAAAATGTCTGAATGGTTGTTTATTATAATTAAGGTTCCTCATGGAGATCTTATTTGTTTGTCTGTTCTCTCATGATTTGGGTCCTAAAGGCTTTTATTCTGGAAGAGATAAATCTGGTTTAGAAGGCATGACATGATCATGAACAATGATGGAGCATCAGAAGTGACCTTGCCAGGTGTGGCAAGAAGGATAAAGTAACCTTGAAACAGAGTCTTATGGTTACTTTGCCTATCAGTGTTTATCTCTGCATCTATTTTTAACTATAAGATGGCCCTCTATTTTGGGCTGTCACTGTACTGGACAGTTAAGGGCTGATTACATTATGGTACACTATGGTGTACCACAGTGCAGGTGCCAGTCCAATTAGAAGGTAAACATCAATGAGTCAATTCAGAACATAAAGAAGACTCACAGCGTCTTAGGCAGAAGTTAGATACCATTGAAAGTTATATTATCTTTGTTTAAATAGAAGGCCTTTACCAAAGACACGAGTCTGCCTTTTGCCAGAAGCCTAGAGGGCCTTCAATATTTGAGCATGTGTGTAAGAACCCCCTTTTAAAAATCTCTCAGGTTTGGTTACTTTTAGAGGTCTGACACAATTGACTCCACCTAGTTATGGAGAAGTCACCTCATTTGTGCAGTCCTTCTGAACGTAGCTGAATACCACTTGCTACTCTAAGAAGTTGGGAGATGCTGACTACTCTGGGGTTGCATCCTCTTAAACTTTTTCTCTGAAGATTCTGCCAATTTGGCAGTTTTGTCCCTCAAAGTGGGAGTGGCTTTTCCTGGAAAGTCCAGAAAGTCAGATTTTGTTCCAGGGAGGAGGGGAAGTAACACATCAAGCAGATCAGAATGACTGAGAATTTAAGAAGATGAAAGAACATGCATGTTACAAAATATTTCTTGAGAACAGAGCCAGGGGCTAGCACAGATTTTACTACTAAGCAACCATTAAAAAAGAGTATAAATGAATGAGGGAGTAAATGAGTGAGCAATGAGCTCTGAGATTCAGAACACAGCTTTGGGGGATTCCTGTAATATTTCAGAGAGGAAGACAATACTGATTTCTGGAGATTTTGGAAATGAGAGGAACAGATTATTCAGAATCTTGACTGACTCTACTTAAGAAAATCCCCCTCCTCATGTTTTTCCATTTTTCTTCTGTTGCAATGGCAACACAATCTAGGACCAGAGGGAAACTTTACAGGTTTTGCTGGTCTAGGAAACAAATTACTTAGCTTAAAGACTAAGTATAAACAGAAGACATATTTGAATTTTTATGCTCTTAGAGAAGAGTTAAAAGAGCGGGTCTATTCCTGTTTCTGTTTGAAGTCTTTCAAATGCAGTCAATTATGTTAGGGTTACTTCTTGTTAAATTCATTTAGGATGCAATGTTCTTGACATGTTGAATTGTTTAGAATGAGGGACACCATCTGCATGATGTGGCAGTAACTAAGGGATGTGTTTCAGGGTACATATGCAGAAGATCTAGACAGTTCAGGGACTCAGCTCAAGAGTGTCTTTGAGAGGATGGAATGAAGATAGAAAAGAAATAGTGTGTATCTATGAAGACAGAAGGAAAAGACTGAGAAATAAACGTATCTGATCTTTAAAAAAGGAGACAGATAATCAAGAAGTTAGGGAAGGTGGTCAGGAGAAAGGAGAAATAGTTGATGAAGGAAATAAAAGAATCAGAAAAGATTTAGAAGGAGGGAGAGTTTGGCAGCAGAGTCAACAAGATGGAATCTTGCATGAATGTTAGCTGTGACAGCATCATTTGCATTGTTGAATCATGGTGGTGCTCTTACCTCTCAGCCATGTTTGATTCCTAACCGTGTGGTTTGTCTTAACTACCTGTGATCCAAATATGACAAAATTTGTGCTATGGTTTTCTTGTACATGATCAAAATGGTAAAGTTTCATAAGTTGACCATTTAGTGAGGTATTTGATCCCAAAGTATAATGAAATTAAGTGTAGATTTGAATTAGGATTAAATAGTTTTTAAAGTAACTGTGCTGGAGCTCAATCAAAGACATCATGTTCAATTTTGGGAAATGCACTGATGATTTAAAGGACGCTTTTCAAAAATGTATTTCCTATTGTTTCTTTTAAAAGTTATAAGAAGATGAAGTCTGAGAAAACTGAAGCATGGCTATTTTTAAATGAAATAAATTTAAATTCATTTTCCTTGTTTCTTGAAATTTTAAATTCACAGTTTATGAAAAAATAATTTTCATTTGGCTGCTGACTTAGTAAATATTTGGAATGTAACTGCAAAGTATGGGTACAAAGCCTTCTAAGCATACCTTGCTCACTGTAATCCTTAAATTCTCTGCATCATCTGATTTCTACCACTTTATAGTGGTAGAAATATAACATTTATAACATGTCCAAATTGACACAAAGCATTTATTTAGGTGACTACCTGAGAGACTAGAAAATCAGGATTCCTCAGGCCTTTAATAAATACATTTTAAAAAGTCTGTATCTAATGCAGAAATAAGTAAAGGAAGGAAAGGCAATGTAGTTTATAGAATTTCTTGAATTTTAGATTTTTTAAATTAACATAGTGCTTGCTAATTAAAAGTATCTTCCTGCATATGTGAGTCAATGCTGGTCCTCTGGAGATGTGATGTTTAGACAGAATTAGAAGTTTAAGAGATTTATTAGGAGAAAGACCTGAAAGATAAAATAGAGTAAAAGCTGAAGGAGTCAAACAACAGCTCAGGTCTGAGTGGTGGAAGGGGAGAAGTGAACAAAGGAGGATGGGGGTAAGCAGTCTGACTGCAGCAGAGTTCAGAGAAGGTCTTGACCTGGACAATGGTGGAACTCTGGAACAGTGAGTGTCCATTAGAGGAGTTCTATTTGGGGCAGAAGTGGCTCAACTCTTGCACTCCTGCATGTTCAGGCATTGGAAGAAGCCATCTGGGGGCAAGAGTGCCATCTCTGAGTGTTGCAGTGGATTGTAGGATGTGGCCACTAGAGGTGTCAGCCAAATGCACGCTGTGTAGCAGTTCTCTATTGAAGGAGGATCTGAATGGTGCAACATCATAACTGCCCTTTGGGAAAGATCCTTCAGGCCAGAAAGAGATAGAGATATACTGAAATCTTTTGGTTCAAGTAATTTCCCACAGTCTTGTAATAGTAATGATGTTGTCTCCTGTGGATATAACATCATCTAACCTGAAAAGTGCTATGATATAACTTAGTGATTATTCTCATTTCACAGATAAAATGCTCAGAGAAGTTAAGTAACATTGCCCACATTCATTTTTGTCAGGATCAAGACTTTCTCCTCTTAACCATGGCTGCTTCGCTTTAATACAGATATAGTTTCAGGTCTGTATCCTGAGTTTTCTTCTTTTGGATGGCATTTAACAAACTGATAAGAAAGTAAATTTGCTTGTGTGCTCATCCTATTGAATAATTACTAAGCAAATGTCTGTATGACCATACTTTTGCTAACACGCCAGAAATGCCTTTTCCCACAGTCTCATCCTTTTCTTGAAAGGGAAGCACTACCTTGACTTTTGTTACTATTTATTCAGTCTTCCTTATAGCTGCACCACTTATACATGTGACTCTAAATAATACTGTTTAATTTTGTTTATTTATAAAGCACATATGGAAAAAATCTAATTTATGTGGATTTATTTTGTGTTTGTTCCTTTGCCTCATCAAGATATTTGTGAGGCAATCAAACCTTCAAACAACTAAGACAACTAAATGGCAGGAATCACCACATACCTATCAGTACTGATGCTTAATGTTAACGGACTTAATTCACCCATCAAAAGGCACCGCTTGATGAAATGGATTAAAAAGGAAGATCCAACAATTTGTTGCTTACAGGAGACCCATCTCACTGACAGAAATAAGCACAGGCTTAGGATAAAAGGCTGGAAGAAGATTTACCAAGCCAATGGCACCCGAAAACAAGCAGGAGTAGCAATACTTATCTCTGACAAAGGAGACTTCAAACCCACATTGATCAAACGAGATAAAGAAGGACATTCCATACTAATAAAAGGGGAACTAGACCAAAAGGAAATAATAATCATCAACCTGTATGCACCCAGTGTCAATGCATCCAATTTCATCAAACATACCCTGAAAGACCTAAAAGCATATATAAATGCCAACACAGTGGTTGTGGGAGACTTTAACACCCCATTATCATCAATAGATAGGTCATCGAAACAAAAACTCAATAAAGAAATCCAAGATCTAAAATATGCAATAGATCAAATGGACCTAATTGATGTCTACAGAACATTTCATCCAACCTCTACACAATATACATTCTTCTCAGCAGCCCATGGAACCTTCTCCAAAATAGATCATATCCTAGGGCACAAAGCAAGCCTCAGCAAATATAAGAAAATAGAAATAATACCGTGCATACTATCTGATCACAATGCAGTAAAAGTAAAACTCAACAACAAAAGTAAAGACAAAAAACATGCAAACAGCTGGAAAATAAATAACTCATTACTTAATGAACAATGGGTCATTGATGAAATAAAAGAGGAAATTAAAAAGTTCCTGAAAGTCAATGAAAATGAAAACACAACCTACAGGAACCTATGGGACACACCAAAGGCAGTCCTGACAGGAAAGTTTGTAGCCATGAGTGCATATATTAAAAAGACTGAAAGATCCTAAATCAATGACCTAATGATACATCTCAAACTCCTAGAAAAATAAGAACAAGCAAATCCCAAAACAAATAGGAGAGAAATAATAAAAATAAGAGCTGAAATCAACGAAATAGAAACCAAAAAACCATACAAAGAATTAATGAAACAAAAAGTTGGTTCTTTGAAAAAATAAACAAGATCGATAGACCCCTGGCAAACCTGACTAAAATGAGGAGAGAAAAAACCCAAATTAGTAGAATCAGGAATGCAAAAGGGGAGATAACAACAAACACCATGGAAGTCCAGGAAATCATCAGAGACTACTTTAAGAACCTATATTCAAATAAATTTGAAAATCTTAAAGAAATGGACAGATTTCAAGATACATATGATCATCCAAAACTGAACCAAGAGGAAATTAATCACCTGAATAGACCTATAACACAAAATGAAATTGAAGCAGCAATCAAGAGTCTCCCCAAAAAGAAAAGTCCAGGACCTGATGGATTCTCTGCTGAATTCTATCAGACCTTTAAAGAAGAACTGATACCAACCCTCCTTAAACTGTTCCATGAAATAGAAAGGGAAGGAAAACTGCCAAACACATTTTATGAAGCCAGTATTACACTTATCCCAAAACCAGGCAAAGACACCTCCAAAAAGAAGAACTATAGGCCAATCTCCTTAATGAACATTGATGCAAAAATACTCAACAAAATAATGGCAAACCGAATTCAACAACACATCAAAAATATTATCCACCACGACAAAGTAGGCTTCATCCCAGGAATGCAGGGGTGGTTCAACATATGAAAATCAATAAATGTAATAAACCACATTAACAGAAGCAAAGACAAAAACCACTTGATCATCTCAATAGATGCAGAAAAAGCCTTTGATAAGATCCAACACCATTTCATGCTAAAAGCTCTAAGAAAACTAGGAATAAAAGGAAAGTACCTCAACATTATAAAAACTATATATGACAAACCTACAGCCAGCATTATACTTACTGGAGAAAAACTGAAACCATTCCCTCTAAAATCAGGAACCAGACAAGGATGCCCACTCTCTCCACTCCTATTCAACACAGTACTGGAATTCCTAGCCAGAGCAATTAGGCAAGAAGAAGGAATAAAAGGAATATAAATAGGTAAAGAAACTGTCAAAATATCCCTATTTGCAGATGACATGATCCTGTACCTTAAAGACCCAAAAAACTCTACTCAGAAGCTTCTAGACATCATCAATAGCTATAGCAAGGTAGCAGGGTATAAAATCAACATAGAAAAATCATTAGTGTTTCTATACACTAACAATGAGCAAACGGAAAAGAATGTATGAGAACAATTCCATTTACAATAGCCTCAAAAAAAATCAAATACCTAGGTGTAAACCTAACAAAAGATGTGAAAGACCTCTACAAGGAAAACTATACATTTCTGAAGAAAGAGATTGAGGAAGACTATAGAAAGTGGAGAGATCTCCCATGCTCATGGATTGGTAGAATCAGCATGGTAAAAATGTTGATACTCCCCAAAGTAATCTACATGTTTAATGCAATTCCCATCAAAATTCCAATGACATTCATTAAAGAGATTGAAAAATCTACTGTTAAATTTATATGGAAACACAAGAGGCCACGAATAGCCAAGGCAATACTCAGTCAAAAGAACAATGCAGGAGGTATCACAATACCTGACTTCAAACTATATTACAAAGCAATAACAATAAAAACAGCATGGTACTGGCACAAAAACAGACATGAGGACCAGTGGAACAGAATAGAGGACCCAGATATGAAGCCACACAACTATAACCAACTTGTCTTTGACAAAGGAGCTAAAAATATATGATGGAGAAATAGCAGCCTCTTCAACAAAAACTGCTGTTAAAACTGGTTAGCAGTCTGCAAAAAACTGAAACTAGATCCATGTGTAGCACCCTGTACCAAGATTAACTCAAAATGGATCAAGGATCTTAATATCAGACCACAAACTCTAAAGTTGATACAGGAAAGAGTAGGAAATACTCTGGAGTTAGTAGGTATAGGTAAGAAGTTTCTCAACGAAACCCCAGCAGCACAGCAACTAAGAGATAGCATAGATAAATGGGACCTCATAAAGATAAAAAGCTTCTGTTCATCAAAAGAAATGGTCTGTAAACTGAAGAGAACACCCACAGAGTGGGAGAAAATATTTGCCAACTATACATCAGACAAAGGACTGATAACCAGAATATACAGGGAACTTAAAAAACTAAATTCTCCCAAAACTAATGAACCAATAAAGAAATGGGCAAGTGAACTAAACAGAACTTTCTCAAAAGAAGAAATTCAAATGACCAAAAAACACATGAAAAAATGCTCACCATCTCTAGCAATAAAGGAAATGCAAATTAAAACCACACTAAGATTCCACCTCACCCCTGTTAGAATAGCCATCATTAGCAACACCACAAACAACAGGTGGTGGCAAGGATGCAGGGAAAAAGGAACCCTCTTACACTGTTGGTGGGAATGTAGACTAGTACAACCACTCTGGAAAAAATTTGGAGGCTACTTAAAAAGCTAGACATCGATCTACCATTTGATCCAGCAATACCACTCTTGGGGATATACCCAAAAGACTGTGACACAGATTACTCCAGAGGCACCTGTGCACCCATGTTTATTGTGGCACTATTCACAATAGCCAAGTTATGGAAACAGCCAAGATGCCCCACCACCGATGAATGGATTAAGAAAATGTGGTATCTATACACAATGGAATTTTATGCAGCCATGAAGAAGAACGAAATGTTATCATTTGCTGGTAAATGGATGGAATTGGAGAACATCATTCTGAGTGAGGTTAGCCTGGCCCAAAGGACCAAAAATCGTATGTTCTCCCTCATATGTAGACATTAGATCAAGGGCAAACACAACAATGGGATTGGACTTTGAGCACATGATAAAAGTGAGAGCACACAAGGGAGGGGTGAGGATAGGTAAGACACCTAAAAACTTAGCTAGCATTTGTTTCCCTTAACGCAGAGAAACTAAAGCAGATACCTTAAAAGCAACTGAGGCCAATAGGAAAAGGAGACCAGGAACTAGAGAAAAGGTGAGATCAAAAAGAATTAACCTAGAAGGTAACACACATGCATAGGAAAGCAATGTGAGTCAACTCCCTGTATAGCTATCCTTATCTCAACCAGCAAAAACCCTTGTTCCTTCCTATTATTGCTTATACTCTCTCTACAACAAAATTAGAAATATGGGCAAAATAGTTTCTGCTGGGTATTGATGGAGGGGAGAAGGAGGGGGTGGAATAGGTAGTAAGAAGGGGGTGGGGGCAGGGGGGAGAAATGACCCAAGCTTGTATGCACATATGAATAATGAAAAAAAAAAGATATTTGTGAGGTTAATCCCCACAGTTGCATATGATGATGACTCACTCATTGCCATTGGGGTATTCTAGTCCATTGAGTGACTGTGTGACCATTTCCTTTTATAATTCTGTTTTTGATAAATAGCTGGGTTGAGGAATGAAAAGTCTTTTCAACAACTATAGCTGGAACAAGGAAATTTGTATGTAGAAAAATAAATTATTGAACTCACACTATACATAAAAAATAACTTTATATAATTTATAGGCCTAAGTATAAAATCAAGGCCTATGAAAATTCTAGACAAAAACATAGCAGGTAATGTTTGTGCCCTTGGATATGTAAGGATTTTTTAGACAGAAAACAAAAGTATGAAAAAACGAAACAAAAAGTTGGAAATTGGACTTCACTAAAAATCCATTTTCCCCTCTGCCATAAAAAGCCTTTGTTGTGTTTTCCTTGAAAGATAACATTAAGAAAATGAAAAGGCATTTCACAGAATGAAAGAACATTTTTGAGAAACATAAATTTAGCAATAGATTTTTATCTAAAATATATAAGTAATTCTTAAATTACACTATACATTTATTAGTACAGCTAAAATTGAAAAGGTTGATAAAGATAGGAAGCAGCTAGAACTCTCCTATGTTGCTTATATAAATGTAAAATGATACTAGCAGTTTGAAAAACCTGTTGGAAAATTTCCTAAGACATCATACATATATTTATATGTTTACCATATGACCTAACCATTCCACACATACGTATTTACTGAAGAGAAAAGAAATGATTGTTTATGAATGTTGACAGCAACTTTATTCTCAGTAACAAAAAACTGTAAATAACCCATACCGATCAACAGGTGAATGGATAAATAAACCGTGGGAAACTCATACAAAGGAACATAATTTTCAGCAATATGAAAGAAATATCCACTGATAACAAAACATAGATGACCCCAAAATCATTTTGCTGAGTGAAAGAAGCCAGACCCAAAACAGTACCTATTGTATGATTCAAATATATAACGTTCTAGAAAAACAAAACTAATCTATAGTTTGGTTAAAATTAGTGGTTGCCCTAGACCAGGAGTAAAGAAAAGTATGAATTATAAAGGGATATAAGAAAACTTTTGAGGGAGATAGAAATATTTTGTATTGTATGAAAATTATACCTGGATGATGTTGGGGGGGAAATCACCTCTCTGAATAAGTATACTATGGTTGTATATTTATCTATTTCTCTTTTTGATTCTAGAAATTTTTTTTTTTTTTTTTTGTATTTTAAGGACGTGTTATTAATTGCTTGTAATTGCTACAGAGAAACTGAGCAGTTTGGTCTTCCATTTTAGGATTAATTATAGCAGCCTGGCCTCATTATTGAGGGGTTTGTCAACTAGTAATAGACTTATAAAGGGCCTGATTTCTTACTTAAAATATAAGATAGATAAGCATTAAGAGAAATAAAACATTCAGATTTTCAACATGAATAAAACACTAAATATTATGTATAAAATTCAATATCTGCTTCAGGAAAAAGAACATTTAAGTCATTGTCTTTGGTGAGGGGAAGGACAATAAATAATGAGTCATTATTTCTCAACGACCCATTTTTAAGGTCCTCTTGTTACTTCTCATCTTTTGTTTTAAAAACAATCCTAAGACTGTTAATAGATAGAATCTCTTTCGTACTTTGGATGCTATGTTTGCTGGCATTTGGAGCGCTGCTAAAACATAAAATTCATTATGTCTGTATGAAATTTTGTAACCTGAGGCCTGTTCGTTGATGATGAAACTGGGCATCTTCCAAACTGTGGTCTTTGCTAATATTAATCAAATTAATTTGGGACAAATAATTCTGAATAGCCCCTTTGGTATGTTAGAGTTCTAGTTTTAAAACATGGACATATTACAAAATTAAAATAAATGGAAAATGGCAGTATGATCCACAGATGCAAAATTCAATTACAACTCTTTAGGAGACCAACAGATCTGAAGAATGGTGTACTTGAACATGTTGCTAATACAGCAGCCTTTTACATATTGATTGATGAAAATTTAGGAGTAATATATTTAATCATATTAGGCCTTAATTCTTTTCATAAAGATCCCCATAGAAAATGCCATAACTTGGCAACTTCTTATTTGAGATCTTACAACTCTGCCAATGGTTTTATGTACTGTGGTAACCTGAAATACTTGGCTACTTATTTTAACTAACCAGAAGTTATTTCTTTTTTTTTACTGAGAACATTCAGTAGATGGACTTTTTATTTTTTAACATACCCACCATCCAATGATAAAGGTATTTGAGACATCAGGTAATGGAGCAACTGGGATTTCCTAAGTGAGCACTGGCTGTGGTTACATGGGACTGAAGCTTTGTTGTCTTAAGCAGGGCACAAAAGGATCTGGTCATTGTCATACTCAGATCATTGTAGCTATGTGTGTTTAAAAAAAGACTGAATTTTTTTCAGCATGTCCCATTTTACTTTTCTCATAACCTTTTGTTTTTTTTTTCTCCCCCTTTCCTGATGGATAGATATGAATAAGACCAGTTTCTTTGCTTACCAGCCAGCACTCCTTTTCCTGACCCACAGGTGAGCCACAGTCACAGCATCAGGTGCTGTTGAGGAGGCTGAAGCATTGTGAGGAGTCTTTTCTGTAGTCCCTTACCTTGAGTTTATCAGGCTGCCTGGACCACTGCCTACCCAGTTACCCCAGGTACAGCCCACACATTCCATCTTCTCACACTTATAAATGTTCATTAAAAAAAAAAAAAAACCCAAAGTTCATTATTACCCAAAGAAAAAGTTTTTATTTCTTCCTGGAAAGACATAAATTATTCTAGCATTGAACTTGCTGCCTACTCACACTCTGTTTCCTTTGTGCCTTCCCCCATTTTCTCTCTGTGCTTCTGAAAACAACTGATTATCTATCTGTGGGGCAGGTAAATCAAGGCCAGGCAGAAACACAGCAGATCAGGCTTGGGAAGGGCAGAGCAGGACACTTGGTCCCTCCCAGATGCTGGCTGCTTTACTCATTATACAACCTCCACAAAACTCAGTCTGGGAGCCTTCAGAGTCATGTATGTTTTAAAAGGTTATTGATGTAACAGTGAAGGCCTTCCTAAGACAAATTTCTTCTGGCTAAGAGAAAGTTGTGATGCTAAGGGCAAAAAGAAACTGAAAGATTTTATAAACATCAATTATTTCAAGGGTCAGAAAGTAATGCCAATGGGTGAAGGAGATACTAGATCCCTTGTGCCATTTAAGAAGGGTCAAAGTCAATTTTAAAGTGGTCAAGAAAAAAAAATTGTAAAGACCAGATTCTGCCTATGAGGCTATCACATTTGCAAATGAATATTTATATGAAATGTGTGCAAGACTGAGTTCTACTAATATATGCTAAATATTTATCTGCTTCTATAATGCCTGCGGTTAGTTGCCTAGGAAACAACATTTGCATGGATGCTACATCTACAGTGTCTATACTTTCTACATCCAAATTAATTCTGTGTAAGGAAGTGAACTCCCCAAAGCCTGAGCTACATTTCTACTCTGGTTTACCCCAGTCAAGTGAACAAGTTAACTGCTTGCCTTTGTTTTCCTGGAGATCCATGGTCTACATGTAGGGTCTGCTACCTTCCCTAGTGAGTGATTCTCTTCCCCATGTGATGAGCTCTTGAGCATCTGGAGTGATGGATTCTAAGGACTCTTATAGGAAAAAAAATCCCTGAAGGCTCAGCAATGCTGCTGGAATGAATGAGAAAAGAGTTTGTTTTTGTTCCACTTGCGTTAGAAAGTACTATGTGCTCAGTCACTAAGGTAGAGAGCAAACATAGGTTTTTGGATTAAAAAAAAAAAAAAAACCCAAACCATTGGAGAAAGAATGTCATTGCCCGTGACCTGTCGTTGGATTCTAGAGAAAAATGCCTCTAACAAGGATAATGCTACAGGATTGGGAAGCTCTATCTCCAAGCCTTAAAGTGACCAAGTCAGGCAATGTATCAGGGACAATACTTCTGTAAGGCTCACAAGGAGTTCTTTGCATTTAAGATCACTTTGTCGTAAAAATAGACAGGCCAACTAAACAAGAGTCTTTAAAAGCAGAAAGAAACATTGCCCACTTCCCACAAAAAAAAATTTGGAAAATATTTTTACAAATAAAGTCTCTCTCCTAACTTTCCCCATTTCCATGTTTCCCCTCACTCCCTAATTTCATTGAAGAAACAGTAAATCAAAGGACGTGTACTTTCAGAGGGGGCATGCCACACTTGGCCTACAGCTGTCTTCTCTGCTCCATTTTGGGCTGAATTGTGGCTGTGGAGTGGTGCTCATTGTCCTTGTTTTCATTGTTCTGATTCTGTAAAGGTCCAGTAGCCAGGATCTTCTAGTAGGGGAGGGGGGCGTTCATTTAATTCTGCAGCTCAAGTCCCTCTCCCCCCCAAACCTTCTCAGGGTCACAGTGGAAAACCTTTTTCCTCTACTTTTGGCTAGCTCTAAGGAAGATCTGGCCTCAAAAGACTTCTTGAATGAAGGTTAAATAAATATAAGAAAATCTTGCTTCTTATAAGGAAAGCAAAAAAGGAAGGATGCATTAACAGGTACAAAGTAGTTTAAAAATAACATATGTTATGGCCAGTTCTGTACATTTAATAGAATAATAAATCCACATTTATCCCACAAGCACAGCCAATTCAGATAATATAATATCTGTTTGCTGATGCTTCCGACCTTGAAATACTAGCTACTATTTATGAAGCACCATCTATGTGTCAGCATAAAATATGCATTAACTCATTAAGCCTAAAGACAACTCAAGGGAGATGATAATATCTTCATGATAGGGGTAGAGAAATTTAGATAAAGTAGTCTAAACTGAAAATGGCTAGCAAGTGCCCAACTAGGAATTAAACTATAACTTTCTAAAAGCTTCTAACTTTCCCAGTGAACATTCATCAACTTTAAGTGAATGAGGGAGGAGGTCTTTATCTCCCTCCAAGAGGCCCAAGAAGGCTCTACTGAATGCAGAGTAGGGGAACTGACCTCAGTAATTACTGTCACTTGACCTCACTGAGTTCATAGGTAAGGCTTTCTGAGTTTTCCTTTTCGGAAAAGTAATTGTGTCTCATGTGAAATAAAGGTCCTGAACCCCTTCCCTCACTCAGTCCCAAACCAGAAATAACCCCCTATATGTTCTGGTCTCTCTCTTTTCTCAAGAAAGTGGTTGATGATTGATATTGGCTTAGGTGGAAAATTTCCAGGCTTTTGAAAAGCACAGGGGAAAGAAAAGGATGGGGACATACTTCTCATAAGCACATCCATCATGGCTGTACACCAGCATAGCTGTCCTTGAGGGACAATGGGAAAGTGTTTGGCTCAATGCTTGTGGATAATATGTGCCTGGTAATTGGTGAATGCTCTCCTGAGTGTGGAATGGCTCTGATCTGGGGGGGAGGAAAGGGGAGGCATTTCGGAGGGGCTCAGGATTATCCAAATGCATACATGACCAGCTCTTTCTTACCCAGCTCTTTCTTACCCAGCTCTTGAGCAGCACAACAGTATCAGCTCTGTTCTCAATTTTTGTTTAACTTCTCACCTCCTCTCAAATCATTGTCATGTAGTCAAGGTAACAAAGCTCCACGTTCACATTTTATCCTGTGTCTGTAGTCCAGCATATCTGACCTCTTCCATTCAGAGTCTTCCCCAAAGCACCAACATTATTTAAATTACCATCCTATTAATCCAGAAAAGTTGGGAAAGCAAATCAAACAGTCTTCAGGAGAAGATAGCTCTCCTCCTCCTCCTTCAGCACTGGATTTTAAACAATAGCCTCATGCTTGCTATGCAAGCACTCTATCACTTGAGACATGCACCCAGCCCAGGACAGAGCTTCTTCATTAGCATGGTTAATCAGTAAGGGGAAGTTGTTAATTTTAAGAACATAACTGGGAGAATAAAAGCTGCCAAGCAGATGGGCCAGGTCAGAATTCAAAGACATAATATGTGAAGAATTAACATGATATCTGGCCCAGAGAATAGACTAAACAAGTGTTATCTGCCTTTCCCTGTATAGTCTAATTCATAGAATTTATGATAATGTTAAAAGAAATAATGTACATTCCAATGTTTTCTACATTTAAGATGTAATTATGCATTGTTATTATAGTACAGGTTGGAAGTTTGTCCACAGGGCTTCTCCTTCTTTTAATTGCCCACCAACTCCCCCCAGGCCACTTCTCCTCAAGGCTCTCAGTCACTCTCTTATATAATCCCTGTCATAATCTTTGTAATTTCAATAGTCACATTGACGATCCTCCCAGGACTTTGATCTCTTCATTCCCTGACTTCCTCCCTGTAACAGTCTTGCCCTTTACCCTTCCTCAGTCACTCACTTCACAATTTCAATGGTAAGCATTCCACTCTCTGTCAGCATCTCCTTTCTTTCTGGCTTGCTTCAAATCCCCTCATCCACAATCCATTGACTCACTAGGATCCATTGCCCCTCACCACATTATTCTCTCATTTAGCCAACAATGGGAAGAAGGAGGAGAAAGGTAAGCTGAGGAAGTGCGAGCCACTTATGCAGGAATCATAAACCATATCAAGGGGCCATATCTGTGGACCATGGAAAATAGTTGAATTAAGTTGACTGAAGCAGATAAGTGTGGCTTCTGTGTGAAGAAATGATTTATGAGGAAAAAAGGAAATGTTAAAAAACAATTACAGGAAATTGTAGGAAGTAGGTGGTAAGTGATGATGCTTGGACCTGGTCAATGAACAAGGAATGGAATAGAGAAGATAGACAGAGTTGTCATATAAGAGACAGAAATGACAGGACTTCGTGATAGCTTCTATGTAGGGAACATGGGAAAGAAGAAGGAGCCAAGGATGATTTCCAGTATTTTTTTTTGTGCAACTAGGTGACATTTAGAGAGATGTGATGACAAAGAGACAAACAACTATCAGTTGGCAGTTGGATTAATGACATTGGAACTCAGAGGCAGTTGGGAAATATGTTTGAGCATTGTTAGAAGGAACTTAAAGCGACAGAAAAAGAGTAAAATAACTTAAGAAGAGAGTTATAGAAAGAAGAGCCTAGGACAAAAATGACAAATACTAGCTTTGGAAACGTCAGTGTGGGAGGAAAAACCAATAAGAGACAGACAAAGAACAGCTAGTGAAGATATACTGCAAAATCTGCTTGAGTTACAGGAAACATGGTGTTATTTAAGTTTCTGTGTGTGAAGAACACAGAAACTTGTTCTCCTACAGTTTCTCCACATTCTTACACATGCCTGACTATAAGTTAGGCCAAGGGACGAAGAACAGCAATCTACAAATTGTCAAAGAAAAGACCACAAGTGACTGTGAGCATTCTCTGTTATCTCTCTGCCCTAATTTCCTATTTTTTCTTTCAAAAAAAGATGACTTCTGAGTCTTTTCTTACTCTTGATTTAAAAGGAGAAAAGACAAAGTAAAAGAAGGAAATTTATAAATTTAATTTATAGATTAAGCTAAATAAATAACGGTGGTTTCTGGTTAGATTAAATATACTTGACACATGCTTCATAATCACATTGAGATTATCTTTGCTTCTCTTATTTATTTGTTGAATATTTTTAGCACAATCATTGAACTGAGAGTCATTTCAGGTATATATGGAATTCTTAGGTAAAATTAAAGTAAAACAAATAGCCCTGGGAACACATGAAAATGTTGGAAGAAGTTGCCTAGCTCAATCGACATACTCCCAACTCAGTATAATGAGGATGATCTCAACAAGTAGGTAAATTTTCCCCCCAAAGATCTTCCTTCTTTATTTTCCTTAATCCACCTGGAGTGTTATCTGATAAAATAATGAGGAATTGGAGATTTCTCTGGACCTGGTAATCCAGTCACTAGTTTCCTGTCTAAGATTTCATTGGGATAGTCTAGGATCTCAGAATTAAGGAGGGAGGATAAAGGAAGGAAATGGAGGATTCTATTGGAAACTGTCCACCTGCTACTGTTCTTACTTTACTTGTGTGCTGGACTTTTGTGGAACTTCAGCACAGTAGTCAAATATAGGGACAGCTTAAAAAGAAATTTTTGTTTTTTGTGTCTTATTTTTTGTTGTTTGTTATAGAATTTTTGTTTCCCTTTAAGCCTTGTCATGGCCCCTAAAAATCCCTACCTTGTATTCATCCCATTGTGTACTAGCCCCACACATTGTATCAGGGTTGCTCTATATGACCATTAAAATATAGCACAAATGTTTAGGGTGTGACTTCCAAAATTAGATCCAAAAAGCAGTGGACTAGAAACTTGTTCTTTCTTTTGGATTGTGCATGCTGATAGAAGCTAGCTGCCACTTGTGGAGATTTTCAAACAGCTCTATGGAGAGATCTAGTGGAGAGGGATAGTGAGCTGACACTCGCTATGTGAGTGAGCCTTCTGGAAGTGGATCTTCCAGCCCCTTCTGATGGTTGTAGTCATAGCCAGCAGCTTGACTGTAATCACATGAAAAGATCCTGAATCAGAGCACCCTGAAAAGCTGTTCCTGGATCCCTGAGTCTCAAAAAATATGTGAGTATTAAATATTTATTGTTTTGGAATACTTCATAAACATCAATAGATAGCTAATGCAGGCCTCTTTTTCCCTCTCTCTCTCAAAGCTAGAAACAGGACTTGGTGTCTTTTGGCCTCTGTAGGTTTGGGCCTGAAGAAGTATACAGCAAATGATGAAAATGTGAGGTTAAAATTTCTGGAGATAGACAGTTAGAGATAAATCAAATATAGTCACTGTGAAAAAACTTCATTTAAGCAAGTGCAATTTTAAAAATGGAGAATACTCAACAGGTAACAGATAGCAACCATGCAGCAGGCAGTGCCAGGGACTACTAGAGGATTCAGATGTCAAGAACCCTCTGACAAGCAGACTAAGTGACAATCAGGTGTCTATCACGAGTCATAGCCAGTCAGGCAGCACCAGAGAAGATTGTTCGGCTGGTAAAGACAAGGTTTCACGGCTTCTTGAGAGATGGACTCCACAAAGGTGTTGGGGTCAGAGTTGTTACGATGAGAATCAAGTGCAGAATAATACGAGGACCCAGGGATAATGACTGACCAATAAAATAGGATAAGAATGTGGGAATAAATCCAGTCTTAGAAAGGGCTCATGAGCTCAGAGCTAAATTAGCAGAGAAGCTGACTTGTTCCTGAATCCCAGTGGTTAACTGGCTCCCATGAAAGGTTTGAATCCATCTGCCTAATGCCAGTAGTAGTCACTGAGCCTAAGATAGAAACCTGTGGGTGAGATCTAGGTTTGAATGGGAGACAGGGCTGGAGGAACAGAACTTTAGACAGACCCTTTGAGCCTGGACCCTTTGATCCAAACAGTTTGCTGACAGCAGCTGGGCCTTCCTTTCCTGTTTAATCCATAGAATCTTCAATATGTTGTTTTACCCAAAAATAGAATTGCTTCTAGTTCAATATTTGCTGGAAAATTCTATGAATTGTTTTCTTATCTATATGAGGGAAATGGAATGGGACAGCAGGACCCATGGAAAGAAGAAGTATCCTCAAGGAAAAGAAATCTAACCAATGTGAAATGTGTAGACCCCTGCTGATAAGTGTTGAGCAACGTGCATTTATACCCATGTGCAACACTGAAGATCATTTCTGATGAGCACATAAGCTATCTTAACTATAAGCTGTCTGAAGAGAAAAATTGCATCTAATTTCAAACAGTTGATTGACTTCTGAGTCCTATCTAATTACTTGGCATATTTTGGGTGGGTCTCTGCAAAGAGTAGGGCAGCCACTAAAGCTACCACTGTGGTGGGCACCAATTGTATCTCTGTTGTTTTCCTACCAGCTGTGGAAGGGACATGGATTTTAGTTAGTGAAAGACTTTAGCTAGCTCTGGGTGGTAATTACTCAGTAGGCCGTGGCTCCTTTTACATGTAGCTTAAAATATGTTAAAAGACATTTTCAAAAATCAGAGTCTCTAAAGTAGTTTTATGAATAGCCTGCTGTGTTTTGAGTCCTGAACAAGAAAGAGGATTATATTCTGTCAGCAGGGGACGATTGACACCTTCTGCTTAATGACTTCAATGCTGAAGGGAAGCGTGGGCAATGTGAAAAACCCACAGTGTGAGCTTCTAAGTGTGTATCAATAACCATGAGTTAATGAAAAGGGAAGAGGGGAGAGCTAGAGCGATCTTGAGCAGTGATTGCTTTGGATTTTTTTAAATGTCAAATTTGCAAGTGGTTCTGAAGATTGAACAAGAAGAAAATCAAAATCAGAATGTTTAGATTTCATTGTTAAAAGGAAGAAGAAGAATCTTGTGGAAATTAGTGAAGTTTTTCAAATCATTCTGTCACACAAAGGTAAATTGATCCCGGATAAATAACTGAGATGAATTTGGTGAAGGTTTTTTGAGATTTTTGTTATGCAAATTAAGTCCACAGAGGACAAGTTATCTATATATATTAACATTATGTATTTATATTTACCTCATTTTGTGAACTATTGCATTTATAGTGATGTAATACTTGTTAGATTCTAGGATTAATGACCTACTCTTTTGAAGCAAAGTGTCACTGGCTGCTAGGACAATATTCCTGGAAGAGTGACATTTCTGAGAGGTTTCAGATAATGGTGAAGAATCAGATTACTTTGTGATAAACAGTTCAATCTTGAAGGAAAAATATTTTTAATAATATAAAGTGAGAATTTATGTTTTCTGTTGATAACTAAGGTAAAAGCTATTTCTTAATGAAGCTTTGAATAACTATTCTCATTTTGACTTACACAAAATCAACATATAAGATTATTTTAAAATAATTTACTTGTCAAGTTTTTTTTAATGAGTAATAAGAATCTAGCGCTCAGCTACAATTGTGTCTTTCTTTAAATGGTGTGACAATAAAGACATGAATAAATGACCTTTACTTGCACATTTTTTGCCTTGCTGGCTTCAGAATTTTCATCCTTCAGTTTTGACAAGGAACTGTTCTGTTCTTTTCCACAAATAATTGTGTTTTGAATATGTCAGCATAAATAGAGAAAGTTCTTAAAGTAAGCAATTGAAAGAATATAGTTGGCTCCAAATTACTCACCAATATGCGATTCCCCTCTACACCAAGGATATGGGGCATGCTGCTTCCTGGTTTCTTCATCTGCATTGGGTGGGGCTATGTGACTGATTGCAGCCAGCAGGTCCATCTTAGAGCTAAGCATTTAATTGCCAATGCCAGACCCTCCAGAGAGTTCTTCTGCTACCACAGTAACAGTGGAATCATGCGTAAGGGGAAAGTCACCTTCAGTGTGGGTCCTTGAGGGACTCTGCTGAACAGCGCAAAGAGCAGAGCTCCTGCCAGCCCAGGCTGGTGTTTGGATTAGCTAGGAAGAATTCTTCCTTGTTTTAAAGCACTGAAAGCTTAGTATTGCTAGTTAGCACAGTGTAACCTTTGCTATCCTAATGAATATCAAGAGAAGAATTAATAATTGTTAGTAATAATTATCATAAAGCCACTTTTCATATTTTAATACAAGCTGATATGAATTTGAAATATATTATGTATAGACTATTCTATTGACAAAACTATTCTATGAGGTAGTTATCAATATGATTCCCATTTCATAGATGAGGAAAAGGAGACATGGAGAGATTGGAATAATAAGTTCTCCAACAGTAAAATAAAGAATAGATCATTAATAGATTATTCCCTAGTTTAATAACTAGAGCTACCTGTTAACTGTCCAAATATACCTTTCAGGAGTTCATCAATGTAACCTAGGGAAAATGATGCTCTTAGCATTTATTTCTATCTTTTAGTCAGTTTTTATGGTAAGAAATAGTCTACTGAAATCTCATTTTCTACTGTCCTAAACACCATATAGAAAGCTTTCCAAGTTGAATGGACCTTTACAGAATAGCTACTACAAATTAGGCATTCAACCTAATTTTATGTATTTCTCACTTATTCCTTTTTGAAGTCCTTTCAGTTATTACCACCCTCACTTTGTAAACAAAGACACTCAGGCCCAGGGAAGATGTGTAACATGCATGAGAAGTCACAGAACAGGAGTTCAAGCTCTGTTCTTTTGACTCCAAACCTCATGCTCCTTTATCAGAAGAGAATTCATGCAAATAAATAGAGTGAATTCTGAAGTAAAATTCTGTCAAGTAGATTCTTTTAGGATGGAATGGGCCTTGAACAAAGTCGGTTTAGGGGACCATGAGCATTCCTGCCAGCTCTGAATTGTTGTCAGTGACTGCATAACTCATCATGCTGGCTCGGCCATTTGCATATGCAAACAGTGTCGAGCTGTGAAATGACTTCCTACAGACTCCTGAGTATAAGTTCACAGTGAATGCCCAAGTACATCTGAACAGACACTGCAAAAGTCACACATGCGATCTGCACGGCCTTGGGCTTGTGCAAAGGTTTCATCTTGAAGTGTGTATAATTTCTCCCTTTAGTAAAGAACTTAGAGTAAGAACTACAGTCATGGTCAACTACAAGTTCCTGGCTTCTGTGTACTCTGATTAATGATCTCAGCACACAACCTGACTTCAGTCTTTATTGAGTCCTTTGCTATAAACCTTCTTTTGCCTTTGCATTCCCAGACTTCAATTTTATTTGACTATTTTTATTTATTTATTTTGGTGGTATTGGGGCTAGCAAGTACTTTACCACCTGAATGTCCCCCAGCCCTTGGGTTTTTTTTTGTTGTTGTTATTTTTGCTTTGGCTATTTTTCAGATAGGGTTTCACATTTTCCCCTGGGCCAGCCTGGACCACAATCTGCCTACTTATACATGTCACAATAGCTGGAATTACAGATTTATACTACCATGCCCAGATTGTTGGTTGAGATTGGGTTTCACTAACTTTTTTGCCCAGAATATCCTCTATCTGTGATCCTTCCAAGTAGTTGAGATTAAAGGTTCAAACAACTGCACTCAGCCCCAAATCCTAATTTTGTAAAAACATTAGGTAAACATTTTCATACTTTGCTCATTAACAATGTTACTGACTTGTCTACAAAGTTGGCATCACACCAATTATCTACTATGATTCAAATTCACATTCAATATAGAACTGAAGACTGCCACAGGCAGTAGTAAAATAAGGAGGACTTGATCCGGTTATACACAGTCTTATACTTGATAAGCCCACGCAATTTCTCCAGAAGCTGGAAGTGCCCTGCCCAGATGTGATAACAGTGTATTTTATCATAATACAAATAATTCCACAGCCCTGTCCTTTACTTATTCTGAATCTCAGTTTCTTTATGGAATGTTCCGAGTTCCTGACACTTCTATGTATAAAGCTTGCCTCAGCTTCTTTACATAGTTCTTTTCAAAGGTTAAGACTAATTTTAACCCTGACTCTGCTTTTGAAATGAAATCAAATTCCAAAGTGTTAATGTCTTTCAGATTCCTTCCATGAGTGGTGGCATTTAGAGTCTTCTTGGGAGCTTGCAAAGCTGAAATGTCCTGGTTGGGGCACTAAGCACTGTGATGAGGAAGGTAAATGTCCCATGCCTATGTCTTCTGTGACTCAAAAGCCATGTGAAGGATCCCTAGAAGGCTCCTTTCTTTGTTAGACTTTCCAGTAGGAAGGTGTTCAGGCCATCAAAATCATTTTGTATCTCTGGATTCAATGATGTCATTTATAAGTAGAAAAAAATCAAATGTAACATAAAATATCAAAAATTGAAGAAGAAAAGAAAGTGGTTAGAATTTACCATCTTGTTTGCTTCAGAGATATGAAGCCTACCTACTTGGGAGAAATGACTGACTTTTTGGGGGATAATTTCTTCAATTTCTGCATCTTGTATTTGAGGTTATTTAATTTTTTTCTTCTTATGTTGTCCTCTGTCAACCCAGTATTACCACCTTGGACAATAAAGAAAGTCAAATTAAAGAAAGAATTCAGTTGTAAAAAGCAGAATTCTTTCCTAATATTAAAAACATTTACTATCTTAATCATTTCATTTAAAAATGGTCAGGTATGTTTACACAGTGAAAAAACATAAGTCGTGAAAACATGAAAAGAGGAAAGTCCTAAACTACAGAAACACTGTCTCAAATTAAAACAAAAATGTGATATTTGATCTTTTCCAGTATTTAAAAACTTTTATAACAAATGTTTTTAATATTCCTCAAACATCCTTCCCCCAAATTTTGTAGGAAAGAAGTTTAGAAAACTGCTGTCCTCTTGATGATTCACGATATGTGAATCTATATGAAGTTTTATTTTCCTTTTTTTTTTTTTTTTTTTGAGATAAGGTCTCACTTTGTGGCATGTAACTAGGGATCCTACTGTCCCAGCCTCCTGAATGCTAGGATTATAGGCCTGCACCATTACACTTGGCTTCTATGAATTTACAAATTAAGCAGACTCTTTGATATTGCTTAATAATTCCCCTAGGAATGCTGGTTATATTTTTGGCAACCATAGTTTCAGAAATTCTGGACTGTACATGCATGAATTAAGCCCCAATATTTCAGCACCTCAAGTCCTAAGTGTTGGCTAAACTGGAACTTTGTGTGGGCAGCACACAATCACTGCAGAAGCAGTGTGAATCAGGATGTGGGCCTGATTGACAGGAAAGTAAGGTTCAATCCAGCTGAGCCACATTCTGTTGAATGACCTTGGAAGATGACCTCACTTATCTCCAGCTGTGATTCCTCGCTTATAAAACTGTCCGTGCTAATATATACCAAATATGTGTGTGTGGGGGGGGTATTATTGGGAAGACCTGACATATTTTGAGGTCCTAAAAGAGACTCAAAGTAAAAATTATCCAAGAATGTTATTGGAAACTTGGAAGGCTTATTGACTAACAACCCCTTTAAAGACTTATTGAATGGCTTTAGAAACATCCACCAAATAAATTCTGTTCTTATTTTTTAGTGGTCACAGGTTCACAAAACCTCTTTCTCTTTGAAACAGAGCTGCTCATATTTATAAGAAGAAAATAAGAACATGCTATTTCCCTTTTTCATATATAAACAAGTAAATGCATAGAAGTGCACCATAAAAATGGTCTAGGAAGGAAGAAAAAGTCTAAAAAAGTCTATAAAGTGACATTTGTTTTAGAGGGATAGTTGCTAGCAACTTCCATTGAAATGACCTGGATGACAATCTATTGAATGACAAGTGATATTTACTTGTCTCTGTGTGGAATTGTCCAGGATTGGATGATTGATTCACAGGGAAGGAACAGGTTTGGCATGGATGGCAATACAAATCCCCTGCCTGACATGAGATACTAATTTCATATAGCACTTTTGCTTTCTGAGATTTCCTCAAGTGGTTTTTTCACAAGAGTGCTTGTTTAACATTTTAGATACTTTTAGAAGGAATGGGTCTCAAAAGAATATCAATGTGAGTTATGTGATTGGCAACATGTTCTTAAGTGAAAGTAATCTCATGAAAGTCATGTGAAGTTGCATTGATATATCTGCCACACATATTATTTTCCCTTGAATTGCCAGTGGCCACTTATTTCCTGCAGTGATGGTCCTGAACCCATGAAGCATTGGTCTTGCTAAACTTGTGAAGATAGACTTGGTTTACATAATCATTTTATATTCATATACACTCAGAGGCACACACATACACACACTCCTCCCCCACCATGTACACAGGCACAAACACAAGTGCACACATACGAAGGCACACACATACACACATCCTAGCTATTAATTGTACCTGTACATTAGGTATTATGCTAGGTAGAAGTGTTGTATTGGGGAAATGGACATATATACATTCATTCCTTCATTCAATAAGTATTAATTAATTAAATACCTAGTATATGTCAGACTCTGTATTAGGTAACAGAATACTGTGTTTTACCAAACAAAAAGAAAACAAATGAACCAGAAGTCCCTGCTATCATGAACTTAATTCTAGTTAGCTAATTGGGGAGAATAATGAACAACATAAGTAAATTGTGGATATACCACACTGCTACAAGGAGTGCATGCTAAAGGTAAAGCATAAAACAAAAGAATGAAGTATGGGAGAAGAAAGCCCTTGCTAAGAAGTTGACTTTTGATTAAGACAGAAGGAAGTGAAGGATATCTGGGAGAATGGAGTTGAGCATTCCAGGCAGTGATAGAACCAGTGCAAGAGCCTGGAGTGGAAATTGTACCTGGCACGTGAGAGGAAGGCCTGGGAGGCTATATGGCTTGTGACAGAGAGCATGAGGGCAGGGGAGCAGGAGGAGAGATCACCAATGTAAGGGACAGCCAGGTCATGTAGTCTCACCAGTCTTAGAAAGACTCAGGCTTACGGTCAAGTAGGTGGTTGAGTATAGGGTCCAAGAGTTGAGGAAAGAGGTCCAAGTTGGAGATATAAATTTGGAAGCTGTCAGCTCAAAGATAGTTATTTAAAACAGTGAGACTGGAAGGGATCATCTAGGAAGTAAGTTTTGATACAAATAAGAAGAGATTGAAGTGGATGAGCCCTCAATCTTTTCCAGAATTAGATGTCTGGATCTATGTAATACCTAATATAAATTTTTGTTGTCATTAAGCACTAACACCATAACAATTATATTTGTTGGAGCACTGAGATAAGTATATCCTGCATTAGAATGTAAATGTAGGGAAAATAAGAGGCAAGAGTAGGGTGAAATGTGATTTATAATCCAAATAAGGACACTTTAGAGAATAAAAACTTATAGAACTCCTTTAAACTTACAGAACTTTTGCTAATACTTTACCTTGTGCATATTGAGAGTATGTCCAGGGGTGCAAACATAATTACTCAAAATGCTGTTAAAAATGTGCTGTGGTTTGTATCTGAAATGTCCCCTGATAGCACACGTGCTGAAGGCTTGGTCTCCAGTGCAGCAATGTTCTCAGGTGGAGCCTTTAGAAGGTAATTGAATCATGAAGGCTCTGACCTCATGAATCGATTCATCCATTGATAGATTACAGCTTTATGGGCTATTGGTAGGTAGTAGAAACTTTCGGAGGGCATGACATTGAAGGGTGCATTTTGTCTCCAGTCCATTCTCTCTCTCTGGCTGTTTCCTGGCTGCTCTTAGATGAGCAGCTTTGCTCTACCATACACTCCTGCCATGATGTTTTGTTTCACCACAGTTCCAGAAGTAATGAAGCCAAGTGACCAAGGACTGAAACCTCTGAAACTATGAACCAGAAACCTTTCCTCCTTTAAGGTGATTTTCACAGTGATGGGAAGCTGACTAACACAAAGGGCAAGCAGACAAATAGAGTGGAAAATGTAAATGCTTTCAGAGATACTGCAAAAATGCTGTGGATCTTTAACAGTCATGGTGCATTGTAATTATTTACATCCATTTTCAGGTTTGTAGTCCATAAGCTTAGGTTGTATAACTGTGGTAATAATCCCTTCAAATGTGTTGCAAAAAATTTCACTATTTGGAAATGTGTAGTGAGTGACCACAAAATGAATGAGTAAAAGTAACATGGGAAGTTCTCCAGGGATTGCTATGAGCAGTTTCTATGAAGTTTATTAAGAATTGTTAAAGACACAAATGCTGGCTATGCATTTCTAGAAAACTCTGCCTAGGTTGCATTCCCTGTCTTCAGATATCCTGTGACATCTCCCAATCTGAAGGACAAAAAGTTAAGGAGACTTTGACAATATTTGTGTGAATCTATTCTCTCCAGAAATTATCACATGATTGTTGAAACTAATGATACATTTTCACTCTATTCTCTTGGATGGCCTCATGGTATTTGATACCATTGATCTTTCCTTCTGGAAACTCTCATTTCCATCTGGTTAAATCTTCTAGAACTGCTTTACTAAGGCTTTTCTCTCCTTCTTCTCCAAATCTGTCACTATTACTTGTGGGTAACTCTATGGATACTCTTGATGTTTATCTTTCCTAAACTATTTTCATCCTACCATGGAGGTTTCAATATTCAATACCTCTGCAAATGAGCAGACTTCTCTCTTCTAATCTTTCTGCATTACTGAATTTTTCACTAAATATCAGTTTCAGCTTATTCCAAGCAAACTCATCATGTCTTTCTCATGAAGAGTTCCTATGTCTGACTTTTTTCCCTAGTTCTGCAAGAAGATTAACTGATGGATACTTTATGACAGAGTAGCCTTTCACCCACTCATACTGTTCTTCCAATGTTAAACAGAAAGAGTTTCAGAACATTTTCCATCTTCTAATTCTGCTTCAGAAATTCCAGGAGCACTAGTCAGTTCCTATCATCTTTTCCCAAGGTATGGGTAGTGCAGAAGTGGGGCAGATTACCTGTGTAGGGGCAATGATTGGCTCTTTAAAGCTTACAGTATAGAGCTGCTCAGCAGAATATAAGTCACATGGGCAACTTGTACCCAAGAGAAAGGGGAAAGGATTGGACTTGAATTGTCTAGTTTTTCTTCTAGAAATCACAGATCAGATTAAATCAGAGATGTTAGGAGGGCTATGAAAAAGGTATTTTTTTTACATGAAAAAATATAGTAGAAATGAAAAGTGTCTCCAGTAGTCTCAGTTTTAATTTTTTTCTAACTTGAGAGCAATGATCACACCTATCACATAATACAACATTAAAAGCATGCAATAAATTGCTCCACATGTGAATATAAAATCCCATCTATTACCAGATTGCCAGGGAAAATGAAAGTCCAAAGAAATTAAAATCCATAGTCCCCAAATCCAAAGTCCAAGTAAATCAAGTCTATAATCAAATCTTTTGTGGGTAATTTCATAAGAATTAATGTTCAAAATTCCCCAACCTCACCAACTTTCTGTTCTGTTTGGTCCCAGCCAGATTTTCTTGATGCCTGGGCAGTGTTGTGGTTCCTTCGGAAGCTGCAGCCGAGCCTGTCTTAAGCTAAGTATCTTGTGTCTCACTTGAGTACCAAAAATTATCAGAGAGCTACCTCCATCCACTCACCCACCCACTAAATTTAGAAAACCAGGCAGTTCCCAGGACTCTTGACCAATTATTAAAAGCAAAGGTGTATTCCCAGAACGCAGCAGAAACCCACCATCTCCAGTTATCCAAACATCTTAGCAAATGCTCATGGTATCAGAGCAATGGTGGAGAGGTAATAAACATCTTGCCATGCCATGATTCTTGTCACGCTAAGCCAGCAACTTACAATCTATGGCTGAGTCTAAACTCATTTGGAAGATGATGCTTGGCAAAAGGTTAATTTGACTCTATGATTTACTGTATCTTGGATGTAAATTCAACCACCATTCTTTATTATTTCTTCTGTAGAATCGCATATCATCCATGGCTACTTTCTTGCAACCTTAAACATTTTGTAAGGTGGCAGCATCAGTCATCAACCTTTAGTAAAGAGTGTTTCTTCCCCATCCTGTCTACTGAAAATCTCTTGATTTCCATTTTTCCTTTTGAACCTGTGATTCTAACACCCTTCCTCTGAATTGAGTATTTGATCTGTCTACTGATTTGGTGTTACACTCTCTAAGGATCAGGTGTATTTAGGCCTGAATCTGCAATGGTTGTTTCTACCACTTTATCTTATTAGCCTCAGCTTTAAAACTCTGCCACCAAGAGTACATTTTCTCATATGTGCTGTAGTTTAAATATGGTTTGTCCCGTCTGAAACTCATGCTGAAATTTTATTGCCATCATGGTGGTTTTGGGAGGTGGGGCCTTTAAGAGATGATCAGGTCATTAAGAGGGATTAATATCTTCTTCACAAGCATGGGTTTGCTCTTTCAAGGAAGTGTTGCTATACATTGAGGTCACCATTGTATTGTCTCTTCTGTACATGCCCATTTGCCCTCTACTCTTCCTCCACATTATGACACAGGACAAGGACCTCACCAGATGCAATGGCTCAATCTTGGACTTCCAGAGATTTTTCAGTCTCTGAAATCATGAGATAAATAAAATTCTTTCTCTTGTGTATTACTCAGTGTTAGGAATTCTGCTAGCGCAATAGAAAATGGACTAAGACAACCAATCTAGAGTGAACACAAAACACTTTGTGCATGAGTGTGGGAAACCCTTAGGACATAAGAATTACCCTTAGGACATAAAAGAAAATTAAAATCTATGAGTGCTACCTATCAAGCCCTAGCTAGAGCAGAAGTCAGCAAGTTGTGGTCCACATGATGTTTGTAAAATTTCACTGCAACACTGCTGTGCTGTTTTCTCTTGAGTGGTCCATGACTGCTTTTTGAGTACAGCAGCAGAGATGATATTTGCAAAACAAATCAAATAATCCACAAAGCCTGAACTACTTATTATCTGTCCCTTTCCAGAAGAGTTTATCAACCTCTGAGGAGGCAAGTAGAACATCCCCATTTCTCTAGCACACAGAAATTCATTTCCTGTAGTTAGAAGCAGTACATAGAATTCTTCCACCAAATCCCTAAATGTAATCTCATTCTGTCTTGCTGGCAATATTGGGGCAAGAGTTCAAAGATAATGCATCCCACATTCTGGGTGCATCATAGGCTCGCTAGGCCCATGCAGCCAATGTCTGCTGAGGCCAGTCCTCTGGTCAGTACATGGCTAAGTCCCCATAGGGGCCTTTTCTGAGGTTCATGTGTGTGTAGGCTCAGTCCAGATCTGCCTCTATTAATAGAGTTGGTCACCTGTGGGCAAAGCTGCTGTAAGCTACAGTGACTCAAAGTCACCCAAGGCCTAATACTATCACACAGGTTGCTATAGTTAAAAGTCAACTGCACAGATACAGTCCATGTCCTAAAATGAGACGTCTCAACAAACTACCAAAGTCCACATTCCCTCCACTCACATTCGAAAACCCCAAATCACATGCCCTGGCTCATAAAAGCCTTACCATGTGTTATTTGGTTTCTCAAAGCTTCTGGCTGGTAAATACAACATCATGGTGCTTGAAGAGAGCTAATGAACTCCACCCTATACTTGGCTTGAGTTTGGGATGGATTAAGGATAAGTAAGGAGTAAAACCGGTAGACGAGCATACAATCTTTATTATGATAAAACTGACGTTGGTGAATGACCATATCTATAGGCAAATGAGTATCCTGATGCTCGAACCAGAATTAAACAGCTGTGTTCACCCACTCATAAAAGCCCTACCTTAGGGAAGCCTATCTCCTAAATTTACTGTATGGGGAGAGACAGCAATAAACACTTCCATGTGGAGGATCACAGAGAGAAGAAAGAAGAGGTGAGAGGCCTTTTTTCTTCAAAATTCACTAACCTTATTAAGTCCATTTTCCCCAGGTGAGGAGAGAGAAAACTCTGAGACAGTATAGTGGTATTGTGCTAGTGGTATTCCCATGGAAGGAAACATCAGGACCTAAGAGGAAGTGTTCCTTTCACCAACATAAAATAAATAAAATAAAAGTTCACCATATCATTTTCTTAGTACAAACCTCTTTTGTGATTCTTTTCTGTTCTCTGTTACATATTTACATTTCAAGAGATGGAGGGGTTTTTTGTTTTTTGTTTTTTTTTTGTGGTACTGGGGAATTGAACTTAGGGCCTTATGCTTGCTCCACCATTTGAGCCACTTTGTCAGCCTCAAGAATGGAATATTTTTACAACTAAATTAAGAATGTTGTCTTCACAGCCATCAGCTATAACCAGTTATACCAATTTGACAATCAACATCTTTGTTTCTAGAGTCTCTTTCGTGCAAAAAATAAGTTTATGTGATATAGGCGTAAAAGGGAAATGCTTATGATTTCAAAACTCCAGAAATAATTTTCAAGTTGGATGCAGTATTTAACTATTAGCCTCTTACTCTAGCTAGTTCATGTCTGTTTTCTAATCTACAAATAGTTTCTGAAGAGAAATTATTGATTTTCAGCTTTTGAGTTGAACCTTGTTTCCTTTATCTAAAAATAGGTAAACATAAGAGTTCTATAGAGGGTTGGCATACTTTTTTCTGTAAGTATTTTAAGTGTTTTAGATTATATGGTCTCTATTGTGATTATTACACTATTTTGTAGCAAAAAAAGAAGTCATATAAAATAAGTAAGTAAATGAATGAATGAATGTGGTCATGTGCCAATAAAACTTTATTTACAATCATGTGATTTGGCCCCTTTGGTCATAATTTGCTAAACCCTGTCCTATAGAGTTGTTTGAAGATTCAATGAAAAAGTTCATGAGACCCCCATCTCAACCAATAGCATAGTGGCACCTGTCATCCTGGCAACATGGAAGGCTAAGGTAGGGAGAATTGAGGTTTCAGGGCAGTCAGGACAAAAAGTAAGATCCTATCTCCAAAATAATAGAGCCAAAAGGACTTGAGGTATGGCTCAAGTGATAGTGCTTAGTTCAAACTCCAGCACCACCAAAAAGAAAATCCAACACACAGCAGGCATTTCACAGATACTCTCCCATCTTTCTCTTCATTAGAAAACATTAGGATTCTTCCAGAGACTGATGAACATTATAACCAGGTGCATTTTTTCTTTTTTTAATTCAAAGGTCAGAATAGCTTTAAAAGAACAACTGTCATCAGCTTTAGGGTATTTAGATTATCACTAAAGTTTATTACTTAATTATTGTTGCAAGAGATTAATAATAGTTTCTCTCTAGCTACTAAATTTAGAAAAATATATAATGTATACAAATACATCAATTTGCTTTCATTAAATAGATCCTGAATGTAATAAGAATAGGACTGGAGGGGATGGATGGGGGAGGTGGCCCAAACAATGTATACACATGTGAGTAAATGTAAAAACAATAAAATAAAAAATACTATTTAATTAAATTTTTGTTTTATAGCACAAAACCAATGCAATATTTAAGAGTTATCTGGAATGAAACATTGGAAGCAGTTTTTGAGACCAAGTTGGCCTTTTGAATCACTTTTTGACTAAAATTAATTTGTTTTCTTTGCTACTTAAGCCAATGATTTTATTCTTTGTCTTCTAAGTCAATGGAATAACAATGTACACAAAATTTGTTATAGAGATTTGATCAAACCCTTAATCAAATTATATGTCTCTATGGGTATATATACATGTTTTCAAACATCTTATATATGTATGCGTGTGTTTGTTTTCCATGCATACTTTCTGATCATGTGCAAAGTAAGTAGTGTTATCATTCCCATTTTAAGTGATTGTGGTACATTTCATGCATAGAACTTCTCAACACAAAATCTAACTGCTCCGAGCTTTGCCTGTACATATGAATCACCTGGGAAGTTCGTGAAGACACTGAAGTCAAGGCCCCATCTCCATAGATTCTGACTTAATTAGTTTGGGGTAAGGCCCAGCACTCACACTAACACTTAAAAAAAATTCCGTAGCCATTCTTCTCTACTGACAGCTGCGGTTGCTGCTCTGACTTTTTATACCGAAGAAAGCATCCCAGCTCTCTGACACCAGACACTGATCAATCACCAAGTGACTATAAGTGGTTTTATGTATCAACTACAGAAATATGTTAAATAAAAACATTAAAATTTTTAAAAAGTTCCTGAGGCGTTCACAGCCCAGCTGCTGTAGGTTTTCTTTGATGTCCCTTGTGGCTGATGTCAGCAACCAGTTTCTTAGTGAGCAGAAGTCACAGGAACATTCTGCTAGTTCTGAGGGCTCGCTGTAGCTTCGATGGTTTTATGTAAGCCGCTTAGACAAATAAACAGACTAATTCTATAAGTGTAGAAACAGTTCTAATTTTTTTGCCTTTAAATTTCTAAAAACAATTCATTTTCCTTGCTGAAAATTAGCAGAAAACTGGGTAGGTTACCTGACATAGGATGAATATTAACAATTTTTGGCATGCTATCTAACGAATGCTTTTAATGGCCGTTTCATGGGTAGATATTTTAAATGATGAGAATCTATGAAGTTGAGCCAGATTGGAGGAGAGAAGGAAAAGAGAGTACAGAGGACAATAGCTTATGCCTAGAATGACTTTTGGTGTAATTCAGTTTTCTGGCAGCCGAGCCACACTTATTTCTGGCCAAACTCCAGACAACATCTGCTGGGGCTCCTAAAACATGACAGCAGGTACCCGAATATTCCACTTGGGCTGGGATTTAGCTTTCCATAACACCCTCCAGCTGCAGCTGCCTCCACGGCAATATGAGATTTCTGCCCAGGTAGTCAGATGGACCATTTGACAGCATTCACTTCACATATCTTAGCTCAGGATTTGAATTTGAATTTGTCTTTCAATTTGAGTCCACTTCACTGTAATTTTGAGGTTTTAGAGACATATACTGCTTAGGTTCTGTCATTCTGTCCCCATGGTGATGCCTAACAGCAATAAGCCATGCTATTCCCTGGACATAGGCTGAGGAACAGTTAGCGTAGTGGCCACCATTTTGTTTTAAAGCTAAACATGGGGACTAATTTCACAGCCTGGTTCCAGTTGAGGCAGATTAAAGGGTTCATACACAATCCTTTTTGATAACCCTCTCAGCCAGAGGCACTATACTTGCTCCATACCCACATGGTTCCTCTGTGTGCTTGGGTTCAGGAGAGTTTTGCAATTCTAGCTGGTGACAAGGGGTAAAACTGTATCAATTGGAAGATTTGAAGATGCGCTGACATTTCTCCACAGAAGAAACTGCAGTAAGTTGGGACCCAAAAGAAAATGCAAAACGCATTAAATTCTCCTGTCTCACTAGTTTGGATCCTCTTATTCCTCATCCAATAAATAATGTAGAGGATCAAGATAGCCTGTATTTGCTCCTCCATTCCCTGTTATCTTGAGATTGTTTATTTTCCTTTTGAACTTCAGTTTTCTCATCCCAATTTGGAAATAATAATGTACCTACTTTATTGGTTAGTAGGAATATTAAATAAGATCATGTTTGTAAAGTGCTTAAAATCATGCCTGGCCCATAATAAATGCTTCAACATAAGGTTATTTAAAGAATGACAACGTCAGCTGTTACTATATTGTCTTACCCTTAAATAGCTGATGGCTTTGTTTTTTACTGTTTACTTTGTTTTTTACTTTCTCTTGATGACAATAATTATAAAATTTTCATCAAGGACAAAGATTCTGGCTTTCCTTTTGTGAAATCTTGAGGTTTTTAAATACAGATATAAAAGCAAATGCTATGTAAAAAGGAAGACTAGATTGCTTTCAAATGTAGCAATCTAAAATTTATGAGTCTTGTAGAACAAATAGATTTCTTTTTACTTTGTTCAATATCAGGAGAAGATACTCTATTCCCATTTGTTTTACCTCTGATTTGTATAGAAAGACTATTAATGATTTATGTACAGGGTATTAAATAACTTTTAATTACCAAGTGAGAAAATTCCTCTTTCTCAATTATCTTTCATTCCTCCTGGCATGTCAAGGAAAAGTATTTCAGTTCCAAACTAACTATCTTTGTAATCTTCTTTGTTAACAAAGAGAGGCAGGGACCAGACTGTGCAGGCAACAGAGTTTTTAATGAGAATTAAATAATACCTTATTGCACCCATCGTACCTAGTCTTATGTTTCACTTTTATGTTTGATAAACTGATTGGTAAAATACCATTCATTGTTAAAAATTTCATTTGAATAAAATTTGAGCTATTTGAAGGACCATCTCTACTAAATCATAGTATAATTGATATCTTTATATAGAAAGAGTGGGATGGTGGCAATTTAATAGCTTTAGATTGGGAAAGCTAGACAAGATGACCTGGTGTTTTTTCAGACATCAGGGGTTCTGAGTGGCACAGGGAGGATCTGACTCACTCCTTTCGTGCTTGAAGGAGCTTCTGCAGGGTGATGACTCAAGGAGCCACTTTGGCATGACTATTATTCTTAACTCCTACTCGGCCTGCCTTATCCCTGTGGGCTGCAAAGAACAAGAAAGGAAGTAGAAAAGAAAACAAGATTGAAGTAGGAAAAAGAAGAATATTCATTCTCAGATTGTCTGGACACGGCATATTTTTTAAAGATGCTGTAGTGAAAATGAAAGACATCTGTAACCTGAACATAAGCCTCATACTATTTTAGCCTAGCAGTCAAAATATCTTAGTATCAATGCTATTAGATTATTCATGAGCTGTTGGAGTGGTTCAAGTGATAGAGTGCTTGCTTAGCAAGCATGAGGTCTTGTGTTCAAACCCAGTCCTGCCAAAACAAAAAACTAAAACAAAAACAAAAGTCTATTGGATTATTCATGAGTTTGCCATTTTTTTTCCTCCCTGACTAAGTAGCTACTCACTAGAGATATGAGATATAAGTAGCTAGCCACAGGAGATATTTTTCATTTGGAAAATATCTATCTATCTATCTATCTATCTATCTATCTATCTATCTATCTATCTATATCTTTCTTCCATCTGTCACCTATCTACCTATTTACTTACCTATCTACCATATTCACCTTCTAGCTCTTCCTTTTGCTGCTCTATATTGTTTTGAGATGCTTTCTTACTACCACAATAATATTTACCTACAGAATGTGAAATGATCATCAAGTTTAAGAAAATGTTTGATGGGCAAAAGACCCATCAAGTCCAAAAGCATTAATACAAAAGCATTAGTAAGAATATTTTAATTTATAAAAATTATTATCAGATAATCTAAAATTGTCTAGTGGTGATACAAATACTGAAAACTGACTAGAAGTTGATTTGTTGTTCCTTTTATATTCTGAATCCCAACAATGTCCATTGAATGAACAAGGCTATAATTCTGATTTAATTCTACTAGTTATTCTTTTGTTTAAAAAACTATTTCTACCAGGGCTAAGACTTTATGTGTAATTACTATAATGTGAATATTGCTTACTTTACAGAAGCAAAGGAAAAGGTCATTGTAGATAGAAGGAATCTCAGAGATGATCTTTTCCCATGCATTTTATGAGTAGACAGGGTAAGATCCAGAGAGTTAAATGAACTTAGCCAAATTTACAACTCTAATGCTTGCCCACAGCTACAGATAGAGCCCAGTCCCTAGCTTCTGAAGTAAGGAGTCTATCGTGTTGTTCACCTACTCAGGCATGTAAGCTAGAAACCATTTGTTTTAGTCTCCTGTGACATGTCAATCTTCCATTTTCACAGATGCTTTTTTTAAAAAAGAGATATTTCTTTCAAAGCTGTCAGTCATATAAAAGTATAGCAATACAATTATGTAACATACACAATACTTGATAATAAATGACACTGATTTATGTGTTATACTATACTTCTAATCGTAATTTTAGAGTGTACTCCTCATACTTAAAAAAGTTTTTACTGTGGAACAGTTTGCCATGTTATATTGATAACAGTATCATGCATCTCATTTTATAACCCTCTTGATTGCATTAGGGGGTCATGTGGAATGAGTGACCTTAACCATCCAGGCTTGTGTAATTGCACTCTGTGATAGTCCCTCAGTGATGAAATAGCATGATGATTCATTTCTTAGAATATAGCACCATGGTTGAACTATGCATGATTATATTATAATTTATATGTATTTATACACACATCTACAAGTGTAGGTCTACTTACACAAATATTGTATCAAAAAAGTATCTCTAAATCATGCATGCTTCTGACTATAATTGTAAGACGTATTCCTGAAGCCAATGATCCAAGTGATAGCTGAAGAGCCAATCCTCTATTTGAGGTGGTGGGCATGCTAATTAATCTTTCTACTGTCTATATCAATTATTTATCATAAAAATCACTTGATGTTCCATAAATATATGCAATTATTAATTTTTCAATTAAAATAAAACTAAAAAAATAGTCAATACTTGGGTTGGAGGTGTGGCTCAAGTGGCAGAGTATTTGCCTAGCAATCATAAGTTTGAACTCAGTAATGCCAAAAAGAAACAAAAATAGTCAATATTTGAGCAGTATACTTAAGTAGTGTCATTGGTATAAGGCTTCACATAATAATTCATCTGAAAATGAAGTAAGCATCAAGTAAGCTATTAAATTGTAGTAAACTATCAATTTCTGATATGGAAAAAACTCTGAGAGAAAAAAATAATATTACAAACTCAGGATTTTTCGATTCAAAATAATTCAAGGTTAGCTTCGGCATCAAAAGAGCGAAACAAGAATGCCTCCACCTCAAAATTCACACACAAAAGCTTGGTACAGGAATGAAAAACCAAAAAGACAACCTTTCCATAAAAGAATAGATGAACGGTACTCCCTAGACTTGACGAAAAAAAAAATCTCCTGAGAAAATAAATCCTTTGGTCAACACCGAAAATATGAATGTACTGCTCTGCAGGGCTGTGGGCTGTTCATGTCTTTCCAACTTCGATGTAATGCAAATGTTCCCAGCTTGATCATATACTTCATCAGAAAGCTTAAAGTGAAGTGAATTCTTTCCTCTGAATGCTCTGAAATTATATGCAACATTCAGTGGGAAAGTAAAGTAGTACACTATTTTTTTTTTTTTAAATTGGGAAAATGGCTCACAGAATCTATCTGGCTCTGAAAGGGATTTGTGGCATAGCCAAGGTTGAGAACCACTCTAAGGGGTAATGTGCTGAAAGTGGAATTTCAAGCATCTAGCAGCAGATGGGGGAAGACCCAAAGTAAGCATCCCTTCCTCCCTGAAAAGGTACATAGTGTATAATTCCTTTTCTATTAAATTCTAGAAAATGCAAACTAAACTAAAATGATAGGGAGTAGATCACTGGGGACTGAGAGTGAGGGATGATGGGAAAAGGGATAGTATATGTCTTGAAACTTTTTTTCTCTTAAAACTTGGAATTTTAACATGGAATCAAATCATGCTTTTTCAAGGATGAAAAAGCGTATGATTCCTAGGGATCCCATTTCCTAGAGATGGGTGGTGGGAAAAAAGGTCATCAGGACTTTGAATGTTCCTTTTAGCTGTATCTACTCCATGGATTTTGTTATCTTTCGGTTCAATGGTCTTTTCTTACCAACAGTTCTAGTCATTCTTGCTCAAGGTTGACCTCTAGGCACAGCTATTGGGCTCTGGTTCTTGATAAAGAATCTTATTCTACTCATTAAGTGCAGTTGCAAGCTAACCTGCTCTTCACGTGAAGGCAGCTATGAATGGCATGCCAAGTTGTGCACAGAACGACAGTCAATTACCAAAGAGAATTATGAAAAGGAGGTCATAATGAGTATTAAAATAATAAAAATGATGACAGTGAAACTCACTTATTGTGTTTTGATTGTGTACTGGAGATTGTGTTTTAAAAATAATATCCAAATTAATTTTTGCAAAATTCTGCAATAGGTTATTCTCATACTACCAGATAAAAAAATGATTTTGTAGCAAAATTGAGCAAAGGTTACACAATTATCAAGCAAGAAGGGGTGAATTTGGAAAAGACCTGATTCCACAGAGAAAATACTCATTTCATCTCAGCTTGCTGACTGTTCAGATAATAACCAGTACTCAACACTCTTATTAGTTACAAATTGGTTTCCCACCAAGTTACATCTTAGGTTGAAAAATTGCTTGATTCAAATTTTGTCTATATTTCCTCTTATGATACAATCATCTTGC
Source organism: Castor canadensis (assembly GCF_047511655.1). NCBI lineage: Eukaryota > Metazoa > Chordata > Mammalia > Rodentia > Castoridae > Castor > Castor canadensis. Next base: position 148,254,991 of record NC_133388.1, on the reverse strand, counting down.
CAAGGATATGAAAACAGAGAACAAAAATCAGGACAACCCATCACCCCAAACAGTATAAAGGTGGATTATTTTATTATTAATAATATTCACCAAGATGAATTACACTAAAAACTAATTCTTCAAGGAGCATGATTGCTGTATTTTCCTGCTAAGTGCAATCATGATCCATAATCATTTTTAAAATTTATTATATATCTATCATTTTCACATCTACTTTGCTTAGACATTTTATTCAATGACAAGTGTTATCTAGTTGTGGTGGGTGAAAGGGAACATATTTCACTAAAACAAGAAGTCATAATATTTCTCAGTTAATTGTTTTAATCACATAATACTGTAGCACAATAGTATCTTTTCATTTTGAAATATGCAAAGACTAAATGTTTTGATATTAATTTTTTGAAATACTTGAAATTATACCCAGGGCTTCACACACATGCTAGGTAAGCATTCTCCTCTTGGGTTATAGTCCTAGGCTGATACTGATTTTTAAAATAAAACTATTTGTGTTCTTAACTAGTTTTATATACGAAAAGAATTTGCTATGAAGAGCTCCCATTGTGTGCTGTTTATCCTCGTGGACTATGACTAGTTAAGAAGGGGCTGATCAATATTTACTGCCTCCCAAAAGACCCTAAGTCTGCCAAGTTGCCAATGAATTTGTTGCTCACTGCAGGCCATTAAGTCTGGATGTGGCCACTAAACTCAGTCCTCAGCTCTTAATGAGCTGCCCTCAGCAACTGCGGTCTCTGTGCCTTCGCACAGAGTTTAGCAAAGTATGACCTTGAAAGTATTTGCAAACTTTTTAGAATACAGCAGACAGTTTATTTCAAATCACATTAAGCATTATTTTATTTACATATGGTATATGTATTTTGTGTGTGTGTAAAGTCAAAAACAAGTGTCCCCTGATGTCCCTGGACTCTCATTGTTTTTCTTGCTTCACTTTTTATCTCCTGTTCAGTCTAAAACTTCAAACTGACTTATTGTTTACATGTATATTCCTCTCAGTTAAGTTGTGTTATCCGGTGTTTGGTTTATGATATTCAGAAATTTAAAAGGGTAGTGAAGACAAGCAAAGACAATTCTTTTTAACTTTATGTCCTTTCCTTTTAGAGTAACATTTAATTTATACATTCTTTTTCCTGACTCTTTCTTCCTGAGTTTATCTAAAAAGAGCTTGAGGAAACTAATTCAAAAGAGAGACAATCTGAGAATTTACCTACTCTTATCAACAGAAAGTCATTGATGATAACAGACTAAATATTCCATAATTAAAGATTTTTCTTACCACAATTGTAAAATAGCTAATATATTTGGAAGCTGGGATTACATCTGAGAAGGCTTAAATAAAATTCTTACTAATTACTATATTTGTTTTTGCTAAGAAGATTATTTTCTTCTATAATCTGTTGACATAGACTTCTGTCCTAGTATTTTTCACCCAAGAGCAAGAAACATATTTTTCAACATTTCCAGATTGCAGTTACAATTTTGTTGTCATTCTCCATTCAGCTTCCAATAGTCTCTAATCTGTGTTCTTCTGTAAGAAAGGATATTTGGATTAATGAATTTAAAGATTTAAAAAGCATTAACACCAATCTTTCTCTGAAATATTATCTTTTAAATAAAATTTTATGTGCCCACAATATTATCTCATTTTATTAGTATGATTTTGTTGGTTGCTACATAGATATGTTAGATGTTCCAAAGTATAATTGATATACAATAAACTGTATATGCTTAAAACGTATAGCTTGATAAAATTAACCTCTTTTGTTCCTATGAAACTATATTATCATGTCAATGTAGCTGTTTTGATACACAGTTTTTTAAGCAACCAAAATTTTAAAAAGAAAAACATTCTAAACAAAATCACAGTGTAGATGGTTAACTCCCAATTAGGTTCATATGACACTCAGGCAATGTATTTCAGGTGGCAAATGGACTAGAATAAACTTCACAGCATTTCTAAAATAACCAATATCTTTATTTACTTGTTTTTATGTAACATTCTCTTAATGTTATTTCATTATTTGACAAGACATCTTTTTATTTCAAATTTTGAAACATTTATTTGATTCTATACATCCTTGTAGTTAGTACTCATTTTACCTGATTACCAAATTCCAAAGCAAAATAAGATTAATCGAACAATTAGCTCTCATACTAAAACTACTTTTGACCCTGAGATATATTTCCTTTTTTCGTATTAGTCTGTATACTTGTTAACATTAATATTTCCAAGAAAAACCTATATATGTCCACAGAAACTCTTGGTGTTGTCAGTCCCAGCTGCCCAGGAGGTGTCCTGGCCTTGCAAGTGTGCCTGAGGCCTGCGCCTACAGGTAACAGTCACATCTTGTCCAGCGGGGTGTGGCTGTGATGCAGCCTGATAGTTGTCTTCTTGTTTCACAATTGTGTTCTCCTCCTGTGTCCTTGTGATGGCAGGAAGGGGACAGATTGCAACTATTCTAACACATTTCTCTGAGGTATGAAGTGAGGTTTTCTCATAGAATCATGATGCCTAATACCTATTTTTTCTGAGCTCAGAAAATTAAGTCATTGCTGAACTGTAAAAACGCCTAGTGTCCGAAATGGATATTGATTTTTTAATATCTTCATTTCTTCTGGCACTAGGTTTTCATTTTTTTTTTTAAGATAGCCATGCTATTTTTACTTCTTTGACATTTAGATAAGGTGAGGGGGATCAAATATTGTTTTCTATATATTTTCCCTATGATAGCCTCAAGATAAACATTTATGCTTAAAAAGATCTTCTCTCATCATTTCTCCCAGACAACAGTGATGTTCTTAGGAGATACATAGGCTCCCACAGCTTGTATGTCTGTATTGGACTGTAAGTTTCTTAAAGGTCATTTATTTTTACATCATTGAGCCGACAGAGAACTCATATATAGCCAAGGCATAATAATTGTTTTTAAAATCAATCTCTATCTGGATTAAAAGAGAGGTGATCACAATGTTTTATATGTCAGGTACAGATGTAGTCATCACAAGAGAAATACAGAAATTAATCTGAAAGATTACTATCAGGTTCCAAAAAATATTTGATATAAAAGTAAGGGGAGGCTTATAGAGGTAACCCATTATTGCTCAGACCCTTGGAATATGAATGTTTAATGCTATCTCTGCATTGTGGATTAAGTGTAGACTTTACTTGGTGGGGAGACAGACAATTAGGTAATCCTATAAATTCAGTGAACAGTTCTACCACCCAGTGGAGGATGCCTTGGAGTAACATCTCACTGCAGCAAAGAATACTAGAAAGTGACCTACAGAGAAGACTGTTCTCTGTGGCATTGTCCTGCCAGTGGTTCACTCGCCTTGCTTTCTGTAGTTTAGCCTTGCTCAGTTCCCATGCCCACCCTGCTGTCCTGGTCTCCGCAGGAAAGCTAACTTCCTGGCCACTCTTCTCAGCTTCCAGACTGCAGATGCTGTTGGGGCAACAGAAGCTTGGATTGACTAAGCAGAAGAGATAAGATCAGAGTCCCAACAAAAACAGAGTAGGAAATAGCCCGCCCTTGAGGCCCAGGCTGACAACATACCGACCTGGTATTTATAAAGTCTTCCTCACATCACAAAGATTTTGGGATACAGAACTGGATGAAATGTCCAAGTTTCTCCATATTTTAGGCTTAGGTGAAGTAGTTACATATTTTAGAACCCTTTTTAGCAATAAGTAGCTCCCTCAATCTGATCTTATTGAAACTAGCCTGAAATATTTCCTTAGCTTTATAAGGATAAGATCAACTGAATTTTTTAAAAGTGTAATTACTTAAAAGTTAATTATTTAAAGTGTCATCTGAAAAGAGGAACAATCAGAACCATAGATAGGCTGGAAATTTTATAGCTCTGCCCTCTTGTTTTGAGGTCAGAAATTAATATTTTCAAAGTATTTCTTCCTTATTAGAGCTGCTGATTCCTTTGTTAAATCTTGTGGCCTAAGCTTTTTCTCTTTCTTTTTAAAGGACAACATGATAACAAATGAGTGTATTATTGTACAAAAGAGTTTCTTGAAACATAGACTCATTCATATAAATATTTCTGCCGCTCTAAATTTAATAAAGCAAACTATGTAATTTGAATATATTAAAATAGACACATGAGCATTCAACATTGACCATATAATTAGGAATCTATCATTTTTTAATGACAAATGGTGACATAATGGCCCAGGTTTTGGATATAGAAAGTAGACTTAATTCTATTACACATTAAAACTTTATTTATACTTTTATTTTATTAGAGAAATGAGTATCTTTGAATTTATAATATGATTCCTGGTTTTCTGTTTATGTTTTTTTTAAAAAACTTTGATAAAATCTCAGAAGATTAGGATTTTGGGGTTTTATTGTGGGAAGAATGTCAGACCAGTAAGAACAAGACTCAAACCCAGGTGGTTGGAGGAAAGGAAGATTTATTGCGCAAGTGGGCTAGCACCTGGATCTCTCCAAAAATGGCACCAGCCCCATAGCTCAGGGCTGCGGGGTTTTTATGCCTCAGAATACGGAAACAAGGAAGCAGGAGGTTACAACATATCATACTAGCACAAGGTTACAATTTATCACACTAACACAAGGTTACAGCATACCACACTAGCACATCTGTGAAACCTGGGCGGGCCAGGGGAGGGAGCACGCCTTCAGATCTTTCCCCTGGGTTTCTTTATCAGTTTCAATATCTTCACTCCAAAATGTTTTTGGAGACATTATATGAATGTTCAAAGTACTGCGAAGTTGTTCAATGCCCCGAGTAATCTTGCAAAAGCATAACACAAAACAATGGATTTCACATGAAAACCATGAAACCATAGAAGAGAAGGGAGACTCCATCACCTCGCAGCCTGGTATGCCAGAGGATAAAAGTTTTTCCCAGGACAATAATCCATCTTTGTGAAGTTTCCGTGGTTCTTCCCTTTAGCTACTAAAGAAATCATTGCAGACAAGTGGTTAAAAATTGTTGGTCTAGATGTGATCAACCTTATTTTTAACTTTAGCTTAGTACCCAGTTAACCAACAAGGCTACACTAGTCCTTAGGTGACCCATGGATATTTTTATGTACAGGAAGGTCATCAGTCATAACCACAGAAAAAACAACACTTCCTTTCTAGTGTGTTTTCTGCAATGTCAGTCATTAACTCCCAGGTTGTGAGATTTCTTTGATTCTTACTCAGTTGCTGTGTGAGCTGTGAATGCCATAGCAATGACTCAGACCCCTTTTCTGGGTAAATATGGGTCCCTTACATGCCATGAGACTCTGCCACACTGATCATGACTCAGAAAAGCTAAAAATGCTTTAGAAAAAAAAGAAGACAGATTAATGGTAATACTTTATTTCTAAAATATGCTATTATTAGTTTGGTCTGGTTAAATATTAAATGGAGCAGATATATTTAACTCTTAAATCACTTATTTTAATTTAGTTTAATGTAGCATCTCACAAGAATAGGATTCCGGGGACAATGCTTTGCAAGACGCTGCTGAGAAAAGTTAAAGAATTATGATTTCAATATAATTGCTATCTCATAATAGAGAACCTTCTATATCCATAAAATGCCTGCAGATCAGTTTTGTTTGTGATCCTCACTACAGTGGATCACCACCTTACCAGCTTTACTCAAAAACAGAGTCTTTGAAGGGGAGAATTCAACTCTAGGGTACAACTTCCCTAAAAAAAATTCAGTAAACTTTTACTGAGCCCTTACCCTGTTTGAGGTATTGAGAATCAGGCAAACATAAAAATAAGACAATTTTGGTTTTCACAGATCAAAATTTTGTGAAGGAGCTCACAGACTCATGTAATTTATGTTCACAATTCGAAGTACATAAATTAACCTGGTGAACTGTATTGAATTGTAATCGTGTCATATGCTAAAAGACGGACAAATAAGATGTAATGGGAGGAGGGCTTCATGAAAGGGGTGACTTTAGGTCAAGGTCTTAAAAACTAGGTAGTCTTTGTGGCATGTTTATTTCCCCCTGAATAGAAAAACAGGAGAAAACAAGAACAAGCTTGTTAAGAGACTGGTGAGACTGGTAGGAGTGTAGAAGACACGAGCAGCTTAGTGGGGAGGGCAGGTAGAACAGGAAATGTGACTGAACTCAGGTGACACATGAAGGCATTTAGACTTTTTACTATGAAGCAGTAATGTCTAAAGTAGAATGGGCATGGAGATTCGTGGCATGTAGGAAAAAAGTATTAGGGATTCAATATTAAAATTTGTGTCTTTCTTTTGAAATATCTGTTTTTAATCATGCTTACCTATTAGTGGAATAGTGCAAGGATATCTTATGCCAGACAACATAGATCTATCGGGAATCCATGCTTGACTTTCTCCCTGATAGAGAATATACTCAAAAGTGTAGGACCAGTGAGAAGAATAGAAAATTAAAGTTAAGAGGAAAAATTCCAGAAGATCTATACTAATGCTGATTGCAGTGAATAATCTGTATTATATACCTAAAATTTACTAAAAGAGTAGATCTTAAATTTCTTACCAAAAAATGGTCAATATAGGATGAAACAAATATTTTAATTAGCTTGATTTAGTCATTCCACAACGTATGCATATATCATTGTTGTATACCATAAATCTGTATAATTTTAATTTGTTGATTAAAAATATACTCTGGACAAAAGCATAAGACCACTGTTACAAATGATGACCTCTCATCCAGTATTAAGTAGAATAGAAAAATATTCACTTCTGAATTGGAAAATGGAGATTATTACATCTGGAAGGATCTTGGAGATGATATAACTTAGCTCAGTCTTTCTAGAGATAACCAAGAGTCCAGTGAATTCAGTGATCAACCCAGACTTACAAAGTGTGTGGACGAAAGAACCAGGTCTCAAGAGTCCATTTGTATTGCTATCATGAAGCCTACATATTTTTTCTTAACTAATGACAGTCCACCTTTGAACAATATCTATCAGAAAATTGAGCACATCTCTGTGTTGATGGCACTAACAGAAAACCCAGATGACATTAGCTGAAGTAAGATGAAAAGAAGATATGCAAAAGTATAACCTAATAAAAAGAGGAACTATTTTAGAAAAAAATTATAATTGTTAAAGAGCACTTAAGATGAAATTTTATTATCTGGACCACTGTCTCTGGTGTAACTCTTCTGTCTAAACCATGAGATAAAACACCTCCCCTGCTCTATGATAAGAGGAAAGAAACTGGGCAGGAGGGTCCAGTGACACAAGGGCTCTTCACAAACATTGAGCCTTTGACTTGAAGTTGAAACTCTTGCAACACAACATTGTATTGTTTTGGAACTTCCCCTCCCATCCTTTAAAAAAATTTCAGGAAGAAACCATACTCAGGCTATAATAGAACATAGAGACAGCCTTGAGGTGAGAAGGCTATATTTTTATTAATCCCAGTTTCATTGCAAGTGGGTTGTTTGTCCATTTTTAAACTCTTTTCTTAACTATTTCAGGTAAGTCAAGTAATATTTTAAGTCTGAGACCACAAACTGGCAGCCCATGGTTAGAATTTGACTTGCAGATTATTTTTGTCTGTTCTTCCCCCTATAGTGTCTTTTATCATGTAAAATTTTTGAAGCATAGTTTTTGGTTTTGAAAATTTGAACAAAGAATATATACATATGCTTTACCTAGACTCTCTAATTTGTACATATTTTCCATATTTATTTTATCATTTTCTCTCTCACACATACACCACACAGTTTTTACAAACTATTTGTCAATAGATTGCATAGGCCATTTGCCTCTACGCCTTAAAATTTCTATGTTTCTAAGAACAATAATAATCCCATAACCATAGTACAGTAATCAAATTTAGAAAATTTAATATTGATGCATTTATCTTATTTGCTTTCCACATTCTACTTTCCTTTCCTCATTCCAGTAATGCCCTTAAAGCAATTTCCCCCAGACAGAACCCGGCCCAGGATTGTATTTTGCATTCAGTTGTCATGATAGACCTTTAGTCTTACCTTAGTTTTTGTTTATTAGACATTGTCAATATATTTGCAGCACTCACGCCAGTTATTTTATAGATTATTGCTCAACTGGGGTTTTTCAAATGTGTCCACATACTTAGGTTTAGGCTGTGCCTTTTTGGCTGGGGTACTACATAACAGGTGTGCATCTTTCTCAGGGAACTATACCTGACAGCACAGTGCCTACCTGTTCCTCTATGGTGAAGCTAACTTTGATCACTCAATGAAGGCTTTGTCTGTTTTTCTCCACTGTATTGCTATTTTTCCTTTTGCAATTAGTAAGCAATTTGTGGGAGGTGCTTTGACACTAAGTACATATCCTGTTCCTTATCCAGCTTCTGTCTCCACCTGAGTTTAAAATTCATTCATGATTCTGGCCTAAGTAATTTTTTCCTATGGTGACATAAAAGGATGACTTTTGTATATAATGTATATAAATAATATCATCATTCCTTTTCTATAGTAGTTAGTACTCTACTGTAAGAAATTGGCTTCCTTTCTCCCTCCCTCCTTCCCTCCCTCCTTCCCTCGCTCCTTCCTTCCCTCCTTCTTTTCCTTCCTTCCTTCTTTTATCCTCTTCCCTCCCATCTCTCCCTCCTTTCTTCCCTCTACTTCTCACTCTCTTTCTTATCAGTATATATACATCAACTATTTTTTAATTTAATATGTTGTTTTTCATTTTTATTTTCCCAGTTTTTATTGTGGTAAAATATTCGTAACATTTATCATCTTGACCAATTATAAGTGTGTGGTTTGGTAGTGTTAAATGCATCTGTAATGTCATGCAACCATCACCACCTGTCTCCACAACTCTTTCATCTTGGAAAATAGAAACTTTACACCATTAAACAATGAGTCCCTATTCTTTCTACCCCCAAGCCACTGGCAAACACCATCCAACTTTCTGGCAGTGGGAGTTTGACTGCTAAAAGCATTTTATTTAAGTGGAATGCTACAGTATTTGCCTTTTTCTGACCTCCTTATTTCGCTTAGCATAATGTTTTTAAGGTCCCTCCATGTTGTGGCTTATGTCAGAATTTCCTTTCTTTTTAACACTGAAAAATATTCTATTGCATGTATATATGACATCTTGCTTATCCATTTATTGACAGACACATGGGTTGCTTCTGCATTTTAATTATCATCAATAATACTGTTGTGAACATGGGTATACAAATGCCTTTTTGAAATCCCACTTTCAATTCTTTTGGATGTACATTCAGAATGAAATTGATTAATGATGTGGTAGTTTTATTTGTGAGTTTTTGAAGAACCATCATATAGTTTTCCAGAGAGACAACACCACTTTACATCCCCACCAATGGTGCCCAAGGGTTCCATATTCTCTAGACCCTTGCCAACACTTGATATTTTCTTCTTTGTTCTTTTGTTTTCCTTTCCTTTTCTTCATTTTTATTAGCATATATTCATTATACATAGGTGAATTGGACTTAGTAAAAATTTTTAACTTTGTACGTCATAAAACTCTATTAACAGAATAAAAAGGTAAAATGGGAGAAAATATTTGGAAATTTATCTTTTTTTTTTTTTTTTTTTTTTGCTAATGCTTTTGGTGTCATGCTGAAGAAATCACTGCTAAATCCAATTTTGTGAAGATTCCCCCTATGTTTTCTTTTAATAGTTTTATAGTTATAACTCTCACATTTAGGTCTTTGATCCATTTTGAGCTAAGTTTTGTATATGATATTAGGTAAGCGTGTAACCTTTTTCCTTTGTATGTGAATATTCAGTTTCCCTACACCATTTGTTAAAAAAAAAAAAAAACCTGCCCTTTCTCTACTGAATGATCTTGGCATACTTGTTGAAAATCATTTAACCAATATGTGAGAATTTATTTCTGGGCTCCCATGTTCTGTTCTATTGGTCTATATGTCTGTCTTCATGTTACTACCACACTATGTTGATTATTGTAGCCTTATAATATGTGTTGGAATGAAAGAGTATGAATCCTCCTACTTTGCTTTTACTTTCAAGAATATTTTGGTTATTCAGGGTCCCTTGAAATTCCATATGAATATTAGGGTGGGTTTTTCTATTTCTGCAAAAATATGACATTGGGATTTTGATAGGGAATTGTATTGAATCTATATGTCACTTTGAGTAATATTGCTATCTTACTAATAATGATATGAAGACTTTCAATTCTTCAACACTGAATGTGTTTCCAGTTATTTATGTGTTCTTATTTTTTTTCAGCAATGGTTTTTAGTTCTCATTGTACAATGATATTCCTTGTTCATATCTCCTTTCTTTTCAGTTACTCAATCTATCAGCAACACTAAATTAGTTCCATGATACTATTGATACCCACTACAAAAGTACACCTGCTGAGAAGAGATCAGGACTATTTGTAGCTCTTATTTTTTTAATTAGTATTGTTGTGCTAGGTGGAGATCCATTATAGCATTTACAAAGGTTCTTATGATGTATCAAATATATCGCACTTGAATTCATCCCCTCTGCTGCTCTTTTACATCCCCCCTCTCCTGATTCCTGAACAGTTTCAATAGGTATCATTTTTGCATTTACTTTACATTACTTGCACCATGTTCATCCTCCCACCCCCTTCCTCCTCCACCTCCTTCCCAAACACCCCTCCCCCCCCGCAGAACCTGTTCCACCCTCCTGTTCTCCAATTTTGTAGAAGACAAAACATAGAGAAATGGTGTTTTTGCTAGTTTGAAATAAAGATAGCTACACAGGGAGATTCCTTGGGTAGTTTCCATGCATACATGTATTACAGCCACAATTGGTTCACCTCTACTAGACGTTTTCACTACTCCCTCATCTGCTTCCCATGATGGCCCCAGCCAGTTTAAGATTTCTATATTCATTCCTGTACAGTGAGCACATTAACCACATTCAAGTTTTTAGTTTCCTTCCCTTGTCCTATCCCTCTTATGCACAGCCTCTCCTTAGTGTGACCTATGTCCCATAATATTGCTACATTTGTTGTAGATCTATAATGCACAAATGAGGGAGAACATACAATTTTTGGTTTTTGAGCCTAACTTCACTTAAGATGATGGTCTTCCAGTTCCATCCATTTACCTGCAAATGACAGAATTTCATTCTTTTTTTGTGGCTGAGTATTATTCCATTGTGTATAAATACCATATTTTCTTAATACATTCGTCAGTAGTGGAGCATCTTGGTTGTTTCCCTAGCTTGGCTATTGTGACTAGTTCTGCAATAAACATGGGTGTGCAGGTGCATATGGAATAACCTGAGTCTCATTCCTTTGGGTATATCCCTAGGAGTGGTATTGCTAGATCATATGGCAGATCTATGTTTAGTTTTTTAAGAAGCCTCCATATTGTTTTCCAAAGTCATTGTACTAGCTCACATTCCCACCAGCAGTGTATGAGGGTTCCTTTTACCCTGCATCCTTGCCAACATTTGTTGTTGGTGGTGTTCTTGATGATAGCTATTCTAACAGGGGTGAGGTGGAATCTTAGTGTGGTTTTGATTTGCATTTCATTTATGGCCAGGGATGGTGAACACTTTTTCATGCGTTTTTTGGCCATTTGAACTTCCTCTTTTGAAAAAGTTCTGTTGAGTTCAGTTGCCCATTTCTTTATTGGGTCATTGATTTTTTGGGGAGTTTAGTCTTTTGAGCTTTCTATATATTTTGTTTATCAGTCCCTTGTCAGATGTATAGTAGCTCTTATTTTTGTAATGATTTATAATTGAAATCTTTAAATAGCATTACCATGTTCTCATTTTTGATGATTTTACCTCTGTTACTGCTATTGTTAAGTAGGAATTTATCTTTCATAATATTATTGGACTTGTATTTATATGCTTACACAATATTTTTGGTAGAATAACTATAAATGCTTTTTGTTGGAAAGATATTGTTCACCACTATTCAGTATCTTACATTTAGCCTATTATTTGGCTGGTCCTTAAAGGCATTTGAGTTTTTACAACCATTGAAAAATATTTCAAATTATTTTATAAAATAATCCTAAAATTTTAGTATGCAAATAAATAATCCATACTACAAATCTCACCCCAAGTATTTTTTACAAAATATTTATTTAGTTAGTTAGTTATTATTGATTGATTGATTTTGTGACAGGTCTTGCTATGTTGGCCAGGCTGGCCTTGAATTTTTAATCTTCCTGCCTCAGTTTCCTGAGTGCTGGAATTATGGGCAAGTGGTACCATGCCTGGCTATGTCATTTTTTAAACAGTAACGCTCACTTTGTAATCCATTCAGTTTTATCCAGGATACAAATTTTGCCACCTGGTGCTGCCTGCAAGTAAAGTGACAGCTCTTTCCTCATAATTTAAGAGGATCCTCTAGCTAGAGTAATAATAATAAATGTATGTTGCACTTGTATAAAATAATAACATTATAATAAACTTCATGTAAAATGTCTTCATGTTACTTGACATTTTCAAATCTAAATTCAGTGGCCTTTAAGAAAGAAGATTATGGACTAGGTGTGGTTGTACATGTCCATCATCCCAGTAACATGGGAAGCAGAGGTAAGAGGATTGTGGTTTGAGACAACACCCTCCCTCCAGGCAAAAGAAGAAGATAAACTAAAGCAAAATGGGCTAGGGGTGAGAGCCAAGTGGTAGAGCATCAATCTAGAAGGCATGCCACCCTGAGTTCAAACTCTAGCAGAGCACCACCAAAAAAAAAGATGATGTCAGAATTTAAGTCATTTGAAAAGTGAGCAAAAGTCATCCCTGGAGCATAAAATGGAATTATAACCTTTGAAAACTTTAATAATAAACAAGGACATAGTTATCATTGTTAGTTATTTAATCAGCTGTTGATTTTGAGGCATCTGTTATGTGGTGTTTTCTGATACCAACCAACTCTCCAGTTCTCAATCCTGATAGAGCCATAGATCTATATACAGACAGAAGTTTCCACGTACTGTTTTCATTTTATTTTATAAAGCTGCAAAGAAAACTAGCTAGCATTTGTTGCCCTTAATGCAGAGAAACTAAAGCAGATACCTTAAAGCAACTGAGGACAATAGGAAAAGGGGAACAGGTACTAGAGAAAAGGTGAGATCAAAAAGAATTAACCTAGAAGGTAACACCCACACACAGGAAATCAATGTGAGTCAATGCCCTGTATAGCTATCCTTATCTCAACCAGCAAAAACCCTTGTTCCTTCCTATTATTGCTTATACTCTCTCTACAACAAAATTAGAAATAAGGGCAAAATAGTTTCTGCTGGGTATTGAGGTGGGGGGAGAGGGAGGGGGCGGAGTGGGTGGTAAGGGAGGGGGTGGGGGCAGGGGGGAGAAATGAACAAAGCCTTGTATGCACATATGAATAATAAAAGAAAAAAAAATTTGTATAATGCAAGAGATCAAAAAAAAAAAAAAAAAGAAATTTATCTAAACCTTGACATTTCCAAATCCAGTGGTCTTTAACAAAGACCTTTTTAAAAGGCTTACTCCTTCACATCAAGTAGTTTACATTATTCTGCTTTTCTTTCTTGCTAATATTAAATTGGTCAAACATCCCTATAGAGGTGTCCCCTGAAATGGATATTAATACAATGGTGATCTAACATATGGAAAAAAAATCAGTTTTCTTATTCTGAACTCTAAAATTTTATGTGTGTAGCTTAGATATATTATTATCAGTCTAGCCTAGTCATGTTATGCTTTACTCACTTTTGTTAAGTTGTGATGGAAACTATAAAATCAAATTGATTTTCATATGAAAACTACTTAAACATGGCATTTATTCTTAACCTGTGATTATTGATGAGGTTATATATTTAAATTTTATTTATGCTTTCTTATAAATTTTATGTATTATTTTATTAATTATAAATTCATATATTATTTATGTATTGTACAATCACATTGTATAAAATATTAAAATACATTTTGTATTTTGCTTACATGTTTATGTATTTATTTCTTTTTCTTTTGTATAGCACTTGGGCTTGAACTCAGGACCTACACCTTGAGCCACTCCACCAACCCTTTTTTGTGTTGGGTTTTTTTTAGATAGGGTCTCTTGAACTATTTGCCAGGGGCTAGCTTTGAACAGTGATCCTCCTGATCTCTGCCTTCTGGTAGTTAAGATTGCAGGAGTGAGCCACTGGCGCCCAGCTCATTTATTTCTTCATAAATATTTATCTCATTAAAATTTATCATTACAATGATTATTTTTCAATAAAGTTGCCAATTTACCAAACAGTATTTATGTCCTCTTTGATGTCATTCACCAAAATTTTTATACACACAATGTTTGAAATACAACTATTATAAAAGCTCACTTAAGTTTAGATTTGTTCATTAATCAGTCTTTTGTTTTATTATCGTGTTTATAATAGGACGCTTTGCTGAACATCTTGCTAAGATTCCCATCAAAAACAGAAAAATTCTTTCTTAGTGAATTCCTTCTTAACATTAATGATCCATCACTCTAAGCATTCTAAACATTGTATTTGTTCAACGAGTTTTGTGTGCGATGATACTGATGTTAAAGTCACCAGTCTATGCTTTGTGTTTACCTTTTTAACAATCTAGGAATAATTGTAACTTTCTCCTGTACCCGAGTAACATTTATGAGATCAACATTTCCTTAAAGATCTGGGCAATGGCCCAATGGTTCAGTGGCAGTTTTTCATTATATCCTGGGAAAGACTTCATCCAGGAAAACCTAAACTCATTTAGAATAAAAAAAATTTGCTCTTAAAATTTCCTACCCTAATTTCTGCTACCTATTGCATCATTAAATATTTTCTCTTACCAATATGATAAATAACATTTATCGAGCATTTTGTATATTATCTTATTTGATATAATAACCTAGGTATGTATTATTAACTCAGTTTATAGGTAAGAAATTAAGTAGTTTGGCAAAGTCAAGCATCTAGTATGTAATAGAGTCAGACTAGTATGGCAAGTAATCATTTTTTTTTAAATTGTGCTGGGCAGGGATACATTGTTGCATTTAGAAAGATACTTACAATGTATTAAATATACCATATTTGAACTCCCCCACCCCCACTGCTCCCAGCAAGCTTATGTTGGATTCTACACTCTAAACCACTGTTTGGTTTTTTTGTTTGTTTGTTTGTTTTGTGGTGCTAGGTATCAAACCCAGGACCTCATGTATACTAAACAAGTGCTCTGTCACTGAGCTACATCCCTGACCTTCTCAGCCACCTTGGTGTATTGATTCTTCCTCTCATATTTTCTGCAGACCTTTTGAAATTTGTAAAGGTCCTTTTGTAACCATATCAATGGGCCCTTTCTTCTTGTTCAAAGGTGTTAAGTGCAAAATAACTTCTTGGAACCTCTTTCCTCATCAGTCATTTTCTCATTTAAAGTGGATCAATGTCTGGCTCCTGGAATTCTAGAAAGTATGTGTGACTGTGACTAGGATTCTCCTCCCAGGATGTCCTCAAATTAAAGAGAACATTTTACCAAAGTTTTTGTATTAAACCTTGCCAGCAGATTTGTTCTTGAAACTAGTAATTAAAAAGATATATTCTCTCAGCTTCCTTCACTTTCAGAGACTCTCAAGAAGAGTAAAGACTTGGCAAACACACGGTTTGCAGCTGAAAGATATTTTCAACGATTATATTACAGATTTAAATATGGAGGTAAAAGGAAAATGCTAGGAACTTTTCACATAAAGGGAGATTATAAGACTATAAAATAAAATACAGAAGGTGGTCAGTCTGAAGTACCAAATGGGCAGAGTTTTGATGATTCAGTTGGGATATGGCCTGTCTTTGTAACCATGACGGGAAGAGATATTGGAAGTGGAGATGTTAACAGCCATCAAAATCTCATAGAAATTAAAAATGTTTGCTACAATAAAAAATCCTAAAGCAGAACAGGATATATATTCAAAGAAATCTAGGAAATTGAGGAAAAATAAAAAAATTATCTCACTGAGGAAAACATATAAAATATATGTAAGTTAGACACTGGTGGCTCATACCTGTAATCACAGCTACTCAGGAGGCAAAGATCAGGAGGATCGCTGTTACAAGCCAGCTTGGGCAAATAGCTCTTGAGACACTATCTTGAAAAACCCATCACAAAAAAGGCTGGTGGAGTGGCTCAATGTGAAGGCTCTGAGTTCAAACCACAGTTGACAATATATATATATTAAAAAGCAAGAGAAAGAGTCCATCTAAAAGAATTTACTGGTGCTTATGGGAGTTTTACACACATACATACACACACCCCCCCACACACACACTTGAGAGAAAAGATGAGGCTCAGTAAGTGCCCAGCTCAATGGATGACAAAAAATGGCCTGAAAAATATTTTGGTGTGAAATTTTGGAAAGAATTTTCTGAAAACTTTCTGAGAGGGGGATAAATGTTAAATGCATTATCTGCAATGGCTTGGGAATCAGAACAGCAAAGGATTCTCACCAGTACCCAAAATGATTCTTCAGTAGACACAAAAGATAGTGGAGCCATGCTTTTAAATTTTTAAAAGAATGATTTTTATTCAGAATTCCATACCCAGCCAAAATATCAAATTGTGAGAGAAAAATTAAAATATCTTAAAATATGCACCAACTCAGAAAATTTATTTCCATGAAATTCTTTTTCAGGAAACTTCTTGAGAAAGTAAATTCTTAAAAGACCTCTCAGTCTGTTCAGGTTGCTGTAACATAAATACCATAAGCTAGGTGGATTATAAACTAAAACCTTTAGGAACCATGTATGGTGATACATGCCTATAATCCCTGATTCAGGACACCAAGGCAGGACAATTGCAAATTGGAGTCCAGCTTTAGGGAGACGCTGTCTCCATTTCTTTCTCCTCATTGACAGTTGTCAAAAATCAAGATAATATCAGATTATGAGGATCTGTCCTTCATAATTGGCACCCTCTTGCTGCATCCTTACATGGTAAAAGGGACAAATTTGTTTTCTTGGACCTCTTTAGTAAGAGCACTAATTCCATTGATGAGGTCTTCACCCTCATGAGTTAATCACCATTCAATTGACCTTACCTTATATCACCTTTCAGATCAGGCTTTGACATATGAATTTGGGGAATGGAACATAAACATAGAGCATAGTACTGCAGATCTAGGAAATAATGATAGTTGTGACACTTGCATGCCAAGATGGTTATTGAACCATAGTGGAGAGCAGATAATGAAGTGTAAGAGATGAAAGCTGAAAATAAGAAATGTATTAAACTGATAAATCATAAAATATGAAATACTGTAATTTATTGATGACTCGAGATTTGGCTAAAAAGAATTAAAAATCTCCACTCTCCTTGGGAGTGGAGAGGGGTGAGATAAAGTATAGATTCCTCATTTTTAGTTATTAAATTCCTTACTATTTTTAACCAAATATTTGTGAATCAGTTAAGATAAGCTAGGTTTTGCTTTATACAAATAATTCTTAAATTTCTGTGCCTTAAAACAACAAAAGCTATGTTTCACACAACCAACATGTCCGTCATGAGTCACCAGGGGACTCTGTTCCACATAACCTTTCCAGGCTCCAGGCTTATTGAAGCTGACATTTATATATGTTCATGTATTTTCATAGGCAAAGAGATTGGAAGGAGCAAGGAGGATGGCATGGTACATCTTAATTATTATGCCTGGAAGTTACACATATCTCATCCTTTTATTTCATTGGTAAAGCAAATCTCATGACCTAACTTGAAGGCTACAAGGCTGAGAGTATACCCGATTCCCAGAGAGTTTCGGCAAGTATTTGAGAATAACTACACATCTTACAACAACCTGCAATACTTTTTGAATAATCAAATACATGGTACAATGAATGTAGAACTTTGCAAAGAACCTGTCCCAAATTAATGGTGATTCTTTTTAAATTGTTTTGTCATTTTTTAAAAGAATTGATACAATGCTGAATACTGACTGATCAATCAAAATAATTCCATTGGTGCTTTTATTTTTATTGTAGTAAAAAACACATAACGTAAAATTTACTCTCCAAATGGTTTCAAGTATGAAGAACAATATTACCAATCCTGTGTACATTGCTGTGCAACAGATCCCTAGAAACTCCCCACCCCCATCCTGCATAATGGGGTCTTAATATACACAAAACAGTTCCCCACCTTTCTTCTACTCCCTGGCAACTACCATTCTTAATTTCTATGAATTTGAAACAAAAATCTAGAGTACTAGATACCTTATATAGGTGTAATCACACAGTAGAAAATAATTAAGTTGGTGTTTACTTATTGATGACAATTCAACTAACACAGCTAACATAGAATTCAGCCCCTACTAGACCGTTTTATCCTAGAAAGAAAATCAAGAGTTTCTACCACTCTTTGGGATTCATGGTCTAAGAAAGAAGCTTAGGAAATTAATGAGAAAGTTAAAAGTGTTCTAAAGAATTTTTTTCAGGTTTGATATTTAGACACTAGCATTTGGAATAATACATAGTTTTCAATGCTTAATAAAGTGAAATGTCAGGCAAGCTGAGGTCACATCAGTAGTGAACCCTGAATAGGACATCTCCATGGAAAATTGCCACAACGGACAGCTGGTGTTCCTGGCAATGCTAAGCATTATAACTATTCAATCATGTGAGCTAGACTTTCTCAGAGGATAACTTTCTTATCATCATACACTGATTTTGATTTCTATTCATCTACATCAGCAATACTATAGGCAGGGATGAAGTAATTCTCTGTTCTTTCTAGATTTCCTCAATGAGCACACTTGCAAGTAACTGTATATTACAACAAAAATGAATCAGCTATTCTTTTGGCTCTATTCTTTTGGCTGTTTATAGGTTAGCTCTGTTGGCACAGAGTTCTTGACCTACAGCTATCTATGATTCTTAAAGGTGAAAAAAATGTACTCCCTCCTCCGTGAAGGAATGAACAGGGAAGCAAAAGCACCTAGACATGTTGGTATTCAGATTCACTGAAGTGAAAGCTGCTGCTCTGCTGGTGCAAGTTAAAGTCAATGTTCCAAACAGTGAAAGGCAAGGACTACCTGGGACTATCAGACCAGAAGCTTGCCAGACATTATACTATGTTGAAACTCAAGAAGTCAAAGCTCCCCTTAAAACAAATGGGGGACAACAGCCTTGAAGTTGATAAAACCTGGCAAACTTTTCCCTAGAAAATTGACTCTACAAAATCAATTTTGACTGGAAGTAGAAATTAATAAATCTTTATTCTAATTAGTCAAATCCACCTTTAGGTTGAGAAATAGGACAAACAAAATCTCAAAAAAAAAAAAAAGTTCCAAAGAATCCCAGTCTTAGTTCCTCTCTTTTGCTTAAAAACACTTGCAGAGTTCACTTGATTTTGAAAATAACTTTCATAGAGGTTAACTACTTGTCATACTACACATACTAAATCAACTATTAGATAAACTGAGAATTAAAATTAAAATGTGGGGTGGTATTGGATTTGAACTCAGAGCTTTGTGCTTGCTAGGCAGGTGCTCTACCACTTGAAACATGCCATCAGTGCCGAAAATTTTAATTTTGCACCATTTGTGTACCTCTCAGTCATTCCACATTTCTCCATTGTTTGGCAGAGAACCTTAAGCCAATCTGGGTCATCCAAACAGACCTCCATACATAGTCTTTAGTTGTACATCCAGCTGGCGCTCATTCTGATTCCTTTTCAGGCTGTCTGAAAACTCTGAAATCTTAACACTTAAACTCTGAAATAAAAAATAAAAACTATTAATATTTTGGACATAATTCTCATTAATAGAAATAATATTATGAAGAAAGATTCCAAATATTTTCCAGGGCAAACGTCTCTTTCAGTAAATGGTCTCTGGATGGTTGCCCTGTGAATATTTAAGCTATGATTATAGTTTTTTAAATGACCAGAAGTCATTACTCAAGAGCTTCTTTACCACACAATTACTGCATCATGTGTTCTGTGCAACTCCAGCATGATTCAACTTTTGTTTGGGAAAAAATAGATGTGTTTGTGTCAGCAACAAAAAAAATCACTGTTTTTTTTTTATAATAATCTAAAACTAGGACTTGTATTCTTATGAAATCAAGCACATGGAACATATATACACACACACACATATATATATATATGGAATTTTGTACTTCTATTATGCTTATGAACATTTACTAAGTGCCAAGTGAAACATTTTTATGGGGTTCATTTCATGAATTCTAGTCTGGGCATTGCTCTTTTGAGGTGAACACTAAAGTTAGCTCCATTTTGAAGAGAAAGAAACTTTAACAGCAATTCCCATTTACTTCAAGTCACATAACAAGTTTGTGGGAGTATTAAAATAATAATTGGGAAAGATCATGAAAGTTCTAATGACAGTTGTGAGAATGGAGAGGAGGAAGCTAATTGTGAGAGAGGTAGAAGGAACTGAAAGGATTGGGAACCCCCTTGGTTGATGTACTTGGCAAGGCACCAAAAAATGGAAGAAGCCATTTCTAAACTTCCACAAAACTAGTTTCTGCTCATCAAAAGTGCATATGGCTTTAATCTTCTCTTTGGTGCTCAAAAGCACTACTGTCTTTAGTAAATCTCTACAAATCTCCAGCTAGACCCTAAGATTATCTGGGGACTGGTTATATAGGTGCCTGTTTCTCATCTCCTTCACCAAAGTAGAACACAGGGAGGAGGTTACTGTAGAAATGAGCTACTATAGAAATTTAACTACCAATGGAAGTGTTGAGAGGTAGGTGGTAGAGAGCAAAAAGACACACAGATAGATTGGGGATTATTGAACTGGAGATCAGTCACCTCTAACTTGTATGGTGTCATCAGCTCTGTTCCAAAGTTGAAACTCTTTTTTTGTCTGACAAAAAAGGGAAATAACTTAAACCAAAGATCTGTAGTTTTTGTTTTTGTTTTACTTTAAATCCCAAACTTAGTGAAGACTACATTCTAGTAAGTTACAATTTTTTATTGTGTTCCAAACTAGAAATCACAATAGATGTGTTGTCTTTTGTTCTTTGTCAGTGTTGTTAGACTCTAGTCTTTACACCATCGGTAATCTTCATGGTCACTGAACTTTCCCGATTTGGTTACAAAAGCTCCAGACTGCATGTTTACAAACAATAGCTAGAAAAAGATAGGAGTTCATCCATGAGACATTGTCAGAGCTCCCACAGAATATAGAAACTATCTTTTTCTTTTAAATGGGAATAAAATGTACAGGACAGATTATTCTGATTGTCTGCACTGACCTAAGGATAGATAGTGACATTTTCAGTTTAGAATTCTTTCCTTCATTCTTGCTGATAAGACCACTCAGCCCAGAAGAGATAGGGAAGATTTTGCTTGATTACAAATGTTATATAAATGGCAGCAAATTCCTTCTGGATTTTGGAACTAGTTGCATTTAAAATATGTCCTTTCAACATTAGATCAAGGGCAAACACAACAAGGGGATTGGACTTTGAGCACATGATAAAGCGAGAGTACACAAGGGAGGTATGAGGATAGGTAAGACACCCAAAAAATTAGCTAGCATTTGTTGCCCTCAACGCAAAGAAACTAAAGCAGATACCTTAAAAGCAACTGAGGCCAATAGGAAAAGGGGAACAGGAACTAGAGAAAAGATTAGATCAAAAAGAATTAACCTAGAAGGTAACACACATGCACAGGAAATTAATGTGAGTCAACTCCCTGTATAGCTACCCTTATCTCAACCAGCAAAAACCCTTGTTCCTTCCTATTATTGCTTATACTCTTTATTCAACAAAATTAGAGATAAGGGCAAAATAGTTTCTGCCGGGTATTGAGGGGGTGGGGGGGAGAGGGAGGGGGCGGAGTGGATGGTAAGAGAGGGGGTGGGGGCAGGGGGGAGAAATGACCCAAGCATTGTATGCACATATGACTAACAGAACAATAAAAAAAAGTCCTTTCTGAGCTGCTTTTTACTATTTAGCATTAAAATTAAAACAAATTAATAAACTAATAATACAATCAAAATCAACAGTTAGTTAATATTAAAAATACCTTTCAGGAATACTAATATTGTCATAATTATTAATATTGTAATAATAATTTTTAATAATATAAAAATGAGATTTTATATGGGACTTCTGGGAAAGTGGTGAAAAGAGGAAACAGGCTTGCTTTGCAATAATGGGTAAATGGTTTGAATTCTCTTCCTGGTTCTGTTAAATTGGCAACTAAATTTTGGTAACTGTCCCGAGTTTAGTTTAGTTTCATAAAGGAGAGTATCTCAAAAATCTTCAGTATTCTGTTACAAAGTAGAAACTGCTTGTTTCAAAATTTAATTGACCTATTTTATTGCTCCATTTTACTACCATTTCTCAAATATGCCATAAACCATATGCAAACTGAATGACAAAAAAGTCTTTATCCATCCATTTGTTCATTTAAAAAACACCTTTTATATTCAAGGTACCATCATAGAGACTGAAGAACGGAGACAAATAAGCCATTCTCTCTAACCCCAAGCTATTCACAAGTATTTCCAAAATATCAGTGATAGAGATAATCATAGTAGTAGTGGGACAGACTAGGTTAGGGATAGTCTGGGACTGTTCCCCTTCTTGGCTCAAGGGTTCCTCCCCTAGCCTACAGGTGAGAGGAGCCAGATGATGACTTAAGTCTCCCTACCTCCAAGTTCAAGGTAATATAAAAATTACCTACCAAGAGACCCCAGCCCTTCTTCTTCTTCCCTTTCCTCACCTGACAGAATGGGTGACTGACTCCCTTCCCTCAGTAAAGGTATTCTACCTCACCCCATCCACGTGCTCTGCTTGGATTCTTCCTTTTGGAGCATAAAGACCTAGATCTTCTGAGAACAACGATTGCTGATAACAGTAGCTAACATGACATGAATTGAGTGCTTACTGTGAGTCAAGTCAGTACATGAAAGTGACAATACAGTAAATGAGCTTTGTACTGACGCTAGTTTTGGGTGCAGTCTCAAGAAATTTAATGTAAAAAGGCGACAAGATCATGGTTAGCAGTGAGGCTAACCAAGTTCATAGGGGAGGGTCTCATTAGTGTGATCAGCCATGGGCTTCTTTAGGATTTTGTATTTTATCCTATTCCTGACACTTATCTATACTTTATGGTGTGTGTGTGGGGGGGGGTTGGTGATTGTTCTTTTGTTCTACTTTTGCATTGCTGTAAGCTACAAATCTTGAACTGAGTAAATGGGAAGTCACTTTTCTGGGGGCTTAGTTTATTTATGTAAAGTTATGACAACTATTAAATTACCCTTAGATTCCTTATAGCATTGAGAGGGCCAAATCTTAGCCTCTTAGTCTCTTATTTGTGTGATTATGTTTTCTTAAAGCTAAATTTTACCAAGTTTCTGTATTCCTGTCTCAGCTCAGTATAGAATAGAAGCAAAGTCCAGTGAATCCTGTGGTAATTATGGTTTAACAGAGTAACGTTCCTGTTTACTCACTTCTGTGGAGGAGCTGGTCATGATGCTGAGGAATGACATAGCAGGAGTAGAATTACAAGTTGTACACTGTGTACGGGAGAGCAAAACCAAATTCTACATGAGCAAGGCATGATTCTCATAAAAAGCTGTTCCTGCAGTGGATCTACTCCTCTGTTCTTTGGCTTTCCTAATTGCCAGGAACGCTGATCCAGAGACACAATGTTGTCCTTTCATTTCTTCTCTCATTTGCCTCCTTCCTAGTTCTTGTTCTGCCTAACTGTATTATCTTGCAACTCAGTTGGTTCTGTCCTTCAAGTCTCTGGTTCTCATCTGTAACCCTTATCTGTTTGGGGACCTTGCTGCAAAATTCAAATCTTTAATCTGCCCTTTAATCACAGCCTTGTTTTCCCTCTTATCCCAGGCAGCGAGCTTCGATTTCCACCTCTCTTTAAGTTCCTTGGTTTACTTGGGAAAAAATTTCATTTTGCCATAAGTTTCTTGGAAACTACTCAGTTTCAAAAATTTCTTGGCCATGTTATTTATATGAGGAGATTTTTATTTTCTTCTTTTTTCTCTTTCTTTCTCTTACTTCCTCTCTCATTTTCTCCCCTTTTGTCTTTTCTTCTCCATACCAAAAGGATATAAAACAACTTTCAAAAGAAATGCAATATAACACTATTAGAGATCATCAGAGTAAAAATTTTTGCTTAGGGAAATAAAGATGTCTTGTGAAATCAGACAGAGAAGTCAGGAATGAAGTTACTTTCAAAACAAATGACATGAGGTACTTGTTCCAAGTTTGTAAGAGTCACAAACTTGGCTCAAACCAGTTTAGCGGCAAATCTGATTCACTGTTCCTAAAAGGCAGAAATCAAGCAGTACGCTGGTGAAGCACATTTCTTGGGAATGAAATTAAAAGAAATCTCTCCCATGAATCCTCCTAAAGAAAGCCCCTATATATACCATTTTCAGTGATATCCTCACAAAAACAGTAGTACATAAAAGACTTTTTAAAAGACTACTTTGGGGTATGTATCATGTCAAAGTGTCAATTCAGTACAGATAATTTAGAGGGCTACAGTATGAGTTTTCTGCTAGGCTGGTTAATTCAAGGATAGATTTTTAGAAGCAGTTGGGTAGTATATATTAGTCACAAGGGATGGTCTGGGGAAAGACAAGCAAGCTTATTTGGAAAAATTAATCTGGATGTGTAAATTCTCTTTGAAGAATCAAAATGCGTATAGTGGCTCTGAAAAGCCTTGCTGTAAAGAAATGTTCCCACACTTGTTTAGCTCACTTTACCCTAAACATATTTGCCATGAAACTGGTTGTTGTTTCCCAATATAGTGACATAGTGACTCACTGTGTTCAAGGAATAGCTGAGTAGTTAATGAAATTAGGTGAGTTTATCAACCTTAAATGTGGGAGAAATTATGCCTGCTTTTGCATTGTTACAAAGCCATGATGGAACTTAGGTGAAATGGACTTCAATCTTAAAAAGGTTTCAATAACATTTTACTTTAGGCCAAACAAAAGCTGTTTCTTCTGGAATTCAAGGAAACATCCACTTTAAGTTTAAAAATGACTAATTAAACTAGCTCTGACATCAATTTAACCATGCTTATTTATAATTTTTCAAATAAATTGAACATAATTGAAAAAGAAACCAACTGCTAGGGGTTGAGTTTTTTCTTTTTAAAAAAATGAAACTCAATCATTTTTTATTATCAGAGGACTACACCATAATTAAACTTACAGATCGACCGTTTCTTAGGTAGGTCTCAAAAAACTTTAAATGAGCCTTCTATAGTTAATGTCTAAGTGGAAATGAACAATTCACAATAATTTTTTAAGTTTCTTTTTCAGTGTAAAGAGACAGGGAATCAATGAAGGATACTTAAAGAAACAACTGCTACAAATCTTCTGCTTCTATTATTAGATGTACAAAACTCTCACCAAAACTATTTTTCCTAAGCAAGAAACTAAATAATAAGCACCAATGAGGGAGCTGCATATGAATCAAGAGTTCTCTCCAAAATATTTTTGAAGGAGCACCTTTGCAATTGTCAGTTGTTTTCTATTCTTACTTCATTTTCTTCTCTTTAGTTACACGAACAGCTATTTTGAGATTACTATTTATCTGAGGTATAATGCAGATTCTAGCCTATCTTCATTTTTAGAACCCACATAACAATTAAATTCTCTTGCTGAGAAAATTATTAGGTAGAGAGAAGGAACAATCCTTTACTACATAGATTCTGCTGAATTTAGGAGCCATTTTGTGAGTTGGACAAATTCAAAGGGTTGTAAGCTACCAGTTTACACTTCCAGTGAGAGATGTAGAACCCTACTGAAAGTTATAGATACGACAAAATATTACAATTGGAAGAGATCTTATCCCACAATTTTGTAGATGCAGAGGTAGACAATCAGGGATGAAAAGGGATTTTCCTATGATCATGTGCAAGTTAGTGGCAAAAAATTCGAGTAAGTCTGGATGTTTTTATTCATAGACCAGTGATTTCAGTCACAGAAATCTCTGCAGATAGATCACATTTTTTTTATTGATTAAAAAGTTTATAAAATTTTAGCTAGGAAATAGTAGTTCATGCCTGTAGTCCAAGCTCTTTAAGAGGCAGAGATCAGGAGGATCGCAGTTTGAAGCTAGCCTGGGCAAATAGCACATAAGACCCTCTCTCGAAAACATCCGACACAAAAAAGGGCTGGCAGAGTGACTCAGGTGGCAGAGCACCTGCCTAGTACGTGTAACACCTTGAGTTCAAATCCCAGTGCTGCCAAAAAATATATATATATAAAATTGTGAAGAACTAGAATTTTTAAATATTAATTAAGCACTGTAGTTATTTGTAAATAATACAGTAGCAACACTCTGAGCCAGACTATCCCAATATCTAAAATAATCCTAGTATTTGAGGAAAGCTTACCCACATTTAGGCTAGTTATTTCATTGAGAAAATACACAAGGGGTTTCTATCATGTGACTAGCCCTAGTGTTCCACACCATTCTAAAGTTTAGCATCAGAACCCAGTTGCCTATGGGACACCCACTCTCCTAAATTCCTCAGGTACCTCAAAAGGCCTGACAGAATTTGAGGACATTGACTTGAGCCTTCAAACCTGCCCCTGTCCTGAATTCTTATCACAGGTATGCCCTCAGCAACCCTACAGCTTCCTAACCTGAAAACGTGGGCATTGCCCTGGGAAGCCTTCCTCTCTCCCAATCCTCACGCCCATCTGTCCCCAAGACCAGGACCTTCTCTTCCACCATCTCGTGCAGTCATGAACTTCTCTCCATATTCTCTCTAGAGCTTTAGTCGAGCCTCTGCCAGTCTTGGTGACTGTAACAGCCTGCTCATTAATTTCTGACATTTCTTATCATTCCCTTTCAGATTACTAATCAATGCTTTCTGTTGCTTGAGCAACAGAATATGTATTTACTTAGTTATCAGAACTCTTTCAAGTTCTATGTAAACGAGTGGTTACCATGGGTTCTTGCTTAGGGAACTAATGTTAAGACCATGTTGCTTGGTTCAAGGTCCTGCTTGAGTGTCTCCTATTAACACAGTAAGCACATATTGTTTCCTGAGTTATCATGGGAGATACAAAGAAGAGTATGGCAGGTATACAGTGGCCTTTGAGGCACAGAGTAGGTTTTGATAATTTTCATGAATGGTATTCATTTTCATGAATAAGTTTACTTGGGAAAATGCTTTTTTCCCTTTTCAAAGTGTTCGTTGAGTTCTAAGAAAGGAAGTTGGCGATGGCTCATAAAAGTTAGACAAACAAAGATTCATAAAGGTTCTAAAAATGAATTTCTGGAAAAAGTTCTAGCATGCACCAGTATGAGTTCTAGAAATATGCATGAGATTGCATGTGTGTCTTATTATCTCATTTCTCCCATTCATAACCAAATGCAGTTTTGAACTGCTGCTCCATATAAAGTCTTGATATCAAGACTGCAGCTGACAGCTTTGACTTTTAAAAAATGTCACATGGAGTTCCTGGAGGTTGTAATGGAGGATGAGTTGTTTGTTCTCTTCATTATAATTTTCCTCTCACTAGTTCAGATTGATCCTTTTTTTCCTGATCTCTTATGATACTACTTTTAAAAAACTGCACTTTGATTTTAATTCAAAGAAAGTAAGAATGTAATTAATGACATCTGCAATCACAGACATTTCATAACCCTCCCCTATGAGACAGGCATATGGGCTTACAAAAGAACATTTGTTCTTCAATCAGTAGATTGAAGTCTTTTCTTCCTTTTTTTTTTTTTGGCAGGATGGTAGGGAGGGGTTCTGGTATTAGGGATTGAACTCAGAGCCTTCTGCTTGGTAGTCTAAACTTAAAACACTCTAATTTGTGTGATTCTCATTCAAAACAGAAACTATTTTTAAAAATTCCTATTTGGATACTTAGTCCTCTTACATAGTCCCAATCTCTGCTTTTGCTTTCATCCCTCTCTCTATTCCTAGAGTTGTCTAAATGGCTAACATACCTGGGAAGAGCCTCAAAACTCACCTAAGATTATGCAAGAGAAGGTACTTAGCGAATACCTTTGCTAAGCAAAATAGATCCATAAATTTGTAGGACTTTCAGAATTAGGCATGGATACATATCCTTCTTCCTCATTTTATAGATAATGAAACTGATTTTGAGAAGTAAATCAAACTTAGGTTGCACAGCTAATAAGTACACAAATCAATATTAATATTCAAGCTTATTCTTTTATCAAAAGGGCATTGGGGACAAGAAGGGTGATTGGGGCTTTTTCATTAAAGGTGTGTGTTCTGAAACAGCCTTTAAGTGATACTTTTCCCAAGCCCATATCACCAAATTAAGTCTAAGTTTAAGCAAGTTGGATCTGAGAAGAATGCTTCTATACAGGTCTGATAGTGTGTATAAACATGGTAGGTAGCAATTATTTGAGGGAAACTAGAGGTTGTCTCAAATTTCTTCTCATTAGTTTATGTCATTGTTTCCCACTTTTCACAGTAGTACTATAGCACCTGGGAGAATTGACACATCAAGCAGTTCACTGACGGTTTCATATATTTGTATCAAATAACTAAAAAGGTTCATTACTGTCTTGTTGCCTCTTTCCTTTCTCCCCTGTTTTCTTCTCTGCCTTTTTCCTTTTTTCATTTCTTTGATTTCCTTTCCTTCCTCTCTCATTTCTCCCACTTGTACTTATCAAGTGTTACCATGTGTCAGGCACTGTTATAGTATTTCAAATAGAAAGATTAACAACTCACAGCCTTTGTCCAAAGAAGCTCAAAGTCCAGTGGAGAAGGCTGATATATAATCATGTGTTTGCCTGCTTCATGATTGCAGTGTGAGAAGTGTGAAGATACAGCTCTACACACGGCAATATGGGAACCTAGAGGAGGGGAAAGCCAACAGTGGAGCTGGATAGAAGGAAGCTGAAAATGGCGAGAAAAGGCTTCTCTGTGTGTGAAAAAGAAATAAAATTGGAGTAAATGGGAAGGACAGAGACCAGAACACATATGAAGTAATTAGATGAGTCAGAAATAGAAGTGATTCAGAGAACTGGATTATAGGTAGGTAAGGGAATGGTAGAGGACAATATTCAAAAGAAGGGCTTTCAATGTCTGCCAATGAGTTTAAAATTTACCTTCTAATTATGGGGGGATGGGAACATTGGCATGTAATGACAGCTATAATAGTTGTAAGCATACTGAGTATTTTTTGATGCTATAAACACTGTTCTTATTACTTACAGGCATTATAGCACCTAATTTTTTTTTTTTACCACAACCTTATGTGGCAAGTACTAACATGATTCCCATTTTACAGAAAGAGAACCATTTTGGTACTGTGGCTTAGAAACTTAACCTAGGTAACTGGGGTTTAATTAAGAGTTATAGCTGAGATTTAATTCTAGGCAGCCTAACTTAGAATTGAGTACTGCATAACAGTTGTTCAGAGTGAACAAGGGACAGTGGGGCAAATCCAGTCCACCACCTGCTTTTATGTGGCCCTTAAGAAAGGTTTTCACATGACTGAAAAAAATCAGAAGAAAAATAATATTTTGTGACGTGAAAATTATTTGGGCTTCAAATTTCAGTGTCTATAAATAAAGTTTGTTTGGAATATAACCACGTCTATTCAGTTCTATAGTGTCTGTGGATATCTTGACACTCTAAGACTAAGTTAAATAGCTGTGATAAAGACTATATATAACCCACAAAATCAAAATAGCTATATATGACTCTTTATAAAAAAAAAAATCGCAGACCCTTGCCACAGTGGATACAATGCTGAGAGAAAACCTAGACACAGACAGGTTGGGAAGTGAGAAATAACAAATGATCTTCATTCAAGTGAGCTTGGTGCAGAGCAAAGGTCATGGCCATACTTAGCTGCTCCACTATAGTGGGGGGACCTTGGAGAGAGCTTGGAGAGAGCTTAGTGAGACCCCAGCATTTAGCCTGGGCCCTAACATGTAATGGGACTTGAATAAACATTATGAATGAATATCTAGATAGTGGTGGGACATGTGTAGGCTTGACTCTATTAACATATTTAATGCCACAGACTAGAGAATTACTACCTCTACAGCTCCAGCTGCACACACTTTTCCTGTGAGTCTCCCTCTTCATGGGCTATGTCTATGTAGACGAAACTAAAGAATTTCAGAGTTAGAGAGAAAGAGAGTTTTAGAAGTAGAAAGAATAAAAGAAAACTCAATCAGTCTCCAGAGTTCAGAGACTGATCAAAGGTCCGGTAGCTAGGAAGTGAAGGATCTGAGACCCTTTCACCCTACTTTTCCTGGTGGAGTTTCAAGACAAGATGAAGTTTATGTATCCATCTCAAAACTCCTTCACATGTTAGGAAATGCTTTAATACTTTGAATAAACTCACAGTTCTTCTAGCACTAAAGGAGCATAACACGAAAGTTCTGTCTGGGAAAAATAATCACCATCTCTGTAGCATAATTATAAACACAATTTCAATCTTTCCTCCTACAAGAAGGAGGAGCTCCTCCATTTAATCATTCATTTTATAGGTATGTTCTGGAGCTTGTTCCAGGTACTAGTGATTAAGATAACAAACCCTGTCACTTTGCCTAAGACTTTTCTGATTTTAAGCCCAAGGTCCTACATCCCAGGAACTCCCTCCATCTGGGCAAACCAAGATGATGACTCACCTTACCAGGATAGAGCCACAAACAAGATGAAGTCAGTCTCTGAACTTAGGGACTTTTCAGTCTAATGGGAAATACACTGAACATACAATTTTAAAAATAAATTATTTTGTGGTACTGGGGATTAAATCAGGGCCTCATGCATGTCAGGCAAGTGCTCTACTACTGAGCTACATCCCCAGCCCCAACCCCCATATACTTTTACTTAGTTACAGTTATTTTATTTTATTTATAATTTTATAGTATTTTATTTATTATGTGCAATATTTTATTTAGTTGCAAATCCCATAAAGAAAGATAGCTTTATATGTTAAAGAATGATTCCCCTAAGGTAACACTTACCTTAAGGGCAAGTATGTGCTAATCAAAGAAGAAGGAGGAGCAAGAGGAGACAGTGGAGTCTAGCATCATGATCATGTCTTTAAGAAACAGACAGGGGGCCAGCTGATGCCTGCTATGGAAGCTCATGTTAAGGGTTTTTAACTTTATAAGAGCAGAAGGAAGTCACTGAAGTATTCTTAGAACTGACTTTAGCTTTTTTTTTTTTAATGTATTCTGGGTACTGTAGTAGTATAGAGAGTGTTTATGGTCTAGCAGTGAGAAAGCAATTGCCATAGACAAGTGAATTTAGCCAGAGAGACAAAGTCACATGTCTTAGGACTCACTTAAGAGAGATGAGAGAAACAGAACTGATGGGATTTTCTTGGTTGACTGGAAGCCAAGTGTAAATGCAGGATGTCATCCATTAACTGAGTTTACTGAGTCACTGAACACCAGGGGATAAGGTAACAGTTCAGTTTGGGCAACAATGACTTTAAGTTGCTTCTAATAGCCCATGGTAGGCCCCAAGCAGGCAGTAACTCTGTGTGTGCTCAGAATGCAGAGGAAAGCATAGAGGTAAAAATAAAAAGTTGAGGACTATCAAATTTTAACCACCTTCAAATATTGTCAGGGGATCGTAATGGTCCTTATAGTTGTAAAGAATGATACAAGAAGAGCGCTTAAACTGAGGTGACTTAATTTTGTTATTGTTTTTGTTTTCTAGGTAGATGTAATGGGCAAATGTAAGGGTATTTGCCAGAGTGATTGTTGTGCAGACCTGCCCATGGAATCTAATTCAGCGAGGTAAGGGTGGAAAAGGAAAAAGGGAGTAAAAGAGGGAGGCATTATTAAGCCCATTGTTATGAAGGAAGAACTGCAATAATGAATGGTTGAATAAGTGAATGACCTCAAAGGTTAAGAGAAACCTCACCCTTGAGCATGATCCCAGAGCTAAGAAGAGAGAGGGACTCTCCAGAGCTGTGCTTCCAGATGGTAACTGGCTCCTGGGATCCCTCCGGCTTTCTCGTGATGGGTATATGTCTAATTGAGAGACCTGTAAAAAAAATTCTAAATATTCTAATAT
The DNA here is from genome assembly GCF_047511655.1 of Castor canadensis. NCBI lineage: Eukaryota > Metazoa > Chordata > Mammalia > Rodentia > Castoridae > Castor > Castor canadensis. The sequence goes on along the minus strand of NC_133388.1, from coordinate 148,223,035 downwards.
TTTACAATGTCCTGCAACATCTTAGTAGTTGTTTGGTTTACATAATAAAAGAATGAGCAAATGATCCATTGGTTTTAGAATCTTCTGTTTCCATAGTGAAGAGTGAAAACTCTTTAGAAACTTACTCTATCATTGCTGATTCTGATGGAGCTATTCTGAACCTTTTAACATTTTAAGCTTCCATCTGGATTAAAAATTAACTTTTAATAAGCAGTCCTTTTTTTTCTGAGACAGAATTTTGCTATGTAGCCAAGAGTGTCCTTGAATTCAGATCCTCCTGCTTCAGCCTCTCATGGCAGTGCTCTTAATTAAGTACACTCTGATCTGTGATTATCTATCTTTAACCTAATATTCATAACTGCTTTATTCCAGTGATCACGGTTTTACAAATTGTGTTTGCCAGAAGGTAGCCATTACTGTATAAGTACCCAGCTTTGTTTTATTCACCCATTTCCTTCAATGTCAGCCTTCTTATTTAGAGATGCCTGCTTCCTTAACTGAGTTTCTTAGGTCAGGGCTGATAAAACCTGGCCTAGTGATTCAGCTGACTAGATCATCTCTCTGTGTGACCTCCAACAACATCATTGCAATAAAAGAAAGTTGACACTTACAAAGATTCCTTATGCAAGTCCTGGGTGGGGAGGAAACCAAATGAACAAAAGGAACAGCATTCCTTTTGATATTTCCATAAGCTACTTCCTTCATTCCGCAAAATGGCCAGTTCAGAGATTGCTCTCATTATTTGATAACTAGAGGATGCAGAACCTTGAGAGTATGTCAGGTTTTATCCATGGACATAAAAGTTAAAATTAAGAATGGCAGATTCTGAGTTGGAGCTTTCCTGTGCTCTGCAGTCCCTGTGCATATTTTGCATATCTTGTTTACCCCTGAGGGTGAAGTGGTTCAGCTGGTCAGCCAGCACCACCAGGACATCAGAGTTTGAATTGCTCTGGGCTTGAATTTAGGTGACATTCTCTCCTTGGCCTAATAACAGATAGGCCAGAAGCTACAATCAAGAGTTTCTGCTTCTTTTGCTTACTCCATTTACTTTAAGGTTTGTGGAGAAGCTAGACAGTCTTCTATTTAGAAATGCCTAGTGTTAATGTAAGCTGCCTCATTCTTTACTTATGGTGCTATTTTACAAAAAAGAAAGATTTGGGTATTGTTTCCCAGATGAATAATGTAACCTTTAACCCTTGTACTGGATCAAGTCTAGATTTGTTTAAGTTTCATGTATTTGCTTGATTTTTCAAAAATATGTTTGTGTAATCATTAAGCCTCAGATTCCACATTCTACTGCTTGTTTTGTAAAGTGAACAACAAATGCAATTAGTGTTGTGTTTGCCCAGGGAAGAAAGGATAGAGTCAGGACCCTGGGACCAAGATCCCTGGAACTCATTGTGATCTTTCAGTCAGGCTCAAATATCCTGCTCTGCCTAAACAGTCCCGTGTGCTTTTTTAAAGGAATCTGACACTGCTCACAAAAATTTAGAAATGTTACGTGCCAGTTTCAAATGTTGCAGGCCGATGCTGAGGGTCCTTGCCTTCACAGGCCAGGGAACTGGCTCATGAGGCAGTTGATTAATTGTAAGCCGAAGCCGGTATATAAAGTAAGACTTATTAGAGAGAAAGGAAAGGATACAGCTGGAGCAGTGCAGCAGAGCCTGGAAGCCGGTAGCTTGCTGCTCAGGTGCAGGCTGGGGCTTTTATGGACGTTCTAACTCTGGGTTAGGTAGACTTTTTCAAGAGCTTTCTTAGATGAACAGGACTATTTGGCCCTTATTGGGGGAGGGGAAACTATCTTGAGAGCATTTTGCTCATCAGCACCATGGCAGATCTAGAGACCTTGCATCTCCTCTTCAGGGTGCAGGAATGCAGGTTTATAACTCCTTCTCAGGAAGGAGGAATGCAGGTTTACAACTATGCAGGAATCATAGTGCTCTCCACGGGGGATGGGATACTCACTCATCTGACTTAGGTCTCCATACCCAACAGAACTGTTTCTGCAAATAGCCTTCAGAACACTTCATAAGCTATTTAAGACAATATGGCTTATTAACTGGGTATTACTGTGCTGATTTTATTAAAAACAAAACAAAATAATACAACCCCCTGCTATTTTCCTGTTTAGTATCCCACATTAATTATAATTAACTCTTAATGAATTTTGAGACCCTCCACAATACCTAGTCCTTCCCCAGAGTAATGACTTGCCACTGGTGAAGATAATTGGCACATTAAAGTGTGGGGGGGGAGTGGGTAGGTATAACCCCTGAAATTTGAAGATAGAAGTTGAGTGTCTATGTCCTTACAGTTAAGATGTTGATTTTATGGAAGTTGTGAACTTGTTTTAGTGTCAATTTCTTCATCTGTGAAACAGCAGTTACCAGTTATCTTTCCATGAATGCATTGATCAGGGTACTGTTAGCAGTGTGCTCCCTGCACATAAAATCATCACTGCCCTGCTTCTTAGCAGGACTGGATTAAACAGTGTTTCTGCACTGGCTCCAAGAATGAAAGGTGTTATATAAATGACACACTTCACGTTTGCAAAACAAATGAAACAGCCCTTCCAGAAATATTTGATTATTGGTAGTTTCACCAGAGTAAATATTTGGTTTTCCAAAGTGCCTGAAACTGTGAATATTTATCAAATAGATGAGTTTTTGAGTTTGAAGACTGCAGGAGAAAATCAATAGCCTTACTCATGCTCTGGTGGAGAATATAAATAAACGAATGAATGGATATTGGTAAAATGTACCTCTAGGTGAAGAAGCTGACATTATTTAACACTTGAATTTCATTCCTTAAGAAAACTTATAGTTGAGGTTTGATTTCCTAGAGAGAAAAATTCCAATGAATAGTTTCATAAAGAAAATGGAAGAAGAAAACCTTGTGTGATTCTCTATCCAGGCCTGACCATTGACTCTTGGCTTCATTGGATGATAGAAAACCAGAGCTTCATTTATTACTCCAATAGTCACTTCACTGAGTCCTTTGATGCTGGGGTGTATCATGAATGAGACATTCTCACAGCCTTTGTGAGGCTCACATTTGTACTTTGCAACTTTCACCAATCCAAAGGCTCCTGGTGGGTAGGTAATCACAACCAGTTGCAGGGCTGGATCCCACATACACCAGTTATTTCTGCAATAGGATTATCTTACTGTTATGTATTGTTAGGAAAAGTCTACACAGGTAAACAGCGAGTGAATTCCTTACTTGGATGACTGAGACCAGGCCACAAGAATTTATGAACAGCCTAAAATACTACTCACTATCATTTCTCAATATTAATAATCATATACATTAGTATAGTATCTTAGGCATTATCTTAATTTAACTTATAAAAGCTATGGCTTAGACAGCCTACTAAGCATAGTTTAGGGATGATATAGTCAAGGTAGGACTTCAGGTCTCCTAATTTCCAGCCCAAACACATTCAAACACAGCATGATATTTCTCTTTGAACATCTTCTTTTCCTTTCATTTCTGTTAAAAATTCAATTCATAAGCTTTACTTTAGTATATGGTAGAGAAGGAAAAAGTGTTCATTCCATTTACTAGGATTTTGCTGGGAAATATGAGGCAGACTAGATTTAGACAGCAGATTACTTCGTTGGTGTATTAATGGATATGGCAGCCATCAAGAGGTCATCACTGTTATTGATTAAATCATGGCAACATCCAGAAATTCTTTATTGATTTTTGTGGTAATAGTGACAAATATGTTTTATGTATGCATACAATAAACATTTTCTTTATTGAGACACCTGAGAGAATTGGTGTGATTTATTTATTCCAGTGCACTAATCAATATGATTAAGAACAGATTCTTATAAAGATGGTTTTATGTAATTAGGCTTAGTCACTGAGGCCACATGTAGACCAGCATCAACAAGCAAGATGAGTTTCATGTTAATGATGTTTAAGGAGATGACATATTATAGAGCAGACTGATGTAAAAGTTGCCTGAGTATTGACTTTGTAAAGGACATTGAGCCATTCAGTTAAACTCTATTGAAACTTCATTCCAAGTGGTCAGTCTAAACTTCCAGGGATGCTCTGAAGATAAGTAAAGTAGCATGTTCTTTGTTTTAACCAGAGAGTTTGAAGTTGGAAAGACCAGCGTGGATCCTAACTTCCATCTTTGTCAGCTGTGCACCTCATACAAATTCTTCCTTCACATTTCTACACCTCAGTTGTGTCATTTGTGATATAAAAATAATGCCTTCAGCATAAGCAGGATTAAATGAGATATTATTTGCAAAGCAGTATAACTACACATAGTTATCATTCAGTGAATAAAAATTTTTAGAGTTATAGAAGCAAAGCTATTATATGCTGACAAGTGAATTCTCAGAATTTGTTCTAGTAGGAAAGAAAGAAATGTAAATGTTCTAGTGGTGTGTGCACTCTAAAACAGAGTCCAAATAAACAAATTCTACATCTGAATATCAGATCAGATCTCAAAATGAGGCTAAGAATGGGCAATGAGTGAGTCCTGTCCTTCAGAAGTCCTGCGTCCCCAGGCATTAGGCATTACCTATTCCTGACAAAGGGAACTATGTATCTGTATTCACAGGATATCACACCCAGCCTAATCCGAAGTGGAATCAGTTCTGGGAAACATGATACAATCCTACCAAAAAATTTTGCTTAAGGGATGAAGCAGTCTGCTGGGAAACTTCTTCAAATGTGAGGGTCAATGCACTTGGTCTAGTTATACTTCCACTCATGGCCATGGGTGAGAGAGGTCAGTCTGGTGGTGGTTAGTGGTGTAGATGGGATCCCTTCCTCGTGGGAATTTAAAGTATAGCAATCTCTCTACAATCCACAATTTCACTTTCCGTACTTTCGATGGGTCACCATTGTCAACCATGTTCTGAAAGTAGCAAATAGAAAGTTCCAGAAATAAACAATTCCTATGTTAAATGGTGCACTACGATAAATGACATGATGAAATTTCATGCCACCCTGCTCTATATTGCCAGGAACGTGAATCATCCCTTGGTCCAGCACACTGTATACACTCTTGTTAGTCACCTAGTACTGTCTGAGTTATCAACGTACTGTCACTGTATTGCAGTACTTGTGTATTTAAGTAAATCTTATTTTGTGCCCTCAAGCACAAAAGCAGTGATGATGGCAATGTGGATATACCAAAGAGAAGTCAATAAGGTATTTCTTTTATGTAAAAAGGTGGAGCAAGTTCTCAAAAAGAAAAGGAAAAAAAATCATATGCTGAGATTGCTAAGAACTATGGTAAGAACAAATCTTAACCCATGAAATTGTGAAGAAGAAAAAAGAAATTTGTGTTAGTTTTGCTGTTGTACTTCAAACTGGAAATGTTACGATCACAGTGTGTGGTAAGTTCTTAAAAGGTATTAAATTTAAGCATATATGTAAGGAAAATAACAGTGTAGAGGGCTCATATCATGTATGGTTTCAGACATTCAAAGGGACACTAGTGGAGTCTAAAAGAGCTATTGGCCCCATACTCTTTGGGTTGGAACTTTGCCTTTCTTGATTCCTATCTGGTTTACCCTGGGCAAGTCACCAGTGTTACTATTCTATTTCAGTGTAGCAAATTGCCACAAATTTAGCACCTTAACACAGCATCGTTCATTAGCCCACAGTTCCATGGTCAGAAGTCCAGGATGGCATCATCGGGTTCTCTGATCCCTGGGTTGCTCAGAGCTGAAGTCAAAGTGTCAGGTGTGCTGGCTTCTTATATGCAGGCTTTGGGAAAGTATCTACTTCCTAGTGTATTCACATTGTTGGCACAATCCTGCTTCTGGGGCTGTATGTCTGAGGTACCATTTTATCACTTTCAACCATGAAACCAGTCTTTTCTTTGAAGCCACTCATATTCTGTGTTACATGTCCCCTTCCACATTCATAGCTAACACACCATGTGGAGTCTTTTCTCATGCTTCAAATCTCTTTGAGTCTCCTGCTGCCAACAGAAGAAAACACTCAGCTTTTAAAGAACTCATCTGATTGGATCACACCTACCTCATTGACAGTTCAGTCTTCAGGGAAATTGATTTAGAATTTTAAATACATCACCAAAATTCCACCCTCACAGCACTTGTGTTTGTTAAATTAACCAGCAGATGGGAATCTTGGAGGTTTCTCTGTGTGTCTTAGTCTCCTATAATCCTGGGGTCATAATTGTGCCTGTCATAAAGCTATTGTGAGGATGAAAAATATAATGTATATAAAGAGCTTAGAGCAGTAGAAAGAATTGTTAGGTGTTTAGTATTAGTTCTGAGGCCAGTGGTCCTGATCGTGGGAGTGATATACAGGTGACTTCATGGTAGATCCTGTAGTGAGTAGCAATGCCTATAGAAGTGGTGTCAATGACCAGGAAGAGAAAGATGCTCCTGGGGAGGATATGAGGATGTGGCAGCACCAAGCAGATGAATGAGACAGAAAAGGAAAAAAAAAAAAAAAAAAAAAAAACCAAAAAAACAAAAGAAAGAAGGAAAGAAGGGAGGGAGGGAGGGAGACCACTGGCAACTGACCATACTTATTCCTTAGCACATCAGAGACATTTTCAGTGGACTCCCAGAAAAGATCAGCCCTCACCACGTGTAAAGAATCCCTTGAGAGCTTTTCAAAAACACTTACCTGAGCTTTACCCCATACCAATTGAATTAAAATTTCAGGTCTGTGTCTAAATAGATCTTTAAGAGCTTCTGAACTACTCTAATATACTAGGAGGATTTAAAACTGCAGGGATAAAAAGAACTAGGAAAACAAAAAGTACTCCTGAACAGACTAAAGAACTGTTATTCCTTCAGGATCACACTTTCTATGGTAGAATATGAAGCCATCCATTTGGAAGTCAAATCTTTTTTTCTTTTGGACAGAAAGTGTCATGGCTGCCAAGGGGACAAATGGAAGTGTTTTGTCTGGCTTTCTCCAGGCTGTGTGGCAGGGTGATAGCCCCAGAAGTGCACATAAGAGTAGGGAACTGTGATGAGAAAGAACAGACTACAGTGGGAGCACCAGCAGCAAAGGGACCCTCCCCTCTCCCCCAACCTCCACTGCTAGTTCCACACTGGTCAGCCAGCTTCTTGGTATCAGGGGAATTGGGCCAGGCAGCTCTGGGTGCTGCTGGGGATGTGAATAACAAATCTGGTGGGTCTGGAGCAGATTCCACTGTGGTTGTCACTGAAGCTTTGGTTTTTGCCTGTAACTACCCTGGTCTAAGGAAATAAAGACAATTCGTTGGGGTTAGGTTTGTTGGATTTTCATCAGCAGACTTGTCTCAGCTGGCATTAAGGCTGAGTTAGGGCCCTTGGCCATATACCAACTGGGTGAAGTAGAAAAGACAGCTAGATGTGGGTTGAATATGGGTTAAGAACAAGAAAGTCACTCAGGATTTCCCCTTGGCTACTGCTGATCCATAGGGAAGACAGTCCATTTAATGAAGTGCTTACGATATATTAAACATGCAGATTTTTAAACATGTCTTTCTTTCAGAATTGTCTTCTAATTTCTCTACAAACTACTTGATATGACTTAGAATTGAAAAAGAGTATATTTATTCATTAACTTTACACCTTTCCCCCTCAAAAATAATTTAAAATAATTTACTGTTCCATTTATAAATTTTTGGTCAATTAAAAATATTAAATCTTGATAACAAACCACTTTTACTTACATAGTTTTCTAGTGAAAATTTAACTTTTAAGTATGCCCTTGAATGAAAATATTGCCATTACAATTTCATAAAGTGCTTTTAATATTTTTCTTTAAGCACTTTCCTAAAAGGTCCATTTCCTGGCACATTATACCACCCTACTTGATTTCAGGTCCTTGACTGACCAAGATATTGGTGAGAAAAGTTGCATGAATCTGGGACCTTGGGCAATTTCAGTTCTCTTCACAGTGAAGTCAAAACTGGAGGCAACCATTTAACGTTCTTTCCCATCTTTGAATTTTTTTTTTTTTTTATTGTGCCAGCTTGACATGCCTTTCTTAGGGCTCAATGCTGATGTGAGTTGTTAAAGATAAAACTAGTAGACTGATCAAATGGAAAAACAGATTATAAGCTTCAGAGACTCGTCAATCCAAAACTCAAAATGAAAGTAATTTTGGGCCAGAGGGCAAAAGACCTAATTGGTTCCTGAAACAGAACACTTTTGGTTTCTAGACATCCAACAGAACAGAAAACAATTTTTATTCCTTTTTAAAGAAGTATCTCTGCACTTAAGGGCTCATCTAAACAGTCCCGAAACAAAGCAGATGGGAATATAGTAAATAGGTAATTGCAGCAGATACATTCTCAAATCTAAATTGCATCCAAAGTTGAAGTATGTATGTTTTCTAAGTCATGTGGGAAAACAATTGGTCAGTATTATACTTCTAATGTATTGATTTAGCCTTATTTTTTATTGGATTAAATTAATTTTTAACTTTTAATATTATTCATCCAAAAAGCATTTTTAAATACTTTAAAAGTAACATCATAGAACAGGGGTGTTGTATGCTCTGTGGTCAAGCACAGACTGCTGAGATGGGCATTGGCCCAGGGCAGAGAGCAGAGGGAGGCTAAAATTCACTGTATGCTGGGCCCAGCCACCTTTCCACCAGCATCTCTGGCTTTAAGATGACTGACCTATGGCTTTGTACAAAATGAATTAATGAATTAAATGGTTGGGTCTGTAATTTAGTGAAGCTATTCCAAATTTTTTTGTCATTCTAAAAATGCAAATTTGCCTGAGAATACTGAAGTCCCAGCAAGAAAAGGCCAGTGCTATTTTAAGATTGTCTCTGAAGAATGTCCTAGAGAAGGGAGGGAGGAAAATGTAGGTAGACACATCTGGGATGCTATTTTCAGGCTCCTGGATTCCAGAAACACCGAAAAGCTGGAAAGAGACCAGAAGTGTGATAGGAAACGATTTATGAGTGAAATCAGGGAGAAGAGCTATAAGAATGACTGTACAAGATGTAACTGAGAACTTGAAAACCATGGACAAGAACAGGCAGGAAAGAAACAGTCCTCTGTGTCCCTGTATGGGAGTACACATTTTATAAGAACTAGAGCTTTGTTATGTAAACAAGACACTGGTCACATCAGGACTGAATGATTCCAAGTGCTTGAGGCCTGTGGAGCAGAAATCCTGGAGATGGACCAGCAGCTCTCAGTTCTAGCTGTGTATTAGCTTCTTGTAGGGACCTTATTCCCAGGCTCACTGCAAGAAGGGCTGGAAATATTGTAAATATCTTTCTATATTACAATAATATCAGTAGGTTACATGAAAACAGCTTTAAAAGGAACATTCAGGTCACAGATACTTTTAAATGACAGCATGCTATTATAAGGACAATCTTAGTTAAATGGTTAAAGAAGGAAACTTTATTTTAGTTGGAAACTATCCAATTAGTAGTAATGAAATAATTTCTTGTATTGTCTTTTAATAATGATTATTTAAGCAAAACTATGGAGACCACTGTACCCCATGTATCCGCACTCAGTAACTTTAACGGTTATGAACATCACTTGTGAAATGTATTGACATGCAGACTCTGATCCTGTAGGTTTGGTTGGGGCTCAAGATTCTGGTTTTTATTTTTTGGTTTTGGTGGGACTGGGTTTGAATTTAGGAATTGCAGGTGCTTGCAAAGCAGGCGCTCTATCTTTAGTCCATTTTGCTCTGGTTATTTTGAAGATGAGCTCTTGCAAACTATCTGCCCAGAATGGCTTCGCACCAAGATTTCAGCCTCCCAAATAGCTAGAATTACAGTGTGAGCCACTGGCACCCAGTTGAGATTCTGAGTTCTTAAAGAACTCTCAGTGAGGCGAAAACTTCAGGGTAGGCACGCACAGAGACAAGGGACTCTGGAGTACTTTAAGAGGCGACTTCTTATGTTCTCAGACCTGGAAGATGTCCAGAAATGGTAACTGTGTGAGAGGTGGTATATTCACTTCCTATCTAGGAGGGTGGAGTTGAAAAGAGAAAGATTCCTCTAGTACATCATTAATGACTCAACATTTACCTTAAAATACATGAGGACAGCACTTGTTAATTAAATTAAGGAAATTTCAAAGAGTCAATTTATGTGCTTTAAAATCTTGTCTCGAAGCAAAACACTAAATGCCATAAACAAACTATGAGCACACACAGAAAAAGCAGCAGTTTCTTTCATGCTAAGAAAATAACGAGCCTGATGATTCCGGGTGTTTTTGTTTTCTGCAACAACAGTTCCTGGTCTGCAACCATTACTAACATAAAGCAGCATGTGTGTGACCCAGAAGTTAAAGATCCCACTGAGAGGGGTAAGGGTGGCCATAAACAAATGAACTTGAAGATAACATCTTAGAGATGTTTCTGACCATACACAATCCCTCAAGCTGTTGCACATGTTCTTTGGGAAATGTTTTCTTATTTCCTTGACACAAAGTGAAGTGAGTTCAATAAACATATATATCTACCTTCTCAATAAGAAATATACCACATACCCAATGATTTTTTCACTACCAATTTGACTCTAAGTAAAAGTTACTTTAAATTTGCAATTACTGGTCAGTTTCTAGTTTAAGTTATATGTGTACATTTTCCTGTCAGGGTTGGATTTTTTAAATCTTTAAAGTGTCTACAAAATGACTGTGTAAAGCTCTCAAACGCTCATAAATTTTTGGCCCAGGGAACAGACTAGTTTCAAACTCCAATTATTTCAATCCATGTCTACTGTGCTCAAAAATAACATTAAGATGCTCTTAGAAGTCAATGGGACTAGAATAAGAGGATGGGAGACAGCACAGAAGCAAAGAATGTTTGATAAACTGGCAGACATTAAAGAGGAAGTAACAAACTTTTCCTAATGGGTATTTTTTTTTCTAATTGTATTCTCAAATAATCGTATTTCAAAAGTCACATGAATGTTTTCAAAGGATAAGAGAAACTGCCTTAGACTTGAAGCTTGTACTCTTTCAAAATTCTCTTCCTAAAATGGTTAAAATAAGCCAGGCACACTGGTTCATGCCTCTTGTCCTAGCTACTTGAGAGGTTATAGATTGAGGCCAGCCTGGACAAAAAGTTAGTAAGACCCCATCTCAACCAATAAAAGCTGGGTGTAGTGTTTCATACCTGTCATCCCGGCTCTGCAGGGAGCGTAAATAGCTCGGAGCATTGCTGTCTAGGTTGGTCCTGGCGTAAACCTGAGTCCCTGTTCAAAAAATACCTAAAGCATAAAGGGCTGAGAGTGTGTCTCAAGTGGTATAGAGCCTGTCTAGCAAGAATGAGGCCCTGGGTTCCAACCCCAATACTGGCCCCCTCCAAAAGAGTAAAATAAATGCCTTACTTTTTCTATAGTACTGTCCCAGTCAATCTGCCTCTCAATGATCTGAAAATGTTTGTATATCTGTGCCATTCAATATGACAATCACCAGTCACATGTGACTACTGAACACTTGAAATGTACCTTATCCAAATTAAGGTGTGATTTATAACAACAAATTCCCAATTTCCAAGACGTAGCATAAAGAAGTTTGGAAAAATGTCCTATTAAAAATTTTATTATTGATTTTATGCTAAAATAATAATAATATATTAGATATATTTGCTTTAATAACATTATTAAAATTAATTCTGCCTTTTGCTTTTATCTTTTTTAAAGGTAGCTATTGAAATTGGTTAACATTCAATTTCTATTGGACAGTGCTATTGTATAGTATAATTCTATACCTCTAGATTGCTCATTTTGTTTTGAAATACTATTTAATTTATTGGATATTCTCTACATCCCAAACTAAATACTTTACCCATATTAATATACTTGATTTAATTGTATTCACTTGACAAATGAGGATATTAAACTTACAGAAAATGTGCTAAAGTCATACTACTAGTAAGCAGGAGAGCACATCTATCTGAATCTAAAATCCGTTCCCTTATCCAAGGTATTACCAGTGAGGTGAGACAGGCATTCTCCTTAGGTACAAATTTAAGGGGCACTAAAAATATTCAGTATTTTAGATATGTAATATTTTAAATTAAATTAGAAAGAAATCTCTGATGAACCAAGTGTCAAAATTTTAAATAAAAACAGGCTTTGATCCTGCCCTCACATGATGCAGACTCATCCCAGCCTAGTCCTGGCCCTGGCTATTCACCTGACTATTCACATCTATATGATTTACCTTTTCTAATGTTGTTGGCTTTTGAAGTATGATCTCTCAACTCCTTACTGCATGGCTGCTCCAGACAGTGCCTGGGCCTGCCTGGTGGAGAGCTAAACACTCAGAAATACAAACAGCAAGAGAACTAAAAGGAAGCATACTGAAATTAGATTTTCTCTGTGTAGTAGGAAATCCGATCGACAGATATCTGATAGGTAGCGAGCTAGCTAGCTAGATAATACTGTAGTTATATCTATATCTATCTAAAAGATATAGATATATAAAGAGATTTACAATTAAATACAGACAAAAAATTTTGCTGAATAAATTCTAGATTCCATTCTAAACTACAGAGCCTGCACATCTCACTGAGAAAAGTACTCAAAATAGCAATCTCACCCAAGGAATTAAAAGCCTCTCATAGCCAAACAATAAATCAAACACTGCTGGGAAATCCTCACCTGTCCATTTAATTCCCATTGTTCATCATATGAGTCACAGGGTGGACCTTTAAAAACAGGCCCTTTCCAAACACCTGTTGTATGATATGGGCCTGTAATAAAGGCTACAGGTGCCCAATTATTCCTCGTATTAGAGGTTCTCAACCCATGGGGCTAAGCAGATATCTGGTGGTACTTTTGTATCCTGCTTCCCTCCTCAAATATACAAATCTCCCATAGTTTCTAGTTCTCTTCTCAGCTAAGCTGCTTGAAAAAATAAGCAACCCTGTGATTCTCCTTCCTTTCTTCATTCAATTCACTCCCATCTAACACCCTCCTCTTCCCCCATGCTGAAACTGCTTTTTTCCTGACGTTGCATAACAAATCTAATGGACAGTTTATGTCCTGCATCTTTCCTGACCCCTTAGCTACTTTCCACAACTTTGACACTGGCTTCCTTTAATACTTGTTCCTTGACTTTCCAGATTCCTTTTTCTTAGTTTTCCTCCACATTCTCTGATGTGTCTTCTGAATTCCCTTCAAAGGAGGTCTTGTGGTGGAAGTACCCTTTCAGTCTCCCTGCCCTAACCATCCCCTGTCACCAATGTCCTCTTAACCTTCAGCATGTAGATACCCATTCACCTTTTAAAAAGTCTTAACCCTTCTATGGGTTTGGTATTGCTCCCCTGTGGTCTATTTCCCTTCCTTAAATTCGAATCATTCAACAAAACAATTATAAGCCATTGTTTTGAGAATTGTATTAGGAATCAAATAGAGGGCCCTGCTCCTTCTAAGCAATTCTACCATTGAGCTTCATCTTCAGCCCACTATCATAGATTTTTTTACTAAAATTTTCTGATTTCTTTGTTCTCCCAGTTAAACCTTGTCTTTCTCATATCCTACTGTATCCCTCTTGTCTGGAGGGGAAACTGGCATGTAACAGTGCATATTAATATGGTTTTGGCTCCAATTCTAAATAATCACCTACATAAAGAAGAAATTGTCACATAACTGGAGGTCCAGTGTAGAGCCTTCCATGGTCCCATGATGCCAGAAGGAACTAAAAGTCTTTAGGTCACCCTTTAGATGACCTTTAGCCTAAGGTAGGCAGATGCCATTCAAGGACACAGTATGGCTGGTGGTGGGAATCAAGAGAAAGTAGATGCCTTGTTCAGGAAGGAGTTCCTGTCCTTTTTTATCCTGTACATCTAATTCACAATGGATAAGGAGCAATAATAGCTGAGTTAGTCATTGTATTTGCAGGGGGCAAGAGGGAGGAACACCCATTTGGAGTACTGTACCCAGAGGTTAACAAATTCCTGGGATAGATTATACACAATGCTAAATAGATTTAATACATTATGTATTAACATATGATATGATTACAGAGACCACACCTACCCAGTTTAAGCAAAAAAAAAAAAACAAAAAAAACCTGTGAGATTTCCCCAAGTATGAATCTCTTCTTTCCTTTAAGTCTAGCCCTTTAGAGGTAAGTTTTCAACCTTTTCTCCAAGAAAAGCCCTTTCTCCTACAGCCTCCATTCTTCTTTTATACTTATCAATTCCTGGGACAGTCCCCTCTGAATCCCTAAGAAATCCAGGTTTTATGATTTTTTTTTTGGTCTTTTTTTTTTCTGTGTGGTTCTCTCTCTCTCTCTCTCTCTCTCTCTCTCTCTCTGTGTGTGTGTATCTGTATATATGTCTATATATACATGATATACATGCACAGATATATATATATACATATATATATATATGCATATATATAAAACCTCAGAATAATCTTGAAACTCTGTTTTTAGATAGATGGTCCTTCTCAATACCTTTAGTTTCTTCTGACCTATTCACATTGCCCAAACTCCATTCCAGAAACATTAAAGGCAAGCTAGTTCCCTTCCTTTGTGGTACAACCATCTAGATGTTTCCTAGCTTTGATATTACCCTTCCCCTTGCTTCTGTTTCAAATCCGGCTTTCCTTGCCTTTGGCTTCTCTACTATTTTTAGCTCAATGCTTATCCTTTGGATTTGTCAGTCACACTTATCCCAGATCAAGCCCTCAGCATTTTCTCAAAGCTTTGCTTGAACTCTGCCCTAGCTGGTTCTGTCCTTCACTGGTTGGGCTCTCTCTTGGGCTCTGGGATATTACTTCCTGTTAGGACCCGGAATCCTATTCCCCCGAGAGACAGAGAGCCAGGCGTGAATGCAATCAACAAAGCAGAGTTTATTGGACTGGCTAGCCAGGGTCGAGCTCCCACACGGACACGCAGGACCGGTTAGGAAAGCAAGACCCTGAGCCTCTTAGGGGGAAATCTTATATAGACTGCAGTGGCGTGCATATTTTTGTTATCAACATTAGACAAGCAGGCAGAGCACATCCTGCACGTACTTCACATCTTGCTCGTACCTCACATCTTGCTCGTATCTCACATCTTGCTCGTATCTCACATCTTGCATTCCTCACATTCTATATGCCCTAACTGAGCCCTGCCTCATTGCTTATCTTATCTACATGGGATGTTTGGTACTGGTTTCTCCAACAAGGGGGTTGGGGCCCGCTGAGACCTCATATTCCTTTCATTCCCCCCTTTCTTATGGCCTAAATTGAGGAATCATCCTCGAGAGGATGAAGAGCCTGATATTGTTGGTGGAGGACCAGAAGTTGGATAGTATTAATTCGACTTTTGACAAAAGTCATAAGTCGGTTTAGAATCCAGGGTCCTATGGTAACAAGCAGTAGGATGATTATTATTGGCCCTGCCAGTGCAGATAAAAGGGTAGCCAACCATGGGGACTGGTTAAACCAAGACTCGAACCAGCTTTCCCCTGCCTCTTTTTCTCGTTTTCTTTGTTCCAGGCTCTTTCGGAGTTTAGACATGGAGTCACGAACAACTCCGGTATGGTCAGCGTAAAAACAACATTCTTCCCCTAGAGCAACGCATAGTCCCCCTTTTTGGAGGAACAACAAGTCCAGACCTCGTCGGTTTTGAAGTACTACCTCAGACAGGGAAGTGAGGGATTTTTCTAGGTGGCTAATGGAGGTTTCTATTCTCTCTATATCTTCATCTATGGCTGCGAGCAGCCAAGACATCCCTTTATGTTGAGTAGCCAGGGAGGCTATGCCGGTCCCTGCCCCAGCCACCCCTAGGCTAAGTAGGGTAGCAATGGTTAGTGTAGAAATAGGCTCTCTCTTCTTTCTCTCACCTGTTCCTATATTCCAGTATGAATATAGACTTTCCTCCGAATGATAGAGGATGCGGGGCAGCACAACCACTATAACACAGAATTCTTTAGAGCTGTTAAACACCTTAGTTGATAGGCATGGGGTGAGTCCGGACCGCGAGCATAGCCACCACCCATTGTCCTTTGGAATTACCCATTTAATAGCATTTCCCCAGGTAGAACTGGCGTTAATAACAGTACATAAGTCCCGTCTGTTCTTTGGCACTTTTCCTAAGCAGGTTCCTTGGCCGTTTACCTGCTGTATGGTCAGACCTCTCTTACGGTCTCCCCAGGAACATTGACTAGGGTTTTCCTCAGATGAGGTATCGTGAGTGGTGTTTAGCCCTATTGCCTCATAGAATGGGGGCCTCACATCATAACATAACCAACAGGAGTTAGTCATGTTAGGGTTGGTGTGGTTTAACGTCAGGAAGGCAGCACCCACTAGCTCCCAGAGGGGGTCTTTAGATGCGGTCATGAGACTGGGCCTCACCAGGGGAGGGCTGGTTTCTGATGGTCTTGGAGTTGTAACATTAGCCCGAGCTATGGTAGAGGGAAGGTGGTGAGTTGTGGAAGGTTGGGGAGATGGCTTTACATTGGGCGGCCTAAGTACCTTATTGGGGCCTACTGCTGTGGACGGTGGCCCTATGGGCTCAATTTTTAATCTGACCACTATGGTCGAGCCAGCATGTCCACCATATTTATAAAATACAAGTCCCCATACCTTACCTTGTATCCACCCAGGGGTGTCCTTCTTGCCAGTTTCAGTGAAAGTGACCTTGATTCTATCTAGATCCGTGGGCTGGCATTTATGGGTGGGTATTGGAATTCTGTGCCCCCTTAATATCCCATTTACAAAGGCAAATTTGACTAGGTCTGATTTTGATATCCCCCATTTCCATTCACTATCATTGGATGTGACACATGCCCATGACCTACAGAAGGAGTATTGTATCCCCCCACATTCCTGGTTCTTTTTGTGGCCGGGGCAGGCATAAAACCCATAACGTCGGGCTGACTCCGGGGCAGTAGACTTGTAGGCAGGATTGATGTCTCTGAAGCAGAACTGAAGCTCCGGCCACCAAGTTCCTATGGGGGCAGTGCGAGTAGTCTCGTTGAGGGTGGTATGAGTCTCCCCATCGGTGAGTATCCAGGTTTGCTTATAGGGCTGGTGAGGGTTGGTTTCTGCGAGGCTCCCGCTCTGGGCATTGAGCAAGATCAGAGCGATCAGCCACCCCATCCGTGGCTGCTCCTGAAGGCTCTGCATGTTCCCGGGGCCACAAAAGCTTTAGCTTTAATGGGTTGTCTGGGTGCCGCCGTACAGTCCACTCCTTGACCCCTTCTTGTTTTTGATGATTGGCTCGACGCACGTGGGAGTGGTGGATCCAAGGTCCGATGCCATCAACCTTGAGGGCGGTAGGGGTAGTAAACAGTACAACATAAGGTCCTTTCCATCTAGGCTCTAGGGTTTTGGACTGATGCCTTTTAACCCATACCATGTCACCCGGGACTATGCCATGTTCTGGAGCCGGGTCCCTCTTAACAGCGTGGTATGCTTGAATTAAGGGCCAAATCCGTTGTTGCACTTTAGCTAAAGCCTGCAACATGGTCAGGTAATTTGGGGCCAGATCACCTAGTTCTGGGCTTAAGGTCCTCTGAATGATGGGGGGTGGAGCCCCATACAGGATCTCAAAGGGAGTTAGCCCATGGACATAGGGGGAGTTCCGGACTCGGAAGATGGCCAAGGGAAGGAGCGTCACCCAATCACCGCCAGTCTCCAGGGCCAATTTGGCTAAAGTCTCCTTTAGTGTCCTATTCATCCTTTCTACTTGCCCTGAGCTCTGGGGGTTATATTCACAATGTAGCTTCCAATTGGCCCCCATAGTCTGGGCTAGTCCCTGCAGGACCTTACTAACAAAAGCCGGACCGTTATCTGACCCAATTGCCTCGGGCACCCCATATCTGGGTATGATTTCCTCTAGCAAAGCCTTTGCCACTACCTGACTCGTCTCCTTCTTTGTAGGAAAAGCCTCCACCCAGCCTGAAAAGGTATCTATGAATACCAGCAAATATTTGTACCCAAACTTTCCCGGTTTTACCTCAGTAAAATCCACTTCCCAACTTCTTCCCGGAGCCCTCCCCCGTTCCCGAGTACCTGTATGGTGCCCCTCCCTTCGTCCTGGTTTCATGATTGTGCAGCTGGCACAATCTTCCACAATTTGGCGGACTGCTATGGTCTGGTTCGGAAATCGGAGCTGCGCAGATGTCAACAAGTCTAGTAATTTTCTCCGCCCCAAATGGGTGGACTTATGTAAGTTAGCCAACAGGAATCGTCCGAGTTTTTCAGGCAGAATTAACTTGCCTTCCAAGTCGCTTTTCCATCCGTCTTCCCCTTCTCTAAAGGGGGAGTGGGCTCTCATCCAAGTGAAATCCTCCGTGGAGTATTCTGGTCGGGGGGGTAGCGGAGGGAGCTCTGGGACCGGCACGTCTATCGCCGCAACCGTGGAAGGTTGCCCTGTCTCCATGGGAGGACTCACCATTGCTATTCTCTTTGCTTCTTGATCTGCTCTGTTGTTACCGACAGCTTCCGGCATCTTGGCAGACTGGTGGCCTGGGACATACATCACTGCCACTGCCTTCGGTTTTTCCACTGCCATTAATAGACGCTGGACTTCGGCTAGGTTCTTTAGATGTTTTCCTTCTGCTGTGCGGAATCCTCTTTCGCGATAGATGGCCCCGTGGACATGGATGGTACCGAAAGCATAGCGGCTATCGGTGTAGATATTGACTCGCTTTCCTTTTGCCCTCTCCAGGGCCTCTGCCAAGGCAATTAATTCCGCTTTTTGGGCTGATGTTCCGGGTGGGAGGGCGCTGCTCCATACCATATTTCCTTCTTGGTCGACTACAGCTGCCCCTGCCCTTCGGGCTCCATCTTGGAAAAAACTGCTTCCATCCGTGTACCAGTTTAATTTGCAGCCGGACAGGGGGGTATCCTTTAGGTCAGCCCGTACCTGTGTAACTTCGGAGAGGAATTCTTTGCAGTTATGGACAGGTGTCTGCAGTTCCGGGTTAGGCAACAAGGTGGCAGGGTTCAGGATTACGGGATCTGTGAATGTGATCCGAGGGGAATCCAACAAGAGCCCCTGGTAGTGGGTGAGCCTGGCATTCGTCATCCATTTCCCAGGGGGTTGTTTAAGGATTCCCTCCACCGGGTGAGGGGCCGTTACCCAGAGGGCCTGTCCAAAGGTTAGTTTATCGGCTTCTCTCACCAGCACGGCAATGGCCGCTATGATGCGGAGGCAGGGGGGCCATCCTGCCGCTACTGCGTCTAATTTCTTGGAAAAGTATGCCACTGGTCTCTTCCAGGGACCTAGCTGTTGGGTCAAGACTCCTTTGGCTACCCCCTTTTTCTCATCTACAAACAGAGTGAATGGTCTTGTAGGATCTGGCAAGGCTAAGGCAGGGGCCTGCAAAAGAGCGTCTTTTAGCTGATCAAAGGCCTGTTGTTCTCTCTCTCCCCAACTCCAATCTGGAGCTTCTTTGGTGGCCTCATATAGGGGTCTGGCTATTTCCGCAAATCCTGGAATCCAGAGTCTACAGAACCCCGCGGAGCCCAGGAATTCTCTCACCCCCCTAGTGGATGTCGGGGATGGGATAGCCAGAATAGTCTGTTTCATGGCATCAGTCAGCCACCTTGCCCCATCTGCAATCCGATAACCCAAATACGTCACTGACCTTTTACAGATGTGAGTTTTCTTGGCACTTGCCCGATACCCCAGCTCACCTAATTCCGTTAGCAGGTGTTCAGTAGCCTTGATGCACTCCTCTCGGGTTTCTGCCGCTAACAGTAAGTCATCAACATACTGTAATAGAGTGACTCGTGGGTGGCTCCGACGAAAAGGTTCCAGGTCCTGGCTCAGGGCCTCATTAAACAGGGTGGGAGAGTTTTTAAATCCTTGCGGCAGTCTGGTCCAAGTGAGCTGTCCGGATTGGCCCCCATCTTCTTGCCATTCGAAAGCAAATAGCGGCTGACTAATTTCTGACAATGGAATGCTGAAGAAAGCATCTTTCAAATCAAGGGTTGTATACCATACTTGCGAGGGGGGTAGGTGGCTGAGCAAGGTATAGGGATTTGGAACGGTGGGATGAATGTCCTCCGTCCGCTCGTTTACCTTTCGTAGGTCTTGCACAGGCCTATAGTCCCCGCTTCCCGGCTTTCGGACGGGGAGCAGAGGAGTATTCCAGGCAGACTGACAAGGTCGCAGTACTCCTTCCTTTATTAGCCTGTGGATATGAGGGGCTATGCCTCTTCGGGCCTCCTCAGGCATAGGATACTGTTTCACCCGAATGGGGAGAGCAGAAGCCTTCAATTGTATAACTACGGGCGGGAGGTGTTTGGCGAGGCCGGTTCCCGCAGTCTCCGCCCAGGCCGTGGGAAATCTTTTTACCCAATGAGTCATGTCCCCTCCTGGTTCCTGTTGACTCTCAAACAGACGATGCTCGTCAGCCAATGATAGGGACAAGACATGAATCGGGCTCCCTTCTCGATCAGTCACAATTATTCCATCTGGTTCAAAATGGATATGGGCCCCTATTTTGGTGAGTAGGTCCCGTCCGAGCAGGGGAGCGGGGCTCTCAGGGACGACCAAGAAGGAGTGTGTGACCTGGTGTTTTCCTAAGTTCACCTTTCTTTTGGTAGTCCATGTACATAACTGCGTACCGGTGGCCCCCTGAACAACACTTGTTCGTGCCTTGTTCAAAGGTCCATGTGCCTTGTTTAAAACCGAATATTGGGCGCCGGTATCCACCATGAACCCCATCGGCTTCCCCTCCACATGCATTGTTACCCAGGACTCGGGGAGGGGGTCTGAGCCCCGTCTCCTTCAGTCCTCTTCTCCGGCTAGTAGGACTCTGGCCTGCTCTACTGCTCGTTCCCTTTCCCTGTTTTCCCCCGGTCTCCTTCCAAACCCTCTTCTTCCCTTTAACTTAGGACATTCTCTCTTCCAATGCCCCGTTTCCTTACAGTAAAAACAGTGTTCCTTATCCGGGGTCCTGGCGTGGCCCCCTCCTCTGGGTTGGTCCCGGACACCCGCTAGGAAAATACGAGCCATTTCTCTCTGTTGCTTTCGGTTTTCCTTAGCCTGGAACTCCCGGTCCTCCTTTCTCAATTTCTCCTGGGCTTCCCTGTCTTCCTTTCTCTGTCTTTCCTCCCTTTCTTCTGGAGTTTCCCTAGCGGTAAAGACCTTTTCTGCTACCTGTAGCATTTCCCTTATAGTCATCTCCCCTAAGTTTTCCTGTTTATTGAGTTTTCTCCTAATGTCTGGGGCTGCCTGATTAATGAATGAGAGTACCACAGCAGACCGGTGGAGGTCCGCCTCAGGGTCAATCGGGGTGTACTGACGGTATGCCTCATAGAGGCGCTCTAAGAAACCGGCTGGGCTTTCGTTTTCCCCTTGAATGACTGCTTTTACTTTTGCAAAATTGGTGGGCCTTCTAGCGGCCGCTCGGAGACCGGCCATCAGAGTCTGGCGGTAGATCCGAAGATGCTCCCTACCTTCTGCGGTCCCGAAATCCCAATCAGGCCGGCGTAGGGGAAAAGCCTCGTCTATGGCCGGTTGGAGAGTTGTGGGTCTCCCATTATCCCCCAAGACATTCTTCCTCGCTTCGTTGAGGATGCGCTCTCGTTCCTCCGTCGTAAAAAGAGTATTGAGCAGCTGATGACAGTCATCCCAAGTGGGGCGGTGTGTATGCATGATGGACTCCAGGAGATCTATGAGACACTTGGGGTCTTCAGAAAAGGGCGGGTTCTGCGTCCTCCAGTTATATAGATCACTGGAGGAGAAGGGCCAGTACTGAAACTGTTGCCCTCCTCCCGGTCCCCCTTGGCCCACCATCCGGACTGGAAGTGTAGGGACAGTTTCCTCCCCCTGTGTTGATGAGGGGGGCCCGTCTTCCCCCTCCCTTTCCCGGATCCCTCGGGGGCGAAGTCTTCGACCCATTCCTCCTCCTGCTGCCAGTCCTGTTGAGGAGGATGAGGAAATTTCCTCCTCCGGGGCACTGGCTTGGCCAGGGGGAGTCACGTATGGAGGCGGCCGATCTTCCTCTGCCCCTGCGAGGGATGGGTAAAGGGGGGAACTCTCTGGTAAGACCGGAGATGGTGAAGGAGATGCCCTAATTTGAGGACCGGTCAAGGTGGGAAGAGGAAGTTTTTCCTCCTCCTTTATGACCAAGGCGGGCGTGACTGGGGTTTTAGCCCCGGGGGCCGAACTGGAGGGGTGGGTCAGAAAAACTGTTAACCAAGGGGGAGGGTTCCTCACCAGATCCTCCCAAACCAAAATGTAAGAAACTTGGTCTGGATGGCCTCGATTGTCTGGCTGAAAAATGACTGCTTTAACCTTAGTGATCAGGTCTAGGGAGAGGGAACCTTGAATGGGCCACCCGACTCCAAAGGTGGGCCACTCTGCAGAACAAAAGGTGTCGAACTTACCTTTCTTGATGACCAGACCCGCATTTAAGGCCCTTTCTTTAACTTCTGGAAAGTGAGAAAGGATCAGAGACTTTGGGGTTGTTTGTCCCTGTCCCATTGTGGAAGGAGACTCAAACACCAAGAGAGATAGAACAAAAAGGGTAAAGGCAACAATAATTCCACACACACACAACACTCTCCAGCACTCGCTCGGACCGGTCCTTCTCTCACACTGGTGCGCACCCCATTCAACCTCCTCACCGTCCAACTGGGATATCAGGCCGAAAGGCGTCCACTTGACGGGTGGTCGGTCGACTAGCTCAATTAGTTCTTCACCTGGCGCCAGGGTTCCTAAAATGCTCGAGCCCAAATGAGAGGAAAGCCTCTCCCAATAGGACCCTGTGGTCCTCCTTGCGAGATTCCCAGAATGAATCTCCCTGGGGATTGGCCGAATCCCCGCCGCGGCCCAAATGGAACACTCAAGTTCCTCCAAATGAGGGTCTGGGATCCCCTCCCAACGCCTAGGACTTGGGATCGCCCCTGCTTTCTCGCAGGCAGGTTCTGTCTCTCGAGAAAATGAAATCTCGGTGGAACCTCCAAATGTTAGGACCCGGAATCCTATTCCCCCGAGAGACAGAGAGCCAGGCGTGAATGCAATCAACAAAGCAGAGTTTATTGGACTGGCTAGCCAGGGTCGAGCTCCCACACGGACACGCAGGACCGGTTAGGAAAGCAAGACCCTGAGCCTCTTAGGGGGAAATCTTATATAGACTGCAGTGGCGTGCATATTTTTGTTATCAACATTAGACAAGCAGGCAGAGCACATCCTGCACGTACTTCACATCTTGCTCGTACCTCACATCTTGCTCGTATCTCACATCTTGCTCGTATCTCACATCTTGCATTCCTCACATTCTATATGCCCTAACTGAGCCCTGCCTCATTGCTTATCTTATCTACATGGGATGTTTGGTACTGGTTTCTCCAACAAGGGGGTTGGGGCCTGCTGAGACCTCATATTCCTTTCATTCCTTACAGTTTTTCTGAGTGTGATACCTCCCTCTTTGTGCCCACTTGCCTCTTTTCATGTTTAAATTCTGCTTTTTAACCCATTCTTGTCGGAAACACTAATTTCTTCCTGCTCATCACCTGCTATAGAATATCCTACACAAGGAGGATTTCCATGATATCAGACACCCTTGGCTTTGAGCTCATCCAGAGGGGCAGGTTCAGCTCAGGCTGGTAAAGCTCATTCACTTTCATGGGCTAGATCCCTGTTTGATCCACTTGAGTTATATAGTGGGTCTAACAAAAGATCTGGCTCAGTCCATAGACATCAGTACCTGAGCTGATTTTGATGGGTCTATCTAATTCATACTTACCTAGCTTATAGTATCTGAAGGAATTCTACATATAAAGTGGGGGAGTAATAATTTCAATTATTAAGAAAAAGAACATAGTCATTTAGATCAGGCTGGGCAAACTTTTTCTGTTTTAAAAATAAAAGGAATACCATGGAGGAAACAACACTGAAAGAGCTTTTCAAAATGCACCAAAAGGCCATTAAAGGAACAAAATATATATGTACAATTCAAGCTGCTGTCTAAAAATGCGAATTTTGTTTGTCTTCACACTTTCACAGCAGGCAGCCAGGACAGGTAATTACATTGTGCCTAGAGGCTGAAGATGAAAATCAAAAGGTATTGGACTCTTGTTTTATGGGCATTTTTACCAAATATATATATTCTTTTCTTTATCCAATGTTGGTTACATGGTCCCTATCACACAGAACCTGTTCTCAAGTCCAACAGAAGTTTCCCCACAAAGGAATTTTTATATTAACACTGATTGCTCATATAATCTCCACCTTCCTTGCCTTCTTCAGTACACTATTTCAGAGCTACCCAAACCTGTATTTCCCAAATTGCAATTCATAAGTCTCCCAATAAAGTCCTTTATAAATTTGTACTTTCTGAGTTTGAATCAATCTACTGTAAAGAGTCAGATAGTAAACATTCTTGGCTTATGGCTCCTGCAGCCTCTGCAGCAACTAGTCAATTCTGCCTCAGTAGTAAAAGCAACCAAAGACAGTACCAAATGAGTAGGTGTGGCTGTGTTCCAGAACACTTTTATTTACAAAAACATGAAAACATGTGGTGGGTCAGATTTGGCTCTTAGACAGAACTTGCCAACCCTTAATTTTGATGGCTAATATATAAGTGACCAAAATTCCTACATAAGTGTCCCTCCAGGTGGTACATGATGTATGCCAGGAAGATGAAAAGAATTGAGACCTGCTTGCTGAAAGTTCATTTTATCTGGTGGTGAATATCTGGAGTTTTCAATACCAAAACAAACCCAGATATTTTATGGATTAGCATCTAACATTTATCTGACTTTAAAAGTCAAAATTTGTAACTTCAAAGGACTATGGACTTTTTTAAAGGCAGACTCTTGGGAATACGTGTTTGGCTTGCCTCTGTTATTAGGGGAATTTTGGTGGGAATGTTTGAGACCCACTGACGCAGAGCCACTTACATCACTAATTGCTATATGCAGCACTGTGGTCCCATTAAATCACGGTGCCTCTGTTTCCAGAGATGTCTGAAATGTGGCTAGTGCTGCTGTCTTTGCCCTGCTTAGAGGTAAATATGCTTTGTATTCTCCAGGCTTTTACAGGGGTCCCTGCTAGCAATCACTGAAACTCTCAGGCTCTCTGTAGGTTCTCAGAAAAGTCTGATTACTTCAGTAGAGAGTCCTAGACTTTTCTGCTGTCACTTTGAGAAGTTGCAGTCATAGCTATATCTTTTCTGAATCATTTCATACTGAACATTAGAAATTTACATGTAGAGTGTCTCACTTATCTTGTACCTCTATTTCAGCCATCATGAAGACTGTCTCATCTTGCAGAGAAGTCATCTGCTTCTTCAGCTAGGTCTTCTAAGGTCTTGCTAGTCAGACTGCAGACCAGTAGTGTGAGTATCACCTGGGAACCTGTTAGAAATGCAGAATCCCAGGCCCCACCGTAAGCTCAATGGATGGAATATCTTTAACAAGATACACAGATGATTCATGTACACGTTCAAATTTGTGAAGAACTGTGTCAAAACCATCTCCTCTTGCCCACCACATCCCACTTCATATTTATTTTGCTTCTGGTTTATACTGTAGCACCGAGAGCCACCTTTAAGTCTTTATATGTGGCTGGACTATGGAGTTCATTAGCCTGGTCATACATTAGTCCAGATATTACTGTGAAAGTACTCTGTAGATATGATTAACATTTACAGGCAGTAAATTTTAAGTGAAGGAGATTAACCTGGAAAATGTGGGTGGACCTCATCCAATTAACTGAAGGCCTAGAGTAGGTTTCTTGGACAAAGACTTCTGCCCCAAGACTGTAAAACAGAGGTTCTACTTAAATTTTAGACAGTTGGCTTGCCCACGTATTTCAGACTCAAGACTGCAACATCAACTCCTGTGTTTTTACTTTTCTGGCCTGCTTTATGAAGTCATGACAATTATGTGAGTCAACTCATGAAAATTTCATCTGTCTGAGTATATATGTATAAATACATGTGGGTGTTTGTGTGTGTGTGTATTTGTCTGACTGGTTACCATCATGCTTTCAATCACTAATACATTAATTCAATTAATGAGTAGTTTTAGGGTACTCATTTTATAACATATATTATGCTGAGATTACACAGAAAAAAAGACTCAAAGAACTTGTATGATGGTAAGAAAGACAACCTACAAATCAAAGCCACAACCACCTGAGTCAAAAGGCAATAATGGATCCATGAATTAAATACAAAAGTATCCCAGAGAGGGCAGGACTGGGGTTTGAACTCAGTGGTTCACATTTGCTAGGCAACTGCTATATCACTTGATCCATGTCCCCAGCCCTTTTTTTGCTTTTGGCTACTTTTCAGATGGGGTCTTGTGTTTTTGTCTGTGGCTGGCCTCAGATAGTAATTCTCCTATCTACACCTCCTAGATTGCTGGGACTATAGTTATAAGCCACTACAACTGTCCTTTTAAAACAGTTAGTAGTCCTTTAAAATCCAACACGTAACATCCTTTCTGCATTTACATCACTACTTGACATAATTTTCCTACCTGGGAACAAAGAATAAGACCAAAAGAAGCATATGTAAGAAATAACAAAACAATATATGCAGTGAAATCTTGGCATATTCACCTTTCAAGTGTCTTTTAATCACAGCAGAATGATTCAATTTCCTTTTCTTTTCTTTATAGATTCTGATGATTTTGCAAAACGTGAGTTCTGAACATTTTTCTGATCTTCTTTTACCTAAATGTGATCCTGTTCAGGTCAGAACTCAACATAAGAAACTGTCAAAAGTTAATTTCCCAAATTGCTTTGTTGAAGGTGAACAGACTCATTTAGACCTTTGAGCACAGCACTGTCCTGTGAGTACAAGAAAGTTACAATTTAGCTTGCTACCATTTTTCACCACTTGTCACAAAAATGCTTTGAATCTGGTCTGTATCAGCCATTTGAGTTTACAAATGAGAAACTCCAGGTAAAAGCATTTTATTATATGAGTCAGCAGAGCCCTGAAAGGCCAGAAGGAAATATGAGCTGCAGGTAATTTGGCTCATAAGTCAGTGAGCGACCTTGTGAAGAGGTAAATTGGAAATTAAAAATGATAATTAAGTCTCCAAGCTGGGGCTTTGTTATGTCTTATCTGCTATGGAATGATAATGGGAACATTCTTATAATTGTAAGAAATAAGTAAAAGGAGGCTGATTAGAAATGGGAACCTCTGTGAGTTGCATATGCATAATGAAACTAGGCTAATGACACTATTGTGTTGTGACATGTAGGATTGTGGTAAGTGTATTAATGCAGTAGGTGTGAATATTCTAGTCCACACGATGAGCAATAAATACCTGTGCTAATGTACTTCTCAGTACGGGACTCTGACTCATCCAGAAAAATATAAGAATAA
Source organism: Castor canadensis (assembly GCF_047511655.1). NCBI lineage: Eukaryota > Metazoa > Chordata > Mammalia > Rodentia > Castoridae > Castor > Castor canadensis. Next base: position 148,195,793 of record NC_133388.1, on the reverse strand, counting down.
AATAATGCAAGACTTCTCACAATTCGCTTCCATAGCTGGTAGAAAGCTGGCACATTATTCTTTAAGAGATGGAGCTGGAAGTCTGAAGCAGGAGTCATTATCTAGGAGGGAGGCTCAAGCAGACATAGAGAGGTGAGAAGCTAAAGAAACTGGGCATTTGGAATTCACAATGACAGATCCAACTCTGCCTTGAACTTGCTTTGTCTTTCTGGGCAAGCCCTCTCCTGTCTGCTTCTTCATCTTTGATGAGAGAGAGCAGCTGGATTGGTGTCTCCAGGGTCCCTTGAAGTTCTTGCCTTCTCTGAATGTATATTTGCACAATCTGCTCCCACTGGGGTCCTAAGAGACTCCTACTCTGCAGCTATTTCCTGCTGAGCCACCTCCAGGCAAACATGTCAGTGAACAACAACCTCAGCAGTCTTGTTCCTTCCCCTCTCCTTGGCATAGTGACCTCTCCTTCCCCAGATGTGTTACTCCCTTATTGGGAAGGCTGCTTGGATAATCCTCCCAGCAAATGATAAAATGAGCAAGTAACTTGAAGACAAGTAACTTGAGTGATCCGTAATCACTGACTGTACATTGCTGGGGGTTCCATGCTTCCTGGCTGTATGACCTGAAGATCTTTGTAATTCTCAATTTCTTCATCCATAAAATAGATATAATAATAATAATAATAATAATAGTGATAATGATAACAACAATGTCTATATTCCACTTACCTTGTATGGATTAAACAATAAGGTAATCAAAGGGAATCTGCTTAAAAGAATATCTGGAACATAAAACATTTCAAAAACACTTCCTCCTTCCATACACTCTCTGCACTGTACTTTATTAGTGCTTAAAAATAAAAGGATAGAACTTGGAAAGTCAAATTTGAGACAATATCCATTGAGGAAGGATAGATTTGACTTCTCACCCTTGAAACTCCATTATGTAGGCAGTTACACATTCTGCTTAAACAGCAGGTACAGACTTTAAGCACACCACCAATTCCCCTTTTAATAGGCAAGAAAGTTGGGACCTACGCCAGCGCTCACTAAAGACTGGGTAAGAGTAAATAGCAGCACGTAGGCACTTTGTAGGAGTCTGACATTCGCTAGTTATGCCATACCTGTGGGGCTGAAAAGCTAAAACAGAACACAGAGATCCTTCCAATGTGGGCAGTAGGGGAATATAATGGAAGTTAATGTAATGCTTGGATGAGCCACAATAAGCAGAAGCAGCCAAATTACCCCAGAGAAACGAGAAGAAACAGGCAGGTTCTCAGCCCAGGAGTGAGGATTAAGGATCTGTGAAGCAAGCACTGTGATTCTATTCTTTGAATATTTAAAGACAGCTACAGCAAGGAAGAGGCAAGAAATTTACTCTGAATTCAGGCTTTCTACAAACAGCATTGTTTCCTACTTTTTAGTAGGAATTTTCTACACAAATAAAATTTATTTTGTGGGGACATCAGTAGCTGCCAATAGCTAAAGAAATCACAATTGATCATCTTGCTAACTCTTTATTAAATCTGAAGAAGACAATGAACAATTAGACAAGCTGTGGGTGTGGGTAATGTGTCCTTACACTGTTCCATGGAAGCGTGCAAATGCCCTTCCGTCACATGGTCTTGCTTCTACCTACTAGTTGACTCCCTGTGACCTATCCCTGCCTCCCATCTCCCTATTCTCCCAACTACTGTTTCTTTTGCTTTTAACTTAAATTCTAAGAAAATAAATTATGGTGCAGCACAACAAGGAAAGTTGAAAATGCTTTAATGAGCATTTACAACGTCTGAATCCTCTTTGGCAGAGCAGAAATCTAAGATGGAGCTACCAGAAACTGTCTGAAGCCACACATTAGTGACTATGCAAAGAGGAACCAAGTTGCTAGTCAGAGAATGGAGGATGATTCTAAATGTGTTGCCAGTTTCTTCTGGTACCAGGCACACAGATGGGTTTGGAAGATGTAAAAATTGTGACAGTGTGGTTTCTGACCTTAAAGTGCTCACAAATTAATAGACTCAACAGACAATTTCTCCTTGACTGATGTTAGCCAGGTAAGAATTCAGCATCCTAAGCCTCTATTTCCAAAGGGAGATGCCCAAAGAGTACAGTGGCCAAGGTGACTGAGCAAGGATAAACTGAAGGACAGAGAAATACTAACCTTTCCTCCATACCCGCTGCATGCCTGTTCTTTCCCTTAATCTTTTCTCAGTCTGAGGTTATGCAGACTAGCCAAGAATAAAGTGACCCTGGGTTTCATGGGCAAGCTTTACCCTACAGTGTAGTCTCCTGCCATCCCATACCCATAATTTCCTTAATTTACATGCTACAACATACATCCCTACATGCTGCATCATCATTTTCACCCTATTCAGGATTTCCTTAAAAATAATTGTTAAAACAAATTAATTTTAATTTCCTTTTAAAAATTCTTAAAAAAAGAAATCAAAGAGTTCTGTTAATTTTGTTGTTTGTTTTAATATTTTGAGAAATTGAACAAATACAGGACAGATTTCTGCTGTTCTTATGCAGACATTTTTACAGTCTCTAAATGTAATGATTATCAATTAAATGTTTTAGCTTTTAATTCAAATAAAGCATGGTTCTGGGTTTCTTGCCATGAATCAATATGATAAATTCTTGACTTTAATTCTACAAAATAAATGACAAGATTATCATTTGCCAACACAGAGTTTAAAAAACGCAGAATGACCTAAGGACTATATAGTTAAATGATGCCATCTGAATGAATCATTGGAATTATTGCTGTTTCTTAAGCTATGTACTTTTCTTCACATTAATAACTGAGTGCTCATGCTTCCATGCCAAGGTGAGTGGGTGTTAACACAGATCAGCCAGAATCCTGGCTTTTATTCTGAATTAGTATGACAAAATGGTCCTGAAAGAGTGAGGACACTTCTGTGATCAGACTTTAGCATGCACACAGAAGCCATTGAGTTTAAAAAGGCTGGCAAGGAAATGGTGGCTCTTTTGAAGGAAAATGAAAGTGGGCAGGCCTATTTAAATATGGGATCTTTTTTCCCCTTCATAAAAACGAGTATTAAGTATTAGACTTCCCTGAGAAAAAGAAGGATTTGAAAGAACCATCCACCCTTCTGATATTCTTTCTTTTGCCCAAGCTAGGCAGGTTAATATAGGACAAACAAAATAACCAACTGCAATAACAGGGGAATGAGTACTCTTACATGAAGGTGAACATGGAATGTCAAATGCTTGATAATCAGACTATGTTCACAGACCCAGAATGACCCTATTAATTCATAATAGTTACCTAATGTATTTGGAACTCTTCAAATTAGCCACATTTATCTAATTATTAGAGAGCAGGGTTTTCCCTTCAATACATGTTCTTTCACCCCATCTACACCAATCAATTTGGTAAGGACTTTGTGCAAAGCAAAGTCAGAGTCCTTGTTAATTTGAAGGAACTGGATTTGCTGCCAGAGTCAACAATCTACAGTACTGAACCTCAGAAAGCCTCCCAAGTCTTAGAGGCACTGTTCATGTGATGAAGGGTTGAAAATATCTGTTGGTGATCTCCCTTCAAAAATGAATGCTTAAAAAAACAAAAACAAAAACAAAAGAGTCAGTAAGTACTGAGGGAAAAATGTAAGAAAAGTAATGATCAAATATGAACTTGATCCAATATTAAAGTATATTTGATGTGTGTAGAACAGTGAGGCAGCATTCCATAAGTGAACAGAACAAAAATAATAGGATGAAAGTCAGTCCAGAAAAAAATGTTCAGACATATGTAGAAAATCAGAGATAGGAAGGAGCATAATATCTGATAAAGGTGGTATTTCAAATGAACGTAAGAAGATGGGAACATTAATTAACACATGGACAGCAGGTGATTATCTGGGAAACACAAGGTTGGATTTAAAACTTATAGTGAACTATCAGGATAAGTTCCATATGAGTAAAAAATTTAGATGTTACAGAAGGAGAAACTGTAAATATTTAGAAGAAAAATGTAAATTTCTTAGTAACTGGAAAATGAAAACAATTAAGAAAAATAGTAAGACAAATGACACATCTAAAAATTTATTTAGGCAAAAATGTAAATAATGTAAAAGAAAACTGACATATTAGAAAAAGTATTTACAATTTATAAAACAAAAGATAACCTTCATAATATATAAAAAAGCCTCTAGAAATCATGGGGAAAACCCCGGAACCAACAGAAAGTAGACAAAAAATGAAAAGATATTTCATAGAGAAATAAATAAAAATGACTCTTATCATAAGATGACATACTCGATCTCATCAATAATAAAATACATGCAAATTTAAACTTTACTGAAATGCAACCACCAATCAGTGAAAATCCAAATTAGTATCACTAGGCTGGTCTGACTACAAAGAAAAGAGTGCTGTCATGCATTGATGGTGGGAAAGTAAAAGTGCTGTCAATTCCTAGAAAGAACAATTTACCTTAAAAATTCATATTTCACTTCTTGTTTATTGAGCCAAGCAATTCCACTTCTTGATGTTTGCATATATTTTCCACTATATCTTTTTTTATAACAGTACAAATGAACTTCAGTGAGAATGGTTAAATAAGTTGATATATTTATATAAACACTATGCAGCTATTTACAAAAAAGAAGGAATGCTGTATAAATTCAGATGGAAAGAGTTTTACAGTTTATTGATAAGGAAGAAAAGGGGCAGTCTACTATGTATAACGCTCCCATTTTGGGGGGTTAAATAGATGAGGAATGATAACATGTATTCACATTCATTGGTGTATGCTAAGATATTTCTAAGAGTAGCTACCTGGGTGGTGAAGGGATGGAGCTTTGAAGAGAATGAGTTTCCAAACCCCTGATGAACAGGATTAGAGGTGCAATCTAGGGTCATAGAGTTGATGGACTTTGGTGGCACCTTCAGTATCAGACCTGTGGCTTTGGCCTTATTATGCCAGGCTTTGCCAACAGCACTGGCTAGCTCTAACACTGCACTGTAAATTCCAGAATCAAAGACTGGAGTTAAGAGATACATCAAGAAGGCTTGAAATAAGGCTTGAGCTCCAGTCTTCCAAGTCCTGTCCCTTTTCTTTTTGTCTCCCAGCCCTTATTGCTTTAGTTATTTTTCAGATGGGGTCTTGCATTTTTGCCCCAGACCCATCTCAAAACCTGAACCTCCTACTTATCCCTTGTAACTATGATCACAGGCATGTGCCATCACACAGAGCTTGTTGGTTGAGATGAGGTCTTGCTGACTTTTTGACAAGTCTGACCTTAAATGGCAATCTTCCTCATCTCCACTTCCTGAGTAGCTGGGATTGCAGGTATGAACCACCATGCACAGCCTTTGAGTCCTTCTCCTTTACTCATTTTTCTTTGCAGTAAACCAGTGCTTCTCAGTTGGTGGGGGAGAGGTGCCTAATTTTGTTCCATGAGGCATCTTTAGTCATCACAATTAGGGGAAGAGCATATGCTATTATCTAGCATCTAGTGGTTGAGAACAAGGAAGCTGCTAAATATCCCACAATGCATAGGAGCACCCTCCAAAAGCAAAGTAAAAAGTAATGAATAAATAAATAAATAACCCTGTAGAGTAAGATGCCATGGAAAGGATAAAATCTGTGAGGCAAAGAAAAGGAAACTAAGGAATCTTCTAACATAACCAGCCTCTCGACTTGCCCATGGAGTCCTGTATAGAGGCAAGAAATGGATGATTTTTCTACACCCTGGTATGACAGACACTGAAAAGTTCATCTTGGGTAAAACATGAAAGAGGTACAGGGTAATAGTAGAATAACTATCCCATAAATTACTACATGTAGTGAAAATCTTTCTCCAGTGTTGGCGCCTGTCGTTATTGTCCATTCTGCTCAGCCAAAATAAGGCTTGATTTACATGAGCCCCTCTGTTCAGAGACCCTGCAGAGCTGAAGTAAAATTAGTGCTCCTACTGCAGAAAGGCTAAGTCTCTGGGAGGTAATTCAGCAGCAGCTAAGGAGTCTCTGTTTCCTGCCAGCAGCTGAGAGAAAGAAGGATATGCTGACTCACTAATTGCCAGACTCATGGGGCAGGGATGTGCAGGGAAGGGAAGAGAGTGACATTGGAAGAGATGAGAGAATCCCTCCATGGCTGTCATTGGCTGGAATGAGGCCAGCATTCTAGGCCTCATAAGGCAATGTTCTAAAAAGCAGAGAATCTTTTCCAATGACAAAAACAAAACAAAAAATGCACTTGGATGCCAGGGAGAGCATAATCAGAAAGAACGATAGCAAGTAATAAAGCATAGATAATCAACAGAGTGGAAAATAGGGCTCACATCCTCCTCAAAGGAGCACCAGGGCTCCCAATTTACCCCACTTCCTTGAGGAAGCAGATGAGTCTTCCCAGGGGAGCTACTAGGTGAAGACAGGATTGGCTTCCTATGGCCTGGGACATTCTGAGGGAGGGCATGCAGCTTTCTGCAGGGTGTGTGCTATTTATGCTATGCTTATGGGAAATGTGCTTACTTTCTCATTCTTCTAGGAAGTTAAAATTGAGGCAGAGGGCAGGAGTGCAAAGGGTGAGAAAGAGAGAGAGAAAGAGAGAGAGAGAGAGAGATGGGATAGAGATCTGGTTTCCTTACAGAGCCAATCCAGTGCTCTCAATAAATTAAAATAGTGGCCTTTACGGACAGTTCTCCACTTCTCCGCTCTCTTTCAATTGATTGCCACTGATTGCGACTGTCACAGTCTCTATTTAAACTTATTCTGCTGTCTCTAGTTCTTTCCTCTTGATCCAGACTGTGAAACTACTTGGTGCTGAGCAAGGAAGTGGAATTCAGGCACCTAGGGGTATCGTGCAAGTGAGTTCAGGGGAGGAGGGAGGCAGTCAAACTATTAGTCAACTGTCTGTCACTATTGACCTGAGATAATCAACTTTCTCATGGTTTTGGACATTCCAGTCCATGACTATTGCTTTTGGGCATATCAAAGCACAAGTGAATGGTAGCACAAAGCCAATTCACTACATGGTCAGGATATAAAAGAAAGAAAGAAGAAGGGGCTAAGGTCCCACTATTTCCTTCAAGGACATATCCTTGATGACCTGAAGACCTTCCACTAGGTCTCAGCTCTAAAGCTTCCACCACGTCTCAGTAGCAGCACGGGCTGGGGATGAAAACTTTAACACATGGACCTTTGGGAGAACAGCATCCAAATCACAGCAGAGTCATAGGTTAAAGCAATAACAGCAATTATTTTTAACCAATTATCTTTGGTCCTTGACTTATGTCCTGATAAAAGAATACCAGCAACAAAATTCCCTGAAGAATAAGAGAAAACAACATGTTCCTCAAGAAATGAAGGGTTAAGAATTCACCTCAAACCTTTCTCTCCTTTGAAGGCTTGCTGGGAAAACTATGTCATGTACAAATCAAGATTCGGATTAATTGCTGTAAATATGTAGTTAATGAACCAGGTTTGCCACTTGCTTGGTGTGAAACTAAAAATCAGAACAATACTAATTCATATGACCCTTAGTGTTTTAGACTATTGCCAGCTACCTTATCCTGGCTAATGCTTACACTACACCACTGGCAGATTGCTATAGTGTTTTATTTTAAGAAAGAAGATACCAAGGCCCAGAAAGATGACTATAAGTTGCTAAATCACAGAGCCAATAATACAGACGATTTTTCTTTGCCTGGATACTAGAAACACTTTGTATCAACAAGAAAGAATTTGGGAAAACAGCAGCAGTAAAGATTTATTTAGTGTTCATTGTGTGTCAAGCACAATCAGATGTTTGCATTCTTTACTTTCTTTAATCCTAATATCAATACTGTAATGCAGATGTCATCATTTTCAACATTGAAAGGATACCTAAAACACTATATATGTATATACCAGCAAGGTGGGAGCTCATTAATAAAAATTTGTAGGTACAACCTACTTCACCAACTGAAAATATAGTCATATCTCTTATTTTTTTTTAATTAACTCTTTAGGAATTCACATGCATTCATTACTAGAAAATCTAGAATCTCACTCCAAAGCATCAATCTCTCATTGAAATCAATATATTGATCCCAGTTCTTACAGAGGATGCTGGAAAACCCATCAACTTAACCTATTTAGTTTAGACTCACATACCTAATCACTGATTCCAAGACAGGATCCAAAACCCTAAGGAGACTGGGTCCACAGGAGTATTAACCTCATCTGCTCACTCTGCCAGAGTCAGCTCTTCACTATCAGTCTCCAGACCCAAGTTACAATACAGGCTCCACCTTCATCCATGGCAGCCTCCCCTCAAGGCCTGTGATGTCCTTTTCACTCAGGAGATGTTGGTCATTGCCATTCCAATACACTAGAGAGGTTTTTCTAATGCTGAAACCCAGAAAGAAAAGGAGCAGGTTTTGATACCTTCAATTAGTGGATGGATAAATTTCCCCCCAAGTGAGTTCTACTGGAGGGCTACCTTCAGCAGAACTCACATGGTCTATTATTTCTTCTACAAGAATCATAGGTAGAAATTGACTTAGAATTGCTATAATTAGTGTAAGCTCCTCAAGTATTTTTCACCATAATAATAAAAACTTGTCTCAAGATGTCAGGCATAGAAGTACCTGGCACAATTTTTGGAATTCCATTTCACCAGATATTCCTTGACTTCATGTACAAATCCATCAGTTGGACACCATTGTTAATTGTACCAGTGCAATCTGTTCCTCTTAAACATATCCAGCAAAAGTTTATATTAAGATCTAAGGTACATACTTTCTCAAACTTAACATGTGCATTCTATTGATGAATCTTTGCATTGTTTCCACTTTTGAATACTACAAATAATGCTTCTGTGAACAGTTTTGAACATGTCTTTTGATGGGCTGTGCACACCTGCCTGTTGTGTGTATTTCTAGAAGAAGAACTGGCAGGTTATAGAGTATGCATGAGTTCCACATAAGTAGTTATTACCAAAGAGCCTCCCACACTTACTGTCTTCCAGTTTCCATGTGCATAAAACAGAAACAAAACATCTAAATAATTCCAGAACATCTTAATAACTAACGCATCCCTGTGGAAGTCACAGCTCAAAAATATCTTATTCTATCAATATACGGTTATGTGATATTAGACTTGGTGCTACAGATGGTAGAAAGATAAAAATGTACAAATACCTCCAAAACAACAGCAAAAAACAAACTAATTCCAACCACAAAAAGCAGGCTAGGATCTTATTTTGTGAAGCAGTGAGCCATTTCATATAATGCAAAGTAACTACATTATTCTGGGAGGAACATTGAACATTTAAAGAAATTTTATCTCCTCAGATATACTGATGGAACACATAAGCTGTTTTACAATGTTCTTTCCCAACTTACCAGTAAAATGAAAGAAAGTGGATTTTGTTTTGAAGGTATAAACCATAAGGGCAAAGAAGTGGGAAAGGGCTTGGCATCATTTGAATTTTTAACTCTGGAAATACGTGAAAAGCTGCAGACCCAAAGAAAAGGAATCCCAAACTGATAGCAGAGCTGAAAACTAATCTGATTTACCCCATGAAATCCCAAAGATTCTGGAGTTGTCTGCACCAGACACATTTGGAAGGAAAATAAGGAGGGATAGGCTAGTTAAAATAGGGAGAAAGAGTTGAACTATAGACTTTTTCCCTCACGTCACTGGCTGAGTGCCTGAGCCTCTTCACTCTGGCAGAGGCTGGAAGTTTATTCTCTGCACAGGGTAAAGTAGTGTTTCCAAACTGGAAGACAGTAAGTGTGGGAGGCTCTTTGGTAATAACTACTTAGGTGGAACTCATGAATACTCTATAACTCTGTTATAGAAGAACTCTGCCAGTTCTTCTTCTAGAAATACACACAACAGGCAGGTGTGCACAGCCCATCAAAAGACATGTTCAAAACTGTTCACAGAAGCATTATTTGTAGTATTCAAAAGTGGAAACAATGCAAAGATTCATCAATAGAATGCACATGTTAAGTGTGACTTGTTCTTCCAATACAAAGTCAACAAATACAAAGTTGAGTGAAAGGAGTCTGACAGGAGCTGGAGTTGTAGCTCAAGTGGTAGAACACTTTCTTTGCAAGAGTGAAGCCCTGAGTTCAAACTCCAGTCCCATCAAAACAAAATAAAACAAAACAAAAAGAATCAAGTCTGACAAAAAGATTACTTGTAAGCTTCTAATCATAAAACAAGTTTAAAAAGAGGTAAAGCTAAACTTTTGACATAAAAAATCAGGGTAATGGTTAATTTGAGGGAAGTAAGAGGGTGTAGAACTTGGGAGGAGATTTGAGATGCTGGCTATCCTTTCTTAGAGGAATATGGTTATGTGGGCATATTCACTTTGTGAACTGTATACTTATGATCTGATAATTTTCTTTATCACTATTATACTTCAACAAAAAGGTTTATGCTTTTAAAAGTGAACAGACCAATAGATCTATGAATTGCACATCAAGTTCAGAAGTCTTGAATACTCTATTTTCATTATGGGAAAATAGGTTTCTTCCTAAAACTTTCCATCACAGGAAAGGAAGTGTGTGCCAAGAGACCATCCCCTGTAATGACATACCCCACATTTTCTTTCAGTTCATAGTTGGATGGCTCCATTTTTTTCTGGGTCTTTGATGAGGAAGAACATCATGACTAAAGGACATGGTGAATGAGTTTCTTAGCTCATTGTGGACAGAAAGCAGAAAGTAGTACCTTGATGTCAGCCTGATGAGACCTTGGGCAGAAAGTCCAGCTCCATTGCTTTTGGACTTCTAGCCTACAGGAACTGTTAGATAATGAAGTTGTATTGTTTGAAGTCACTGAGTTTGTAGTAATTTATTGCTGCAATAGAAACTAATGCAACCATTTTCTCCCAATGAGACATCATCACATTTTTTTATTACATACAAAAGTTTTAATTGCTAGTAACAGTTTGCCTCTTTAAACTTTCCAAAATTTATTGAGTTTTCTTGCATTCTTCTTAGTAGCAATGAAGCCTATATTAATGCCTTACTATAGTTTAGAACTTGTTGGACTATAATTTCAAAGATTGAGAGGAATCAAAGGTGAAATCTAGAAGATGAAGACTAGCATGAACAAAGTGAGAACAACTTTGTGGAACTCAAATTTGTTGAGCAAAAACATTAACATGAATGGGTGATCCTTGAGAAATCGATGGGGCAAAAACGTGTAACAATATGCAAGTACACTGTCATACAGAATTTGTTTCACAATAGAATTGAACCATAGAATTTGCTTCAGTCATGTAGTAGACAATTTTTGTCTTTTGTGCACTACAGAGGCAATGTAAATAGTGAAGCAGAGGAGATGAAATCCCCTGTCTCCAGGATGGCCTTCGGGAGCACAGCCACAGTCACAACCGGTTTGAGGATTTCTTTTGGCACCAGATATTGTTCTGGCTGCATGTGGGTAGAGCCATGCAGAAGTCCCTTGTCTCTTCTGTGCTGACTGTGTGATTTGTGCACTTAACTCTTCCTGTTCTTGCTGGATCCTTACACTCTATCATCTCCTATCAAGGCTGCTTTGTATTTCTGCTTCATTGTTATGTTCAACAAGATACCACCTTTCAAAAACTTACAAAAACTGCTTGACCATAATAGAAATACTTCCCAGGGTTTCAAACATATATATTCTCCATATTAAAATGAGATTTGACTGGAGAAAAATCTTTGCTTTGTGAAAGATTGGCCACACAGGTGTTAGCTGAATGTTTGAGAATTTGTAGAAGGAGAAAATTCCCCAGACCTTTGTGGGCTCTGACAATAGGATGTAAGGTTGTGAGAAAAGGCCTAATTAAAGTAGCATAAAATAGGAAAGAACAATGTTTTGCAGGAATAAAAACACAATGTACCATGCAATCTTTGACTGAATCTAAAGAAAGTTACTGCATTTTGAAGAAAGAAGGGACAGCAGGAAAGATGGGCAAGACTGTCAAAGTGAAGACAGCAAGAGTAAAGTGAGAATGCTTTAGGAGGCAAGAGTCAACTTCTCATTAAACAAATGGAATTTCATGGGTGGCAAAGTTATTTCATCAAGCTTCCCTAAATGTTACAGGAGTTGTTTCCCCTACTAAAAACCCTTTACTGATTTTATACATACAGCAAAATTCTGATTAAAAAAAATAGCTTTTCAGGTGCCATTTTATGAAGAAAGAAGTACTATGGATAAATAACTGGAGAATTGTAGGTTTTTTGTATTTAATCATGGCTGTGAATGGTGCTTTAAAATTTTTACTTTTATGAAAATATGTCAGCTTCATGATAACTTTGCTTCAGCCTATGAAATGGGTTCCTTTACTAACTTATTTAACTGATGAGGAAATTAAGACACATGAGGTCACTTAACCATGATAGTCAGACTTTTGTTGCTATGACAAAATCCCTGACATAAACAATTTAAGATAGGAAAGATTTATTTTGGCTCATGGTTACGGAAATTTCAGTTCATAGTTGATGGCACCATTGTTTCTGGGTCAGTGGTGAGGAACATCTTCATAATTGATGGACATGCTGAATGAGTTTCTTACCTCATAGTGGCCAGGAAGCAGAGAGTAACAGGAAGGGTCCCGGGTCAGACATACACTTCAAATGCATGCCCCCAGAAACCTACTTCCTCCAGCTATACACAACTTTCCACAGTTCCACTACTTCCCACTAGTCTATTCAAATTCTGAATCCATCAGTGGATCAAATCACTGATTAGATCAGAACCCCCAGGATATAATCATGTCTGGAAATATCTCACAACAACCCAGAGGCATGCTTTGCTAATCTCCCAATTACCTCTCAGTCTAGTCAAGCTGACATTCAATTCATGATTAACCATTTTGGTGGTCAAGTAGTCATAATAATGTATTGTAATAATATAAGAAAAAATCAAGATTGACATGGCTACTGTCAACAGGCCGTGTTTACAAGGCTACTCCAGTGAAGGACCTTTTTTTCTTTTTTCAAGACAGTGTTGCTATGTAGTTCAGGCTGGCTTTGAACTCCAAATCCTTCTGCATTAACCTCTGATTGTTAGGATTATAGGCATGCAACACTATGCATGGCTATCCTTGCTTTTTTTTTTTTAGTAACTATTTGCATATAATTTAGAGGTCAGTTTCATCACATGTTTACCAAAAAAGGCAGTTACCTTTCTTCTACTTGAAGAAGTAAGTTTCAGCTTTTGTATTGATTCTTTTGGCCTTTACCTTCTCATTACTAAATAATGACTTGCTTATATTGCATAATTGTTTTTTTTTTTCAGTTCCTGGATTTTTACTGGTCTCTCACTAGAAAAACAAGAATTTACTTTTTATCCTCTTACCCTATTCCCCCCTTCTCTGATAAAATGTTTATTTTTAACTTAATTAGGTCAGTATTAATATTAATATTATTATTAAATGCTATTCGTAATTGAGTCATTTACATACTAGAATACTTTTACTTCTCTCCACAAGTTTTTGTTTTCACTGGAAATGACTAGATTATTCGTTGCTTATTGTTTTATACAGTTATCTCTTTGTAGATGGTTCTACATCTGTAGATTCCACAACCTGAGAATCAAAAATATTAGAAAAGTAATATTACATTTGTATTGAACAGATACAAACATCTTTCCTTGTCATTATTCCCTATATAATATAACATTATTTACATAGAATTTACATTGTATTGGCATTGTATGCAATCTAGTGATGATTTAAAGTAAATGGGAAGATGTGCATAAATTTATGCAAATACTATGACATTTTATGTAAAGGACCTCAGCATCTGAAGATTTTTGTAATTGCAGGGGCCCTGGAACCATTCCTTGATGAATATCAAGGGATGCCTGTATAACTCTAATTAACTGCTCTCCAAATTCCTGCCATTGTCAAAAAATCACCTTTTAAGGTAATGAGAAGTATCTGTTAGGATACCAAGTGTAGGATTACAGCTGGGCACCAGTGGCTCATGCTGTAGTCCTAGTTGGGAAACTGATATCATATCATAGTTCAAGGCCAGCACAGGCAAAATAGTTCATGAGACCCCCATCTCCAAAATAACCAGAACAAAATGGACTGGAGGTTTGGCTCAAGCAGTGGAGCACCTACTTCGCAGCTCAGTGCCCTGAGTTCAAACTCCAGTCTCACCGCCCGCCCCCCAAAAAAAGTAGTTCTACATTCTTGCCAGAACTTGATACTGTGATTAAAAATTTTAAGCATTCTGATGGATACATCAGTGAATCTTATTGTGGATTTAATCACCTTTTACATGACTAATATAATTGTCTATCTTTCCATTACTTTATTAGATTTATAGCTATCTTATATAATTATATTCTTTTGCCCATTTTAATTGACTTGCCTGTTATTTTTCTTGAATATTTGTAAATTTTTTTATTTTAGATACAAATCCTTTAAAACTGTGTGTTTTTTAAATCTCTTTATTCTTTTCACTGTCCCAATAATATTATCTGATGAGCAGAATTTGCTAATTTTAATGTAGGCAATTTATTCATTCTTTACAGAACTGACTACATAATTCACAGGGCTCAGTGCAAAAAGAAAATATTCAAAATTAGCAAGATTTTCAAATTGAAATCAGAAAGCATTAAACAAAGCATGAGGCTATTGTACATTCAAGGCCCTGTGCAACTACAGGAGTCATATGCAAATGAAGCTGGTCTTTCTTCCTCTTAGGGTACAATGAGTTTTTAAAGCCCCACTGAAAGTATCATCCACTGCTCTAAGATCAGGGAGATATTTTCTTAGATTATTTTCTTGAAGATTTATTGTTTTGCCTTCTACTTTTAAACCTAAAGTAAACTCAGAATTTGTGTGTGAATGTGTGTGTGTGTGTAACTTGTTACCATTAAGTTTGCTGTGTGATTTTTATAGATTTGCTTATCATAAGAAAGTCTTAGTTTTCTTAGCTAGTTTATGTTTTATTATGAAAAGGTTATATGTTAACAAAAGTAGGTATGTATATTAAGATAATCAGGCTATTTTTCTCTTCTATTCTCTAACTGTGTTGAATTACTATTTCAAAGGTTAATTTGATTTATAGGATTATTGGATTAAATGCAACTTGGTCCAATTATGTTATTCTTTTACATATTACTAGATTTGGTATGCTAATACTTTGTTTAATATTGCTGCATTTACAATCATGAGAAGTTTCCTGTCACTTTTATTTCTGCAATATCCTTGCTAGCTTGAATATCAAAGTATTAATGGCCTCATAAAGGAAGCTGGAAAGTATTGGACTTTTCTATTTATTGAAAAATTTGTAAGAGATTGATGTCACTTCTTCTTTATTTGGAAGAAATTATTTTTGAAACATTTATAACCTGGAATATTCTTTGTAATAGATATAGATTTACCATGAAGTTATGTTCTGCTGGGGTATAGGACCAGAAGTATCATTACTTTGTAGTTTTATCCTATGGCTCCAAGCAGTAAAAAGTGGCAAAATATGGAACTTAAGGTCAACACCTGATAAATTCTCCTGCCATTAGATGTGTGAATTGTAATGACACTTCTTCGCAATATGTAGTCAAAATAAAAGTTCTTTTCTGTTAAGAATATACTTGATAGCACTCTGAAATTTATATTTCATACATCATAGAAACTTGATAGCATTTTCTCCTGAATTAAACTACAATCTAAAAGTTTATATGTCATCATTGAGTTATTATTCTGAAAGATACTTTTCTATATTACTATTAATAAAATAACAATGAACAAGGGGAAAGACTTGAATCATCTTATTCTTACCACAGAAAATATTACATTATTTTCATAAAATCTAATAATAAGGTGAGCAAGGTTTATAGACAAGCCAAATAGAAAAACTTTAGAAGTTTTTCAAGTATCTACTTAAGTATTAAGTACTATTTTATTTTTCTAGATTTGGGTATATTCTGCAATCGATCAATTTTCATAACTATATTTTATTATTATCTATTTTCTACCTAAAAATATATGTAATTCATATATAATTTTGTTTTCCTTAAATAGGGTCTTTAGAATTATATAAGTATCAAGTCCTATAAAACCTAGTACTGCCCCTGATCTATGTTGAAAGGAATAGGATGTCTCAGCAGGCCCCAACCCCTTTGTTCAGCGGGCCCCAACCCCCTTGTTGGAGAAACCAGTACCAAACGCCCCATGTAGATAAGATAAGCAGTGCAGCAAGGCTCGGCTAGGGCATATAGAATGTGAGGAATGTGAGCAGATTGTGAAAGATGACGGGATGTATGTGCAAGATGTGCTCTGTCTGCTTGCTCAATGTTGATAACGAAAATATGTGCACAACTGCTGACCTTTTACTCTATAGGCTAAGAAGTACACGTACCCTTAAATGGATAGGCTGAAAATGTATGTGGTGTTGCAAAATCATTGGCTATGTGCCGCGTGGGCTTTTGCTGTAATGGCAGGTAGTGGTCTATATAAGATCTCCCCTAAAGAGGCTCAGGGTCGTGTTTTCCTAACCGGTCCTGCATGTCCATGTGGGAGCTCGACCCTGGCTAGCCAGCCCAATAAACTCTGCTTTGTTGATTGCATTCATGCGTGGCTCTCTGTCTCTCAGGGGTCCTAACATTTGGAGGTTCCACAGAGATTCCATTTTCTCGAGAGACAGAACTTGCCCGCGAGAAAGCAGGGGCGATCCCAAGTCCTAGGCGTTGGGAGGGGATCCAAGACCCTCATTTGGAGGAACTTGAGTGTTCCATTTGGGCCACGGTGGGGATTCGGCCAATCCCCAGGGAGATTCATTCTGGGAATCTCGCTAGGAGGACCACAGGGTCCTATTGGGAGAGGCTTTCCTCTCATTTGGGCTGGAGCATTTTAGGAACCATGGCGCCAGGTGAAGAACTAATTGAACTAGTCGACAGACCACCCGTCAAGTGGACGCCTTTTGGCCTGATATCCAAGTCGGACGGTGAGGAGGTTGAATGGGGTGTGCACCAGTGTGAGAGAAGGACCGGTCCGAGCGAGTGCTGGAGAGTGTTTTGTGTGTGTGGAATTATTGTTGCTTTCACCCTTTTTGTTCTATCTCTCCTGGTGTTTGATTCTCCTTCCACAATGGGACAGGGACAAACAACCCCAAAGTCTCTGATCCTTTCTCACTTTTCAGAAGTTAAAGAAAGGGCCTTAAATGCGGGTCTGGTCATCAAGAAAGGTAAGTTCGTCACCTTTTGTTCTGCAGAGTGGCCCACCTTCGGAGTTGGATGGCCCATTCAAGGTTCCCTCTCCCTAGACCTGATCACCAAGGTTAAAGCAGTCATTTTTTGGCTAGGCAATCAAGGCCATCCAGACCAAGTCCCTTACATTTTGGTTTGGGAGGATCTGGCAAGGAACCCCCCTCCTTGGTTAACAGCTTTTCTGGCTCACCCCTTCAGTTTGGCTCCCGGGGCTAAAACCCCAGTCACACCCACCTTGGTCATAAAGGAGGAGGAGAAACTTCCTCTTCCCACCCTGACCGGTCCTCAGAATAGGGCACCTCCCTTACCATCTCCGGTCTTACCAGAGAGTTCCCCCCTTTACCCATCCCTCGCAGGGGCAGAGGAAGATCGGCTGCCTCCATACGTGACTCCCCCTGGCCAAGCCAGTGCCCCGGAGGAGGAAATTTCCTCATCCACCTCAGCAGGACTGGCAGCAGGAGGAGGAATGGGTCGAAGTCTTCGCCCCCGAGGGATCCGGGAAAGGGAGGGGGAAGACAGGCCCTCCTCATCAACACAGGGGGAGGAAACTGTCCCTACACTTCCAGTCCAGATGGTAGGCCAAGGGGGACCAGGAGGAGGGCAACAGTTTCAGTACTGGCCCTTCTCCTCCAGTGATCTATATAACTGGAGGACGCAGAACCCGCCCTTTTCGGAAGACCCCAAGTGTCTCATAGATCTCTTGGAGTCCATCATGCATACACACCGTCCCACTTGGGATGACTGTCATCAGCTGCTCAATACTCTTTTTACGACGGAGGAACAAGAGCGCATCCTCAATGAAGCAAGGAAGAACGTCTTGGGGGATAATGGGAGACCCACAACTCTCCAACCTGCCATAGATGAGGCCTTCCCCCTACGCCACCCTGATTGGGATTTCGGGACCGCAGAAGGTAGGGAGCGTCTCCAAATTTACCGCCAGACTCTTATGGCCGGTCTCCGAGTGGCCACAAGGAGGCCCACCAACTTTGCAAAAGTAAAAGCAGTTATCCAAGGGGAAAACGAAAGCCTGGCCGGTTTCCTAGAGCACCTCTATGAGGCATACCGTCAATACACCCCTATTGACCCTGAGGTGGAGCTCCACCGGTCTGCTGTGGTACTCTCATTCATTAATCAGGCAGCTCCAGACATTAGGAGAAAACTCAATAAACAGGAAAACTTAGGGGAGATGACCATTAGGGAAATGCTACAGGTAGCGGAGAAGGTCTTTACCGCTAGGGAAACTCCAGAAGAGAGGGAGGAAAGGCGGAGAAAGGAAGACAGGGAGGTCCAGGAGAAATTGAGAAAGGAAGACAGGGAGTTCCAGGCTAAGGAGAACCGAAAGCAACAAAGAGAAATGGCCCGTATTTTCCTAGCGGGTGTCCGGGACCAACCCAGGGGAGGGGGCCACGCCCGGACCCCCGATAAGGAACACTGTTTTTACTGTAAGGAGACTGGGCACTGGAAAAGAGAGTGCCCTAAGTTAAAGGGAAGAAGAAGTTTCAGCAGGAGACCGGGGGATAACAGGGAAAGGGAACGAGCAGTAGAGCAGGCCAGAGTCCTTCTAGCCGGAGAAGAGGACTGAAGGAGATGGGGCTCAGACCCCCTCCCCGAGTCTTGGGTAACAGTACATGTGGAGGGGAAGCCGATGGGGTTCATGGTGGACACCGGCACCCAGTATTTGGTCTTAAACAAGGCACATGGACCTTTGAACAAGGAACAAACAAGTGTCGTTCAGGGGGCCACCGGTACGCAGTTATGTACATGGACTACCAAAAGAAAGGTGAACTTAGGAAAACACCAGGTCACACACTCCTTCCTGGTCGTCCCTGAGAGCCCTGCTCCCCTGCTTGGACGGGACCTACTCACCAAAATAGGGGCCCATATCCATTTTGAACCAGATGGAATAATTGTGACTGATCGAGAGGGGAGCCCGATACATGTCCTGTCCCTATCATTGTCTGACGAGTATCGTCTGTTTGAGAGTCGACAGGAGCCAGGAGGGGACATGACCCATTGGGTAAAAAGATTTCCCACGGCCTGGGCAGAGACTGCGGGAACCGGCCTCGCCAAACACCTCCCGCCCATAGTTATACAATTGAAGGCTTCTGCTCTCCCCATTCAGGTGAAACAGTATCCTATGCCTGAGGAGGCCCGAAGAGGCATAGCCCCTCATATCCACAGGCTAATAAAGGAAGGAGTACTGCGGCCTTGTCAGGCCGCCTGGAATACTCCTCTGCTTCCCATCCGAAAGCTGGGAAGCGGGGACTATAGGCCTGTGCAAGACCTAGGAAAGGTAAACGAGCGGATGGAGGACATTCATCCCACCGTTCCGAATCCCTATACCTTGCTCAGCCACCTACCCCCCTCACAAGTGTGGTATACAACCCTTGATTTGAAAGATGCTTTCTTCAGCATTCCATTATCAGAAATTAGCCAGCCACTATTTGCTTTTGAATGGCAAGAGGATGGGGGCCAATCCGGACAGCTCACTTGGACCAGACTGCCGCAAGGATTTAAAAACTCTCCCACCCTGTTTAACGAGGCCCTGAGCCAGGACCTGGAACCCTTTCGCCGGAGCCACCCGCGAGTCACTCTATTACAGTATGTTGATGATTTACTGTTAGTGGCAGAAACGCGAGAGGAATGCAACGAGGCTACTGAGCACCTGCTAACAGAATCAGGTGAGCTGGGATATCGGGCGAGTGCCAAGAAAACTCACATCTGTAAAAGGTCAGTGACATATCTGGGTTATCGGATCGCAGATGGGGCAAGATGGCTGACTGATGCCATGAAACAGACTATTTTGGCTACCCCATCCCCCACATCTACTGGGGGAGTGAGAGAATTCCTGGGCTCCGCGGGGTTCTGTAGACTCTGGATTCCAGGATTTGCGGAAATAGCCAGACCCCTATATGAGGCCACCAAAGAAGCTCCAGATTGGAGATGGGGAGAAAGAGAACAACAGGCCTTTGACCAGCTAAAGGACGCTCTTTTACAGGCCCCTGCTTTAGCCCTGCCAGACCCCACAAGACCATTCACTCTGTTTGTAGATGAAAAAAAAGGGGTAGCCAAAGGAGTCTTGACCCAACAACTAGGTCCCTGGAAGAGACCAGTGGCATACCTTTCCAAGAAATTAGACGCAGTAGCGGCAGGATGGCCCCCATGCCTCCACATCATAGTGGCCATCACCATGCTAGTGAGAGAAGCCAATAAATTAACCTTTGGACAGGCCCTTTGGGTAACGGCCCCTCACCCGGTGGAGGGAATCCTTAAACAACCCCCTGGGAAATGGATGACGAATGCCAGGCTCACCCACTACCAGGGGCTCTTGTTGGATTCCCCTCGGATTACATTCACAGATCCCGTAACCCTGAACCCAGCCACCCTGTTGCCTAATCCGGAACTGCAGACACCTGTCCATAACTGCAAAGAATTCCTCTCCGAAGTTACATAGGTACGGGCTGACCTAAAGGATACCCCCTTGTCCGGCTGCAAATTAAACTGGTACACAGATGGAAGCAGCTTTGTCCAAGATGGAGCCCGAAGGGCAGGGGCAGCTGTAGTCAACCAAGAAGGAAATACGGTATGGAGCAGCGCCCTCCCACCCGGAACCTCAGCCCAAAAAGCGGAATTAATTGCCTTGGCAGAGGCCCTGGAGAGGGCAAAAGGAAAGCGAGTCAATATCTACACCGATAGTCGCTATGCTTTCGGTACCATCCATGTCCATGGGGCCATCTATCGTGAAAGAGGGTTCCACACAGCAGAAGGGAAAAATCTGAAGAACCTGGCCGAGGTCCAGCGTCTATTAATGGCAGTGGAAAAACCGAAGGCAGTGGCAGTGATGTATGTCCCAGGCCACCAGTCTGCCAAGACGCCGGAAGCTGTCGGTAACAACAGAGCAGATCAAGAAGCAAAGAGAGCAGCAATGGTGAGTCCTTCCATGGTCGCAGCTGTAGACGTGCCTGTCGCAGAGCTCCCTTCGCTACCCCCCTGACCAGAATACTCCACGGAGGATTTCACCTGGATGAGAGCCCACTCCCCCATTAGGGAAGGGGAAGATGGATGGAGAAGCGACTTGGAAGGCAAGTTAATTCTGCCCGAAAAACTTGGACGATTCCTGTTGGCTAACTTACATAAGTCCACCCATTTGGGGTGGAGAAAATTGCTAGACTTGACATCTGCATAGCTCCGATTTCCGAACCAGACCATGGCAGTCCGTCAAATTGTGGAAGATTGTGCCAGCTGCACAGTCATGAAACCAGGACGAAGGGAGGGGCACCATACGGGTACTCGGGAACGGGGGAGGGCCCCAGGAAGAAGTTGGGAAGTGGATTTTACTGAGGTAAAATTAGGAAAGTTTGGGTACAAATATTTGCTGGTATTCATAGATACCTTTTCGGGCTGGGTGGAGGCTTTTCCTACAAAGAAGGAGATGAGTCAGGTAGTGGCAAAGGCCTTGCTAGAGGAAATCATACCCAGATATGGGGTGCCCGAGGCAATTGGGTCAGATAATGGTCCGGCTTTCGTTAGTAAAGTCCTGCAGGGACTAGCCCAGGCTATGGGGGCCAATTGGAAGCTACATTGTGAATATAACCCCCAGAGCTCAGGGCAAGTAGAAAGGATGAATAGGACACTAAAGGAGACTTTAGCCAAATTGGCCCTGGAGACTGGCGGTGATTGGGTGACACTCCTTCCCTTGGCCATCTTCCGAGTCCGGAACTCCCCTTATGTCCATGGGCTAACCCCCTTTGAGATCCTGTATGGGGCTCCACCCCCCATCGTTCAAAGGACCTTAAGCCCGGGACTAGGTAATCTGGCCCCAAATTACCTGACCATGCTACAGGCTTTAGCTAAGGTGCAACAACGGATTTGGCCCTTAATTCAAGCATTCCACGCTGCCGAGGGGGTCCCGGCTCCGGAACATGGCATAGTCCTGGGTGACATGGTATGGGTTAAAA
Organism: Castor canadensis; assembly: GCF_047511655.1. Lineage (NCBI taxonomy): Eukaryota > Metazoa > Chordata > Mammalia > Rodentia > Castoridae > Castor > Castor canadensis. Next base: position 148,173,673 of record NC_133388.1, on the reverse strand, counting down.
GGCATCAGTCCAAAACCCTAGAGCCTAGATGAAAGGGCCTTATGTTGTTCTGTTTACTACCCCTACCGCCCTCAAGGTTGACGGCATCGGACCTTGGATCCATTACTCCCATGTGCATCGAGCCAATCATCAAAAACAAGAAGGGGCTAAAGAGTGGACTGTAGAGATTCCAAGATGGCGGCTAGAGGTAGGAAGCAGAAAGCGACCCTCCTATAGTGAAATCTTGGAGAGACGCTGGAGACACACTTTGCAGGCATAATCACCGAGAAAAGGCATTACTTTGACTCCTCCACATCTCCAGCCGGCGCAGAGAATCTCCACTTCACGTTAAACGGAGAACCGGGGAGGGCCCCTGGGGCCGCCAGTGGTCAGCGCCCATACGGCTTGGGAAGACACAGACAAGGTGAGCTTCGCGGTACTGCGGTAGCCCCACAGACAAGCCTGGGCCAGAGCAGCATAGCCCCCTGGACAGACTGACCTCCACCCGGGAAAAAAAGAGAAACTGAGTACTAAGCAATAAGAACAGTTAAGACACGCTGGAAAGAGGGTGGGGCGCCCTGAGTGCTGAAGATTGGGGGAATGGAATCCTTCCCGGGACTGTAAATAAACGAGCCGGGCGGGCCGGAGAGACTCTGGCGGGAGCGGGGTGCGCCCAGCAACCAGGAGTGGGGACGCTTGTGAGAGGAGGGAAGACCCACTTCCCACGTGAACTGTAAATAAACACGCAGGCCTGACAACGCGGGGCAGTGGCACCTTTCCCAGTGCTTGGAAAGGGGAAAGCCTGTAGCAGAGGCCCCCCGCACAGGAGAACTCTGAGCAAACAAAGCCTGTGGGACCAGGTGAGTGCTAGCTCACCCCAGAGATCTGCATAAATAATGCTGCCAGCTACAGGCTGAGAGCAGCAGGCAGGCAAGCCACAGTTGCAGATACCACTCTCAGAACTGCCTCCAGACGCTTTTTTTTTCTTTTTCTCCCTACCTTTGATGAAAGAACAACCGAATTACACCTGCAAGCCGAAAAACTACTGAAACTGTATTGCATTTGAACTGGGGACACTTGGTGGGGCTTTTTTTTTTTTCCTTCTGTGTGTGTGTGAGTGTAGTTTTGTTCTACTTTATGCATCCCCTTTGATGAGACAACTACAGAACATCTGAGGCACCAACTCCAGGACTGGAGATTGAGATGGACATCCAAATTATTAAGACTGAAATTGCATTGCATATAAACTTGGAAGTTTTTTTTTTTTTTTTTTAATTTTCTATTTTCCATTTTATTTTAATTCATTTTTATATATAGATATTACTTTCATATATTTATTTTTTATTTTTTTATCTTTGATTTTCAATCCTCTCTCTGTCTCTCTATTGTCTGTTCAGCTTACTGTCGATTAGTACACTAACACTCCCTGTTTACACCTTTGAAACTCTCTTGTCTGACACCTTGTTCTGCTTTCTCCCTCTTGCCTGTATATTTGTTTTCCCCTTTTCTTTAACTTCTTGCTTTCCATCTCAGCTCACTCTTCCATTCTCAATATTACCATTGTTATTATTACAAGCTAGAAAATACTTAATTAGACACAGTACAGGGACAGTAACAACACCAAGGACAATGACAGGAAGACAGAAAAAACAAGGAAACCAGTTTCCCCACAGCAAAAAATTAGTACAGGAACCAGAGGGGAATGAAGAGAACAGAAACTCAGATCCAGACTCCAACAAAATGAAGACAAACTATGCCAAGGACCCAATGAAGCCCACAAGAATAATTTAAAAGAAGACATACTACAAGTACTCAATGAGAATTTTATAGAGATGATACTGGATAGGGTCAACCAAAATGTACAGTAGACACTCAAGAAATTCCAAGACAATAAAAATAGAGAATTTGAAAAAGCAAAAGAAGAAATAAAGGAAACCATAGAAGCACTGTATAAACACCAAAGTGAAAGAGAGAACACAATGAATAAATGGATAAATGAACTCAGGACAAAAATAGACAACAATAAAGAAGAAAACAGCCAGGATATGGAAAACCTCAGAAAAAAGAACGAAACAGAACTGCAAAACAAAACGGAAGGCCAATCCAGCAGAATAGAACAAACAGAAGACAGAATCTCAGAACTTGAAGATGAAATGGTAATTAAAGGAAAAACTGAAGAACTATTAATTAAACAACTCAAGACCTGTGAAAAGAAAATGCAAGAACTCACTGACTCCATCAAAAGACCAAACTTGAGAATCCTGGGCATCGAAGAAGGAGAAGAGGTGCAAGCGAAGGGAATGCGTAATATATTCAACAAAATAATAACAGAAAATTTCCCAAATCTAGAGAAAGATATTCCCATACAAATGCAAGAGGCCTCCAGGACACCAAACAGACCAGATCAAAATAGAACTACTCCACAACATATCATCATTAAAACAACAAGTTCAGAAACTAAGGAAAGAATATTGAAGGCTGTAAGAAGAAAAAACAAGTAACATACAAAGGTAAACCCATCAAAATCACAGCAGACTTCTCAACAGAAACATTAAAAGCAAGAAGAGCATGGGGTGAGATCTTCCGGGCACTGAATGAAAATAACTTCAACCCGAGGATACTCTACCCAGCAAAGCTATCATTCAAAATAGATGGAGCAATAAAAGTCTTCCATAATAAGCAGAAACTAAAACAATATGTGACCACAAAGCCACCATTACAAAAGATTCTGCAAGGGATCCTGCACACAGAAAGTGACACCCAACTTAACCATGAAAAGGCAGGCAGCACCAAACCACAGGATAAGAAAAAGCAAGACAGTAGAGAGTAACATCAAGTTAGGTACACACAATCAAACCTTCAAACAACTAAGATAACTAAATGGCAGGAATCACCACATACCTATCAGTACTAATGCTTAATGTTAATGGACTTAATTCACCCATCAAAAGACACCGTTTGACAAAATGGATTAAAAAAGAAGATCCAACAATTTGTTGCTTACAGGAGACTCATCTCCCTGACAGAAATAAGCATATGCTTAGGATGAAAGGCTGGAAGAAGATTTACCAAGCCAATGGCCCCCGAAAACAAGCAGGAGTAGCAATACATATCTCTGACAAAGTAGACTTCAAACCTACATTGATCAAACAAGATAAAGAAGGACATTCCATACTAATAAAAGGGGAAATAGACCAAAAGGAAATAATAATCATCAATCTGTATGCACCCACTGTCAACGCACCCAATTTCATCAAACATACCCTGAAAGACCTAAAAGCATATATAAACGCCAACACAGTGGTTGTGGGAGACTTTAACACTCCATTATCATCAATAAATAGGTCATCCAAACAAAAACTCAATAAAGAAATCCAAGATCTAAAATATGCAATAGATCACGTGGACCTAGTAGATGTCTACAGAACATTTCATCCAACCTCTACACAATATACATTCTTCTCAGCAGCCCATGGAACCTTCTCCAAAATAGATCATATCCTAGGGCACAAAGCAAGCCTCAGCAAATATAAGAAAATAGAAATAATACCATGCATACTATCTGACCACAATGCAGTAAAAGTAGAACTCAACAACAAAAGTAAAGACAAAAAACATGCAAACAGCTGGAAACTAAATAACTCATTACTTAATGAAGAATGGATCATCGATGCAATAAAAGAGGAAATTAAAAAGTTCCTAGAGGTCAATGAAAATGAAAACACAACCTACGGGAACCTATGGGACACAGCTAAGGCAGTCTTGAGAGGAAAGTTTATAGCCATGAGTGCATATATTAAAAAGATTGAAAGATCCCAAATCAATGACCTAATGATACATCTCAAACTCCTAGAAAAATAAGAACAAGCAAATCCCAAAACAAATAGGAGAGAAATAATAAAAATAAGAGCTGAAATCAATGAAATAGAAACCAAAAAAACCATACAAAGAATTAATGAAACAAAAAGTTGGTTCTTTGAAAAAATAAACAAGATCAATAGACCCCTGTCAAACCTGACTAAAATGAGGAGAGAAAAAACCCAAATTAGTAGAATCAGGAATGCAAAAGGGGAGATAACAACAAACACCATGGAAGTCCAGGAAATCATCAGAGATTACTTTGAGAACCTATATTCAAATAAATTTGAAAATCTAAAAGAAATGGACAGATTTCAAGATACATATGATCATCCAAAACTGAACCAAGAGGAAATTAATCACCTGAATAGACCTATAACACAAAATGAAATTGAAGCAGCAATCAAGAGTCTCCCCAAAAAGAAAAGTCCAGGACCTGATGGATTCTCTGCTGAATTCTATCAGAGCTTTAAAGAAGAACTGATACCAACCCTCCTTAAACTGTTCCATGAAATAGAAAGGGAAGGAAAACTGCCAAACACATTTTATGAAGCCAGTATTACACTTATCCCAAAACCAGGCAAAGATACCTCCAAAAAGGAGAACTATAGGCCAATCTCTTTAATGAACATTGATGCAAAAATCCTCAACAAAATAATGGCAAATCAAATTCAGCAACACATCAAAAAGATTATTCACCACGACCAAGTAGGCTTCATCCCAGGGATGCAGGGGTGGTTCAACATACGAAAATCAATAAACGTAATAAACCACATTAACAGAAGCAAAGACAAAAACCACTTGATCATCTCAATAGATGCAGAAAAAGCCTTTGATAAGATCCAACATCATTTCATGATAAAAGCTCTAAGAAAACTAGGAATAGAAGGAAAGTTCCTCAACATTATAAAAGCTATATATGACAAACCTACAGCCAGCATTATACTTAACGGAGAAAAATTAAAACCATTCCCTCTAAAATCAGGAACCAGACAAGGATGCCCACTATCTCCACTCCTATTCAACATAGTACTGGAATTCCTAGCCAGAGCAATTAGGCAAGAAGAAGGAATAAAAGGAATACAAATAGGTAAAGAAACTGTCAAAATATCCCTATTTGCAGATGACATGATCCTATATCTTAAAGACCCAAAAAACTCTACTCAGAAGCTTCTAGACATCATCAATAGCTATAGCAAGGTAGCAGGATATAAAATCAACATAGAAAAATCATTAGCATTTCTATACAATAACAATGAGTAAACGGAAAAAGAATGTATGAAAACGATTCCATTTACAATAGCCTCAAAAAAAATCAAATACCTAGGTGTAAACCTAACAAAAGATGTGAAAGACCTCTACAAGGAAAACTATACACTTCTGAAGAAAGAGATTGAGGAAGACTATAGAAAGTGGAGAGATCTCCCTTGCTCATGGATTGGTAGAATCAACATAGTAAAAATGTCGATACTCCCCAAAGTAATCTACATGTTTAATGCAATTCCCATCAAAATTCCAATGACATTCATTAAAGAGATTGAAAAATCTACTGTGAAATTTATATGGAAACACAAGAGGCCACAAATAGCCAAGGCAATACTCAGTCAAAAGAACAATGCAGGAGGTATCACAATACCTGACTTCAAACTATATTACAAAGCAATAACAATAAAAACAGCATGGTACTGGCACAAAAACAGACATGAAGACCAGTGGAACAGAATAGAGGATCCAGATATGAAGCCACACAACTATGAGCAACTTATCTTTGACAAAGGAGCTAAAAATAGACGATGGAGAAATAGTAGCCTCTTCAACAAAAACTGCTGGGAAAACTGGTTAGCAGTCTGCAAAAAACTGAAACTAGATCCATGTATATCACCCTATACCAAGATTAACTCAAAATGGATCAAGGATCTTAATATCAGACCCCAAACTCTTAAGTTGATACAAGAAAGAGTAGGAAATACTCTGGAGTTAGTAGGTATAGGTAAGAACTTTCTCAATGAAACCCCAGCAGCACAGCAACTAAGAGATAGCATAGATAAATGGGACTTCATAAAACTAAAAAGCTTCTGCTCATCAAAAGAAATGGTCTCTAAACTGAAAGGAACACCCACAGAGTGGGAGAAAATATTTGCCAACTATACATCAGACAAAGGACTGATAACCAGAATATATAGGGAACTTAAAAAACTAAATTCTCCCAAAACTAATGAACCAATAAAGAAATGGGCACGTGAACTAAACAGAACTTTCTCAAAAGAAGAAATTCAAATGGCCAGAAAACACATGAAAAAATGCTCACCATCTCTAGCAATAAAGGAAATGCAAATTAAAACCACACTAAGATTCCACCTCACCCCTGTTAGAATAGCCATCATCAGCAACACCACCAACAACAGGTGTTGGCGAGGATGTGGGGAAAATGGAACCCTCTTACACTGTTGGTGGGAATGTAGACTAGTACAACCACTCTGGAAAAAAATTTGGAGGCTACTTAAAAAGCTGGACATCGATCTACCATTTGATCCAGCAATACCACTCTTGGGGATATACCCAAAAGACTGACACAGGTTACTCCAGAGGCACCTGCACACCCATGTTTATTGTGGCACTATTCACAATAGCCAAGTTATGGAAACAGCCAAGATGCCCCACCACTGACGAATGGATTAAGAAAATGTGGTATCTATACACAATGGAATTTTATGCAGCCATGAAGAAGAATGAAATGTTATCATTTGCTGGTAAATGGATGGAATTGGAGAACATCATTCTGAGTGAGGTTAGCCTGGCCCAAAAGACCAAAAATCGTATGTTCTCCCTCATATGTGGACATTAGATCAAGGGCAAATATGTGGACATTAGATCAAGGGCAAACACAACAAGGGGATTGGACTATGAGCACATGATAAAAGCGAGAGCACACAAGGGAGGGGTGAGGATAGGTAAGACACCTAAAAAACTAGCTAGCATTTGTTGCCCTTAATGCAGAGAAACTAAAGCAGATACCTTAAAGCAACTGAGACCAATAGGAAAAGGGGACCAGGAACTAGAGAAAAGGTTAGATCAAAAAGAATTAACCTAGAAGGTAACACCCACGCACAGGAAATCAATGTGAGTCAATGCCCTGTATAGCTATCCTTATCTCAACCAGCAAAACCCCTTGTTCCTTCCTATTATTGCCTATACTCTCTCTACAACAAAATTAGAAATAAGGGCAAAATAGTTTCTGCTGGGTATTGAGGGGGTGGGGGGGAGAGGGAGGGGGCTGGAGTGGGTGGTAAGCGAGGGGGTGGGGGCAGGGGGGAGAAATGAACCAAGCCTTGTATGCACATATGAATAATAAAAGAAAAAAAAATTAGAAAAAAAAAAAAGAAAAAAAAGAGTGGACTGTACAGCGGCACCCAGACCACCCATTAAAGCTAAAGCTTTTGTGTCCCTGGGAACATGCAGAGTCTTCAGGAGCACCCACGGATGGCGTGGCTGGTCACTCATCTTGCTCAATGCCCAGAGCAGGAGCCTCACAGAAACCAACCCTCACCAGCCCTATAAGCAAACCTGGATACTCACCGATGCGGAGACTCATACCACCCTTAACGAGACTACTCTCACTGCCCTCATAGGAACTTGATGGCCGGAGCTTCAATTCTGCTTCAGAGACATCAATCCTGCCTACAAGTGTACTGCTCCAGAGTCAGCCCGACGTTATGGTTTTTATGCTTGCCCTGGCCACAAAAAGAGCAAGGGCTGTGGGGGGATACAATACTCCTTCTGTAAGTCATGGGCATGCGTCACATCCAATGATGGTGAATGGAAGTGGGGGATATCAAAACCGGACCTAGTCAAATTTGCCTTTGTAAACGGGATATCCTGGGGGCGCAGAATTCCGTTACCCACCCATAAATGCCAGCCCACAGATCTGGATAGAATCAAGGTCACTTTCACTGAAACTGGCAAGGAGGACATCCCTGGGTGGATACAAGGTAAGGTGTGAGGACTTGTGTTTTATAAATATGGTGGACATGCTGGCTCAACCATAGTGGTCAGATTAAAGATTGAGCCCATAGGGCCACCGTCCACAGCAGTAGGCCCTAATAAGGTACTTAGGCTGCCCTATGTAAAGCCACCTCCCCAACCTTCCACAACTCACCACCTTTCCTCAACCATAGCTCGGGCTAATGTTACAACTGCAAGACCATCAGGAGCCAGCCCTCCCCTGGTGAGGCCCAGTCTCATGACCAGATCTAAAGACCCCCTCTGGGACCTAGTGGGTGCTGCCTTCCTGACGTTAAACCACACCAACCCTAACATGACTAACTCCTGTTGGTTATGTTATGATGTGAGGCCCCCATTCTATGAGGCAATAGGGCTAAATGTCACCTACAATGTCTCGACTAGTGACAACCCCACTCAGTGTTCCTGGGGAGACCGTAAGAAAGGTCTGACCATACAACAGGTAAGCGGCCAAGGAACCTGCTTAGGAAAAGTGAGGAGTAGACGAGACTTATGTACTGTTGTTCACACCAGTCCTGCCTGGGAAAATACAATTAAATGGGTAATTCCAAGGGACAATGGGTGGTGGCTATGCTCACGGTCCGGACTCACCCCATGCCTATCAATTAAGGTGTTTAAAAGCTCTAAAGAATTCTGTGTTATAGTGGTTGTGCTGCCCCGCATCCTCTATCATTTGGAGGAAAGTCTATATTCATACTGGAATACAGGAACAGGCGAGAGAAAGAAGAGAGAGCCTATTTCTACATTAACCATTGCTACCCTACTTAGCCTAGGGGTGGCTGGGGCAGGAACCGGCATAGCCTCCCTGGCTACTCAACATAAAGGGATGTCTTCGCTGCCCGCAGCCATAGACGAAGATATAGAGAAAATAGAAACCTCCATTAGCCACCTAGAAAAATCCCTCACTTCTTTGTCTGAGGTAGTACTTCAAAACCGACGAGGACTGGACTTGTTATTCCTCCAAAAGGGGGGACTATGTGTTGCTCTAGGGGAAGAATGTTGTTTTTACGCTGACCATACCGGAGTTGTTCGTGACTCCATGTCTAAACTCCAAAAGAGCCTAGAACAAAGAAAACGAGAAAAAGAGGCCGAGGAAAGCTGGTTCGAGTCTTGGTTTAACCAGTCCCCATGGTTAGCTACCCTCCTATCTACACTGGCAGGGCCAATAATAATCCTCCTATTACTTGTTACCATAGGACCCTGGATTCTAAACCGACTTATGACTTTTGTCAAAAGTCAAATTAATACTATCCAACTTCTGGTCCTCCGCCAACAATATCAGGCTCTTCATCCCCTTGAGAATGATTCCTCAATTTAGGCCATAAGAAAAGGGGGAAATGAAAGGAATAGGATGTCTCAGCAGGCCCCAACCCCTTTGTTCAGCGGGCCCCAACCCCCTTGTTGGAGAAACCAGTACCAAACGCCCCGTGTAGATAAGATAAGCAGTGCAGCAAGGCTCGGCTAGGGCATATAGAATGTGAGGAATGTGAGCAGATTGTGAAAGATGACGGGATGTATGTGCAAGATGTGCTCTGTCTGCTTGCTCAATGTTGATAACGAAAATATGCGCACAACTGCTGACCTTTTACTCTATAGGCTAAGAAGTACACGTACCCTTAAATGGATAGGCTGAAAATGTATGTGGTGTTACAAAATCATTGGCTATGTGCCGCGTGGGCTTTTGCTGTAATGGCAGGTAGTGGTTTATATAAGATCTCCCCTAAAGAGGCTCAGGGTCGTGTTTTCCTAACCGGTCCTGCATGTCCATGTGGGAGCTCGACCCTGGCTAGCCAGCCCCAATAAACTCTGCTTTGTTGATTGCATTCATGCATGGCTCTCTGTCTCTCGGGTCCTAACAATGTGAACTTTAAAAATAATATATATATTTTTAACTTATTTATTTACTTATTTTTGTTTGTTACTGTGGATAAGGCCTAGGACTCCCATGTTAGGCAAATGCTTTATCACTGGACTGCATTCCCATTCCCTCTTTTTTCCCCTGTGAGAACTGAGAGGGTTGCAGCACTCAGGGTCAGGGCTCTTTCTTTCTGGTTGGCTCACCAAAACTGTTACCAGATTCTGAGGTTTATACTGCTAACACTGTACCAAGACCCAGGAGACAAAAATTGGTGGAAGGAAACAGGTTTATTTGAAGATGGCCTGAAATAAGACAGAGGAGACTCTCCTCAAATCATATTTCAGAAGTTTTCTGGGCACAAACAATTTCTATGGGAGAAAAAAAAAAAAAAGGTAACATAGAGAAACAAGGGGTGGGAAGTCCATGCACTCAGCAGGGTCTTCATTATCCAGAGGTATATCTTATGTCTTCTTTTCTCTTCTATGGTGGGAACATCACAATGGCCTTTGCTCTCCTACAGCTGGTTAATTAGAACCTGAGGAATGGTTTCTCTTCCATGAAAATGGATGAGGAAGGGGCAAAAGGAAAAAGGAAGGGAGGAGTGGCAAGAGTAGTTTCAAATGAATCCATGTTGTAAAGGGAAGGGAAGAAGTTCTAGGGTATTCATTTAAAGAGTAAAAAGTAAATAATTCATTGAAGAGTAATGACTACCTCTAAAACCACTTTGGAAACTCTAAGATAATAAAACAATACCTTCAACATTCTGAAATACATATTTCTAATGATTTCAGGAGAAATTATTAACTAGGGGTGAGTATAAAAGTGTTGCATACCTCAGAAATGTAATACATCAAATAATTTATAATTTTCTGTACTAATTATTAGGGATCCTTTTGAAGATTGTTTCACCCAAAGATTAGTAAACCAAGAAAGAGATAACATAAATTTTAGAATCAGTAATCTAATGTAAGAGAGGCCAAGGAGTTCCCAGGATTTTAGTGAAGGTAGACGCCAAAGAAATTGCTGTCAGTGACTGCACACAATGTATGGAAGTGTTTGAAGATATTGAGAGAAAATTTACACAAATGGGAGGGCATGGATTTCAGTATTGAGTTAGTAATAGTATATAAGAAATTATTTAAATAGAATTATATATAATTATTTATGAGGTGATGTGGTGATTTGTATAAGAAATAAAAACTGATCATGGTATTCCACATATACTCTGAGATAGTTGCATTTTTGCATTTACAGTAGACTGTTGGTATTCACAGTATATGGTTCCAAGGAGATAACTGCTGAGGAAAATCTGCAAGCTCAGGATGCAGAGTTCAGTACTTTACTGCACATGATTGGTTCATTTTTTTCCATAGTGCCCACCTAACTTCTGCTGAAGACATGACACCTTCCATTAAGTTTCAGATTTTCACTTGATCACTTAAATTATGCACACTAACTTTCACCTTGCTTTTGGGGCACTATTTGGTTTTTTAGAAGCAAATTTCCACAAAATTAAGGGCAAGGAAACACTCAGCAGATCCCACAATTATTTAAACATACCTAATAATAAGGGGAGAGTAACTGAGAGCTTCTCTACACCCATTGAACTGTGTAATGCATGCCCAGGGAATTTTTAAATTTTTGTTTTTGAAATTGCTTTTGATTTTTATTCACTTATTTTTTTGACTGTGCTTGGTCAAAATCATGTGTAATAGATCTATGAATAAAACAAGTTTACCATTTATAGCTTTAATAGGACAAACATTGAATGTTGATACAAAAAAATTACTATGCAATTATTTTCAGCAAGGAGGAGTGGGAAAGAGAATAAGGGAAGAAATGAACAATAGCCCAATCTTCATATCTTTGGGCAGCTCCCAAATCATAAACCAATTTGAAAATATTAAGAAGAAAGTGAAAAAAAGTGATAAAGTTGACAAACTTCAAGGAATTGTTCTATTTTCACAATTTTATAGAAATAAAAGTGTAGAAAAAATTGGAAAAATTTGATTAAAAAACTAAATTTAATAAAAGTAAAATAGTTTAAAGTATTTTCCACTTTAAAATTATTTGTATAATAGAAAATCAATTTAGGGTATAGTAAGTAAGGAACATACCTTGCATAATTAGCTTCAAATTTTGTTTCTTTGAGTGTTCAAGAAAAAGGGAGTGCTAAAAGAAAGTATGATATAAATTGCAATTTAGATTGAAAGAGATGATAATAAATAATAGGATAAAACAACTATTAGGTAAATTTCTTTTATTGGAATTATGCCACTTGTCTGTTTTTTGAGGAACCTTCATACTGATTTCCATAGTGGTTGTACTAGTTTATCTTCCCACCAATGTGAGGCTCCTTTTTTCTCTATAGCCTCACCATTTGTTGTTGTTTGCTTTCTTGATCATGGCCATTCTAACTGGGGTGAGATAGAATCTCAGTGTCATTTTGATTTGCATTTCCCTAATGGCTAAGGGTGTTGGCATTTCTTCATATATTTATTAGCTATTTGTACTTCTTTTGAGAACTGTTTATTCAATTCATTTGCTGTTTGTGCTGGGTGGGGGTACACTGTGGTATTTACAAAAGTTCTTACAATATATCAAATATATCATACTGTTGCAGGAACCATACAGAAAGTATGACTGACCAGTGAGAACAAGACTCAAACCCAAGAGACTGGAGGAAAAGAAGATTTATTACACTAGTGGGCCAGCACCTGGATATTTCCAAAATGGAGCAGACCCTGAGACAGTGTGGGTGGGTTTTTATACTGAGAAAAGCAGCAGCAAGCAAGCAGGGAGTGCAGAAGCAGAAGTGGCAGTGAGCTGTTCAAGGTTACAATATATCATGTCAGCACAGCTGTGGAGGAAGGCCAGTTTCTAAGAAGATAGCTGGATGCAGAGGCCCCAGCTAAGGGGAAGGGCTTTACTTCCCAGCTAAGGCGAAGTCTTTGGTTCTTTTCCCAGCTTTGATCTTTCTTTGGGTTTCCTTATCAAAATTTGAATTCACCCCTTCCACTGCCTCCACCATTCTCCTTAATTCCCCTCTCCTCCCACTCCTAGAATAGTTTCAACAGGTGTCATTTTTACATTTAAATACATGTGTATACAATATTTGCACAATTTCCCTACCACCTCCCCCCTCCCACTGGTAACAGCAATCCCCACCCTGGGCAGGACCTGTCCTGCCCTCTTGTTCTTTGAGTCTTATTCTCACTGGTCAGTCATACTATCTGTATGGTTCCTGCAACAGTATGATATATTTGATACATTGTAAGAAAAAAAATGACGTTTTTGCTTGTTTAAGATAGCTACACAGAGTTTCCTTGTGACATTTCCATGTATATATGTATTATAACCACAATTGGTTCATCTCCCCTATTTTTTTTTTTCATTCTACTTTAGTCCCTTTCTTCTGGTGGTTTCAACTGGTTTAAAAGCTCTATATTCATTCTTGCATAGAGTGCACATTAACCATATTCACATTTTTAATTTCTTTCTTTTACCCTACCTCTCTCATATGTGACCTCTCCTTAGTATGTGATCTGTTTGTCATAATACTGCTGTATGTGTAGGGATTATATCACTTGTGATGGTTAATTTTATGTGTCAACTTGATTGGGCTAAGGAATGCCCAGATAGCTAGTAAATATTATTTCTGGGTGTCTGCGAGGTGTTTCCAGAAGAGATTAGCATTTGAACCTGCAAATTCAGCAAGGAACATTACTCACTAATGTTGGCAGGTTGCATTTAATCCACTGAGGGCCTAAATTAGACAAAAAGGCTGAGGAAAGGCAAATTTTCCTTCTTCATTTGAGCTGGGACAACTTCCATCTGTCCTCTGCCAAGCGCACCTGGTGTTCAGGCCTTTGAACTTAGACAGAATGCCATGGCTTGTTTTTCTGGTTCGACAGCTTGCAGATGGCAGATCACAGGACTTTTCCATCCCCATAGTTGTGTGGACTAAATTCTATAATTTCTCCCTTTCTCTCTCAATCTCTCTCAACCCCTTACACACACACACACACACACACACACACACACACACACACACACAGGGGCCAACAGGATACGGAAAATAGCTAGTAGTTAAATCTCTGGAGAACTATGATATACTTCCCTTGCCATTGCCCAGAGATCCTCTTACAAAAGGGACTTTCCTGCCTGTCCTGTCACTAGTCTGTACCCCAAACAAGCTGCTTATTCTAATTTTTTCATTTAATAAATATATATTAAATACCTGTCAAGCCATTCACTATGGTTAGTACCAAAGATGTCTTGATTAACTAGAAGGGTCTGTGCTGGTCATTTCATAAAATTTGATGAAGATCCACATTAAAATAGCAATGTAGTTCTCTCACCTTGCCTTATGAAAACTATTTTCCAATTCACAGAGAATTTTTTCCTTCTACAACCTTGAGTCCGATATTTCATAAGACTTAACTCAAACTCTATTTGCCCACTTCAGGCTTATCCTTCCAAAGGACTTGAAAATTCGCTTTGATATTCTTGTGTGTTCATGTCTCTGAGTGTTATTTATTTTGTATTTTCATAATGATAGGAATTTGATGAATTGAATAAATTGCTGGTTAAGTATTTTTCCAAAGTTTTAGTTTTTTGTTTTTGCAGTACTAGGGTTTAAACTCAGGGCCTTCACCTTGAGTCACTCCACCAGCCCTATTTTTGTGAAAGGTTTTTTGAGATAGGGTCTCATGGAACTATTTGCCTGAGCTGGCTTTGAACCAAAATCCTCCTGATCTCTGCCTCCTGAGTACCTTGGATCACAGGCATGAGCGACAGGTGCCTGGCCAACGTTTTATAAATTATTCCATAGTTACTATTCCTCACTATGGAAAAACTTCATAGAGCAAATTTTCCTCTTGTGCAAATTTGGGCATCAATATCTATCTTATGGTTTCACTGTATTATATAGAAATCATTTTATTCAATTCTGGCTATTCCTAATAAGTCACGTGTTGCTTAACGACAGCAATATGTTCTGAGAACTGGGCTGTTACATGATCTTGTCATTGTGTGAACATAATAAAGGGTACATACACAAATTAAGAGGGCCATGATGTCACTGGGAAAGAAAATCATGGGACGGTGTCATACATACATGCCATTGTTAACTGAAACATCATTTTGTGGCACATGGCTTCAATAGTTATCATTCAATAGTTGTCCTTTACAGATTGTTCACTAATGCTGCTACTGTTGTTCTATGTGCTTTAACTGACTTGAGCCTCAAAAAATACTGTGAGATAAATATTATTATTAATCCCATTTAATGAAAGAAAACTGAGGCTTAGAGACATTAAATAACTTGCCCAGTGTCACAGTGCTTGCCAGACCCAAAGCCAAGCAATCTGGCTCCAGTGCCTATCTTGTCAGCCTTTTGGTGGTATTTCTTACCAGAGAGATGTTCAAAAATTGGTAATTGGTGTTAAATTATCAAAGTTAACCAGTTTAATGAATTTATATTATATCAAGTGCCCATTGATTTTTGTATAGTCTTTAATTGTAAATCCTCTGTATTTCATAAATATGGTGTTTTGACTTAAAAATGAGAAACATCAATAAAAATAAATGAAAAAAAGATTGGAATATAAAGTATTTAAGTGGCTGACTTCCCTTGTGTCATTAGAACAAAAAAAAAGTATCAGAATTAAAGCTATTTTTCAGATGAAAGATTAAGAAAAATTATTTTACTGTGAATATTTTGTTTCTGCCATATAGTCTACCTTGACTGTCTCAATTTTCCTTGCAAAATATATTTGTTTTGAACCTACCCTTCCCCTGCAGAAGCACAAGTATGAACAGCTGAAGTCATGACTGTGTTATTTCTGGAAAATCAGTAAAATTACCTTTCATACTATGATTAATTGCTACTCCACAATTTAACATGAGAAAGCATAAGGCCAGATTAATTATAAAGTACCAACTGAAAATCAAAGTCCTTATAATTAAGTTACTTGAAGAAATTAAATTACAACAATAATTTCTCTAAGTTTTCTAGGCATTATCCCATAAAGGATAGTGGGGATTAAACACCTTCAAATTAAAGACTCCAAGGTTTTGTTTCTTAAATGCCATTTCACAAATCAAGTTATGAAATCAATGCATGTTTCTTACAGATAAGTTTGAAAATACAAGAAGAAAATGTTTAAAAAATTCTTCTTTTCATTGCTAATCACCATTCCCTTGATGACCTTCCTACCCTGGCTCCCAGAAGAAGAAGCAGGCATTTACACTTTCTTCCAGGAGCAAAGAAAGGGTTCCTGGGGTTCAGCAAGCAATCCTATTGCCTTCATCACTTTGTTTGAAAGGAACAGAAGGTGGCACAAGCACAAGTTGTGTGTACCACACACTGAACTGCTATTATGTAGATTTTGAGGCAGAAATGTGTCTGGCCAATGCAGCTAATAAGAATTTCCGTTAACAGACGCAAAAAGACACTAAAGCTTTGCAGGACTTGTTAGCTGGGTCCCATGAGCAAAGCACTGCTGATTTTCACCTATTAAAAAAAGATACAAAATATGTTCCCTATCTAACTGATCTTGTAAACTTTCTGTGTATGCATGTGTATGTGTTTAGATGATACATAATAGTACATTGTTTGTGTGTGTGTGCATGTGTGTGTGTGTAAATGAATGAAGTGTTTTGGTAAAGAACAAAGTGTTATGTAAATTTTGATAACAATAGATATAAAAGTAGACTTCTTAAGTTTGTAAGGAAAATGATCTTTTCTATCAAAGTATTTGTTACCCTCTTAGATTACTTAAAAATTCCTCAGGTCACCATCTTAGGTGACTTGCATGTTTAAAGGATCCTTGCTTCCTGTACAACTCCATTTCCTGCCAAACTGCATGCCCTAACCCAACCCCCAAGCTTTTTAGCCAATTGGGTAAGACTGTGAAACTTTGATCTAGACAAATCCCAGGTGAGGGGCAGGTATGATTGTGTCAGGGATATAAGGAGAAGCCACTGTCAGCCATTTTGTGCTTGCATGTTTGCTAAGCTGGAGTGAGCACATGCTTGCACCCTCTTGATCAAGAGAAATTGCCTTGTCAAGGTTTTCTATCTCCATGTGTCTGTTTTTGGCACTGGAGGGTCTTTAATTCCAGCAATTTGGGGGCTCAGTCTGGGATTTTTACATTCCATTCACAAAGGGATTCCTGGCCCTTTCCCAGGGAGATGCATTCTGGTTGCAGTGGCCCCAAGGTGCAGCTGAGGGCTACAACTTTCTGGATTTGCAAATGAACTTGGACTCCAGAATTTCTTGACAATGTGGGTAAAGGAGCTCTGAAGACAGGGATCATGGCAACCACGTAAGTTTTGTGCACAAACCAAGACAAGAAACTTCACAGGGGTGACCAAGTAATGTCTTGTGGTTGGGATACTAGAGGCTGTGTGATATGTGAATGACATGAAGGAAAAATGAAGTCCTGATCAGCAGTTCTCAGATGACCTCATACTGTTTAAGTCAGAATTAGATTCTTTTTTTTTTTTTTTGTCTTTCTGTGTCTGGTTTATTTTAGTTGACATAATACTCCCCAGTTCCATTGATTTTGCTGCAAATTACACTATTTCATTGTTTTTATTGGTGAACAATATTCCATTTCTGCACATGCCACATTTTCAGTATCCATTTATCCATTGAAGAACACTTAGGTTCATTCCATATATTTGCAAGTGTGAATTGCAATATATACAATTCCTCTTTATCTTCATTACTATTCAGGAAAATATATATTATCTCTATTGGATAACTTACCCAATGCTATTAAGTATGAAAATGGCAATAATGGGTTGTTTGAAACCAGACCTATCTGTTCTCAAACTCAAACTTTTGCAACAACCAACTTTACACCATCTTTGAATTGCTGTGGAATGACTGCAATATCCCCATTTACAGTGCAGAGATACTACTTAGCCCTGTGTTTTTTATCCTCAACCCAAGAAAGCTACTGCCCATGGCACTTGGTTGATATAAACTTTTTGAAAACTGCAGGCTTTGCACACATTCATTGGATTTTTTTTGTCATCCTGGAGAACTTTTGGCAGCTGTGGCTATCCATTTCTTTCTTTTTTTTTTTTTTTAGATCAAAAGATGCCATTTATTGAATCTCCCTCCACGCTAGGCAGCTCACAAACCCTTTTGGTTGGTTTGTAACTCCATGGAGAGATGAGTAAACTGAGGTTCAGAGAGTTTAGGGAAACAGAATTAGATTCTTGAATCTAATCCAGGTCAGCAGCTTATACTGACCCCTCATCTACCAAGAGGTGCCTCAATCTCCCAGGAGGGATGAGGCTGGAGCCAGACAAAGTCAAAGAGAATCAGACTGCAAGAAACCTCCAAGGCAAAGGGGGTGTTGAGCCCCTGATAGACATCACAGTCAGCCAGAAGGGAGAAATGGGAAATAAAGGCAGCAAAGAGAGGGCCAGAAAACAAAGGCCCAGGATAAAATACCCTGAGAGACCTTTAGGGAAGATGTTAAAATGCTGGGATAATAGACCCTGTACTAAAGGGAAAAAGAAACAAAGATTGGTTAAATACTGTTGTTTTATCTGGACCCAAGAACAAATCTTAAAGCCTTTGATTGTTTGGCCAAAACTTGGGTCTGATGAGGACTTGGTCTGTCAACTATTAATTGAGTATGTGAATGACAAGAGCCCAGCCACTCAAGAGGGGATGGAATATGCCTTCTGTTGGAGACAGAGTCCTGTAGTCCTGTTTCCACTTAAAGAAAAGGAAAAAAGACAAAAAGGAAAAAAAAACCCAAATCCCTCCTAACTGGGATTTACTCTCCTCCCTTTGCCTCCCCTCCCCCACATAACCCTGCTGTTCCTCTGGCGCAGGCGCCAGGGCCTCCCCTGTGCCACCACTTCAGGCTTCTGCCTCTCCACCTCCCCCTCTTAACCCTCCCATCTCCACCCCCTTCCCTTCTTACCTGAAACCCCTCCCTGTCGAAACTTCAAAGGGAGTTAGAACAATGTCATTGAGATATTGAGAATCTACTTTTTCCTCAGTCTGAAGAAGAAAAATCATACTCCCTCTTTCCTCTCAGGGAGGTTCCCCTCAGAGGAAGTCATACTGGGTTTGTAAATGCCCCTCTTGTCAGCTCTGATGTCTGAAATTTTAAAAAGGAGTTGTGACCCCTTCTTGAAGATCCTTTCTGGGTCTCAGAACAGGGTGATCAATTTCTGGGACCACAGACATATACTTGGGTTGAGTTAATGACTATTTTGGGAATTCTCTTCTCAGGGGAGGAAAGAGCCATGATCCATCGAGCAGCAATGGCTATCTGGGAGCATGAACATCCCCCAGACAAATGTCCTCATGGCTGACATTAAGTCTCTTACTAATCAAGATCCCTGATGGTATAACAACACCCCAGAGATTTAATAATGAGGGGATAATCAGGGGGAAGTGATTAACACAACCATTAGCTCTATAAACTTCCTGGGAAGCTAGGGACTTTGTATTTCAAAGAATAAGTTACAATTTGCTGAGACTGAAGTAAAATATCTGGGACATTTAATCAGTAAGGGCCAAGGAAGTATTGGTTCAGAAAGAATAGAAGGAATCAGTGGTCTTCCGCTCCCAGGAACAAAACAAGAATTGAGAAAGTTCCTTGGCTTAGTGGGATATTGCTGTTTGTGGATAGACTCATATGCCCTTAAAACTAGATCTTTATATCTGAAATTGACCCAAGAGGGACCAGACCCCCTTCTGGACCCTGGAGGAGATGGAACAAGTAGATGAGCTAAAACAAGCCCTTATCACAGCCCTGATGCTAGCCTTGCACTCTCTCTTGAACAACCTTTTCACCTCTTTGTAAATGTAAACAAGGGAGTTGTCCTTGGGGTGCTAACCCAAAAACATGAGGGTCAACATTAACATGTGGCCTTCTTATCTAAATTCCTAGATCCTGTCACCCAAGGCTGGCCTGAGTACATTCAGGCAGTAGCAGCCACCACCTTCTAACTGAAGAGAGTGGAAAAATCTCCTTTGGGGGAAACCTAATTATTTGTAAACCTCACCCCGCCCCCTCCCCCCCCCCACGTTAGGACAATCTTAAACCAGAAGGTGGGTAGATGGCTGATGGATTCTAGGATCCTAAAATATGAGGCTATCTTGCTAGAAAAGGATAACCTGACGCTTAACTACTGATGAGGCCCTAAATCCAGCCACTTTCTTGGAAGGGGAAGCAGGAAGGAGGAGCCCCACACATAAGTGTTTGGATATTATTGAATAACAAATGAAATAAGGCTACACCTTGGGGAAACTCCTTTCTAGACTGGGTTCCATTTCTTTGTGAGTGGATCCTCTTGGGTAATTGAGGGAAAAAGACATAATGGGTAGGCCTTGACTATAATAGAATCAGGCTGACTCCCTAACAATTGGTCAGCACAGACTTGAAATGTTTGCTCTAAATCAGACTCTTAAAAATCAGCTCACTAAATAGTCTTAGAGAGCAGATTACCTTGGACTAAATGCCTTCTCATAGCGCTACTCAGGATAAGGATGGCCCCCTCGGAAGGACATTGGCCTCCCCCTTTATGAAATGGTTTATGGGCTTCCTCCCCTTAGCTCTGTTACTGATGTGCCTACCTTTGAAACCAAAGACTATTTCCTCAAAAATTATATACTTGGATTGTCCTCTACCTTGCTTTCTCTTAGGAAAAAGGGGTTGTTAGCACAGGCTCCTCCACTTGACTTTCCCGTTCATCTGCAACAGCCTGGCAATTATGTGCTGATCAAGACCTGGAAAGAAAATAAACTTGAGCCAGCTTGGGAAGGACCCCTCCTGGTCCTGCTGACCACGGAGACAGTAGCCCAGACTGTGGAGCGGGGGTGGACTCATCACACACAGGTAAAGAAAGCACCCCCACCCAACCAGAAGGAACAATGGACCGTGCTCTCACATCCAGGAGACACCGGAATAACCTTAAAAAGACTATAGTGAAATTATTTTTTCTCTTTCATTTGGGAAATGATATGCTTATTATTAATGTAACTCAGAGTACTTTTCCCTTAATTGTTGAATTTGATGCATGCCAGATCCTTCTCTGTGGAGGCCTTATGTCCCAACTCCAGCTCCAAGGATATTCCTTTTATATGTGCCCCATTCTGGGCCCACACGGAAGCTGGCATATGTCCAGAATGCACGGACTTGGGGTAAAATGCTAGGTGTAAAGTAACTTTGCCCAGGCTGGCCTCAGATTCTGATCCTTCTACCTCTGCCCCCCCAAATAGCTGGAATTATAGCAGTACACCACCACGCCTGGCCTAGATTCAGCTTTACCTTATTTAATTTGTTCATTTGAATTTAGCTGTAGACATATTTTTAAAATGAGAATACATAGAGCTATTTATTAGCAGAATATTGTTAAACACACATGTGTGTTTATACAACTGTCTACAACATGCAGTATATGGCACAGAAAAACAGCATTCTATTATTTATAGAGCTTATGGCTTTAATTATACCTTTTGGTAAAGCAAGCAAGGGATTATTTATTTAGGTTTCTAGGCTGGTCACAGACACACTTCCTAAGAATAAAGTTTAGTTGTTTAAACTTGTGACTGAGGGCTGTCTGTCCTGACTGAATCTGTGTCACTGCCACTTAAAGTTAGACCTCATCCAGATTTTAGAGAACAATTTAGTTTCCTTTATGAATGGACAGTGGAAGATTAAAGGATGCGTTTCTGTGTGCTTTTAACTATTTTCTCCCTGCATACAGGGTGATTTCACGTGCAGAGTCCTGCCTTCTAGCCTTAACTGTAATCCTATATTGTGAAAAGTGATATAAGAGAGAGTAGCTCCTTAGTAGAGTCAAGCAATTCAGCAAGAACATCGCACACACACACACACACACACACACACACACACACACACACACACATATCCTTGTGCATAGATATGACAGAACAGGTATGAACAGGTTTAGATGACATTTGGGAAAAGAAACAACTTTTGATTGCTATGATTTGCAGGATGACTTTTTCACAATTTGAATATATTTTACAATTCCACATGTTTATAAGCAGCTGGTTCAATGAATAGGAAACATGCCCTTTACTCCCTCTATCTGTAATCTACCACTAACTGTACTCTTTACTGGTTCTGTTCCTCATTTCCTTCCTAAAATGGAGTTCATACTAGGACTAGCCTATAAATTTGTCCTGGGGATTAAATGAAGCACACAAAATGTTTAGAAGAGGGCATGGCGCTTAGTAACTGATCAAAACTATACCTTCCTCCAGTATAACTCTTACCTTGCAAAAAATCTTGAAACATACCAAAATATTTTTACCATCTTAACAATAAGTGTGGAAATGTATCTTCTTGGATCTAGAGAGCTGTGTTTCCCTCAGTGTACTACATCATAAGGAGTTGATCCTTCCTTCCCCCGTCAACAGCTGCCCTGACCTTAGTTGTCTGTGAAGGTGCTCCCGAATGGAAAATGCAATGAGGGTTTTGACAGTATGCTTTACAAATAAAACTACTTTGTAATTATTTCTGTTAATTGTTGGTCATTTCCTTTCTTACCTCATTATAAAAGTGAAGTGGAATAAAATAAAAGTGGAATAAATTCTCTGTTTTTACTAGAATACCAAAAGCGCTCCCCCCCCATTCTGTCCCATTATTTCCTAAATGGTTGTCCTTCTAAGAGCTGCTCTGTAAGTCACATTGTCCTCTGTTCTTCCTGCCTCCTAATGCTTCACATCTCGCAGTACCTTCTACTCCATGAGTAAACCACAAGTTATAGCATCTGTAAAAGTGGCAGTTTTACACTGTTTTGCACGGTAATTTAATAAAGCACTTTGAGAGCAAGTACAATCTCTCACAGATGGGCTATCTCAAATTTAATGGAGGAAACCTAAGTAAGAATTTGAGGAAGGTTTGATTCTGAGCTCAAAATAAATAGCAGTTGCTCCTATGTTAAGAAAAACAAAAACAAAAACAGCAGGTACCAACTATCACTTGGCTAAATTTAAATTAACTGTTTTTAAATTCAATTTTTGGATTTAGTTTCATTGAATTTTAAGACACAGAGAAGCTTTTTATTGACTTTGCTTTCTTAGCTTCCTATCGTGAACACAGTTGATTTCCCTTAAAACTTATCTTGACATTTTTAAAGCTCCAGTCTTTTTTAGATGGAAGGAGGTGCTGGGGATGGAGCCCAGAATCTTGTGTCTGCTAACCATGTGCTTGACCACACCTCAGCCACCAACCAGTCTTTTCTCTACACTTAGATATAGACGAGCTCTTGCTTATATGCTCTTAATTTTTATGTTTTAACTATATGCCTTTCAGATTTTAACTATAGTTATTTTGCTAAAGTGATGTGCTTGTATTTTAAAATGCCAGTTTTATAAGAATAAGAAGTTTGGTGACAAAGGCAGCCAGTAAAGGGTTGGAGTAGTCAGTGATATGGTGACACATGTTTAGCAAGGTGCTTTCAGGAAAATGTACAAGTGCATACATTTATTATAAATGTTACTGATATGAAGGACACGTAAGACAAAACTTATAAATAACAATAAATTATAATGTACTTTTTTCTTCTGGTGGTACTGGGATTTGAATTTAAGGCCTCGTGCCTGTTAGGCAGGCATAGTACCACTTAAACCATGTCTCTAGCAATTTTTAGCTTTAGTTATTTTTCAGATATGGTATGGAGTTTTTGCACCAGGCCAGCCTCAGATCACAATTCTCCTACCTGTCGCCTCCCTGTGGTATGTGCCCTATCCCCTGCTTATTGATTGAGAAGGGGGTCTCACTCAGTTTTTGCTCTGGCTGGTCTTGAATTGCTATCCTCCTGATCTCCACCTTCTGAATAGCTAGGATTACAGACATGAACAACCATGCCTGGTCTACAAAGTACTTTTTATTGTAAATTCCATTTTGCCAATTGCTTCTCACAGAATTCTTTCACTTACTTTTGTTAAAATCTTACATACATAGTCAACTTGTTTGCAATTGACAAATTGTAGTTCCAAAATGACTGCTAGATCATATTTTAACTTATGTTAATAAGACAAAAGTAAAAGAACCAGAAAAGATGTCAAAACTTCACTTGTTTGTTAATGCTGTGAATTACTTCTAGGCCGAATATTTCATTTTTTTTATGTACTTCTCATAATATAATAGCTAAAGCCTAAACATCACTTTAAATTAATCTGTCTTGTTGACATTTTCTCTTTTTTAAGTCTAGAGCAGTGTTGCTCAATAGAAACATAAAGTGAGCTACATATGTAATTTCAGATTTCTAGTAGCTAAGAAAAAGGTGAAATTCATTTTCAAAATGTATTATTTACCTGAATGTATTTAAATAGTATCATTTTAATTTGTAGCTAATATAAATATTATTAGTGAGATATTCTGATTTTTTTTGTTTTTACTAGGTCTTTATTATTATTATTACTACTACTACTACTATTATTATTATCATTATTGTGCATTTATAGAAGTTCTTACAATGTATCAAATATATCATATTTGAATTCACCCCCTCCACTGCTGTCTTTTATCCCCCTCTCCCTCATTACTAGGTCTGTAAAGTCTGGTGTACATCTTACTCTCACAACACATTTCAATTTTGACCACACATTTCAGGTGCTCAATAGCCACATGTGGCTAGTGGCTGCCATGTTGGAGGGTGCAAGCCCAGACAGTAAGTAAAACAGAAAATCAAGCTCTGAGATGTAGCATTTGCCACTTTCTGTGGATAGGGTAAATAATCCCACCATGGTCAATTTCAAGCTAGCAATGTGATGGGAAAGAGACACAACAGCACATTATAATATGGTATTTCTATAACAGCCACAACAATCCTAAATAACCTCAAGAGCATACATCATGATAAAACAAAAGAAGAGAATTAAGATTTCATGATTTTGGAGACTTGCTGTTTTTGTCTTAATAAAATTTACTTAATTGCAGGTTTATATAGTCTAATTTTGGATAATGGCTATAGCTAAAAACTGGCTCAGAAAATTCCTAGAAATGTTACAGTTGGCTTCCAGAAGCCAGTATGACACTGCTCTCAGACACCACTAAATTAAATAGATAAATGCCACAAAGGTACTGGTGAAGTAAAAAATCTAGCTAAGGCAATTATAAAGCATTTTAAATCTTATCTTCTAAATTTAAGTGGTACATTCAATGATCAACTTAAGAGAATCAGGAGAGCTAAGTGACAGAAAAATATTGCTATTTTAAAACAAATTGTCTTTAACATCAGAAATGTTGAATTTATAGAAACAAAGTGACAAGAGCATGAGCCTTGGGGTCAGTCAGCCCCAGGTGGAATTCCTAATCCTGTTATTTCTACTTGAATGACTGAACAAGAATATCAGTCATTCTGAAATTATTCATATATCTAAAAATAAGGGTAAATGTTCATTTTTTTACTTTTCCATAATAAAGAGTTTATATGATGTTGCCATTTCCAAAGTATGCTTCACAAAACACTGCTTTTGTGAAATGCCAATAAAAATTAATTTTAGGGAAATTCTGATTAAATAAGTTAGGTAGTTTAAGTTTTGCAGAATGTTTAATAGCTAAAAATGATAAAATATCTCTATTTGTACTGAGTATCTTGGTTTATTTACTAAATTCAGAGGAAAATACTGATTTTTATAAAGAACCCAACATAAGGCTGGTATGTGACTATGTGCTCAATAAGAGAGAGCAATAGTGATATTTTTTAAGAGTGTGAAAAATCATACTCTGGTTCTTGGTGAAATATGAACTGTGTGTAGTCAAGTTATGGTGTTAGTACAATGGGGGAAAAGGCTTCATGCACAATCAGACGGGTCGAAGACATTAAGGGAAAAAAATTATCTGGCCTCCTAACCATTTTTTTTTTTTTAAGTCCCCAAAAAGAATAAAACCAAAATGAACTTTAAGAGAGTTAGACAATCAGTCAAAAGAAAGACACTGAAAATAGAAGCCAAGGCTAGAAGAAACACAGAATGAACCAAGGAAAGATTCCTTTCAAATGATACACTAAAAAGGACGAGAATCCTTATGTTTAGTTAGCTTTCTGTTAGTACAACAAATATTTGAGAAAAACCAACTTAATAAGAGCAGAGGTTTATTTTGGCTCACAGTTTCGGCAGTTCCAATCTCTGGCCCTTTGCTTCTCAGCCTGTGGCAAGACAACACAACATGGTGGGAAGCAAGTGCTAATGCAGGCTGCTCACCTCATGTCAGTGAGAAGCAAAGAGAGAAAGAGAGAGAAGAGGGGCAAGGTCCAATTATTCCCTTCCAGAGCATACCTCCAATGACCAGGAACCCTACCACTAGACCCCATTTCTCAGGTTCCACCACCTCCCAATATGACTACCCTAGAAATAAGACTTTAACACTCTGGCCTTTGGGAAATATTCAAGCTATAGCATTTCTGATCCAAAATGGAAGTCAAATAGACAACTCCTGTCTTCCTAGCATATCCTGGCTAAGATGTTAGGAAAAAGTGGAAAGATGAATAGTTACCTGAGACTAACAGGGTCTGAGTCAAACTAGGAAAATACCCAACATCTTAGGAAGTTTCAATAACATGATATGATCTAGGAGACAAGAATGGGACAGAGATGACTTAGAGAAGAGAAGAAAGTAGGCTGGTCAAAGAGGACTAAAGTTGCCTGTAGGAAACTAATTTGATATAAAGAACTGTTCACAGTGGATTAATTAAAAAAGAATGAAATTACAATCACAAGGGGAGAGACCTTCCAAAAAACTGATGAAAAGAAAGAGGCCATTTGAAGAGGTACAGGTTACGATGTGTAAGTGGGAGAAGCACTTTAATGTTTAGGTGGACAGAGAGATCACAAGTTCAGTATATGCTTGCCTATGGAGACCAATCAGAAAAGTCTAGGCTTTTCAGAACCAGACACAAGAAATAAATAATTGAATAGTGACTAATGAGGCATTGAATTGTGCAGTTTGAGCTGGAAAAATTCAGATGTATATGTTAAGATCTGCCAGGTGGGTCTGAGGCCTATCGTTGGAGATGCATGAAATAAGATCTTTCCCAGAGCTAGTACTTACTGAAAAGAAGAATTAAAAAAAAAAAAAGACTGATTGATTAGGCATGAGTATGATGTGCTGATGGCCAATTGTGGAGGAGTTGGTGTACAAATGAGGAACATGGACAACAATTTAGTTTAATTTCTACCATTTAGAGTTGCCCTTGGAACCTAGCAGCAGATCCCAGCCAGTGCTAAATATGGGAAACCGTCTGTTGAGGATATCAAATTACACAGCTGTCACACTTCACCTGCACAAAAGAAAATATTATAGTAATTATTCAAAATCTTTAACAAAAACTTAAACAATACAGCAATGCCTCTTTAGCAAATTCCTATAATAATTATGAGAACCCAAGTATCAAAATTAATCACTCTTGAGAAATTCCTTTGCTTTAGAGTTCAGGATTTCCTTTTGACCTTGTCACAAACATTGAAAAGCAAGACATTGTGATGCTTGGATAATCTTTCCAAATAAAGATCTAGTGAATGTTGACCTTTATGGAGTGTGCAACATCGGCATTGTGGAGCTGACAACCATGCTTTGAAAGAAGGGCCACGGTGGACAGTTGTCTTTGTTTCAGTTTATCAAGGACAGGTGTGGTAATCTCAATTCAAGCTCTTAAGATTAAAGAGTTTACAACATAATCCCTTCAAAAGTAATGAGCACTTTATATATGCCCTCTGAGTTCTTTAGGCACAGCTTTGTTCAAACATCCCTACCACACTGTCTCACTTCTGCCAAGGACGCCATCTTGCCCCTGGCATTTGCACTGACCCAGTCTGACAGAAGCAGAGCAGGCTAAAAACAGCAGCAACCAACACAGTCAGGACTCCCCTGCTGCTCTGAGGATGTTTTTGCATTCCTTTTCTTTTGCTCTTTTAAATTGGTGCAAGGAAGTCTTATTGCAACTCTAAAGAGTGAACTTCTGCTACATCTAAACAGATATGCTATCTATGAGAAATATACTAACACAAATATGTATGATTAATCCTAAGTAATATAAAGAGAAAAAGATTAGTATGCAAAAGTTGGGTTCTGTTTCATTCAAAAAGAAAAAGAAAAAGAATGCATTGTAAAAATTATAGCATTTGTCACATTTTTATCCTCATGGCATAAGGATGTCCACTCATATCCTCAGCAACATTTAAAAATATTTTGTTAATCTAATAGACAAAAAGAAAGCATCTTTACTATTTTAATTTTGATTTGTGTTTCTTTCATTGTTAATGAGTATGAGCATCTTTATGTATTTATTTTACATCTATATTTGTTCTTTTATGAATTCCTTGCCTATATTAGTTGCCACCTATACAATAAGGTAGATTTTCTTTTCCAGCTGTGAGTATTCTCATGCTATACCCCTTGTATTGTCATGACATTAGCCAGCTAATGTCAGAGCCCAGTTTGAAGCCCATATTCAATGGCTTTTCAAGTGGACATTATAGTTTCATAATTTCTGCTTCTCAGTGGGAGTTAGTTTCTTCCCATGGTGAATCTTTTTTCCCAGTAAAAACAGATTGAATGTTTGCTTAATTACTACATCCCTACAGCCAGTCTATACATATTTAATTCAACGTGGTGTACTTTCTCAGTGGACCCGAGAGCTGCATGCAGCACTACTAAATCTTTGTGCATGAGTGACTTGGACTCTGATCCAATAGTTCTCAATTGAGGCTTACTTCCTGGTGATAATTGTAGGACTTCAAAAGATGATTTAGCCAAATTTATTCAAAGATGTAAGTGCTGATAAGTGAATAAATATTTCCATTATTAATTTTACTTTAATGGGCTTCATACAGGCAGTTTTTCTTAGCTTAATACTATGGGAAAGTAGTTTAAAGAATCTGTTATTCTGTCTTCTTACTTCTTTTTTCTATAAAGCAATCCTCAAGATTGTTTCAATCTATTAAGCGGGGCCACTGAAAGTAGGGAGTTTTGGAACCTAAGATGGATTGAAAGACCTTTATTGAAACTATATTTTGTTGACAGAAAATTTATAATTCTCTTTAATTGCCTCTTGAGAAGTTTCCCCTTTTAATTCATATATTATTGAGTAACTAAAACTTTGTAACTATTGCATATGTGAACAAAATTGGTCATTGTCTCTCTTATTCTTACTTTGTTAATTATTTCTGTGAAGCCAAGAAAAATCCTGAGTTGGTTAGTAGGTAGCACACCAAGAGCAATGTCAATGAGTAATTCATTAAGTACAAATCTTATGTAAACTATAAGAGGAAATAAGGAAATTTCCTTTCCTTATTAGCAAAAAGGAAATAAAAAGGACACATAAAATTTGGAGGAAATCCCTGCTGTTGGTTCTTACTCTAATAATAATATCACATTTTATATAGTTTATATAAAATATATAGTTATATATAGGTATAGCCTGTAATAAGGGAGAGCCAGAGGCACACGTTGCTCTACACATGTGGTTACACTGTATGTTTTTTAGCACACAGCTCTTACATGTCTGTTAGATCCCATTACCTTTCTATAGGTTGCATCTTACCAGAGCTATAGCTCCCCTTGAAGATGTCTGACATGAACCTAAACTGGCCCTTGAATGCAGGCAACCATTCAGCTCCAAAGTCCTGATCTCAGTGGAAGCAGATGGGACTGTCTCAGACCCTGGCTGATAACACTGTTTACTCACAAACATTTGTTCTGACTCATGAGCCACTTTTTTTGCTTGTTTTGAAAAACATCCTTAAAAGTATAATTCTCCCTGGATGGGTTTAAAATGAACATTATTCTATTTTTTAGGAGTGTTACACTCATCTTGCTAGACTACCTGGCTATTATAATGCCCAGAGTTGGTTCAAACATTTCTGTCTAATTTCTTGTAAAGCTTATACAAACCAAGACAGGTGTAGTGGGTCATGCCTATAACTCCAGTTACTCTAAAAGTGGAGGCAGGAGGATCCTGATTTGGAGGCCAGCCTGGCAAAGTCACAGAGATCCTTTTTCAAAAACAAAATAAAAATAAAGAAGCTGGGGGTGGGGAGCGGGGCATAGCTTAAATGGTTGAGTGCTTGTCTAGCAAGAACAAGGCCTTGAGTTCAATCCCCAGTACCACACACGCACACAAAAACCCAAAATACCCCAAAACAAGACATTTGTAGATACTTCTACATGAGCATCTATTTCAACATAAATGACTTAGACTAACTTAGTGAAGCTTCTTTTTGAAATTAACATATATTAATTGTACAAAATAATGGGTTTCATTCTGATATTTTCATAAATGTAATACACTTTAATCACACTCACCTCTTATCACCATGTCATGTCATTCTCCCACCTTCTGCTTGTCCTTCCCTTCCCCCAAATGATCCTAATTCTTTCATGTGATTTTTAAATTTTATTTTATTTTATTAGCATATTATTGTTGAACTGTGACATTTAGAAAAGTGCTTACAAGATATCTTAGATTCACCCCCTCCATCATTCTCCTTTATCCCCCCTCCCCCCATTCCTGGAGTAGTTTCAACAGGTCTCATTTTTCCATTTTCATACATGAGCACGTAATATTTGTACCATATTCACCCTCCTACACCCTTTCTTTATATCTTCCCCACTTCCACTGGTACCAACTCTCAGACAGCATCTGTTCTCCTTTTTGAAAAAAGACATTTTTTTTTGTTTAAGATAGCTACACAGGGAGTTTCATTATGACATTTCCATGTATATGTGTATTATAACCTGAATTGGCTCATCTTTCAATTTTTTACAATCTAAATTCTACATATGACAGAAAACATATGCTATTTGTCTTTCTGAGTCTGGTTTCTTTCACTTAACATGATGATCTCCAATTCCATCCATTTAACTGCAAAGGACATGACTTTGTTCTTCTTTATGGCTGACTAGAATTCCATTGTGTGTGTACCTCATTTTCTTTATTTGTTCACGTGTTGATGGGCACCAAGGCTATTAGATAGCATGTCTACCATGAATAGTGCTGCTATAAACATGGGTATACAAGTATCACTGGTGTATGTTGACTTTGATACCTCAGCTACATACTAAGGAGTGGCATAGCTGGATCATATGGCAGCTGTAGTTTTAGTTTTTTGAGGAAACTCCCTACTGGTTTTCACAGTGCTGGGAATAATTTATATGCCCCAAAATAGTGTGTGTAGGGATTCCTTTTTCCCATATCCTTGTCAGCATTTGTTGTTGTTTGTTTCCTTATTTATAGCCATTCTTAGTGGGGTGAAGTGGAATCTCAACATAGTTTTGATTTGTATTTCTCTGATGGCAAAAAAACATTGAACATTTCTTTATGTGATAATTGGCCACTTGTACTTTTCTTGAGATATGTATGTTCAATTTATTTGCCTATTTATTGATCAGATTCTTTGTTCTTTGGGTGTGTAATTCTTTCAGTTCTTTATATATTTTGGATACATTGACTTGCATTTATTGAACCATACTTACATCCTTGGGATGAAACTAACTTGGTCATATTGTATGGTCTTTTAAATTTGTTGTTGAATTTTGTTTGCCAGTATTTTATTGAGGATTTTTGAGTGTATGTTCATAAAGGAAACTCATCTAGAATTTTCTTTTATTGTGTCATTATCTGGTTTTAGAATCAGTGTAATACTGGCTTCATAGAATGAATTTGGTCATGTCCCTTCCCTTTCTATATTGTGGAATTGCTTGAGAAGATTTGGTGGTAGTTCTGCATTAAATGACTGGTAGAATTCAGCAGTGAATTCTCCAGTCCTGGGCTTTTCTTTGTTGGAGACTTTTTATTATTTCTTCAGTTTCATTGCTCATTACATATCTGTTTAAGTTGTTTATATCCTTTTGGTTCAAGTTTTGCACATCATAAATGTGCAAAAATTTATCTGTCTCTCCTAGATTTCCCAATACTAGAATATGTTTTCAAAATATTCCCTAACAATCCTCTAGATTTCATTGGTATCTGTTGTAATGTACCCTTTTCATCTCTAATTTTATTAATTTGTGTCTTTTTTCAGTTAGCTTGGCAAAAGGTTTGTCGATCTGTGCATTTTTCAAAGAGCTAACTTTATTTCATTGACTCTTTGTATTTTTTTTTTTTTTTTTTTGGTACTAGGATGTGAACTCTGCCTCACAATTGTTAGACAAATGCTCTACCACTTGAGCCAGGTCTCAGCCCACCCCACTCCTCTTTTTTTCCAGGTAGGGTCTTGCACTTTTTGCCTGAGGCCAGTCTCAGAATACAATCTTCCTAGCCAGTCTTCTTCCTAGCTGAGACTACAGGCTTGTACCACCACAGCCAGCTTATTAGTTGAGATCAAGTCTCAGTAACTTTTTTCCCAGATGGCCTTGAACTGCAGTCCTCCTGATCTCCACCTCTTGAGTAGCTCAGATTATAGGCAGCTATATTGTTCTTTTGTTCTCCATTACATTAACTTCTTCCATGATCTTTAATTTTTATTTCCAATAACCAATTTTAAGCTTGCCTTGTTCTTAGAAACAGACCTTGAGGTATATCATTAAGTTACTAGTTTGAGATCACTCTGACTTTTTAATGTAGACATTCATAGTTATAAAGTTTCCTCTTAGAACTGTCTTTGCTATATTCCAAAGGTTCTGGCATGCTGTATTTTCATTTTCATTTGATTCCAGGAATTGTTAAATTTCCTTCTTGATTTCTTCAGTGACTCACTGATCATTCAAAAGAGTGTTGTTCAATATCTATGTGCTTGAATAGTTTCTGTAGTTTCCCTTGCTATTGAAGTTCACTTTTATTCAATTATGACCTGATAAGATAAAAGAAATCATTTCCGTTTTCTTGGTTAAGACTTGCTTTTTGACCTAAAATATCTATTTTGGAAAAAGTTTCATGAGCTGCTGAGAAGAATGCTCTTCCAGGGATGTTTGGTGGAATATTTTGTAGATGTCTATTAAGTCCATTTGATCTTTAGTGCAGTTTAACTCAGAAAGATCTTTGTTGAGCTTTTGCTGGATGAACTATTTATTGATCAGAATGAGGTATTAACATCACCTGCTGTTACTGTTATGTGGATTTATCTGTTCCTTTATGTCCACTAGTGTTTGTCTTAGGAAACTGAGTGCACCAACATTTGGTGTATATATGTTTACAATCATTATACCTTCTTGATACATTGCTCCTTTTATTAACATGTAGTGACCTTCTTTACATCTTCAGACTTATTTTAGCTTGAAGTCTACTGTGTCAGATATGAATATAGCTACTCCTGCTTGCTTTTGACTCCCATATGCTTGGTATCTCATTCTCTATCCATTCCTTTCAGTCTGTGTGTGTATCTTTGCAAGTGAGATGTGTTTGCTACAGACAACAAAGAGTAGGATCTTATTTTTTAATCCAGTCAGCCAGTTTGGAGAATCAATACTGCTTATATTTAGGGTTATTATTGAGAAGTATATTCTGTAATTTTGTTGACCTGTGTACTGTTTGTTCTTTACTTTCTCTCTTATTCATCTTAGGAGTTTGCTCTCTTACTGAGTTGAATATGTTTATTTCCTAATTCTCATTTGTTCATCTATTCTTCTCATGAAATTTATTTTTTTCCTAGGCTGTCATGTTTGTGACTGTCTTTCTTCTTCAACTGTGTGTAAGATTCCTTATCTTCTGTCTCCTGGCTTAATGGTCATGAATTATCTTAGTTTGTGCTAATCTCAGAAGGTCTTTGTTTCTCCACCAATTTTAAACAATAACTTTTCTGGATATAGTAATATTGGTTGGCAGTTTTGTACTTTCAGGGATTGAAATATATCATTCTAAACTTTCTTGACTTTTAGGGTTTGTGCTGATAGGTCTGGTGTAATTCTGGAGAAGTTTGCCTCTATAAATTGGCACT
Source organism: Castor canadensis (assembly GCF_047511655.1). Lineage (NCBI taxonomy): Eukaryota > Metazoa > Chordata > Mammalia > Rodentia > Castoridae > Castor > Castor canadensis. The sequence continues at coordinate 148,140,068 of NC_133388.1, read as the reverse complement.
TTTCTCTTTCAGTTTTCAATATTCTTTCTGTGTTCTGTAGTCTTGACATGTTAACTATAATATGACATTGAAAGTTTCTTTTCTAGTCATGTGTATTTGGGGTTCTAAGTGTCTTTTGTACCCAGAGGTCTATATATTTCCCTAGATTTGGGGAAATTTCTGCTAAAGATGAAATGGATTTGTGCAGAACTGAAAGCCTCCACTTAACCTCTCTGGCTTAGGAGTTTAGCTGCAGGGAGGATTGGCATTCTGGGTTTTTGTTTCAGGAAGCTGAACAGGAACTTCACGGACAATGAAGGGTGAATAAAAAGGTAGGAAAGTTTATTAAGCAAAAGAATGAAAGCTCCCATGGAAAAAGAAGGGTCCCATATGGGTTGCCAATGACTCTGCAGTGTCTAGGGTTTTTTTTTCCTGAGTCAGGTGTTACTCAATTTCATATGCTAGCTAGGTGTTACTAAATATCCTGAGCGAACCATGGAGTTTGTTTCTCAAATTCTGGAAATCATCCTCTAACTGCTTCTCCTCCCACCCCTCGCCTCCTCTTCTGTTTAGGTCAGACTTAGGTCATTCTGTTTTGCTGTCCTGTTCCAGAACACTTGCTTTGTGGTGAAATGGGAGTGAAAAACATTTTGTGACTAACTTTCTTTCTTTGTTTTATTGTATAAATCTCAATTGGTTGTTGGACCCTTTCCCTGCTTTGTTCCTGACCCCTAATCTCTCATGATTTCATTGAGTATGTTTTCTATGTCTTAGTTGTTAACTCAGCTCCTGCTTCTATTCCATAGTTCCTTAGGTTTGGTGTCTTGATTGTGTCTTAGAGTTCTTAAAAGGTGTTATCATGTTTATTTTTTGTTCTTAAGCAAATGTCTGAGGAGATCAATATGTTTAATCTGACTTAAACATTGCATAATATATATGTGTATAGCCTAGGAATACATAGTTTTTAAGGTTTTATGCATAACTGAATAAAAATTAATTCATTAAAATTTACTTGCTTTTCACTGATAATATTGGAATGTTTCTTTGTTTGCATGTCGTCCTTTAACAGAGTGTGCTAATCTTCTCTGTGTCATTCCAGTTTTAGTGTATGTGCTACTGAAGTGACCACTGAAGCAGATAATTTTGGCATAAAACTCTAGTCTTGACAGTGATAATACATTTTCAATTCACATGCAAATTGTCAAAACACATAAGTCTATGGTTTTAATTGACTTTTACCAGCCTTTACTAGGTAGCTGTGGAGGTTACATACTTGAGCATAAGATAAATCAGAGTGAAAGTGTTAGAAAACACCAGTTATGGAACCAATATCCATTTCCCACTTTTTCATTTGTACAAGAACATCTATATTTAAGGGAACAGCAATTTCTAAGATAAAAAATCTACATATCCCATCCTTATTGTTGAAAGGGAAACCAAGTAAATATAAGTAAATGTGACTTGAGGGGGGTTCCTGATCATCTCTTAAAAAGGGAGCTAACTAAGCTGGAGGACATACCTCTGTTACTGCCTTTCTGAGACATTATGGCTAGAGCTACAGTGTTTACCTTGTGAGCATGAAGCTACAATTGGGATAGAAGCCGCATGCTAAGAATTCTAGAACAGAAAAATGGAAGGAGCCTGAGGCAATGCTGGCATTGAGGAACACCCCCATCCCATTCTAAGGGGTGCCTAAGGATGTGCTTTGCCATAATGCAAAATAAGTCTGTTTTGGTAAAGACATTTTAGGTCCCAGCAATTAGAGACAATTGCTAAGAATTTGTAAAATTGCTCTAACAAAATGTATATTATAATAACTTACTTAAAGTCAATGATGGTTTTTGAGAGGTGTAAAACTAAGGTGTATTTCAGTTCCTTTTTATTTTAATATCATTTAGTGAACAATGCATTGGATGAAGTCAATATTTCCCTTCCATTCACATGTTCTAGTGAATAAAAGAAGCAATATGTCATACACTAATGACATGATTTTATCATCATGAACCAGGCATAGTGATATGTCAATTTTTTTTTTCAATTAGGATATTTTCAGTTGCAAATAATAGAATTTAAATTGAGTATATAACAACATCACAGTAAATTGTTTTACTCTTTGAATAACTTTGTATAATCTGGACTTTATATACACAAAGAATACTTCTCATATATTATTTAATCTGTATATAGCCAACTTGTTTTGCAATGTAAAAAAAATCACTTCTTATTTGGCTGTGTTTATGTCAGCTGATTTAACAGCTATTTGTGTCTCATGACTCAGGTCACATTGTCACTGAGGTTACAGTATTAGGAGACAGGAGAAGTACATTAGAATGTTGGAGTGTGTTAGTCATTTCTTGCAGCCTTTATTTAAGTTCTAAAAAATCTGAATACCTAAAAACCAACACATCTGGAAACAGAACCAGCATACAGCCATACTGAGGGAAGCCCTAACTGTTATAGGCCAGATATTCAAGATCTGTGAGAGTCAGATAATACAGAATTTTGGAGATTAAAAAGGTTGAATTTTTCTAACCCCTTCTTTAATATGAATAGAGACAGAGAAGCAGAAAGCACAGAGGAAAATAAAATTGGGACATAGGAAGAGTCAGAGAACTGAGTGAATTCTGGTTTGTTTTTTAAGTAAAAAAACCACTTTGCTGAGCATTCTTAGCTCCCCAAAAGGAGTAATAATCTCTACTGTAAGACACTGTCTCATGGAATGAAGCCTGGTACAAGATGTAGTACATCCTGGATTATTAACATAGCTCATTGGTTCACATTAACAGAGCAAGATCAATACTATGTTCAGGGTAGGGATAGAATGCAGTTGAAAAAAAGATATAAGGTAGGGTTCAGATTCAAGTGTCATATATTGGCCTTGGTTTCCAATCACAGAATCTCAAAACTTCAATTAGTCATGTAATTTGAAATATTAAGGGAGCTCAGAACCAGATAAAATCCAAGGCTGGTAACCAGAGTCCTCTTCTTCTTCAAACCAGAGACCATGCCCAGGTTCCTGAACTTACACCAATAGGCATTATCAAAACAGAATGTTCCCAAGAAGAGGAATCCTCCCAAAAGCCCCTCACATATGAGACTATAACTAAATGATTGAAAAAGGGTTGCTCTCAGGGACTGAACTTGAGAGCAACCAGACTGGCTGATAAAGAAATTCACAAAGTTGGTCAGGGCAGAGTCTCTGCTTTCCCCATCCAAGGGACGTTGATACATGCAATGTATTAAAAACCTCCACATGTTGTTCATCTTCCTTCAGCATGGCAGGAAATTGAAACTTAAGGATACTGGATGTGAGAAGGGTCATGTAGCACTGAAGACAAAGTAGCTGTTGAAATAGTATGTAACCATATACTTCTGTAATCTGCTTACAAGGGTATATAAAGCAAGTCCCCTTTGTTCTTGGGGCTCAGCCTTTGGACATGAGTCCACTGACTCTGTGCCAGCACAATAAATGTTACTTCCTGCTGAACTGCCTCAGTGTCCCATGTCTGTTTGAGAATCCCACAAAATTTCTGGGGGCTCTTGTCCAGGATTCAGAGATGGTGTTTTTCCACCTCCCTTGTCACCGGGGGGCACTCCCTTGACCACCACATGCCAACAGACAGTTTGATCTAGAGGAGAGACTCACCCTCCTAGAGAGTCAGAGTGAGGGTCTCAGATGCACAATGGAACCTGGAGAGGCACAAGAACCAGTGAGGGGAGCGCCGCCTACCAGACTTGTAAGAATCTTGGTTCAAATATTAGGCCTGTCCCTAAGTGGCAGAAAGGAAGCTTGATCACCTCCCAGAGTCACTTGAGTAGCTTTGAATGAAAGCAAAATCATGACTCTTAGGCACTGGGAGCAGGGTGGAACATTGGATGCCTGTGTGTGAACATGTGTGAATGAGATATAGCTTTGCTACAAAGCAAGTATGGAGTCCTGATCTGCAGGTCTGTGGCGAACTCATATGGTCTAAAGTGAGGCCCTAATAGGGCCTCTGGTCTGGGATTTATACAGACTTGATATAGCTAAGAGGTACCTAAATTTCCTGTGAGGGACACAGCTGGAGACGGACAAAGCAAGTGACCTATTGCTCTCCCCTGTGTGTCAGAAGACCCCTTACCTCTCCTCCAAAACCTTTACCCGTATCTTTGTCTTGACATCTGGTAATGGGAGGAAATGGGTGGAAATCAAAGTAAAAACACCCCGTGGAGAGTATGGTTAAACAGTTTAAAAGGGATTTAATGGAGACTGTGGAGTCAAGTTAACTCCTAACAAGCTTAGGGTCCTCAGTGAAATAAATTGGCCAGCTTTTGGTGTAGGATGGCCTCTGGAAGAGTCACTAGACAAAACTGTGATTAATGAAGTTCATAGAGTAATTGTAGGGAATCCTGGCCACCCAGATCAGTTTCCCTATATTGATTGCTAGCAGGATGCTGTCCATAGCCAACCCACATGGCTAAAACTCTGTCTGGAAGAGAACTGTAACTTTATGGTACCTAGGGTGGCTGCAATTTCCAGCCATAGGGAAAAACCAAAGGAGTCTGTAATGGCGGAGGAATCCGAGGAAACACCACTGCCCTATGCGCCACTTCACCCATCTCTGCTACTGGCACCCAGTTCCATACCCTTACCTTCGACATCAGATGGGGAAGTTTGGGAGATAGCCACACCTGTAAAATCTGGCTCAGCAGCTTCTGGGGCCTCAATTTCCCTGACTTTCCCAGGTCCTACAGATCTTAAGTCCACTCCAAGTCCACCAGTTCTCACCCCATATCCCCCATTCAATTGAGGGTATTTAACCAGTCCCAGCAAGGACCCATTTTCTCCTCAGACTCCCACTGTTTTGCAGATGCCTCCAAGAGGCCTGATATATTATGATCAGCATGGTCAAACATAAGAAGGAGGGCAGTCTTTTACCTATCATCCCTTTACCACCACAGACCTCCTAAATTGGAAACATCATACCCTCTCCTTCACAGAAAAACCTCAGGCTCTAATTGATTTGATGCAGTCTATCATCCAGACTTATAAATCCACCTGGACAGATTGTCGATAGATTCTTATGACTGTACTTAATACTGAAGAGCAATGCTGTATAACACTGGTGGCCCTAAAGTGGTTAGAAGATCATGCCCTGCCAATACCTTAAATGCCCAAGCCTCTGATCAGGCTCAATTCCCCAAGGAAGGGTCCCCCCATTGGGACCCTAACAACGATTGAGACTACCAGCAGCTTGAACGGTATCAGGAGGCATTATTAAGGGGTGTGAAGGAACGAGGGAAAAAGGCCATGAACATGAGCAAAATATCAGAAGTCCTCCAAAGACTGGATGAGAGTCTCACCTACTTTTATGAGCATTTGTGTTAGGTCTTCCACCTGAACACCCCTTTTGACCTGGAAGCCATTGAGACTCAGTGGATGATAAATGCCACTTTTGTTGGCCAGGCTCAAGGGGACATATGGCAAAAATTAGAGGGATTTTCAGGAATGAACACCACCCAGCGTCTGGAGCCCACAAAGGTTTTTGTCAATTGAGATCAGGAGGTTAAATGGGAGGCCAACAGGAAGATGGAAAGGAAAGTGGACCTCCTTGTAGTAGCCCTTATTGAACAGTCTAATCCAGGCAGAGGCAAAGGCAATCACCATAGACAGTGACCAATGCCCCCAGGATACCCCAACCCTAGGGAGGAACTGGGGTGAGATCAATGTGCTTACTGTCACCAGGACAGGCACTGGAAGAATGAATGTCCTCAATGGGCCAGGGTCTCTCAGAAGGCCTCCCAGACCAGTGGCAGAGGCTGAGTTGTCAAGGGAAAGTATCAGCCCATCTGTGGGGGAACCAGCCCCTAGGAGGAAAACACTGTTGGACTAGCAGCCCTGGAAGGCTATGAGGAGGAATAGGACAGACCAGGCTCCATTCTCTTGGGCCCTCAGGAGCCAATGGTCAGAATTAAAATAGGGGGCCATCCTGTTGACCTCATGGTGGACACGGAGCAGAACATTCAGTTGTGACCCAGCCAGTGGACCCCCTTTCACAGAAGCAACTGTGAAATAGCAACCATTATTGGGGCTATGGGAAACCAGGCCCACCACCCCTTCTTAGTATCTAGACAATGCAATCATGGGAGCCATTGTGCTCCATGGCCTTAATGGGCACAGACTTGTTATGTAAATTGAGGGCACATATAATCTTTGATTCTGATGGTACAGCAGCCTTAAAACTGAGAGGATCTGAGGCAAGAATTCTAACCCTCATGGTCACACAAGAAGAGGAATGGCAGCTCAATGCCCCTGAGGGAAATTCTCCTAAGATTTCTGAGCTTCCCTTCAAGATTCCAGGTGTGTGGTTGGAAGATACCTCCCCAGGACTGGCCTGAAATGTGCCCCCAGTAGTGGTGGAACTAAAGCCAGGAGACACCCCTGTCAGTCAAAAACAGTACTTCTTTCCCCACAAGGGCCAGATCAGAATTCAAAACCACCTTGACAGACTCCTAAAACATGGGATTCTTCAACTTTGCCAGTGATCTTGGAACACTACCTTACTACTTGTTCAGGGACTGAGGATTTCAGGGCAATTCAGGACCTCTGGGGAGCAAATTCAGCAACAGTTACTCTGCACCCCATGATCCTGAATCCCTACACACTTTTAGGTCTTGTCCCAGCTGAAGCAAAGATTTTTACCTGCTTGTATCTTAAGGACACATTTTTCTGCATCCACCTGGCCCCATGAGCCAGACTATTTTTGTCTTCCAGTGGGAAAATCCCCCACTGGAAGGAAAGGTTCAGCTAACCTGGACTTGGTTGCTGCAAGCTTTCAAAGACACCCCCACTATCTTCAGGACTGCCTTGGCATCCAACCTCAAAGCCTTCTCAGCCAACCAGCACAGCTGCACACTCCTCCAGTATGTGGATGACCTCCTGCTGGCTGGACCAACCTGGGAGGACTGTATGGAAGGGTTTCACCTCCTTCTCTCTATTTTATGGGAGGCAGGATAAAAAGTTTATTAGACAAAGGCCCAGATTTGCCAAGACACCATCAAATACCTTGGCTTTCACCTGTCCCGGGGGCATTGCAGGCTTGGCCCCAAAAGAAAACAAGCCGTCTTTTCCATTCCAGCCCCTAAAACTTACCAGCAAATCAGGGAGCTTTTGGGAGCTGCAGGTTTCTGTCAAATCTGGATCTTTACTACTCCCTCTTGGCCAAACTGCTCTCTAAAGCCACAAAAGGAGGGAGAGTGGGAACCCTTAGTATGGGAAGACAAACAAGAGAAAACTTTTAAAAAAATTAAAAAGGCACTCACAAATGCCTGTCTTCTAGGTCTGCTGCATGTGATGAAGCCCTTTTTCCTGTATGTCCATGAGGGAAAGGGGCAATGCCAGCTACTAGGCTCCTGACATTGTCAGGTAACTTACTTGTCAAAGCAGCTCAATGCTGTTTCCCAAGGCTGGCTGCCTTGCTTGCATGCCCTAGCAGCTACCACTGTCTGAGTGGCTGAAGCAGACAAGCTTACCCTAAGGCAAGAACTCACTATCCAGGTTCCCCACTCTGTCCTGACTGTCATGGAATATAAGGGAAATTATTGTCTGACCAACTCTCAGATGGTCAAATACCAGAGTATGCTATGTGAAAAGCCACACATCCAGCTGGAGGTTGTTAAGACTCTAAACCTGGCAACTCTATTGCTGGTTGACTTGGGCCCCCCAGAACATGACTTCCTAGAGGTTATGAACAAAGTTTTCTCAAGCCAGCCAGATCTAACTGATCAGCTTATCAGTCATCTGGATGTTGAATATTTCACAGATGGGAACAGCTTTGTCCAGGATGGCATGTACTTTGCTAGTGGTGGTAACTCTGGACTCCATCATTGAAGTCTGCCCACTGCCAGTTGGAACATCTGAAAGGCTGAACTCATTACCTTCACCTGGGCACTCTAACTCACTTCAGGAGTACAAGTAAACACCTACACTGACTCTGAATATGACTTCACAACCATTCATGTCCATGGGCCCTATATAAGGAGAGAAACCTCATTAACTCAGGAGGAAAAAGTATCAAGTATGGGCAGGAAATCCTTGAACTGCTAGATGCTGTATGAACCACTAAAAGGATGGCACTTATACACCACCAAGGGCACCAAAAAGAGATGCAACAATTGTTCAAGGAAACTAGAGTGCTGACAGAGAGGCCAAACAGGCACCCTTCATGAGGGGACTGGCCCCAACTGCCTTGACACCTGCCTTGTTCCCATGTCCCTTAGCCAAATGAGACCCATAGCATACACCACAAGAACAGGCTTGCCTCAAGACTGAGGAGGGACATTTTCTACTGAACAGATGGTGGAAATTTGCTGATGGCTGCATCGGCATTCCTGAGTCACTGGCTCCCGCATTTGTTAAGCAGTTCCACGAAGGAGCCCATTCAGGGAAAATGGCCCTTGAGACCATTCTGGCCCAGCACTTTGATGTCTCCAATCTCTTCAGCATCAGATGTAGCCTATGTATCAAAAACAATCCTCGGCAAGGGCCAAGAGCCCCACCCCAGGTGCAGAGTGTTGGTGGAACTCCTCTTGAAAGCCTGATCATGGCCTTCACTGAAATGCCACCAGCTCAAGGACGCAAATATTTATTGGTGTTTACCTGTACCTTCTCAGGCCTTCCCCATTCAGACTGAGAAGGACTGGGAGGTGGCCAGATGTCTGCTAAAGGAAATCATCCCTGGGTTTGAAATACCTGTGTCTATTGGGTTAGCTAATGGGCCAGCCTTTGTGGCCAAAGTGGTAGCTAAGGGCTTAGGAATCATATGGAAGTTGCAAATGGCTTGCCAACCCCAAAGTTCAGGAAAAGTGGAACGTATGAATAGGACCATAAAATTACAGTTGGAAAAACTATGTCAGGAGACCCATCTTCAGTGGGATCAATTACTACCCATAGCATTACTAAGGATTAGGTCTAACCCCATGAAGCAGACAGGACTTTCACCCTTTGAAGTCCTTTATGGACGTCCACCCCTCCCAAACAAGGGTATTCAAGGTACTTCCAAGAAATAGGTGACCTCACTTTGAGACAGCAGATGCAGGCCCTCTGGGCGACTCTCTCAAAAATCAATGACTGAATCCAGGAGAGACTTTCCATTAGCCTGACAACTCCCATGCACATTTACAAACCAGGGGATGCCTTCTGGGTAAAGGAATGGAATGTCCAACTGTTAAAACCCCATTGGAGGAGTCTTTTTGTTGTTATTTTGTCTACCCCCACCACAGTTAAGGTAGAAGAGATCACTCCCTGGATCTACCACAGCCAAGTGAAGCCAACTTCTATGGAGTAGGAGTGCATCCCTGACCCAGACTCACTGTGCAAGGTCACCTTCCAGAATACCTGTGCCTTTCCTTGACAGGAACCTGCTTCCTGGGAAACAACTGAGGACAACAGATGACAAGACAACAGCCATGCTCCAGTCACTCCGGAAGCTGACTAGTCTACACATGGCAGAAAGTTGAGGAATCATCTTCTCTCTTCAAGGATGAGCCCCTTCCATATTTTCTTTTTGTCAAACTTAATTAGTTTTCCACTCAGGGAATCCCCAAACCTCAAACTGTGACCTATGTATGCATACTACCCAGGCAGAAAGTGTTGTCACCAGGGCTTTTCCATACTTACTATTCTTGTACAGGCACTGTCACTGGGTCATGTACCCACAACCATACCACTATTAGTGTGCTCCCATGGTAGTCAAGATACCTGTTTCAACCCCATCTACCACCCTCAGGAAAAATGGCTTGAAGTCCAAAGCTTTCACAGTGCTGGGGACCTCATTAACCACACCAGAGTTAATGATCCTAACAAACCTGTATCAATATACTTTGGTGTGTGCACCGCCATAGCTAAGAATCCCAGCACTTGGGTTAGAATGGGGTTCAACTGTGGTAATTTGGCTTGGGAGAGGACATATAGGCTGGATGACAGGTATATGTGTCCAGAGACCACTAGCTGGGCATCCAGCTGTGCATCTTATGAGGAGCTCTATTGCCCTTACTGAGGCCGTGAAAAGTGGGCAACTTGTCCAGGGAAAGGGGATACTGTCCTTCTCAAAAAGGGAGTTGCTGACCCAAACTGTCAGAAAGATACCTGTAACCCCATTAATTTCATTATCCTCAAGCCCATGGATTGGGGGCAGGGATGTAAGTTTGGAATAAGGATATATGGAAAGGGAATTGACCCTGAGACTATGTTGCATTTCAAGTTGGTAACTATTGCTCATGAAAGTTTCTCTTACCAAGTCTTTCATTCCTTTTATGAGGAGGTGAAAAGTAAGTTCCCTATTTCTGTCAAGACCAAGAACTTATTCCTCTCACTGGCTGAATCTATAGTCCAGACACTGAATGGCACTTCATTTTATGGGGGAATTCATATGGGAGACCATTGGTCAGGGAAGCAAAGGAACTAAACCCACAGGAGCCTTTTAATGAAATCATTTTCCTGAAACACAGGAAAGGCATCTGGCTCTTAAAAATTTCCATCATCATGGAATTGGAGAACATCATTCTGAGTGAGGTTAGCCTGGCCCAAAAGACCAAAAATCATATGTTCTCCCTCATATGTGGACATTAGATCAAGGGCAAACACAACAAGGGGATTGGACCATGAGCACATGATAAAAGCAAGAGCACACAAGGAAGGGGTGAGGATAGGTAAGACACCTAAAAAACTAGCTAGCATTTGTTGCCCTTAACGCAGAGAAACTAAAGCAGATACCTTAAAGCAACTGAGGCCAATAGGAAAAGGGGAACAGGTACTAGAGAAAAGGTTAGATCATAAAGAATTAACCTAGAAGGTAACACACACGCACAGGAAATCAATGTGAGTCAATGCCCTGTATAGCTATCTTTATCTCAACCAGCAAAAACCCTAGTTCCTTCCTATTATTGCTTATACTCTCTCTACAACAAAATTAGAAATAAGGGCAAAATAGTTTCTGCTGGGTATTGGGGGAGGGAGAGAGAGGGGGCGGAGTGGGTGGTAAGGGAGGGGGTGGGGGTAGGGGGGAGAAATGAACCAAGCCTTGTATGCACATATGAATAATAAAAGAAAAATGAAAAAAAAAATTTCCATCATCAGAAATTACTGTATCTCCTGCCCAAAAGGCCAGCTCTCCACCCCAGTAGGGGATTTAACTTGCTTAGGACTAAGGCTTTACAATGACACAGCCCAAAAGATCCAATGGTGGGGAACTCCAAACCACACCAAACCACAGCCCCACCCATTGGCCAACTTCTGTGCTCTCTGAAAAGCTTGGAACAATCTCACTACAACATAGATTGACAGGTGCCCAGAGGGCTATATTGGATCTGTGGGAAGGAAGCTTATATGGCACTACCCATTAGCTGGTTTTGGTCTTGCGTGTTAGGGGCAATCAGGCCTTCCTTCTTCTTACTACCCCTCAGACAAGGTGAAAAGCTGGGAGTTCCCATATATGAAGAAAAGTTAAGTAGACAAATTTGCAATTGGAAAGATGGCAAATGGCCTCCCAAGCAAATCATCCAGTGTTATGGTCTTGCCACCTGGGCAGAAAATAGATCCTAGGGCTATCACACCCTGATTTATATGCTTAAGCACATTATCAGGCTGCAGGCTGTTGTTGAAACTATTACTAATGAAACCACAAGAGCCCTCAATTTGCTGGCAAAACAAAGGACTAAAATGCTCAGTGCTATCTATCAGAACCGCTTAGCTCTAGACTACCTGCTGCTTCTGAGGGAGGAGTTTGTGAAAAATTTAACCTAAATGACTGCTGCTTGCAGACTGATGATGAAGGAAAGGTCATGGAAGAAATCGCAGACAGAATGAGGAAAACTGTCCATGTTTCCATCCAGATGAGGAGAGGATGGAATTCCCATGACCTGTTCGGAGGATGGTTCTCTGCCTTAAGTGGATTCAAGACCCTGACAGGGACAGTGATTCTTGTCTTGGGAACATGTTTAATAGTGCCCTGCTTGGTTCCCTTGGTATTGCAGTCAATCAGGACTATTATGGAGTCCACTATAGAAAAAACAGCTGCCCACGTAATGATGCTGTGGAAATACAAACCCCTAAATCAAGATGATGTTCTTTGACCCTAGGTGGGTCCGAGCATCCAAGAGGGGAATAATGTAGTAGGGAGGAGGGGGCAGCATGGCAGGAAAGTGAAACTTAAGGGAACTGGACATAAGAAGGGTCACGTAGCACTGAGGATAAAGTAGCTGATGAAATAGTATGTAACCATATACTTCTGTAATCTGCTTTCAAGGGTATATAAAGCAAGTCCCCTTTGTTCTCGGGGCTCAACCTTTGGACACGAGTCTGCTGAGTCTGTTCCAGCACAATAAACATTGCTCCCTGCTGACCTGCTTCGGCATCCCATCTCTCTGTTGGAGAATCCTGCAACAACCACATGCAAGGACTTCTGCGGCATAGGAAAGTCCACTGGACAGACATTGGACTAGACACTGGAAATCCACCACCTCTGTAGCAGAGAACACCACCACTGGATCACAAATTGGGAGGACAAAATTCTCCCAGCATTTAAAAAGTCATGTTTCAGAAATATTTTTTGTTATGTAGAAGATATTTGCCTGTGTTCCTTGGGATATTAATGCTTTTAAAAGCCAAAGTGATAGTTTCCTATTTCCTCACATATTAAAAAAATTTGAATTGAGGTACTATATGGTCCCTAGTTGTTAATTATTTAATTAATAGCCACTCCTGTCATTGCAAGACCTCAAGACCAAATATGGTCATGATTTTGGCACCAATTTTTACCTTAGCCAATTAACTAAAATAGATAAGATTCCATGGTATAGTAGAATAAAAAACAGTTATAAGCAACTTACATCATTGTCTACATAAATTTTTTTACAGTGAAATAAAAAATGAAAACATGTCCTCAATTTTTCTACCATTGTTGTCATCAAACACCATCACATGACTTTTTCAGAATTATGTACCCTCTTATTTGACAATTACATCCCTATATCAATAGCAGTAGAGTTTTTCTCCATAGTAAAATAAATTAGAGAACACTATTGTCTTGCAGAATAGAATTACTCTGCATAGAAGCCTTGCAATGGACAAATTGATTATGTTAATACCAAGCCTCAACCCAAAACATTCCAAATTTTGTGGTTTTCTGGACTGGTTTTATTAAGTTATTTTATTTTTTTTTAATGAATTACCATTTAGCAGCTGCTAACATCATTTACTTTGATGTGGAAAATAAATCACTTTTGCATAGATTTTATTTGTTTTGTGCTAGTCAGTAAAACGGAGTAGCTCAAGTGGTAGAATGCCTGCCCAGCAAGTACAAGGCCCTGAGTTCAAACCCTTGTCCTCCCTAAACAAAAATAAAACAAATAAAACCAAAACCAAAACCAAAAAAATAAACAAACAAACCAAAATTAAAAAGTTAAAAAAAAAAAAAAACAGAGCAAAGTGGACTGGAGGTGATGCTCAAGTGGTAGAGTACCTACTTTGCAAGTGTGAAGACTTGAGTTCAAATCCCAATTCCACCAAAATAAATAAATAAATGGCCTAAGGGTAAGAGGATAATAGAATACTTTTGACTTTGTGAGGGATATTAGGTATATTCCACGAGCATTTATTTGAACCCATGGCTTTATTCTGGGACCGTTCTGAAAGGAGCCCTTTCAGAAGTGCAGATCTCAAAGTCTTTCCTTAAAAGTTCAGAGTGGTTTGAGCAAATTTGATGATCTGATGTGTACATAACAGAGGCAGTTGATATTCAAGGTGTAAAGCAGCTTCAAAAAGAAACTAAGAAAGGATTTTGTCTAGACTGATGACTTGAATTCAATGTCAAGACTTTGGGTGTCAGAGAGGACTGCAAAAGCAGTGCACTGTGCTCAACCAAATTTGCCTTGACCAAAACAACTGTGGTTGACATCCAAAAGCTAAGTCCTAAAAGCAATCAAACTTGGAAACTTACTCCACTTTCACCTGCAATATCATAGTTAATAGAATAGAGAATCCTTATATACTCCCAGAAAGTATTGCATCCATGAGAAGCAGACCTGGCTAGTTGACTGATCATACTTACTTGTTTTTGACCTTTGAAACTACAGAACTAGATTCTTTGATCTAGATAAGCAATTTGAAAAGAGAAGATATGCAAGTATATCACTCAAAGAGACGCCTGAGTAATACCTGAGATATTTAAGTTCAATTTTCAGGAGGTTGGATTAAACTCATTATTTTTTCAAAGTACAGACAAGTTTAAAATCCAGTAGGTTAGATCATCATAAACTAAGACAGCAAAACATGCTTTAATGCCTTGACTGTTTATAAGCCTAAAATCCTTCTCAGGTGCCAGAAGAATTGAGGGCTTTTTTTTTAAAAATAAAAATTAGACTTCTTTCATTTGTGCATATTCACGTACTCTTTTGTTCAGTATGTGACAAACATTAGAACACTTACCCTATATCCTCAACCAGGTGCACTGGTTACCACCAGTGTGGCAACTAGAATGTCATCCTTGCCCTGAAAGAACTAAGGGGGTGATACTCACCTGCCTCCAGTGCTAGGCAGAACTACAAGCCAATTCATCTCTCTCAGACAGACCTCATAGACCTTATTAAAGAAGAAAATCAATAGACATAAAGTTTAGCCCTAAATGTTGCTTTTTCAGTAAATCTAACTAATTTCCCACGCGATTTCCGGCATTTCCTGTTTTAGTCAAGTTTAGAATAACTTGAACTCAGATGACCCTTGTCTTGTATCCCAGTGTATTCTCATTTTGACTCTCTTAGGTCAGAATAAACAAAAAGACAAACGGGGGTGGGGGGAAGGCATGCTTATTCACAAATGTATTTCAATCTAAAGAAATATGTGAATAAATTTCTTTTTCAAAAGCAACTTACTGCTCTTTGTGAGGTAACTGAAAGATATTATGTGTAGGAGTTTAAAAGAGAGAAAAACAGTTTCTAGAGCTTTTGATTTGGAGACTATTGTTTGCAGGTGATTTCAAAGTGTATTTTTTTAAAAGCCTCATTGTGTTTCACTAAGGGTCGGTTCCCTGGTTTCCATAGTGATATTCAAAATGAGTGTAGGTGTAATCAAAGAGAGTGATTGCAATAATAGGTGGTTTAACATTTCTGTTGAATATGAAGGTTGCCCAATATTTTAAAATAATTGAGCTATTTTTAAGTCTCCATTCTTTAATGAATACATTTAATATCAGATGTCTCTGTATGAGATGAGTAATAAAGCCCACTTTGCTTGAAATTTAAAACAGTTTCAAAGATACTGAAAGTTACTCTGGTCATACCTTATTTTTATAAAGATTATATTAATAATACTTCAGGCGGTTACTTGGAAAGCTGTTTTTTAAAAACTGTGCTCAATGCCTTATAAGGAAGTAGAATGGGGATGAGATGTGTGAACAGGTACAAAATGGAGAGATTTTGCCCTCAGAGAGCTCATACCATTTGCAGCATATTGATGGACCCTATCCAGACCCTAGGTTCTAGTTAGATATTAATTTCTACTATAGTAACAACCCAATAAGCACATTTATGCCCTAGGTAATAGAGAGTAAAAAACAGCTGAAGTAGTTCACATGAAGCCCTCAGGATGCTCTTGTCCTCCTGTGTATGCTACATAGAATTGATTCGGGAGACAGAAACCTACTGGGTCTAATAAATTACTATGGAACCATTTTTGGAGGAAACAGAATCAACAAGATGTCTTATGGCATTCATTTAGCAAACAGCTATTTTCTCTTCTAGGATTCTCATGAAGTACATGAACAATGGCCCTTAGGAAAAAATTTGAAAAATCAAATTAAAAAAAAAAAAAACACCCAAACTGTCTATGATAGCCACCTATGAAAAGAATAAACATTAGCAGAAGGATCTATTTAATTTTGGAGGTAGAACTTCCAAACATTAAAGGAATAATGAAAATACTCCTTGCTAGACTAGAATGTATTTCCTCAGATATATTATTGCTTGATGCAGTTACCCATCCATTTCAATTTTCACTTCATTGCAATACTCGAAATTTTAAAATAAGGCAGTCTCTGACCGGGTAGGGCGATTCATTTCTGTAATCCCAGTTAGGCAGGAGACAGATAGTAGGAGGAGTGTATATAGCTTGAATTAGAGATTATAAAATGTGCACTGTATATATTATTGGGTAACCTACATTGATAATACATTATTTCACAACAAATCTAAAAATTTTGCAACAATACATTTCTATTTATCCTTTCTCATGCTTTATGATACTTTACTTCCACTGTTGTAATAAACCTCACAGTGCTATTTTTACCTGGTTTTTTTTGTTATTTTTACCAAAACTGTCAATTACATTTTAAAGAAATTAAGACATGAAAAAAATCTATATTTCATACATATTTACCATTTCTGTTATTCTTTTTTGGTGTTTGTTTAATTCATCTTATGAGGGAATTTCGTTGTGATAATTCAATACATGCATAAAGTATACCTTGATAAGTTCAACCCCTCCATTATATTCCCAGTCCCCTTTTCCTCTTCTCCCCATTTTTCAAATAGTGTTTGATAGGTTTATGATGCTTTCTTCATGTGTGTATATATGCAGCCTATGTCCATCCTCTTCATCGCAAGTATCCTTTCCTTTCCTCCTCCTCCCTTCCCATTGACCCCCAGTCTCCCACATACATTCATATCTATTATCATCATCATAGGTCTAGATTCCTCAAATGAGCGAGAACATGCCCTATTGGCCTTTTGAGCTTGGATTATCTTGCTTATGTCATTTGCATGATGTAAGTGCAAATGGAACTGGAGAATATCTCTGTTATTCTAAATTCCACTATATAGATCTAAGTTTGTAAACAGCTGCATTTTCCTTTTGTCTGAAGGTTTGTAAAAAGTAATTTCTTATAATGCATGTCTGTTCATAACAGATTCAGTTTTTGTCTGGCTAAATATGTATTTATTTTACTTACATTTTCTCCCAATTTTTTTTTAGCACTTTTCCTTTGATTTAGATACTTTCTATTGCTCTGATTATGAAGTCATTCATCTTTTCATCTGTGAATATGTACTGCAAAATGTAAACTTTTATTATTGAATTTTCAATTCTAAAATTGTATTTTGAGTAGTTTCTATTTCTTTGTTGAAACTTTCTGTTTATTTATTATGCAAACTTTTCCTTAAAATTTTTGAACATGGCAATAATAGCTACTTTAAAAATTTCACCTTTTAATTCTAATATATTTGTTACCTCTGGCTGTTTTTCTACCATTTTTTTTCTTTCATATGAGTCACATGGTTTTTTAGCTTTTTTGTGTGTCTAGTCTTTTTTGTATATGACATCATGGATGATATGTTGTTGATAATCTGGACTTTATTGTCTTTCAGGAGATTGAATTTAGATTTGATAGGCAGGGCTGGTGTAGTGACTCAAGTGGTAAACCATCTGCCTAACAAGTGTGAGGCAATGAGTTCAAACCCCAGTACTGCCAGAAAAAGAAAATGGTAGGCAATTCATTTACTGATGAAATACACTAATATTTTAAGCCTTATGATTAAGCTTTGTTATGGAAGGTCGGTAAATTATACTCATAGGCAAAATTAGCTTTGCCAGGTGTTTTTGTAAAGTTTCATTAAAACACACCCATACTGATTCCTTTATACCCTTTCTGTGGCTGCTTTCATATCTATAAAGTTATATCTGGTAGGTGTAACAGAGACTGTTCTGCAAACCAAAAATATTTACTATTTGGTTTTTTACAGAAAAAGTTTACTCACTTCCACTATAAAGTAAACTGTAGGATAAAGCATAGTTTTTCAAGAGCCTCGATAGCATGTCTAAGGTGTGTACTGAAATCTCTTCACTGTTAGTAAAAATGCCAAGGTCTCCCAGTGCGGAATGGCCCCAGAATCTGCATTTAGTTCATAGCTCCCTAATAACAGTTTGTGACAAGCCTTGTAAGGCCTTGTCTTACATGCAGAATTTAAATTTGGTCAAAGACTTGAGGGGATGTTAATGCAGATTTTCCAAGTTCCTTCTCTGCACATCTATTTCTTCATCAGTTTCTGCCTGCCCCACAAATTCCAGCCAATATGCTATGCTCCTCTGTTCATCCACCTTGAGTATACTTTACTCTCTTAGAGAGCTCTCTCTCAGAGAGCTGAGAGAGTGTCACCATCTAAACAACAGTTAAAGATGTCATCAACATACAACTGATATATATACACACACATTTGATATGATATGATATAATATAATATAGTACATACTATATTGCTAAAAAGCCAATAGATGAATAAGATAGAGGAGTAAAAATTACTTGTGCAATCCCCCAAAAAAGGCAAGAACATCAAAATGATAAAAAAAAAAAAAAAGTTAGGATGGAACAAATAGAAAATGATTATGAAACTTTTGACTTAACCTCAAACATGCCAATATTACTAAATGCTCCAGTCAAAAAGCAGAACTTGTCACACTAGATAAGAAAGTAAGACTTAGCTCCATGTTGTTTACAAAATATGCCTTTTTTTTCCTTTCTATTTTTATTGTGCTGAGTGGGGTCACACTGCAGCATTTATAAAAGTTCTTACAATATATTAAATATATCATACTTGAATTCACCCCCTTCACTGCTCTCCTTTATCCTCTCTACCCCATTCCTGGAAAAGTTGCCTTTTAAATATAAATTCACAAATTGATTTAAAAGAAAAATAATTATAAATATATAATTTGCACACAAATTAAAATAAAGCTGATATAAAAAATATAAGAAAGCTGAGTGACTATACTAATATTTAACAATAGACTTTAAGTCTAGAGAGAAAAAGGAACATTTTCTAATAATAAAAAGGTCAATTCTTCAGGAATGTATACTAATTTTTAATGTGTATGTACCTCATAATGGACCTTCAAAATGCATAAAGAGGGAGGTGAAAGCACATAATATGTATACAGACACATCACAACAAAAGCCTTTTGTAAAATGAATGTATGCTAATAAAAAAGAAAAATGCATAAAGCAAGAACTTGCAGCATTGAACTGAGGACACAAATCCACAATTATAAGTGAAAGTTCTAACCTTACCTTTTTAATAATTAATACAAAATGGTAATCAAAAATGAACAAAGGTATAGAAGACTTGAATAACACTGTCAGCACAACTCCACTGGCATTTAAAAAGAATATACTTAGCAATGCAATAGGCACATTCAATTCAAAGGCACATGGAACCATCAGTAAGAAAGACTATATTTTAAGCCATAGAACAAATTTCAAAAAATTTAAAAGGATGAAACTCATAGAATATATTCTTCTTCTATATCAGAATGAAGTTAGAAAACAATAAAGCAATAGAAATCTAGAAAACTTCCAGATATTTAGAAATCACATAATTTATGGATTAAAGAAGAAATTACAAATAAAATTGGAAACTAATCTGGATGAAATGATAATGAAAATACAAACTATCAAACACTTGTGAGACAGAGCTAAAGCAGCATTTAGAGGATGTTCAAAGGTTTACCTGCTTATATTAGAAAAGAAAATCAGTGACTTATATTCACTTTTCCACCTTAAGAATTTTTGAAGTTAGGTCTGGTGGTACATGCCTATAATACCAGCTACTTGAGAGGCAGAGACAGGAGGATCTATAGTTGGAAGGCAAAGTTAGCAACACCCTATTTCAGAAGTAAATAAAAACAAAAGGGCTTGGTTGTGGCAAGCCCAAGGCCCTGGTTCAACCCTTAGTAATGCAAAAACAGAATACTGAAAAAAGAAAATCAAGGACAAATTAAATGCAAAGTAAGTAAAAGAAAAAAAAGAATAAAACAATAGAGAAAAAAAGCAAATAAAAAAACAAATGAAATAGAAAATGGACATGTTAACAAGGCCTCAAATAATGATCTTTAAGATATAAATACAACTGAAAAATTCTTATGCTATTTTTATATTTAAGTTTTAAAATGTTCAGCTGCTTTAACTTTATGTAAGATAAACAGTTAAACCATATTTTCCTCATATAGGTGTGTTTTAATTTGTCACAATAAAAATTACCGAATTCCAAGATGGTGGCTAGAGGGAAGAAGCAGAAAGCGAGCCTCCTATAGTAAAATCTTGGAGAGACGCCGGATACACACTTTGCAGGCATAATCACTGAGAAAAGGCATAACTTTGACCCTTCTACACCTCCAGCTGGTGCAGAGAATCTCCACTTCACGTTAAACGGAGAAACAAGGAGGGCCCCCAGGGCCTCCAGTCCCCGGCGCCCAGATGGCTTGGGAAGACTCTGACCAGGTGAGCTTTGCGGTACTGCGGTACTCCCACAGACAAGCCTGGGCCAGAGCAGCATAGACCCCTGGACAGACTGACCTCCACCCCGGGAAAAAAGAGAAACTGAGTAATAAGCAAAAAGAACAAATAAGACACACAGGAAAGAAGGTGGGGCACACTGAGCACCAAAGATTAGGGGAAGGGAATCCTTCCCGGGACTGTAAATATACAAGCCGGGCGGGCCAGAGAGCCTCTGACGGGAGCGGGGGTGTGCGCCCAGCAACGAGGAGTGGGAAAGCTAGTGAGAGTGGTGGAGGGAGGAAAACTCCACAGGAGAGGAGGGAAGACCCACTTCCCACATGAACTGTAAATAAACATGGCGGCTGGCAAGAGCAGCAGCACCACCTAGTAAGTAGGAGCAAGAAAGCTTGTGAAAGTGGCAGTGGGAGGAAAACTTCACAGGAGGGGGGAAAGACCCACCTCCCACATGAACTGTAAATAAATATGCAGGCCTGAGAACACAGGTGCAGTGTCACCTTTCCCAGTGCTTGGAAAGGGGAAAGCTTGTAGCAGAGGCTCATGCACAGGAAAAATCTGAGCAACAAAGCCTGTAGGGACAGGTGAGTGCTAAGCTCACCCCAGAGATCTGCATAAATAACGCCTCCAGCAACAGCAGGCTGACAACAGTGGGCAGGCAAGCCACAGTTGCAGAAAACATTCTCAGAACTGTCTCCAGACTCTTTTTTTATTTCTTTGTCTCCTACCTTTGATGAGAGAACAACCAAATTACAACTGCAAGCTGAAAAACTTACTGAAATTGTATTGCATTTGAACTTGGGACACTTGGTGGGGTTATTTTTGTGCCTGTGTGTGTTTTGTTCTTCTTTATGTGTCCCCTTTGATGAGACAACTACAGAACAACATCTGAGGCACCATCTCCAGGATTGGAGACTGGGACTTCTCTGCATTTGAACTTGGAGGATTTTTGGTTTTTTGGTTTTTGGTTTTTTTTAATTTTCTATTTTTTCATTTTATTTTAATACATTTTTATAAATAGATTTTTCTTTCATTTACTTATTTTTTATTTTTATTCTTACCTCTTTTTTTTTTGATTTTCAATCCTCTCTCTGTCTCTCTAATGTCTGTTCAGCTTACTGTCAATTAGTACACTAAAGCTCCCTGTTTATACCTTTGAAATCTTCTTGTCTGACACCTTGTTCTGTTTTCTCCCTCCAGTCTGTGTATTTGTTTTTCCCATTTCTTTAACTTCTTGCTTTCCATCTCAGCTCACCCTTCCATTCTAAATATTACCATTGTTATTATTACAAGCTAGAAAATACTTAATTGCACACAGTACAGGGACAGTAACAACACCAAAGACAATGATGGGAAGACAGAAAAAACAGGGAAACCAGTTTCCCCACAGCAAAAAATTAGTACAGGAACCAGAGGGGAATGAAGAAAACAGAAACTCAAATCCAGACTCCAACAAAATGAAGATAAACTATGCCAAAGGACCCAATGAAGCCCACAAGAATAATTTAAAAGAACACATACTACAGGTACTCAATGAGAATTTTATAGAGATGATACTGGATAGGGTCAACCAAAATGTACAGGAGACACTCAAGAAATTCCAAGACAACAAAAATAGAGAATTTGAAAAAGCAAAAAAAGAAATAAAGGAAACCTTAGAAGCACTGTATAAACACCAAAGTGAAAGAGAGAACATGATGAATAAACAGATAAATGAACTCAAGACAAAAATAGACAACATTAAAGAGGAAATCAGTCAGGATATGGAAAACCTCAGAAAAAAGAATGAAACAGAACTACAAAACAAAACAGAAGGCCAATCCAGCAGAATAGAACAAACAGAAACAGAATCTTAGAACTTGAAGATGAAATGGTAATTAAAGGAAAAACTGAAGAACTATTAATTAAACAACTCAAGACCTGTGAAAAGAAAATGCAAGAACTCACTGACTCCATCAAAAGACTGAACTTGAGAATCATGGACATCAAAGAAGGAGAAGAGGTGCAAGCGAAGGGAATGTGTAATATATTTAACAAAATAATAACGGAAAATTTCCCAAATCTAGAGAAAGATATACCCATACAGATGCAAGAGGCCTCCAGGACACCAAACAGACCAGATCAAAATAGAACTACCCCACGACATATCATCATTAAAACAACAAGCTCAGGAACTAAGGAAAGAATATTGAAGGCTATAAGAGAGAAAAAACAAGTAACATACAAAGGTAAACCCATCAAAATCACAGCAGACTTCTCAACAGAAACATTAAAAGCAAGAAGAGCATGGGGTGAGATCTTCCAGGCACTGAATGAAAGTAACTTCAACCCCAGGATACTCTACCCAGCAAAGCTATCATTCAAAATAGATGGAGCAATAAAAGCCTTCCATGATAAGCAGAAACTAAAACAATATGTGACCACAAAGCCACCATTACAAAAGATTCTTCAAGGGATCCTGCACCCAGAAAGTGACACACAACTTAACCATGAAAAGGCAGGCAGCACCAAACCACAGGATAAGAAAAAGCAAGACAGTAAAGAATAACCTCAACTTAGGTACACACAATCAAACCTTCAAACAACTAAGACAACTAAATGGCAGGAATCACCACATACCTATCAGTACTAAAGCTTAATGTTAATGGACTTAATTCACCCATCAAAAGACACCGTTTGACAAAATGGATTAAAAAAGAAGATCCAACAATTTGTTGCTTACAGGAGACTCATCTCACTGACAGAAATAAGCATATGCTTAGGATGAAAGGCTGGAAGAAGATTTACCAAGCCAATGGCCCCCAAAAACAGGCAGGAGTAGCAATACTTATCTCTGACAAAGTAGACTTCAAACCTACATTGATCAAATGAGATAAAGAAGGACATTCCATACTAATAAAAGGGGAAATAGACCAAAAGGAAATAATCATCAATCTGTATGCACCCAATGTCAACGCACCCAATTTCATCAAACATACCCTGAAAGACCTAAAAGCATATATAAATGCCAACACAGTGGTTGTGGGAGACTTTAACACTCCATTATCATCAATAGATAGGTCATCCAAACAAAAACTCAATAAAGAAATCCAAGATCTAAAATATGCAATAGATCAAGTGGACCTAGTAGATGTCTACAGAACATTTCATCCAACCTCTACACAATATACATTCTTCTCAGCAGCCCATGGAACCTTCTCCAAAATAGATCATATCCTAGGGCACAAAGCAAGCCTCAGCAAATATAAGAAAATAAAAATAATACCATGCATACTATCTGACCACAATGCAGTAAAAGTAGAACTCAACAACAAAAGTAAAGACAAAAAACATGCAAACAGCTGGAAACTAAATAACTCATTACTTAATGAAGAGTGGATCATCGATTCAATAAAAGAGGAAATTAAAAAGTTCCTGGAAGTCAATGAAAATGAAAACACAACCTACCGGAACCTATGGGATACAGCTAAGGCAGTCTTTATAGCCATGAGTGCATATATTAAAAAGATTGAAAGATCCCAAATCAATGACCTAATGATACATCACAAACTCCTAGAAAAACAAGAACAAGCAAATCCCAAAACAAATCGAAGGAGAGAAATAATAAAAATAAAAGCTGAAATCAATGAAATAGAAACCAAAAAAACCATACAAAGAATTAATGAAACAAAAAGTTGGTTCTTTGAAAAAATAAACAAGATCGATAGACCCCTGGCAAACCTGACTAAAATGAGGAGGAAAAAAAACCCAAATTAGTAGAATCAGGAATGCAAAAGGGGAGATAACAACAAACACCATGGAAGTCCAGGAAATCATCAGAGACTACTTTGAGAACCTTTATTCAAATAAATTTGAAAATCTAAAAGAAATGGACAGATTTCTAGATACATACGATCATCCAAAACTGAACCAAGAGGAAATTAATCACCTGAATAGATCTATAACACAAAATGAAATTGAAGCAGCAATCAAGAGTCTCCCCAAAAAGAAAAGTCCAGGACCTGATGGATTCTCTGCTGAATTCTATCAGACCTTTAAAGAAGAACTGATACCAACCCTCCTTAAACTGTTCCACGAAATAGAAAGGGAAGGAAAACTGCCAAACACATTTTATGAAGCCAGAATTACACTTATCCCAAAACCAGGCAAAGACACCTCCAAAAAGGAGAACTATAGGCCAATCTCCTTAATGAACATTGATGCAAAAATCCTCAACAAAATAATGGCAAACCGAATTCAGCAACACATCAAAAAGATTATTCACCACGACCAAGTAGGCTTCATCCCAGGGATGCAGGGGTGGTTCAACATACGAAAATCAATAAACGTAATAAACCACATTAACAGAAGCAAAGACAAAAACCACTTGATCATCTCAATAGGTGCAGAAAAAGCCTTTGATAAGATCCAACATCATTTCATGATAAAAGCTCTAAGAAAACTAGGAATAGAAGGAAAGTACCTCAACATTATAAAAGCTATATATGACAAACCTACAGCCAGCATTATACTTAACGGAGAAAAACTGAAACCATTCCCTCTAAAATCAGGAACCAGACAAGGATGCCCACTATCTCCACTCCTATCCAACATAGTACTGGAATTCCTAGCCAGAGCAATTAGGCAAGAAGAAGGAATAAAAGGAATACAAATAGGTAAAGAAACTGTCAAAATATTTGCAGACGACATGATCCTATATCTTAAAGACCCAAAAAACTCTACTCAGAAACTTCTAGAATCATCAATAGCTATAGCAAGGTAGCAGGATATAAAATCAACATAGAAAAATCATTAACATTTCTATACACTAACAATGAGCAAACTGAAAAAGAATGTATGAAAACAATTCCATTTACAATAGCCTCAAACAAAATCAAATACCTAGGTGTAAACCTAACAAAAGATGTGAAAGACCTCTACAAGGAAAACTATACACTTCTGAAGAAAGAGATTGAGGAAGACTATAGAAAGTGGAGAGATCTCCCATGCTCATGGATTGGTAGAATCAACATAGTAAAAATGTCGATACTCCCCAAAGTAATCTACATGTTTAATGCAATTCCCATCAAAATTCCAATGACATTCATTAAAGAGATTGAAAAATCTACTGTTAAATTTATATGGAAACACAAGAGGCCACGAATAGCCAAGGCAATACTCAGTCAAAAGAACAATGCAGGAGGTATCACAATACCTGACTTCAAACTATATTACAAAGCAATAACAATAAAAACAGCATGGTACTGGCACAAAAACAGACATGAAGACCAGTGGAACAGAATAGAGGATCCAGATATGAAGCCACACAACTATAAGCAACTTATCTTTGACAAAGGTGCTAAAAATATATGATGGAGAAATATCATCCTCTTCAACAAAAACTGCTGGGAAAACTGGTTAGCAGTCTGCAAAAAACTGAAACTA
The DNA here is from genome assembly GCF_047511655.1 of Castor canadensis. Taxonomy (NCBI): domain Eukaryota; kingdom Metazoa; phylum Chordata; class Mammalia; order Rodentia; family Castoridae; genus Castor; species Castor canadensis. The sequence goes on along the minus strand of NC_133388.1, from coordinate 148,114,353 downwards.
GATCCATGTATATCACCCTATACCAAGATTAACTCAAAATGGATCAAGGATCTTAATATCAGACCCCAAACTCTTAAGTTGATACAGGAAAGAGTAGGAAATACTCTGGAGTTAGTATGTATAGATAAGAACTTTCTCAATGAAACCCCAGCAGCACAGCAACTAAGAGATAGCATAGATAAATGGGACCTCATAAAGCTAAAAAGCTTCTGTTCATCAAAAGAAATGGTCTCTAAACTGAAGAGAACACCCACAGAGTGGGAGAAAATATTTGCCAACTATACATCAGACAAAGGACTGATAACCAGAATATACAGGGAACTTAAAAAACTAAATTCTCCCAAAACTAGTGAACCAATAAAGAAATGGGCACGTGAACTAAACAGAACTTTCTCAAAAGAAGAAATTCAAATGGCCAGAAAACACATGAAAAAATGCTCACCATCTCTAGCAATAAAGGAAATGCAAATTAAAACCACACTAAGATTCCACCTCACCCCTGTTAGAATAGCCATCATCAGCAACACCACCAACAACAGGTGTTGGCGAGGATGCGGGGAAAAAGGAACCCTCTTACACTGTTGGTGGGAATGTAGACTAGTACAACCACTCTGGAAAAAAATTTGGAGGCTACTTAAAAAGCTGGACATCGATCTACCATTTGATCCAGCAATACCACTCTTGGGGATATACCCAAAAGACTGTTACTCCAGAGGCACCTGCACATCCATGTTTATTGCGGCACTATTCACAATAGCCAAGTTATGGAAACAGCCAAGATGCCCCACCACTGACGAATGGATTAAGAAAATGTGGTATCTATACACAATGGAATTTTATGCAGCCATGAAGAAGAACGAAATGTTATCATTCGCTGGTAAATGGATGGAATTGGAGAACATCATTCTGAGTGTGGTTAGCCTGGCTCAAAAAACCAAAAATCGTTTGTTTTCCCTCATATGTGGACATTAGATCAAGGGCAAACACAACAATGGGATTGGACTATGAGCACATGATAAACGCGAGAGCACACAAGGGAGGGGTGAAGATAGGTAAGACACCTAAAAAACTAGCTAGCATTTGTTGCCCTTAACGCAGAGAAACTAAAGCAGATACCTTAAAGCAACTGAGGCCAATAGGAAAAGGGGAACAGGTACTAGAGAAAAGGGTAGATGAAAAAGAATTAACCTAGAAGGTAACACCCACGCACAGGAAATCAATGTGAGTCAATGCCCTGTATAGCTATCCTTATCTCAACCAGCAAAAACCCTGTTCCTTCCTATTATTGCTTATACTCTCTCTACAACAAAATTAGAAATAAGGGCAAAATAGTTTCTGCTGGGTATTGGGGGGGAGAGGGAGGGGGCGGAGTGGGTGGTAAGGGAGGGTGTGGGAGCAGGGGGGAGAAACGAACCAAGCCTTGTATGCACATATGAATAATAAAAGAAAAATGAAAAATAGTGCTCAGCTCTCAGCTACAGCTGAGCCTCAACTATAAATGCAGGTACTAGAATCTTTCCCATCAGAGTACAGTTGAGACAAAGTGTGATAATTGAAGACAAGAGCATTAGTTGTGTCCAGTTACATTGAAGTGCTCAGTGAGTATAGCACATAAAATCACAGAGACCTGTAACATACTAATACCCTAGTGGAGTAACAGCAGCATCTCACACAATAGTGGAAGGCTTAGAACTCTGGAGCCTGATGGCCAGGGTTCTAGTTCTGCTTCTGTCCATTGTTATGTAAATTTGACATAGTTACCTAACATCTATAAAATAAGGATAACAATGGTATTACTGAAGATTTATGTAAAAAATGAGTTAATAAATATAAATATATAAATATAAAATCCCAGCATGTAGAAAGCATATGATAAACATTAACTCATAAAATTCTTGATTGTAATCAACACAGAAGCTGGAATATCATAATGATTAAAAGCAGCAAGACCACTGGGTTTGACCTGCTTCGATATACACTATATAGGTCTACTACTTCCTAACATCTTTTGTGAACTCAATGCAAATTAGGGTCCAAGTTTAAATTTCCTCCTCTTCTCTAATAAGAATATTAATAGTATCTATTCAGTAGTACCATGTCAGTTGTACACAGGTTTTGTGAGGTTTAAATTCAGTAACTGGTCTGACATTTAGAATGTAGCACACAGTCACCCCTCAATACTTATTAGCCCTTATAACGAAAAGCTATATACACTCAAGGTGCTCATAGTTTAGTACGGAAGAGAGAGAACAGATAATTACAACACAAATGGTAAGTGCTGATGGATATAACTACAATGTTTAATGGGAATATGAGACACATTTATATGCAACCTTAGGAAAACTGTCAAAAATAGGGTTAACCAAATATATTTACTCTAGTGTACTACAATTATGTAATTACCTGATTATAATAACAAATACCAACAAAGAAAGAAACCTTACTAGAGAAAATAAGCATCCTCTTAAGGGGATGTCTTTGTTTTGATTATAAATGACTTCGATGCATTTCATTTACTCCCTGGTCTCCTAAAAGATTGTTTAACAGTGGTACTGTGAATTTGTCTCTTACTTCATAAAGACAGAAAATATGCTTAATTAAGAATGGAAATCACAACAGTTCCCCCTCTGTAACGGTGCTATTTTCACAGCTTACTTTATAACTTTCCTACCAGCACCTGGTAATTCTTTGTGTATTTTTGTGCTCCAGAGGAAATTATTGTCATTGTCTCAGGCTGTGTCTAAATAGGTTGCATGCACCCCAGAGTTCTGGAGTGCTTCTTCACACTCATCAAACCCATCTGCCTACCCTGTTCCTTTTGTTCTTTTCATTTCTTTTTTTCCTATGACTATACTGAGAAAGATCAAAGAGAAGATTCACACTTTGCATGAGTATATTGTAGGGGAAATTGGAACATAAGTCAGGAACGTTCAAATCAAAGTCATCAGAGCCTAAGTTAGCTGCATACATGTAGGCATCCACAGTGGTAGATCAGGATTATCATTAAATAAAGTTAAAATTACTGCATTTGCTCCTGTGGACATGCTGAATACAGAAATTCTGGTTAATGGAACTCTGAGCACCTGAAAAATATAAAAGAATATTCTTGGTTTTTTATTCTTCTGCTTATTCTTTAGCTTTTTTGCTGTTTCTCAAATTACACTTGTTTGGAAATATTTTCCTTACCTTTTCATTATCTTTAAAGAAGAATCTAACAGTTTATAATTAAGGTCCATGTGAGTGATAAAAAATATAACATCTAAGCAAATCACACAAAAACTTCCTTCTCCATGATATAGCAGACCATTTTGAAAATTTTATGCTCCAGTAATTTCTTTCAAGAATAGGACTAGTCCTACTAGAATAATGGTCTGGAATTCAGAGATGAAGAAACTTTCCTTTTAAAAGAACTTAACATTCATCAGTTTGGGATCATTCACAAAGACAGGTCTTAAGAACATGCTTACTCTTAATCTTAAGTAACAATGAATAAAAAGAGAAGCACCACTGTACTGATTTTATCACTGTATTGATTGCAGTATTTTCCCTACCCTTGTCTTCTGCTTTTCTCCATGGGCTTTGATATTAGGGTGTATGTGATAAAACAAGTGCTAGCAGTTGCCGCCTTACATTCTCCAAGTGCAAACAGTAGAATTTGGAACTCTTCATTGATTTGCATTGAGTTATGTGGCTAGGTTGATAGAATGCTCCTCTTGATCTAGATATAAATAACGTGCTCATTTTTAAGCCTTATGATTGAACATTCTAGAAGAATGGTTTTCATGGGAAATTTATGCCGTTAACAAGCAAAAGAAAAAATGTAATAGTAGGCATTATCTTATTTAAAAACCCAATATAGTTGAGAAGAAATAAGAATTATAAAATATTAGTGTTATAAAGAATATGGAGCTTCATTATAAAGATAGGTACCATTTTGTTAAATATAGAGAAGGAGTCTCAAAACCTCTTGATCAAAGTCTTTTATGGATAAATTGTTGTTGAATATGTGTATAGACAGTCTATATTCAGTCATGTGTCACTTAACAATGGGCTATATTCTGAGAAATGCATCGTAAGGGAATTTCATTGCAGGTAAACATCATAGGATATACTTACACAAACCTGGGTGGCATAGGACCATCACTCTAGGTAGCCTGTTGATGCAGTTAAGAGAAGAGATAAACACGAGATGCATGAAGTTGCTACCAGCATGAAAACATGCTGTCTTTCAGAAAGTTTCTTTTTTATGTAGCAGGAGCATGACCTAAAATTAGTTTAGAAAGTAAACCAGTAATGTAGTAATTTATTACATTATCAAGTATTATGTACTATACATAATTATATGTGCTATACTTTTATATGACCTTCAGCTCAGTAAATTCGATTACATCATCCTTACCACAAAATGCATGAGTAATGCACTGTGCTATGACATTACAATGGCTATGATATCATCAGAAAATAGCAATTTTTCAGCTCCACTCATCTCAAGAGACCTCCACTGGATATGTGGTCCATTGTTAACTAAAACATTATTATGTGGTAGATTAATGTATTAACAGTGAACTGTATTCCTTTACTACCTTGTTAATATATTATCTATGACATAAATGTATATCTAAAACTGAAATTTTATAAGAACATTTTAGAAATGAAATAAATGATAATTTATAATTCCTTCCTTGCCATGCTGTTTTCATTCATACAACACTCATTTCATGGGAATCATCACTAACAATGGTGGATGTAAATTCATAATTCAGACATTCTTTTGATAATTTCAAATATTTTGGCTAACTTATTTTCAGTATTGATTAATTTGACTTTAAAAAGATCATAAAACTTTGTTGACTTTTTTTAAAAGTTTGGAATAAGGCTAGGGAAAAGATCATTTCTGCCATTTTCTTGTTTATTTCCACCTGAATTATCAGTATTGTTTTCCATCTGATATTTAGTTTTCTTCTGTTGCTTACAGGAATCTTTTAAATGTACTTGTCCATTCTGCAGCCACTTCTTTATTTAAAACAAAAACTATTGCACCCTTGTCTTGACACTCATCATCTGCTATGAAAGCAGTAAGCTGAAATGGGGAGGAGCTTGGTGTGAGGCCAGCCTAGGCAAATAGTTCCCAACACCCCATCTCAACTGGTAGCTGGGCACAGTAGCAGGGGCTTGTCATCCCAAGCTATTTGGGAGGCTGTGATCAGGAAGATCATGGTTTCAGGCCAGCCTGGCAAAAAACGTCAGCAACTGCAAGACCACCATCTCAACTGAAAAAGCTGAGCGTCATGGCTAGTTTGTCTTTTCAATTGTTGATGAAAGCAAAAAGGAGGATGTTGATCCAGGCTGGCCTGGGCAAAAAGTGAAGACAAACTAGAGCAAAAGGAGCTAGAGGCATGGCTTAAGCAACAGAGTCCCTGTCTGGCAAGCACAAAGCCCTGAGTTCATACATGAGCACCATGAAAGAAAAAAGCTGATCCTTTCTTCCTCCCTTCCTTTTCGTTTTGAACTCAGGGCTTTGTGCTTGCAAAGCAGGCACTCTAGCACTTGAGTCATGCCTTTAAGTCTTTTTTCTCTCAGTTTTTAAATAAGAACTAACATTTTCTTCTCCCTGCACTGGAGACTGCCTTTAATGGTCCCTAAATTACAGCTCTCCCACACTGGAGACCAATGGTTAGAGACACAGAAATAGTCAAGCAAACAGTTTCTGTCCTGCCAGAAGGCTTCCATGAGAAATTATTCTATGTGCCCATCTATACAGAAGGATTATGAGGCCATTATCACACAGTTCTTGTGAGGATTAATGAAATAATTATTTTCACGGTAAACAGCCTCTTCAGAAGGAACAATGGATGTTCTGATTTGGATCTTCTGTGTCTGGTGTCAAACTGCCTAAGCTAGAAGGCCAAGTCTAGTATCTGTCAGTGTTCTTACCTTGGCCAAGTTAAGCTCCCCAAGACCCTCACGTGTTAAATGGTACAATAATACTAATGCCAAAAACTTACCTGGTCTTTTTTTTGAGGATTAAATAGAATTGATAAAGCTCTTTGCACAGAGCCTGATACAAAGGAGTCCTTTATAAGAGTAAGATCTTGCTTTATTATAATTCTAAGGATAAATTCTGAAAAAACCCAATATCTATGCTGGGATCTCTTTTCATTCAAAATGAATACAACTGTATGATCCTAAATAATTATATGCAAAATCCCCTTACAACTTAGACTAACTACTCCACCACATAGAAAAGCAGTTACAAAGTGAGGTCTGGGACTACTGGGGTTTGTCATACTTTTCAGAAGTCTGAGTGATCAAACAAATTTATAATGATACTAACAAGTTGTTTTCTTTTCTCACTCATACTTTCATGAGTTACAGCTGAGCTTTCCAAGGCTACCTATGTGACACTGCAACAGACCAAATGAAGAAGCAGATATGTGAACACACCTGCTACCTATTTGACCAGATATTAAAGAAACTTATGTAAATTTCCACTACATTTTTTCACTAGATATTTTCTTCATTTGTAAAGTAAATTTTCATTTTTCATAGAAAATATTTATGAAAATGAGTTTTTAAAATTAATAAACATGTATTTGAATTTTTCTTACCTTTAATTCCCAGTAAGGTAATATTTATGGCTATAAGCTACAGAAATAATAGATTCATGTGGTTTTTAGTAATTTTTGAGTAAGCAGGGTCTTAAAACCAAATGTTTGAGAATTGCTGAGATTGAAGCTTGTCTATAGAAAACTTAGCACCATTTTCATCCTCTACAATGAGCTCCACAGTCTGTTCTTTCAGCCTGAAAGTAGAGCCTAGCTGGTAGCACGAGGTTAAGTTGTATGTGCAAAGTCTCCAGATAATGTGAGTCTGAAATGCTGGTGTAAAGCACTGAGCATTCTACTTGGTAAGCAGAGTGGGGTTAGAGAGAGATGGAGACAGTGTCACGGTGGTTGAAAAAAACCTGGAAATGTTAACTGTTAACTGCCTTGCTTAAGGTCTTAGCCCAATAGTGACAGAACTAGAATACCAAAGGGGATATTTCTTCTCCAAAGGTGAAACTGAAGGTGAAATTTCAAATACAAAGATTCTAGAGTTTCTCAAGATTCTCTTCTAGTCTACAATTTCTCTGAAATATAGTAGAACTAAGAGAAAAAACCTTGTGATTATTATAAAGCATTTATTAAATTATAAGTCCATCTGAATCTTATTATGAACCTTAACATTATTCATTTTAGCTAGAACTTATAAGGCTTATCAAGAAGAGACATATCAAAAATTTTCCCATTGTGAACTGAGTACACAACTGGAGGACATCATTTCCCATATTTTATAGGTCCACTTAAAATTATTTAACCTAGAATCTGTATTTCCCCCACAAAATGTCATGAAACTGTCACATTGCTCTATTCCTTTTACATCTAGGGATTTAGTCTTTTGTTTTTTGTTCTTTTCCTTCCTCCCTTCTTTTTATCTTTCTTTCTTTCAGAGAGAGAAGGAGAGATTACTTAATATATCCCTCAGGGAAAAATGGTACATTTCTTCCCTTCTTCAGCTCTCATTCTCAAATATTAAAACTGACTGTAACCCATCAACTGGCTAAAATTATCCCTCTAAACAGAAGGATAATTGCAATCTCTAGATTTTTAAACATACATGCTGGGAGCTAGTCAGTTCTGTTTGAAGTCATCTTTTCAAGGTGACACGTGGCCTTTTCATGCCTTAAGCTGGTGATGGAGTAGGATAGTTTGTTTTGTTATATTTTTCTTAACAGTAGTAGAAATCAGGTTTGAGATTTCATTATACTGCTGTGTAACTTAAAAATTCTAAGGCTATTTAGGTGGTAGCAGCTGGGAGAATGCCACAGGAAATCTTAAGGCTCCTTAATCCTTTGCCCAGAACAGCAGTTCCAAAGCAGCTAATAATTTAATAATGTTATTTTGTTTTGCAACAGTGATCTGTGGGCTTAATTTGCTTGCAGCTACAAAGTTTGCTGAGTGCTTTTGCTTATTCCCTGTAGTTTTCTCCAGATTATAATTGCAGCAATGATTTATAGAAAACATTTTTTTCAATATGTAGGCTCCATCTGCCATGCTTTATGAAGAATGTCTCAGAGACAAAAGATCATGAAGTCTGTAGTTTAGTATCATGGTTAGGATTTGTGGTCACATAGGCCTGAGTTAACCTGTTTTACTAGATCCTGTGAAGTCTTGGGCAGGTTGCTTGACTATCTTCAAACTATAAACTATAAATTAACTTGCAAATGATTTTGCATGCTGTTACTCTGCAGATAACATAAAGCTAGGTTGTTCACATCTAGTATAAGTTTCAACATCTAAGTAGTACTACATACATATCAGCCATTTTTATTATTTCATGATATATGCAGGGCAAGGGCAGAGAGAAAGAAGGATAGAAAAGGCTGAAGAGAGAAAAAGAGAAAGCTTAACATGGCAAGAGGGAAAATAATAAAAGGTTTTCTCAAGTAGATAGTTTGATAAACATAAGCATAGGGAAAAGGGATATTTGACTGTGACAATAGAGAAAAATATAATGAAAAAGATAAATCAGTTGCCAAAATGTATACTGGATTCAATCCAAGGCAGATTTCTTGTCAAAACTGTACTGTTTGAACAAGTGTGGATAAAATGACATAGGTCTAAAATTTTTACAAGGTCTAGAATCTTCAATTGTCTCTGGAGAGTTGGGATTCTCTGAAGGCTGGGAAGCAGAAACAGTTCCTGGACTCTGCTTTGTGGCGTGGTCTCTTGGGAATCTGTTTTGCTTTGTGGAATTGTCCTCAAAACAGGCTTTTTTGGGTTCACCAAAGCTCCCTTAATGGTATGGTAATGAAGAGGCAACCCATCAGCTGCTCAGAAAATACAATCTTCAGGAATTTCAGTAAAAATCTTGATCTAAAGACATCCTCTTTCTTCCACCACCTTCCAAACTTTTACATTATGGTTAATATTTTTTCAGTCTTAATAAATACCAGAGCATTTGCTTCTTTGAAGAAAAAAAAATTGTTACCACATATTGTTTTGTATTTCACTTTTGAATGATGGGAGAAAAATCCACACAGACATTTGAATTATGTTTGGATTAAACTCTTAGGGCTTTGTACATTTAAATAAGCAAAAAAATCTCCCAAACTAAAAACCAAAACCAGACCTGTCTATTTTACCTTGGATTACTGAAAAAACGAAAGAGCCTGCTCTTACATGTTCAAGGTAATATTATAATTCTATTAGCCCATAAACTTGGCCTTCCTGAAATGACTCTTTAATATTGTTCCCTATTAATATTCCAGTGAATGGGCAATGGAACTTTCCTGTATTTAAATCCCTCATTATAAATTGTTTTAGCCTTATTTTTCTATCCTCTCCTTTAAATAATGCATTCTGAGTTTTACTGGCTAGCTGTGTTGAGTTATAATTGGGAGCAATGCTGTGTAAAGTCAGATAGGATGGTTTCTCCCTGTCATCAGGTGCTTTAAAGATAAAGCAAGGGAGGCCTTATGTGTGCTAAGGAAACTTATTTTTCTTGGAAAAAGACAGTAAAGGGAACCAAAATATCTTCTGTGGAAATCTGAAGAAAATCAACAGACATTTTCCATTGGTGTGTAAGCTAGGATCCCTCCATGTCTTCTCAGACATATTTTTTTTCCATACTGTAGTTTATTTTTTGTACATTTTTAAATTATATTATTGTTGTACTGGGGTACACTGTGACATTTACAGAAGTTCTTACAATATATCATAGTTGGATTCACCCCCTCCATCATTCTCCTTTATGCTCCTCCCCCATTTCTGGAATAGTTTCCACGGGTCTCATTTTTCCATTTTCAAATATGAGTACATAATATTTCCACTATAGTCATCCTCCTACACCCTTTCCTTTTATCTTCCCTCCTGTTGCTGGTGCCAACCGCCAGACAGGACCTGTTTTTATTTGTTTAAGATAGCTATACAGGGAGTTTCATTGTGACATTTCCATATATATATATGTATGCATGGAATATGAAATATACATATATATTCATGTATGAGTATATGAATATACATATATATGAATAATGAATACATGAATATATGTATACCAAATTAGTTCATGCCCTCTATTTTCTCCTTTCTACCTGTGTCCACTTATGGTGAGTTCAAAAGTTTTAAAAATTCTATATTAATTCTTATATAGAAAGTACATCAGCCATATTTACCTTAACTTACTTATTTTACCCTTCCTATCCTGTTAGTGACCTTCCCTTAGTGTGGTCTGTTTTTCATAATACTGCTTTTATTTGTATTAGGCTTATATTCCACATATGAGAAAAAACATGTGGCCTTTGGCTTTGTGAACCCTTCTCAGACATTGTTAAAGAAGGGTGTGCCCATTAACAAATCAATGGATGAAGAAAATGTGGTACTTACACACAGTGGAGTTTCACTCAGCCATAAAGAAGAATGGATTAGTTATTTATGAATAAATAGATAGAACTGGATTTCATTATGTTAAGTGAAATGTCAGTCCTACAAAGACAAAAATTACATGCTTTCTCTCTTTCATGGAAGTTATAAAGAGAAAGTATTAAAACAAAAACATCTAGATCACAAAAGTAAAAAGGGGTCTGTTAGGGAGATGGAAAGGGAAGAAGAAAAGGAAGCGAGATAAGAAAGTAATAGAAGGGATATTTATACAAAAATATCACAATGAAAACTCTTACTTTGAACAATTAATACTCACTAAGAAAAACACTAAAAAAATAGAGATGCCTACTACTCTTTCATTAAGTATTGGCTTGTATGCTTTTGTTTAAATCCTAAAAAGGTAGTTTAAGATCAAGAAGATATAGTGAATATGCTGACGGTGTATAAGGAGTCACCAGTAGCTTGTTAATATTCACAGTGTAACTTGTCTTTGCTCCTAGACTTTGTCATGCTTGCATGACTAACTTCCTTCTGATTTAGGGTTAATAGGGTTTTTAAAATCCCTTCATGTATGATTATATAGCACCCACTCATTCATTCAACAGCTGTTTATTGGATATCTGATACTGTCTTCTACATTAAATGCTAGCTCCCCTAATACCACCAACACAACCTGTTGATAAGACCAGGCTGAATTTACAGAGTTCATTGATAAGAAACATCACACATCAGCCAGGCTACAATCCTTTATTTAATGAGGAAGGCAAGGCTGGGATTTATTGAGAACTGGAAGTTTGGTTTAAGAAGGTTCTTTCACTATAGGAGAATGAGGCAGAGTTGATGTGGATTTGGTAAGGATCGTGACATCACAGTTTAAAGTCTGTTGACAGAACAAGGAGATTTCTGAGTCAAGGGATTCAAAATCTTTGTGAGTTAACTCTCTGTGTTTTCTGTTGAAGTGTTGATACGTCTTTTCTGGAAGCCAAGAGAATGAACAATTGTTATTTGCCTAGGCAAGAGTTTCCTGGAATGGGAAAGCCAGCTAAGAAAGACCTTGGGCTAGTAATGTCATGTTAATATTGCCAGTCAGCTATGTGTGGGAGTGTGGATGGGAGTAGGTAGTTCTAATTCTCAGGCATTTGGGATCCACCAGACATTGAAATGGAGAAAAATCTGGAGTTCACATTCCAGCAATTTTAATCATAGTCAAGTTGGGAACAAAAATGAGTAGTTTAAATTCTGTGCCATCCATTGGTTTGTACAGACACTATTTCTCCATCAGACCATTGAATAAGGCATTCTGAATTCTTCCAAATGCCTGGCCTTGGACTAAGTATGATGACAGATTATGTCCTCAGAAACTTCAATGTCTAGTGGGTGACACTGACTTGTAAATAGATGCCTATTTACATAAGCTAGTTAGTGATTTCTAAGAAAAAGCTATTTACCTAATAAAAATCAGTGTCTGTTCTAGGAGAGTACTGTACTTAGGAAAACACTTACTTTATACTCACAGTGGTGAAAAGGTAAAACGAATGGGCAGAAGGTGAATCTACAACATGCTTTATGACCTGATTCAAGATTGTTAAACCTGTCTCAAAGCAATTACATGTTTGAATAAACCCAAGGTCATTGCGTTTACTTGTTCTTATGACTAAGCATGAAAAATCTGCAACTGTGTCTCCTCCTGCCCTTTCCTCACCCTGTTCTGTACTCTACAGGTAGTTTCAACACTCTGTAGTCACAAAAGTCACAAGATTTCTGCATCCTGGCCAGCAGGGAAGGTGTGAAGTGGCTGCTGGGCAAGTACAAAATTGGAGCTGAACTAACTGGAGAGAGTGTGCTTGGTCTAAGGGCGTTCATGCTGTCCTGGGGAAACAGAAGGAACAGGCCAGGGAGAGGTCTGAGAACCTGATTCAGCTTGCCTGTGACCAGCTTATTCTCCCTCATTAAAATAAAGAAATGTCATAAACTAAGGCTTCATGCTCAGGGGACTGGATCTCCTAGTGGACTAGAAAGCCTGCCATGGTAGGAGGAAAACTATGTGCTTCCTTTTTCCATCAGGGTCTTCACTTTTATCAATCTCTCCTTTTACAGAAATATCACCCTTTACCCATGTAGGGAGTTCTCAAAAATATAAAGGAAATGAAGATACTACAGGCTTTGGTTTTCCATAAAATATAATCACTAATGTGGTTCAAACTCAAGAGGCACAGAAAATACAGAAAGTCAAATTATATCCTTCTATCCTGTGCCCAGAAAACAAATTTCCCTCCTCAGAAGTACTCAGAAATGTCAGTGTCTCAATTAGTCCTAACATCTTTTATGTTTTATGTAAGCACATAACTATACATATTGCTGTACTCAAAGGGTGGGGAATTAGGCTCCTGTTTTTCAAGGAAGACTGTCAGAGAATTTGTCTACATACTTAAAAACATTTCACAAATAAAATCTATTTTTATTGACAAAATTTAGAGCCAAAAATCCTACTATTCTCCTTAATTTGTTTTATTTAACCATGTTTTCAAGATCATTCCAAATCAACAATATAAAGAAGTTTTTTTTATGATTGTTTTTGTTTTTGCTGCATAGTATTCCCCAATAAGGATTCCTCTATAAGTATTCCCCTATAAGGATAACTTATTTAACCAATTGATAAGCAATTAATTTGCTTCTCATCTGTTGCTCTTAAAATATTATAATTTCATACATGTAAGCTTTTCAGTAAAACAAATTACTTGAAGTAGAATTTTTCAATCAAAGGGTCTGTGTAATTGTGATTTTAAAATTTCCCTTTAAAGGGGATATTATTTCTGATTTACAACCCCATCAGTAGTATATAGTAGAAGAGGCACCATTTAGGTGAAAGAACATTTTCTTTGCTTTTCAGTTTAAAGTATCTGAAATTGCTGTGGTAATTATCTTCTTCATTAATGACAATGGAATTCAAAACATGAGAAGAAAAATTGCCTAATTTTTTTCTGTCATAAGCAGAGTTTAGGGTTAGAACTCTGAGAGACAATCATATTAAGGAGACATAGATGAGTAACTTCCTTATGCTGGAGGCACTAAGACTTGCGACCAAATGCATTACTGACTCCCATTGTCTGTCCATCTGTCCAGCTTGTCAGGGCAGCACAAAAGGTCCCTTGGCGGCAGAGATGGACTATGAAACTACAAATTGATCCACACATTAATAGATGTCTCTTTTGTACCCTTTTACACTTTAAGTATCTGACAGTGAGATTATAGCATCTAGAGTCCAATGCTAAAGTCAATTCCAGCATGGATGATGGAAGCAGACTCTTGAGGTGGAGAGGAAAGATGTATCCTTCATGGAAACCCAGTGATTCTGGCAGAAGGAGGCTGTATGTCTTTTTAAATTTGCAACACAGTTGTCCAGAATATGGGCTTTGTATTTAAATCTTCCTTTTACATATCTTAATGCTTCTGTTTCTTCATCTGTAAAATACAAATACTAGTAGTAGCTATCTCATTTAAGGTCAAGATGAAACAGTTTTAGCACTTGCAATGTTTTTAAAATAGTGACTAGCAGTAAGAAACTAGTAAGAAGTTAGCTATAGCTGGTGGAGTGGCTCAAGTGGTACAGCACCTGCCTACAAGGAGGGAGGCTTTGAGTTCAAACACCAGTATTGCCAAGAAAAAATACCTAGCTATCGATATTAGCTTTTAATATAATTTTAAGACATACAGAATATAATTATATTTAACATCATATTTCTTTGTTTCCTGATTAATATAATTTTAGATTTTCATAGTACCATTAAAATAATTAATATTAATAATGCTATTAGTAATATTATTTAATATTATAACCCAGCTCCTTATTAGTTCTATCAATTATGCTTTGCTGCATAAGAACTTAAGCCAAAATCAACTGGCTGAAATCAATTTTTATTATCTCAACTTCTGTCGGTAAGGAATCTGGGTACAGTTTGTCCTGTGCTTCAGGGTCCCACACCAAGACTGAAATCCAGTTGTTAGCTGAGGCTGCAGTTATCTCAAGGTTCAACCAGGAAAAGAGCTGCTTCCAAGTTCGCTTATGCTGTTGTTGGCAGGATTCAGTTCTTTATAAGTTACTGACTGAAGGCTGAACTTACATTCTTGTACTTGGCTTCTGTAATATGGCAGCTTGCTTCATCAAGGTGAGCAACACAAGGAAACAAGAGCAAGAGAGTATAAGCAAGACAGAACCCTTAGTCTCTCATAATTTAATCTTAGAAGTAGCATCTGTCACTTCTACTTATATTCTATTCATTATAAATAAGTTATCAGGTTCAGTCAACATACTTGGAGAGGGGGGTTCTGTAAGGGAATGAATACCTAGAAGGTCTTTAGGAGTCATTTTGGAAGCAGTCCATTGGAATATTTCTTCCTTAGGCTTTTATAGCTTTGGTGAAAAAAGGTAAATGAGATATTTACGTAATTGAGATAAAGACCATACTGGTTATACATTATGAGATAAAGATCATACTGGTTATACTGGTTTGAAATAAAGATGAATGTCCTGTTGGCATAATTTTCTTTACACTAAGAAATAAGGTTCGAAATAACACATTTAAAACTGGTGGAGATACACATGAAGAATATGTGTAGGTGTCAGCTTAGCTGTAAATAACAACTGCAAAAACATTGCAGTACTATTTAAATTGCATAAATCATTTCATTCTTGGGAGCACTATGACTTGGTTAATTGCCAGCTTGATGGGGGTGGACTATTCCCAGGAAAGAAAAGAAAGCATTTTATAAAAGCTAAAAATGCTTCCAAGCTAGATAGATAAGTAACAATATGACTAAATCACCTTCACTTGACAAATGATACTCTTTCGCCTTTTGGAAATCTGTTTTAAAAAAATGGCACTTATTCAGTGACAGAAAGATTAATAAATTAATGGTTTTGATATAGGAAAGATCTTTGGAGAGTGTAAAATTAAATTTTTACCTTGTTTATTACATCAAAGCAAAATTTCAGATAGTACTAATATTTAAGTGCAAACAGATAAATAAATTTATCAAATTATACAGGAAAATCTTTTTCTAGCTTCAAAGTGGAATGTATTTCTGGGTATCCAACTCAGAATTCAGAAAAATAGAAGAATCATAAGCTTTAATATCTAAAAGTTAAAATTTTCTGCATGGCTAAAAACATGTTAAAAGTAAAGACATAATGTTAAAGATAATAAGCTAGAAAAATATTTGTAACATGCATTTTTGTTGAATTGATAGTTTCCTGAATATAGAAATACTTCTACAAATTAGTAAGAAAAAGAACAACAAAGACCAAAAAGAAAATGGTCAAGTAACATTTAAAATATGATTTTGAGCCAGGCACCACTGGCTCACACCTGTCATGCTAGCTACTCTGGAGGCAGAGATCAGGATGATCACTGTTTGAAATCAGCCCAGGCAAATAGATTGGGAGAACCTCTCTTGAAAAAACCCACCACACATATACAAAAGGGGTTGGTGGAGTGGCCCTGGTTGACTGACAAGGTGTAGGCTCTGAGTTCAAGTCTCAGTACTGCAAAAAAAAAAAGACTTTGAAGAGAATATAGATGACATCTAATCATGCAAAAAATTCTCAATTTCATTCATTGTAAGAGAAATGCAAACTAAAATTATAAGGAGATGATATTTTTCATCTGTAGGATTGCAAAATTCCTGGACTTGCAGCAGGTAGAAAAAAATAAGTTCTCCTAAATTGCTGGTAAAACAATAAATTGCACAACATTTTAAAAGTACAATTTGTCAATATCTGTCTCAATTTTAAATACACATTAATTCCCTTCAACTCATAATTTCCTTTTTAAATAATAATTTATTCCATTTACATGAAATAAATTTATTCAAAGATATTCACATCAGCATTATTTATGAATAAGACTCATGCAAAAATCATTGTGTGTCATTCCAATGGAATATTAGTTGACCTCTAAACCTAATTAGGTAAATATAAACAAATGAATAAGAAATAATCTTTATGAAATATTGTCAACTTTCAAAAAGTTGATGTATACGGCAATAGATATACTATCCCTTCATAAGTAGGAAAGAGCACACAGGCATTCACATATTTCTGTATGCATACACTGTCTCTGGGATGATATCAAGAAATGGACAACAATGGTTATCTCTGGAAAGAGAACTAGAGGCTTTGAAGACAAGATGAGGAGTCTGCTTTTCATTGTTTTTTATTTCATTATTTGTATCCATTTTCACTCAAAATAAATATAAAAATAATTTCAAAAACTAAAATGTGATGCCCACAAGCACAATAAATACAACAGCAAACCTAACCCAATATCAAAATGGCATAAAACTTGAGATGCTTTTCAAAGAATAATGATTTATATACCAAGTCTCACCTTCATCTTTGTGGGAACTTGCTAGAAAATTAAAATGTATTTTCATTATCACTAGCTAATATCTTCTGAGCCAAATTCAAGTAAAAGAAATCAGAAAATTTAGTAGAATCATTTAAATAATCATTTAATGGACTCTAATTTTGTGACATTATTTTTAAATTATTTAATTTCTTTTGATTAATATCTATTGCATACATTTTTGTACCTGGTAAAGTGTTAGGGGCTTAAAAGAGATTAAAGCACATTTCTTGGTATCGAGAGAATTTTTCTGGTAAACAAGAAAAAGGAATGTATGAGTCTGTTTTAGTGTGCATTGCATTGCACAACTGTTCTCTGGTTCCTGGTCTGTTTACAGTTAAATTTCACTTGGTGCAGTAATGAAATAAATAATTATTATAGTGCATTATAGCTCAAAGAATAAGATAAACATCCATATTAATAGAAATAAATAACTGACTAAATAAATAAATGGAGAAGGTCTGGTCTTGTCTCATAACTGTATCCTGAGTAATAAATGTAAAACGAATGATAGATCCAGAAACCCCCACTGGGCAAACACCAATGTAATGAGAGTTGCAGACAAGCTTATGGATGTAAAGTTTAGTGAGTGCAGCTGTGACCAGAAATGGAACATCCGTATAGTATCAAAATATCTCTCACTAGTTACAAAGAAAGAATAATAACTGCACACTGGAGAAATCTGGCAGACAGCACCATAGCCAAATGATTAAAGCTCACGTCACCAGTGTTATGTACCTTGTGATACAATGCACCAAGAAGGGCACAATGCTACTTCTGTGGTAATACTGCTAAAAAAGCATAAACTTGATCTTCTTGAAAAGCATCAGACAAACCCAAATTGATGTTTGTTCAATCACAAAGTGTTTGGTTAGTATCCTTAAAAAAAATCAAATTCATGAAAGATAGAAAAATAGTCACAGATTAGAAGCAGCTAAGGAAATGTGACAGCTAGATGCAATGTGAGAATTCTGGATTTAACCCTGAAGTAGGAATAGGACATTAGTGTACATGCTGAAGCATTTCTAATAAAGACTGAAAATTAGCAATAGTGTTGTATTTAGTTAATAGTATTAATTTTTTTGTTTCAAATAATTGTACTATTGTCATGTAAGTTGTTGCCATTTGGTCTAACTGGGTGAGAGATTGACTCTTTGAATCAATTTGAAACATTCATTTAAACCTAAAATTATTTTAAAAAACAAAAATAAAAATAAAGAATTGAAAAAGCATAGATAAATGCCATTTCTTACTCTAGGTTTTGTTCAACTCAGAGGACTTTTATAATTGTCACAGCAACTTGACTGTTTCTATTATCGGGGAATCCAGCTGCGGTTACTTAGGGCAAATGGGCCAAGCCCATTTTAGAGAATTTAAGGAGATTTTTAAAATCTCAGGTGACTCATTTCCTTGTGTAAGATTTGGTCTACTAGACAAAGTGCTTTACAAAAAAACTACCTGAACCTTGAAATATACCCATACACAAACACTCAAGAAAAGACTGAAGACTAATCTTGAAAGAGAAAAAAAAAAAAAATGTTTTCTTTTCCCTGTCTCCAGGTTTCTGCATCTATCTCTTTAGTAAATATGGCTAGAATCTCACTGCAATTCCTGGCCAGTTTACAGTGACCTGAAAAAGTTAGCCCAAGAGAAGAAGGGGCAAGGTTCACAGGTAATATGAAACAATGACTGAAGTACCATCCTGGGTAAAAGGCAATATTAAAAGTTGACTCAGTCTCCTAGTAACACACTGTGAGGTCTTTTAGGATCTTTGAGGGAACAATGCTCAAATAAAAGACAGTTTGTGCTTGGATTGCTTCTTATCTAATTTAGGAGAGAAAAATACCTACATAGATGACTTAAGAGTTAAACACAAAACAATATACAGGTACACCTGAATTAAATGAAATCCATCTATCCAGATTGCTTAAATTTTTTTTTCCTTTCTAATTGATCCATATAGAAGGATGACAAATAACCAGAAAAAAAAGTGTTTTTTTTTTTTTTTTTTTTTTTGGTGTTGGGGGAGGGAGAGCAAAACATCAAGACCCTGCTGGAAGTGTAAGAGCCTGGTGCAGGTAGGCAACAAGAAGTTCCTCCAGCTCTAGGAAGCTATACCTGCACATCTTCCTGGACTGCTTTCCTTCCCTTTTTTCCGGGCTCACTCTTGCTTATTTCTGCTCCAAGGTCACCTTCCCTGAGGTCTCCCTCACCATCCAGTGTGGATCAGTGGTCTCATCTTTACCTCACACTCCCTACTCCTCTGCTTTATTTTCTCCGTAACTCTTACCATCATTTAATACATTTGACATTTAGGAACATCTGTTTATTGTCTCTCTTCCACTTCTCTAGAAAGTGAATCATATGAAAGGGATTATTTTCTTGTTTTACTGCTGTATCTCAAGGTCTAGAATGTCCTAGCATATAGTAAGTGTTCGGAGATTGTTGAATAAATGAATGACTGGACAAGCTTCATCATCTGTTCATCTCATCATCCTGTAACGTGTGTACTTCCTGGTGCCTATGAATGCAATACCTCTACAGAAGCACTTAATGCATTCTGCTCCTTCTTAGCATTATTCTTTGTGCAATAGTCCCTTGTTGGACTCTAAGGTTTCTTAAGGCAGAAGCTATTCATCATTAAGGCCCTGGTACATAGTAAATATTTCAAGAATGAATAAATTTGACTTTAATGATCCAATGGCTTAAAGCTTGGCTGGAACCCAAATCCCCAAATAAGTTAATCCATTTATTATATTTTGTTTACTAGGTCAAGAAAATATATATTATACATGCTCCAACAAGAGAAAAACTAAAAGGATATTTTTATCATACAGGTACTTGGGAGGCTCAGACAGGATTTCAAGTTGGAGAACAACCTGGGCTACATAGTGAGACCATCTTCAATAAAAGGGAAAGTTATTTTGTTGAGTCTTCATTTCATGAAATCCAATTAGCTGGTGTAATGCTTTAATTGAGCATTCTAACTTAGCTGAAATAAAGGATCAATGAAAAAAAAGAAAAAACCAGGGAAACGAAACAAACATGCAAACCAGTATCCCAAACTAGAATTCTTTTTCATCGCATTTGTTTTCGTCATTTTGATTGGCAGGGGTTGGAGCCAATATGGAGAGCCCACTAAGTCAGGAAACAAGTGAATCCAGGAGGAATTAGTTCAATAGACTGTGCATTTATGTAATTACACCAGGCTCTGATTTACTTAAGCATTATTACTTAAGCATTGACCACACAGACTCTATAAAGTCAACTGCTAAGAGGAAAGTGCCTTTGTCCACAGTAGGGTGATTACAGAGTTCTGGAAATAAGCTTTGTATCAATGTGAGAGTAGAGGAAGAAAAAAGGAAATAGAGTTATAGAGATTAGAAAGAAATATAAGATTTTAAGAATGAGATTTTTATGGGTTTAAATTATAAGGAAGTGTGGCTATATCTGGGTGCGAAAGTAGCCAGACTTCTGGCCCTGATTTACGAACAATAAAGAATGAGTGCTACAGCATGTTGAGACAAAAAGTTCAAGAACAGAGAACCAAAGAGGGGGCAAAGGTAAGGAAAACCTGAAAAAAAGAAAGAAAGAAACAATGAAGCCAGCAAAGAAAATGAAGGACATTGCTGGAGACTGGACTGAGAGAGCAAGACTAAATGCAGCCAATGTGGAGATCATCGTGTAAGCTGGATGATGCAAAGCCAGCAAGTAAGCAGGGTGAGCCAGGCTATTTAGCTCTCACAGAACATGACGCAGTGATCCAAAACAGAGATTAGTTAGACTCTGATGGCCCTACAGTGCAGCATACCTAAATTGTGTGGGGAAACCCTCTCAGCACTGAATTGCAGTGGATCAAAGTTGAGTATAGATAATATGCACCCTTGTAATGAGAAAAAAAACCCTTAATAGTACATGTTTTCCTCTCAAAATTATAAGCAAGAAGACTTTGTTGAAATCATTTGCAATTGTTTCCTCATGTCCTTTGTAATGCCTGGGTTTCTTTTTGTCTTTTTCAAAGTGCCTTAGAGGAAATATGACATAAGCGAATTTCCATAGAAAATTCTATCACATTTGCAAGTTTCTTCAGAGTGAAACTGAATGTTTTATTCATTTCTTTTGCATTCCCATAATGTCTAGTGCTAGGCACATAGGGAGACATAAAAATTAGCAATTGACTTTTAGTTGAGAAAACTGAAGTCGTGTGTCCAAGATGAAATAGTCTTGATACAGCAAAGAGGAATCATGGCATGGAAGCAGTAGAATGAGAACGAGGCACATGTTACAAATAACATGGATTTTTTTGTTTGTTTGTTTATTTGTTTATTTATGCAGTGCTGAGGCTCAAGAGCACAGAGTTTAACCAGGCTAGGCGAGAGCTCTACAACTGAGCTACATACCTAGCCCAATGTTTCTTTATTGAGACTTCAGTCCAAGTCAGCTGACTTGAACCAAAACAAGGTAGCAATGAACAGAGATGACCAGGCTGCTCATCTGAACAAAGAAAGAGGCAGTTATTTCTGGGATGGGCTAATGTTTGGTAATTTGTTCATTGGTCAGGAGCATGGTCTCAAAAGATGTTCTTCTTGTGGGCAAACATCCTGGTCTTTCACTTGGTGGGCTGACAGGCAGTCAACTCTACTTGGGATCTGCCGAGTAACAGCCAACATCATCATCTTAACCAAATGTTCTGGCCTTACAATAGAGTTGAAGGACTTCCAGTGCTTGGCTCATTGTAAAGAAGCACAAAGGTGGGGTAGAAGAAACACATATTAGCTCCAACAGGCAATAGCCCAAGTTAACCCTGTATTATAATCTTAGATAAGACATTTCTCTAATAGCCAACCTATCTACAGGCAGAGCTACACTCAAAGGTTGAGGCAGCAAAGGGAACAGACACAATATGGAGACAGACATGCCTACACTTTTATCCCATTTTAGTCATCCATCAGCTATCTTAGGGTCCAGTGAAGAGCCAATGTTTCTAACAAGAGTAGCTTTCAAATTTCTGCAAGGTTACCTAGGCAACTGTTACCATAACCTAGCATGTCAGAGGTGTTAACCTCCAGCAAGTTAGTGGGAAACTGATCGTGTATTGCTCAGCTGTGTAACCTCCCAAAGTAGTGATTTTTAAATCGACTAAAAATAAATACTGTGAGTTTGTTCTGACAGATTGTCTGAGGTCTGAATTGATTTATGGTGATTACTGGGATGAGTATTTCCTTAATAATTATTTCCCCCCTTCTTTTTGTCATTTGTGTGACCATCTTGACCCCTAGCAGTTGTAGATGAGTAGGAGCTCTTACTCTGCAAACATTCTGGCCTTGTGGCCTAATCTGGTATTTTATGACAAATCTGTTGACAGGGTACAAGGATTGAAGCAGAAGAAAACATAGCTTCGTGCTTTAATAGCTAACAGGTAAGAGCTCAGAGTTTATTTATCTTTTATCCCCTTGTGGTAGTCCTACTTTTTCTCAGTTTCAGGGTTAGTTATAAGAGGCAGTTTGTATCTACCAAATAGACTCAAATCATCAGACCCACTCTGTTCTTTGATGCATGGATTATTGTAATTCCAAATTAAAATATTTCTTTTTATGGTTTTAAGTGAATAGGTAAGTTCTAAGAATGTTCTTTGATAATTAAATTTTTTTGGCTCCTTATGTTAGTATTAAGAAAAAGAATTCAATTTCACTGTCTAAGTAATTTAAAAAATACACTTTTAAAGCGATAAGACATTTATTTACGTAATTTTAAGGGAAATCTCATTTCCTCTTCCCATCATAAGTAGAACATTCTGATTATTTTGTGAGTTTTGTTTTCTGTATCATCAACTCCCTGACTCTCTGATTCATGTCTTTCATGAAAATATTTCTTCTTTTCCAATCTTTTCTGTTCATTTGACTAAGAATATGTACTGATAATCACAATGTGATTTTCTTCTTTTCTTATATCATCCCTTTTCCTCTTCAAAACTAGCGTTGTTGCATCATCACTATTGAATGTTACTTTATAAGAGCAATTCCTGCCTCTCTCCAAAGATCTGACATACTGAAATATTACCATTCATTTCCTGATTCATGGAGCTGTGTTTTATGCCTTTTCTTTATGAGGATGGACATGTTTTGTAATCACAGCTTCATGGAATCTCTCTTTATAACTTTTAACTTGTAGTTTTCCTTTTCTATCTGACTCATTAAGCTTCACTGACATCTTTACTTCTAAAAATCCTTCTGTTAATTTAGCATCACCCTAATTCTAAAATCTGTTGCATTTCTATTTTTAGAGATAAATTAATTTTAGGAGAAAATCAATTAGTCATAATTCATAAATTTACTTATGCAAATGGAGCAAAAAATGTGAGAAAACAAAATAGTGAATCATGTGTTGCTTGTTCTCATTAAATCATTTACCTGAAACACAAAATTGCTGGTCTCTTCAGCCAGTGAATTCCCCAGACTCTGAAATCAGTCTCTTTTCAAGTAAGTGCACACCATTGTCATTACAATGGATTGAGTTATTTTGTGAATATTTGACATTCATTAGCTTCCAATGCATTGAGAGTTAACCCAAAATTTTTGTTTGAATCTCTGACTAAAATAAAATACATGTAAACTGAACAATAGAAGCAAATTTAAGTGCTTGAAATAAATATTTGACTTTATATGCATTAGTACATTTGAAACAGTTAAGGATATTCATAGAGTTGCTTACAATAAAATAGTTTTCTCCATCAAATAAAATGCATGCTTTCTTAACATTTTCTAATTCTGAGAAATCAGAACTCTTATCACTTCTAGCACAAAATTCTGTCAGACTTCTATCACTAGTTAGGTGGAATTCAATCCACTTAGAATTGAAATTGTGTGAGTTTTACCAATATAACAAAAGAAAGGAGCTTTTCCAAACTTATGTTGCAAATATCTCATGGTGGTATGTTTTAGTGGCTTTGGAGTCCTTGTGTCTTCAAATACATTGCTTAATTCCTTTGTGATTCAGTCTTCTCATTTTTAAAACAAGATGATAATAGTACTACCTCGTAGGGTCATCAAGAGTATCATAGGAGCTATTAATTGTTCTCTATAAATGATATACAACAAAGACTTGGTAAATATTTGGTGAGGTAGCATAGTCCACTCATAACCAGAAGTCTTTTATATTGTGTATCCTAACAAATCTTGAACCAAAAAATCCTTAAATTTTTATTCCTTTGAAAAACTGTCAGTGTCTCATTACAGACCTTAATGTCATATTCCTCTCTGTTCTTTAAAAAAAAACACTGTAACAAATGTATATGATTTGTTTTCACTTTTGAAAGTTTATTAACTAGTATTTCCTGGTACTCAGATGTGGTGGCATACTCCTGAAATTGCAGCACTCAGGAGATTGAAGCAGGAGGATGGCTACTTCGAAGCCAGTCTGGGCTATACAGCAAGATCCTTTCAAAAAATTTCCCCCCCAAAAAAGTTTACTTACTCATGAAAAAAAGACATTTTGTAAATCTTTTTCTTGTAAGATCTCTTATGGATCCTAAAACATTTCCAAAAGGAAATTCCTCTTCTAGAAGGGCTAGACTTCTGAAAATCAGTGTGTAAAGAAAGCTTGTAATTCTGAAATACAAAGAAAGATGGATGGAGTGGTCCCTAATCCCTGACTAGTAAGCAGTCTCCTCCTCTCTTGAAAACTGTTCACATAAATGGAAAAGGTTTTATTTTTCAAGTTTAAATCTGTCATCTTTTTTGTTCCTTCACACATTACTATGAAAGTAAGTAATAATTTTAATAAAGGAGTTTCTTAATGTAAAATATTTTGAAAACTAAGCAAAACCTGTTTCTGAATTCAAAAAGAGGTTCTTTATATAATTTATAGGTCATTCATTCTTTACTTCCAAAATTAGGAAAGGAGATTTTCTTAACCCTGAACTAGAATTTCCCCTTTCCTCATGGTGGGTTATGTTGGAAATCAAAAGTTTTGGTTTCATATTGGGGAGAAAGAGCCCTGCAGCTCTTTCATACTTGAAGTATAACTTGTATTTAATAAGGAAAGAAAATAGAAATAATCCATTGCACCAAATTCAAGGTAGAGAATTCCTCTTGTAAGTCAACTGATCCCAGTACTGGGTATCTGTTCATAGTAGAGATAACATGAAGAAAAGATCCTTTTAGTGTTTGCTGTTAAAGAAATGCTCAGACTCTCTTGCCTATAACTCAGAATAATCCTTAGGGAATCCTCTGGAGGTTTCAGCAGCTTGGAAGGCAACCACCTCACTCACATGGAAACTCTGGAGCTCCAGGCCCCAAGTATTCTTTGGATCATCATTGAATAACAAAGATAAGAAAAGTCCTAACATGCTCAGTACTTTTTAGTGCTCAAATATCAACATATTCCAAATGGCATCTGAAATGTAACTCTTTCAAATAGTGATCCTGAATTTATAGCCATACTTTTTTTGAAAATAAAAAATGAATCTCTATCTACTTCTGATCTTGTAACAATATCTGAGCAAAAAGATTATTTTTTCATTAAGCCAGGCCTCCAGCCCAGCCTTGGCCATGAAAAAAGGTAAATAAAGAGGAAATTTATGCATGTAGTTATATAGAGTCTACTGGTTATTCTAAAAGTGGGAGTAAACAAAATTCATATTTAGAAAATCAGGTATACTCTGATCTAACCCTGAGAATCATTAACCAGACACAAAAAATAAACTGTTATTCCTAAAACCAGAAATAGAGCAATGCCTACAGATCTGTTTTTCAGGTCACTCAGGTTAGTTTAAAAAGTGTCACTTAAATGTCACTGGACCTCATTAGTCTGTGGATTTGCATGAGATCATTGTGTTATTTAAACTCACTTTTCAGTTCAATGACACTTACCTTGCAGGCAAATTCTGAGTGTCCATTATTCCCACCTATTTAGAAATCTGTCTGGTCCTATGGTTTCCATGGAGTCCCCAGATCAGGGCTCCTGAAGTTCTTCAGCAGATCCAGTCATCTTGCAATGTGCTCAGGACCATTGCTCTCTTGTCAGCTGCTATCACTATGAACTCTCACTTGATGCTCTTCTCGGAGCTCTGGAAAAGGAGATCGCTTGTGGATTCACTCTCTCCAAACAGTCTGTCAGTAAATTTGTGTGTGACTCAAGGTATAAAAGTTTACTTGGTTTAAATACAAGCCTTCCTCCCTGTGGCATTAAGAGACTTCCCAGTCTAACAGTATGACAGTGGTCTCCACTGACAGCCCCACATTCATTCCACGTACACTATTCCTCTTTGGTTTTTCTCACTTTGGACAAATTCTTTCAAGGGGTCTTGTAATTTCTTCTTATAATTTATTGCCTTACTTTCTTTCTCCAAATCTAAACAAATACATAGTTTAGATCCCAACTGTAGATAATATCCTGGTTCCTTTCATAGTTGATTCCTCAGTAATTGTAAAATCATCTAATGCAAGCCAGGGATGGTGATGCATGCTTGTAGTCCCAGTTACTTAAGAGGCTGATTCAGGGAATCTCTTGAGCCAGAAGTTCAAGAGCAACCTGAGAAACATAGCAAGACCTTGTCTCAAGCAAACAAATAACCAAAACAATTGGTCAATGCAATTAAATGACATAGAGAAGAGAATACCATCTAACTCCGTATTCCAAATATATATAGGGATTTTCAGCTCCCTGGGTTTGGTTCTTAAATGCTTGGTCCTAATCTGAGGAATACCACTTGCTAGGAGTGTATTATAACCTTACAAATGACTTAACCTCATTGAACTTCAGTTTTATCATCTCCAAAGTCAGAACAATGGTACTTAGAAAATATTGCTACTCTGCTATTTGAAAAAATGGGAAACTCTTTATAAAAAGTTCTCAACATAAGGTATTTTATATACAACCATGAATCCTTGCTTGACCTGTGGTCAGATTCAGGAGTTCACAGATGTGTATGGGAAAATTGCCTGCTAGGTGAACAAAAATCCATTTGCAAAAGGGATGAAGGGCCTTTAGAAAGAGATTGCATCTTCACTGGAGGATTCAGGCAAACAGCACTTGACACTGTTGAAATCTTAGCCTTCAGAAGAAAGGGCTGGTTTCAGTTCTGGATAATATGTCTGCTTTGGAACTCATCTCCCTGCCAGGCTCAGATCTCCCTAAATACCCATTGAGGGGGCTGCACATATTCTTGATTGGTACAAACTTTATAAAACAGATGGTGAAATGTAAGGGAAATCAATTACGTGTATACATATACATGTTAAAATACATATTCGATACATTCTTCATGTATTAATCCTAACACAGGAGGTAAGCGCTTGCTAAGAAATTATCCCCTGTACTTTATCACTTTATAATTGATTGCTGAAACTACTGAAAATTATAGTTTTTGTTTCCTTATCTTTGATCTACAAAGGTACAGAAAAGTATTAGGTTTAGGTGGTCACCAGAAAACCGTTTGGGCAATTACAATGAACAATGAATTGCTACTTTAAAGCAGACCATATATAATGGAAATCTCCTTTCCCTTTTGGAAACTGGTTATCACCTAAGATGAATCACTAGTAATGTTTGCTTCTTGGTAAATTGGCAGGAACACAGTAAACAAATATCAAAGGAGATTGATGAATAGGTTTCCAAGGACAATACTTCTCCTGACTCAAACCTTAACCCACTTAAAACCTAAAAATGCAGAATATTGAATTTTAACACTTCTTCAAATTGTGAGTGGGCAAATGTAGAAGGAATCAGGATATTAGACTGACTATTCACAAAATAAGTTAATGCAGTTACAATAAATTAGTAATTAACATAATTTTGAAAAATAACATATGAAAAGAGAAAGATAACAGTCTCTGTTACAGGCTGAACCCTCAGTACCTCAGACTATGATTGTTTTGGAGACAGGGCCTTTAAGGGATTATTTAAGGTAAAATGGGGTCAAATGGGTGTGCCCTAAGTCAATATGACTGGTGTCCTTATAAGAAATGGAGATTAGAACACAGACAAACTCAGAGGGAAGACCATGTGAAGGCAAAAAGAGAAGACGAACAGACACAAGCCAAAAGAAGATCCTCAAAAATGAAAGCAACCCTGCCAACACTGTGTTCTTGGACTTCAGGCTGCCATAATTGTAAAAATAAGTTTCTGTTGTTCAAGCCACTCTCTCATAATATTTGTTATGGCAGCCCTAGCAGACAAATGTAGTCCTCTACACCAAAAACCTTCCCAAGAAGTTCTCACAAAGGAGAATAAACACAAAATTTTTTCTTGGATCCTGTAATTACAACCGTCTCTTTTATTTGCATTGTCTCATAATTTTCAAAGCAGCTCTATACTGGAAGTGCTAGACTAAAGTCAAGTTGTCAGACTCTGGGTCCCATAAGGTTTCTGCTGCCCATGGCAGAAAGATAAGCACTTCCTCTGCAGGCCCAGGATGATTCTTGGCTTCCTTCTTTTCCCTTCTGTCCCTCTCCTTGCCAAGGAGATCCCAGTCTTCAGGCCTAAAGGAAAAACAATTGGTTAGGCACAAATTCATATTTCTCGGACTTTAACTTTTGTTCCTAGTGAGAAAGACAAGTTTAATCTCAGTAATACAAAAGCAAACAAATTACAAATAACTCACCCTCTCCCTACCACACACACACACACACACACACACATGCTATTGTGACCTCTGGGGTAGAGAGCATGTTCTTCTATGTAAATGGTCATTTACAGAGACCGGCTGGGAATGGGATTGTGAGTGTGAAGAGATTTGTACAATCACAGAGAATTTGTGTAAGAAGGATGCCTAATAAAGGTTTGTAGGAAACTTAATTTGTAACTTACTATGTAAATGCCCCATACCACATCCCCCTGGGATGTCTTCAAGAACTACCCATTAAAGGCCTATATTACTTTTCATTGATTTGGAGGGCTTTTCAGTGAATTTTGGGACATGTCTTAAAGCAGACCATTTTATTTGAATCAAAATTATTTTCCCTTGGTTTTACTAGGGAATAGAGAGTTGCTGCAACTGTACAGTGAGAAGGAATGCAAATTCAAGGGGGTCAAACTGCTTGCTAGTGACTGACCAGAAGAACCTGGAACTCTTAAGAAGTCAAAATGTGGCTCCTAATGAAAGTCTTCTTGATCAGTTAGTATTTCTTAACCAAAGTCACTCCAGATACTAAAAAACGATTGTATATATCTTCCTTCCTTCCTTCCTTCCTTTCTATATATCTATCACTCAATAGATCCATCTAAATTTATGTTTATATAGTCTATGAACAATTTTTATATATCAACTTTTAATTCAAAGTTCCCAAAGAGAAAAACTACCCATAATTAAAATAAGTGTGAAATTCAGAGCTCCTGTTTATAGCATGACTTTCCCCACTTACTAACAAATAACTCATTGTCTCACCTTCATGAAATAGAGAGCCAAAGGTGAAGAAGGTAAGAATGACTTAATCTTTCACAAAAAAGGAGACAAAAAAACCTTTTTAAAGTTATTCCTCATTATCCTAAGCATTCTATCATAATCTTCTCTTAGTCTTTAATATGGTCGGTTCTCATTTATAAAATGAAATCATCCAGAAAGCAATCAAAACCAGCCAGGTGCTCCCAGAAGAGAAAGCGGAGGAGCTCAGGATGAAGAAGTCTTCCTAAACATACCTTTAACATGTGCATGGGCTTTTGTGAGAGAATGTCTTGGAGAATTGGCAGCTGTTTGCATGAGATTCATTGAGATTCCAGGTTGCTGGCAGAGACCTTACTGAGATTCCAAATGACTTCTACAAGTAAATGAGTCTAGCAGAAGATTGTGGCCTAGGCAACCTGTATAATGATTCAGCTGTGATGGAATTGGGCCTGAGATGTCAGGCACTAATACACACTAGTTAGCAACTCTTAGAAAATGGGAAGAAATTATTCTGTAGTAAAAAACCCCAGACAAAGACTGAACTTTCCTGGTCAGCCACCATCTGAGATTTTACCTTTTCTGTTGTGTTGCTGTGGCAGAGTGAGATGACCCACCCTCTGCCACAGAGAAGTTGGCATGATTGCCTTTCCAGCTAGCCCAAGAGTGAAGGGCACCTGTTGGTTCTTTATTTAGTGACAGTACACTTTACAATCTACTATTCTCAACCATTTCCTCTATTTTTATCCCTTTCAGAAGCTGGACACCCCTAGTTCATGTGCTGCTTGCATCCTGACCCTCTCATCTGTTCTGCTCCATCTGTAAGGTACTTCTATCAATATCACTATCAATGAAGTTAAGCATAATGAATCTATTTGTGCTATCTAACAAAAATAACATGCCAACTACACATGAAACTAAAATTTTTACTGGCTAAAAATATAACAACTTATAGTTAAAAAGCTAAAAGTGATAATGAAAGGTGGAATTAATTTTAATAATATATTTTATTTTATCTACTATATCTGAAAAATTATCATTTTGATATGTAATCAAATAACAATTAGTGAGATTTTAATATTACTCTTCTTCTGAGTGTCAGATATTGAATGTACAATTTACATTTACAACACATCTTACCTTGGACTGGATACACTTCATATTCTCTGTGACTGCTTCCAACTAATGACTACAACATTGAGCACAGCAAAATTTTGAAATTATACCCAACAAAATCTAATTTGATAAGAAAATACCCCAAAAATCTTGGGGAGGGGCAAGAAGATTTTTAAATTATTCTAAAATTTATAAATTAGGATCTCAGAAAAATTGTGAAAAATAAAAAAATAAAGTATTATCTTAATGGAAATACAGAAATTTAGATTAGTGGGGCCACAAAATGTACAAATAGATTAAAATTAAAAATGTAGCCATCTCCAAATAATGGAGAAAGGAAGAATCATTTGATAGTATTAGCAAGTGGGAAAATAATATTTTTAGATCTTCCTGGCCTTTTCCACTTTATATAAGAATAAATTGCAGAGACTGTAAAGCACTATGCTTAAAAAGAGGAAAGATAAATTAGAAGAAAACAGATGAGTTATTATATCTTTACAGAACTAATAATTTCTTAAGGTATATAATAAAATAAACTACAAAACAGAAGGCTCAACAATAAAAATTCAAGATATGTATAAAAATGTCAACAAAATAAAAGAAAAATAATGCAATGTAAATATTTAAAGGCAATGCATTAAATATAGAGATTTTTATTAAAAGCAGTAATAAAGACACCAATTAGAGAAGAATACAAACAGAAAATTTTTATTTAAAAAGTAATAAATAGAGTCACTATTTTATAAATGAAAATAACCACAGGTTATATTTTAAATGGATCAAATTCATCATCCACCATCAGTGCTGAAAAAAAATCAGTTCAGTATTTACAGAGCACTTTCTACACATAAGGTTCTAGAGATGTACAACTGAACAACACAAGCAGATACTCCTGCTGTCATGGAATTCATGTGTCCCATTTTTAATAGCCAGTGTAGAAATAGATAAGGAATATATAAGCATACATTACATAAGATAGTGACAAGCGCCAAGATAGCAGAGAATGGATCAGAAGAGGGCAGGAGACCTGTTCAGGAAAGTCTTCCTGATAAGTGGTACTTGAGCACAGACCTGGGGACATTAATAAGAAAGGTGGATGTTGGGAAAAGAGGCCGTTCTGTTCTATGCAACAGGAAAAGAAAGTAAATAAAAGAGTAAAAGAAGCTAAGGGAAGTGGGCGAACAGAGATTGAGCTTGAAGATTATTCCAAACCACTGTAGCAAATGTGGCTATTACTATAAGTTAAATGAAAAATCATTTCAAGTTTTTAACCAGGAGAGTGACTTGACTTTGTTTTAAAATTTGTATTTTTAAGTGAAGAGAGTAGAATAAAGTATACAAGGGTGGTGATTAGACTGTAAGGGAATACAAATAAGACCAGGATGAGATGAGTTTCAATATTTAATAGAAATGAGGGTAGACCAGGATGAAGATGGTAAAAGTAAGAGGGAATCAATTTGGGGATGTTTTAAATCTAAGGTTTTACTGAAAGAGCAGGTATAACCTGTGGAGGAGAGAATTTAAAAGTGAATAGAGGTTTATGCCTGAGAAAAGAGAATAACAAATGGTAATAGAATTTCAATAGGTGAAAGACAGGTCTCAAAGGAGCAGGACTCAAGAAAAAAGACAGGAATTTATTTCTGGACTTTCTGTTTTTTGTATAGTTGATATTCAAATGGAAAAGTTAAATAAGCAGCATTTCATTAGAAAAGTTATCAATATAATTTAGTACAATAAAAAGCAAAAGAAAATCATTTGGTAATCTCAATCCATGCAGAAGAAGCCATTTAATGAAGCACCAAACCATGAAACTTTTTAAAAGAAATTTAAATATAGAAGAGTATTTCATTAACCTGGCAATAATATATAAAATCTTTTCAAAGCCTGCTGCAGAGAAATTTTTAGATGAGTTCCTCAAAATTTCTGCACTGCAACATAAATGCCTACTTTCTTAGATTTTTTATTGGCAGGGGGTAT
This sequence comes from Castor canadensis, assembly GCF_047511655.1. NCBI lineage: Eukaryota > Metazoa > Chordata > Mammalia > Rodentia > Castoridae > Castor > Castor canadensis. The sequence goes on along the minus strand of NC_133388.1, from coordinate 148,082,053 downwards.
TATCTTGGGATCATAGCCAATAAAATAAGATAAGGAAAAGGAACAAATGATGTAATAATTGAAAAGTAAGATATAACTGGAAACTAATAAATTTTCAGAATACATGGACAATACATGGGGTAGTGTTCCTCTACCCCATGTATCAACACACTTTTTCTTTAAAAAAAAAAATAAATAAACTAAGTAATTACTTTTTCAGCCAAAAGAACTAAATCACAACTGTTCAACCCCACATTGAGGCATAAAAATAGCCATAGTCAATATGCAAATGAACGGACATGGCTGAGTTCCAATGTTCCAATAAAACTTTACTTATACAAGCAGGTGGTTGGGCTGGGATGTAGCTCGGTGGTACAGCGCTTGCCTAGCATGCGTGAGGCCCTGGGTTCGATCCCAGCACCAAAAAAGACAAAAAAAAAAAAACAAAAAACCTCTCCCCAAGCAGGTGGTGGACCATGTATGACCCATGAGTCATAGTTTGCCAACCTCTACTCTACACCAGTATTACCAACCAGAAAATGGAATGTAAAATGAAATACTTATGTCAAACAGAAAAAAATATAAAACATCTAGGAATTGATAATATGACATAACATCTTTACAAAGAACATGTTAAAATGCTTAGAAGGGCATTTCAAAAGACCTGAATAAGTGGGGAAAATATAGCATGTACACAAATTGTTAACATTCATTGTAAATATATCAACATTCCCATATTTATCTCTGAGTTAATTATAATCCAAATATAAATTTTAACAATATTTTTCAAAAAATGAAAATACTTATTCTAGAATATGGAATATAAAATTCTATGAATAGCTAAGTAAGGCAAAAATAAGGGCAAAGAAAGACATTTCTTCTATATTTTAAATCTACAAAGGCTTAGAAAAAATGATTTTGGCAGAGAACAGGAAAACTAAATGAAATTTATACATGCGTGTTTTATATACATATATGTACACATATATTGAATATATAGAACTATGTACAAATGTCCCTCAGTAGCCATGGGGCATTGGCTCCCAGATATCCTGCAGATACTGAATTCAGAAGATGGTTAAGTCCACATTCTTGAGTACACCAAGTCATCTCTAGATTAATACTTGATACAATGTAAATTCTATGTAAATAGTTGTATTGTCAAAGGATAATGACAAAATGTATGTGGATGTTCAGTACAGAGGCAATGTTTTTCAAGTGTTTTAAATGAAGTCAATTAAGTTCACAGATTTGGAGCCCATGAACATGGAGGGACAAATATATTCATATATACAACCTAATACTATATAAAATGAGCTTTAAAGCCATTGGGGGACAATTTGAAATTTAGTAGATTGTACTGCAAAATTTCACTCTGTATATGGAGCAAAATGAACTGGATCCTGACTTTATATGACGATATGACCATTAGATTAAGAATATAAATTTAAAATTACAAAGTAATACAATAAACATAGGGGATATCTTTGTAACCTTGCTGTTGGAGGAAGATGCACTTAAGTAAAGACCATAAGATATGCATATCACACTAACAAATTTGATTCTACTGAGATTAGAGATCTCTCTGACAAAATGTAATAGAGAAAAAGCTAAACAGATGCAGAGTGGTAGAAGATACCAATAATTTCTGAATCTGTCAAGGGATCCATATCTTAACAGAAAAATCTTACAAATCCAAAGGAAAATAAAATGGAAAAGTACTAGAACAGGGATCACACAAAAAGGGAAAACTGAATGAACAAGAGATTCCCACACTCATCAGTAATGAAAAAGATGCAAGTAAACAACGAGATACCATTTTAGAACCATTAAATTAGCAAATGTAAAAAATTTGGATAGTTCCCAGTTTTGATGAGAATGTGGGTAAACTGGAAGCCTCATGCTTTGTTGATGAAAGGAAAAGAGTGGAGAACTGGATTGTTCCAAAGAACAATCTGGCAGTACAGTACCTAATGAAAGTCATTGCGCAAAAAAGCCAGTGACCCAGCTTGCACACTCATGCGTATAAATCTGAGAAATGCTCTCAGAGTCCGTTATGTGACATTTGTGAGGATATTCACTGCCATGTTATTTGTGTTTCTTGGAAACTGGAGGCAACTTACATAACAAAATGTCACACATGTACATCTAAAATTCTTACAAATATTATGTTTTAGAAGAGTACAAATGTATCCAAAAACTGCATGTCTTTTAGAGAAGGGAGTCAGGAATAAAGTAGGTACAAAAGGGAAAAAATATGGGTTTTGACTGCACTAAGAATAATGGTGTGTTAGAGACTGAACATGAGATCAACTTGTCAGGTTAAAAGGGAAAAATGGGGGCTGGCAGAGTGGTCAAGTGGTAGAGTGTCTGCCTAATAAGCACAAGGCCCTGAGTTCAAACCTCAGAACAACCAAAAACAAAAAACAAACACCACACACACAAAGGGAAAAAATGGATTTTTGTCTTACAACCAAGAATTACCAAAAATTATAACTAAGAATTAAAGAGATGTGTAAGAAAGTAATGCAGAAAAAAAGGGAATACTGGCTTGTTTAAGTAATAAAATATTGGGAAATTTTCCCTTTATTGTTATAATGTTGTTAGTGTTAGTGAAAATTTGCTCCAAACAATACAAGGAAACACAATATATGGGAAAAGTTAACAGTGATGCTTTTATGAGTGCTAAAAAATTTTAAGAGGTGGTGGATAAGCAAAATAAAGTCTGAGCAAAATAACCACAAAGATATTTATGGGAACTCCTCTAATTTTTTTCTTAACAATATTTACCATGGTAAGTATTTTGGCTATAACAAAATGGCATTATTGTTATTATTATGCAATATTATTTCATTTTATTCATTTATTATCAATTTTTTTCAATTTTAAGCATTGACTATGTTAGATCCCACATTGCATGACCTGGTGCAATCCTCTACTTTTTCTTGATAAACCCCAAAATGCAAATGGACTTGCTGAAATCTGATACCACCTGTTTTCCTTGTTCACCTACCACACAATGGGCTTGCTTATTTAGCCACCTAAGACATTGGCCTCACTCTACTGGTCATGTGTTTTTCATTACTTTGTTCTCTTTTTTTCTTCGGACCAATCTCGGTTTCTATAACCTACAAACCTCTGATCAATAGCACTGCCCCACTTTTTGGAATGACCTTCCTGCTAACAGCAAGTGAAAGGTTTTTCTGTGGTTGATCTTTCAGTCAGGACCTTTCTAGACTGTCAAATGCTGGAATTCATCATAACCATGGCAGGTACAAACAACAAGCACTCTCATACAGCACTGGGCCCACAAGCTTAAGATCAATTCTTCTCTAAGTCTCAACACATCTTCATTGTACCTACCATGCCTTGACTTCCAAGTCTTGAATAAGAGCAGAGTTTGTCTTTCCTTCAAGGAAAAAGATATGATTCTCAGGCCAATTGCTTCCTCTCTAAACTAATGGTTAAGCTGGAGTCTAAAACCAGAAGACAAAGCTGGAATACCATTTGAACTACTTACTACCTATGTCCTCTTGGATGAATTACTTAAACTTCTCTCTCTCAGTTTCCACAGATATGATTGGAAAAAATAACAGTAATAATGTAATAAATTTGATGTGGATATTAATTGAGAAACAGTAAATACTCATTGCATTTTTGCTATTATTATTGTTATAATATTTCAGACTTTCTGGGGTTATGCTAAATTTGCCATGCTGAATGGGACCCTATCTTCATGTTGCATCTAGATTACTAGAGTTATCAATCTATTATTTAACATCGAACTTCCATTTTCTAAGAAGCAAAGGTCCTAGATCCATATAGTAAACACTAGGATTCTAGGCATCTCCAACGACTCTCCTCCACTTCATCAGTTAGAGCCAGGCCTTTCAGGGATTCATAACCTATAATCTCTCATTTTCCATTCCTAACTCACTTGACTCCAGAACTTCTTAATATCACAGCCCTCTTCTCCAGTATCCTTACTCTCTAGAAGGACAAGCCCAGGAATATAAGAACAAGAATTTAAGAAAGGGAAGTGTGATCCCAGTTGTAAAATAAGCAAAAACAACATCCTTATAGTCCCTAAAATCCTAAATCAACAATTCAGGTTGTAATTGGTTCTTTATTGGATCTATGTTAATGTGCCAATGAGGAAAGAGATTAAATGTGGTATGGTGGGTAAATTAAGAGTGTTATAAGAAGCTGCAAAACTAAATTTAGCTCAAGAAAAGCTAAAAGACAGGCAATCCTCTCAGCTTGTCCATAATGTATGATCCATTCAAGATTCTGCCTGGCTTAGATGGATCCAGATCTAAATCTGGCAGTAAATGATAAAACTGAGCAGTATTATAGTACAACTGCTAAAATGTGAGCCTCATCACAATTAAGAGGCAGACAAGAAAACAGATTATTGGAAAAAAGACACTGAAAAGCTCCAGTGAAAACTTTATTATACAAAGGTTTATGCAGTCCCTTCTGAACTAATGAAATAAAGCTCTAAGGCATAGCACTACTATTTCAATAAAAATGCTTGCCTTTTTTTTTTCCCTTTGGCTGTATTGGGGTTTGAACTGAGAGCTTCACACTTGCTTGGCAGGTGTTCTTCCACTTGAGCCACTCCACCAGCCCAGATTTTGCCTACTTTCTCTTCTCCAACCCTTAGAAAACTCACAGAACAGGTGTAACATTCACAAGAAGGTTGTGTGCATGTGTATAATGGCTAAATTGTGGGATAAGTAATTGTGAAATAAAAGACTTCACAATTTAGAATTTGGATCTCTTGGTGAATCTTATTAAACATTATCCACGCCTAAAATGTCTTATGCTTATAAAGTTACTCTAAGTACTTGTATATATAAAGTTACTACTTCCCTTTTACTTGCCAGGTTTGTAGCTAAAATGCTAGCCATTGGCACTAGCATTTGCCACCAGATGTTAGAATGAAATATGGAAACTTTTACTTCATTTATGCAGTGGGAGTATTCATATAAACTGACAGGATGGCCTATCCATAAAGGAAATGTACTTTGGTCATGGATTATAAATGTATTTTCAATAGCCCAGGCTCTGAAATAAATTCTATCAAAAACATGAAATATGTGCTATCACTTCCTGGTGGGATGAGAAAAGGTCCAAAGTATGCAACTTGTTTCTTTTATTAATGGATTATCAATGACCGAGTGTTGTCCTAAAATCATGGGCTCCCAGTCCTGCCTGAGGTCTAGACTTTCTGTAGAAGCTACTGTACATATAGATTCACTTATGCCTGAATGTACTATCCAACCCAAACCCAACACTACCTGCTAGATTTAAATGTCATAGTTAACTTCTGCAAATATGCAAATTAATACACACTGACATTCAAACACGTATTAATAATAAATTGAAAAATCTGGAGTCTGGTAGAGAGACCCTGTTTATTTAGAGTGATTTCACAATAAAGCCACTGAACTACTCACACATGTATGCAACTCTCTATATCACTGAACAATTTAATCATGAATTCTAGGTGATCTTTTCTCCCAGGACAAGTTTTCCTTGTAGTGATTTAAATGTTGACTATAGCAGGTGAAAAGCACAGAGGATATAATGGTACATTCCTGTAAAAGGATCGTGAAAAGAGAGGAATAGCGCTGCCTAAATAAGTATCACTGATCCAGCCTTACAATACTCAGAAGACAGGAAGTTGTGTCAGTTTCAGATCTCTGGCATTTAAGAAAATTCCTATGAGCTAGCGACACTAAATTTTTTTTCAATGAAGGAATTTCAAAATTTTAAATATTTATCCATTTAAAAGTTATGAAATACTACATCTCATTCTCTTATTTGTTTTATTCCCATTTTCTCTTTTTCTTGGTTTCTTTTCTCCAGTATCTCTTTTTAATCACATCTCTGTCTGTCCCAAGACCAACACTAGCAAGAATAGCTGAGTTCCCCCAACCTTTCTTAGAACCCAATGTGCGCAAATGCATGACAAAAGAGCTTCCTAAAAAATAAATCTCTTTTTGAGACAAGGTCTTGAGATGTAGCCCAGGCTGGCCTCAGCGTCAAGGTCCTTCTGCTTCTGCCGCCTGAGTGCTGAGATTACAGGCATCTACCATCAACAACTGTCTTAGAGATTGTGAAATTTTGCAGGATCAGATTTTGTGTTAACTGAATTGCAGAAAATCTAGCAGACATTCATTCTTCAGAATTATTTACTACTCTGGAAAATAGGGAGGAATGAGGGTTGAATTTATATATTTTTTAAACAGGAATGTTTATACCACCAAAATAAAAACAGAATAACAATGATCCCATGAGTTGTAATCATATCTCAGGCCAACCATATAATTTAAATTTCCTAAGAATACGTTGTGATATGATGAAATGTGTAGAAAATGTGCCAGTTTGAAACTCTTTGTTGGATGGAACTGCATCTCCCAATAGCAAGTTCAGGCAGTAATGAAACCTCCAGTGCATCAGGATTACTTTTCAGACTGAGCCAATGTTTACAAAATCAAGGAACTCTTTGAAAACCTAGACAGGACAAGTAAATAAGAAACTTCAAGAAATTATACTACATATTTAAGTTAGCCAAACCACACTTGTTTATAAGCTTAAATCCCTATGAATTAGAAATCATAATACCTTTATAAAAATACTTTGGAGAGTTTATTTCTTTTGTCTCTTGAAATTGTTTTATGCTATTTTTAAAAAATCACCCCAGGCTAGTAATTAGCTAAACTAGTTCTTTCATAAACATGCATAAAAAATGCTTAGTATCAAACTGTTCTGCTTATTGAAATAGGCTGAAGCCATACCAAGTATTTGCCTAGAAATCACAGAACTGTATGTATACATGTGTATGAATATGCATGTTTGTATATGAGTATATTGTGTGTATTTATATATATATTTATATGAAAAATTATAAAATAAAGCCAATATCTTTAAATAAAAAAGAGCCAAACCAATGCTCTTGTAAGGCAAAATTCAATCCAAACCCCCAAATCTTAGCATGCTAATATTCCACAGCTCAAAAGAGTGCATGGCAGCACCCACAATACTTTTGACTGAATGCAGGCAGTAGAGAATAAGAATTTCTCTTCCTTTTGGGTATCTTTATCAGAAAATCTTTTTCAGGTTTTCTGAATTAGTTAATTCTTAGCTTATTGCTTAGATTTGTCATCTAAGAGATTTTTCTTACCCTCTCTCCAAATGTTCGATTACAATTGTTCTAGAAATCTAACTGATCTGTCATTATTACATGATTCCTTAAGTAGTTGAGGGTAAACATGTTTTATAGTCTACAGTAGGTTTCAGTAATGTGGGTTGCATTATGAAAGAAATCTAAATAAATGAATGTGCTATAAATATTTTATATTTGTGGAGAAAATGTCAGAGAAATCTTTGGCTTTCTCCAAGTCTTTCTGAAAGGATGCGGTTTCTTAACAAGTGCTACTTCATGAGAGAATTCTAATTTTAAGTTAAAAATCATGCTCTTCAGGGTTGGATGTGCAGCTCAGATGGTAAAGTGCTTGCCTAGCAAGCACAAAACCCTGAATTCAACCCCCATTACTGCCACCCCTCAGGAAAAGAAAAGGAACATATGCAATAAATTTGGGAGGGGGGCAGGGGAGAGAAATGACCCAAACAATGTACACACACGTGAATAAATGAATAATAGAAAAAAAGAAAAAGAATTCATGCCCTTCAATGTTCCACACCTTTACTTCTGTTGGTATGTAATTCCTCATAAAACTTCTAGGTGAAGGGTATCACTGTCTTTATCACAGGAGAGCACCCTGTGTATCGCTTCCGTGTTGGCACTTTCTGTATGACAGCTCAATGGCACACACTGCCAGACAGTGAAAGACATTAAAGAGAAGTATAATACCAGTATTTGGAGAGCAAATACTAGTGTTAAAATTTTTTTGGCAGAAAAGAATAGCTATATCTAACAGAATAACTTGTTCACAATCATTTGGAAGAACATCAAAAAGCTAAGTCTCCTGCTTTTGTATGATGATGAAGGATGTTTCTTAGAAATGTGATGTCATCCAGTCTTTAGTTCTTTTGCATTCTAGTGAGCTACTTCCTTATTCACTGCACATCTACCCTCGTTGCCATTACCAGACCTTTATTACTGTTTTTATGGTAGTAGCAACAGTTAACATGAGATCTACCCTGTTAGTATTTTAGAGTGTACAATACAGTACTGCTAATTATGGGTGTGATGTTGCAGTACAGCTGATTCCTAGAGCCTATTCATCTTGTGCTGCCTGAAACCTTATACTCATTGATTGGTAACGCCCCAACTCCCTGCACTCCCAGCCCCTGGCAATCTCCCTTGTCTACCCTGCTTCTATGAATGTGACTGTTTTAGAGACCTCACATAAGTGGAGACATACAGTACTTGTTCTTCTGTACTGGCTTCATCCACTTAGCAGTGTCCTCAAATTTTATCCATGTTGTCACATATGTCAGGACTTACTTCTTCTTTCAAAGTGGAATGATATTTCATTATACATATATATATCACATTTTCTTTTTCTAATTATCTATTGATGAACACTTAGGTTGTATCCTTAGCTTTCATATATAGTGTTGCAATGAACACGAGAGTGCAGACATTTCTTTAAGGCCCTGATTTTAATTCTTTTGGATAAATACCCAGAAGGTGGATTTCATGATCACATGATAGTTAATTCTACACCACTCTCATCTTCATTTGAATGACCCTAAGGTTGACCTTAGCTTATCGTTTGCCATAGGAAATCTTTCTGGCTCTACACTCTACCAACTTAATTTCCTCACTACAAAGTGTCATGGACATTTTCAACTCAACATGCACAGAACTCAGTCACTAGACACCATTCAATCAGCTCATCCTCCTCCTGGGTCCCCATATCAGTTACTGGCTCCACAAGTCTGCAATGAATCCATGTAGTGGCCCAAGACAGAAATGCAAACGTCATCTTTGGTTATTGTTCCCAGTATCAATGTGGTCACTAGGTTTCTTACTCAAACCTGCCAGCTTCTCACCATCCTTACCCTCATCTTCTGATTTGGGTCACCATCATCTCTCATTGCTTTATGACAGCCATCCAGCAGGTTTTAGGTCCTGGTCTCCCTTATGTCCATCTTGCTAGCCATTTTCCTAACATAAATAATTGTTTATTCTTCACTTTAAATCCTGCACCAATCTCCATTGCCTTTGTGATATAATCTAACCTTCATATGATTCTTGACCTTTTACAGGTTGTCCTTTTATAATTGCACTCTCTGAGATAGATATTATCAACCTCAATATAGAGATGATGAAATTAAGTCTCCACTAGGTTGAGACTTGAATTGATGGTATTAGAACTAAATTCATATTAAAAGTTTGAATAAAGTATTCAGATGTTTGATTTATATTTAGAAGTCAGAGTTTACTTTTTTTCCAGGAAGGTATAGAGACTCCACTGAACATATATATGATCTCATATAGAGAACAACATGGTTCACTTTCATTAAACTATTGCTCATATATAAATTACTAGGCCACCTGTACCTATTATCTTAGTTGAATTCTCCTGAAAATAGACCATGATGAAGGACAGATGTGCAGACAGTTTATGTGGAAGGTAATTCCAGGGAGGGGTGTGAGGCAGGGGAGGAAGGAGGAAAGAGTCAACAGAAGTATGTGTTAGTAATGTCAATACTATGACAAAGGGGGCCCCAATTCTGTCAGGAACTTCTAAGAAGTGTAATGGGTATCTCCTACAATTACTACATAAAGGACTCGAGACATGAAATTATCCATCATATTCTGGCCCCATTGGTTGGCAGTTGCCTCAGAGATGTTAATTCCCCCTTAAGTTCCCCTAAATCCAAGTGTACCAACTAAGGAAGAGCCTGTCAGTGCCTGGTATCTGCAAAACCCCAGGGAAAACTCAATGATGTGTAGCAAACACAAAACTTCTCCCTTCCAGTGTCCTATAAGTTGAAGCTTCTGTAAACCTGTCTATTACAGCTACAGCTGAAATCAGAGATGATGATATCAAAATGAATTGTGCACTAGAGCCATCTAAGGCATCCTTTGTCAGGACATAGGATGCTATTAGGACAAAAATGCTATCTACCAATATTTTTAGACAAGTGACATATTTTAGGTACAAGGAATGGATTATAGATTAGCACAAATATACTTTTCACTTATTTTTATCTGCAGCAAGCAAAGATAATTGAATTAGATGTAGGTGATCTGATTAAGTGACTCGTTTGTTGCAAATGGTATTAAGCATTTAGTTGCAAAGCTAGGACTAATCAATAAGTTTGTCTCTGGAAAGGGAACCAAATTCTCTATTTCTGTAAGAGTCCATTTATAGAAATGTTAAACACTTAAAACTCTGGACCCAAAATTAATGACACATACAATGACTTAAACCCTTTGTTAGAACCTTTGAAATTTCATGTATGACATTTCTGCTACTCTTTATTCTATGTCAAATGCCCACTCTTTGCTTAATTATGCATCAGGGCATTAGGAAATATGTCAGGAAAATCTGTAACTTTCAAAACTTAAATCTTTCACATATATTTGGGACACGAATTATTTATATCTATTTTATTTCATTTAGCAATGTGTGTTAAGGCCTGGGGGCATGGCACAATTGGTAGAGCACCTGCCTTGCAGGCATGCAGCCATGAGTTCAAACCTCAGTACCCCTTCCTCCAAAAAAGTGTGTTAATATATCCCTAAAGACAGAGATAGGAAATACTTTAACTTATTAGCCACAGTTACTGCTTAACATTGGTACTAAACAATTTTTTCTTTTCTAAATAATTCTTTCTTGAATTAGTTAGAATTCTCCAGATATTTGATAGTTGTTACATCTGATTTTCATAATGAGAAATAATCATATACTATACATTTTAAGTCAACTTAATGATAACATGATTTGGTGCTATTTTTAATATAATTGTGGTCCAACATGCAACATGCTTTTCATGAAAAATTGTCATAACATAACACATATATATAGAAAACTTTCCATCACAATGAAAAATTGTCAGGCATTTCTCTGTATACTGAATTAGCTTTGTTCATGTTTGCCAGAGATGCTAAATGCCTTTGACTTGGAGGCCAAATGGCAAAGATTTGGAGGGAAAATGGCCCAAAAATTGCTAAACAGCTCGTGTCTAGAAAGAGATGCTGAAGGTGAAAGAGATTACATTTTCCATTCCCTTCCTTAAGAAGGCACAGCCAGGCAGAAATATGGGAAGCTTCACAAAATCCTAATGAACTTAATGGTGCCACAGCTTTCTTAATTGATGATGACCTTACAGTTTCTGGATAGATTTATAGCATATTCTCCTGTTAGGAAGTTTCTTCTAGCCTCTCTATTTCTTCTCTTGCACAGATGTAAAATTCCAGAAAGGTAGCAGAAACATTTTATGTAAGGGAATTGGTGAACCCATTAATCATTAGCTAAAGGGAGGAGGTTGGTTGATAGGCCCAGCTGATAATCCTATCAGACTGACTGCTTACCACTGGCAAAATCCAGTGGTAAGTGGTAAGTGGTCCATCTTTAAGTGTTAACTTTGGGTCATTTTCCAGACTTTCATTTTCCAAAACTCCTGAGATTGGTTAACAGTCATTTGCATTTTTAGAACTACATCTCCTTGTCTTGCTCTTCTCCAGCATGGCTCAGAACTGGAACTCAGGCTTTCCCTGGTGCTACATCACTTTGAAGGACAATGACATAAGCTCTTTTGGTTTGTAAGGGTTTATTTTACTTTGCCTCAAGATAAAATTTTCATAACAGGAAAAACAAATCAGGAACAAAGTTGAGTTTCTGATAATCATAGTCCTTACTCTCTGATGCTGATTGTATTATCAAGATGATATCTAGTTTCAGCTTCTGCTTTCCTCAAGTTGGCAAGCACCAAATATCCCTCATTTTCTGAATTTCTCATTAGAAACAGGAATGCATAGTTTTTCTTATTTGAAGTCTTTCTCTCTGTATATGTTGGCAAGCAAAGATACAGGGCAAGAGAGTGTGCCTTTTGTCATTAATCTGTAATTTATCTCTGTGAACTTCCATACTGGATAATAGAGAGACTTTATTTAATTCCCAATTCCCTCACTATCACATGGTTCATGCTCTTTTAGAGCAGAGTTTCCCAATCTTAGAGCTAAAGTTGAGGTTCAATGGTTAACTCTTTGTTGAAGGAAGAGGAGCATGATGGGATGTGTAATGTAGGATGTTTAGTAGCATACCTGGCCTCCACCCACTACATGGCAGTAGCACCAGCCCACCCTGACCTTGGTCAGTTGTGACAAACAAGTGTGTTCAGACATTGCCAAAAGTACTGGGAGGCAAACACCCTTACTTGGGATAAAACAATTGCTCTAGAGAATTTAATAAATTTGTAATTATATACTTACATATGTGATTTTAAGTGATCATTGTGTCTCCTGCTATACTGTAAATTCTAGAGGCATATAGACTATCTCTATCCTAAAATATGCCAACTTCTGTTCCTTACACATAATAACCACTTGTTAAATACATACTAACTTAGTTAATGAATAAATAATGTGGCTTGTTTTATGGACTGTTGAAATAATTCTAAAAGACCCAGGATTAGCTAGTGTCTCTATCACATTTCATGAGAAAAATGATAATTCTTTCTATTTTAACATTTTAACAAAAATGATACTTAAAAACTCAAATATGATGGGCGCTGGAAGCTCATACCTATAATCCTAACTACATCCACTTCAGAGGCAGAGATCAGGAGGATCACAGTTGGAAGCCAGCCCTGACAAATAGTTCCAGAGACCCCATCTCAAGAATACCTAGCAAAAGAGGGCTGTTGGAGTGGCTCAAGTGGTAGAGCACCTGCCTAGCAAGTGTGAAGCCTTGAGTTCAAACCCCAGTACCAGCAAAAGAAAAAAAAAAAACCCTCAAATAATATTCAAGAAATGACATCTTGAGAGACATGAGGATAGTTTTTTAAAAAAATTATTATGTTAAAAACCTACATGTATAAGATTCTGACAGTTCTTCAAAAATTTTTTTAAACCTTTTGTTGTTATAGTGCTCCATAAATTATATTTGAGTCTGGGTGTGGGAGTATATTTGCTAGTACCATTGTCATAATGGTGGCTTCAATATCTTAAGGTATTTTATTTGTAAATTTATTACAATTTTAAAGTTTTAATTATAAAATTAATACTCATTCTAAAACACAAAGACTTCAAATTACACAGGTAAAGCCCCTAGCTTTTCCATAAGCCAGCATTCTCCCTATAGTTAAAGCTAATTGTTCTAGAGTATTCACATATGTACATACATATATATTTGCTGTATTTAAAAATTTTTTTACTTGAATAGTAGGGTACCATATTTATTTCCCTTAATTTGCTTTTCTCACCTAACAATATTTCTAGGATCCATATAGACTTAAGTCATTTTTTTTACCTCATGCATCCTGCTTTACAGCATGGACTCACCGTAGCTTTTTTAACAATAATAAGAGCAAGATTCCTTCCACATACCCATTCCCTGACCCTTGACTCTGTTTAGTTAGCAGCATTCATTGCCTCTGAAGAGGACTAACTCTCCTCCATGAATCAAACAGTCTGTGTCTTAATTTTTAAGTTTCTAAATAAGCCCTGGACAGCCAAGACAAAAAACAGTCACGCAAGTCATTTTTTAATTTTTAGAAAGAAAAGGTGTTTTGTTTTTAGTTTGACAAATCAAAAGTAAAATTTGAGCAGAGCTGAGCAAAACGGGAAAAAGTGCTGTGCACAACAACTTGGAAAGAAAATAGTTGAGTCAGAATAACTATCTCATCTCCATCCTACCCACCAGGACACTAGAAAATGTTGCCAGCACTGGGATTGATGATGACTAGGAAGAGAACCCTGAGTGGGTGCTACCAAATTAGTGGAGGGGGTATTCAATGTCTATTACAGCATAACAAATAACCATAAAACTTTCATGACCTAGAACAAAAAAAACCCAGCTATTTTGTATCTCTCATAGTTTCTGAAATTTAAGAAGGACCCTACAGTGTTATCCTGGCTCTGGGAAGCCAGTGTACTCATGTCTATTCCCTGAGAATGGCATCAGACACCAAGAGGCAGTGGGTACCCTCCGCTCCAAGCCTAAGATTTCCTTAGCACATAGGAATTTATGGGACATTGCAGGGGGGAGAAAAGAGAAAGAAAAAGGTCTGAACTGATATCAGGAAGTGATCAGATTTTGTTTTCTAATATCATAGTAAACAGGAGTCCAAGATGTAATCTTTATATTGTGTTATAGAAAAATGATGCCATCAATTTTCTTTGCATTTATAGGTTTTTGGCCTGCAAAAATCATAGCTACTATGTATTATTCTCTCATCAATGGATAGTTAGATCGTCTCCAGGTTTTCACTGTAGAAATGATGCTCCGATGACAATATGTACATGTTTATTTGTATATGTGTATTTCTCTAGAAAAGATGGCAGCAAGTTAAAAACTCAACAGATTCTTTTATACAAAGAGTCTTCCCCCCAACCATTTGTTGTATTACTAGAATGAGCTGCCTGGGAACAGGGATTTTTATCTGTTCCCTGTGTTTCATTTGTATAATAAATCTTTGTTGAACAAATAATTCACATTGCTATATCAAATAAGTCTATGCTTTTCTCTCAGTGTGTTTACCTTTGAGATAATCTCATGAGCAACTTTTTCTCAGAGAGCTCCATATTTCCTGAATAAAATGAATGCCAGTAGTCTTATGAATCAGCCAAGGAAGGCTGAATAGGAATTTGAATAGGTCGAATAGGGACCCTGCTGAATATTAACTCTGTTACATTGAAGCTGCTGAGTTTTTACAGGGTACTTTTTGCAGGTCTTGCAGAAGTCTGATCTTCTACTAAATGCAGATGCTTTCTGTAAACAACAAATTTACCTTCTCCACCCATTACCATCAATAAATTCTGCAGAAGTTGACAGAAACAAGTAAGATTCATTTGAAATGGAAATTGGAGAAATAAGGTCAGAAGAGAGGAAAGGACACCCAAAAGACTGTTGAATATCTGTCATTTTTTACTTCTCAGGTTTTCTCTGACCAACCTATCAGTTCAGGTGCCCTGAAGCCACCAGTGATATTCCTACTTCTACCTGAGGTATAAAAACTGTTACATTATTAGATTTCAATATGAGTCAAATAATGCCAAGTAGTCACTGAACCATTGATGTTGTCATTTTGTTTTTTCTTTTCAAAACAGCCCAGGTGAATAGAACAGTGTTAGCACTCTCAGTCATGGTAGTCCATCATAAGAGAAATTGGATTTTTAAATGCTAAACAAATAATTTAGCAAAAACAAGGCAAATATAGCCCAAGGTTTTCCCCTTCAGGGGATATTTTAAAAATCTAGATAATTTTATCTGTAAGCTTATGATTTAAACTTTATCTAAAATATAATCAAGGAACCTATACACCTGGAAGGAAAATGTGATTTCCCAAGTTCCCTCGTATTCATCATGTTTTAGGATTACACAATGTATTATATTATGTTTCTCTAAATCAATAAATAGTGAAGGTCTCACAAAAATATTACTGGAGGAAATGAAAAGCAAGACTAGTGAAATAAAGGAAAAATCTATATGAAAACAAATTATTCTTCATCTTATTTCATTTTTTCAGTCAGCTAGTCTGCGGTTAGCAGATAAGTATATGATTACTCCTCGACAGATGAATAATTTGGTGTTTTCTTTTTTCTGGGTTTGACTTGTATATATAATAGTGAGGGAAGCTCCAGGCATTGTAATAGGACATTAACTGCATAAGTCTTTATTGGATTGAATAGGCCGGGATGATCCTTTCTGTTAATATGATTTATTCATAGATGATCTTCAGGTCTCTATTTAGATCTTTGCTAATTCAATAGCTATTGCGTGTCAATGCATATTGAGCACTTGCTCTGTCCTCATAATTTGCATTGCTGTCATGTTAATTCTCTTAGACACCAATACTAACCCATTTTAGAGCGGGAAACTGAAGCCCATCACTCTAAAGACATATGACTTTAGCTGTTACACTTGTGTATGGGATTACAGTGCGGTAGCCTGGCTCCCTGGCCTATGCTTAACCATGGTGCAATTAATCCTAGTCTGTTTATATTCCTTTCCATGTGCACTCATGAGTCCTATCGCTTCTCCAATCCTTGAACTTTTAAAAGGTCACTATGGCTACCTATTGAATTACCTGTCTCTCAATCAACTTGAAAGCATGAACATTTTAAAATCATAGTTGTATTCTCAGTGCCTGGCACATAATACTGAGCAAGAAACATTTCTGAATGAATAATTTTCCTTCTAATGATAATAAAAGTGGAGAACTTTAAGAACCAAACTACCTTGGTTTATATGTTGGCACTGATATTTCCTTACTTGCTTTGTGACCACAGGCAAATCATTAATCTTTTGATACATGTTTCCTAGGGAATAAGAATAGACCAGCTTCACAGTATTATACTGATTAAATACTAGAACTGGAGAGATTAAAATAGTGTTTGGCACATAGAAAACAACTTAATAAGTGATCCAATTTACAGAACTCTTTTTTTTAATGAAAAAGACAATTACACTGACATTAAAGAAATAAAAGAAGCCAGGCACTGTTATCAGCAATTGGTGTTTTCAGAAGATTTTTGTCTTTGTGTTCCAAATGGAAGAATCCAAGCAGAACACGTGGATGGGGTGAGGTAAGATAGCTTTATTGAGGGAAAAGGAGTCACCTGTTCTGCCAGGTAAGGAAAGGGAAAAAGAAAAGCTGTGGTCTCTTGGTAGGTCATTTTTATGCCACCTGGAACTTGGAGGTGGGAAGACCTTACATCATCACCTGGCTCCTCTCACCTGTGGACTAGAAGGAGGACCTCTTGAGCCAAGAGGGGGATCAGTCCTAGACTAACCCTAACCTAGCCTGCTTTAGCACTGGTAGCTCACAACTGTAAATCCTAGCTGCTCAGGAGACAAGAGATCAGAAGGATCATAAAAAGATAGCCTGGGCAAATGGTTCTCAAGATCCTATCTTGAAAACACCCAGCTCAAAAAGGGCTGGCAGAGTGGCTGAAGTGGTAGAGTGACTTCCTAGCAAGCATAAAGACCTAAGCTCAAACCCCAGTACCACAGGAAAAAAAAGAAGAAGTTCTATTATTATATTATTATTCTATTATTCTATTAAGATGCAAAAGATCATCACATCTTGCACAATAGATGAATATTGTTTACAATTTAGCCAGAAAAAGAATTTTACACACTGAACAAATATTCTCTGCTACACTTTCTGCTTTAGAAATATGAATAATGGCATCAGAAAAAATGAATCTCCAAGCATTAAGTCTAACACTAGCTCTTCAAGTGGCTTACCATAAGCATAACCATGACCTTTGAAAAATATGTATTTTCTGGTCTTATCCTCAGAGAGTCTGATTTCTTAGAAATGAAGTGTTAGAAAGGAGTTTTCACAAAAAAAATCAAATACCTAGGTGTAAACCTAACAAAAGATGTGAAAGACCTCTACAAGGAAAACTATACACTTCTGAAGAAAGAGATTGAGGAAGACTATAGAAAGTGGAGAGATCTCCCATGCTCATGGGTTGGTAGAAGCAACATAGTAAAAATGTCGATACTCCCCAAAGTAATCTACATGTTTAATGCAATTCCCATCAAAATTCCAATGACATTCATTAAAGAGATTGAAAAATCTACTGTGAAATTTATATGGAAACACAAGAGGCCACGAATAGCCAAGGCAATACTCAGTCAAAAGAACAATGCAGGAGGTATCACAATACCTGACTTCAAACTATATTACAAAGCAATAACAATAAAAACAGCATGGTACTGGCACAAAAACAGACATGAAGACCAGTGGAACAGAATAGAGGACCCAGATATGAAGCCACACAACTATAAGCAACTTATCTTTGACAAAGGTGCTAAAAATATATGATGGAGAAATATCAGCCTCTTCAACAAAAACTGCTGGGAAAACTGGTTAGCAGTCTGCAAAAAACTGAAACTAGATCCATGTATATCACCCTATACCAAGATTAACTCAAAATGGATCAAGGATCTTAATATCAGACCCCAAACTCTTAAGTTGATACAGGAAAGAGTAGGAAATACTCTGGAGTTAGTATGTATAGGTAAGAACTTTCTCAATGAAACCCCAGCAGCACAGCAACTAAGAGATAGCATAGATAAATGGGACCTCATAAAACTAAAAAGCTTCTGTTCATCAAAAGAAATGGTCTCTAAACTGAAGAGAACACCCACAGAGTGGGAGAAAATATTTGCCAATTATACATCAGACAAAGGACTGATAACCAGAATATACAGGGAACTTAAAAAACTAAATTCTCCCAAAACTAATGAACCAATAAAGAAATGGGCACGTGAACTAAACAGAACTTTCTCAAAAGAAGAAATTCAAATGGCCAGAAAACACATGAAAAAATGCTCACCATCTCTAGCAATAAAGGAAATGCAAATTAAAACCACGCTAAGATTCCACCTCACCCCTGTTAGAATAGCCATCATCAGCAACAACACCAACAACAGGTGTAGGCGAGGATGCGGGGGAAAAAGGAACCCTCTTACACTGTTGGTGGGAATGTAGACTAGTACAACCACTCTGGAAAAAAATTTGGAGGCTACTTAAAAAGCTAGACATCGATCTACCATTTGATCCAGCAATACCACTACTGGGGATATACCCAAAAGACTGTGACACAGGTTACTCCAGAGGCACCTGCACACCCATGTTTATTGCAGCACTATTCACAATAGCCAAGTTATGGAAACAGCCAAGATGCCCCACCACCGATGAATGGATTAAGAAAATGTGGTATCTATACACAAGGGAATTCTATGCAGCCATGAAGAAGAATGAAATGTTATCATTTGCTGGTAAATGGATGGAATTGGAGAACATCATTCTGAGTAAGGTTAACCTGGCCCAAAAGACCAAAAATCATATGTTCTCCCTCATATGTGGACATTAGATCAAGGGCTAACACAACAAGGGGATTGGACTATGAGCACATGATAAAAGCGAGAGCACACAAGGGAGGGGTGAGGATAGGTAAGACACCTAAAAAATTAGTTAGCATTTGTTGCCCTTAACGCAGAGAAACTAAAGCAGATACCTTAAAGCAACTGAGGCCAATAGGAAAAGGGGAACAGGTACTAGAGAAAAGGTTAGATCAAAAAGAATTAACCTAGAAGGTAACACACACGCACAGGAAATCAATGTGAGTCAATGCCCTGTATAGCTATCCTTATCTCAACCAGCAAAAACCCTTGTTCCTTCCTATTATTGCTTATACTCTCTCTACAAAAAAATTAGAAATAAGGGCAAAATAGTTTCTGCTGTGTATTGAGGTGGGGGGAGAGGGAGGGGGAGGAGTGGGTGGTAAGGGAGGGGGTGGGAGCAGGGGGGAGAAATGACCCAAGCCTTGTACGCACATATGAATAATAAAAGAAAAATGGAAAAAAAAAAAAAAAGAAAGGAGTTTTCATTTGGGATGATTTTATGTTGATTTTTTTTTTAAAAATCTGAAAGTCACTAATTTAAGAATGTTCCATCCCAGTTAGCTCCATTTATGCTTCCTTCCTGACTCAACTTTTCAAGAAATATAGCAAAATTCAGGCCACAGCTGAGAGATCATCCTGCCACTCACTCTGTCTTGGGTTTCCCTCACAGCGTTGCTCTTCTCTTCTAGGATTCCCTGCCAACCACATTTAGCCCCTTCTGCTGGTGGTTACTAGATATTGACATTTTGGACACATTAGAAATATATTAATAACCTGATATTTCATTTGGTCACTAATTAATACTGTAGCTAAAATTATTAACTCAAAAAGCACACCCTTTGGTAAACAACTGGTAAATTAGTCATCTGTTAAATGATGACCATACTAACATTACTGAGCAGCCACTCTGTCTCAGACACAAGCTTATTTATTCCCTGCATTAATTCATTTACTCTTCATAATCACCCTACAAAGCAGGCATGTTTTTGCCATTTTGTTGATTAGGAAACTGACATGGAGGGCAGTTGAGTAGCTGTTCAGATCCCATGACCAGTGGCTGGCTTAGGTTTCCTTCTAGATTTCTAACTCCATGTGCAGAGCCATTTCCCATGCACTGACTAGTAAGAGGGCTTTCTTCCTTCTGCAGTGAAAAATACATTCAACTAAGTGTTTCTCTAATATATATTATCAATTTCTTATCACTTTTTTGGTAACTCTACTTTTTCATAGGCAGTGTTTTTGTTAGAAGCACTCCACTGACCCCACAGTGAGTAGGCAAGGAGAATTGGCAGCTCAGCCACAGTCGGATTTAGTCAAACATCAATCCACTTGTAAAAGTCCTTGGAAAACAAAGAATGTCTTTAACACTTTACCAAGCATGGAGAGGAGGCTAGCTTGCAGGTTATATGAACTTTCTTCCCACATCAGAATATTCTACTTCACAGCTTCAAGCCTCATTACATATTTTTCCTCTCGTTTGATCATTTTAATACACTTGGAAATTATTTTTCCTCATAAGATACATAAAACTGCTGGGTAGTCATCTAGGTAGGCCACAGTGGCAAGTGACCCATAATTTCTGGTTAGGTGCTTTTCTTGCCTAGCTAAGGTGATCACCAACAGCAAAGGGAAAGCATATTTGAATCTTACGCTCTTGGCAGCTTCTCTCAGGACAGTCACTGCTCCCAACATCTGCTCCAACCTTTTCCATCTCATCATTTACAGCCTTTCCCTTAGGTCTCTTGGCTGAGCAAGACTGGGAAAAATTTCTTTTTTCACTTAAAAAAAAATCTAGATAGGGATGAGGTGGCTTAGTGATTGGGGTTATTTTCCAGCTTCAGTCCAATTTCATTGATTGATTCATTCATCTTTTTAACACATGCTTTTTAAAGAGACAGTTGTGAGCTAAACACTCTGTTAAGCATCAGGTAAGACTGATTATCTATTCTCTGTTTCAAAAAACTGTCCAAGAGAGGATCTATAAACACAGCCTGAGAGAGTCAGGTGCAAGAAATGTGGGAGCAAGGAGAAGGCTTATCTATGTCAGCCCTGGGGCACAGTGTGAGCACAGTGTTTCAGGTGGAGAGGGAGAGGAAAAGCATCCTGGGGACTTTACCCCTTAGTTCATTCTGATAGGGTGAATCTGAGGAATCACAGTAAGTGGGAAAAGACAGTCTTTTAGAAGTTGTTCGGGGACATTTTAGACAATCAGGATATTGTGAGCTGAGACTTTTGAGAAGAAAATGCATCAGAGTATGTGAGTATGCTGGGTGTGTGGGGGCATCTGGGGCTGTGTGGGTATAGGTGTGTAGCCATGTGTGTTGGAGAGGAAAGAGGCTGCAGATGCTCTGCATGTCTGGAGTGAATCAGGTGAGATGGGGAGCAACAGGTGAGGCTGGAAAGATAGGAATTGAGGCTACCCAAAAGTTCTAGACACAGTTAGTCAAGGCCATTTGTTGTGTCAAGGGGGAGCAGAACACAAAAGTTTCGAATGAGACGATACTCACAGCTGCCATTTTACTCCTCTCTACTTACTGGCCCAAAATCGTGAGGTAGATAAACACCTAATTTCCTGAAGCCTGAAGTAAAGACCAACCCTCCTTGGGATCCTCTGCTGCTCTTCTTCTGAGGGCTTCTCTGTGCCTAATTTTCTCTAGGTGTAAAATGAAAAGCTGGAATTCTGGAGGGATTATACCCTAGGGCTTTCAGATGGACTGCAGGTGTCTGAATCCTGACTCCAAACGCAGGTTGTGTGAGCTGAGGCCAATTACTTAAGTTTTTGTGTCCAGGTTCCTTGTCTGTAAAATAAGGAAGACAATGGGCTTTATATTAAATACTCATTAAAAAACTTAAAACCTTGTATAGCACAAAAGAAACCCTCAGTATCTATTATTACTATAGCTGCTAATAGTTTAGGATTTCCTGGTTGGGTTGTGTAAGATATTTACTATTAAATTTGCACTGTAAAAGTTTTCTCTAAACACAGGTTTAGGTTTAGAGAAAGAGAGTTGGGGGATAAAATGTCACATTTTGGCTATGCAGGCATTTTGTGCCTCGGTTTTCTCATAGTGAAAATGTAATTTATACAATGTGAAAGCTCACAATACCTAACACATGATGCATGTAATTCATCTACGTGTTTAAGGATTAAGTGAAAAGAAATATTTTAGGCCCTGAAATGTATCGATCACATCTGATCACATATTTCACATTTGATATACATTGAAATAAACATTAATTGAGTTCTCCTTTCATGCATATATAAATGTTTACTGTTTAGAGGTGAGGGAATATAAAGAATGAGGCACATTTAACTTTTTGATGAGCTCCACAAGGAGATAAATTAAATTGGTAAACATTTTCATCAAAGCAATCCAAATGGAAGAACTTAGAGCCACCAGTAGAATTGGGTTACTGCTAGTCACAAAGGTAAATTTAGTGAATGGTGGGTGACTAGATCAGTTTTCCATTGCTATAACAAAATACCTGAAGCTTGGTAATGTGATGATGTCCTGGAGGTCTTGCATGTTCCATTCATGCTTCCTTTACTTTTTTTCACTGTCTTCATCGGCATCTTCTAACACATCTACCTTGTCTTCAAGCCCTGATATTCTGTCATTAAAGTGATCCTGCCTTGGAGAATCTTGCAATTGTGTTTTTTATTTGACTTATTGAGCTTTTCATTTCCAGAATTTCAATGCGATTTTTTTCAGAATTTCTATATGCATTGAATTCCTCTTTCGTGTCTTCTTTATTTAATTTCAGTCTTTATTTGTGTTTTCTTAGAATTCATTCAGGCATTCATGTTCTCTTTAATTTCATTGATCATTCTCACAATCATTTTTATCTCTGACTGAGATTCATCCACTTCACTATCATTGGTGTAAAGTTGTTGAGTTTTGGCAACAGTTCTTATTTTTTCATATCATTGATGTTTGCACATCTCATGCCAAATTCCTGGTTGGAAGTTTTAATCACCTCTAGTCTTTCTTTAGAAATATTCTCAATGCTCAGCTGGACAGTGTAGTTGCCAGGTTTAGGTGCTGTTTATCACCATTGGACTAGGGTTATGGTTTAGTAGCCAAATATTCATCCACATTCTCGGTGCACCAGCCCTGATGCCCAGCACTGGTCAGATTGAGGTTAACTATCCAGAGTCTCTTGTATAAGGCTTGGTTGTCTACCTCTCGGGTTGCTTTCACTATAGAAGCTTCCCTTCATTGCTCTCGAGGAGCTGCTGCTGGCTGCAGGGAGCTATATAGCCTGAGGTCTTGGCAGGTTCCCACTTGCTCCACAAGCCCACTAATTTGTGTCCCTAGAGCCAGTAAGTATCTAAGACTGAGATGATTCCAAATGTTTCAGGAAGTGGAAGGAGTAAATAGAGCACTGATTTCGGCCTTGGTTGGGGAACTCAGGACAGATACATGAGTACTCTGACTGCTGTTCTCAATGCTCACAGAGTCTGTCCAGCAGAGGTGTCCCTGTGGGGAGGAAGATGTTATGGAAGTCTCATAATTCACAGGGTCTGGAACCAGGGTCCTCAGTCCTACCTGGCAGCAAACACATGCTGGGATGCAATTTCTGATGGTGGGCCTCAATGCTTTCAGACACTGCCTGGCAGTTCACATCTTTATTGGGGTGAGGTGGGGGAAGAAGTTGTAGAAATCACATGATTTAGAAAAGGCCTAGGCTCCAGGCCCTCAGAGCCACCTGGCAGCAAACAAATGGCAGGATGTAGTTCCTGGAAGTGGGTATCAGTGCTTTCAGGCCTCCCCAAACAGTCCCACTCACTGTGTTGGGAGAAGGCTGTGGCTGATATGTGGTTCAAAGGGTCTGGGCTCAAGGCTCTGATCCGCCTAGCAGCCAACACTGGCAGCAGGATGCAGCCCTGGAGGCCAATTACTATGCTGGCCACAGGCTTAGTGCTTTGTTTTCCCTGCAACCCTCGGGTGATGGAACTTTCTGCTTGCTGGCTACCATTCCCTTCACTGCTAGAACTCCCTACTGCTTGAACTTCCTTGCAGGACTACATCCAACCTTCTCCCTTTCCTCAACCCTCCCTCGTGGCCCACCTAGACATTGTGACAAGGTGTCCCAAGACCCATGACTGCTTTCAAGTCTCCAGAATATCCAATGTCTTTCTTCACCAAGGTTGGCCTTCCATGCTGGAGCAGTCACTGTCTCACCAAATTCCTACACTGCATTTAAGGCTTACAGGAGATGTGGGCTTATCTTGCAGACAAAATAACCAGTCTGTCACTAGGACCATTTGGCTTACCTTGTGATTGCATCTTTAGTTTCCCCTCCTGGTGAGCCAAGGATGGGGCTTAGAATGGTTTATCACTTTTTTCTGTTATCTTAGTTTCTCAATGCTTTTCTGCTCTTTTGCCACTCTTTCATGATTCTCAATGTTCTCCATCTGCCTCTCTCTTCAGAAAATATTCTCTTGTGTTACTTGACTTTTCTTATTCACAGAGTCAAAAGGGTAGACACTTTTAATTCACCATCCTGACTCTAATCCTTTAAGATACACAATACTTTTTGTTAAAAGAAAGGAGAAATAATTTCAACTACCCAATGAAACAATAATTTATTGCATGAATCTGTGAATTGATCCCACTAATTCTCATTGAAATTTAATTTATTGAATTTATTCAGAGGTAATTGGCAATTTCTCCTTTCTTAGTGTTTCTGTTCTTTCTGTGGTCACTAAAGCATTTCATTTTTGCTGTGCAAGAAAATGCAGAATTGTAGTTATCTTTCCAGTCACTAATAAATGCCCTACTACCATTAAATATATGCCCCAGTTTTCTGTTTTTGTGTTTTTCCAAGAACAAATAGTTTTTATTCTGTTATAATTCATCCATTCTGTAAACATTTTAAGTAGAGATCAAATTTGGTATGTGGAGTATTGATAATTCTACAACTCAACTGATATGATGGTATTATTAGTTATCCATGGGCAGGCAATAACAACTTTGTCATGATGTTGATGCTAGCAACCCATGGATTATAAGAGATGTCTTGCTTTCAAAGATATTGAAATATGAAAGCAAAGGGGAATGCATCTTAGAATGGATCAAATGCAGCAATAAAGTTTGACCCCGTTTTCCAAAAGTTCATGCATCATAATTTGGAAATAAGACATTGACATATAATATGATAACCACAAGTCAGTGACTTATATAGCTTTCAAAGGATTGTCATAGACAATAAATGCTCTAAGTCTTCAGTGAAGAAAGGTAATATTTAGTGTTGTTTTAAGTTCCTCCCAAATGAAAGCGTGAACACACAGTTCTTCTTAGTTTTAAATCTTCTGATGCTACTTCTCAATGCCACACTATTGTGCAGTACTATTTTACGAAAGGAAATATGGCATATCTACCATAATTCTCAGTCATTGAAGAGGTATAAAATGTTATAATACAATCCCAAGTGTAGCCCACAGTTACCATCTAAGCATTAATAAGCAAATAGGAAGAAAGGGGATGTGCTGTAACGGTCAAATCTCTTGATGCGAACCTCCAGCCAGACTGGACCAGATACTGCCTCCCTTATATTTACATGTGGTTCTGCATGTGTTTATGCTCAAACTATTTCTTCAATTCAAATATTTTCCCCTGGTGTCAAGCCATTTAACAAAGGCTCAGATCAACTCAAAAAAGAAAATGAGGCTTGAGTATTACTGCTGACAAGAGTGCAATTGGAAACATCAAACAGATCAGAGGGATAAAGAGCTGACTGATGAACCATTTCTGGTGTCATCACCTCCTATTCATGCCTTACTGCTTGCTTCCATAATATACAATTGTTTGAAGCTGTAAAATAATGGTTACATTCCTTAAATCTGAGCATAGTTCCTTGTTATTTATAAAGATATATAGATAATGTGTTATGGATTGAATTGTTTTTCTAAAAAGATAGATTGGAGATCAGAGTCCTGACACCCAGAACCTCAGAATGTAACCTTATTTGAAAATATGATCTCCACAGAGATAAACAAGGTAAATAAAAGATGAGGTCATTAGGGTTCCATTAATCCAATGTCACTAATTATAAAAAAGGGAAAATTTAGGTACAAGAGCATTCCCATACAGAGGAAAGATGTAAAGGCATACAGGAAAAACACCATGCATGAGAGAGGGTTAGGGTGATGCATCTTTAAGCCAAGGACCATCAAAGATTGCTGGCAAACCACCAGAAGCTAGAGAGGGGGTAAGGAAAAAGTCTTTCCTTCAGTTTTCAGAAGAAACACGACAATGTGAACACTTTGATTTCCAACTTCAGCTTACAGAACTGTGAGACAGTGGATTTCTGTTGTTTTGTACTGCACAGGTTGTTGTACCCTGTTACAAGCTTCCCTAGGAAATGAATACAGCATGATACATTTGGTCTTTTACTTAGTGGGTTCCTAAGAATGGATCAAATGCCAACACTTCATTATTTGCTCAAAATATTTTTAAACATAAGGGGAAAGTGTGGAAAAGAAGAGTCAAAATGTATCAATTCATTTATTACAAGCTACAAGAGCCAAACAAATTCAATAGATAGCAACATTGTTGCTTACACTTAGTTTCCAATAGCTACCATAGGAAATTGGCTAAATCGCTGTTTCCCACTGGAATGTGATCAAAACAAAACAATACTACATCACACCAAGGATTTCAGGCACCGCTCCAGTTTTTCCAGGGGGGAAGTTGATAAATACTCTATTTCAAACCAAAGGTATCATGGATACTGTGAAAAGAAAAGGTCAAGATCACGTAAGAAGTTCCTGTGTTCAGAAATCCTAGCCCCCTGGGAATAAAAAATATTTTTTAAGTTGAAAAGGCTATAGTTGAAATTTAACCTCAGATACCTATAATTAATGGTTTTCTTATTAAGGCATTTGTACCATATTATCTACTCAAACATTTTAAATATTTTAAAAATCAAACCAAAACATAAAACATTTCTGCCTTCCAAAGGAGCACAAACTCTATGACATTCAGTTTTCAATCACAATCAAGAGATGCTAAACTTTAGAACACAAACTGTGAAGTTTCACCTTAACCAAAGATAATAACTTTTTAATGAACATATAAATATCTACTAATTTATATACTTACTTCTGTATAATACTAAGGATTAAATAAGCACTAGTTTCTTTTTAAAAGGGAAATATTAGGATCAGGAGTGGTGGCTCATGAATATAATCCAGCTATTTGGGAGGTGGAGATAGGAAGGTCACAGTTTGAGATCCTATCTCAAAGTACAAGCCAAGTATGATGGTATACTCCTATAATCTCAGCTACATGGGATTCATAGGCAAGAGGATTATAGTCTGAGGCAACCTGGGAAAAAAGTGTAAAACTCCATCTGGAAAATAACTAAAAGCAAAAAGGGATAGAAGCATGGCTTAAGTGGTAAAACACTTGCCTAGCATGTGTGATACTGTGAGTTCAAACACCACTACTGCCTCTCCCACCAAGAAAAGGAAATATCATCTAAATATTTGTTAAGATGATATTATAAATATTCTGAAGATATGATATTCTGAAAATATTCAAAGTCAGAGTTTATTTATTAGCCGATATTTCAAAGTAGAAATGTATTTTAGTGTTACAGAATTACATAGAATGGAGCCTCTTTTATAAACGCTCCTTAAAAATTTGAACAATATTCAATTTTTATCCTTCTAAATTAATATAAGAATAATTCTGTGTGGGATTAGTAAAATGCTAAATAAAATTTAGTTTGTATTTTAATCTTGATTTAAAATGAAGTGACAGGTTGTCCATAATTGTCCCAATCCAGATTTGGCATTTATTTTTTATTACTTGTTTCATTTATTTTGGGTTCCTTGGGATTTTTCAGTGTTCAGGAAATGAGAGCCTTCATTTTCTGTTCCCTTCTTAGCTGAATTCTCTCCTGCACTTTTTTTAGTCACTATTACCTTCAAGCCCATTCAATATATCCATCTTGTCTATGGCTGTATCACCCTGAACGTGCACAACTTTATCTGATCTCAGAAGCTAAGCAGGGCCGGGCCTGGTTAGAACTTGGATGGGAGCCCATTCAGTATATGCATCTTGACTCCACAAACACTTGAAGGTTCCTAGGAGTCTTGCCCTCCTACACCAAACAGTTCTTCCTAAAATATCTTAGAAGTAACAGAGGCAATGTACGAAGGCTCAGTCCTGCATCCTACTAAATATTACATGATGCAGAGAAATACAGTATCATCTCTCTTGCTTTCTTCTTATTTCTGTGCTAACCATCTTTCAGGGATTGTTGCCAGAGCTGTACTCAAGTTTGGATATCACATAAAATGTTCGTTAATTTTGACTTGTTTCTCAAAGGATTATAAATCTCTCTGAGACCCAACTTAACATTTCCTTTTTAGAGGACAGGTTACCTGAATCATGTCAGTGCAGAGATATATTCAAAGTAACTGGCTCAGTTTTTTAAGGGTCATTAGAGAGGTTTTAATTATAATTTTAAAGTCAATTAATCATAAGAAACTCAATGTATTATGTTCTGAGATTGTTTCCACATCCATCAAAATTGATTCCCTCTCTATGTCAGGTGTGTACTTCATTTATTTCAGCTGAAACCAATGCTTTAGACATAATGACTTTTCTTGAGCCCTCCCCCGACCCCCTTTATTCCCTAGAAACTTTGCTGTAAAGGAATTGCTCACTCTGCCCCTGGCATTGAGATTCCCTAAGTCTCAATACAGCACATTCCATACATCCATCAGGATGTATGATTAATCCATCAGGGATAAAGATAGGATATGCGTGTCATAGTTCAGTACAAAATGTTGGTTTTCCACAGGTAAAGACTTATGAATCATGGAGTCAGAAGAGACTGACAAAGGGGAGGAGAGGACAGGAAATGGTGTGCTCTAAAGTCAAAGGGTCAGAGGTCTCAAGTTTTATTCCAACAATTGCCTGGGCAGTTGATTGAAAATTGAAATAAAAATCTTGGTATAAAAAAATCTTAACCTTCTTTTCTAAGTACCTCTATAGACAAAGCTTTACCATCAGGACAAAAAAATATCAAACAAAGACTTGTATTTACCTAGCCCCTTCTAGAATATATTTAAGGAAGACGAACCTTGCCCTGCTGTGTTATGAAAGATGTGTACTAACCAGACTTTTTAACTCTCCTAAGACTTAAAAATTTAAATAATAGGTTATTTTAGATATATAATCAGTCATCCCTTGATATCCACAAGGGACTGGTTTCAGTCCCCTCTTACCCCTCTAACACTGTGACTACCAAAATCTGCAAAAGTCCAAGTCTTTTGCGTGAAATGGCATAATACTTTCCATATAACCTATACATATTCCCCTGTATTCTTTAAATCATCTCTAGATTACTTAGTATACCAAATGTGATGTAATTGCTAAATATACAGTTGTTATAGTGTATTGTTTAGGGAATAATGACAAGGACAACAGTCTGTACATGTTTCAAACAGAGGCAATTTCATGGTTGCATGATGGATTCATGTTGGTTGAATCCATGGATGCAGAGCTCACAGTTAGAAAGGGGTGACTATAATTTACCTATCATAAAATTCACTCTTTTAGAATGTACAGCTCAGTGGTTTTTAGTTTATCCAAATAATTGTGTAATCAGAACTACTATCTAATTTTAAAATATTTTCATCACCCCTAAAAGAAACTCCATGGATATTAGCAATTACTCCCCATTCCTCTGTCCCCCAAACCTACGACAATCACTAATCTTTCTCTCAGTATTTGCTTACTTTGGGCATTCCACATGAATAAAATTACATAATATGTGTGTTTTTATGACTGACGTCCTTCACTTAGTATTGTGTTTTCAAGGTTCATCCATGCTATACTTCACTATTTCATCATTGGTACCTCATTCCTTTTTATTGCCAAATTGCTGAAATTGCTGACTCAATAGCCCTAGGAAATCTGTTAGATGTTTGACCTCCAGAGATACCGTTCACATTAGCTTGATGTGGTTTACTCTATTTCTGAATTGCACCTAAGAGCAACTGCATAGTGTAACCTCCCTTCTGCCTGGTCCTGACCAGAGCAGAGGCATGCATGGACTGGCTTAAGTTGATGACAATTTAATAAAGAAAACTGTCTCTTCAGAAAGCATGAGCAGAATGTGGAACCTACATGGGACAGTGCAGTTCATAGTGCTAGCAGAAGCAAGGGCTCTTAACACCCAAGACCTGAGAAGCAAGGGAACAAAGCAGTGACTAGACTCCAGGCAGATAGAGTTGTGGAGAGGCCACCTGGCAGGGTCTGGATGACGGGAAGAGATAATCCGAGGGTCAGGAAGGTAGTGCTCTGGCAGTGCTGCTCTGCCTGAGAGACGCTGCGGTAGGACAGGAAGGGATGCTAGGAGCACTCTTCCTGGGGATCTGTATGTCCAGAGAGAAGGCTTGGCAGAGGAAGAGTGTGATGAAGCTAGTGAGTGACTGTAATTCAGTGCCCACCCAGTGAATCTCTAGAGCTTTAGTAAAGTTCCAAACACCACGAGATGCCTGCTAATTTTTCTTTCTAATGAAAACCATAATAGGACTGACCTGATAGAGCAGGTTTGGGTGTAGGACACAAAGAGATGAGAATAAGAGAATCAGAAATTCACAAAAATCATGAATTCTAACCTTTGCAAATCACCAAGCAAGCAGGAGTCCTGAGTGACATCTAGTAGGGCCTGGACGCATTTATAACCAGAACTAGAAACCAATCCTCTCACATGAAGTTATTCATAATAATAAAAGGTAGCCTTATCATTATTTCCACAGACATTTCTGCCCCATGCTCCTTAAATTAAACCAGATTTAAAATGTGTATGTCATGATTTCTTATTCAATGTCTTTAGTCTTTTTCTTGTCTAGTTACTAGTATTACAATATTGCTTTTTAATCCTTTCATTATAAATTATATTAATGATTAAATAAAGTTTTGCTTGTTATTTTAGTATACCAATAACCACTTTTAAAATTTCTGTTAAATGGATATTTTGATTCCAAATAAAAGTCTTTAAGACACACTTTGTAATGTAGTCATGTGTGAACTGATGACTATTGGTCTTAATGAGTGAATCCCATCCAAGAGATCTGCCAGAAAGAGACAGTCAGTAGAGAAGGAAGTTAGGGAATACAGAAAAGAACTTCTTTTAGTAGGGGGAGAAATTTGGAAGAACTCTCAGCAGTGAGGGAATTGTGGATAGCTGATCACAAGGGAAATATATCGAAGAAACACAACATTCTATATCATGGTGTTTTCAGTGAATTATGAAGAACATATTTTCTGTAAGGCATTGATACAAACTATATTTATATTTATATTTTTGTGACCAACAGTGGTGAGGCAGGCCAAGTTCACAGTTGGAATTACTCCAAATGCAGAGGGGTTCCAACTAAATTCAAGGCACTGGCGCCTCTCCCAGTTGCTCTGGTTACTGAGTTCTTCCTAATCACAATGTTTTTATATTAATAAAGCTATGTGCAAATAAAGTAAGCTTTGCTTGGGGAAAAGGTGTTCAGGGTGAAGAATGAGATAATGAGGGATGACACTTAGGGTTATCTACCCAAAGTAGTGCTTGCTGTGAGTTTTGTAAATTAAACTACAACTTCTCACCTCACCTGGAGATCTATCTAGCTCAGTAGGTCTGGGATAGGACCTGGATTCTGCATTTCTAAAAGAAACCAGCAAGCCCACAGATCACTTATCCTAGACCTTAAATCTCTCCATCTGACATTAGTTCAATGAGTTATACACTCATGGATACATCTCAATTGTTCTACCATGTAGCACTGGTGCTCAGTAGGAAGTCCTTAGAATGAGAAACTGGAAATCTTTCTCCCTGAGACTATTGAATTAGCTTGACACTGAGCTATTCCCATGTGCTATCTTGACCAATTTTTCCACCTTTGCTGCCATCAAACTCATCCAAATGAGTTAGAAAAAGTAGATGCAGGAACTAATGGGAAGATTATTTACTAGGTAAAAAAATAATTTTGCCTGGTCTATAAAAAAGACATACAGTTTGATGTTTCTAAGAGTATAAAGGTTTCTTAGAGCTTTCTAGTCTTCAGAAGCTTATGGCTTAGCACAGAAGTTCTTATCCCTAGAAGGAAAGGAAAGCTTCTACCTCTTTATCACTGCTAAGTGAAATTTAATATTTCTTGCAGTTATGAGTAGAGCATCACAATGGTATTAGTAGGATGTGTGTCTTTATCATCCGTGAAAGTCATAGATATTTTCACATTATATTGTTGTTGAATTATCTCTCTATGTATCACTTACGTTCATCACTACTTTGAAATCACATTCATTATTATGATGTTACTAGGTCTCACATGATTTCAGTTTCTCTGCCTGCAAATGCTCCTGTGATATAAATTTGACAACCAGTAGGTGGTTTTGCATCTCATTTTGATCAGCCACCTCATGCAAAGTCAGGTGTAAAACATTAGTGACCTAAGTATCTACATTTCTTCCCAGTGTGCTCCATCTATAGCTTCTTATCAGTCAGTATGTGGAAGAAGGTGAGTCAAGGACCACCCCGTAGTTTAATATTCTTATTTTAGCTCAACCACAACAGCTTTCATACTGATGCTTTTAGAAATAAAATTAGGTCTTGGGGTAGAGCTCATTGGTAGAATGCTTGCCTAACATGTGCAAGGTTCTGATCTATCCTTAGCAAAAATATAAATTTAGATTTTAAAAAAGATATATAAAATGAACCTGCATGCATTTTAAATGTTTTGCTTTTCTCTTTAATGCAAAGGCACAAATACAAATTTGCTTTTTAATTTTTTTGATAATTGTATTTCACTATTTTTCAATAACCTTTCTTGTAATCTTATGTGTTTTATTTTATGCATTAAAACATTAGTTTGAGAAGGGGTCCTTAGTCTTATTGACTGCCACAAAAGTCTGTGGCCTAGGAAAATTTCAAAAAACTTAGTCTGATAGAATAATACTATTCTGACAGAATATTATCAAAACCCACTTTTTTCATGTTAATTGCTGATTAGAACCACTTGAAAGCACTAGGCAGTTCTTTTCTCAAAAGTCACGGTAAGGGCTGGGATGTAGCTCGGTGGTACAGTGCTTGCCTAGCATGCGTGAGGCCCTGGGTTCGATCCCAGCACCAAAAAAGAAAAGACAAAAAAAAAAAGTCGCAGTAAACAGACTCTGAGGCATTAAGCTCTTCCCCATGATGTATGGTTTTCCAGTGGTGAAGCTGGAATTCCAACGGATCTAGTTCACTCATTTATTTATTCACCAAAGGTTTATTAGAACCTACAACATGCTAGCAACAGTTTTACCTTCTGGGGATATAACAGTAACAAAACGGAAAAGACAACAAGATTACTGTCCTCTTGGAGTAGCATTCTAATGGCTAATCTTTAGTTCTCAGGTAGAGATGACAAAGAAGAAAAACAATAAGAAGGCTGGAATAGAGAGATATAATCCACTGATGACTCCCTTTACGTAAATAAGACAACAAAACAATATTTTTCTTTGAGACAGCAAAACTGTGGCTACTGTTTTCCTAATTCAACATATTACTTTAAAAAATAATCTATTGACCCTTTCAAAATAATGTGTGATTATTTAAATGAGAAGAATACTAGAGTTAGGATATTACTATAGTCTTGAGTTAGTAGGGCATAATATTTACAATAAATTCATCAGAAAGGATTTGTTGTTTATTATTACTATTTAATGTTATATATTCTGTGGGCTTCTTTTTTATGAATTATTTTAGTGGTTACATAAACAAATGCTGCAACTTTTGCTTTGAAAATTTTCCAGGCCAAATTGTTTAACACTATGATGTAAGACCCAGAACTCTGGAAATTTGTCACTATTAATCTATAAATTAAGAGCAACAAGAGGAGGGGCTTTCTGAGGAGAATTTTGTCACAGCCTCTAGGGACTGCCATTGCCTATCTTTCTGCTATTGTGAGATGGTTCTTCCTCTCTGACACCCTCTGTCCCTTGCTCTGTAACCAGTTTCATATCTTCACTTTGGATTCTTGACAGAAATGGCAACTTCAAGTGTCTATTGTACCACTCCTTAGTGAAAGCCTCACCAGAGGAACTAGCACCCTAGAAGAAATGCCTGAGGACATGCAGCCAATTCTCCAGTGACTCCCAATGCTTTCTTTGCACCAAAACAGACAATAGAAATAGAAACATACATCCTCAGAGCATTTCTTCCCTATCACTGTTCTAAGACATTTATCTAAATTATGTGTTCATAACAATGTCATCTGTAACTATAAATTATTTTCATTTTGCAGATGAGGCACAGAGAATAAAGCTAGTAGCCTGGGGTTGCACAGCTGGTCAGTGGACTGGGATTCACATCAGCTTGTAGATTCCAAAGTGAATTTCCTTCACATCATAGTTGAATGTTCGTTCTGGGAGAACTACAAGCTTAAATTGTATTTAAATATGCTTTAGTGTTTGTTATCAGATGACATTGCAAGGTTCTACATGAGACATTTATACTAAACTGATGATGATGGCAATGGTTGTGGCATAAATGAGGACCCATCAGAAATTATTCCCAGGTCTCCTGTTCAAAAAAACTCTGATACAAGGAGATTGTGGCAGATACTAAAGAGTATTCTTTCTTGCCTATTCAACCCAGGATCCAGTCCTGAGCTGCCTCAGTCTACAAATATTATTGGCTCAACTGAAAGTCTGTGCAGCTAGGATTCTGACCCTGAAAAATACATCAGCCAAGGGCAAAAAGGAAAAACTCACACATGAAAATGTTATGATATCAGAACAGTGGGACTACTGGAGAATTTTCTTCTTTTTTCCCAAATTAATGTTATTGCTATATTATTTTTATAAGTTTACACATCAATAAAAATTAAATGAGTATCAAAAAAAGTCTGATATTATTAATGACTGTTTTTGCTTTATCACAAAGACAGTGAATATGATGCAATTAGTCCTGTTTTCTCCTTTGCTTTAGCTACTAGGAACCACAGAGATGATTAATATCAACCTCTAGCATCTGTATTCATATGCCTTTATGTACACCAATTTTATCACTGTTTATTGGTTTCCTATCTGTACTTTCCCTTGCCTATTTTTATTTATTTATTTTAGTTATTTTAAATTGCATATATTTGTTAAGCCTACTCAAATCCTTGCAGAAAATAGACAGTAAACACCACACATTCAATGTGATCCTGATTTGCTTATTTAACAATTTATTAAATGCTTGCTATATTATCAGAACCATTGTGGACACTGCATATATACTGAAACCTCAAAAACAAAAATAACAACATAGCCAATATTTTATTCTGATATTTAAAATATATCTTCTTATTCTACTTCTTATGTTACTAGCCATTCAGAGTCTAGCCAAAAATACAAATCTAAGATTAATAGGAACATCCTGACTCTGGTGTTCTGACTTATTGCACCATAATATATAATGACATTTTAATATGTATTTTAGCTGTATTAAATATTACCAGTCTGAATAGTTTAATTCAAATCACATTTATGAATGAAGTTCCAATAGATCAGAGTAGCAATAGTTCTTTCAATATCTTTGTAGACATTAATTAATCCTCAAAAATATTTTTGTCACCTAAATAATGCTTTAGCATGTGTAGGCCTGGGAAGAGAAATGCATTATACTTTATATAACCTTTTCCATTAGATGAAAATGAAACACACTAGTAGAACCAAAGGCAAAACAGAGTTGCCTGTTACAACTACTAATCTTATTCTACAGAGAGATGGAGAGATGAACTAAGAGATTAAGTCAGGATTACACAAAATGGACATGTATAATTCAGTTTTGTTATCTTTAGTCAGAGTGCTCTGACCACCCTTGAGAAGGTGAATTAATTATTAAGCAATTTCTGTAAAACTACTTCAGTCAGCTTTTTTCTTTTCATGCCAAAGCAATAATGAAAACAAATGTATAAGAGTAGGATGCAATTAAGGCTTAAATTGATTTCAATTATTGACTGTACTTCAGAAAATGATGGGTTTAAGATTTTTTTCCCCAGCTAACTTTTATTTCCTATCAAAAGGGGAAAGATAAAAGTTTTAAAGTTCTTGACCATTTACTTCTGAAACATAATTTTCTTTTGGCCATAGTAGGTATTACTCACTGTTCTATGAAGAGACTCCTTTAATTAGCCAACATAGATTTTTCATATTTATTTCCAGAGGAGATGGCTATCTAAGTCGATATAGGTAAAATAAAGTTTCTAAAAGCTTTTGAAAATGAACAGCGAAAATAGTAAGTTAATATTAGAATTATCAGTCTTCTCTGGCATTTTTAAATGTTTTGACTTCATGGTTACCTGACACAATGACTTTAGAATTACATAAACTTCATTTATTAGTATTAATAAGAAACATGAGGTATATGTTACAAGAGGAGCCTAATTAAAAATCTTTTTGATGATGCGCAGAATTCTGTGTCAAGTTTTCAAATATTAAATAATGACCCTACTGATGTTCCACTACAGGTAGAATTGACATTACAAAACAAAGAATTTCTTGTATGAATCATTTTGGAAGCTTTTTTTGATCACTGTTTTTGACAAATGAAAATTAACTAAAGTATTTTAATCACAGTTAATACTTCCCAAAGTGACTTAAACAGTAAACCAAGGGTGATCAGTTCATATAGCTGGGGTCTGCAGATACCAGTAGCTTCAGTGTTTCCATTACATTTTCCTGGGCTCCTTCAGCTGTGCCCTCATATGAAACTTCCTACATGGAAGCAAAATGGTTCTGAACTTCCAGGCACAGCATTCGAGCACCAAATCATCTAGGAAGAGATCATGTCTCTGAGCAGCAACTCTGGCCCTACACAAAACACAGCTCATTAGTTTGAATAGTGACACATATGGGTCGGGGGTGGCAGTTTGGGACTTGGGGCTTGGATCAACCATGGCTCCCAATCAGAATTCTACACTGGAC
Organism: Castor canadensis; assembly: GCF_047511655.1. Lineage (NCBI taxonomy): Eukaryota > Metazoa > Chordata > Mammalia > Rodentia > Castoridae > Castor > Castor canadensis. The sequence goes on along the minus strand of NC_133388.1, from coordinate 148,045,032 downwards.
AGAAGCAGAACCAATGTCACACAGATAACCACAATAACTACTTCAGTTCCTAAACTTCTTTCTCAGTTCTTTTTTTCTACTTTATTGACAGCAGAGTCTGGGGAAGGAGGGTGGGTCTAGGCAGTGCATAATATAAGCTCAAGTATATACAAAGGAAGTTAAAATAACTGTCATAGAGGCCTAAGAGTCATTGCAAGTCCCAACTTCCCACCTGTGAGATTTTACCTAAGACCTAAACACTGAACTTTGCTTTAACTCTTGACCAAAGTGAATAAGGCTGTCCACAGTATTTCCTCATGCTTTTTAAGAAGAACTTTGCTGATAAGCCCTTGCAGCCAACTGTCTCCCAGCCTGCCTCTTATTTGGGGAAAATTTGCAGGCAGGAGAATTCCCACCTCCTAAAATGACTTTCTGTGAGGCTGCTGCTTCTTGGTGATGTCACTGTGTGAGAATCCAAGGGCAAAGAAGCCACTAGGCAAGCTGGAGCATTTTTTTTTTGGCTCAGAGTTAGGTAATGCATTCTTTTTAGAGCCAGGGAGACTGCTGAGGCAGCAACTTCTCAACAGATGGAAACTAAAAATGTGTGTTGAAGAATGAACCTAAGCAGATCAGCAAGTCCAGTTTCATATGTCCACAGAAGCAAACAACGTCTAAATAGGAACAGCCAACAGTGCCACTATAGTCTATCACTGCATTTTATATCTTTTACTGACAGTTAGAAAAGACAATACAGTATCATATCTAAGCAACTGGCAACTCTCCCAAAAGGAAAAGATGCCTTATTCTAGACAAAATAGTAAATTTAGGAATTGTACATAAGAGATACTGCCTATTTATTGTGAGAAGTCATTCTCTTAAAACAATAGGATTCACAGTGTTCCCTGTGAGCCTTTATCTTGTAAGTCTCTTAAAATTGAGTCTCTAATAAATCCATTAGCTTCACAAGAAGAGTACATCACAACGAATGAATCAAATTCTTGTCAGTAGCCAAGTGACAGGTCTCTTGGTGCCTAGAAGTCAGAAATGCAATCTGTCTTCACCTAGGCAAATCTTTAGACTGCCCTTTGACATACACTGCAGTAATCCAGGGAAATACGCTCTCTAGAATGCCACTGATTGCAGAATGCAATCTGTTCATTCATTCATTTAGTCAGCTAACAAATATGCTTTGTGCATGGTACTTGGTACAGTCCTCATTTCCAAAGGTAGCACTCCAGCAACCAACAGGAGCTTGCAAGAGAAGGGAGTGAGGAATGGAGAAAATTAGGGGAGAAGATAAGGAAGAAATGAGGAAGTAAAGAAGAAAGGACAGGTGAGAAGGAAGAAAGGGAAAAATGTATCTATTGTTGACCAACTGTTGGCCAGGCTTGCTCCCTGAGCATGCTGTTGTTTAGTGGGAATGGAGTGGGTAAAGAGAATGAGGAGATGGGCAACTGGGAAGAAAGAGGAAGCCCTGCTCTCTATCCCTCTCAGTAAGACTCAGGATCAATCCTACTTCTCACACCATCTTGCCTCCAAAGGCCCAAAGTGTTATAATAGAAGAGATGTGGTCCTGGCTCCATAAAATGTAAATCTGAATGAACATTCCAGTAATGTCTGTAAGGGTCTCCTGTAGATTTATTATTTAATTAGTTCTTTCATGCAGTGAGGACCAGTGACTATTTTAGGCTCTGAAAGGCAATGATGAATAAGATCTCTCCTCTAATGGAATTTACATACTAGTCATAAAATGTACAAAGAAATTAATAAAATATCAGATGGTACATTTTTTAGCTGTGCAGATAACTAAAACATGATAATGTGTTTAATACAGTGAGCTGGTTAATTTACACTGGGAATCAAAGTAGATCTAATAATTAAGGTGAACCTACTAGACAGTTGTTCTCAGTGATATTTTTCTTGAAAGTGTGAAGGACAAGAAAGAATCCGTTTGACTGAAATCAGAAATAATTGCATTCTGAGAAAAACAACTAGTGCAAATGCCCTGTTAGTAGGAATGAATCTGACTTATTCAAGGACCTGAAAGAGGACCAGTGTGACTGGAACAGAGTGGGAGAAGGGAAAGGAGTGTGAGATGAATGAAGTCTAGAGGAGGCAGAAGGCATTGCGCAAAGGGTGTTGTGGGAGCAGAGCATAGGTTTGAGTTTTATTATTAGGATAAGAGGAACTCATGGAGTTAAAGGTTTGCAGGATACTGGCATTATATTCGTTTAGCATCACCAGTGCATATTACAGGCAGTCTACATGTTACAGAGGGTTGTCAGCTTTTCTGGGGTCCAAACCACAACCTGAAGGATTTTTCCATGAGAAAATAGTTTCTGAATTCCAAACAAAATGCCACATAGTTTATTTTAAAATCTCTAATCTAGGATGGGATCTTCCTCCTACTGATACAGAAGTTAGGGAGTTAGAAAAACTAATGGCTGAGAATAATGTTTGCATGTCAATCAAAAATTGCATCCTAGCCCGCTGACGTTAATAGAAGGTCTGGAGACATACAAGAAGATCTTGATGACTCACAGTCGCTGTAGCCTACCGAAAATGGCAGCCCCAGTATGGCCATTCAAGGCAAAGAACTTCCCTACCCAACGTGTTGGAGGAGTTAATGGCACATAACCCAGTCTCCAAGAGTTAATGACACATAAGCCAGTTTTCCAGAACTGAACACTCTTGTTTCTGCAGACCCCATAAAAGCTTAGTCTTGGGACCCATAGCTCAGCTATTCCTCTTTGAGCCTGTCTGCCCTCCCATCTGAATGATTCTTGCACTTTCCCTTTGCTTTGTATTAATAAACCTACTCCTGCTTACGTCTTCTCTGTGTCTGTCCTTTAATTCTTTCTCTGACAAGACCAAGAACCTTCTGCCCTGACCTAGTGATCTGGATGCAGTCACCTTAGTTTAATTTTGGGTTTGTCTCAATTCTGCCTTACTTTTATTCCTGATGATAAATTAGGAAAATGGAGAACCACAGACTATTTGAATCTTCTAGGCCTGAGGAAGGATGTGGTTCATTGTTTTTCTCTCTCTTCCAATGTACTTAGAAATTCACCACTAGTGGAATCTGTTTTAGATTGATAATTTGCATTAACTACTGCAATTATCCCAAGTCTAGTTTAACTTGTTTTTTAAACGTTTTGTGACAAGGAGGAAAAAAGTTAATTCACATCATCTTCTCCTTCACAACCTTAATTAAGCCAACTTTCATCTGACTTTTTTCTAGGAACCTTTCTGGCCTAGGCAATAGTAATAAATCATCACCATTTTGAAAATTCCCTTTGTATACCCTGATATGCTTTATATTTTAAGTGATTTGTGAAAATTATTTCATTTTATTTCAAGAGATATATTCCCTCTTCCAGGTTGAGATAGTTCTACTATATGTCATGTACTACATCAAATAATTTGAAACCAGTTGGAACTTAAATAAATATATAAATCCAAAATGGGGTCTTTCAATAAATTAGTGATTATTTGGCACACAAAAATTTTATTTTCCCTTCCAGCAAGTTGCTCAGATGGAAAATAATAATTTATTTTATCATTGTCTGACATTGAGTCTAACTCTACCTTTACTGTAAGTAGAGTTTCTTGGAATGTTTTCAAGACATGAGAGTCACATAATGAAAGCTTATTATATGAAATTCACAGATGCACAAATCCAAAGGCTAAATAACTTGATAAATTAATTTAATAGATTTAAAATAAATACTCTCCATATACAATATTGCCATGACACTTTCAAAAAATTTTATACTATGAAATATATAAGTATTTTTTATATATAAAATACTTTTTGTACCCAAAAGTAGTGAGAATAGTATATGGTAAACTCCCAAATACACACCATCTACCTTCAACGACCATTTTGTTTGAATATTCCTTAATTTATGAAAACATTTCTAACACTTGAAAAAAAAATGGATTAACTAGTATTTATTTTAGAGTTTACTATAAGGTCATTGTCTTTCCTAAAACCCTATGCTTCTTTACATTTTTTTTCCCCTATTTTTAACCAGGTTGAATTTCTTAGACAAAAATATGACATATGTTAATCCTCATATTTTTTCGTAGCATTATACTTCCCAGTATCTCGTGGTAATCCAGTAAGTAGTAAAGATGCAATTTGCTGTCTCCAGATTTCCTTTTGCAGAATCACAGTGATGAGGTTGGCAAATGAACAAAGGACTAACATAATAGTAAAAAAGAAACACTATTTCTTGGTGATACTTGATGATACTTGATGATGTCAGTGACAGAACTCAATCTCAGAATATGAGGATTACACCGCAAGAATGTAATGTTCTTTGTTCTCATGCTAATGAATAATTTTAGTCTTGTTTCCCCCACAGTATAATCTATTCTTGTAAATCTCCATTTATATAGCCATTGTTTTGTTTAGGACTTACTTTACTTTCCCTATGTAGCTCTGCAAATGCCTGTCTGACTCATTCTACTCCAGCACATTTTTCCATACGATCTACCTTCACTATTTCTGAACTCGGTTTTGAACATATGGAATTCCTTCAATGGTTCCACATCAATTTCAGGACAAAGGTCTTTTCTTTAGCATGACTTGGGTAAACATTTCAAATCTATCTCTAACTTACCTTCTGTCACTATCTCCAGCTTACTGCATCAACTGGAATGACTGCGCAAAGCACCCCCTTCAGGTGAAAACTAACTCCATACCATCTATTCTTTACCTCGTTTCTTCATTTGCCTGGAGGCTTCATGGTGTGAAGTACCCGCCCTCTGTTCCCAGAGCTCCTACCAGGTTATGTTTTAACTATCAATTGACAGCCTCATTTCCTAACCCATACCGCAAACTCTCTGAGCCCAGGGATTATGTTTTGCATTTTGCTACCACATTGACATGTTTCCAATGGAAAACATCTCAGCATCTACTAAATAGTCAATAAATGTTTGTTGACAGATGGCTGAGGTAATGAATGAAAAACACACCTTTTTTTCAGTGAAATAATTTTCAAACAAGAATCATCATTTGGAATATCATTTATTATAGCAAAAGTTAAGGAAGCAAATTACCTCTAGTCAAGTTGAAGATTCTAGATCTGTTTCTTAAATAGATCTATTCCAGAATCATAAACTTAAAATGTTATGATTGATTGTTATCAGATTCACATTAGTGTGTCTCAGTGGGATTTTAACAGCATATGTAAGCTAAATATAAGTCCTCTGACCTCTTATCTCACTTGGGCTAATACACTTCATAGCCACAAGCCAGATAGCTCTAGGTTCCTAACAGAGCTCCAAGGAGACATGGATGGGTATGAGGAAGTTGGGTCTATTTTCCCTAAGAAAACAAGCAGAATTTTCCCAGAAACTGATAAGCATAGGTTTCTTGGGGGGTTTTACCGTATTTATTGATTTATTTGTGTCATGCCTGATTCTTATTGTACCATGTGTATTTTCTGCACTATCTCAAGTTGCTTTAGAAACAGATAGAGCATAAGTTTAAAATAAATAAAAGTGCAATTTAATCTATATATAAGAACTACAGAGTTGTCAACACGTGCCATGTAATAATATATTTGTTTCATATTTATTTATCACCTGTAATATTAATGTATGCTTTGCCTCATTTATAAAAGATTTAAAGTTTATTACTTAAAGGTTAAATGGAGAATATGACTAACTGCTTCATTTAGCAGTGATATTAATCCAATAAAGTGAAAAAGAATTGAAAATCTGTGCCCCTTTTAAGAACTGGGGAATAAGCAATTCTCTCAAATATTTAAAAAAATATTTTAACTGTCAAATGCTATAATTCAAGCTACAATCTTTTATTTTTAGAGCTTTATCATTTTCTTTATTAGATACCTTATATAATATCAACAGTTTGTATCTTTCTGTACTAATAAATATTTTAACAAAGCTAAGTAAGAACTTCAGCTTTAAATGACATAGATTTTATTAAAGTGCTCTAGTCATTTTCTAAGAGTAATAGGGCAATATATGATTCAGATTCAGCAAATATTTACTGAAAAGCTACTACATGACAGCACCTGTACCAAGTATTTTCTTATGGTATCTCATTAGATATTTACAACAATGTGATGATAAAGGTATTATTACCATCTCTATTGTACAGATAACAAAGTGAGACTCACAGGAAATTCAAACTGATTACCACTATTGTTTGGATTTGGAATGTTCCCTTGAGGCCTGTGTGTTGAAGTCTTGGTGTCTACACCTGTGGTGCTGTTTGCAGGTGGTAGAACCTTTGGGAAATGGGGATTAGTGGGAAGTCTTTAGGTCATTGGGTGTATGCCCTTCAAGGAGATTGTGGAACCCTGGTCTCTTCTTCTTTCTCAATTTTTTGCATTCAAGTCGTAAGCTGAGCAGTTTTTCTCTATCACATACTTCCCACCATGATGTGCTGCCTCGCACAGGCTCAAAAGCAAAAGGGCCAATCAACCATGGACTGGAACCTCCAAAACTGTGATCTCAGGTATTTGTTATAATTTAAAAAGCTGGCTAACACATTTATAATCACAGAGGTAAAATATAAAATGCCCATAAAACAGTATGACATGTAGTAGACACTCACATAAGACCATGTGAAGATTATAGAAGAAATTGTAGCAATGTTTCTATGTGCCAACAATCACCAAAGATTGCCAGAAAGCCAACAGAAGCCAGAAGAGAGGTACAGAGCATATTCTTCCTGTGTCCCTCAGAGGAAATCAACTCTGCTATCATCTTGATCTTGGAATTCTTGTGTCCAGAGTTGTGAGACAATACATTTTTGTTGTTTAAGCCACTTAGTTTTTGACATTTTGTTATGGAAACTTTAAGAAACTAACATAATTCCTGACCATGATTTTTTCTTCAGGTGTTTTGATGTTGTTGCTGAGATGGGATCTCACTATGTAGCCCAGGCTGGCCTGGGACTTTTAATACCTCCTGCCTCTGCCTCCCAAGTGGTATGATTATAAGTTTATGCTACCATGCCTGGGATATTTCCTCACTTTAAAAAAGTTAAAGCCATCTGGACGGAAGGTATCGGCCAAAAACTTAAGAGAGATACATTTCTTCATTAATTTCACTTGTACTTTTTGTACATCTACACATCCATTACTGTGCTTGTTCCAGAGATATAACCATGACTCACAGTTCTGGCTGCAACCCTCGTGGAGCTGAATGTCCACCAAAGGTTGGAAAATGCTGTCATGGAGAATAAATAGGAGGCAATTTGGGATGAATAAACTGATTATAAACAGTACAGAGTTCAAACTGTTGGTAAGAATACTTTTATGACTGATTTTCCCTGCTTTGTCTTCATTTTCAACTTCCAATCCCTTCTTCCTCCCCCTGTCCACATAATAAGTATACACACACAACCACCACACACACAGAGCGTATGCTTCAGCCATACTCACTTGGCATTTCTGCACTGTGTCTTTATTTCATTCCTTAGCACATTCCATTCTCTTTGCCCTATATTAATTTGACAGGCCCCCAAGTTTTCCAGGTTTCTAAACTCAAGCTCTATCTTCACATTTTTAAGCATTTTCTGACCACATTCTGAGTTAGAAGAGTCTCCTCTGCCTCCACAGTACTGAATGCTCAGTATTTTACTGGACTCTAATTGAGTGTTGACTTGCTTGAGTAGAGAGCTTGTTTATTCTCTCTTTCATGCTCTCTCTCTCTCTGTTTCTCTCTGTCTTTCTCTGACACAATGCTGAAACAAAGTAGATATACAATATATATGTTTGAATCAAATGAATGAGTAATTAATGTAGAAAAATGATGTGGAAAGGTATTCAGCAACCTATACATACATGGTAAAATGAACCTGAAGCTAATTTTTGGCAGTGCCTGTGCTGATTTCCTGGCCATATCTCACACTGTACTATACGACAGTGGCTTCCACCTCTACTCTCCCTATCTTCATTAGCTTGGAAGGTATGACCTCCTGCCAGCCTGGCATGCTATCAAGTACTAAATGTGTGTCTCCCCCTTCACCACTCAGTACGAGTCTTTGGGATGTGACATTTAACTTTTAAGAAGTACCACACACAATCCTAAAGTTGCATGACAGTTTTCAACTGTGTAACTATGCAATTTTAACTATGTCTCAAAACATGTAACAGGGAGCCTCCAAAGAAGTCACAAATCATTGAGTTCCAAAGGCTTCAATTTAGTTTTCCTTTTGAAAACATCTTTTTAATTTTTAGTCAAATTGAATTATATGTATTCATAGTACAATGTGATGTTTTGATTGATGCATGTGCTATGCAACCATGTATCTTCAGTTGTAAGTATATATGAAAAAGTGCTTCTTAAAATAGAATGTGAGAATAAGTGTTACAAATCCTAGTTTTCACTCTGCTTCTGCATTGGATTGTGACTTAGCTTTCATCTCTTGCACATTTAGCTTTTATCCTATTCATGAAATGGAAATTATTCAAGTTTTTCTAGTACAATGCATGTTCATTTTCTACAAAATTGCATATTAAAATAAGAAAGCTCATGGGAAGAATAGAATTGGGACAGCTGGCACAGAGCCCATGGAACTTTTCAGCAGAAGTATTGATAAGAACAATTCACATTTCTATAGAAATGCCAGCACACTTAAAACTCTGTTGATGTCTATGTGTAATTTGTCAGTTTTTGCCATCCTAGCTCCTGGTACCAGTGCTTCCTCTCTGAGGCAGAGATTCTGGACACACTCTCCTAATAGACCATTTGATGAAAAGTAAAAACATAATTCAAAATGAACTTTTTTACTTTTGTCCATTGTTTTGAAACAAGGAAAATGTCTTTGAAGCTTCTTCATCTACAATAACAGTTTCTTTAGGAACCTTAAAACAGTAGAAAGCGTAGCAGTGCATGAGTCCACTAAACTAGTGTCTGTCTCTGCCCTATGATTGTCAAAGTTCTTCCTAATGTCTTTTTCACAGACTGCTAAGGCATTCTCTTTAATAATAACCCAAAAGCTATTTCTAATCACTTCAAAATATTAATTTTTGGGGAAAAAACATGTTTGAACTAATGCATAAGTGACAGATAACATAGACATTATTCTCCTATTTACCAAGAGTACATGAGGTAGTTAAGATCAAAGGAACATACTGTGAAATAGACCAGATTGTAGTTCTAAATCTTTATTTAGTTGATGAACAAAATAGCCAACTGGGGCTTAATGAGCTCATGTCAGAAAAGTATTGAAAGTCTATGGGACAAATCCATTATGTAAGCACTATCCAATATCTCTTTGGAGCCTCACAAATAACAATTGCTGCAATCACTTCCACTTTTATATTTAAAGGAAATGTGTTGTTAGTTGTGGCAAATCCTACTCTGGCTACCTTCCAGAAACATGTGCTAAATATATCAAGGTGAAAACAACAGACTTGCTTGAGTTTTGTTGGTGGAGTCTTTTTGCTCCTTTTTAATAAATACCTTACTGACTAAATGTTTTGGAGTACACAGTTCTGAACTCTGCAGCTAAAATTGTTTCCAAAGTGGTCTATTGTCTAATTTCCCTGTGGAATAGGATGTCTAAGTACCATTAGAAAAGGATTTATGCTTAATCTTGCACAAATATGAATCATCCCATTCTAAGGCTACCAATTTAACTCAAAAACTATTGGAATATAACTAAGAATGATACTAGAGTTCATGGGTAAAAATGAAAAGGAGTATTCCATTACAACAGCAACATTTTTGCTCTTTTATTCTGAAATTATGTTACACTTCTGGAAACTGGATGGTAAATACTATATATAGTATTTTATGTGAAGCTACTGTTTCAGAATAGGTATTAGAATTCTTATTGTGGGTTGGTCCTAGTTAAGCATTACTGTAGTGATGTCTGTGTGCATAATCCATCTCACAGAATAGCAGAGTTGTAGAATTATTTAGGCTGTAAAAATCAATGAGATCATCTGTAGCTTCCTTTCATAGATTACAAAATAGTTGTGTAGAAGAAGTGAATGGTGGGGTGAGATACCACAGTATTCCTGACAATATGTGATTTATTTCCCTTTGAGGGTGAAAAAAAAAGGAAATTATGAGTTGGCAAAATAAAAAGTGATAATGTCTCCTTTTGGTGTATATTAAAGTTTATGAGCAAAGTTCCTAGACATAAAAGAGACTACATGACTGCCTTGTTTCAATTCTATTAAGCTTATAGTCTATTTGTATTTGTTGCTTATTATCTGTAAGATGTTCAGTTAGTGTTTGGAAAATAAGATGATCAAAAGAAGCAAACATAACAATACTTCTTCAAGAACATAAGACTTGTATTCTTAAAGCCAACAACTTACTTTGAGACCTAGTTCTGCAACTTATTAACTTATCACTATTTTTTAAATTAATTTATTGATACATGTTAACCCTTTCACTTTCAGCTTCATTTACCTGCAAAACTAGTCAATATTATATTATTTGCCTTCTAAAGTTTTCTTTGAAGGATTAAATAAGAGATCTTATATGTAGTCACTTAGCATGGTACCAAGTATCCAAGAGTATTTGTATACCCCAGATTAGGGACAGAAACCTTAGCACTAAGAGGCTCATACTTCAATAAGCACATGTGTACTACCTTACAAATGCTGAAAGACAGATATTCTATATAAGAGCACATAGGCAAGTGCCCATGTTTCTGATGGAGAATGAGGAAGAAGCATTAGGTCAAGAAAGAGACTAGCGCATTCCTGAGACTAGTCATAGCATAAAAATGTACTAGAGATAGAAATATTTGGGATACATTCAGCATTGATGTAATGTAACTAAAGTGGTGGAGCAAAGCATCAACTACTTAAACATAATATATCTGGTTTGTTAAAAATTTAAAACTTTTAATATAGTGTCTAAAGAATCATGAGTCTTATTTCATTTATGCTGATTTAGTTCATTCTCTTCACAGATAACGTTTATGTGCCAAGCACTGTGCTAGGTATTGAGTATACAGTGTTGATCAAAAGAAGACAGTCCCTGGTCCTTATGGAACCGACAGTACTGAGGGGAAAAGAGATAAATGATGTACATAGGTGTTGATAAAAATGCAAAGTATATAAAGGAAATGAGGATGTTGCTGTTGTATCCTTGAGAGAAGAACAAAAGGATTTAGATAAAAGATGAAGGAGTATTTCCCTAAGTAAATGCTATTTTAGCTGAGTCCCAAAGAGAAAGAAGGAGCTAGAGCTACATTGAACCAAGGTAGAAAATTGCAATCAGAGATACTAGCAGGAGGGATATATAAATTGATCCCAGAATACAGGTGATGAGAACTTCTGCACAATGCCGGATATATGCTAGATGCTCCACATTTGTTTACCAAATCGGTGACTGAATGAATAAATTTTGAAAGACTGATTGGTTAATAAAGGTATTGAACAGAAAAGTGGCAGGATCGTATCAACACTTTAGAAAAAGCAATTGCACAGCCATCTGGCAAATGAATTGACAAGCAGGAAGGGGGACATCAGCAAGTGACAACCCGTTGGGGTATTTTTTGCACTAGTACAATATTAGAAGTTCTGTGACTATCAAGTGGTGGGGGGAGAAGGGAAGTGCAGAGGTTTAAAGGAGAATGACAACCAGCTTGATGTTCCTAGCAATAAAAGTTTAGTTTGGCCATGTTGGTAGCGGTAGATCTTGTCTGTGCTACTTCAGACCTTGAACTTTATTATGCAGAAAACAGAAAAGTTTGAAGTTTTAAGCAAGAGAGTAACTATTGGAATTTAATTTTAGATAAATCATTCCATTCTAGTGACAGTCTGGAAGATGAATTTAAAAACTGCTCAGGATGAAAAGGAGGTAGAAGGATATTATAGCATTCCCATGAGAAGCAATGAGTAAGTGAGATTAGTAGGAGATAAGCAAAGGTAGGAGGCTATGTAATATTCCAAGTCAGAGAAAAAAATGAGTAAATGAAAGAATCAAGTCCTAAGATAGACACACACACAAAAAACTATCCTCAAACTAATTGGAGAATAGAATATTTATTCAGTGATTAACTATACTTGTGGCAGGGAAGGAGTAGAAGGAATCCAGGGTGATTCACTGGGGTGATTGAGCCCTGAAATGAGCAAAATAAAAAGTAGGAGGAAGAGCAGATCAGGATAGTAGGGAAAGGTAATGAAGGTGAGGGTGAGACGTGAAGTTTGAGGTACATTCAAGTAAAGATGTTCAAAAAGTATTTGGTTATTGAAATTCATATCTCAGACGTGAGGTTATGACAGCAAAGATGGATAGATCGATAATAGATAGATAGATAATAGATAATTGATAGATAATCGACAGATAGATAATAGAGTTATTTAATATGGAAGTTGCTTAAACCATATGAATCATCTAGAAAGTTGTGTCAAATGAGAAGAGCAGTGGATAAGATCAGGAACTAAAGAAGCCATCATTTAAGGGGCAGGAGAGAGAAAAAAAAGCCCGTGTATGAGAGTAAGAAAGAATGAGGAAAGGTGGATGAACTGAGGAGATGATTTTCATGGTAGATAAGATATTTAATATCTTTTATAAGCAATGTTATCAAATGCTACAAAGTGATCAAGTAAGATGAGGGCTGAAAATAATCCATACACATGGGTAAGAATAAGAAGTGGAAACATTGGAGATTATGGTCAGGGTAGGACACTGGAATTGAAGATTTCTAATAGGAATTAGTCTGGATTGGTAACAAGTTTCCAAGTGTGAGTATTACTATGTGTGACTGAAGTGGAGCAGAGGTAATGATCTTTGGAGATGAGGAAATCAAAGATTTGTGAGGTCACCCATCCCATGACCACTGAAATCATCAATTTGTTAGCTGGATATGAGGTTCGGAAAAAGACAGTTTTCAAAACCTTTTATGATTGACAAGTAAGTAGAAGACCAATTGGACAACTTACACCAAAGACAATGAGGTTTTACACTGGGAAGGAGAAGTAATTTAGCTTTGACGTAGCAATTGGATTCAGAATACTGACTCTACTTTTTAATCTTAAAGTTCATGAGATTTCTATGGTATTCATGTCTAGGGATGAACAGAAGAGGAACATAAATAGGAGGTCATAAATAAGAGGTATACAGAAGGATAGGCTGAGATAAGAGAGAAGTCAAATGACTCAAGACATTTTTTCAGATATTGCTTGAAGACTAATTGAAAGCCTATTTCTTGCAAGACATTAAGGATTACTGAAGACAAAAAATTAAAATGTCTATACTATGATGGGAACTTTATCAAAGACCCAATATATGTAAAGTCATAACTTAACAAAGGATAAGAATTAGTCATAAATGGAGTGAAAGAGCAGGCTGTAGGAGGGATGTCCACATAAGGAGAACAGGCTTCCTGAGAAAGCAATGATTGTGTTGATCTCTGCAGCTGCTGCTGCCTGAGGAAAGAATGGGGTAAGAGTATTTGAGAAGGCTGGACGTGATAGCTCATATGTGCAATGGCCCATGTAAGGAGGGGCCAAAGGCGTAGAAAGCATGTATCACAGAGCAGAAAACTTCAGCTAAACGTATCAGGCATAAGAAGGTGCATGGAAGACTTTGGTCTTTATTTAAGGGTATTCTATGTTTCTATTACAAGAATCCTTAACTATCCCTGTAAGGCAGAAGGGGAGAACAAAGCACCTTCCATTTGCTCTGATTGACAGATCAGTTAGCAAGCACAGAGAAGGAATTTATCCTTTGCTCCAATAAAAGCTTCTGTGGTCCTGGTAAACTGACAGTGCCTTTTACAAAAGGAGCATAAGATCCTTCTTGGTGATCTTATATGTGAACAAACCATGTTTGTTAAATCATCCTGTGAGACAATTCTTTAAGTAAAGCCCACCCTCCTCCATCATGCTTCATGTCTTCTTCCCTTCTGTGGGTAAAATAGCCTACGTGGCAATGAGGTGGAGAAAAAATAGAAAATGACAGAGATGTAAGACAACTTTGGTAGATCAGTTTCAGGAAAACTGTGCATAAAAATCAGGTCGCTGTATGTACACAAAGAAGTGGAGGTGGTTAACCACACAGTTATTTCTACAATTGTGAAGGTGAGGGGGAGAAAAAAGGGGAAGAAATGAAAATGAATCTTGAAGGAAAATAAGGTTAAGGGAAATACTTATTTGTATGTTTTGTTTGCTTGTTTGTTTGGAGTTTGAACTCAGAGCTTTGTGCTTGGTAGGCAATGTGCTCCCTACTTGAGTCCTCTAGTCCTTTTTCCTTTATTTTTTCAGATAGAGTCTTGCTTTCTTTCCCCTGGGCTGACCTGGGATCATGATCCTCCTACCCACATCTCCTGTGTAACTAGCTGAGATTAAAGACATGCACCACCACACCTAGATTTTACCTGAGATATGGTCTTGCTAAGCTTCCTGCCGCTCCCACCACCTCCAAGCTGTACGTGAACCTTAATCTTCTTATCTTCAGATTCCAAGCAGTTGGGATTTGTATGGTTTTGCAAAACACATTTTTGAAGAAAAAGTTTAAAAATTCAGTAGTCTGCTTGACTTGAATAGCAAAATGAACCATCACAAAACAATTATCATCAATAACATTGTTACCCTTACTACTCATTCTTTTACTTGTTCTCTTTTCCCAATCCCAGACATCATCAAATTTAATGTAACCCCATATTGTTCCCCACACTTTACTAAATTGCATATTTTTCTTGTATAAATTTAATGCCATTATTATATCCAACCAAATCAATTATAAATTCTTGCATTATCTAAAAAGTATTTTAAAAGTCTTTTATTGCTTCAAAAACACACCCTTGTAACAACTGGCTTGTTGGAGTCAGGATCCAAACATGTTACAATTACAATTAGACACAATCAAATGATTGCAGGTTTGTTTCAATCTAAAACAGTCATATTTGGATTTTGGTTTTTGAACGCCCTGGATTTTTTGATAAAACAAATCAGTTACTCTACTTCCACTATTTTTTAAATAATGGAAATTAGCTCTAAAGTCTTCACGAGTGAATTTTTTTTTTTTTTAGTGATGACGAGAGCTTGAAAATGTCAAAAGAGTGAAGGAAAAAGGTCAAAGAATGAAAGGAAGACAGAACAATTATTTGTGCAAAAGATGAAGAGGTAGAATACAAAAGATAGCTTTTCCCCGAAAGTGAAATTTACTTCTTGTGAAACAAAAGTCAGAGGTAGAGATGAGTAAAAATATTGGTAATTTTTGAAGTGGTGAGAGGAGTAATATTTAAAATACTGATCTGTTTGACATAGGACAGATAGCTGTGAACAACTTGTGCATATAAAAGTGCTGGTTCATGTCAGATATGGATCGTCTCACAGTGATTGAAAGGAAAGTTGATGTCTTAATTTTCTTCTTGAAATAGAAGGTAGGGCTGCTTGATTAAAGGGAAGGATAAAGTCATAGTTGACATTTTTAGAGGTAAATATTTGAATGTAATTGTGGAAGTGAAAGAGAAAGTATGACAGCCAAGGATAAAGTTCCCTCAAAACCAAGGACCCTGCAAGAATAATTCAATTTTAAGCTCTGAAGGTCCTTGGCTGACTGATTATAGAGACATAGCAAGTGGTATTATTAAAACTAGTGATAAACGCATAGGAATCAATAAAATAATTTGATTTGCATAGCTACAGAACTTACTGTTAATTTTCAAATGAATGAATGAGGAAGAAAGTCAAAGCAAAAATGATTAAGATGGCAAGAATATGGGGGTTTATTATAATATTTTTGGTACTTTTCTATGTTTTTGACTATTAAAGAAGTTTTTCAGATAATTGGTGATGAGAGGTAGATTGCTAGAAATGTAAGACTGAACTAAGTCTAGCTTACTCAAAATTATTAGATATACTCATTTTTTTAGCATTTACTCATAATAACAACATAACTAAAGAAAGTTGGAGTTCAAACCCCAGTACCACCAAAAAAATAAAGTTGGTAATTAGAGAAAAAGAAATCATCCAAAGCACCACTATTTATGTATTTCTAATCCCACTTGTTTTTTTTTTAGGGTTTAAACTCAGGGCTTTGTACTTGTGAGCACCTGTGCTCTACTGCTTGAGCCACTTCACCAGCCCTCTATTCCCAATTTTTAAATGTCCATATTGTTACATGCTTTATAAGCATATTGCATTTAACTACCATCCCGTTAAAGTAACTCTGGTATGTGTTTATACATAATGATGAATGAATTGTTTCACTCAGTTTACTTTCTGAACATATAGAAATTCTTTTGATATTTATGAGTCAAAGTTTATGAAAATTACTAAAATCCCTCATAGCAGATTTAAATACCTGCTCCATAGAGCCCATTTGCTCTCTAAGAGGATTTACATTTCTACTAGTGATGTATAAGATTGTTTATGTCACCATAGCCATCTTAACATTAGAAAGCACTTATTAATTGCTAAGGGAGAGCTGATTTTCTATACCACAATTTGTATTTTAATATAATGACTAACATTTACTGACCATCTCTCGAGACATACAGATAAACACTGTACAAACAATCCTAAACTGTAACTCTTGGTATTTTCACACCTTCACAGAGGATTAAAATGTCCAGTAGCTGCCAACAACTGTTAATGGAGGAAGACTCTGCTACATGAAGGTTAAGTGCTGGTGATACAACAGGATTTTACATCCTGAAGGTTAAAAAAATGCCATAAACAAAACATATGAAAAAGATAATTTCAAATAATGGTAGTCAGTTTACCAAAAACAAAATCAAAGATACACAGGAAAGTAATAGACGTAAGGGGAATTATTTTAATTTAATTAGGATAGTAGAGTAAAGTCTTACTTGTTTGGGGTAGCCATTTAAAAATCCCAGAGAAAAGGACTAGCAGGTGTAAAACCCTTCAATACAGTCAAATGGAGAAAAGAGGAGAGCAAAACATTTAAAGGGGAAACTGAAGCCAAGCTATGTCAGAGCTTTCGGGGTAAAGAATTTAAATTTCCTGTCATTTTAGTGGCAAGCCATTGAAGAATTTCACAGAGGGAAGGGTATTTTATTTGCGCTTTAAATCTAAAACACAAATAACTTGGGGTTCCCGTGTGGAAAATTAACTGCAGAGTAAGGGAAGAGACACTTGTTAAAATGTTTGCAACAGTTAACAGAAAATTCATTGATGGTTTGGAGGAAGGTTGCATGAAGAGTATTGGGGAAAGATGGGAATCTGAGTGACAGTTTTGGCACATGCTACTGTTTGAGAGGTGATGTCATTTGCTGATCAAGAGAAAGTTGAAAATAGAGTTTACGGAGACACGCTCAATTGGTTCTTTTGCTCACATTCAAATTTAGATGGCTTCTAGACATCTAGGTGGCAAAGCTGAACAAATAGTTAGGCACCAGATGCTGTAATTCTGGGTAGAGGTCTGAAGTAGAGATAAAAATTTGGAAATCTTGGGCTGGAGATGTAGCTTAGTGGTAGCTGGACAGAATATGTGAAGCTCTAGGCTTGACCCCCAGCATTCCAAAAAGAATGGGTAGGTGTGGGGAGTCTTCAACATGCAAGTAGCATTTAAAGATGAAATTTTTCATTACCTATGTTGAAAATATAATTAAAGGAGAAACAGAGAATAGGTCTGTGGGTAATTCAGGAGCTCCAATAAAGAAAGAGGAGCCAGAAAAGAAGGCTAATAAGAAATAGGCAGTAAACTGGGAAAGAAATTAGTCCTTGAACCCAATGGAAGAACCCTTAAGCCAACAACAAAATAAAAAGAGAAGTGATCACTGTGTCAGATGCATCACAATTCCCAGTGAAATGAAGATGGGAAGGGAGAGTTTGCTTCATTTGTATCTCTGATCTTTGATCTTTGCAGGCTTAAGTAGCACTATTTCCTTGGTCTAGTGCAGACAGAATGTTGTTTGACATGAGCTGAGAGAAGGAAATGAGGAAGTTGGGGCAGAAAGCATGGAAAATTCTCCTGAGATTTGCTGGGAACAAGGACATGTATTTATAGCTCACCTGGATGACCTATATGATGTAACTTTCCCAGGTGTGTACAGAGTGCAAGGCAGGATCCTTCCTTGTACCTTAAATGTTCTGACAAGCTCTTAACCAAATATACTATGTTTTGTTTTGTATCTAAAGAACATTTTCTAATATTTGCTTAATATCGTGTCTTTAATTTTCAGAAAACAATATTGCCATAATAATTTAGACAGTTTCCTGCATGGAGAAGCCCAAGAACTAGATGATTGGGGAGGGGTCCAAAAATTGCTAAAGCATGGCACAGACTGTATCACTGACAAGATCCATGCCTGTCATGAGGAAGAATTAACTGTATTATTGTATACTTTTGAGACCCCATTTCCAGGAAAGCAATTATTTCCCATTTCCCAATGCATACCTTATTGTAGAAAGAGTTTGAGCTAAACGCAATTTCATTGTAAGTCATCTGAAAGCTTGTGTATGACACACCAAGGAAATGATTTCTCTTTAGCTTATATTTAAGTTTAGGCGGTATACGTGATGCAGGAAATGATTGTCACGTAAAGTAGGACTGAGTCAAAATAATAAAATATATTGTCATTTAGGCTTTAGGATGTGGTTCTTAATGTAAAACTTAAAGTAGACTTTAAGACTACATGTGACAATTGATAACAAGAATAGAAAGGACAAAGGGGAGGGAGGAAGTCAGGAAAGAAAGCTAACAATTATTGATCACATACATGCCAACACTATGCTAAGTATTTTTAAATGCATTATCTTTTTTCAGTCCTCTTTTCTATATTTTTCAAGAGAGTAAGAATGAGGCATAGATAAGTTAATTCTCTAAAATAATACAGGTCTAACCAAATTCCAACTACCACAAATACGTATAACATGATCATTGTTTTAGCAAAAGCTTTGTCACTGAACTATGACATATAGCTTTATTTCTTGCTTGCGCTTGTTGTAGAAAAGAAAAAATAGTGGTCTTATCTGTAGAATTCTACTGAACATTTTGCATGTAATTTGACATTCATAGAAGCATGATACACAGGGAAGAATTCTCTGCAACTTGTCTCAAAATGGGTTTGTAATTCATTTACAATCTTTCAGGAACATAGAAACTAAATTTAGCTTTCATACTCTATCAGTGCAAGAGACATACTTAAGCTGCTCTTGCTTAGATTTATAAAAATTCATAACAGATTTCTCCTGGGCACTCCTAGAAGACTGGATGTCTTAGCACTTAATAGGAGGGACTTGATAAATACTCGTGGAAGTTAAGTGCTCTCTGGTTATGTGTGTGTAGCCATTTTAGACTATAAGAAATAACTCAGGCCACATTAAGAATTGGGAGAAAAGAATTCACATAAAAGGACAAAGCAGAAAGCTGTCAAAGAGAACCAGGCAGCTAAGGGAACCAGCTTCTCCCTCTTCTCCTGTGGGCTTCCTGGTTTTGTCTTGAAGGCTCTGTGTACTATGCTCTCTACTAAATATTCTTCTTTGTTGTCTTTAGACTAATTTGTAAAGGAAGTTGCCTGATAATCTTTCCTAGTCATTGTTAGTTCTTTAGGGGCAGAAATCTTTATTCCCAGATACTTACTGGTCCACATTTCAGTAAGTGAGAAATGGTGCTCAGAGAATATGAGAGTTTGCTTTCCAGAACTGGGAACTATGGAGAGACAACTTCAGATGGAAAGACCTAGCAGGATGACCATGACAAATATACTTTGTTCCTCTGACCTCTAACCTCATTATCTGATTTAATCTGCACCAACGATGTAGAGCTTGCCTAACTCTTTGCCCAGGGCCTTTTGAATACATGTCTCATGATTTTTATTTTTGTCCTTGAAGAGCAAAGGAAACCTACAGGAAGTGTTGGTTCAATGTCCTTTAAAAAGAAACTTGATATTTGAAGTCCAGGTATGTCAAAATATCAGGCACTTAAGAAGCTTGGTGGTAGATTGTTTCTCCTCATAGACTCAATGAATTGACACAAATCCAAATTTATATTTACTTTATATAAAAATATTTTTGTCAACTAACAAGACTGTTAAGGACCTATTTTATGAAATGATCATAGAAATTTAATATACTGGTAGCAATAAGGCATATTCCAGCATATAGAGAAAACCTTGACCTCACTAAAAACCAATACATCTCATAACTATAAGTCTAAGATAAGAAACATGCTGGTGGAACACAGGATATGAGGAAAAAGACACATTGCTTCATGAAAAATGAAAATTTATAACAAACTGCATTTAAAGACATCAGGGATGCTAGTGTAGCTTGATAAGGGTTTATTATTTCCAGTTTAGCACTTACACAAATATTCTGTTAAAAATTCTGCCGGTTGTAAAAGATATAAATTTATATATATAATATAAATAATGGGGGTCTGGGTTGTGCTTTCTTTCCTTTTTAAATTTTATAATGGATTTCTATTGAAGTGATTAAAGCTTGCCATATGCATTCCCTTAGCAAGAAGTAATAAAGTGCTGGTCCAAACAGGGACTGCTTAGGAATTAGTGAGAAATATAATTGCACTTTGTCATATAACACAACTCTTATGTGAAAAGATGTTTTGGATGGTGGTAGGAATTGATCTGTATTATTTACCTCAAAAAAATGAGAAAGAAAAAGAAAAGATAATGTTGGAGTCCTAACAGCCAATACTTCCAAATGTGACCTTATATGGAAATGGGGTCATTGTAGATGTAATTATTTAAGATGAGCTCATATCAGAGTTGGCTGGGTCCTGAATCCAATATGAATTGTGTCCTTATGAAAAGGAAAGATCTGGGCACAAATACATAGGGTTAACACCTGTAGAGACTGGAAATGGGTTGCCACAAGTAACTACCAGAGCCTGGAGTCAGAGCTGGAACAGACTCTTCTCTGGCACCTTCAGAGGTCCAGAAAACACCTCAATCTTGGACCTGCAGTCTCCCCAACTGTGAGACAAAATATTATGATTTAAGTCACTCAGTTGGTGGTTCTTTGTTACAGAAGCTCTAATCAATTATTGCAGATGACCAACTCTATTGGTGAGTGGATTTAGGAATTTCCTCTCAGAAAATCCTCAAGAATGGAGGATTCTATAGAATGGTGTGGAGGTGACACTATCTTATGTGTATTTTAGAATAAAACTCATTTTATAACAGCAGAAAATAGTCCCTCTTATGACTAAAAGGAACAGGAACACTGATCTTATTGAGATTGAAGTCTACAAAACCACACAGTCTGGAGTAGCATGTGATTAAAACCAGATGCACAATGAGAGGGAACTCACCATGGGGGAAGGAGGAATCTGGACCTAGTTGCCCACAGTATTGAGACCCACTGGGCCCTGTGCTGTGGAAGCTCCCTAAAGACCATGTGCCTGCTGTGCAGTAGTGGTGGGAAAAGAACTGTGCCTGTAGCATTTTGGAGCACATGCAGCTCCAAGTCAATATAACACTTACAGAGAGGACATGATAGCATTCATCTTCTTCATGAATGTCATAGCCTGTGGGAACTGAGGAGGCATGTGTGAAGGCCAAGTGGCTATTAGGTATAAGCAGGAATCCCTGGCAAGGTTGACTGTACTACTTGAGATGCCAGAGGGTTTCCAGTCCTACTTGTCATGGCAGATCTCCCATTCCCTAGCTGGTAGCAGGACTGACAGAAGGACACAGAATCCGGGACCACGCAGGGATCTATCTATCACCTATTATAAATTTTGACCACATGGAGTATCTCTGATTTCTTGCTTTGTCATCAGGCAATAATTGTGAATTTCACCCACATAATCTTTTTAAATAAAGGTATGTACCTCCTAGTTCTGAAGAAATACTTGGAGAGAAAGAATCTTTCACAGGACATACTTCCTATAATTCTATAAAGTAGAATGGGAGCATCAAAAGTGTGATAATTAATGTAAATTTTTTCAGATTCACATGCAAATTTTTGGATTGGTGTTTAAAATTTAAGTATTAACATAAATTACTCTAAGGACAATGGCATTTAAAACAATACAAATTATAAAGTCATGGCTGTAGTAACAATTTTATAACTATTCTGTAAATTTACCTGAAAGGTAAGCAGATGAATACTAAGCAAAGACACCAAGCGCTTGCTCACTAGAACAATGGACAAGGTTATGAAAATGCATAGGAGTGTCCCAAGAAAGGCATTTTTTAAACTCAACATCAGCTGAAAAAAATAGTGAGTCTAATGGTTCTGACAATTCTATCTCTGTACTAAGCTAGGTGGATCAGATACTCATATGTTCACAAACTCATTTCAGAGATATAATTCCATGGTTAATGGCCCATTTATCTGCTGGACACCATCCATTTTTTGAGATGTCACTGTGGGTATTTCTTGCATTATATCCAGAGGAAACAGGTATTTTACTAGGTTTGCCACATGTCTAAAATTAGTTCTGAAGTGAAGGCACTCATATATTCACTTATTTGGCTATACATTTCCAGAAGCCTAGGAAAAAAAAATCCAATTCCTACATCATTAAATGTATTTCTACATGGTTGAGTCAATGAATTTTAATAACTTCAAATAATATTTACTGATAACTTGTTATGAGTTAGACATAGTATTATGAGTTTAAACTAGTTTATCTTTTTAAATTCATCAAACAACCTGAGCAAGTGCATATCTCTATTATTTCCATTGAATGGATAGGGAAACTGAAGTCCCAGGAAGTTGAGTATCTTCCCTAACATCATGTGGTGAGCAGTAGCAGAGCTGGAGGTACAGCACTGCAGCCTGGTCAACCTCACCTAGACCACTGTCTTACTTTACCCAAGTCAGCCAGATGAGGCTGATGTGATCCTCACATAAGGCTATGGCCTTAATTTTATTTAATTGGAAAGAAGATTGAGAGTACTGTATTCATAAAAGCAACCATTTATTGAGCATTTACTATGAGCCAGATTGCATTGGTGCTCTTTACACATAATTCTATTTACTTCTCACACATGTCCTCTGAAATATATCAACTATCCCCATTTTTTACATGAAAGAACAACATAAATCATTAAGCAACCCATTGAAGATCATGTAGAAAATCTTTCTGTTGGACTCTAAAGGCTACATTTCCGGTCTTCCTGTTTGACTAACTTCCTTGTTTTATTAATAAATTCTCTTTTATTTCTGATACCTTACCTATTAATCTCTGATTGATAACAATGATGCATATGAAATTTCTCTTTCCTCAAAGTTGATATTTATATTTTCATGTCACATTAGATCAAGAAAGGCTGAGACATGACTCTCAGCTAATTTCACCAGATTTAACTGTAAGCAAAATAATTTAAAATGCAATAAAAATAGATTTAATAACCTCCCTTTTGAAAATAGAAGCCAAAGCAAAAATGAAAGGGGGATGAATTCTAGCAGTGCAGAGTTTATATCCAATACCCTGATGCCCGGGAGCAGAGCAATAGTTCTTTAGAGGTTCCACTTGGGGGGACTCGAGAGTAGCTTACTTAGCCAGTAAAAAAAAAAAAAAAACATTAAATATACCCTTCAGTGTATTCTGCAGAAGGCTATGCAATAGGGAAATATTTGGATTTCATTTTCTTGTTGCATAAGGGCTTTCTAGACTTTGAAACAGATGGCAAAAATTCTTGCTCTTTGTCTAGTATTTATACACTCCTATACTTAATTATATTTCCTAGAATGATCAAGACAGACATGGATTTTTTGGAACCTCATTGAAGAATGGAGCATCAATAGGAGAGAGAGAGGAAAGATGGTATCTCAAGTCACTGCTGTTTACAAGCAGCAGCCTGGTGTGGGTTGAACACATTCTTTTTATTTTTAATTCTTTTGTAGACTTACTGATCATAGTTGATTTTTTTAGTGCTTTCTAAGCAGTATGGTATGTCTTTTACATTAATTAACTCATAAGAATCTTTGTTAGCTAGTATTATAATCCTCATTTTAGATAAGGAAAGAGGTTAGTTTAAAGAGCTTAAGTAGTTGGCCCCAGTTCATGCATCTAAGAGATGCAAAGCTAGGCATTAAATGAAGGCAATCTGATTTCAGAACCATTGTGATCAAACATGGCATTTGCCATTCTTCAATCCAGCTCATATCAGTGCCACATCTTGGTTAACACCTTATTCATCTCATTTTCTTTTTTGCAAAATATTCCTGTGGTCAACAGACAGGTAAGAAGTGAATAAGTGAAACAGGGGATAGTATAGAGGATGGTAAAGAAGATGACAGCCTTTTTCATTCATAACCTCTATCCCGACTTCTCTTAATAGTAAGACAAGTTCTTCACAATGGGGTACTCTGCTGCTTGGCAGTCTCAAACCAATATTGAGGGCTTCTCTGCCCATAGGGTTTCATACACATAAAGGAACTTGTGTGATTTTTCTACTTGTGGAACATAAGCCTTTCTGCATCAGAGCTTTCAGAGTTTTCATTTGTTTCATTCTCTGAAACAAAGTGCTAAACATGCTAGGTGAAAAATATTGATGCTGCCTGGGTTACTCAGCTTTGTGTTACAATAACAAAATATCTGAGATAATCAATTTAAAAAGAAGAAAAGTTTACTTTAACTCACAGTTTTGGAGGTTTTAGACCATGGTTAGCTGGCCCCATGGCTTTTGGACCTGTGACAAGACAGTTCCTAATAGCAGGAGCATGTGACAAAGGAAGATGTTAACCTCATGGCATCTGGGAAGTTAGAAGAGACCAACATGACATAATTCTCTGCGTAGGCTGGCCCTCAATGCCCCAGGATCTCCCATTAGACCCCAAATCTTAAAGTTTCCATCACCCTCCAAGATCCCCACCCTGGGGAACAAGCCTGTACCACTTAGGCCTTTGAGGGATACTCTGGATCCAAACTATAGCACGGTATTTTCTTTCTTTTTTTTTTTTTCATTTTTCTTTTATTATTCATATGTGCATACAAGGATTGGTTCATTTCTCCCCCCTGCTCCCATCCCCTCCCTTACCACCCACTCCGCCCCTCCCTCTCCCCCCCAATACCCAGCAGAAACTATTTTGCCCTTATTTCTAATTTTGTTGTAGAGAGAGTACAAGCAATAATAGGAAGGAACAAGGGTTTTTGCTGGTTGAGATAAGGATAGCTATACAGGGCATTGACTCACATTGATTTCCTGTGCGTGGGTGTTACCTTCCAGGTTAATTCTTTTTGATCTAACCTTTTCTCTAGTACCTGTTCCCCTTTTCCTATTGGCCTCAGTTGCTTTAAGGTATCTGCTTTAGTTTCTCTGTGTTAAGGGCAACAAATGCCAGCTAGTTTTTTAGGTGTCTTACCTATCCTCACCCCTCCCTTGTGTGCTCTCGCTTTTATCATGTGCTCATAGTCCAATCCCCTTGTTGTGTTTGCCCTTGATCTAATGTCCGCATATGAGAGAGAACATATGATTTTTGGTTTTTTGAGCCAGGCTAACCTCACTCAGAATGATGTTCTCCAATTCCATCCATTTACCAGCGAATGATAACATTTCGTTCTTCTTCATGGCTGCATAAAATTCCATTGTGTATAGATACCACATTTTCTTAATCCATTCGTCAGTGGTGGGGCATCTTGGCTGTTTCCATAACTTGGCTATTGTGAATAGCACGGTATTTTCTTAAACATACTGAAGAACTATCTATCATTTATGGGGAAGGTAAGAATAAGGAGAGAGAAGAGAAACACAAATTGATTTGTTCTAGATTTTACTAAGTGGGCTAAAGAAATCTCATGAAGTCTTTGGTGGCAGCATATATCCAAGATCATGTGAATACTAATTTTGAAATAGTTTCTGATAGACTTTTTCCTGACGTGGAACTATTTTTTCTTTCTGGGTTTTTGTCTATTGTGGTTCTGGGAAAGGTCCAAGTGAATGTTGCTTTCAGAAAGAAACAGGCAGAAGGGAGAAATGGTCACACAGACCTACCTTTTCTGACCCTGTGAACAGAGTAAGGAAAAGGAGGCAGGCAACAACATCAATTGCCAATGCTCGTCTTCCTCCAGTTCTTTAATCAAATCTGAGTGTTGAGGCAAGGCAAGAACACTGGCACCTCACTCAGAAGAGGTAGACTTCCCTGTGTTATCCTTCCTGCATGATGGGCTTTCCCCATTAACTCTGTTTCCGTTCACCTGACTCCTTTCCCAGGGTCTTGAGAGGCGTGCAAGGAAGTTTGCAACTGGAGATACTGGCAGGGTTAATCATTTCAACTACAGGTACTGCCAGAGACTGCATAAAATGAGCCCCATGTTAGCAGATGCAGATTGGGCCCTGTCCCAGTATAAGCCAGCTATTCCATGGCATAGGCCAACAAGGATTTGGGGTTACCTTGCAGAATCAGGGCGCTCTCCCCACTGGCACTTGCCCATGTGGGCAAGTGTGAGACTGGGAGCTATATTTAAAAAAAAAAAATGCTTAAATCAGATTAAATGGAGATGCCCTTAAGTGACAGAGTTTAGTTTCCAACCACCCTGTCACTACTGGGCAGAGGACTGGAGAGGAGTATGGTCTTAAAGAAATGAAATGAGCTGTAGCAAATAAAAGAGCTGCCACCCTGGGCAACATTCGGTGTTTATATTCAGAGTGGTTGGGGAGACCTGGGATTCAAAGCAAATCACCAAACTCCAATGTAAAACTCAGGAGAATGCTTTAGGGAAGAGTGAGAGAATAAATGAACTTTTAAATTTTTAAATCTAAAATAGCAAAGGGTTGTTATCCCCAACAAAGTGTAAAACCTGAGCTATGTGTTCAGTGTGGCATTCCAGACTAACTCATTAGCCAAATATTCCGTGGTCAGGACACAGAGCTAAATCCAAATCAGAGATAAGTGTGGGAGATTTTTATTCACTTATTCTCTCTTCTTCCATCTGTAATACATACAATTTACCATTCTAAGATCCTAATTATCCTTTTTAACTCTGGGTATCACTTGAGTTTCTTTTTTAACTAAAATGGACTTGATTTCCAAGGAACTTGTAGTAAGTATGTATACTCTTCTTACTCTGTTAGGTTTAATGCAGTCAGTTGACTTTCCCTTGCAGGATTAATCCTCACGGGATTGTCATGAGGATATGTGAGTAAGTCCCAGAAAGCACTTAAAGCAGTGGTTGACCAATAGTAAATGACTTCCAGGTTTTTCCTTAAGGAGATTTCTTCAATTATGAGTAAGTCAATCATGATGAGTTATTATTGATAATGAGTTGATATAGATTGTGAGACATTTGATCATTCTTGCCCACTGCCACACATACAATAAAATAATCCAGAATAGAATTCTGAATTTTATTAGAGAATATATCTGAAAAACAATATTTATTAACTTATGTTATTTGAATGGAAATATACTCTGTATCACAACTATAACAATTTTTATAGATCATATTTCATTTACAACTGTAGAATTCAAAAGTCATTAAGTTACAACATAATTCATATTTAAGATAACTTTGCTACAAATATATAAGAATTTTAAAAGTTTTTCTTTAATATAACATCTTGGAATCATGAACATTTATTTTATCCGATTTATATCACATAAAATCATGACTATTTTACCTGGTTTGCCCTCATTAGCTCAATTTGTTTCATAATATGAATTTGCACTCAGTCATTCTATTTTCTTATGTTTTAAAAATAGCATTTTGCCAAACAGTTCTGAGTGCTGTGAACAGTCAAGGTGTTTATTCTTACCCCATACAACAGATTCCTGCTACAGAAAGGCTACACAGTAAGCAAAGTACCAACCAAACAAAGCACTTCTGGCAAATGTGACATTTGGTCTCGCTCTTCACATTTTATTAGGAAGCACGTCAGGTGAGAGGTGAAGGGTCTAGAAGACCAGATACAAAGAAGCCAGGGTCCAAATCACCAAGGTCGGTTTGTCCTTAGCTACAGAGAAACACCTGAAGGCTCATTGTTCGGACACAGCTCAGGGGATCTTATTTGAAGGAAGCTCTGACTTGTCGACCCTTCAGGGGCTGAGCCGGGCGCCAATTGTCCACCATCAGCTCCTCAGGTTCACCCTCTGCATTGAAGTTAAGTATACGGAATTTCCCCATCTGAAAAACACAATAAAAATTTTAAATTAAAAATTAAAGTTTGCAATAGTATTTACTTACCATGAAATACAATCTAATATTCATAGTACCGTGTATCAATAACTAAAACTCACTCTGATTCCCAGTAGATATATAATTATGTGTAGATTATGTATATATATTTTCATATAAGAAATCAATTCATATATAAAGTATGGAAAACTACTGGGGTCATTTTAAAGGAAATATTCAGTGATCTTGTTTTTTTTCTTGTTTTCACTTAAAATCAAATGTTGAAAGTCTATAAATTAATATCTCTAACAATAACTAATAATAACTGTTCTAGATCCAAATTAAAGTTTTATTTTCTGCCCCAGAGAAGACAAAATACAACATGTGTACAATTAGATAAAGGACTCAGAACCTACACACCCCATAGGCTGAATGATCAGCTGGCATCTCTGCTCAAATATATAGAAGCTCAGGAATGTATTTATCCATGCTTGGATTTCAAACACTTGTAATTGTTGGTTTTTATACCACTGTAAAGCTGTTTGGTTTCCAGTGACACAGGCAGCCTCAGTCTCCCATTTGTTTGAGGTTGTTAGTGAAAAGTGTCATTTTCCCCTCTTAGCAAGACATGATCTAAATGAAGGGTGTTTTGGGAAGTAATATAGAAGCCCATGGACCAGTACTGTTCAACATGATCTCTTTGTGTAGCAATATTGCTTCCATTATCCCCATGAAGCCAACTTTGATGGCAGTCAACCCTTGGAACATATGCACAATTATTGTCACTGCAAGGAAGGTAACTCTGTAAGGACATCCAGGGCTGATTCATAACAAAAGAATGCCAGTAATATGAAAAAGGATCTACTTATAAAGTCCAATTAGATCAAACTTTTTGGCCAACCTAGTATAAGTCGCTTATAGTTCCCTTCTGCCACTTAAATTATTATCTCATATTGGTCAATTTGACTGACTTTTGCATCAGAGATAGTCTGAGAATAGAAAATCAAGGTAGCAAAATGTAGCAGACCCATTTATATTGCTTATCTAACATCCATTCCCTCCATACATTCTCAATAATGGACATCTGTCCTCCCCTCTTAAGCCAATATTTTGTAAATTTTAGGTAAATCTGTGGGTTTTAACTAACTGTGCATATCACTTTCCCTTGCTGCAGACTGGGTTAGAAGTGATCAAGGAGCACAATGCAAGCTAGTGAGATGTGACAGGTTTGTTAATGGCCTTCAGGGAAAGTCTTCTGTCTTCCTAAAGACCCAATGGAAATGTTGCTCCTTCCACCTCTAGAGGTGGTTGTACCTGCATGTGATGCTAAAGTGTTTTTGCGACCACATAAAGAACAAAGTCACCAATGGACAAAACAGAGGGAATCACAAAGAGGAACCAGAGCTCTGGCTTTCTGAGCTGAGCATGGGTCAACTTTCAGATTCCATGTTACATGATATGAAAAATACTCCTACTGGTATTTTGCCAATATATACAATTAACGTTTCTAGTTTAATATTAATTTGTACATTAAAGGGAAAATTCAGAGTACAAGGACTAATGGAATAGGTTCAATGGCCCTTACCGATGTGTATGTTTGTGTGTATGGGTGTGTGCACACACAATAAATCCATTTGTCATAATAGCTATCAGTGGAAGACTTTGGCTCCCAAGCTGGATGGTTCTCAGTGAAGGGAGAAAAAAATTTCATGTTTTAAAATCA
This sequence comes from Castor canadensis, assembly GCF_047511655.1. Taxonomy (NCBI): domain Eukaryota; kingdom Metazoa; phylum Chordata; class Mammalia; order Rodentia; family Castoridae; genus Castor; species Castor canadensis. The sequence goes on along the minus strand of NC_133388.1, from coordinate 148,015,373 downwards.
TAACTCAAGCACCACATCTACAAATGAGAAGTGGCAGTGTAATCTTTCCTTATGCTGTTACTTCAAATGCTTGCTCAAACGCTATGAGTGCAAGGCCACTTTTTCAGGTCACATAGCAATCAGGCATATTTATTTTTTGGTTGACTTTAAAATACTACAAGTAAGTTTCCAGTTATAGATTTCCTCAAAAGAAAGATCTGAATTATCTTTAGTTGTAATTAGTTAAGACTGTAAAGGAGAACACCCGAAGAACCCTTGCTCCCAGACTCAATTCTGCCATGAGGTAGCTGGGTGGACAGCATTTCAATTTTCCTATCCCTCACTCTGTTTATTAACACAATTCCAGACAGTGAAATGAGAAAGATGGACAACACAATCTCTTGCACACTGCAGATCTAAACTTCTATGAGTCTAAACATGTAGGGTTTTGTCACACACTACTAAACCATTGACATCTTCAAACTTCTGGCTGCTGTCTCCAATTATCAAGATCCAAACTCTTTTGAATCCTAAATACCCATTTTCCAAATCTCAACTGTGTTAAGAGACAGTACAGGAAATTTAATTTGTCTCATGGATACTCATCAGTAACTTAGAAGCTGCATTAATCACTTGAAATCATAAATTCTATGGGAAATGTAAGAGTACCTGGTCTGAGTCTCTAATGCAAGCTGAAGTGAGTTTTTGGTTTTTTTTTTTTCTGGTGGTACTGAGGTTTGAACTTGGGGCTTTACTCTTGCTAAGCAGGTGCTATTCCACTTCAGCCAAGACTCTAGTCCTTTTTTGCTTTAGCTATTTTTCAGATAGAGTATCATGTTTTTACCCAAGCTGGCCTCAGAACTCAATCCTCCTACCTATGCCTCCTAAAAAGCTAGGATTACAGGTGTATACCACTATACCTAACATCTGGAATGAGTCTTGATAGATACTTTTTCTCCAAGACATGACTGTCACCTTTGTCAGGATTCAGAAAAGCATTCTTATACACATAAAACTGCAGTAAACTGCCATCAGTGAGCAAGCCATAGGCTAGGGATTATCAGTGACATTTATGTAAGTGAAATCTCATTTTTCTTGGTCTCTTTTTCCTCATAAGTGACAGAAAAGCTTATATTAACTGACAGACCTTTCTCATTTAATCCTTACAATGACCATCCAAATTTCCAGACTAAAGAAACTACCTAAAGGCACGGTTAATAGCAAATATTTACCAAATGTTGCTTATGTGCTAAGCACTGTTGTAATCACCGATTGCAGTGGCTAGAAGCAGTGGGAGAAAGATTAAATCCCAGGTCTGTCTAACTCCAAAGTCCACCTCAAAATGCCCCACATCTCTTAGCAGAGCTCCCCTTAGAAATCTGACCTGCTCACTGCTGATGGTGATGGGTTCCTTGAGCACAATCCAGGTCACACTTTCAAGAAGAGGAGGAGTGGTCAGAGAGCCTGGATAGGTCCAATAGTCCAAGCATTCAGGAAGGAGGCAACAAGGTTCAAAGTTAGTGAAGTCAGCGCTCTTCCCCTGCCAGGCAAACACACAGGGGGAAACTGTTACATGACCGAGCAGGACTGCACATAAGTAGGTCTATTCCTCTCTCCTAGCTGGAAACCTTGTCTAAACAGAGGTTCTAGACTTACTGGCAAATAAAAATGAAAAGAAATTAACAGAAGATACTTGACTTGGAAATATAGATTAGCAGGTATGAGTATGAGTAAGAAAAACCTGACTATTATTTTCATATGTGCATTTTTCATCTTATCTTCTAAAATAATCCCTTATGTTTTTCATTAAGTCATTAACTGATCATATTCAGTATTTACGGTGGGACTGCTACTGCTAAAATGATTTGGAAAAAACCAAAACAAAACTGGAGGTTGTAGCAACAGAACTACTCTTGAAAATGAAGTGACAGTCTTGCGGCGTATCTGACAACCAGATCAGAACTAAAGCACTGCATTCAGTTCTGACACCATGCTTTGAAATCAACAGATGAAACAGGAAAGCTTTTACAGGAGGAGGCTGTTGAAAAGAGATAGAGCTACGTCACATGAGAATAATGACAGGTAACCAGAAAAAATTAGCCTGGGGGTGAGTGAAAGACCACGAGAGACAGTAGGGTCAAGTGAAAGAAGGATCAAGTTCATATGACTCCAGGGGGTCAGGGTAGGAATAAAGGATGCAATTCAGAAGATGGTTCTGCATCAATCTGAGGGTGAGCTTTACATAGCCAGGGCTGCCATGGTGATAAGTTCACCATCACTGAAGCTGACTGTAGCATGTCAGCTCGATGACCTCAACACAGCTGTGCTACACAGAGGATTTCAACTCCGTATGGATGAATTCAAAGAAGTCACAGAAAAGAACTCTCCATGAAGCGGAGCCTTGTTCATCTTGTTTGTTGTATGTCTTGGATTATCAACGCAACTGGCACAGAGTAAGCACTCAACAAATATTTGCTGTGTGGATGACTGAATGATTTTTCAGCCTCCTCGCAATCATAAGATTCTCCTATTCTTAGGTATGAAGGCAAGATTAAATAACTACAAGTCTTAGAATCATAGTAGAATTAGTATCAACTTGAGCAGAATGAAATGTTAATTAAATATATAAGCAAGAGCTTACTATGAACACTTTATGACACTACTTGTCAATAAAACTGTACCTTTTGATCAATTTCTTTTTTGTTTTTTTTGTTTGATTTGATTTTGTCTTTTGGCAATGGAGTTTGAACTCAGGGTCTTGCTCTTGCTAGGCAGGTGTTGAACCACTTGAGCCATGTCCCCAACCCTTTTTGGATTAGTTATTTTTTTGCTCAGGGCTGACCATAGGCCTCCATCCTTCTACCTATACCTCTGACATAGCTGGGATATATGTATGAATCACCCTACCCAACCTTATTGTGACAGCGTCTCCCTAACTTTTTGCCCTGGCTGGCCTCCAACTGTGATGATCCTCCAGAGTAGTTAGGATTATAGACAGGCATTATCCACTGCAACCAGTTTGATCAAGCAGAATTCCTAAGAATCAATGGAGTATTGAAAACAGGTACCCTTATGAAGTGTCAGGAAATTAAATTTTACCTTTGTTTTAATGGAACCCAGTGCATCGAGGACTTTCTGAAGCCCCTGTGAAGCATTGCCAATCTACAAAAAACACAAGAAACAAAATAATATAATCCAATTAGTAGTATAGCAGTTTTTATTTGGGCAACACCATCATAAAATTTCCCCCAAAAGTAAGGCAAAGTCTACTTTCTAATACCATACATCATTATCTTGGAGACAGTGACACCATAGACTTCCCTCCTGTCACAAATCTTCAACTGCCTCTGCTCCTGCCTCTATTGTTCTCCTGGCACTACCATCTTAAATGTCCCCAGTGACCTCCAATTGCGCAGGTTCTTTCCTTACCTAACCTCCTTGTGACATTTTACACTACTGTCTTCTCTTTTATCTAAGGCTGCTCTCCTCCTTCAGTCCTCCAGTGCCCTCTGACCTTCCTGATATCCTAGACTCTTGTGCTCCTTTTTAGGCATTAGTCGGCATCTTCCTACTACCTTCAAGGCCATCCATTTTGCAGCTTCTCAGGACTGTATACAGAGCAGTTTTATCCCTTCCCTCTTTCGACTGTCTCTGGATGACTTCACAGATCCCTGTGCTCCTACTCTGATAAATGATGTCAGGGCTTTCAATCTCTAGACCAGACTGCTCTATTCTCCCCCTTGCAGCTGGCTAGAGGGCAGCTCCATGTGTATGTACGGTCCCACTGTTGCCTGAAATTCTGCAACATGGAACCACTGACCTTGACCTCTCCAGAACTTGATCTTATTTTAGCATTGTCTATCATAAAATGACACTTTAGTGACTATAGCTGAAGGTTAAATTAGAACAAGACAACACCTACTAGACACCTGCAATTTACCTCTTTCTGCTCTTCATACTTACATGGAAATAGTATGCAACCAATGCCAAAGGCATTTCTTCACCTCTTTTGCAGAATATACTGTCTGTGATTAATGTTCTGTATGCTCCACCTTTCTTGAACACAGGAAAAAAGGAAGTAAGCCATCAACTAACCTTCAAAAAGATACCCAAAACAGCCAGTCCATCAGGTTGTTGTGCAGCTTTTCCAAAATCCCCGTATTTGGTGTTCCAGTGAACCAAGTGAAGCTAAAGTCATGGGAGACAAGCCACAATGAATGAGTTACAGTGGAAAAGCCAACAGACTTTATCCAATGATCTTTTTTTCATAGATAAAGGTTACTAAGAAAGTGGAAATGTGTATAATTTTAAATAAGAACTCTTCCTTCATTTTCACTCTAATTGTCCACTATTTGGTATAATAGCAAGTGATTTCTATTTCAATTCTAGATGGCGTGGAGAGAAGGGATTAAGTCTACTTCTAGAATGATAATAAAATAGGTTCCTCCCCTTTGAATTTATGTTTTGCAAATGTTGTCCTTGAAGACACTGAGAAAGTTTTGCGGCCTTAACTGTAAGATTATTATTATCATGATGATGGTGACGATTACATTTTGAAGCCTTAATTTTATTATCATGGTTAGGTTATAAGAAGCAAATGTGAAAAGTTCCATTATAAAAGAAGTGGTTCAGTTGGTATGGGTTGAATTTACAAAATTAAGCTTTTGAAATTAAATAGCAACTTACAAACATTTTTCCCTGAAAAGAAAAACAGCGAATCTTACCTCTGCAGCGAACTTTGCTTTATCCACAGTATGTTCAGAACCTTGTCCGTCATTCGAGCCCCAGTGAAAATGAAACTGAACCAGTCTGTAAGTGCCCTCCAGGGGTCCTCCTTTCAGCACTAAAATAGCAATGTTCACTTGTAATATGTCTGTGTGTCTGCATATCACATACATGCATGTACACACCCACACACCCACGAACACACCTCACTCCTGCTAAATGTGACGTTCCTTAATCTTGTTTCATATGGCTGACTAAATAAATGTAAGTCACCCATATTTTTACTCCAAGAAAATTATTATTTTTTTTTTTCATTTTTCTTTTATTATTCATATGTGCATACAAGGCTTGGTTTATTTCTCCCCCCTGCCCCCACCCCCTCCCTTACCACCCACTCCACCCCCTCCCGCTCCCCCCCTCAATACCCAGCAGAAACTATTTTGCCCTTATCTCTAATTTTGTTGTAGAGAGAGTATAAGCAATAATAGGAAGGAACAAGGGGTTTTGCTGGTTGAGATAAGGATAGCTATACAGGGCATTGACTCACATTGATTTCCTGTGCGTGGGTGTTACCTTCTAGGTTAATTCTTTTTAATCTAACCTTTTCTCTAGTTCCTGGTCCCCTTTTCCTATTGGCCTCAGTTGCTTTTGAGGTATCTGCTTTAAATTAAATGCAGACTCTGGTTTAATCTACAGTGCTGCACAAAATCATTTGAACTATTCCTTGCATTTTGTTATCTGAAGGAGGGATGATTTTTCCATCCTTGTTTCCTGAGCACACTGGTAACTCTCTTGTGGGTTCATTTTGGAGTCATGGTTAAGGACTAGAGAGAGGAAATTTTATGTGGAATCAGTACTTCCTCTGTGAATCACTTGGGACTATCCCATGAAACTACTTATTTGCACACTTGGGAACATGGGACCTGTCTTCTACCAAGGTCCAATGACTGCCTTTTGGCCTGCTTAGTGACCACTGGGAACCAATTCTGACAAACCAGATTTGTGAACATGGCCTTATGGAATCTAATTGTCCTACACTAACTGTTCCCCTTAACATTTTTATTGAACCTCTTTGATCTCAATTTCTTCGTCTGCAAAGTAGATATATTCAATTATTTATTTCTTCACTAATAATTTGCATATGAAGCGTAATGTATTCTATTATCACTAAGAACTCAAAAGTCCTACCATAATAACTAACTCCAGATTCTACTATCCTGATATTAATTTAACTTTATTCAGTAAAATCAATACTAGAAAGCACATTCTTAGACTATATCCATCTGCAGATAATTAGTAAGTGTGTCTTGAAAGAGGATTACAAAGTGGAAAATCACCACAAAACCCTTTTAACCTAACTTATATGTATTAGAGGGACTTGATTTATTTAAAACCTTTGAAAGTAGTTTAGTTTTACTATTTTATTTCTGTAGCACTAAAATTAAAACATTTGTTGATTTAAGTGTGTTTTATTAGGCCTGGTTTGCCATTCTATAAAACAATAGGCTGAAACCTCCTCTAGCTTTGCAAGACAAAGGGACAAGGTGTGTACAATAATTTTATTCGCTCAACTTCACTTAAATATGTTTGGATGGTAGCAACACCCATGCATCTACCGAAGGAAAAGAGAAACCAGCTGGCATATTTAGGCAGTGTGGCCTTCCTATGGCTCCTGAAACAACCTCTGACTGCTAGCTCTGCCATTAGAAAGTAGGAAGAATGAACACAGAAAGAATGAATCACAAATGGTGTTGTATTACAGATCTAAGAAACATGAATTTGGATGTACTCTGGTAAAGTCACACTCCTTGAAACACAAAAGGAACTTACTGCAAAAGTTTATTTTTATCTGATAGTTCTATAAGGAAAGGATTAGTCTTAACCCCCAACACTGGGCTTTTTCAGAAATGAAAGAATTCCCTCTTTTGCATAAAAACATAGTCTTAAAGTGAATTACATGTTTATGAAATAAATTGATACTGAGAAAAATCCTTGATAAAAACTCTTGAAAGCTAACAAGCAATTGGCTGATCATGAAAAGCAAATGTCATTTGTAACATCATTAGTACTACCAAGTGGCAAAACTAATTAAATACAACTATATTAAGCATCTAAAATAACCAATCTTTCTTAATATATGTCCTCTCCCCATATGAAGAGAATCATGTCAGGATCTTAGATTTTAAAGAGAATAAAGCTTACTGTTATTTCTGATTATTTCCCCCCTTGCAGACCCTAAAATAGTATAACTAATTTACTTATTTCACAGAGAGTATATAAACTTTTACTTAAAAAAGCTTCATGAATACTAAGAAAAAAGCACTCTGAGTTCAACTATTAAAGACATTCAATGTGACTATCGTCAGTAGATACCTGTTCTAGCCCATTAAAACTTGTTGCTATGAGATTAAAAACCCATTGTAATTAGGAAAAGCTATTAAATCTTTAAAGTTAAATTGTTACAGAAAACAAAAGTTCTGGCCTTCCTTAATGAAGTGGAGTTTGGTCAATGAAGTATCTTAAAACATTGTTATAGGCCAGGCATGGTGAAGCATTCCTGTAATCCCAGCAGTAGGGAAGCTGAGACAGGAGGAACATAAATTTGAGACCAGTGTGGGCTACATAATGAGATGCTGTCTTAAAACAGAACTGAACAAAAACAAAACACATATATTGTTACAATAGTAAATTGCAATAAATTATAAGTGTAGCATGTATCTTTTTAGTTGAGAGAAATGACAACATTTTGGTGAAAGATAGAAGTTTATGCTACGTTCAGAATCTACTTATTTATTTTGGTTGCTACAGACCATTTTCTAAACTGACTCTATTTTTCTAATTCAAAATGAAATGAAATCTATTTTTCTAATACAAAAGTAATTTTTACAAATAGCAGAAATTTCTCTGTAAAGTCACCTATATTAAGTGAAGCTCAACAGAGTTTTTATTGTATCACAGAGACAGGTCCCATGAGGGATAGCAACATATTCAGGGGACTTTCTACTCTAACATTTTCACAACTTCCAAGTTTCAACTTAAATTTGGTACTCAGCACTAAGAGATCCAGCCAATTTTAATTTTCATGATCTGTCATTGGTTAAAAACCCTATCCATATAAAACACAAGCCCATAAGCACTGAGTGTAGCATTCTAGAGTAATCTGTCTTCCTATATTGATTTCTTAGATAATTATTAAACTGCTTGGTTTTTTATAAAACAGGAAGGTCAGTAATACTGAAATAAATCAGACAACCCATATAAAATAAAAACTGAAAATTTAGCACTTTTTCCTAATCACTATTACTACATAAGATGTATTTGAATTAGCAATCTAATGACTTTCAGTGTATGTCAGTAATCTCTCTTAAATCTAAAATATAAGTAAATATCTGCCAGTTATCATTAAATTGAAAAATTAACATTTAAGTAATTTCCTTTCAGTGAATCAATCAATGAATCTTTCCACAGAAAACATTCTTTTCCACAAATATCCTGAAAATTTTAAAATCATGCATTACTTTCTCCACTACTAATTAAATCATGCATGTTTTGCTTGTTCTTAGTAGCTAACAATCCCAGGACCACAAGTGAATATCAACAAATCTGGGTGGGAGGGATGTCCCTATTCCATTTCTTCTACACAATGAGATATTTAGCTGTCACTTTTACTGAGTAAATGAGGTCAAAATTCAAGAGAAGTCTTAGCTTGAGCTACACAGCGATTAGACAGAAGTAAGACTGAAACTTTTTTGATGTGAACGTCATTATCCAGGGTGCCTAGAAGCTTGTCAGCATTCTAGGTTATGAGGATTCTGCTGACACCACTCACTGTGTGCATGACAAGTTCTTTCATTTGCGGTTATGCTTCCCTTTAAGTTTTGATTGCTTGTGGAAGGAAAATTTTACAGCTTTAAAATTAAATCCCTGCAAACCAAACAGGACGCATGTACAAAGATCCATTATGTCGTACAGACAATGGTCTGCTTGAAGGCCCAGGTGAGCTTCCTTACACTCTGCTTCCTTTTCTTTTTTCTTCAACTAACACAAACAAAAACTATTTCAATTTCAAACACACAGAAATGTGATGAGAGTTGTAAAAGAGCTGCCCAATAATTCTGGCATCAGCTTTCAATATTTGCCCTTAACTTTGTAATATAGCAGGGGAGTTTTAAACTTAACTTAACTAACAGAAGTTAATAAGTTAGCAGGAGTTAATAATTTGACTACTATTCTTTTCTCCCAGATAAAGCTGGCAATAACACATCTCAAGCAGGGAGTTTTTTTTTTTTTTTTAATATTTTTTTTAAAGTCTAAAAGGATTAGCATTTTTTCATTAATTTAAGGTGATTTATTTTAAAGGAACTTAAAAAACTAATGAAAACTTGAACCCCTGCTTCCAATGAAAGCCTATTAATACCTCATTTAAAAAGAATTATCTGCAGCTTAACCATAGCAATAACTACCTGCTTAGTTCCTGACACCCAAGCATTTAGGACATATTAGAAGACCTGAATTCATAAGAAGTTCTAGAAGGATGAAATCTCCTGGTGGGGGGAGTGGAGAGTAAATAAACTGAAGAATTTAAATGCAGAAAATAAGAAGTAAAGTATATCTAAAAATGTTAACACCATAAAAATAGCTCCTAACAAAAAAAGTAGCTAAATAGCTTTCTAAACATTAAGGGACCAAAATGAATGAATTATTTTTAGACTTAAGTACAGAGAAAAACATCAGTTTTAAAACATGGTTTGTACAAACTAAACATTAAATGTGATAATCATTCAAAGATTCTCATACAAATTCTACTTTTAAGGGACTGCCATTCCATCTCTCCAGCAAACTGTGAAGGAGAAGCCTTAGCAGGTTATTTAAACTCTTGAGCTTTCTGTTTCTTCATGTTTATTTAAGTGGGTTGACTACAGTGTCTACCATTTGTTCTAGGCTTTGAGATCTAGGATTACACCCCCCAAAAGAAAAAGTCTAAAGGGTGTTTTATCATGTGTTATGATTATTTTTTAATTTACTCTGAAGATGGGGTTTCCTTTTAGATCAACATTTTAATATATTCTGTATCCTTATTTAACCCAAATAACTGAAAGAGATACTGGCAAAATTACAAATGAGTCTTTCATACGCAAGACAGGACAAGTCTTTCTAATACTCACTGCTGAACCTTTTTTTTTTTTTTTTTTTAACTATACCTTCTTGTCTTTCTAGAGCTTTTACTGTGGGGTCTCATGTTTCCTCTTTCCCTTTGCATGGAGTCTCTTCCAAGACATCAAAATTTGGCAAATCTCCAGGTAAGCCTTATTCCCCAGTAGAAACTCTTTTCTGACTTACCATACCCAGTTAAGATTCCTTAGCAACTTTGTGTTTCCACAGCTCTGTGGAATACTTCTGTTTAGCAATATTCAGAGTCACTGTCATTGTCTACTATAGCTATGTCCTATTTTGTGTATCCTCAGCCTGGGCTGGGCTCTGGGAATACATCCTGCCATCACAACACTTAAATTATTTAAATACTGTTAGTAAGGATTTTTTTTTTATAAGAACTAAGGAGATAATACAAGTGCCTCTAAAGACATGGGTTAGAATTTCTAACCTAAACTACTTAATTTCTTTCTGTCTCACGGTCTAAGCCTGGCCATCATTCACCAGAAGAAACAGTTGGAAAACTGGTTAGCTCATGTAGAAATCAATCCATCAACAGTTAATATATTCAAGGTAAAACACATTATTATGTATAGCTTCATAAATAAAATAAGTGCATAGATAAACAGCAAGTTTTAGGATATATATAAAAAAAATTTAAATGCAAGGGATGGGAACTAATCTTAAAGAGATAACCTTCTGGGTGCCAGTGGCTCACGCCTGTAATCCTAGCTACTCAGGAGGCAGAGATCAGGATGATCACGGTTCGAAGCCAGCCCTGGCAAATAGTTTGTGAGACCCTATGTCAAAAAAGCCCATCACAAAAAAACCCCACCTTGACAGAGTGGCTCAAAGTGAAGGCCATGAGTTTGAGCTCCCCTCCCTCAAAAAGAGACAATCTTAATGAGATAAAAGTGTCTTCGGAGATCTTATCACAAATGCAACACTACAGGCTTTGCCTAATAAAGGCAGCCAAATGGGGCACAGGCATGGCAACAGCAATGACTGCTCACTTGAGGAACTGCTATGCACTCGGCACTGGGCTAGGGGCTTCATATATGTTGTTCCATCTATCCTTCCTCTGTGGCGGTCATTAATTTTACAGTTTAAAAAAACCCCAAAACTGAGATAGGTTAAATTACTACCATTCCTGAAGTCACAGAGCTAGTTAGTGACAAAGCTAGAACTCAAATCCAGGTCTATCTGTCCCCAGTTGATGCTCTAGCCACTGGACTGTTGGCTGAAATCCACTTTCCAGTAATGTACATTACTGGAACAATTCATTTCACAGTCACCTGTGTAAAGAATATCGGGAATTTCCTCATCTGATTCCATCTGTTTTCTCATTGCTCAAAAAAACACCGTAAGCACCCCATTTCTATGTAACATCTAATGAGGTACATAATTTGCTAGACATTATACCATTGACAATAACAATTTCATTGTGGCTCTTTAAAAAAAAGTGACAGCTAAAAACTAAAGTAGCTCCCTTCTTTTGTCTTTTGAATCATTAAACATGAGAGGTGCACCAAGGCACAGATAAACTGAAAACATTTCTCAGAGGATCTCCAAGTTGTCGCTCATTAAATTGTCTTCCAGAATCACTGTTTCAGAAAACCATGTGTCCAAACTTTTTTTTAAAAGAGGAGAAAGGGGGAAACTTTTTTTCAAAACTGAACTGAATATATTACATAGCTGTTGAAAAAGACTAGTCAGCCTGACGATGATGGTCTTAATTACATAGTAGCACCACGAGTCATTATTCCAAAACTTTGGCAGCATTATTGAAGGTTTTCTCTATCATTTCTCATTTTCCTCCAACACTCCCCCCACTCCCAAACCAGTCCCAAACATGTGTTTGCAGCACCATTTCATTCAATGACCTTCAGAAGAAAGTACTCAGGAAAATAGGGCACTGGCGATTAAATCAACCATGAGCAACGAGGCAGCCACTGTGTCTAAAGAGGACTGTTCTCCTGTTTCTGAATAAAATAGAAGCAGCATTCAGTGAGCATCCTGTAAACAGCTCTACTACAAATAAATTAGGGGAACTGAATTTGTCAGAAGTGGGCTAGGCATGTCCCCCAACTCTAAAACATCTTCCTTTGTGGAATGAATTTCTGGTAGATACCAAGATACACCGCTACCTTTACCACATTAATCTAATACTGAGAACTATTCATAAATCCTATGTTTTGACCAGAACTTCAATGTTTTAAGTTGTCAGATTTTTATCACTTTGCTCACTGCAACCTTGAAGATATCACACACTAAGATATGTATTTTTAATGCACAGGCATCAATTCTGAAAGACAAATATTTTAGAAAGAATTTTAAAAGTTCAGTTTTGGTAAATTTCATCACTGCTGATCTGTATGGCCAGGGGACTTTGACTTTTGTGATTTTTTTCACAGAAATATCTTCCTTATTCAATGTCCTATACAGAAGCCAGGAATTTTCCAGGGGACAAACAGCCCCAGGACACATCAAAGTAATTAGCCTACTTCCCTGAGTCTGGGACCTAACGAAGAGAGAGGAGTGACACATTGCATCAAGGGTTTCTTACCACTGGAGAAACAGCTACTGGCTAAAAGGCACAAGTTCTTTTTTCAACACTGACCTGCTTTGTCCTTGGAGTCATCAAACTCCACGTTGAAAGAGTGACCATTGTTAAGGATCTTCCGAGAAACCGCCTGATCATAGGAAGTAGTCAGAGGCTTCAGGGCAGGGTCATGCTTGGCCGTTTTGGTGTCAATGTCAATAGGGGACTGCCGCTCTCCATTGGCAATGGGGAAGTCCTTATGCCAGTGTTCAGGTCCTGAAGGCAATAAGATATTTGGGAATCTTTCAATGTGGGGAAGGGTACACACTGATCCCTGGAAAAAGGCAATGATTCTGAGGCCAATCTGCTCAGTTTCAGTTTTGACTGCACTACTGAATAGTAGTGTAACCACAATGTGTGCCTCAGTTTCCTCATTTGTAATATGAAATAATAGTATTACAAGTCTACCTCATAATGTTACTGTAAAAATTACAATGTATGGAAACCTCTTAGAACAAGTAGTGTCATGCAAATATTAGCTATTTTATGGTATTTTTACTTAAATACAGCAACTGAAATAGGGAGGAAACTATGGCCAGGGCTTGTGGTTAGAATTTGGGTTATCAAGTTCACTTAAGGCATTCATACAAGTCAGATTCCTCCCTCGTGTCCTCGAGCTGGACGAAAGGGCACAGGCACCCCTCCTTTAATGGTCAGGACTCCCAATACTTGGGAAGCCCCACGCCTTCCAAAAAGGTGCATGATATATCGGTGCATCTTTCCGTTTCCTCCTCTGGCTCCAGAAACCTGGATCTGGGGTCACGATAACGCCCAGTTCTTAGTGACTGACCCTCTAACATTACTAGTCCAGAAGTGAAGGGAAAACTCGGAATGTATCCAAACCAGTTCGAGAAGATGACTCGGGATAGTTCGTGCTTGGAATCTTAGCCACAGGTGGCGCAGAAACTGATGGGATGCATGTGGGGGAGAGGATCCCTTAATTTTTCTGCGACCAACAACTGAAAATTTCCGTTACAACACTTTCGCGTGTCCTCCTAGGTTAGATCGGGTTAGGGTGGCTGAGGCTCCGGACTTAGGAGGGACTGTCCGCGATCCTGTGGACCCAGCTGCTTGTGCCCCTCCCCGGGTCTTGCGCGCTCCCGGGCGGAGCATAGATTCTTCGACAGTGCCCTGGAACTGGGCGACCGGGGCATCCCCGGCGCAGGGGACGCGCTCGCGGCGGGCGCTCGGGGCGCAGCTGAACCGCGGTAAACCGCAGGTGCCGGTGCTGCGGGGCCCGGGCCGGCATCGGGGATCGGGGATCGGGGCCCTGGCCCTGTTACGCCGCGTCCTCCGCACTCACCGTTGTCCTTGCCGTATCCCCAGTGATGGGACATGGTCGCGCCGGCGGTCGGGCAGGGAAGGGGTTGGCGACTGACTAGCGGCGGCTGCTGGGGCGCCTCTGCACCGTGTGTCCACGGGTCTTACGGTCCCCGGTTTTTATAGGCTCCCGCCAAGTTCGTGATCGTGATCGGGGGCGGCCCAGGGGAGGGGATCCCGGGTGGACCTGGGTGACGAGGGGAGGAGGTGACGGGCGGAGGTGATCTCCCGGTGTTGGGCTGGCGAGGCGCCGGGTGGGGCGGGGAAAACTCCCTGTCGGCGGGCGCTCTCGGGGCTGGGGAGCTCCTCTCCTCTCTCGCCGCCGGCTTCCCTTGGCTGGCGGCTTCGGGGCGGCTGCGGGGCTCCGAGGCTGTCCGCGCGGTGACGGTGGCGGCTGCTGTTCCGGGGTTTCTGGGTCGATTTGGGGCCGCGGAGTGTCTAGGCGCGCCCCCTCCCCCTGCTGAGCTCGGAGTCTAGCCGCGGCGATGACTGCTTGGGACCCGGGCCGCGGGTGCTTTTCATCCCCTGTCCCCATTGTGAGCGCATCTCTGACCTTTGTGCCGTCCCGTCCAGCCCCATCGGCTCCACCCACGCCGCAGCCACCACCTCGGAGGTCTCACATTGCGGTGTCCGGGGCCTGGGTCTGGCAGGCTCGGTTAGGAGCTTTGACCTTGGGGCAAATAGGGATACAGTCCTGGAGGAGCTGGGGAGCGCGCAGCCCGGGTGCCGGGAGCCATGCGCCCTCTGCCGGACCGTTGTAAGATAAGGCGAGGAAGGGCCGCCGTCTCAGCCCAGCCCACACAGAAGGGAACCTAGCACAGCAGTTCCCTGCAGGCTGGCAGCGCCTCGCATGAAGTGCTCATCTCCTCCTTCTACATTCTAATTTCTCTTTAACAAAATCACTTAAGGAGAGGAGACTTTCTAATTGTGTTCATATCGATTTTAAATAGCCAAAACGTCTCATAAGTCACTTTTTTTTTTCAAAAGAATCAGGTAAAAGAATGAATTCTGAAGAAATGATCAGTTTCCCTGGCTGAGAAAGGAAATTTGTATCTGCTGTACCTAGAAAAGCATGCACGATAATTTAATAAAGACATTTTCTTTGGGTGTGATGGTGCGTGCCTGTAATCTCAGCTATTTCAGAGGCAAAGGCAGGAGGAGCACAAGTTGGAGGCCCAGTCCAGCAGAGGTAGCAGCGAGACCCTGCCTCAAAAACAAAACAAAAACCAAAGGGTTGGGGGCATAGCTCAAGTGGTAGAGCATTTGCCTTGCAAGCAGGAAACTTGGGTTCAATTCCCAGAACAGAAAAAAAAAAAAAAAAAAAAAAGACTTTTAAGCAGGTAGAATTATGACTTTCATTGGCCTTAAAGCATTTTTGCCTGAATATATTGTTTCTTCATAAAGACACACTTTTCTACTGAATTAATATAAAAGTTATTATTATATATTTAAGTATTTTCTTTGACCTAAAGCTTTGTTTTTTTCATGCTGATTTTAAGTATATTTTCGTGAACACCTGAAGCTATTGTAGAGCTGAGGCCAGGCCCTGGATTACTGGGCGTGTGTTCTGTGGTCTCTGTGACCTTGGTGGGTATTGTATCGAGAGTTTAAACTGAGTGGAATACAGATTTTGAGCTTGCACCTGTCTTGACCTCACATTACTTATTTTTTTAAATCTATAGATAAATGAATAATAGGGTAAATTATAACTGAAGTGTTGCAATGTTGATCTCAAAATTGTTATTACTGTTTGTTTCAGCCAGCTCTACACAAGCAAATATGACTCATGTTTAGGCCTTCTTATTCTTATTCTAAGATTCTAGAAAATTTTGTCCCTCTGTGCATGTGGGTCTCTAAGTTGATTCTTAGGGAATTCTTAGGCAAAAGAACACCAACAAACTTTTTAGGTTTCTAGCACCATTACCAAATGTACTCCATAGACAGAAGGACCTTTTATTTGGACCTCTGTGACTACGTAGTCTCTCTTGGGACCTAGTGAAATAATTTTGATTCTTTGCATAATTTTAAAATATTTACTTAAGCCACAAAGAGAGGGACTTCCAGTGGCTGTGAGACTCTTGGAATACGACCATTAAATGCTAAGAATTGAGCACAAAGTCCGAATAGAGGGGCACACTAAAGATACTGTGAAAGTAACTGGGAAATTAGGGAGCAGGGATTCTTCCTCTTGTTTCCTGTGAAGCCAACCATGCCATGCTCAAACACCACCAAACTGGATTTTGCTTATTTCTACTACTCCCCACAGAGGGAGTGTCACATGCTCATCACAGGACAGGAAGAGGTTCACCTTTGGAAACTCAGAAGAGAGCCAAATGGTTTTTGTTCACTTTTTTCATATTACAGTGGTTGTCTTTTTTCCCACAGGCAGATTTTTATGATGGAGAGGGCTTTGTGCCTTCATGTAGATCAGGCATGATCTATATTTTACTGGAGGTATTCACAGTCTGTCATGAATCACCGTCTGCCAGAGACCAATGTTCGATTTTTAAAAATAAAAATAATATTTATCATGTGTTCCCATTAGATGGAAGGACTGGTTCATTGAAGAATAATTCTACCAGATGTGGTAGCACATACCTATAACCCTAGCACTTGGAATGCTGAGGCAGGAGAAGTAAGAGTTGAAGGCAGCCTGGGCTCCATAGTGACAGCCTGCTTCAAAAAACAAAACCAAAAAATCTAGGTCCGAAGCCCAGCTCAGAATTTATCTACTTTGGGCTTAACTTTTGCCAGCATGATGTTATACACATGTCATTCCTGCACTCAGGAGGTGGAGGCGGGAGAACTGAGAGTTTGAAGCCTCCTGGACAGACCTTGTTTAAAGTAAGAAAGAAAGGAAAGAAAGAGATAAAGAGAGAGAAAGGGGGAGAAAGAGAAAGGGGGGGAAAGGGGTAGAGAGGATGTGAGGGAAAGAATAATAATCCTAAATAGAGAAGCTGGTAATACTTGAAGAAAGGTACTTTCCCTCTGCTGGGAGTGGGCAGGGGAGACAGATAGGAAAACATAAAAAACTTGAATGCTGTGTTCCAATTGTAAATTAAAAGGCTTCTAACATGTCAATCTTGGTAAAAATTTAAAATAAAATGAGAAAGTATTTGCTTTCCTCTGATATAAACATTGTTGATTTTTTAAAATTATTCATTTATTCACATGTGCATACATTGTTTGGGTCACTTCTCCCTCCTGCCCCCTCCCCCACCCTGCTGATATATTTTTAAATGAGATATACACAGTTAATAAATATTTAACTGAAAAGCCAGGTAGTGTCATATTTGTTACCATTACAACATTAATGGCTTAGAGCCATTCACTTCTTGGGGCTTCCATAGGACAGACATCTGTCTATCCTAGTATGTGTGATACCGCATTCTGATCATCTCTTTGCAACCCACACCTACCACTCTACTTTGTAAAAGAAGAATAATGACACACTCCTCAGGGTTGTAAGAATTCAATTAAAGAGAAAATATAAATCACCTGCCACCTGAAGGCACTTAGGTAATGATGGCTATTCAGTTCTTCCTAGACTTTTTTTGCAGTGAGTGCAAAAGTGAACTTTTGGGCAAAGTTCAAGAACAAAAAGAATTTAAGAGGGAAGAACCTCCAGCTATCTGAGGTTTATTTTAATGGAAGGAAAGAAAAGCGTTTGGGGCATGGCGCATCCATTTTCCATACTTACATATTTGGTTTTCTTATTAAAATGTGGATAGGTGCACTGACAAATGGATTAAGAAAATGTATCTATATACAATGGAATTTTATGCAGCCATGAAGAAGAATGAAATGTTATCATTCGCTGGTAAATGGATGGAATTGGAGAACATCATTCTGAGTGAGGTTAGCCTGGCCCAAAAGACCAAAAATCGTATGTTCTCCCTCATCTGTGGACATTAGATTAAGGGCAAACACAACAAGGGGATTGGACTTTAAGCGAGAACACACAAGGGAGGGGTGAGGATAGGTAAGACACCTAAAAAATTAGCTAGCATTTGTTGCCCTTAATGCAGAGAAACTAAAGCAGATACCTTAAAAGCAACTGAGGCCAATAGGAAAAGGGGACCAGGAACTAGAGAAAAGGTTAGATCAAAAAGAATTAACCTAGAAGGCAACACACATGTACAGGAAATTAATGTGAGTCAACTCCCTGTATAGCTATCCTTATCTCAACCAGGAACACTTGTTCCTTCCTATTAATTATTGCTTATACTTTCTCTTCAACAAAATTAGAGATAAGGACAAAATAGTTTCTGCTGGGTATTGAGGGGGTGGGAGGGAGAGGGAGGGGGCGGAGTGGGTGGTAAGGGAGGGGGTGGGGGCAGGAGGGAGAAATGACCCAAGCCTTGTATGCACATATGAATAATAAAACAATAAAAAAAATAATAAAATAAAATGTGGGTAGATGGAAACTTTATCAAATTGTTAATCTCTTTATCTTAGGTATCTCGTACCCTTTACCTAGACTGAGCCCCAGGACACACGTAGTGGTTACTTATGTAAAGCCTTTTCAAATTAAGAAGTTTTATCCATCTGAAAGGGCACAATAGAAATTTCACTTCACAGAAGCCAGTTGGTGAAAAATAACATTGTGTTAAAATTAAACTGGTTTTGAATCTTAGTTAATTTTGTAGCTCTCTGACCTTGAGAATATTGTTTGATCCTGCCAAGATTCAGCTACTCAATTTGTAAAGCTAGAATAATAATGATACCTACCTCACAGTGTTGTGGTTAGGACTAAATGATTTAATGTGTGTAAAGGATTTAGTATCATGCCAATAATTACACCTTAATAATCATTTTTACTGGCGCAAGTTTTTGAGCACCTATTAAGTGGTCGGTGTTTTATGTACTATGTGGGCTCCACACAAGGAGCATATTCACTCACTTAATGAATCTTGTCCAGTACTATTATGTGCCAGGCATCAGCAAGGGCTATAGCCATGAACGTGGTCCAGCTGACTCCTACTCCACAGAGTTTTCAGGGGGGAGGATAAGGTAGTACATAGTAAATAAACAAGCAAGCAATACTAAAGTGAATTTCCAACAGTGGCAACAAGCATGAAGAAAATAACACAGGAATGTGGTAGAGAATAGCAAACGAGGAAATGCTATTTCAGATGGATAGGTCCTGGAAGTCCTGTTGAAGGAAATGGCATTTGAGGAAAGTGTGGGAAAAGACATTTCAGACAGAGGAAGCAGCCAGTGCATAGGTCCTGAGCAAGAAAGTTTCTAGAACATTACA
Organism: Castor canadensis; assembly: GCF_047511655.1. Taxonomy (NCBI): domain Eukaryota; kingdom Metazoa; phylum Chordata; class Mammalia; order Rodentia; family Castoridae; genus Castor; species Castor canadensis. The sequence continues at coordinate 147,996,336 of NC_133388.1, read as the reverse complement.
GCTTGCGGTTCTGGCACTTGGATTGAGGAAGAGACAACGAGTAGTGAAATCAGAGGCAGGCAAAAGCTGCAACCTTCAGAGCTTTGTAGACCATGATGTCAGGGTAGGATTTTATAATAACTGCACAGGGAGGCTATTGGGAGGTTATGTGGAAGCGAATGATAGAAACTGTATTTAAAACAAAGGAAGTTTTGAGATTATCTACTTTGACTCCTTATTTTAAACATGGGAAAACCATTGGAGGTGTTCAGTAGGTCTGGGGCTCTTTTCTATCTCCTTGCTTTTACCTAACAACTGCCTTCAGGAAGATCCGAACTCCCTCTCCTAGCATACATACCCATCTAATCCTGGCTCTGCTGCCCTCCTGGCCTGTGAGTCGCTCATTATTCCCCTAGAGTAGAAGAGGAGGCAGCATCACACAGAAGGCAAGAGCCCAGGTTTTGTGAGTTTAGATTCAGTTTCTAGGACTCAACAACTACACAATCTTGGATGGTTTATTTTATCGTCCCAAGCCTCAGTACTCATATGTGAAATGTAATGAGTACCCAGGGCTGTTTACAGTGTTAAATAATTTGTGTGAATTTGCATGATGGCTTGTGTGTTGATTGCTACTCCATTAGGATTATTTTTATTGTAGGGAGGCACAGAATCAGTTTTGTAATGTGAGAGATGTGAATTCATATTCTAGCTCCAGCACTTACTTACAGCATCACCTTGAGCAAGGTGAGTGATCTCTCTGAACTTCACTTACTTTATTTATAAATTAGAGGGAAATATTCTAGCTCCAATGTATTATGATGAGGTCAAATGTCTGGAAGATGCCAGCTACAGGTCTGGCACATTCTTTTGGCTGAACAAATGATACAATGGTCGTTAGAATACTTCCCATTGGCAAATAATAGATTGACTTTTCTGTTTCTCTAACTTGGATGGAAAAAAAACAATTTACACTTTAGTTCATGCCCTATAAAAATGACTAACACTTACTGAAAACTGTTTATGTACCAACATGGTTCTGAATGTCCTCTATCAATTCATTTTATAGCCTGGGAACTGAGGCACTGAGATAAGGTAGTTTATTCCAGGTCACTCAGGTAGAAGTGACAGAGCCAACTATGAAACCAAACAGACACACTCTGCAGTTTGAGCTCTTTGCCATTTGCTATGTGGTCTCACTGCTCAGGGCCTTTAGGATTTTATAAAAGCCCTTGTGTCTAAGTGCTAGAATAACCATGCATCAAGCGTATGTGTGAGGCACTACTCTGCAAAGCAAAGTTATGTCCACACGCTGGGTATCTTTAGAGTCTCTTATCAAACCCCTTCTAACCACGAGGGTGTCCAGAGATTGCACTACCTTCACATCTAATAAATAGTTGAGACCAATGTCCTTAGCAAACTGCATTTCAGACTTTAAAGATGCAGTTCCTCTTTGTGTCTTTGTTTTTTTTCCTGATACCTAGTAATACTTAACTTTTCTATAAGTAATTAAGTCTATCCAGTTTTTAACAGTGGTCAATGAATTCAAACATGCTTACCATGGTTCAATGTCCAAGAGAACTAGAATGAAATATTAAATGAAACGATTACACTAAAATATGAAAATTATACATTTTAAACATTTTATGCTCCAGGACAGTTGCCACATGTGGTACCATGAACTATTCATTCTAATAAAGCTAAAGTTCATCTCTCTTTAGAGCATTGGTTCTCAACTGGGGCCAAGTTTGCCCTATGGTATATATTAACAATGTCTAGAGACAATTTTGGGTTTTGCTTTTCTTAGCTTGGGACAAAGGGTGATATGTGGCTGTCCTCTAGTGGCTAGAGGCCAAGGACGCTGGTAAACATACGACAATGCATGGGACAGCCCATTTCACACCAAAGACTTATTTCATCCAAAATGTTAACAGTGCTGAGGTCCCCACTTATTCGTGATTTCATTTCCTATAGCTTAAGTTATCGATGGTCAACCACAAATTGAAAATACTAAATGGGATATTCCAGCCATAAACAATTTATGATTTCAAATGTGTACCATTTGGATGGAATCTCGTACCCTCCCGTTTCATCCTACCCAGGATGTAAATCATCCGTTTGTCTAGCACACCCATGCTGTAAGTGTTACCCAACTGTCAGTTTCTTAGTAGCCGTCTTGGTTATTAAATCGATTGCCCAGGTACTGTAATGCTTTGTTCACGGAACCCCTTTGTTATTTACTAATGGCCAAAGCACAAAAGTAGTAACACAAAAGAGGCACCAGGCAAAAATGTGGAAGGACAGACTGTGGTGCTATGTGGTGATGCTTCAGAACATATAGGAAAAAACACAGTATATATAAGGCTTGGTAACCTATATGCACTTTCCGGTATCCACTAGGTGTCAAACATGTATCCCCTAGATAAGAGAGTGGGCCTAGTGCACCCAGGTTTTGAAAAACTGCCGTAAGAATATAAGACACGGGCTGGGGATGTATATCAGTGGTAGAGTACTTGCCTCCCATGCCTAAAGCTTTGGGCCCGAGCTCCAGCACTGAAAAAAAATCCCATAAGGTAAGTCTTTTTCTTAAAGGTCTGGGAAGAATTATGTGTATGTCCAGCAATATTGGGCTCTTGGACAGTGCTTTGCCTATAATTTCCCTTCACTTATGTTTTGTTTATTGGATTGAGTAGAAAAGAATAAAATCCTACCTCTGCACCTTGGGATTATTGTCTCCTTACTTTGCTTCAAGACACTTCCAATAATGACTTTGCTGCCCAAATCATAACAGCTTGGTTAGATTAATATTAGCTTTACCTCATGACTAAACTTCTCTTTTATCAATGAATCACCACTCTATATGGGAAATTTCTGGCTTCCTTTTAGTAACAAGAACAATCTAACATTTTCCACACCAGAGGAACTGAAGGCATCTCAACTAAGTTTCCTCTTGCAGAAGGGTAAGAGCCTAAATCACTAGTGTCACTAGCTGGAGTCTTAAAGTTTTCAAATGGGAAACCAGCAGGCTACAGGAAACAAAGGGGGTTACATTTTATAACTTGGTAGTTCTCTCATTTTGTGCTTGCTCAGGTTAATCCTAAAGCAGAAAAGAAACATGTTTTATGCATGAAAAGATGTCTTAAATTTTTGGATTGCTCAAAATTAGGATATGGGGAAATAGGAGTAAAGTAATGAACTAAGAAAATCAATCCTAACTTTAAACTCTCATGTCATTTTCTTTACACATCTTTGCTTTGTGTTATAGTTTGATGTGTTTTTACCATTTCATATAAAATTTTCAAAAGTATTCCGTATAATTATCTCTAGGCTTCTAGAAAAGGTTTCTTGTTCTCTCTCTCTCTCTCTCTCTCTCTCTCTCTCTCTCTCTCTCTCCTACCTAAGCACAGTGTGGCTGGAACATAAACACATATTGGAAGGAATAGGTGAATGTTATCTTAATATTTCAATTAACAGAAGGAACACTATAGTGAATGTGTCTTGTCCTATTTGATAGGATGGAATGTGTTTTCTCCTCTTCCTCCTCCCCTCTTCCTCTTCCTCCCCTCTTCCTCCTCCTCCCCTCTTCCTCCTCCTCTCTCTTATCCTCTTCCTCCTTTCTTTCTCTCCTCCTCCTCATTATTATTATTACTTTTCTCCATCTTTGACAAAACTGAGCTATAATCAGTTCAAAACCCACCAAAGCCAAGGTCAAAACTGGACTGTCAAAGTGTAGCTGTACTAGACTTCTCACAATTCACAGGGTCTTATTTGGTCTGTTCTTTATAAGATTTCTGATGGGCCTATCCTCTTCTACTCTCAGGCAGTGCCCCTGTGGTGAGGCTATGAGTAAAACAATGGAGCAGCATGGTGAGAGAAAACAAGACAGAACAAAGCAGACAAGCTGGCAGGAGACTCTGCGACCTGACTTTGTTAGCAGAACACTCTACACCAGACTCTTTACTAGAGCTTTTCATGCTCAGGGAAGCCATGGCAGGAAGAAATTAGCTTATTTATAGCTAATTTTTTCAACCTCTAAAAATGTCTACTTTGTTTATATTTTATAATATATAATAGCGCAATACTGTGTGTGTATATAATCATGTTCAAGAATTGTGTCCCAAGGGTCTGCATTATCCAAAACAAGTGCGGAATCCATTGCTGGCACCAGATCTGACCCTGAGCCGTGTTTTGCAGGTCACCTGTGCCTTGGTTCTGCTATCTCTTTCTCCCTCCAATGGCACTGATATCTCTGTTTAACATACACTGTGCGTTGAGCACCATGCTCTTGCCTGATAAGCCCTTCCCTTTGGTAGCCACAGCCATGTTCAGTATAATTTCACTTGAGTAATGTTTGAAGGTCTCCCTGCTCTATTTTCTCCTTTTTCTACTTTCTTATGAATGCAACAAGGTAGTTTCTTGACCTATTTTGATCTCTTCCGTACACTTTTGAAAAGCCTGAAATCCTTTCCATGAGAGTTTTTTCTAAAATAACTTGTGTATATTTTTAATACAGATATCAAATATTGAATGCTTTTTCCCAGATGAAAGCACTACCCTCTAGTTGCAAACTTTCTTCTTCAGGCCTTGTGGTTATTTCATAATTCCTCTGAAGCTCTCCACCCCTCTTGGGGCCTAATCAATGTTTCATATCAATTAAACTCCTAAGAACAAGAGACTTTGTATACCTCACAATCTTGACAACAAGCTCTTTGTTAGAGAGAACAAATTAAAAGGTAGAAATTAGACCTCCTCTAATGAATTGTCATTAAATGAAAAATATTCACAATAGTCAGCCAGAGATTTACATATCAAGTTACAAGTTGACCCACAAAGTACCATACCACCCTCTCACATAAAAATAGACTCTGAGTTCTGGCAACTCATTGTCTGAGGTAGTTTCATTTTTTCAAAAAGTTTAGCTATATTTAAAAGTAGCATGCAGATAGCTAGTAACTATAACAATCTGAACATACATGTGGTTTGCATCTTTGTGCTGTTTGTGGAGATGGGAAATTACCTGAACTACTTTGCTCAGGTGGAGAAAAATGTGTCAGTTAGAAATGTGCAATGAAATTTCAAAAGTATTATATTTCACTAATCTCTGACCATGGGACAAACATTTGAATTAGGAAGAGGATTCTTTGTTACAAATGTGGAATTGCTATAAACATCTTCACAGAAAACCAAATGAAATGGAAAGCTAAAGTCGTTAATGAGGAAATTAAATCAAACTTCTGGAAAAGAAAGAGGGGGAAAAATGAATAATGTCACTTAGGATCATCAGAGCATAGCATCACATGCTCGGTACCAACCTCACTCTTCAGCTTGTACATAGAAACACGGGTGCTGAAAGAGATAAATATCCAGATCAAGAATCTCCTTCTGTATCTCCTAAAACATGTCTGTTCTATACTAAGCTAGCTTTTAAATTTTAAATTTACATGAATATGGTTTGTATATGTGTGAAACTGCCTCTCTTCTACCATGCACATATTCTTTACACAGAAGCCTGAGTTGCAGAAATAGATGCTCTTCCCAAAACTCATTGAGATGTCAGTCTCTGACCTGCATCAAATGAGGAGGAAGCTCTTAATAGTTCATGAAACTAGACTGGCATTCAACACTTTAGGAGTCTCATTTCACCATCAATCCATCCATCCATCCATCCATCCATCCATCCATCCATTCTTCCATCCATCCAACAAATACCTATGAGCTCTGACAGGTTGCAGATTCTGAGTTAGGTCCTGGGGTCTCTGTAATGTAACTTGACAGATAAACTCCTTACTTCCATAAAACTTCACTGTCCCCACAATTCACATGCACACACCATAAATAAAACCAAATAGAAACAAGTGAAACTCTAGAACCACAGAAGAGCAGAAGTTTGAATTCAGTGAGCCTCGTATTTTCAAATGCTTCCATCTGTATTATACTTTCATGGGAGTCAGTGGCCTTTGGGGAATGACTTCCCTGGAACAATTGTGTTTGGAACCATCCAAATTTCCAATGAGCACCATGAATGTAATAGAAATTTATTGACAAGTTGGAACAGAGAAAATGTACCATTAATATACATAATATTTTCCCCGAGTTTCCAGGCTCCTCTATCTGGGAATGATTTAAATACAAGGGAGGACCTGATTCCCTGTTTACTGCACAGAGTAGCTAGATTCTCACCTAGCTAAAATTAGCTTTTATGCCGCTGCAGTGCGCTTAGTCCCCTGTGGCTGCACTGTTAGACTCGCTCTTACTCTTGCTGATTACCTGTGATTATCTACTTGGTCAAGTTGTCAGGTGGCTGGACCTACTAAACACTTTCACATCTAAGGTAGTTCATCAGAGCTCTAGTCAATCCCTTGATCATAGATTTTATGCTTAGTTTTACCTCTTTTTGTTCAATTGGAGACAAATCATCCCGAAAGTTTAAACCCTTCTCCCAGGTGTGAACTGTGCATCTTATTCAGCATTTTGATTTTATGACATGCCCAGACAAGCTCAAAACTAATTTTATGGCAGGAGACTTTCCATATTTACTATTAAGATAGATTTTCCACTTCGTGTAGCTCTCCAAGGCACTCTGCTTCATCAACATTTGAAAGTCAATGCCAAACTAAATGAACACCATGATTCTCCCTCATCTGCTCTTTGGTTTTTCTGGATATTCTGATAATTTGTCCACTTCCTGCACAGCTCATGGAACAGAAACTTCATCAGGAAAAATTCTCTGGTCCTCTGAATCCCCTCCTCTGGCCAGGGGCTGGTCCAGTGTGGCCCCATCCAGGTTTCCCTGCTACATATTTAATACAAGAATTGATGTTTTAAAGTATCATTTCTTCCCAATAGCAAGCAGAAGTGAGCCCATTTTAGTGCCTCTTTTAAGATGATCTGAATAGATGAGATGTGCATTCATGATGTTGTAAACAGATACATAAAAACATGACTTTCGGTATATAAATAAACCATTAGAAATTTTCTTAGTTGAATAATCTACAAAACAAGAGTTAACGACAGCAGGATATGGTGGTACCCACCTGGAATTTCAGCACCCAGGAGGCTGAGGCAGGAGGAGCATGAATTTGAGGACAGCCTGGGCTACATAACTAGACCTTGTCTCAAATAAATAAATAGAGTAAAACAAAATAAAATAAAGAGTCAACTCCTACTAAGAATTATGTCAGAATGGCTATTCTAAGTAGTCTACCTGTATTAACTCAATTCTTAAAAAAAAACAAAACCCTGTGGGCGTTCCTATTTATAAAAGAGGAAATAGGTAGACAGAAATTAAAGTGCCTGAGACCTGACATCCTGAAAGTGTTGTGCCTCAGTCCCTCTCAATACTAAACAGGAATTTTAAACATTCACTTCTCATTTATTTAAGTTTAGTTCAGTAACTATACTTCCATATCCACCAAGCCTCAGTTGGGGCTATTAAGACTATCAAAAACACAAGAACACATCGTCTTTCCTTTTGAAGATAGATATAAATGGCTAATAGTAAATATATGAAAGAAGGAAATAATGTGCCAGATCAAAATTTTTTTAAAAAAATTAATTACTCTGAATAAAACACATGGCTTTTGTTGTTTTTGTAATTATCTTGCTGACATCTAGTGGCCTGAATGAAAATAGCATGAAAAAGTGATTTCATCTTGCATTTTAAGTCTTTAAGCATACTCCCTTAGGCCAGTTTTAAAAACCATTAAATTTGCATACTTTAAATTTGAAATGGTTTAAATCTTACATTCACAGTGATCTCTTCCTCTTTCTCTGCTAAATAATATACTCCTGTCCAGAGCTCCTTTTTAATATCAAAGAAGGCATTATAAAAGAAAGCACAATCTAATTTTCTGTAGATGTGGTATTTAATATGTTTTTGGGTTTTTTTTTTTTGTTTTTTTTTTTATGAAACTGGGGTTTGAATTCAGGGCTTCATTCAGGCTCACACAACAACTGCTCTACTGCTTGAGTTTTGCTCTGGTTATTTTGGAGATGGGGGTCTCAAACTATTTGCCCTGGCTGGCCTTGAGACCATGATCCTCCCGATCTTAGCTTCCCAAGTAGCTAGGATTATAGGCAAGAGCCACGGTGCCCAGCTTATTTCTGTCAATTCTTATTTGGATAACTGTTACTAATTTTTCATATGTATCCAACTGAAGCTAAAAAGATCATATTCCAAGCAGACCTAAACTAAGATAAGCACAAGCCAGAATTAGTGTTAACCATGTAGAGTAATGTGTGGTTCAAAAAGACGAGTATTTTTCCTGGATTCCTCTATAGTCATACCATCATTTGTTCGCCAAATATTTATTGAGTGCTTATTATGTTCCAGACGCAGTATTAGGCAATTGACTGAATGTCAAAGTATCTGTGCCCTCATGGAGGTCATGGTCTGAGGGATAGCTTCCTTCCATTCAGCATTTTCCCTCAGGCTTGTCTAGCTGGGTACTGGAATAAGAACCATTTCTAGGTGGCATTAGGCCACATGCCACCTGCACACAGAATGAATACTGGAGACACTTTTTCTAGTGCTCTAAGCATTACTAAGAACCCTGAGAGAATCAGCTTGTGTATTACCACTAATGATGGAAGCTCCACACCTTCTAATTTCAAGGGATTTAATTAGCACATCTACTTCACACTGACCAACCTGGTTTTCCTTCACCCAAGTGGTAATCTATTAAATAAGTGTAGCCTCACAGGACTCTGTCATGTGACTTCCAGCATCTCAGGACTCCCCTGACCAAACACCATTTTTCATTCCTTATGGTAATGAACTTATTGTCAGTATTTTCTAAAGTAGTTAACTTATTAGCCAGTGAAGCAATGAAAGATGATCAAGACCACTAAGTGCAAAATTAGTCTTTAAGTGGAAAGATACTTACTATATATAGACTTTAATATTAATGGACTAGTATCACCCCAAATCACATTTTTCAAAATAAATAAATAAATAAAAGCTACAGTCTATGTTCCACGCCCACTGCACCAGTCTGAGCCCCAGAAGCCTAACCACTTCTTTGGTCTCTGGACACTCATGCTCTCAGATGTGGGGTCCACAATGCCTGATCCATGGTTTTGTCAGGTAGGCCTCACTGATTGCTTTGGCCCCTCCTTGAGGAATGTAGTCTCCAAACTCAGAATTGAGTCCTTTATCACTGCCCTTCAGTTTGAAAAACTACCTTACAAAGTTTGTCCTTCTCAGTTTTACTTTATAATGCATTTTCCTTTATAATGCATTTTCATGAAAAAACACATACACATAATATCCAACATTTTGCATCTGTCTTTATTGGCATTGGTGATTGCTACAACTGCTTCTGCTTCAAGAGCTGTCATCCATTCCTTCCTGTTCTAGGCATCATTAATTCCAGCCTCAGATTTCAAAAGACATCAGAAACAGCTTTTGTCTTAGTAAGCATGCAAGGATTACAGTAGTGAAATAAAAAATAAATGGCCCAGCTTCAGGTAAAGAAAACCATCCTTATGAAGAAGAAATTCAAATATTCAATCAAAAATTTAAAACACCTGGTCCTCTTGTGTTTTCCTTTCATTGATAATCAAAACCAGGCAATCTTGGTAGTAACTAAAATTTTAATAAGTGATAGACTTTTTGCTGGTGTTATTTAAGAGGTAAAAACACTCTCATTTTAATTCTTGGTGTCCATGATAATTTTGATTTCAGGCTTGTTACATAATCTTCATACACCTTTACCTCCACATAGAGAATTACTCAACATTTCTGTAAGATGGATGACTCATCATATGAAAATAGGAAAACCTGAGGCTCTGTGAAATGTGAGATGCAGAAAAATGGTGCTCAATAGCCATTTTTCTACATCTTTACTCTTCCATGTCTGTTCCTTCTTCATAGAAACTTTGCTAGAAATATTACTTCTACAGAAAAGATGATTATTACAAAGGTCATGTGTCAAATTCATGCTTTTGTATTAGATCTTGTCAAAAGTAACTGTGGTTTCTTGGTAATTGCATCTCTCACACTCCTCTCTCATTGTGGAGAATGAAATATACATGGAGTAAGGAGCACCAGAAGGAGGCAAGGAGCAAGCTCTCCAGTGGCAGGTTTCCTTTCCTGAAGAGGGCAAGATGATTTCACTGCCTCACTTGAAGGAGGCTCTCACCACCCTGCCCTTGATAGGCTGTGGAGGGCGCCAGTTCCCCACAAGGGGCACGGGGGGCTCGTTCTCAGCGCTTGAGAAGATGCTGCGTAGCTTGGCCATCTGCAAGGGGCAGAGGCAGATGGTCAGCAAGGCACAAAGCATTGGCATCAGGTGAGCACACAAAACCTGACTCCAGCACCCATCCAGAGCAGTTCATAATACATGATTTTTTTAATTTGTAAAAATCTCTCTTTTTTATTTTACCTAAGATCATCATGCTCTCTGATCAAATCCTTTCTCTACTGAGTTTCTCCTGAATTTTAATTTGAGGCATCAGTATGAAGTATAAATTTTATGTAGATGATCGTGATTTAACATAGTGTAAATAATAAGCTTAATAGGCCTTCCTTGAGTAAGTTTATGGAACCAATTATTAGAGTCATGCTACATTTTAAATCTTAATCTGACTTTTTCCCTTAAAGGATAAGAAAGTAGATATTTCTCACTAAGAATATTGTTTCAATATTAAAATTAACATTTTTAGTCTTTCTCCTTAAGAAAATTTCATTCTTTTCCTAAGACAATTGCTTTGAACAAATGAGTAAGACCATTATATCGGATCTTTTGACAAAAAAGTCAATGAATATACTTTGGTCCAAAGAAGAAAGCTGCTGTCTTAAGACAAGGGAAAGAGAATGGTAAACTGATCTTGTTATTAGAATAAACCTTCGCGCTCTAGGGTGTGTGTCCCTGTGTTCATTTGCTTAAATGTGTTCTTTGCAATGCTCACGGCTACTTAACTTCTCCCAAATAGTTTTCCTGGAAAGCCTCTTTAATAAATGTTGCTAGCATACTCTTTAGACAAATAGAAATAAGGGAGACCTGAGAAGAGGTACCAAGAAATATTGGAAGCTGACAGACCAGACCTGGGATTAGGATCCTGCACTTGATCAAGTTCATGAGCACATTACTTTATCTTTCTGAGCCTGAAATTACTTTTCTGTGAAAGTAGAGAAATAAAATACTCCTCACAATGATGCTAAATTCCTTCCAATCCCCTTCTCCTTCCCAGTTCTGAATTTGCTCGCTCATCTCCGAACTAGTGCTAAGTATTTTAGGAACAACCTAATTTTAAAAAGACTCACTCATATTAATCTAAACCCATGAGTGTTTATAGAGCATAAACTTAGTCATTATTCACTATCACAACTGCTTTTAAGTGACTGCATTTATCCTGGTACTCTTGGGGAACCAAATTTGAAAAAGTAGGAGAGGCTGGTGGAAATTAACCAGGGCAAACTATGAGATCTCCAACAGAGCTGTTCAGTAAGTACCCATTTAGCAGCTATGTGTTTTCAGTTTAGCATCTGTGTCTTCTACAGTCAGCCAGTGATATAAGTCTGTGTGCTCTCCAGACTCTGCAGCTGCCGCTTACCTGGTCAGAGCTCACCGTCATGGGCTCCTTCAGCAGCAGCCACACGATGCACTCCTCGCAGGGTGGAGTGGTGAAGGAGCCATGGTAGGTCCAATAGTCCCGGCAGGCGGGGAACAGGCAGGAGGGGTCGAAGTGTGTGAAGGGTGCCTCCTTGCCCTGGAAGAGAGCAAGGAAGGCGCGGGCACTGTGAATTTTAACATGCAGCACAATGCCTACCCTGAAGGTCTCACCATTTTATTTGTGAGAAAGGATTTCAAATGCAATAGAAAAACAGCACTTTTTAAAAAGGCTCAGGTTTTTCAGAAATAAAGGACAAAGGAATGGGAAGCCGGTTTGTATATTATGACTTGATCTAGCACAATCATTGCAGTATTTTGATTCTTATTGTTTTACTATGGACAGAACTCTAATTCTGTTACTTCTCAGAAGGTGAAATTCATACTGTATCTAAATGTAACTGAATTACTTCATGTAAGTTGATGTTTTGGTTCTTGACAATAAAAAAAAACAAGCATACATTTTTATTAAATGCTACATTCATAATAGTTACTTTTTCTAGTGGTAAAACTCAATGGCGACTAATTACAATAGTCTCAAAGCAACTAAAATTTGTTAGTTAGAAAAGTCTACAATAGTGATTTAAAATATATAGGTGCTGCCAAAAGGGTAACACTAGGATTTAAAAAGCCAGCTTTGGACTGGAGGTGTGGCTCAAGTGGTAGAGCACCTTCTCTGCAAGTATGAAGCCCTGAGTTCAAACACTGGTTCCACCCTCCACCTCCCCCAAAAACGCCAGCTTTAAGCCAAGTATGGTGATTCATGCCTATAATCCCAGAACTTGGGAGACTGAGGCAAGAGGATCTAGAGTTGGAGGCCTACCTGAGTTACATAAGGGGACCTTGTCTGAAAAAAATCAAACCTCTACCAAAAAGTTGGAAAAAGGCCATCCTTGGCTGGTGTTTGGAACCTCTGTAAGACTGAGGAAGAGAAGAGATTGGACACTTTACTTCTCTCTTACCCACTTTCTTGAGAAAATCATTATCTGACAGGTTGTAACACTTAAATAAAAGGATGTATGTGAAATTGCTCTAAAAAGCTCTAAACAAATACAATGGCAGATCTTTTTGTTGTGCTGGGTGGGGGTACATTGTAACATTTACAAAGATTCTTACAATGTATCAAATATATCATATTCTCCATCAAACTTAGTGATAAACTTTACTTGAAAATGTAAAAGCATATCCTCGCTCTGCTTTATGTTTTAAGAGGGAAAATTATTTTCTTTTACCTTTGTCTTAATTTTGTCCAGTGCATCAAGGAGAAGCTGGAACTCGCCTTTCTCCCGCCCTATCTATAAAGAAAATAAAAATCCAACATGATTTTTTTCCCTCCTCCACAATTTAAGATCATCTTAAAAACTGATTCTGATCCATCTATATGCAACTAGTGTTTATAAATCCGCCAGAAAATCTTGTTCTAAGCAAAACAAGTTTATTTCTCCTCTAAGATTTTAGAGTATATGTTTTCTGATCTAAACTTGGACTCCTGTCCTCTGAAGTACAAAACCACAAAATTACATGTTGATCTAGTTCTATGTCCTTTACCTCCTCTGCAAAGTTATTTGACTTTAAAAAAAAAATAGAATTAGAGCTAGGATGGACAAACTAAATTCATTGTCTTTCCTCTTAAATGTGGTCTACTTCTTGTGTTAAGTTCAAGCACCGAAAATGACCCAATGAATTCAGAACATAAAACAAATTAGGTCATTCAAAAAGAAAGAAGCCAGATTTTCACCTCTGACTTAAATTCTAGATTGTGTTACCAGCAGATTCATGTGTTAATGACACTAAGTCCTCTATAAACCAAGGCTGGCTGAACAACACACACATTCCTTGCACTTCTTAGCCTGGGATCATGTGGGTGGTGGCACCTTTGCTACAGGGATGTCCAGCCAGACACTTGGCATAACAGAGGTTCCCACCAATGGCTTTTCTGGTTTCCAGTGCAATTGAAGTGGAGTAGTGGGAAAAGATAATGAGCACATGTCATCTTGCCCTCATCACCGCCATAATCAGCTCCCTTGAAGCCTGTGTCCCCACTCCCCACCACACACACAGAAGGAGAAGAAGGAAGAGAGAGAAAGAGAGAGAGAGAGAGAGATCCCTCAAACCAGAAGAAGGAATGAAACTCATGCATTGATCCTAAACATTAATAAGGAACTAAGTTTTGAAAGAAAAAAAATTCAGTCAATGTTTACCTTACCTTCAGAAAAATGCCAACCACGGCAACTCCATCAGGTTGCTTCAGAGCTTCTCCAAAAGTGTTATACTTTGGATTCCAGTGAACCAAATGAAGCTGAAACCATAAAATACAGCTTATAGGGTAAATCCCTGGAATAAGGAAATGTGTGTGAAATGATTCACATACACCCTAAAAATGTGAGTCTAAGGGTTGTTGTTTAATACTCATAGAAACTGACAAAATTCTAAATATTAACATACAATATTTGGTAAAATTTTTATTAGTTTAAATAAAAAACATATAAAACTATCTCCCTCCCTTCAGGCAGAACTCTAGATCCTGGTGGCAACCTTATCTTAATTTAGAACATGAGCTCCAGTTAAGTTAATCAAGTTTCCCATATTGAGTTACTTACACTGGCAAGAGAATATCATAGTTTGCAGCAATTAAAAATATTTTACTCAAGACCAAAAGGGTGAGATAACTCAATGCACAAAAGTCAAACTTAAAGTCTATTCCACATCTGGAAGAAATATTCTAAACTTTCCCCATTTGTGAGGGAAATACCTACTGGGAAAACATTTTCAATGATTAATTTATTTTGCTACTCTGGATTGGTTGTAGAGAAATGGAATGATCACAGTGAAGAACTTTGGGTTTCCTCCAGTTTAATATAACCAACAATTAAACATCCAAATGATTCCACTAATGAGACTGTCCACTCCATACCTTCAGGTTCCTATCCCGGCCCCTATATTGACCACAGCCTGTTCTTGGAAAAGAGTGAAGCAGGAAAATGAGGTGATCCTCACATTTAAGGAAATTGCTACCACTTACATGTGTGGCTTTATAAAAAGAACATGTAGGTGGTTTGCCTCTTTCCCTTTGTAACTTGCTCCCTTGATCTGAGCTGCACATACAAAAGTATACACACACCTTCATTAAGAGACTAGAACGTGAGCACTAGCCAAAATTACTAAATGCTATTTGTAAATCACTATATTCTTATAAAAGAGACAGCACAGGGCACTGGATGAGATGAACTCTGAAGCCAACCTGCCTAAAGAATAACACCAGGTCTAGCACTCACCAGCTGTGTGCCTTTGTTAAATAACTTTTCTATACCTAGGTTGCTTCATCTGCAACCTCTTGCAAAGTGTTGTTGAGGGGATTGAGTTAGTTCATGTACTTAGTAAGTGCCAGCTATCCTTACCATTCTGGGTCCATTCAGGACTCTAGTCTTTTTATATTAAGCAGCCATCCAATTTCTTAACTTAACACTGGAAATCTTTGTGCATGATGCCAACACCCCTACCCACTCTACCATCTGTTCTGGCATGTTTGGCAGCTCCAGTTTATGCTGTAGTTTCACAACTACAGCCTTGAAGCAAAAACAGTGGATGTTGTTTTGTTGCTGAGGTTATTGTCTTTAATTTTTTCCATTTTCATTGTGTAAGACCTACAATCAATTAGGTGGTTCCTCCTACCTCTGCTGCATACTTGACTCCATCCACGGTGTGCTCAGAGCCATGATCATCTGAGGAGCCCCAGTGAAGATGGAACTGGCGAAGTCGGTAGGGTCCAGAAAGAGGACCACCTCTCAGCACTGTGAGTCAGGTAAGTGAGAGCAACAGTGAATTCACACTGCCCTTCAGAGCCCTGTGTTAAACATGGCTTGATGGGCAAAGGGAGGTCAATCTGTTGAGTACATGAAGCCATTCCTAAGCACTCCAGACTCCTCACAACATGAACTCTTGTTCAACACTTAATAAAAATAATAGATCAACAATAAGGATGCACACACCCAAAGAAAGGTCATTAGGGTAGTATGATGGGAAGAATCTGGGCAGCTAAGAAACAGGACAGACCTTTAGGTTCCAATCCTGGCCTCACACTTGATAGTCGTGTGATCTCAGGCAAGTTGCTAAACTTCTCTGAACTAATTTATGCATCTCTAGAAAGGTGATAATAATTTCACACTTCCAGACCTGGTGTGAGGATTAACTGAGATTACACACCTTAATCATGTTCATCACAGTGCCTGCACAGTGGTCACTGTGCAAATGTGAATTTCTTGTCTGTGTCTTGCCTGCAAGTACACTTTTCCTTAAGACAACAAGAAAGAACATTCATCCACATCTAATTTAGATTGTGCCTCTCAAATCAAATGAAATGGAAAATTGAGAAATTTCCCAGGAAATCAATAGACTGGATAATTCTTGTTAACATTAATTTGGGCTTGTATAAACATCTGGACCCATCACTTAATTTGTTCTCAAATAATTCAGCCTGGGGAGTAGCGTAGAGGTTCAAATACCTTCCAAAGGATATTGAAAACACTGTAGGAGGCCTTAAAATCAAGATTCAGCAACATAAACTAGATAAAGATAAAATTCAAAGGGTAGCTATTTTGGAAATGACTAAGTGACATGTGGGAACCATAGTGTATATCTAAAACAATAATGCTCGGTCTGTATGAACTTGTTCATGAGGGAATTAAATGGTTTGATTCATTGTGTTTCTCCAGTCAATTCACTTGGAATAGTTATTATTTGGACGTGAGTCCAATGTATTCAAATAAACCATATCAAATTGCTAATATTCAACTATTTTTGCTTACAAAAACAGCATTTTCATGAGGTTCAACCTAATAAATACTAATAAAAACAGCTTAATTTTGTTGTTTTCTCTTCAAAATGGAGATTGACTTAAATGGTAAGGAGAGAAAAGGAAAAGATAGCAACATGAAATCATTATTTAAGAAAATGTAAGCTTCTACCATATTCCTTACTTGGAATCTTTTAGTATGTAGGACTTATAATCTTAGCATTCTTTATTGCAACATCACCAACAATAGTCAGTTATGTATGTCAGCAACAATAATTTCAGCCTTACTAGAACTGGAGGTGTGGCTCAAGTGATAAGAGTGCCTGCTTTGCAAAGACAAAGACCTGCTTCAAACCTGAGTCCCAGGAAGAGAGGAAGAAAGGAAGAAAGAAACGAAGGAAGGAAGGAAGGAAGAAAGGAAAGAAGGAAGGGAGGGAGGGAGGAAGGAAGGAAGAAAGGAAGGAAGGAAAGAAAGAAGAAAAGAAGATGGAGTAATGGGCATGGGGCCACTTTGCAGCACCAAAGTAACCAAAGTTAGAGGTGAGACATTCCTCTTCAATGCATAAATATAACTCTTTACAGCTAAAGGCAAGTCAAGTGTCATGTCTGTTTTCAGGGATAAAGCACTCCCACTTCCCAATTCTATGACTGTGTCATAAATCACATTTTTGCCAACACAAACATTGAA
This sequence comes from Castor canadensis, assembly GCF_047511655.1. Lineage (NCBI taxonomy): Eukaryota > Metazoa > Chordata > Mammalia > Rodentia > Castoridae > Castor > Castor canadensis. The sequence goes on along the minus strand of NC_133388.1, from coordinate 147,979,268 downwards.
GTTGTCCACACACCCCTACCTAAGTGCCATACTTACTTGACCTATCGTAAGTATCATCAAACACAACTCTGCAGGTCTTGCCGTTGTTCAGTATGGTCTTGGCAGAGCCAGGATCATAAGATGCTGACCATGGCAGCAAAGAAGGGTCATGCCTGATGTCTTCAGTATGCAGCTCAATGGGCGACTGTTTGTCTCCCTTGGCAATGGGATAAAGTTCGTGCCAGTGGTCAGGACCTAAGAAATAAAGTTGAGACAATTTATGTTGGTGTACAATTCAAAGCTGCTTTCCAATTGATTAAACCTGCAAAATACACAGAGGCTGAACAATGATTGCTTAACTGTCTTGGGTTCAGATGGGGCAATACAAGCATTTAAGACCTAGTCATAGTTTTGCCCATAGTACGCCTGGAGACTACATTTAATTCTGTGAATTCCTTGTGCTAGCTCAAGAATATTGCCTTGAAGACTTATTTTGACATAGACTTCATTCATTGATCATAGACATTTTTGCATTTCTGGTGGTTTTCAGAGTACAGTTGTATTCTTTTTCTCATTAGACTTAAGTCATAGGTAGAGCAGAGAGCCTCATACCAACACCAGGCTCAGAGAGGTTAGTGCTTGCCTCGTACTGCAGAGGAGGGGACAGTCAGACCCCAACCTCAACTTAGCTGACTTCTCAGTCAGAGAAAGTGAGCTTACAATAACTACATAGGAGAACAAAGTGTGATAAAGATAAAGAACCAGCCGCATTTAGCACCAAAAAGGGCTCAGTGAATGCTAAATGCTTACCCAACTCTGACACCCACGTTTTCCAGCTCACTTTCTGTGCAATGCTGGGCCACTCTGGAAGAGCCCTGGACTCACCGTTGTGGCTGGCGTAGCCCCACTCCTTGGCCATGCTTGCTTTTCCCGGCGCTGGATGGCTCCTGGCTCCTGGCTCCTGGCTCCAGGCTCCTGGCTCCAGGCGTCGTGCAGAGTTCCCGGGAGCCCTCCCCTTTTATACAGGTCTCCCGCACACTTCATGGCCTTATTAGGTCAGCGAGGGTGGGGCAGGGGGCTAAATTGGATGGGGGTGGTATTTGGAAGGCGGAGTAGGGAAAGCTAATGAATTACAGAACTGGACAGCTGTCCCGGTGAGGGGTGGGGGTGGTGCAGGGCCCCACTCGCGGCCTCTCCCGGGAACCCTGGTCCTGCCCTTGCATCTCTCCCTCCTTCTCTTGAAGCTGCAGGGCTTTCCAGCTCGCTGCTCCGTGCACAACTGAGGGCTGCTTTTGCCAGGTGCTCCCTCTCTGTCTCCCTCCTCCAGGCATTTTGGGGGACTCAAAGGGGACCTTAGCCACCAACTATAATCTGCATCCCGCGGCTCTAGCAGCTTCACTTAGAAGTTGCTTTTACCAAGGGCTGGCGCACTGGCTGCGGTCTCTGGACGCTTCTAGGAGTTTATTTCGCTGCTGCGATCCGGTTACGGTGGCTGGAAAGAACACGTTTGTTTGTCTGACCCATGCTTGACCCCTTGCAGAAAACTCATAAAATCCTAGGAGCAAAGGATGGGAAGAAAGAATCAGGGAAGGCAGGCTCTCTGACTCCGTTATCCTTAAAGAGTGCCCTCTCCGTGCGACCGCACCTGGCGGCTTTTCCCAGCTCTGCAGAGCCCTTTGGTCTACAGGACGCCAGGGGCTGGATCTCAGAGAGCGCCTGGAATCTGGGACATTTCTGCATCCCAGGTTCACACAGACTAGCAGGCTGGGGCTCCACTTAGCCACACTCCGGGAGCTGTGCCTCTGCTCAGCTCAGGAAAAGCCAAGAATATCCTGAGACATTGGAAGACCACTATCATAAAACGAGTTACATTGCCGAAAACACATGATTTCACTCTCCAAGGCATAATGAGATTGCGGGGTGGGGGGGGGGGAGGAAGAGAAATAGGTTTACGGAATCATTTTTTTCTTTTTAATTTCTTTCCCAAGTTGTTTCGTAATGCAAGGAACCTCACAAAAGGAGAAAACTGGCATATCCAACGAGTTCACAGCAAAAATGTAGTTAATATCTGGTTGTGGTTCACCTTGAAGAACTCAGCGTAGTAGATATTTACAATTCTGAGTATATTATAAAGTTTATTCTGCTTTGTCAAGAATAATTTTTTCAAAGACACAAAAGATAACCTAATTTCAGTGCTGTCTTCAATGAGATTTCTGCACACATTTTCTTAGTTACTTTGACTTTTATTTATGATTTTTCAATTTTATGTTGTGTTTGAGGATTAGAAAACTTGAAAAGGAAATCTCTCATCATGGCAAAGATAGCTCATCCCGAAGGCATGTGGAATGACTGACCACACTCATAACCTGGACGCCAGGGGAGTCACTCCCTAGGGTATTTTTGTGACCAGGGATTATTTGATCCACACAATAGCAATGTGCAATCAGGAACTGAGACAGTTTGGAAAATCCAAGCAAACAGAACAAAGCAAATACCCTTAGACTCTCAGCTCAAATATGTCACTGTTTGATTAGAAAATTTACAGAGTTGCAATACTTCAGCTAGGTTTGTTTCTAGTTTACTGTGACAGAGTGGTATTGTATTTGTGGTTAACAGAGGTGTTTCACACTTCTTATCAACTACAGAATTAATGATATGGTAATATCATAATCTTGCTCCAATCCATTTGGTTGGTACAATGTCTCCTTCTCTGGCATATGTGGTTAGAAGATTGGTAACTAAATTTCATGTCATTTGATATTGTGGTAATATATGCTTTTGGTGGAGGGGGTGGACGGCAGAGAGGTTTGAACTTAAGGTCTAAAGCTTGCTCGGCAGGTGCTTTACCAGTTGGGTAATACAGATAAGGTATTTAATAATGGATTTATACCAAAAGCAATTCAGGAATTCTATTATATACTATTTATAATTTATAATTAAAAGAGTTACTATTTATAATTAAAAGAGTTTCTTTTAAAATTGATTATTTGTAATTGAAGAGTGTGCCCAGTAGTACATAATTTTAAATAAACACTAGGTAAATTTGCAAAGCAAAAATGTTAATAGCTTTAGATGAGTGACCTTGAAATGATGAATGCTATTTTTATCGTATCCTCTCATAAGAAGTTAATATAATTTTATCATAATTTATACCAATCATATATATTTTAAACTATAACAAATTTTTCAGAAGCCTCATCTGAATTCATCGGAAAAATTGTTTTAAAACCTTGTCTACAAATTTATCATCTGAATCTTAATTTACTCTATCATGTTTGTCTATAAATTTCAGAATTCCCTGCCAAAAGAGCAAAATGATAATTCCAAACTTTGTCTAAGACTTTGAGACTTCTGGAACACAGTAGGTATACAGTAAAATAAATAATGCCAGAAAAACACTATCAATGACTAACTGCAAATTATCTCCTAGTTTATTAATGGCATAGTATAAATTATTGAAAAGTTGACACATGGGGCAATTTCAGGATTTTCTCCACAAAATGAGTGTATACACCCAGAGAAACAAGCGAGAAAGAGAACAGAGCAACCAAGAAGGAAAATTTCAGTAAACCAAAGTTATTGACAGGAAAAAAGTGCCTGAATATAGAAGTTTGAACTAGATTAATGTTAAAACTCTAAAGTTATAAGATCTAAAATAATAGCATTTACATATTTTTTATCCATGATTTAGCATTTTTTTTGCTAAGATACCAGGTAATTTACCTAACTCAAATCTTTTACAAATTGATTACATTTGGTGTTTCTATTATATCATTAAAAAGCCACAAATTGTCTTCTTATTCACTTCTAAGATCAAAGCATAAATTAAGATTGGAAGTAAATGCATAATGTACCTAAATATTTCATATATTATAATGACATGTATAGTTTACTGTATTTTTATTTACAGACAACAAACTCTATGACAGAAACATGAAAAAGGCCAATAAAAGTTAAATTTTATAATTTATTTAACCATTATAAAATACAATAATTTCCTCCCTATGACGTGAGATAAATCTTGACTAAGCATATTCTATAGAAAGTGATAAGCCCAGTCCTGAGTTTGTCACAGGTGACAGCTGGACCATTTGAATTAGTGCTTAAATTTTGGCTCTTGTTCATGGAAAAGTTGTAGAAGAACAGCTTGGGTTCTTTCCCCAACTATGTCCCTCACTGGGATGTATCAAGCTGAAATAGTCACTTTGAGAGTGAAGTCCTTCCACAACTGTGCACTGAGATTTGACAATCAGGGTCCATAAATTCAAACTATCTCCTTCCAAACATAAATAGTTCTTTTTAAAATATAGTAATAGCATCTAAGTGGAGGAAAATCTACTAACCTAATGACTGATATTTTTTCTTAGGGTCAAATGTATACAATGAAGTCTAGTTTTCAATAACATAATGATGATATTTGCTTAGAGAATTAACAAGTGGAATTTTGTTTTGTTTTGACATTACAGAAACATTTATGTGGCCATTTTCTGAATTTTTTTTTGGCTTCAGCCATCTCCTCTGGGAAATGGAGGGAAGAGTGGCTGCTTCAATGGTTCTTGTGAGGCTTAAGTGAGATAATATAGAAGACACTTGGCACAGAGTAAGCCAGCGTAGATAGCACTTAGCAAACTCAGTGCCCTTCTCTGGCTTTGTTCATTACATTTAATTTTTCTCTGGGCAGTTACCTACCCTAAATAATCCTTGTTCCTTGTTGGCCATAAACAGTGCCTTCAGTGCATATCACAGAGCATAAGTGCTAACCTGCAAACATCACTTAGATGAAGGACACAACCTGCTGGTATGAAATAAAAATTGATATCCATAGCATTCACCCTTTCCTTCAACTGTTTTGAGCTGCTTGACCTAATCACTCACTGACTCTTCTCACTGCAGGAGTCCAAGCAAACATTTTAAACTGTATGCAACTAGTTATGCACAAAATGGATACTCAATTATATGGAACATATAATTAGGAAAAAGAAATTTCAACTTGGGAGTAGATAACTGCTTTGAACTATCTGCTTCTGAGTTCTGGCATATAACCATTTCCTTCTTTAAGCACAGGAACATTTTAAATAAAAATACTCAGTTCAACATCTTCTCCTCTGCAAGTGATAATAGTGATTTTTTCTTGTGACCTTGAAAAGCACAATGCAAAATGAACAGCTAATGCTATGAAATCTTGAAAACTAAAACTGTTGAAAGAGACCAATATAAATATGGATATCTAAAACAAATGTGTTTTGTTATATGCTGGAATAAATATTTTCTTGGAGCCAATTCAATGCGCAACTAGAATTTAAGATCTTTGGGATTTTACTGCCATGTCTAAATTAGCTGTATTAAAATGTGTTTTTCTTCATACACCAGCAGTATTAGGTAAATTGAAGACTTTGAGGAATTTGGATTATATGCTAAATAAACTTTTGCAGCATACAATATATTTTAAAACTTGAAACACAATATTACTTAACAGAAGCCAAAGGTAGTATAGTTTTATATTTTTAACTTTTCATTGTATCTTATTGAAAAAGGGATAGAATTGAATTAAAAGTGCTTACATGACACATAAAATTGAATTGTGATTCTTGGAAAAGCCAGAAACCTTCCTCAGCAATGAAGATACTTCATGTTTCACTCTTTATGCCAGAGTACCTAGTCCATGTTAGTTAATATTTACAAATGGAAACAAATGGGAAAATTGGAAAGCACATCCACACTTCAGAGCCAAGAAAGTTTCAATCTAGGCTTGATGTATCAGGACAGACAAGAGCCTGTGGGAAAACAGCGGGTCAGATGGGGAATAACGAGATGCAGAGGCCAGGAGTGTCCTGTGCCTGCTTGAAGAAGATCTGTCTGCCGCCTTCCCCATTAATCCCTTATTAAACTCTTAGGTCCTACTGACATTAACCCTAAGGACAGTTTATCCCTCTGACTGTCAGAGCTTGAATCCTCAAGAGTGGCTATTCTTACCAAATTTTTGGGCTTTATTTTCACATACACAAGTAATCATTTATTATTGACATTAAAAACATTCTTGTTTTCAGGGTTCCGGGTAAAGAAGACAAACAATTCACAGTGAGATATTTCCATCCAAATGAGGTGGATGAACCTGGCAGCCCTCCTGGGCAGAAGCACACACATGAGTACCTTGCTCACAGCCAGATTGATCCACATGGCTCTTCCAAAATAAACAGGGCTAGATTCCTGTTTGGAAACCATTGTATTCAGACTCACAATTACTTTTCTATAGTATTCTTTTTTCCACATAGCAATTAGAACTGAGCCTGAGAGGAGCAGCTGGTCAGATCTTTTCATTTTTAGCCTAAATCACAAACTTCCTTGATATTTGACTGAGGATGACCAATGGGCATTGTTGACTCCGGTTCAGGACTCACATCGCAACCAGCAACACGGCCTCCTCTGGGATGGGTGATGAGAGAAATAAATGGCAACCTGTTAAGACAGAGATGGCACACACTTTACCCATAAATAAGAAGTGGCATGATCCTCAAAACTCAATTTTTAAAAAGGGAGGGTCCATTAGTTCTGATTCAGGAATAACCATTTGCTTACACTTTCACATTGCTGAAATGTTGTTACTAAAACCTATGTTGACTTCTTTAAAGTCACATTATTTAAATAAATTAAAGGAGACTTCTCTTTGGCAATGGCAAATTTGAAAGTGTTGTTCATTAACACTTTCCCTGTAAAGAATTTCATTGTTCATCTCACAAGGATAGAGAAAAGAAATTCAGAAATATAAGCATTTAATTACATACAAATTATAAATTATAAAAATTTATTTGTAAATTTCATATGCTTTGACTTGAGCATATATTTTTAATTTAGATTTCACAGCAGATAGAGATTAATGACGTCACAAATCTTAGCATAAATCTTCAATCTCTCCTAAATGTTTTCTTTGCCAACCAACAGACAGAAATTTCTGAGATCACTATATTTGTCCTAATATTTTTAACTTATTTTAGTGCAGAAGCATATTTATTTTGTTTAGTGACTGGACAGGCACTGTAGCCTGTGACACAGTGGCTTATAATGTCCCTGTTACTTGTAGGTTTCTATGGGTACCTTTGACATACTAATTTCAGTCAAATGGAATAATATTTTAGAAAAATCCAAAAGGTTTTAAAAGTAGATCTAAAGAAAATAATTGCGGGCCAGATATGGAGGTACATGCATGTAATCCCAGCCACCCAGGAGGCAGAGATAGGAGGATATTTGTTCCAGGCTGGCCTGGGCAAAGTTAGTACAAGACCGTATCTGAACAGCAAGTAAAAGCAAAAGGACTGAAGGTATGGCTCAAAGTGGCTTGCTAAGTAAGTATGGGACCCTGAGTTCAATCTCAAAATATTTTTTAAAAAGAATATAATTGAAAGAATATAAATAATTCATATATTCAGCACATTTATTTAGTACCTTCTATGTACCAAGCTCGTTCTAGGCACTGGGCATATATCAAGAAGCAAAAGGAAGGTTTCTACATTTAACATACATAATGAGTTAGGTGCTACTGACAAAAATCAAATGGACAAAAAAACCTTGTGGTGTGTGATACATGCTAGAAAATGAAAAACTGAGACAAGAGGTAGTCTACTGGGGAGAACAGAAAAGAGGGATCCTCCTCAGACATGATAATTATGGAAGGCCTTCCTGAGGAGGTGAAATAAAAGAACACATGGAACGGCATTATTCCTTTGAGGAGGTCAAGGAAAAACATTCCTACTGGAGGGAACTCCAAGAACTCTTTGGCTGGAGGGCAGTGATCCAGGGAGAGGATGGTGCAAGGTCAAGTTAGAGAGGATGTGAGAGCACCCTGTGGCTCATAGGGCAGATGGACCTTTCACTTTGGCTTAGTGATAAGTTGGACAGTACAGTGCAGAGGAAAGACACAACCCGACTCACCTTTGTACATCACTCGGGCTGCTGTAAGAGATGGACTGGAAATGAAGTAACAATGGAAGCAGGGCATGATAATTTACATGAATATGGTTTTGGCCAAACATGTTCTTTATATGATTAAGCTACCAATCTCAAATAGAGTGTGTAGAATCTTTAATGAAATTTTTACACAGAGGTGCACATAAAGGAAAAAAATAAGAAAAAAGAATCAATTCAGGATTTCAATGCGGATACCATTAAAACAAGAAAATGGAAATACAGATAACTGCCTCATTTTCTGCACATTAGAAGATGGGGAGTAGTTATCAGTTAGAAATTCACATTAATTAATAAGTCATTGATGTTGCTTGCAGTAAATTCCATTTTATGACTTATTCTAAAATGCATATAGACCAAAGCACCCAGTGAAAGGGAAGTATACAGCTCTAGGGCCCTCCTAGCTCATAAGCTCAGCTACTATAAAACTTGGCTGATGCTAGAGAAAACTTTTGTTTGTTCATTTGTTTGCTTGTATTTACATATCTAGCTATTAGTTTTAAAATAGAAAGACTGAAAGGCATTGCAATTAAAAGCTGGAACTCAGAGTTATAGAGGTCTGAGGCTAAGACCAACTCTGACTCAAGGGCCAATAACTTCTTTGAGCTTTAGTTTCCTAACTTAGAATGGAAATGTGTCTTCATCAAGAATGAATTAAGAAAATTGATATGAGAAATGGCATCAGTAAGATGGCAGAGTACAAGACTAGCCTTCATGCCTTCTACAAAAAAATACTGCTATCCAGGAATGAAAACAGCTCTGGGAGAGCTCAGAAGTCTACTTAGGAAGATGCAGCAACGCAATGGATCAAAAACCCAAGAGCAGCCACACAGAAAGGGCAGAGGGAGCTGTTTTCTTATACCCGTGTCCTCTCACCCTGCAGGTGGGCACAGCAAAGCACCATGGAACTCCCCAAGTCCACCCCCATAAGAGAAAGGAGAGTAGAGTGAATGATCAACTTCCTCAGCCTTTTGGGGCATTACTTGAAGAACCATTTTGGTTTTATCCCATGCAGGTCACTGGGAAGACCAGCATAGCTGAGACAGCTGAAAACAAGGAAGGGCAGGGGCTATCCTGACAATAGCAGGAGATATCATGGTCCCCAGTGGCATGTTTTGCAAAGCACTTTGACTACTGAGGGCCTCAACAGCCATTGTAGTCACCATGGACCCTCTACACCCTTATTGCCAAGGACCATACAGTGTTCATTTCTCTGAACTCCAGTGACTTACTCTGCATTGACTCCAGAGGTTACCACCACTAAGGAAACCAATGACCATTGCTAATATACAAGATCTTCTGACGCTTTTACTACCAAAGGCCTACAAAGACAATATTGCCATTTGAGGACTCTAGCTCCTTAAGATACCCCACCCAGCCACCACCCCTGTGAGAACCACCCTGAGCAGCACTGCAATGGGTACCCTGGCCCAGGGACCCAGCATTTCCACTACACATATACCTGCAACCATCCCAGGACCCTGCTGCTAGCCCCAGTTCCTACTGCCATGCATTTGTGGTTGGCCCCAGTCCCTACCACTGGTCCTGTTCCTTGCCATCTTGCATGTGGCTGTAGCTAGTCCCTGAAGTCATATCCTCACAGTGGCAGCTTGCCTTCACAGCTCATTGAGTGTATTTTATGAGCCCTGGCTCCCAATGCACCCTGTCTTGTCCCCACTACTGAGCATGGAGGCAAAGGCTTGGGTTTCCAGTGGCATTTGCAACCACTGTGGATGCAACACAGAAGTAGCACTTGCTGCCAAGGTCTACATAGTTACCATTGTTGCAGACCAGCTGCCTGAGCTGATGAGACACTGTGGTGCCCCCCACAGACCTGGAGTAGTTACACATCCCCACTCTTGGAGGTTAACCTGGTACAAACAGTGAGCCCTAGCATGCCTCCTTAGTCAATCCCCTCCACACCTCCAACACAGGTAAAGGAAGTCCCTTGTGGAAGTCAATCTATGAAGTCTGGAAAATGTGACTGCTTCTTCAAAAGTAGAGGCACCAAGGATAGCAGTGCATACTGGTAATCCCAGGACTTAAGAGACTGGGGGATCACAAGTTCAAGGCCAGCTCAGGTTATATAGTGAGACCCTATCTCTCTCTGTCTCTTTCACACACACACGCACACACACACACGTGCACACACACACACACACACACACACACACACAAAAAGAGAAAAAACAACCAACAAGGAACAACAAAATAAGTACAGGCACCTACACAAGGCTATAGGATCATGAAAAATCAAGGAAACAACAAACTTATTGTAATGACGCAAAAAAATTGTTCTAAAGCCTTTCAGCAAGCTGTAAGAAAGCAAAGAGAGACTATTTAATGATATCAGTAAAACAATACAAGACCAAAATGAGAAGTTCAAACAAGAGATATAAAATTAAAAAAAGAACAAAAGAGAAATCCTGCAGATGAAGACTACAATTGGACTATAAAATGCAATGGAGCGCTTCAGCATCAGACTTGATCAGCAGAAGAAAGAACTAGTGCACGAAAAGACAAATTGCATGAAATTATATAATCAGAGGAAGAAAAAAAAGGATGAAAAGAAATTTAGAAAAGACAATGGGATTTATTCAAACAAACTAATACATACATTATGGGACTTTTGAAAGGAAAAGGAAAAGAAAGCTTATTTTTAAAAGTAATAACTTAAGGGCAGGCCTGGTGGTACCTACCTATAATCCTACTCAGAACATAGCAGTAGGAGGATCACCAACTGAGGCTGGCTGGGCAAAAAGCTTGAAACACTATCTGAAAACAAGCTAAACAAAAAGGACTAGAGGAGTGGCTCAAGTGGTAGAGTGCTTGCCTCGTGAGCTCAAAGCCCTGAGTTCAATTTCCAGTACTACCAATATTATCATAATAAAGGCCTAAAACTTCCAAAATATAGAAAGAAAAACAGACATTCGGATTCAGTAATACCACCATACCCCAAATAGATCAGCATAAAGAGGTCTACATTGAGACACATCATAATTAACCTCCAAAAACAAAGAGAGAATCTTGAAAAACACTAGGGAAAAATGACTTGACTTATAAGGAAACACCTCTAAGAATATAAGTGGATTTCTTTTTTTTCTTTTTTTCTAATTTTTATTTTATTCATATGTGCATACAATCTTTGGGTCATTTCTCTCCCTTTCCCCTATCCCCTCCCTTACCTTTTACCCCTCCCTTTATCCCCCACCCCCTCACTACCCAGCAGAAACTATTTTGCCCTTAATTCTAATTTTGTTGAAGAGAGAGTATAAGCAATAATAGGAAGGAACAAGGGTTTTTGCTAGTTGAGATAAGGATAGCTATACAGGGAGTTGACTCACATTGCTTTCCTATGCATGTGTGTTACCTTCTAAGTTAATTCTTTTTGAATTAACCTTTTCTCTAGTTCCTGGTCCCCTTCTCCTATTGGCCTCAGTTGCTTTAAAGTATCTGCTTTAGTTTCTCTGCATTGAGGGCAACAAATGCTATCTAGTTTTTTAGGTGTCTTACCTATCCTCATATCTCCCTTGTGTGCTCCCGCTTTTATCATGTGATCAAAGTCCAATCCCTTTGTTGTGTTTGCCCTTGATCTAATGTCCACATATGAGGGAGAACATACGATTTTTGGTCTTTTGGGCCAGGCTAACCTCACTCAGAATGATGTTCTCCAATTCCATCCAATTACCAGCGAATGATAACATTTCATTCTTCTTCATGGCTGCATAAAATTCCATTGTGTATAGATACCACATTTTCTTAATCCATTCGTCAGTAGTGGGGCATCTTGGCTGTTTCCATGACTTGGCTATTGTGAATAATGCCGCAATAAACATGGGTGTGCAGGTGCCTCTGGAGTAACCTGTGTCACAGTCTTTTGGGTATATCCCCAAGAGTGGTATTGCTGGATCATATGGTAGATCAATGTTTAGATTTTTAATTAGCTTCCAAATTTTTTTCCTGAGTGGTTGTACTAGTTTACTTCCGATCAGCAGTGTAAGAGGGTTCCTTTTTCCCCACATCCTTGCCAACACCTGTTGTTGGTGGTGCTGCTAATGATGGCTATTCTAACAGGGGTAAGGTGGAATCTTAGTGTGGTCTTAATTCGCATTTCCTTCATTGCTAGAGATGGTGAGCATTTTTTTTCATGTGTTTTTTTGCCATTTGAATTTCTTCTTTTGAGAAAGTTCTGTTTAGTTCACTTGCCCATTTCTTTAATGGTTCATTAATTTTGGGAGAATTTAGTTTTTTAAGTTCCCTATATATTCTGGTTACCAGTCCTTTGTCTGATGTGTAGCTGGCAAATATTTTCTCTCACTCTGTGGATGTTCTCTTCAGTTTAGAGACCATTTCTTTTGTTGAGCAGAAGCTTTTTAGTTTTATGAGGTCCCATTTGTCTATGCTATCTCTTAGTTGCTGTGCTGCTGGGGTTCCATTGAGAAAGTTCTTGCCTATACCTGTTAATTCCAGAGTATTTCCTACTCTTTCCTGTACCAACTTTAGAGTTTCAGGTCTGATATTAAGGTCCTTGATCCATATTGAGTTAATATTGGTACAGGGTGATATACATGGATCTAATTTCAGTTTTTTTTGCAGACTGTTAACCAGTTTTCCCAGCAGTTTTTGTTGAAGAGGCTGTATTTTGTCCATCATATATTTTTAGCACCTTTGTCAATGACAAGTAGGTTACAGTGTGTGGCTTCATATCTGGGTCTTCTGTTCTGTTCCACTGGTCTTCATGTCTGTTTTTGTGCCAGTACCATGCTGTTTTTATTGTTATTGCTTTGTAATATAGTTTGAATTCGGGTGTCGTGATACCTCCAACATTATTCTTTTGACTGAGTATTGCCTTGGTTATTCATGGCCTCTTGAGTTTCCACATAAATTTGACAGTAGATTTTTCAATCTCTTTAATGAATGTCATTGGAATTTTGATGGGAATTGTAATAAACATGTAGATTACTTTTGGGAGTATCGACATTTTTCCTACATTGATTCTACCAATCCATGAGCATGGGAGATCTCTCCACTTTCTATAGTCTTCCTCAATCTCTTTCTTTAGAAGTTTATAGTTTTCCTTGTAGAGGTCGTTCACATCCTTTGTTAGGTTTACACCTAGGTATTTGATATTTTTTGAGACTATTGTAAATGGAATTGTTTTCATACATTCTGTCTCAGTTTGTTCATTATTAGTGTATAGAAATGCTAATGATTTTTCTAGGTTGATTTTATATCCTGCTACCTTGCTGTAGCTATTGATGGTGTCTAGGAGATTTTGAGTAGAGTTTTTTGGGTCTTTAAAGTATAGGATCATACTGTCTGCAAATAGGGATATTTTGACAGTTTCATTACCTATTTGTATTCCTTTTATTCCTTCTTCTTGCCTAATTGCTCTTGCAAGGAATTCCAGTACTATGTTGGATAGGAGTGGAGATAGTGGGCATCCTTGTCTGGTTCCTGATTTTAGAGGGAATGGTTTCAGTTTTTCTCCATTAAGTACAATGCTGGCTGTAGGTTTGTCATATATAGCTTTTATAATGTTGAGGTACTTTCCTTCTATTCCTAGTTTTCTTAGAGCTTTTATCATGAAATGATGTTGGATCTTATCAAAGGCTTTTTCTGCATCTATTGAGATGATCAAGTGGTTTGCTTCTGTTAATGTGGTTTATTATGTTTATTGATTTTCGTATGTTGAACCACCCCTGCATCCCTGGGATGAAGCCTACTTGGTCGTGGTGAATAATCTTTTTGATGTGTTGCTGAATTTGATTTGCCATTATTTTCTTGAGGATTTTTGCATCAATGTTCATTAAGGAGATTGGCCTATAGTTCTCCTTTTTGGAGGTGTCTTTGCCTGGTTTTGGGATAAGTGTAATACTGGCTTCATAAAATGTGTTTGGCAGTTTTCCTTCCCTTTCTATTTCATGGAACAGTTTAAGGAGGGTTGGTATCAGTTCTTCTTTAAAGGTCTGATAGAATTCAGCAGAGAATCCATCAGGTCCTGGACTTTTCTTTTTGGGGAGACTCTTGATTGCTGCTTCAATTTCATTTTGTGTTATAGGTCTATTCAGGTGATTAATTTCCCTTGGTTCAGTTTTGGATGATCATATGTATCTAGAAATCTGTCCATTTCTTTTAGATTTTCAAATTTATTTGAATATAGGTTCTCAAAGTACTCTCTGATGATTTCCTGGACTTCATGGTGTTTGTTGTTATCTCCCCTTTTGCATTCCTGATTCTACTTATTTGGGTTTTTTCTCTCCTCATTTTAGTCAGGTTTGCCAGTGGTCTATCAATCTTGTTTATTTTTTCAAAGAACCAACTTTTTGTTTCATTAATTCTTTGTATGGTTTTTTTTGGTTTCTATTTCATTGATTTCAGCTCTTATTTTTATTATTTCTCTCCTTCTATTTGTTTTGGGATTTGCTTGTTCTTGTTTTTCTAGGAGTTTGAGATGTATCATTAGGTCATTGATTTGGGATCTTTCAGTCTTTTTAATATATGCACTCATGGCTATAAACTTTCCCCTCAGGACTGCCTTAGCTGTGTCCCATAGATTCCGGTATGTTGTGTTTTCATTTTCATTGACTTCCAGGAACTTTTAATTTCCTCTTTTATTTCATCAATGACCCATTGTTCATTAAGCAATGAGTTATTCAGTTTCCAGCTGTTTGCATGTTTTTTTGTCTTTTTTTTTTGTTGAGTTCTACTTTTACTGCATTGTGATCAGATAGTATGCATGGTATCATTTCTATTTTCTTATATTTGCTGAGACTTGCTTTGTGCCCTAGGATATGATCTATTTTGTAGAAAGTTCCATGGGCTGCAGAGAAGAATATGTATTGTGATAGGGATTCCAAGATGGCGGCTAGAGGGAGGAAGCAGAAAGTGAGCCTCTTATAGTGAAATCTTGGAGAGACACTGGAGACACACTTTGTAGGCATAATCACTGAGAAAAGGCATAACTTTGACCCCTCCACATCTCCAGCCGGCACAGAGAATCTCCACCTCACATTAAATGCAGAAACGAGGAGGGCCCCCGGGCCGCCAGTGGCCGGCGCACAGACTGCTTTGGAAGATGTGGCCCAGGTGAGCTTCACGGAACCACGGTACTCCCACAGACAAGCCTGGGCCAGAGCAGCATAGCCCCCTGGACAGACTGACCTCCACCCGGGGATAAAAAGAGAAACTGAGTAATAAGCAATAAGAACAATTAAGACACGCTGGAAAGAGGGTGGGGCACCCTGAGCGCTGAAGATTGGGGGAAGGGAATCCTTCCTGGGACTGTAAATAAACAAGCTGGGCGGGCCTGAGAGCCTCTGGGAGGAGCAGGGCTCATGCCCAGCAAACAGGAGTGGGAAAGCTTGTGAGAGTGGCAGAGGGAGGAAAACTCCACAGGAGAGGAGAGAAGACCCACTTCCCACATGAGCTGTAAACAAACATGGCGGCTGGCAGGAGCAGCAGCACTGCCAAGTAATCAGGAGCAGGAAAGCTTGTGAAAGTGGCGGTGGGAGGAAAACTACACAGGAGAGGAGGGAAGACCCACCTCCCACATGAACTGTAAATAAATACACAGGCCTGACAATGTGGGGGCAGTGTCACCTTTCCCAGTGCTTGGAAAGGGGAAAGCCTGTAGGAGAGGCTCCTGCACAGGAGAACTTTGAACAAACAAAGCCTGTCGGACCAGGTGAGTGCTAAGTTCACCCCAGAAATCTGCATAAATAACGCCTCCAGCTACAGCAGGCTGAGAGCAGAGGGCAGGCAAGCCACAGTTGCAGATACCACTCTCAGAACTCTCTCCAGACTCTTTTTTTTTTCCTTTTCTCCCTACCTTTGATGAGAGAACAACCAAATTACACCTGCAAGCTGAAAAACTTACTGAAACTGTATTGCATTTGAACTTGGGACATTTGGTGGGGCTTTTGTGTGTGTGTGTGTGTGTGTGTGTGTGTGTGTGTGTAGTTTTGTTCTACTCTATGCATCCCCTTTGATGAGACAACTACAGAACAACATCTGAGGCACCATCTCCAGGACTGGAGACTGAGACAGACACCCAAATTATTAAGACTGAAACTGCATTGCATATAAACTTGGAGGTTTTTTTTTTTTTTAATTTTCTATTTTCCATTTTATTTTAATTCATTTTTATATATAGATATTTCTTTCACTTACTTATTTTTTATTTTTTTATCTTTGATTTTCAATCCTCTCTCTGTCTCTCTAATGTCTGTTCAGCTTACTGTCAATTAGTACACTAAAGCTCCCTGTTTATACCTTTGAAATTTTCTTATCTGAAACCTTGTTCTGCTTTCTCCCTATTGTCTGTGTATTTGTTTCCCCCTTTTCTGTAACTTCTTGCTTTCCATCTCCTCTCACCCTTCCATTCTAAATATTACCATTGTTATTATTACAAGCTAGAAAATACTTAATTGCACAAGTACAGGGACAGTAACAACACCAAAGACAATGATGGGAAGACAGAAAAAACAGGGAAACCAGTTTCCCCACAGCAAAAAATTAGTACAGGAACCAGAGGGGAATGAAGAGAAAAGAAACTCAGAGCCAGACTCCAACAAAATAAAGATAAACTATGCCAAAGGACCCAATGAAGCCCACAAGAATAATTTAAAAGAAGACATACTACAAGTACTCAATGAGAATTTTATAGAGATGATACTGGATAGGGTCAACCAAAATGTACAGGAGACACTCAAGAAATTCCAAGACAACAAAAATAGAGAATTTGAAAAAGCAAAAGAAGAAAAAAAGGAAACCATAGAAGCACTGCATAAACACTAAAGTGAAAGAGAGAACACAATGAATAAACAGATAAATGAACTCAGGACAAAAATAGACAACATTAAAGAGGAAAACAGCCAGGATATGGAAAACCTCAGAAAAAAGAACGAAACAGAACTGCAAAACAAAACGGAAGGCCAATCCAGCAGAATAGAACAAACAGAAGACAGAATCTCAGAACTTGAAGATGAAATGTTAATTAAAGGAAAAACCAAAGAACTATTAATTAAACAACTCAAGACCTGTGAAAAGAAAATGCAAGAACTCACTGACTCCATCAAAAGACCAAACTTGAGAATCATGGGCATCAAAGAAGGAGAAGAGGTGCAAGCGAAGAGAATGCATAATATATTCAACAAAATAATAACGGAAAATTTCCCAAATCTAGAGAAAGATATTCCCATATAGATGCAAGAGGCCTCCAGGACACCAAACAGACCAGACCAAAATAGAACTACTCCACGACATATAATCATTAAAACATCAAGTTCAGAAATTAAGGAAAGAATTTTGAAGGCTGTAAGAGAGAAAAAACAAGTAACACACAAAGGTAAACCCATCAAAATCACAGCAGACTTCTCAACAGAAACATTAAAAGCAAGAAGAGTGTGGGGTGAGATGTTCCGGGCACTGAATGAAATAACTTCAACCCCAGGGTACTCTACCCAGCAAAACTATCATTCAAAATAGATGGAGCAATAAAAGTCTTCCATGATAAGCAGAAACTAAAACAATATGTGACCACAAAGCCACCACTACAAAAGATTCTGCAAGGGATTCTGCACACAGATAGTGACACCCAACTTCACCATGAAAAGACCAGCAGGACCAAACCACAGGAAAAGAAAAAGCAAGACAGTAGAGAGTAACATCAACTTAGGTACACACAATCAAACCTTCAAACAACTAAGACAACTAAATGGCAGGAATCACCACATCCCTATCAGTACTAATGCTTAATGTTAACGGACTTAATTCACCCATCAAAAGGCACCATTTGACAAAATGGATTAAAAAGGAAGATCCAACAATTTGTTGCTTACAGGAGCCTCATCTCACCGACAGAAATAAGCATATGCTTAGGATGAAAGGCTGGAAGAAGATTTACCAAGCCAATAGCCCCCGAAAACAGGCAGAAGTAGCAATACTTATCTCTGACAAAGTAGACTTCAAACCTACATTGATCAAACGAGACAAAGAAGGACATTCCATACTAATAAAAGGGGAAATAGACCAAAAGGAAATAATAATCATCAATCTGTATGCACCCAATGTCAACGCACCCATTTTCATCAAACATACCCTGAAAGACCTAAAAGCAA
Source organism: Castor canadensis (assembly GCF_047511655.1). Taxonomy (NCBI): domain Eukaryota; kingdom Metazoa; phylum Chordata; class Mammalia; order Rodentia; family Castoridae; genus Castor; species Castor canadensis. Next base: position 147,961,209 of record NC_133388.1, on the reverse strand, counting down.
ATATAAACGGCAACACAGTGGTGGTGGGAGACTTTAACACTCCATTATCATCAATAGATAGGTCATCCAAACAAAAAATCAATAAAGAAATCCAAGTTCTAAAATATGCAATAGATCAAATGGACTTAGTAGATGTCTACAGAACATTTCATCTAACCTCTACACAATATACATTCTTCTCAGCAGCCCATGGAACCTTCTCCAAAATAGATCATATCCTAGGGCACAAAGCAAGTCTCAGCAAATATAAGAAAATAGAAATCATACTGTGCATACTATCTGATCACAATGCAGTAAAAGTAGAACTCAACAACAAAAGTAAAGACAAAAAACATGCAAACAGCTGGAAACTGAATAACTTATTACTTAATGAACAATGGGTCATTGATGAAATAAAAGAAGAAATTAAAAAGTTCCTGGAAGTCAATGAAAATGAAAACACAACATACCGGAATCTATGGGACACAGCTAAGGCAGTCCTGAGGGGAAAGTTTATAGCCATGAGTGCATATATTAAAAAGACTGAAAGATCCCAAATCAATGACCTAATGATACATCTCAAACTCCTAGAAAAACAAGAACAAGCAAATCCCAAAACAAATAGAAGGAGAGAAATAATAAAAATAAGAGCTGAAATCAATGAAATAGAAACCAAAAAAAACCATACAAAGAATTAATGAAACAAAAAGTTGGTTCTTTGAAAAAATAAACAAGATCGATAGACCCCTGGCAAACCTGACTAAAATGAGGAGAGAAAAAACCCAAATTAGTAGATTAGGAATGCAAAAGGGAAGATAACAACAAACACCTTGGAAGCCCAGGAAATCATCAGAGAGTACTTTGAGAACCTATATTCAAATAAATCTGAAAATCTAAAAGAAATGGACAGATTTCTAGATACATATGATCATCCAAAACTGAACCAAGAGGAAATTAATCACCTGAATAGACCTATAACACAAAATGAAATTGAAGCAGCAATCAAGAGTCTCCCCAAAAAGAAAAGTCCAGGACCTGATGGATTCTCTGCTGAATTCTATCAGACCTTTAAAGAAGAACTGATACCAACCCTCCTTAAACTGTTCCACAAAATAGAAAGGGAAGGAAAACTGCCAAACACATTTTATGAAGCCAGTATTACACTTATCCCAAAACCAGGCAAAGACACCTCCAAAAAGGAGAACTATAGGCCAATCTCCTTAATGAACATTGATGCAAAAATCCTCAAGAAAATAATGGCAAACCAAATTCAGCAACACATCAAAAAGATTATTCACCACGACCAAGTAGGCTTCATCCCAGGGATGCAGGGGTGGTTCAACATACGAAAATCAATAAACGTAATAAACCACATTAACAGAAGCAAACCACTTGATCATCTCAATAGATGCAGAAAAAGCCTTTGATAAGATCCAACATCATTTCATGATAAAAGCTCTAAGAAAACTAGGAATAGAAGGAAAGTTCCTCAACATTATAAAAGCTATATATGACAAACCTACAGCCAGCATTGTACTTAATGGAGAAAAACTGAAACCATTCCCTCTAAAATCAGGAACCAGACAAGGATGCCCACTCTCTCCACTCCTATTCAACATAGTACTGGAATTCCTTGCCAGAGCAATTAGGCAAGAAGAAGAAATAAAAGGAATACAAATAGGTAAAGAAACTGTCAAAATATCCCTATTTGCAGATGATATGATCCTACACCTTAAAGACCCAAAAAACTCTACTCAGAAGCTTCTAGACATCATCAATAGCTATAGCAAGGTAGCAGGATATAAAATCAACATAGAAAAATCATTAGCCTTTCTATACACTAACAATGAGCAAACTGAAAAAGAATGTATGAAAACAATTCCATTTACAATAGCCTCAAAAAAAATCAAATACCTAGGTGTAAACCTAACAAAAGATATGAAAGACCTCTACAAGGAAAACTATACACTTCTGAAGAAAGAGATTGAGGAAGACTATAGAAAGTGGAGAGATCTCCCTTGCTCATGGATTGGTAGAATCAACATAGTAAAAATGTCGATACTCCCAAAAGTAATCTACATGTTTAATGCAATTCCCATCAAAATTCCAATGACATTCATTAAAGAGATTGAAGAATCTACTGTTAAATTTATATGGAAACACAAGAGGCCATGAATAGCCAAGGCAATACTCAGTCAAAAGAACAATGCAGGAGGTATCACAATACCTGACTTCAAACTATACTACAAAGCAATAACAATAAAAACAGCATGATACTGGCACAAAAACAGACATGAAGAACAGTGGAACAGAATAGAGGACCCAGATATGAACCCACACAACTATAACCAACTTGTCTTTGACCAAGGAGCTAAAAATAGACGATGGAGAAATAGCAGCCTCTTCAACAAAAACTGCTGTTAAAACTGGTTAGCAGTCTGCAAAAAACTGAAACTAGATCCATGTATATCAACCTATACCAAGATTAACTCAAAATGGATCAAGGATCTTAATATCAGACCTGAAACTCTAAAGTTGGTACAGGAAAGAGTAGGAAATACTCTGGAATTAACAGGTATAGGCAAGAACTTTCTCAATGAAACCCCAGCAGCACAGCAACTAAGAGATAGCATAGATAAATGGGACCTCATAAAGCTAAAAAGCTTCTGTTCATCAAAAGAAATGGTCTCTAAATGAAGAGAACACCCACAGAGTGGGAGAAAATATTTGCCAACTATACATCAGACAAAGGACTGATAACCAGAATATATAGGGAACTTAAAAAACTAAATTCTCCCAAAACTAATGAACCAATGAAGAAATGGGCAAGTGAACTAAACAGAAATTTCTCAACAGAAGAAATTCAAATGGCAAAAAAACACATGAAAAAATGCTCACCATCTCTAGCAATAAAGGAAATACAAATTAAAACCACACTAAGATTCCACCTCACCCCTGTTAGAATAGCCATCATCAGCAAAACCACAAACAGCAGGTGTTGGCGAGGATGCGGGGAAAAAAGGAACCCTCTTACACTGTTGGTGGGAATGTAAACTAGTACAACCACTCTGGAAAAAAATTTGGAGGCTACTTAAAAAGCTGGACATCGATCTACCATTTGATCCAGCAATACCACTCTTGGGGATATACCCAAAAGACTGTGACACAGGTTGCTCCAGAGGCACCTGCACACCCATGTTTATTGTGGCACTATTCACAATAGCCAAGTTATGGAAACAGCCAAGATGCCCCACTACTGACGAATGGATTAAGAAAATGTGGTATCTATACACAATGGAATTTTATGCAGCCATGAAGAACAACGAAATGTTATCATTCACTGGCAAATGGATGGAATTGGAGAACATCATCCTGAGTGAGGTTAGCCTGGCCCAAAAGACCAAAAATCGTATGTTCTCCCTCATATGTGGACATTAGATCAAGGGCAAACACAACAATGGGATTGGACTTTAAGCACATGATAAAAGCGAGAGCACACAAGGGAGGGGTGAGGATAGGTAAGACACCTAAAAAATTAGCTAGCATTTGTTGCCCTTAAAGCAGAGGAGCTAAAGCAGATACCTTAAAAGCAACTGAAGCCAATAGAAGAAGGGGACCAGGAGCTAGAGAAAAGGTGAGATCAAAAAGAATTAACCTAGAAGGTAACACACACGCACAGGAAATCAATGTGAGTCAATGCCCTGTATAGCTATCCTTATCTCAACCAGCAAAAACCCTTGTTCCTTCCTATTATTGCTTATACTCTGTCTACAACAAAATTAGAAATAAGGGCAAAATAGTTTCTGCTGGGTATTGAGGGGGTGGGTGGAGAGGGAGGGGGCGGAGTGGGTGGTAAGGGAGGGGGTGGGAGCAGGGGGGTGAAATGATCCAAGCTTTGTATGCACATATGAATAATAAAAGAAAAAAAAAAAGAAAGTATATTGTGTAGAGGTTAGATGAAATGTTCTGTAGACATCTACTAGGTCCATTTGATCTATTGTATATTTTATATCTAGGATTTCTTTATTGATTTTTTGTTTGGATGACCTATCTTTTGATGATAATGGGGTGTTAAAGTCTCCCACCACCACTGTGTTGCCGTTTATATTTGCTTTTAGGTCTTTCAGGGTATGTTTGATGAAATTGGGTGCGTTGACATTGGGTGCATACAGATTGATGATTATTATTTCCTTTTGGTCTATTTCCCCTTTTATTAGCATGGAATGTCCTTCTTTGTCTCGTTTGATCAATGTAGGTTTGAAGTCTGCTTTGTCAGAGATAAGTGTTGCTACTCCTGCCTGTTTTTGGGGGCCATTGGCATGGTAAATCTTCTTCCAGCCTTTCATCCTAAGCCTATGCTTATTTCTATCGATGAGATGGGTCTCCTGTAAGCAACAAATTTTTGGATCTTCCTTTTTAATCCATTTCATCAAACGGTGCCTTTTGATGGGGGAATTAAGTTCATTAACATTAAGTGTTAGTTCTGATAGTTACGTGGTGATTCCTGTCATTTAGTTGTCTTAGTTGTTAGAAGGTTTGATTGTGTGTACCTAAGTTGAGGTTACTCTCTACTGTCTTGCTTTTTCTTTTCCTGTGGTTTGGTGCTGCCTGTCCTTTCATGGTTATGCTGGGTTTCACTTTCTGTGTGCAGAATCCCTTGCAGAATCTTTTGTAGTGGTAGCTTTGTGGTCACATATTGTTTTAGTTTCTGCTTATCATGGAAGACTTTTATTGCTCCATCTATTTTGAATGATAGTTTTGCTGGGTAGAGTATCCTGGGGTTGAAGTTATTTTCATTCAATGCCCAGAATATCTCACCCCAAGATCTTCTTGTTTTTAATGTTTCTGTTGAGAAGTCTGCTGTGATTTTGATGGGTTTATGTTTGTAAATGTTCAGTATTCTTCAGCTTTCAGTATTCTTTCTCGGGTCTCTGTATTTGTTTTTGATGATAATATGCCATGGGGTAGATCTATTTTGGTCTGGTCTGTTTGGTGTCCTGGAGGCCTCTTGCATCTGTATGGGAATAGATTTCTCTAGATTTGGGGAATTTTCTGTTATTATTTTGTTGAATATATTACGCATTCCCTTTGCTTGCACCTCTTGTCCTTCTTTGATGCCCATGATTCTCAGGTTTGGTCTTTTGATGGAGTCGGTGGGTTCTTGCATTTTCTTTTCACAGGTCTTGAATTGTTTAACTAATAGTTCTTTGGTTTTTCCTTTAATTACCATTTGATCTTTGAGTTCTGAAATTTTGTCTTCTGTTTGTTCTATTCTGCTGGTTTGGCCTTTCATTTTGTTTTGCAATTCTGTTTCGTTCTTTTTTCTGAGGTTTTCCATATCCTGAGTCGTTTCCTCTTTAATGTTGTCCTGAGTTCATTTGTCTCTTATTAATCGTGTTCTTTGTTTCACTTTGGTGTTTATACAGTGCTTCTGTGGTTTCTTTTATTTCTTCTTGTGCTTTTTCAAATTCTCTATTTTTGTTGTCTTGGAATTTCTTAAGTGTCTCCTATACATTTTGTTTGACCATATCGAGTATCAGCTCTATAAAATTCTCATTGACTACCTGTTATATTTCTTCTTTTAAATTATTCTTGTGGGCTTCATTGGGTTCTTTGGCATAGTTTGCCTTCATTTTGTTGGAGTCTGGATCTGAATATCTGTTTTCTTCATTGTCCTCTGGTTCCTGTACTAATTTTTTTGCTGTGGGGAAACTGGTTTCCCTGTTTTTTCTGTCTTCCTGTCATTGCCCTTTGTGTTGTTATTGCCCCTGTACTGTGTGCAATTAAGTATTTTCTAGCTTGTAATAATAACAATGGTAATATTTAGAATGGAAGGGTGAGAGGAGATGGAAAGCAAAGAAGTTAAAGAAAAAGGGAAAAACAAATAAACAAACAAGTAGAAAAAACAAAACAAAGACACAAACAAAAAAAGTTTCAAAGATATAAACAGGGAGAGATAGTGTACTAATCAACAGTAAGCTGAACAAGCATTACAGAGACAGATAATTTTAAAAAAAATAAAATAAATGAAAAATAAAATAAAATAATTTAAGGAATCTCCAAGTTCAAATGGAATAAAGTTTCAGTCTTAATAATTTTGGTGTCTGTCCCTTAGCCTCCAACCCTGGAGATGGTGTCTCAGAAGTATTTCTGTCATTGTCTCATCAAAGGGGAGAAAAACCAAACCAAACTAAACAAAACAAAACAACACAAAACAAAAAAAGCACCACAAAGCGTCCCAAGTTCAAATGCAATACAGTTTCAGTAAGTTTTTCAGCACGCAGTTGTAGTTTGGTTGTTGTCTCATCAAAAGTAGGGAGAGAGAAAAAAAAATGGTTTGGAGACAGTTCTGTGAACAGCTATCTGAGGCTACGGTCTGTCCAGGGGGCTATGCTGATCTGGCCCAGGGTTGTCTGTGGGAGTACTGTGCACCACTTAGCTCATCTTGTGGTCCACGTCTTCCCAAGCCTTCTGGGTACTGGCGTGCAGTGGCGGTGCGGGAGCCCTCATGGTTTCTCCATTTAGCGTGAAGTGGAGATGCTATGTGTAGGCTGGAGGTGTGGAGGAGTCAAAGTTTTGTCTCTTAGTGGTTTTTCCTGTAAGGTGTGTCTCCAGAGGTGTGTCTTCAGTGTCTCTCCAAGATTTTACTTTAGGAAGCACACTTTCTGCTTCCTCCCTCTAGCTGCCATCTTGGAATCCCTCCAATAAGTGGATTTCTCAACTGAAACCTTAACCTTGCAGGCCAGGAAAAAATGGAATGACATATTCAAAGTATTGAATTTTTAAGAAAGCCCACCAAATGCCTGCAAAACTATCTTTTGAGAATGTAAGGGAAATAAAATCTTTCAGACAAATGAAACTTTGGGAATTTGTCACCTTGAGACCTGCCTTACAAGAAACGCTTAAGGGAATTCTTAAAATAGAATCAAAACACATTAAATGGCATTATAAGAGTACATAAAAGTCTAAATCTCGCAAGGGATGTGCAAATATGAACAATTACATATAAAAGCACATGAAAATCTAAACCTCATAGGGAAATGTAAATGTGAACAATTATATGCCAAAAATTGAATAACATAGAAAAAAATGGAAAAATTTCTAGAAATAATACAACTCACCAAGACTAAATCAAAAAGAAATAGAGAGTTGAAATCCTGGTTCCACCAAAAAAATTTGAAAAGATGAAATAGAAAATCTGAGCAGACCAATAAAAAACAAGGAGAATAAATCAATAACCAAAAACTTTCTAACAAAGAAAAGCCAGGACCAAATAGCCTCACAGGTGAATTTTACCAAACAAAGAATAATTAATTCTAATCCTTCATAAACATTTCCAAAAATAGAAGGGGGAACATTCCTAAAAGCATTTTGTGAAACTAGAATTACCTATTTTTAAAGCCACAGACAACATATAAAAAGAAAACCACATGCCAGTATCCCTGCAGAACATACACACAAAAATCCTCAACAAAATTTTAGCAAACCAAATTCAGTAGCACCTTACAAGGGTCTTATACCAGAATTAAGTGAGATTATCCCTGGGATTTAAGGATGCTTCAACATATGACAATCAATGAATGAAGTAAGCACATTTGTGGAATGAAAGACAGAAATCATCTCAATAGATGCTAGAAAAGCATTTCACAAAATTCAATATCCTTTTATAACAATAATCTCAATAAAATAGTTACAAAAGAAACTCACTTTAATATAGTAAGGTCATGTATGAAAATCCCATATCTAACATCATAATCCATATAGAAACATTACAAGCATTTCTTCTAATGTCTGGAGCAAGGCAAAGATGTCCACTAACACTTTGCTATTCAACAGAGTACAGGAAGTCCCAGTCAGAAAAATCAGGCAAGGCAAAGAAATAAAGTGTGTTAAGGATAAAGGGAATAGGTAAAGTTAGCTGATTATAAATGATACCCTTTTTCATGTAGAAATACTGAAAGACTCCCCCAAAAGCTGTTAAAATTAATAAATTCAGTAAAGTTGCAGAGTACAAAATTAGCATACAAAAATCAATGGAGTTTTTACATACCAACCATTGACTATGCAACAAAGAAATTAAGAAAATAATTCTATTTACTTTAGCAAAACAACAGCAAAAAACTTAGGAATTACCTTAACTAAAAAAATGAAAGATCTATATACTATAAAAATTATACAACATTGATGAAGGAAATTAAAAATAATACAAATAAAAAACATCTGATGTAGAAAAAGCTAATATTTTCAAAATGACCACAATACCTAAAACAATCTATAGATTCAATGAAATCCCTATCAAAATTTCAAAGACATTTTTCACAGAAATAAAAAAATCCTGAAATCTATATGGAAGTAGAAAAGGCCCCAAGTAGCTAAGGCACTCTTGAATAAGAATAAAGATGGAGATAACACACTTTCTGATTCAAATTATATTACAAAGCTGTAGTAATCAAAACAGTTGGGTATTATAAAGCCATATAGACTAATGGAACAGAACTCAGATATAAGCCCACACCTTATTGGTCAATTAATCTTTGAAAAGAATTCTGAAAACCCACAAGGGGGAAAGAACAGTTTCTTATATAAATCAGGTTGGGAAAACTAGATATCCACATGCAAAAACATGAAATTGGACCCCTATCTCATACTATATACAGAATAAATTCAAAATGAATTAGACTTAAACATAAATCTTAAAGCTGTAAAACTCCTAGAAGAAAATACACATAAAAACCTGTTAACATTGGTCTTGGTAATAATTTTCTGGATAGGAAACAAAAAGCACAGGCAACAAAAGTAAAAGTAGACAAGTGGGATTGAATCACACTAAAAACTTCTGTATAGCAAAGAAAGCAGTTGACAGAATAAGAAGACAAGCCACAGATTGTAAGAAAATTTTGCAAATCATGCATCACCTGAGAGGCCAATACTTAAAATGTACAAGAAGCCGGGCTCATGCCTATGATCTTAGCTACTTGGGTGGCTGAAACTAGGAAGATCAAGTTTCAATTACAGCCTGGGCAAATAGCTTATAGGACCCCCATCTCCAAAATAACCACAGCAAAATGGACTGGAGGTGTGGCTCAAGTGGTAGAGTGCCTGCTTTGCAAGCATGAGACCCTAAGTTCAAACTTCAGTCCCACCATAAATAAATAAATAGATAAAATGTACAAGAAGCTCAAACTACTCAGAAGTAATAACAATGAAATAGCCTTATTTAAAAATGAACAAAGACATGAATAGACATTTCTCAAAAAGAAACATACAAATAGTCAAAAAATAAGTGAAAAAATTTTAATATTTCATTATGAAAAAAATGCCATTTAAAACACAATGAGATGTCACCTCACACTTGTTATGATGGCATTATCAAAAAATGAATGCTAAGTATTGGCAAGGATAATGGAGGAAAGGGAACCTTTGCACAAGGTTAGTGGGAGTGTGTATTAGTGCAGTCATTATGGAAAACAGTATGGAGATTTCTAAAACAATTAAAAATAGAATTATCATATAATCTAGCAATCCCTTTTCTATAGATCCAAAGGAATTAAAAAAAAAAAAAACAGGATCATGAAGAGGTACTTGCACTCCCATGTTCATTTCAGCATTATTCACAAAAGCAAAGATAAGAAATAACCTAAACATACCTTGATGAATGAATAGAAAAGAAAAATATAGTACACACACACACACACAAACATACACACACAATGGACTACTCTTCAGTCTTAAAAAAAGAAAGAAATCCTTCTATCTGTGGCCACATGGATAGAGCTAAAGGTCATTGTGCTAAGAGAAACAAGCTCAAAACAGAAACAGTAATACTGTATGAGTTCACTTACATGTGGAATCTAAAATATTTACACCAATAGAAGCAGAGGGAGTTGAGGGAAGGAGGAAATAGACGATGGTCAAATGCTACAAGAATAGTACCTATGTAGAGGTGATATATTAATAGGATGGAATGTCATTATTTTGAAATGCATGTCAAAAGATCTAGTATACCTTAAATATATACAATTTTATATATCAACAACTATCACAAAGTGATAATTAGAAAACAAACCCTCTAAATCTTAAAAATTAATCAAAAAAATAGAAAAAAAGACACTGTAATTCACCACCTAAAATTGGGCTAGTCAGAGCCAGGTGTGGTAGTATGTATCTCTAATCCCAACTACTCAGGAGTCAGAGGCAGGATTGTGAGTTTGAGGACAGCCTGAGCAAAGTTAGCAAGACACTGCCAAAACTAACTAAAATAAAATAAAAGGGTTGGTGGCATGGCTCAAGTGATACAATGCTGCCTAACTAGGACTCGTTTGCTCATAATTGCATGCTTAATACCTCATCCAGTGCTTAATAATAAGTAGGTATATACCAAATACTGCTGCCTGAAAGAAGGCAGGTGGGCAATAAGGAAGGAATGTAGGAAAGGAAGAAAGAACAAAGTTCCTGATGAACAGAGAGTGAATGTCTGAAGGAGAATTAGGTTCTCTCATATTAAGGAAAAGGAATTGTTCTGTTCAAGACTGTTTGATGAGAGATTGAAATGTGTTTAGACGTCTTGAGATTATGTAGAACTAGAATAAGGTTCTAAAACTATTCACATATATAATAGACCTGGGAAGTCACACATTTTTATAGTCTGTTTCAGGCCCTGAGTGCTAACTACCTCCAAAATAAGTCTCCAATTTGTCTACTTCCTGCAACAAGCTATCATCCTGCTATCATCCTGCAACAAGTTCTCCATCTGGACCATTGCCATTTGTTCTGTGTGTACACTGAACTCTTCCCAACCTCAAAGACTTTGAGTTTGTTGAATTTTCCATTTAGAGCCATATTCCCCTAGGCTCTTCATAGGAAGGTTCTTTCCCACTACGCAGGCTTCAGAGTGGCCCTCCCTGACCATTTTTTTTATCATTTATTATTTTTAATCATTTATTTTATTTTATTTTATTATTTTAGTTGTACAAACTTATGGTGTGCTATGTGATAATTCAATACTTGTATATAGTGTGTAATGGTCAAATGCCATAGATAACATTTTCATCCTTAAACATGTTTTTAAATTTTTGACTAAAGTAATATTTAAACATATCAATGGGGTGCAGTGTGTGATATTTCAACAAATGTATATAATATGGACCAATCAAATCAGGGTAATTATTATTCCTAACTCCTTATCATCACTTTGTGATTAAAGTATTTGAGCTCCTTTCTTCTAGACATTCATTAAATATAGAATAGACTGTTGTGAACCATAATCACCCTACTGTGCTAACCGTACTATAGAAATTATGATTCCTGTGTTGGGGGGCCTGTCAGTCAATCTCCCTCAGTCTCCCTTTCCACCTATTCTTCCTAACTTCTAGTAATCACCATTATGCATCCCAACTGGTCTTTTCTAACATGCATGAGAGAAGTCATGCAGAATTTGTCTTTCTGCGTCTGACTTATTTTACTTAGCACAATATCCTCTGGCTCAATTTATTTTGCTGCAAATGATAGTGTATCATTCCTTTCTTGGATGGATAATATTCTATTCCACATTTTCATTATCCATTCATCTTCTGGTGGGCATCTAGGTGGATTCCATGGCTTGGCTATTATGAATACTGTAGCAACAAACATGAGTAATGTGCAGGTGTCTCTGTAGACTGATACAATTTCCTTTGTATATATACCCTGTCATGGGATAACTGGATTATATGGTAAACCCTCTCTTAATTTTTAAAAGAGACTTACATACACATACACACACACACACATCTTTTTTCCATTTATTAAAAAATGTAGTTATTTCAGTCTGCTTCCTAGAATGAATGAATAAATGAATGAATTTATTTTTGGTTTCATGGTCCCAAAAGAATTCTGTTCAAAACTATAGCTCATCTCCCCTCTTTTAAAGATTTAAATATCATAGTGGGGCTTAAAAATTGAAGTTAAACAGATTTTTTCAGAACAGTCTACCAGGGAGTACCTGCAAGTCACTTGTTCACTATTTATAAGAAAATAAAATTGCCATGCACACTGCAGAAAATCTATCTGCCTAGCACAAGAGTAACTATGGCAATTTCCACCCCTTACTCATTCCATTCTTTGGTAGGCATCTGCTAGCATGGCATGCATATTAAAATCCCAATTCAGGAATGAAAATCTGAAACCAAGCTATCTGCTTTTGTGTACTCTGGCACTGCCTCATTTAAAATAATCCAAGAATGAAAATATGAGCTAAGCAATTTTTTAAACACTGAGCATGTAAAATCTGAAATTCCAGTGGCAAGCATTTGTTCTCCACAAAGATAAGAGTTCCTGTTGACCTTGAATTATTTAGATGTCTAACACAACACCTCACCCATGCATATTTACTCTAAGAAGTTAGAATTTAATTACTTTATCTTACTATAGTCAATCTATTATAACATACTAAATAACATAGAGACTGAAAGGATTTTAGCAGAGAAGTGAGTATCTGAAACTGATCAGAACACCCTGAGTATGTATCCTTGAGAAAGTTCCGCAGCCTGTGTAAGGCCTTGGATTCTCTTTAATACAATGGAAGTAAAAAATACTTCATAAATTTCTTGCTAGTTTAAATGTAATAGTAATATAGAATATTTACTATGGCACCTTTCTTACTTCATATGAGTTGATGCCATAACTATTACTACTACTACTATTATTATTTTTTTTTGAGTCCCCATGGATCTTACAGATCATTGAACCAATCTTCAAGGAAGCTCAGAAATCTCCTTTAAATTACTTTTGTACAGTCATAAAGATTCTTCTTGAATAATTCCCATGACAAATTACTTCCATTTTCCACAATTCCAAATATTTGAAAATAATCTATGAGCAGAAATCTCCCTCTCTATCTCAATGATCTTAGTTTCATTAGAGCAAATACAATCAGTTAGCTCATCAATCCTAAAACATCCCTTCAAATCTTTGAAAGTGGCTCTTTCACATCCTTTCTTCCACCTCCCATGACACAGCCCAAGTCTTCCTATTCTAAGTAAGCATCTCCAGTTCTTCACATGACAGCTTCACTCTTCTGGTATCTCTCCTCTGAATATGCTCCAGAGTGTTGATATTCTTCTTAAAACTAGAACTGAACAAAATACTACAGAATGTGTCTAACAATAGCAGTGATCAGAAATACAGCTATATTCCTTTTCCTGGACACTATATTTCTTTTAATGCAAGGTAAGAATGTCTCAGTTTTTTGGGCTCACACTTTTGAATCACATTGAGCTTACTATCAATTAAAATATCTAAGTCCTTTTTCATGTGAATTCCTACTTAATCCACTTCTCCTTGAATCCTGTATTTATTTCAGCTCATAGTTCCAGTCTGTTGAGATCTTTTGAACCCTGATTCTTTTCTCAGTTTTGTGTCAACAACAAATTTGCCTAATTTGTCTTCATTCGTGTGTTGATAAGATTATAGAATAGGATCCATCCATGGGCAGAACTGTGTGACAATTCTAGGGATGTCTTCAAGGTTGATGTCCGTCTTCATGAATCTCCCTAGCAACACTGTCACCCACTTCTTATTCTTACCCATAAGCACCTGCTGTTGGAAGCATGGAAGGTTAAAATATGTGGTTAAGGCCACATACAATGATTCAAATTCTCATTTTGTCACTGTGACAACAGGGTAATTTTTTAACCTCTATGAGCTTCTCTGTCCTAAGTCACAAAATAGTTTTTATTTACTTAGCTTATTTCCATGATGAACACTGTCATCCTGATATTTGCACCTCCACAGCCAGTACAAATGTGGCACATTCTTGGTAAACTTGCAGCAGACAATGGATAACTGAACAAATAAATGAACAATGTCTAGGTTAAATTACTTATTTAAATCAAAATACGTTGTCTATATACACATCATTTTTCTGACAAATTTGTCTAGTTCACTTATAAAAATATGGTAGTAAATGGTATTGGTAAAATATCATTTATTCTTTAGTAATTCCCTTCTGGCTCTAAATAATCACTGCACCTCTCCATTGTTATTGGACTATAACTCATATATTATAAATTTTGCCATTTTAAAGTACAATTTAGTCACTTTTGGTATATTCACAGATTTGTGCAAACATCATCAGAATCTAATTTTAGAACATTCGCACCATCCAGAAAGAAATCCTATTCCCTTTTGCAGTCACTCCCATTTATTTTGTTTATCTCAGCCTTAGACAACCAGTCACCTTCTTTCTGTTTCTATGTTTGTCTATTCTGGACACTTTGCACAAATGGAATTATTTAAGAGGAGTCTTCTGTAACTACATTCTTTCACTTAACATAGTGTTTTCAAGGTTCACTGAGATCTTAGCATGTATTAAAAATTTTCATTTAGAGTGAAATAATATTTCATTGTATGGGGTACCATGCTTTATTTATAGAGCTATTTGAGTTGTTTCCACATTTTGGTTAGTATGAACCATACTGCTAAAATATTTTGCTTACAAGTTTTTGTGTGGACATATTTTTCATTTGGGGAAGGCTGTATAGTTAAATGTAGAATTGGTAGGAGATACAGTGACTTTATGTTTAACCTTATTGTTGTCAAAAGCAACCACACCATCATATATCCTTACTAACAGTATAAAAGGATTCACATTTCCTAGCCAACACTTGGCTGTTGTTTGAATTTTTTATTATAGCCAGCATAGTGAGTGTATAGTGGGGTCTCTTTGTAGTTTTGATGTGCATTTGCATAGTGACTATTGCTACGTAAATCTTTCCTGTGCTTACTGGCCATTTGTATATTTTCTTCAAAGAAACGTCTATACAAAATATTTGACTTTATTATGGAATTGTAAAAGGTCTTTTATATTGGATACTGGTCTCTTATCAAGTAAATGATTTGTAAATATTTTCTCAATTCTGTGAGTTGTCTTTTAACTTTCTTGATAATGTTTTTTGGAAGTCAACAGTTTAAAATTTTTGTGAAGCCTAGGTTATGAAATTTTGTTATTTTTTATTCCTTTGATTTGGTATCATACTTAAGAGACTGCTGCCTATTTGAGGTCAGACTGGCATAGCAAGACCCTGTCACAAAAAATAAAAAACAAACAAAAAGCCAGCTGGCTGGCAGAGTGCCTCAGGTGTTAGAGCACCTGCCTAGCAAGTGGGAAGCCTTGAGTTAAAAACCCAGTACCACCACCACCACACACACAAAAAAAACCCAAAAAAACAAAAACAAAAACTCTGCCTAATCTAATGTTACCAAGTCTTATTTTTATGTTTTTTTCTGAGAGCTTTCAAGGCAAATTACCATTGATATTGATATTTCTTAACCATTTAAATATATAAATCTGTGCTACCACATTTATTAGGTTGCTATCTATTTTTAAATTAGACTTCTACCCACTTCTTATGTGTCACTAAAAAGTTTTGAATACTATCTCTCTAACCATATTTTCCTATAATCCTTGTTCTCTTTTTTGTAGGGATAAAGTTTGCCTAACATAAATTTCACTATTTTAAACAAATTTGAAATGTACAGTCTAGTAAGGTTTAGTACACTCACAACATGTAGAACCAACATCAATATCTAATTTGAGAAAATTCTCACAACTCCAAAAGTGAAACTCCATATTCATTAAGCAGTTCTTACGGTTGTCCCTCCTGACAGCGTTAACCTGCTTTCTATGGATGAGCCCATCCTGGATACTTCGTATAAATGGCATCTACAAATGTGACCATTACATCTAGCTTCTTTCACTTAACATAATGCTTTCATGTTCATCCATGTTTATTAGTATGTGTAAGAACTTCATGCCTTTCTGTAGCAGAATAATATTCCGTTGCATGAATATATAAAATTTTACCATTTCATCAGTTCAACAACATTTGGGTTGTTTCTAATTTTTGGCTAAACAATATTTCAAGGAATATCAGTGTTTAAGTGTCTGCCTGAGTGCCTCTTTATAATTCTCTTGGATACACACCTAGAAGGAGAATTGATGAGTCACATGGTAATTCTATGTTTAACTTTTTGAGGAAAAGCCACACAGTTTTCATTATTTTGTTTCTAACATAGTTATCTAAATGGGTGCTGTGAACTATATATATATATCATTGTGGTTTTGATTTGTATCTATGTTCATGATTTTTTTCTCATGAAAAGTGTTTCTTTCTTTTATTTTATCATTTTTACATTTACTTACATGTGTATACATTGTTTGGGCCACCTCCCCACTCCTCCTGCATCCCCTCCCCCTGCTTCCAGGCAGAACCTGTTCGACCCTCTTATTCTCCGATTTTGTTGAAGAGAAAACATAGGAGATAATAAAAAAGACATAGCAGTTTTGCAAGTTTGAGATAAAGATAGCTATACAGAGAGATTCCTAGTGTTGCTTTCCATGCACTTATGTATTGCAACCCACATTGGTTTCTCTTTATCAGACCTCTTCACTACTTCCTGGTCTCCTTCCCATAGTGGTCTCTGCCAGTTTAAGGTTGCTATATTCACTCCCCTACAGTTGTCATATCAACCACATTCAAGTTTTAGGTTTCCTTACCTTTCCTTATTCCTCCCATGCACATTCTCCCCTTAGTTTGTGACCCATGTCCAATAATATTACTGCATTTGTTTTGGGTCTATAATCCGCACATGAGGGCGAACATGCAATTTTTGGCCTTCTGAGCCTGGTTAAGTTTGCTTAAGATCATGTTTTCCACTTCCATCCCTTTACTTGTGAATGACAAAATTTCATTCTTCTTTGTAGCTGAGTAAAATTCCATTGTGTATAAATACCACATTTTTAAAATCCATTCATCAGTAGTGGGGCATCTTGGCTGTTTCCATAGCTTGGCTATTGTGGATAGTGCTGCAATAAACATGGGTGTGCAGGTGCCTCTGGAGTAACCTGAGTTACATTCCTTTGAGTATATCCCCAGGAGTGGGATTGCTGGATCATATGGCAGATCTATGTTTAGTGTTTTAAGAAGCCTCCATATTGTTTTCCAAAGTGGTTATACTAGCTTACATTCCCACTAGCAGTGTATGAGGGTTCATTTTCCCCCATATCCTCGCCAACATTTTTTGTTGGTGGTGTTCTTGATGTTAGCTTCTAACAGGAGTGAAGTAGAATCTTAGTGTGGCTTTGATTTGCATTTCCTTTATGGCTAGTGATAGTGAACATTTTTTTTTCATGTGTTTTTTCCTTTGAAAAAATTCTGTTTAGTTCAGTTGCCCACTTCTTTATTGGTTCATTAATTTTTAGGAGTTTAGTTTTTTTGAGCTCCCAGTATATTCTGGTTATCAGTCCTTTGTCTGATGTATAGCTACCAAATATTTTCTCCCACTCTGTGGTGGTCTCTTCAGTTTAGAGACCATTTCTTTTGTTGTGTGGAAGCTTTTTAATTTCATGTAGTCCCATTTGTCCATCCTTTTTCTTAGTTGTTGGGCTGCTGGAGTTCTGTTGAGGAAGTCCTTGCCTATATCTGTTGTTTCCAGGGTATTCTCTGCTCTTTCATGTACTAACTGCAAGGTTTCTGGGTCTGATATTAAGGTCCTTGATACACTTTGAGTTGATATTAGTACAGGGTGAAAGGTATGGATTTAGCCTTATGAAAAGTTTTTCTGACTTTGGTATCATGAAATGAATTTAGAAGGTGTTACCTCTTCTTCCACATTTTGAAGGAAGTAAAAAATGATGAGTGTTAATTATTCTTTGAGTCTCTGGTAGAATTCACCATATAAGCCATCTGGGCTTTTCTCTGCAGAAAGTTTATTAATTTTTATTAATTACTGATCAAATTTCTTTTCTTTTCTCTCTCTCTCTCTCTTTTTTTATTTTCGGTACTGGAACTCAGGGCCTTCACCTTGAGCCACTCCACTAGCCCTGCTTTTGAGAAGGGTTTTTTCATGATAGTGTCTCACGGAACTATTTCCCTGGGCTGGCAGGCTGGCTTGGAGGCCCGGTCCTCCTGGTCACTGACTCCTGAGTAGCTGGGATTGTAGAGGTGAGCCACCAGTGCCTGGCTTCAAATTTCTTTATTTGTTATATTTCCTTCCAGATTCTCTTTTTTTCCTTTTGGGTTAGTTTTGGTAGTTTGTGTCTTTAGAAGAAATTTTTCCATTTCATCTAGGTTATTTAATTTGTTGGCATTAAATTGTTAATTGTATTCTCTTACATTCCTTTTATTTTTTCTGCTCTTTAAAATGTAAAGATCTCTCTTTTAGGTAGAAAACAGAAGGTGATTGTTTTTCTTTTATCCCCTAAAGTTTTAACAGATACTCCAAGAGATAGGCAAAGTCTTTTAAAATGGTAGGTTAACAAAAGTCATAAAGATATGTGGTTTACTTCAGTTGCATTTGATCCAAGTCTGACACAGTAGCTGGTATTGTCCTCTATATGTTTTATAAAGTCTAGCTCATTCTGAGTGTTCACTTTCCTACATAAGTCTGACTTCTATATGTTTTTGTCCTCTATGGTTTTGTCTTTATTTATTTAGCTTTTTGATTTACTTGCCTTTTTAATTTTTTATTTGTTTGCCTTTAGTTATTAGCCTTTATATTTAGCTAGAATTAATTTTTGTTATAATAAAGTTGATAAAAATTTTACTGTGCATAACCACGTATTTTTTCTTGTTCTATTCTTTCTCAGAGGGGACAAGGGGAAGATGAAGATGGGAAATGTCTTTCCGGAATACGTGGCATATCCAACTCTTGGTTTCTGTGTCTCTCCTTCTCTACTTGACATTGTTCCCAGTATTTGTGCTTTCCTGTAGGACTCCCTCTTGAAGGTTAAAAATCATCCAGTCCTTTAGTCCTTCAATATCTGGAGCATGCTACAATCCCATAGTCACAGGCTAACGCAGAAGAATCACGAGTTCGAGGCCATTCTGGAAGACTATGTAAAGAGTTCCATGCCAGCCTGGGGCTACCGAGTAAGACCTTGTCTAAAAAAAAAAAGTCTGAGGCAATCTTGCTGCCATTTTTGTATGTGTCAAATGAAGATAAAATATGCTATATCAGTACTATTTACTTTGGGAGCAGCAAATAACAATACAAGCAAACAAACAAACACAACCAGAATATCCCCAGAGCAACTCAAAATATTCATGATGAGGAAGCTTTTCCTAGATACATATGAGAATGGTATTTTTCAGTTCTGGAGATCTCCACCTCCTTCACATTCTGCCAGTGTTTATTTACATGAGCATAGAATTCATTTTTGACAGAATTAACATGTATTAACCCTATATTGCTAAAGAAACCACTTTTTCCATCCTTAGATAGTTGATAATTGATTCACAAAGGCATTCATTACAGAAATTTTATCACAATATGCCAAGGATACAAAAGCAAGCAAAACAAAACTCAGGCAGACGAACTTGCTCCCATGGAGTTTATTTTCTAATGAGGAAAGAATAAGCAAACCTGAAAAGTAAGTTGTAGAGTATATTAATATGTGGCCAGTGTTTTGGAGAAAAAGGAAAAAGCCATAAAGAATACAGACATGTGAGAGCACAATTGCACAACAGGCAGCCGTTTGCTTCTATGTAAGAGCAACGTTTGCACAAATAACTACGAGATATTTTCATGATATAATTCCTAGCCCATGTTTTCCTTTCAAAGTTTCCCTTTGACGTGCAGCACCTGCTTTTCTGTCCCATGTCACAGATCCCATTGTTTCTGGTGTGCCATTCTTCCACCTCTAACACCTCCAAGCGTTCTTGTCTGTTTTCCAGTCCTCATCAAATATCTTTCCATGCGCTTACCATGAGGATGTGCTCTCCCAGTGGGAGAGGTATCTGTTCCTCTAAGTGACATTTTAGAAGAGCATTTGACTTATATCGTGAGCACCTGATAATAGACATATATCCTGTGAAAAATTTTTCCTTCTGGACATAATCTTCAAGTTCACCCTTCTAAAGCTTGCTCACATGCTACAATATATTCCAGAACAAGGTACCAGTTTCTATTGTTACTATGTGGGTCATGATTCGCTATTACTAGAGTAACAACCTGTTTTTTTCATGCTTTTTAAAAAATAATTCCAGTTAGCTTAAAATTACATTAAATTCTACTAAGATAAAGTCAAATTCAACACTTTGTATATACAAATAGAATTTTTTTAATTTCTTAAGACAATCAATGTCTTTTGAATTAATAAGAGAGTTGTCAAAATCTGAAAACTGAAGAACCACTGATGTCATTCTCCAAGGACATTTGTATGATCTAAGGTTATTTATAGGCAATGAATATTTTATCATAGGAAATTTTATAGGAGTCAGATTAAATCCCTACATTTACAAAGTAGGAGCACTGCAAAGGTTGGGAGAGGGAATCTCTTTAGTGGGATGCAAAAGGAAAAAAAATTAGCATTTGCTGAGCATCTGCTAGATATAAAGCACTATAATAATCCTCAAAATAACATAAAGAGTTAGATCCTAATTTCCCCATTGGAAAATGATGCAACTGAGGTTGAAAAAGTAACAAACTTGCTCCAGATCACACAGCTATAGACTGGCAAAGCTGGAACTCAAACCTGGCCTGTTTGGTTTTAAGTAGTTGGTGTCCTAAGAGAACTCAAACTAGGTCCATCACAAATAGTAGTTATTATAAAAATCCAAACTATAAAATCTTACTAACCAAAGAATATGGAGTCACATGCAAGTTGTGAAGAACCCAAGGATAGTTAATTGAAGATCCATCAATATGAAAAATCAATGCATGATTTGTGAGAAGTGTCCCAAAATCTCCCCTCCTAAAAGACAGAAAAATTACTTCCTTTCACCTTATGAAATTATCTTTAAAAGTTTTATTTTCAGCAAACTTAATGAAGCATGATAAGTGTTGCTAACCTATTTTAAAAAGCATGAGAACCGCACCAAGTATTGAAATTAACACAGTGGTGAAAATTCGACATTGCTATGTGAATTTTAACTCTAGTGCAAAGTGTACTGAGGAGTGACTCCTCTCCTTTGCCAAAGCTGCAATTATCAAGCTGTTACCAGCGTCAGCTTCCCTCTTGGTGAGTGCCAAGCACTGATGGGTCCCCATGGTCATGATCTCTATACAGAGTAGTCAGCTCTGATCTGAGAAAAGTTGCACAACCACAAACAACACCCTTAAGTTAAGCCAGACCTCATGAAAGTTCACATCCTTCATCAAAAGAAACCAGAGATTATTTGAGAGAATGTGAATAATTTGGCATACACAAAAAAGGAATCATGACTA
This sequence comes from Castor canadensis, assembly GCF_047511655.1. NCBI lineage: Eukaryota > Metazoa > Chordata > Mammalia > Rodentia > Castoridae > Castor > Castor canadensis. Next base: position 147,940,026 of record NC_133388.1, on the reverse strand, counting down.
GAAGAATCAGCTTGTGGCTCAAATTTTACTGAGAATCTGTCATTAGTAGCAGTAGCATGACCATATAACTATACTATTATTTTATATATATTATACTATTGTTATTATTATAGTAGCATGATCATATAATTTATCATCCAAACCAGAAGTCTTCTGAGGGGAATGTTATTGATAAACACTCTAAGATAACAGGAAGATACTGTGATTGTACAAGCAAGTGAAGGACTTATATTACAGTTGGTATTAGTACCATCTTTTAAATGAAAAGACAAACATCTAATTAATATATACATACCATCCAGGGTTACAAGCTTGGGAATCGTTTTGGATGAAAGAAACCTACATGTTAGTAATAACTTGAAGCACAGCCTATAGCTTGGATAACAGAAGTCCATGATTAAGTGAACCTAAGGATATGTTAACATCCAGCAAGTAAGAGCACTGCACCTCTTTTGGTCTTTGCCCTAATAACATGAACTATGAAGCAAAGTGGCAGTGATACAGAGAAACTGAGGCTTTTGCTGTTTTGGCAGCATTTTGCTCATAGTCGTGTACTAGCAATTACGATCTGTGGCCATTTGTGTTATTCTATGTTTACCTGTGAGCAACTCACAATGATATGTCTTACTTATGTCTGCAGCCCCAGGATTTAGCTCAGACCAACACAATGTGACTTCAGTGAATATATGTAAGCTTAACAGAAAGGATAGGATAGATATTCTTAATCCTGAACTTAGAATTTACTACACCAACTAACATCAACTTAAAGAAATTAATTTCCCTCTTGGTTAAAAAAAAAAGCAGCAACAACTAATTGGGTTTCAGGAAGCATGTCCTATAAAAATCTGAGATGTAAGAGTGAAAGCAAAGTAAACTTGCTCAAGTTTGTTCCAACTTTAACTATAGGCAGAAAAGCAACTTAAATTTTGCCAGTTTATTGTCCAGTCTCCGTGGGGTTTTCCTGGTGATCTCAGCTTTGCTCTACAAACAATGACCAGCCTACTTCAATGTCTGCTAAGCAGAAATCATGGCAGCATTTTCTAAGATGACTGGAATGGTAAATATTCTTTTTGAACTCACTCTGCCTGGCTACCATACCTTTCTTTCTCTTCAGCCACTGTGGAATCAGTGTTCTAAATAAAGAGCTTACATGTGTTTTTAAACAGCCAAATTCACCTCTGTTTATTTCACCTCCAGGAATATTTTTTGGCTAGGAGCTCTGGAGCTTCATTTATGGGCAGCTCTGTTAAATCAGACCATGACATACTTCAAAGATGGCCTTTGGGCAGAATTCAAATACAGCTGCTTCAAATTCCTTTTCGAAACAGACAGGGCATAAATACATATATGTTTGATACCAACTATGGAAGAGATGCAGCTTCATATCTTTTTTGGAATGAAGTGGGATATAAATAAATGGATAACTATGCAGAGTTCTATCCCAGGTATTTGTTTACAAGGAAAAGATTGGATCCCTACAGTCCCTCCACTTTATTGCCACCACAGTTATTTTCCTAAAGTAAGAAAGTGATCCTGTCATTGTTTTCATTTCAATCTTCCAAGCTCCTCATTTTCCACCAGTCTACAATTCTTGCCTTCATTTACAAAGCCTAGAGTTCAATATAACCTTCCAGACTCACGTCTTAACTCTCTGTCACATGTTCCTTCTATTTCTACATGGTGGCATGGATCCATAGCTAAAATGACCCTTCTTCACCCCCTCCACACTGCAATGTTACTGTGGAGCACTTACTTAAATTCTCTCTTTGCGAATCTGCACAGGCCTCATGATGCACTTGCCCTGCAGAATGTGATAAAGTGCTGGTTACACCACTGGTCCTTAAAATGTTCTATGTGCTTTTGCTCTACCTCAGAACCTGTCTGTGCCATGAAAGAAAGCCCAGGCTAGATTGGTGGAGGATTTGAGTTCACATAGAGCAGAGGTAAGCCATCCCAGGCAAGGCCACCTAAGACTAGCCAGCTGGCCAGCTGACCATAGATGCAGGAGCAAACCCAGCTTAGATCAGCAGACTGCAACAGGACCAATCATTCAGGTAGGGTGATTTCAAAAAGAATTTACCATTCCAGACATTTTAGGAAACACTGAAATAATTTCTGCCTAGCAGACACAAAAAAATAAGCTGGTACAGCTGGTTGGTTGTCTATAGTGCAAAGCTGAAATCACATGAAAGGCCCTGCAGAGACTGGACAATTAACTACTTCCAAATGTTGGCACTTATAAGTGTTTAAAATCCACATATGCAGACTTTTGTGTGAATATAAGTTTTCAGCTCATTTGGGTAAATATAAAAGAGAATTATCTGGATTACATGGTAGGAGTATTTTCAGTTTTGTAAGAAACTACTAAATTGTCTTTCAATTGGTTGACATCTAAAATTTCTGCTTGCAAATATCAATGCTTTGTTCTCTGAAAACTGGATTGGCAATCACATACAGTGACTGTCATGATCTTGTCAGTCTGTGAGAATCCTCTTCTTGCCTCTTTCTCTTGTTCTTCACAACAATCTTCCAATCTCCATGCCTTTCCCACTATCTTTCTGCTGCCCCAAATTGTGATTCTAGAGAATTCAACTGAGCCACTTCAATTACTTGATACCTCACTGCAAAATTACTTTGTTTGCATTATCTCCTTTCACTCTGTCAGAGATGTGAGAGAGAGAGAGAGAGAGAGAGAGAGAGAGAGAGAGAGAGAAAGAGAGAGAGAGAGAGAGAGAGAATGTTTTCCCTTCTCTAACCAAACATCCATTTTTCTGAGTTCTAAACCTCAATCCCCCTACATACTTTCCTACAGTTTTTCTTTTATGTCATCCACAATTTCCTCTTCACCTATTTCTTCTCAGCAAGTAAACAAGCTTACTTCATTCACATCTGACAACTTCTCTCCCATGAGCAATGTCTCTATTCAGCTAACTCAAATAATTCCCTTAATGTTTAATCTTCTTTCCACTGACTTTTGCACCCTGTGTTCTCTGTGGTCAGCAATAATCTACTAGTTACATAATCTTGTGAGTACTTTTCAGCCTTGTTCTGGCTCTATTCCAGTTGCTTCTAGTGCCCACTTTCAACTTCTTTCCCAATTTCTATCTCATCCCTACCCTTTATTCTCATCCACTAACTTGCCTCTGCTGGCTCATAAGTATCTCTCTTACAGACTCTTCTCCTCTCACCTTCTCCTCAAGGCTTGAGGAAGCTGCTTGAAGCTTAGTTCTCGTCCTGAAGTTTGACCTGCATAATTCATACATCCTAACACTACTTATGGGTGGAATGACATCTTAAACTCTGACATGTCACTTCTACAACCATTTACATACCAAGGGCTCACAAATTAGTATTTCCAGCTTTCTGCAAGAACCATCCATAAAGATGTCCCACAAATACCTCAAACTTGACCTGTCCAAAACTTATCTCATCTTAGTCTCTCCTCTGTCCCTCCTCCAGTATTCCCTTCCTTGATGAATGAATTTCTAGTAATTCAAACCACTTCTGGGTTACTTTTGATAATTTAAGGACCATTGCAATTGTTTCCTATTGTTTTTTTTAAACTTAACCCTCCCTGTTCATCCTATAATGCACTGCCAGTGCTGGATGCTAACAAACAAATCTGATTGCCACCTCCCTATTCATAAACCTGCAATAGCCCTCTGCTAACTGTGGAATGAAGTATAAACTGCACAGAGGCTAAGGAAAGCTCCCTTCATGTGGCCATTCTCTGACTCTCCAGCTTCATTTCTTATCATGTTCACACTCATACTTCATGCTTCAGGAAGATTAAATTGTTTATACACATATACTCCAGAAGACATTTGGAGTTTAGGGTGCAGATTATTCAGGATCCAATTAATAAAAACAAGAACCACACTAATTTTGTTAACAGGAAGAATTTAATGCAGGGAATCAGTTGAACAGGGCCTGAGGGAGTCCAAAAAGACAAAGGGTGGGGTGATGAAAACTTGAAAGCTTAAGAAAAAGGCCCTGTGGAGTTGGGACCCAGAAATCTTAGGAGGAAATACAGCCCTCCAAGTGTGATAGTGGCTCAGAGGTGAATCCCCACTGAGCTAAGTCTAGATTACTGAAGGAGTACTGGCCAATAGAGTTGATATCTCTAAGCAGGATGTGGGAAGTTATGAGATTGATTCTTGGAACATGGGAAGAAACTCGAGAAATTCACTGCTCCTGGAAGGGTAAATAAGTGTTCCTAGGTGGTCCTGAAGGGAACTTTGAGCCAAAGAGTTCCTTTCTTCTGCTTTCAGGCTTCTAGGCTCATTTTAGTGGCTACTATTATCAGAATCTGAGAGATCCAACTGGAAAATAGAGAAAAATGATTTGCAGAGTCTTAGCTGCAACCCCACTAAACAGAGAGCAGGGAGAAATTGCTTAATAATCAGCATTCAGACAACCTTCCTATTTGAGGAAATAAGACTGATGAGAAGTGGAGCCCTGCTTCTCACTCTGAAAGGTGGAGGGGGTGGCTTCTTTTTTGTCAGGGGAGAGGAGGTTTAATCCCTTTCTGAACTCCCTGCACCTAGAGTATCTATGTTTAGTCAGAAAAATGTCCCCGCTAGGACTTCATTTCTGGAGTGAGTAAAGCAATGTAGAAAAGGACAGTGCAAAATTTGTTTCAGTTGTGACTGGCAGCATCAGAGTCCAGAGTCAAGAGGCAGTGGTCTTGGAGGAGATCGTAATGGTGACCAGTGATAGGACCAGCAGTTGCAGGCCTTCCATTGAAGATACCTATCATCCATTAGTGAAAACTCTAACCATATACTATTGCCTGGCATCTCCTCTATTCTGAGTTTGTTCTACAGACTTTTTTAGAATTCTGGGAACTACACAATATCCTTTTAAAACATCCTTTTTTGGCGTAAGTCAACAAGCATCAATTTTTATTGCTTGCAAAAATAAATCCTTCCTACGATATTCAACATGCTTTCTCATGTAACATGCCTTGGAAATTTTTATCCCCACTTATGGGGCTCCTTATTTTCATTCGTTCGCTTACTCATCTTTCAGGTGGAATCCCCTCCATTCCTAGAAAGATGCAGGTGTTATCATTGGAAAGAGGGCATGTCTTCATATCACCAAACACTATTGCACTCTTATCAAATGTTAGCATGCTTTTTCCTCTAGTAATAAATTTCTTGAGGTCAGGACTATATTCTTCTAACACAGAGACTGGAGTATTATAGGAGCTCAAAAGCAGTTTATTGAACAAATGAATGAATGAATGACTACAGTCATTGATATTGTTCATATTTAGTTGTCAGTGTCTAGATATTTTCTAGTACAGTTGGTACAATTACCAATTGTAATTATCATTAGTAAAAAACCTATCCTCCTTCAGGGAAAAATTACCCAGTAACTTTAATATATAACACTTAGAAAGACTACAAACATTTCTGTCATGTCTTGTAGCATACATACTAAGTTAATAGATTCCCATATTTCCACTGTAGCTATAAAATATATAAAATTCAGATGATATCATCTTGCAGAAACAACTTCCTTGCACAATATGCTATGTGTTATAATATATCCGTAATTATGATTATTATGCATTATATCTATTCTGATGGTTCCTTTAGCAGTTAATAATAAAAGGATCTGAAGTGACTTTTCCCTTTACCCTAAACTTCTATAATCCCAGAGAAAAGAAAAGAGCATGTTCCATGAGCCATTTATGGGCACGCTTTTATGTGATGAAATGATATCTCTTTGTCTGTCTTCTATGTGATGAGATGATATCTCTTTGTCTCTCCTTATCCTCACAGTGCTACAGTTGAATGCTTTGGTAGTTAGCTGTGTGTGGTTCTGAAACCTCTCCAGGTGGGCAACTTCCTTTTCTCCTTTACAAATCTGATTTCTCCAGTCTCTTTGACACTGGGTCAGGAGGCTTCCTAGAGTGCAAAGCTGGTCCTTGTGCCAGTACATTTGAGCGTGTTCTGCAAGCTACATTAGAACAGAGCACATAGCACTCAGCATTGGCACTCCTTAGCCAGCTGGTTACCAGGACAGATAACCTTTTTAAAAATCATAAGGAATGAGCACTAGAGCACATATGCCTTAAGGGCGCTCACTGTCCAAGCATTTATTAAGCACTACTGTGGAGCCATAACTTTGGCCCTGCTCCCTATTTGACCCTAAGTATACCTGAATGAATTCACTGCCCTCTTCTTACCACATTAGAGTTTAAAAAAAAAAAAAAGGGAAAAAGTTCTTTTTGTTTCTGCATGAAGAGCAAACAGATCTACATAGTCTGGACTAAAGTGTGCTGGAGTCCATTCTTGGTCCTTTCTTATTATGGAATCTACATTTATGCTACTGACCTTTGAAAGACTTATCAGGAGTTTCACAGTCACAGAGAGACTCGAGAGGAATGAAAACTAAAGAAATGAAGAAATTTTATTGGTTTTGGAATGTCTTTGATTGCAAATTTTGTAATTTTGTGAACAATATTCAGAATTTCTTCCAGTTTGATGAGTTGTTATGGAATCACACAAAGACAGATGTTATATTCACAATAAGTCATTTGCAACAACTTATTTTATTAACTCTGTTCCAATAAATAAATGGAAAAAGGAAAGAAAGGAGGGAGGAAAGAAGAGAGGAAGAGACCCAGGAGGTTTTGGCTTTTTGGAAAAGCCAAAGTATATATATGAAAAACTAGTACTGCTATACTTCCCTGAATTATAAAAAGTTGTGGTAGTTTCTGACCTAAACATTTTTCAAATAACAAGTTTTTATATTTGCCTGAATTTTAGAATCCATGTAGTATTTTGAAATCTGTACAGACTGGCTAGAAACTATTATACAATCAAAAAAGTTCTAGAAAATCATAATCAATTTTCTCTAAATATAACACATTTTTAAAATGAATTCGCTCTGACAAAACATACAACTTTAATTTCTGAGACTTCCTTAGTCATGCAGAAAGTAGTTCTAGGACAGTAGTTTAATTGCTACTCAATCAAAGAATGCATGTTTTATTATTCAAGAATCCAAGAATATTATGTTATCATAATTCAGTTCTGTTTTTATTATTATAGTGAATTAAATGAAGACCTATAGCTTTTTCAAGTGTTAAATAGAGATTGTTTGGCGCTCCTTTTTGTATTACTTTGCCTTTTTTTTTTTTTACAGTGGTGGGGATTTAACCCAGAGATCCATGCATACTAGGCGAGCACTCTACTACTGAGCTACTACCCAGCCCAGAAAATACTATTTTCATACTATGTAGGAATAATAAATTCAACTTCAATTCAATTCAAAATGAAGTACATTTAAATATATGTGATTTCACATAGTATAGTTTTCATTTAAATAAGAATTTATATTTCATTTTATATCTGAAAGTGTTGTGAAGCTGTTTCATTATGTTATATCATTTCATAACCCAATGTCTGCATATCCATCTTATTAATTGCATTCCTTAATCACGTCTTATTTTTTCTTATTAAATATTCTATTAGAAGAAAACACTCAAACTAAAGAAAAAGTAATGGCATTTCAGAAGGAAATCTGATGGAGAAGGAAAACATATGGTGAGCTGATGCTCTCAGCTTCCTATTGGGGAGACATGCTAATGTTTCCTAGGACAGCTTTAAGAGAAGACAACTGTATGATAGAAAATCATATGGTCCTATAAATTAGCTCAATACAAATGCTGAAAAGTATGCCTAAGTAATCATGTTGAGATGGGCTAAAGTTGAGACAAAACTTCTGAAAAGGTCACAGAAAATAAAATAGGAATTGCCTGTACTATTTCCCACCCCAGTTGCTTAGATTATAAAGTAATATATATTTTAATACTTGTATGGGTTCTTTTATTCCTTCCTTTCCTCCCACTCACCTTCCTTCCCTCCCAACTTACTTATTTACTTACTTTTCTTCCTTCCTTGCTTTTCTTCCTTTTTTCCTTCTTCTTTTGTTCCTTCCTTTCCTTCTTTTTACCTTCCTTCTTTCCTCCCCAAATCCTAGGTTCGTTTGATATATTTTCAAATGAAAATATATCAAATAAAGAGGGTCAATTTTCTCTAACAGCTTTTAAAATTATTATATAATTGCACTGGGAATATATTGTGACAGTTACAAAAGTTCTTACAATGTATCATAGTTGAATTCACCTATCCATCACTCTCCTTTATCCCCTCTGGATAAATTCCTGTTAATTTCATTCCTGGAATAGTTTCAACTTCAATTTTCATACATGAGTACATAATCTTTCCACTACATTCAGCCTCCTTCACCCTTTCCTTTTAAAATTTTTTTTATTGTGCTGGGGGTACATTGTGGCATTTACAAAAGTTCTCAACTTTACAAAAGTATATCAAATATACCATACCTGAATTCACCTCCTCCATCGTTCTCCTTTATCCCCCCCATTCCTGAAATAGTTTCAACAGGTCTCATTTTTTCATTTGCATATATGTGTACACAGTATTTGCACTATATTTACTTTCCTACAATCTTTTCCCATATCCTCCCCTCTCCCTCTGGTGCCAACCCTCTCCCCCCTAGACAACATAACTCCCCTGTTATGCCCTCTTGTTCTCTGATTTTGTAAAAGAAAAAAAAGACATTTTTGCTTGTTTAAGATAGCTATTCAGGGAGTTACCTTGTGACATTTCCATGTATATTAGTATTATAACCTGAATTGGTTAATCTCCTCTATTTTTCTACTGGCTATTTTGGTTCATTGTTTTCTTTGCTCATGTGTACATTAGCATTTTTATTGAAATTACATTAAATCTATAAATTTATCTACAGATTGAATAATTTTATTTAAATTTATTCAAATCTACTTTGTGTGCCTTCATATTAAACATTTCTTGTTTATTTATATGTACATTATTTTGCCATTTCATTGGAATTTTCTATGTCATTGTGTCTTTTAACTGACTTTTTTTGTGTGCTTAAAACCTATTTATTTTTGCATATTAATTTATATCCTACTACATTACCAAACTCTGTTATTGTTTGAACCCATTGACATTCTTTTGAAAGTTATACACTATGCACCAAAGAAAGGCTTTTCTAATTGAAGATACTTTACTTGAGTCAAGAGTATGTGATGCAAGTTGACAGATGAAGGAAAGTGAACTCTAACAATGTTGAACCTTAAAGATCTTCCTCTTCCTTCCTAATTTCAAAACAGACTAAAAAGAAATAATAATAAAGACAGTATGGTATTGGCACAGGGCTAGACAATACATGTAAAATAGAACTGAAAGTCCAGAAATAAACCTGTATATTTGTGGGATGGCTATAGGGAAGCCAAGGCTAGAAAGGAAATTATAATCTATTACACAGTTGTGAATTTCAGAAAAGAAAGTCCATCAGTTCTTGGAAGGCATAATTTTTTTCTGTTACTTAATCTTGAAATCTTTATATTTCTAGGGAAAATGGTGGAATAGAAGCTTCCCTCAATGGGACTCCATAAATAAGAAGAGTCAGGATATACCCAAAAGACTGTGACACAGGTTACTCCAGAGGCACCTGCACACCCATGTTTATTGCGGCACTATTCACAATAGCCAAGTTATGGAAACAGCCAAGATGCCCCACCACTGACGAATGGATTAAGAAAATGTGGTATCTATACACAATGGAATTTTATGCAGCCATGAAGAAGAACGAAATGTTATCATTCGCTGGTAAATGGATGGAATTGGAGAACATCATTCTGAGTGAGGTTAGCCTGGCCCAAAAGACCAAAAATCGTATGTTCTCCCTCATATGTGGACATTAGATCAAGGGCAAACACAACAATGGGATTAGACTATGAGCACATGATAAAAGCGAGAGCACACAAGGGAGGGGTGAGGATAGGTAAGACACCTAAAAAATTAGCTAGCATTTGTTGTCCTTAATGCAGAGAAACTAAAGCAGATACCTTAAATGCAACTGAGGCCAATAGGAAAAGGGGAACAGGTACTAGCGAAAAGGTTAGATCAAAAAGAATTAACCTAGAAGGTAACACCCATGCACAGGAAATCAATGTGAGTCAATACCCTGTATAGCTATCCTTATCTCAACCAGCAAAAACCCTTGTCCCTTCCTATTATTGCTTATACTCTCTCTACAACAAAATTAGAAATAAGGGCAAAATAGTTTCTGCTGGGTATTGAGGGGGTGGGGGGGAGAGGGAGGGGGCGGAGTGGGTGGTAAGGGAGGGGGTGGGGGCAGGGGGGAGAAATGAATCAAGCCTTGTATGCACATATGAATAATAAAATAAAAAAAAATAAGAAGAGTCAGGGTAGCAAAGGACGGCCTTTATTCCACAAAGATAAAGAGCAGAGGAGCATTGGGAAGCACAAAAGAGGTGACAGGACAGTGAAACTGAAAGGTGATCTGGAGACAATTGGTAGCACCAACCCTGGCTCCCTAGGAGGTGGGATGGGGAAGCCAAAGCTGCAGCCCCAAGGTAAGCCAGGTGGTCCTGGTGACAGATTGGTAGTCCTAGTCATAGGACAAGCTGACAATTCTCACAAGTCTAAAAGCCAGTACAGGGATTTGATGTAACAGTGAAAACCTTTGCTTGACAGGTCAACATTGGGGAAGAAATTGACTTTGTCACTTCTTATACCTCAGAGAGCTATAGCATTATCTTGAGAGGGGACCTGTTTTCTAAGACTGAACTATTCTGGAGACATGAAAAAAAGTAACAATCACAACTTAGGAATTCTGGGGCCCCCACTCCTCATTATTTGGGTTGGGTACAGTCAGTAGAAGAAGTCATGGAGAGGGAGAAAATCAGACTCAGACCATCTGAGAAGTCTGAGCAGCAGGGACCTTGATCATGAAGGGTGTAGAGGACTGTTTGCCCCACCTTATGTGGCAAGGTGCAAGACCCCCTGAGCTGTATATCACCACAAAGACTGAAAAATCTAAGCCTTATCACTGTAGAGTGTGGCAGGACCAAGAGCTCTGAGAGCAGACCATTCTATTTCCCTAGTCTCCTCCCTCCCACAAGGTGCTTTACTTCTGAGAAGAAGCAGAAAGCTGGATTGGCAAGCAGACCAAGGCATGGTTCTTTCCCTCCAAGGCAGATCTTAAAGCTCTGATTGCTTCCCCCACTCTTCTATACACCTGAAGGAATACCCAAGGCAGGACATTTGTCACCTGTATGCACAATTGAAGGATGTGGAGTAAGAGGAAAGGTTCCCAATCCATAGCAGCAAAGCTTTCTGTGACCAACAACAGCCCAAGCTGTGCAGAGAAGGGAAGCTTCTAAAGAAAATGTAGCTCAATGCTGTTGACAAGTCCAGCCTGACATATAACACTAGCTTGACATGGTTGTTGCTACTATGGCATTTATTTTGTCTTCTTTGAATGGTACTGAAGATTGAACCCTCAAGAGAAGATGGCTAAGAAGTCAAGGGAATAAAAGTGGAAAAGATAGCCATCCCAAAGGATATGCAAATCACAACCTAGAAACATAAGAAGTATGAAAAAGTAATGCAATATGACTCCCCAAAAGGTCATAGCTCCCCTCTAACCAAATGCAAAAATACTGAAATGGATGCAATAACAGGCAAAGAATTTAAAAGTATTCTTATAAAAATTATCAATGAAGCCATACACCAGTGGCTCACACATGTAATCCTAGCTACTTGGAAGGCTGAAATTGGGAGGATTGCAGTCCAGGCCCATCTGGGAAAAAAGTGAGAACCTATCTGCAAAATAACCAGAGCAATTTGATAGAGAAATAAAGGCTTTCTGAGATAAACACAAACTGAAGCAATTCATGACCACTAAGATAGCATTACAGAAGATACTTTAAGGAATCCTGCACAGAGATGATGAAGAAACAAACATGAGAGGTCAGGAAAGTATAAGCTTCAGGAGAGGAATAAATAAACAAAAGAGAAGATGGAAAGAATCAAACATGCTCAACTCAGTAAGCCAGAAAACTCCTAGGATGAACAAGGGAGAAAGAAAAGAGAGTATACAAACTGACAAAGGGAAAAAAAGCAACAAATACCTCTTATTAATATCCCTAACTCCCCATTTTTATATCTCCAATTAAAAGCTGTAGACTAATTGACTGTATCCAACTATTTTTTTGTCTGTGAGAGACAAACCTCATTGGCAAAGACACACACAGATTGAAAATGAAAGGGCTGAAAATAATATATCAAGTTAGTGACCATCAAAAACGAGCAGGAGTAGACTTCAAGCCAAATCAGTCTGAAGAGATAAATAGGGTCTATACATTAATAGAAGATATAATGGTTGTAAGCTTATATGCACCAGACATTGGTGCATTGTTACCAATATAAGGGGTTCTTATATGCATATCTGGTGCATGTAGGAACCCCTATTGGACAAAAAAGACATGTAGATACATTGACAAAATATTTCATCCAACAGATACAGAATGCACATTCTTCTCAGCAGCTTCCAGAACTTTCTCCAAAATAGAGCACAGTTAATGCCATAAAGCAAATCTTAACAAATAAAAGTAAATTGAAATACTTTCTTGTATCTTGTCAGGTCATAATGGAATAAATTAGACATCATAACAAGAGAAACTACCCAAACTTTACAAACACACAGATATTGAACAACACACTTTTTTAAATCATTTATTCATATGTGCATACACTGTTTGGGCCATCTGTCCTCACTACTTCCCACCCTTCTTACCCCCAGCCCCCTCACTTCCAGACAGAACCTGTTCTGCCCTCTTCTCCAATTTTGTTCAAGAGAAGACATATGCAATAATAAGAAAGACATAGTGCATTTGCTAGCTTGAGATAAGGATAGCTATACAAAGAGAATCCTAGCATTGCTTCCATGCACATGTGTATTACAACCCGAATTGATTCATCTCTACCTGATCTCTTCACTACTTTCCTGTCACCTTCCCATAGTGACCTCTGTTATTTTAAGGTTACTATATTAGCTTCTCTACAGTGGGTACATCAAACACTTTCAAGTTTTGGGTTTCCTACCTTTCCCTATTCCTCCTATATGTATTCTTTCCTTAGCATGTGACCCATGTCCAATAATATTACTGTATTTGTTTTAGGTCTAAAGTCCACATATGAGGGAGAAAGTACTATTTTTGGCCTTCTGAGCCTGGCTAACTTCACTTAAGATGATGTTCTCCAGTTCCATCCATTTAGTTGCAAATGACAAGATTTCATTCTTCTTTGTGGCTGAGTAAAATTCCATTATGTATAGATACCACATTTTTTTAATCCATTCATCAATAGTGGAGCATCTTGGCTGTTTCCATAACTTGGCTATTGTGAATAGTATGCAATAAACATGGGTGTGCAGGTGCCTCTGGAGTAACCTGAGTTGCATTCCTTTGGTTATATCCCTAGGAGTGGGATTGTAGGATCATATGGCAGATCTATGTTGAGTTTTTTAAGAAGTCTCCATACTGTTTTCCAGAGTGGTTGTACTAACTTGCATTCCCACCAGCAGTGTATGAGGGTTCCTTTTTCCCCACATCCTCACAGACATTTGTTGTTGGTGGAACAATACACTTTTGAGTGATCAGTGAGTCACTAAAGAAAATAGGTGGAGAATTAAAAAATTCCTAGAATCAAATGAAAATGAAAATTCAACATACTAGAACCTATGAAATGAAACAATTGCAGTTCTAACAGGAAAGCTTATAGCTATGTATGCCTACATTAAAAAAACAGACATAACTCAAATAAATAACCTAATGATATACCTCAAGCTCTTAGTAAAACATGAACAAAGTCAAAATTAGTAGCTGAAGATAATAAATACTAAGGCAGAAATTAAGGAAGTGGATACTAAAAGAACAATACAAAGAAATAAGAAAATGAATAGTTGGCTGTTTAGGGGTTTTCTTTCTTTTTTTTCAGTACTAGGGGGTCGAACTTAGGGCTTCATGCTTGCCTACCAAGCATTCTATCAATTCAACAATGCTCCCAGTCTATTTGCTTTTTAGTTCATTTTTCAGATATGATCTTGACTTTTTCTCTAGCTAGCTTTGGACCATGATTCTTTTATTTCTTCCTCCCAAGTTGTCTGGTTGCAGGCATTAGTTGCAATGACTGGCTGAGGAATTAGTTCTTTGAAAAGATAAATAAAATTGAAAAACCTTTAGCCAAACTAACCAAAAGAAAAAGAGAATACTCAAATTAATAGAATTAGAGATGAAAATGGGAATATTACAACAGATATCAATGGAAATTGTAGGATCACAGGAAGTATTTTGAAAACTATAGAAGAAATGGAAAAATTTCTAGACATGTGTGACCTACTAAAATTGAATCAAGAGGATTTTAAGTAAACAACTTAAACAGGACTATAATGAGCCATGACACTGAAGCACTAACAAATAGTCTCCCAACAAAGAAAAGGCCAGGACAAGATGAGCTCATTGCTAAATTCTACCAGACCATTAAAGATAAACTAACATCAGTGTTCGTCAAACTATTCCATGAAATAGTAAAGGAAGTAGCAATATAAAACTCATGCCATAATCCAGAATTACCCTCACACCAAAACCAGAATGAGGACTCACAAAAAAAGAAAATTATACACTAATTTCCTTGATGAACATAGATGCAAAAAACAATCTCAATAAAATGCTCATAGAATTCAACAGCAGATTGAAAAGGCCATACATCATGATCAAGTTAGTTTCATTCCAAGGATTCAATGTTTCAACATATGCAAACCAATAAATATAATACAGCAAATAAATAAATAAAGGACAAAAACTGCATGAACATTTCAATAGATGAAGAAAAACCCTTTGACAAATTCAACATCCCTTCTTGATTAAAGTTCAGAAGAAACTAATGATAGAAGAGATACCTTAACATAACAAAAGCTGTATATGACAAACCTATAGCCACTATTTTAATAAATGGGCAAAAGTGAAATAATTTCCTCTAAAATGAGAAATGAAAAAGGGTGTCCATTCTCCTCACTATTAGTCAATATAGTGTTTGAATTCCTAGAGCAATAAAGTAAGAGAAAGAATTAAAACAGATATAAATAGGAAAAGAAGACAAATTATTCCTATTTGCAGATGATACAATTCTATACCCAAGAAACCTTAATGACTCCACCAACAAACTCTTAGATTTGACAAACACTTTCAGCAAAGAATGCAAAATCAACATACAAAAATCTGTGTATAATTCTGTACACCAATAATGACATGTGGAAGAAGAAATCAGGAAAAACAATGCCATTCACAATAGCCTCAAAAAAAAAATTCTAAGAACAAGCTTAACTAAGGAGGTAAAACACCTCTACAATGAAAACTGTAAAACACTAAATGAAGAAATTAAAGAGATCCTGGAAGATTGAAAGACTGCCCATGTTCAAGGATAGGCACAATTAATTTTGTGGGAAAATAGATACATTTTCAAAACCAATCTACAGATTCAATATAATCCCCACCAAAATCCCAATGACACAATCAAAGAAAGCACAAAAGACCAAGACTAGCCAAAGCAATTCTGAACAAAAAGAGCAATGCTGGAGCTATCACAATACCTGACTACATGCTTACTACAGATCTAAAGTAATAAAAACAGCCTAGTACTAGCAGAAAAACAGATACATAGCCCAATGGAATAGAAGACAGTCTAAAAAAATAAGTCCACTCAGCTACAACCATCTGATTTTTGACAAAGGCACCAAAAATGTACATTGAAGAAAAGATAGCCTCTTTAACAAATGGTGCTGTGGAAACTGAATATCCACATGTAGAAAGGGTTGTAGCTCAACCCACATCTCTCACCTTATACAAAAACCAATTCAAAATGGATCAAAGAATTTAATGTTAGATCTGAAACTTTGAAAATACCAGAGAAAAATATACAGAAAACACTTCAATATATAGGAATAGATGACATCTTTGTCAACAGGACTCCAGTAGCTCAGCAAATAAGAGCAAGAATTGTCAAACAGGATTGCATAAAATTAAAAAGTTTCTATGCATTAAAGGAAACATGAATGAAAGTATTGCCAGTTATTCATCTGACAAGGAATTAACATCCAGAATATATAAAGAACTCAAAAACTTAAACACCAAGAGAATAAGCCAATTAATGAATGGGTAAGTGAATTGAACAATTTTCAAAAGAAGTACAAATGGCCAATAAACATATGAAAAAATGTTCAACATCTTTAACCATGAAGGAGACAAAGATAAAAATGACATTGAGATTCCATCTCACCCCAGTCAGAATGTCTATCATCAAGAAAAGAAAGTACAACAAATGTTGGCAAGGACATGGGGAAAAAATAACCCACACAAACTTTGAAGTAATATTAATTAGGTAAGCCACTATGAAAATAGGTACAGAGGTTTCTCAACAAACTAAAAAATAGAACCACTGTAATATCCTACTTTACCATTCTTGGGCATATATCCAACGGAGTGTAAGTTAACATATAAGAGAGATACCTAAGCAGACATGTTTGTCACAGTATAACTCATAATAGCCAAGGTTTTGGAATGAGCCTAAGTGTCCATCAACAGGTGAATAGATAAAGAAAATGTGATATATATATACTTTGGGGTATAATTCAGCCATAAGGAATAGTGAGATTATATCATCTGCAGGAAAATTGATGGAATGGGACATAATGTTAAGCAAATTAAGCCAGACTCAGAAAGACAAATGCCATGTTTTTTCTCATGTGAGGGATAGAGATGTAAAACAATTAAAAAGGACATGAACATAAAAGGGAGACTACTAGGAGGGACCAGCAGAAGGTGGGAAAGGAAAAAGAGAAGGGGGGAGAATATAATCAAAGTACATAATATGAACATAATGAAACCCATTTTGTAAAAGTTGCATGAGGGATTTTTTTAAAAAGTGGGGAGAAGGTGGAGAGGCAAAAAGAAACAGGGTGGATATAATCAAAGTACATTATGTGCATGTATGGATGTATCAGAATGGAATCCCTCACATTATACAATTAATATGTGATAATAAAAAGAGAAATCTTAGAGAAAGAGCTTTTGGACACAGAAATTTAAAAAAAAATCCTAAAATTCATGTGGAAACAGAAAATACTCCCAACGACCAAAGCATTCTTAAGCAAAAAGAATAAAGCTAGAGGCCTCATGCTGTCTGATTTCAAACTATATTATAAAACTCTTTCAATCAAAATGGTATGGTACTGGTATAAAAAACAGACACCTCAACCAATGTAACAGGACAGTAAGTGCAGAAATAAATTCAAGTGTTTATATTAAATTAATTTTTGTCAAAGATGCCAAGAATAGGGAAAAGGTAGTCTCTTCAACAAACAGGGTTAGGAAAACTGGATATCCACATGCAGAAGAATGAAATTGGACATAATCTCACATGACATACAAAAACGAGTTTAAAGTCAATAAAATTTGA
This sequence comes from Castor canadensis, assembly GCF_047511655.1. Classification (NCBI taxonomy): domain Eukaryota; kingdom Metazoa; phylum Chordata; class Mammalia; order Rodentia; family Castoridae; genus Castor; species Castor canadensis. Next base: position 147,922,642 of record NC_133388.1, on the reverse strand, counting down.
ATGTAAAATCTGAAACTGTAAAACTTGCATGACATTTGTTTGAGCAATGATTTCTTGGATAAGATTCCAAATGCACAGGCATCAAAAGCAAAAATAGACAATGGAATGACAATTGCAGAGCACAGGAAACAACAGAGTAGATGGACATTTCCCATAAAGAATGGGAAAAAATATTTGAAATCCTGCATCTGATAAGGGAAAATACCTAAATATAGAAGAAACTCAACTCAAAAGCAAGAAAACAAATAGACCAATTTAAAAATAGTCAAAGAAACAACTGCAGGAAGTAATAAGAAATACATTGGAACATATAGGCATTAAGAATGACTTCCAAAATAGAACTCCAATGGCTCAGCATCTAAGAGAAAGAATGAACAAACTAAAAAGCTTCTGCATAGCAAAAGAAACAGCCACTACACTTAAGAATGCTCACAGAATGGGAGAAAATCTTTGCCAGCTATTCATCCAATAAGGGACTATCCAGAATCTACAAGGAACTCAAAAAAACTCAACTCCCAAAGAAGCAACTTCCCAACGAAGAAATGGACATATGAATTGTTTAGGGAATTTTCAAAAGAAGAGGTACAAATGGCCAATTAGTGTATAAAGAAGTATTCAACTTCCCTGGATATAAAAGAAATGCAAATCAAAGCTACACTAAATGCTGACAAGGGTGCAGTGAAAGAGGAACCCTTATACAATGCTGGTGGGAATGTAAGATACAAAGGCAAAAATCCCACCAAACAACAGACACCTAAACAACTAAGGATAAGAATGAAAAAACAGGTCACACTAAGGGGAGGGCACTAATGGACAAGGGAGGCTACAAGAAGAAAATAAAGGTGAATATGGTTGATATGCTTTCTATACAAGAATAAACATATAATATTTAAACCCCTTTAAATCACCAAAGAGGGGGACTAAGGTAGAAAGGATAAAAAGAGAGGATGAACCAATTCAGATTATAATGCAAATACATGGAAATACTATAATAAAACTCCCTGCATAATTATCTTAAACAAACAAAATGTCTCTTTTTCAAAAATGGAAGACAGAATAAATAAATAAAGTGGTCTACAATGAAAATAAACAAATTCAACTAAATATATGTCAATGTAACCTCCCTCCACTGCACTTTCTTTCCCTTTTCCCTATAATCCTGTGTTGTTTAACAGTTTTCAGCGTGTTTCCTTATTTATTTGCTTTTTTTCCTTTTGCTCTTCCCTTGGTCTCCTCTACCAGTACCACTTTTGGATACATGTTCTATATATATTTCTATGAGTATATAATGTTACTTGTATTTGCATTGAGTCTATGTTCCACATATGAGAGAAAACATGCAGCCTTTGGCTTTCTGAAACAGGCTAACTTCACTTAAGATGATATTCTCCAGTCCCATCCATTTACTTGTAAATGACAAAATGCCATTCTTTATAGCTGAATAAAATTCCGTTGTATATAAATACTACATTTTCTTAATCTATTCATCAGTTGTGGGGCGTCTTGACTGTTTCCATAGTTTGGTTATTATGAATAAAGCTGCAATAAACATGGGTTTGCAAGTGTCTTTATTGTAGCCTGACTTACATTCATTTGAGTATATCCCTAGGAGTGATATTGCTGGATCATATGGTTTTTGAGGAGGCTCCATACTATTTTCTATCTTCTACCTTCACAGATATTATGTATTACAATATTGTTCATGCTTTACCATCCCCTTTTCCTTTCCTTCCTTCCCTGAGTCCCATAGTGTAGTTCCACTATCACAAACATGTTCTACATTTATGTTTGTATATGATCTTGTTTGTTTTTGTGCATGTGGTTATCTTTTGGATTTATCTTCTACATATGAGAGAAAGTATGTGGCCTTTATCTTTCTGAACGTGACTTACTTCACTTGACACGATATCCTCTGATCACGATATCCTCTGAGTAAAACTCCATTGTGTATATATACCACATTTTCTTGATCCATTCATCAGTTGTAGGGCATATGGGTTGTTTGCATAGCTTGGATACTGTGAACTGTGCTGAGATGAACATTGGTGTGCAAGTGTCTCTATTGTATCCTGACTTACATTCCTTTGGGTATATGCCCAGGAGAATTATCACTGGATCATATGGAAGTTCTATTTTAGCTTTTTGAGGCATCTCCATACTGTTTTCTATAATAGTTTTTACATTCCCACCAACATTGTATAAGGGTTCCTCTTTACTTAACCTCTCTAAGCCTGCATTATAACACCCAACTTCATAAAACACTGCTCTTGCCAGGGGTAGTGGTGAATGACTATAATCCTAGAAGTCAGCCTGAGGCTGGTCCCAAAATGTAATCTTCCATATCTCCATCTCCACAGTAGCTAGGATTACAGACTTGAACCACTGTGCCCAGCTTTTAGTGAGATATCTCTTAAGACTTGGATGCTTAGAGTTTTGTCTCCATTGGCTCTTTTGCATTCTGTCATCTAAAGACACAAGAAGGCCTTCACCAAGTACTGATACCTGGATCTTAGACTTCTCCTCCTGCAGAATTGTAAGAAATAAATACCTGGATATTCTAGTATATATGACATAGAACAAGATCATCTGGGCTTTCAGTCCATATTCGTGATTATTGCCTGTATTAGCAGGATGGCCTACATTCTAGGTTCACTTGATTGATGGCTGGCAGGTCATAATCCATTACCACATTCCCCAGCTTAAAACAGACTGCATTTTAAGATAAACATTTGAAAAACATAAAATTAATAAGGATGAAGCCTGGCATGGTGATTTTATACCTGTAAGCCCAGCACTCAGGAGGCTGAGGTAAGGGGATTGTGACTTTCAGGTTAGTCAGAGATTCACAGCAGGAACTTCTCTCAAAAAAAAATAAAAATGACTGAGGATGGAACCCCAGAACACAGACTCTTGAGGATATTCCCCTTTTCTAGGATTCCTTGGTGTGTTGCTTCACAAATTTTTATTCACTTAAAGCAACATGGTAGATGTATTTTCCATTGTTTTGGTCAATGTGTCAGATTCATGAGCCACAGAAGTGAGAAATAGAATGGTAATTTCCAAAAAGTCTGTTGTGCTGGCAGGAAACCATGTTCCTGCCTGAAATGACTATCCAGGGAATCAGGGTGGTATCCTGTGAAGTGCCCAGGCACTTACCTGCCTAAATTAAATGCTAGTCCACCATGTACTACCTGTGTTACCATGGAAAGCTGTCTAGACTCTCTGTACTTTAATTCCTTCAGCTTGAAAATGGGGGAAATGGCCTTATCTTCTCAGTTTTGTGGGAGCAAATACACTGCTCCTGGCACACAGTATGTGCTCAGTCACCTTCTGCTTTTGTCATTAGCATCTATGACCACACTGAGCCCTTCTTTAGAAGCTTCTGTGGTAACCAGAGAAAGCAAAGCTCTTGAGCTGATCCTTCTCTCTATTTCTCTGCAGGAGGAAGGAGATTAGTTAGCAAAGCAGGTGCAAATTACCCAGATTCTGGCATCACTCACAGCATCTGGTACCGCTGAGGATTGCTGGATGAATGTCAGAACCCTGGCTGAAAGCTGCTTCTCATCCCCAAGATATCAATAGCTGAATAGTTTATACATCTTAAAAACATCAGCCTAGTGTGGATCTTTATTAGCACATACTCAATAAACATGCATAATTGTGTTAAAAGTTTCCTGATACAACTTCTGTTCTCCATGAATATACAATATTAAATAGATATAAAGATTTTTAGTATTCTATCACCATAGATGTGGACAATCTAGGGCATCTAAAAAATGGGAACCCTTCAAGAAGGTTCTCTCTCACAGCTAAGCCAGCCCCTGATGATAAAGTTTACACGCTTGCCATTTTTACCACAAAGGATGAAGCAGCATGCAAAAATGCTTAATATCCTCCTAGCACACCAAGACACTGAGGCTAATGTCTGCACATTAGAAATAAATGTCTCTGATATGTAGTGTTGTGTGCAATACAAGATGATGTCAACCTTGACTTTCAGCTTCTTGCTGCCTTACTTGATTTTCAAATCCCTCAGGGGATGTGTCTCTGTAGGTCCCTTTTAACTGTGATCTGGAACTGAAATGTTATACAACATGGAAAATGACTTCCTTCTTGTTTTGTTTATTTGCTTATTGGTTTTTATTTTGTTTTGCCTTTTTTTTTCCCATTTAAGACAATTGACTTCTTTGTGAAGGTCAATTTTTCTCCCATCCTACATGATGCTATGGGAGCTAAACCCTTCAGCAGCCACTGGCATTTACCTCTAGTCAGTGACTATAGACTTGGTTGGAGATTCTAGTTAAGAGAGCTAATGCATTAAGACCAGAACCCATTTCTGTCACACTCAGGAGTTTGCACCAAATGAACAGGGCATTGGGTGAGTTTGGAAAGCAACTGTCCAGAAAGTGAGCAAGGGGTACTTAGGAATGGTTTCTATGGAAAAGAGCTTTGAAAGAAAGAACAAAGCACAAGTTACACAATAAGAGAAAGCAGGAAATCTTGTCAAATCAAAACCTCCCAAGAGGGGTAAGGATAGGTAAGACACCTAAAAAATTAGTTAGCATTTGTTGCCCTTAACGCAGAGAAACTAAAGCAAATACCTTAAAAGCAACTGAGGCCAATAGGAAAAGGGGACCAGGAACTAGAGAAAAGGTGAGATCAAAAAGAATTAACCTAGAAGGTAACACACATGCACAGGAAATTAATGTGAGTCAACTCCCTGGATAGCTATCCTTATCTCAACCAGCAAAAACCCTTGTTCCTTCCTATTATGGCTTATACTCTCTCTACAACAAAATTAGAAATAAGGGCAAAATAGTTTCTGCTGGGTATTGAGGGGGTAGGGGGGAGAGGGAGGGGGCAGAATGGGTGGTAAGGGAGGGGGTGGGGGCAGGGGGGAGAAATGACCCAAGCCTTGTATGCATATATGAATAATAATAAAAAAATAATAAAATCAATAAACTATTTAGCACCCATTAAAAAAAAAAAACCTCCCCAACACTGGAGTATTCTTTCTTTCTGCAAACTTGAATTTATTTCCAAAACAAGGAGAGATAAACCAGGAGAGGTCTATATGCAAGCAAACAAAGCTTTCAGTAACATTCATAAGAGCAAGACTTGTTGGAAGCACACCAACAGCCCAAAATAAACTATTAGATGACAACAGCCTTGTCCAACCTCATCAGACATGATACGACTGAAATACCTAACTAAATCACTGACTTTCGAAACTACTCCAAATTAACCGTCATTGTCTTTTTCTGTCACATACTGGTTTTGCTGTGGAACATAAGGTACACAATGCACTCCCTTATTAAATTTGAAATTTCTGTGAAATAATTATGCAATCAAAAATTCCCATATTTTGGCATTACTTTGTAGAAAACAATTGATAAGAAAACAGAAGGAGTAGGACTATATAAAAATATACTTTTTATAAAAGATGTCTTTCCTCTCCACAGAGTGACTTTTGGTTTTCTAGAGGTAGAAAATATAAAAGCATCTAGGGTGAAATAATTTTTATTCTAAAATTTAAAGCTGATTATTTTGTAAATTTACTGAGCTTCCCCTTATCACTTGAATAGGTGGAATGGAATTTATTCTCAAAGGAATAAAGCTGTTTAGAAATATTCCAATTTCTACAAACACATAGTAAACAGGAACACTAAAATAATTCTCCAATACTAAATTGTCAAAGTTTGGAATATATTTAACATATTTCTACACAGGAACTGATGATTTTTAAATTTTATCCTATCCAATGATTACACTAGCTTCTTTTCTCTCAAACAAGATCCAAACAAAGCATCCTTGTCTTCAATGAACAAATGCAATACCAAGAAATTTCAAAGAGAGAAAAGAAAAGACCAATTTCCTTCATGAACATGGATGAAAAAGTTCTCAAGACTTAACAAATCTAACCCATCAAAATATAAAGAGAATATATCATTACTTAGGGAGGGCAAACCTGGAGCACAAGAGTCAATAAAAATTTAAAAATCAGTGTGCTTAGCCAGGCACTGTTGGCTCACAGCTATACTCCAAGCTACTCAGGAGGCAGAGATCAGTCTCCCGATTGCCAATCGAGACCAGCCTGGGCAAATAGCCCTATCTTGTAAATACTCAACACAAAAAAAGGGCTGGCTGTTGCTCAAGTGGTACAGCACCTGCTTAGCAAGCACGCGCCCCTGAGCTCACACCCCAGTATCACTAAAAAAACAAATGCAATCATTTCAGTTGCGCCCCTGAGCTCACACCCCAGTATCACTAAAAAAACAAATGCAATCATTTCAGTTGATGCAGAAAAAAATTGGGTCAAAGCATTTAATGTAAGATCTGAAATCATGCAACTAGTAGGAGAAAAACAAAGCAAAACACTTCAAGACATTGGAATAGGTAATGAAAAAGGTATCTGTACTTCGTTATAGCACTACTCACAATAGGTAAGACCTAGGATCAGTGGAGGTGTCCACTGTGATGAATGAGTAAAGAAAATGTCACCTGCTGATCATTGTTGCCTAACTCCTAAAGCTTGAGGTCTGAGGCCCCATGGTTAAGGGTCTGCACCAAAGGAGGGTCCAAGGCAGTGGCCATAGAGCAGCTTCTTAGGTCCTCCAGGTAACTACAACTCTGTGAAGGAAGCCATGAACATGTAAAGTTGTGCATAAGCACCCAGGGAGAGCTGGTCCCCACCCTTAGTGGGTGGGTAGGGGTTGGGGCCAGGGCTGCACCTGCTCTCATTGTGACCCTGCCCATCCCTCACAAGCCTTGACTCCTTCATTTTTCTTACTGATCAATGGCTGGGATAATTTAGGACATGTCCACATTCCCCGTTCCATGCTGCCTAGCATCCCCCTGCATTTGCTTCACACCGCTATGAAGAGTTGGAACAGGAGGATAATGGTTCTAGCTAGAGGACAAGATTTGTGGGGTGGTGAATGTTAGACATCATAATGATAATGGTGAGTACTGGAGGAAGATTGTGGTAAGTGTTGGAGGAACATCATTGTAAGTGTTGGGAAAAATTGCGGTGTGTGTTGGAGTAAGATTATAGTGAGTGTTGGAGAAGGAAGATCGTAGTGAGTGTTAGACAAAAATCTCGTTGGAGGAGAAGGAGCTGGGTTGATTGCTAGGTCATGTGTACTCCCCAACTTCCTTGTCCCAGCCTGGGTATATCTGAAGAAATCAGACTTAAGAAATTGACTGCAGCAAAGAAAATGCTGAAAGCCCTGGTGTTCCTGCAACCACTGTTAGTGAAGATGTGTCCCCAAAACCGTGAAGCTCCTGCAACAACAGCTCATGAAGCTGTTACCTGCCAGTGTCCCTTCACCATACACTGGCATCAGTAGTATCAAAAGCCTTGTGTATGAGGCTATTCTGCTTATCAACTGGAAAACTATAACATTGAACAAGAAGAATGTAAAGCATTCTTAACCTGTGCAAGAACAAGACTGAAGAAGACCTGAAAGAAAAGAACTCACAACTGGAGGAGAAGCTGAGAAAGAAGCTATGCAGCTCAGCATGGAGGAGCTGCCAGAAGAAGGTAGCCATGTCTGAAGCCCAGCTGCTGCAGTCCTCCAACCAGATGCAGCAAACCTTGGCACAGAAGCACACCCTGAAAGAGGATAAGGAGATTAGTATCCAAGAAGATCGCCAGCTGAAGACCACCTTGGTGGAACTGAGGAGCCAGCTGGAAGGACCTTTTCCCCCACAACACCCATCTGGACGAACTGAGGCAGAACAGCAGCTGGAGGAAGAGGCCCAGCTGCTGAGGAAGGAGATGAAGTACCTGGCAGGTCAGCTGCAGACCGAGGTGCAGGAGAATGATAGGCTGAATTGCCTCAACTGGGAGCAGGCACTGGCACTGGAGCAGACAGCCAGAATCCCGGGTGAGCAGGTGGAGGATGACAAGGAGGATGTGAAGAACACTGAGAATGACCATACCAGGTCTCTCCAGAAGACCTTGAGAGACCCGAACCTGGTGCTCAAAGAGCAGCTGGCCCAGCTGCAGGATGACAACATGAAAGTAACCATCATCCTTCAGTCAGAGCCGTATGTTAAGGTGCTGGCCAAGAAGCTGGGCCAGCTGCAGGAAAGCCTGCAGCTGAAGGTCCAGGAGGTTCTCAGTGTACAGGAGCAGGGAGACCAGTGCCTGTCCTACCAGCATCAGGATGTGGTGACCTATTAACAGCAAGTGGCCACCTATCAGAAGCCAACCTGTGAGACAGAGGCACCCAAAGACCAGCTTCTTCTGCAGACCCATCCCCTGGACCTAGAGAGCTGAGAAACCATGGAGGCTGGGGAAGAGCAGCCACAGTGGCACGGGCAGCCAAGGAAACTGAAGGAAACCTGCTGGTCATACTGTGATATGCAAATATGAAAAGATCTTGTCCTCAGCAACTGCTAACATGTAAACATGGCTGAAAATATCAAAGGATTAGATAGCCAATTTATTTTTTAAACTGTTTTATATTTAGTTTGAAGAGCTATCCTTAGAAGATGTTACATTACCATCTAGACATTGTTTTATTCCAAAAGCATTTATTAAGCCCTTTTGGTGTGCCAGATTCCAGGAGGGCTCTAGAGGGTAAATGATTATGCAAAGACAGAAAGGCACAGAGACAATCCAGGGAGGAACATGGAATGTCTGGAGAGGGGAGGTAGATGATGAAATGAAGGAACTTTCTTATGGAACAAAAAGAGACCAACCATTTTGGTGGAAGTAAAGCTGGCTAGGCAGATATCAGTAAGTTCTTGAAACAGAAAGCACTTTAATACTAGAGCCAGGGTGTCAAGGCATTGAATTTTGAACAGGCTAGCATTAAGACTGTCCTGCTACCTGGATGGAATTTAAGATTTTTCCTATATATATGCTGAAGATTGAACCCAGGACCACCTACATGCTAAGCAAGCACTCTACTTCTGAGCTATACCCCAACTCCTAGGAAGAATTTAAGGGGAAGCAGGGAGGCAGAAAGACTATTAGAAATGATTATAATTATTTGGAAATAGTTGCTGAGACTCGATCTATGGGAGTGAAAAAGGAATTGAGAAGAGAAGATAGAGTTGAGAAAGAGTTTGATGATAAAATCAGTGGCATAGGAAATTTATCATTTGGAAATTGATGAGTTGAAAAGGTGCTAGATTAAATGGATGGAAGGGTTCATATGACCTTGATTCATTGCACTGTTCACAGAATGACAGTCATGCCAACAAATGAGAAAGAAGCACTAATACAAGTCACATTTCAGGTGACTTTATCAAGTGCTCCACTAATTTTAAGTCATTTGATAATAACTTCCCTGGAAGACAGGCAGAACTATTACATTTTAGAGATGAGCAGCTATGATTCACAGAAAATGTCAACTTCTCCAAAACCACTGACTAGAAGCTGAGAGAGCAGAAACAGAGATCTAGAACATCCTTCTAGAGCTATTCCTCCTTCCCTACAGCAGACCTATTGTATGGTCAGGGAGGAGCTGTCTCCCAGAGTAGAGACACACACTATTTCTGCCTTGGTTATGGTGGTTCCTGCCTCCTTGCCCAGAGGACTGTCACCAACCGTGAGCAGTGCTGACATGATAAGGATGCACATTCTTGCTATAGGATGTCATGAAGGGCTCCACTGAGATACATGTTATGCCTCCTTTTGCCTTTGCCACATAAAGTCCGCAAATGAATAAGAATCCTAAGCCCCAGGAGCAAGTGAACTCCTGTAACTTGCCCAGGATATGTCACATAATACATGATGGAAAACATTTTATTAATGAAATCTATAAGATGTGTTTTGTCAGGGTTTTTTTCAAGATAGGGTCTCATGAACTATTTGCCCAGTCTGGCTTTTAACTGCCATCCTCCTGATCTTTACCTTCAAAGTAACTGGGATTACAGGCTTGAGCCACTGGTGCTGGCCTAACGTCCATTCTTTTTTTTTTTTTTCTGGGTTATTACTTCTTAAAGATTTCTTTTTTTTTTTTCATTTTTCTTTTATTATTCATATGTGCATACAAGGCTTGGTTTATTTCTCCCCCCTGCCCCCACCCCCTCCCTTACCACCCACTCCACCCCCTCCCGCTCCCCCCCTCAATACCCAGCAGAAACTATTTTGCCCTTATTTCTAATTTTGTTGTAGAGAGAGTATAAGCAATAATAGGAAGGAACAAGGGGTTTTGCTGGTTGAGATAAAGATAGCTATACAGGGCATTGACTCACATTGATTTCCTGTGCGTGGGTGTTACCTTCTAGGTTAATTCTTTTTGATCTAACCTTTTCTCTAGTACCTGGTCCCCTTTTCCTATTGGCCTCAGTTGCTTTAAGGTATCTGCTTTAGTTTCTCTGCATTAAGGGCAACAAATGCTAGCTAGTTTTTTAGGTGTCTTACCTATCCTCACCCCTCCCTTGTGTGCTCTCGCTTTTATCATGTGCTCATAGTCCAATCCCCTTGTTGTGTTTGCCCTTGATCTAATGTCCACATATGAGGGAGAACATACGATTTTTGGTTTTTTGAGCCAGGCTAACCTCACTCAGAATGATGTTCTCCAATTCCATCCATTTACCAGCGAATGATAACATTTCGTTCTTCTTCATGGCTGCATAAAATTCCATTGTGTATAGATACCACATTTTCTTAATCCATTCGTCAGTGGTGGGGCATCTTGGCTGTTTCCATAACTTGGCTATTGTGAATAGTGCCACAATAAACATGGATGTGCAGGTGCCTCTGGAGTAACAGTCTTTTGGGTATATCCCCAAGAGTGGTATTGCTGGATCAAATGGTAGATCGATGTCCAGCTTTTTAAGCAGCCTCCAAATTTCAACATCAATGAATTCCAGGAGGGAGAGATTTAAGTTATTGTTCTTATTGGCTAAATCAGACAATTTCTGTTTTTTATTTATTCTAAAAACACCATTGTGTACAATACATACTTGGAAATACAGGATTTAGGCCCTGCTTTTTAATCTTCTCTTTTTAAGAACTTTACATAACATTTATAAATAATAGCCACATCACTTGGAAATCCTCATTGCCCACTTGGCTCTCTAGACCACAGCACCCTAGCAGTCACTCTGTGCTGACAATGGTCCACAGATAGACTGCAGAGAGGTCAAGATATCAAACTCCTCTGCCTCAGGAGGGCTAGGCAGGGCTAGGATATCATTTTGAAGAGGCTGAAGAGGAATTTATACCACAATCAAATGTGCTTGAATCCTGGGAAATGATAAAGGAGGAGTCCATGTCTGTTTTTCATTCCTATGGCTAATGAGAGATTCCTAACATTCTTAAATTAACTGATACAGAAATCTTGAACTGCCTTAAAAATTAGTTAAATATGGCTTGTATGGTAGTGCCTGTTGAGGGAATTTCATGTGACCTCTTGCCTTATGGATTCATTCCACTTACCATAAGTTGTAATGACACACTTATTTGTGCAGTTCTTGATTTCTTTGAATGTCTCATTAACCACAGATTGTTGCTTGTCCTATTCTAAATATAAACCAAACTTTTTTACCTAGGGTTAATAGACATGTTTTTTGAACATTTTAAATCTAGAATGGTTATAGAATGATGGAAAAACTCAATAGTTTTCCTTAGGAAGTGTAATTAGGATTTTAATTATACAAAGTAGAAATCAAAATAGTGCCTATTGACAATAGTTTTTGTTCTCTGATGTAAAGGAAATCAAGAGTCAGGTATTGGGTTTAGAACATTAGGTACTAGGGTGCCAGGCTTCTTTCTCTTCTGCTCCACCATGGATCACTTCATCTGTGGACGTACCTGATGGTCCATGATGGCTGTTGAAGGTCCAACCATTATGTAGGACAAGTGGCCATCCATGCTTTTTGGAACCATTCAAGTAGCCCCACCCAACTTTGATGACATCTCATTGGAACGAATTCAGCCATGTGTGCACATAGCTGTTAGAGAAGCTGAGAAGTGTCACCTAAAGCTAGGCAATTTGCCACTGCAAATAAATTTGGGACCTTGTTATGGATGAAGAAGGTAGTAAATGATGAGGTTGACAATTAGCAGTCTGTACTTAATTAGTTTCATTTAAAACTATTGTCAGTGTCAAAATGAAAATGTACTTTCCTTTCAGTAAATAACAACAGAAAAGAGATGAGCTCAGAATTTGGAGAAAAACAAATATTGCTATCAGAGTAAACAAAGAAAGTTGTGCCTTATCATTGTATCAGATACTACTTTGACCATACTCATGCAACATAATTATTTAAGATCAGGTGAACTTATAAGAATAACTGGCAATTCCAACTGCCCTCTCCTCCATGATTACTACCTAGAAAATTACATTTTATAGCTGCTGTCCACTGAGGAGGTGCTAACTTCCTATGAAGCAATCCTTTCCTATTTAACATTTGGAGTTTCATGGGCATGTAAAAATGCATTTTCATCAGTGAAATCAATTTAACTTTCCGATCTCCTTTTGAAAAAAAGGATGCTTTAAATGTTAAAAAGCAACAACATATCCTCAAGGCTTTCTTCAAATTATTAATCCTCGAGTTATTTCATCTCAATTATTTTAGAGAGTTCAAAGTTCCCACCTGTTGAAGCAGAAAATTCTCCCCATCCCTCCTGGCTTGCTCTGACCAGTGGCAGGTGAGTAGTGTGCCCAAAGTATGTCTAGGCAGATGCTTTGGGTGGCATTCCCAGTTTCTACCTGCAACCCTACTCTTGTCATGAGAATGGCACTTCTCACCCAGGGGCTGCTGCCTTGGCCTGAATCCCAGAGTGAGAAGATAAGGGAAGAGAGACAGTCTGGAACAGAAGAGAGCTAGCACCCCCTGCAGAGAAAATAATAAGAGTCACTTTTTTCTTAAAGTTGCTGAGGATTAAGGAACCCCCTGGTTCCTTGTACAAATTCTGTCTGCTCAGAAATGATTCTTTTTTGTTGCTTGTTTTAAGTCTGAGCCTTTAAATAGTGGATGTAAGGGTTTTTCTTTCTTTTCTTTTCTTTCTTTTTTTTTTTTCTTATTTTGTTTAAGACAAGCTATGCCTACCTATGTAGTTCAGGCTGGCCTCAAACTCATCGTACTCCTGTCTTAGCCTCCTCAGTGTTGGGATTTCAGACATGTGCCACCAGGTCTGGTTACCCTAAGGCCCACCTACCTTTTAGCATTCTTGTGTTAAGTGCCTGTATAGGTTACCTCATACTGCTAAGTAATATAATTATACAACTACTTCTTAACTTACCACCATTAGATAACTTGTATTGATTTTTAGCTGTGACAGATAAGGTTTAATTTCACACAACTCTTACCACCTGCTATAGTCTGGATTTATGTGTTCTACCAAACATTGTCTGTTGAAGTTGAACTTTCAAGGTGATACTATTAAGAGGTAAGGCCTTGGGAGGTGACTAGGTCATGAGGCTTCACCCTCATGAATGACATTATTCTCTTGTAAAAGAGGCTCAAGCAAGTCCCTCGGCTTTCTGTTGCACAGGGCAAGCATTCTTCCCATCTGCCTGTGAGGACCCAGAAGAAACACCATCTTTGAAGCAGAGACCAGTCCTTCTCCAGACACTAAATCTGTTGCCAGTGTGATCTTGGACTTCTCAACTCCAAGAACTGCGAGAAATAAGTGTATATTATTTATACATTTCCCACTTTAAATGATTTTGTTCTAATAGCTCAAATGCACTCTTCTCAATTTTTCTAGTTATATCATTATTTTTAGTACCTATAACTTCATACCATATGTTATATTAAGACCCCTAAATTTCAATTTCCTGCTCCAGCAACCAGAGGCTCTATCATTTGATTACTCACTGTGCACAATGAGGTTACATAAGGTAAAATGATCAAGCCTTCAAATTTTAAGGGTGAGATCACCAAGTAGCCTTTGTTCAATAAAGGGAAGGGGAATGACCCTTCAATCCTCTCTTTCTTAGAGTGTCTCCAAGCATAACAAGCCTTACAAGAAGACAGATCTGTGAGTCTTACAATGCAAGCCTGTGGGCTTTTGAATAGTTGGAACTATAACCATATGGCTCCAAGATGAGGTAAGAAGTCTCTCACAAATCCTACAGGAAGCACTTACAAGGTGAGTTTTCTTATCTCTCAAGAAGTTTTCATTGTTCTCCCCTCTAGTTTTCTGCATAGGTTTGTGTGGAATTCTGTTCAGAACTTGAAGATATTTCCATGCTAGGTTACATGCATATAAGTCTTAATTATTCACTAATAAATTTATTCTTTCTTCTATACTGATACAGGAGATTGGCTGGCATGTGGCGGGGGGAATTGTGGGGTTTTCTTTTTTATTACTTATATTTAATGTACAAAATAATGGGTTTTATTGTGACATTTTCATACATGCATATAATGTACTTTGATCTATTCATTCCATTACTCTCAGTTGTCCTCCTTTGCCCCCTCCCACTGGTCTCCTTTCTCTTCCCAAGTAGATCCCCTTTTAAGTTCATGGTTTTTTCTTGCATTGTTTTATTTTCCCCAAAATTACTAGAATTAGAACTCTACTTCCTACTTTCTATAACTAGAACTTTAATTTTCTGTGGTGTCAAGGCAATAAAATTCACATTCTGTTTTATAATCACAATATAGCCCATACATTGCTTGTAAGTTCTTAAAGTTGAATGTTAATAAAATAGTATTTTATTAATAAGTAATGTAGTGATGGCACCTTTATTCTCTTCTAGGTTCTAAGTACACTCCTGTGCCACTAAAGTGAGAATGTTCCTGGCATCAAGATCAAAAGAACTGCCCTTCAAGCTCAAATCATGCCTCAGTTTAGATGTATAATTCTCTGCACTGACAGAGTGGCTCAAGTGGTAGAGTGCATTCCTAGCAAGCGTAAGACCCTGAGTTCAAACCCCAGTACTGCCTACATACATATATATATATGTATGTATATGTACATATACATACATGTATATATGCAATATATACATATATATTTCTCTTGTACAGTTTTGAGGCATTGTTTTTTTTTTGACAGGATAAGCATGGAGTATTCCTAACATCTACAGCTTCCTGCTTGTTCTATATAGTTCTCAAAGACATTATCATTTTCAAAGACATTATTCTTGGAGTTCTCTGAGTCATTCTACTTCATACCAAATTTTTAGAAAGAGATTTGTGTTGTTGTTACATTGTAATTTCATTTCATGACTGAATCCATTGCATCATTTTTCAAATCTTTTGTGGTCTCTTCCTGCAGCCCTATATCCACACCCATGCAGAAATTCACACTCATGGCTGCTCCTAGACCACATCATCACCTAGACTCACTTCATTTTTGAACTTCTACATTGCCAGTGTTGCAGACTCTGACACACCTCCTTTGCTTCTAGCTTCCTATGTCCCTCTCTCCCCTTCACAATCGCTCTTTAATTTCACCATAACCTTTAATTTCCCCAGGGTTGGCTTCATTTTCTTGCCTATCCATCACTTCAGCAGCCTATCTCCATGTTGTTAATTTAGTACTTTTTACTCCAGCCTCCCCAGTAGCTCACATTTCTACAGAATTACCGAGCACTGTAGAATAAAACTGCAATACTGTATATATTGCTTCTACTACACATTAGTTGTCTCCAACTGGAAGGAGGCTCTTCTTTGCTGTTCAGTATTTAAGTGTCCCTACACCCATTGTTTTTCTCTTGATGGTAGCAATTGTGGCTTGCCATCACTTGTCCTAATTCTCATCATGTTTACCAGCTGGTTTGCTTCTCATTTCACAGGGAGAATAAAAGTTACAGGAAGGATGTGCTCTCAACTATCTTTTAATACTATGATCTGCTTTCCTTCATTTTGGCATTGCCAAGAAAAGCAAAACGCAGCTTTTACCTATAAAGTAAGTATCATATTTGTTCAGTTTATTGACTTATACAAAGTGTGATCAGAGTCTACAAACAAAGCCCAAAAAGGAGAAAATAATACAGCCATGTTTTCTTACAACAAAATAAATAAAGTTCAGCTAATATATGATTACATGTTTAGAATTTATTAGTTTCAGGCACTAATATATGTCATATAATTGATTAATACATATAACTAAGTAATTAGTATTTGTAATAATATATACACACACCCAAACTGGGAGACAGAGACAGATACAAACAGAAAAAGAGAGTTATTAAATTGTATACCATATTTCAGGTTACATCTTTTGGGTTAAGATAAAAAGTATAAAATATAGCAAGTTTAAGAAATTTACCCAAGCTGGGCACTGGTAGTTCATGCCTATAATCCAAGCTACTTGTAATCCTAGTACTCAATTTGAGGCCAATGCAGGCACTGCCTGTTCACAGCCCCCTCTCCAAAATTACCAAAGCAAAATGGACTGGAGAAGTGGCTCACATGGTAGAACACCTGCTTTGTAAGTATGAAGCCGTGAATTCAAACTTCAGTTTCACCAAAAGAAAAAGTTTACCCACCTTCACATAGCTCACAAATTATAGCCTCAGGATATAAACCTGAGAAGTATGGCTTAAAATTCCTTGCACTTAGGTTCCTGGAAGTTAATGAAAATTAAAACACAACCTACCAGAACCTATGGGACACAGCAAAGACACTCTTAAAAGGAAAGTTTTTAATATATGAGTGCATATATTAAAAGGACAGAAAGATCTCAAATCAATGGCCTAATACTACAGCTCAAACTCCTAGAAAAACAAGAACAAGTAAATCCCAAAACAAGCAGAAGGAAATAAATAATTAAAATAAGGGCCGAAATCAATGAAATAGAAACAACAACAACAAAAAAAAAAACATACAAAGAATCAATGAAACAAAAAGCTGGTTCTTTGAAAAAATAAATAAGATTGAAAGACCCCTGGCAAACCTGACTAAAATGAGGAGAGAAAATACCCAAATCAGTAAAATCAGAAATGCAAAAGGAGAGATAACAACAAACACCACAGAAATCCAGGAAAACATCAGAGACTACTTTGACAGCCTATACTCTAATAAATTTGAAAATTTTGAAGAAATGGACAGATTTCTAGAGACTTACAACCACCCAAAACTGAACCAAGAGGATATTAAGCACCAACACATCAGAAAGATCATACACCATGACCAAGTCAGTTTCATCCCAGGGTTGCAGGGGTGGTTCAACATATGCAAATCTGTAAATGTAATACAGCACATTAACAGAAGCAAAGACAAAAAGCACTTGATCATCTCAATAGATGCAGAAAAAGCCTTTGACAAGATCCAACACCACTTCATTACAAAAACTCTAAGAAAACTGGAAATAGAAGGAATGTACCTCAACATTATAAAGGCTATATATGACAAACCTACAGCCACCATCATACTTAATGGAGAAAAACTGAAACCATTTCCTCTAAAATCAGGAATGAGACAAGGATGCCCACTATCCCCACTCCTTTTCAACATAATACAGGAAATTCTAGCCAGAGCAATTAGGCAAGAAGAAAAAATAAAAGGAATACAAATAGGTAAAGAAAGTGTCAAAATATATTTATTTGCAGATGATATGACCCTATACCTTAAAGACTCAAAACCTCTACCCAAAAACTCTTAGACACCATAAACAGCTATAGCAAGGTGGCAGGATACAAAATCAACTTACAAAAATCATTAGCCTTTTTATGCACCAATAACAAACAAACTGAGAAAGAATATATGGAAACAATTCCATTCACAATAGCCTTTAAAAAAATCAAATACCTAGGAGTAAATTTAACAAAGGATGTGAATGACCTCTACAAGGAGAATTACAAACTCCTGAAGAAAGAGATCAAGGAAGACTACAGAAGATGGAAAGATCTCCCATGCTCATGGATTGGTAGAATCAACATAGTAAAAATGACTATACTACCAAAAGCAATCTACATGTTTAATGCAATTCCCATCAAAATCCCAATGACATTCATCACAGAGATTGAAAAATTTACCCTAAAGTTCATTTGGAAACACAAGAGACCGCAAATAACCAAGACAATACTCAGCAAAAATAGCAATGCTGGAGGTATCACAATACCTGAATTCAAACTATATTACAAAGCAACAGCAATAAAAACAGCATGGTACTGGCACAAAAACAGACATGAAGACCAGTGGAACAGAATAGAGGACCCAGATATGAAACCACACAACTATCTATACCCACCTCATTTTTGACAAAGTTGCCAAAAATACACTATGGAGAAAAGACAGCCTCTTCAACAAATGTTGCTGGGAAAAGTGGTTACCCATCTGCAAGAAACTGAAACGAGATCCATGTCTATCACCTTGTACTAGTATCTACTCAAAATGGACAAAGGACTTTAATATCAGACCTGAAACTCTGAAATTACTACAAGAAGGAGCAGGAAACACTCTGGAACTAATAGGTATAGGCAAAGACTTCCTCAAAATAACCCCAGCAGCCCAGCAACTAAGAGAAAGGATGGACAAATGGGACTTCATAAAATTAAAAAACTTCTGTGCAACAAAAGAAATAGTCTCTTCAGTTTAGAAGCGTCTCTAAACTGAAGAGACCAACCACAGAGTGGGAGAAATTATTTGCCAGCTATACATCAGACAAGGGACTGATAACCAGAATATATAGGGAACTTAAGAAACTAAACTCTTCTAAAATCAATGAACCAATTAAGAAATGGGCAACTGAACTAAAAAAAACTTTCTCAAAAGAAGAAATTCAAATGGCCAAGAAATACATGAAAAAATGCTCACCATTTCTAGTCATAAAGGAAATGCAAATCAAAGCCACACAAAGATTCCACCTCACCCCTGTTAGAATAGCCATCATTAAAAACATCACTAACAACAGGTGTTGGCAAGGATGTGGGGAAAAAGGAACCCTCGTGCACTGCTGGTGGGAATGCAAGCTGGTGCAACCACTCTGGAAAAAAATTTGGAGACTTCTTAAAAATCTAAACATAGATCTGCCATATGATCCAGCAATCCCACTTCTGGGGATATACACAAAGAATGTGAGGCAGGTTACTCCAGAGGCACCTACACACCCATGCTTATTGCAGTGCTATTCACAATAACCAAGTTATGGAAACAGCCAAGATGCCCCACTACTGATGAATGGATCAGGAAAATATGGTATTTATACACAATGGAATTTTACTCAGCTATGAAGAAGAATGAAATTTTATCATTTGCAAGTAAATGGATGGAACTGGAGAACATCATTCTGAACGAGGTTAGCCAGGCTAAGAAGACCAAAAATTACATGTTCTCCCTCATATGCGAACTTTAGATCTATGGCAAATGCAGCAATGTTGATGGACTTGGATCACATGACAAGGGGAGAGCACATACGGAAGATATAAGAATAAGTAGAAAACCCAAAACATGAAAGCATTTGATGTCCCCACTCCAGAGGAACTAATACAGAAACCTTAAAGAGACAGAGGTTAACATGAAAAGTGGATCAGGAACCAGTGTAAAGATCAGTTAGAGATGAATCAACATGGGTTGTAACACATTTGTACATGAAAGCAATACTAGGAATCTTTCTGTATAGCTATCCTTATCTCAACTAGCAAAAACGCTTTGTCTTCCTTATTATGCTTATGTCTTTTCTTCAACAAAATTAGAGATAAGGGCAGAACAGGTTCTATCTGGAAGTGGGGGTGGGGGGAGAGGCTGAGGAAGGGGGACAGGGGAGAAATGACCCAAACAATGTACGCACATGTGAATAAATGCTATGCTGCACATTTTCTCTGAGAATTCTTTAAAATTGTGACATGAATTTGCTAGGTGTCCCATAATTATAACAGTGAGTTTAAAAATATCCCTGTTGATCCTTTACAGTTTTCTGTGATTTGTATGAACTTTCATCTTTCTCACTCATCAGCATTTGAATTTTCAGACTGGAGTTCAGTATCTTTAGTTCATCATCTCACAGAAGAAGTTCAATCTACTTAATCCTTAACTTGTCCTTCCTTTGAACTTTCTTAGCTCTTTCAGTTATTAGCTACTGTTCTTTATAACTCCGTCAAAGCCAGGTCATTCCTACTGTTTGGGTTCTAAGGTTGTTAATATGATGACTCCTAAAAAGTATTGTACCCTATCCTACAGATCCAGAAATCAATGGAATATCACATTGTGTCTTGTAAATTGTAAATTAAAAGTAACCGAGGTTTCATTCTAACTGTGTAGGCTGCTAATTTCTACCCAGTAGACTAATGTCATCTTAGAGTGCCAAAAAAACACATGTTTACCTAAAAAAATTTATTTTCTATTTGCCAAATATTGTGTCTGAAATTCCCAATGTTCTAACTACTCCTTGAAATGCAAATAGTCATCACACCCAGGACAGAAAACCTGATTATATATTGTGATCATATTAAGGGACAATACATCTTTCTGCCTAGAGAGACTGAAGTGTCAGACAGACAGAACTCAATGAGATATGTCTGTGTAGTGAGACTGGTCCTCCAAATCCTTTTCCAAATTTATATTTGTATGTAAATTGCAAATATTATTTGAGCAGCTAATATAAATTTAACTTTTCTTCCTAACAATATTTGAAAGGAAAGCCTAATGTGTAGAGAGATATTAATAGAGTTTTTGATATCTGAGTTTTTCTAAGCATGAAAAGTGCAGAGGTACATGTGGCAATTGTCCCTGCATGGATGGTTGTGAAGAAATGGCCAGAAATAAAAGGAACCTTAATGTAAAAAAATAAAAAGTGCCTATGATGTGCAAGACTCTGGGTTCAACCCCCAGCATCACAAAACCAAAACCAAAGGGAGATAAGCCAGGACTTAGCCCTTTAGCTGGATACACTTTAGTGTCCCAGGCTGTCTTTGAAAAGCCCACCAGGTGCATCTGTCAGTGAACTCTTCACAGTGCTCTCACTCTCACCTCCAATGTGGGGGGGTACTTGTAGGAGGAAGAAGGTGAACAAAGGAGATTAAGGTGAGGGAATATGGTTGATGGACTTTATACCTACATGAAATCAAACAATGAAACCTCTTGCAATTGCTTTAAGTGGGATAGGGACAAGTGTCAGGGGAGAGAGAATGGGGGGGATCTGACCAATGTACAATATAAACCTATTCGGAATTGTCACAATGAATTCCCCCAGTATAACGAATATATCCTAATTTTTGAAAAATCAGAAAAATAAAAAATAAAAATAGTCAAAGAATCTGAAGTGACATGTCTCAAAAGAATAGATATGAATGGCCAACAGATAGATGAAAAAAGTGCTCAAGATCTCATCACCAATGTAGACTAGTACAACCACTCTGGAAAAAAATTTGGAGGCTACTTAAAAAGCTAGACATCGATCTACCATTTGATCCAGCAATACCACTCTTGGGGATATACCCAAAAGACTGTTACTCCAGAGGCACCTGCACATCCATGTTTATTGCAGCACTATTCACAATAGCCAAGTTATGGAAACAGCCAAGATGCCCCAGCACTGACGAATGGATTAAGAAAATGTGGTATCTATACACAATGGAATTTTATGCAGCCATGAAAAAGAACGAAATGTTATCATTCGCTGGTAAATGGATGGAATTGGAGAACATCATTCTAAGTGAGGTTAGCCTGGCTCAAAAAACCAAAAATCGTATGTTCTCCCTCATATGTGGACATTAGATCAAGGGCAAACACAACAAGGGGATTGGACTATGAGCACATGATAAAAGCGAGAGCACACAAGGGAGGGGTGAGGATAGGTAAGACACCTAAAAAACTAGCTAGCATTTGTTGCCCTTAACACAGAGAAACTAAAGCAGATACCTTAAAGCAACTGAGGCCAATAGGAAAAGGGGACCAGGAACTAGAGAAAAGGTTAGATCAAAAAGAATTAACCTAGAAGGTAACACCCACGCACAGGAAATCAATGTGAGTCAATGCCCTGTATAGCTATCCTTATCTCAACCAGCAAAACCCCTTGTTCCTTCCTATTATTGCTTATACTCTCTCTACAACAAAATTAGAGATAAGGGCAAAATAGTTTCTGCTGGGTATTGAGGGGGGGGAGCGGGAGGGGGTGGAGTGGGTGGTAAGGGAGGGGGTGGGGGCAGGGGGGAGAAATGAACCAAGCCTTGTATGCACATATGAATAATAAAAGAAAAATGAAAAAAATAAAAAAAATAAAAGATCTCATCACCAGGGAAATGCAAATTAATACCAAAGTGAGAAATCACCTCATACCTTTTTTTTTCTCTTGGTGGGACCGGGATTTGAACTCAGGGCTTCATACTTAAAAAGCAGGCACTCTACTGCTTGAGACACACCTCTAGTCCATTTAGCTCTGGTTATTTTATAGATGGGGTCTCTCAAATTATTTGCCTGAACTGGCCTCCAACCTCAATCCTCCTGATTTCAGGCTCCCAAGTAGCTAAGATTACAGGTGTGAGCCACCAGCACCTGGCTACTTCATACATCTTAGGATGGTTATTGTCAAAAAGATGAATGACAGGTGTTAATGAGGATACAAAGAAAAGAGAATTCTTATACACTGTTGATGGGAATGTAAATTAGTACAGCTATTGGAAAATAGTGTGGAGTTTACTAAAAATGTTAAAAATAGAGTTACTTTGTGATCTAGCAATACTTTTCTGAGTGTTATGTAAAGAAGTTGAAATCAGTATGTTGAAGAGGTAGCTGCACTCCTACATTCATTTCAACATTGTTCACAATAGCCAAAACTTAGAAGCAGACTCAGTGTCATTAATGAACGAATGGGTAAAGAAAATGCACAAAGGAATAAATGTACAATGCAATATATATGTATATATATATATGAATAAGTATATGTATATATGCAATGGAATACTACACAGACTTTTAGAAGAAGGAAATTCTGATATTCATAGCAATATGGATAGCAGTGTAGGAATTATGCTAAGTGAAATAAACCAGGTACAGAAAAGCAAATGCAGTAGGTTCTTACTTGTATGTGGAATCTGAAAAAAGTTGATCTCATAGACCCAGAGAGTGAGTACGAAAGTGGTTACCAAATCCTTGTGGAGAGAGGGTGGGATGGAGAAATGGAAAGTATTGACCAAAGAGCACAAAGTTTCTGTTCAGAAATAAGTTTTAGTGATCTTACACAGCTTGAGAACCACAGTTAATATATTGTATATTTCAAATTTTCTATAAGAATAGACTTTTAACTTTCTCATTGCAAAAAAGAGCTGATGGGGTAATGGATATGTTAATTAGCTGGACTGAGTATTTCTACAGCATGTACATAGATCAAGACATCACATTATACTCCATAAATATACATAATTATTTGTTAATTAAAAGAAAATAAATAAAACACATGAGCATACAAAAAGAAAGATGTATTAAAGAATTTAATGTGAATATTGTATATTATATGCACATTTTAAGATTATAGTTAAAATTACAATTCCTATAGATTTCTTAAACTAGACCTATATCTTAGTAACATGTGGTGTTTTAGGTCTCAGAAGATTTTGTTTAAAGTAAAAAAAGAATTATGTGAGAATCACTAATTTTTAAACGAAATCAAAATTAGTAGTTTTTTTAATCTTTAAATGGACTCTGCCCCCCAAATTGTGACTTTTTCAGTAGAAAAATGCCATTTTCACATAAATGTTTTAGTCACAAAGCTACTTAAGCACAAAGTCATACATACAAACATGTCAAATCTTTGCATTTAAAAAATTAGAGCAAGTGTGATGTATTGAGAACTTTGTAGATCTGAGGCACGGCAGGTACTTTAGAACATTATTTAAGCCTCACAACCATTTCAGGAAGTCGGATTTACAACCACTATTTTACAAATAAGGAAACTAAACCTTTGTCAATGGTCCATAGCCACAGTTGGCTCATGATGAGTCCGTCATTCTAGCAAATGACGTGCTTTCAAACAGCAGGGCCCCTAATAATTAATACTTGTCAACATGTTGTCAATGCATGGCAGTGAATAAAATAACCTGAATAATGATGTAAGACTGCATAAACCAGAAAGGGACGGTTGTACCACATTATTTATTTATCTGACATTGTTTCAATTTGTTATTTATCTTCTGAAAGACTTGCTGATTTCTCTCTCTTTTTTTTTTGACCTGTCTTTATCAGAAGCAGCCTCGGTGTTATATAAAACTGTGATCCCATCTCCCAGAAGGTAAGGTCGTCTGAGAAGCCAGTAAGGATGATGTCATACTGGATATTCAATAGCCCTAAGCCAGACTTAAATTTCAGGTGGAGTCACTTGTCTGCAGAGAAAAATAGCATCATGGTTGATAAGGGATTTTAGACCATGATTTCAGAGTCCTGGATCTTGGTGACAGTTCCAAATGGTTGGTTAAAATCTGAGATCAGAGCTTCATCTCAATTCTAGAGTCATGACACTGAACCCAGGAGCAAGATTGATTGTACATTTGCAGACTTGGCAGTCTTTGCAAGAATGATTTAGCACAATCAACTTTCACCTCTTCTTTCCTCTGAGATTTATGGAGAGGAATTTTACTTTCGAAGGCTCTTGTTTTTTTTTTTTTAACTTATGGTGGAATGATGCTTAGCGTTAATGATGCTCTAATTTCAGGACTAATTCAGAAAATCTCATCAAAGACTAATATTTTTCCATGACAGTGCATGTCAAGCATAATTTTTAAGATGTAGGATAAATTACCTCTCAAAGATTTCTAACCAATTCTAAACTAAAGTGAAAGCTGAACATAGAGTCTGCAAATTAAAACCTGTATTTGTTCTTTTGTTTCTATATGGCTTTGACCAGTTGTTAAAGTGACAGAGAGAATGAGGAAATAGATTTGACAATAGGATTTTTAAAACAGAAAAGAACTCAACATTAATACAACTGCAATTACATTCCAGTTATGTATGAGTAATATTTTTCATGTATTTTACCCTATTCTTGTAAACCTCTGGAAAAAAATTTAGATAGGCTTCTTCTTTGAGTATATATGTAAATTCATGTTCTAGAATGCAAATAAATTTATATAAAGATGGATTTTACTGGGCATGCACTTTCTCTTCAAGACATCAACATATAAATGACTAAAAATAGGAAGAAAATCATTGGAATGAGGTTAGAATCCTCTTTTTCATATTTGGTGATAGTTGATCAGTAATTTGGTTTCTCACATAGGAGATTTCAATCTGCACATCAGCTAAAGTAAATTTGGAACTATATTTTCACCCCATTGCCTACTCCTACTGCCCTACCTTAGACCTTTCCTGTTCCTACAAGTCTGCCTCAGTTCCAGACCACTGTATTGCCATCGCTCCTAACAAGTGAAGTGCAGATGTCTCTGGCTGTCAAATATTGTCCAGATCAAATTCTGACAGGCCAGCTCATGTCCTTTCTAGTGATCTTCAGCTTGCCTGATCCTAGCATTTTCATAAGAACAGAATATTCAACAATTCCTTACGCATGTTTGAAGTTGATACTCACTGTTCAGTTATTTCAGAAACTTTTTACAACTGCTCCATCTTTAAAGTATCTGCAGACAGGTGTCACAGATGAAGCATCCAAGAGTGTCAAAAGCCATCAAAGCATTATTTGCAAAGTCAAAGCACTTTACCAATGTCATTCATGGAATACCATCTTATAGCTCATTGGTCATGTAGTACAGCTCTCTATTTGATTTAAGAACATCTTCACCAATAGTCATGGAAGGAGAAAAGAAGGGGAAAGAACATGTTTGTGAAGTCTAAAGGACTGGTTTTGTAGCCTACTCCCCCTCGTTCTTCTTCTGTGATCTCAGGCAAAATACAAACCCCCCCAAACCTCAATTTGCACATGCAGTACTTGTGGACTTACTAGGAGCTCAATAAGTACATGAATAAATAAACATCTCAGTAATATCAGTCTCTCAGGTTTTTTTTTTCTTAAGTTTTCCAAATCATTCTCTTCCTCTCACCTGTGCTTTTGTGCATTCTGTATTGTCTGTTTGGAATTGCCTTTGCTCTCTTACCGTTTCACCTGGTTGATTATACTCGTCCAGCGAAATCTCCCCTAATGAGAGCTTTCTACTCCAGGCACCTGAAGCCTGTCTAGGCTACTCCTTTCATGCAGTCCGCTTGCATCCATCACAAAATTAATCATGAGGTGTAGTCATAGGGATCTACCTGTCTGCCAAACTGAGTTCCTTGAAAACAGGAACTACATTTTATTCCTTTATTTGTGTACTCTTCTTTATTTAGATACAAAAGATCAAATTAATTGTGTCTCTCAGTTTGGGGAAAATTATTGTCATTCCCACAAATGTTCTCTTTTTATTGTCCACCTTCCTTATATTACTTTTTCTACGGTACTGGGAATTGAACCCAGGGCTTTCACCCTAGCTAGACAAGCACTGGATCACTTGAGCTATACTCCCAGCCTTTTAGGTTTTATTTTGTTTTTGAGATAGGACCATGCTAACTTTTCCTGGGCTACACTCAAATCTGGACTCCTCCTGCCTCTTCTTCCTGAGTAGCTGGGATTACAAGTATGGGCCACCATACCAAGCTCTTTGTTATTTATTCTTTTGTTTTTAACTTCCATAACCATTTCCTATCTTCCTCACATGTTTAAGCATTCATTATAATATAATTATGTGTATCTTCTCATCTGTATTTTTAAACATGAGCTACATTGTTTGTATGTATTTCTTAATTTCTACATTTGGCATATTTTTTATCAAAAGCATTTGTTTCATGACTGGCATAGCCTTAATTTTCAATAACTGTGGGATAAATATGGATAAAAGATAAGTTAAAATGTGGTCAATGAATTTACTATGAATCAAGCTTGGATCAAAAATTTTAGGATAAGGAATTGGAAGTAGGACTCATGTAATAAAGTGCCTGTTTTGCAAGCAGGAAGCCTTGAGTTCAAATGTGGTCCAGTCCCTGCAAAAAAAAAAAAAGAAAAAAAAAGCCCAAAACAGTAAGATAAGGCATGTAAAAGTGATATATAAATTGTCCGATTGAGCCCACCTAAAGATAATATAAGTGGCAGGCCACTTCATGTGCTTCTGGCAGAGACTATTCCAGGGCCCCATTGATCGCTTTGGGGGCAGAACCTTGGTGTGTCCATATGTTTCAGGTGAACAGTTGTGGAAGGAGTAGGGAGGTACCCCTGCAGAATAAAAATTACTCCAGGCCTCCTTGTCATTGTGACTCAGGTATGGGAAGTGTCCTCATGTGTCCCTTTCACTGCAGCATATCTCACTTCTATTGCCAAAAAGTTCAGGGCCCCCAGGGATTTTGTAGGCTACACTCATAGAAGACAGTGGCCAATGTTTAATTCAAAGGGAATAAGGAAATGAAAATTTTATCCCTGTATCCTTCAAAACACCAGTGTAAGCGGCCCAGTTATTTAAAAATATAAAACTCCTGCCAATGTACACAGGCAGTATTAAGTGCCACTTCATACCAAAATGCCAAGGGTCAAATACCTGGTGATGAGAGGGTGTAGGGGAAGGCAACAACAGCTCTATTGAATATGAATTCCAGTCCCTGAGATGGGCTAAGAGGCCTGAACAGAGTAGCTTTCTATGAAAAGAGGCATTAAGAACTACCTGAAGTTTTTCCTTTTATCACCCAAAAAGTCCAAACTGTTGGCAAAGCAATCAGAAACCAAACTGGAAGGACACAATTTTACTCTTCACATATGAAGAGTATGAAGAGAGCTAGTCCAAAAAAAGTTTTTTTAAAGGAGCAACTGGCTCTCTTGTTTACTTACCATGGAGTCAGAGCTACTGAAACAAAAATGAGACAATTATCTGGTCTTTCTAAAGATTCAAAATTTATAATTTGTTAAAAGATCTCATGATTTTAAGGCCTCAAACTGCCCATTATCAGAAGACACCACAATAGGATCATCCTAGAGCTAAAAAGAAAAGTGAGAGAGAGAGAAGGAGATATAATGCAGACATAGGGGAGGATCCTGCTTTTTCTGATGAGCACAACCCCAGGATGCCCTGCCCTCCTACTTTGAGTCTTCATGATCTAAAAAGACATCCATCCCTTGTAGACTCCCCAATGAAGAAGACTTTATTACTATGCCCAAAACAGCTTCTTGTTACTATAAAACAAAAGAATTATTTTTACATGATGCTACTATCTCATTATCTGACCACTTTACTCTCTTCAATCCTAAAATTAGAGACTAATAGTACGGAGATGTTAGTCCATCGTGAAGGAGATGCCTACCTAAATGCCTGCTTTAACCGCTAACAGAAGCAATTACAGCTTCTTCTAAAAAAGGCCCTTCCAATAAACTCAGTGCTCCTTAATTTCCATCTCACCCTTTATCATCTCAAAATTCCCAGGAAGCCTTGTGTTGTCAACTAAAGTATCTAGGAACAACTAGTGACTCAATTTCAGAAAACTCTCCCCAACAAATTCAAAATATTCTGAATTCTGTCAATGCGCTGCATCCTCAGAGGTGCTCTCAACCACAACTCCAATGCATCCCCCAGAACCCCAACCTTCTTAGCACTAATTTAAGTTCCTTACCCTGATTTACACTGATGGCAGCTTCTCAGCTCCTACCCATAGGAATCCTAGCATGTTTCCTGGACTTCTGACACATCACTTTAGCGGTCCTTTGGAGTCTGCACAATCCGCATGATTGCCTGGCTCTCATAGACTCAGAGACCCAAATACAGCACTGACCAAGGTCCTCTCTAAGCCCAAGGGATCATCTTTCAGCTTCAGAACTGATCATCAGCTCTCAAATCCTAAGCAGGTTAGCTAAATTTTATGTCACATTTGGAACAATTCCATTAGGAAACTTAATAGCTATCATTCCCCTCAATTCATACTTTCAGGCTGGGGGTATAGTTCAGTGGTAGAGTACTTGCCTGGCCTCAAGGCCCTGAATTCAGTCTCCAGCACCATCTTTTTTTTTTTTTTAGCAGTACTGATGTTTGATCTCAGGGCCTCACCCTTGCTAGGCAGGCACTCTACCACTTGTGCACTCTGCCAGCCCTGTTTTGTGTTTGATGTTTTCCAGATAGTGTCTCAAAAACTGTTTACCCAGGGCTGGCTTTGAACTGAAATCCTCCTGATCTCTGCCTCCTAAGTAGCTAGGATTGCAGGTATGAGCCACTGGCACCTGGCAACATCATTATGTAATAGCTTAGGCATTAAATTCAAATATCCCACAATTGTAATGGATGCCATAATAAGGCCATCCACCAATTGGAATAAATTGGAATAAATAGCATTATTAGTGCTTCATTTATATTGGTTGAAACAGTTGAAACCTCACAATACTTGTTAAAACAAGGAATAGTGGAGCTATACATTGAAAGGAGTCAGAAGCACCACAATTTCTCCTTTGATAGTCGAAGTTGGCCTGTCCTTAAAATCAATAAAAATAAATGAAAGTTCCTCATTGATTATTATAAACTAAATGTTGAATTTCTTCCCATCAACACCCATACTCAATATTTTTTAAGTGACAGAAAACAATGACTCCCCCAACACACAAAATATTTTGCTGTCATTGATTTAGACAGTATGTTTAATACTGTTAGTATTAATGGGACTTCCCAGTCTTAATTTACCTTCTTTAAATTACCAAATGTACTTTTACCCATTTGGCCATAGGATATTTAAAGTTTTGTCACACCCCATAATGTTTATGGCCATAACCTGGGTAATTTGGTGTCTACTCACTGCTGACATTACATAGGTTTTAAGATACTCTTTTAAAGTCTGAATCACTAGAAGTCATTCAAGTAGACAAAGATGCCACAGTGACCCAACTGCAAGCCAGAGATTGAACTATCACTCCCACAAATTCCAAAGGCTGGCAATATTTGTTACATTCCACGTCAATAGCCAAATGTCTTGCTTTAGTTCAACAAATGGGAAAAAGAAGCAATTTCCTTAAACAAAGACCTCTGGGGTCTGTCACAGCTAGTGAGCATCATCCATAAAATCTTGGTCACCCATGTCTCCGTTCATACTAAGGTCAACATATTCAAGGCTCTTTTCAATAATCAAACTGACCCACTAATGATAGGCTGTCATACAGGCTGAGCATGCATGACCACTTGTTATGAGACCCATTTGAACCTAAATTTACACCACTCCTAAATCTTCCATACTATCCATGCTTAAGGAATGGAGAGTTAATATGACTTCCTCTTCTATAGTTCCCTCAAAGAAACAGAAATGATCTCTCCAGGGACATAAACTCTCAACTACCAACAAGAGAGATAAACAACTCCATTAAAAAATAATGATAGAGCTGGGCATGATGGTTCATGCCTATAATCCCAGCCCTTGGGAAATAGGCAGAAAGATCAAGATCGTGAGTTCAAGGCCAGCATGGGATACATAGTGAGTTCAAGGCCATCCATGGCTACATAGGCACACCTTGTCTCAAAAAAAAAACCAAAACAACCAAAAAGATGGAACCAAAATTCTATCCCACCATGATAAGGCAGACAACACTTCCTTAGTAATAATTCATGCCAGGAGAAAAGAAACCAAACATCAAAAAGCCTATAAGGTACAGCTGCACATCATTGTGTTGGATCTTGGTTTCGTTGTTGTTGATATGACTGCTTACATTGTTTTGTGATCTAGAGGCTCAAACTTTCCCAACAAACCCTTGTTTTAACCAGACATGGCAAATGCTAAGAACTATGAATTTGGCTAACACAAGCCCTGCAACCCAAATATCTTGCTGATTTGCCCATCACCAAATAACTGAATAACAGCTGAACCAAATAACAGCTGAAGCAAAAGACCGATAGGAATTGGGTAAATTAGAAGGCCTGCCCACAGACTAATACTGGAGCTCCAACCTCAACCATATATATATATTTTTTTTTTTTTTTGAGACAGTGTCTCACTATGTAGCCCAGGCTGGCCTCAAACTTGAGATCCTCCTGCCTCAGCTTCCTGAGTACTGGGATTTCAGGCATGCATCATCATGCATAGCAACCACAGGTATTTTAATAGGTAAACAACCTAACATCCTATTGACCACATGCATATAAATTTGGCTGTGTAATTTAAAACCTGTGTACATCAGAACCTCTTTCATCACCCATCCAGGAAAATCCTTGCACTATTGAAAGCTACCCTTAATTAAGACTTTAATTGTACTAGTCAGATTCTGAAACATTAGTGCAATTATAGCAGTGTCATGGACACCAGCATCATCTTTGCAACTTGTATATCCACAAAGCTTTTGACTTACAAGACACTTACAAATCAAGTTTTTAGGAACCAACACTGCATTCAAATTCAACAACTGGCTCAGCCTCATTACAATGCCATAGAGTCACAAAAATATGACCCATCTATAGGTTCCATATGGGAAGGCTCCCCCCAACATTATCACTCCAGGCCAAGACCTCACCATTAGAAAGACTTCGTCCCTTCCTCCCAACAAAATACCAGGAGTTGAGAAGTCTCCCAACCACAGCAGACTCCAGAATTATGGTTTTTCAATCACTAATTAGATTACTAAATTCTGTTTTAAAGGGTGGGACCTATCAAACATGAGTGACTTTCCAGGCATTGGAGTTTTCTCTCCCCACAATTCAATCCTACCTTGTGATCCTATAAAACTCTAAGCTCTTCCTCTTATGATTTTAATTTAATTCTATGCCATGTTAAGGGTAAGACCCTGTGGGACCAAGTCCAATGTCTACATAATGCTTTCCAGATTCAAGTTCCTGCTAACACCATCCACATTTCTTGCCTAAAGGGAGCCCATACAATGTCTCCAACTGTGTGATTTTCTAAGTATAATAGAAGAATTCTGGTTGACTTCCCAATGCTCACATTATTCAGTTCCTTCTACCCTTTTTCCTTCTCCCTTCCTCATTTTCAGCTTCTTCATCCCCTCTTCAGTCTCTCTTATCCTAATAGTATTGACCACTCTTGCATTCTAAAAGATGATACAGAAAGTAAAATTCAACTCAAATCCAGTACCCTAACCCTTGGATAGATGTATATATATATACACACATTTGATACACATATATACACATATATACACACATTTGATAAAATATATATGTAAACATTTGACTGAAATTATCTCTTGTGTATTGATCTGCAACAGTTGGATTTGCCATCAGCCTACTTCCATATTCACATGCCACACATCTACCCAGCTGGTATCTGCCCTAGAGATGGAAATAACTAAAAAATTAAAAACTCCTCCAAACTGCCAAACTTGCCTTTCATAGCAAGTGGCAGTGGCTCTCATGTTTCCTCAATACATACCACAGACATGCTACCTAATGAACTACTCCATACTCTTAGCATATGCCCAACCAAAACCACTGTCTTCTTCTACTCCCATTTTTAGTAGTTCCTATTTACCTAAAATGAGGTATAGTTTTCCAATCTGAAGATAATACCACAGAACAATACTACAGCAGCACAAAAAAGGGTGCACATCCCCTTTACTTTGTTCTCCTATTACCCACAAACTAAAAGCCAAGTGGATGCAATCTGCTCTCTCTTGACTTTTGTATTTATATAAATGTTAATCACCTTCCTCCACTCAGCCAAACATCATTGATTACCACAAGCATACCATAATATTGGGACTTGTCACTACTCTGGGACTTGCTGGAATGGTCATTGGCACCATTGACCTAACTCAACAGTAAAATCAGTAGATACTAACCTACAATGTCCCAGACTCCAGTATCTCAGGTCTCTAAAATACAACAAATTTTAGGTCTATTTAGTCAAGGCCAGGAAAGCCTGGCAAAGACAGTTTTGTCAATAAATTTGTTGTTGATTATACATTAGCTAGTCAAGGCAGTATTTGTAATATTAATATTTCTTACTAGATGTGGGTTAACATCTAAAAGTATAGATGACAAAATCATCATCATAAAAAACATAACTTGCACATTTCACAGGCTCTATGATTCACACAAAATGTTACTGAGGTCTTCACCATGACTTACTCTCCTAGCTAATGCCAAACAGTTGGGGAGCTTGGCTTCGACCCAGCCCTCATAACGTCTTAATGGTTCTACTTGGTCTTATTAATGTCATCATAAAATGTTTTCTCTGTTCATTTACTCAACTCTTAGAAAAGTTGCTAACATCTCCAAGTCATATTCTATGCCCTGTTCTCTAGAAGTCCCTACTTCTGAGGACACTCAAATACCACAAATAATTGACCTCAAAACCGATGACAAGATATCAAGAACTCAATCATTATGTAAGTTTTTGTGTGTGGGTTTTTTTCATTTACTGTCCTGTCTTAATCTAATTTTGAGATCCTGACTAGAGGCTGGCCAGTACTCTTTCTTGAGCAACTGATAAAGTCCACACCCCAACCACTTCCCTTATCTGGGTCTCATGTTCCAGGTCCCCAATATACCATCTCTAATCACTCTAGGGCCAGGCAACGGACAATTTTGGTGGCACCAGAGCCCACCAAAATTATTCAAATCAGTCAACCTATGAACTTAGCTAACCCCACCCTTCTTGCCATATATAAGTTGCTCCCTACTGCTCCTGCTTTCTGGTACCCTAACTTCAGGTATAACTCCTGTGTGGTCCTGCCCAGCAGCCTTCTCTGGAGCTGTAAGTAACTGAGTTTGTTCTGTCTTTCATTTAGTCAAATGTTCGTGTTCATCTATCCTCTGAAAGAATGTTTATACTGTATCTACCTACTTCTCAATGTATTAAATTAGTTATGAAAAGATGCACTGTTTTTTCTAAAGACTTTATGTTTAATAAACAAGACTATAAATATTGAAATTTGAAGGGGAGGAAATATGAATTATTATTTATACTTATTCCTTCATTAGTGTCCAGTTCAGTATAAATTCCTCTAAACAATGTAATTGATAGACTTGATCAATTTAGTTCCTTCAAATATTATAAACTGTATTAAGTATAAACAACCTAGCTGAATCTCTGAAACTTTGCAAATGCCTAACATGGTAATCTTTTACACACTTTATAAATATTTTTAAAGGGGGAAAAGGATTCTCATAATTAAAGCAATTTCAGTAAAAGGAATGTGCATTAGTAAATTATGTTCTCTTAAACATTCAAACACTTTGTAGAAACTTATGAGACTTCTCTCATCCCTTTTTTTTTTCTTGGTGGGAAAGGGGTTTGAACTCAGGGCTTCATATTTGCAAAGCAAACACTTTACTATTTGAGCCACACCTCGTCCATTTAGTTCTGATTATTTTGGAGATGAGGTCTCATGAACTATTTGCCCAGGACTCAAATCTGAGATCCTTCTGATCTCAGCCTCCAAAATATCCAGGATTAGAGGTGTGAGCCACCACTCCCAGCTTCTTTTATTCCTTTAAAATGAAAATCACATAGTTATATTTAATTTTCTAATGTGTCACGTTCTACTACACGTTTCAAGTATCTTAAGAAACTGTTTTTCATAGATTCTTCCAATGGTTATAAAATTAAATTCATAAACTTAACACCAATGTTTTCATTCTACAAATTTGATTAAATTTAGCATTCCTAGATTAATTTCTCTCCTGTCACAGAATTGCAAAGTCACTTACTCAAATAAAAGAGAGAGATGTATGACCTCTTAACACTCTATGGCAAATCAGAGCCAAAGATGAAATATCAATAAAAAATTTGAGAGAATAGCACAAACCTAGTTAGGTACTGCTTACATCCAAGGTGATCTACCTGAGCCAAAGGTCAGCACACTGATCATTTCCTTCAGGCAATAGAGCTTTTTAAGCTCACACACTTTCGTGTACATCTATGGACCTTTACCCAGTGTTTAATGTTACCTCTTTAACAACTTCTAATTGTTTGATTTGATAAATAAAATTCCCTCTGATGCTAATATTCTTTATCACTTGACTAAATTTAACCAATCTTTGTTTTGTCATTGAAGCTGGCATGCTTTTTTTTTATACCTGTAGGGCCTCCCTTGGGATGGTTTTACCTTTTTTATTTTTTGCATCTTTTGCACCAACAAATTTTCCATTTGTTCTCCCCATTATTCTTTTCAAAAAAAAAAAAGGAGAAAACATACATTTCCTTTATTGCAGTGCAGGCAAGTGGCCCAGACACAGAAGTAGATGTGCTAAGTTTTCTGAAAGCACTAGGGAAGTCATGAAATAAAGGTATGTTCTTCCAGTACAGACAGCGTGAGATTGTGAGTTTTTAATTCCAGAGTCTTCCTTGGCACAGCTGTTTTATGTGTCCTTCCTTGGGAGGTCTTTTCTGTCTAGTTTGGTTTCACTCATTCCCCTTATAATTATCTTTATAATTAATCTGAGGTGGAATAGTACAGTGGCAAGAGGCAAACATGTAGGAGTCAAACAGACTTTAGACAGAGGTGGTATTACTACGAAAAGGATGAGGTTTAACATCCAGGACTGTCCACTTCCTGCTTCCAAGATTCTGGAAAGACCCTAGAAATGTGTTTATATTGTCACGTGTTTATATAAAATTTGTTAACAATACTGTCAGACAGTCGAGACCATTATCATTCTACCAGCCATCATACTTCCTGTGTCAGGTGGTGTTCAAGACTGCAGGCATTTGTGAGATCCGGCTAGGGAAATTGAGTTGAGAATAATTTTAGTTTGGCTTCAGAGGGATCTATTTATATGGTTTCCAGTCAGTTCTGTATACACACTTATAATTTATTAGCTAGCCATTCCGGCATAACAAATCACAAATATGCAGTGCTCAAAAATCACATCAAAATCCTAATAGCTCGCAGGTCCAGAAATTTGTAGGCTGTTGAAAAGAAACAGATTGTGAAATATACAGAGACAGAGTTTATCTATTAAAAATTACTTCACTTGTCAAATGTGTAAAATGTAGGCAGAGAATCTGGCTCTCATCTGATACCAGTCAAGACAAAAGTTCTCTCCTCTAAATGTATCTGATAATATCTTTTGTACAATTAAAACCACATTGTACTTTTTAAACTTTTTGTGGAAAAAGCATAAAATTAAAGAATGTTATATTTTAAAGGCACAGACCTGCAGCACTACTTCAAATGTGTGCATAAAGTGTTTTGCAACCAATATCAATAATAAAGGAAAATATATTTCGATCAACCATGCTAGAAAAAAGCCTGAAATATCCTTTTATTCCCTCCATAGAAGATGATATAAAACTTTTGTCATATGTAGAGATTATCAGGGATTATAAAACTAAAATATACATAAAAGATAGCTTATAAAATAATGTATTGTTTTTCTGTTTTTGTTTCTGTTTTACAGGTGTTTAACTTTTTTAGTGTTTAATTTATGATGATCTCTTGTCCTAAGTAGATTGTTATTTTGGTCACTAATTTTTATTATTAATTTTGTATTCATTTTGTGGTAAAATTTAATTTACCGTTTAAAACATTTTTAGGTATACAGTTCTGTGATATTAAGTACAGTCACATTATTATACAGTGGTCACTATTATTCAACTTTTTCATTTTCCCAAACGAAAACTCTGTACCCATTAAACACTAATTGCCAAAAGCTCCTCCTTCACCTGGCCTCTAGCAATACCTACCCTCCTTTCTTTCTGCTCTATGAATTTGACTATTCTGGGTACCTTCAAACAGTATTTTTCCTTTTGTGTCTGACCTATTTCACTTTGCATAGTGTCTTCATGGTTCATCCATACTATAGTATGGATTGAAGACTGAGTAATATTCCATTGTGTATATATATCACCTTTTGTTTATGCATTTATGTCAGTAGACACCTGGTGTGATCCTACACTTTAGCTATTGTAAATAATCCTTATATGAACATGGGTATGCAAATATCTGTTCGAACCCTGCTTTTGCTTCTTTTAGGTATATTCCCAGAAGCAGAATTGCTGGGGCAGGAGGTAATTTTTTGAGGAATTGCCATACCATTTTCCATGGTGGCTGCACCATTTTATATTCCCAGAAGTTCAATTCTGCCATGTCATTGGCAGAGCTTGTTATGTTCTAAAGGATTTTCTTTGGAGGCGAGACAAGGTCATGCTATATAGCTCAAGCTGGCCTCAAGCTTGCGATCTTCCTGCCTCAGCCTCCCAAATGCTAGTATTATAGGCATGTACTATCATACCTAGGCTTCTGGGGGCTATTATTCAGGCTTTGTTTATTTGCTTGCTTGTTTTTTATAGTAGCTATCTAAGTGCGAAGTGTATTTTTTTTTAAAGAAAGCCTCCTAAAATTCCATGTGGTCCTTTTAGGTCTGAATGTCAGTCCTACTATGGTAAAATGCCCAATTTACTTCTCCATGAATTTGTTTCCTCTCATGTAAAATGACAGAAGTAAACATGTGTCTGGGATTGTTTTACAGATTTTATGAAATATGTGAAATCATTAGAATAGTACTTACATTTAGAAAGTACCAATAGCTTTCATTTTTATTTACACGTTTCCTCTATACTACATTGTGAGCTCCTCAGTCATATTTTTATACACAACACCCAGCATAAGGCCTGACACACAGTCAGTATTTTATGACTATTTGATGGAGGAGCTTAAAATAATCTGTCAAACACAGGCCACAATCTTTTAGTCACAATGAATATAGGAGTTCAAATGTTCCTCAGTGACGAGGAACTGAAAGTAAACATCAGGACCTCGCTGCTCTGTAATTCAGAGTGCAATTAAGGCCTTATCAACAGTCAAATCTTTATTGTTCTCACTCCCTAAAGTACTTCACTTATGCTCAGCAAATGATTTTATTTTTCTCATAAAGTTGTAAATCCTGGTACTCCTCTGGATATTGCTTTAGACAAATATTTGTATGGGGTGGAACCTGCCTAACCTCTGCTACAAGATTCTTGTGCCTCAAAGGTCAAGGTAAGATCAATAGCCTATAATTTGGGATTCTGTGCCAGCTGAGCTGATTTCTGCTGGGGACTACTATAGGTGACATTGGAGCCTGTAATACTTGGAGATTCCATTCTTAGGTAGGCCTAGATGCAGACACATGAAGATGCTTAAAGAATTATCACATCAAATTAAAAATTCCTAGAAGTACCTAGAATAGTATGGAAACATAAGTTTAATACTTGTAAGATCCATATAAATATGACAAAAGCTTTCATTTATATATGTCAATTATACTTTAATCTATTTTTGTGTCTTGATCTCATAAAAATAAATTTGAAATTATGTGTCTTTAATGTAGGACTGATTAAAATTATTTCTGAGAAGTCAATAAAAATAAGTATTAATTGAGAAAAGGAAGAAATCCCAAGCATAAATGAAAAATAGTGTATCTGTACATACTTATAGTTGGGTTGTCATACAGTTTGACAGTACTTGTCATTCTCAGAAAGTTGAAGTTACTTTTGGTTTATTCTGTAGAAATAAAAAGCACCTCCACTCTTATAAAACTAACCAGATGGACAAATTAAGGTACTATTACTGAGTTCCATGTTCATAGAAGTGAGCTAGGGTGTTTCACCCCCTAACTACAATAATATCACCCAAGGTGATCATAAGGTTCCACATCCCTTATTTTAAAAAAACTAAAATAGAACACATCCAACAAGTTTTAAAATGTTTTAAATGAGCTTTCAAGGTTTTAGTTCTATTAAATGAATGTCTATGTCTGGAGGGCTTGGTTTGTTTCATCTGATTTTGCTTTCCCATGATAAACACTGTCACTAACATTCTTATCCCCAGAATCTGAATGAACTCTGAGTAAAGCTTAGCTCTACTGATCCCTCCTGCTGAGTTGAGGTGGACTTAGATTTTCAAGAGAAGTAAAAACAGCATATATAAACATATGAAATCCAAGAAGAATAAAACCTAATTGACTTATAATTTACATACAATACTATCTGTTCTTTGGAATATTACAGCCAATTTTATATGCCATTTAGTCCTTAATGAAGTGGTTCTGCTTCCCAGTGACTGGTCCAACTCCCTTCCTTTCATTTCCAAGCCTGATTACTACACAGGAAGTGTTCTGTTAGATACCTTACCCGCCCCGTACAGCCAAAGTTCAGGGGTCTTAATGTTATATAACACTTGATGATTTGAGCTGTAATCCTACTGTCTATATACAGGTCCACAGCTACAACAGTTGCCTAACTATAAGTAAATGTTACTTCTGATCAGCGAGCAATAAACTAACCTGGATTACAGGACTGGGCACAAATGGAGACCAGCGAGATAAGTTCCTATAAGTTTCTCTTTCAGGTAGAGATTTAGAGCATACTTTTTAAAGGAGAACATCATTCATGTGTACCCTTGTTAAGTACAATTCTTAATGCATCACTGGCTGATATATTATGGTGTGAGGGACCCTAGGAAGCTGCTCTGACCAAAAATCTCTCCCTTCCTGGCCTGTACCAGTTAGGACATTCCATTGCTGAAAACGTACTCCTTTACTTAAGTCTTTTGAATCTAAAATTGCTATATAAAATATGGACGTGACTGAAGAAGTTAACCGAGTAGGCCATTATCTGCCATTAATGCCCTGGTGTAAATTTGTTTCAAGATGGTTAATTAGCCAAGGTTAGGCAAATTTGGAAATGGGATTGGGAGTTGGAGAGCTGTATCCTAGGTGATCCAGGGTAATCTCTAAAGTAGCCAAGAGACAGCATTAGGAAACTATAAACTTGGAGAAAAGAAGATAGCAAACAAGATGAAATCTAATATGAACAAGGAGGTAAGAGGGCAAAGGCATTTCTCAGATCTGTCAAC
Organism: Castor canadensis; assembly: GCF_047511655.1. Lineage (NCBI taxonomy): Eukaryota > Metazoa > Chordata > Mammalia > Rodentia > Castoridae > Castor > Castor canadensis. Next base: position 147,883,059 of record NC_133388.1, on the reverse strand, counting down.
CAAGTGCAATCCTGACCTCTGGATTTCCTAAAGTAAGAAAGAGCTTTCACAAAGTAAACATGTTATTTGAAAGTAATATCTGAGATGGCCATGAAATTATGATGTACAGTTTAACTGGACTGGCGAAGAACTTCCGAGGGAAGAGCCCAGAGATCAGGGGTCAAGGCTGCTTGGACATGTTCTCAGGTGTCCTGGTCTGCCTCTGAGCTACAGCTATCAAATTCACACTGCAAGGAAAGCTTTTCCTGAGCCTCCTTGGAACACACCCATGACTCCAAAATCCTTCCCCTGAAGCTCTGTCAAGAGCCATGATGTTGGTCCAAATGGAAAGTCTGACTTGTTTTGGGGAAGAGAGCAGGGCCTAGTGGTGACAAGTCTGGAAACTTGGCTTCAACACATAGCTTTTGGACCACTTTAGAATAGGATGCCACCCCTCAGAAACAATGCAAAGTTATGTCTCTAGAGTTTTGTTTCTTTCTTAACATTTTTCTTTTCTTCCAAAAAAGTTAGTTTTAAGAAAGATGGTCAAACTTGAAAAAAATTATAGAGCAGCCCAAAGTGGCATATTGTGCACATTAACTGCCTCAGTTACAATGAAACTCAATCATCAAAGAGGTAATACATTATTTTACTAAAAAATAAAGTTTCCACTTGGATCATTATGTATGCAAAGGCAGGAAGGAAACTTTTTTCTTACAAGTGCAACTCATAAACATTTAGCATTCTCTTTGCTTTCCATACTTTCTGGTTTTACTTATTCTCTACTGTGGATAAGAAGTTAGAAAATTATATGACTCATATTCTCTTACAAGCAATAAAAGGAAAATAAATGAGATTCAATAGCACATAATTTTCTATTATGCTTACTTTTTTATTTGTTCAATGTTTTTGTTTTAGATGACAAAATAGTCTCGCAGAATATGTAATGTTTACAGACAGCTTCATGGCAACATATATTCTCAAACCCCATGTCAGATACTACTTATGTACATCTTGATGGGATTTTTGTTCTTGCTTCTGGAAATCTCAGCAATTTCTGACAAGGGGTATATAATATTTTTGAAGCAGTGAGTCCATAAATGTGGTCCTCAAACAGCCTCAGAGTCACTGGGGAACTTACTAGAAATGCATATTCTCAGTTTTCATTCCAGACCTATAGAAAACCAGGAACTGAAGGTAAGGTTGGGCAATCTGTATTTTCACAAGCCCTCCAGGTAATTCTGACACACACTAATGTTGGCGAGCCACTGGCTTAGCAACACAGAAGAAAGATTGTCATCTGTTTCCAGATGAAAATTATCCCTAGCTTTGCTTTGCCTTTCCCAATAACAATTTGAGTATTTTCTCTTCTTATGCTATGATATTGAGTGAGATTTTTGTGCCCTTGTTTTTTTTCAAACAAGTACATTTTTTCCCTCATAGGAGTATAATTGTATAGATAGAATAAAATAAAATGACTTCTCCATGTGTTCATCTGGTTAAATTTTCAGTTTTATAAAGAAATGAAATAGAATTTGAAAGGGTGTGAAGTAACTATATTTGCAAAATGCAACAGAAGACTCACAGAAATTGAAGAGATGACTCTTTTCCTCTTAAAAATTTTTAAGTATGAGGTTTTTAAGAAAAATCTTATGAAAATAATATATATTCATTATAACCATTAAATAATTCAGATATAAATCAAGTAAAAATTAGTAGTCTCTCCCATCTTTCTACCCTTCCCTTCCAATCATATCCCCTTCAGGGCAACACATGTTACCAGATTGTAATTATCTTTCTACTCTCAATTCACTGAATACATAAGCTTGTATGTGCAAAAAAGGTTCTATACACAAAATCAGGATCATATTATTTCTCTGAAATGTGCTTGTTAACTTAAAATATCACAAACACGGTTGCCTAGCATCATTATTGCATCTACCCACTTTTAGGTTATTTTGAAATGCCTGCTCTTACAAACACTCAGTTAGCATCTTTGTGTGTGTGTGTATATATATATATTTTTTTCTAATACTCTTTTTTTTGTAGTAAAAGTAATAGTAAAGCTTTTTAGGAAAGGAATTTAGTGCAACAGGGTTAAAGTGGGAAGAAATAGAAAAAGGAGCCCAATTACTCTTTTTACATTTTCTGTAGCATGGGCTTCTAAAAATGAGAATTCTCAATCCACCTCTATGTCCATTCATAATTTAAATAAGTTCTATAAACTAGTGGTTGTAGTACTTTATATTTCCACAAACAGTAATATCAGCCTTTTCAATTTTGTTCCCCACTCCCATGGTCTCTTATTGTTTTGGTTTACACTTCCTGACACAGAGGTCACATAGGGCATCTTTTTTTGTTTTTCACACTGTTACCATTGGGAATTGTGTGAGCAAAGGATCAAAATGATTCCTTGGAAACAAAGGGATAAAGAAAACTTCTCAATGTTTCTGGTGCCAAAGGGCATGATGGGCTTCACCCTCTTCAACTATGTGGATTGACAGAAGTTCTGCCCAAGGTTGCAGTTCTTCTCCAGGGCTACTAGAGTTGACCTGCAAGAAACAGGTTCCACATTGGAAACTGACAGAGGCAAATTTTCTCCAAAGATAGAGAGAGATCTATTGGGTTTAACCAGTTGCACCTATTCAGGGAGCCAAGATTCTAAGTTTCTCACCCCAGCTAAAATATCAACTCTCCACCTAGCCAAAAGTCACTGCGTTCCATCTGAGTCTACAAACAATAAAGCCTACACCTGTTTGTTTTTAAGACTGTGCATTTTGGAGGCTTGTGGGCCTTGCTTATTCTATTAATTGAATCTTGCCAGCAGGGCATTGGCAAGGATAAATGGTCATGGATGTACAATCAGATTGTCATCTATCTTAAGTTTTCTTCATCTGTATTTCCAGATGTTCTCCCTGTGTTTAAAAATAAATTAACAAGCAAAGGCTATAGTGAAAGTGAAGAGGAGATGATTTTTAATATTAAAAGTAAATCAACCATCTATAAGTTTATCTAGAATAAAACACAGGCAAAATGCATAAAGCGATTTACCAATTCTTTCAAATGCTCATCTTAAAGCAAAAGCCCTATGTTGTGATGAGTGCAGAACACTGCTGCTTCAGCCTGCAATGTGAGAAATTCCTTTTACTATGATGATATTAGGGAGGCTGTGTCCCGCCAAGCAGGGTTCATTTTCTTAAGTCGTAGAGGTTTATCAGGTCAGGCAAAGTTTCAGAATCATTTAATCTCACCTTTCATCATCCATTATGGTGGAGCCGAAGCTATCTCCTCCTAGATTTATGTGCCTGTAATTTTTTTTCATAATGCTCTGAAATATGGCACCTTCCATTTCCTCCTCAGGAAATCCTTCGTTTCTGGAACATAGAAGTTATTTTTTTCATAACTGATGCAATATAGTTTCTCAATCTGATATTAGGACTCAATTCTAAGTTTTGCCACCCTTGAGAGATTAATAACAATTTTACTAGTCATTCTGCTTCTTACTGTTCAGTTGCACATCCAACCAAAGCCCCTGCCCCATCCAGCCACACATACCCCGAACTTATCTTGGATCATCTTGGTTGTTGGAATGTCTCTCATCCATCTCTTGGTCACCAAAGAAGGGCAGAGAGCTGCTTTCAGAGCCAAGCAGCAGCTGTTGCTGCCAGTACCATGAAGGAAAGCCAATCACCCACCCCACCCCAGGAGTTCTCTCTCCATATGCCCCTCGGCTGGCACTGAGGGATGGCTAATGCTTGGGCTAATTTGATACTCTCAGCTCTGTCACAGTTTGTCATCTATTAAAAATTGAAACTTATTTATTCTCCAGTGAAGTGGTTTCAGTTTTCTGGTACTAAGTTTAGACCAACTCTTAAGAAGAGAGATAGTATCTCTTTCTTGAAAATAGTGTACTAAGATTCTGTTTTTCAGAGCTTAGATTTTTCATAGATCAGTGTATATCATAGCAATAGCATCTTGCTTGATTGAAAATTTTATTATTCCAGTTATGGATCTTATTCTTGAGTGGACTTGAATGGTTTGTTCACATTATGACTAATCGCAGATAGAAATAAACAAGCAAAATCAATTCACTTGTTTATCACAGCATTTAACAAATATTTATGGAGTATCTATGAATCAATGAAAGATTCCTAAGATTGATAAGATTCAGTTTCTAATTTCAAGGATCTTATCTTCTGGTGGAGAAACAAGTATACACATAAAAATAACCGTGGTTTGAATGTGAAAGGTGTCATAAAAAAGATGCAAAACAAATTCTGTGGCTATGCAAAGATCTCGTCTAATGTTCCCGAGTAAGAATTTCATGAAATATAATTCACCCATCCCCATCAGCAATTTTATTCTTCTCATGATGAAATGATGAGAAGAATAAATGATGAAACCTCATGTCATCCTGTCTGGAGTGTGAATCATCCCTTTTTTCAGTGTATCCACACTGTATATGCTACCTGCCCATTAGTCACTTGGTAGGTTTCCCATTACCAAATTGACTGCTTTGGTATTGCAGTGCTTGTGTTCAAGTAACCCTTACGTAGTAGCATAATCTTATGTCATGACATCTATATCATTTACCTCACTCCACCAGATCATGGAGGCATTGCTTCATCACACATCATCACAAAAGAAAGGTAAGTATAGTACAATAAGATACTTAAGATATTTTGAGAAACTACATTCACATAACTTTTGCTACAGTATTCTGTAGCAAAAGTTCTGTGTGATTTTATTATTAATTGTTGTTAATAGTACCTAATGAATAAATTATAAACTTGATCATAAGTTTTTAGTATAGAAAAAAACCCAGTATTTATAGGGTGCTTTCAGGCATCCTCCATGACTAAAAGGAGCTATTATACATATCATCTGAGATGTCCTTGGAATAATAGGTTAGATTTTCACAAGTAAGTATGTGTGTTTGGAACAAGAGGCTGAGCATTTCACATGAGAGAGCAACAGATGTCAAGGCCTAAAGGCAGAGACAGAGATGACATAAATTTGGAAATGACAGATAGTCCTGTTTCACTGAAAAATCAACAGTGTAAAAGGGAATTCCCAATACAAGTCTAGAAAAGTAGATTTGAAGCCTAGCCCATCAGTATTTAATTTTATGCTAGGCAGTAGGAAGTTGTTGAAAGGTCCTGGACCATTAATGAGCTAATTGGAACTGGGACTCAGGACTATTATTCTCACAGTAGAAATTGAACTGAATCTGAAAAAAGAAAAGGCTCAGGCAGTACAGACAGGTTGTGATGGTATGTTAGCAGGTGAGAGGCAATGAAAGGGGAAGAAAGGAACAGAGAAACAGAGGAAGGAAGGAAGAAAGGAAGGAAGGAAGGAAGGAAGGAAGGGAGAAGAAAGAGAGAGGGAGGGAGGCAAGGATAGAAGAAGGAAGGCAGATAAAAATGACAGCATTCGTGTGTGTGAATTTAAGAAAGGGAAGGGAGACAGGGATAACCCCAAGTTTCTGGGATTAGACCCTACTCCTGCCACCATTAATAGACATATCAGAAGCTGAAATAAAACAATCTCAAGCTCATTTGGAGGCAAGAAGGGCCCCAAATGTGGATAAGCCACTCCAGTAGTGTCGCTCCTTAAGCAGAAGAACTGAGTAGATGAATTTGTAGCTAACTTTTTCACAGATGAAGTTTGAAAATACATGTGTATTTTTCAAATGATTAGCAAGTGGAGCTCTTGACATCATTCATTACCTGTATGAATAAACATATCTGTTGTGCTGTACTCTGTGCATGACATTCTAAGAGTTGGACAGATATGAACAAATATTTGTTTTAAAATTAACTGTTATGAAACTGGGTTTCTCTCATTAGTAAAACTAAGTGGCAGCCCAAGACAAAAGTGTTGAGAAAGAAAAATGTCCCCTTTACTTTTCTTAAATTGTAAATGGATAGATTTGTCACCCAATAGCAACATTGGGGTAACTAAGAAAACCTATGTAGACTTAATAGCCCTTATAAAATAAAACTGTTATCAAAATCAATATGATTAACCTTCATGCTACTGTGCCACAGGGGAACTAAAAGTAAATAGTTTACATAAATTACTTTATTGGTAATCATTTTGCCAAAACAAACATTTTTAGTCCTTCTTAATTACTTCCTCTCAGGTGTCTGTTCTTGACACCAGCATTGATATTTTCCTCGAAATATTATATATTATCTGCCTAGAAAATCTAAGAGCATCAACTATAATCAATTGGAAAATATCTAAGCAATAATATTCTTCACAGTAGTAATGAAACTATTAGCTCATCACATTATTTCATGCACTCTACCATGGAGCTATGTTATTATATTTTTGAATTAGTGTACATTAATAACATGAGGGGGTTTCAATGTAGCAATTTCATATATGTGTACAACCCCTCCATTATATTCCCATTTCTCCTACCTCCTCCCCCCTTTTTCAAACAGTATTTGGTGGGTTTCTTTATTCTGTCTTATATGTATATATATGTCATATATATATATATATATATGTATGGGGAAAGAGAGAATCCTTTCCTTTATCACTCCCCCATCCTGCTGATCTCCCCGACCATCCTCCTTTCACATTTATGTCCCAGTCATCATCATCATCATCATTTTAGGTCCAGGTTCCTCAAATTAGAAAGAACATGCACTGTTTGGCTCTTTAAGCTTGCTAGCCCTGTTTTCAAAAGGACCTTTTTTCAACTCAAGATGTAGGTAATTTCTTTGAATATCCAGTCTTAAACATACCAATCTAAACACACCCAGTGCTGAACTTCATGTCTTTCCCCCATTTGGTCTTTTTTCTCCTCATTATACCATCCAATGACCTTCAGTCTCTATCATTACTTGATGAATCCTTGAGAAACTGCCCTCTGCTCCTTATCTGTGGTAGATTAAGTAAGAGCTCTCAACGATGTCCACATTCTGATCCACAGAACCTGTGAATATGTTACCTTACACAGCAAAGGAACTTTGTAGATATGATTAAATTAAAGGTCCCTAAGATGAGAAGATTATTCTGAATCATTCAGGTGGACCTGATTTAAACTAAGAGTCCTTGTAAGAGGGAGACTGAAGAGCAGAGGAAGAAAAAAGTCTATGCTCCTGGCTTTGAAGATAGAGAAGGGGCCATGAGTCAAGGAATGCAAGCAGTTTCTAGAAATTGGAAAAGGCAAAACAACAGATTCGCTCCTAAAGACTTCATAATTAACACAGAGCTGATAACATCTTGGATTTAGCCTCTAAGACACATTTCAGACTTGTGATCTCCAAAAGCCTCAAGAGGATAAATTTATGTTTCTTTAAGCCACTAATATTTGGTAATGGGTTAACTCTTCTACCTCCCTCTTAAAAGGACCTTTGTGCTTAGATCAGGTCCACCTGAGTGATTCATATATTCATACATTACCTTTACGTATGATTTATCATATACTCTAGAGCACAGAGAGGTAGAGCTCATGAGTAATGCATATCTCAGGAGGAAAACTGCTATTGCACTGGTTTAGAGAAGAAAGGGTAAAGTGGGATCCAGATGGAGCTATCACATAATAAGCCACCACTGCATTTCAGATAGTGGGCCAAGTGTTTTACAGATGTGCTTTCTTTAACTATTTCTCCTTTATTATCTTTTAAAATATCTTTGGCATATACAGTGGTTGTCTTGAGTATCTGGTGGTCTTTGATTCTAAGGTTGTAATTTATGATTTCTGGAGTCTGAAATTGGTCCGTCTTTCCTTTAAAGAGGATCAGTTTCCTTGATCCTCTTTGTTCAATAATGTAAGTTCACAGGTTGAAATTCCCTCCTTCCAGTGACCCAAGCCTCACTATTGCTATTGGCATCCACTCTTGGGATGATGCCATGCCTACTTCTAAAGCCCAAGTTTTTGGGGGAATTTGTTTTGTTGTTGGATTTTAAAAAAAGTACATTTTCTAGAGTGAAAGTATGATTTTTTTTTTTCAGAGCCTGGAGTTCTGAAAAGAAAAATGGGGCAGTAGAAGGAAGTAAAAAAGTAGATGGCTTTAACTATTAAACTTGTTGGTGATTCGGCATGTAGCTTTTATGAAAGGAAATACTCAGCAAGGACTTGAAGATTCCTTCCTCAAGAAATAAGGAATGTGCTAGTATCATTTACACAGGCTATACCAAGAGGAAAAGTAGTAAGAAATGAAAACAATTGCAGATTAGATCTTGAGTGTGACAACTTTGCTAGTATTTGCATTTGTTCTATTTTTTATTCAGTGTTGGGTGTCTAGGTGAATTTTGATCACATTATAGATTGATAAGAAAAAAGTCAGTAATTAGCATTTTCAGGGAAAACTGACATTTTGTCTTCCTAAAAATAAAATCTGGCTAGCTTTGATTTTTCTATTAAGATATAAAGAATCACTGAATATTTCAAATAGTAGAGTTAAAGAAGGTAAAAGAATGAAAAATCTCGTATTTTTTATATTTCTGGAAAAACTAATAGAAGAAAAGCTTTGGAATTTGTCCCCAAAGACTGGCTGCTAAGGAGTAATGGAACTTGAGTGATTCTTTATTTTTATCTCTTGTTTTATTTTTTAATTTCATCTTTTCAACCAAGTGCTACAACCCAGAAACATGAAAACATAATCTGTTCAGAACATCAGCATATGTTCTTCATTTTCCTTCAAAGAATTTATCTCCTCATTGGATAATCATGTACAATACTTGTAAGTGGGTTTAGAGCCAGCTGCCTTAACCCTGGGATTCAGCTTTCAGAGTATTTGTATGTCCCCGGTAGCCAAAAGAGGCCAGTGCTCAGGGATTCAACATGTGCCCACTGTATCATAGGCATCAGTGCAATAACTTCTGTTATAACCTCCATTACACACAAAATTATCAACAATATGTGAAGTCTTATGGCAAGAAGTTTCTTTTAGATTCTTGCCCAGAAGATGAACAGATGATAATCCTCTACAAAACCTTCTTCTTCTTCTTCTGTTGCTCTTTCCTGCCTTGCGTCTAGCCCTAGCTCAACCATAGTTTTAGTCTGAGGCTCATTATCTTTCTTCTTTTAAGTCTTCTTTTTCCACCAATTTAAAATAAGAAATATCCAATAGCATCATTTTCATTTCATTGAGTCTTACTTTTACTTGTGCATTAGATCTGGCTTACCTGATTAGATTCTCCTCATCGCCCAACCCATAGGACTTCACCAGTTCATGCTGGGAGTCTTTCAGGATGTTCTACTGCTCAGAAACAAGTCTGCTCATGCTCTTCTATCTGGCCTTCCTGCTATAGCCTTTCTTACCTCAAAAGCCACTTTAAAAGGCATTTTCCTTCTGCCTTGGCTGCTGATTACCATAGAAGGGATGTAGACTGACTAGGATACAATCTGTACATACAGCTTCAAGATGCCAAGTCACATTTTATTTCTTTCAGTTCTCATTGTTTTCAAGGTTCTATAGTATACTTTGTAGACTAATTGCTGAATGTGCCCCAGATTGTTGCAGTTTTCACCTACGCCTTCAAGCAATTTTGCGTTGGTTGCTAATCTCACCAAATCCATTTTAAAAACACTTCCTTTGGTTTCTACCTATCATCTATGTTCCTTTTTTAAAAGAAAACTAGAACTTTTGACACAGCTAAAATCTTTAATCTTCACCTCCCATTTTCTTTTCCTCTCCCCCTCCCTTAAAGGTACTCGTGATCACCTAAATTTGCTGGTTACTTTTCCCCCACGTATATTATTTATGTTATTGCTACATAATATGGATCCATGGGTATTTCTTCATGATTATGCATATTTTAAACTTTATATAATGGTATTACACAGGATGCATTATTCTCCAATTTAATTTTTTTGCTTAATTATCCTGTTGGATTTGCCTATGTTAATAAGAGATGAAAAGGTTGCTTTCCTGGTTGCTTTTCCTTTCCTTTTACTTATTTCTAAATCTTACACAACTTTTTACATACTCTCTCTCTCTCTCTCTCTCTCTCTCTGGCATATCATCAATACTCTTGCATATCTTCAATCCAGAGCCCATCCAATTCCTTTAGATGACAAAATCCTGCTCTGGAATTAAGCAGACCCACCTTAAAATATTGCCTCTACTTCTGTGAAAGCTTGAACAAAGGTCTACAGTTCACCTAAATTTCTTTTTCTCATGTGTAAATATGAAATATTAATAGCTTTATCATTTGATTTAAGAGATAATATCTGGAGCTTTACATTGCAAGCTGTCCTCTGACCCTAGCAATATGGCATACATCCCCTCTTCTTGAATCTGAGGCAATCTGTGACTCAGGCCTGCACCTTGTGATCTCTCCAGCATAGTAACCAGCTTTTAAAGTGGCAACTCAGGCCTCTGACAGAGTGCTCTTGATAATGGAAATGGAAGGAAATGGAAGCTTCTCTGACCCTTGAAACTGGTGCATAGTCTCTTCCTCCATATTCCATTAGTCAAGGCAGTAATAGCTGACTGGAGTAGTCTGTTAACTGTCCTCTTCAGCCATAATTTTTCTCATTGAATTTGTGAATTTCCCATTGCATTTAATATAAAATAACTTTGGAACATTCTCTTGTCTACATCCCTAAACTCATACTACCTTCCCTTTGCTCACTATTCCCCAGCTGTTTTAGTTCTTTTGGAAATAATAATAATAATAATAATAATAATAAACCCTAAAAACTCTGTGGCTTAAATGATAACTATTATTTATTACAATTCTGTGGGATAAAGGCACTGTTTCCATCACTCACTTACGTGGCTGAATTTAACTAGAAACTCAGTAGGAGATCCAAGTTGGGATACCTGGGATGTCCCACCTTGCTTTCCCAGTGGTGTTTCACTGTGAAGGTCATGAGACCTGGCACAGTGTTCTCACAAGGCTCATCTGTGTTCTAAACAAGCATTTATCAAACCTTTGCTTGAGTTATTTGCTGATATCCCATTGACCAGAAAAAGTTACATAGCCAATTCCAGAGTCAACATGGGTGAGAAGTAGAAAAGGGGATGGATAGTAGAAGGCAGGATTTAGTGGGAGGACTTTAGCTTGGCAAGATGCAAATGCCTCATTTTATGAAATGTTCTGAACTCTTTTCTCTTCTTTGCATTGTCTCTTCCATTTATTCATTCAACCAATATTTAGGAACCCACAGTTAGTGGGTAAAATGCTCAGAGCTTTCATGAACCTTTCTTTCTGTGGAAAATACATAATAAACAAGTACAAAAATAAGCAAGATATTCTTAAGAAGTTATAAAATCTCTGAAGAAGTAAATTGGGGTATATGGTAGAAAATCACTGGCAAGAATAGAGAAATTAATTTAGTGAGACCAGGCTTCTTGAGATGTCACTGTGTCTGAAAACTGAACAATAAAGAGCTACCCATGTGGTGTTACAGAGGGGGAGTGTTCCAGGCCCAAGAAATAGCTCACATTGCCCTGCCCCCTTCCAGTTTCCTGTTCAAGTACACATCCCTACCATTTCCATTGCTCACCCACCTTGTAAACTCCTTTAGAGAATTCACTACATTGTAGAATTTGCTGTATTTTCTTTATATTATAAGCCCGCAATAGGCTGAAATTCCCTTAAAGATAGGGCCATATCTATGTATTTCTTGAATATGTTCATAAAATTATGCTTAGTCAGCATTCAAAAAGAATGTTGACCAGTCACTTTATATACTCCATCACTGATTCTCCCAAGTCTGTCAGGTTGCTATTATTAATTCTACTTTTCAGATAAGGAAATTGAGGTTCAATGAGGCTAATATTTGGCTCCAATTGCACAAATAGAATGTTAGGGTGAGCTCATGAGGGGATGGATCCTTTCTGGTATATCATAACAGCTGTTCTGAAGCCAGCATACCCCATGGATGAACTTCAGGAGAGCTGTGTTGAAGGCACTTCCCTTCTGGTATTTTATTCTTACTAATATTATGTAATAAAATTCAATGTGTTTTTAATCTTAAAGTTCCCAACTGTGGTGGAAAAAAATGGGCTGGAGGCACAGGTGGTATCAAATATCGACACTACCACTCTGGCATGTGACAAGCAATATTTCAACCTCGGTTGCCTCATTTGTGAAGTGAAGGTCACTGTATGCACATTTTATCATGGGAATCACATCAAATGCTGGAAACATTATATGCTAAAGGAAGCCAAACAAGTCATGACATGCAGAGGTTCTCAATCTTTCAATAATAAGAAAGGAAAAAAAATCTGCAATTTACCACTGATTTTTTTTTAATGGCGTGGTTCAGATAAGCTTAGCTTCAAGTTACATTAAAGCAAAATACCATGAATTTTCTCATTTCTTAAAAATATTTTAAAGTAAAACAAATCTATAAAGAGGCAAGTGCATAAGGTACATTTGGTAACTTTCTCACTAACCTGTAAAGTTTGTTTTAAGTACATTTCACCCATCAGTCAGAGAAAAGCTGCTTTCACTCTCAGCTGCCATTTTCCTCTGAGAATCAGTAAGCCAAGTACCCTGAGTTGTTGCATGTTTTATTCTGAACACCGCTCAGAGCACTCAGTTTTCTCTCTTCATATTAAACAGAAAAGGCATTTGGAGAGCTATTCATCAACACACTAAGAGTGCCCTTGTATTCCTACCTTCCCTACCACCACCAAGTTAGAAGCATTTACAAAGAAATCTCTCTTCTCTATTGTGTCAGAGCTCCAACTTAAATCTACTCTCAATAACATAAAAAGTATGCATTTTTTTTCATAAGCTATTTGCTTTATACAGGTGCAAGGAAGCAGATATTTTTTAGAGTCCTAAAAACAAATGATTATCTCAACAAGATTTTTGTATTAGCACCTTTCCTGGAAGTAAGAATGGACTTCTCTATCAAAAAAATAGCATTCTGGGGTGGGTATGAAAGATGGCTTTTCTTCACCTTTCCTTAATATGTTCTTCCTCAAATAAAACATGCATATATCATGTCAGTATCATTATTTGAATCTATGTAAATATAGGTGAGAGCACAAAACAGGACTGTGCATCTGTAAGGTACTTTCAGTACCCAACTCCATTTCTCTTTATCCATTAGCACTCCTCCATTACCAATGAAATCTGCCATTAATTTCAGCATAGTTCATAATAACTAAAAATAATCTAAATAGCTGTTAATTGGGAAATGACAAAATAAGTGATGGCAACCCACAAAATGGAACATTGTAAAAAAAAAAGCACTCTTTATATCATGAAATAGACATGCTAACGAGAGACAGTAAGAGTCCAAAAAATGTGTGCTGGACTGAGAGCATGACACAAGTGACAGAGCACTTGTCTAGCAAATCCTGAGTTCAATCCTCAGTACTGCAAAAAAAGAAAAGTGTGTGCAATATACAGTGACATTGTTTGCATTTTTCAAAAATGCAGTTCTTCTAGAGATTACATCAAATATCTCCAAAAATTATGAAAGATATAAATAACTTTGTTTCCCTCTGGGATAGAAGATGGGAAGAAATGTGCCTTTTGTACCTTTGAATTTAGACCCACATGAATATAGTATCTCTTCCAAAAATATTGAAATTATTAATGAAAATATGCTTGGGCAATTTCCACCATGTGTGAGAAACTCAAGATACATATGCTGCCTTAGTGAGCTAAGTTACTAACTAGATTCATGTTAGCCACAGGTGTGGCACAAGGTTAATGGTTCATGTTCTTCAGGCTTTCACTTTTCTCCCGTTTAGTCCAGATGTTTTTCCTCAAATTTTTGATGACTGGAGAGTACACAGGGCACTTTGCCCCTGGCACAAGCCAGCCAGCACTCTTTCCTCTATGACGTGGATCCCTGGACAGCATTCTTCTCAGGCCTTAACTCAGCCTCTGGTCTAAAGAGTCACCTAATCCTGAACCCAATTAGTAGTATCAAATCATAAAACAGCATAGGATAAAGGATCCTGGCTAAAAGCTGGGCTGAACTGTCAGGCAGGAGATGAACAGAGCAAGAGCAGGAGTTCTGAGACATACAGCAGTCAATGGCAGTGATGTGACGCCAAACACAAGTCAAAGGCAAGGTCAGGGTCCAGGTTGGAAAACCAGGGCTGAGGTTTATAAAATTAAGTTGCTCCTGATGTCAGAGCACCAAACAAAGACCAGGTATAAAAGTACAGGTTTGATATTCCAGATAACTTACATAAGCTTCCAGAAAAGACAGACTCACATATGTTCACCCCAGGATGTAACTGAATATGCCCCTACACTTTAAACACATTTCCTGCTGAGGACACAGAAGAGGGAAGGGCAGGTTCTGTAAGTTGCACTTATGACATGCAGTAGGGCCAGTTGTGATTCCCTCCCTTCCCACTTTCAATGGTGTCTAGCCCAAGTTTGTATACTAGGAAGCCATTGGGACATTGAGCTCCAAATTTTCTTCATCCATCCCCTGAAGTTGTGTTGAATAATTTGGGTGCAGGCAGGCTGGTGACATCAATGGCACTGTGTGAGTAACTAAATTACAAAATCAATAGCTAATTTCAATAACCAGAACTTGTGGTGCCTGAGGCAGTGCCAAAGTACCATTTGCTTTGTTCCTTATTCATATTATGGTGAAGGGATTAAGTTATGCTTCAATTTAGCTTCACCTGGACCCTGCAGTTTAAGCCCTCTGTCAGTAAGGAGCTGCGTTTTATTTCTACAGAATTTAAGGGCAAAGCTAAGGACCTCTAAGGTACATCGATTTATTACTGAGCTTTACATTGGTTCAGCAGCAGCCTTACAAGTAACAAGAAATACACATGGTCTTTGCCTCTAGGTTTCCTGCAGAGGTAGTGAAAAGAACTGGATTTTCAAGTTTGCTCTGGAAGAGGCAAGTAGGAAAGAGACTGAAAGCTGATCATAAATCAATTGCTGTAGGCAGGCACCTGCCCTGTCAGTCTTAGCTACATCCAAATGGAAAAATGAGTGATCTAGGATTACCATAAGGCAATGCCAATGGCCACAGCTCTAAAAGGTCACATCTATTATAGTTGGCATTTCTCTCCCCACTGGACTGTTTTTTTAGTGGATATCATACTCATCTCATACAGATGGCATGTCCATCATGCCAACACATTGCTGTCAATATGTGATCTAATAAAAGACACTCTTCCTTTCCTTCAAATTTCATTATATTTAACTGCTGCCAAAAGATGAGTCCTTTCTTCCATATTGCCCCAACTTTGCATTTTAGGGACTGGAATCCTTAAGCAAGTTGCAATGATTCTTTAAAAAAAAAAAATTGTACTAACCAAATATAATTATATTAACAAAAATAAATGGAATAGTCAGCCCCAAAACAAGAAGTAGCTTCATATAAACAGTCATTGCTCTCTTGGAAGAAACCATTCAGCTCTATTAATAATGTAATTTTCACCAGCAATCAGAAGTTGGGGGAGAACTAGAAAAAACAATCTTAACCCACAAAAATAAAATAAGTTAGAAAAGGGTAGCAACAGCTGGTGCTAGCTGCAAGCTGCCCAACTCTGCAGGGAAATTTATGAGAATTTTTGGAGCCTTCCACAGGAGCAACAAAAGACCACATTATAAAAAGGTCAGATGTGAATCCTAGCTAGCTAGCACCCTTAGGAATTACCAACAGGAGGCATGGAGAACATTGCCAAAAATCCATCTTCCCCAGATCAAATCATTGCATATAATCAGTCTTGTTTGTTCAAGGAAGTCTACACTGGTAAGCTTCGTTCTAACTGAAGGGTGATTCTTAGCCATGAGGGCCCTTAGTACGCCTTCAAATTCCATAGGTCTCCACTTTAAAAGCATAACTGACATGAACCTGGGAGGTGTTTTTCCTGGAGTTCTTTCTCACCAGACTGGTTCCGGCTGCCTCTTGGGTGATGATGGAAAACTAAGGTGCTTGCCAACATGTCATGCTTTCATTTTGTAATCCTCAGGCAGTTGCACAAAGGTTATATGGAACCTTACCAACCAGTTAAAGGCACAGTTGGGGACAGTCTTAAAGGAATTAGGACTATTACTACAATATCCCAGTATTGCAAATAAGGAATTCCACCATAAGCCAAATAAACTCATTATGAGGAGTTGCAATAAGGATCCTTTCCCTTAACACCTTTTTACTTATAACCCTAGAGTTTTGAAATCCAGTGTCTTTAAGCCACAGTTGAGAAATTTTGCCTATGTGGCCTTGTCAAAACATTGTGATCCCAAGAGAAAACCCTGTGTACTCTTTCTATGGGAATTATTGCTGAAGTAAGAGTCACACGATTTAAGAGAGCTTTAAGAGTCCTTAAAATTTCTCACTTGATCATCTTAGTGATCATATAATATGTTATGTATTCAGGTAACTCTCCTTGCCTGGAACAACTTTTTAAAAATTACAACTAAAAACAGAAGAAATTTAGAATAAGACATGGCCTCTACCAACTAAATTAATTTCCCAAGTAATCTTTTATACTACAAAGACAAAGTCAAAAAGGACTTTCATTTAAATCTTGCTATTTTGCCCTTAGCTAACGGGACAGAGATCTTTCCAGAATTCATGTTGTAGGAACCCAAATATAAGGTTTTATCCTTCCTATATGAGAAGTAGAAAGGAGGGGAACCTACTCTCTGTCCTGGGCTTTGATTCCCTAAAAATGGAAAAAAGTAGATTTCGTGGAAGTGTAAGGATAAGCACTTACCAGCTACACTGGGACCAGGGAATATAAATCATGCTTACCTTGGTTTCTATACAAACACACACAAAAACAAAGCACAGAAGAGTGGGCACTGAAGGAGACTCAGTAGGAATGCATGAGGTAGCTCCAGGATCCTGAGTAGATATGTGAAAAACCACAGAATATGTTCTTTTGGGAGAACGTGTGGCCCATATTACACCACCAGCACTGTGGACAAAACCAAGACATTATAGGATTTATTTTTGAGAAACTAATTCAAATTAATGAATTGTTTTGTGCTATCAAAGTAAAAAGCAATGAAACGAAAAGGCTGTTATTAATTTTTGTTTTACCAATAATTTGTTATAGTGGAAAGAATTCTTGACACAGTTTGAAGACTGATGTTCTAATCCTAATGCTTATATCTGACTTTGGGATTAATTTTCTCAACTCTTAAAGACTCTCTCTGTTTTGAAATGAAGATAACAATATTTATTTCACCCAGTTCACAGACTTCTTAAAAGTTACAAATAAAATCATGTGAGTAAAACTATAATGAAGCCACCATTCCATGGGACTATATTAAAGAAAAGTATTTTTTAAAAGGAAAGTATTTCTTGAAAAGCACTGTAATCATTCCATTTATTCTTTATCTGCCTCTTAGAAAATACCCTAGAGATGGTTCTGCCCTGTGATTTCAAGGCTGATTGACTAATACGTTTCATCAAAGTCATGGGAACTCTTGCATAGTCCCGTCCTCCTCAACTCTCGCTGCTGTAACTCGTCCATCCTACTTACCCATTGCCCCTGTAGTTTTTCCATTATGATTATTAAACTAAGGGAAAAAATGAAGACTAACTTTTACTGTGCATCTGCTATGGTTCCTTTATCTCTAATACTCACTTTAGAAAAAAAAATTTAAGGGTGAGTTAAAGAAGTTGCATTACTCAAGGAAATTGGGGTAGACAGATAAAGAATTTTGTAGTCAATGCTAACACCTAAAAATACCTGTGAAGCAAAAGAAGGTCTTACAGAAGGAAAGAGCATCTCAGATGACTTCACCCCATTATGAGTCTTGTTCACTCTCTTAAGATCAATAAAGTAAATCTCTACAGTACACTTCTTCTATGCACTCTGCCCTCATATATACTAAATCAATCCACAAATCAAGTAGTGCACTTGCCACTTTTTTATAGACTTATTAGGGGAAGAATAAGATGAGAGTAAATTAAAATGACAACTTTCTGCACGCACAAGTAAGTATTCCCTCCAAAAGGAAGCACTTGGTATTATATCTGTCTTCATCATGGATCTGTCGTCAGCATTTGACTCAAAATCTCCTGTAGAGCAAGTCAGCACCCAGTACTTAGCCTGCTCACTCAACAGCTAAAAGACCTGAAAATCAAAATCAAACTCTTTTCTTGAGATTTAACTTGATCACTTAAATTTGTGTGCAATGCTATGGTTTCCAGAGAATTGTGCAGGTTATTTTTAAGTGAAATGCACAATGATTTCATTGCTGAAGGGCATATTAATTTCCCAACTAGTTATAGAAGATAAGATACAAATACTATTTCTCAGTTGTGAAGGTACAGATGAGGATGCTACAGTTAACATGCCCAGATTAGCCACTCAGGCAATAATAAAAATTCCTCTTATTTAAAAGTTCATAAACCTATATTCTCAGAGTATCCAATATAGTTTCCAAGCTGGTAACTTCAATAAACATGTATGACAGCTAAGTATATTTAAATTTTAAAGTTAAGAGCATGAAATTTTAAGATACCATGAATGCCTCTATGCTGTGGATTAAAGTTATTATCTACTTCTTTATTTGCTTAATTATTTTCTATGGAGAGTTGACTTGGTTGAAAGAATATTCATTAATATATTTGAAAATTGCCTTCAAAAAATATGATATTCCAAAGCAAGAAATATAAGTTTGAAAGCATTCTTTAATTATAGTAATAAAAGCCATAGACTCGTAGATTTTAAAAACTTGTGTGTTAAAACTCCAAGCCATATTTGAAGAGTTAGATTTTGACACTTATAAGGTGTCAAAAATTTTGACACTTAAAGGACCAAAGTTCTCACTCTCTCAGCCATGACTGACAGACACAATTGTTCACTTCATCCTCCCATTAATAGAACTGCAAGTGGAAAGGTTCTTTCCCCTTAGTCCAAATGTGATCATGAGTTTACCTCCAGCCAAGCTCATCAGTGTGTCTCACACCCTGAGTTTAGATCAGTGCACTTAGTCAGGCATCGACCCTGATGAACATTTTGCCCTTCTAAGTCTATAAAAGCAGAATAGTTAAAGGTTAAAAAAATGATCATTTACTTGTTCTCTATACAAATATTTATTAAGCACCATTGTTTTCTAGGCAGGTTATGAATGAAAATAATATTATGGTATAAAAAAAGAAAATGATCAGGATCCTATCATCACTCAGGTGTCATTTTAGAGATGGTTGTACACATTAAGCCAGTAATAATAAAATACAGATTGAGTGTCCCTTATCCAAAATAAATGGGAGCAGAAATGTTTTGATTTTAGATTTTTTTCAAATTTTGGAATATTTGCATATCATTTGAGTATGACTAATAGCAAAATATGAAATCCAAAATGTTCCAAAATTTGCGTTTTAAAGTAAATGTTGTAATTTCAGAATGCAAACAAAATAATTACAGGGTGTAACAAGTGCTATGAAAGAAATCAGACAGAATGATATAACAGAGTGACTGGGAAGGGGAGGTCAGGGGAGGTGACTGGATTTGGAAGTCAGGAAAGCCGTATCTGAGGAGGTAACATGTGACCTTATGCAAAGATCTGGGTACAGAGTACTCTAGTCAACAGGAGAGTAAGTATAAATGTTCTGAAATGGAAGCAAGTTTAGTGTGGATGGAGAAAAAGACACCCACTGGAAAATATAAAGTTAGTAACATATCTTTGTTGTAAGTGAAGAGAATGACAAACCTAGAGGAAGTAATATATGTGAAATCCAGGTAAACCATCTGCCATGTAAATTGACTAACCAAAATTTCTTATTGTTAAAGTAGAAATAGTCATGCTAATATTGCCATTTTCCATGACCTACTTCCCCACTCAAAAAAAGGTTTTTTTTTTTAATTTGTTTATTTTTTTGTTCATTTATTCACATGTGCATGCATTGTTTGGGTCATTTCTCCACCCTGCCCCCCACCCCACCTTTTCTCCCTCTCCTCCTCAGTTTCAGGCAGGTCCCGTTCTGCCTTTATCACTGATTTTGTTGAAGAAAAGACATAAGCATAATAAGGAAGACAAAGCGTTTTTGCTAGTTGAGTTAAGGAGAGCTATACAGAAAGATTCCTAGCATTGCTTTCATGTATACATGTGTTACAACCCATGTTGATTCAACTCTAACTGATCTTTACATTGGTTCCTGATCCCCTGCTTATGATAACCTGTCGTTTTAAAGTTTCTGTTATTAGTTCCTTTGGAGTGGGGACACCAAACACTCTCATGTTTTGGGTTTTCTACCTATTCCTATATCTCCCATATGTGCTCTCCCCTTTTCTTGTAATCCAAGTCCAATCACATTGCTACATTTGCCCTAGCTCTAAAGTCCGCATATGAGGGAAAACATACGATTTTTGGTCTTCTGAGCTTGGCTGACCTCGCTTAGAATGATGTTTTCCAGCATTTACCTGCAAATGATAAGATTTCATTCTTCTTTATGGCTGAGTAAAATTCCATTGTGTACAAGTACCACATTTTCTTGATCCATTCATCAGTAGTGGGGCATCTTGGTTGTTTCCATAACTTGGCTATTGTGAATAGCGCTGCAACAAACATGGGTGTGCAGGTGCCTCTGGAGTAACCTGTGTTGCATTCCTTTGGGTATATCTCCAGGAGTGGGATTGCTGGATCATATGGCAGGTCCATGTTTAGATTTTTAAGAAGTCTCCAAATTTTTTTCCAGAGTGGTTGCACCAGTCTGCATTCCCACCAGCAGTACACGAGGGTTCCTTTTTCCCCCACATCCTCACTAACACTTGTTGTTAGTGGTGTTTTGGATGATGGCTGTTCTAACAGGGGTGAAGTGGAATCTTAGTGTGGTTTTGATTTGCACTTCCTTTATGGCCAGAGATGGTGAGCATTTTTTCGTGTGTTTTTTGGCCACTTGAATTTCTTCTTTTGAAAAAGTTGTGTTTAGTTCAGGTGTCCATTTCTTAATTGGTTCATTGATTTTAGGAGAGTTAGTTTCTTAAGTTCCCTGTATATTCTGGTTATCAGTCTCTTGTTGGATGTATAGCTGGCAAATATTTTCTCCCACTCTGTGGGTGGTCTTTTCAGTTTAGAGACCATTTCTTTTGTTGTGCAGAAGCTTTTTAATTTTATGGAGTCCCATTTATTCATCCTTTCTCTTAATTGCTGGGCTGCTGGGGTTCTATTGAGGAAGTCTTTGCCTATACCTATTAGTTCCACAGTGTTTCTTGTTCCTTCCTGTAGTAACTTCAGAGTTTCAGGTCTGATATTTAGGTCCTTGATCCATTTTTGAATTGATACTAGTACAGGGTGATAGACATGAATCTAGTTTCAATTTCTTGCGGACGGGTAACCACTTTTCCCAGCAACATTTGTTGAAGAGGCTGTCTTTTCTCCATCGTATATTTTTGGCACCTCAAAAAAAGATTTATATTGCCACACCAAGCAGTATCATTTCTGAAAGAGCAGGAAATTTAGAGAACGATGTGAGATTAATATGGAATTTAATAGTTAAAAATAAGTATTGATTTTTGCAATTTCTATATTTCCTCATTTTAGGAAAAATATGTGTAATAGTTGGGATTTTCAATGCCCTCAAAAGATTCATGTATTAAAAATTTTGTCCCCAGGGAAGCTTTATTGGGTAGTGCTGTGGGCCTTTAGGAGGAAGAGCCTATGGAGGTCTTTAGGTCATTGGGAACACATTTTTGAAGGGAATTGTGGGACCCTGCTGGTCCTCTTTTGCTTTGCTTCCTAGCTCATGAAGTAGTGGTTTGCTCTGCTACATACACATTCACCATGATATGCTGCCTAATCAGAGGCCCAAAGCAATGGAGCACTAGATCTTGGACTAAACGTCCAGAGACATGAGCCAAAATAAGTCATTTTTCTCTATGAGCTAATTATCTCAGTAACTTTGTTATAATAGGAAGCTGACTGATACAATCTGGATCCCAAGAGTGAAACTCTTAAGTATTATAGAGTAGTTTTTGCCTTCTGTAACTGGAAACAACTGAGGTACGCATTTTTCTATTTAGTTATGTCTAGCCCATTTCGACTATAGCTAGACATTGGTCTCTTTGTACTTTTTATTCCTTCTCTACCGAAAATTATTTTTAATTGCAAATTTAATTTTGAAACTCAGCATAATTGATTTACCTATGGGAGTTTGTGGTTTAATTTTAAAATATTAAAGTATAAAACAGAGGAAAATATTAATCTAAAGAACTAAAAGAAGAAAGTTAAAAATAAGAAATGCTAAAAAGCCCTCAAATACCTCAAAGTGGATAACATATAGTTTTAAAATGCAATAAAACTGAAAATGCTATTGCTTTTTGAAAATTATTTTTAGACACTAATAAAGTAATAAAAAATAAGTAAAATAAGCTACTCACTAACATTAAAGCAAATATCTCAGAGACAATCTAATAAAGATGGGTTGTGATATTATAAAAATGAAGATGCATTCCTGGGCTGCGGAGGTAACCAGAAATGGATTCAAATTCTGTTCTACTCCTTGAATTTTCTGACCTTCAGATATTTCTTTACAAGTAAGTGACACTAACCTCCCTCCTGGCTCTGTTGTGAGGACTGTCAATTACTTTAAACAGCCAAGTAGAAGTCACTTAATAAGCAGTAGTCTTTTCTTGCCACATTGCTGCCCTCTAGCATAAGGACACTATAAAACAGCTCTCCTTAATAATAATAGGAAATTTTTAGCACTCTTGATACTTCCTAGTGCTATCAAGTAAGCAATGCTCTATCAAGATTATTTATGTACTTCTGCATTACTTTTCTAAAAAAATATAGATTTTTTTTCCATCAGCCCAGTTTCTCATGATCAAATTTCAAGTGCATATGGATTTATTCACAACCGTCTATCAGGAAAAAACAAAAAACCATCTTCCATATGTGCTTATGTAGTTGATGAGTTTAAGAAATAGCATGTTTAGAACAGCAGAGGTGGTGTAGATCAAACATCTTCTTGGAGCAAAAAACTTCAAATATTTCAGCCCTGGACAAAGTCTGTAGGTGAAAATGAAATTAATGCAAAATAAAACATCTTGGATTTGGCGTAGATATTAAGCTGGGAGAGGCAAAGTTTGTAAGCAGAGAAAGAGGAGTAAAGGTAAGTGGAAGCCACATTAGGGCTTAAACTCTAGGTGAGTATTAAATTTTACGTCCTCTCTCTATTTAATGTTCTGCTTGTGGGATACTCAAGCATACCCTGGGTACACAATAAAATAAAGGGTCAAATAGTTAGAGGTTAAAGTAATTTTATACATGAAACTTTACCATTCCATATAAATGTTAAAACATTCGTGTAATGAATCACCCTGTAATAATGTAATGCAAAGGGGTTGTCTTTTTTCCAAATATGTCAATTAATATGGCGGTTCAACTTAAGGTTTAAAAAGATTGATCAATGGATACACAATTACAGTTAGATAGAAAGAATAAATTCAAGACATCTATTATACAGCGAGGTGATTATCATTAATGATAATTTACTGTGCTGTCAGAAAACTCAAAGAGCATGGAAGTAAGTGCTTTCACAACAAAAATAACTGAGTGAGGTAACATGATTGTTAATCAGCAAGATCTACCCATTCCACAATGTTCATATACTTCAACAAATCATAGTGTGCATGATAAATGCTCACAATGTTATCTGTCAATTTTGTTCATTAAAAAAATTTTTGAAGCTCCCTTTTAAGCAATATCTCCTAGTGCCTACTAGTGCTATACAATGGGAGCTTGGGCCTCTTTCTAAATGGATATTCAGTCCTTCCCTAAGAATGGTCATAAACCATATCCACTTTGCATATGAGGTAAGACTGTCATCAGCCACATGACCCTGATCATGCTGCCCACTCCCATCTTCTTTCGGGGGTTGCAAGCAGCTCAGACAATTCTACAGCATGACAGGAATTATGACTCTTGCTATTTTGGAAGCTTATTTGTCTGGCTGTATTTCCAAGAAACACATTTAGAACCTTGAAAACAAGGACCTAGCCAGAATCTAACACATCCTAATCAATTTTCTTTGCCTCCCTGAAAAGTCCTGTGGACCTTCTCATCACTCAACAGGTGTCAGTTCTCATCTTGGTCCAGACTTAAATTGGACTTAAGAATTGTAGCATAGAAGGACAATTAGGGGATCATCTACTTCATGCCTTACCTAGTGTAGCATTTGTATGCTACTTCACTAGTGGTATGGTGAAGAAAGCTCTAGATTGGAGATCAAGGTCTTCTTGACTTCTTGATAGTCATGGTGAAGTTCCTCAACATCTCTCAACTAAAAAATAATTCTTATTTATGGTATTTTGTGTGTGCATATGTGTATGAGAGAGAAATAAAATAGTATGGAAGTGCTTTATCAATTGTATAGAACTATAAAAAGAAGGCTTTTATTCTAACAAATTTACTTGGTTTGTAACAGAAATATTGGAGCAAGTTCATTAAGTAGAGAATATTTTATTAAGCAAGTTCAATATTAATAAAATATTCTCTACTTAATGAATTCCAATATTATTCCAGAATGAGGACTTAATTCTTACTCTGTGTGCCTATAAAATATATCACTTATTAATAATATATTATAAACAATTACTAATTTTATTATCTGTTTCTAAATTAACATCATGATACTAGCTCAGATCAACTGGTATATCTGCAAATTAATCTGCCTATTAAATTACTGTTGCTAGTATTGCTTAAATATCCAGCAAGAGTATAACTGGAAATCTTAAGTATATAAAGTATTTTTAATTTAGGCAATCCAAAGAATTTCAGATGATAATATTCAGCCATGTCGTTTGCTAACATGAGAGAAGCAAGACTTTGTTCAATAAAATCTGTGATTTTGATGTTTGTCTTGTATAATATAATAAAATAAAACAATTCAAGCTGACCTAACCCTTGTAGACATTTTTACAATGCCTTTTTATTTGCATGTATATATTTCCTGATAAGCAGACATGATGACATAGTGTTCTATTAAGGGCAGAGAAGTTTCTATAAAAACCCCAAGTGGCAGTTTAAGTTACCTACTGCATGCGCAGTTGCAGGTAGTTATTCCAGGTTATAATTTTTTTTTCAGAAAATAAAACTAGTTAGAAGATCATGGCAAGTTCAGACTGGGGATATGATGGCAAAAATGGTAAGAGTATTTCTTTTCATATAGATCAAATAACTTGTTCTTTTTTTCTAATAAAAGTATAAAGCATTTAACATAACTGAATAAGCATAGGTTAATGGTTCAGATTGCCTGTTTTGAATAATTATAATATCTTTGTAGGTATTTTTAGCAGTTGTTCTTTGGGGCAAATATGTCTACATATACATGTATATTATAAATCTCTTGCTCATAGTAAAATATTTATAATTGTACAGATTATGTGTATATGTTTATCTTCCTGGTGTTGACAAATAATGTTGTTTTGTAATATAGTATAGAAAAAGGACTCTCTCAAACACAGAATTTTCATTAAGCTAAAAAAGAATGCCACTTAAGATGCCAAATAAACCATAACCTAATTAGCAAACAGGTAGGTAGAGACCTAAAAATTGGAATCAAGCATTCTATAAAGTCTTGATTGAATGCATTTGTCCTGCTAGGTCCTGAGCAATGGAGCAAGCTGTATCCCATAGCCAATGGAAATAACCAGTCTCCTATTGATATCAAAACTCATGAAGTCAAACATGATACCTCTCTGAAACCTATCAGTATCTCCTACAATCCAGCCAATGCCAAAGAAATTGTCAACGTGGGACATTCCTTCCATGTAGTTTTTGATGAGAATAATAACCAATCAGGTGAATCCAAAGACTATTGTGATTATTTTTTCACTAGAATCTACTGAGGAAATTAAACAATGGAGCTTAACAAATACTAACGGTCATCCTAAGTGTTTGGAGCATGTGTGGAGCACTGCTGAAATGTGGGAGGCATTCTGGATATCTTTAAAATGCCCAAGAGATAAAATGAGTTTTGGAACTCCCATCTCTGTGTTCTTTTAGTCCTTCTCCTTCCTAATGATACCATCTCAACTGTTCTGTCCATTCCAGTTCTTTAAGCTCACTTCATTCTTTCCGTCCAAATAGCATTTCTCTAAAAAGGTCTAGTGAGCAAATCATTATGAATATAAAAACTGAAAAGGCAAATATATTCCAATCAGGATGAGGGTGGATGAGCACAGTACAGAAGCAGAGACAGGATGACTGAATTATTCACATACCCCAGAATCTGGCACACTGCTTGTAATATGGTCAGCTTTTCATAAATATTTACTGAAAAGTTGTTGAATGACAATATGTTTGACAGCTCCACTGATGTAAAAGACCAAATAATTTTAGCACTTTCTTATAAGGTTCTGAGCCTAAATTTTAGGCATCTTGAGGAAATGTCTTTTAATATTAAATCTAGTCTGGTGTCATATGTGCATAAGTAAACACATGATTGGACAGACTCTCCAAAATGACAGGTCATTTGGAGAGTGACCAAATATTTTTAAAGTGACCCTGCCCCACAGGAAGTGTCTCTTGGTCCCTCTCTAGTGATTCTCAACAAAGTTGTCAAGATATACTGTTATGTCTTCATTAAATACAAAACATGTGATGAGTAATTTGTTAATCAAAATAAATTACTATCAACTTTGATGCAAACTACCTATACAGTCTTTATTGAAAGAATGAATGAATAAACTTGCATATTAAAGGAAATTCAAAGAAAGTCCTGTAATCATATAGTTTGTTCACTTTGCAATATGCTTTTTTGGTGTAGAAATAGTTAAAATTTGGGCCCTGTGCTGAGACTTGTGTATAACTCATAGACTATTTTATCACTGTCACAATCAGAGATGTCTCATATACACGAATGCCATCATTGTGAGTGTAGGAGTGTGAAACCAAGATGAAAACTTTGGCATGAGTGTTTGTTTTCACTTTTGCTCAACACAGTTTTCTGTTGGTTTATATTAAATGCAAAGATATGCTGGAGTTACGATCATAAGAATAATAGTAAATTCTTTTCTTTCTAGTGCTGAAAGGTGGTCCTCTCTCTGAAGGTTATAAGCTTGCTCAGTTCCATTTCCACTGGGGAAGTACAAACGACAGTGGTTCTGAGCACACAGTGGATGGAGTCAAATATTCTGGAGAGGTAAAGTAGTTTTTTAAGTGAGAGTTAATTACATTGAGAGTACTCCCAGAAGCAACTCCACTGTTACATGGAGTCATCAACATAATTACACAAAAGAGTGAGAATTCTGGTCTCTGTAAGGACTCCCAGGCTCTATTAATATCAAACACAGATACACCATGTTTGGCAGAGGGAAATTTTTCATGTGAAAAGAGATAACTAAACTGGAGCTGAACTCCTGAGTCCAACATTTCCCTGGAAATTCCTCAAAAACTCTTACATTGACATCATGCTGGCTTAAAGGGATGATTCTGCTCTCCTTTAAAGCTCTGGCCCTCAAATAAAAATCCACCATTCTCTTTTTTACATAAAAATCAAGCTTGGACACAAAAGTAGCATGGGGGTGACCAGGCAGATACATTTCAAAAAGACTTTACAGAGCTCAAGTTTAATCCCAACAATGGTTCAAGGTGAAGCAAGCACCCAGATGAAGTTCTAAGGTTCCCTGGCTGCAGTGAACACCTGCCACCTCTTGAGTTGCCCTCACATGGAGGTTTGTGATCTAAATCAAGACATTGGTTGGAGGCCTGGCTTAAGTGGTAGAGTAATTCAAGACAGTATATCTGTATTTTCACAGAAAAACTGGACACATTCATCAATCTCCACAGAAAGTCTGGGAGATTAAAAGGAGAGGACCTTTGCTCCCTACATTATACATATATTACATGTAATGTAACCATATATATGGGCTGGCTTTTTAGTTGCACTTTGATAAAATGAATTTTTAATGCATCTAGTTTTGAAATTTACTCCTTTCCACTTTCAGTTTATCATGGTAATTTTTCAACCACAAGGTTTAATTTCACCTCATTTTTTAAGTGTCTGTATAGTATCTCAATTACATGAATATTTCAGAATTTAACTGGCTGCTATTGGTAGATAATTATAATGTCTTCTGATTTTTATTCTGTGATTTTTTTGTTTTACTTTTCTGTCTAAAACTCTTTTTTATTACCATATTATTGTTGTACTGGGGGTACATTGTTACATTTACAAACATTCTTACAATATATCATACTTGGATTCAATCACTCCGTCCTTCTTTACCCCTCTTCCCCCCATTCCTGGAACAGTTTAAACAGGTCTCATTTTTGCATTTTTATACATGAATACATAATAATTCTAGTAAATTCACCCTCTTACACCTGAAAAAAGTTCTTCAGTTGATACATCATGTTTGAATTCTTCAGTTAATACATCATGCTGGTATCTTATGCACCAGTGAAAGTAATTGTGTAAGACAGATTTTTTTCACGAGAGATTGTCAGATTATAAAATACGTGTATTTTTAATTTTGATAGAGAGTTAGAGGACTGTATTCAAATATAGCTTGCTATACATTACATTGTAAAGTTTGGATAATACCTTTCAGTGCTGCAGAAATCTATTAAATGTTCATTCCTGCATTTCCTCCCCATAAAATTGAAGATGGACTGATATCAAATGGGCTAGAAGCTTAAATCAGCACTGTGTTTTTGGAAGAATACTTGGTAATATCCAAAAAAAATCTAAATAAGTGATTCTCTCATATAAATAGTCAGTGATTAAAAATCCTTAGTCACAGAGTTTGGTGTTATTTATTCAGGACACTTCCATAGGATAATTGGTATTCACCAAGTTCAAGAGGCAGTACAGCCCAGTGGTGAAGAACTAAAAAGCTTCTGTTCATCAAAAGAAATGGTCTCTAAACTGAAGAGAACACCCACAGAGTGGGAGAAAATATTTGCCAATTATACATCAGACAAAGGACTGATAACCAGAATATACAGGGAACTTAAAAAACTAAATTCTCCCAAAACTAATGAACCAATAAAGAAATGGGCATGTGAACTAAACAGAACTTTCTCAAAAGAAGAAATTCAAATGGCCAGAAAACACATGAAAAAATGCTCACCATCTCTAGCAATAAAGGAAATGCAAATTAAAACCACACTAAGATTCCACCTCACCCCTGTTAGAATAGCCATCATCAGCAACACCACCAACAACAGGTGTTGGCGAGGATGCGGGGAAAAAGGAACCCTCTTACACTGTTGGTGGGAATGTAGACTAGTACAACCACTCTGGAAAAAAATTTGGAGGCTACTTAAAAAGCTGGACATCGATCTACCATTTGATCCAGCAATACCACTCTTGGGGATATACCCAAAAGACTGTTACTCCAGAGGCACCTGCACATCCATGTTTATTGCGGCACTATTCACAATAGCCAAGTTATGGAAACAGCCAAGATGCCCCAGCACTGATGAATGGATTAAGAAAATGTGGTATCTATACACAATGGAATTTTATGCAGCCATGAAGAAGAACGAAATGTTATCATTCGCTGGTAAATGGATGGAATTGGAGAACATCATTGTGAGTGAGGTTAGCCTGGCTCAAAAGACCAAAAATCGTATGGTCTCCCTCATATGTGGACATTAGATCAAGGGCAAACACAACAAGGGGATTGGACTATGAGCACATGATAAAAGCAAGAGCACACAAGGGAGGGGTGAGGATAGGTAAGACACCTAAAAAACCAGCTAGCATTTGTTGCCCTTAATGCAGAGAAACTAAAGCAGATACCTTAAAGCAACTGAGGCCAATAGGAAAAGGGGACCAGGAACTAGAGAAAAGGTTAGATCAAAAAGAATTAACCTAGAAGGTAACACACATGCACAGGAAATTAATGTGAGTCAACTCCCTGTATAGCCATATTTATCTCAACCAGCAAAAACCCTTGTTCCTTCCTGTTATTGCTTATACTCTCTCTACAACAAAATTAGAGATAAGGGCAAAATAGTTTCTGCTGGGTATTGAGGGGGGGAGCGGGAGGGGGTGGAGTGCGTGGTAAGGGAGGCTGTGGGGGCAGGGGGGAGAAATGAACCAAGCCTTGTATGCACATATGAATAATAAAAGAAAAATGAAAAAAAAAAAAAAAGAATGCAAGCTTCTCAGTCGACTTCAGGGACTTCAGTCAAAGCTGTGCCGCTCACTGGTTGTACTTTAGGCAGATCAATTTGTGTCTTGATCTTCTCAGCTATAGGGTCAGCTTGCATAATATCATATCTATCTCATGCAATTACTGAGAAAATGAAGTGAGTAAACCCATATATGACACGCTTAGACCAGCTCCTTTTACATTGTAAGTGCTCAGTAATACTACTTATAATTCTGCAGATAAGACACAAGTAATGGCTCCTCAAGCAACATAGCATATGCAGAAAAGATTATAATTAAATAAATATTGTAGTAAATGGCAGTGTGAATAGTCACAAAGGACCATGGAATATAGTTATAGAATAATCTGTTAAGAGTAGGGGCAGCCACTGTTGAGGAGCTAATAAAGTAATCTTAAACTGGCAGAGGCCACTATGGGAAGGTGACCAGAAGTAGTGAAGAGGTCAGGTAGAGATGAACCAATTTGGGTTGTAATGCACTTGTGCATGAAGCAATGCTAGGAATCTCTCTATATAGCTATCCTTATCTCAACTAGCAAAAACGCTGTCTTTCTTATTATCTCTTATGTTTTGTCTTCAACAAAATCGGAGAAGAGGGCAGAACAGGTTCTGCCTGGAAGTGGAGGGGGGAGGTGGGGGCAGGGAGAAGAGATAGCCCAAACAATGTATGCACATATGAATAAATGAAAAAACAATAAAAAAAGAGTAGGGGCAGAATCTAGACTGGTGTGGTCAGAGGAAATTACAATGAGATGATATTGCAATTAGGACTGTGTAGTGATCTCTCTTAAAAAGAAATGGTTTAATCATTCTTTTTTCATTCAACAAATATTTATTGAGCACTTACAATATGTTTTTTTTAAGTTCTTATTCTCAGAACATACATTTGATAAGGGAAAGAGAAAAAAATTAAGGAAAGAAGAAATGAAAGGGTGTACAAGAAGGAAAGAAAGGGAAGAGACCTGGGCATGGAGGGACGAAGAGATAGTAGATGAAAGGTATGGAAAGAATTGCCTTTATTTATGGTGATCACTTTATTTTAAGTAATCATAGAAGGGTTATTTGAGGAATGTCATTTGAGTTCATTCCTAATTCAAGAGAAAGTTCTGTTATTCAAAGATTTTGGGGAAGGAAATTCCAGAAAAAGATTGGTAGTTAATGCCAAAAAACTCAAAGTTGTGAATAAGTGTTGAAGTATGATCTATGACATAAGGATATTGATAGGTGTGGCATCTGTAGACATCTATGTGGAGATATCAAGAGGTTATAAGGAAACATACAGGCATACTTGAATGTACAAGTCTCAAGTTCCACTGAGAGTTCAGGCTGCAAATGTTGATTTGAGAACCTGTCCTTGGCAATGTTCCTAGGCAGGCCAGGAGCCCTTTCTTACACATTTACTGTGAATTAACTCACAGCAGAGAAAATGATTTCATTCCTGCCCCTAAAGCTAGTCAGTCAGATTACCTGACTTTTATTTATTTTATTAACTTCTTTCTTTTTTTTTTTTTTTGCTATACTGGACTTTGAACTCCAGGTGTTCACCTTGAGCCACTCTGCCAGCCCTTTTCTGTTTGTGATGGTTTTTTTTTTTTATTCATATGTGCATACAAGGCTTGGGTCATTTCTCCCCCCTACCCCCACAGCCTCCCTTACCACCCACTCTGCCCCCCCTCTACCCACACCCCCTCAATACCCAGCAGAAACTATTTTGCTCTTATTTCTAATTTTGTTGTAGAGAGAGTATAAGCAATAATAGGAAGGAACAAGGGTTTTTGCTGGTTGAGATAAGGATAGCTATACAGGGCATTGACGCACATTAATTTCCTGTGCATGTGTGTTACCTTCTAGGTTAATTCTTTTTGATCTAACCTTTTCTCTAGTTCCTGGTCCCCTTTTCCTATTGGCCTCAGTTGCTTTTAAGGTATCTGCTATAGTTTCTCTGCGTTAAGGGCAACAAATGCTAGCTAATTTTTTAAATGTCTTACCTAAAAAATCCTCACCCCTCCCTTGTGGGCTCTCACTTTTATCATGTGCTAAAGTCCAATCCCCTTGTTGTGTTTGCCCTTGATCTAATGTCCACATATGAGGGAGAACATATGATTTTTGGTCTTTTGGGCCAGGCTAACCTCACTCAGAATGATGTTCTCCAATTCCATCCATTTACCAGCAAATGATAACATTTCATTCTTCTTCATGGCTGCATAGAATTCCCTTGTGTATAGATACCACATTTTCTTAATCCATTCGTCAGTGCTGGGGCATCTTGGCTGTTTCCATAACTAGGCTACTGTGAATAGTGCCTCAATAAACATGGGTGTGCAGGTGCCTCTGGAGTAACCTGTGTCACAGTCTTTTGGGTATATCCCCAAGAGTGGTATTGCTGGATCAAATGGTAGGTCAATGTTTAGATTTTTAAGTAGCCTCCAAATTTTTTTCCAGAGTGGTTGTACTAGTATACATTCCCACCAACAGTGTAAGAGGGTTCCTTTTTCCCTCGGATCCTTGCCACCACCTGTTGTTGGTGGTGTTGCTAATGATGGCTATTCTAATGGGTGAGGTGGAATCTTAGTGTGGTTTTAATTTGCATTTCCTTTCTTCTTTTTTTTTTTTTTTTTTTGGTTTGGTTGGTGGGACTGGGATTTGAACTCGGGGCTTCACATTTGCAAAGTAAGCACTCTACCACTTGAGTAACACCTCCAGTCCTGCATTTCCTTTATTGCTAGAGATGGTGAGCATTTTTTCATGTGTTTTTTGGCCATTTGAATTTCTTCTTTTGAGACAGTTCTGTTTAGTTCACTTGCCCATTTCTTTATTGGTTCTTTAGTTTTGGGAGAATTTAGTGTTTTAAGTTCCCTATATATTCTGGTTATCAATCCTTTGTCTGATGTATAGCTGGCAAATATTTTCTCCCACTCTGTGGGTGTTCTCTTCAGTTTAGAGACCATTTCTTTTGATGAACAGAAGCTTTTTAGCTTTATCAGGTCCCATTTATCTATGCTATCTCTTAGTTGCTGTGCTGCTGGGGTTTCGTTGAGAAAGTTCTTACCTATACCTACTAACTCCAGAGTATTTCCTACTCTTTCCTGTATCAACTTTAGAGTTTGTAGTCTGATATTAAGATCCTTAATCCATTTTGAGTTAACCTTGGTATAGGGTGATATACATAGATGTAGTTTCAGGTTTTTGCAGACTGCTAACCAGTTTTCACAGCAGTTTTTGTTGAAGAGGCTGCTATTTCTCCATCGTATAATTTTAGCTCCTTTGTCAAAGACAAGTTGGTTATAGTTTTTTGGGTTCATATCTGGGTCCTCTATTCTGTTCCACTGGTCTTCATGTCTGTTTTTGTGCCAGTACCATGCTCTTTTTATTGTTACTGCTTTGTAATATAGTTTGAAGTCAGGTATTGTGATACCTCCTGCATTGTTCTTTTGACTGAGTATTGCCTTGGCTATTTGTGGCCTCTTCTGTTTCCATATAAATTTAACAGTAGATTTTTCAATCTCTTTAATGAATGTCATTGGAAATTTGATGGGAATTGCATTAAACATGTAGATTACTTTTGGGAGTATCGACATTTTTACTATGTTGATTCTACCAATCCATGAGTGGAGATCTCTCCACTTTCTATAGGTTTCCTCAATCTCTTTCTTCAGAAGTTTATAGTTTTCCTTGTAGAGGTCTTTCACATCTTTTATTAGGTTTACACCTAGGTATTTGATTTTTTTTGAGGCTATTGTAAATGGAATTGTTTTCATACATTCTTTTTCAGTTTGCTCATTGTTAGTGTATAGAAATGATAATGATTTCTCTATATTGATTTTATATCCTGCTACCTTGCTATAGCTATTGATGATGTCTAGAAGCTTCCGAGTAGAGTTTTTTGTGTCTTTAAGGTACAGGATCATGTCGTCTGCAAATAGGGATATTTTGACAGTTTCTTTACCTATTTGTATTCCTTTTATTCCTTCTTCTTGCCTAATTGCCCTGGCTAGGAATTCCAGTACTATGTTGAATAGGAGTGGAGATAGTGGGCATCCTTGTCTGGTTCCTGATTTTAGAGGGAATGGTTTCAGTTTTTCTCCAGTAAGTATAATGCTGGCTGTAGGTTTGTCATATATAGCTTTTATGTTGAGGTACTTTCCTTCCTAGTTTTCTTAGAGCTTTTATCATGAAATGGTGTTGGATCTTATCAAAGGTTTTTTCTGCATCTATCAAGATGATCAAGTGGTTTTTGTCTTTGCTTCTGTTAATGTGGTTTATTATGTTTATTGATTTTTGTAGGTTGAACCACCCCTGCATCCCTGGGATGAAGCCAACTTGGTCGTGGTGAATAATTTTTTGATGTGTTGTTCAATTCTGTTTGCCATTATTTTGTTGAGTATTTTTGCATCAATGTTCTTTAAGGAGATTGGCCTATAGTTCTCCTTTTTGGAGGTGTCATTGCCTGGTTTTGGCATAAGTGTAATACTGGCTTCAGAAAATGTGTTAGGCAGTTTTCCTTCCCTTTCTATTTTGTGGAACAGTTTAAGGATGGTTGGTATCAGTTTTTCTTTAAAGGTGTGATAGAATTCAGCAGAGAATCCATCAGGTCCTGGACTTTTCTTTTTGGGGAGACTCTTGATTGCTGCTTCAATTTCATTTTGTGTTATAGGTCTATTCAGGTAATTAATTTCCTCTTGGTTCAGTTTTGGATGATCATATGTATCTAGAAATCTGTCCATGTCTTTAAGATTTTCAAATTTATTTGAATATAGGTTCTCAAAGTACTCTCTGATGATTTCCATGGTGTTTGTTGTTATCTCCCCTTTTGCATTCCTGATTCTACTAATTTTTTGGGTTTTTTCTCTCCTCATTTTAGTCAGGTTTGCCAGGGGTCTATCGATCTTGTTTATTTTTTCAACGAACCAATTTTTTGTTTCATTAATTCTTTGTATTTTTTTTTTGTTTTCTATTTCGTTGATTTCAGCTCTTATTTTTATTATTTCTCTCCTTCTATTTGTTTTGGGATTTACTTGTTCTTGTTTTTCTAGGAGTTTGAGATGTATCATTAGGTCATTGATTTGGGATCTTTCAGTCTTTTTAATATATGCACTCATGGCTATAAACTTTCCTCTCAGGACTGCCTTAGCTGTGTCCCATAGGTTCCGGTAGGTTTTGTTTTCATTTTCATTGACTTCCAGGAACTTTTTAATTTCTTCTTTTATTTCATCGATGATCCATTCTTCATTAAGTAATGAGTTATTTAGTTTCCAGCAGTTTACATGTTTTTTGTCTTTACTTTTGTTGTTGAGTTCTACTTTTACTGCATTGTGATCAGATAGTATGCACGGTATAATTTCTATTTTCTTATATTTGCTGAGACTTGCTTTGTGCCCTAGGATATGATCTATTTTGGAGAAGTTTCCATGGGCTGCTGAGAAGAATGTATATTGTGGAGAAGTTGGATGAAATGTTCTGTAGACATCAACTAGGTCCATTTGATCTAGTGTATAGTTTAGATCTTGGATTTCTTTATTGATTTTTTGTTTGGATGACCTATCTATTGATGATAATGGGGTGTTAAAGTCTCCCACAACCACTGTGTTGGTGTTTGTGTATGCTTTTAGGTCTTTCAGGGTATGTTTGATGAAACTGGGTGCGTTGACATTGGGTGCATACAGGTTGATGATTATTATTTCCTTTTGGTCTAGTTCCCCTGTTATTAGTATGGAATGTCCTTCTTTATCTCATTTGATCAATGTAGGTTTGAAGTCTACTTTGTCAGAGATAACTATTGCTACTCCTGCCTGTTTTTGGGGGCCATTGGTTTGGTAAATCTTCTTCCAGTCTTTCATCCTAAGCCTATGCTTATTTCTTTCAGTGAGATGGGTCTCCTGTAAGCAACAAATTGTTGGATCTTCCCTTTTAATCCATTTTGTCAAGCGGTGCCTTTTGATGGGTGAATTAAGTCCATTAACATTAAGTGTTAGTACTGATAGGTATGTGGTGATTCCTGCCATTTAGTTATCTTAGTTGTTTGAAGGTTTGATTGTGTGTACCTAACTTGATGTTACTCTCTTCTGTCTTGCTTTTTCTTTTCCTGTGGTTTGGTGCTGCCTGTCTTTTCATGGTTAAGTTGGGTTTCACTTTCTGTGTACAGAATCCTTTGAAGAATCTTTTGTAGTGGTGGCTTTGTGGTCACATATTGTTTTAGTTTCTGCTTATCATGGAAGACTTTTATTGCTCCATGTATTTTGAATGATAGTTTTGCTGGGTAGAGTATCCAGGGGTTGAGGTTATTTTCATTCAGTGCCCGGAAGATGTCACCCCATGCTCTTCTTGCTTTTAATGTTTCTGTTGAGAAGTCTGCTGTGATTTTTATGGGTTTACCTTTGTATGTTACTTGTTTTTTCTCTCTTACAGCCTTCAATATTCTTTCCCTAGTTTCTGATGTTGTTTTAATGATGATATGTCATGGGGTAGTTCTATTTTGATCTGGTCTGTTTGGTGTCCTGGAGGCCTCTTGCATCTGTATGGGAATATCTTTCTCTAGATTTGCAAAATTTTCCATTGTTATTTTGTTGAATGTATTATGTATTCCCTTCGCTTGCACCTCTTCTCCTTCTTCGATGCCCATGATTCTCAAGTTTGGTCTTTTGATGGAGTCGGTGAGTTCTTGCATTTTCTTTTCACAGGTCTTGAGTTGTTTAATTAATAGTTCTTTCATTTTTCCTGTAATTACCATTTCATCTTCAAGTTCTGAGAATCTGTCTTCTGTTTGTTTTATTCTGCTGGATTGGCCTTCCGTTTTGTTTTGCAATTTTGTTTCATTCTTTTTTTTGAGGTTTTCCATATCCTGGCTGTTTTCCTCTTTAATGTTGTCTATTTTTGTCCTGAGTTCATTTATCTGTTTATTCATGGTGTTCTCTCTTTCACTTTGGTGTTTATACAGTGCTTCTATGGTTTCCTTTATTTCTTCTTTTGCTTTTTCAAATTCTCTATTTTTGTTGTCTTGGAATTTCTTGAGTGTCTCCTGTACATTTTGGTTGACCCTATCCAGTATCATCTCTATAAAATTCTCATTGAGTACCTGTAGTATGTCTTCTTTTAAATTATTCTTGTGGGCTCCATTGGGCTCTTTGGCATAGTTTATCTTCATTTTGTTGGAGTCTGGATCTGAGTGCCTGTTTTCTTCATTCCCCTCCGGTTCCTGTACTAATTTTTTGCTGTGGGGAAAATGGTTTCCCTGTTTTTTCTGTCTTTCAGTCATTGTCTTTGGTGTTGTTACTGTCCCTGTACTGTGTGCAATTAAGTATTTTCTAGCTTGTAATAATAACAATGGTAATATTTAGAATGGAAGGGTGAGAGGAGATGGAAATCAAGAAGTTAAAGAAAAGGGAAAACAAATAAACAGACAAGAAGGAGAAAACAGAACAGGGAATCAGACAAGAAAGTTTCAAAGGTATAAACAAGGAGTGTTAGTGTACTAATCGACAGTAAGCTGAACAGACATTAGAGAGATTGAGAGGATTGAAAATAAAAAATAAAAAATAAATAAAGATAAGAATAAAAATTAAAAAGTAAATGAAGGAAATATCTATATGTAAAAATAAATTAAAATAAAATGAAAACTAGAAAATTTAAAAAAAAAACAAAAAAACAAAAAACTTCCAAGTTCAAATGCAATGAAGTTTCAGTCTTAATAATTTTGGTGTCCGTCTCAGTCTCCAATCCTGGAGATGGTGCCTCAGATGTTGTTCTGTAGTTGTCTCATCAAAGGGGACGCATAAAGTCGAACAAAACTACACACACACACACACAAAATCCCCACCAAGTGTCCCAATTTCAAATGCAATACAGTTTCAGTAAGTTTTTCAGCACGCAGGTGTAATTCGGTTGTTTTCTCATCAAAGGTAGGGAGAAAAAGAAAAAAAAAGAGTCTGGAGACAGTTCTAAGAATGGTATCTGCAGCTGTGGCTTGCCTGCCTGCTGCTGTCAGCCTGCTGTTGCTGGAGGTGTTATTTATGCAGATCTCAGGGGTGAGCTTAGCACTCACCTGGCCCTGCAGGCTTTGTTTACTCAGAGTTCTCCTGTGCGTGAGCCTCTGCTACAAGCTTTTCCCTTTCCAAACACACTGGGAAAGGTGACACTGCACTCGCTTTCTCAGGCCTGCGTGTTTATTTACAGTTCATGTGGGAAGTGGGTCTTACCCCCTCTCCTGTGCAGTTTGCCTCCAACTGTCACTTTTACAAGCTTTTCTGCTCCTGATTACTGGGCAGTGCTGCTGCTCCTGCCAGCTGCCATGTTTGTTTACAGCTTATGTGGGAAGTGGGTCTTCCCTCCTCTCCTGTGGAGTTTTCCTCCATCACTCTCACAAGCTTTCCTGCTCCTGGTTGCTGGGCCTGCACCCCCGCTCCCACCGGAGACTCTCTGGCCTGCCCAGCTTGTTTATTTACAGTTCCAGGAAGGATTCCCTTCCCCCAATCTTCAGCGCTCAGTACGCCCCACCCTCTTTCCTGCGTGTCTTTATTGTTCTTATTGCTTATTAGTCAGTTTCTCTTTTTCCCCCGGATGGAAGTCAGTCTGTCCAGGGGGCTATGCTGCTCTGGCCCAGGCTTGTCTGTGGGAGTACCACAGTAGCCATCTGGGTGTGGGCGACTGGCGGCCTGGGGGCCTTCCTTGTTTCTCTGTTTAACATGAAGTGGAGATTCTCTGCACCAGCTGGAGGTGTGGAGGGGTCAAAGTTTTGCCTCTTCTCAGTGATTATGCCTGCAAAATGTGTCTCCAGCATCTCTCCAAGATTTCACTATAGGAGGCTCACTTTCTACTTCCTCCCTCTAGCCGCCATCTTGGAATTCCTCTATGATGGGGTTTTTTGAGATAGGGTTTCTTGAACTATATTTGCCCAGGCTGGCTTCTAACTACCATCATCCTGATCTCTGCCTCCTGAGTAGCTAGGATTATAGGTGTGAGCCAAGGCATCGGCTACTTGATCTTTTTATACCAAAAAGAGATATATATTAAAGAAGCAATATTAAATAGTTGATGACCTTGTTAAAAAAAAAAGAAATTTTACTTATTGGTTCTGGGAGCTGAAATCTTCTTATACTATTTAGGACACCCTTTCCAAGAGTAAAGATCACCTTTCCTATGCTCTGGCTAAAGATTCACATACATTTTATCTGCCTAAGCCAAAATACATCCTCAAATACTAACAAATTAACATACAACTTACCTATTGTAAGGTACCTTTACACTTGCATACATAATTACTTCACCATATTGTTATTTTCAGCTTCACCTAGTTCACTGGAATTCTGGGAAGTACCCCAGCATTGCTGATGCCATCTCCAAGTCTGATGGCTTGGCCATTATTGGTGTCTTGATGAAGGTGAGTCTCGGCGATTTACACAACTCTGCTCATGCTACTTCTTCCCAATCAGAATTCAAGGAAGGACTGTACAAAGCAAAGGACATTTAAGTTGTTTTTTTTTTTTTGGAAAGCTCCTATTTTACTTTTGAACAGGAATTAACAGTTTCCTCATTCTTTGTGGCCTTGTTTCTCTCTGGTTTTCCCTCTCAAAAGAGAGAAAATAAGTTCCCAATAGGGTTGGAAAAGGAAGTTGTCACAGAGAAAACTGAATTTCTGTTTTCCTCCTCTTCCAAATTCCTTTTTCTCTGACTCCCACTTCATAGAATCAGGTGTTTGTCAGTTTAATACCTCATCATGAAAAAAATATTAAAGAATTCCCTCTTCCATAAATTTCAACTGAATTTTAAAATGGTGAGTGTTGTTTAATTTCTCTATTGAAGAGTCCCTGAAAAGTTCTCTAAGAAATTCATTATTAAGTTGGGTATGATTGGCTAACTAATAACTTTTGTAATTATAGTAGTTTGAGTTAATCTGTAATAAGCACTCAAAATATGCCAAAAATGTACTAATACATAATTTCCTCTCTTAGAGCAAGGAAAAAAAAGAGCATCTCTCTTCAGTTATTGTTATTAAATGAAAAAATGTTTTAAAAACTTAGCTAAACAGTGTTGTTTTGATCACAACCTTTATCTCACACTTTTTTTTTTTAATCTCCAGGTTGGTCAGGCCAATCCAAACCTGCAGAAAATACTTGATGCCATAAATGCAGTGAAAACTAAGGTAAATAAACTAAGAGTTTAACTCAGAGCACAAGAATTCACAAAGGTAGAGAAATCATTTGTGTATACACTGGAAGTGTGGAGTGAGAAAGCTGTTGGAAAAATTACCAATGTGGAAATCAAGGAATTACTTAGATATTGCCTACACCTGAGACTCTGATAAAGAGATTTGTTTTGTTTTCATATTGTTCATTGAATTCAGGCATACAGAAAAACAGGTTACTTTGCCCTGAAGATTTTTGTGTAAAATAAGTAAGTTTTATACTGTTTCCAGAAAAGGTTCAACTTTAAATGCTTATATTACAAAGTGAGACAGAATATTTTTAAAATATCCAATAAAAACACCCAACTCAAGAATATTTTTAAAAACATATTAAACAAAAATGGAAAGAAATAATGAGTGATGATAAAAGAAATTAGTAAAGTAATAAAGAAAAAAGATGAATGAGTAAAAATAAAATTTTATAAATAAATGAAAAGTTGATTCTTTGGAATAACCAACCAA
The DNA here is from genome assembly GCF_047511655.1 of Castor canadensis. Taxonomy (NCBI): domain Eukaryota; kingdom Metazoa; phylum Chordata; class Mammalia; order Rodentia; family Castoridae; genus Castor; species Castor canadensis. The sequence continues at coordinate 147,842,444 of NC_133388.1, read as the reverse complement.
AAAGGTATGTTTTTGGCAACTTTGGTAAAGGAAAAGTGGCACATATGCAAAATACTATTAGAAATTTAAAAAACAGGGTATACCTAATGATATAGAAGAAATTTTCATTAGAGAAAACTATTAATAACATTATACCAGTAAATTTGAAAATTCAGATAAAATGGAAGATCTTCAATGAGAATATAAAGCACAAAAATTGACTCAAATGAAAATCCAAACAGATGGTAAGCCTAAGAATAAATTAAAAAGATAGTGTAAATGTACCTATTAAAAGAAAACTTCAGCCCCACCCCATTTTATGTGTTGTTTTGCTCAACCTTTAAGAAGCAATCATGTAAGTGTAAACGAAACATCCAAGTAAGGGGACAAACAGAAAACTCCTCATCAATGTATTTAAATCCAATATCAAAATCATGTAAGAATATTGTAAAAGCTATAGACCAATCACTCATAGGAAGATAGCTAAAAGAAATCTTAAAATTGATTATAGCAAAACAACTTCAACAGTGTATGAAGTGTAATATTTTTGAACTAGTAGAGCTTACTCCAAAAATATAGAATGATTTAGTATTAGAATATATCTAAATATAATTAATTATATTAACAAATTAAAGATAAGAACCAAATGTCACCAAATTGTTACATATTTTAAAAGCATTTAATAAAATTTCATGCCCATCCCCGAGGATAAGAGAAAACAAAATAACAAAATCTCTTGAATCTGATGAAAACTATTACCTTGAAATTTGGATCAAGCATCATACTTAGTAGCAAAACAATTGAAGGATTTCTATTTCAATCAAGAACAAGACCAAGGTACCAACTGTGACTATCGAAGTTAAATACTATGATTGAAGTCCCAATAAAAGCAATGAAACAAGAGTATATATTAGGATAAATATTGGAAAAAGCAAAGACAAGTATCACTATGGGCAGATGATATTACAATTGACATCTGTCTGGAAAATTCAAAAGAATCAGCTAGAAAACAGAATCAATTTAAAAGTCTGGTGAAGTGGGATACATAAAAGATTAGCCTACAAATATGTTTGTTTGCTACATATGGATAACAATCACAAAAATAATGGAAATAAGATTAATATAATCAATATGCATGTCAATGAATATCTTTGCCACTAGAACAGTATCTAGCTTCATTCCTAGAGAAACAAAAATGATTTATACTTGAAATTAAATAAATTTTGTTAAATATCAATTATAAAATCTTTTGGAACCCTTGCTTATCTTTAAGCAAATGAAGAAAGAGGAAGATTTCTTGGTCATTTATGCATTTTTCATCTTTTCTATTTTGTTGTTTACACACACACCCCAAACATGAAATAAGATAGAAAAATCAAACTCTTAGCTAAAATCTCTCTAATATATAGCAAGATAATAGTATATGTGTTACATATTTTTGTGTAAGTATTTTATATCACATATAATGATATTCCCCCTCCCCCCCCCCAGGGCAAACGAGCCCCTTTCACAAATTTTGACCCCTCCACTCTCCTTCCTGCATCCCTGGACTACTGGACCTATGCCGGCTCTCTGACTCATCCTCCTCTTCACGAGAGTGTTACCTGGTTCATTTGCAAGGACAGCATCAGTGTCAGCCCAGAACAGGTAGTGTATCCAATGCGTGGGAACTGGAACTACAAAGCAGGAAGAACGATTCAGTTGACAGTGTCAGTGCAGGGTATTATTTTTTCAATTAGGTTTTTGAACACTTTATTTTTCCTTCCAAATAAATAAGGTTCACTGCTCACATAGATCTATTGAATTACCCCAAGAAGTGAACTATGATACTGTTTTTACTTTATGAAGAAAATAAAACAAATGAGATCCAGAACTTCTGCTATTCTTCTCAATAAGAAAAAGCCTAACCTTGTTAGATATCTTAAGAATTTCAGAAACAAAGGGAAAACTGATTGCAAGTTCCGCTGACTCTGGAGAACTGTGACTCTCAGTTGGCATACCTTAGTAGTTGGCAAAACTTGCTTGTTCTTTTTTTCAAGCTTTAGGTTTAAAATATCCAACAAAATATCTTGTTAAGTATTGTTTGTAATGGTGACAAGATTGTTGATTGAATAGCTACTTTTGTTAGGTGTCTTGTATATGTTTTGTCAGCCAAGTCTCATAACACATACAGGACCAGCACTGTGACCTGTTGCTAACTGACATTTATTGAGTACACACTGCATCATTTTGAGGTCTTTTGCATCTGTCAGCCCATTTAATCTTCCCAACTACCCAGTGAAGTAGTTGCTATATGGAAAGGGAGGCGCCATACCTCAGCTGACAAGTGAGAAAGTTGGTTTTCTAACCCATCAGTCCTCGATAATTTAAGCAAAATGATTCATTCAGAGGAGTGTGAAGGATTTGGGGAACCCTCCCTAACGACTGGTGAAACTACTGCAGTCCTCAACTCAGTTTCTACATATTAAGTCATTAGTTATACTGAAAATAAAGTGCTTTATGTGATTTTAATGTGATTCTTTAAATGTTTCATCTTTCCAGCTGTCACAGTTCCGCAGTCTTCTTTCAAATGCAGAAGGTGAGACTGCTGTCCCCATACTGCACAACAACCGACCACCCCAGCCTCTGAAGGGCAGAACAGTGAAAGCCTCATTCTGATGGGTCTGAGAAAGACCTTATCCTCCCCCAAGAGCACAGCCCTGCTTCTGACATCCAGTAAAATGATCACTTCAAACAACAAATGTCTTTCATTTAGCAAGATAGCATAACTGCAAATTTAATCTGCAAAACTAAAAAACATTCATTTCGCTTTTTGGTAGTAATCTGTAATAATCTATAAACTCAAATAGTAATCTGTAAGTACACATTTATGCTTAAATTTGAGTTTATTTTGTGAAATTCTTTATAATTGCAATTAAGTGATTGTATCTCCTATTTTTTCATTTTAATTGAACTAATAAAATAGTTTTATCTCTTCTTATCTATTGTGCATTCTATAAGAACTATTGTTTCTTCTTTTACATTCAAAGATCTTAAATACCTTACTTATAAAAGTATTTCATATCAAATACCTAAGAGTAACCTAAGAGCTGCCAGAGATGAAATATTGAAAAATTAATTTTCATACTCTTGAAGACAAATATATAACTTAAGATCCCATCTGCATTTAATATTATTATGCTATCCCAACTTTGATATCATTTGTATTCTCTGTGACAAAAATGGTATCTTTTATGCAGGAAGATGAAGCTTCTGATATTCCTTCCACATTTTCTCCCCACATTAGCAAGGATGATGCTTTTCTTCTGTTACTATATCTGGTTAGTTTGCATGAAGAATCTGTACTTTTAAATTGGAAGAAAAGTCACAAGTGAATGGTATATAACAATACCAAAAGGAGTCATTTGGCCTGTGAATCATACAGAAACTCAATGCAATCTTTTAGTCAGATGTTCACTTAATCTGAAGCCAGTTCTTTCTGAGGCTATATCTATATCCAGAATTCTACAAATCCTATCTAGGTCTAGTATTTTCTCTTGTGATTTACTTTAGTTGTCTCATCTAAAAAGCCATATTAGAGACTAAATCCCATTCCAATGTTCTTACTGTCTAAGGTCACAGAATCTCTAAACAACCATAATCAAAGTTAGAAAGCTAGACCAGCTGATTCTTTTTGTTCTGAGGGAGCCCTCTGAAAAAGCTATATTTGCTTGGCACCTAATAACCATACTAACAAATTTCTTTTGAAATATTTAATTTGGGGTTCAGATTTACATTGATCCTCTGTAATAAAATGTAATGGGCCCAAGGTAAACATTAGCTCTGCTGCCATCAGCAGTCTCTATAAACATAAAATTCTTCCTTTGCACAGGCAATCTGTGTGTATTACTCTATATTTGCCAAAACTGAGAAAGCTTGAGATAGTTACACCTGTCCTTCAATCCTGAGTCATATTGATTGGATTTTAATTCTAGAGTTATCAAAAGTCATCCTGGAAGCCAACAAAAGAGAGAGACAATTATTTTGGAAATTGCATCTACAAAAGATGCTCAGGTCTTATAATATTTAAAAATATTTTCTGAAATGAAAGTATGCAATTTAGAAATACATTTCACAGGAAGGTCCTAAAAAACACTCGACTTGATGAACTGTATATTTTTTAACAAGGTTAAAAAGGATTCTGGGCTTTATATATAAGTCCGTGACTCATAGTGAAAAGAGTAGAGATGTGATAGGAAGTACAGGATGACCATCAAACTTTATCCCTAAGCTGAATGCCAGCTGAGAGCATGTTTCCCCTTCCTGCTTCTGCCAGCATGCCATAGATTTAGCAGAACCCACGAGGTACATCATGGGGACTTTCCATATTTCTTTGAAGTAACCGATGAAAGCAGCTCTTGAGACAAGATATGTGGACTAGCCCTCCGGATCATGGGAGAATCCACCTATGTTTCATTGACTCTTTGTCCTGCTCTGTGCCCTCCTCTCTCTCTGACTTAGGTAGAGGATCTGGATATCCTGCAAGGACTCTCAGCTATTCCATCATGTTTGGCCACTGACTTTTGTGCCAAATCTACTGGGTTTCTCAGCATCCAGAATGGCAATGCCAGATGGTGAGGCCCAGCACAGGCTCAAGGGTGGAAGGGTGCTATCTTATCCTCTCTTTTCAGAATGGCCTTGCTGAACACTTATGGCACCTGTCAGCTGATTTGTGAGTCCAAGTAACTCAAAATATTTTCTAAGTTGTCCACTTCTGTAATTTTTAGCACAAACAAAAAACTCTAAACACATTGAGTTCATCAAAATAATTAGGCAGAAGTAAAAGAAGAGTTGTTTTCTTTGCATTTAATTTCCTTACAGATCTCAAGAGAGTATTGTGTCCATGTATTATAACTGTAGTCACTCCATTTTACTGGTTCTTTACTATTTTGTGGTCACAGTTACCTATGAGTATGTGATTACAGCCATGAAACTTCTCTCCCTCTCTTCTCCATCACCACACCCAAAAAAAAAAAACCACAAAATAAGATGTAGCCAAATTTGAGAACATTTTCCTCCCTTCCACATCACAAAGTCATTCCTCAAGCTCAGGGTAAGATCATTACCCTAAACTATTAAAAACTGTGCAACATCTGGGTCCAGAAGTTCACATCTATAATCCCAAGTACTCAGGAAGCAGACTCAGGGTCTCATACTTGCTAGGCAGGTGCTGTACCACTTGAACCATGGCGCCAGCCCTGTTTTAGTTATTTTTGGATAAGATGTCACGCTTTTTTGTCCAATACCAGTGATCCTTCTACCTAGCTGAAATTATAGACATGTACCCCCATGTCCTGTTTGTTTACTAAGCTAGGGTCTCATGACTTTCACCTAGGCAGCCCTTGAACCATGATTCTTTCACCTCCCTCAAGGCTAGACAAGAGAGAATCCAAGTCTCTCTTGGTCTTGTTTCCTAATGTACATTATTTTTCTTTTCTGCCTCATTCTTTACATCCAGTATGTGGAGAAAGAATGATAATATATTCTGGTGTTGTTCATGAATTGTCTTTTTACTGTTTCTTTCTCTTTCCTAACATTACTTTGAGTTATAATAAGGTCCTTTTGAGAAGAGACATGAAAAAGATAAAAAAAGAGATATAGAATCCAAATCTTACCAAATTGTTTATTAGTGGGTAAACTAACAAACAAAAGAACAAAAGAGTAACACGGGCATAAAAGTTAAAAGGACATCAAAGAAAAAAACTCAGTTGAGAAAGATATCATCTGATTAATAATGGGCCAAACTCAGTCTGAAAGTCATCAACATTCTGCTGTCAAGACCACAGAGCATAAGTAAATATTTTATGAGCATTATCTTCATGTGATTATTTGTCCCTGTTCTCTGTGAGGCACTGAACAGGGCTTTCCCTATTACTAACTGGATTTGGCTATTTTCAATCTTGGTAGATAGATAAGGAGGTAGATAGGCAGGCAGGCATAGATATAAAGGAATAAATAATTACATTTACTTCAGAGCTACTCTGCCTTGACAAAATAAAATCATAGAGATGGTATTTAACCTATTAAAAAAAGAAAGCTGATTTTGTGTTCTTGCGGACACATTTATAAAGCCAGTTAAACATGCATAAAATAAAAAATATTTTAATAGAAATAACAACATGTTCAAAAGAAATTAGAAAAGGTCATTGTGCTCTTATTCACAAATCTTGCTTTCAATACAGAAGTAATTCATAAAAAGTAACTAAGTGTCTTAAAGATATTTACTAGTCTCATTTTGTAGAGAAAGAGGGAACAGGAAGTCAAAGTGGTTATGTTTGTAGGCATCAGATCACAAGTGCACTCACAAGGCGTTTCTCACAATGGTCTCCGGGAGGCTAATCTCCTTAACATGAGAAGGTTTTTATACATTAAGTCAGAGAGGAAGGCATAAGTGACTTTATTTTTTAAATTACCTTTTTCAAGTCACCAATAAATATTTTAATACTCTTTAAAAGCAGGCATGTTAAACCATTCAGGTCTGTTATTTTCTATTGTTATTAGGTGACCTAAATTACCAGCAGGAGCAAACATGGACAACAGAACATACTGTGCTAGAAAAAAAAATAAAAAAAGAACCTTTTCTCACCCATCTACCAAAATAAATTCAAAATGCATTAAATTTTCTGATGAAATTAATATACAAGAAAATACATAACTATTTAAATAACAACTGGTTGGAGAACTTTATTCCAAACAACAAATGTAAAAAGAAAATAAAATAATTAATTGAACCATGAAAATTTTAAGTATGTAGATCACAGCAACAGTAGTAAAAAAAATTAATGGAAAAGAACTTCACAACTGAGAAAAATTTTTCAATGTAATGACTTCCACAGGAACAATGTTCTTGCTATATAAAAACTTTTCACAAATCATTAACATAAATTCCAAGAGAAAATAACAAAAAGATGTAAAGAGACAATTGAATAAAAATATACAAGTGACCAATAAATACATGAAAATGTTCAATATTAGCAAATAAATACAGATCAAAACAATGTCCCATCATTCTTTACATATAAAATTTGCAAAGATTTTAAAAGTAATACAGTGCTATCAATGATTGGAGGAAATAAGAGCTGTTGTACAATGCTAGGGAAAGGACAAATCAGGACAGTTTTTTCATCAGCAATGCAAAAGCTGTGTTTCAGAAGGAATCTTATAAAAAAATCACGTAATGAAAACTATAGGCTCGTAAAGGAAATGCAAATCAAAACAACACTGAGATTCCATCTCACCCCAATCAAAGTAGAATCATCAAGAAAACAAACACCAACAAACAAAAATTGTATGTTCTCCCTCATATGTGGACTTTAGATGTAGGGCAAATGCAGTAATGTTGTTGAACTTTGGTCACACACTAAGGGGAGAGCACATATGGGAAGAATGGGGATCGGTAGGTAGGAAACCCAAAACCTGAAAGTGTTTGATGTCCCCACTGCATAGGAACTAATGCAACAACCTTAAAATGACAAAGATCAATATGGGAAGGTGATCAGGAAGTAGTGAAGAGGTCAGGTAGAGATGAATCAATTCGGGTTGTAATACACTTGTGCATGAAAGCAATGCTAGGAATCTCTCTGTATAGCTATCCTTATCTCAACTAGCAAAAACACTTTATCTTTCTTATTATTGCTATGTCTACTCTTCAACAAAATTGGAGAAAAGAGCAGAACAGGTTCTTCCTGGAAGCAAGGAGTTTGGGGGAGAGAGAGTGGGCGGGGGCAGGGTGGATAAATGGCCCTAATGAATAAAAAATGTAGGCATGGATGGGAGTAAATCTTTATACACTGCTGATGGAAATGTAAATTAGTGTGGCCACTATGGAAATCAGCACGGAGGTTCCTCAAAAAACTAAAAGTAGACCTTCCATGTGATCCTGCTATACCACCCGTAGACATGTAATGGGAGAAATGTAAATCAGCCTATAAGAGAGATATCTGCACACTGATGTTTATTGTGTCTCTATTCACAATAGCCAAAGTATGGAATCAGTGTAGAAGCCCACCAACTAATGAACCAATAAAGAAAATGTCATATAAATACATAATGGGAATATTATTTAGTCATAAAGAAGAATGAAATTATTTCCATTGAGGAAAATAAATGGAATTGGAAATCATCATATTATGTGAAGTAAGTCAGAACTCAGAAAGAGAAGTATAACATGCAAAATGTAGACCTAAGAAAAATATGTAAGTATAAAATCCTGGACTATTTAAGGGTGCAAATCAGCAGGAGGGGAAAGGGTTAAAGGAGAGGGTATGAGACGGTAAATATGATCAAAGTACTTCAAAGTACTTATATGAAACCTGTTAAAATTGTTTTTAAAAGAGAAAACAAGAAGAGTAATAAAAGGGGTAAATTTGATCAACATACATTATACATATATATATAAATATCACAAGTAAACCCCTTTGTACAACTAATATACACGAATAAAAAAGAGAAAGAAGCCTGTGGACTCAATGTAGGAAAGGAAACTTAAGTGATAGAATTTTAGACACACTATAATGAGATTAGCTAATCCATTATCCTGGCTTCTAAGATTGTGGAAACTACATTTGTTTATGATGTCAAATTTATATTTTCATTTAAGACCAAGTTTCAAATATCCACATGCAATTCCTATTTGATATCTCCATTTAGATATCTCAAGAACATCTCAAAGTAGTCACAACACAAACACAAATCCTGATGCCTCCCACCCTGGCCAAAACTGGTTTTTACCAGCCCCAATGTGCACAGAGATGACCAGGTTGGAGGTGCTGGTGGTGGCTTAGCAGTGCTGAAACCAACAAGCCATGGCTCTGACTAGTACCACTAAACGTGAACTGACTCTTTTGGTTTTCACCTTTCCAGTATGTCATTATACTCCTCTTTTTTCTGTCATCCAGAGCAAAGAAGCTGGTCACTGGTGACCCATGCCTCTAATTCTAGCTACTTGGGAAGCTGAGGTCAGGAGAATCACAGTTCCAGGCCTGCCTGGGCAAAGAGTCTATGAGACCCCATCTCAACAAAAAAAAAATTGGACAAGGTGGTATTCACCTGTCATCTCAAAGACAGCAGGAAGCATAAAATAGGAGGGCAGTCTAGGCCAAAAAAGAGACCCTACCTCCAAAATAACCAGAGCAAAAAAAGGTAAAGGTATACTTCAGTCAGGAGAGTGCCTGCCTAGTGAGTGCAAGGCCTTGAGTTCAAGCTCCAGTACCACCAAAAAAAAAAAAAAAGAAAGAGCAAAGAGCTCTCAGATTAAACTTCTTCTTACATTTTCCTTTACAGAAATGATGATACCTTCCTCATGAAGAAACAAACATTAGAACAGCAGAAGAATAGTTCAACTTTATATTGCTATTTGTCCAAAAAGGTATTTCTACCAGAATATGAGATACAAATTTGTCTATCTTTCAGAACATAATCAACCTGCTGAGCAAGTATTTTTTTTCTCCTGGGATGAAGAATATGCTAAGAGAACAGATTGAACTCACTGAATTGAAGAAAAGCCATCTTGTCATATAAAATAAAGTATGTCAAAGGTAAGGCAGCAGGCAAAAAATGCAGTAGGCCCATACTGACAGATCAAACACATCATGTTGTGCCCTGAAGAAATCCAGAACCAGCTGGATAATCCCCAACGTAGACACACAATCAAGAGCCCCAGTCCCAAAGCTGAGGTTGAGAAAGCCAGATTCAATTCCTGGACTAAAAATATATACATAAGAGCACGTTATTGTCCATATCTTAAAACACTCGGGTTATTGATGTCTGTATTTGACAAACAGAATCTGGACAGAAGCAGTTACTGGAACCATACAGAGCACAAGGCCAGGGTTGACAACGTGTGAGGTCCTAAATTGTTAAGGTGGGTTTTCTTATATCCTTCCATTTGAAGTCAGGACACATTTCAGAGATCAGCAGAATAAATTTGCATCAAGAAGTCCAGTTGGCCCAGCTATGAAGAGAAGACAGATATATCAAATATAAATAACAAGGGCTTTTAAAGAGAGATACAAGAACATAATCCACATTGCCTGTGGCGGCCAAATTTCCAAGTCAAGATCAAGCTACATTTGTTATAAAACTGCTCCCAATCAGTTTTCAAAGGTTACATGAAGTCAAATAGAGCAAAGCAAAACAAAACAAAAGCTCTTTCAGGTTAAACTTGATTTAGAAATAAATGATTTGGCATGTTCAAGAACAAAGGGAGCATTCTGTAAAGTTACAGTCTATGCATAAATATTAAAAAAGAGGTCCAAATGTTTTCCAGTGGGCAAAAAGAATCTTCCCAAAGGGCAGTGTAGACTGCACAGAACACTTGCCGTTGAGTAATATACATGGTAACCCAGTTATCTATGACCTGATGGACTCAAAATGAACTTGAACCCAAGGAGACAGCGGAGTAGCAGCAGCACGCTGGGAATGAACATGATCGTGTAACAGTATCAGACAAGCTTTACTGTCAGCTTCTTGGTACAATCTCTCTTTGGGATAAATTTTTCCCTGGCAACAATGTGCCTCCTTTGCAACTCAAAGCATTAAAAATTATATAGAAATTAATTCAGTTACACAAAGGCAGTTATGGTGGAGTAAGAATGCTGGAGGCCCTGGAAACACAAGCACATCTCACCTCCACAGACACTTTTTTAATCTACAATAGGCCATACCACTTATCATCCAGCTTCTCAAATTATCCCAGATCCCTCCTGGCTTCTCTCATCAAGTCCACTACCACATCCTTGTGAAAGACATCCTTGCTTCTGCCTGGGATAATCACCACCCTGATCAGTGCATCTGCCTCTGTTGTTGCCCCTATGTTCCACATCCAAAGTTCAATGCAATTAAATATCTCCTCTGTGTAAACTCTTTTGGTTTCCTCCTTGTTTTCAGCTAAACTCCAAGTTTCTTAAATCTGACTCTTATGACCTTTGTGATATGTCCCAACCTAATTCTCCAGGTTCATCTCCTATCACTTCCCCCAAGAAAACTGTGTTCTACCCAAGAGACATGTCTGCAGTTCTCTGAACAAGCTACACTTCTGCATGTCTCAGTGCCTTTGTATACTCTCAGCAATATGCCTCATGTTGCCCTAACTCCCTCAAGACTCAAGCAAATATCTGCATCATCTAAAAAAAAAAGTCCTTGGTTCCATAGGTAGAGGTTATGTAGACCTTTAGGCTTAAGCAAGAAGTGCTAGGCTATACCCTGCACTGTGGGGTGCCTCATACATCATAAACAAAGTAAATTTATTAAAGAACACGTGGATGTCTCTGTCTTTCAGAATCTGGGGCTCAAACTGGCACAACAGACCTAAACATCTGCTGTCATGACTAACATGTTCAGATCCCAAGAACATTCTCTGGCCCTGTGTCCTTGAAACAAAAGGCAACTGTGACTGAATGGTGTATAGGCTTGTGGATTGTGCCACAATGGATGCTAGAGACCAACGTGGCTGCAGAGTGTAGGGAGGATTTGAATTTTCTTGAGAGAAAGCCACAGTAATCATTATTTTCAGATAGAATATGTACAATCTGAAATTTGCAAAAGTATTCTTGCAAAACAAACTGCTATTCCCGGTACAGAGAGCCAAGAATGCACTTTCTTATTTGTATCAGATTTATGGTTCCAGAGCATCTCATGAATTAGTATTCACAGCAGCTACAGGAATATTTTGTACTTTTAAACAATTCACGTAAACCTTAAATTTGTATATAACGTTCTAGATATAATATGTGTGACTTGTCAATCCAATTAGCAACTAGATAGACATTGATTGCTAGAGTTGGGAATTATTTTAGTTTTATATAAAACATTTAATGCAATTTAATTAAATTTATTATTAGAAATTTCAATTTTAGTTAATTTTAAGTTTTTTAATTGTTTTATTTTATATTTCTCATTATATTTTTCATAGATTAGATGAACTATAAATTTTTGAAAATGATTTAAATTTTATACATTTGTTTTAAGTTGTAACTTAATAAGATATGCTCAAATTTTATGCATTTTGAACACAAGTATATTTTTAGACATTGAGGCCATTACTATCAATAGTTTGCAAATTATGTGAAAATCTTGATTATAAAATCATGATTAGTCATTTTGCTAAAATTCAGAGCTGAAAAATATATTTGTAAAATAAACTAATTTTACTTATGAATTATGTTTAATTTTATTTCACTGTTCATCCAAACATTGTAAGGCCTTCAAAAGAATACACAGACAAGTCCACCAATACTTAAATAATTGTTTTTGATATTGTGCCAACTTTTAATACAAAATTCAGAGTTTTACATGTACTTGAAATTTTGTCCCTACAGGTGGTATTTGTACATCTCCATTCCCAGGTCTCCACTCACACCTGATCCACCGCCCTTCAAATGTGGAGAAAGGGCCTGTCATTCACCCTCCTCTCCACTGTATCTCCATAGCCTGCTGCAGACGTCCTCTGTGGATTATAATTATTAGTTTACAATCTTTCTTTACCACTAAACTATGATCTTCTCAGGAACAGAGTCTTCTTCATCTTAGTAATCCAAATACCTAGAACATTTCCTAACACATGGTAGGAGTTAAATAAAATAAGGCAGCATTGTTTAAAAGCATCAATTCTTAAACATAAGAATGCAATCTTAGCTCTAAGCCTCTTGACTTGGAATAGTTACGTTAGCCTCTCAGTCCTCTTGGTTTCCACATCTATAAGGTAGAAATAATAAAGTTACCCCATAAGGTTGTTGTAAGGACTGAAGAATTAAATAAAGGAGAAAATGAATTAATGTTTGCAATTATGGCTACCACATCTTATTTCATCATAACAGTAATCCTATGAATTATGTACAATTATTATTATCATTCTGAAGATGAGAAAAATTGAAACTTCAAAAGTTCTAGTGCCTTTCCAAGAGCACATAGCTGGACATTAAAGTCAAGATGAGAATGCCAATTTTTGTTGTAGCCAAATTGGAACCCTTAGCTACCAATGAACTTTTTTTTGCCCTTCAACCATTTTTTAACATATATACATAGCTGGCAGAGTGGCTTCAAGTAACAGAGCACCTGCCTAGCAAGCATGAGGCCCTGAGTTCAAATCCCAGTACCACCAAAATAAATAAGTATTTACATATATAATTTATGAATATCAAGTTCCCTTTCATAATGCTAAATTTTATTTAGTTTTTTATAAATGGTCATTATGTTCTAAAATTTTTTGAGAGATAAAAGTGCTTTGAAGCTAACTAATAAACCAATAAAAGTTTAGAAAGCAGTATGTTTTTTTAAACAGGTAATATAATTCATTGTTTAACGTGAAAAAAGAAACAGCATGAGGACAAATAAGCTATTAGCCTGAGAAATACAACATGCTCCTAAGTGCCCTTGGGTATTGAAGGTGCCACAAGCACTAGTACATTTGCCCTGTAGCATAACAAGTACCTGATGGATACCTGACTGATGAAAAAAATGAAATGAAATTACTTCTCTCAGGTCATTTTTTGGAGTAGAGACAATGGCCTTTTTGTCCTTCCTTTCTAGAACAAAGTGCAACTATCCTGCCATCATAGATAAATATTACTAAATAACTTTCTAGGACCTGAGAGTGTTGCCACTGTGTTTTTATGTTATCAGGCTTATAAACTTCTCATGAGATAGTCTCTAACCTCAAGGATTTTAAAATCCAAATGGAAACTAAAATTGGCCAAACACAGTTTCATAAAACGTACCTTGCTCACATTGTTAGAAATGAGAGTAATTTAAGTTTATAAACCATAAACTGCTGCATAATTCTGTGTTTACCCAGGGAGGCTGAACTACATAGTATAGAAAGAAAAAATAAAAGGAAATGACAATGGAGGAGTTAGTACACAAGAGGAGATGGCAAATCCCTTCCCCTGTTGAGTAAAAACAGTACATAGTGCATATAAGTAGATTTGGTCAAGAAGGCAAAGCCATCTTGAAATGTCAGAGATTTGTACTAAATTCATAGCGTGATCAGTTGCTAACAAAACTTTGAGGCAGGCTGTTAGAATTGAAAGAAGGATGGGGTTGGGAGAGAGAGAGAGAGACCCCAAGACTACATTCCTAAAATGTAATATATTTTTCCTGCATTGAGTTGTTGCCTTTGTTTTCTCTGCCTACATTTTGTATTCTTTGTATATAGAGTAGAAGGATAAGTAGAAGCATTAAATTTGAAGGAGAGCTATTATAAGAAAAAAAAAAAGACAGAAAGCAACAGGTGTTCCCATATAACTCAATTTCCCAGCACTCAGTGTTTGAGATCCCCATGAAGTCAGGAATCTGGGTATCATATCCCAACTGCTTTATAAATAGTAAGCACCTACAGACAATAGGTACTTGATAAATATTTGTTCATTGGTACAGACAATTCACTTGTTTTGTATTTATTCTGAGTGCAATTTAGTTGTTCTTGGGAGAGGAAAAAAAATGTAGATCTGTGGAAATATACAGAAAATATCTGCCAGAATTACATGAGAGTAACAAGGTTCCTATAAACAATGCACTGATTCTCTTTATTAAACTTCCAAATGCTTTCATTTCCTGAATATCATATATGGAACAGATCCAATTAAAGTAACATGACTGGAAAAGAAGAAGTCAAATTTTAGTGAAAAGATGGGAGAGGGGAAAAAAGTTAGCACCAAACTATAGCAGCCCTCTAACTTCATTTTCCTATGTATAAATTGGTAATAGAGTTTTTCTTTCAACTTTTGGACAAAGCATCAATTGTTTTAAAGAATATTCTAGCAATTAGGCATGGAACTACATGCCTGTAATCCCAGGACTTGGAAGGCTGAGGCAAGGCCAAAACTGGGAAATAGTTGAGCTTCCCAACAACCACTGAATGGATAATATGTGTGTGTGTGTGTGTGTGTGTGTGTGTGTATATATATATATATATATATATATATCATAAAAAACTAATTATATAATTTGCAGGAAAATGAATGGAACTGGAGATCATCATGCTGAGTGAGATAAGCCAAGCTAAAAGGCCAAAAATCAAATACTCTTGCTCACTTGTGGAACCTAGACTAAAATGATAATAGTAATAGAGACATGAATGTATACAAGGGAGTGGGAGGAAGGGGAACAGAAAGGAGAGGCTCTGATGTGTCAAGATGATGGAAGTACCTCCATGTGTACATATGAAGGCAGCATAGTGAAGCCCACCAAACACTGGCTGAAAAGGGGCAGTTGGGGGGTGGGGAAAGGGAAATATAATGGAGGGGGTGAATTTGCTCAAGGTACACTGCATGCATGCATGGGATTATCACAATGCAATCCCCTCATACTATTAATATGTGCTAACTCAAAAATAAATAACAATTGAAAAAAAAGAATTTGAGGCCAGCCTGGGCTACGTAGTAAGACCTAAGGTGGGGGAGTATTCTGAGGTGCCAAGTGAAAAAGAACCAGATACAGAGACCACATTAAACAATTGCTTGTTGACTGTATTAAGTAAAAACATTGTGTTTTAAAAGAGAGATTTCCAGAGAAGAGGGCAGAACAGGTTCTGCCTTGGTTGGGGGTGAAGTGGCACAAACAATATATACACATGCAAGTAAATGTAAAATAAAAGGAGAAAGAAAAAATAAATAAGAGATTTCTAGGAAAAAAAGAAGTAATCTTTTCAGGTTTATATGAGAACTTGGGTATAGAAAACTTTAAGAACCCACTTCAAAGAACTTTCAAAGGGTTTCCAAGAATCACTTTACTTGAAAAAGTTTTTTCAAACTTTCTTCAGTTTACTGGGCTTAAGATATTCTTTTCTTGCCTGCTTCTCACCTGATTGTGTAAGACCCTAACACTTGTTTGTGCGTAGTTTCAATTTTTAAACATCCCTTTCAATTTGTGACCTGAGGTTTTTTAACTCCATGCTAACTCTCTTCAAGAGCATGTCAGTAGCAGCCTTAGGAAAAATAGACTTGGGGACAAAAGACCTGCCCAATCCACCCTCTTCTGCAGTATATTTCAGAAGTAACTTCAAAAATCAACTTTAAAAACATCTGCATTTATACATTGGACTTTAAAAAAGAATGAAGGATGGGAAGGTAAAACAGGTTTTCTTTCTGGGGGTGGGAAGCAATGGAAAAGTGGTGTGAATAAGGAAAGGGTAACTGAGGGTGAATATGCTGGATCTATTTTGTATTCATATATGAAAGTAGAAAGTTGAAACTGTTCTAAAAATGGGGGAATTGGGGTGGGAGAATGATGGCAGAGTTAAATCTAACAAATATATATGGCAAACACATATATAAATATCTCAATGTATTCCCCCCCCATACAACTATAATATGCTAATAAAAAAAGAAGATTTAAAAGTCCTGCATTTCACTCTGGGGCATAACATCTTGAAAATGCAGCATTAGTATTTTGTTTAGCTCTTAAAAATGAAGGTATAGATGAATGTATGCATATTGATCTCAAATCTACCCCTGTTTGTTATTTATGGCTTAAACTGTATTAAACCATCTGGTCTAGTTAGGACCATGATGCCTATAGACTACCAGACCCAAATACATGAAGTGCCAGTGTGGAAAAGACAGTTTGGATGTTTTATTAACAAACCAACTGAAAGATTACACCCTGCTGAAATTATCTCTGATCAAATACCTTTGTAGGGCAATGAAGTCACCATTGTGTCATTTGCTTACTTTATGAATGAATGACATCCATAAGAGCAGATTTTGTTGGCAAAAGCTAAATTCTTATTTAACAAAGTTTTTAAAAGCTGATAATCATCACACCAAGCTCTGAATTTGGGTGGACATACTGCCATGCTGACTGGCATGGAAACATTGTCCTGATAATTCCTGGGCAAAAACAGAAGATGTGGAGCACAAAAGTTATCCCAACCATGGAAACTGGCAACACTCCTCCTCTGTGTTCAAGCCAGCAAGATTTGTCCTTGCTGGAGCATCTTTTCTTCAACTGACCCCATTTGTGTCTGCTACCTCAGAATTGTATCTTGTTGATCTTCTTTACGAGGAATTCAGAATTTTTTTAAGGAGACCCAAAATCTCATACTACCATTCTAAGCATGTGGAGACAGGGAGGTAAGATGCTGCATTATATACAAGAGAAGCAGCATCCTTTGTGATCAGAACTGTAACATTGTCACCATATGGCATTTTCCATCATGTGTGGATGGACAATGCAGGGCTATAAAACAAGTTCACTGTATGAAAATTATAAAATACAAATACCCTAAAGGAAGAATAAAAATCACCCAAATCCTATTACACAATGGATGTGTGCATCAAAACATCTTGTATCCCAAAAATATGTACAATTTTATGTATCAGTTAAAATATAGAATGTTGGTATTATTAAAAAATATTAAATGTATTAATAGAAAGACAATCACCCAAATCCTACTATACAAACACCATTAAGATTTTGGTGTATAGTCTTGCACATATTTATGTATCAATAGATAGAGATCGAGGTCGATTTAAAGATACATAGATAAAGCTACATATTGAGGGAGATTCCAAGATGGCGGCTAGAGGGAGGAAGCAGAAAGCATGACTCCTAAAGTAAAATCTTGGAGAGACACTGGAGACACACCTTACAGGAAAAACCACTGAGTACAGGCAAAACTTTGACCTCTCCACACCTCCAGCCTGCTCATAGCATCTCCACTTCACATTAAACGGAGAAACCAGGAGGGCTCCCATGCTGCCACTACACGCCAGCACCCAGATGGCTTGGGAAGATGTGGACCACAAGGTGAACTAAGCAGCACACGGTACTCCCACAGACAACCCTGGGCCAGATCAGCATAGCCCCCTGGACAGACTGACCCACACCCAGGGAAAAAAGAAAAGAAAGCTGAATAATAAGCAATAACAACAAAAAGACACATAGCAAAGAGGGCGGGGTGCCCTGCGCGCCGAAGGGGGGGAGGGGAAATCCCTCACAACAAACCGGCTGGAGAAGGCAGGAGTAGCAGCACACGCCCAGCAACCAGGAGCGGTAAAGCTAGTAAAAGTAGCAGTGGGAGGAAAACTCCACAGGAGAGGGGGAAGACCTACTTCCCATGTGAACTGTAAATAAACACGCAGGCCAGAGAAAGCTGGTGTAGTGTCACCTCCCCCAGTGTGCTTGGAAAGGGGAAAGCTTGTAGCAGGGGCGGTCGCGCCCAGGAGAACTCTAAGTAAACAAAGCCTGAGGGGCCAGGTAAGTGTTAAGCTCACTCCTGAGATCTGCATAAATAAAGCCTCCAGCAACAGCAGGCTGACAGCAGCAGGTAGGTGAGCCACAGCCTCAGATAGCCATTCACAGAACTGTCTCCAAACACATTAACAGAAGCAAAACAAAAACCAATTGATCATCTCAATAGATGCAGAAAAAGCCTTTGATAAGATTCAACACCATTTCATGATAAAAGCTCTAAGAAAACTAGGAATAGAAGGAAAGTACCTCAACATTATAAAAGCTATATATGACAAACCTACAGCCAGCATTATACTTAATGGAGAAAAATTGAAACCATTCCCTCTAAAATCAGGAACTAAACAAGGGTGCGCACTATCTCCACTCCTATTAACATAGTACTGGAATTCCTAGCCAGGGCAATTAGGCAAGAAGAAGAAATAAAAGGAATACAAATAGGTAAAGAAACTGTCAAAATATCCCTATTTGCAGATGACATGATCCTATACCTTAAAGACCCAAAAAACGCTACTCAGAAGCTCCTAGACATCATCAATAGCTACAGCAAGGTAGCAGGATATAAAATCAACATAGAAAAATCATTAGCATTTCTATACACTAATAATGAACAAACTGAAAAAGAATATATCAAAACAATTCTATTTACAATAGACTCAAAAAAAATCAAATACCTTGGAGTAAACCTAACAAAAGATGTGAATGACCTCTACAAGGAAAACTATAAACTTCTGAAGAAAGAGACTGAGGAAGACTATAGAAAGTGGAGAGATCTCCCATGCTCATGAATTGGTAAATCATCATAGTAAAAATGTCTGTACTCCCAAAAGTAATCTACATGTTTAATGCAATTCCCATGAAAATTCCAATGACATTCATTAAAGACATTGAAAAATCTACCCTTAAATTCATATGGAAACACAAGAGGCCACAAATAGCCAAGGCAATGCTCAGTCAAAAGAACAATGCTGGAGGTATCACGATACCTGACTTCAAACTATATTACAAAGCAATAACAATAAAAATAGCATGGTAATGGCACAAAAACAGACATGAAGACCAGTGGAACAGAATAGAGGACCCAGATATGAACCCAAAAAACTATAACCAACTTGTCTTTGACAAAGGAGCTAAAAATATACAATGGAGAAAAAGCAGCATTTTCAACAAAAACTACTGGGAAAACTGTTTAGCACTCTGCAAAAACTGAAACTAGATCCATAATATCACCCTATACCAATATTAACTCAAAATGGATCAAGGATCTTAATATCAGACCACAAACTCTAAAGTTGATACAGGAAAGAGTAGGAAATACTCTGGAGTTAGTAGGTATAGGTAAGAACTTTCTCAATGGAACCCCAGCAGCACAGCAACTAAGAGATAGCATAGATAAATGGGACCTCATAAAACTAAAAAGCTTCTGCTCAACAAAAGAAATGGTTTCTAAACTGAAGAGAACACCCACAGAGTGGGAAAATATATTTGCAAGCTACACATCAGACAAAGGACTGATAACCAGAATATATAGGGAACTTAAAAAACTAAATTCTCCCAAAACTAATGAACCAATAAAGAAATAGGCAAGTGGACTAAACATAACTTTCTCAAAAGGAGAAATTCAAATGGCCAAAAAACACATGAAAAAATGCTCACCATTTCTAGCAATAAAGGAAATGCAAATTAAAACCACACTAAGATTCCACCTCACCCGTTAGAATAGCCATCATTAGCAACATCACCAACAACAGGTGGTGGCAAGGATGCGGGGAAAAAGGAACCCTCTTACACTGTTGGTGGGAATTTAAACTAGTACAACCACTCTGGAAAAAAAAATTTGGAGGCTACTTAGAAAGCTAAATATTGATCTACCATTTGATCCAGCAATACCACTCTTGGGGATATACCCAAAAGACTGTGACACAGGTTACTCCAGAGGCACCTGCACAACCATGTTTATTGCGGCACTATTCACAATAGCCAAGTTTTGGAAACAGCCAAGGTGCCCCACTACTGATAATGGATCAAGAAAATGTGGTATCTATACACAATGGAATTTTATGCAGCCATGAAGAAGAACGAAATGTTATCATTCGCTGGTAAATGGATGGAATTGGAGAACATCATTCTGAGTGAGGTTAGCCTGGCCCAAAAGACCAAAAATCGTATGTTCTCCCTCATATGCAGACATTAGATCAAGGGCAAACACAACAGTGGGATTGGACTTTGAGCACATGATAAAAGCGAGAGCACACAAAGGAGATATGAGGACAGGTAAGACACCTAAAAAATTAGCAAGCATTTGTTTCCCTTAATGAAGAGAAACTAAAGCAGATACCTTAAAAGCAACTGAGGCCAATAGGAGAAGGGGACCAGGAACTAGAGAAAAGTTTAGATAAAAAAAAATTAACGTAGAAGGTAACACACATGCACAGGAAATTAATGTGAGTCAACTCCCTATATAGCTATCCTTATCTCAACTAGCAAAAACCCTTGTTCCTTCCTATTATTGCTTATACTCTCTCTACAACAAAATTAGAGATAAGGGCAAAATAGTTTCTGCCGGGATCAAGGAGGTGGGGAGGAGATGGAGGAGGCAGGGTGGGTGGTAAGGGAGTGGGTGGGGGCAGGGGGGAGAAATGACCCAAGCATTGTATGCACATATGAATAATAAAAAAATTTAAAAATAAATTTAAAAAAACAGAATTTCATAGAAGCACTTCTAAAAATAGTAAAAAAAAATATAATCAAACTGGAAATGATCCAAATAGCCATTGAGAAGAGAAAGGGTAAACTGTGCTACACTCACACAACAGATAAGTATAGAGCAGTGACAATACATGAATATCACACAAAGTGCTTCATGCATCAATAGGTATGAATCTTGAAAAAAAATGTTGATTGTAAAAGGTAAATGGTACAAGAATGCTATTTATATATACCTCCCACGTAAGCAAAATTTAATAGTAGGTTATTTAAGGAAATAAGCTTACACAGAAAAAACAAGGAACTGACCAACAAAAATTTGAAACAGTTCCTCTAAAGGAGATAGACTTCCAAGGTACCAGTGATGTTCTACTTCTTACGGTGCAATATGGGAATGGGTGCATTTTATTTCTCTTTCTTTCTCTTGTGTACAATTAGATGTATGAGTGAGTGTGTACGTGTGTGGGGTATGTGGACACATGCATATATTCCTTGGTTTGCATTATATCCCTCTTACATATCATAATAAAAATTACTTTTCATGAAAAAATAATAATTATAATAAATAAATAAAGCTACATACTGAAAACTAGAACTATTCTAGAGCTGAGAATATATGATACAGATAGATGAGGATGGATAGAGGACACATTAGACAGATACATAAATAAATAATCACAAATTAATACCTTTTTTTTTGTAATTTGCTTGTTTCTTCTGTCAACAACTTATAAAGTGTTGTGCCTTGTGGTGACTGCCTATTAGAATCCCAGGTACTCAGGAGCTCGAGATAGGAGGATCTCAGTTGGAGACCAGACTGGACAAAGATATGAGATCCTACCTGAAAAACAGATTAAAAGCAAAAGGGCTGGGGGGGTGTGACTCAAGTAAAGGAGTGCTTGCCTAGTAAGCACAAAGCCTGAGTTCAATCCTCCACACCACCAAAAACAAAAGATTTTCCATGTCAATTAATACATTTCTATGAGTTAATTTTAAATGTCAAGGTAATATTCTGGTAAATGGGTAAGCCATAATTTATTTAACAAATCTCTTACTTTTGGACATTTGCATTGTCATTATTTTTAGACAACTATTTGTAGTAGTCATCTTGTACATGGTGCACATGAATATTTGCATAGTAGCTTAACTTTGTTTCCTTACTACGAATTACAAAAAGGTAAAAGGATAGGCATATTTTCAAGCTATTTTATATAATTTCCTTTGAAAATCAAACCTAGGGACATGAGGAGCTGTTCTATGAGAGAATCACAATTGCTCCTGCTCATACCTTAAAGCAACTGAGGCCAATAGGAAAAGGGGAACAGGTACTAGAGAAAAGGTTAGATCAAAAAGAATTAACCTAGAAGGTAACACCCACGCACAGGAAATCAATGTGAGTCAATGCCCTGTATAGCTATCCTTATCTCAACCAGCAAAAACCCTTGTTCCTTCCTATTATTGCTTATACTCTCTCTACAACAAAATTAGAAATAAGGGCAAAATAGTTTCTGCTGGGTATTGAGGTGGGGGGAGAGGGAGGGGGCGGAGTGGGTGGTAAGGGAGGGGGTGGGGGCAGGGGGGAGAAATGAACCAAGCCTTGTATGCACATATGAATAATAAAAGAAAAATGAAAAAAAAAAAACAAAAAACAATTGCTCCTGCTCAGAGACAATCACCCAAATATGGGGTCTAATATTCGATTAAGAGTATCTGTTTAGGAAAAACATACAAGATGTTTTTCTAATGTGAGAAACTTTAGCTTTCTTAAATCTCACAGACTAGCATATCCACAGGACCAATGTACTATAAATTACATCAACTGTGGCAATTGAAAGTAGGCTGGGAAAGTGGATTTTCCATCTGTAGCAGAGTTTCAAGAGCTATCTCCCTACCTAAGGAAAAGAGAGCATTATCATCCTTCCTCAAATAGGATTTATGGACTCCAAATCCATCCTCTTTCTATAATGAACTCACAAACCATAGACATGATGACTTTGACTGACAGCACTTCCCTGTTTCTCCTGTCATTTCCTCCATTACCTTCCATGAAGACTCACATCTGCTTTGCCTTACATAATCGTTATTATCCTTTATAAGCCATAAAATCTTATGTACACTTCTTTCTTGCACTCTTTCTATACCACACACTTTTCCCTATTGCAGGAAATTTCTCCATCTATATTTTCCTTCCCAGTTCCTGAGTCTCTCCCATGATTACCTGGCCCTTTCTAAGACAAGACGAGAGTTAGAATACTAGTTAGCTGGGATAACTTGGAGAGCCACAGTAAACTGCAAAGAATCATTTAGTATGCACAAAACTGAGTAAAATGGAAGGACAGAAGAACCCAACTTTAATATTATAGAAAAATGGTGTGTGAATGGTTTCCATTCACTGCAGTCAAAATTTCCAAACAACTCTTGTTTAAAAGTCCATTTAAGCTTGGCAATGTGGTGCATACCTAAAATAGCAGCTACTTGGAAGACATAGGCAAGAGGATTACAAATTCAAGATCTTATCTCCAAAACAAAATACAAGGACTGGGAGCATAGTTCAAGTGGCAGAGCACTTGTCTATTGTGCATGAGGTGGTGGGTTCAAGTCCCAGACCGAAAAAAATATTTACATGAAACCATAATGAGAAATCATTAAGTATCAGCACATCTTCCATCTTCAAGTGCACAGTGCCAGGGAAACATCTCTCTGACCCTGCTTTTGTCATCACTTTTCTTTGTCTAGCCACAGCCAGGAAAGATTTGCTATCTTTAAAAATTTATATAATCATTACATT
This sequence comes from Castor canadensis, assembly GCF_047511655.1. Classification (NCBI taxonomy): domain Eukaryota; kingdom Metazoa; phylum Chordata; class Mammalia; order Rodentia; family Castoridae; genus Castor; species Castor canadensis. The sequence continues at coordinate 147,818,743 of NC_133388.1, read as the reverse complement.
GGGCCCACCTATATAATCTGAGATAACCAACCATCTCAAAATCTGTACCTTTATTCATGTCTGCAAAGTCCCTATTGCCAAGTTAGACAATGTATTCACAGATTCTGAGAATGTAGGAATCTCTCAGGACCATTATTCTTCCCACCACAATTTTAATCAGCTTAAAGTTCTTTCATAAAAGTAAGAATTATTCACCTCTATGCAATGCTCATTCTGAGCATATTTCCTGAGTCCTTCTCCCTACATCCATTCCAAAAAAACCCCTCTCATCTCAAACAATACCTGGTTCATATAACCCTTAGAATAATGAATAGTCTAATTATCAAATGCAAACTTATCTTTTCTGTCATTACCCAGGTCAATTTTTATGTACTCCTACATCACAGATCAGCAGTCTATATTTTCAATGTGTTTATTACACTTCTTGGAAAATGGTAGAAAGAGGATCTGATATTTTCAAAAGTTTTACTAAACTTTTAGAAAGCAGAGAGGGAAAGGAAGAGAGATATACAGCACAAACAATGTATACACATGTAAGTAATGTAAAAATGATAAAATAAAAGGATAAAAAACAGTTGAAATTAATACCATAGAAGGACTGGTAATTGATTCTTACTATTGCTTATACTCTATAGCTCATGTTAAAACTTTTCATTCCCCCTTATGGTTCTCCATTACATCCTACATCCGACAGTTCTGCATTTCCACATTTGAAGTCAATATTTTCTTCCATGTCCCAAAAAGAAATAAGCAGCACAACTTCTCCTATAGTAGGGCTGACATTTGTTTCTACAGGATCTTCAAGGCCATTTACCTTGCAAGGTACCTTATGAACCAATAGATCCAATGCAGTATTATCTTTCATAGTCTTAGAAATGTTCACTCTAAAGATATGAGCAAAAATACTAATAATATAGGTACAAAAATTATAAAATATCTCATGGCATTGTGTAGTATCAGCTCATATACAATAAAGGTATTAACTGATGCCATTTGTTGGAAGAACATTTGGCTTCCAAAATAAGATCTGGGTTATTGGGTTCATTCTATCTTCTCTTGGTTTTGTTTGTTTGTTGTTTATTTGTTTTGGATGACTAAATGCCCACCTTGGAAGCAAGGGCTGAACAACCTGACCTCTTGATGTGTCTTCTAGTCTTGATTCTGTACATCTGGAAAAGGAGATGTCTATGCATCTCCTTTTATAGTAACCTCTGACCTTTACAAAATGCCAGTTGACTCTCAGGTTGTCCTTTTATAGGTCATGGTTCATTAATAACTAGGACTCCTTATATCACTTGGAGAAACTAGAGGAAGGCCCTAGCAAACCTTGACTCCAAGCCAGGGACTGAAGCATACACTGAAACCACAGACTGCTACAGTCTCCTCTGGTTCTCCCAGGGAACTCCACTGTGTCTTCTCAGTTTACCTGGGAGGTGCCAAGGGGGAAACAACAGTGGAGATGTCACTGCCTTCTTCCAAGTGCTATGGACCCTGGGACACTGGGGAGTCTCAACAGGGCACTGGCAGTGAGGAAAGCATGTGTTCCCAGGGTTACTTTCCCTCCCAGGCAGTGTAGTCCAGAATGGGGGTGGCCTTCCATGGTAGGAAAAGGGGAGTCTAAATCCCCAGCTCACTCAGTGGAAACATCCTGGATGTGTGCCCCAGCTGGTAGAGGAAAGAGAAATTACCCTCAAACACATTTTTGAACAATATAAACAAGACATTAGATCTATTTGATGTATTTTTTTAACTACTTACACTGCTAAAATTCTACTATTCACCCAAATTTCATACAGGAAAAACTCCAAATTTTAAAAATATTCTCTATTTTCTAAAATAAATACATCAATATAATTCACACTATATGTCTAGCTCCCTCCCAGGATTCTGAGCCAGTTCAAGTCAGGAACATTGTCTTATTCATCTTTGATACCAGCCCATCACAGTGCCTGGCAAATAGCAGGGACGAAGCAGGGGCAGGGACTAAGGGGAGGATAGTTATTAATTAAATAAATTAGTAACAAATACTGCAAAACAGCTATAAGTTATTTTTTATTAACTTACCAGTGACTATAACTTTTTTTTATAAATGAATACATTAGTTCAAAAATAGTAAACAAACATCTTCTATGTTTCTGTATTGTGCTAGTTCTGGATACAAACATGAAATAGACAGATTCCTTCCCTCCAAGACCTGCAGTCCACCAGAAGTAGAAGTCATAAAAACAAAGAACTGTGGGTAACACTGAACAAAATACATCAGAGCAGACTTGATGCCCAGTGAAGAGATATGATCAAAGGGATTCAGAGAAAAGACCACATTTGTGCAGACTGTTGAAAGGACAAAGAAATAGAAAAAGAAAATTTCAAAAAGTATGAGCCAGAACAAGCATAGAAAAGAGCAGGACTTGTTTAGAGAATACAAGTTTGACTGGAGAAACCAGAACCCAGGGAGGCTGGCCAGGGAGGAAAAGGAAAAGAGGCCAGAGTCCAATTCCTACTGCATCCCTATAGACTCAAGCTGAAGCCAACTTTCCTGGGCAAAGGGTAAACTTCTGACTTCTGACAATTAAAATCTTAGTGTCTTCTTGAACACAGATTTAATCTGTCATTGCTTGCTCCAACCTTAAGGTTAGCATCTATGTGACACCATAGACTGAATGTTTCTGCTCCATGAGAAGAGAGATTAGCACCTTCAGGGCAGTGTGTGACATTCCTTAGCCATTTGCCACCACCCTGCCATGGGTGATGTCACCTGGTGTTGAGGAAATGGTACAATTGCTCCTTGTCCTCTCTGCTGAGTTTGCAGGCAGAAATCCAGTTGGAAGGTTTATGTCTTTGACTTAGAGAAGTACCCTTGTGCTCTACCCTGCATCTGATAAAGTACATGTACATAGATTTACACCTAGTTCATCAAATTCCTTAATTTCCTCTTGCATTATCCAACTTGTAAAAAGTAAATTAAATTATTGAAACTTTGTAAGAGCAAGATTCACTAGAGTTTTGTACTTTAAAATTCTTAAAAGTCAAAATGATAAGAGTTGTTACTGGTATGGGGTGAAAATATGAGTGGTTTTTTTCTCTTTTTTATTTGTCTTGGATAATGTGATGTTTTAAAACTGTTATTTGTAAGCATTGATACATTAACATTGCTCCAACATAACCTTGTGAGTGAGCAGCACCCGTGAAAGTCTTTCCGATTATTTAAATTTTAGAGTCAAGATAATTCCTAGGAAATCTAGCTCCCCAAATTGCAGCCCCTCAAGATTCCAAGGAGTTTGGAGTTTTCTATGTGTTCCCTACACATAGCTCTTTATGAATAGCTCTTGACATTCTCCTTAATAACATTTTCCTCACTAGCTCTGCGGCCATCTATTGCAGTGACTGAAATTGTGCTGTTAACCAGGCTCACCTACAGTTAACCCCCGGCTTTGAGCATGGTATACAATTCATCTTTCAAGTTGGATTAATCCAAATGCACTTATTTCGGTTTCTGGGTTTTGTATGCTTTTATTTTTATATTATATATTTTTTCAAAGCCCTTATTGTTGAGTTGTGGGTAACCAGGGTGTATACTTCCATAGCCATTGTAAACTACCTTAGACAGTGCAACCTGGCAATTTTACTTAACATGCTTGTAAATGTCCATGCCCTTTGGACCTAAATCAACCCTTGGAGATTTAAGGTAAGGAAACAATTGGAAGAAAAAAATAGTACAAATATGCACAAAGCTTCTCATAGCAATATGGTCTGTAGGAATAAAAAATGGAACTAGCCTAAATGTTCAACCATAGAATAATTGTAAATTATGCTGTAACTAGTGATATTAAACTTTGACCATAGGATCTTCTCTTTGAAGAAATACTGTGCATACACTAAACATATGAATTGATTTAAAATTTCAAGTTTTAAAAAGAAACTGCTGTAGATGAAGCAAGAAGATAGGGGGAGGAACCAAGGCCTGCTTGTTTGTATTCTGACCCATCTCCTCTCTGCAAGGTGCCCCCCTGACACCTCTGTTCTCAGGGCAAGTGGAACACAATGTGAGAATACTGTGCCATCATTTCTGTGGCCACATTAACTATTTATGAGGCAACATGATCTTAAATGAGAAATTGAAACATATATACTATATATAAGTGTATAAAATACATATAATTAGGAAGACTGGAAAGATGGCAGACAGATGACAACAATTAGTCTTAGTTTGTAATGGTGTTTTAGAAACACATACTCCTAATTCATGGAAATGTGTTTTTGTCAAATCCATTAACAAGCTGTAATGCTCTCAGTAGTTAACATGGCCTTCCTCAGCCTTGTCATCCATATAATGACACTACCTGTGCCACAGAGTTGTTGTAGACCTCAAATAAGTGGATTTGTATACAGTGCTTAGCACGGTGTCTAAACAGATTTCAGCTTATTACTAATATGATTGCCCCATTACACTCAGTTGTAAACTTTTTGAGGTAAACTCTGGAATCAAAAGTGGAAAATTTAGATTTAGCCTACTGCCCATCTTTTTTTTGTTTGGGCTCAGTAGTTTCCCTACCCATACTGCTCAGCACAGAAAATGGTGACATAGAGTGCTGCTCCTGAGCTAAGACCTCCACGGCAGTGGGGCAGCTGCACAAAACAGCAGGTAGACGGCCCTGCCATCACACAGTCACCACCCCTGGTTTTTGGTACTTGGTGTAGTATCTCCCTTCTCCAAGTTCTAATGCAATTAACAAAATCAGTACAGCAAGTACGCTGAACATGGAAATTTTTGCTTTAGGCTTTGTATTTTCATTTAATCTGAAGTTCTAGATTAGGAAAAGCATTTTTAAGGTTTCAAAATGTGAATAAATTGATTTAAAATTTGATGGGAAGGGGGGAAAAAAATCCCTATTTCATGAAATTACCTGTCAAAAACACAGGGTGCATAGACTGTTTCATCTCTTACTGTTTTTCTTCCTTCTGTTACTCACCCATTTGCTGACTTCCCCCTTTTCCCCCCTCAATTTCTCTACAAATTCTCAAATTCTCTACAGTATTTATTTTTGTTATCAGCTACAATCACTTAAATCAGCAAACCATTCTGGCTTAATTGTAGTCTAAATATCTTGATTAAAGCCTTACAATTTCTCTAAAGCTGACTCACCTTTAATATGATATTTAAAGGAAATTGAAATTGATGTTCTCTCCTGCTTTGTCCTTAGAACTTTTTTACTCTCTGTTGAAATACTCTAAAAGTCAGCAGTGACACCTAGTGTCTGCCCCTAAAAACAAATCTAGCACTGGATTGTTCTTGCCTGTCTCCCCCTTGTTAATAGATTCAAACTACAGCAGGTAGTGATTATTGAGTGTGCCTGACACTATGGCAGTTCATTAAGTTCTTCACCATATGTAAGACATGCAACAATCCTACTTCACTGACAGCATTGTCTGTCTCCTTTTATGGATTAGAAAAGTGAGGCCTGGAGACATGAAGAAACTTGCCCACATTCACAAGCCATTATACTTCACACTCCATCCTTCTGTCTTTAGTTTCAAATTTTTAAATATGCAAACAGTTGTGCTCATAGTTGGCCTCAACTGTGTGTAAATTAGGCCAGAAACCCCGAAGGCCTCTCAAAATTGTTCTCTTACATGAGAAAGCAGTTTATATGAGAAACCTGAGTTCACTGGTATCCCAAGGCTTGAAAATTCTAGTCATGTCCCCATAACTTTTTGTGAACAAAGTATTTTACTTCCTCTATTTCTAAAATGGCCTCTGAGGGGTAGATTTGTGTACATGGATGGATGTGTGAATAAGGAATTTCACAAGAAACAGCTAGACTGGACAAGGAGAAATCTTTAATGAAATCTTTCTGAGCTCTGATGAGAGGAATGTGGTCTTGACACAGCAGAAAACCTGGATCTGAGTAAGGATTAAAAAAAAGACACTTGCGTTGAAAAAAAAAGACTTTTTGCTGTGATCTCAACAAGTTGAGGCATGCCAAAAAGTAGGCTAGAGTGGTAAAAATAATACACCCTTTGTAAGTAAATCTTTGATAAGAAGGCCTTTAATAAATAGATTTTTGAAATCTAAAAACTGCTAGAAGACCTTGATATAATCCAGTGCTCACAGATGAGTTTCCATCCTAGTTGTAGAAAACTTGGGAAAGGATTATACACTTACAGAAGGTACAGGTGAACAGGATAGCAGAACTGATGCCAGGAAATTAAAAAATCCAAACTTGTTTCCACCTGAAGCCACTTCTCCTTATTAGTATAGGTAGACTGCAGAGGCTGGATTCCTCAAATGTTTACTGACAATGAATACTTTCTCCACCTTCTCTCCCTCCCAGTGATAGAAACAGGGCCTTATGGAATCTCTATGGTACCCAGAGGAATAAGTAGTACCCAGAGCAGACGGCATAGCTATCCCTGAGGGAGTGGTGGCCAGGAGATGCACCTGGAGATGGGAAGAGGAAGGAGGGAGGTGAAAACAAAGAAGAGAAATTACAAGTATGAGCGGACATGAGTTACTAATGAGCACAAATGAGACGGTCCCTGGGAGTATTTAGAAATAATGAAGTGAGAGAGCCTTTGAAGGGGCTGAAATCCTGCACTAGCTCCTGGGAGTTCTATAATAGCTCTGGTGTCCATTCTCCATTGGCCAAAAGCAAATCAACTTTTATGATCTGACAGCACCACCTGGTGGTTAAAATAAGAAACAAATCATCACTGTCCACACACTTTCCTTTTTTCCCTTTTAGAGAAATTAAGATTTCATAATTTTTTCCTCTTAAAGTTTTCTTAATTCCTGCTAAACTACTCTTTCCTTCACCATATACCAAAGTATCTTTTTACTCCATTTATTGCAAAAGCATCTTTCTCATCCTTCTCTCCACCCTCTCTTGGGTTCTCTTTCTCTAAGTATATCTTACCCTAGCAGTATTGTTCTGGCAGATACAGTGTCCAGGGTTAGGAAATCTGGAGTCCATTATGTTGTGAGTGAGGGTCTTCAAGAGAGTTTAAGACTGATACTTTTAAACATTGCATTAAAACTTTTAGAACTATCTCAAAATACTGAACCACTCTTGAAAATAGGTTGTAAGTATATGTATAAATGTATGTATATCACCGAGGGAGTGAAATAGAGAACAATGTACCTCCACCCAGAACAACAATAAAATAAAATTATAAAGCAATACAACTAAATATGCAATAAACTCTAAAAAGAGGGTGTGGGGGGGAAATAGCTGATAATGAGAAAACCAGGATGTTTGTTACAGAGCACAAGTGAAGAGATAAACACACACATGTATCCATGTCTAATAAGTAGTTGAGTTCATGGTCAGGCATGTACTGTATCTCTGATTCTGTGGCAAACACTAAAGGGAAATACAGGAGGATAAGGGTAAAAAAGTTTGGTTTTGATTAATTTCTTACTGGCAGAGTATTTCAAATATAAACTTACCTGCCTGAAATTATTATAGAACAAGAGCATATATGTAATAAGAAGTGATTTGAATTACTTCATGATGAACTTACAGCAAACAGTAACTGGCTATTGGGACTAAAATTCAAAAATTAATGTACTATCCAGCGGGTATGTGACTCAAGTGGTAGAATGCCTGACTAGCAACTACTAGGCTCTGAATTCAAACCCCAATACCACTAAAAAATTTAATGTATTGGTGAACATTAGCATATTGAAATGCATATCTTTGACATTTTTTCTTTTTTAAAAATATTGAAATGGAATGTGTACTCATAACTTTTCAATTTCACAATTTTTTAAGAAAATATACTCTTATTATATATGACAAGGAGTTTGTGTGTTCAAATAGGAATGAATGGAATCTTTGGTCAACAGAAAACAGAGCTTTCTGATTCCTCTCTTCCTTGAGAAGCCTTTAAGTAAAAGTCTAACCAAGGCTCAAGTTTCAAGCCCATGTGATGAGTAAGCAAACTCAGTTAAAAGGGACATTTTGAGTAGCTATAAAGCACAACAGAACCAATGTTTCATTGTGTGAGGAAGGAGCAAGTTAAGCTTGTGTTTGTTCAAGCTCTGATTTCCAAAAGAAAAACACAGAAAGTCTATCCACTAAGTAGCAAATAAAGGGAGAAAATGGATGGAGGGTTAAGAATTATTTCACTGCTGGGTGGGAAAAATTGAGAAACCTTTCACAAAAAGAAAGGGGCTCTGTTAGGTACATGATATTTAGGAGACCCCTTTGGACCAGAGCTAAGTAATTTTCATAGATCCCAAAGATTTTGATTATCTAACAAGCCTGGAAAATTGTCTCCAAATTTCTCATATCTACAAAACCTCCACTTAGTCACACAACGTGATTAGTCTGACTTATGTTTTTCAGTCAATGCCTCTTCTCTGTGTTCCTGCTGTCCATGAAAAAACTGTGTCTAGTATATCAGAAGCCAAATTTCCCTAAGAGAAAATCCCCATGAAAATAAGACAGGATGAAATGGTGAAAGTGATTATTGAGACTTTTTACCTTGCTGTCTCATTTTCTTGAGTTACAGCCTGTTCTTTTTTAATTCATTCTATAACTAGGAAAAAGATTGATTTGTTGCAAAAGAACAGGAAAATGAAAAACACTGAAGTAGATAATGATAGTTTATACAAACATGACCCAGAGTTATACTAGTACACAAACCAAGTATTTTAGTCCTCTTTGAAAAATCCGTGTTTTGAAGATAATGCTGGGAGTTATAATCAACAAAATTCTTCTCTGAAGAGTTTTGAAAAGCTAAATACTTAGAACATGAGTGGCAGTTTTTTAGAAGCAAGCATAGGTGGGGAATTTGTCTTGGCAGAACTCAGGGAACTGCTAGTCCAGGACCTCAAGTGGCTATAAAATAAGAAATTTGGATATGAATTCATGGATTTAACTTAACCATAGAGAAAATTATATTGTCCCTCCAGCACTTAAATAGGAAATAATGCAAATTGGTTGGTCTTAGACTTGATATTTGAAAATAAGTGTCAAAAAAAATGAGGTAACAGCAAAAGTGAGGAAGGGTTATAAAGAAAAAGTGAACCTAGAAGCACCTGGAATCGAGTGGATAATCTCATTCCAATAGTGTGAGACTCTGCAAATACAGTTTATCTTTTGACACCAAAGTAATATGTATGTATAGTGTATGGTTTCATTACAGCATAAGCCAGTCTGTTTACTAGAACTGAGCACAAATTTTAGAGGAGCAGAGCACTGGGAAGAACAAAGGGTAGAACACTGAATCATAGATAGCATGGTCTATGAGAGTGGTTCTTAATACTTTTTGTCTGAGGACTCTATACACTCTTGGAAGTTATTAAGGATCCCAAAGAGCTTTTGTTTATGTGGGTTTTATTTATTGATACTCATTGTATTGGAATTAAAACTGAGAATTTTCAAAGTATTTATTAAATCAAAGATAAAATTCACAAAATAAATAATTCATATATTAAATGAAGAATTGGCATAAATAACACATTTTTGTGAAAATAACATTATTTTATAAATCAAAAAATGTAATAAAAAATTACATTTACAGTTTTCATAAAATCTTTAATGTTTAGCTACATGAAAGCCAGTTGGATTTTTGTAACTGCTTCTGCATTTGGTGTATGACAAAGGCTGTTTGAAGTACTTGAAGGAAATTCAGCCTCATACAGATATGCAGCTATAAACATAGAGTAAATTAATAGCCTTTCAGATATTGTGGATATTCTTCAATACTATACCAAGACTCAACAAGTTGTGTGTTATGGTTTGTTTATAAAGTATCTCCCCAAAGATTCATGTTTAAAGACTTGGTCCCCGGATGGTGGTACTATTGAGAGGCAATTTGATCATGAAAGCACTGACTTCATCAACGGGTTGATTAGTTGCTGAGTTTATACCTGAATAGGAAATGGAGCCTCACTGGAGGAAGTAAGTCACTGATGCCTTTGCAGGATTTCTCTTGTCCCTGGCCCCTTCTTGTCTTTCTTGCTTCCCAGCTGCCATGATTGCAGCAAGAAGCTTTGTTCTGCCATGCCCTTCTACCATGATATGTCTGCCTCCCTACAGACTTCAAAGCAATGGAACCAGCTGATCATGGATCAAAACCTCTGAAACATGAACCAAAACAAATCTTAGCTCCTTTTTAAGTTGTTTTTCTCAGTAACTTTTACCATAGTGATGAAAAAGTAACACATGGTGTATTCTTGAAAGTTTCATATCAATGAACCGTATGAATGAAATTTTTATACCATGAAATACATTAATCTGTCTTGAATTTTGAACAGATATTTTATCTGTACATGATTTTACAACATCAAGAACTGGCCATTTGGAAAATATTGTTTCTCTGGTTTATGCATATCTTCAAAATATTGGCACAATTATAAAATATCAAAAAATAACCACACTGTTAAAATTATCACTAGTCTCATCAGAAATGTGTTTAATCATTAGGAAGCTAGCAAGCTGAAAGAGGCAACTACAAATTTTTCCAAAATCATTATTTTCTCTTAAAAGCTCTAATTTTATCCTCTGACAAATACTTTTAGTTATTTTTCTTGAAGTGGCACTCTCACTTTGTTCATTTCCAAGAAAATATTTGTCAACTGTCCAAGTCTGAATATCCATAGTTTTTCAGTTGCTCTGTCAAAAATGATGCTTCATGAAAAAGGTAATTAATTTACCTTTGTAATTCAATTACATAAAAGATTTCTCTAAAGTTAATCATAGATAGCAGAAGTTCTTCATCTAAATGTCCCATTTGTTCCATTGAACATTAAAAGGATGTATACTCAGGGGTTGAGGTTTTATACAATCGATAATTTTTATTTCAAAACAGGATATTCTTAAGAGAAACTGGCATTTTGAAACTAACTGCATGATGGTGAAGAAAATAAAAAGTAGTAGGATTGTCCACTGCACAACTTTGATTTGTGCTGAGAAACAAGCAGTCTTAACCATTATTGCTTTTGCACCAGAAGTGCAAACATCAAAACAGTGAAAAGACAAATAACATTTTGGTACTATTACAAACATCACTGACCCCTAAAAGTGTCTCAGGGATCCCCAAGGAGTTATCTGACCCCTCAAAACTGCTGATCATGGCACAAGCTGTGGATATTTTCCTGGTTGTCCAGATAGTGGCAGTAGAACGTTTTGCTCAGAGGAGAGATTGGTGGACCTTGGCCAGAACAAGGGAGAGTAGCACCTGTTTGGAGACCATCCAGGGATAGGGTGTGCAAAACTCCACTCCCATTTATCTTGGAATAATTCCACAATAATTAAGCTAGCATTTCTTTAGAGAACAAATTGCTTGAGACTTTAGGAGAATACTCTATGAGCACTTGCTGTTTCATTGAGGAAGAAGGGATTACAAATTATGCTGGTTTTAAATGTAATTAGAACACTATTCATCCATGGGTTCATTCATTAGTGCTTTCAACATCTAGTTATTAAGTCACCTATAATAATAATAATGCACTGTGAACAGCAGGAGTGGTCAAACCAGGCTGTTGTTGGACAAGTTCAAAGAAGGCTAAGAAAGATGAATCTCTAACAGAGACTCTGTGGAACTTGAGAGATCTCGGTGAAGAGACCAATCAGACAATCTGAATCTAAGTATCTAAGATCACATGGAACATCTGCTGAATTGGGTAATCAAGTAGTCCTGTCCTGCTGAAAATTCACGTTTGCCAATTCCAGGTTGGGTACCTAGGTGTGACAATCCCTAAACTTCCTTGACTCAGTCTATTACTTTCTCAGCATTAGTAGAGTTCTTTTTTGTTAATGTGGTGTTCTTATTGAAATGCTAGCTCTACCTTTGGTTTGAAAGCTTCCTTCTCTTTGGTAGATGAGGGTCATTTATTGGAAGGTCTAAATTATCTCATGAACTTTATTTGTTTTAGCCTTCCTTCAGGCATGCTTTAGTGCTGAGTAGATGTTCTTTTGCTATCTAACATGTTTTTTCTCTTCTTCACTGTAACCATCCCTCCTCTACTCTTAGTATGGTCAGGTTTGATTTTTTTTAGCTTGTTTGTTTTGGCGGTATTGGGGTTTGAACTCAGGGCCTCACACTTATTAAGCAGGTATTCTATCTCTTGAGCGATGCCCCCATGCCCTTTTCTGCATTAGTTATTTTTAAAATAGGGCCTCAGTTTATGCCTGGACCAACCTCAGGCCATGATCCTCCTACTTACTCTTCTCATGTAGCTGGGATTACAAGTGTGTACCACCAGACCCAACTTGTAGGTTGAGTTAGGGGTCTTGCTAATTTTTTGCCATGGTTGGGCTCAAGCCACAGTCCTTTAGATCTCCACCTCCTGAGTAGCTGGGATTGGAGGGGTACATCATTGTCCCTGACCAAGATGGTCAGTTTTGAAAGGTGCTGACTCTACCTGCTTCTCTGACCCAATGTTCTTCCATTGGCCAGGATGACTTTTCAAGTCAAGTGACTTGATCTAGGCCAATGAGAATTGAAGCCACACATTTTGTGAAGTCTGTGGACATAGAAGCTCTCCTTTTAGCACTGTGTGGCTTACAGAAGTAGTATAGGGACAGAGGTGTGAGCATCCATGCTGCCAACATAAAAGGAAAGCCTGACTGTTAATGAAGCCCACAGAGGTGGAGGAAGCCAAGAAATAGAGATGCTGAGGCTTCTATAATGAAAGCCAGCTTTACCTCTGGGTTTTTAACTTATATGAATAAATAAATTGCATTATGTGCCTTAGCCATTTTGAAATACAATGTCTATCATTCTAAAACAAAGGAGTCCTTGCTGATATAGCTCCCTACCCCGAGCACCTGTTATAAAACCATATAGAGAAAAGAACTCGATTTCCAAAAATCTCACATTTGAAAACCTTCATGCCTTTGTTAATTTCTCCAGAACCAAATTCTCTATCTTCTCCATAGCATTCTACAGACACCTCAAATTAACTTAATGTCTTGTATCAATGAAGCTAGTTTTTAATGCTTGCTTCAGAAGGTTTGAGGTATTTAAGAGCAGTAATCACAGCAACCATTTTTATATCTCCATACCTAGCACAACACTTAACATATATAATGTCCAACAAATGATGGTCAAATTAAATTTCCAGAGTAGAAGATAAGTATAACAATGGGCTTTCATCTGTGGACGCTTCCAGGCCTGACCTACATAATGGAGATTCCCAGTCCTGGTACCTTGGCTGGTCATAAGTCCATCTACCCTCAGATCCATTCCTGGACTTTTCCATTTAATTCTTCTGCATAGAAAAAACATGTTTCCATGTTGTCTGGCTTTTGTCTAGGTCCCACCAATGGGTACCATCAGTGGGAGTTTATAAGATAGAATGGAGGAGAGCCTGGAGTCATCCTTCCTGTCTCTATGCTTCAAGCTGGGTAGTAGCTGGGTCACTCCAAATAAAAAAATTAACCGGATCCTACCAGTCAGGACTACTTTCATTTCAACTTCAGCTGTGCAGCCAGGGCTCCTGGACTCCAGGAACACTGTTCCTCCCAACACTCAAGGAAGGTGGGAGCAAACTGTTCTTGCTATTTGGTTGTCTTGTTGGTTTTTCAGCATCTTCCATTGCTTCTGTAATTAATTCCAAGCATGTATACCTTCTGTTTGAAATACCGAGAAGTTTCAGTCATCTTGTGGGAACTTGACACTGTGTCATATTTTTAAATGCTAATAGCATTTAATTATAGGGACCCTAAGAGGCTTCCTATACCTCCAACTCTTTGCAGTACCATTCAATAATGGGTGCCTAGAATTGCCCCCATGAAGGTAGTTATTTCCAGAAGTTCTTGTTAAAACACAAACCTGGCTATTTTTTTTAAGTCATATCTTCCATCAGGAGCTTAGGGCTGAGTTCATCTGATTTCCTGAAGATGCAAAACCACACCGTTTCTGCAACTCTCATTGGTGTAAGCACAGCTGAAATAAACTACCTTCTCCATCCAGAGAAAATTGTACTGAAAACCAACTAATTTATACAAGGAAGTTTAACGGACTGACTTTCTTCCACTGGGTGATGAAGCTGAAGGGAGTGACGAAGCAAGGAAATGTTCAGGATCTTCTGTCAGGAGGAATCTCTGAGCCCATGTCAAGGGTGGAGGGTTCCTGCTTATTATAATTCCTCTCCAACAAGACAAAGATGGGTTTCTTACTACACCAGAGAAATATCCAATTAAATCAACTTAATAAAGAGTATTTTCTATTCACCAACAATGAGAATTTATTCATGCTACAAGATGAAAGTGTAAGCATTTAGGCCAATTTTTTTAAAAAAAGTGGTTCAAATTCACCTTGGTTATCCACTCAGTTCATCAACTCTTTTATTCCTGTTAACATTCCTCCCATCACAGTGTTTATTGCCCCCAAAGCCTATCATTCAGATTCAGTTCACTAAAGTATAAAGACTGGTGGTAACTTTAAAAATCATCCTCTGATTGATACAGGAAAGAGTAGGAAATACTCTGGAGTTAGTAGGTATAGGTAAGAACTTTCTCAACAAAACCCCAGCAGCACAGCAACTAAGAGATAGCATAGATAAATGGGACCTTATAAAACTAAAAAATTTCTGTTCATCAAAAGAAATGGTCTCTAAACTGAAGAGAACACCCACAGAGTGGGAAAAAATATTTGCCAGCTACACATCAGACAAAGGACTGATAACCAGAATATATAGGGAACTTAAAAAGCTAAATTCTCCCAAAACTAATGAACCAATAAAGAAATGGGCAAGTGAACTAAACAGAACTTTCTCAAAAGAAGAAATTCAAATGGCCAAAAAACACATGAAAAAATGCTCACCATCTCTAGCAATAAACGAAATGCAAATTAAAACCACACTAAGATTCCACCTCACCCCTGTTAGAATAGCCATCATTAGCAACACCACGAACAACAGGTGTTGGCGAGGATTCGGGGAAAAAGGGACCCTCTTACACTGTTGGTGGGAATGTAAACTAGTACAACCACTCTGGAAAAAAATTTGGAGGCTACTTAAAAATCTAAACATTGATCTACCATTTGATCCAGCAATACCACTCTTGGGGATATACCCAAAAGACTGTGACACAGGTTACTCCAGAGGCACCTGCACACCCATGTTTATTGCGGCACTATTCACAATAGCCAAGTTATGGAAACAGCCACGATGCCCCATCACTGATGAATGGATTAAGAAAATGTGGTATCTATACACAATGGAATTTTATGCAGCCATGAAGAACAACGAAATGTTATCATTCACTGGCAAATGGATGGAATTGGAGAACATCATCCTGAGTGAGGTTAGCCTGGCCCAAAAGACCAAAAATCGTATGTTCTCCCTCATATGTGGACATTAGATCAAGGGCAAACACAACAAGGGGATTGGACTATGAGCACATGATAAAAGCGAGAGCACACAAGGGAGGGGTGAGGATAGGTAAGACACCTAAAAAATTAGCTAGCATTTGTTGCCCTTAACACAGAGAAGCTAAAGCAGATACCTTAAAAGCAACTGAGGCCAATAGGAAAAGGGGAGCAGGAACTAGAGAAAAGGTGAGATCAAAAAGAATTAACCTAGAAGGTAACACCCACGCACAGGAAATCAATGTGAGTCAACTCCCTGGATAGCTATCCTTATCTCAACCAGCAAAAACCCTTGTTCCTTCCTATTATTGCTTATACTCTCTCTTCAACAAAATTAGAAATAAGGGCAAAATAGTTTCTGCTGGGTATTGAGGGGTTGGGGGGGAGAGGAAGGGGGTGAAGTGGGTGGTAAGGGAGGGTGTGGGGGCAGGGGGGAGAAATAACCCAAGCCTTGTATGCACATATGAATAATAAAACAATAAAAAAAGATCCTCTGAGTAGAGTTTGCATTTGATAGTACTGATACCTTAGCATAAAGAATTTAATCATCTTCAGTAAAATTTGAAATAAGAGCATGTTGAGGTAGTCATCTCAGGGCCAGGATGCCTCTCTAGCCTCTGAAATCACTATTGCTTGGCCTATGAATTACTGCAGCCCCACTCAGAAGATCCTACAAGCTTTTTACAAAATATTCCATTCCATTGCCACTTGCAGTAAAATTGTATACCTGAAACTACATTTCCAATGACCTGTGTTAGGAAAAAAAGGAACAGCTCAGCAAATATTTCAGAATATAACCTTGCTCTTCACCTTCATCTTCCTTTCCCTCCCCTTCCCTTCTATTCCCAAATAATTTGTCTAAAATCCATTAGGTAGCACCAAGCAAGGTAGGTAGGGACAAGACATCCCAGCACAGGATATGGGAGCCCAAGCTGACTGAGAAGAGAGTGTCCATGCATTGTGAGAGCAAGAGGTCAGAGGTGGTGACAGAATGCTGGCTACATACAGGAGAATGGGCCAAATATGTAAATATGTTGAGGATAGTAGAAGCTGGGTTTCTCACAGCTAGAAAAAACTAGAATGAATCCTATAGTTTAGCACTGAAATTGGAAATGTGAGTGTGAAGCCATACGTTTTTAAAATATAGAGAAATACAGATGTTTATATGTACACATATTTGTTTGTGTATACACTTATAAACATTATTGATTTCTGTAATAACACTCAGAGTAATAACACTCCAATACTACCGAGTTCACCTGTTGCCCAGTCTTGTAATTGTCGGTTTGTTTGTTTTTTTTAATAGTTGGTATTGTGGTGTTGTTTGCTTGGTTAGGTTTATTTGGCAGTTCTGGGAATTCAAACCAAAGCCTCAAGCTCGCAACTACTTTACCACCTCCAAGTCCTTTCGTTTGTAGTGTGTGTTTCAGATAGTGTGTCACATTAACTTTGCCCAGGGTTGGCCTCGAACTAAGATCCTCCTTCATCCACCTTCCAGTAGCTGAGATTACAGGCATGTACCACCACACCTATCCTTAGATCTCATTTTTTTTAAATACTATTTTGCACTGAGAAAAATAGGATTCTTTGAAAAAAATGTGGCTGATTCTAGGGATGGGGAAGGAAACATAAGAGATGAGCTAGGAATATCACATAACTTTCAGAAAGTAGAGAAGTAAGGACATGTCAAAAGGACACAACAGTCAGCCTGAAGGTGCTCTTGCTAGCCATGTCAAGAAAAAAACATTGAACATCAGAGTAACAATAATGATAATAATGAATTACAGTTCATTAAGAAAAATTAGGAATCTCTAAGTAAGTCCACACTGGAAACAAATTAATAAATGGTGGTTTTGTGAGGTTCAGGACATTTGCATAGCCATAAAAGAATGCCCCCACACAAATATTTGTTAATTATAAAGTATGAGTCATTTTAAAAAAATGAAAAAAACTAGCAAACACCATCCCAATCAAGTGAGGCAGATGAATATAATCCATAACAGGTCAAATCAAACTGGCTGCCTGGTAGGGTGCAATGAGAGGTACACAGCATCACTCTGTGATGTTGCTGCCAGCAATGCATAATCTGAAAAAACTGCTGTCCCTCAAACTAAGGAACATTCTATAAAATAACTGGCCTGTAATTGAAACTGTCAAGACCAGGAAAACCACAGCAAGACTGAGGAACAATTCCTAACTGGAAAATGACAACTAAGTGAACAAATTATTTTCGGATGGATTGGGTTGGAAATAAAAGAATTGTGTTAATCTCCTTGTTTCTTTAGCTTTGCCATGGTCACAGAGGATAATATTTTCATCCTCTCTTGTAGGAAACAAGTACACATTAAAAGTCTGGGGTGGTAAAGAATCAGGGTGGTAAGCTACTTTAAAATAATCAGGGCGCGAATAGTTTTTTGCACTGTTTGCAATGTTTCTGTGAGTTTAAGACTACTTTCATAACAAAAAGTGAAAAATTCTATCTAATTCAAGTTTTGCATTACCTACCACTCATATAATTGAAAGTTTTTTCTTTTTAGTGGTACTGGACTTTGATCTCTGGGCCTTATGCTTGCTAGGCAGGTACTCTACCACTTAAGCCACTCCACCAGTATTTTTTTGTATGAGTTTTTTTGAGACAGGGTCTCACTATTTGCCCAGTCTGGCTTCCAACCATGATCTTCCTGATCTCTGCCTCCTGAGCAAATAGGATTACAGGTATGAACCACTGGCACCCAGATTTCTCATTTTCTTTATTGTGGTTGAATCCTGTTTAAATTATAATAAAAATGCTTAACAAACATAAATCCGATACATATTGTGGAAAAAAAAGAGATCTACAGTAGTACATATAATTCTAATTAAGAGAACAGAATAACAATTTTAAAACACAGACCTTTTGCCTCTAAAATACATATAAATAAGCAGACAACTGTCAAAGAACTCAGTGCTATGCAGACTTTCTAGTCCACTAAGGTGCCATCTGTGGTACAGCATGGATGCAAAACTGCAGCAGAAACTGGAATTCTCACATGGTATTAGGACCCTGTCCTTCACTCCCCTCCAGACTCAGCAACTTACATTCTCTGAGGCGACAGACATCTCTCCCTAACTAGAATGCTTTACAGCATACCTTTCCCAACTACAGAAATGCCTTCCCATTCAATACTGATGTTTCTGAAACTATTAGAACTTCTAGTTATAAAAGTAAGATGTAGTAAATATTCCTTTAAGAAAAAAAATTTTCAAGACATAATGTATTTTACTTGTTGGATTAACATAGAGTACATTTGATTTCCAGCAGAACAATAATTGCCAAAGATAACAAATATTTTTTAACATCCAAATTCATTAAATATTTACTGAATTCTGCCAGGCGTCAAGCAAGACTCTGAGAGATAAAAAATGACCGAGGTGTCATTGTCTAATCTTCAAGAGCTCCTCTTACACAACAGCAGACATCACTGTTAACACAACTTACTGATATTTTATTGTTCTATTAGGAGAATACTATAGAATATTTTCAACTGTTAAAATTTACGTTTTGAGAAAGAGTTGCTTGAAACAAATGATCAAAATCAAGAAACCCAGGTGACCCTCTCTCAAGAGATGACAGAAGTAGACCACATGTTCAAGTCTTAAATGCGATTATTAAGTTAATAGTTAGTGTCACTCCATAACAGAAAGGGCAAAAGGAACACTGCCCCCATCCTCCTTCACCAAAAGCAAACAAATGAACACACACACACACACACACACACACAAATAAAATCCAAGAAAGAATAGGTTAAAACATCAAGCACAGGTAAAATATCAAGCGCCATCTTACAAAATCACGTAAGAGACTGAGGAACATATACTAAAAGAGAAATGAACTCTGCTGCGGAAAGGATTGAAGGATTTATGGACCAAGAGTCTGCTTATATGAGACTCAAGAAATTTTTCACCAGTGGACAGAAAAATGACCCACACATAATTGATCCTTGATGTGTTGTCAAGACACAGGGCAAAAGGAGGAAAGCCATTCATCACACTCACGGGCAGCGGCACCTGTACTGGTACTGGGTAATCTGTTACTTTCAAACCATGTTAATACCATAATTTGGCAAACCTCATATGTAGTTCATGATTAACATTACCAAGTGAATATGTTATATGGTGTAAGTCATTAATGTATAAAGAACTGTTGAGATCCTGAGGAATTTCTCATGAAAATTTCATGGGTTATCTTTGAACTGTGGAGTACACACATTAAGTTGCTATACCCACTCCCTAAAAATCTCATACTTTACAATGCATTAAAAGTATTGCACAAGGAGAACCAGCAACATAATCATAGCAAAAATTCACTTTAAAAGTAAATCATACTGTTTACACATGTAGGTAAATGGAAAAATGATACCTGTTGAAACTATTCCAGGAATGGTGTGTTGGGGGAGATAAGGGTGAATGATGGAGGAAGTGAATTCAAGTATGATATAGTGTAAGAACATTTGTAAATGCCACACAGAACCCCCACCCAGCACAACAAAAAAAAGGAAATATCAACTTTCAATGAATTTGAATGATATCAAAACAATAAGAAGAATGGGGTTTTTTTTAGAACAAGTTTTCATAATCCTATCATTCTGGAAGTGAACTTGAATTTTTCATCAAACATTGTTGAGAGATGAACAAGTTAGAATAGTGAGCACATTCTGAGGTTCTTGAAGCCAGTCATGTTTTCATGAGAGTTGAAGCAGATATAGTTCATGGGATTTAATAAATATTAAATAATGTTTACTGCTTAAATATCCATGAGTGCAAATCAAGGACAGATGACCTGAGTTCATTTAATTTAAACAGATCTGGTTTTCTTTGTGGTACTGAAGCTGATAGTAAAATGGTGTCCATAAATTTGAATTCTAGAAAAGAATTGTTAGTAGGAATTTTTTGTGTTTTGTTTTGTTTTCTGTCTCTCCACATTCAAGTTTGGGGTGACCCACTGGTGACAACGGTTAATGGAAAGAGGCTCTCACTTTACGGCCCTTTAGGGGCTGTGGTGGGCGGTGATTGCTCAACAGAAATGCTGCTGCTTCACCCTCTGCAGTACACAGGAGGCTGCGGAATTTGGCCAGCTGTTGAAGAAAAGAACAGTGTTAGTTTCAGCATAGAAAGTCACCCCAATACTAATGAACTGCCTAGTAAAATTAAGGAACTTATAACTTTACTTCTATCAGGAACTAAAAATTTGCAATATAAATTTTCAAAGTTATGGCTCATACCTTATAAAGAATTCTGTTAAATTCTCTTCACTACACAAATAACTCTGGCTCCAAAATTGAGTATACAAACATTCATTTGAAGATCAAAGTTATAAAAGGAAACTCTTAGGATGTGGTTTTAAGAGTACACATCTGGAAATCAGAGAATACTTTTTATGCACACATATACACACAGCTTACCTGTTTTATCACAAAAATGGGCTCCAGGGTCCATGGTATTTTGAAACTTGATTTTTCTACTTAATATATATCCAAGGCATTTTTGATTATCAAAGATAATTTTATGTGATTTTTAATTGGTAGAAAAATCTACTAAAAATATGTTGCTCTATTATAAGTATGTTTTATAAAATTCTAATAATTTCTTTATTATTTAATATTATTTATTAAGATTTATCACAAGTCTACAGCAGTAAAATAAAGATTGGCTACATTCTAGCTTCTCGATAATGTTCCTCAAAATACTACCAATGAATACAAGTTTTGGGGGTTTGCTTTTTTGTTATGTTTTGATAGGGACGAGTTAGTAAATTATTAGGAATGACAACCTCCCTTCTCTAAACTTTTCTCGTCACCTAATCTTCCTAATCTGAGTCAAGCAAATGTGGACCAAGAAACATCAGTTAGGTTTCCATCATCATTTACCTAAGGCCTAAAATATTTCTTGTACAGTATTAACCAGAATGGGAGGCATAGGGCAAAAGGTTCTCAATAATAAATGGCAAGGACTGATAACCATACCCTATGGTGGTAGGACCATCCACCATGTGCAAGCAACTGTATTCTCACAAGTGATATTTCGTGGCGTCTTTTTTTCTTTTTTCTTTCTTTTTTTTTTTTTTTTTTTTTTTTAGCAGTACTGGGAACTGAACTCAGGGGCCTTGAGCCACACCTCCAGCCCTTTTCTCTTTGGTTATTTTTTGGATATGGTCTTGCACTTCAATCTTCCTGTTCCCACCTCCCAAGTAGCTAGGATTACAGGCGTGAGCCATTGCAACTGGCCTCGAAGTGTCTTTTCAAAGAGGCTACATAAAAGGCGCATGAGACAAATGGTTATAACTTAATATTAGTCATGTTTTATTGCACTAGATCATTACAGCCAAAACTAAACAAGACTTAAGAGAATCTGTGGTATAGCAAAGGCTAATAAAATCTAATCTCTGGGGAAACACCCAGTCTTCTGCATATCAGAAGCGTGTGGAGAGGGCATTTCAGGTGGTTGTGCAGGAATGCAGAGTCCCACATCAAGGCGCTGTACCACCAGACTCTCTGAGCTTCTCCAAGCACAACAGCCTCCCCAGTTACACCAGTGATTTTTTGGAATTCTTTGGCTTTATTTTCTTTCATACACACACACACACACACACACACACACACACACACACACACACCATTCAACTCTTCTAGAAGTTGATCATGGCTCCATACTTTTGCACCAGTTTAGCTTCATTGGCTTAGAACTGAATGTTACTTTGGATCTTTCTTTGGCCAGCCTGGTTATTTTGGAAAGAGTCCCTAAACTTGTCTGATCAAACTCCTCCCCTTTATGGCTCTCCCCATTCCTTGCCTCAGATAGGTAGGCCCTATACCTGTTGACCTCAGCTCAGACTTGTTTCTTTTGGTTCCTTGTCCTCCTCTGACTGGCTCTAGCCCGGCTAATCTGCTTGGAGAGCCACAGGTTCATTTTGGCAGAAAAGTGCCCCTCTGTCACTAAGGCTGACTCAGCATCTACATGTTCCTGGCAGGTGCGTCCCCAGTTCAGCCTGGTGGCTGAGGTGGGTGTGACCTGCTTTGTTGGTTTCCTTGGCTCTAATACTGAAATTTTAATTTCATCATGTACCAACCCTTGTAACATGAAATATTCTTTTCCAAAGCTTTTGTAAATAATTTTATCTCACACTTATGCTCAACCATCTTTAATAGCAATCCACTGCCTGACAAAAATGAGTAACAATATATAAAAACTGTCTTCTATAATGTGGAGATCCAGATATAATGCTCATATCCTCTAGAATACAGTAAAAAAAATTACTCAGCATATACAGAATCAAGAAAATAGATCACATTCTCAATGAGAGAAAAATCAACAGAATCCACCCTAAGGTTGATCAGATATTGAAACTTAAAAGGATTTTAAAGTGGCTATGTGTACCCCACATAACTACACAAAGGTTATATGAAGTTAATCATAGCATCTTTTTAATGCACAAGAAAGTTCAGCAAGGTAATGAGAAGACTCAACAAAGAAATAAAAATAATGAGAGACCCAACTAGAAATTTTAGAACTAAAAAATATATCTTCTAAACTAAAAAAGTTGACTGGATAGACTTATCAACCAAACTGACATGACAGAGGAAAGAGCAAATGAACTTAAATACACATCAATAGAAAATATTTATGGTGAAGAGGGATATTTAAAAAAAATTTTTAAATCAGAGTCTTCAGGACCCGCTACATAATATTAAAAGGTCTAATGTATGTGCAGTTGGAATTTTGGAAGGAAAGAAGGGAGCAAATGAGGTACAGCACACACAAAAATTAATAGAAAAGTAATCAAAGAAATAAATTTAAAAGCTAAAACTATTACTCAAAGTAGAAAAAATATGGCTTATTGTTAAATGAAGCCTTCCTACTAAAATAGTACAGAAAAAAGTGCAAACTTTAAAAGATAAATTGATAAAATGTATGTTATGGTTTGGATCTAAATGTTTCCCCAAAGGCTCATGTGTTGAAGGTTTTGTCCCTGACTTAGCAATGTTCAGCAGTGCTCACTTTGGGGAAGTAATTAGATCATGAGGGTTCTGACTTCATCAATTGATTAATCCACTGATAGGTTCATAATTGGATGAGCTATTAAGAAGTGATGGAACTAGTTGAAGGGAGTGGGTCCTTGGAGACATGCACTTGGGGGCTGCATCTTGTCCTCAGCCCTCTCCTCTCATTCTCTCTAGTGTCCCAACATCCATGAGTTTAGCATCTGTGCTCCACAACACTCTCCATTATGATGCTCTGCCACACCTCAGGCCCAAAATGATGAAATCAAGTGTCCATGGACTGAAACTGTGAGCCAAAACAAACTTTTCCTCCTTTTTAGGTAACTTTCCCAGGTATTTTGATGCAAAGACAGGAATCTAACTAACACAATATACTTCATCATGATTAAGAACTTTTGCTGAGGGCATAGCTTAAATGATAAAGTACTTGCAATAGTATATATGAGGCCCTGGGTTCAAAGCCTAGTACTTCCCCAAAAAATTTCTAAGAATTTTTTGTCTTCAAAAGACATAACAACAAAAAAAGGCAGACCATACATAGGGAGAAACCCTTGCAAAGCATGTATTAGAAAAAATTTTATCCAGACTACATAAAAAACATTTGAAACTCAATAGCGAGAAGACAAACAAAACAATTTTTAAATGGGCAAATAATGTGAACAAATACTTCACAAAAGAAAATACATGCACAGTCAATATGCATATTAAAAAATGTTCAACATCACTAGTTATCAGAAAATGCACACATACCCACTAGAGTAGCTAAACTAGAGAAACTGACAGTACCAAATGCTAGCCAGAATATGGAGTAACTAGAAACCTGATAAATTGCTGGTGAAAATGTAAGGTAGCACAGTCACTTTGGAAAGCAGTATTGCAGCACCTTGTAAAATTAAACATGCATGACCTAGTAATTCCAGTCCTATGTATCAGCCCAAGACATATAAAAATGTGTTCATACTAGTGTGTATATGAATTATGCCTAATATCCAAATATGAATCACTATTATTCCTAATAGCCCCAAACTGAAAACAACCCAAATATCCTTCAATTGTTGAATGTTTTAATGTAATATATCCATACCATGGAACCTGTCAGTAACACCAATAAATGAAATGGTGAAGCTTGAAAACATTATATTAAGTAAAATAAGTCAAATGCAAAAACCTACTTACTGTATAATTAATTTAATTAAAATTCTAGAAAAGACAAAATTCTACTGGCAGCACTCTACTTCAGAGGTTACTCTGGGCTATGAGAGGAAGGGGTGAAAGGCAGAAGTGCACAGAAAATGTTTTGAACAAGAGATCTGTACCTTGAATATGGTGGTTGTTGCATGGTTGTACACAATCTCCCAAAACAGCAATCACACACTAATAATTTGTGAATTTTCTGGTATGTAAATAAGGCCATAATAAATGAAAAAATGAATTTTCTAAAGGAAAATAGAATCAGAGCCAAGTCTTTTGCACATTGAATTTCAGCAGTTGGATAAATCAATTTAGATAATTTAGGGTAACCCAAAAAAAGTTGACAAGAAAAGTTAGCCTTCCAAAGAAAATGACAGCTCTATTATAAAATGCATCAAAAGTAGTATATCTGCTCAATGGTGCGCTGCTAAATCAAGAATTCAGTACTCACTGAGTGACCCTGAAGGAAAAAATGAATTAAGGAAAAGAAAATTTAAAATCATCCAATTTTCTCTCTAGGTCAACTAGTGACTTGGCAAGCACTAGCAATTAAAAAAAACCCTACAAGAAAACCCAGCACCAACTCAAGAGGATTTAGTCTTCAGAGCTGGTGACATTACATAATGGAATTGAAAAATTGATAAAGACAATATTTCTCAAAGACTTAAAAAATAGCTGCCAAATTTGATATTGAAAAATATCTTTTGGAAAGTAACTCTAAGTCAGCAATAGAGGACATTTTAATTTAAATTTATATAAAAAAGCTAAGCAACTAATATTTTATCAATCTGCATATTTCATACTCTATATGTACTTTTATTACAGAACAATTTTAACCTTGAAGAATTACTACAATGATACCACAAATAGTGCCCATATACCTTTCCAGACTTTCCACAACTTATGAACCGATATTAATATGTTGTCATCATAAAAGCCCTTTCTTTATTCAGTTGCCTTTGTTTTTGCCTAGTGTCTTTTCCTGTTTCTGGATCCCATGCAGCAAACAACATTACACTTAGTGGTCACATCAGCTTAGGTATTTCTTTTCTCTTCTTTTGCCCACACTGGGGATTGAACTCAGGGCCTCAAACTTGGTAGGCAAGTGCTATACCACTGCAGCCACACCCCAGTTCTTTTGCTTTTAGTTTGTTTTTCTGATAGAGTCTTGCAGAAGCCTCAGACCAAGATCTTCCTATCTCAGTCTCCCAAGTGTCTGGGGTTACAGACATGCACCAGCATGCTTGGTCCCTCATTAAGCATTTCTTGGTTGTGATTTTTCTCAGAATTACATTGCTTTTTATAATCTTGAAAGTTTTAAGGACTGCTGATTAGGTTTTTTATAGAATGTCCCTCAATTGTACTTTGTCTTATATTTTTCTCATGGTTAGACTGGAATGGATTTTTAAAGTAACTTTTCCTTCATTTTTAACTCTTAAAGCTACCATAATATTATAGTATAATAATTTGAATTATTACCAACATCCTTCTCAATCTGTTTAAAAATTAAAATGTTTGAAAGTATTCCTGCTGCAATTGATTTAAGTTAATGCTTCACAGTGAATTATCCATCACACTAGAACTCTGAAACAAAGCTGTTCTTTCCTATACTCTCTTGCATAAAAAAAAAAAAATCACACTAATATTAGTTCAAATAGATATTAGTTCAAATAGATCTGTCATTTTCTTTGGAAGAAAATGTATTCAAATAAATACAGTATTGTCTTCACTGCTTAGCAGTTATAATTTCTAAACATGAATGCAGTTATTTTTAATAAAGTTAATTTTATTCTTTTTTTCATTATGACATTTCCATGTATATCCCAAATTGGTTCATTCCTTCCATTTAACTTTATTCTTTAAAAGGAATTAAATTATATATTTTAGTATATTCTCAAATCACTGGTAGACTGAACAAACCAAGCTAGAACAACAACAAAGTTATTTTCTAAGTGGATTTAAGAAATAAAGACATCCTTAAAATATGAAGGAAAACATGATCCCCTTATAATTAACCACTAGATGTAATAATTAACACTTACTATTGAGCTGTTGAAATGTAATAAGAGGGTATAAAAGGAAACATTTTAACATGTGAAAGGAAGAAAAATAAACTCCATTAATAAGGCCAATGAAATAGTAGTAGGTTTTTTTTTTTTTTCATGATACAACAATGGAAAGAAATTCAACAAGAGTTTTCCCATCAGTCAAGCTCTGGATTCTATCCAGACTTTCATTAAATATTTTAAGAACTATAACCCCAAGTTATTATTTGTCTGTAATCCTAAAAACAAGGTCAATAAGGAGAAAACACCCAACAGAAAGTTGAATGTGTTCACCCCAAGAAGAACTGACCTTGGTAAAGGGAAACTAGTCCTAATCTGACTGGAGTGGGGTGGAGAATAAACAGCTGGGCAGATGGACAACCCTGGAGCAGGAAGGAGCAGTTTATTAGCTTCAAAAATAACTAGACTGTGTTCCTGATGAAACACTGCAGCATCTAATAAAAAATGACCACAAAACAAAGACATTAAGACATAGCATCCCACAGCACAGTTCAGTTGAACAGTCCAGAAATCCCATAGTTTCTGGGCTCTAGGATATCCTGGGTCTATAGACTGCTTGGCCTACCCTAGGAGCTCAATAAGTAGTTAACAGAAAAATGAAGTGCTAGAGGACTGATTCAGTGATCAAGTGCTGGCCTAGCATGCTTGAGCCCCTGGCTTCAATCCCTAGCACTGCAAAAATAAATAAATATTTAAAAAGAAAAAATGAGTGAGTAAATGTCTTAGCCACAGAAGACATCAGTGGCTATCCCACAGCCTCTCAGTAAATACTTAAAAGCCTCTCAGGCAGCCCCATGAAAGTTTTGTCAACAAAAGCCGAAATTCAACTTTTTTGTGTGCTATAGTAAAAACACTTTACACAAGATCTACCCTCCTGAATTTTTCACTGCATTATAATGACCTCTTAAACTTGAGTGGTACGTACATTTCTTAGACAACTACTCCTATCAGTGATCTCAATGTTCACCTCAAAATTTGGGGAAGATGCAGTCTAAAGATGAGGGGAGAAAGGAGAATGTCGCCTTCTGTGAGTAACCTCTCTCCTGATTTTTTCTGTTTGTCTCAAAAGACCAAACAGAGAGAGAGAGAGAGAGAGAGAGGAAGAGGGAGAGACAGAAAGGAGGGAGGAAGAGGGAGGCAGGAATGGAGGAAGGGAGGAAGGGAAGAAGGGAGGAAGGGGGAAAAAAGGAAGGAAGGAAAGGGAAACAAAGAGAAAAAAAGTGACACAAATATCTAGTCCAATCACCCATCTGACTAATTAAGGGAAAACTCAGACTTCATAACATGGCAGAAATTATAGGCAGGGTTTCTTGAGAAAGAGAAAGAGAGAGAATGAGAAAGAAAGAGAGATGTTGGGGAGAAAGATTTGGCATGCTTCGTTGTGAGTGAATAAGAATCAACCTGTAAGAAGTTACCAACCTGTTGAGAGCTGATATTTATAGGTTGTTTTAAAACGATCCATGTGACACTCTCTAGAAGAGGTGGAACCGTCAAAGAGCCAGGATACGTCCAGTAGTCCCAGGATGGTGGAAGCAGAGATAATGGGTCAAAATTTGTGAATCTAGTTTGTTTACCCTGGGAAAAAAAAGAATTCCAACAGATTATAATGGGATGACTTAGCACATAAAGACATGCATCCAATGAAATACTACACAATTATTTAATATCTTCTTTTATTACTTTGGTATCTTAAAAGAAATTATCTACCTTCATCTAAAAAATATTAGATAAAATAGCACATTTGAGAAGCACACGAGGACCAGGCATAGTGGCACTGTAATCTCAGCATTCAGGAAGAAGAGGCAGGAAGATTTTGAGTTCAAGATCACTCTGGACTATATAGCAAGATGCTGGCTTGAGCACACAGACATATAGACACACACACACATATTTGTTTTTATATAAGTCCTTAAAATGTGTTATAATCAAAAACTTATTCTATAAAACTATAATGCCAGAAAGCAACTATACATAAATGCATTTATTAGTAATTATCTAAGATAATAGCAGACCCTTCATAACTTTTAAAAGATAAGTAATTATAAGTTACTTCTGTTTCTTTTGGACAAGAATGTTGCAAATTTGTTTCAAAACAGACAGCATATTCTATATCTAAAGTGTAAGTCTTTAAAAAACGATGAGAGAATTCAGGAGGGAAGGAAGATGTTAGTCATTAGCAAAGAGAAATTCATTTAACCTTTTCTTTAATGGAATCCAAAATGTCCGTGATTTTTTGCAGTTGCAAATTGTGTTCACCAGTCTAAAAATAAGAAATTTCAAAAGAAATGGTTAGGTAGCAAATCAAGTGTGGATCACTCCATTTCACTCACTATTTAAAATTTTTTTTTCTACAAACTTAAGCCAGCACCTTTGTTCTAGAACAAAGTTTCTCTTCTACCTGATAGCCTGATCTTCCCAGAAGACTCTAAACAAGAAAATACAACAGGGTTCCTGTACTGAACTTCAAGTTTGGTTCCAAAATTGGTAGTAACATTTTCACTTTGTTCAGACTTATGAATGTTTAAGCCATAGGTTAACTTGCAAGAACCTTGCTTAGGAAACTCTAACAAAAGCCTACATTATTAAGCCAGCTATAACATTTAGATCCTTCATCCAAACTGTCTATGGTGGTAGCAAATACAGATGAAAACATCTCCCACTTGTAGCCTAAAATCATTTGAGATCCTAAATCAAGCAAATATACCTTTACGAGCAAGTGTATCAGAAATATATAAATGGAAATAAGTATCTTTTCATTATTGTTTTTATATTATGTTCAGAATCTACCAATGGTTTTAAACCCTTTGTGATTAAAGTATATTTTTTCTTGCCCCACCTACTGCCATCACCCAGACTTGGTGGCCAAAAGACAAGGCTTTCCCTGCCTCTGCTCCATCCACACTCCCTTCCCAATCCCAGTTCCGTGAGTTACAACATCACACACACAGAATGTGGCACAGCAAAAGTACACACCCTACAAGAATGTGGTGTAGTGGGAGTTGAGAGGCCCAACCTGTCCCCAGGTGCAATGACAATACTCTTCTGTTCACATGTGAACATTAGACAAAGAGAAATACAACTTTTTAAAAAAAATTGGTTAGTATGTCAGAAACAACATGCCATTGTAGTCAAACAAGTGCTTCAAGAATCTGAAACTTGAACTTTTCTCAATCTTGTATCTCTAAATATTGAAATCAGGAATCAAGAAGAACCTGGAGTACATGTTTTCTTCTCAGGATTTGTTATTGTTTCTGCTGCTATTCTTCTGGTTGTTGATGCTGCTGCTACTATTCCATAAAAATTATCAGTGGACAGTTGGAAGAATCCTAAGACAATGTCCCTAACTTAATATGTAACTTTAAAATACTTACTACAAAGGCAAATACTAAACTTACAACTTGTTTACTATTAAAAACTGGTTGAATACACATTTCCTGAGTGAAACTCTTTATTCAACATGGCTGATTATTTAACATGAAATCAGTGGATTCTCACCTGTAAAAATACTCCCAGGACAGCTAGTCCATCTGGCTCATGAGCTGCTTCTACAAAGCTGGGGTATTTGTCTGAATTCCAATGCACAACATGGAGCTAAAAGGAAAGTACAAAACATAGTTCAAATGTTTGTTTAAGCAGCCTGAAAAACACAAATGCAAATAAAACATTGGTATAGATGTCCTGGCGCTGTATACTCATAAGCATAATGTGTTCTTCATGAAAACTTTAGATACAATCTTCCTATTTACTTTTAAACCAAAAACAGTGAAGGATCATGGTCAATTAGCTGGTGTGTGACATACTATTTTAATAACTGTTTATAATGAATACCCTAGCAAATTATGACCATTGTTCTTAAGTGATTTGGGGGAACCTCTGCCTTCCACCCAGAAGACTGCAATGGAGCAGCCTTAGATCAGACCACAGCTGCCCCCAGAGTGTTCTGAGGAAGCCTGGGCTCCACAGGTGGGTACAGCAGTCAACTTCCTACACAGTGGATTTGCAGGAAAGATGTTGCTGTCAAGGACAGTAAGTTGCTCCTGACACTGTCCATTCAAATGTTTACCACTGTAGCTTCACAGTTGCTTCTTTGTTTGGGCAGGGTCTCACTTATAGCCCAGGCTAGCAAGTACACACACAAGTTGACCTCAAGCCCATGATTCTGTCTCAACCTCCTGAACCACTAGGCCCCCCACTCAGTTTCACACCTTTAATGGCTTGAAAAGGCAAATTCTCCTTATGAGAAACAATTTTAAGAAGTACCTACATATTTTATTATTAGATTATTTTCATGGTCAAATGATATTTGCCTGTTTAGGGGGCACAATGTAAGGTTTTGATGTAGGAATACAATGTGAAATGATTATATTTTATCAGGCTAATTGACATATCCCTCACCATACTTACTTATTTTTTTATATATTTACTGCCTTATATAAATATGCTCAGATCTTTTGCTGAGGACAAGTTTTAATGGGGGAAAGAGGCTTTGGGTCTAGGAACCAGAGGTATCTGAGGATGAAAATGAGAGACAGCTGGTGCTACTAGGGGCAGGGAGAAAGAGAAGGAATTCGAGGGACACGGAACTCTAGATAACAGACTTCACCCACTTCACAGCTGCACTCTCATGCAATGCAGTATCCCAAGCACACATACAGGGCTGAAGGGCTACAGAATAATAGTAAACAGAAAACCACTTTTGGAGAGTCTTCAGTCCTGGTTAAGAGAAGCACAAACAGAGAGAAGCCAAAGGGCAATGTGCCACACCCAAAAGATTTAGCTGTGATCATAAAGACCAAGGTCAGGCCACCCTGTCCAAGGACCCAATATGAGGGACTGCCTTCAGATAAGAACTACTAATGAATACTTTTGACACAGGAGGAAGAAAACACTTATGCGGCCTTCATGTCCAAATTTCCCTTCTAGTGATTGTTAGAGAAAATCTAGTGTACTCACATACATATTTTTATTTCTTCCTTCAAATATAACTAAATCTTACAGGCAACTAATATGAAGGAATTTGTGGATAAATAGGAATTATATTAAGCAGTCAACTATAAAGATAGGGCACCACCACACACAACCAAGCAAGACTGTTATCCAAAAGAAAATACAAAGGTAGATTCCTGTAGTGCCATGTTCCTAGTTGGTGTGGGATAGTTGGGGGAGGAAAGAATTGAAAACATTAGATGATAAAACAAGATTCATGAGGCTAGCAGGAGTTAGACGGTGTCCCACTGCCAGGGAGGGGCTGATAAGAGTGTTGAAATCATTTTAAGTGGCTCCATGCCAATTAAAACAACTCAGTAGATAGGCTCACTTAGAAATGACATCAAAGGGTCACAACCACTGACCCTTTAGAAAACTAATGTGTTAATAGAGATACAGTCTTCCTGTACAGAACCATCCTTCTCCTGGTGAAAAAGCAGCAACTATTTGAAATATGCTGAGAAACACGAGCAAGAAAATCTGTTTAAAAAACAAAAACAAGTCCTTTTCTCTCTCCTACACACCTTGCTTAACTGGCAGCAACACCTTCACAGAGGAAAATGGATAGCAGTTTCATTAGCATTTGTACCCGAGTTAAAACAAGCAAATTAGCATGCTCACATTTCCTGACTAACAATAACAGCAGCAGTGATTTGAGCAGAATTGAGGTGTTGTAGCCACTGCAAAAATGGAAATAAGATTCTTCCATATTGGAAAATAACATCATTCAACCTTAGTATTTTAAGTCACGTATTAGTGATATGATTTCAGTCTAGCAAGACAGCATGTCATGGCTAGAGTACGTGGTGGAGGAAAACGACTCACCACATAGCCAGGAAACAAAAAAGAGGAGAGGGGCCTTTGTCCCACTATCCCCTCAAGGGAACACCATCTATGACCTAAGGACCTCCCACAGGCCCCACCTCCCAAAGGTTCTAACCACTTCTCAGTTGCACCACCTTGGAGATCTAGCCTTTAACACATGGGCCTTTGGGGGACATTCAAGAACCAACATATAGCAATTATGGATAAACTGTAATCAGATAAAGCTCCAAACACAGAATGGACAGTTAGCCTAGTTATTATAGACACATAACTCTTGGAATAAAATTTTTCATGATTAGATTTCCTTAATCTCTCTCTGTAATGTCAGAAGTCATTATATTAGGCCCCAAATTAAATTTTTATGTGTTGCTGCTTTAAATAGTTTTTCTTCCTTTCTCTTTCCCTTTCCTGTTCTATAAGATGGACATAACTTAAGCCAAGCACTTAAGAACTTAAGTGCTTAAAAAAATTAGCTAATACTTTGGAATCATTTCTACAGCTGAGCACAAAGGTATTCTTTTGCACCTGAAATATAATGCAAGTGACTTCTAAATCCTGCCATCTCCAGCCCTGGCTTCTTCTTTAAACTCCAGGTTTGTATCTGGCAGTCAACATGAACATGAACTGCAAATGCATAATAGGCCTCTCAAACTGAGTCCAAAAGAGAAAGTTAATTCTTCTTTGCAACCTGCTCCTCTCTGGGCTCACCCATATCAGCAAATGACATGAGCATGTTGCAGGTTGCTCAAGTCAAAATCTCAGGAATGTTTTTTGACTCCTCCATTTCCTTTCTTCAATCTCGACATCCTTTCCATGCACAAGCCCCATTGACTTGACTTGCCAAGAATAACATGGTTTTGTTCAGCTGCCTTCATCTCCACCACCCCATAGACCAAACTGCCATCATTGCTCATTTGAGCTTACTTCCATAATCTTGTAATTTGTCTCCTGCTCCAATGTTCATCCCACACCAGCCTCTTCTCCACATGGCAGCCAGTTATGTTTTATAAAATATAAAGCGGAACATGTCATTGCCCTGCTCAAAACTTTTCATTGTCTTCCCACTACATTAAGAATAAACGCTAAACTGCTCACCATGCACACTACCACCCAATGCATGGTGGCCTCTGCTTGCCATTCTGAGACATAGCCAATACTTTTTTCTCTCTCACTAATTCCAATCCTAAAAATCAACATCTTTCTCCTCTCAAACTTGCCAACTTAATTCCTGCCTTGGAATATTTGTCCTTGCTGTTGCCACTTCCTGAAAAGTCTCTCTAGATCTTTTCATAGTGCTTTCT
The DNA here is from genome assembly GCF_047511655.1 of Castor canadensis. Classification (NCBI taxonomy): domain Eukaryota; kingdom Metazoa; phylum Chordata; class Mammalia; order Rodentia; family Castoridae; genus Castor; species Castor canadensis. Next base: position 147,785,014 of record NC_133388.1, on the reverse strand, counting down.
TCTTGTCATTTAGTCTCAGTTCATGTGTCTTCTCAAGGAAGACTTTTTCCTAACCTCTGTCACTCTACCAGATCACACAGTATTATTTTATCACTTACTTGTTTGTGTACTGTCTACTTCTGCTACCCACCAAACCTAATGTCTAACCCAGACTACCTCTTTCTCTATCAGCAATTTCTATATCAAACCAGAAACATGGGCTCCTCCCCTCCCTCACCCTTAAGTCCAATCAATCAATAAATCTCACTAGAACAACTTGATTTAGCCAGTCAGCCATCCACCTGCACTGTCACCTGTTTACCTGGAACTCCCACAAAAGCCTCCTCAGGGTTCCCCTTACCTTCTCCTGCTTCAACCCAAGACACAGCTGTATTGGATGACATTTTTTTTTAATGGAAAGATGATCATTTCCCAATTTGAAGCCATTCAGTGGCTTCCTATTGTACTTAGAATAAAGTATGCAAGGATTAGGGATGTGGTTGGCTCTCAATGTATTCTTACAGAGTGAAAAGGATGGATGGATGGGTGGATAGATGGATGGATGGATTGACAAACTGATAAAATAAGTAATAGCTTTAAATCTATATTAAAGAACAGTATGAAATTCCATTTAAAGTTTTGCCCACCAAGCTTTATCTACAAAAAAGCTCCTAACCCACAGTTCAGAATTCAAAGTGTCTGACAAATTTCAGGGCATGAATCCCTTTTCAGAACACTCCTTGCAACTGGCAGTAAATCTCTCTGAGAGTATACATTCAAGTTTACAAAAGTACAAGGTGTAACTATAAAGCAGTTTTCTGAAGCTGCTAAGGAAAATTAGAGAGAAATGATCAAAAATGGCCAATTCTTGATCTTCACAGTGCTTCTGAAATTTAGAACAACATTTAAATTGGAACACCAACCAGCCAGTGGAGTGGCTCAAGTGGTAGAGCACCTGTCTAGCAAGCTCAAGAGCCTGAGTTCAATCCCCAGTATTGCAAAACAGCAACAAAAAATAATAATAAATGAATTTGGAACACAAAACTTTAGAAAGCAAACATGAAACCTACCTAGAAGGATGATTTAAACTAGATGCTATACTTTCTACATACTAGGCATCTTCTCTCTACCAACATAGAATACTCTGTATGTATACTTTATCCTCTACCTTGAGGGCAGAACAGGTTCCATAACCTTGGCACTTGGCTTCAAACAAAAGTGATGTACTTAGTAAAATGGACATTTTGGATAACAGCTTCAAAGGCCAGAGTATGTGTTAGTGAAAGAGTGAAACTGGAAACAAATTCTGTTTGCTGGATTTTTCTGAACAGCATGGCCTTCCAGGGGTGTCTAAACTCCACAGCTCAGAAACCATGAGAAAAATGAAGAAAATCTGTATTCACCTGGTATCACTGTTCTGTCTTGCCCAGGCAACTCACGAGCCAAGTTAGTTTCACTTGAATAGTTTTGGTTGACTCACACAGAATTCGCTTTCATCTCAGAGTAAATCTGAGTGTCAGCATATTTAATCGTATTAAAACCTGACCCATATTATGCTTAGTCCTTTATCCAGAGGATTAGAAAAAGCAGAATATTACTAATGAATGTAATTATAACAAAAAAGGAGTAACTTTCCAGTGAAAAAGAAACAAGTCAATGAGTGATTTAATTTGTGAGATGCTTTACCAATAACCTGAATAATTAACAGATTCCATTTTATATCTGTTAATGTAGAGGTAATATAGAGTTCATGAAAGTTTTGCCTTTATATTTTTTCCTAAGTGGAACTTTGCTATTTAGTAACATCTATTTGGTGTGGACTTTACATATTTGTATGTGTGCCTGGATCAAAAATGTACACAGTTGAACCTAAGACAAATCTTTTCTTCTCTCCCTTCTCAACAGTCTTTTAGGAGGTATTAAAAAATAAAATAAATTTGACAGGCCTGGTTTTAAGCTCATCACAATGCTTCCTAGCTGGATAAATGATTCAATCTCTCAGTTCTTCATAGTTTATTCCTTTTTTCAAAATTTTTTTGGTGGACCTGGTGTTTGCACTCAGGGCTTTGCACCTGCAAAGCAAGTGCTCTACCACTTGGGCCACACCTCAGCCTCAGTTTATTCCTTTATAAAATGAGAACATATATCCCCAAGCTCTCAGCATTGGTTTAAGGCTCAGAAGGGCCATATTTGAAGCTCTCATATTCATAAACTTTCAGACTGACTGAATAAAGCAATCCCACAATCTGAAATACCTAACTGCCTCTGGATCTATTTGGGATTCATGAGAGTTATGCTCTGTGTCCTTTAAATCCCACTACTTAGGAAAACCCTGAATCAGCAAGATGTGTCTGGCAGCTTACCTCTGCAGCATACCTCACCCCATCTATTATGTGCTCAGAGCCATGATCGTCAGCGGAGCCCCAGTGAAGGTGGAACTGTCGCAATCTGTAGCTTCCAGTGAGAGGACCCCCACGCAGAACTAAACACCAACACATTTTAAACAGTTAGCAGGAAAAATATTTATACATCGTGCCACAATCCTCATCTCTCTGAAATACATATCAACGCCCTCCAAGGAGATTTTTACAAGTGTCACTGTTGGCTGACAGGGATCTTATTTTAGGTATATGTAAAGTGAAAGCAAAACACTTAAAAAGTTTAGAAACTACACAATGCAAATTTTTATGGAACACCTGGGAAACCACAATAGACAAGCAGAAAGTAGAAGAGATTAGGATTTCTGAAATGTAAAAATATTGTTCTTCTCCAGACATGGTGGAGCATGCCTAAAATCCAAGCTACAAGGGAGTGGAAATGGAGGATCATTGTCTGAAGTCAGCCCCAGGCAAATTCATGAGACCCTGAAAAAAAAACAAAAAAGACTGAGATGTAGTTCAAGTGGTAGAGCACTTGCTTAGTAAGCACAAGGCCATGAGTTCAAACCCCACTACCACCAAAAAAAATGTTCTATTTAACCAAAGATAAACTAGTCTCTCTGAATAAGGATATGACATACAAGGAGGTTCGGTTTGTATTTGCCACAGCAACACAGCATCATGGTTTGGCATACGCTTCTGCAACTGAAGACAGAGACTTGTACTCTCTGTCACTAACTTTGTGATCTTGGACAAATTTTAACTTCCAAGCTTCAGCTTCCTCATCTAAAAACTGGAGATAGTAATGAAACCATCCTAATGTCAGAAAATAAAAGGAAAATTGAATTCAAGGCATTTATCACTGCCCAGCACACAGTACTGTGAATATGTGGCTTATTATTATTATCTTATTATTGTTAAAGATACACCCTTACAAATGGGTGTATCTTCTGTACTTAAATTCTATATTTTTGGGAAATGTGAAATTGAGGACAAAATTAACTCTTTTTTAAAACTCCATCATGTCTTTGTCACATCGGCAAGATACATTTTAGAACTTTCCCTCAACAAATCTTATCTCAAAAAGTATAATAATAGAATCATATCTTAAGTATATAGAAAAGCTTTTAATAGGAAACATGGTACTAAGTTGAGCACGGTGGTGGCACATGCCTGTAACCCCAGCACTCAGGAGGCTGAGACAGGAGGGTTTTGAGTTCAAGGCTTGCCTAGGTGATGTAGTGAGATCATGTCTCAAAAACAAAAAAGAAAGAAAGAAAAGAAAAAAGGAGGGAGGCAAAAAGAAAACACAGTTCTGAACTATCTCTTGCTCATCCATCATCATCAGGCATGTTTAACACAGAGAGAAGAAGGGAAGCAGTAGATGGTGAATACACATAAGCACAACTAAGCGTCCATCAACAACCAATAGCAGTGCTGGATTGGTGAGGTACAGACTTAACAACAGTTTGATTTAAATTACTCTCCTCTTCAGAGATGTCATATTTATATTGTCTCAAATTTTTTCAAATAATCCACCTTATAGAAGAAGCATTTGGATCCAGAATTCTTTACAATACATAAAAGTATTATTTTCAAAGCACTGTGAAAAGAGCCTCTTAGATTAGACTCAAAGGCTCACTCTCTTATTGCTCTGTTAAAAATAGAATAATTTTACTATTTCTCCTTTCACTGGGCAGCCTTCATGAGGGTAGAGACTTTAGTTTCCTGCTGTCCCTGTCACCTGACATAGTAACTATCAGAGAAAGTGCGCAATTAATATTTGATGAATAAATGAATACAATATTTGATTTTCCTTTAAACAGTTTCCATGTGATTTGACATACTTGAACTTAAAAGGCATGTTTTCATAAGTGGCCCCAGTAGTCTGTACATATTACATAGTGATTAAGGACGGAAGGAATGGCATTCCAAAGGAAATCAATGGCTCAATTGTCCTTTTTTTCCCCAGCTATTGCATAATAAAACCTGAGCTGAATGATAAAGTCATTCCTTCACTGATAAAAAAAACAGATTAGAAATCTTGAGTAATCAATGTGGAATTGACTTTGGGAGAAGATGCAAGCAAGCTGGCTCTGGAGAAAGAAAGTGATACAAAAAATACACATCATTAGGGAGACATCCAAGAATAATGGATGCTCTCTGGAAAGCCTGCTCTTAGTCTAAGTTTTAAAGTCAGATTAGCACAGCTCTGCTGAGTTAAGCAGCAAAAACTGCCTTCCACATTATCTATTTTGATTTCATATTTGAATGTTTCAAATAAAATATCCAACTGGAATTATGATTAGCAAACACTTGATGTGGAGACCATTCTCCTGGTGCTGTGCTTTCCTTCAGAAATGCAGATTGGCAAAAGTTAAAATATCAAGGTTTATTTAACACTGACCTTGAGACAGTCTAAAATAAAATAGCTAAACTATGGTATAAAATTAACAATGACAGGTAGTGGGGAAGAGGGAGGGAGCGGGGAGCAGGGGAGAGAAATGGCCCAAACAATGTAAGCACATATGAATAAATGAATAAAAAAATAAAATAAATGAAATTAAAAATAATTTTTTTTAAATGGGGTTTTCTTCTGACTTTTGAGACAGGGTTTTGCTATGTTGCCAGACTGGCCTTGAACTCATGATCCTCCTGCCTCAGCCTCCCAAGTGCTGGGACAACAGGGACATGTCACCACTCCAAGCAACAATAATTACTTATGATAACAATAATTTTGTGTTTTGTATATGCTAGGCAAATGCACTACTACTTGAGTTATGCCCTTAGTCCATGATGTTGCATTTTTAATTGTGAAATTGTTTATCCTACTCCGTACTAGTAAGCAAATAAGCTATTATCTCCCTTTTATGCTTAAAAATAAGTAATTGGTTCTCCAAAGTTACACTTGGCATATATAATACATTTACTTTTACATTTATAATTTTTTAAATCTACTCCAATTAATACATTCATATAAGAGGTACACAGAGATTAAGAAATCAGAGTTAGATGCCCTAACTCGGGAGCCTTCTGCTCAGTGGAAAAGCAAAAATGCCAGCCTGGCAGTTACAACTGCATGTGGAGTTTCTTGGATGGGGCAGATCTAAGATGCCAGGGGAGTCACAGCAGGGGTAGCAGGACCAGTCAGGTGAGGTTCTCAGGAAAGTGAGATCCTGAGTCCAGAAAGACAAGTAGCTTGGGCAATGACAGCCGTCTTTCCTCATAAATTCCTGTTTCCTTCATCAGACAACTGTTTCTTATATCTAGTAGGAATCCTTCCTAAAGAATTTCATATTTATCTGTTCCCCCTTATAAAGGACTACTAAAAATCCAAAGGGTGGCTGTCTGCAGATTAACCATGGGGGTGTGTGTCTGCCCAGCAAAGTTCTCCTGGGACAATGAGGAAGATTTCATGCCTGTGTTTTGTTAATTTTGATCAAGAAGAGCTTCTTTATGAAATAGAAACTGTTCTGTTCAAATTGAAGTGGTTTGCTACAGAAAGTATCTTTGTGTTTTTTACAGTTTGTTGAAAAGAATTATTGGCAACAATTTATTTAACTATGGTCATTTCTTCTTTTGGATTGATTTAATCCCTAAATCATCATGAAACAATTCTTTTCAGTTTATCTTGAGGAAAAGAAAGAATAAGAATTGTGACATATATTTATATAGTTTATGTCTCAGAAAAGTACAAAGTACTTTCTGGACATTTTCAATTAATCCTGGAAATTTCATTATGATCTAGATAGGAATGAAATCTCCATGTAAGGGAGACAGCACACACTAGCAATTGTAGAAATGGTGCCAAATCCAGAAACACAAGCAAATTTATTTCATTGATTACCCTAAAGGTAGAGGGAACATATGAAGGAGAATGAAAAAGAGGGAGGGAGGAGAGAGAGAACCTGGATTATCACAGATTGAATTAGACTAGGAATTTTTTTCACTAAGAATGCCTACATTAATACAGAAAAGGCAAGGGCTGGGAATGGTAATGCTTGCCTGATTTTCCAAATACTTGGGAGATGGAAGCAGGAGGATCATGGTCTGAGGCCAGGTGGGGCAAAAGCATGAGACCTCACCTGAAAAACAAACTAAAAGCAGAAGAACTGGGGACGTGGCTCAAGTGGTAGAGTTTGCAAGACCCCGAGTTCAATCCTCACTACAAGAAAAAAGGAAGGAAGAAAGGGAGGGAGGGGAGAGGGAGGAAGGAAGGAGAGAGAGTGAGACAGAAGAAAGGAAAGAGAGAGAAAGGAAGAAAGAAAAAAAAAACCTTGAAGTTTTAGATGAAGTAAAATCTCATCATTTCTTATTCAAAAACTAAAGGGGGTGGCCTCGGTTTTTTGTTTGATGTACTATAAACAGTATCAAACTACAAGCATGGGTTGTATAAGCTTTACTTAGAAACCTTGGACTACTTTTGCAAGGTACCCATACAGTCAGCCACATCTATTAACACAGATCCACAAAACTAAGGACCTAGAGGAAATATCATTGAATATATATGAAACAGGTTTCCCTTTTCCTCCCCCAAAAGCTGGAAATATCACTAATTTTTTCTCTATGCATCTTTATAATGCCCTAAAGAAATGTATGACTCTGATAAATTTAACAAATATAAAGAATAAATATAGTATATTATGAGCTCCATAATAAATATCAATTCATAACTAAATAGTTAAATTTTTAAATCCTTAATTGGAAGAGAGATTTCACATTTTTGACTCTATTTTTTCACAAATAAACATGATCTTAATATTAGACAAAGGTAAAAATAATTTTCCAGAAGCCTTAAAAATATTCCAAGATATGATTCTCTCTAATCTTTTCTCCCATCCAATTTCTAGATGTTATATCTTGGGTAGAATCTATGCTTGGGTAGTAGATATGCTTGAAGAAGTATTAAATGTTCACTTTTAAGAAAATACTTTTTTCTTCTTCATTTAGCTAAAAACTAACAAATGAGCTAAAGTTTTATTTGGTAGAGCCATTATTTATGCAAAAATATGTCCCAAGAACAAATCAAACAAAACTTTTATTACAAGTTCTAGCAAAGTACTAACAAGCGTGTTTCAAATATTTACTTGTTTAAAAAAATTAAGTATCTACTCTCCTTCCCTATCAAATGTCCATTATTAGGAGAATAGTGTATAAATTATTATATAAGAATAGCTGATAAAATTCATCTCTTTATACATTTTAACCTATAAAGATATCCACGAAATATTTTCAAATAGGGAAAACTTTCAGAGTAATATAGCATTAGTTCAAAGTTTTTTAAAAAGGAAAATGTAAAACAGTATGATATGTGTGTCTATGCATGGCTATGTATTTAAATATTATGGAAGAACATAGCTTTGGTTATGTGGTGGAGACTTAATTTTTATTATACATTTCTGTATTTTTTGTTTACTATAAGTGGATGTTACTATTCAATTAAAATAAGTGATTATGGTACTTAAAAAAACAAACCTTTTTCTGTTAAAATGTGTTCTAATCAGCATTATAGGTTTGCAAGTAAATAGTAAAATAATTACAACTAAAACTTTCCAGAAACAGATTCTAAGATTATGAAATACTATCAAACTTTAATATTTTCACAGTGATAAATGCTAAGTGAAATTATAATAAGCTGAGACCAATTTTTTTAAATGTCATGCAACACACCCTTATCTAAATACTCCTTTGTATCATTTTAAGATAACATTCATTATCTTAAGATTCAACTACATGACAGGATATTTCAATTCACATGAATAAAAATAACATGATTCAATCAGCAAATTTCAGGTCTAGCATAAATAAAAAATGAAAGATAAGATCGTAAAGTCCAACCATCCAAATTCTCCCCTCTGACCAAATAAGTAAATAAATCAAGCCAACCTGATTTGTCCTCTGTGTCGTCAAAGTCAACCTTGAAGGAATGGCCACTATTGCTGATGATCTTAGCAGAGGTGGGGTCATACTTGATGTTAAGAGGTCGGAGTGAAGAGTCATATTTCACTTCTTTGGTTTTAATTTCAATGGGAGATTGCTGATCACCATCAGCAATGGGGAAAAGTTCATTCCAATGAATTGGACCTGAAATGCATAGGACCAAATGAAAAGGACTAAGTAAGTTCTTTCACTTGATCTTAGCCGAAAGGCCAAGAAGTGATTAAGTAAGTTATTTTGTTCAAAAAACACTTGTTAAGTGCAATGTACTGTATCTGGCTGAGACAGAAAAAAATAAGGATCAATAAAATAAGGTCCTCATTCTCAGGACCTTAGCATCTAATTTTTTTTAACAAAACTATTTGTTTTTATTATGAGTATGGAAAACACTTGATTTACCTGAAATCATTTTCAGAATTAAACTAGCCTTCATAGACAATGATCATATAAATTTTATAAAGTACTTTCCAAAGGTACTCATCTACCAAACTAAAAACAACAGTGCAATTCATCATAGAAAACAAAGAGATTCAGTCTCAGATCCAAGAATGTGCTTTGTTTGCTCCAGAGGTCAAGTTTACAGGGTTGGGAGAATCAAAAGAACTGAGAAAGCTAGGAATCAAAGAAAGGGTGTCATTTTAAAGATGCTATCCTCACTACTTCTTTCTCTTATTTTTCCACTCACTGGTATCTTCTGGTGTCAGTCAGGCCCCAACTCAATTACCTATGATGTACAATTGACATGCATCTTTCACATACAGTGAGCCAAATAAAATGGTTATCCCATGTCAGGAAATGCAGTCTTGTGAATCTTCTACAGCAGAGTCAGGTTGCAATTTATTTCTCTCCTTCTATACTTCAGAAGGTCCTTCAGGAGTTGTTCTGCCAATGTGACATTTGAGTTCAAATACAAGGGACAACTGTCATCTTGATTTCTATGCAAAAAGTCAAAACTGCATCAACTTTACAAATCGGATCTTCTACGTAAATGGAAGTGAGCCAATATGCTGACAGTTCCCTTGTCTATACTCTTCATTTCTCTGGATGATTCTATTCAAGTTCTGTCTCAAAACCAACAGCAAGTTTGCAGCTTCAAGTAAGCCCCAATTCATTCTACAAGTGTGAATCACTTTACAGGTTGGAGGCTGTTATTTTCTCCTCTCCAGTATGCCTGCAATTTTCACAGCTATCCCCAGGTGAGTGGAGCACGGGGCTACTGACTAAGCTTGTCCTTACTTTGCTAACCACTTTTACTCTAAAACACCAAGTACTAATTAGAGCAGTGTAGCATGGCAATTATTAAACATTTGTTACTAACGCAGCATATTTTTAATGAAACTAGAATCAGCTTTAAAGAAATGCAGTATTTCGCGGTCATCAACAACTTTAACCTCTAAATCTAATGCTGCTTTTTCCTCTTCATTCATGTAAAGAACAAAGCATATATTATTTCCTTCACGTATACTTCCTGTACAAAAAGTCATACACGAACATAACTTACACACTCAACTTAAAAGGTGTCCATTTGTGTATCAGAAACAGACTTCAAAACAATTTGAGCATCAAGTCCTTAGAAAATATTACAGAAAAGGCATTGAATTTCCTTATTTATTAAATACTTTTATTTGCCTTTCTGAGTACTCTGTGTAGAAAAGCTTTCTACTTCACTGACATCAAGTATGAGTTGATCTAATGAGAATCAATTCCAAACGTGCAGTATGTGTGTCACAACATGCTGGTGACTCTTAGAATCAGCAAAGAGCTTCTTTCTCCTAATTCTCTTCCTTTTCTATTCCCAGTCCTTTGTAACTAGAACTATTTTTAGAGAGTCAAACCAAAATAAAATAAAACTACTTTGTATCAATTATTCAATATTATCTACTAACCACTATAATTGGGTCATTTCCCTGCCTCTTAAAGAGCCCACTCTTTTTTGTAAATTTTCCAGAACACCCAGCTTCAACCCATCTAAACATTGTTTCAAGCAGAGATATGTTCCTCAGTAGTTTCAGAAACTTTGACACTCAGCCAAAAGGCCAAGAAGCAATGGTTTCAGAAACTTGACTATCTACAGTGATATGTAGTTTTCAGTGATGTCACAAGGTCTAATCCAAATCAGTAAAATGCTTAAGGGTAGTGAAGGTGCTTGTGAAGGTGGTCCGCTTTCCAGGGTCCACCTCTTAATGTTCTGTTTGATCAGTTCTGCTAGCCCCACTTCAGGTTTCCTTTAATCTGCTCAGTCACTGGTTTTTCCAATAAAGCAATAAAACTTGCCTCATCAGGATACAACACATTCCTTGTAGGATTTTACCAACATTGATCTATACCAAGCTATGGTCCTCAGAAAATTATGGCAGCTGCAAGAAAGGAATGGTCCTACAACACCTAGATAAAATACAAAATGACTCCTTGTTACCACCTTTATAAGATTAATTTTTTTAAATTTCTGAAGATAAGTTTCATTGTAACCAGTATTTTCTAACCTATTAAAGTATTATCAATACCCATTAGTTAAAATACCTGTCTTCCTAACCACAACGAGGACCCTATTAGCACCTAATAGCTATTAAATAACAATGGTAAAAATGATTCCATAAGAGGGGGAAATAAAATTTGTTTTCTGATGTTTGTTTTTCCAAAACATAAATTATAAATTAGGGCTGGTGGAGTGGCTCAAGTGGTAGAGTGCCTGCCTAGCTAGAGTGAGGCCCTGAGTTCAAGCCCCAGTACCGCAAAAATAAATAAATTGCAAAATGTAAAACTATAATTGTAGCTCAGTCATAAAGAAACCCTAAGTTATACCTTTCATTATTAAAGTTCTAGATTTCATCTATTGCCATTTTAAACTAACATGGTAATATTTATAACCTCAAATAAGCTACGACTAGAAATGGAGCTTTTCTGTTTCTTTGTGACAATAAACTTTGTATAAAATCCTACCATACAGTTCTCTTCAATAGTGTCCATGCTGACTGAAGTTTTTAATTATCATTGTTCTCAGGCCCCCTTTGACAGTTACCAACTATACGGTTTTCTTGGCGTTACTTTGCAATTATTTTGAATAATCATTACTTGAAACGGTCAATTCAACTTAACATACAAACAAGAAAAATGTTTTACTTGGGATAATTTAAGATATACAAGAAGAAAAGTACATGTGTCATTATTGTCACTCCCATCAATAAATGCATTTTAACACTGTTACAATTTCACTAATCCTTTGCTAATCCTCACATCTCTGCCAGGATAATTGTGGAAGGAGAGCGAGAAAGAGTGGAGAAGCCCAAAACGTAACTTCATTTCTCAGAAAGAACCTAAAATCTCATTACAGAAGCCAAAAAGTAGCAGCTGTCAACCACATGCAATTGCTGCCATTAAGAAATTTGCAATATTTTTCTTGCCCGAAAGCCAACTTAATCTTCATTGTCAATATGCCAGTTATTAAGATTGCTTAGACATCTTTTCAAAGATTTTCCATGATTTGTTTCTTCGTGACTACACGTCCGAAAGTGAACTTATTATCCTCATTTCATTAAAATATATCATTTAACTTCTAATCTCCAATGCTTTAATTGATAAGCGGCTGTGACTAGGAAAAGTTCTAGGCTTTTCAATTGAAGATGAACGAACGTGTACAGATTTGGGGGCCTGGGGACTCCAGACAGAGCTACCGCAAACCAACAGTCACCCAGTACCACACCCGCCAAAGAGCTTCCCAGTATACCCGGGACTCAGCCTGCGCTCTGCTTCCTGCATTCGGCTCCAGGGAGTGGTGCTCAGTTTAAAGAGGAACAGAAAAGTTTCTTGCAAGTGTGAGATCAGCCGTGTGTGGTCTGCGGGCGCCAGGCCGGGCGCTGGGCCAGTCCCCCGGGCGCCCCCTGCGCACAGCCCCCTGGGGTCAGTGAAAGGCGCTCACCGTTGTGCTCGCCGTATCCCCAGCTGAGCCTCGCCATGGTCCCTCGCGGAGGAAGGTGTGGAAGATGTGTCTGGGCTGCAGGGGAGGGAGGGAGGGAGCTGCACGGGCTCGGGCGGGAGCGGGCGGAGGGCGGGACCGCCCGGCGCAGCCCGCAGAAGCTGGAGCCCTGGAACCCCAGGGCCGGGCGCTCCCGACTTCGTCCTGCAGGGGGCAGTGACGTGAGGAGAAGGCTCCCGAGCGCTGGGAACCCATGAGCTCCGAGGAGTCCCGCGGAGCCAGCCTTCTCTTAGCTTGCTCTGGCAATGGGAGTGTGCGCTAGGGAGACACGCATACACACAGAGGAGGGTTTTTCCAGAGCGGATTTCTTACCTTCCGGGAAGTTCTCACTCTGGAGACGAAAGGTACGGAGAAGGCGATCTTAGAAATGAGTCACCCATCCTGGAACTGCCAGGATGGGAACTGGGAAATGGGGACCCCGGTGAAGTTGTGAAGAAGTTGGTGTGAGGGCTGACTACAAATGCAAAACAATAATGGCAACGGGAATAACCGCTACTTAAAAATAACAAGTACTGCTTAAGAAGGGCTTTTTGCCATGGGCCAGGGCCACATTTTTTTCCATGAGATACTATCACCATTCCCTTGAGAAGCTATTATATGCATACCCTAACTGGGAAGCTAGAAAATGAGTGAGTCTTAAGTGATACTAAGTGACTCTGGTCACACAGCTAATTGGGGGCGCTCTCAAAGAGGAACCAAGCCTCTGCCCTCGGCTGGCTCCATCGCCTCACTTCAGCACCTTACAGACTTCTGGCTGCAGTGGGGAAGCCAAACCTGTGGGCCCATACTTAGTCCAAACTTCTATTGGCCTCTCACCTCGCAAGAAGGAAGGTTTTCAGACCATTTTTCCATGGATGCTTGGTAGGCTCCTGCCTCAGGACTGAAGGCAGAAGAGGCTGTAGAGCCTTGGCTTTCTGTCCTGGAACTGTGGGTGTTATGCATTGTCCCGTGAAAAGTAAACAACTATGTGACCCACCAGGATTATAATTACTGTTCTAGTTGCCTAAGAGCTTGAAATTTGAAATTGTCCAGTGTTATTTATGGGCAAGCTAATGAGAAGAGCTTCTTAAGAGGGTAGAGCCTTCCATTAAAATACATGATTGTTAAGATGTCATCTCTTTTATTCTCTGCTATCCACAGCCCTGGAGAGACTCTTGGTAGTCATTAACTCATTGTTTAGGCACCACTAAATAAGAATCCATGTGAACCTTTAGATAATATTTAATACCCCATATTGCAGCCTGTCCACCCTTCTGTTTGTGTAGTTCTTTAGTGAGGCTAGAAAGCTATACTAACAAGTTTTCAATACAGTGTTGAATACAATAAACTTGATGCTCCTCTTGAATCTAAGGGAAGCCCTAGATTTCTTCAGCGTTTTTTTTCCCCATATTTTCTGATAATATTGGGTTCAGTTTCATGAAGAATAGTGTGGAAGCCAAATTTTTAGGAATAAAGACTAATTTAGATTCACTTTTATCACAAAAGAATATCTACAGCCTTCCCTCAATATCCACAAGGGATTGATCTGAGGACCCTCTGCAGATATCAAATTCCAAAGAAGCTCAAGTGCCGTATATGAAATGGTGTTTTATTTACACATAACCTACATACTTCCTCTCTCATACTTTTCTTCATTTCTAGATTACTTGCAACTCCTAATGCAATGTAAATGCTTTGTAACTAGTTGCTAGACTGTATTGTTTAGGACATAATGATAAAAAATAGTCTTCACATATATGGTATAGATACAGTTATTTTGAATAATTTTGATTCAAGTTTGGTTGAATCCACAGATGTTGAACCCACTGATCAAGAGATCTGACCATATATTTGTCATGTGTGTGTCTATGTTAGATGCATGTCTATGTAAGAACACTGGCAGGGAAAGTTATTTCAACTACTGGAACAGTGACAGAGGTAGTTGAAACTCTAAAGTCCATGAACCACTTTCTCCCAGCATCCTTGTCTCAGGTGAACAACTTCTCTGTGAGGAACCCCGTAACTCATGTGCATTAACTCAAATGACTCAGCACATCAAAGTGAATGATGCTCTAAGAATCAGTCTTGGTACCCAATAGTAGTTGAATGAACGAATAAGTGAATGAATGAGCCAAAAATTTAGAAAAAGTTCTGATGGGCTACTTTCAAATTCTCCTCAAATTATTGCTTTTATTGTTTGGGTACACAGTTCCCCCTGGTTTAAACACACCATCCACTTTTCCAAAAAATAATAGAAACACTGAAATTGCCACTCATAGGAAACTGGCCAGATAATCTGTTGAGCATCCACACAGTGGACTAAATCCAGCCCAAAAAGAATGAAGAGGCCAGGTGCCAGTGGCTCCCACCTGTATCATAGCTATTTGAGGAGGCAGAAATCAGGAGCACTGCAGTTTGAAACTGGCCTGGGCAAATAGTTCGAGAGACCTTACCTCACAAATACCAACACAAAACAGGGCTGATTAATTTTGGGTGAATTTAATGAACCAATAAAGAAATGCACAAGTGAACTAAACAGAACTTTCTCAAAAGAAGAAATTCAAATGGCCAAAAAACACATGAAAAAAATGCTTACCATCTCTAGCCATTAAGGAAATGGAAATCAAAACCACACTAAGATTCCACCTCACCTCTGTTAGAATAGCCATCATTAGAAACACTACCACCAACAGGTGTTGGTGAGGATGTGGGGAAAAAGGAACCCTTATACACTGCTGGTGGGAATGAAAACTAGTACAACCACTCTGGAAAAAAATTTGGAGGCTTCTTAAAAATCTAAACATAGATCTGCCATATGATCCAGCAATACCACTCTTGGGGATATACCCAAAGGAATGTGACACAGGTTACTCCAGAGGCACTTGTGCACCCATGTTTATTGCAGCACTACTTACAATAGCCAAGTTATGAAAACAACCATGATTCCCCACTATCGATGAATGGATCAAGAAAATGTGGTATTTATACAGAATGGAATACTACTCAGCCATGAAGAAGAATGAAATCTTATCATTTGTAGGTAAATAGATGGAACTGGAGAACATCATCCTGAGCGAGGTTAGCCAGGCCCAGAAGACCAAAAATCATATGTTCTCCCTCATATGCGGACTTTAGCTCAAGGGCAAACACAAGGGGATTGGACTTTGATCACATGATGAGGGAGGTATGAGGATAGGCAAGAAACCCAAAAAAAAAAACAAGATAGCATTTGTTGCCCTCAATGCAAAGGAACTAATGCAGAAACTTTAAACTGACAGAAGCCAATAGGAGAAGGGGACCAGGAACTAGAGAAAAGGTTAGTTTGAGAAGAATTAATTTAGAAAGTAACACACATGCACAGGAAATCAATGTGAGTACTCCCTGTATAGGTGTCCTTATTTCAACTAGCAAAAACCCTTGGTCCTTCCTATTATTGCTTATACTCTCTCTTCAACAAAATTAGAGATAAAGGCAGAATAGTTTCTGCCTGGTAGTGAGGGAATGGGAGGGAGACGGAGAAGGTGGGAAGAAGGGCGGGGGCGTGGGGTGGGGGAAGCAGGGAGAAATGACCCAAACATTGTATGCACATATGAATAAATGAAAAAAAAACAGAGCTGATGGAGTGGCTCAAGTGGTAGTGTGCCTACCTAGCAAGTATGAGGCCCTGAGTTCAAATCTCAGTATAGAAAAAAAAGAGAAGGAAAAGGCTGGTTCTCGTGGTTCACACCTACAATCCCAGCTATTTGGGAGGCAGAGATTCAGAGGGCTGAGGTTTGAGGCCAGCCCAGGCAAAAAGTTAGCAAGACCACATCTCAATCAACAAAAATTTGCTAAAAGCCAAAGTTCAATTCAAACAGAAGCAAAATTCATTATAAATTGAGTTGAAATATAATCATAAGAAAAAAATAACATTTTAATGCAGTACTCTGGCTGTGTATCCTTAGTAGAGAATATATTAAGACCAACTGTAAAAAAAGAAAAATCTCAAACTTTTCTAGCACGCTTGTTTTTTAACAGGCATGTTGTTTTTGTTTTTGTTTTTACTATATTTTAAGATAGAACAAATGAACAAATATGTTGATAATCTTCAGAATTGTTATGTACATTATAATTTATATAAAAATATATAATGACTGAAGCTAAGAAAGAACCTGTGGGCTGGGTATGGTGGCACACACCTGAAATTCCAGCTACTAATAAGGCAGAAATAGGATGATGACACACAGTCTGAGACTAGACCAGGCAAACATTAGGGTTGTGAGACTCTATCTGAAAAACGATTTAAAAACAAAAGGACTTTGGTTGTGGTACAAGGTCCTGAGTTCAATCCTTAGAACTGCATCCCCCACCCCCAAAAAAAAACCCACAACAAAATAAGAAAGAAAAAAGAAAACACACAACAATGGGATTGGACTATGAGCACATGATAAAAGCGAGCACACACAAGGAAGGGGTGAGGATAGGTAAGACACCTAAAAAATTAGCTAGCACTTGTTGCCCTTAACGCAGAGAAACTAAAGCAGATACCTTAAAAGCAACTGAGGCCAAGAGGAAAAGGGGAACAGGAACTAGAGAAAAGGTTAGATCAAAAAGAATTAGCCTAGAAGGTAACACCCATGCACAGGAAATCAATGTGAGTCAATGCCCTGTATAGCTATCCTTATCTCAACCAGCAAAACCCCTTGTTCCTTCCTATTATTGCTTATACTCTCTCTACAACAAAATTAGAAATAAGGGCAAAATAGTTTCTGCTGGGTATTGAGGGGGTGGGGGGAAGAGGGAGGGGGCGGAGTGGGTGGTAAGGGAGGGGGTGGGGGCAGGGGGGAGAAATGAATCAAGCCTTGTATGCACATATGAATAATAAAAGAAAAAAAAGAAAAAAAAAAAGGACTTTGGGTGTGGTACAAGGCCCTGAGTTCAATCCCTAGAACTGCATCCCCCACCCCCCCCCAAAAAAAAACCACAACAAAATAAGAAAGAAAAAAGAAAAAAGAAAGAACCTCGTGGGGATTTGAATATTCTGTTCACTGAAAAATACTAAAAGCAACAGCTCCCCTGTATTAATGAAGCTCATAAAATTTACAGCTCCTTACTTATGGGCTTCTTCCAAGGCCTTATTCCTAATTTTACATTTGTAACTTTATATTCCTCTTTTTCAAAGTTCTAAAATCGTATTCACTTCTGACACCACAGTCTGTATCTCTTCCATGAGACATGTGGCTCCAAGATCTTGGTTCCTAAGCACCATTTCCCGTTAGAGCCAACCAGAGTTCCTAAGAGAAGTGACTGGTTTCAAGTATAGGACAGGCAGAGATGAATGAGCCTAGAATGTGTTTTTTAACACAGAAAGATACAAAGTGCTCAAAAATTAGTGAATGAGTTGTATAACACACTCATTCACAAGCATGCAAATGAACTAGCTCAAAGGAGGTTCCAGTGCCAAATTTGGGACAATCTAACCATCAAAAAGAACAATGATAGTTTTTATGGATTATTACCCTGTCCCCAAATATTCATAGTAATATTTGCAGTGAGAGATAGAATGAGAGAGAGAGAGAGTCAGAAAAAAAAAACCTTCTTTATGCCAGCTGCTGAATACAGATAAAATGACAGAATTTTAAAATAACATTTTCTGCAAGGTCTATGCAACATTTGCTCAAACTTCTGGACAAAAAATTATTGGCTAATAGGATATTCACCCTGTTGAAGATGAACCACATTTGCATTCTAGATTACAAAAGTTGTAATCATTGTAGAAGAAATGTAAGCATGGATAGCATTGATGTGATATTCTTAATTGATGTTAATTTTCTTAGGAATAATAGCAGTATGGAATACTTTAGAAGTTGAATGCTGAAGCTGGTGATATGTGAAACTTTCAGATATCTTAGCAGAAGTGATATTTTGGGAGTGAATCTAGCTAAAGGATACTTGAGAGCTGGTGATGCTATTCTTCCAATTTTTCTGTAGTTATGAAATTTTTTCCAAAAAGTTTGTGAGAACCAAAACCTTTTGTTGCCTCAAATCAGTGAACCCATTAATTTGCTAAATAACCTTTCATAATGATGTTTGTGCTTTTGCTTTACTAAAGAGCTCTGTCTCTGGATTCACAATGATCAAGTGTAAATAAGTAAAGGAAGATAAATGCTGACCAAAGGTCCAAGGATTCCTGACCAAGGAAATGGTCATTTCTACTTCCCTTTTACCAGTTAGTTTAAGCTTCCTTTGTAACAAAACATGGATAAGCCACCTCTCTTTAATGAATCAGACACTATGTCACAATGAGCAGCACCAAATCTAGCCATAAAAGCATTGCATTAACAGAATGACACCTTAAGGAAATGTGAAAGTATGAGTTAATATTGCTTTATTTGGGCATGTACATAGATTGTCTGAGATGTGCATTTTCCTAAGTGTTCTTTTTAGAAATTCTAAATGTGAATCCAACGGGCTATTATCACCTGACTTTTACCAGGAAACTGAGGTGAACAGGTTCCCCAGTTACCTAAAGGAACAAGGCACACTGTCAAGGGCATGGCTCCAATCTGCCAAGTCCCAAGTCCAAGGTGCTCTCCAGCCTGGGCCCCATTTCCTCCATTCGCCAAGTCCTGTGATTTGTGCAGCCAGGATTTATTAACAATAGGAATGTCTTATCATCTGTTATCGTGTGGAGAGTGTTGATTTTATGACATTAATATTACATGGTGTTTCGATTTCCTTAATTTCCCATTTCCAAGGTTATCCTAAAATTAGAATTGCATAATACAATCTCCCAAGGAAGAATTTAAGTCCCAAAAATCTGAAAGGACTTTCCCAAGTGACCCAGATTTTATGCCAAGATGAGAATTCTTAGGCCAAAACTGAAAGGGTAGATTCAATGAATCACTGTAAAGTCACTTCTCAGATTTAGCTAGAGCTAAACATTTCTTTTGTCCTATATGGTCAAACAAAAGTACATTGCTGGCTGGGCACTGGTGGCTCACACCTATAATCCTAGCTACTTGCGAGACAGAGATCAGGAGGATCGCGGTTTGAAGCCAGCCTGGGCACATAGTTCTAGAGACCCTATCTCAAAAAACCCTTCACAAAAATAGGACTGCTAGAGTGGCTCAAGATAAAGGTCCTGAGTTTAAGCCCTGGTATTGAAAATTTTAAAAATACATTGCTAAAAGCTTATATTTCTACATTTTTGATCTTTTGTCTAACAGTACAGTTTTCTAATAGAAATGTATCCACATCCTATTTTGTAATGTTTCATATCTTAGTTGAGCACATTATAGAAGTAGGTAAAGTATTAATAAAAAAGAAAGCTGAATATTTTAAAAGGAAACAAACTTGTATAAATATCAGATCAATTTTAAAAAATACATATAATTCAGGCCAAACTAATCCAGTTGTCCAAAATTTGTTAATAGTTCCTTGCGTTAGATGGAATAAGTCAGTGTCCCTCTGTTGCTGTCAACTCTTTGGAATATAGTAACAGGCATTCTGTCATCAGTTCTAAGGTGGGTATACTCCTTCTTGTATTCTAAAAAAAGGGCAGACTGTCCTGTTAAAAGCAGGGCCCTTATCCTCATCTCACCATGGGAGGTGAGGTTTTTCCTCACTCCACGAAGCTCTCCGTATGGATCCCACCATCCCACCACCATCCCTGCCCCACACACATAGCAAAACCTCCCACTTCCACCAAACATATTGTATCTTTTATAGCCTACATCGCCAACCTCACACCCTCATCTTCAGTATTGCCACCAGTGTACTAAGGCAATATATTCTAAAATCTTTTCCATTTAGGGGGAAAATTCCTCCCTGAACATACATCATTTCCTATTGCTGCCCACTTATTTTCTACAGCACTCGTCAAGTTCTTCCTTCTATACTCAATTGTATTAGTGTTCTTCAGAGAAATGGAGTAGCAAGATAGATGATAGAAAAATGATAGATGATAGGTAGATACACAGATAGATATAGATGGATAGATACATAGATAGATACATACATACATACATACATACATACATACGTAGAGGAACCAACTCAACTCATTATACTCATTATAGAGGCGAACATCCCAAGAGCTGCACAGTGAATTGCTGGAGGATAGAAATCCACAGAAGTTGATGTAAGGTATTTTCAACTCGAAGACCAGCAGTTTCAAGACTCCAGAGAACCCAGTATTTCAATTTAAGACCCAGGGTAGGAAAATGCCAGTGCCCCAGCTGGAAGACAGTGAAGCAGGAGGAATTCTCTCATACTCAGAAGGTCAGCCTTTTTATTACATTCAACTGACTGGATGAGGCCTATCCACCCTAAAAAAAACAATCGTTTCACTCATTCTAGCTAAGTGTTAATCTCATCCCAAATACCCTTTCATTAACACTCAGAATAATGACCAAATATCTAAGCACTTCATAGCCCAAATTGATAAATAAAATTAAATATCACACCAACCTTTAAATTTAGCAGACTTGGGATTCCCCATCAGTGATAAATGCTAAGTGAAGTTATAATAAGCTAAAAACATTATTTTTAAATACCATTCAGTGCAACATTATCTAAATACTCCTCTGTATCATTTTAAGGTTATATTATCTCTTCCTAGATTCTTCCATCAATTTCTAGAGACACACTCTACCTAGCTATGACGTGTGCCTCCACTATCCAAGAGAAACAATGTGAGTTGAATCATAAATGTCAGTCATATACATATCTTTAAATTTTTCACTAGTTACAATTTAAGAAGTAAAAGAGGGAAATGAAATGACTCTTATGAATTATTTAACCCAATATACCACAAATATTATCATTTCAACATGAATCAATATTTAGGAAATACTGGGTCAGCTACCAATTTATTATCACCATACATTAATAGTCCTGTGATGATGAAGCTTTAAGAGTCCCTCCAATTAAGGGCAAAAGAGTTTCTGTTGGGTATTGAGGGGGTGGGGAGGAGAGGGAGGGGGCGGAGTGGATGGTAAGGGAGGGGGTGGGGGCAGGGGGGAGAAATGACCCAAGCGTTGTATGCACATATGAATAATAAAACAATAAAAAAAAAAAGGGTCCCTCCATTGCAGCAAACACAATGTTAAGTTTTCCTCAGTAGAAAGGCATTTCAGGAGAAAGGAATTTCTTTTCCTGGTTGTAGGGGGCTGCATTTTTGTTTCTTCTTGTTCCTGCTATCTACAGCATATGTGGAGACATTCAGGGTACCCTGACCCAGTAGTATACAGTCCCTCAGTAGTGTCCACCTAGCTGTCCCTTCCTAAACAAGCTAACAAGCAGATGCTTTGACTCTGTCTGTGTGGCTGCTCACCAGTCTGCCCCCCACGGAGCGTTTCTCATGGTCCTCTAACATGGACCCTGTGTACACTAGTGTGTGTGTGTGCCACCCAGAGTCAATTCTCAATGCTCTGAATCTGTCAGTCAGTACACCTGTATCCTGCACACCAGCCTTAGCCCTGGTATTTCCTGCTTGCCTGGACCAACTGTGGACCCCCCTCTGGCCTGGGCAACCCAGGAACCTTCTCTGCCATCCACTGGGCTACAACCCCATCTACTCCAAGGGTCTGAATCCAGCCTTGGAGAGGAAGCTGACCACCAATAATGTTCCTGATCAGAAACTCCCTTAGCCTCAGGGAATTCTTTAGAGTTTTCTTTTACATCTTTACCTTTAACTTTTTTTTCTTACAAAGTATTTCAAATCTGGTGTGTATTTCCTTCTAAAAGAATATCTCAATTCAGACCAACCCCATGAGGCTACTGGCTCAGGGCAGACCAGTTCTAGGCCCAACTATTGGAATTATGTCCAACTATTCCAACTTCAGCTATGTATCCAAATGAAGTTAAGTGTTTCCTCCCAACTTCACCTTCCTTCTCACAGTTTTTTCTGTCCTATTAAATAGCAGCACCATCTACCTGGTTGCACAAAACAGAAACTTAATAAATATATCAATTGCTACACTGGTCTTTTTCTTCTCACCTCTAATTTTTGTTTATTTTAATTCCTAAAAAGTCAGTTAATTTCACATAAAGATAAACTTCTTCTCTAAACAAAATACGATACAAAAGATGTATTTTTTAAAAAATCCTCATTCTATTCCTTCTTAGTCAAAGTTTTTTAGTATCTGGAAAGGAACCAACAAACCATTTTTAGTGAGGATGTGGTAAAATAGGAATGTTCATACACTCCTGGTAAAAAATGTTATATATATGTATATAATCTTTTGGAACAACTTGGTAATTTAAATAAAAAGTTTCAAATGGTCATAACTTTAGATCTTGTGCCCAAGCATGCTGCCCAAGGAAATACTAAAAGATTCTGCATGAGGACTTTCACCACGATTTATCTATAACAGAAAAGAATCTAGATATAATAGAAAAGATAATGATAAGAAAAGGGTTGAGTCAAGTTATATATATCAATATGATATAGTTTGGAAAAGAATTATATGTCCTACTTTCAAACTAATCTTATTAGCATATATTTAGATGTATAGATTATTAAATTGTATCTAGAAGGAAATCTAATTGTTTGTGGAACTGGGGTTTTGAACTCAGGGCTTTGCACTTGCAAAGCAGGCACTCTACCTCTGGAGCCACACCTCCAGTCCATTTTGTTATGTTTATTTTGGAGATGGGGTCTTGAGAAGCATTTGCCCAGGCTGGCCTCCAACTGTGAAGCTCTTGATTTCAGTTTCCCAAATAGCTAGGATTATAGATGTGAGCTACCTGAGCCCAGCTCGAAATTCCAATTTTTAATAAATAATATAGTATGTATGTCTAGGAAAAAAAGACTGTAAAAATATATCAAAACAAGTTGAATGGTGGAACTTACTAATTTGGTTAAAGGTATCTATTGAACTCCCATTATGTGCCCAGCACTGTTTCAGGCAAGGGGATTTGGCAGCAGGGCTGGCCAGCCTCTCAGGTCAGCTGTCTGTCAGTGATCCATACCTCCTGTATCCAGCTCCTTGTGTAGTCTCCTTCCTCACAGAACCAGAACTGATATGTGTGATAAATAAAATAAAATGCAGTGGAAGTGATAGTGTGTGACTATGGGCTTCAGTCATTGATAACCACTGGCTTTTCCCTTACTCTGTTGAAACAATTGCTTTGAGGGAAACCAAGCCATGACATGAGGCCACTAGAATAGCCTGTGAAGAGGTTCCTTTGGGAAGAACTTGCAGCACCATGGCTACAGTGGGCACCAGCTTGCAGCTGTGAGTGAACCCCTTTCGCAGCAGATCTCGCAGCCCTAGTCAAACCTTTAGCTGACAGCAGCCTCAGCTAACATCTGACCTAAACCTCACTAAGACCCTGGCCCAGGACCATCCAGCCTGGTAACTTCAGACCCACTGAAACCTTGAAATAGCAAATAAGGATTGCTGTTTTGACCACTGAAATTTGGGGTGACTTCTTGTTCAGCATTAGAAAACTACTATAGAAGCAAACAAGACCTGGTAAGAGAAATGCTTTATGGAGTTTATTTTCTAGCAGAAAGAGACAGACAAAAATGAACTATTTCTGTTATATTGTGATAATGGGATAGCAGGGAAGTGTGGTAGGGTATGTTGGAGGACTTGCAGTTTTTGAGGTAGTTCAGATTGTCCTCACTGGAAAGGAAACATTTGAGAGAACACTTGAAAAATCTGGGGAGATTGAGCCTTGCAGCCACTGGGGTAGAGGCAAGGCTTCCCGAAAAAAGGCCCAAGTGCTGGAGCATATCTGCCAAGATCAATGAGCAACAATGAAGCAGAGAGTCAAGGAAGTTACTGTGGGGCTTCACTTTGCTTTTGCTCTGTAGGATGTGAGAACACATTGGAAGGGTTAGGGGCTGAGGAATGATGCAGTCTGATTGACAGTTTAGTGCTGTTGCCTCTAGCTGATAGGTTTGGTAGACCAGGGTAGGAAGGTTTTACCATATTTCAAATGAGAAAGACCATGGGGGTAAGATCAAATGCAAAATTGCTGCTGATATGCTTTTCTGAACTCTTTCTCTCTCTCTCTCTCTCTCTCTCTCTCTCTCTCTCTCTCTCTCTCTCTCTCTCTCTCTTTCTAGCAGAACTGAGATTTGATCTCAAGGTCTCATGTTTGCTAGCCAGGTGTTCTACCATTTGATACCATTTGAGTCATAGGGTCTCATGCTTTTTGACAAGGGCCTGCCTTGGACTGTGATCCTCCTACCTATGCTGCCACACAGTGAGATTACAGGTACGTACCACTATACCCTGCTTGTTTGTTGAGATGAGTCTTGCAATTTTTTTTGCCTGGGTAAACTGGAACTTGGAACTGCCATCCTTCTGAGTAGCTAGGATCACAGGCATGCATCATCATGCCTAGTTGAGTTTTTCAAATTTCTATAATGACACTTCATGTTTTTTATAATTTCAAAAAGGGAAAAAAGTTTTTACAGAGCCAAATGTTTATGAAATCATAATATATCATAGTATAGATATATAACTATTATAATATAGATATCAACCCAACAGCATCGCTATAAAACAACACAAAGAGGAGAGTCAAAAGTTGCTTTAGTCTGTGTAGACTTTGAACATAAATTCAACCGAGAGCAAAATTATTACTGAACTTTAGATAGCTTGAGAGTTTATATTATCAACTAAACTTAATAATTACAAAGCACAGCATTTTTTCTTTCTTTCTTTTAAATGTTACTGAAGGTCAGAGTGCCAAGTTGTAATTTGATAGCACACTACCTTCTTTGCTTTTTGTCAATTTTCTATTTGAAACATGACCATGCTTTCACAATTCCTCTAATTTGTAACCATTACTTTCATTTTTAACTATGCTTCATAAAAATGCGAAAGGACTTAGTGCACCCTTTGGATAGTTTCATTGTCTTTGTGATATATATTTGACTGTTTTTAATCTTCAAATAATTCATATGTAAGTCCTTCTTTGTGACTATAATTACTTCAGATTCAATATCTCTAGGAATTTGGCCAGAAAATTGCTCTGAATAAAATTTTCTCAATTAAATTAAAAATATACTATTATTTCCAAGGAGTAGTGCTACAAGAAGATACAACATATTCTTCTAGGTATGTCTTAGCCATGCTAGTGATGATATAGTGCTTTAAAATATCTTTCAGTGTATCAGCTCCAATCCATCCTGTTTTTTACACTTCAGGGAATTTTATTTCATTCAGCAAATGCTTATGCCATACCTCCCTTTTGATGAAAATATATTATCCTGGGTGGGAATCCAAGGGTAATTGAGTTATGAGTCTGGGCCTGAAGACTGCATGAGAGACAAACATGCATACAAGTAATACGATGCTTGATTATGGAAAATAGGTAGGAACAAGCAAAGCCTGTGTTCTACCTCCTTCAGCTTCATATCAGTCTGCTGAAGTGAGTCACTTTTACTTCACTACAAAAACTTAACCATCACTGCTCGTTAACTGGTCTTTCATCTTCAGGTGTTTCCAGGAATTTGACTTATATACAAGAAGCAGGATTGTGTTTGTTCTGCTCTATTTTCTTACATAAATTATGCTATAATTGTTCATTTGTAGACTGGAAATAAATAATTCTGTCATTGAGGAGTTTCAAAAAAGGACTGCCAATTTCCACAATCAATCATAAAATTTTTTCTGATCTAATTTGTTCCTGGTCATAAAAAAATGCAGATTTCACTGGAGGGTGGCTTCACTATTTATTTAGCCAGCAAAGAAACTACACACAATTGCAGGATGTATATAATTTGTATTGGGTGTTCTGCAATGACACTAACAGGAGCCACAGTGGTTACACAGTCATGCAGGGATCTGTATCCCCTTGTTAGGCCTTATCTTTTTTTTTTTTTTTTTTGGTGTGGGGGACAGTACTGAGATTTGAATTCAGGGCTTTCCTTTTGCTAGGCAAGCACTCTACTGCTGGAACCATGCCTCCAGACCTTTTTTGCTCTGGTTATTTGCTGTTAGAGTATCCCTTTTTGTCCAGGCCTGCCAAGATCACGAGCCTTCTGTTTTATGCTTCCTGCCAAGCTGAGAGATGCATGCCACAATGCCCAAGTAGTTTTTACCCAGGCTGCCCTCAAACTGCCATTTTTTAGATCTCAGCCTCCCAAGTAGCTAGGACTACAGATATTAGCCACCAGTGCCCAGCTAGGCTTCATCATTTGTTTCCTGAGCCACTACCTCCTTGCCTGCAACCATTCTTTCCTCCAAGCTACTTTCATGCTGCCCCCAGAATTATTCTTCACACAAAGCTATCTTAACTCTCTCTCTCTCTCTCTCTCTCTCTCTCTCTCTCTCTGTGTGTGTGTGTGTGTGTGTGTGTGTGTGTTACTCAGGTGTGGTGGGTAGAAATCCTTCATTACCTACAGAATAAAATCTCAAACTCTAATATTTTTTTCCTTCCTTTCTTTTTTCCTTCTTTCCTTCCTTCCTGCTGTCCAGTTCAGTCTAAAAAACATTGGGTCTTAGAAGAGGAGAGACAACAGGGATAGTCAGAGCCTGAGCAGGGTGAGGAAAGCTACTATGCAGAGGACAGCAGCCTAGGTGTTGATGGGAGACTAATGGAGATGAGGAGGCACCTGCATGGGGAACAGGTGGTGATTTGGGTAGTAACAGTGAAAGGAGATAAACAAAAGGAGGACATTTATTTAAAATAACAGAAGCCAGGTCTCTCATCCAAGAAGAAGGAAACTATAAATAGATTAGAAAAGTCTAAAGGTGAAGTAAACCCTATGGTACTCAATTATAAGTGGAGATATCAGCACAGATTCATAGTTTGAACAAATGGAAGTAAATATAGTTGGTGAGGTATATATATACTTACTATTTATACATATAGATAAACAGTATATACATACATGCATGCATGCATTAACTAGCTTTGTCCACTGAGAAGATGTGGAAGCATCAACACCTCTGATCTTAGTTTCTAAATATCATTCTTAACTAAAAGAAACCAGGGCTGATTCTAGGACTGGGGAAGCAGAGGTCCAAGGTGAGCCTGGAATGTTTTTCTGTGCCAGAAAGTAAGGTAGTCACCAAAGAATTTGGAAATAGGTCAAGATGATGGGGACAGGTACATGCTTGAAGGAATATTTACTGATCAAAACTGAGCAATGTGAACATCAAAACAAATTATGATAAAAAATGCTATAATTTATTGAATAAGATAGCAACCAATGGGTCCATACTGATATAAATAAGTAAATGAGTAGAGGAGAAAGTTTTACTTGCAATGGAATATCAACTGGTGACTGTCAAAGGATGATGAAAATTTAAAAGTTACAATTTGATATCATAGTAATAATTAACTCAGCCAAAGTCCAGATTCATTTGACAGCAGAAAGCTCTTTCCCTCCATGATACTTATTGGTGTAGAGCTATTATGCCACTGCTTCTAAGACCATAGAGATGTAAGTCTCAAGTACTTGCATAAAGTCCTTAACCACGGTCTTCCAAATAATGTCCTTAGTCTTTAGGAAAATTCACCTTCTTCCCTAGTTTTAAGCCATTTACCTTTCCCACTCCCTAAGAAAGATCCAGGCAGGAGGGATTTTTATGCACCTGACATCTTCCATTTTCAGCCCAGAGCATGAACATCACTGACAGCCATTAGAGGCAGGGGAATCCACATCTGTGCCATAAAATACCTTTTATAGATTCTGGAAACAAAAATGCCTTTCATGTTTTGAAACTGTCTATAGTTTTACGTGTAGACAAATACTCTAACAATTATACTACAACACTGCTCATACTCTAGTGTGGGGGTGAATAAAGTTTTTTTTTAAGTCTTAAAGTTGGTAAAAGGCCAGGCAGAAATTATTTGAGGCTTTGTGATTTCTGCTGCAGCTACGCAGCCCTGCTGTTGGAACATGAAGGCAGGTGGAGACAGCATGTAAACCGTTAGCACATTGTGTGCCAGTGAAACTTCAGTTGTGGACAATGAAATATAGATTTAATGGAATGCTCATGTGCCATAGTGCATTTTTTTCTTGACTCTTCCCTATTTAAAAATGGAAACTCATTCTTAACTTTTGGGCTATGAAAAATAAGCAGTGGGCCAGATATAGTGTTTGGTCTCTATTTCGCCAAATTCCTCTTGAAGACAATCAGATGAGAACTTTCACATGAATGTGCCAGAATTCAGAATTATTTCCTATTATAAGTAATATAGTTTATGCATTTATCAATCCTTACAACTTTGTGTCTAGAGCCATTATTTCATGTGCATTGACAATCTAGGTGATTATGCCCATTTTAGAGAAAGAAATGTACCATGTGCTTCCTGTGAACTCCCACCAACCAAGTCCCACAAAGAATATAAGGCTGCATAGGTGAACCCAGATTCTTAGGGAGTATCATTTACAGAAGTCTGGTTTTGTTCTGGTAGAAGGCTATGAATTTTGTTATAAATGGCTTGTAATTATTTATGTGCTCTCTCATTTTCTCCCCCCTAATTACCTTTGTTTATTCCTTGAATTGCTTCTAACATAGTCCTTTTATAACCAAGTCTGTATGAACTCTGTGTTGCTGAATCTCAGCAGGAAAACTGAGGGATTTGATTTTTTTTTAATTTATGATTTTGCTCATATTTCAAGGTTGTTAGAAAACTGTGGGTACATGCCTGTAATCCCAGCATTCAGCCTGTTGAAACAGGAGGATCACAAGATCAAGGCCTGTCTGGGCTATATAGTGAGACCCTGTCTCAAAAAGCAAAACAAAATAACAACATACCAAAACAAAAAATCCTGGAAATATGATCTTTGCATGTATTTTTAAAGATTTTTTCTTGTTAAAATCTTGTATTGGGAGGCATGTTTCAAGTGGTAAACACCTGCCTACCAAGTGTGAAGCCCTGAGTTCAAACTCCAGCACCCAAGTGAAAAAAAAAAAACCTCCATTCATCTTTTTTCTTCCTATATAGTACAGTTTATTTGGTTCATAGGAAAATAAACTCTTAGAAAATTAACATACTCCTTCTTTAGTCTCATTAGTACCTTATGCTTTCTCATTTTGTATTTCATTAACTCTGCGTAATAATTTTGTGAAGTAGGATAAAAGGAGGGTCAAGACTTTTTTGGGTACAAAAGATTGAGAAAAAATGGCCCAAAGTAGTTTTAAAAATGTTTCAGTTCAAGTAATTGAGAAGTGGAGAGAAGGATCTTTCTTTCATCTATGGCTGAATCCGAGGACTTAAATGATACTAACAGCCCTGTGTCTATTGTTCAGCTCTGTTTTCTTTTGTTTGTCATCCTGGTTTTCTTCCACTGTAGAAAGGACTCCTCCAGGTTGATGAAGGAGATGTCTGCTCACAGCTTCAGTTTCATATCATTCCAGCACAATATTGCCAAATGCCAAATACAAGAGACAACATTCCCACTACCTCTACTTGGAAAATTCTTAGAGGACTTAATTTTTAGCCCAACTAAGTGTACTTGATGGGAAAAACATGATTACCCAGAAAGGGATACTAAACAGATAATGAATGGTCTCTGAAGTGCATACAATAGCCACCTACATATGAAAAAAGGAGGCACACTGTTGGTTGGTGGTGTTACTGAGCTTAGTATTCTAAGAAAATATTAGTTCAGAAGACTCGGAGTTCTTGTGCCACCTGGACAGAGACACAAATTGCAGAACAGTAGCAAAACTTTATTGAAAGAAAGAGTAAGAGGAAAACACCACAAGGGAAGCAGTGGGCTCTGCCAGTGGCAAGGAAGCCTTGATTTCTTTAAGACCAATTTATAAGTTGTAAGGTGGGAAAAATCTGGGCAGTCCTTAGAGAGGGGCTCAGGTGGCTGGCAGGTGTATTTAACACAACCTTATCACAAACCATGGGTATCCCACACAGGTGCTTATGCTAATTTTTGGCCTTTAATTGTACTTAATGAGATACGACCAATTTTTTTACTATTGTTGCACTGGGGGTATATTGTGATATTACAAAAGTTCTTATAATATATCATAGTTGAATTAACCCCCTCCATCATAGTCTTTTATCCCCTTCTCCTCCCTCTCCTGGAGTAGTGTCAATGTTTCATCTTTCCATTTTCATACATGAGTACCTAATATTTCCACTACATTCAGGAGATATGACCAATATTCATGAGATCCTAAGTAAGAGGACTTGGTCCAGGAGATCAAATTGGGAGCATGCCCTTTATTAAACAAGCAAGACAGACTAAAAGGCACCTCTTCTGGACACTATCTTGCAATGTTATCTATGACTGCAAGGATATTTATAATCTAGAGGGGATTAGTTGCTCTAGAGATGGTTCATGGAGGTACTGGGGTATACCTGTTTAAGAGAAGAGAGACCCTGGCAAGTTATTTTCTCTGTCTGCTAACCTGAGAAATAAAACAGAAACCCCTGCCTCCTCACCTTATATATTGCCTTTGCTCTTACCTTAAAACCATGTTATTTCCTTGATGTATGTATTTATATATGACCATTTCATAATAAAAGCTAGACCCCATAGGTTTTAACACTAATGCCATTCCTTTACATTTGTCTTCACATATATATTATAACTTCACGTTCAAGGAACCATAATTATACCTGTTTTGTGTTAGTATTTGTAAGTCTGGTCTTGTAAAAACAACCTAAAGGTTTTCTGGAGCTTTGGTTTTGTTCTTTTTTTCTCCTACACATTATAGGCAATTTATTTATTTTTTTATTTTTTGTGGTGCTGAGGATCGAACTCAGTGGGTCACACATACTAAGAGCTTCATAGACATTTTATACCAACATTTTTAAAAGATTGATCTTTAGAAAGAGCACAAAATATGACTAAACATACACCGACAGGCAATTATGCCTCTTTCCTTAATATATTCCTTAATTTTTTGTGATGGGCACACACATAATAAGATTTATTGTAAAAGTGACTCATCTTTATGTAGACAGATAAATGGCTGATTTGACGGAAAGAGGACTTGAACAGGTGGATTCTAGACTGGCTTTGTCAATTTCTAGTCGTGAGATTGCCAACAAATGACAAACTATGAGCCTCATTTGCAAAGAGGGTGTATTTTCACTTTATTTTGGTACTTGGAACAAAATGTAGGCTCAACTCTTTTTTAAGTTTCAAAATACAATATAAAAATCAGTGTTGCTACATTTGTTTGAAATCTAGCTTCTCTTATGCCCTCAACAAAATAAGAAGAGAAACATGCGAAAATTGTTAGCTTTGATGGTGATTTCCTCTTGGAAGAATTAAATCAATTTTCTAAAAAACAAAACACTCGATCCAGAACGTCCTAATTGGGAAACGTACACACTGAAACACACACCGGTGTTTCTTCTAAATTTTCTTGAGTGTCCTGGTATTTGTTTTATATTATGACTAGTTTCTTGTACCTCTATGGTGCTGTCAGAAGTTCTATGTTTGCAGCAAGGAAGTTTCAATGAAAAAAGCGTTTTAAATTTCGCTTGTTACAAAGGCTCCCTTTCGGAGACGAAAGTTTTAGATCTTTCCAGTTGCAACAAGATTTCTACTGCCAGCCAAGCCTGACGCCAGCCGAGAAGAGCAGCGCCACCTCCCGGGAGCCGGGCAGCGCCAGCCAGCCGCGAGCAGCGGCGGAGGGACGGCTACTCCTGCGACCGTCTCACCGCTCCAATGACTCAGAAACACCTCAGATGGCTTCCCGGCGCCATCTGGGAAAGTCCCAACTTTGCTGCATTTCTATGGCCCCACGCTCGCTGGAGCGAAGGAAACTTCTGCAACTCGGCCTAACACTACAGACGCTAATGGGGCGGGGCTTCCCACGGTGGATGGAAACTCACCCTGGGGGCGGGACTACGCCGGGTGGGTGGGACTCCGTTTGAGGGCGGGGCTTCGCATGCTGTACAGACCCGCGGGGGTCGGGACTCCGCTCTGTAGGCGGGACTACAGCATAAGAGAACAATCTTAACTGGATCCCTCTTCCCGGAACTTCCGTGTGCGTGCTGATGGCGTCACTTGGCGCCTGGGCTGCTGCACGCGGGTCTTGAGTTCTGGTGAGAAGTTAGTGCAGTCATTCAGCGGGCTGGCTTGAAGTTTACCGGGGCTAAAGCAGGGCTGGGGCGACCTTGTGCTTCTGTTCCAGAGAGCTCGGTTCCGAATCGTTCGGCTTCGGACAGCCTTACCGAACAACGAGCCTACTGAACCTGGCCGGAACCCCGGTGCCATTCTTTGGCAGGTTCCGGGTTTTTGCTTCTGTTGTGTCATTTGTATGCTGCTTATAACATTGTCTAGTTATATTTCATGTCTATTATATGATTATTGTAGCTCATTTATGACTATGCTTTTTAGGTTGTATACATATATATGTATAATTGGTAATTCTAAACCACTCTGCTTAGTAATTCGTTGAATACTAGATTGGATTTTGATTACTATTGAAGAGATTTTTAATTCCCTAATTTGAATGGTTTTAAATATATGTATTTTCTGCTTCTGTAATAATCGTGCATTTTCTGCTGCGTTCATTTTTTTTTTTTAAGCAAAAGCAGCGTTAGGGTTCAAAAGTGTTGCTCTTTTTTTTCTGAGCTACATTGATGGAGGATATAAATTTCAGCCAAGAGATACAATATGAGCAAAGGAGAAAAAGGAAGAATGTAACGTGCAAGAAGAGTTAGTAAACTGGGCTGACTGGTGCTGTGTGTGGAGGTAGAGGATAATGCTGACAGACTTAGGCTGGAGTCAGGGTACCAGTAAGGTGCCAAGCTAAGGCACTCTGCTCTTTCTGTATTCGAAGAGCCACTGAAGATTAACATTGGGAAAACTCATCATATAGTACTGTGCAAGGGAGCCTCTGCAGCTGGCTTAAGGATGTGACAGACTTTCAACAAAGAATCAGATAAGTACTTTAGGCTTTATTGGCCGTAGTTGTAGCAGGAAAGCAGCAAAGCAACCAGACAATATAATCTAATGAACAGAGTTGCCTTCTAATAAATACTTAAAAAGACAGGTACCTGTCTTGACTTGGTCCATGGGCATAGTTTGCCAACCCATGATCTCACCAAAGGGACTCGGTGAATACAGCAGTAAGCAATAATGTGCCATATTTTAAAATTGATTTTTAGATGAGAAGCAGTAACACAGAAATGAATCTAGTCTGCATGTTTTAAATCCTGGCATAACTTGGTTACTGACAGTGTGAAACTGGGCAAATTAACTTCTCTCTGCATCTTTTTAAAAACCTGTACAAATTTTTTTTTATCTGTAAAATAGCACAAAGTATTATTATCCCAGTGAAGGAGAGGAGTAAATGAGTTATAGCACATAATACAGTGCATGTGTGGATAATAAAATCTTAATAAATGTTAACTAGTAATTTTTCAGAAATTATTCCTTAGGTGCATTATTAAACAGATTTGAGAGATGTTTGTAAGGTAGAAGTCATAGGCAATGAAAACCGAGTTTCAAGGAAAAAGCCATTTACAAAGAAAAAATACGGAAGTTGTGAAAGTAGTTTGAAGGAGGTATGGAGTGCAGGATCAAGAACTGATTTTGATGGAATGTTCAGGAGAAAAAAATGGAGAGTAAAAAGGAATGAAAAGGCAATAAGATAGTCCCTAAAGTATGACAGGAACCAGGATAGTATAGTCATGTGTAGACTAGCAGAGGGATGGTTGGTAATGGTTAATGTCAGATCCTACAGAGAAAAAGTTGTGTTGATGATATTGATAAATTCAACCAGCAGATATTAATTGGGTATCTCTCATGGGCTAAATGCTAGGGATGCAGAACAGATTTAGATAAATACACTGTATTCAAAGAGCAAAAAGTCTAGTTAGGGCAAAAGACATGGAAATGTAGCAACTTTTGAATAATCAGGAATTTCTTAGACTTAATTGGTAAATTTGCTTTAACTTTAAAAACTTAAATTGATCTATAGTTCAGAAACATAGGCAGCTTCATTGAACTCCTTTCTTTTCTAGACAATGGCCAAGAACAAACTAAGAGGGCAGAAGTCCCGGAATGTATTTCACATAGCCAGTCAAAAAAACTTTAAGGCTAAAAACAAAGCAAAACCAGTTACCACAAATCTTAAGAAGGTGAGTATCTGTTCAACACTCTGATTTTACTGTTCGCAAGTAAAGCATGGTTGTGAAGCTATGGTATAACTGAATTCTGTTACTTAACTCAAAAGTTCTTAGCCTTTCTTATTAAGCAGAGTTGAAAAAAAATACCTTTCTCTAGTAATACCATTAATAGAGCACAGAATCATTTAAGAGAAAAAAAAAAAAGAAGGGTGATGGTATGGAAAATAGTTCTTATCTCTGAACTCAAATATATTCAAGAGCCTATTAGCAGAGCCAAGACATGGAATGTCAGCCAGTACACACTCTTTTTCTCTTCAGTAATTCTTATCTTGGAACCCAAATAAAAGCAGGTACAATTAAGATAGAGGTTTTTCTTTCTTGAAAGGAAACATTTGAAAATTAAGTTTATCTTACAAAGTATTTGAGAAATTTCTTTAGGATTTAGCAGATTTTAAGAAAATGTTTTTACGTTTAAATAGTAGATGGAATCAGCTCTCCAGGACTCAGTGATTCTATTAGTCTATAGAAAAGTGACATACCACCTTTTTTTTTTTTTTTTTTTTTTTGGTGATACTGGGTATTGAACTCAGGGCCTTGTGCACTCTACACTTGAGCCACTCCCGGAGTATATATCGTCTTTTAACCCTCAGGATAACTATCAAGAACTAGCTGAATTAAGCTTTTTTTTTTTTTTTTAAGGAAATCATTAATAGTACAAGGTAGTTACATTGTGAAAATTTCATTGAGGCCTGCAGTGTACTTTGAACAAGTTCAGCCCTTCCATTATATTCCCTTAGTCTGTTTCCCCTTCAAAAAGTATTTGGTTAGCTGATGGAATGGCTCAAGTGGTAGAGTACTTGTCTAGCAAGCATGGGACCTTGAGTTCAAACCCCAGTACCACCAAAAAAAAAAAAAGAAAGAGAGAAGAAAAAGTATTTGGTTGGTTTCATTATGCTCTCTTCATTATACATGTAGCATACCTCAAACCTCTTCACCTCCCCATACCATGTTTTCTCTCTCTCTGTACTGGGATTTGAACTTAGGGCCTCACATTTGCTAGGCAAGCACTCCACCACTTGAGTCATACCCCCATTCCCTCTTACCCTGTTACCTCCCTACCCCTCTCCCAGATACACTCCCCAGTCTCCTTTTTACATTCATGTCCCATTATTAGGAGCTAGGCTTTCTAATTGAACAGTTTTATGACTTCATAAGTGCTATAAATGAAATTAACCTGTATGATATGATGAGAGACGGGAGTGTTGGAGTTGAGTCTTTATAATCAACATTAAAGCCAAAACCTGAATGGTAAGGAGCTAGTAATGTAGAGCTGGGAAATGTTGGGAGCATTATGTACATGCAGAGGCCCCAAGCTCAGGAATAGCTTAGTGCATTTGAGGAAGATTGTTTTGTTTGGATAGGAGGTACCAGAAGCTTTATTATGCTTATAAGATAGGATCTAAGACAGAGATCTGAACAGACAACATGGCTGGACAAAGTATCAAATACTCTTCCCAGAAAGTAGCTTTGGTAGGTGAAGGTCAGAAGATTGCCATTCATTATATAAATGGTAAGCTGAAGTTCATGCTGATGGATTTAAAGTGAAGGCAGTCAGCCAGTTCTGATTTTATCCAGATTTAGTTGTAGTCTCAGAAAAGGGGTTGTTGGAGGACAGGCATGGTGATAAACCCCTGTAATGACAGCAATTGGGAGGCCAGGCAGATGTGATCAGGACAAAGAAAAGGAAAAATTAGGAAGTATGAAGAAGTGATTGATTAAGTGATTGGGCATGGAGTCTGTTCTGGCTGAGGAAAAAAGTATGATGTGAAAATTAATGAAATTGATGGGAAATAGTTTCAGGGAAGTTCAAGAATTGCTTGTAAACTAAGTGAGTTATAAAGAGAAGAGGTGGGGTAATTACATGTAATAACCAAGCTCAGGGCATTCTGTCGGAGTATGTGACTGAGGTAGGTGGTAGAAAAGAGGATTTCAAGAGATTAAGAGGCCATAGGACTAGATTTTTGTTCAGGTCACTAAGCACTGAGGCCAGGTTTAAAGGTCAGTGAGTCAAGGTTTGAATCTATGAAGGAGCAAATAATTGTGGTGTTGGTCAGTGACAGCAATGAGGAAGAAGTACCAGAATGTCCTCATGTGTATGGTGCAAAGGAACTGAGGGTTTTGAAGGAGAAATTGTTGATAGCAGCGGTCAAGTGTAAGAATCTCTCAGCCTCAACAGAGGAGGACCTCAGGGAAAGCTGTTCTCAGAGAACCGCTGGGAGCTTCCAGTAAGACAAGGTGGTCAAGGATGGATTCAGAGATGCTGACCCAAGTTTTCTGCTTTTTCAGATGAGGGAGAAAGACTGTGGTAACATTCTTCTTTTATCAGTAAAGTCTTAAGTATGAGGCATGTCCACATAATTATTACTTACAGAAAGAACTTTTGATTAAAATTTCCTCATAAGACTAAAATTTCTTTATGAGACTGTAACTTTTAATGTGCACTACCTTCATATTCTGGCTTTGAGGCTTTAAGAAGGTTAAGGATGAAAAATTTTATCTTAAATGGTAAATAGTTATGAGAGCATTGGTTAATGTTTTTTTTCAGTTAAAATTTCTACCTGGTTTTTAACAGATAAAAATTGTGAATGATGAAAAAGTTAACAGAATGAATAAAGCTTTTGTAAACATACAGAAGGAACTTGCACACTTCTCAAAAGGCCTTTCTCTTGAACCTCTGCAGAAAGAGCTGGTAAGTAAAAACCATTTGCTTTTGTTATAACTAATACATTGAAGTCTAATAATTTACAGATTTTCACGACCCCCAAGTTCAGTGTAATTTTTAGTACTTTGCTCTATTATGCTTGGCTTTATGGTGTATATAGCATATTCAGTCATATTCAGACTCTTAAAGCATTGAGTCTAAATATAAGAATTTATGGTTCTACTTCCTAAAGTATGATTAGAAAAAATTAAACTGGGTAACATTATATGTTATTATAAGCTAGTTTTGTTTGCTGTTATTTAAAATATTAAATAATACTTTTCTCCCCTTAGATTCCTCAGCAGCATCATGAAAATGAACCAGTTAATGTTGATGAAGCTACAAGATTAATGGCTCAGTTGTAATAATTCTCTTGAAAGACCAATAAATTAAATGTTTTATACAACTTTATTTTAAAAAATCTTGTTAATGTACAGGCATTGGCACATTTTAAAAACAAACTACTTAAACAGATCTTTCCTATACTCTAGGAAAGTGGAATGTCAGAAGTCAACAAAATGTGATAAACTTAAAGTGCTAAAACAGAAGGCACTTCACAAAATCTGTTCACTGAAACAGTTATATATCCTCATTTACATCCTTCACTTTATAAATGGCAGTGAAATGTCTGAATTGAAGGACATACAGAAATACAGTTTTGTGGCAGTAAAAGTGTAAGTGATTAGTCCTTGGCCACCATTTTTGTTTTTGATGACCTGAACTCCACTTTAACTTTACTCTCAGGAAAGGAAGCAACAGAAGGATTAAGAATTGGAAGAGAAGTTGAAATCCCAAAATGTAATTACTTTTGGGGGAGAAGGAAGGGAGGCTGGTGAATCACTTTACCCCTGAAGCAGTCAGAGCCCTTTGTTTCTATAGATGAAGTTTTGTGAAGTAAAAGAGAAAGTATTAGAGAAGAACACTTCAGAATCAGTGAACTAACAGGTGTTACATTCATTATTTTAAATACTTAGGTTATTAAGAAGTCTAAAATGTTACATAGTTAGAGGTAGATAACCAGTCCCAAGTTTCCATGGAATCTAGTAATTTAGTATCTGGACATCAAACAGATCACAAACTCCTTCATTATCATCTAAATTAAAGTTGTAGTCATCTGCTGGGGTAGGAGAAAGCCGTAAAAGAGGAAACACTGCAAACAAAAACAAATTCAGTGTTAAAGATGATTTCTACATATGGACAATAATGTTTAACAAAATACTTTCAAATAAAACAAAAACTTAGCAACTCAAGATTGTTTCCTATGTTTTACACAAAGGTTTAAAAAATATATATAAAGTAATAATCATATTAATGATTGATAGTGTATACTTTGAAAGATTCTCATGTAATCTTATTGGTTATGGGTATTGGCTTGAAAAACAAGTTAAAATTTTTACTGACTGAACATGTCACTAAAGTACATGATTTAAAAACACTAGTCAAAGGTGGTGTTTGCCTGCCACTTTGAAAACAGAAATATGCACCAGATTTATTAAGTTTTCTGAGTTACCTTTTGCTAGCTTAACTTGCTGACACCACTTCTTAAGTCTTTGGTATATTTGTTAGGAACAAGGCCTCCAAAAAAGTTCAAGTAGGATTAAACAAGATCAAGCCCACAGAGAAATTTTTAATTAGTTTACTGTAGCTAATTAATTCTCAAGAATTATTTCCTATTAGATGATGACATGGCTGATGTTATTAAGAATTCTGTGATTCAGATTGACAACTTGAAACTGGCTACTGGGTTATCTACAAAACTGGGTTTTCAGATCACCTGTTGATTGTAACATGTTATTTTACTCCTTGGGTTAGATTCTTCAGGAATGCAAAGGTCTGCTCAGTGTGCCAACAATTTAGAATTGTATTCAATGAAAGTGATAAGTATCCCTTATGGATTCTCTGTCCTTGAAATGCAGGCAGAGAGAAATTCTGAAGAACACCTATGATTTACCATAATACATCATGAGTCACAGTAAAAGCAATTAGAAAATATAAGTTAATTTTTCTTAAATTATGTGGCACTCATAAATTCTAGGAAAACATTATTATAAGTCATAAAATTCAAATACATACCATCAGAAGACATTAACTCATCAATGATATCTCCACTAATAGATCCTGCTGAAAAGAGACAGAATACCTGTTAGCTAATAATACCACAACTGACAAATTCACAAAACCTCTCCAACCTGTTAATACTCGCTTTCTCCTGTCATTTTAAGTTTTAAAATTTTTTTAAGATTCCTTTTTTTAATTTGTTTATTCATATGTACATACATTGTTTGGGCCTTTTCTCCCTCTCCTGTCATTTTTAAAACAGGCTCTGAACACACCTGAAGATATTTCTGTAGCTGATATCTGCTGGAGGTTCTGGCTTCTTTCAGAGACATGTTGCTCAGGCAGGTTCTGAGCTGCCATGCTGGGTTTCTGTGGAGTCACTGGAGTCGAGGACTGTGAGGAAGGCTGTGTGAGGTCATCAGGTGGAGGAACGGGAAAAACCACAGGCTTAGAGGAACTGGACTCTTTATTTATAAGCAGCACGTGGATAGGTCCTGAATGACTCTTTAAATTTATCTGGTATTTCTTTTGTCCGTTCTGACCCTTTGAAGTTATTGGGTATAAAAAAATGAATATTAACACTTCTAGCTATCTTGAAACATTAAAATTAAGGCAAAGATATTAGGATCTAACTAAGTTCACACAACATCATCAAGCTGAATCATGAGTAGAAACCAAAAGCAGAATAGAATATTTAGGGCTCTAAACCACTTGCTGGTCATCAAGAACTTGGTTAAAGAATTATAGCAGCTATTCATTTTGACACAGGTCTTTATGTAGCCCAGGCTGGTCTTGAACTTGTGATTCTCCTGCCTCAGACTCTCGACTGCTGGAATTATAGGCATGTCACCACATTTGGCTCAACAACTAGGCATTTTCACTGTGTAATCCTATCTGGCAGTGCTCCATACAAATGTACTCCATCCCCTGGTGTGGGCCACTGTGACAGCATCTCAACATGTTGTCTTAATTTACAGCTGTTTTACAAGTCAAAACCCTGTCCTTCCATTCAGAAAGCAGACAACTGACTTTTCCTATAAAGAATAACTATAAAATCCCTCTACTGTATTAAAAAAAAAGTTTATAGATAATACAGTAATGTTTTCTAGTTCCTTTTTTGATTGTTAAACTACTAGTTTAAAGTAGTTTGTTTTGGAAAATCTGAATTTGAAACCTAAAGCCATGAAATTTACATATAGCCAATGAATTTCTAACTCAGTAAACCAAAAATATGCTATTACAGACTTAATTTTAAAATAGTCAATTGTTATTTATATTGAACTTTTTTCTCAGTCATGACTTTTACATTATTTATAGTCATTCTAACGGATTTTTAAGAGATATTAGCCTTATTATTACTCCTTCCTTGAGA
Organism: Castor canadensis; assembly: GCF_047511655.1. Taxonomy (NCBI): domain Eukaryota; kingdom Metazoa; phylum Chordata; class Mammalia; order Rodentia; family Castoridae; genus Castor; species Castor canadensis. The sequence continues at coordinate 147,744,566 of NC_133388.1, read as the reverse complement.
GCCTTCATCAAATAAAGTCAAACATTTTTCAAAAAAATTGTGACCAAATGATTTTGAATTGAATGACTGGCCACTTTCATAATCTTACCAATGTAATGAAGACATCCAAATTTCAGATGTCTTTTCAGACATCTGAAAAGTATTAATAATAAAGTATTAATATACTTTTAGATATAAAACTTGGAAGGAAGCAATAACTCAAAAGTGTTCATACTCAATTAGTTCATGTTCCGCTCAATACAATACATTTGTCCCTCTTGAAATAGGAGATCCATTTTTTCCCACTTATACTACATACCATTTCTGGAATAGGTACTTCCAACTGTGTACCAGAAGGTGCCTGAATGGCCAAAAGTGTATCACCTGGTCAAAGCAATAAAGAAGTATTAAAAAATTACAGAAAAGAATACTGATCATAGGATATGGTGGCAACAATGGTGGATCTGAAGTAAGAAGTTTGGATTTAAATCCAAGGCCAGATGATCTCAGCTGAAGCCAAATTTTACAGCAGATCTCTTGTGGAGTTGCAGATGAATAAAACTTTCCCCAAACTTTATTAAAAAGCACAGGAATTGTGATGGCAAAACTGAACAGTAAGCCCATGTGTATTTCTAGCATAATCTTACATGGAAAGTCAGATTCTATCTGATCAGGTAACTTTGCAGATTTTTGTTTAGTATGTGGACAATACATATGGCAGTACTTTTACAAAACACATAATTAAACATAGATGTGTGCAAAAAATATTCCACTTTGTGCTACAGTTATGGTACTACAACGCCCCATTTTAGTTATTAATACCTAATGTTGTCATTTCAAGGGATAAACACAAGGGCAGAAGATGGAATAGGATCAGGAATCATTTTCCTCATGGTTTCTTTGGATTTCATTTGTGACCAGCACATCTGCTGTTTATAGCTTCATAAACAGTGCTGATGAGAATCATGCTTTAAGTCAAGTTTAATAATTGACTCTTTGACTCTGAAATTGTTGCTTACTCCTGATCTGATTTAGGTTCCATTCTGTTCCTGGCTCTCTTCTCCTTCCCACTCAAGTTTATGCCTAGCAATGGGTTCAATGAAGTAAAAGCTGTGAAAAGCAGTTATTGTCATGAAAGCAGAAACAAAAGCAGCCTGGCACATTGTAGAGTGAGTCAAAATATCCACAACTCCTGAAAATAATGACTTAGGCTGAGTTCATGGGGGAATTCTGAATTGCTCTATGGTCAACAGGTTGACAGAGGAAGAATGTGAGGAAAAGGCTAACAGCACTTACCATTAAAGCAATTACAAATGTCTTCATGAGTCACATAGGAAAACGTACTGTCATAAGAATTAAGGCGCATTTATTTCAAGGTCTATGCATGTAGATTAAAGTAAGACTGAAGGCCAAAACTAAATCACTGAATGCATGAAGGTGCTGCCACACATGGTCAGATGAAAAGAACTTAAGTCTTCAGTCTGGAAAGGGAAAGACAAATCAACATCCCAAAGGGGACTTCCTGTCCTTTGCTCTGAAAAGAAACCATTCTGATTTCTGTGACATCTAAGGATAAAAAGGGAAAACAGTGGATATACTATAGGGTTCTGAGGAAAGGGAATGGGTGGGAAGAAGATATCATTGTTAGCAGTGGTGAGTAACCACATGGGCTTCCACATGGGGTCTTCTTGGGTCACTGTTTAATATGCATTTATCAGTCAGGTATAGCCACAGAAAGAAACAGAGAAGAGGCATGAGAAGTATATGATACTTGCAGGTTCTAAAGTCAGGATGTATGGGCAGACCACATGGGTAAGAGACCAAAGTAGTCAAGGAAGCAGAAGACAAGAAAAAGGAGAAAGCATTAAGCCAGAACCTTTGTTGGGTTTTCCACAGGAAAGCAAGGTGGGAAAGTGTAAACATATTATAACTAGCTAGTTTGAATAATTCTGACAGACTATAGGAGTGGTCCCTACTTGTCTGTTTCCTGTCTCTGGGATGATGAAGGCAAAGGAATACCATCCCCTAGGTGTATGGCTGACACAGAGAAGGCTTGGCTCAGCACTGGTTAGTATGTATATCAAAATCATGCTCCTAGCTGCTCCTAGCCCTTGCTATTTCTAAGAATTGTCTAGTCCTAAGATGGGCAGTCTCTCCCTAGCCAAAAAGGTTTTAAAAGATGTCAAAATATTCTAACATGTGGCATATTAAATGTGTGTATGTGTTTATACGCAGAGTCATGTGGAGAACTGTGGATGGCCAGGATTTTGTAAAGAGCAGCAAAGTCCAAGATCTACTTCAATGTTTTTGAATCTTGAGGCTCCACAGGGCACAGCTTGAAAAACCTCCATTGTTCTCACACTACTGAGAAGCTCTGACCCACAGAAAAGAAATAACAAAATGAGATCACAGACTTGTCCACAAAGTATTAGACAACATGAAAAATGACTTATGTTGTATACATCAGTCAAAAATTCATGAGAGATGGTATAAGATAAACTGTAAAGTTTCCATCAGCATACAGGTTTCTAAGAGTAAATAACAGTGCGTAAGAAACCCATGGAGTACATCACTAATGTTTTTTTCCCCAATGGAATATGGTAGATACACATGCCTGGGATCACTATCCTCCAGTTAGAATTGTCTTTGGGTTGACATTAGGCAGAAAGCACCATACACAGGTTGTAAACCCATGATACTTCTTCAAACCAAAATTAATTATTTACAATGTTAAATGTTGCTTAATTTTTAGCACCTCAGAATACTGAACATAATTATTTAAAAGTACCATAGTATTTAGCAACAATATTCACAAAACCCTGTCCTAAGCACACTGGTTAGTATATTGCATCTTAACAATGGGTAGATTACTCTTTTTTTTTCTTAGTCCTGCACAGGAATAATGTTAACATGTACTATTTAACTGAAAAAAGGTAGTATTTAAAAAATACTAATAAAAATTATTGGAAGAATATCATAAAACACTACATTCACAAAAACTTAACTCTGAAAACATAGAAGTAACTGACCTTTGGACTGGAAGAAATATTACATACATATATATACATAGCTATATATATAACTTCTTTAAAAGGATATCTGTTATTAATGGAGTCGTCCATCACATTTTTGATGCTTTGCTGTAGCCACAGCTTCTGCTGATCAAGTTCTCTTTCCTTCAGTTCTAGATCTTCAATTTCAGCTTTAAGAAATCTTAATCTATCTATAACTTCTTTAGTATTACAGCCAGCACCTACACCTCTTAAAAAATATGAGAATTAATATCCCCATGGTAAAACCTCAGTTAATATCATTTAATTTTGTAGTCATAAAACTGACTTATTTAGTCATATATTCAAAATAAAAATGTTCATACTCTTCTAAAAATCAAGCATTAAAAATTCCTACAAGCTAGGTGCTATGGCTCCTAGTTACTCAGAAGGCAGAGATAGGAGTATCACGGTTTGAAGCCAGCCTGAGCAAATAGTTCCTGAGTTCAAACACCAATAATACCCTCCCCACCAAAAAAAAAAAAAAGAAAAATCCTTACAGGATTGGCTCAAACAGTACAGCATCTGTTTTGCGAGCATGAAACTCCGAGTTAAAAAAAACCCAGTACCACCATAAAAAAAAAAAAAAAAAATCCTTACAAATTTTAAACACCATATCACTGAACACATTTGCTTGGAAAATTTATTCACAATAACACCAAATCATGAATTTTTTTGACATCTAGAAGGCCAGGCTGGCAAATGAGGTGCTATGAGGCTATCAAAGCTAAATAGTCATACCTAGCAGTCTCATAATGCAGACCGAGATGCTGATAAAATAAATTACAACCTTTTGATATTCTGGTGGAATTTCATCTAGCAAACATAAACAAGTATCTGATGCTAACATTCAACCATGCAGCAGTTAATAAACAGAGAGAGCAAGAGAACATTGCAATACATGAGTGACACGCAAAGAAGCCCAGAGAAGTGTGTTCAGGGGAAAATGAGAGGCCTAGTGTGAAGGGAAAGTTGACACAGGGGATTTGGGGAGACAGACGTCAACTTTTCAATGCAAAGAAAGTTTTGGAATAGGATACTGGTTTGTAACTCACTTCCACTGGATACTATTTTTCGATTTTTTTTCAATCAAATCAATTCCTTCTAAGACATTGGTGATATCATAAATTCTTCTTTTTTGCCTCACAGCCAGTGTATCTGCAGCCTGTTTAGGAAAAACAAGCAAACAAAGTGGGCAGTGAGATAAAATGCAATTCATATTTTAAAATCAAAAAGGGTTGAGTTTTGAGTTCACAGTATGAGAACCAATCTCAAATATAAACCACTCAGTTGCTTGAGAACTATAGCTGGATAGGTTCAAAGCATCTCCCAGACTTTGCAAATACCAAAGAAATCATTCCACTTTAAAGCTAGCAGATGTTGGAATGAGGGGGGAAAAATTAAGGTCATGACACAAAGCCCACAAAAATAAAGAACACAATGAGAACACTTCATGTCAACTTATGGACCAATCTAAGGAAAAGCTACTAATTGTCTACCTGTCACTCCCTATCTTACTGAGCTGTTCATAAGCAGCCTCGTCTATCTCTGCATTTTTTTTTTGTAATCGTGGAACACGGGGAAATTCTGATTATACACACATGGATACCTCAATAACTACCTCTGCTTTTTAAACTCCTGATGAAAAAACAGGAATAAATCATGCCATCCCAACAGCAAGCATAAAATCAATACGAAATAAAAATCTATAGCATAGATGTTCTAGCAACTATTATACAAAAGCTTGGTGGTTTCTTTCACATTAGATAAGATCAACAAAATATTACATGCTATGCTGTTATGAATGAATTCAAGAACACTGTTCTAATTATTTCCCACGCACATTTCTGACATGTTTCCCATTAGCACAAAAAGAACTTTAAGAGCTGGGTGCTGGTGGCTCACACCTGTAATACTAGCTACTCAGGAGGATTACAGTTCAAAGTCAGTCAGGGCAACTAGTTCCTGAGACCCTGTTTTGAAAAAATCCTTCACAAAAAAGGGCTGGCAGAGGGGCTCAAGGTGTAGGCCCTGAGTTCAAACCCCAGTACCTAAAAAAAAAAAAAAAAAAAAACCTCAAGAAAGGTTACCCTAGTGCTCTTTTGCAGAGTGTAGTCAACAGCCTATCTTCAATGTGGAGCCCTGTTTTTAAGATTCATGGTAATAGTGCAAAAGCCCATTTCTGTTCCTACCGACAGTTCCCAGCACATCTAAACTAATGAACATGAATTAGCAGTACAGACTTGATTGATTACTAGTTCTCTCAGGGCATCAATACTTTCTTGATTCTATAGAAGGAGCTCCTACGAATCCCCAACATAGCATATTGCTGGTAAGCTGGACCTGCCTTCCACAGGGATAACATGCCACTGACAGCTACTGATCACTACATAGGAACTTTCGGTGAGCTGTAGACTCACTCTATGCACTCTATTACCCACACATCCAGGTCTTCTTCAGGAATGAGATTCATGTCTCAAACAATAGACAGGAGAGTAGACTATGTCAGAGAGGAGTAACCGGAAAGTGGGGCTTTTAGGGGTTCCCCACCACTTACTTGGCATCATGTTCTTCAGAGAACCAGAAAACTAAGAGTATGATTAGGACCAGTTGTGGCTTTGCTGATATCTTCTTTTCTTGTGCTCAGCGATTCCCTCCCTGCTTTATCTACCTTCACGGAATTTCTGTACTTGAGTTTGAGGTTGTTTTTTGGAAGCGAAGCAGTCTATTGCAAAGTTAACTGTAAAAATCTGAAGTTGAGAATTCACCTCTCACTTTCCTCTGAAGAGGCTCTCTCAAGAAGTGCTCACAAACCTCCTGGCCATGTCCTTTATTTTTGGTATCTGTGTACTCACACACGAAAGCATTCACAACCATAGCAACAGCTCACCAGTTTAGTGTTAGAAATGTTTGAATGAAGCAGGCCACAATAGCTGTCCTAGGTCATTTGGCAAAGTGCCATCAGATTTAACTTAAGCTTCAACATTTTTTAAAAGTATCTTATTTATGAGTGCTTACCACAATGTTTAATCCTTTATTTCTAAAACTGAGCATCATTTCTTAAATACTTTTCTATGTAAGTATACAAATGACCAACAGGTCCAGATAACATTTAAGAGGCTTTTATTTCAGCAGTTGCAATATTCTTCAGAAAATAAGTTTGGAGTTAGACACACAGACATCCAATCCCAACAGTGCCACTTCCTATCTTCAACTGGCCTCTTGAGCTCACTAAGCCTAATGATTTCTTTTGTAAAATAGGACGATAACATATACTGAACAGGAAAATTGTGGGGCTAAACTGGATAATCTTAGCACAATGTCTGCTGCATATTTTTAGTGTTGACTACTAACAGACTGATCATCAAACACAGGTTAAAACAGGCTATGGATGTTTTATATGTGTGTGTGTGTGTGTGTGCTATCTTATTTTCTACTGTATTTTAAAATGATATGTGAATTCTTCAAATGCTTTATTAAATAATTTGAGACTTCCATACTTAATAGTATCATACATAAACTCCTCACCACCACCTTCATCCATTTATTTAATGCTCATGAAAGTTCCAGGCTCCATTCTGGGCCTTAAGTAACAGAAGAAAGTCCCTGCCCTCAAAGAGGGGAGGGGAGTTAATAATATACAAATAATTATATTAGGAGGAAATGCAGGTAGGAGGGAGGGACTTATAGTACTTTCAGAGAAGAATGTAGTAACAGTTGAGCTGAATGGATCGAGTGACCCCTGCAGACAGCTGGTAGAAGCACACTCTGCATTTCTGGCACAGGAAGCATTATGCAACAGCACAAAGGCTCTGGAATGTAAGATGTACTTAGTTCCTTAAGGAAAGGCAGGCAGGCCAGTGTGGACAGCAGAATAAGAGGGAAAATGATGGGGAAGGAGAGGAGGAGATAAAAGATAATCAAGTCAGAGAGATAGCAGGGGCCAGAGCACTGGGGCTTTCCAGACCATTGTAAAGCCTTCACTTTTTAATTCCAGTGAAACGGAAAGGTATTGGTAGGCTGTGAGCACGTGGGTGATTTGACTTCATATTTCAAAATGGGTTTCTCTTTACTGAAATGTCTTGGGCTGTTGTATGGAGAATTTTCTATTGGGAGTAGGGTAGAAGAAAGGAGACCAATGGGAAGACAGCAGCAATAATCTACTCAAACGAAGGGAGTAACTTGGCTAGAGGGGCTAAGCTGTGGAGAAGGTGAGAAGTGGTGAGATTCTCAGTATGCGATGAAGGTGTAGCTCCTGAGAGAACAGTCAAGGATGCCTCCATACTTTTTGACTTTAGCAACTGCAGATGAGGAATACTATAAGAGAAATAGGTTTGAGGTACTAGAAATCAGGAACTTGACCTTGGACATTGTGACATTCAAGAGGAGAAATGAAGGGGACCACTGGCCAGGACAGTGTGTGGCATAGGGAAGAGATCCAAGCTAGGCATCAATTCAGTAGTCACCAGGGAAGAGACGTTTTAGGCCACAAGATGGAATCCACTGAATTCACTGGAGGGGAGGCAAGGAAAGAGATGAGGCTAAAGGAGCAACTCTGGAACCATCCAGTATTTAAGGTTTGGGAAATGGGGAATGACCTGCTACCTAAGTGAAATGGGAAACAGGAGTGGGATGCTGGAACCCAAGGGAAGAAAGTGTAAGAAGAGTAACCATGAGAGGCAAGTCACCAAGAACTGATCAGTGGATTTCTCTTTGTAAAGGTCACTGGTGGCCTTGACCAGAGCTGTTTGGCAGAGTGGTGGGGCCAGAAACTTTAATGGGGAAATTTTAAAAACAACAGAAGGAGAGCTATAGTGGGCAGCTCTTTTGAAGGGTTCTGCTGTCCTGAAGAATACAGAAAGAAGGCAGTATCTGTAGGGAGTTGTGTTTTCCTTCCTTTCTCTTTTCTTTTGAAGACAGGAGCTATTTCAACAGTGAGTGTGCTGATAAGAATGGTCTGGCAAAGAAGGAAGAGGGATAATTAATCCAGAAGAGAAAAATCGCTAAGGAGATGATCATAGAGTGAATTCAAGTATGATACATTTGATATATTATAAGAACTTTTGTAAATACCACAATGTACCCCCACCCAGCATAATAAAACAAAAGATGATCATATGTAGGTAGCCTCTGTGTGTGTGTGTGTGTGTGTGTGTGTGTGTGTGTTTGTGTGTGTGAGACATGCTAAGGTACTGGACAACCACAGGGTCTATCAATGATCAAAGTCTAGAAGAGTACAGGGTGTGATACAGGTATGTTAGTAAACAAAACAGAGAGATTAGACATTTCCTTTTGGTTGCTTCTGATTTTCTCATCAGCTTTGGGAGGGAATGGAATGGGACAATTAAAGATCAAAAAGAGGAGAAAATGAAATACTCATATAAGAGAGCAAAAGAGAAAACACTATAGAAGGAATGCTGGACAGCCGTTTTGGCTCTTTTGAAGTTGGTGGTCATTAATTTAAAGTGAGACCCATCAATATCCTTGTCCATTTTTCTCCAGCCCAGGGAACTGCCTGGGCATAGATTAAGGCGTGGGAGTACATCAAAGTGAGTCACCATCCTCATCCCATGCTTGCCACTGTAGGTGGTGAATAAGTACTCACGTGCAGGCACCCAATTTCCTTTAACAGGTTACATTTACTATAATGGGATTAGACCTATACATCAATAACAGGAAACATCTAACTATCACACCAACTCAGCTTATAGGAAAAAATAAGCAAAAATAAGAACAATTCTCTGAAAGTAGAAGACAAACCCCCTGTACTAAATACTTTCCTAAAAATATAGTGCCTCACCAATGACAGGCAAAGCAACATCTATAGGCAGAACAAAATTAAAAGTTGCAATACTGTTAAGAGGCAGGCTACCAAAATAAGGTAGAACAGCTGAGACAGTATAAGAGAACCTAGGGAATCTTGAGGCAACAGCCTTTCATTTGAACAAATGAATCTTCCAAGGACCCATGCTACCATGGGCAGGGAGAGAAATTATGTGGTAGCTTTATTTGAGTTAGTAAGAGCTCATTTGCTCAAGGATGTTCTCATAGCATAATGCTGCATTAAAAGAAAAAAAGCTAACATGAAAAAAATGTACTGTAGGAAACATCCTGTCCTTCAAGTTCTCTATCTACATAATTCAAGTGTTTTAATCTCTTCTGGAACCACAACAGTTAATTCATGTGCACTGCTGGGTGAGGTATCACGCCTGTAATCCCAGCCTCAGGAGGCAGAGATCAGGAGGATTGCCATTCAAGGCCAGCCCCAGCAAAAAAAAGTTAGCAAGATCCCACCTCTGCAAACAAGTTGGTTGTGTGGGGCACATCTGGTATTCCAGCTATGCAGAAGACATAGGTAGGATGACTGTGGTCCCAGGTTAGCCCCAAGCAAAAAGCCCTTGATATCAGTGCCTGCCTAGCAAGTACGAGCCCCTGAGTTTACTCCCAAAATAAAAATAAAATAAAATAAATAATAAAAAAAAGAATACACTGAATATTTTAGAAGCTGTGCTTTAGAAATTTACAGTATAGTAAGGAGGGTCAGAAATCAACATCAGAAACTGTGCAACAGAAACACTACATAGAACCAATTCCACCTGAAAATAAGGTAGAAGGAGCTCACCTCAACTGTGCCATATGGTGTTTTATGTTGATCTATTTCATGATAAGGTTTGGACTGACTGTTAACCTGATTTCAAACATTACTGAAATAATTAATGTGTAGAATGTCTGCTGTCAACCCACAATTAAGAATCTTTCATAAGCCAGTAATAGGATAACTATGTAACAGGATTTTACACAGATGTTATTTAATTTAATACTCATACCAGCTTTGTAAAGTAGGTGTTCTCACTTTGTAGTAAACAGACTCAGAAAGTTAATGAATAATCATTTCAGAATTTGCCATTAATTATATATTCATGAAATAAATTTGTGCCAAAACATTTATGGGCTTATATAATTTTAACAGACTGTAAGTAAATTTAGTACATAGAAATTAAATTATATAATTGCACTGAAATGTGATTCATTACTAATGATCTATAGGTTTCATACAGAGTGGATAAAATAGTCTGGAAAAGTAGAACTCTTAGTTTCTGCTCATCTATTCAAAAACAATAAACATTAAATAAATCACATACACATCCAAGACTTTGGATCTGTAGATAATATAGAATATATTCTACAGAATATATATATGTATATAGAATGAGGCTTAAAAACATGAAACGAGGGGGTGAGGGATGTGCTCAGTGGTAGAGCACTTTCCTAACATGTGCAAGGCCCTGGGCTCAATCCCCAACAGCAAAAGAGGAAGAAAACAAAACCCAGAGATATAAATTGTTATAACAGGTGAAAAACAGACAAAAGTACTCAAAGCAAAGACAAAAGGAATTCCTGAAGGAGGCCACTGTGTTTTCAGTGGACCTGTAGGGCCTATTAAATCAACAAGGAAATGAAACACCAAAGAATAAGTAACTTACTAAGGGCACAAAGAGCTCCCTCCAGATGCAGCACTAAGTACACAATGCTTCACTTCCCTATCAGTGCCCTACCCCAGCAGAACTGCTTCGTGAAAACCTTCTGTGGCTTTGCTACTACAAACTACAGCTGCTACTTGCACTCAATATTTTTTAAAAGCATGAGCTTTATGTACTCTAAAGAAAAATGAAGACATTCAATAATGTCTATTTAACTAGGAAAATTGTGCTGAACCTCTGAAATCTATAAATTGCAAAATCTAGAGAGTATCTGTCTAATCCTCAATTGCACACTTGGAAAATTCTCTTCTCCTAAGTATAAACTTTCCAAAATGGGAGCAATATTAAATATGTACCTGCTATTCAACCACTAGGATTTGTCTCTGTACATTGTCTGTCATCCTGCCAGCAGTACAGCAGGTAAGAATGTGGGCTCTGGGACAGCCTCACTGGCTAGCTGTGTGGCCATCAGCAAGCTACTTAACCTCTCTGTGCCTCAATTTCTTCCTCTGTAAGATAATCATTAAGATAGTATTGTTACTGTGAGTATTAAATGAGTAAATAATATTTGAGACACTTACAAGAATACCCAGCACATGATAAACATTACATTCATGATATCTTGTATCTTTTTTTTTTTTTCAGTACAGGGTTTGAACTCAGGGCCTTCACCTTGAGCCACTCCACCAGCCCTATTTTTGTGAAGGGTTTTTCAAGATAGGGTCTCGTGGAACTCTTTGCCCAGGCTGGCTTCGAACCACGATCCTCCTGATCTCTGCCTCCTGAGTAGCTAGGATTACAGGCGTGAGTCACTGGTGCCTGGCTCCATCACCATTTTTGATCCAATTTCTCATCTAAAGTAATAAGGAAATACTGTTCTGTGAAAGGTGAATAGTAGAATGTAATGGAGCATCCCTTGTCTATCTGGTATAACCTCCTAACTTTTAACAAATTCAGAACATAGTCAAGCACAAAGACAAAGAGAAAAAATACATACAAAAAGATTTATTTTCCTACCTAAAGAGTTTGCTCCATTTGGAACATATTTACTTCGATTTTTATATGATTCTTAACCATTGGGACCATTTAATTCCAACAGCCATAAAAGAATTAGGAAGTACCATCTGGGACAGTAGGAGGCATCTGGGCACAGAATAAAGGGAAAAGAGAAAATCTAAAAATAGGACAAAAAAAGAAAAAACAACCCTCACAAAGCATATCAAGTTGAGACACCTTGAAAGTACTCCAATATTTTAAAGTTTTAAGGTGGTACCCAAAGGAGGGAAAAATATCCGTCATGACTATCATGAGCTACCAAAAAGTAGTATCATGTATAGTATTTTACTTATGAATATATACCTCATGTTGGACAAATTTCAAATTAAAATGGCAAAATGTTTTCTTAATAAGAAATGTTAGTAATAGAGGCAACTCTTCAGCTAATCAGAAAATTTAGCTATGAACAAAATCTCATAAAGAACAAACATGGTTTCAAAATATCTGGACTTGTCAAATTCAAGAGTAATATACTAGACAGATGTGGATTTTAAAATAATGTGAAAATCTCAATAGGATTTAGTTAACATGAACTATGACTTAAGCCCAACTCTCATGTTAGCTGCATTTATAACTGACATCAGCCCATTCTGTAAGTTATTACAGCCATTGAAATTCCTCAAGCATCTCTTGTCCCTCATTGTCTCTCCCCCCTTACCTCTCTTTCTCTCTCTCTCTCACTGGGGTTTGAACGCAAGGCTTCATGCTTACTAGGCAGGTGCTCCACCAGCCCAGACAAATTCTCATGCACAAAAATAAAAAATGTCTTTCACTGGGTCAAATATATAGAAAAAATAAAAAGGAAAAATAAATATTTGACCATTTCAACAAGTAAAACATACAAAGAAAACATGAAACATGGATATAAGACAGAATTCATAGAAAAGAAACAAACTTGCTTACATTTTTTTGAAGTGTTCTAAGTTTTAATGAGTGAATGAAGGAGTAACAAAGGGATGCAAACTAAAACAATGAAAATATGTTTACACACAACTGTACTTGAACATTCACAGCAATATTTCAGAGCCAAAAATTAGAAGCAGCAGGTGAATGGACAAAGTGTGGTATACATAAAACACAATACTACATGGGGACAGAAAGAACTATTAGCACACACCACAACGTGGAAGAACCTCAAAATGACGCTGAGTTACAGCGTGACTCCACTGACATGAAGCTCTTAAAAGACCATTCAACTTCAAGGTGAAGAAAGCAGAGCGATGGCTGAGTTAGGAGGCTGGGGACTGGCTAGGAGGCATTAGGTGATGGAAGTGCTCTATACCCAGCTTGCTGGTGCTTACATTGGGATAAGCACTTGCCAAATCTCACTGAACCCTTCACTTAAAATGGGAGCATTTTAGAGTTTATAAATTATAGTTTTACAAAGCTGACCAAGAAATAGCATTATGCATCACCTTTAATTTTGCAGAATATGAAAAAAAATCAGAAAACCCAATATTGATTTGATCTATGTATCATTATCTAACAGATACTTCAATACAGCACTTACAAAGCACCAGACCCTATTTAAATGCCTTCAGAATAAAAATTCATTTTAACCACTTCTGCAATGATATCCTTATAAGACAGGTATGGTTATTGCCCTCACTTTTGCAAACGAGGAAATGGAGACTAAATCACCTGGCCAAGGGTCTGAACATGGTAAGATCAGGACCTGAACTCAGAGCTCATCCACCATGTTACATGTGATGCCCTGAGGGGGCTGCTCACCATCATATGCTACTATTAAAGACTATAAGCTCTTCTTTTTTGAGGTTTTGCAGTGTCCATCAAAGGCCAAAAAATGTTTATTATCCTTAGACACAGTAATTCTTTAGTATGTCTCAATGTGCAAAATGTTTTATGGATTATATGAATGAGCTTTGTTACTAAATCCAAGGACATTAATATCCTGTTGCATCCTCTGCAGCACTTGACACTGGTTGGCTCCTCCTTCCTTTCTATGATGCTATTTCCTGGTCTTGGTGTCACCCTCAGGTTTTTCTCTTCAGTCTCACTCTCCTTTTCCTCTAATTTCTGCTCCTGAACTGCTGTTTTCCAGGATCTATTCTTGTTCCTCTTTTCCCTAGAAATCATATTCTTCACATAAACTTCATAAATCAATAATATCCAAATCAGACTAGTAGCCCTCATCTTTATCTTGAGTACTAAATCCGTAAATCCCATAAGGCACCAGACATTTCCCACTGATCTCTCCTACATGTCCAGAATTTAATTTACCTTTCCTAAAACATCTTTTCCTTTTGATAACTTCTACGTGAAACCACCACCATCCACTCAGTTGACCAAACCAGTGATGTAGCAGTCATCTGTGATTTATTCTGTTCCTATAGATTCAGAGTCCAAGTTCTGTCCCTTCAACATTATAAAATCACCTGAATCTCTTCAGTCTTATTTCCACTGCCTCTCCCCTTGTCCAGGCCTATAACCTTGCCAGCAATACAATATTCTCTTGATCCAATAGTCATCAGATGTACAACTTCTGAAATGTGCCCATTCACACTACCTTACTGACTGGAAATGCCCTTTCACCTCACTCAAAGCTAACAGAAATCCACTCTGCTCTGATTTGGATAAGGGCTGAGTGTGTCCCCCAAAGGTTTGAGTGCCGGAAGCTTGACACCACCCCACCCCCAGCATGGGACCTTTAGGAAGGAAAATCAGGTGGCAAGCAATTAGGCCATAGGGGCACCACTCTCATGGATGGATTAGTGCTGTCTCATGGGAGTTCTAGCTCTTGAGGAATTAGATTAGTACCATGGCAGCAGGTGGTTATAAAGTAAGGCCACTCCACTTGCCTTGCTTCTGTACATGGCCATTTCCCTTTTACTACTCTGCCATGTTGTGACACAGACAAAAAGGCTCTCAACAAGACACCTTTCAGCTACCAGAATCATAAGCTAGTTGTGTGTGTGTGTGTGTGTGTGTGTGTGTGTGTGTGTGTGTGTGTGTGTGTGTGTGTGTGTGAAGGAAAAGCCTGTACTGCTGCCCTAAGGCAGAGAGGAGAGGGTGTGTGGTACACTAAGAGAAGGTCTATGGGAATGAAGCCATATATGGGGAAGGGCACTTGCATAGGGGAGAGGACAAGGCATCTAGATGTTGTTCTAAGTAGAGAAGCAAGGTATAAATTTTTACATTTTACACATCTCAATGTCATCTAACTTTCTGAGTCCCTTTGTTCCCAGGTCAGATCCTAGTGGCTCCCAGTAAAGCCTTCTATAAACCTCACATGAACAATCCTCACAGCTTAAGTAAAGGCTTCCAACCTCTAAGCCCCACCAGTGTGAAAAGTGTGTAACTGCCATTTCCCTGACTTTTCCTCATAGTGGGATCTGGGAGCTCCTAAGGAAGGAAGTATGGGGCACATATTGGCTAACTTGTACTTATTGCATGAGATGAAAGGAAAAAAAAAAAACAACCCTAGAAACAATTTACAAACAGGCTCAAGCCTGTAATCCTAACTATTCAGGAGGCAGAGATCAGGAGGATCATGATTCAAAGTCAGCCCAGAGAAAAAGTTCATGAGACTCTATCTGGAAAATACGCAACACAAAAAAGGGCTGAAGTGGCAGAGCACCTGCCTAGTGAGTGTGAGGCCCTGAGTTCAAACCCCAGTATTGCAAAAAAAAAAAAAAAAAAAAAAAAGCAATGGTTAACTCTAGGTAATGTAATAGATCTGATCTGTAAAGCCATTAAAGTTATAATTTGGGAAAACGAAAGTTTGATCTCAGATGTAAAAAGGTGTTAAGAAATTGAGAAAATACTGAAAATTGTTGACAGTTGTTTTCTCTGGATGATGACATACTAGGTGGTTTTTATTCTAGACTATATTAACCTTTTTCCAAGTTTTCTACTATTTTTATGTTAGCTAATTATAATTATGTTAACTTAATTGTACTTTAAGACTTACAGAAAACTCAGGACAGGAAAAATCAGAAAAAAAAAAATCTCCCTTTCACAAGTTTATTAAGATACCAAATGAGGCTCGTGGACTAAGTGGGGAAAGTCAGCCTTAACTGATGAGATCTAAAGGATAATATTTGCAAGAAACATTTTTTACCAACTTATGCTAAAGAAACAGCATAGTACAATGTATACACCCAGACAATATATGTGTAAGAACACAGATAGGCACCCCATTCAAACATTTCACAGCTTTGCTTGCCAGCGGGAAGTGTCTTAAAGCTGTAAGTCAATTTACCTTGTGTAGAAATAGGAAAATGAGATGACTGACCTCCTCCCATTACCACCCAATAAGGCTTTTTAACTCTTTTCTTTCTTTTTTTAATTATCATATTATTGTTGTACCAAGGTTATACTGTGGTATTTGCAAAAGTTCTTAACAATATATCAAATTCACCCCCTCCATCATTCACTTTTATCCCCCTTCCCCTCTTCTTAGAATAGTTTCAACAGGTCTCATTTTTCCATTTTCATACATGAGTACATAGAATTTCTACCATATCACCCTCCTTCACCCTTTCCTTATATCCTCCCCCCTCCCACTGATACCTACCCCCAGACAGGACCTGTTTTACCTTCCTGTTCTGTTTTTTTTTAAGACATTTTTGTTTAAGATAGCTATACATTGATTTCCTTGTGACATATCTATCTATTTTATCTATCTATCTATCTATCTATCTATCTATCTATCTATCTATCTATGTGTATTATAATCCAAATTGGTTCACCCCCTATATTTTTTCTCTTTCTTCCTTAGTATTCTTATGGAGATTTCAATAGGTTTAAAAATTCTATATTCATTTGTGTATACAAAATACATCAACCATATTCACCTTCTTAACTTCCTTCTTTTACCCCTCCTCTCATTAATGACTTCCCCTTAGCCTGACTATTTTTCATAATATTGCTTGTATTTATGTTGGGCCTATCTTCCACATATGAGAGAAAACATGTAGCCTTTGGCTCCAATAAAGCCTTTTATAAAATTCATGCCAGAACTTTGGAAGTAGTCTACCTTTTGTTTAGTATAGTTCAGGGAAACAATTCTAAAATCAGACTACTGCAGCTCCTATTTAATTCACTGTTGATACTGAGTAAGTCACTTAACCTCTTTTAAGCCTCAGTTTCCTAATTTGCAAAATGCAGATAAAATATCTACATTAGTTTTTTATGGGGCGTAAATGAGTGAACACAAGAAAGCACGTGGCAAAGTGCCAGTTGTCTAGCCCTGGCTATTAGTACTCATTTTCTCTTAGTGTGGTAGAGCATTAGTCTCCTACGAACATTTTGCCATTGAGCCAAGCATCTTGTATTTAACAGACCTTGAAATAGATGTATCCATACCATCTTTATATATGCATTTTAATAGACTTTTAAGCAGTTTCACATTTACGACAAAATGGGGGAAAAAAGTACAGAAAGTTCCCATCTCCCCTTTGCCCAAGCACAGCCTCCCCACCATCACCATTCCTCACAAGAGTGGTACATTTATAAAGTCAGTGAACTTACACCAACACATCATAACCACCCTAAGTCCACGGTTTACAGTGAGGGTCATTCTTGGTATTGAACTCTTGGGTTTGGACAAACACATAATGACATGGTGCCTACCAAGTATCTTATGAAATAGATACTTGCCTAAATAAATACACTGCCTAAAACTCCTTTCTTCTCCCTCTACTTTTCCCTCTTCTCTTACCTCTGGCAATCACTGATGATGAACTCCTTTCACTTAGTCATATGCACTAGGCATCTTCTGTGTCTTTCATAGCTTAATAGCTCATGCACTTTTAGCACTGAATAATATTTCATTGTCTGGGAATATTTGCCTACTGAAAATCACCTTGGTTACTTCCAAGTTTCAGCAATTGGGAATAAAGCTGCTACGCATATTCATGCACAGATTAAGTTTTCAACTCCTTTTGGGATAAATACTAAGGAGTATGGTGAGTGGATCACATGGTAAGAGTGTGTCAAAGTGGGGCTTTTTTTGGTTTTTTGGTGGTACTGGGATTTTGCCTTGCACTTGCTAGGCAGACATTTTACCACTTGACCACAACTCCAGTCATTTTTCCTTTAAGTTATTTTTCAGATAAGGTCTCATTTTTTGCATGGGCTGGCTTGGGCCTCGATCCTCCTACCTATGCTTCTTGTATGGTTGGGATTGCAGATGTGACCACGACACCTGGCTTATTTATTGAGATGGGGTGTTGCTAACTTTTTGCCCAGAGCTGGACTGAGACCCCTATCCTCCTACCTATGCCTTCCTGGTAGCTACTATTACAGAAGTGCACCACCACATCTAGCTTGTTGGTTGAGATGAGGTCTAACTTTTTGCCTAGGTTATCCTTAAACCCCAGTCCTCCTAATCTCAATTTCCCAAGTAGCTGGTAGTACAGGCACAAGTGACCTCACCTGGCGTAATGTTTATTCTTGTAAGAAACTACCAACTTGCATTCTGAAGTAGCTGTGCCATTTTTTATTCCCACTAGCAATGAGTGAAAGTTCTGTTGTTCTATGTCCCTGTCATCATTTGGTGGCAAGAATTTGTCAGTGCTTTGGATTTCTGCCATTCTAGTCAGTGTATAGTGGTATTTCTTTGTTGTTGGTTTTTATACATATACATGTATGAAATATGTATGTAATTGTGGTAAAATAAACACAACATAAATTTACCTTAATCTCATTAAGTGTACAGATTGGGAGTACTGAGTACAGTCACACTGCTGTGTAGCCAATCTCCTATATACTTCATGTTGCAAACTGATTCTCTGTAATCTCTGTATTAGTTTGACAAAGCTACCATAACAAAGTGCCACAGACTGGGTAGTTTAACATTTTCTAAGTCTGAGATCAAAGTGTCGGTCAGTTTGTTTTTTTCTGAGACCTGCCTCCTTGTCTAACAGATGGTCACTTTGTCATGTTGTCATATGATCTTTTTCTCTGTGAGCACCTGTGACATCTCTGTGTGCCCAAATTTCCCCCTTTTTGTAAGGAAAAAGTCATTTCATTAAAGCACATCCTGAATCATCTTTTTAAGACCAGGCCTTATTTTCAAATACAGTTCCACTTTGATGAATTAGGGAGGGGCACAATTCAGCTTATAACGTCATTAAACAACTTCTATTCTCTGTTCTCTTAGCACCTGGCACCCACTCTTCTCTTCTACATTCTGTCTCTATGACTTCTTTAGGGACTTCATGTAAATAAAATTATACAGCATTTGTCTTTTTGTGTCTGTCCTCTTTCACTACATGTCCTCAGGTTCACCTATTTTGTAGCCTGAGTCAGAATTTCCTTCCTTTCTAAGACTGAGTAATCCTTCTCTCTATACCCCATTTTATTTATCCATTTACCCACTGATGGACCTTGGGCTGCTTCTACCTTTTGACTTGTAAAAAATGATGCTATGAACACAGATGTACAAATATCTCCTCAAGACCCTACTTTCAGTTTTTTGGATATACAGCCAGATGTGAACTGTCCTGAGAATTTCAAAGCAAGTATTGAAGCTCTCATCTGACCCACATACCTCCCCTTACCCTAACTGCACCTCAAAATCTTTACTTGGCATTACACACTAAAGCCTCAGGTTAAATTATCTGTTTGGTCTGTGCATTAATTGGATTGTCTTAAATGGAAATGAGTCAGGGATCTGTGAGATAAGAAACACCATAAATACTTTAGCACATTTGTAACTTAAACAATTATAATAAAAGAGATAAGCAATCTAGAGCATGTGTTAAAAATTCAAGGTGGCACAAAAATGGCAAATAAAATGCAGAAATTCAGTTACAAATTTCAGAACAAAAAGACACTTAGTCATGACTTAGTCTTTATAGTTCTTCACCATCCTAGCTGTGGAAAAATAAAATCCTAGTTTAACTTGTTAATATGGAATTTGCCATCACTATTGTCATTTTCAATGCAGGAGCGCTTTTCTAGCTTATGTAAATTTATGCATTCTTTTTTTGTTAAGAAAGATTCAATGCCCTTACATAAATGAAAACTTAAAAAGTTTAGTTTTTAGGACTACTAAAAGGCAGTATAGGACACAGATTAATAACCGGTCAACTTCAAATATTAGCTCTAACTTACTATTGCATGACACTGGCCAAGTTACTTATCCTGTCTTTAGCCTACTTAACCTAATATTTTTCTCAGCTTAAACAAAAAAAATGGGAATACAGTATGGACCACACTTTCGCAGTTGTTAAACAGATAAAAACTATTTACTGTATGTAAAACGCCTAGCATATAACAAGCCTTCTTTTCTTTTTTTCCTTTTGTGGTGCTGGGGGTTGAATCCAGGGCCTCTTGCATGTGCTCTACCACTGATCTACACCCCCCAGCCCCTATATAGTAAACTTTCAGTACTTTACTTATATTGGCACATTAGATATATTAGCATAAATTGGCAAACCACACAACTCTAAAGGACTGTGATACAAGATACAACTTCTCATCTCACTCCAATAGAAAAATTATGACTACTTTACACTACTGAAAATAAGACAACAAGATGAAAATGAAGGTGGGGAGATATTGAGAAAAATTGTTTCAAAACATTTCAAATGTACTTCTATCCCTTCCTAAACATCAAACTATACCACAATAGCTTTTTAAGAATTGATTTGTTTTGATAAACTTTATCTTCAATTGGTTGTTATTAAGAAATGTATCACTAAGATACACTATTATGTTCTTATTCTTCAATAGAATATGTAATTTAGAAAAAAATAGCATCTATAGGGTCTTGGATATTTTATGCCTATCCAGGATATCTGGATGTTTTATGGGAAGACAAATATAATTTTCTTGTATTTTCTGATTTTCACAAAAATTGTTTCACACACACAAAAAAATTGTTTCCCTGATTCTGTTCAAAAATGTCTCAGGTGTAAAACTTAAAAGTATCAATAGCTTATGTAGAAATATGTCCCGTCCCCAAAATGAGAGTATAAGAAAAAGAAAAAATGTGTCTTTATAATTTCAAATGACAGGAAATGTATGATTATCAGTGTCAGTCATCATCGATATGTATTACCAAAAGTCTTAATGATCTTTTACTATGATGAGCAATAAGAAACATCATTGAAGAGACATCAGTGTAAGATTTTTACATACATAAGATTTTGTATGTATATTTGTGAATGGAAAATATATGCAAATAAGTAAAATGTGTACTTTATACATAAGAAAAAAATACTTTTGACAATATTCTTGAACTATAAAGTCACTAATATACTAGGACATAATTTTACTACAGAAATCTTTGAATTTTTAGGACAGATCCAGGAAAAATGAAACAATGTTGTTGTGAAACATCCAAGTCCAGTTCTTACTCACTGCCCTGTAACTTCTGTAGAGCAATTGTATGGCCACCGAAGAAAAAAAGGAAGCTAAAGAATTTGAAGTCAAGCAAGGGCAAAATTCCAACATATTCTGAGGCAAGTTTAGGGAGAAGCTCTCAAACTTCAGTTTCACCTGGAAACCCCCAAACTTCCCTGATTTCTTATACCAGAAGTCACGAGGTACACGTGACTTTTACTTTGAATAGCAGCTTTCAATGTTTTTAACATCCTTAGTTTTCTCTGATGACCTCATGACTTCCGGTGAAATTCTTTAAACAGAATCCATTAGAATTCACTACAATTTAAATAGTATACATGCCATGAAAGCACTTTTAGGAAAGAAGGTGTGTAAAGAAAAAAAGAGTACAAAGAATTTCCGAAGGTGAGAATAATTCCAAGAATAAAATTTCAAAAATTAAGATAGCAGAAACTGCTTCCCAAAATGCAGAGTATGTGCATGTTCCATTTGAATAAAATAGAACAATTCAGTCATTGATTACTGCTGCATCCAGGGAAGGGAGAACACATTCAAAGACAAGGCTCCCCTCTGGGATTCTCTGGGGATGGGCCCCTTGCACAAGTCTGGAGTTGGCCGGGACTGGCCCGTACACCCAGGGAGTGGTGCAGGACTCTATGCTCACACGCCCTTGAGCCAGGCGGGTGGTGCGGGCACTCCCCGGGGTACCGCACCAACACTCCAGGAAGGCCAGTTTAGGGAGCCAAGGGCGGGGTTTGCAGTGCCGATTGACTCCTTAGCACTTTTCGTTTGTTGCTAAGCTTTGGTTCCTTCTTAAACTTGGTGCGCTGGATGAATATTAATTCAAGCGATCGCATTCTCTTTTTCCTTGGCGCTGTGGAATCCTTCCAAACCCTGCCTGGAACGGTTAAATCAATGTACAACCGAACAGCTTTTGATAATTGTTCTTGTTTGAAAAATCTGAACTGTAGCAAAGAAGGAAGGAAGCACGCGTCCTCACAAAACAGGAGAAAGTTTATGAGCGCTCCCACCTCTCTGGCTGGAAGTTAGAGCACATCCTTTTCCGTGGGATGGCAAATCACACTTTAAAAATCTGTAACAAACTTAAATCACAAATCAAATCTCCCTTCCTATCCATCAAACGATGAAAAGAAGTGTACAATGAAGCGGCTTCTTTTTTAATTATTATTATCATTACTCTTCTTATTTTAATGGGGAGGGGTCTGAAAAGAAATTGATGTTTTTCTTTTCATCCGGGAAAGGAAACACAGGGACAAGGTCCCAACCGAATCCGTGTAAAGAAACCACCCTCCAGGGTGACTCCGGGCACGGTCGGTCCCCCATGGGCTTCTCTCTGTCGCAGGTGGCCGTGGAGCAGCCACGACCCTTGGCCCGGGGTCCTGCCGCGGCGACCGAGGCCACGCGGGCGCGCTCAGTCTCTGGCTCTTTGTCGCGAGCGCCGCGCGGCGCCGGCCGGGGCCATCCAGGTCCCCCGTCCTCCCTCCCCCATCCCAGCGCCCAGGGCGGGCGTGGAGCCGGCCACATGGCCCCGGCTCTCGCGTTCCCTGGTCCCCACAGGGAGCGTCCACCCCCGGCCGCCCAAGCCACGCGTGGGGGCCCCGAAGTTTGCCCCATCCCCGCCTCTCGAGCTCACCGCCTTGAGATCCAGGACGCCGTCCTTGGCCTCCTGCAGCAGCGACACAAACTTGGTGGTGAGCAGCCCCAGGCTCTTCTCGTGCCTGCTGCTCCCGCCCCCGACGCCCCCGAGCTGCGGCGGTGGCTGCGACGCCTGCGCCTGGGCAGGCTGCGGCTGCGGCCGCTGACCCTGGGCCTGGCCCTGCGGCGCCTGCTGCCCCGAGCCCGCGGGCTCCGCCGCTGCCATCGCGTCCCGGCCCACGGGGGTCGGCCCTGCCCACGGCCACCTGCCGGGTCGGCTCCGCCGCGGCCGCTGGGACCGACGGTGGCGGGCTGCGCTCCTCGGGCAAACGGCAGGTGCGGGCGCCCGCGGGACTCGGCCGCTCGGGGCCGCTCGGCGCCCCGGCCTCCGCCCCCTCCCCGAGCCCGAGCCCGGGCAAGCGCGAGGGAAGCCCACGACCGAGGGGAGGGGGAGTGCAAGCGAGGAGCAGGGGCTGCGAGGGGGTGGGGACCCGAGTTTAAATGGCAGGAAGTGACGCCGCGGCCCGCCGTTGCTTGGAAACGCATTTTTCTGTCCACAGGAGGAGCGCGGGGAGGAGGGGGAGTGGCGGGGAGCTTCTCGCTCACCTCCTGGCTGCCTCCGGGAAGGGCGAGCTCGCCAACAACGCCCGAGGGAAAAGAAAAAGAAAAGAGAAAAGCTGTGAAGTTGCCTGGCTTCTCAGCTACGATAAAGCTGCCCGGGATGAGCGGTCCCTCACTTTCTGTCACTGGGCAGCTTCAGCATCCTTTGCAAACATTTCGGTGACCTGGACTAAGTGCAAAGTTTTATTCCACAGCTCATCTTTTTAGATGACGAATTTGGGGAAAGAGGGAACAGGGAGGGTTTTTGTTTATCCTCATCAGCAATTGTTTCCAAAGCCTGTAATTCCTGGAGTAACTGACGTGTGGAGAGAACAGTGGTGAATTGCCCAAATTCTTGCTTTACTTCCGGATCATCTGCCTTTAAACAGTGTTCTTTACCAAATTATACTGTGTCACTGATTCCTATTAATAGTAACAATACTACTACTGCTGCTAATAATAATTAGATTCTCCCAGGTTCTTGTGCCTCAGTGATAATCTAAACAAATTATTGGTGGTAAATGCGATCACATAGATCTGAGTAAAAGGAAGGTGTTTTGTTTTCTCATTTTATTTACAGGGCAAAATTTTAAATAACTCGGTATCACACACAGCACTTTGGATACAGTTCACACTTAACAAATATTAGGTGAACAAAAGCTCCATGTGGCAGCAATTAATGACTGAAGGTAGTTTATACAAGAAAGTGTTTAATTTAGCAATAAACTAGCAAAAATGATCACTAAAATAAGGGGGAAACTGACAGTAGTATTAACTAGTAAAGCTAGACACCATTGTTAACAAAAATGTTATGTTTCCCATTCACGGGCACAGAAATTTACTAATGACCAGATAGCCATTGTTTTGATCAAAGAACACTGTAAACAAATCTTGGGGTTAAGAATCTGAAGTAAAATGGGGATGTAGCACAGTGGTAGGGAGATTACTTGCCTATGATGTGCAAGGACCTGGGTTCAAGCCCCAGCATTCCCCCCACCCACAACCACACACACACCTGAAGTAAAATGTGAAAAAATCAGGTAATACAACCACATTTGAACAATTTAGCTGAGAATGGTTGTACCTACAGGATTTGACATTAGCCAAATAGTCAACAGATTTTGCAAATTAATTTTGTGGTTCTTCTATAGTTTTTTTCATAGGTTGTATTAATTTGAAGAGGGAACATATGCAAGGACAGTGATTAATAAAAAGTAAAGTATTGCTATTTCTAAGACAATTTATGTGAATCTTAGTAAGTCCAGGCTACTATAAGTGTCATAAACTGGGTAACTTAAGCAATAGAAAATTTTTTTTCTCACTTACGGAGGCTGCAAGTCCAAGATCAGAAGGCTGACATGACTGGGTTCTGGGGAGGAGCCTCTACCTGGCTTGCAGCTGGTGTCTTTTCACATCATGTCCTCATATGGCTAAGAAAGAAGCAGCTTTCAGATTTCTCTTCTTCAAAGGGCACAAATTCCATTGTGAAGGCCCCTCCCCTCTCATGACTTCATCTAACCCTAATTACCTCCCCAAAGCCTCATCTCCAAATTCCATCACACTGGGGGTTAGAATTTTAATACATGAGTTTTGGGGAAACTCACTTCATACTATAGCATGTAGAATTACTTTATAACAACTATCTTTGTAATTTTGAAAATGTATTTTTAATGTTATTTTTAAAAGATTTTCTATAAAACAGTTACCTCTGTTGATAACCCTTAATGATTCCAATAGGTCACTTAAAATTTTTTTTGCAGTTATCTGTGTTTTTCACAGTGAGTATTTCATTTGTTTAATTTGCTAGTGTTCAAATGAAAATATTATCAACCATTTCAATTAGCCTTAAAAATCTTTGTGCTTTTTTGCCTGAGATGCTAAAAGTCATTTAAAAATCAAACTTTAGAGAGAAAAAAAATCATCTATAGTGTTTGTTATAAATGCAGATTCTTAAATGCAAACTCTAGAGATTAAATTGGTATTTGATATGAGAACATGATGTGGAGGTTTGCATTTTTCAATTTCACAGCGTCGCCATGCACAGTCACTCTTTTGAGAAACAATGACCAGCCCAATGCAATACAAAGAAGGATAGCTTTTTTCTAAAGGACAAGGATACAATGAAGGATAGCTTTTTCTCTGATCTGATGCTGAAGATCAGAGATTGATAATTGCAAAAGTCTTTTTAGTATAGCTGATACTTTTTGAAATTTCTATTAATAATATGATTCTTAGACCTTTGTCAGAATACAAATAACCTTCAAGAAAATGCTATTGGTCACTGGTTTGTAAATATATTAATCTAACTCTGAATTCTGTGTCCTTTGGGTATAAAGGAGACAATTCTTGGAAGACTGTCAATTTCTGTACAGTTATTTGTGCCAATTCTGACAAAAATATAAGAATTCTTTATGTCAAAAATCAAGGCTTATACATATTGACAGTCAGATTTTTGTATACTGTAATAATCCAATCAAACTAGACCATATTTTACTGGACTGTAGGTTAATAAATACATGACAGTAATCCTTCTTCAAATTCAGATTAATTACACTGGATTGATGGAGAAGATATTATTATTTATTATAATATTTATATGTTTCTGATTAAATTTTCATGCATTTTGGAAGTTCAAATCATTAGCTAATTCAGGACTGGGGGATATAACTTAAGAATTTTGAAATCAACAGAATAACTTTTTAGTCCATAGGTTGTTGGACTTAAAAGTATCTAACATACATAGAACTTCGCACATGTCATTTTCATAGATAACCAGTATCAACTCAAAATATATACAGTTTTGTCATAATATAGTAGTTAAATATTTAAGAAAACCCAATTACAATTTTTGCCTCTTGATGGTGGTAGACTGAGTTTTAAATGTATTCGTTGGTTTTCATCATGGTCAGTTGCAACTTTTAACTCTCAGATCACTCTTGAGCTAACAAACCTCCATCAAAAGACTGTGTATATGAGCCTTATTTCCCTGCTGTTACGATCTGTTTTAAAATAAAACGTGGCTTTCCATTTTCCTTTTCAGAACCATACAACACACAAACATATATCTTCTGCACTTTCTAGGGTTAAAAACTTAGACAAAAAGATATGTTTCAAGAATTGTTAATCCTCTTTTAATAAATGACACAGTCACCATATGCCTGATGTAACAATGTGGTAAATAATGCAAAGATTTGTTTTCAAGTTTGTACACTGCAAGTACAACAGGAAATACAGACTACATTTAGACATACACAGAAATATAATTTGCACACATCAGAAAGCTTTTATTTCTATTTTTTGTTAGTATTGAAATTTGAATTTAGAACCACACCCTTTCAAGGCAAGTGCTCTGTCTACATCTTGAACCATGCTCCCAGCATCAGATAGCTTCTAAATCTTACTTAGTGACTTCTACTCTTCTTTATCACTTTGACAAAGCAGCTTACAAAAGAGCATATATATTAAAAATGTGGCCTGTAAAATTAGAAGAAATGAAGAAATTGTTGCTTTTAATGCCTCTGGAAGAGTAGTACTGAGAATTTTAATTAATGCTTGTGATCTAATATATGGAGTCTGAACTTCCATATATTAGAAATCATACATATTCAAGTATAAGCCCAAGTTAGTTATGACAAAAATAATTCACCTAGAATACACTAGAAGCTTCTACTTGCTTATGCTCCAACAGCCCGCTGTCTACTCTTGGAGATAAAACAGGAAGACAAATTATGGTCAAACATTTACTGAAGCTCCATGCCATTAAAACCTTCCTGAAAAACTAAGTTGCCAGGAAACTCTGGAAACACTGTTGATACCACCATTTCTTTGAAACTTTAGTAAGATAAAAATGCTTATCACTAAACCACCAAAGCATAAGGTGACAGCTTGTCACATAAAGACCTCCTGTTTACCATGTATTGTGCAGTTAGGAGCACAAACTTATACATAATACTTCAGATGCAAACCCTTTACCAGCTGAGTGATGAAAATTTTTGGATTTATCACCAAAAAATGTGTTCTTTTTTTTTTTTGTTTTTTTTGAGTGCTGGGGGTTGAATCCAGGGCCTTGCACATGCTAGGCAAGTGCTCTACTTCTGAGTTAATCACACCCCTTAAAAGAGACTGATACTAAGTCAAAAGCTTTACAGTCAAAAGATAATTTGTCACTAATATGGAGTGTTCCACACCACTCCATTCCTTGTGCAGGAAACCTATATTTCTACAATGGAAAATTGAAACACCCAAGGCAATGCTAAGAGGTGTCTGAGAATTACCTAACCTTGACAAAGGTACCGTCCTATCTTGCTCTACTGTAATAATTTTATTTATAAAAATATATTTACATAATGACATTTAGTCTGTTTATTAAAATGTTAAGTAATTTATTCAGCAAAACCTCAGACTCATAAATGGATGTTTTTTAATTTAAGCCATATTAGCCATATCCATTACCAAACACAGTAATACACGTTTTTTAGAATCTCTGGGAAGGGAAATGCTATGTAAAGTGAAAAAAAAAAAGGAAAAACAGAAAAATTACCTTTTGGCCTTTGGACTATTTGTCAATAATTTATCTTCCTTTTCTATTCTGTACCATTAGTGTTAACATGATGGTTTGAGCTGATAAATGGTAGAATTATTTTTTAATTATAATGACATAAATAATTTATGTTGATTAGAAAAAATTTAAATAAACACAACCAAAACGTAAAACTAGTGATATCATTTGTGTCATTTTAATTGTAGATAAAAGTATTTTTTAAAAGTAAATTGTAGAAAAACTGACAGTTGGTGTGGTATGAAGATATGACAAAAATTATGAAAGTGAAAGTTATGATGACATACTGATTTTTAAATCCATTAGTTTATTCAGCAATCATGATTATTTGAAATTTGACAGTTACTCATCTTTTAGCTGGCAGGAAGAAAACCATCTTATTTTTGTAAAATTTAGCCAATATGCTCCACAAAGCATTTGCTGTGAGAGTTCAGAATCTTTATGTGGACTATAATCTGAAGAGAGTGGGCACACAGATTTCATAAGTTCTTCCATGTTTACAAATTGACAGATGACACATACCAGCATTGTTAATACTGAGAATAGGAAGGGTTTTCCAGAATTGATAAGTACAGACCAAGTTCTCCTCACCACCATTAAGAAAAATGTAGCTGCTAAGCAAGAAGCCACTCCCCATCACCAAAGATTTAAAAACAATGGAATGAAATGTCATCTGGACAGATCCTCAAAGTCCCTGCCCTATTCTCAATGAGAAATCAAAGAATTAAAAATAAAACAGGTACATTACCATCAACTACATTAGTATGAAGGTGAAAGTGAAAAACTAGCTAACCAAAATAAGCTGACCCTTTGACAGCCATGGTAGCTACAAGGGCCAACTATGGCAAAGTGGGGCTGCAGGTGGGGAGGGGGAGGAATCACAGAACCATGAAGTGTCTTGAAAGAATCGTTTACTACAGGCAATATTGCCAGGCTGAATTGACATCCTAAGAGCATTTCAAAGATTTGTATGATATTTAATTTAGGCTGCAAATTCTCATGACTGTAGAAATGACAATTTCTTTAGGCTTACATGAAAGGATCCTCTACAAGTCTGATAAAATGGGGGAAAGCATCCAACTTCATTTATAAATCACATGCTTACTTAGAAGGAAGACAAGGTAAAATTCAGTTTAATTATGGATATAACAACTTTATTTCTAAATTCAACTGTTCTAAACCTGGTAGGAGTCATGGTAGAAAACTGCATAGTGAACTCTTGGTGAAAGGAAAATGATCTGGTGAATTGCTATGGGAAAGTAATGTTTGTATTTGGTGATCTTTATTTAAGACTTCATAGGCAGCTCTCCCTATAATTTATTCTTAGCCTAAAAGAAAGGGTTCCCATTATAGGAAGACTTCTTACCACTTCATGTTCAAAGCCTCATATTCTCCACTGTAGTAAGATCAGGGAGATTGTATTTGATTCTACCCTTTGCTTCATAAGTTCTAATAAATAGATGTTTGTTTGTTTTGCTTTGTAGATGGGTCTTTATATGCCAGAATCAACAGACCTGTCAGAGATTTTATAAGGCACTTTAGGAGACACAAGGTGTGAGCTATCTGATACAGGAGGCATTGGATGAGACAGTGATTTATCCCCCAAGCTATGGCAATAAGCTTTGGGAATACCTATATGACTGAAGCATAATGAAAGAGCACAATCGGATGCTGGAGACCCTGAAACAATTGCCTTAGATTTATGTGCTCCAGAGCAGACACTTGGACAAAAACAGTGGTTATGTCTACTTCATGGAATGTATACTTGAGTCAATTAGTAAAACCTGTCTCCTCTGTTCACTGTGATTCAAGTCATAGTATGAGGCATACTTATATGAGGTCCCTTGTTCTCTCTCTCTCTCTCTCCAATACTATTAATAATCAGAAATAACATATTTCCAAATGAAGTAAAGAAGCAGACAAGATAATTAGGGTCCACCATTATTGTTCTCCATTTTGTTATATCTCCTTTTAATCCTCAGAATGGTCAGCCCATAAATAAAAAATCAGATTGGGTATCAAGACTTCTTGATGAAATCCATCAAGTGAATAAGTTGTTACAAATTTGGCATATTTACTTTCCTAGTTCTCCAGCATGTATGTTTCTCTATTCTTTGTCACAGATTTATTTACTGAGACTTGCAATGATATCAACATAAAAACATTTACTTTTAACTACTGAACTAGTGATGTTTAAATGTTATTAGAGTTTATGCTTTTCATTTCCTGTCTGATATGTCTACAAAACATACAAACACACACACACACACAGACATACACACATACACAAACCTGTTATTCCGAAAAAAAAAGAAAATCTGACCATGCAAGTGACTGTATTGGAATTCCAATGGATGAGAGCAGATAGAATATCTTTTCTAATTGTCCTCCAGATCATTAAGTCAGAACCTCCATACCTAACAGCCTAACCTTGAAGGAACTCAGCAATCCTGGAGAATGTATGTCTTGTCTTTGGAATTTGTCTTTGGGAATTTGTTTAGTTGTATGTACACTACTATATAAGTTAGAACACAAGTACATAACATCAAAACCCAAATACATACATAGTACATAGGCTGGAAAACTAGCAACTTTGAACTGAGGTACTTTGAAATTAAGATTTTGGACCAATGATAGGTTGCTGGGTAAGCAGCTCTTCTTTGTGGACCCTATGATGCAACAGTAAATCCAAATGATTTGTAAAACTGCACACACCTGTGTACACACACACACAAGCAAGCACACAGAGTATGGGTCCATCTCTGTCCATCTCTCTATTATACAGTGACCTGAACTGCCTATTATGAACTGAGGGTGCTCTTTCTCACAGATAATGGAGGCCGTATGCTCTGTCACAACTAGAAATGGCATGTTTAAGATTATACACGTGGTAATGACTAAGATTCAGAGAATATTTTCTACCTTAGTGCACATCGAGGATTCTACAGCCTTTCTGAAATGTCCTTTAGATCATATCACCTGCATTGACAAATTGGGACAGGGGAGTCAACTACATTCTGAGTTCACCATCAGACAGAAAACCCTTCGGACTCATGAATGGCTCTGCTTGGTATTTGGATATGCAATCTCTATAGAACAGTTGATTTGTATCCACACTTTTACATATCCATACAATGTCAGGAAACTATGCATTCCTTCAGTATGCTGAAGTAAATATAGATTAAATAGCCATAAAGAATGCCATTGAAACTGGCAATAAGGAATCCCAGATACTTATATGACTATGACTAATATAATGGCTAAATGGTGAAGACTAAAAAATTGGGAGTGTCAGACATTGGTTCAGTTAAAAACTGCACTCACTGTCAGCTACAAATTCCTATATAACATATAATTCAAATTCCTATATAACATATAATTGGATACCAAAGGGAAAAAGGACATTATTATTAGTGTGTGTGTGTGTGTGTGTGTGTGTATGTGTGTAAAATGGCCAAGTACAGATGAGCACACTTTAACCTGAAGCAGAAGTTATACTATTATTTTAACTATGTCAGATTTAGAATAGTACCAAAAATGGTGTGTCAATTAGGATGGGCTAGATTATGGTGAAATAATAAATAAAATCCCAAATCCCAGAGTCTTAAAGCATTAACATTTATACTCAAAATGTATTGGCCAGAACTAATTGCATAGTACTGTCAAATCACAATAGTACCATGACACATGACTCAAAATGGATCAGAAAAATATTTGTCAAATAGCACTGATGATGGCATAGTTGTGATCTGAAGTGGCATAAGTACTATTATAGCAAATCACTTCAACTAACAGGGAAGGAATATATCTGACTTAAAAATAGGCAAAAGGTGATAGATGAGAGGGCTACATAGGAGCTCTAAGAGAGACTCAAATGCCCTGCTTAGGGTAGATACTTAATAAGAATTATAATTTGCATACTCAGTGATAAGGGCCAGAGCTGAAGTAAACTGCAGAGAGCTTTAATCCAATACGTCTTAAATTTTAATATAAAATTATACCACCTAGGACTCGTGTTAAAAATGTAAATTCTTAGCTGAGGGTGTAACCCAGTGATATAGTGTATACCTGGCATCTATCCTGAGTACTATCCTTAGCACCGCTTCATAAACTCTGAATGGGGGACTTATAATCTGCATAGTTGAGGAGATTACAAATAGTTCTCTGATCATACTTTGAGTAGCCAAACTCTAAACTATAACAACCCACCACTGTATTGTTTTCAGGATTCTCCTCTGGTCTGAACACAAACCCAGATCAAAATTTTACAAAAGCAAAAGAAGAGCAAGAATATCAATGGAAAATCAAATTGCAATAGTTACCTGTACTTATGTCCATGGGGTCATGGGATCATACACTAAAGACACTTAAAGTTAAATTCCAAAGAAATTAAAATTAGGAAGATGATGATCCATATTATAAGAAGAAGTACATGAGATAGATCAAAGAAAATGACAAATATTCATTTCTCCTACTTGAGACAATATTGTTCTTCTTACAAAGTATAAAAATCTCTCTGGACAACATTTTTGTTTAATCTTCCCTTGGGGTTTTACATCATTACCTGAATATGTTGTACTGCTAATGAGACGATTATCGGTTCTCAGCTCTCCCTAGGGTGCTGGGGTAGGATTTAAACACTGTTAAGCATTGTTAAATGTTGTTGAAAATGTTCATTTTCTGCTGAACTTTCTTTGTCTTTATTGTAAGTACCCTATAATGTTGTTTGTTTGTTTGCTTGGTTGGTTTGATTATTTTTTTTTTTTCTGTGAATGAGTATAGCCACCAGGAACAGGCCATTCAAGCCTTTCAATGGCAGCTGATAGACCTTTCCACATATCTGGCAGCCTTGAGCAGGGAACAGTCAGCTGAGCAGCCCAGCCTGAGGATAGACTGAATTGACCTCATGACATCCTAGTTGCTTTGGACACTTTGTGATCTCTCCAAGGAAGCTGCAGGGACCAACACTACCACTGCTAAACACATATTCCTGGCATGACTAACTTTAGACAGCATACACTGGATTGGGAAAAGCAACATTCTCTGATGGCCCCTTCCCCTCAGCAGATGTTTTGTGAATGGTACAGATTAAAATCCTTCATTTGCATGAAGAGCTGGG
This sequence comes from Castor canadensis, assembly GCF_047511655.1. NCBI lineage: Eukaryota > Metazoa > Chordata > Mammalia > Rodentia > Castoridae > Castor > Castor canadensis. The sequence goes on along the minus strand of NC_133388.1, from coordinate 147,711,752 downwards.
TTATGATTGACCCTTATGAGAGACTTATGATTGATCCTTATGCAGGACTTGGTATTGGTCTACATTATAATCATTCCATTTGCATAACACACCCATGCCACACCCTCTTTTGTTTTATATAACCAAGTCATTTCACACACTTTTTAGGTTTGTCAGGTAGTTCTCTTCCCTGTGATTTCTTTGGTGTTGCAACATTGGTTGCCAATAATGACTTTCTCCCAAGTGCTTTCCAACTTATGGTCTTTACCACAGGCTGAGCTGGTAATACAAAGCAGTGGTGGGGGAGGCAGAGGTAGAGGACACTGGTGGCAGAGGCTGTGGGAACAGCAAGGGCAGCAGCAGCAGAGATGGCAGCAGTGGCACAGGTGGCAGCAGTAGCTGAGGCTGCAACAGTGGCAGAGGCTGCAAGTGTGATAAGGGAGCTGAAGATGCCAGGAGAGTCATCAGGGGCAAGAGCTGGGGTATAGGAGAAGATGAGAAGAAACTGCAGGTGAAGAGACTACAGAGATATCAGATTGTGAAGGCAAAGGCTGTAAAGAGTCAAGGTCAAGAAATTGGGACCCTGGTCAATAGATTTCCAGAGCATTGCCAAGCATTTAGAGTTGAGGGTCTTCTATACTGAAGATTTGAGAGCTGCAACACTAGCCCTCACCAGTTTCTATTAGGATGCAAGGTACTGTTAAGAGCTGAGCGCTCTGATGCCCAAGGCTCAGGAACCATAATGCTAGTAGGTCAATACTTGTTGCTGCCAATGTTAGCTGCTGCTGGGAGCCAGGATTCTACTAACCACTGAGTGTTGTGTTGCTGTCAACCAAAGCTCAGACTTATATCTGACCTGATCACTCAGAGCTGAAAGTCTCTGGCCTCAAGAGCTTGGAGCTATAAATTTCTAGTCCTCAGGGCCCAAATCTTTAAGCCTTTGGAATCTGTATTTGTTGGCAATAATGGGCTGATAGGTTTCAGTTCTTACTGCACCCTTAAGCTTCTGTTTTCCAGGGTTTTAAGATCCTAACCAATCAGATCATGCTGAGTCCCACTGAGGGGTATTTAAGCCCCTGCCCCTCTCTCTCTCCCTCTCTTGGCTCTCTGCTCTCTCCCTTTCCCACCCATCAATAAGGAATCTCTTGGCCAGATCACTCCTCTCCACGTGGTCACATTTTGGGCCCATATTTCCTTATGTTTGGTGCCATGACTCGGATGGGTTTCCCCACTAATCCTGGTGGGACCCCTATTCCTACTCACCCCACGACCACCCTGAGGACATGACTGGCCAGGACTCATCCTCCCAATCGCCCTCGCTTGCATCCAACACCGGACATTCTTTGGTGAGTCCACCTACCCTTCTTGGGCTCCCTTTACGGTCTCTCCTTTCCGTGTCTCTGGGTTTTAGAACACTTCCCATGCTTTGGGCTATCTCTGGGCAGCTCAGACAGTAGAGGGATTCCCTTCTCTGCAGGGTTTGGATTTTACAGGGTCTGGGACCCTACAAAACCTAGGCCTAGGTAATCCAAGCTGCCAGCCTCTGGCCTGCAAGCCACCTGAACTCAGCGATGGCTGGGTCACGTGTGTTTTGCGTTTTCTTGGATATTTGTGCTGTGCAAGGATGTTTCACAGTACATAATATCCTCCTCTCCCATTCCAGGACCGGGTCCCTCATAATGGGTGCCTCTACATCTTCTCTGCCGTCTGACTCCCCATTGAAATGCCGCTTCAATAATTTAGATACCTTGGGTTTGACCCAGATATAAAACCAAAAATTTAATCTGCTTTTGCACTCAAATCTGGCCCACTTATCCTTTAGAAAACCAAAATCACTGGCCCCTTTTCGGGTCTTTAAATCCCAACCTTTTATGGGACATATAACTACTGTGAGCGATTGGGACGATGGGGAGAGATTCCATTATGTCCAAGCCTTTTCATACCTCTGTCTAAATCCAGCTCTTTGACTTCAAACTCTCCCTCTGTACTTTCTGTTCCCCTGAGAAGATTCTATCAGCCTGTAAACCAGTTTGTAAATCAGCCAATTCTTCTCCAAACCTCCTCCTTCCCCACGTAAACAGACCATACCTATCTCCTCCTATCTTCCTGAAAAACTTTCCCTGTCATGGAGTTAAGCAAGCCACTCCTTGCCAATTCTGACCTCAAGGTGGTTCCAGCTCTGGGAGAGCTCATGCTTTATTTGGTGACCAGAGAATGGAGGTTTCGTTTCCTGAAAGCCTGCCAGTACCAATGAATGGGAGCAACCTGGAGACACAGGTGATGGCTAATCCCTCAGGCATATGTCATGCCTCCAGGCTCTGCCTTCCCCTCCCTTACCTAAGATGTCAGCTCACCTTTTCTGCCTCCTCCATGGTCCCACCACATGTCCTCTCTGTCTGCCTTCCCTTCCCTGGGCTTACTGGGACCCTGCCTCCCAAGAAAAACTTGTAGCATGGTACCCTATGACTTAAGTTATTCCAACTAGTTTGCCAGGCCTCTCAGTCAAAGTAACTTTAAATCAGGTGCTTTACAAAAGCACTTGCAAAAACCTGCAGCTGCCACGCTTACTCCACCCCCACAAGGGGAGGAGGGAAAGCAAACAGGAGCACCTGTGCACAGGATGCTGGCTCCCAGAAACAGCAAAAATGCCTGCCATAGCTAAGAAAATCCATAGAGAGGATCCAGCAAATCCTGGACCACCAGCCACACCTGGTGATGGCTGCAGCCCACCGCCACTTTCCTTAGAATAAACGCAGGCAGAGTACACAGGAAGGGGGAAGGGGTGACAGGCTGCAGGATCAGGCCTAGGCAGTCAGGGTCGTTTGTCCCAGATGTGTGTGGAGGGAGTGGCCTTGCACAAGTCCTGCTCCTAGCCCCACCTCACACCTCAGGGCATCAGACCCAACCCTTGTAAGCCAATTGTTAGTTCAAGGTTATAGTTCCAGAAATAACTAAATAGACATTACTGTGGTCTCTAAATTTCTCATTTAGAATCTTCTATACCTTTGGCCTCAGCGTAAATTTTCCCCTCCAGATATTAACACTAGTTGTCCTGTATGGCACTGCTATTGGCCTGAAATGCCCTCTGAATGCCCTTCTCTAACTTTACAAATGATTCCTTTGTTAAAAAGGTAGCCTTTATTAAAGAGGCTGCCTGCTGTTAGCTAAAAGACAGGATCCTAACGTTTTGTTCTTTCTAGATGGGACCTGCATCTTCCAGTCTTCTGGCTGGTAGATGTTGGAAGCTTTGTACTGAGGCCTGGCCTCAGTATGCCTTGGGTGACCAAGAGAAATGGCCTTCACAGAGTTCCTTAAATTACAATACCATACTCCAATTAGACCGCTTTACAGGCAAAAAGTCCTGAGTTCAAGCCCAGTACAGCCAAAGTAATAAATAATAATAATAATATTTGGGGCTGAGGAAGTAGCTCAGTGGGAGAATGTCTGCCCAGCATGTGCAAAGCCCTGGGTTCAATTCCCCAGCATTACTAAAAAAAAAAGGTAAAGAAGATAAGTGGCATTAATGTCACTTCAGCCATCTCATAATGGAAAAATGTAGTTTAACCTAGACCAGATCCCTCATTCTTCAAACAAGGAAACTGAGGCCCAGAACAGTTCAGAGATTTCCTCTCCAGAGTGTCAGGTGTCAATGTAAAGTAACAACTTTACTTTACAGCAACAACCTATCAGAAAGCATACCACGGTGGACTCAAGAGTCACAGGTGAGAGAGGTTCTCCTCAAAGATAAATTTCTAACAGTCCCAGATATTCATAAAAAATTTGGACTGTGGCTGAAGGAGAAAAGTCATTGAACCAAGTAATACAGCTAGCCATGTCTGTATTTATGGCTATGTCTGTATGTCTGGGACCTTACTAACAGGAGAGAAAAAGATAAGAGACACCATGGCCTCATTGCTGCTCTCAGAGAGGGCCCCACACGACTGGGGCCTGTATCCTGAACTTGCTACCATGGTGGACAGGAGGGGCACTTCTGCAGAGAATGCTTAAGGGGGACAGCCCAGGAGACAGCCCCGCCCCCAACCGGGACCCTGCCCTCTGCAAGGGTAACCACGGGAGGTCTAAGTGCCCCCATAACCAGATGGAAGACTAGGTGCCACCTCTTATGTATTGATGGGTCCAAGCCTCCTGTCCACACTCAACTTCTTGGCATCAATGTTGAGGAGCCATAATGGCAGAAAAACAAAAGGCCATTTTTCTCCTAGACAGTGGAGCCTATTTCTCTGTATTACCTTTTTCTCCTGGTCCCCGGTCCAATGACAAAAGTTATCATTCGGGGCAAATCTGGCTAGCCCCTAGAGCGCTAGTTTACCTGGCCTCTGGCTTGCTCTTGGGGAGACCTCCTCCTCTGTCACTCTTTCCCCATAGTACCTGAAACTCCAGTGTCCCTGCTGGGATGGGATTTACTATCTCAATTAAAAGCTCAAATTCTCCTCCCCCCCAGGCAGCTATCTCTGCTGCCCCCTCCTTCAGGAACAAAGAGATTCTACAGTGTGGACTGATGAGATGAGTGTAGGGTGAGCCAGGATGGCCCTCCCTATTCAAATAAAACTCAAAAATCCCTCACTGTTTCCACACCTAAAACAATATCCCCTCAAGCCTGAGGCCTTACGCCTATCATAAATTCCTTAAGACAACAAGGGCTGCTAATTAGTTGCTCCAGCCCCTATAATAAATTTAAAATTCTTATGAAAGTTAATTTTAAAATACAAGTTACAAAGTAAACAACTGGAAAGGATATAGATAGGTAATAAATGTATTTTTTGGGAAGTTAAAGAGAAAAGGAATGGTTTTTTGGATGAGAAAGGATTTTGTAAAAAAGGGTTTATCCTAAAGATTGTTTCAATAGGAGGGATAAAAACAAGCCATCAAAGGGTTTAATATGTTATATAAAGATCTAAGTAAGTTTTAAAAGTGCATAATAAGAAACTTCAGTGTGTGATAAAGTTAAAGTTAAATATAATCTAAGAGTTGCCTAAAAGATTTTTAGGGTCATGTCAAACTAAAATCAAATCCTCTATAATATAATATAATAATATAATATATAATAATATATAATATTATATAATATATAATAATATTATATTATTAATATAATAATATTATTTTAATAATATTAAAATAACAAGGTTATCTTAATATTGTTCTGCTCTGAGTAACATCTACAAAAAACCATTACAGAGAAAGATTTTATCAAAGAAATTATTTGTGTTTTCTGCTGATCTTGTCAAGCTTTAAGTACTACTGAATCAGAGTTCATTTACATATTTGCTTATGTGTCTTAAATGACCACCTTGTAACAGTGTTTTGTTATACTTTATCTAAATATGGTTAGGAATATTTAAAAGGTTAAAAGTGTCAATTTATATAAAATAGTGAGCTAAAGCTTTCTTTTATCCAAGAGTGTTACATTTAAATCCTGACAGCACCTGCCTCCCACAGGTCACTTCCTAGGTGTGGCCTTAAAGGGACAGACTCACTCCCTGAGTCTTAAATGCATCAACCCAATCTTCCATTTCCCAACCCCCATACCATAAGACAGCTTACAGTTTTCCTGGCAGTTATATAGGATTTTGCAGAATTTAGATTCCTAGGTATGTAGTCCCTGAGCAGACACCTTTTTATGCTCCTCCTAATATTCCTATTTACATCTTAAATAATGCATGGCCACCCATTTCTCTTAGAAAACTTGCCTCCAACAGACTCTGCTCCTCTGGCTGACTACGTGCCTTCTCAGGGAACTTCTCAGACAGCATGCAGACCAGATCCTGCCCCACCCTATAACAATTTCTGTTAAACCAGGGCATCTTGTTCTCCAAAAAGGATATTCTACCGTCTCCATTGGGACTTCAATGGACCAGCCCTTATCTGGTCATTCTCATAACACCCACTGCTGTCAAGCTCAATGGGTCCCCCAATGGTGGCACCTCTCAAGAAACAATTAGAAAATGGAGAAGGGAATTGGAGGACTCTTGAAATTGTCTAGGGAAGAACATTTCACAGTGGTTCTCCTGGCCAATGCCCATCCTGATGCCTGTATTCTTGCTCTCCTATTCTTAAGCTTCCACCCTTGTATCATACTACATGTCTGCTATTGCTAATCAAAAATTTAACTAGTTGTACCTCCAGGGATACCAACCTCTCCAAAACGCAAGGATAGTTGCCTGATACCCACCACAAGGAGGTCGGAGGATTGGCTTGAGACTCTTTATGACCTATGGCTACAAGGGACCTTCATCAACTTCAGGGAAGAGGAAATCTTCATTTTCAGAGCCTGGGTGTACGCCATCATGAGACTCACCACTCCAACATTGTTTGCCAACTAACCCTCCCTTCCCCTACGCCACCCCTTGCCAGCTCAAAGAAGCCAGAGTGAACACAACGCCCCCCCCCCTTCCTTAACAAACAAAAAAGGGAGGAATGTTGGCAATAATGGGCCAATAGGTTTCAGTTCTTACTGCACCCTTAAGCTTCTGTTTTGCAGGGTTACGGTCCTGCCTCCCAGGGTCACAGTCCTGCCTCAAGTCTAGCTTGAGTCCTCCTTCTGCCTCAACCTCAATCAGCATGAACCATAAGATCCTAACCAATCAGATCATGCTGAGTCCCACTGAGGGGTATTTAAGCCCCTGCCTCTCTCTCTCTCTCTCTCTTGGCTCTCTGCTCTCTCCCTCTCCTACCTGGCAATAAAGAATCTCTTGGCCAGATCACTCCTCTCCATGTGGTCACATTTTGGGCCCATATTTCCTTACAGTATTCCCAACCCTCCCTTGACACTCAAGGGTTCAGAACCACTGACACTAAGGAAGCCACAGTGTGTGTATCTGAGGTCCATCTGTGCCTACCTGAGAACAACCTCCAGCCAGCCACTTGTGACTTTAACTCAAAATGAAACTCTTACCTGAATATGTAATAAATGTTGTGGAGATCCAGGGAAGATGAGGTGAAGTAGAATTGATGCAGGTATGATCTACTGCCCTCTGCATTATCAGGAGATGCCTGTCCAGATGCTTTATAGCAAGAGAAAACCTTGAATATCCCATTGTATAAATATACCACTATTTTTTTTCACACATTCATCATCCACCAGTGGACAGTTAGGTTCAACATTCTATATCTTGGCTACCATAAATAATGCTGCAATGAATAAACATAGGGGTGCAGAAACCTCTCTGAGATGATATTGTTATGTGCCAGTGTCAAGGGTCCTTGCCTTCACAGGCCAGAGAACTGGTTCATGAGGCAGCTGGATGATAAGCCAAAGCCAGTATATAAAGTAGGATTTATTAGAAAGGAAAGGCTACAGCTAAGGTACTGCAGCTGAACCCAGAAGCCAGAGGCTTGCTGAACAGGTGAAGGCTGGGGTTTTTATGGATGTTCTAACTCTGGGTTAGGTGGGTTTTTCTCATTGGCCATGGATTCGCAGGCTTTCTCAGGTGAACTGGTTTGGTTTCCACCTTTATTGGGGGAGGGGAAACAATCTTGAGAGCATTTTGCTCATCAGCCCTGTGGCAGATCTGTATCTCTCCTTTAGGATGCAGGAATGCAGGCCTCCCTCTCCTCATGATGTAGGAATATTGCCCTCCATGGGGGATGGGATGCTCACTCATCTGCCTTAGGTCTCCAGACCCAACAATATCTTTTCTTTGGTTATACACCAATGAGTGGGCCCTGAATGCTTCTAAAAGTTTGATAGTCTTAGGCAGCTAGCAATAGGGATTTGGGGACTCTGGCCTATGAGACTTTTCTCAGTGTATTTCATGTTAAACTTCTTATCTCAGCCCCAAGCTTTCCAATGCAGCTGTAAATTTCAATTGTAAAATCTTAGCAGTGCAGAGTCCTCTTCAATTGCAGTTGTAAATTTTGGCCAAAGACAGGAAGCCTTAGGGGAATTCTGTCCTAGATTACCTTTCAGGTAAAAGCCCTCTGCTTAAAACACAAATATCAATCACACCTCATACATGTAATTAAAGTTAACATAAGTGTATGAGCAGAGTGCAGAGTGCCCCACATTGGATGACAAGTCCTTGTCAATCAAAACTGTCAATCACCTAGCCCATCTTTCAAAGATTACTTACATTTCCCCCCACCCTTTGCCCTGTTAATTTATAAAAGCCCTTTAAAACAAAGATTGGTGCTTCTATCCTACCTTGCTGGAGTCCATTGCTTTCTCTTGTTGTGCCTTCCCCTTGCCTTCAATAAATGTTACTATCACTTTCACTACATTTTTATTTGTCTTGCCTGATTTCTTCCCTAATGGGAAACAAGTGGCTAGGCATCATCTGACCAGAGTCTTCAGAGACCACCCATCCAGTAACATTTGCTTTTATATTGATTCATTTTGAATTATGATAATGAATCATGAAAGCATGCTTTCTTGTCCCATATTCTTACTATTAATCTATTTGTGTTTTTGAATTTATAGTGTGTCTCTTTTGGACAAGATATGGTTGCATCTTGCCTTTTCTTTTTTAAAATTTTTTTCCTTTTTTTGTGGTACTGGGGCTTGAACTTAGGGTCCACACCTTGAGCCACTGTCTTATGGGGAAACTCAAGCAGAGACACGGATTCTGAGGCAAGGAAGCAATGCTTTATTGTGCTGGCCCAGAGTCAGCGGACTTGTGTCCAAAGGCTGAGCCCCGAGAACAAAGGGGTCTCACTTTATGTACCCTTGCAAGAGGCAAGAAACAAAACAAAACAAGGTTTAAACCATAGATGGTTATATACAATTCTATAGGCTACTTCACCCTGGAGCTGAGTGCCTTTCTACCCCTAGTACTATGTGACCTTCACATTTGGATTCTTTACATTTTATCTCTTTGCTATGCCATCCCTTCTCCCCTGGTACTTTATCAGAACACAGGCCTGTCTGTTTCTCTTCTGGTCCTCTTCCCTGCTACATCTCCATCAGTCCTTTTTTGTGAAGGGTTTTTTCAAGATAAGGTCTTGTGAAATATTTGCCTTGGCTGGGTTTGAACCACTATCCTCCTGATCTCTGCTTCCTGAGTAGCTAGGATTATAGGCATGAGCAACTGGCACCTGGCACCTTTTCTTTTTTTAATCTACAATTTTGCCTACTGGTTGGCATGTTTAGGCCAGGGCTCAGCAAACTTTCCATAAGGGGCTATATAGTAGGTATACTGCAATCTGTTGCAGTCATTTAACTTTGCTGTTATAGCACAAAAGCAGCCAAAAATAATATGTAAATGGATGAGTACAAGCATGTTCCAATAAAGCTTTATCAAAATGGGCAACAGTTCCTTTAAACTTCTAAGGAACTGTGTGCTGCTTTCCAAAGTGGATGCCTCATTTTTTACATTTCTCCCAGCAGTATATGTGAGCTCCAATTGCTCCATATCATTACCAACATTTATAATTGTCTTTTACTATAGTCATCCTAGTGTGTGAGAAATGTTGTCTCACTGTGATTTTTAATTTGTATTTCTGTAATGATTAATGATGTTGAGTATATTTTCAAGAACTCATTGATTGTTTGTATATCTTATTTGGATAAATGTGTGTTTATATCCTTTATCCAGTTCTGTTGTTGTTTTGGCATTTAAATGTTTTAAAAAATTGTTTTACCTTGTAGTACAGTACACACAATATAAAATTTACCATTTCAATTTTAAGTGCACAGTTCAGTGATTTTAAATACATGTATGTTGAACAACCATCATCACCATCCAAGTCCAGAAACTTTAATTTTGCAAAACTGAAATTCTGCATCCATTAAAGAATTCACCATTACTCTTTCCCTCAGCCCTTGGTAACTGCAATTATGCTTTCTGTTTCTATACATTTCTTTTAGGTACCCCAGGTTAAGTGGAATCATAGTATTTGTCTTTTTGTGCTTGGTTTATTTCACCTAATATAATATCCTCAAGGTTTATCTATGTTGTATAATATGTCAGAATTTCCTTCCTTTTTAAGATCAATTAATATCCCATTGTATACACACACACCATATTTATTTTATCCATTCATCTGTCAATGGACATTTGGGACACTTTCACCTTTTGGTTGTTGTAATGCTGCTATGAGTGTGCAAATACCTGTTAAGGACCCTGCTTTCAATTATTTTGGGTACATATGCAGAAGTTGAGTTATTGCATGTTATAATTACACCATAATTTTTAGGATTGCCATACTACTTCCACAGTTGCTATACTTCACCCTTGCACCAACACATTCCATTTTTTTCCACATCCTTACTAATATTTGTTTCTCCTTCTTTCCCTCACACCCTCTTTCTCTCATCCTGATAACTATTCCTTTGGCTCCAATTCTCATTTCCCTGACTCGTGGTGCTGAACATCTTTTCATATTGGGCACTTGTATATCGTATTTGGAGAAGTACCTATTCCAGAGAAGGGCTCTTCTGGCAGTCATTCATTGGTTTTATCTGGTAAACTAGTTGGCTAACAGTTTAGTTTGCTTCTTGCATTATAGCTACTAGTCCCATCTTAAGTGCTTCCAATAAAAATCTTTTTAGAGTGCTCTTTTTTGAACATCTCCACATTCTTTTTGAAACAAACTCAATTCCCTTGGGGAGAATGTTGGTGCTGGCTCCCCCTAGGCAAAATTAGGTAGGCAGGCAGATAGCATCTAGATCTTATAGAACTGCCTTTCCTGGTAGGAATTGCTAACTGACTTGTTCCTGGGGCAAGTGTAACTGGTCTCTTAGCATTTTTAGCCTATCTTGTCTCAGTGGGTACATTCTGCCTTAGGTGCAGGAGATGGGTGGGTGAAAACTCACTACCTTTTAGCAGCAGTATCACCAGGACATTAGCCAATCATTCAGAAGGGATGGACAATCATAGCAGCCTACCCACTCTAGTGATACCATAGCCCTTGGATGGAAGCAGAGGGAAGAGGGAATTATGTTTTGGCCACAATCATTCAATGTGGAGCTTCCATTAATGGCTGAATTGAAGGTGATGAAAAGGAAGGATTCCTGGCTCATGCCACAGGCTTTTGCTGTTCTGAGATTTGAGGTTTTGTTGAACATGTTTTTTCACTTGCTGTCTGCCATTAGGATAATTTCTAGAGATCTTAAATGTTTGTTTTGCTCAAGAAGCAGGTCTGCAAATCTCATTGAGTTGCCATTCCAGAAGTGGAACCTCTATTGCTGAGTTTTTAACTGCATTTTTTTGTTATTTTTTAGTGGCTATTCTAGTGACCATATTATGCATTTTAATTTAACAGTCATCTTTAGCTTAATACTAGTGTAATTCAAAAATACATAAAATTATTCAATATAGCAATTTCATCCCCCCAAATTTGTCATTTATCTTACATCTATGGTATATATTCAACAAGTTATAATTACTGTTTTATGTATGTGTCTTCTAGTTAAAATTAGTCTTATATAAAAATTTATCCCCCAAATTGACCTTTTATAATACTCATCTTCCAGGATGTGAGTTACTTCCAGGTGTAATTTCCTTTAGCAATTCTGTTAGAGCAGGTTGACTAGCAAATTATTTTCTGGGTCTTCATTAATGTAGGAATCTTCACTTTGCATTTGTTTTGAAGACCAATTTTTGCCAGATGTAGAATTTTTGGTCATTTTCTTCCAATTACATCAAACACATCAACCATCTTCTGGTCTGCACTGGTTCTGCTGAGGATTTTCTTGTGTCTTTTTTATTTTGGATTTTATTGAACATTGCTTTTATCTGTAGGTTAATCATTTTAAATCAAATTTAGGAAGTTTCCAGCTATTGTTTCTAAAGATATTTTTTATCTCCCTTCAAGACTTCCATTTCACGTGCTGGTATGTTATGCTGTTTCCAGAACAAAGCTTTCTGGTTCCATTTACTTTTAAAAACTGAGTTCACTATTGATATTAGTTTATAAAAATGTGGTATTTTCTTCTCAGAAATAGTAGGGTGGGAAGATTCCAAGATGGCGGCTAGAGGGAGGAAGCAGAAAGCAAGCCTCCTATAGTGAAATCTTGGAGAGACGCCGGAGACACACTTTGCAGGCATAATCACTGAGAAGGGGCATAACTTTGACCCCTCCACACCTCCAGCCGGCGCAGAGAATCTCCACTTCACGTTAAATGGAGAAACAAGGAGGGCCGCCGGTGCCCAGATGGCTTAAGACGTGGACCAGGTAACCTTTGCGGTACTGCGGTACTCCCACAGACAAGCCTGGGCCAGAGCAGCATAGCCCCCTGGACAGACTGACCTCCCCCTGGGGAAAAAAGAGAAACTGAGTAATAAGCAATAAGAACAATAAAGACACACAGGAAAGAGGGTGGGGCGCACTGAGCGCCGAAGATTGGGGGAAGGGAATCCTTCCCGGGACTGTAAATAAACAAGCCGGGTGGGCCAGAGAGGCTCTGGCGGGAGCAGGGGCGGGGCGCAACCCAGCAATCAGGAGTGGGAAAGCTGGTGAGAGTGGTGGAGGGAGGAAAACTCCACAGGAGAGGAAGGAAGATCCACTTCCCACACGAACTGTAAACAAACATGGCGGCTGGCAGGAGCAGCAGCACCGCACAGTAATCAGGAGCAGGAAAGCTTGTGAAAGTGGCAGTGGGAGGAAAACTTCACAGGAGAGGGGGGAAGACCCACCTCCCACATGAACTGTAAATAAACACGAAGGCCTGACAACACGGGTGCAGTGTCATCTTTCCCAGTGCTTGGAAAGGGGAAAGCTTGTAGCAGAGGCTCCTGCACAGGAGGACTCTGAACAAACAAAGCCTGTGGGGGCCAGGTGAGTGCTAAGCTCACCCCAGAGATCTGCATAAATAACGCCTCCAGCAACAGCAGGCTGACAGCAGTGGGCAGGCAAGCCACAGCTGCAGATACCATTCTCAGAACTGTCTCCAGACTATTTTTTTTCTTTTTCTCCCTACCTTTGATGAAAGAACAACCGAATTACACCTGCAAGTGGAAAAACTTACTGAAACTGTATTGCATTTGAACTTGGGACACTTGGTGGGTTTTTGTGTGTGTGTGTGTGTGTGTAGTTTTGTTCTACTTTATGCGTCCCCTTTGATGAGACAACTACAGAACAACATCTGAGGCACCATCTCCAAGATTGGAGACTGAGACGGACACCCAAATTATTAAGACTGAAACTTCATTGCATTTGAACTTGGAGGTTTTTTGGGTTTTTGGTGGTTTTTTTGTTTTTTTTTTAATTTTCTATTTTATTTTAATTCATTTTTAATATAGATATTTCTTTCATTTACTTATTTTGTGTTTTTATTCCTATCTTAATTTTTTTATTTTTGATTTTCAATCCTATCTCTGTCCCTCTAATGTCTGTTCAGCTTACTGTCAATTAGTACACTAAAGCTCCCTATTTATACCTTTGAAACTTTCTTGTCTGAAACCTTGTTCTGCTTTCTCCCTCTTGTCTGTGTATTTTTTCCCCTTTTCTTTAACTTCTTGCTTTCCATCTCCTCTCACCCTTCCATTCTAAATATTACCATTGTTATTATTACAAGCAAGAAAATACTTAATTGCACACAGTACAGGGACAGTAACAACACCAAAGACAATGATGGGAAGACAGAAAAAACAGGGAAGCCAGTTTCCCCACAGCAAAAAATTAGTACAGGAACCAGAGGGAAATGAAGAAAATAGAAACTCAGATGCAGACTCCAACAAAATGAAGATAAACTATGCCAAAGGACCCAATGAAGCACACAAGAATAATTTAAAAGAAGAAATACTACAAGTACTCAATGAGAATTTTATAGAGATGATACTGGAAAGGGTCAACCAAAATGTACAGGAGACACTCAAGAAATTCCAAGACAACAAAAATAGAGAATTTGAAAAAGTAAAAGAAGAAATAAAGGAAACCATAGAAGCACTGTATAAACACCAAAGTGAAAGAGAGAACATGATGAATAAACGGATAAATGAACTCAGGACAAAAATAGACAAAATTAAAGAGGAAACCACCCAGGATATGGAAAACCTCAGAAAAAAGAATGAAACACAACTGCAAAACAAAACAGAAAGCCAATCCAGCAGAATAGAACAAACAGTAGACAGAATCTCAGAACGTGAAGATGAAACGGTAATTAAAGGACAAACCGAAGAACTATTAATTAAACAACTCAAGACCTGTGAAAAGAAAATGCAAGAACTCACTGACTCCATCAAAAGACCAAACTTGAGCATCATGGGCATCAAAGAAGGAGAAGAGGTGCAAGCGAAGGGAATGCGTAATCTATTCAACAAAATAATAATGGAAAATTTCCCAAATCTAGAGAAAGATATTCCCGTAAAGATGCAAGAGGCCTCCAGGACACCAAACAGACCAGATCAAAATAGAACTACTCCATGACATATCATCATTAAAACAACAAGATCAGAAACTAAGGAAAGAATATTGAAGGCTGTAAGAGAGAAAAAACAAGTAACACACAAAGGTAAACCCATCAAAATCACAGATTTCTCAACAGAAACATTAAAAACAAGAAGGGTATGGGGTGAGATCTTCCGGGCACTGAATGAAATAACTTCAACCCCAGGATACTCTACCCAGCAAAACTACCATTCAAAATAAATGGAGCAATAAAAGTCTTCCATGATAAGCAGAAACTAAAACAATATGTGACCACAAAGCCATGACTACAAAAGATTCTGCAACGATTCTGTACACAGAAAGTGAAACCCAACTTAACCATGAAAAGACAGGCAGCACCAAACCACAGGAAAAGAAAAAGCAAGACAGTAGAGAGTAACCTCAAATTAGGTACACACAATCAAACCTTCAAACAACCAAGACAACTAAATGACAGGAATCACCACATACCTATCAGTACTAACGCTTAATGTTAATGGACTTAATTCACCCATCAAAAGGCACCGCTTGAAGAAATGGATTAAAAAGGAAGATCCAACAATTTGTTGCTTACAGGAGACCCATGTCACCAACAGAAATAAGCATAGGCTTAGGATGAAAGGCTGGAAGAAGATTTACCAAGCCAATGGCCCCCAAAAACAGGCAGGAGTAGCAATACTTGGACAAAGTAGACATCAAACCTACATTGATCAAATGAGATAAAGAAGGACATTCCATACTAATAAAAGGGGAAATAGACCAAAAGGAAACAATAATCATCAATCTGTATGCACACAATGTCAACACACCCAATTTCATCAAACATACCCTGAAAGACATAAAAGCATACATAAACGCCAACACAGTGGTTGTGGGAGACTTTAACACCCCATTATCATCAATAGATAGGTCATCCAAACAAAAAATCAATAAAGAAATCCAAGATCTAAAATATGCAATAGATCAAATGGACCTACTTGATGTCTACAGAACATTTCATCCAACCTCTACACAATATACATTCTTCTCAGCAGCCCATGGAACCTTCTACAAAATAGATCATATCCTAGGGCACAAAGTAAGCCTCAGAAAATATAAGAAATTAGAAATTATACCGTGCATACTATCTGATCACAGTCAGTAAAAGAACTCAACAATAAAAGTAAAGACAAAAAACATGCAAACAGCTGGAAACTAAATAACTCATTACTTAATGAAGAATGGATCATCGCTGAAATAAAAGAGGAAATTAAATAGTTCCTGGAAGTCAATGAAAATGAAAACACCACCTAACGGAACCTATGGGACACAGCTAAGGCAGTCCTGAGAGGTAAGTTTATAGCCATGAGTGCATATATTAAAAAGACTGACAGATCCCAAATTAATGACCTAATGATACATCTCAAACTCCTAGATAAACAAGAACAAGCAAATCCTAAAACAAATAGAAGGAGAGAAATAATAAAAATAAGAGCTGAAATCAATGAAATAGAAACCAAAAAAAACCATACAAAGAATTAATGAAACAAAAAGTTGGTTCTTTGAAAAAATAAACAAGATCGATAGACCCCTGGCAAACCTGACTAAAATGAAGAGAGAAAAAACCCAAATTAGTAGAATCAGGAATGCAAAAGGGGAGATAACAACAAACACCATGGAAGTCCAGGAAATCATTAGAGACTACTTTGAGAACCTATATTCAAATACATTTGAAAATCTTAAAGAAATGGACAGATTTCTAGATACATATGATCATCCAAAACTGAACCAAGAGGAAATTAATCACCTGAATAGACCTATTACACAAAATGAAATTGAAGCAGTAATCAAGAGTCTCCCCAAAAAGAAAAGTCCAGGACCTGATGGATTCTCTGCTGAATTCTATCAGACTTTTAAAGAAGAACTGATACCAACTCTCCTTAAACTGTTCCACGAAATAGAAAGGGAAGGAAAACTGCCAAACACATTTTATGAAGCCAGTATTACACTTATCCCCAAACCAGGCAAAGACACCTCCAAAAAGGAGAACAACAGGCCAATCTCCTTAATGAACATTGATGCAAAAATCCTCAAGAAAATAATGGCGAACCGAATTCAACAACAGATCAAAAAATTATTCACCACGACCAAGTAGGCTTCATCCCAGGGATGCAGGGGTGGTTCAACATATGAACATCAATAAATGTAATAAACCACATTAACAGAAGCAAAGAGAAAAACCACTTGATCATCTCAATAGATGCAGAATAAGCCTTTGATAAGATCCAACACCATTTCATGATAAAAGCTCTATGAAAACTAGGAATAGAAGGAAAGTACCTCAACATTATAAATGCTATATATGACAAACCTACAGCCAGCATTATACTTAATGGAGAAAACCTGAAACCATTCCCTCTAAAATCAGGAACCAGACAAGGATGCCCACTATCTCTACTCTTATTCCACATAGTGCTGGATTTCCTAGCCAGAGCAATTAGGCAAGAAGAAGGAATAAAAGGAATACAAATAGGTAAAGAAACTGTCAAAATATCCCTATTTACAGATAACATGATCCTATACTTTAAAGACACAAAAAACTCTACTGAAAAGCTTCTAGACATCATCAATAGCTACAGCAAGGTAGCAGGATATAAAACCAACATAGAAAAATCATTAGCATTTCTATACACTAACAATGAGCAAACTGAAAAAGAATGTATGAAAACAATTCCATTTACAATGGCCTCAAAAAAAAATCAAATACCTAGGTGTAAACCTAACAAAAGATGTGAAAGACCTCCACAAGGAAAACTATAGAGAAAAATCAACTTTTCATGATTAAATCCCTCAAGAAACTAGGAGTACAAGGTTTATACCTCCAACTTCTGAAGGAAGAGATTGAGGAAGACTATAGAAAGTGGAGAGATCTCCCATGCTCATGGATTGGTAGAATCAACATAGTAAAAATGTCGATACTCCCAAAAGTAATCTATATGTTTAATGCAATTCCCATCAAAATTCCAATGACATTCATTAAAGAGATTGAAAAATCTACTGTTAAATTTAAATGGAAACACAAGAGGCCACGAATAGCCAAGGCAATACTCAGTCAAAAGAACAATGCAGGAGGTATCACAATACCTGACTTCAAACTGTATTACAAAGCAATAACAATAAAAACAGCATAGTACTGGCACAAAAACAGACATGAGGACCAGTGGAACAGAATAGAGGACCCAGGTATGAAGCCACACAACTATAACCAACTTGTCTTTGACAAAGGAGCTAAAAATATACGATGGAGAAATAGCAGCCTCTTCAATAAAAACTGCTGGGAAAACTGGTTAGCAGTCTGCAAAAAACTGAAACTAGATCCATGTATATCACCCTATACCAATATTAACTCAAAATGGATCAAGGATCTTAATATCAGACCACAAACTCTAAAGTTGATACAGGAAAGAGTAGGAAATACTCTGGAGTTAGTAGGTATAGGTAAGAACTTTCTCAACGAAACCCCAGCAGCACAGCAACTAAGAGATACCATAGATAAATGGGACCTCATAAAACTAAAAAGCTTCTTTTCATCAAAAGAAATGGTCTCTAAACTGAAGAGAACACCCACAGAGTGGGAGAAAATATTTGCCAGCTACACATCAGACAAAGGACTGATAACCAGAATATATAGGGAACTTAAAAAGCTAAATTCTCCCAAAATTAATGAACCAATAAAGAAATGGGCAAGTGAACTAAACAGAACTTTCTCAAAAGAAATTCAAATGGCCAAAAAAACACTTGAAAAAATGCTCCCCATCTCTAGCAATAAAGGAAATGCAAATTAAAACCACACTAAGATTCCACCTCACCCCGTTAGAATAGCCATCATTAGCAACACCACCAACAACAGGTGTTGGCGAGGGTTCTGGGGAAAAGGAACCCTCTTACACTGTTGGTGGGAATGTAAACTAGCACAACCACTCTGGAAAAAAATTTGGAGGCTACGTAAAAATCTAAACATTGATCTACCATTTGATCCAGCAATACCATTCTTTGGGATATACCCAAAAGACTGTGACACAGGTTACTCCAGAGGCACCTGCACACCCATGTTAATTGTGGCACTATTCACAAAAGTCAAGTTATGGAAACAACCAAAATGCCCCACCACTGACGAATGGATTAAGAAAATGTGTTATCTATACACAATGGAATTTTATGCAGCCATGAAGAAGAACGAAATGTTATCATTCACTGGTAAATGGATGGAATTGGAGAACATCATTCTGAGTGAGGTTAGCCTGGCCCAAACGACCAAAAATCGTATGTTCTCCCTCATATGCGGACATTAGATCAATGGCAAACACAACAAGGGTATTGGACTTTGAGCACATGATAAAAGCGAGAGCACACAAGGGAGGGTTGAGGATAGGTAAGACACCTAAAAAATTAGCTAGCATTTGTTGTCCTTAACGCAGAGAAACTAAAGCAGATACCTTAAAAGCAACTGAGGCCAATAAGAAAAGGGGACCAGGAACTAGGGAAAAGGTTAGATCAAAAAGAATTAACCTAGAAGGTAACACCCACGCACAGGAAATCAATGTGAGTTAATGCCCTGTATAGCTATCTTTATCTCAACCAGCAAAACCCCTTGTTCCTTCCTATTATTGCTTATACTCTCTCTACAACAAAATTAGAGATAAGGGCAAAATAGTTTCTGCTGGGTATTGAGGGGGGGAGCGGGAGGGGGTGGAGTGGGTGGTAAGGGAGGGGGTGGGGGCAGGGGGGAGAAATAAACCAAGCCTTGTATGCACATATGAATAATAAAAGAAAAAAAAATGATTTCCAAGGTCTTCTGGACAATAAAATTCTATTATCCTAAGACACTAAAAAAAAAAAAAAAAAAAAAAAAAAAAGAATTAACCTAGAAGGTAACACACACGCACAGGAAATCAATGCGAGTCAATGCCCTGTATAACTATCCTTATCTCAACCAGCAAAAACCCTTGTCCCTTCCTATTACTGCTTATACCCTCTGTACAACAAAATTAGAAATAAGGGCAAAATAGTTTCTGCTGGGTATTGAGGGGGTGGGGGGGAGAGGGAGGGGGTGGAGTGGGTGGTAAGGGAGGAGAAATGACCCAAGCCTTGTATGCACATATGAATAATAAAAGAAAAAAAAAAGAAATAGTAGGGTGGACACAGAATTAGATTTCTGCTTTATATACACAGCATAAGCAGTGATAGAAGTAAAATAGCAATATATGACTATATGAAATGGTATGTTTCTAGTTTCAAAGGAATAACTCTATAGAGGGAAAAAGGGGGAGTAAGAGTGGAACAGTATTATTCTTCTTCTGGAACAATGCTTATAAAATCTTAAATGTAATCCTTAAGGAAAAGTCATGCAGTATAAAAAAGGGGTAACTGTGAGTGATGGATACATTATGCTTTATAAGAATGCCACATCTTGGGGCAGTAGGAGGCATCTGTGCAGTAAAGGGGGCTTTCGGGCTGAGTTCTCATTAACCATGGTTGCAGAGGCCACACCATGGGCATGGGATAGAGGGTGGGTGGGGGAGGAGTGAGCAGGGGCACATCCGTGGCATTTAAACACAGACCTACCAGGAAGCTGCCTTGACTGGCCTAGACATGGAACCTGACACCACAGCCACCACCATTCCAGCTTCTGTTAAGGAACAGAACCTGCCCTAGGACTCCCTCTTTCCTGAAAAGCATTGGAACATTCTGTAGTCTAAAAATAGTCTTGTGATTATTCTGAAAGAGCTCTCTGCTGGATTCAAGAAGCCAATGATTGTTTTGCAACTATAGCTGTGATTAAGTACAGGGGTAGGTTTGGATCAGTCTTGGATGCCATGGAAGCAATCCATTATGTTCTAGGTATTGATACCCTCATAGGACAGAAGGGATCTTATTTAGTTTCCCAGGCTAACCTTAACCTCCCAATCCTTCTGGGGCAGTCTCGCAAGTAGCTGGGATTACAGAATAATGCTCTCCTCCGCAAAAACATGATCCCAATGTCTGGTGCCTGTCAATGTTATCAGAGGATCTTTCTAGATGCAATTAAGGATCTTGAGATGAAGAGATTGTCTTGGATTATCCAGAAAACAGGAATGGAGATGGAATTATACAGTAATGATCCATGAAGAAATGCACAGCAGACCCACAAGACTTGAGAATCTTACATGAATAGAAAGACTTCTGACTTGAACTGAAAGAGATAAAGACAGGATGAAGTATCAAAAGGTTGTTGGATTTCCAAAATCTCAATGTCTTTTTTCTCAGAAATAGAAAAATCAATCCTAAAATTCATATGGAAACATAAAAGACCTCAAATATAAGAGCAATTCTTTTTTTTTTGAGTTGATAGATTTTTTTATAAGAGCAATTCTGAGCAAAAAGAGGAACTCTAGAGGTATCACAACAGTGGACTTCAAATGTACTACAGAGCCATAGTCACAAAAACCAGCATGGTACTGGCACAAAAAAAGACATGAAGACCAAGGGAACAGAGTAAGACCTGGAAATAAACCCACACAGCTAGTCATCTGATTTTTGACAAAGGAGCCAAAATAGACATTGGGGAAGACAGCCTCTTTATGAAATGGTGCTGGGAAAACATTATCTACATGGAGAAGACTGACACTAGACCCCTATCTCTTACCCTATACAAAAATCAATTCAAAATGGACCAAATAATGTAAGATCTGAAATTTTGAAATTACTGCAGGAAAACACAAATAATTGCCTACACCTCTGTCTTCCATAGGTGTAACTGCCTATGGAATAGGGCTCTAATTGCCCAGGAAATAAGAGCAAGAAATGACTGAGCCTGCATTAAATTATAAAGCTTCTTTACATCACAGGAAACAATTACTAGAATGGAGAGACAACCACAGAACAGGAGAAAATAAACGCCAGTTATTCAACAGGTAGAATTAATATTCAGAATATACAAAGAGCTCAAAAAATTGAACACCAAATGAATAAACAATCCAATTAATAAATAGGCAAGAGTATTAAACAGACAGTTCTCAGAGGAAGTATGAATGACTAATAAAAATATGAAGAGATGACATCCTTAGTCATATAGAAAATGCTAGTCAAAATTACACTGAGAGTTTATCTCACCCTTGTCAGAATCACAATCATTAAGAAACCTAACAACAAATGCTGGGAAGGATGTGGGGGAAAAAGAAACCCCCATACATTGCTAGTAGGAATATAAACTAGCCCAGACACTATGGAGGTGTGGAGGTTCCTCAGAAAACTAAATATAGACATATCTCATGACTACACTCAGGCATATATTCTAAGGAGTATAAAACAATATACAATAGCGATTCCTATATACCCATGTTTATCACAGCTCTCTTCACTATAGCTAAGTTGTGGATTAGTTCAGGTGCCCCAAAACTGCTGAATTGATAAAGAAAATATGGTATATACACACAATGGAGTATTTTTCAGCCATAAAGAAGAAATGATGTCCTTTGTAGGAAAATGGATGGAACTGGAGACTATCATGTTGAATGAGCTAAGCCAACCTCAAAAAGTCAAATATCATGTCTTCAACTCATGTGGAGTCTAGACCTAAGATAACGATGATTATGATAATGGGAAATTAGTGTAAAAGTGTCTCAGCGGGAGCGAGAGTGGGGGTGGGGGCGGAAGATCAGTGAAGGGATGGGAAGAAGCAGATACAAGGGCTGACAGATATCAAAGTATTTTACATATGTAAGTGTGTATTTATGTGTATCTTCTTATAGAAAGAAATCACCAAATACTGTTTGAAAAAAGGGGGAAGGAGGGAGAGGGCGTAAAAGTAATATAATAAGAGGAGGAGAACTTGTTCAAAGTACACTGTATGCATCTATGGAATTATCACAATGAAACCTCCTTATACTATTAATTTATGTTAAGAAATAAAAAGGAAAACAGTCTGAGAAAAAACCCAAAAAGAATGCCACATCTTTCAAATTCTAGTACTATTCAAAAAAGAGTGCCACATCTTTTATCGGACAGCCTTCAAATACTTTTTGGCTACACCTTATAAGCACTTTAAAAGAATGGAGCTATGTTAACTAAAGGACAACCAATAAATATAATTAGTTCTTCATCAACACAATAAGGTTAATAACAATGATTAAAATATTTTCCCTCATATAGCCAAAATATTAATCTTCAGTTACAAATTTGTAGGCAAATTTGGTAATTACCAAAGTATATAGAACAGAAACAAGAAAAAGTGTTTTGAATCTAGTTATTATGATAGGTTTTTCTAATAGAAATAATTATCAACAATTTATTATAAAAACCTACATATACAATAAATTTGATCAAAAGTCTCTAATATATATTCATGATGAAATGTGTAGAAAGAGACATTTCAAAGTCGTGGCAGTTACTACTATTACAATATTTAATCATTTTTACAATAGGTCTGCCGGTCCGTTTCAATTAAATCCATTTGCAGAACCATCACACTTCTTGCTGAACATCTTTTAGAGCATAAGCAAGTTGTTTAATTTTTTCTTCCATTACTTTTTTGTTCTTAGATGTTTCTTCAAGAAGTTCACGCATTTCCTCTTCAACTCGATGAACCTAAGTCAATGTGTAAATTTTACATTTTAATTTTCTAAAGAAAAGATATTTTAAAAATGCATTCTGGAAGAAAAGTCACAATTTATTCTTATGCATTTTGTAACTGTGATTCATTTAATACACAGTAAGGTTAGTAAAGTGTAACTTGTTCAAGTGCTAATGGGAAAAAATATAATGTTTATAAAGTATACAAAGTATTTTTATGGATATGTTCTCATTAGACTCTTCTGGAAAGAGACAGAGCAATGTATTTTAGCTATACTTTAGAGCTTAGAAAATTTGCTTAAGGTTGTGCAATTTCTGTGTATTGCAGTGAGCACAGAAACCCAGCTTTCTGACTGTATCTTTCTATTGTCCTGTGTTGCTTGTAAAAGTCCTAAATTCAACTTAAACACAAGTTCCTTATAGATTTTCAAAATAGAAATAACCTCCTTACCCAAAGAAATCTTTTCAATGTAACCTCTGCTACATTTTAAAAAATGTTGATGGTTAAAGATTGCCACCATTTTGATATCATTTTATCATTTATTCCTAACCTTATTTCCCTATGATATCTGTATGTGATATTGTTAACTTTTGCTTGAAACACTTCCTCCTATAATACCACAGCATTTCTAATGCACCACCACTGTGATCATACTTTTCTATTTTATTCTTCCTAACCCCAAAAACAGGTTTCCTATCTCTTTTTCCTTTGAAAACTACGATTTATTCTAATTCCTAACATCTGTTTGTGATTTCTCCAAATTCCACTCCCCCCATACATATCTGATTATTGTATTCAAGCTCTGGTTCTAGTTTCCAACTCCTTAACAGATACCCCAGGAGGTCCAACAAAGAACTCAATAACCTTTCAGCGAAGGGCCTTTTTTTACACTTCATTTGGTATCACCTGAGGTATACTTGCTAAGAACTTGGTACATATTAAATAAAACACCTGAAATACCTGTTGACTTGACACTAAATAACTAAATTTTGGATAAATTATACTTTTCTTTTTTCAAGTTTTAGCAAAGACTCATTTCAGTGTAATAGGGTAAAGTATGTAGAAGCTGGGTGGGTGGGTGGGGGGAGGGCAGAGAAAGACAAAGAAACAGTTCCTGTTTCCCCACACAGAAAATGGGATCAAAGACCTCTATGTTTCTTATTCATTGTGATTACTGTCTTCTTTAGTGGTACTGGAGTTTGAACGCAGGGCTTCATGTTGCTTGGCAGGTGCTCAACCACCTAAGCCACACCTGTAGCCCTTTTTGCTCTGGTTATTTTGGAGAAAGGATCTTGGTTTTTGCACAGGGCACCTTGTACATGATCCTCCTGTTTAACACTTCCAGCTCTGCTCTTGCTGGGATGACAGGCATGTGCCATCCCATTGTTTTTCTGTTGAGATGGGTTATGCAAACGCGCAGGCCAACCTGGAACTGTGATAGTCCCCATCTCAGTTTCCCAAGGAGGATTACAGGCATGAGCCCTGGCGCCTGGCTCACTGTAATTATTTCTTAAGAGACTTGAAGGAAATTTCATTTGAACACACAACTTAAATTGCATTGTAGATGGAAATTACTCTGCACTTTTTTTTCTTTTGCTTTTTTGAGTTAGGGTCTCACTCTGTAGCCCAGGCTAGCCTTCAGCTCTAGATCCTCTTTCCTCAGCTTCTCGAGTGTGAAAGTTACAGGTGTGAACCACCACATCCAGGTACATTGTCTTTCTGTCGAATTCTTTTCCAGGTGCTCATTTCTGAATATCCAGTCTTAGATACCTTAGAATTTTTTTTTTTTATTACCACTTGAAAATCAAGGAAAAATGGATATTCACATGTATCCTCAAATCTAACAGAGCTCAATAGAGGGCTAACATCAGAATCATCTGCAGAATCTTAAAAATATGGTCTCTGAGGGGAAGTTCATTAATGTATATTACTAAAAAGTTTAATAGATAATTCTGATGTTTTCCTTTGATTTAGCATTACCCGAAACTCATTTTTTTGGTCAATATTATCAAGATAAAAAAGCTGATATTCTTAAGGCCAAATTAATAATGATCTCTGAGAAATTTTTTAAGGTAGTGATAGAGTATCTGAATACATTCACATTCTCACCTTGGGCATTATGTGTAACCAGAGACTTCCATATGACGTTGGTTAGACATGAACATTTTTATCCGGGGATCATGGAGCAGGTGCAAAGTTGGAACAAATTTAAATTTTAGGTTTCATTAGAACTATATTTCACAATGAATCTAAGTGTTACCAGGCCTGGTTTCATGATAGTTTTGGAAACATCTTTCATATATCCATTAGGTCATAAAATCATGCCAAGTTTTCTAATTTCCAAAGATCTAATTTATGTAGCTACAATAACTCAATACTGATTATCACAGTGAATTTTATTTTAGTACCTTTAAATTTGCACAATCAATACATTTCTGCTTTTCACTTGACAGTTGTATCATTTCAGCTTGATGAGCTTCAACAATTGCATCAACTTGTTTTTTAAAGGCATCGTCCATAGTAAGAAGCTTTTCCATTGCATCCCTTTAAAAAAAAGAAAAAAAAAAAAAAACCCCAAAAAAGTCAACCAACAAATTAAAAAAAAATATACACACATTAGTTTTTTTTTTTTGACTATCCATTTGCCATGCTATTGATAACACTGTAACTTGACATGAAAACTGATGACTAAACTATATTACTTATTTTTCAAGGAACTTCAGCCTTATAAATTGTTTCAAGAAGGCTATTTACATATAAGATAAAACCTTATTTCCTCTTGACTATTTTATAGAATACACAAATGACAATGGCAGCCAAGTATACATTTTTTCCCCTCTATTTAAAATCAAAATCAGCTCTCATCCTCGGTTTGTGCAAGCTGACTGCTATCTAATTCCGTTTAGACTCTTTTGGAGCTCACTGTCCTTGACAGTCAAATTCAGGAGCTCACCACACCTGTCAAGTGACTTTCTTTTCTAAGGAGAAGTTTAAGTGTAAATTAACAACACCCAAAGATATTACAAGCTCCTTTCATTCAAAGTTTTAAAACAATACTGACAGCAATGAAAACAATGCTCATATAGCAATTACTACTTAGTAGGTACTATTCTAAGAATTACATATTTCATATAAGCCATACATATTCATAAATAAATACGTATGTCAACTTCGTATCTAACACTGAAGGTGGGAACTATTATTTCACTTACAGCTATAACGGAACTACAGTTCTTAGCAAATAATTTCTATGTCCCACATAGTTTTGGCACTTCTTTCTTTACACATCTTTCGCTTGCCCAAATTCAGTGATCATGTTTAAAGAGATCCCATGTCCTTCAGGACTTAATGCTTACTTTTGTAGTTCAATACTTTTGTCTCTTTCTGCTTTAAGTTTTCTTTCCTTGGTTTCAAATTTTTCTTTCACTTCTTTTACTTGTGTTTCAAGATGACATAGAAGTTCTCCTTTATCATGCCATTTCTGATTAAGTGTACTAAGAAAAGTAATTTTAAAAGTAAATTAAGTATATGAAATTTTTAAGACATATTTTGGTTTTTTGGTATTGGGGATTAAACCCACAGGGCCTTGCATAAGCTAAGCAAACATTCTCTCATGAAGCTCCACTCCCAGACTTTTTATTTTTATTTTTTAAATTTTGAGATAGGGTCTAAGTTGTCCAGGTAGGCCTTAAACTAACAATCAAAAGTCTCTGCTTCTCCAAAATCTGGGATTACAAACATATGCCACCATACCTGGCAAGCCACATTTTTTTCTCCCCCAGTGGAAAGTAGTATAGAATACCTGTAGGCTTTTCTAATTTCCTCAAGTTCTACTTCCTTTGATTTCAGCTGCTGTTTCAGTTTTTCCTTTCTTTCATTGTGCCTTTCCAATTTCTCCATTACATTATCCAGTTGTAAAGACTTTTCCTCAAGTTGTTGTTGAGCACATTTTTCTACTTCAGTGATCTTTTCTTGTAACATTTTGATTTGTTCATCTTTTTCTTGTAAACACTTTAAGAAGAAACATCAGTGTTTTATTTTTATTAACCTCAAATGTTTCCTATCTGATTAATTAGATATGTTTTAAATGATTATTTAAAGGATATTAATATAAAATGCTAAATTTTTTTTTATGACTTCTAATCCTTTATTGACACTGAGTATGTCAGGTTATTTCAAAGGCCATAATAAAATTTTTCATAAAATTGTGAAGTAAATTCAAGTTAATAAATATCAGGTACCACTTTCAATTGCATAGGGGAAAACATTATAAAAGGGAATACATGATGTTAAGTTTTAAATTCTACAACTGTTGGGAAACATGCAGAAAAATTATTTTTTAGATACTTTGATTCACAAATTTTTAAACTTGTATTTGCTCTTTTCTCAAAATAAAATGTCAAACTTACACTTTTTAATTTTCTAATTGTTTCAGTTTGGTCTTCCATGATTTTACTCTTTACTCTTAATGTATCCTTATCATTTTCAGTTGCTTTTTTCAGAGATTCATTCTCTCTACATAAACTTTCAATTTGGGCCTCTAATTTTCCACGATTTTGGGCTAGGGATGACCCTATAAAAATAAGCACCATCAGTTAGAAACTTTTATACCTTTGAAGGTGTTGTATTTTATGAAAACCATGTAAGATATAGTAAACTGAATAAAAAACTAAAGCACATAATAATACAATATAAAGAACAGAGGGGAAGCAAACAAAAGCCTTCTAAATAGCTGGGCTATTTAAAAGTCTAAAAATCATGAATAAAATCAAACAATCATATTAAAATTTCTATAGGGAATGGATAAATGAGCAATGTTCCATTAAGATCAACAATTAGCTATTCACACTTTTTAAGATATCTATAAATGACATGAAACAGTGTATTTTCCCTTGTTTATATAGTGATTGGAAAGAGAATGAAATTAAAGGCTTACCTAAGCCTAGTGGTTATCACTAACACACTATTTTATATTTCTGCATGCATGATAGAATATATATATTATAAATATTTCAATAAAAAAGGAATACTGCATACCATACAAATAATTTAAAATCATTATATAAGAATTATTTTTAATGATTTATTTAGCTGCACCACTTTAAAATATACAACAAAGTGGCCAAATTACATAGGAAAGAAAACAGTCAAAAATAATGGTGATAATGCATTTTGGGTATTTTCAACATAAAAAGCTGATAAATATTTGAGGATTCACTTATTTTTACCCTGATTTAAACATCAGGAAATATATACATATCAAAACATCATGGTATTCCATGAGTATAATTTTTATGCTTTTACATCTTTATTAAAAAAATAAATTTAAGATGGGTATAGTAGAGTTCACCTGTAATTCCAGCAATCAGGAGGCTGAGACAGAAGGATCAAGTTCAAAGCCAGCCTCAGCTACATAGTGAGACCCTGTCTTAACAATCAAACAAAAATAAATAAATTTAAATAAAAAATTAAAGTATCAGAACTATCTTTTCTGAAAAAAATTTTGCTTTTTTTGTGGGACTGGAGTTTGAACTCAGGGCTTCGCACTTGCAAAACAGGTGCTCTGCCTCCTGGGTCACTTGCCACCTGTCCTGTCCATTTTTGCTCTCATTATTTTGAAGATGGGGTTTCAGTCTTAAAGAATTATATGCCCTGGCTGGCCTCAAACAGGATCCTCCTGAACTCAGCCTCCCAAGTAGGTAGGATGATAGGCATGAGCCCCCAGCACCCAGTTCTTTTTGTTCATATGTTGCCTAGGCTGGTCTCAAACTCCTGGACTCAAGTGATCCTTCTGTTTCAGCCTTCTGAGTAGTTGGGACAGGCATATGCCTCCATGCCTTGTTGCTATAACTTCTTAACTAATGTAATAATTTCCAGTTCCCTATGAGGCTTTCATTCCTGTTTGGCTGCCAAATGCCTACTTATCTTTCCAGACAAAGCATCATCTTTTTTCTTGGCATATATAGGCAATTAAACCCTTTTCCCTCCAATGCCCAAACCGACTGGTTTTTATTGATGGTTATTATCCCTTTGAAAATTTGAGAATTTTACCCTGTTTTGCCAGTTCATGTCCCCATACTTTTCTTTCTGTTCTTAAACCATAAATCAGTGATTCCTTTGCTGCTAGCTCGGAAATAAGCTGGATTTTTTCATGCTTGAGGAGTTCTATTTGAATACTCTTCTGCTTGTCATCTTCAATCAAAATTTCAAGAGTGTTGATTTTATTCTGTATATCCCACAAAAAATTTTAAGAAAGTAAAATAATTATCTATTTAAGTATTTTGCTATTTTTTCATTTCTGCTTCTTATAATGAAAAAGATGTTATCTAAGCAAATAGAGTACATTTTATCAAATTTTGTATCAGAAGTTTTGTTTTATTAATGACAGTTAAGTATAGAATATAAAATAAATATTCAAATTTTAAGCGACTCCTTCAAACTCTGAATTTTATTCTAAAATTATAAAAGAGAAACTGTACCTATAATATTCAAAATTTTTCATGATGCATTTCTGTCAAAGGTCTAAAGGTTACTTCCCGGAAGTTAATCTTTGACAAAATAGTACAAGTGTTTAAAAGTGAGACAACAGTAATGAAGACACTATTATTTATTTTTTTGGGGGAAGTACTGAGGTTTGAATTAAGGGCCTCATGCTTGGTAGGCAGGTACTCTACCACTTGAGCCACTTGCCAGACCTGTTTTGGGTTATTTTTCAAGATACTATCTTGTGAACTATTTTCCTGGGCTGGCTTAGAACTATGATCCTCTTGATCTCTGCCTCACAGTAGCTGGGATTACAGGCATGAGCCACTGGCGCCCAGTAAAGACATTAATTTAAAAAATATTATAGTTAAGCATATTTAAAAATCACCACCACCACACCACACCATCACAAAATTACTATTGACAATCCAAGCAGTGTTTTCTAAACTTCAATACGAGTATCATTTTTCTAATTTTTAGATTATCACTGTACAGTTGTTATCTATTTAACGTTTAAAAAAATGCATTTACTAATTTTTTTACTTAAATACTATTTTAATGTAAGCAATACAATTTGTGATATTGTAAATTTAATCTCCTTAGCTGTACTTTTCTCATATACATCAAAATACCTAATACAATCTAAAAGTTCATTTTGTATACTTCCTAAAATCATTATGACACTTGAGGCTATCTATATAAAAAATTCAACGGAAACATGTTATAAAGTATCACCTGTAAATTTGCTGCTGTTTCCTGTTTCAATTTGGAAACTTCTGCAAGTTTTGTTTTTTGTTCCTTCACCATACAGGTCAGATCTTTAATTAAAGAGGAAGATTCATTTTCTTTTCGTTGAGCCCAAATAAGAGCATGTTTGCTCTTGGCTAACTCAGTTGCAACATTTTCAAAACCATCTTTAACCTGTATTTTAAAATTGCATTATAAATGGCAGTTTTATAAATAATTAGAAAATATCTGCTTATGGAAACAGTTTGTATCTTTCATTTTTAGAGAGTTTTAGCAAAATAATACAACTTAGAGATAGTTTATCTCAATCTACAAATTTCAGCAATGAAAAAGACACAGGAAGGTTACTCATTGGTCTAAAGTTATCCAGGGAATTAGTGAATCTAATTCATTCATTTGACAAATAATTCTTGAGTGCCTATTGTGTGCGAGCCATTTTTCTAGACATTGTAATATATCAATAAATGGCGCAGACTAAAATCTCTTCCTTTGTAAAGGTTATATTCTAGTGGGTAGGGACTAACAATATAGCAATAAGCATAAATTATGTTATCATGTTAAACACTACGTGCTTCAGCACAAAAAAAAAAGGTTAGAAGCATGTGAACTGTTAAGGGAGATAGGTTCAATTTTAAATAGCGTAATTATTGAAAACCTAACACTACAGTAATGATTGATGGAGGTAAGGAAGGGAGCTCTACAAATATGTGGGGAAATATTCTAGGGAGGAATGTACCTGGCAAGTTGGAGGAAAAGCACAAAGGCTGATGTCACTGGAGTGACAGTGGGTAAAGGGAGAAGATAATAGATGAAATCAGAGGGTAAAGTTACAGAGAGTTTTGATTACTCTGAGTAAAACAGAGGGATAATAGAGGCCTCTGAGAAAAGGAATTATGTATCTAACTTACATTTTAATAGAACATTGAAGATGCTGTGGCCAGCATAAACAGGAATTGGTGTGTGTAGGCCGGGGAGTTCAAGGATAGTAAGAGGAAGATCAGTTAAAAGGTTCTTAAAATAAAACAGATGGTAAGAAATGATCATATGTATATTAAAATAATGGTGATAATTTAAGCACTGGGTATGAGGTGTCCAGAGAAAGAATGATGCTAATGATGACTATTTTGGCCTAAGCACTTTAAAAGCTGGAGGTGTTGTTAACTGAGATGGGAAGACTGTTGAATGAAGTTGTAGAGAAAGTCAGTAATTAAGCAGAGATACTAGACAGAGGGTTATACATATAAGTTTGGAATTTTGGTGAAAGGTCCAGGCTAAAGATATAGTAAATGATGATAGAAAACTACCAAAAGACTGAGTGTGTCTAAAAGAAAAGGAGTTCCAGGAATGAAGTTTCAGAGAAAAAGAGTCTTGAGGGGAGGCAGAGATCAACTCTGTTCCTAGGCTGATCTTAGGTCAAATCAAATGAGTACTAAACTGATGACTTTCACCAGTGTGGATGTTGCTGCTTTTGATTACAGCAGTGCTATTAGAGCAGTACAAACAAAAGTCTCATCAGAGCATGAGATAATACAGAAGCAGAGAAATCAGGGACAGCAAATGTACATATTGACAAGTTCTGTTGTAACTGAAAGCAGAAAAACAAGCTAAATGGGATCAGGACAGTTTTCTTAAGATGAAAGAAATCACGGCATCTATGTATCCTGAAGGAAATGGCCCAAAACGGAGGAAAAACTGCTGATATAAGAGGGAAGATTTGTTGAAACCTCATACTTAAGTAGGTAAAAGAAATGGGATCTAGTTTATACTTGGTGTGACTGGCCTCAGGAGCAAGACTGCTTTTTTACAGCAGGGGTTGCCAAATTTTTTCTGTCAAGAGCCAGACAGGTCAGGCCACATGGTCTCTATGATAAATACATACTCTGCACAGATAATATAAAAACAAATGAGCATGGCTCCTTTCCAATAAAACTTTATTAAAAAAATAGGTGGTGGGCCATATTTGGCCCTGGAGATTTTTAGTTTTGCCAACTCCTGCTGTACAGCAATAGGAGAGAATTCAGATTTCCCAGTTCCTATTCCAGCACTCTCTTTACTTCACCATTTGTAACTAACTAGTTTCTGCCACATTTTTTATTTATGTGAATAAACCAAGGATCTAAGGTTTTATGTAATTTGTTTAAGATCATATAAGCAACATAAAAATAGAGCCGGGATTCTCAAATATAGTCCTCTTAACAAATTAATATTTGGCTAATTCTATTTCCATTAAAGACACAGATGCCAATTCTTACATCTCTAAATCTTCTGGCTTCAACAGTTAAAGCAATGCGAAATTCATTTTCCAAATCCAAATACTGTTGGTTTAATACATCAATCTTTTCTTGGTATTCTTTTATTTCTTCCTCATGCTTTCTCTCTTCTTTGGCTATTTCCTTAGCTAAGGCATCCTGGAACTCAGCATCACTAAAAAACTCCTTTGTTTCAAGTTCCTTCCTGGAATGAAAAACAAATACAAAGAATGATGCCCAAGTAAGAAGACCGGAAGGTCTTTAAACAGTTCTTAGTATTTTACATGTCATATATATATATATATATATATATATTTTTTTTTTTTTCTTCTTTTTTTGGTGATACTGGGCCTCATGCTTGCTAGTCAAGGCACTCTTACCTCTTGAGCCACTCTGCCAGCCCTTTCTAATATTAAGGTCAGTTCTTCGCTTTAAAATAGAAATTGGGCATGGGTACGTACAGAAAAAGTATGAGTTTTTGTGTATAATTTCTATGTGGTCCTTTACATAAAGAGTTCACAGACCCCTGCGCTTCAAGAGGAAGAAATAATATTGATTAAATTAACAAGTAGTTACTTGGAGGCCTATTAAACTAGTTTCCTCTGAATACAAGGATCAACTTTTGGTTGTATTTGGAGAAATGCAAAATCAGATTCATTGTTATAAGTCTGTATCTCAAATGGTGACAATAAAGTCATTTGTTTTTTAGCTACTGATTCTTTTTATAGAATTGATTCTAATGCATACATAAACATGGTACTTTCCTTGAGTTAATTATGTTAAGACTTCATTAATAGTCAATTACTATCTTTAAATAATTGGGGCGGGGGAACCTAGTAGCTTTCTTTTTCTATTTTTAAAAGTTATTATTTTTCTGATGTATTTTTCACTTACCTGTGTTCCTGTTCTTTCAATGCCAGAAGCTGATGAAGCTGTTGCACTTGTTCCTTTTCTTGGTGCAGGGAAGTTTGAAGTAAGCTTATTTCTCTATCAGCAGCTGAAGCTTTGAGTTCTGCCTCTTGGATAAGTCTCATCTGAGTGAAGTACACAATTACAGTACTTAGATAATAATCTCCCCTGCTTCTATTTTAATGCCAGTTTCCATAATAAAAGTGCCATCTAAATGACAGGACCTAGAGAATAAGTTGGTTTTCAAAATTTATTTAATTAACAATACTATGATCACATAAGTCTTGGAAGCACACATATACTGGCATAACTCCTGTTTATTTGCGTAACAGATTTTGATGAGAATTTTCATTCAGAAAGAATAAGAATGAAATTCCTTTAAGCAGTCCAAAGACTCAAAACCTAGCTCTCTCTAAACACAAACCTAGCTACCTGCAATACTTCCACTTGTTTGTATAAGTATTGGTAACCTTAATTTAGACACTGCTCAAAATGCCACATGATCGTTCTGTTTAAACTAACAATAATTTAATTTTTGCATATAGCCTAACATCTTTTAGGTTCACTATATGGTATAATTTGTTTCAGGATAGAAACTATGAATTTGTATTAACCCATGTCATTGATATATTAAGAATAGAGAAATACCTGTGCCAACTGC
Source organism: Castor canadensis (assembly GCF_047511655.1). NCBI lineage: Eukaryota > Metazoa > Chordata > Mammalia > Rodentia > Castoridae > Castor > Castor canadensis. Next base: position 147,677,806 of record NC_133388.1, on the reverse strand, counting down.
TGCTGCCCTTTTTGTCTCTCCATTTTTTCTAATGCTTTTTCCAGGGTTCTTAAGTGTCTAATGTGATCCTCTTGTTGATCTCTTGCTTTCATTAATTCAACAGTTAGTTTTTTAATTTCATTTTGAAGTCTGTGAACCATAACTTCAAGTTGTGCCTTGGAATTTCTCTCTCTAAAAATAATGTCCTTTAGTCTAAAGCAGAAATTACACATGGAGGTAAGTACATTATACACATAAAAATGATAAAAATTATAGCCAATGTTATAGCTTACAGCAGAGAGGAAGGTAAGTATAGCTAATAAGTAGTATATGCCTTATCTGAAACTAATATTGTGCCTACTACTTAGCTAAATATGACAGTTAAGGAGTTGGCTCAAATCTAGTTTTCAAAAAAGACAAAGTCATATGAAGGAATTACTGAGCCAGGCAGCTTCCCAGTGTGTTGCTATTGTAATTTTCAGGCCATACAAAAACAACAACATACACAATCAACTTCTATATTATGGTCATTTCTTGTCCTTACCATCTCCCCTCGTCTTTAATGGGAGTAAAAGTCTTTGTTTACTCTCAACTACAGTTTGACATGTTATATGAGAGAGTGCTAAAGAGTTTATTATCTTTGGACTATGTGGGATTGAGGCAGAGAAGCTACAGATAAGTAGAACAGCAATTAATCTAGGCAAGAGATAAGGCCTAGATTAAAACAACAGTTTTGGAAAAGTGAAGGGACAGTTCATCTTCTGAGAAGTAGAATGAAAATATTAATGTTGATGGCTGTAGGATATGAGAAAGACTACAAAAAAGCCAAACAATTATTCCTGGATTTCTTATTTCAATGGCTGACTGGGTACAAATTTATTAGGGCAAACAATATGGAGTAAAGAGGCAGGATATGTCTGTCAAAGGATATGCCAACCTTAAGGGACTTATGAGAAATATAGATAAGCATTTTCAGTTGGCAATTAGATAAACTCATCTGTCTATCAAGGAGTCCTGGACAATAAAGATATCATACTAGATAAGATTTATTTTTTGATATAACAAATATGCATAGTTTAGCACCTAGATGCCAGACCCTATACTAAGTACAGGTATATAGAGTTTATACCAAGGCACATACAGAAATTTTCAAGATTCCTGAGTGTCTAATCTCAGGAAGTGAGTGGTGGTGATATGACCAGAAAAGCACAATGTGTCATAGGTTGCCTAACTTACACAGAGGTTTTCACAGTGTATGTTAGGTATCAATAGTTTTCTTTATACAACATAAGTACAACATATAAGAGAAGGTAGAATGTAGAAAATACTAACTCAGTATCACAAAACGTTACCAGATAAATGCTTAAACTGAGGACTGGGCTGGGAAATGTGCACATTAACTTACTACTCAAATAAGATCTTATGAGAATTATCTTACTGTACAGACAAAACCTGTGTTCCTTCAAGGGTAAGTTGAAACAATTATAAAAAGAACTCTGTGGAAAAACCTTACAGTCATTTGAAGAAAGGTATAACTTTAAAAACAATTATAGAAAACAGAAGGGAAAATTACTTTTAGAAAATTGTCATTTTTCTTAGAATGGAGTAAGACAGACTTGTATTAAAGAATGCCATTCAGGGGAAAAAAAAACAAATAAAATGGGAGATGGTATGGAAAAATAAGAACAGAAAAAAGAAACCCAGGCTATTTGGTACGAAAGGTCATTGCAGAAGACAAGTATGTCACAAGAGCTTGGATAGGACCCAAAAAACTTTAAACCCCACCCTTTATAGAATCCGGCTCTTTACGGAAAAAGCTTGCCAATCCCTGCTCTAGTTGCTTGTTTTTCTTTACTTATTATCTACTTGATACTTTCCAGTTTGAAGGCTCACATAAATTTATTCAGAATTCTTTATTTATGTAATGAAAGAACACGAAGACATCAGATCAAATTTCACTACAGCAAACTTAAACTAATGTATTTCAATTATAAATTCAGTATTCTTTATGCTACAAGATATTTTAGGTTTATATACTTTTGCTTTACCTGTCTGTGGTAAGTAGAGCCAGGCTATGAACATCTTTTTTTTCACTCGCTTGTTTATGCAGTTCATCAATATAATCCATGAGTTTCTTTTCAGCTTGTTCGGCTTTCCATCTCATCTCTCTCTCTTGGTCTAGTTGTTCAACAAGGGACTGAAAGAAAACAATGTTACACGAACTTGGAAGTTTCTCACTGCCCCAATTTTTTCATTTATATATAGAAATAATAGTATCTATTTCAAAGAGCTATGGTGAGAATTAAATTAATAGATGTAAAGCATACAAAACAGTGCAGAACATAGTGCATGGCACATAACTACTCAATAAATGTTAGCTGCTACTATTATTGTCAAAATACTTTGTATTTTTTCTCAATATTAAACTCTCCATAGTTGAGAATAAGGGGAGAAAACCAGTAGCAAAAATTGTGTGAAGGCAACTCTATTACTGTAATTCTATTATTTTCTGAGACTTTGTAGCTGTAATTAAGGTTTTTCGCATACATTTTTTTCTTAATTTCCTAAATCATACCCGGTAAGTGTTGTCATCTGAGCCGCTTTTGTCTACTTTAATTATTCCAGTCTTCTGTTCTTCTAATTCTGGTAATATATTGCAGTTTGCTAAAGATGATCTTACATACAGATCTTTAAAGTAAGGTTGTTTCATTTTACGATTACAACTGCAGAGAATAAAACACAGGGATACCAAACAAAAGTACATTATTTATACTGTTTTCTAATATTAACGTTTTCAGTACTATATGCAAATAGCTTTGAAAAAAGGTATTAAATTAAGTGATGTAACCTGGAAACACTGCTTCATGGATTTTGTAATGGGTGTGCTTTGTTGATTAATGCCAACCTCAAGATTGAAAAAAATAATGATTTTATAAATGTTCAGTGTTCAACATATTCAGATGAGGTATAAGCCTTCCATACAATAGAATAATTTAAAAGAAACGTCAGTACCCGGGACTATGGTAAGATAATACGGAAGAACTGGAAAAATGGTAAATATAATTACCCTATGAAAGTTAAAAATCTAAAATTAACATGTAATAGAACAAAATAAACACATTACATCACTATCTAGAGACTGAAGAAATTCTAGGGTATGCCCTGACTTAAGTGAACTGATTGACTTTATACATAAAAGTGTAATTGGATAGCTATGGAAGAATTAAAATAATAAAAGAATATTTTTTTTAAAAAGGAGAACAGATAAAAAGTTGATCATGCCCATCCTAGTGTAGCTTTTTAACAACTGTTATGGTAAGTTCAATTATGAAAATACAGACAGGAGATGCCCTTATCCTCATGGCATTAAACACAATCATCGTATTCACCTTGGATTCTAAGCTTAGCAGGTACCACTTAAGGAAGGCTTGGCTTCTCATCTCGATCTGCATACACAGAGAGAAAAGGGTAGTCATATAGACTCAAAGTTATCAGTCTTACTTCCTACTGTTAAATGAATAGAGTGGAATTTTGGTTTTATAAATTAATTTCTCAACTTCAGAAATAAGACAGAGAAAATAATCCTTTACATGAGTGTACAGCTTTCCACGTTTTTGTGGGTACTGGTTCCAGGACCCCTTTAGAAACCAAAATCTACAGATTTTCAAGTCTCAGCATATAATGTATGCATATCCTTGAGTATACTATAAATCACTTCTACATTACTTATAATACCCAGTACAATATAAGTGCTATGAAATAATTATTATAGTGTATTATTTAGAGAACACTGACATTCAGTATGGTGAGCCATTATAATAACAATGCAAACTTTTGTAAAAAATATTTTCCATCAGAGGTTGATTGAATCCATGCATGCAGAACCTGTGGATGTGGAGGGCAGGCTATATGACAATCTGAGACAACAAGGCTGAAAAGGAAACTCTCTAATGTCAATAAACTGATAAATTTAACACTATGAGACAGCTTTAAGGAAGAAGACAACCATATTAACTTCGATTTTTGTGACTTATCTGGAATACTAAAACAAATACCTTAAAAAAGTGTTGTTGTTTTTATTGTGGTGCTTAATAGTTTGAATAGTTCTGGCATAATATGGAACTTTTGATCTTCTAGGAACTTTTTTATTGCATTCTTTTCTGTTTCCATAGTCACTTTCAGAAGTTATATCTGTGTCTCTTTTTGGTCTGAGGTCTTTCTCAGGAACATTATCTATTAAAGAATTTGAAGTCTAGGAAAAAAAGTTTGTTACAAGTTCAATTCAGTATAAAAGTATAAATTTAAAATTTTCTTAACTATTAAAATATAAGATTAAGAATAATCTAGATATGTGTGAAATTAAAGATAGGAAATTCAGTTTCTAGTATGGACAAGCAGGCTTCTATCAAGTTGACCATGTAGCAGACAATTATAAACTCGAGGAAAATACAAATGCAGCAGCAAAAAAAGAAATAACTTTCTCCCCAAGAAAAACAAAAACAAACCAAAACACTATCTCAAGGTCTTCAAAAGTGAATAAAGTAGGATTATTCCAGATAGGAGCTGACACTTGGTAAAATGGACCGAGTGGGATCAATTTTAGCTGACACTTGGTAAAATGGACAGAGTGGGATCACAATCATACAGGAAGTCTAAATCTCAGGTAAGAGAAAAAACAGACTTTTGGGCCTGAAAAACCACAGGCCAATATGGGGCAGATGACAAGTAGTTCAGTGAAGGATAAAGGAAATGAAATATCAACTGGTACCTAAGAGACAAGAATATTGTTTAAGTCAAATCAAATTAATGCTAAAACAAAAATGTAAACACTTTTTGGAAGACTGTAAAAGAATCCAGTCTCCACAATGTAACATTTGCAATGCCTAGGATACATTCTGAAATTATTCATCATAAAAAGAACCATGAAAATAACCTATTCTCAAGAAAAAAGGTAATCACTGGAGACCAAACCCAAGATCCAAATGTTTGAAATAGCACACAAGAAATTTAAAATAGTAGGCATAACTGTGTTCAATCAGATAATAAGAAAATATACCTGTCATAAATGAAAAGAAAATTCAGTTTAGAAACAGAAACTGTAAAAAATAAAAATTCTGTAGTCAAAAAATACAATGTATGAAGTAAAAACTAGCTGGGATTACTGCAGCACAATGAGGCAATATAGAAAGTATAAGTGATCTTGAAGATAATAGTGCAGTGGAAATTATTCAACATGAACATTACAAAATAGAGAGAAATAAAGATAAAACGTACAGAGCCTTCAGAAATTGAGGGGGAATACTGAAATGTCTAAGTAGAATCTGAAAAAGAGAGCAGAAGACAGAATGGGTAGAAAACATATTTGAAGAAATTATGTTCAAAAACTTCCCAAATTGAGAAAAGACATAAATTTACAGATTCAAGAAGCTCCGAAGAACCGCAGTTAGGATAAATATGAAGAAAATTATCCTTAAGGCACATGTAGCCAAACTTCTGAAAACCAAAGATAAATTCTAGACAGCAACCAAAGAAAACTGACATTATTATATGTAAGAAATCAAGGATGTGAATTAATGCTGTCTGTACTCAAAAGTATGAGGCCAGGAAAAAGTATGGAAAGAGAAAAAGTTGTCAATCTAGAATTCTATAAGCAACAAAAATGTTCTTCAAGAGTAAACGTGAAATAGAGACGACAGTCCACAGATATACATTATAAGTGTCAGGCTGGAAATCCTGGCTGAAGGAATTAATACCAGAAGGAAACTTGAATTATCCAGAAGAAATAAAGAACACTGTATATTATTTATCCCCAGGTTAAAAAATGCAGTTTAAATAATTTTTCTCTTAATTTCCTTAAAGCAAACATTAAACATTATTTTGTGGAGTGTATAATGCATCCAATAAATGCAACATACAGATGACTACAACAAAGTAAAACAGATGCAGATTTCTACACTTTACATGAAGCAATAATAGTATTAACTATAAGCAGACTTATAGTTTTGTTAGAGAAACCAAAAAGCAAAACAAAAAACAAAAACAAAACCCACAGAAATATGACTAAGAAATTAATATGTAAATTGAAACTGAATTCTGAACAAATATTGAGCCCATAAAGAAGAAACAGAAAGAAAATAATAAAGTAGTAGATCTCAACTCAACACCATCAATGATTATGGTACATTTTAACAGGCTCTTAAAAGGGAGTGATGGCCAGATAAAAGTAAAAAACAAGATCTACCTATACATCATCTGCAAAACTCTCCTTAATAAGAAGAAACAAATAAGTTAATAGTAAACACATTGAGGCTGGGGATGTAGCTTAGTGTGACATAGTGCTTGCCTAAGATGTGCAAGGCCCTGGGTTTCATAGCACAAAAAAAGTAAACTGATGCCTCAATAAAATAGCAGTTTATACCTATGAGGATGACTTATAACCCAAAGTTGGGCATGGTAGTATACACCTGTAATCCCAGCAGTTGGGAGGTGGAAGCGGGAGGATTTTAAGTTCAAGGTCACCCTGGGCAACACAGAGACCCTGTCTCAAAAAACCAAAAAAGCAGATAACAAGAAGTCAGTGCGGCTGTGGAAAAACTGGAACCCTCATGAACTGCTAATGGGGATATAAAATGGTGGAACTACTTTGGACAAGTCTGGCAGTTCCTCAAAAGGTCAAACATAGGGCCCAGCAATTACTCATCTAGGTATACACCAAGACAAATTAAAACATATGATTATAAAAACTTATATATGAATGTTCATAGCAGTATTAGTCATAATAGCTAAAAGGGATACTACTCAAATGTCTATAAATTGATGAGCAAACAGGTAAAATGTGGTATTTTCATACCATGAAATATTGATACATGTTATAACATGGATGAACCTTATAATTACCATGCTAAGGGATAGAAAGCAGTTACAACAGTCTACATATTATAGTGGTCCTTTTATATGAAATATTCAGAGCAGGCAAATCAGTAAGGACATAGATCACCTGAAAATACCATCAATCCTCCTAACTTCCTTGCAGAGTACATATTCTTTATAAGTATACAAATAGCCACCTACACAGATCATAAGCTTGGCTATAAAATAAGTCTCAATATATTTATTTTTTATTTATTTATTTATTTTTTACTTTTTTATTTTTATTTTTTATTTTTTTCATTTTTCTTTTATTATTCATATGTGCATACAAGGCTTGGTTCATTTCTCCCCCCTGCCCCCACCCCCTCCCTTACCACCCACTCCACCCCCTCCCGCTCCCACCCCTCAATACCCAGCAGAAACTATTTTGCCCTTATCTCTAATTTTGTTGTAGAGAGAGTATAAGCAATAATAGGAAGGAACAAGGGGTTTTGCTGGTTGAGATAAGAATAGCTATACCGGGCATTGACTCACATTGATTTCCTGTGCGTGGGTGTTACCTTCTAGGTTAATTCTTTTTGATCTAACCTTTTCTCTAGTTCTTGGTCCCCTTTTCCTATTGGCCTCAGTTGCTTTAAGGTATCTGCTTTAGTTTCTCTGCATTAAGGGCAACAAATGCTAGCTAGTATTTTAGGTGTCTTACCTATCCTCACCCCTCCCTTGTGTGCTCTCGCTTTTATCATGTGCTCATAGTCCAATCCCCTTGTTGTGTTTGCCCTTGATCTAATGTCCACATATGAGGGAGAACATACGATTTTTGGTCTTTTGAGCCAGGCTAACCTCACTCAGAATGATGTTCTCCAATTCCATCCATTTACCAGCGAATGATAACATTTCGTTCTTCTTCATGGCTGCATAAAATTCCACTGTGTATAGATACCACATTTTCTTAATCCATTCGTCAGTGCTGGGGCACCTTGGCTGTTTCCATAACTTGGCTATTGTGAATAGTGCCGCAATAAACATGGATGTGCAGGTGCCTCTGGAGTAACAGTCTTTTGGGTATATCCCCAAGAGTGGTATTGCTGGATCAAATGGTAGATCGATGTCCAGCTTTTTAAGTAGCCTCCAAATTTTTTTCCAGAGTGGTTGTACTAGTCTACATTCCCACCAACAGTGTAAGAGGGTTCCTTTTTCCCCGCATCCTCGCCAACACCTGTTGTTGGTGGTGTTGCTGATGATGGCTATTCTAACAGGGGGGAGGTGCAATCTTAGTGTGGTTTTAATTTGCATTTCCTTTATTGCTAAAGATGGTGAGCATTTTTTCATGTGTTTTCTGGCCATTTGAATTTCTTCTTTTGAGAAAGTTCTGTTTAGTTCACATGCCCATTTCTTTATTGGTTCATTAGTTTTGGGAGAATTTAGTTTTTTAAGTTCCCTGTATATTCTGGTTATCAGTCCTTTGTCTGATGTATAATTGGCAAATATTTTCTCCCACTCTGTGGGTGTTCTCTTCAGTTTAGAGACCATTTCTTTTGATGAACAGAAGCTTTTTAGTTTTATGAGGTCCCATTTATCTATGCTATCTCTTAGTTGCTGTGCTGCTGGGGTTTCATTGAGAAAGTTCTTACCTATACCTACTAACTCCAGAGTATTTCCTACTCTTTCTTGTATCAACTTAAGAGTTTGGGGTCTGATATTAAGATCCTTGATCCATTTTGAGTTAATCTTGGTATAGGGTGATATACATGGATCTAGTTTCAGTTTTTTGCAGACTGCTAACCAGTTTTCCCAGCAGTTTTTGTTGAAGAGGCTGCTATTTCTCCATCGTATATTTTTAGTTCCTCTGTCAAAGATAAGTTGCTCATAGTTGTGTGGCTTCATATCTGGATCCTCTATTCTGTTCCACTGGTCTTCATGTCTGTTTTTGTGCCAGTACCATGCTGTTTTTATTGTTATTGCTTTGTAATATAGTTTGAAGTCAGGTATTGTGATACCTCCTGCATTGTTCTTTTGACTGAGTATTGCCTTGGCTATTCGTGGCCTCTTGTGTTTCCATATAAATTTCACAGTAGATTTTTCAATCTCTTTAATGAACGTCATTGGAATTTTGATGGGAATTGCATTAAACATGTAGATTACTTTGGGGAGTATTGACATTTTTACTATGTTGATTCTACCAATCCATGAGCATGGGAGATCTCTCCACTTTCTATAGTCTTCCTCAATCTCTTTCTTCAGAAGTGTATAGTTTTCCTTGTAGAGGTCTTTCACATCTTTTGTTAGGTTTACACCTAGGTATTTGATTTTTTTGAGGCTATTGTAAATGGAATTGTTTTCATACATTCTTTTTCCATTTGCTGATTGTTAGTGTATAGAAATGCTAATGATTTTTCTATGTTGATTTTATATCCTGCTACCTTGCTATAGCTATTGATGATGTCTAGAAGCTTCTGAGTAGAGTTTTTTGGGTCTTTAAGGTATAGGATCATGTCATCTGCCAATAGGGATATTTTGACAGTTTCTTTACCTATTTGTATTCCTTTTATTCCTTCTTCTTGCCTAATTGCTCTGGCTAGGAATTCCAGTACTATGTTGAATAGGAGTGGAGATAGTGGGCATCGTTGTCTGGTTCCTGATTTTAGAGGGAATGGTTTTAATTTTTCTCCGTTAAGTATAATGCTGGCTGTAGGTTTGTCATATATAGCTTTTATAATGTTGAGGAACTTTCCTTCTATTCCTACTTTTCTTAGAGCTTTTATCATGAAATGATGTTGGATCTTATCAAAGGCTTTTTCTGCATCTATTGAAATGATCAAGTGGTTTTTGTCTTTGCTTCTGTTAATGTGGTTTATTACGTTTATTGATTTTCGTATGTTGAACCACCCCTGCATCCCTGGGATGAAGCCTACCTGGTCGTGGTGAATAATCTTTTTGATGTGTTGCTGAATTCGATTTGCCATTATTTTGTTGAGGATTTTTGCATCAATGTTCATTAAGGAGATTGGCCTATAGTTCTCCTTTTTGGAGGTGTCTTTGCCTGGTTTTGGGATAAGTGTAATAGTGGCTTCATAAAATGTGTTTGGCAGTTTTCCTTCCCTTTATATTTCATGGAACAGTTTAAGGAGGGTTGGTATCAGTTCTTCTTTAAAGGTCTGATAGAATTCAGCAGAGAATCCATCAGGTCCTGGACTTTTCTTTTTGGGGAGACTCTTGATTGCTGCTTCAATTTCATTTTGTGTTATAGGTCTATTCAGGTGATTAATTTCCTCTTGGTTCAGTTTTGGATGATCATATGTATCTAGAAATCTGTCCATTTCTTTTAGATTTTCAAATTTATTTGAATATAGATTCTCAAGTAGTCTCTGATGATTTCCTGGACTTCCATGGTGTTTGTTGTTATCTCCCCTTTTGCATTCCTAATTCTACTAATTTGGGTTTTTTCTCTCCTCATTTTAGTCAGGTGTGCCAGGGGTCTATCGATCTTGTTTATTTTTTCAAAGAACCAACTTTTTGTTTCATTAATTCTTTGTATGTTTTTTTTGGTTTCTATTTCGTTGATTTCAGCTCTTATTGTTATTATTTCTCTCCTTCTATTTGTTTTGGGATTTGCTTGTTCTTGTTTTTCTAGGAGTTTGAGCTGTATCATTAGGTCATTGATTTGGGATCTTTCAATCTTTTTAATATATGCACTCATGGCTATAAACTTTCCTCTCAAGACTGCCTTAGCTGTGTCCCATAGGTTCCGGTAGGTTGTGTTTTCATTTTCATTGACTTCTAGGAACTTTTTAATTTCCTCTTTTATTGCATCGATGATCCATTCTTCATTAAGTAATGAGTTAGTTTCCAGCTGTTTGCATGTTTTTTGTCTTTACTTTTGTTGTTGAGTTCTACTTTTACTGCATTGTGGTCAGATAGTATGCATGGTATTATTTCTATTTTCTTATATTTGCTGAAGCTTGCTTTGTGCCCTAGGATATGATCTATTTTGGAGAAGGTTCCATGGGCTGCTGAGAAGAATGTATATTGTGTAGAGGTTGGATGAAATGTTCTGTAGACATCTACTAGGTCCACTTGATCTATTGCATATTTTAGATCTTGGATTTCTTTATTGAGTTTTTGTTTGGATAACCTATCTATTGATGATAATGGAGTGTTAAAGTCTCCCACAACCACTGTGTTGCCGTTTATATATGCTTTTAGGTCTTTCAGGGTATGTTTGATGAAATTGGATGCGTTGACATTGGGTGTGTACAGATTGATGATTATTATTTCCTTTTGGTCTATTTCCCCTTTTATTAGTATGGAATGTCCTTCTTTATCTCATTTGATCAATGTAGGTTTGAAGTCTACTTTGTCAGAGATAAGTATTGCTACTCCTGCTTGTTTTCAGGGGCCATTGGCTTGGTAAATCTTCTTCCAGCCTTTCATCCTAAGCATATGCTTATTTCTGTCGGTGAGATGAGTCTCCTGTAAGCAACAAATTGTTGGATCTTCTTTTTTAATCCATTTTGTCAAACGGTGTCTTTTGATGGGTGAATTAAGTCCATTAACATTAAGTGTTAGTACTGATAGGTATGTGGTGATTCCTGCCATTTAGTTATCTTAGTTGTTTGAAGGTTTGATTGTGTGTACCTAACTTGATGTTACTCTCTTCTGTCTTGCTTTTTCTTATCCTGTGGTTTGGTGCTGCCTGCCTTTTCATGGTTAAGTTGGGTGTCACTTTCTGTGTGCAGGATCCCTTGCAGAATCTTTTGTAATGGTGGCTTTGTGGTCACATAGTGTTTTAGTTTCTGCTTATCATGGAAGACTTTTATTGCTCCATCTATTTTGAATGATAGCTTTGCTGGGTAGAGAATCCTGGGGTTGAAGTTATTTTCATTCAGTGCCCGGAAGATCTCACCCCACGCTCTTCTTGCTTTTAATGTTTCTGTTGAGAAGTCTGCTGTGATTTTGATGGGTTTACCTTTGTATGTTACTTGTTTTTTCTCTCTTACAGCCTTCAATATTCTTTCCTTAATTTCTGAACTTGTTGTTTTAATGATGTTATGTCGTGGAGTAGTTCTATTTTGATCTGGTCTGTTTGGTGTCCTGGAGGCCTCTTGCATTAGTCTCAATATATTTTAAAAGACTGAAATTCAGAATGCATTCTCTGAACAAAATGGGAGGAAAATGAAATAAAATATTAATAACAAATCTATAGAAGCACAAATATCTGAAAATTAGTAAAGGCATTTCTAAAAATCCTTGGATCAAGGAAGAAATCACAAGAGAAATCAGAAGATATTTCTAAAAAATGAAAGCAAAACATATAAAAATTTGTGGAATGCAGCAGAAGGAGTACTTAAGAGGAAAACAGATTGCTTTGAACAATTACATTTGAAGATAGGTATCTGGGGATGATGGCTCCTTGGTAGAGAACTTGCCTACCATGTGTGAGGTTCTGGGTTTAATCCCCAGCTCGTAAAAGTGAAACAACCCTCAGTCCCTGAAACCTCTACTGAAGTATAAAACTATGAAGCTGGGTATGGTGATACATGCCTGTAACCCCAGCACTGTGCAGGCTAAGGCAGGAAGATTACAAGTCAGCCTGGACTACATTGTGAGACCCTGTCTTAAACCGCTCCACCCCTCCAAAAAAAAGGATAGGTCTAAAATAAAATGACATACACACCTATTTTAAGAAGCTAGAAAATGAAGACCAAAGTAAACTCAAAGTAAAAAAGGAAATGATGAAAAACAGAAAACAGTGATGTAGAAAACAAATAGATAAAATTAACAAAGCAAGTTAGTTCCCCTTAAAGATCAATGAAATTCGTAGCTAAACTGATTGTGATGAGAGAAAGAAGGGATGGGAAGAAAAGAGACAGAGAGAGGGAAGGGGGAGGAAAAGAGGAGGAAAAGGAGAAGACACAGATTTGGTGATACTGGAAATACGGCAATGTTCACAAACCTTGAATAACCTAGTAGTTCATCAACAAGATATGAAAAATAAAACAATGGTGTATTCACACAAAGGAATACTACAAAGAAATAAACTATTGAAAGAAAAAATACAGATGAATTTCAAAAACATTAACTGAGTAAAAGAAGCCTTATACTGAAAAGTACATATGGCTGGGATTCCATCTTATTGGTTCTAGAACAAATATTAAATGATTTATGGTGGAAAAAAAATCAGAAAAGTGATTTCTTCTGAAATGGGAGGAAGAACTACTTGTAGAAGGAAGCACGAAGGAAGATTACATGTTTGTCACAGTCTGGGTACCAGGTAGATGCACTGCCAATTCGGGAACTCCATCTGCATTTTACATAAGAAGGAAACACTTAAAAGTGTTTAGAAAGAAGTACACTGATGTTTGTAATTGAAATGTGGCATAGGACAGTTTGATAGGCAATTAGATGGATAGATCTGTAGGATGAAATAAGGGTAGTAAAATCTTAATGGAAGAATTCATTGGTGGGTATCATGGTATTTACAAGAAATTCTTTAAATTTGCTCTGTGGATGAAAACGTTCAAAATGTAATGTTGGGAGAATATTTAAAAGTAAAAGCAAAACAGCTTTTCATAAACAGAATTTCACAAATCAATGGGAGAATTATGATTTCAAGTCCCATGGTTAAGAAAAAAATTCCTCATTATACTCTATTGAAATAAAATTATTTGAACTTCAAATTATACATTTACTCTTTATACCAAGTAAGCAGTAAACAAGAGGTCATTCTCTTACACATTTTAACTATGCAAAGCATGAGTCACTTTTTTTCTCAGGATGCTAGACTATTTTCATAACTGATTAAGAAGCATGACACTGGAAAAAAAGTGCAACTGGATACCAGATTTGGGTTTTTAGCTCAATCCTGTCTTACAAATGAAGTACTCTAGGTAAATGATTTTTAAATGCCTGGGTTTCTTTTCTATATAGCCAGGATAACAATGCTGAAGGGTTTTCTTTAAATTTAAGTTATTAAGCTTAAATCTAAACAATAGTGGTAGAAGAGTCAGCCATTAGATAAGATAGAAAACAAAAAAATCTGAGGAAATGGAGAAGTCTAAAAGTTCATCTATATTATATCAGTAACATCAAAAAATGTACAGGCCAACATTCTTGTCCTAATTTTATTACTATCTACCTATGTGGCTGAAGTTAGGTATTTTTTTTTACACAGTCCTCATATCCTTATATTCACTCTCATTTAAATAAAGTAGACTTCTTGTTTACCCAGTACTACCGGTGTTATAGACAGAGTAATATAGTTCAGGATTATTGAAAACCTGCCTAAACCAGTCATCCAAAAGCATTTTCTACTCCTTCCCTCCCTTCCCCATTTTGAGAAAAAAATTGAAATTTAGTTACAGTCTGGGAGTGGTGGCACATGTCTGTAATTCTAGCTCTGTAGGAGCAGGGGGATACCATCAAAAGAAAAGAAAACAAAAATACCATGCTCCCTAAAAACAACTAACAAATAAAATTTATTTACAAATTCCTAGTTAAACTGACATTGAATTAACAGCCTGTATCAAAATCTATTCTACATCTAGGTAGAAGACAAACAAAGCAGTAATTCACTGCATTCAGGGAGATATAGTATGGTGGGGGTGGGGAGCCACTGGGGGAAACCACCACTGTGGATCAGTACAAGAATGCTGCCCTGAGGGCTGAGACCTGAATAGCAGTAAATTCTATGAACTGTAATTCATTCACTTAATTCACAGATTTTAGAATTATTAGCTGGGGCAAAAAGTGATTAACAGCTTAGGAAAGTAGAGATTAGGTGATGGTCTTCTGAAAACCGAAATTGAAGCAGAAACGATCTAAATTAATTTGCCATTCAGCTGTGAATTCTAGAAGTGGTCTTGACCAGTAAGCAACTTAAGAGAGAACAGAGGCTAAAAGTAGCTCAGGTATACTTTATATTAATAAACACTGAGTCCAAAGAATTCTTAGCTAACTTAAAAGTTGAAATACAGGGTGAGTGAATGGAAGCCATGTGAAGTACTACAGAACAAGACAAAGGAATTATATAATGAAATTGTGAAGGAAGGCAATAAAGAAAATGAAAAATGTATGGCAATGTTTTCTACAACTATTACTATATATAATCCTATTTCTGTAAGGGAAAAAAACTGCATACAGTGATACAGTCAATTGTTTATGACTGCTAGACTTTGTACATAATTTTTATTTTATATGTTCTTGACTACTTTTTCCTCAATCAACATACAACAGGCTTTAGAAAAGTAGGAAAAAGTTACTTCATCGAGAAGCTGTAAAATTTGACCATCTAACTTCTTTAGTTTCATTTCATTCTGAAAATCATTTTCATGATTAATTTTTTCTGGCTCAGAGGATGGACATACAGATAAAAATGACGTCAAAACAGTATCTGTTGGTGTACTTGCAAACTGCTCCAAGGGAGGTAATACATCGTCGTCGACAGGTGGTGCTATCACTGGCATATTATCAATGACCTATGACACAGAAAAAAACAAACTCCTTTTAAATTTACATTCATTTGCTAATTAAAATTTGAAGGTATATTAGGAAAAATAACCGATATTATACCTCATCTTCACTTATATTTAGGGGAGAATCAGGAGAAACTAAATTATCCAAAAGACCTTCTAAGCACTGCAGGCATGATGTATTTATTTCTTCCAAATTTACTGGTTCACCAAATATGTTCTTGCAATCTAAAATTCTCAGCTGTGGCAAAGTTTGGAGAATAATTGCTCTGTACCCTTAGAAACAAATCATTCAAAATGAAAATCTAAACATTTTAAAAAGGAAGCTAATTATTTCTAAAGCAAACTAAGCTATATCACCCAAATGACAAAATTAGTCCCAGAATATAACTAATAAACTTGTAATAAACATGCTTTTTCAACTTTTCTAGCTTGTAATATTACATACAAAAGAAACAAAGCACCCTCTTCAGCCTTCTCAAACAATTCTTCTGATGAAGGTCAGAAAGTTAAAATCATCAGCTCTGAAAAATTACTTTAAAGCTACCAATGCATGAAACTAACAGCAATTTATCTCAGGAAGGTTGCTAAACAGGTCTTTATTTTTAATATGAATAGCATAACATAAATCACTATGATGTAATGATGACCAAAGTACCAAAGTTTCCTTAGTGAGATATTAGTGAAAAATCTTCCTTTCTCCTCTTAAATTACACATAAATAATACTGAGATGTGGATCAATCAATATTCAGTTATAATGTATTTATCTTATTTTTCCTAAAAGCAATTAAGTATGAGAAACCTGACATGTTAACATTAATTTGATATTTAAACCAATCCAATTTTGCTCAAGTAATCTTAAAACTAGATATTGCTCACAAAGACCAATTAAGTGGTTTGAAGACTTCAAAAAATAAGAAAGAAACCTGGCAAATCAGTATTAGAACTTTTGAGGGGGGAAAAGTAATTTCAGTAGTAAGTTTTCCTTTAGTCCTGGAAAGGGGACAACTGGTTGAGAGAAGTCCTAAATTTAAAAAAGGAAGTGAAACACAAAGATTCAAACTCTAGAAACTTGAGATTCTTGAAACAAAATTATTAGGAAAAAAATTCTAATCTTAAGGTTAGAGAAGAAATATGCAAAATTTCAGAAATAAAGTTTTCTTTTAAGAAAAGGGTTTCCCCCCCCAAACTCTCAAATCTGTTCTGATTTTCAGGCAGACTTTATTATTACATGATCTTAGAAAAAATAATTGTTAGGTACATTCTCTTCTGAAATAATCAAAAGAGGTTGCCATGCTGTACAAAGCCTTCTCATAGTCGCGTATGAATGACAGTGGAGCCTGTGAAACCAACTTATACCCAAGAGATCTTCAGAAGGTATACTCACATTCTACACATTCCTCTCTTATTGTGTGGTTAAACAACATGAAATAACTGAGTTACAGAAATGGCACCCTGGTCTGTCATTGCCAACTTGACTGATTGATCAAATGATATTTCAGTATTATCTATATAAAAGTGTAAGTTGTTTAAAAAATTATTTTTCCTAGGTATTTTATACGTATATGTTGTATTCACACTTTTCACCCAAGGGGTAACCTATTATGTAAATACTTTGCAAATTTCTTTTCTCCCTCTTAATATATCTTGAAGATAGCTGACCATTAGTAGATAGGGATTCACTTTTTATTGCTATACAGTATTATATTATTAGAATATACTACAATAAAATGTAATTTTGAGGCATTCATTTATGAACTACAAAACTATTTAAATAGGAGAATTACTGATCTGTTCATCCTGTGTTCTTTTAACAAAGAAGCGATTTAGTTTTCCTAAATAAAATATTTGTATGTTTTTTCCAAATACAAAATAAAACACTGCAAAGTTTAAGACAAAAATAGGAGGTTATAAACTTCAACTTCAGGAAATGAAGGGGCTTTGATTATTAACTTTTACAAAAGTATTAAATTAATTGTTCATACCTGGTGCATGACAGACAGGATTACCCTCTCCATCCTTCTCTAAAATAAGATTGGTCAAGAAGTGCAATCCTACCGTACACTGAAGTAAGTGATGGATACTATCTATACAATTACTATGTAGGTCAATATATCTAAGTTTGTATTTCAGTCCATGAAGGGGCATCAACCCTGCAATAAGAAAAAAAATTTTTTTTGAGGTAAAGGAGAACCATTAATAAGAACTTGCTGTGAAGAGATACATCTAATGAAAAGGGTGTCAGTAAAGTCAGTTGTTTTGAAGAAACAGGGGTTTAGCATCTCTTTGAGATCTTTATCCCTGAAGTTCCTGAGCTTTGGTTCAAAACCAACCAAAACAAAACAGAACAACCTTCCAAAGGCAATGCATGCACTTATATGAGAATAAGCACAAAGCCCAGGTTTAGGCTCTCTCAATATAAAAGCTGTAGTTGGCAAATGTATGTAAACACTGTAGAGCACTTAAATTTGGTTGGTTTAAGTACAGAATGCAAACAACACTCATCTTAGTGCCCTGGTAATATTTCTTGTATAAGTATATCATTTTGTAGCTGATACTACTGGTGCCTGGTCTATCTCAGACTTCAGTAGTGGCTGATGTGCACAAGTGCTACATATACCATCAGGAAGTTTCTCTCTTTTCTTGCCTCAGAACTTTTTTCAAAGTGAAGGAAGCTTTTTGATCACAAGTAAAGCCTACATGAGTGAGGAAGGTAAAACCTCCATGAGCTCCTCTCTATCAAAGGAGACTTGTTTACCTTTTTTTCAGTTTCTTTGACCTGACTGAAATATCCTTTTCTTGTCAGTGCTCACTTTACTCATATTTCTGTCACATCCTCAGAAGTCTTTGATCACCTTTTATGAGGTCTGATTTTCCTGTCACACATTTGCATAGTACCCAGCATTTCTCCTTAATACTTGTTATGTAACTGAATGTGTTTGCTAAAACACGCCAAACTTTACACCTAAAAAGGGTGTGCTTTAGCGAGTAAATATCAGATAGTGATGAGGATTATAAAGAAAATTAGAGGGTAACCCAGTAAAGTTCTTACAGATGATTCTTAGAGTGTTAAAATTTTGTATGTTCAGAAATACTTCAATAAATAATGACTTATAATAGAGTACAAATACACTAGGCAAGATCAAGCTAGCCATATAAGAAACAAGATGAGTTTGCATACGTAAGTGACAGGTTAACACACTGAAAAAAGGAAGACAAAAGTCAGCAGAGACCAGGTCAATACAGCTTTATAAATAGGATAAGGAGTTTTATTCTAGGTATGAGAAGAAGTCATTAGAGGATATTATGCAGTCTACGGCCATACCACCCTGAACGCGCCCGATCTCGTCTGATCTCGGAAGCTAAGCAGGGTCGGGCCTGGTTAGTACTTGGATGGGAGGATATTATGCAAGGAGTGACATAATTTATATATTTAAAAGCTCACTGGCTACTGAGTGGTGAGTAGGTTTTAGATGGGCAGGAGAGGAAATAAAACAGAATCAAAGATAAGAACAAATTTTCTCTAGATTAACAGGTGAATGGTGGTACTATTTATTGACACGGGATGGATTGGGAGGAGGTTTAGAGGTAGGGGATGAGAAATAGATTCTACCTTAAATTTGGGAACACTATTGAACATATGTGTATGCATATTACCAGTAGTTTGGAGATTGTGGTGGGAATCATGGCTGGAGTTTATATTTGGCATTCAAAAGCACTGAATGGTATTTGTAGCCATACAACCAGGACAAAAGGACCTAGAACAAGTCCTGTTGAAACATAGAGGGAGAACTAGGAACAGGAAACAAAGTCTTAAAAGTTGCTCAGGATTCACATAGTAGTGACCCAGCTAGGTTAAAACTCTTTTAACATATTATCTTTTTCTAATGCTTTCATGTCTTTAGGGGAAAAGAGGTTTAATTAAAAGAATTAAAAATATAGTTGCCACTTCATCATAAGAGTCGAGATTAGGTCTCTTTATTTTTTGTGTATTAAGCATGTGGCATAAGGTAATGTTTTTCCAGGGGGCAAAAAAAATACATCAACAAATGAGTAATATGGTTTTAATTACTGGTAAGTATAATTAGTGAAGTTTTGCTACCTCTAATATATAATTGTAAGAATAATCATGAAACATTTTATCAGTTGCATTACTTTAATCAATAAAAAATTGTAACAATTTTTAAATCTCCTTATAATACTACAGACAGAAGAAAAAAATAATTATCTGACACTCAATTTTCAGGACTCTGTAATTTGACATTATCTACACTATTCATCATTGTAGCAACTAGTTGCATGCGACTTTTTACATTTAAATTAAAATTAAACAAAAGTAACATAAAATTATATTGCCCTAGCTACACTTCAAGTGCTCAATAGCCACAACTGGCTATTGACTGCCATACCAAAGAACACAGATACAGAAAATTTTCATCACTGAAGAAAAAGTTCTACTGGAACTAATCTTCTCTACATAATAGTACATTAATTATATAAGAGTAAAACATTATTACTCCAAAGTGGGTTCTTCTTGTCCAAGCTTTTTCTGCTACTGGTCATTGTCATTTTTCTACTTTTCACTCAGTTATAATTTTGGCAGCAATAAAAGAGAATTATGACTCAAGCATATTCTTGTGATGAGACCTCTGGTCAAAATGTGGATTATAATTTGGACTTTTCCAACATTCTTAGCTAACTCATCACAAGCTGCAAACATTCAGCATTATACAAAATATAAATGTATCTACTTACCACTAAGATCATTTATGTGGTTATAAGATAAGTTCAGTCTAGTCAGATTAATTAGTGCTTCAAGTCCTAAAAATAAGGCAGAACAAAATAAGATATAGCTTTTATAGGATTTAAAGAATTAGAGAAATACAGTATTATATTATTTCAGCCTATTTTGGAAAAAATCCAGTCTGCTAACAATGGAGTTACTTTTGCTGGTATTTTGAATGCTTCATTTTTAAAAATTGATACTTTTTTGTAATAAAACTTTTGTATAATGAGTTTTATGGTCAGGTTTCAAAAGTTTATGACAATGTTGATTTTATCCTTTCCAGAAAAATAGACATAAGTCACCTTTATGCGAGTATTATGTGAAAATCACTTACAAACCTTCTATTCTTGTGATCAAATTGCAGGACAAGTTTAAAGTAGATAGTTTTGTCAGTGTGTTTAGTCCTTCAATTTGACTTATTTGATTAGATGACAGATCTAAATGTCGTAAATTCCAAATATGATCAATGGCTGTGATCTTGGAGATGTTATTGCAATGCAGATTGATGGCATGAAGGGTTGAATTTAAAGATAATTCTGATATGCTACAAAAGAAAAAATATATATTATAGAAAACAACAATAGAATTAAGCACAATACATTTACTAGTAAAATACCGAGGCAAAATCCTATGAACAACAAATCTAAACAATGAAGGACAAGGACAATGAAGGTCACACTTAGGGAAGGGCATCAAGGGTAGGGAGTAAGTGAAGGAAGTAAAGAAGGTGAATATACAATAGCCACGGTATGGAAATAGCCAAGATGCCCCACTACCGATGAATGGATTAAGAAAATGTGGTATTTATACACAATGGAATTTTGTCATTCGCAAGTGAATGGATGGAACTGGAGAACATCATCTTAAGTGAAGTCAGACAGGCTCAGAAGCCCAAAAATGGTATGTTCTCCCTCATATGTAGATTATAGACCTAAAACAAATGCAATAGTATTATTAGACATGGGTCACACACTAAGGGGAGAACGCACATGAGAGAAATAGGGAAGGGGAAGGAAACCTAAAACTTGAATGTGGTGATGTACTCACTATATAGCAGTGAATACAGTAATCTTAAAATGGCAGAGGCCACTATGGGAAGGTGACCAGGAAGTAGTAAACAGGTATGGGAGAGATGAACTAATGTGGGTTGTAGTACACATGTGCATGGAAGCAATGCTAGGAATCTCTCTGTATAGCTATCTTTATCTCAAACTAACAAAAATGCTATGTCTTTCTTATTGTCTTTTATGTTTTCTCTTCAAGAAAATTGGAGAACAAGAGGGCAAACAGGTTCTGCCTGGAAGCGAGGGGGTGGGACAGGGAGCAGGGGTGGCCCAAACAATGTATATGAATAAATGTAAAAGCAATAAAAAAAAAAGAAGGTAAATATGGTTGATGTACTTTCTTTACAAGTATGAATACGGAACATTCAAACTTGTTAAAAATCTCCATAAGAAGAGGATCAAGGTAGAAGGAGAATAATGGAGGCAATGAACTAATGTAGGGTATAATACATATATTTGAGGAAATGTCACAATGAAATTCTCTGTATAACCATCATAAACAAAAATGCCTTCCCCCCTCCCCCCAAAAAAGGACAGAAAGGTAAAACAAGTCCTGTCCAGGGGTTGATACCAGTGGGAAGGGGAGGATAAAGTAAGGAAAGGGTGAAGGAGGGTGACTATGGTGAAAGTAGTATGTATTCATGCATGCAAAAAACACATGAAAAAACTGTTCTAAAAAAGGAGTGAGGGGGAATAAAGGAGAAAGATGGAGGATATACTGTAAGCACTTTTGTAAATGTCACAATGTACCCCTCATGTAACTATAATATGCTAATAAATCAAAAAATTAAAAAAAATCTAGATTCTAAAAGCAAATCAAAATGGATTTTAAAAGCATGGGCAAATAATTAAAATTAAGCAAATAGCATAAAAATAAGCAGGTGCTCCATTCATTCTAGAATGAATCCTTCCTATTTGTGCCTCGAAATGTTTCATAAAAGACAATACTTCTTACCATATAAACCAGTATTTTGGACCATTTATACAAACATGAAAGTACTAAAGAAAGGTGATTGGCCCTGGGTATTTCTACGTTCTCTGGGCAAAGTCACTGTCATATAATGAAGGCAGTCAATAATTTAAAAGGCTCTGGAATCCTAATTCCCTTGTTCAAATCTCCACATTCCCTCCTGCCACCACTTTTATTTGCTGTGTTTCTTGAACAACTGGCAACCTATGTAAGCCTCAGTTTCCTTATCTAATTTTCACAACTCTTATGCAGTTCTTAAATCAAGGACACTAATGTTTATGGAAATTAATTGACCAAGTTCTTGCACTTATGTTAACAATGACCAGCGCTCAAACAGGAATTTATTATATTATGGTCTTCACTGTCTACCATGGGCTACTTAGATCAGAATGTAGTAGTTGATTTCTAAAAAAAAGTCCTTGTCCTCCCCTATTGCAAGTCACAATGCACCACCCCTCAACAGAGCTCATCTTTTCACTCTCTCAATTCCTACTTATAATTGGAACCCCTCCAGTAAATAGTAGTAGTAGCAGTAGTTCCAGGAACAAAAACTACAGGGCACATAGTTTAAACAATGTATAACAAGTAAAAAAACAGATCTTAAAAGCATGACCAGATTAATTAAAATTAAGCAAATAGCATGAAAATAAATATGTGCTCCATTCATTTTAGAATGAAATCCTTCCTATTTGTGCCTTGAAATGTCTCATAAAACACAATACTTCTTACCACATAAACCATAGTTTAGAGGTGCTGGATGGGAAGTACAGTCAGGAATAGGGACACATATTATGGACATCTGTGGTAGGTTATTGCAGCTACTATAAAACTGTAGAAAACCTAACTCTGGTAGTAGGGAAGCATTTGGAAATCTCAAGCTTGTAACTTCTACAGGTGTCTGAAGCATGCTCTTTAGGACAGCCATTTATTTTCTGATACATTGCAGTTCCTGGAAATTAATACTGTGCAGACAAACGTGAGATAGCAGAAAAAGCATGCAGTGAAATTAGAAACGGGTTTGAATCCGTATTTAATTGCTCATCAGCTGCATGAAGTCAGGCAATTTACTTAGATTCTCTCATTCTCAGTCTCACCATTTATGAGAAAAATCATCAGCTTGCAGAACTGCTGTGAGGATTAGTAATCATGTACATAAAGTGGACAGATAGATGGCATTCTGGAAATGACAGCTATCACTGTACAGAAACGCAAGCATCCCTTTCAGAAGCATTTCCCCTAACAAATTTTCGATCAGGACTTAGAACAAAATGATTAATTATCAGCAGCAAGGTTCGCATTGAGAAGGGCACACTCCACAAGCAACAGCAGGTGCAAAGACACGGAGTGGTCTGCAGTGCAGCTGCCTGAGGCTCAGCATGGCTAACCATAGTGTCAAGGAAGAGACCAAGAACCCCGTGTGCTCTGCACAAGTTCGGGCAGCATGAGGAAAGGGGGAATTAAATAAGACAAATGCAGTACTTTCGGAGAGAGAATATAATTGTGTTTTACAGTGCTTTTAGCAGAAGAAATTAAAATGGGTAAGGAGAACTGAGGCAAAAATCAGTTAAGGGATAGCCAGCGCTCTTTTTCGGGGTAGAAGAGAGGCAAAAGAGAACACGAGAAAACCAAGAACTAACGGGCAAGCAAAACAACCACTGAACACAGGAAGAGCAGCGGCAGGGCGCGGGGCAGAGCCGGGTTCGAGGCTACGCAGAGCCCTGGGAAGTGCCGGGGGCAGGACGCGTCCACGCCGCCCTTCCGCGAAGTTCCCACAGGGGCATCCGGGAGCCTGACGGCGTCCGAACGACGTCGGAGAGCAGTCAGCGCGCCGCAGCGCCTCCGCTCGGCTCCGAGAGGCCACACAACGCGTTCGCCGCTTCCGGCTACGGGGTGCCCTTTACCTCTGCAGGCCTTTGTCCATGAAGCACACATCCCCGCAGCTGCTGTCGCCGTCCTCATTTTCCACTTCTGCTTCCACCGCCGCTTCCATGGTATCGGCGACGGGCAGCGGGAGATCTTAACCGGCGCCCAGCGCTGGGTCGGAGATTGGAACACGTCTCCTCGGGCGCGGCAGTACAGACCCAGGGGGCGGGGTGAGGACTCTCCCTCCAACCGACCGCCGGGCACTTTCCCGCCCTGAGGCTGCCGCAAAGCAGGAAGCCTGGGCGCTCCGAAGGGCTTCCTAGCCTTTTACGACATCTGTGGCGCGACTCTTGGGATTTGCCGTAGAGCGAAGCCTTTGTCTGGACGTGTATGTGAAAATGAATGGATCTATTCGGTTTGATTTTTTTCGTGATAGTTATGAAGGTGGATTCCCAGCAGTTTGACTTTACATACCTTTACATAGTCTTACGTAGCATAAATTGTTCCTTCAAATGGCCACTGTATCTTTTGCTGATTCATTGAACGCTTGTGGAATGTGTTGGTGTATGTCACCCACTGTGCAAGGAAGAATAAGATAAAGCCCATTCTCGTTTGTGGAAGCAATTCATAGTGTAGTGGAAGAAACAAAGAATTTTCCCATAGCGCAACCAGTGCCGGGAATAGTTCAGGACGTCTAAGACAATTTAAAGTGATGTGGGTAGTGGGTTAAGTGTTGTGAAACAAAGTCATGGAGTAGACTCTTCCTGGGTTAAGGGAAATTCTGGAATGATGGCCTTGGAAGTGGGGAAGCACATGGACTTTCCTGGCTGTTTAATACTGTTTCTCTACGATATTAAAAATCACAGGGAAATGATATCCTAAACTAAAATCTGCAGTAGTACATATTAGGAACCAACTAAGATCCTCAATCTTTCCTCTTAAGAATTTTTAGATGAAATAAATAGAGAAAAAAGTTTAAAAAAGAACAAAAAAGATAAGATTTTATATTAAAATACGAAATACTTCTAGTGTCATAATAGCATTACATATCACATGAAGCTGCCTATTTTATTGTTTAGACACAATGTGGAATAATTAGGGTTGATATGCCAAAAAAACTTAAAATTGTTTTAATTATTGTTTAATTCTACCTTTATATTCTAGTTTAAAAGGTGATACATCTCTCCTAGTGGTTAGTAACGGTTTCCTATACACAATTTCAAGGGGACTTAATTCCATTTTGGGGTGCTATCCTAATTTGGAGTAGAGCAATAGGTAAAATTTTAACCCATTTTAAATAGGTCTTGTGACAAAGTTTAGCTAGTGTCTTTTTAAAGGTATGGTACATCTTTTCTGTTTTTCCCATAGATCGTGGTCTTTATGAGATAAACACAGGATTCTCTCAATGTCTGTGTCTTGTATTTGAGCCTGCAGGTATTTCTGACCATAGGTGGCACTCTAGGTTTCTGCTATAGAATTAGAACCATATAAAAGAGGAGTTTCTTAGGGGGGTAGTTAGTGGCTTCTGGGGGTTAGGTAGAGTCTGGGTGACAGCTATTTGGGAGATACCGGACCAGGCCAAGTAAATATAGTTCCTCATAGTAATTCACTGTTCCATAAGCAAACCCCAGTTTGAAGGCACACAATTCTTCCTGAGAAAATTCATACAACACCATCCAAAATCTTCAGATATAGCACTCATATAATATTTTGGTAGAGTAGGATGAACATCCTGCCCAACGTCCTTAATAGCTCTCAAATCCTGAACAAATCTATGTGCACTCGTGAGAGATTTCCTTACTTTTCTTTTTTCCCCTTTCGTTTCCTTCCCCTTCTTCTCTTCCCTCCCATCTCTTTCCTCTACTTTCCTTTCTCCTCCTCCTTCTTCTTCTCTCTGTTTCTCTCTTCTCTCTGCCTTATATGGCCAGACTGGTGCTGCCATTTTCTGCCAGCTGTGGGGGTTACAGGTCAGCAAGACCTTGCTCTATGTCAAGAGTCATCCCACTAATTTCAGCAGGCCAAGATGTGAATGATTGTCTAAGCAATCATTCTTAGCCATCAGGTTTTCTAACTCCCTGCCAAACCCATATCTGACCAAGTTGGTCACATTAATTAGGAAAGGAAGATTTCAGAAGTTCTAGACGGAGAAGTTTCCTTTCAAAACTCTGAAATAATACTTTGTGGATTTATACTAGGAGAAGAAAACATATTTTAATGGAAAAACAAATTTTGGAATGGAATGGGCAGAGATTTGAGTTTTGCTTTCCTAGTTACTGGTCACATGATATTTCTTCTTTTAAAAAATAGCATACAAAGGGGTTTCACCATTGATAATTCCATTGATGCATACATGCATACAGTGTACTTTGAACAAGTTCACCCCTTGTTATTTCCTTAAGCCCCCTTCCTTCTCACCCCCTTTTAAAACAGTATTTGGTAGGTTTCATTATGCTATACTTTAATCCTCTTCAGCCTCCAGTACTCTCTTGTTTCCCCCTTTTCTCCCTGCTTATTGCCCCTACCCATACAGACTCCTTTTTACACTCAGGCCTCATTATTATTATTAGTATCACTTTAGGTCTAGATTCCATATATGAGTGAAAATGTGATATTTGTCCTTTTAAGTTTGACTTATTTCCTTCGACATAGTGACCTCCAGTTTCATCCATTTTCCCACAGAAGAAATGATTTTGTTCTTCTTTATGGCTGAATAATAATCCATTGTGCATATATGCCACATATTCTTTATCTACTCATCAGTTGCTAGGTGCGTAGTCTGATTCCACAGCTTAGCTATTGTGCATAGAGCTGTGATAAACATGGGTGTGCAGGTATCACTTTTGTATGTTGATTTATACTACTTTGGATATATACCCTGTTAGGGTACGAGGCTGGTCACCTTCTGAGAGGACAAAGGACACTCGAGACAAAGGAAGTCACAAGGCAAAGTTTATTTTCTAGCTAGCTAGGGTCCGAGCATCCGCCTGATGCAGCAGGTTTCAACAAGGACCCTGAGAGCAAAGTTTAAGCAGGTCTTATACTCTTTAAAGCATCAATCATCATCACATAGGAATTCCTCATGCCCCTGGGGTCACATTTTCCTGATCTTGCCCACATCCTGGTGGTGGGGTAATATTATTTATTGGGAACTGGGGAAACACCAGAGGTTTACTTATCAGGTTACAAGGAATGCATTCTCCCATAAATTAGGGGCTAGTAGTGGAATAGGTTTAGATAAGAACAGCAGGGGAGTCCTGTTTTGGAAAGTTTATTTACAAATGGAGACAAAGAAAGGCAGGAATGGGTGCTTATCTCTGCATGGTGCCTTTCATCTCAGTCCCAAACTTTTGCATGGCTCTAATGGGCAATTCCTCACAGCTCTGTCCGAGGTTACAGCTTTTAATTGACAGTTTACCATGTTTTACAACCCTGTTTCAAGGCTATCTTCCTCTTCACGAGGTTACCCAAGGGTCATGCCAGTTATAGTTGATTTTTAGGCTAGGTGGGCTGCAAGTTAAAGTACCCCAACATTCCCCCCTTTAGATGTTCATAATGAGGAATCATGCTCATTTGGATGATACGCATAAACATTTTCAGGGCTAGGTATCCCGGGGGCAATAGGGCACTCCAAATTATGTTCCCACCTTGGTCCACCACTGCTGCCCCCGCCTTAAGCACCCCATCCAAGACAAAGCTACTCCCATCTGTATATCATACCAGCTCACTGTTGGGTAGGGCTAGGTCCTGAAGATCGGGGCGCACTTGGGTGATTTCAGCTATGATCTCTTGACAGTCATGTAGGGGGGCTTCCAGGTCCGGATTTGGCAGCAAGGTGGCTGGGTTAAGAGAGACTGGTTTGGGGAAGAGGATTCAGGGGGCATCCAGCAAGAGCCCTTGGTAATGAGTCTGTCAGGCATTGGTCACCCATCTACCTGGAGGGTGCTTTAAGACCCCCTCTACTGCATGGAGGGTTACCACCTTCAGATGTTGTCCAAAAGTGAGCTTATCTGCATCCTTTACCATTAGGGCAACTGTCACTATGATCCGCAGGCATGGGGGCCAGCCTGCTGCAACTGGGTCCAACCTTTTGGATAGATAAGCAACTGGATGCTTCCAGGGCCCTAGGCGCTGCGTTAGTACCCCTTTTGCTATTGCCCTCCTTTCATCTACAAAGAGGGTGAAGGGCTTTAGAGGGTCTGGCAGCACCAGGGCTGGAGCTCTTAGGAGGGCGGTCTTGAGCTCCTCAAAGGCCTTCTGTTGATCTGGCCCCCAGGCCCATGGGGCCTTATCTTTAGTTGCCTCATATAAGGGTTTGCCAGTTCAGCATACCCCAATATCCACAGCCGGCAGTAGCCCGCCATCCCCAGGAACTCACGAACTTCTCAAGCTGAGGTGGGGATGGGGAGTCTGAGAATAGTTTCTTTCATAGCATTAGTTAACCATCTGGTTCCCTCTTTTAATTCATACCCCAGGTAGGTGACTGTTTGTCTACAAATTTGGGCCTTCTTTGCACTGACCCGATAGCCCAATTTCCCCAGCTCCTGGAGAAGGTCTCCAGTGGCTTGCCAGCATTCAGCTTCAGATGCAGCTGCCAGAAGCAAGTCATCTACATACTGCAAAAGTGTGACGGAACTGTGGCTCCAGAGATATGAGTCCAGATCCTGATTAAGAGCCTCATTGAACAGAGTAGGGGAGTTTTTGAAACCCTGTGGAAGTCTAGTCCATGTTAACTGTCCGGGGGTTCCTGTATTTTCATCATGCCATTTGAAGGCAAAAATGTGTTGACTGTTGGGTGCCAGGGCTATGCTAAAAAAAGCATCTTTCAAGTCCAGAGTGGTACACCAAACATGGGAAGGGGGCAAATGGCTCAGCAAGGTATAGGGGTTGAGGACTGTGGGGTGGATGTCCTCAACCCTCTTATTTACTTCCCTTAAATCTTGGACTGGCCTATAGTCTTTTCCCCCAGGTTTCTTAACAGAGAGGAGTGGCGTGTTTCAAGCAGAATGGCAGGGCCGTAACATTCTGGCCTCCAGGAGACAGTTAATGTGAGGGGCAATCCCCCTCCATGCCTTGGAAGACATGGGATACTGACGAACTTGGATGGGCTGAGCCGAAGCCTTGATTTCTACCATTACTGGTGCTCGATGTTTCGCCAGCCCCACACCTGTTATTTCTGCCCAAGCCTGGGGGAAGGTTTGAATCCAATAAGTCATTTCAGGGGACCACTCAATAGGTTTCGGGGGAGGGTCCCGAAAGGAGAACAAGCGATGTTCATCCTCGAGAGACACAGTCAAGACTTGGAGGGGCTGTCCTCGTCCATCCATCACTTTGATTCCATCCGGCTCAAAGTGAATGTGAGCCCTCACCTTAGTTAGCAGATCACGTCCCAGAAGGGGGGCAGGGCACTCAGGAATGACCAGAAAGAAATGGGTCACCTGATGCTGGCCCAAATCCACCTGACACTTGCTAGTCCATTGATATGCCTTGGATCCAGTGGCTCCTTGCACGAGACTAATTTTCTGAGACAGTGGCCCAGTAGTTTTATTTAGAACTGAATATTGAGCCCCTGTGTCCACCATGCATCTCACGGGCTTCCCCTCCACATATATGGTTACCCAAGACTCAGGGAGGGGTTCTGAGTCCCGTCCCCTCTAGTCATTGTCCAATTCAGTTAACAGGACCTGGGTGTCATTGTTGGGCCTGCTGTTTGGCTTCAAGCGACCCTGGAGCTTGGGACATTCTCTCTTCCAGTGTCCGTATTCCTTACAATAGGCACACTGTCCCTGGCCTAACTGGGGCTGATTTCTTCGGGGATGGGGGGGGCCAGTCTGTCCAGAGCCTGGTCCAGCCAAACCTTGGACCCCTGCTAGCAATATTTTAGCCATTTCCTTCTGCTGTTTCTTGTTTTCCTTACTCTGGTGTTCCTTATCCTCCCTCCGAATCCTTTCATGTAGTTCCTGATTTTCTTTCCTGATTCTATCCTCTTGCTCTTCCGGGGTTTCTCAGGTGTTAAAAACTTTTTCGGCTACTTTCATCAGATCCCGGATAGTCATTTCCCCAAGTCCTTCCTGCTTATATAGTTTCTTCCTAGTATCGGGGGCAGCCTGATTTATGAAGGACATTATCACGGCTGATTGATTCACCTCCGCTAGTGGATCTAGGAGGGTATACTGTCTGTATGCATCATAAAGGCACTCAAGGAATGTGGCCAGGCTTTCATTCTCCCCCACACTACCATCTTTACCTTAGTCAGATTGGTAGGGTGGCAAGCTGCCGCCTGGAGGCCTGCCATAAGAGTCTGGTGGTAGACCCGGAGACGCTCCCTACCTTCTGTGTTCCCATAGTCCCAATCTGGTCTGTTTAAGGGAAAACGGTCATCAATCAGGTTTGGCAGGGTAGTCGGTCATCCATTGTCCCCGGGGACATTCTTTCTGGCTTCAGTGAGAATCCGCTCCTGTTCCTCAGTGGTGAATA
Organism: Castor canadensis; assembly: GCF_047511655.1. NCBI lineage: Eukaryota > Metazoa > Chordata > Mammalia > Rodentia > Castoridae > Castor > Castor canadensis. The sequence goes on along the minus strand of NC_133388.1, from coordinate 147,647,331 downwards.
GAGTCTTAAGGAGCTGCTGACAGTCATCCCATGTAGGACTGTGAGTATGTAAAATGGACTTGAACAGATCAGTCAGGCCTCTAGGATCCTCAGAAAAAGGATTCTGGGCTTTCCAGTTTTATAGGTCACTACTTGAAAAGGGCCAATACTGATAGACGTGTCCCCCATCAGGACCAGCACTGCCCAGAGCCCGCACTGGGAGGATGGGGGTGGTGGTGGAAGTGGAGGAGGGCTCCTCCTCTGGAATTTCTTCTCGCTGCCTACGGGGCCTGAGTCCCCTTGCTGGTCCAGAGACCAGGGCGGGGGGTGCAGATGGGGAGGCTGATGGATGGGGAGGTTCAGGGTGGTCAGCTGCCTCTGGCTGGAGCGGCACAGCAGCGGCATATGGCGGGGGGCTTGCCTCAAAATCTAAGTCTATCAAGGACGGATGGGAAGTTGGTTCTTCCTGCAGAATAGGCTTCTTAGGGGAATTAACAGGAGTGGGGGTGTTCCCCAACACAGCCAGTATCATGGGCCGGTCTGTAGGTGCCTCATGGATAAATGGCTGCTGCCAGGAAGGGGGGTCCTCTACTAAAGTCTGCCACATAAGGATGTAGGGATATTGATCAGGGTGGCCATGAAGACCAGGTTTATTAATGACATCGTGGACCTTCTTAATCGTGTCCAAGGAGAAGGTACCCTGAGGAGGCCAGCCTACATTAAAGGTTGGCCATTCCACTGAGCAAAGGGCATCAAACTTACCTTTCTTAATTTCCATGCCATAATTGTGTCCCTTAGCACGGATTTCTGAAAAATGACTCAGAAGAAGGGTCTTAGGAGTTACCTGGGCCTGTCCCATGATGATCAGAAGAGATGGACAAAGGAGACAACAAAGAACAAAAGAGACAATTCCAGCAGACAAATTCACACAGGACTCTCCAACATACACAAGTACTGGCCGGTCAACCAGACTACTCTCACAGGCGCACTTCCATTCACACTAGATTCAGGATCCTTACCCAAAGACTGCCCAAATGGCGTCCACTGAGGACGTCGGTGCGGCTCCTGACTGTTGGGGACGTTTCCCATGACTTCCAATAGTGAAGCCTCCAGGGCTGTAACCCTTTCCCTCCACTCAATGAGAATTTCCAACCAAATTCAGATGGGGACCCCAGGTCCCTCCAAACAGAGGTGGCCAATCCTCCTTCTGCGGTCTTTCCCAATTAAACCTCGGTATCGGAGGCTGTTTGTTCTTCTCAGGGAGGGGCCGATTTTGCTGGGGCCTCCAGCTATTAGGGTATGAGGCCAGCCACCTTCTGAGAGGACAAAGGACACTCGAGACAAAGGAAGTCACAAGGCAAAGTTTATTTTCTAGCTAGCTAGGGTCCGAGCATCCGCCTGATGCAGCAGGTTTCAACAAGGACCCTGAGAGCAAAGTTTAAGCAGGTCTTATATTATTTAAAGCATCAATCATTGTCACATAGGAATTCCTCATGCCCCTGGGGTCGCATTTCCTGATCTTGCCCACATCCTGGTGGTGGGGTAATATTATTTATTGGGAACTGGAGAAACACCAGAGGTTTACTTATCAGGTTACAAGGAATGCATTCTCCCATGAATTAGGGGCTAGTAGTGGAATAGAAACCTAAGGTTTAGATAAGAACAGCAGGGGAGTCCTGTTTTGGAAAGTTTATTTACAAGTGGAAACAAAGAAAGGCAGGAATGGGTGCTTATCTCTGCATGGTGCCTTTCATCTCAGTCCCGAACTTTTGCATGGCTCTAATGGGCAATTCCTCACAGCTCTGTCCAAGGTTACATCTTTTAATTGACAGTTTACCATGTTTTACAGCCCTGTTTCAAGGCTATCTTCCTCTTCACGAGGTTACCCAAGGGTCATGCCAGTTATAGCTGATTTTTAGGCTAGGTGGGCTGCAAGTTAAAGTACCCCAACAACCCAAGAGTGGTATAGCAGAAACACAGGTTTTTAGTTTTTGAGGAACCTCCATATAATTTTCATAGTGGTTGTGCTATTTTATATTCCTGCTCTCAGTGTATGATGGCTCCTTCCCATCCCTCACACCCTCTCCAGCTGTTGTTGTTTGTTTTCTTCATGATAACCATTCTGATGAGGTATACAAAATCTCAATGTAGTTTTGATTTGCTGTCCTTTATGGCTAAGGATGTTGAACATTTCTTCATGTATTTGTTAGCTATTTGTACTTTTTGTGAGAACTATCTGTTAAATTCATTTGCCTATTTATTAATTAGGTCATTCCTTCTTTTGGTGTTTCATGTTTTGAGCTCTTAGTATGTTTTGAATATTAATTCTTTGTCAGACGAATAGCTTGCAAAGATTTTCTTCCATTCTCTGGGTTGTCTTTTAATTTTGGAAGTTGTTTCCTTTGACGTGCAGAAGCTTTTTAATTTGGTGTAATCCCATCGGTCAATTCCTGTCCTTATTTCCTGGGCAATTGGAGTTCTTTTCAGAAAGTAATTGCCTATACCTATATGTTCCAGTATTTTCCCCCAAGTTTTCCTATAGTAGTTTCAGATCTTACATTAAGATCTTTGATCTGCTTTGAATTGATTTTATACAGGGTGAGGGATAGGGGTCTACATGTAGACAACCAGTCTGGGTCCTTTGTCAACGATTGAATGAGTATAGTTGTGTGGTTTATTTCTGGGTCATCTATTCTGTTCCATTCATCTTTGTGTGTTTTTGTGCCTGTATCATGCTGTTTTTGTTAATAAGGCTGTCTTGTACAATTTGTGATACCTCCAGCATTGCTCTATTAACTCAGGAATACTTTTGCAATTAAGGTTCTATTTTGTTTCTATATGAATCTTAGGATTGATTTGTCTAATTCTGTGAAGAATGTACTGGGATTCTGATGGGGATTGCATTAAATCTGTATATTGTTATAGGTGGTGTAGCTGTTTTCATAATATTCTACTGATCCATGAACATGAGAGGTCTTTCCATTTTTAGTGCCTTTCTCAAAGGTTTTATAGTTTTCATTATAGAGATCTTTCACTTCTTTAGTTAAATTTATTGCTTTGTATTTTATTTTTTTATTGTGAATGGAATTGTTTTCCTTATTTCTTAGCCTGTTCATTGTTGGTACATAGAAAAATACTGATTTTTGTATGTTAGTTTTATATCCTGGTACTTTGAGAAAGTGTTTATCAAAACTAGGAATTTTTGGTGGAGTCTTTAGGGCCTTTTAAGTATAGGATTATATCATCTGCAAATAGGGATAATTTGATTTCTTCTTTCCCTATTTGAATCTCTTTTATTTCTTTCTCTTGCCTTATTCTTTAATGTAAATTCTTAGATATTCAAGGACTATGTTGAATAAGAGCACAGAGAGTAGAAACTTTTGTCTTGTTTCTTACTTTAGAGGAAATGATTTTAGTTTTTGCCCATTTATTATGATGTTGGCTATAGACTTGTTATATCTAGCCTTTATTATGTTGTACATTCCTTCTATTCTTAGTTTCTTCAGAGCCTTGATCATGATAGGATATTGAATATTATCAAAGAGGTTTTCTGACTTTATTGAGATGATTGTGTGATTTTTGTACTTTATTCTGTTTATGTGCAGTATTACATTTATTGATTTGCATATGTTAAAGCAATCTTCCATCCCTGGAATGAAACTAGCTTGATTGTGGCATATGATCTTTTTAATGTGTTGAATCTGGATTATAAGTATTTTACTCATAATCTTTGCAAATAAATTCATCAAAGAAATTGGTCTATAATTTTCTTTTTTGCATTTTTTCCTTATCTTGTTTGGTATCATGGTAATACTGGCTTCATAGCATGAGTTTGGCAACATTCCTTCTTTTTCTATTTTGTAGAATAGTTTGAGGAGCATTGGTGTTCTTTAAAGATTTGGTAGAATTTAGCAGGGAATCCATGCAGTCATGGACTCTTCTGTGTTTGCAGATCCTTTATTACTGCTTTAATCTCATTATCTGTTACAGATCTGTTTAAGTGGCTCATATTATCTTGGTTCAATTTTGGTAGGTCAAATGTATTTAGAAATTTATCCATTTCTTCTTGATTTTCCATTTTATTAGAATATAAGTTTTTGAAATATTCCCTAATGATCCTATGGACTTAGTTGGTATTTGTTTTGATATCCCCTTTTCATCTCTAATTTTATTAATTTGTGTCTTCTCCCTTCTTCTTTTGGTTAGTCAGTCTTACTATCTTTCAGGCCCCTCCAACTCATAAACTATCGTTCTCTATACTAGTGCTATAGGTGCCCAGGTCTGATACTGCTGTGCTGTGCTCTGGGTTTTTAGCGCTTTCCCCAGTCACCCCACTTAGGTCCACATCATGGAGATTTCCTAGATGGAGAAGTTACTACAGATTAGTTACTACTAATCTAGTGCTGAGGATTCTATCTTTGTGATGCAGTACAAATGGCTTCTCCAGTTTTCTCCCTGGGCCTGCCACCTACAGCTTCTATTACTGGATCTTTCCCTACTGTGTTGGAGTCCATGCACAGGTCCATACCACATTGTCCATGGATCCGTGCTGGCCAACAATTGCTGGTGAGCTAGTAAGATGTTCATGGAATCAAATATACTGTACTACTAGCACTGATTCCCTTAGCAGTTCTGCAGGGAATTTGGTATGTGCATAGCTGTTCAATAAGGTGTGTACATGAGGAAAGATGCCAGGTGATCTTAGCTATTATTTTGTCTCCTGGTTACATGCTTTTTAGTATGTTGTATTTTTAAAAAATACATATTTCCTTGTGTTTAAAAGGATTATAATAATTTTTATTATAGAATCAATTTCAGGATATTGAATGAGATAATATATGTGAAGCACCCATTGGTTTATATCACATAATAAGATTAAATTCATGGAATTACTGTTATTTTGCTATAATTAGTATATCTTTATTTCCTCTGAGGTTAAATGCAAGCCAGTCTTGTATTAAATGTAGGCCACTACTTTTTCCCCAATTTTTCTTAATTTATGGGTATTAACCTACCCAATGTTGTTATTAACTTGTGAACTTGTGAATTTATTCATCCATTAATTTTGTAGCATATAAGCTATGCAGAAATTAACTTGTGAGGTAAAAGCAGGTATTAAAGTTAGGCAAGGTATGAGGAATAGGGTATTTGAAGTAATGAAGTTACCTTGATAATTTCTATTGAATTAGCATACCATTTTCAATTTATCCATTTACTTGATGATGGACTTTTCAGTAGTCCCCAATTTTTGCCATTAAATTTAAGACTGAAGTGAATATTCACTAAAAATTTGAAATTGTTTTTATTAGATAATTCCAAATTGTTCACATCATTGCTAATAATTAACATTGTCAAATTTAAAATTTATAACTTACCTTATTTTGCATCACTTTTATAATTAATAACAGGAAGTGGAGTAGTGGAGTAGAGGTTATTAGGGATGGGGATGGAGAAATGAAATTTATTGATTTTTAGAGTTATAGAGCTTCTATTTGGGGTGATGAAAACATTTTGGAAACAGATAATGGTGATGATGTGAATCATGAAATGTAATTAATGCCACAAGATTGCACACTTAAGTTGTTAAAACAGCAGTATTATATTATAAATACTTAGAATGATTTTGGAGTTAATTATGTAATATACCAAATCCATTAGAATTTTTTTCATAAAGCAAGTATAGTGGTGATGAACTCTCCCAGCTTTAGTTTTCCTAGAAAATTCTTGTTTTCTCTTTCCTTTCTCTGGGACAATTTTGAATACGTAAAGTACTTTGGTTGGCATTTTTTTGTTGTTGTTGTTGACAGCACTTTGAAAATATCATCCCACTCTCCTGGCCTGAAAGTTTCTTATGAATATTCTCCTAATAGCCTTAGTGCTCTTTCTTTGTATGTGAGGAACCACTTTTGTCTTGATGCTTTTAGGATTGTGTCTTTGTTTTTTAAGAGATGGGTTATAGTATATTTTGGAAAAAATTTTTTTTGGATTCTGAATGGGGGAATTTTAAAAAATTATTGCTGTGCTGGGGGTACATTGTAACATTTATAAAAATTCTTATAATATATCATAGTTGAACATACCCCCTCCATCATTCTCCTTTATCCCCTTTCCCCCATTTCTGGAATAGTTTCAACAGGTCTTATTTTTCCATTTACATATATGTGTACACAATGTCAGCACCATATTCACTCTCCTACACACTTTCCCTACATCCTCCTCCCTCTCATTGGCCCTAACCTCCCAGGCAGGACCTGTTTTGCCTTCCTGTTTTTCATTTTTGTAAAATACAAAATGATATTTTTGTTTACCTGAGATAGCTATACAGGGAGTTTCCTTGTTAGGGAATTTAGATTTGAGTTTTTGTCTTTCTCTAGTCATGGGAAATTTTTGTAATTATTTCCTTAAATAAGCTCCTTACCACTCCATCTCTCTCTTATCCTTCTAGAATAGTGATAATGAGAAAATTAGCTCACTTCATACTGTCCCTTAAATCCTGTAGTCTTTATTTTTCTTTCATTGTTTTTTTTCTTACCTAATTGGAAATTCATAAATGATCTGCCTTCATTTTCAGTTTCTTCTTGATGAGTTATGCTGTTGGCACTCTCTATTTTTCTTTTCATTTCATCCATTATATTCTTTTGCTTCAGAATTTCTTTATGATGCTTTTATGTGGTTTCTGTCTCTCTGCTGAGGTTGTAATTCTATTCATATGTTGTTGTGTTAGTATTCCCTCACTATGACAGAATACTTGAAGTAAACAAGGAAAAAAGATTTATTTTGGCTCACTATTTTAGAGATTTCAGTCCATGGTTGTTTGGCTCTATTATTTTTAGGCCTGTGGCAAGGCAGAAAAACATCATGGTGAAAGGACATTGTGGAGCAAACATGGTTACCTCATGGTACCCAGGAAGTAGAGATACAAGAAGGGAGTAGAGACACGTTCCTAGTGACACACTTCTTCCAACCTATAAGTACACACATTTTTGTACGTTCCAGCACCTTTCATTAATGACATCAGATTATGAATCTAATAATGGGGAAATCACTGATTAGGTCAGAGCCCTCATAATGCAATCACTTTTCCAAAGCTTCACCTCTGAACATTGCATTAGAGACCAAGTCTTCAATACATAGTCTTTTGGGGAGCACTACATATCCAAATCAGCATTTGTTCTCTTAATTTCATTGAGTTTTCAGTCTGTGTTTTCTCATTGCTTGATGAGCTTCTTTAAAACAATATTTCTGACTTTTGTTATGTTATTGTAGATTTCCATTTATTTGGGGTCAGCTATTGGTAAACTGTTTATTTGGTGGCATCATGTTATCTTGTTTTTCCATGTCTTGTCTCCTTGAATTAGTTTCTGTACATTTGCTGGATTATTTACCTATTTCCAGATTTTATGGAGTATTTTCAGTGGGAAAGACTTTCACCTACACATGGGTGTGAGGGCACTGGCTTGGTGATGTGGGGTAGTTCTGGTTCCAGAGGGAGCACAGCACTGTGATCCCCTTGTGAACCTATCAGCTGAGATAAACATTGCCAAAAGATCGGTGGATTCTTCAGTAGTCAATGCTGTGTGTTCCTTAGTGAATGTAAGGGCTTTTGAGGTTTTACTTGGGGAATTCTGCTGGGTCCTCCTGATCTCTTTTCTTCACTGTGGGAAGTCATGGCTGAGCACATCCCTCTTGGTGCTGGGCAGGGTTACAGTGCTGTTGGCGTTAGTGTCTGAGATGTAGCATCTCTGGAGTGACTGTGGAACCAGAATAAGTAGCTTGAGCACACGTGGGACATCACAGCTCAGGAGTCTGAGTGGTAGTGGTGCTGGTGCCTGAGTGCAGGAATCTACACTGTTGTGTTGGCTAGCATGTACAAGCCATGTGGGGTTTAGAGAATGGGCATATGTAGAGCTGTCACTGCCCTGGAGACCAGAAAACAGAAAAGCTTTTAAAAGTGGTAGCTCTCATGTATGTGGCACAGCGGAGTTATGGAGTTGGGATCTGGAGTGCCAGCACACAAGGAATAAAAGCCATTTTGAGATTTGGGGAGAAGGACTAGCTGTGTCATAATAAATATTCTGGAAGGTGCCACATGGTAGTCTTATTCACAGCCCATTGTGTAGGAGTTAATCTAATTATAAAACCGAATCTTCCTACAAGGAAGAATAACAAATGTTTTGAGTTTGGATTAGATACATATGTAGCCAACAATTTTATTGTAGAAGAATTTGTTGAATGGGAATTGAGGATCAATTGTTGATGCTTAAGATCAATTACATGAATACAATTATTTCATATACTTCTGGTGTGATAAGATAAAAAGTTCTCTGCAATAAAAATCTTTGCTTTGTTCTGATAGTTCACAGTATATTGTATATATGTTAAATATGGTTATATATGTGTGTATACATATATATACTTATCATGTTATGAACATATATTTCCAAAATAAACTTTTGTGTGAAGCAAAATGTTGCTTGAAAAAAGTTAACATTTGATTTAAACCTTTGGATTGATTTACTTTTATAATAAACTGTATTCATGGTTAGATTCTTATTTTGTCTCATATTCTCCAGTTTTTTATTTCTTGGACTGATACAAATTTATCTTGTCTTTCCTGACATGCTGAGAGATTTCCTTGAGATTATCATTTTATTATACCATTACCTCATAAATTTCTAGCATATTTTAACTCTCAACAGTTCATTCTTGTTTTGACTATGCATATTTTTGGAGCATTCTGTCCCTTTCTTGTAGACAAAAATGTCTTATATTTTTCCCTGAAGGTATTAATTGCTGTAGATACATATAGTGTTATTAATATCTCAGTGTATATTAAATTGCAGTAACATTGTAGTTGTTTTTTATATACTCTATAGTTATCTCTGCTTATTCAGAGTTTTTTCCCTGCTTTAGATGGAAAAAATTCTGTCTTTCATTTTGATATTTTCTCTCTAGTGTTTAGTGGTTTTGGTACTTTTTCACATTTAGGCTTGAGGCACTAAAAAGTGGTTTGGAGCTAAGTGCCAGTGGCTCATGCCTGTAATCCTAGACACTTGGAAGACAGATCAGAAGGATCCTGTTTCTAGGTCAGCCTAGGCAAATAGATTGTGAAACCCCATCTCCAAAATAATCAGAGCAAAATGGACTAGAGATGTGACTCAAGTGGTAGAGTGCCTGCTTTGCAGGTACAAAGCCCTAAATTCAAGCCCCAGTCCCACTAAAAAAAAAAGAAAAGAAAAGAAAGTGGTTTGGAAACTCAGTGTCTGGCTTGGGCCAGTCACAAGAGTAGAGTACTTCAGGCTCTAACTGTTTGCCACAGTTTCTTGATTTCCAGAAAACATGACTATGTTTTTCCATGTTGAGTATGGTTATTTTATATATTTCTTCCATTTTGTAGACCCATTAGTAATTTTATTCACCAATCTGGCTACGGTAAAATGTCCAGTTGGTTGGTTGGTCAAACACTAGTCTGAATTCTACAGTGAAGGCAATCTTTTGATGTGATTGACATTCAAATTTGTAGAATTTGAGTAAAACAAATTACCCTCTATAATGTGAGTAAGCCTTATTTAATCATGTGAAGGCCTTATGAACAAAACTTGGTGTTTCCTGAAGAATAAATTCTGCCTCATGACTGCCACAGTTTCTAGCCAATTAGTCTTGCTGTATGAATTTAGATCTAGCTGCATCATAAACTCTTACTTAATTTTCAGCCTACTGAGTTACCCTGTGGGTTTTAGATTTGCCATGGTCCACATTTTTTTACTATTCATTTATTCACATGTGCATACGTTGTTTGGGTCATTTCTTCCCCCTGCCCCTGCCTCCACCCTCTTCCCCCCACCCCCCTTGCTTCCAGGCAGAACCTGTTCTGTGGTTTTCTCCAGTTCTGTTGAAGAGTAGAAATAAGCAATAATAAGAAAGACATACCATTTTTGCTAGTTGAGATAAGGATAGCTGTTCAGAGATATTCCTAGCATTGCTTTCATGTACAAATGTGTTACAACCCAGGTTGATTCATCTCTAACTGATCTTTATACTGGTTCCTGATCCCCTCCTTGTGTTGACCTCTGTCGCTTTAAGGTTTCTGTATTAATTCCTCTGGAGTGGGGACATCAAATGCTTTCATGTTTTGGGTTTTCTACCTAACCCCGTACCTCCCGTATATGTTCTCCCCTTGTCATGTGACCCAAGTCCAACAACATTGCTGTATTTGCCCTAGATCTAAAGACTGCATATGTGGGAGAACATACAATTTTTGGTCTTCTGAGCCTGGCTAACCTCGCTCAGAATGATGTTCTCCAGTTCTATCCATTTACTTGCAAATGATAAGATTTCATTTTTCTTCATCGCTGAGTAAAATTCCATTGTGTGTAAATACCACATTTTCTTGATCCATTCATCAGTAGTGGGGCATCTTGGCTATTTCCATAACTTGGCTATTGGGAATAGCACTGCAATAACCATGGGTGTATAGGTGACTTTGGAGTAACCTGTGTTGCATTCATGGCCCACATTTGCATGAGTTAAAAACCTCTCTTGTGGAGTCTTTGCTCCCATTTCCTGTGTTGGGGAACAGGAAATGCTTCTCTTTCTCTTTTCTCCCCACTATTCCTCTCCTAATAAACTTAACTGTTACTTTTACTATATCTTTGTGTTTTGATTGAATTCTTCTCCTGCCAGACACAAGAACAGAGATAATTTTCAAGATCATTTTTCCAGTAACATACTTGGTGTGCTGTGACTTGGATACCAGTTGTATCACAATGTGACTCAGATTCCAGATCGCATGTTTGTTTCATTGAGAGGTAAGATCTGTCCTCTTTGTCTCTCTTCAGGCTGAGGACATGGCTATTCTCACCATGCTGCCTTTGCCTTCTTACCTGGTTACTAAGTGCCAGCTACTTCCTTTTCCTACTGGGTGCTCACTTGGATCTCTCGCCTACTTTTCCTGGGCTCAATGCTTTATTTTCCTTTCCTCTCTCTGGGTCTGGACTTCTTTCTTTTAGACCACTGCCTGAGAGAAGCTTATTCCAAGTATGGTTTTTCTACCTTTATTAGGGCATTTCCTTGCTGTTAGGGTACTCCCCCAATATTTTGTGCTATCCAGAATGGCATAGGCCAGGAGAAATAGGTAAAGCAGGACTATTTCTTGGGACAGATCAAGAACCCAGTGTAGCTGACAAGACTGCTGGCCACACACAGGTGCCTTCACCTGCAGACCCAAGCCAGATTTGAGGGTCATTTCCAGAATCTAGGTATTTTGGAAGCCAGGTGGCAGGAAAATGGCACTAGGTTATTTAGTTTTCCTTTTCTTCACTCCAAATAAACTAGGATTTGGAGGCCAGGTGGCAGGAAAATGGTACTAGGATACTTTGACTTTTTTTAGTTTACGCTCCAAATGAAAAAAACTAGGATTCCTTTGACCTCAAACACTGGCTACTCCAAAGTCTCAATTTAAAAATAAAGGTGCTGGAAGGGGATTGGACTTTGATCACATGATAAAACGAGAGCACACAAGGGAGATATGAGGATAGGTAAGACATCTAAAAAACTAGATAGCATTTGTTGCCCTCAACGCAGAGAAACTAAAGCAGATAACTTAAAGCAACTGAGGAGAAGGGAACCAGGAACTAGAGAAAAGGTTAGATCAAGAAGAATTAACCTAGAAGGTAACACACATGCACAGGGAATCAATGCAAGTCAACTCCCTGTATAGCTGTATAGCTATCCTTATCTTACCTAGCAAAACCCCTTGGTCCTTCCTATTATTGCTTATACTCTCTCTTCAACAAAATTAGAGATAAGGGCAAAATAGTTTCTGCTGGGTATTGAGGGGGTCGGGGGGAGAGAGAGGGGGTGGGGGGAGTAAGAGAGGGGGTGGGGGAAGGGGGAGAAATGACCCATTGTATGCACATAGGAATAAAAAAAAGTAAAAAAAATAAAGGTGTTGGAAGAAAAAGAGATGCCAATGGGAGAAAATTAGACAGGCACACTACACTAATTTCCTGGTCACAAGAAGGATGCTTTGAAAGTGACCACACAGGTTTACCTAGCTCATGGGCTGGAGGACGCTCTTCCTATGACCTAGACTCAGATACTCAGAGGTTTAACCTAGGCTCAAGGCTTTGACTTAGGCTCAAGGCAGTCACTCCAGGAGGGGACGCACTGCCTGGATGACAGTTGGCTCTCTTTTCATTTCTTCCAGATAGGAAACATGTTATCTATTCCTGCAGAAATGTGTAGCCTGCACTATCTTGATACACCCCCAGGAGGATTATAATCTGGCTAAACAATCTAAGAGTACTCTAAAATGAATATAACTACATAAATGTGTACATTAGTCTATCAAGCATTGAGCAAAAACTTATTTTGCCTCTAGAATTCCAGAAACAACTAACCAGTGTGCTTGTGGCCACTTAGTTAATTTTTGCATGTTCTTGAATTCTTAAATCTTTGCATGCTTATAAGAGTTAATATAAGGGAATTGTTGCTTCTGTTCTCTTTCTCTCCCCCACCTCTTCTGCTACTGCTTTTTTTTTTTTTTTAGAAAAACCAGTTTTTAAAGAATTTATGTCAACCAGGCCTCACTAAAATATGGGCATTATTTGATGGACTGGAACCTTTATCTGTTTCATCTTGTCATAAGTGTAATTTACACTGAACTCTTTTATAATTGAATCTATTAGCAAATGTGTTTTTAAGTGTTTTGCCATCTACAGTTTAGATCCTTCTCTAAGGCACTTACAATCAAGCTCCCAGAATATGTCTGTAACAAGTATCTATTTCTCAAATAGTTGTCTGTTTAAGTATTTGCAATCATTGGTTTTGTTTTGTATTTTCCTTGCAAAACTTTAACTGTTCTTTGTTGACTTAAAAATAGATGACTTAAAAGCCCAGCCTAGGAGATTCCAAGATGGCAGCTAGAGGGAAGAAGCAGAAAGTGAGCCTCCTAAAGTGAAATCTTGGAGAGATGCTGGAGACACACCTTGCAGGCAAGGCCACTGAGAAGAGGCAAAATTTCAACCCCTCCACACCTCCAGCCTGGGCAGAGCATCTCCACTTCATGTTGAATGGAGAAACCAGGAGGGCCCCTGGGCCACCAGACAGCTTGGGAAGACATGGACCATGAGGTGAGCTAAGTGGCACGTGGTACTCCCACAGACAACCCTGGGCCATATCAGCATAGCCCCCTGGACAGACCGACCTCCACCCAGGGAAAAAAGAGAAACTGAAAATAAGCAATAAGAACAAAAAAGACACATAGCAAAGAGGGTGGGGACCCTGAGTGCCAAAAGGGAGGGAGAAGAATCCCTCACAGAAATGTAAATATACAAGCTGGGCCTGGCCAGAGAGGGCGAAGCGGTGGCACGTGCCCAGCAACCAGGAATGGGAAAGCTTGTGAGAGTGGCAAGGGAGGAAAACTCCACAGGAGAGGGGGGAAGACCCACTTCTGACGTGAACTGTAAAGAAACATGACAACCTGAGAAACTGGGTGCAGTGTCACCTCCCCAGTGTGCTTGGAAAGGGGAAAGCTTGTAGCAGTGGCTTGCGTACAGGAGAACTCTGAGTAAACAAAGCCTGCAGGGCCAGGTGAGTGCTAAGCTCACCCCAGACATCTGCATAAATAATGCCTCCAGCTACAGCAGACTGACAGCAGCAGGCAGGCAAGCCACAGCCACAGATAGCCATTCACAGACCTGTCTCCAGACTTTTTTTTTTTCTCTCCCTACCTTTGATGAGAAAACAACTGAACTACACCTGCATGCTGAAAAACTTATTGAAACTGTACTGCATTTGAACTTGGGACACTTTGTGGGATTTTTGTTTTGTGCAGTTTTTTCTATCTTATTTTTCACATTCATGAGACAACTACAGAACAACATCTGAGGCACCATCTCCAGGATTGGAGGCTGAAAGATGAACACTAAAATTATTAAGACTGAAACTTCATTGCATTTGAACTTGGAGATTTTATTTTTATTTTTATTTAATTTATTTTTTTATATTTTTACTTTTTATTTTTTTATATATATTTTTCATTCATTTACTTATTTTTTATTTTTATTCTTATCTTTATTCTTTTTATTTTTTTATTTTCAATCCTCTCTCTGTCTCTCTAATGCCTTTCCAGCTTACGGTTGATTAGTACACTGTCTCTCCTTGTTTATATCTTTGAAATTTTTTTGTTTGTTTCTTTGTTTTGTTTTTTTCTACTTGTTTATTTGTTTTTCTCTTTTCCTTTAACTTCTTTGCTTTCCATCCCCTCTCACCCTTCCATACTAAATATCACTACTGCTAAACAAGCCAGAAAATACTTAATTGCACACAGTACAGGGACAATAACAACACCAAGGGCAATGATGGGAAGACTGAAAAAACAGGGAAACCCATTTCCCCACCGCAAAAAATTAGTACATGAACTAGAGGGAAATGAAGAAAACAGATACTCAGATCCAGACTACAACAAAATGAAGATAAATTATGCCAAAGAACCTAATGAAGCCCACAAGAATAATCTAAAAGAAGAAATACTACAGGTAATCAATGAGAATTTTATAGAGATGATACTGGATACGGTCAACCAAAATGTACAGAAGACACTCAAGGAATTCCAAGACAAGAAAAATAGAGAATTTGAAAAAGCAAAAGAAGAAATAAAGGAAACCATAGAAGCACTGTATAAACACCAAAGTGAAATAGAAAACATGATTAATAAAGAGATAAATGAACTCAGGGCAAAAATAGACAACATTAAAGAGGAAACGACCCAGGATATGGAAAACTTCAGAAAAAAGAATGAAACAGAATCGCAAAACAAAACGGAGGCCAATCCAGCAGAATAGAACAAACAAAAGACAGAATCTCAGAACTCAAAGATGAAATGGTAATTAAAGGAAAAACTGTAGACATATTAATTAAACAATTCGAGACCTATGGAAAAAAAATGCAAGAACTCACCGACTCCATCAAAAGACCAAACTTGAGAATCATGGGCATTGAAGAAGGAGAAGAGGTGCAAAAAAGGGAATGTGTAATATATTCAATGAAATAGTAACAGAAAATCTCCCAAATCTAAAGAAGGTTTTTCCCATACAGATCCAAGAGGCCTCCAGAACACCAAACAGACCAGATCAAAATAGAATTACCCCATGACATATCATCATTAAAACAACAAATTCAGAAACTAGGGGAAGAATATTGAAGACTGTAAGAGAGAAAAAACAAATAACATACAAAGGCAAACCCATCAAAATCACAGCAGACTTCTCAACAGAAACATTAAAAGCAAGAAGAGCATGGGGTGAAATCTTCCAGACACTGAAAAAAATTACAACCCCAGGATACTCTATCCAGCCAAACTATCATTCAGAATAGAGGGAGCAATAAAATTCTTCCATGATAAGCAGAAACTAAAACAATATGTGACCACAAAGCCACCACTACAAAAGATTCTTCAAGGGATTTTGCACATAGAAAGTGAAACCCAACATAATCATGAAAGGGCAGGCAGTACCAAACTACAGGAAAAGAAAAAGCAAGAAAGTAGAGAGTAACCTAAATTTAGGTACACACAATCAAACCTTCAAACAACTAAGTCAACTAAATGAAAAGGAATCACCACATAACTATCAGTACTAACACTTAATGTTAACGGACTTAATTCACCCATCAAAAGGCACTGCTTGATGAAATGGATTAAAAAGGAAGATCTAACAATTTGTTGCTTACAGGAGACCCATCTCACCGACAGAAATAAGCATAGGTTTAGGATGCAAGGTTGGAAAAGATTTATCAAGCCAATGGCCTGAGAAAACAGGCAGGAGGAGCAATACTTATCTCTGACAAAGTAGACTTCAAACCTACATTGATCAAATGAGATAAAGAAGGACATTCCATACTAATAAAAGGGGAAATAGTCCAAAAGGAAATAATAATCATCAACCTGTATGCTCCCAATGTCAACACACCCAATTTCATCAAACATACCCTGAAAGACCAAAAAGCATACATTAACTCCAACACAGTGGTTGTGGGAGACTTTAAAACCCAATTATCATCAATAGATAGGTCATTCAAACAAAAACTCAATAAAGAAATTCAAGATCTAAAATATACAATAGATCAAATGGACTTACTTGATGTCTACAGAACATTTCATCCAACCTCTACACAATATACATTCTTCTCAGCAGCCCATGGAACCTTCTCCAAAATAGATCATATCCTAGGGAACAAAGTAAGCTGCAGCAATTATAAGAAAATAGAAATTATACTGTGCATACTATCTGATCACACTGCAATAAAAGTAGAACTCAACAACAAAAGTAAAGACAAAAAACATTCAAACAGCTGGAAACTGAATAACTCATTACTTAATGAACAATGGATCATTGATGAAATAAAAGACAAAATTAAAAAGTTCCTGGAAGTCAATGAAAATGAAAACACAACCTACCGGAACCTATGGGACACAGCTAAGGCAGTCCTGAGAGGAAAGTTTATAGCCATGAGTGCATATATTAAAAAGACTGAAAGATCCCAAATCAATTACCTAATGATACATTTCAAACTCCTAGAAAAACAAGCACAAGCAAATCCCAAAACAAATAGGAGAGAAATAATAAAAATAAGAGCTGAAATCAATGAAATAGAAACAAAAAAAAAAAAACCATACAAAGAATTAACGAAACAAAAAGTTGGTTCTCAATAAAGAAATGGGCAAGTGAACTAAAGAGAACTTTCTCAAAAGAAGAAATTCAAATGGCCAAAAAACACATGAAAAAATGCTCACCATCTCTAGCAACAAAGGAAATGCAAATTAAAACCACACTAAGATTCCATCTCACCTCTGTTAGAATAGCCATCATCAGCAACACCACCAACAACAGGTGTTGGCGAGGATGTGGGGAAAAAGGAACCCTCTTACACTGTTGGTGGGAATGTAAACTAGTACAACCACTCTGGAAAAGAATCTGGAGGCTACTTAAAAAGCTAAACATTGATCTACCATTTGATCCAGCAATACCACTCTTGGGGATATACCCAAAAGACTGTGACACAGGTTACTCCAGAGGCACCTGCACACCCATGTTTATTGCGGCACTATTCACAATAGCCAAGTTATGGAAGCAGCCAAGATGCCCCACTACTGACAAATGGATCAAGAAAATGTGGTATCTATACACAATGGAATTTTATGCAGCCATGAAGAAGAAGGAAATGTTATCATTTGCTGGTAAATGGATGGAATTGGAGAACATCATTCTGAGTGAGGTTAGTCTGGCCCAAAAGACCAAAAATCATAAGTTCTCCTTCATATGCAGACATTAGATCAAGGGCAAATACAACAAGGGGATTGGACTTTGAGCACATGATAAAAGCGAGAGCACACAAGGGAGGGGTGAGGATAGGTAAGACACCTAAAAAACTAGCTAGAATTTGTTGCCCTTAACACAGAGAAACTAAAGCAGATACCTTAAAAGCAACTGAGTCCAATAGGAGAAGGGGACCAGGAACTAGGAAAAGGTTAGATCAAAAAGAATTAACCTAGAAGGTAACACACACGCACAGGAAATTAATGTGAGTCAACTCCCTGTATAGGTATCCTTATCTCAACCAGCAAAAACCCTTGTTCCTTCCTATTATTGCTTATACTCTCTCTTCATCAAAATTAGAGATAAGGGCAAAATAGTTCCTGCCAGGTAGGAACTGGCGTAGGGGGGAAAGGGAGGGGGTGGAGTGGGTGGTAGGGGAGGGGACGGGGGCAGGGGTGAGAAATGACCTAAGCATTGTATGCACATATGAATAATAAAAAAAAAAGCCCTGCCTTAGGGCCACTTCTTCTAAATCTCTCCTAAATTGGTCCCAAAAAGGGTTTTATTGGCACTGATTCGGAACCTATCTGATGCTTGTTTCCTGATATGGGATCACAGATCACATCAGAGTATCCAGGGGATCCTGGGAGGCTAAAACAGGAGGATACTGAGTTAAGGCTAGTTAACATAGTGAGTTCCAAGTCAACTTAAATTATATGAGACCCGTATCTAAACTAACGCAAAATGGAGTCATTTCTGCCAGCCCTTCCAAGTAAAGACAAGAGGTTAAAAAGATGGGTCCTTATGTGTGGGTATTTTAAGTAGGCAACTTAATTAGAGGATATAATCTGGCACATGAAAACTATGACTAAATATACCCCAAAAGCATTAAATGACACAGCATGGGGTATAGGTATTCTCAATTCTGAGGTCAAAATGCTGCAACAAGCCATTTGTGCATTAATAGAGACCTACTTTCCTCTGGTTTACAGGATTTACTTGGTGGAAAAAGCATTAAGTTCATCGGCATCATCATCTTAATAGGCATCTCACTCCTGAAGGGAAAGTGAAGAAGTGGAAAAGAGACATACGGAGAAAGAATCTGGGACTTTCATAAGCAGCAGGCCTTTGTTAGGGGTAGAAGACCTGAGAGGGACCCTCGGCCATCAGAGTAACACTCTAGGAGGAATGAGAGCACGCTTTCTTACAGGCTGGGGATTTTAAACATCCTGTGGTGGGAAAAGGGTGAAAAACATGTACGTTCAGAAGTAGTGAGCTTGATTCAGTTTAGATGATCACCATTTTGTTGGCAACATACAAAGCATCATAATCAGGAGTCAGCTGAACATGTGTCTTCTTTTCCCTTTTAGACATGATCAGGGTATTGACTTTTGCCACATCAGTCTCCTAGAGTTCCTTCACAGTCTGTTTGATCTGGTGTGTTTTAACCTTAACATCCACTGAACACAAGTGTGTTGTTGTTTATCTTCTTTATGACTGACTCAGTGGCATATCGGTCAAGCTTGTCCCTCCCTGATATACTCTTTGGAGGTTATTTGGGATGCTTCAGGAGCCACAGCTTCTTGGGTGGTGGAGAAGAGACTTGTAGAGCTTTTTCTTTTTGTTGTTGTGAATCCTTTTCAGCCCTTCCTTTTTGATTTTTTCTTTGGCCTTGGCTTTGGCTTTGGGAGGGGTCAAAGCTTCCTTATTTGCTTTTGGTGCCATCTTCATGGAAAAAAGTCTGGGGTATTTTCTAAATGCTAAAGACAGAGGTATGAAACCAAAGTATATTCTTTTAATTGGTATTACTGTGAAGAATTTACACCAGTGAGTAAGAAGCAATTGACTAATTAATTAATATAATTTTATTTGTATATTAATGTAGTTATTAGCATAAATTTCAGGCATCTGCCTTAAACAGTATGGGCGTGTGTGTGTGTGTGTGTGTGTATGTGTGTCTGTTTATGTGTATGTATTTAAATTTTTTTGAACTGAGGGGGTGAACTTGTTCAAGGAATACTGTACAGATGTGCAGAATTATCACAATGAAATCACCTTGTATTATTATTATTATTATTGTTATTATTATTATTGTGGTACTGGTGTTTGATTTCAGAGCCTCATGCTTGCTAGGTAGGCACTCTGCCACTTGAGCTACTTCACCAGCTCTTGCCTCATATTATTATCAAAAATCAAACTAAAATTTAAAAATTAAAAAACTTTTTGAACTGTAGGAAAGTGTTGAGAAAGAAATTGAACTAAGCTCTCATGACAAACAAAAGAACTTGAATTATAAAGATAGGTACTATGTATCCTTTTGGAATTTTAAAGTTATTGTTTTATTGTACCAGTTTATGGCATATAATGTGATTATTTGATATATGTATACATTAGGTAATGCTCAAATCAGGATTGTCAATATTTCTATTTCACATACATTAAAAATTTTGATTAATGAATAATAGGTATATATGTTATGTGATACAGTGTGATGAAATTAAATTTTATATCTTCTTATCATTACTTTGAGTTTGGAGCCCTAAGCACATTTCTTTTGGTTCAAAAAATTATGTAGCTCAGAGAGTCAGTTTGTTCTATATAGTCTGAGGTATGCAGTAAATGGGAAGCTTTGTGTTTATGAGTATATGCATTTTAAAATAAAGATAATCATTGAGTTCAAACCCCAGTCTTACCAAATGTATTCATTTACTACAATTTTACATATTAAAGTTTTTAAAATTTAAAACATATTTCTCAACTATCAGTTTTTCTCATCCGAAATACATTTATCATTTTCTGTAGATTGTGAAATGTTAACCAACAGTTGTCAATAGCATGTAATTTTGTCAAAATAAACAGAATATTGATTAAGGTGAATATGAAGCCAGTAGCACAGAAGTCCACAGCAAAGAAACATAATCTGACAGATATGCTCTGTATTAGGAGAATGAATCACTGGTACAAAAATTAGAAGCAAAGATGATGCTAAAGATGCAAATACAAATGGCAGCCACACCTGAAAGTAAAAAGAAAATTAAGATTAGTGATGGCTTTGTTCTAAAAATTTCTATGAAATACAAGAATGTCATAAATGTTCTAGAACAGAGAGACGATAACTGCAAATAAAAATTTCAAATTTATTTAGAGGGACGGTCTCAGTGTTATGGCAATAAGTTCATTGTGGACTGAACAATGACAAAACAGTGGAACTGCATTTGTGTATTCACTCTATAGTTTACATGATTTGCTCTTCTATTCATCAGATTGTGCCATTCATTCACTAAGGTCAGTGATTTATTTTCCAGCACAGGAAAAGTTATGACATCATTGGCATAAATCAAACATTAGAAATGTTTTTCAAATATTAGGCTTGAAACATTCTTCAGTTTGGGAATTAGGAGACCCAGCTGTATCATAACTGCAGTATTTTTTTCATATTACTGCTTAAAAGTATTGTGTATTGGTTACTTTTCCTATCCCTATGACAAATACCAGAGAAAAACCACATAAAGGGAGTAATTATTTATTTTGGCTTATGATTTCAGAGGTTGCAGACCATCATGGTAAGAAGGATGTGACACAGCAGAGTGGCTCACACCATGGTGATCAGGAAGGAGAGAGGAGAGAGAAATAGAGATACTGGAAGAGGCCAGGGCAAGGTGTAGTGGCAAGGAAATAATCCCAGTTGTCTACTTCCTCCAGGTAGGCCCCACCTCCTAACATTTCCAGCAACTCCCAAAATAGTGCTACTAGCTGAAGATCTAGATTTCAAGACATGAGTATGTAGGCACCATTTCATATTCAAACCACAACATAGAGTGTACCAATTTACCCTAGAGCAGCACCATCAAATAATGGAAATTGTAGAAAATTAGAGTCAGACAACTATGATAGGAAATAAAAGAATTACTAATTACCAAATTAATCTTTCAGTCTTTCCAGAAATACTCACTGAATTACTTCGATGAACCACTTACTATTTTAGATATTTAGGACAGATAAAGATTCTTTTCCATGTAGCTGGCTGTCACTATCCAGCAGTATAACCATGGGCTAATTAACGGACATCAGATTATTCGTTTGAAAAGTGGTGTCTGATATAATCTTCATCTTTAGAGTTTTTCTTAGAATCACATTCATTACACTTCAGGAAAATGTTCTTAACAAAATGGCACTTCTTAATTCACTTTGTAACAGTTTTATACATTCCATTTCTTACTGTGCTGTAAGGCTAATAAAATACACTATGAATAGATGGGACCTTATTTTCCTGAACTGACTAGATGAGTGCCTGAAACGCAGCAGGTTATCACTGCCATCTATCATCATTCGCTCTTTTCAGAAAGGGTAATGATTAAAGAGGAAGCCATTTTTTGGGAAAAGAAAAATTGAAGGTGTAGGCTATTGTTTTAAAATATGATCAGTGAATGTCTTTGTATATGACTCCCCAAGATAATCAATATTAATACATATTTCTATGGTTCAATGGGGACTGAATCAGAATCCCTAGGGTTGAGCCTGAGAAGTTGAATTTCAGTAAGCTCATTCAAAAGCTTGTTATAATCGCTGGTATGAATTGTGGGATTCTCATTTTACTTTCCACATCATCTTGATAACCAAGAAGTATCTTTAATGGGCCACCTTGATTATATTTATAAGAGAATTAAAGCATAAAACAAAGACCATGGAAACTCCTAGAATTTATAACATATTCTTAGGTATGGCTTATATTATATGAAAAGAAATAACTGAAAATGAGAAAGAAATGATGGAAATAGACATGGATAAGACATAAATTTGTTTACATTAATGCAGGCTACAAAGCCCTCTGTAGATTCAGAAAGTAAGCCATTACAAGATATACATAAATCAGTTATTTAGGAGTGTTCCAAGTAATTCTTAATGCTAAGTTCAGAAAAGTTTTTCCCAATGAGTTCTTTACAAAACAAAGACTCATCACTATATACATATAATTTTCTGATACCAGAATACCTGGTTCCAATTTCAGGAATGCTCTTTTTACTTAGGGTAGTCAATGTGAACCCTAAAACTGTCTTAAACACAGTGGGCTTATAAAAGAATACACATCAGCTGCTTGGCCTTGCATTTACTTATTACTCACTTGTACTTACTTTCTCTGCTGCTGTTGTAACGTTCTTTTTTTTTTTTTTGGCAGTAGTGGTGTTTGAACTCAGGGCCTCATATTTGCTAGGCAAGTGGTCTACCACTTGAGCCATTCTGCCAGCCTCTGCCCCTTTTTTGGCATTGGGTATTTTCGAGATAGGTTCTCAAAAACTGTTTGCCTTGCTTACCTATCTTCCTTATCTCTGCCACCTGAGTAGCTAGGATTATAGGTATAAGACACGGCTACCCAGCTTTTAATGGTCTTTTTGAACAAGAGTCTTATTTTAGGTCTGTTGCATTTGCTTGCTGTGTAGTACTCTCTACATACAAATGCACTGAAATAGTGGGGCAAATAGTGGAAGACATCCAGCTTGTGCTCTTCTCACCAGGCTTTATGCCTGGGCATGGGACTGTGTCTTCCTGGTGGAGGGAATATTTAAAAATGTTTTGTAATGGTTGGGAATATGGTTCAAGTGTAAAATACATTGATAAAACACTTTCCTAGTCTGTATGAAGTCATGAACTCAATTCCCAGTATTAAAAAGAAAAAAAAATTGTACAAAGGCCCCCTAGAATCTTAAGATAGTGATTCTGTCTTAATAGTCAATTTCAACTTCAAAGTCATCCAAGCTGAGGCATTGATTAAAATCTTCTTGTAGGAAATAAAGCCTCTATTAAGGACATGAGGGAAAAGGCTATGTCATGTATGTTTTGTTGTGAGCTGGGTAGATACTTTTGAGTAGGGACAATTCTTTCTCCCCTAAAGAATTGTCACCTAGCTCCTGAAAGATGATGGAGATGATATCTATCTTCTTTTCGAAGAGTCAGTTTTGATCTTTTACACCATAAAAATCAAGCCAAAAGTGTTCCATATCGCAATGGAGGCACAAATCCTATATTTCATACATTGTGCTCATGATTGGGTAGAAGCATTTCACAGTTTAAACAAATTTTAACTATATAAAGAGAATGGAAATTTAATAATGACATTTAAACATTGATTTACCTTATAAGGTCTAGGTAGATCTGGATCCTGGTACCTTAGTTTAAGTAAAGCTATCATATTTAGCCCATCTTTTAAGCAGGATTCTAGTTCCATATATTTTATTAAATAGATTAAGTTTGAAAGTATTATAGCAATAGAAGATAAAATGATAATTGGGTAATAGCTACAACTGGACAAGAGTGTTCATTTAGCGTAGAATAGATCAAAGGTAATTGTCCTTCTTGGCTTATAGAGTAGAATATCCTTGATGTTGAAAGTATTCCAGAAGAAGTAGCATGCAATATTGCAGTTGAAATCCCCAAAGAAATGACCCATTGCATGGAAGGGAATGAGTCACTTTTGCTTGATTGTAAATATGGTAACAATTCTCTACTTCTTCCTGCATCCACACATTTTATAATGTGACTTGCAGCTCCTTTTAAGAGAGGGATTCTCTTTATTTAGTCCTTGAATCTGTTTGGTCTGTTTTGTGCAGTAAAATTCATTGGAAATGGTTGTTGGCCAGCTGTGAGCCTACTCCTTGAGAAGTCTGCAGAGTTATGCTCGCTCTCTTGATTGGTACAGTGCCTATGTGCTATGTTAACAAACCCAGCCTACTCTTAGAGGAAGAGTCAAGACAACCTCTACTAACTGTGGACCCCATGACTCTCACAGCCTTGTTTTACTTACTTACTGTTTTCTCCAACATAAGCATTTGCCCTAATTCATTCATTACAAATATAATCTTGTTTTGTTATTTGCTTCTGAAAGGAGTTGAATCAACCACTATGTGAGACCCCAAAGTACATGGCTAGCCTCAGGGTCATTGGTTTTCCAAAGCACAAAATTCTGTAGAGATATTAATGACCTCAGTAGAGATCAGAACTGCTCTGAACTTATTCCAAGTTGCCAAACTGAAGAATTGTGAGAAAAATAAATGGTTATTTTAAGCCATTAGATTTCAGAAGATTAGATAGCAATAGAATAATAATATAGTCACTAAAACTATTACAAAATAAAAACAAAAGAGGGAAGATATTCAGTAAGGGTAGATAATACATTTTTAACTAAGACAAATGACATGAGAAACATAAGAAATTATGTTTAATTTATAAAATATACTACAAATTGCTCTTAATTATGCACTAAATATTGATTGTAATTAAAATGGAATTAAAATTATATGATACAGCTGTGTTTTCTTGCAATGCAGGACATGATAGTATCTTTCCAATGGCCATTTGTTGAATTAATAGTTTGATTATTTTTATCTCAAGTACTGAGAGACCTACAAGTTTGCCTCTGTATATTTGAAAATTAAAAGTGTTAAGCTTTGTTTTTCTAGGTATCACTGATCAAAAACTGAAATAACTTAGTAGTTGTGTTGTCAATGTTAAAATCTACAGAGATGCCATTACTATCTAATTTTGAGTTTGTTCACTCTACTCAATTTCATGATTTTAAGCTGCAGCTCAAACGCTTCAGGACTATATTTGTACAGGTTTTGGAAGGCACTTGGGATCAAGGAATATTGACATTAGAATCAATCTTACCATCAAGCAAGATGCAAGCATCTAAATCAGGCTGAGAGCATCCAGGTAGCATTGTGGGGGATGCAGAGATGATAGTGTCTATTCAGGAAATGGCATGTTATTTTGAAAGGGTGATGTGTCTGTGTGCAGGAAGATGATATCAAAGAGGATAGAAAGTGGGGTTTGAATGAGATCTTGTTCTGACCTGGCTATGGTCAGCTGGGAAGTGGATATTTGATTTGAAAACATGTGGCATTGAGGTGATCGTGTTGTGGTTGAAGCAGATATGAGTGAGACTGGGAAGAGATGAAGAACAAGACAATGGAGAATTTAAGCAGGAATGTGACCTCATTGGATTTGTGTTCTGTGAAATAACCCATAGAAACAGAGGAAGCTTGGATTGGAGGTAGTGTGTAAATAGGAGGTAATTGTGAGAAAAATGAAGGTAAGAAAAGTGGAGCATGGACGAAGGCACAAGGAGTGGGAATGACTGGGAGAAAATACTTGGACAAATGTTAATAAGGTAAATTTTCACAGAACTTGTTGACTGATTTAAAACATAAATTGTAATTCCTCCCCTCATTTTGATAGTTAATTTCCTTTAGGATATTTCAGTATTATTGTGACATTTTATATTGGGAAGATACAATGGTAACAAGTTTTTGCTTACATTTTGCAACTTATGTTTGTGTTTCAGTTTTTTAATCAATTATTGCAAGTCTCAGAAAAGATGTATAAAGCCAACTTTTCAGATTTTGTACTATGTTATATAATCCTCTGTTGGTAGAGAGAAATATACCTCTGAGTATATCTGGATAACCACTGCCTTTGTAATTTGTGTTTTTGCTGTTGTACTATTTAGGCTTTTCTCAGAATCTTTTTTAGTTTCTTGTTTTTCCAGATAACTGTATTTATATATTTTCAACAGTAGCTAATTTTTAAAAAAGTGTATTTTTTCTGATTTTTTTCTGATAAACTTCAAATGCTGTTTTGTCCTTTTTAAACTAAATTGAAAATTTAAATGTCTATCTGTTCATGTCTGTAGGTATGTGTCACGTGATTCTATATATTAATAAGACTTGTTTATTGCATGTATTTATTGATACTTTTGCATTGCTAATAAGGCCTAATGGAGGTGGTAATGCTTTGATCTGGTTTACATGAATATAGCATTTTAGCATGATGGTTTATAAATGGGTTTTAGAATCAGACAACCTTGATTTGAATGTTGTTTTTAATCAATTACTCTGAGACTTTGAATATCATACTTAGTGGAACTGTGAAGAGTACTTTTGAATACTAGATTTTACAACTTGCTGTCACATTTACAAGCAATTATTAGCAATATATTAGAAAAGCGGTAATTTTTTTTATAATGAGAAGAGTATGATTGATTGTAGATGGATGCCAATGAATACATTGCTTAACTTCTCTGAGCTCCAATTTCCTCATCTAAGAAATGAAGGTTGTCTGGTTTATTTTAACAGTTATTTTGACCATAGGTATGTGGGTATACCCTAAAGTATGATACATCTAAACAAAGTACTTCCTCCTTGCTTTCTTGCCTTGTTTGATCATGTTTCTCCTCATCATTTTTCAATTCCTTCTTCCTCTTCCATGTTTTTAGCGGTAACAGGGTTTAAACTTAGGGCCTTGCACTTGCTAGTCAGGGGCTCTATCACTTGAACTATACCCCCCCAGGCCTTTTTTTTTGCTTTTAGTTATTTTTCAAATAAGGTCTCATATTTTTGCTGGGTCAGCTTGAACCATGATCATACTGTTTATGCTTCCTGCATAGCTGGAATGACAGCCGTATGTTAAAATGGCCACTTTTTTATTGGTTGAGATGGGGAGGGTCTCACAAACTTTTTGCCTGGACTGGCCTTGAACCTTGATCCTTCTGATCTCAGTTTCTTGAGTATCTAGTATTCACATTCTTCTGTTGTTAGAACTTACACTTAGTATATGTTTATTTTTCATTTATAGTTTAGATCATTATTTTTCCTTAGATTCTTTGTAAAGAAAGACCAAAGCATGAAGAGATTATGTTTTCATTACTGTGGGCATTTCAAACAAATCTGTACTATATAGGAGTTCCCAGTCATTCTGAGTATGGTGGTATGACTATTTTCCCCTTGTTTATGCACATCATACCCAAGGAGATGATTTCTTGGGGTGTCAAAACTGTCAGGTAGGATATGTCAGTCAATAAGTATATTGTAACCAGGATAGACAGGGAGGAGAAAAAAGATTTGGGAATCGTCTCAACAGGATATTTTACTTCTATGAAACACAAATTAACTCATTAGAAGAAAGTTATATCATTGTGAAATTTTTGAACACTTTTTATAATCAAAATGGGATATTATTATTCATGTATCTCTGTTCCTTTATTTTCTCAGGTGTACACTTGCTTGTACAAATTTTGCCCAAAAGCTTGCCTTTTCTATGATCCTGTAGTAAACAAAATTATACAAAAGTCCCACTGGTCCTATTATGGAGGCATTTGGTCCTTCAGCTGATGAATGGGTTGAACTTGAGCCCTGGCACTTCTTTTTGTCACTAAAGATTGCTTTGATTATTGACAGATCTGCTACCGAGATGGATGCATTGGTGGTTTTTTTATGTTGGTAGTATTGGGGGTTTGAACTCAGGGTCTCACATTTGCTAGGCAGGTGCTAATCACTTGAGCTGCTCAGTCAGCTTGCATTGATGGCTTTGAGACCCAATATAAATCCTTATATCAGAGGTAAATCTAAAAAAATGTATAGTGGTGCTTGGGAACCAATGCTGTTCCTTTGACATAAGAATTTAGAAATAAGCCATCACTTTTCATTGTGCTTGGTCAAGAATGAGGCAGATCTGTGGCACTATTCACAATAGCCAAGTTATGGAAACAGCCAAGATGTCCCACCACTGACGAATGGATTAAGAAAATGTGGTATCTATACACAAGGGAATTTTATGCAGCCATGAAGAAGAACGAAATGTTATCATTCGCTGGTAAATGGATGGAATTGGAGAACATCATTCTGAGTGAGGTTAGCCTGGCCCAAAAGACCAAACATCGTATGTTCTCCCTCATATGTGGATATTAGATCAAGGGCAAACACAACAATGGGATTGGACTTTGAGCACATGATAAAAGCAAGAGCACACAAGGGAGGGGTGAGGATAGGTAAGACACCTAAAAAATTAGCTAGCATTTGTTGCCCTTAATGCAGAGAAACTAAAGCAGATACCTTAAAACCAACTGAGGCCAATAGGATAAGGGGACCAGGAACTAGAGAAAAGGTTAGATCAAAAAGAATTAACCTAGAAGGTAACACACACGCACAGGTAATTAATGTGAGTCAACTCCCTCTATAGCTATCAACCAGGAAAAACCCTTGTTCCTTCCTATTATGGCTTATACTCTCTCTATAACAAAATTAGAAATAAGGGCAAAATAGTTTCTGCTGGGTATTGAGGGGGTAGGAGGGAGAGGGAGGGGGTGGAGTGGGTGGTAAGGGAGGGGGTGGGGGCATGGGGGAGAAATAACCCAAGCCTTGTATGCACATATGAATAATAAAATAAAAAAAAAAGGATGAGATATTTTGAAAAAAAAAAAAAGAATGAGGCAGATCAAAAACTTCTCAGGGCCAAATTTAAGGGAAAGAGTTCTCTATGCCTAGGATCACTGCACTTTGACACACAAGAGCTCAATTCTATAATCTATGGTTTTACGCTTTCAAGTAACATTAATGTAGGGTTGATTATGATAGCAAGCTGCTTTCAGTTCAATAATCTGACAGCATTATTGCACACATCTCATTCACTTCCTACAGCTTGCACAGATGTGTCATCAGATAAGGCAAACTTTAAATTAAAACAAGAGATTCATAACTGGCACTGAGCACAAAATGTGAGTGACTCCTGATCCAATGTGACAATGATAGTTGTTTGAAGGGTCTAGTGAAACTTTCTTATTGGCAGACATTCTAGTAGAGCAGAAGGTCAAGGTTTTCATGCAGAGATGGATAGCTAGCTCATTCACTATCTTTGCTGGAAGAATATTCATATTTTATGAAGGAAAACTTATCAGATTGATTTTTAAATGCTAAAATGGCTTTCTAATGAATAGAAAGAAATTCTTTCCTAAGTGAAAGTACAAAACTGACATCATGGTTTAATTATGTTTTTAGGGAATAATAAAGGAAGTGACACACAGATATACACACAAAGAAAAAAAGACAGATTAAGATATAACTATCAAAATCAACATAGAAAAATCATTAGCATTTCTATACATTAATAATGAACAAACTGAGAAAGAATATATGAAAACAATTCCATTTACAATAGCCTCAAAAAAAATCAAATACCTAGGTGTAAACCTAACAAAGGATGTGAACGACCTCTACAAGGAAAACTATAAACTTCTGAAGAAAGATATTGAGGAAGACTATAGAAAGTGGAGAGATCTCTCATGCTCATGGATTGGTAGAATCAACATAGTAAAAATGTCTACACTCCCAAAAGTAATCTACATGTTTAATGCCATTCCTATCAAAATTCCAATGACATTCATTAAAGAGATTGAAAAATCTACCATTAAATTTATATGGAAACACAAGAGGCCACGAATAGCCAAGGCAATACTCAGTCAAAAGAACAATGCTGGAGGTATCACGACACCTGACTTCAAACTATATTACAAAGCAATAACAATAGAAACAGCATGGTACTGGCACAAAAACAGACATGAAGACCAGTGGAACAGAATAGAGGACCCAGATACGAAGCCACACAACTATAACCAACTTGTCTTTGACAAAGCGCTAAAAATATAAGATGGAGAAAAGACAGCCTCTTCAACAAAAGCTACTGCTGGGAAAACTGGTTAGCAGTCTGCAAAAAACTGAAACTAGATCCATGTATATCACCCTATACCAAGATTAACTCAAAATGGATCAAGGATCTTAATATCAGACCCCAAACTCTTAAGTTGATACAAGAAAGAGTAGGAAATACTCTGGAGTTAGTAGGTATAGGTAAGAACTTTCTCAATGAAACCCCAGCAGCACAGCAACTAAGAGACAGCATAGATAAATGGGACCTCATAAAACTAAAAAGCTTCTGCTCAACAAAAGAAATAGTCTCTAAACTGAAGAGAACACCCAGAGTGGGAGAAAATATTTGCCAGCTACACATCAGACAAAGGACTGATAACCAGAATGTACAGGGAACTTAAAAAACTAAATTCTTCCCAAATTAATGAACCAATAAAGAAATAGGCAAGTGAACTAAACAAAACTTTCTCAAACGAAGAAATTCAAATGGCCAAAAAACACATGAAAAAATGCTCACCATCTCTAGCAATAAAGGAAATGCCAATTAAAACCACACTAAGATTCCACCTCACCCGTTAGAATAGCCATCACTAGCAACACCACAAACAACAGGTGTTGGCCTAGATGCGGTGAAAAAGGAACCCTCTTAGACTGCTGGTGGGAATGTAAACTAGTACAACCACTCTGGAAAAATTTTGGAGGCTACTTAAAAAGCTAAACATTGATCTACCATTTGATCCAGCAATATCACTCTTGGGGATATACCCGAAAGAATGTGACACAGGTTACTCCAGAGGCACCTGCACACCCATGTTTATGGCAGCACTATTCACAATAGCCAAGTTATGGAAACAGTCAAGATGCCCCATTACTGATGAATGGATTAAGAAAATGTGGTATTTATACACAGTGGAATTTTATGCAGCTATGAAGGAGAATGAAATGTTATCATTCGGTGGTAAATGGATGGAATTGGAGAACATAATTCTGAGTGAGGTTAGCCTGGCCCAAAAGACCAAAAATCATATGTTCTCCCTCATATGCGGACATTAGATCAAGGGCAAACACAACAAGGGAACTGGACTTTGATCACATAATAAAGCAAGAGCATACAAGGGAGGTATGAGGATAGGTAAGACACCTGAAAAACTAGCTAGCATTTGTTGCCCTCAACGCAGAGAAACTAAAGCAGATACTTTAAAGCAACTGAGGCCAATAGGAGAAGGGGACCAGGAACTAGAGAAAAAGTTAGTTCAGGATGAATTAACTTGGAAGGTAACACACATGCACAGGAAATCAATGCGAGTCAACTCCCTCTATAGCTATCCTTATCTCCCCTAGCAAAAACCCTTGGTTCTTCCTATTATTGCTTATACTCTCTCTTCAACAAAATTAGAGATAAAGGCAAAATAGTTTCTGCCGGGTAGTGAGTGGATGGGGGGGAGAGTGAGGGGGTGGGGGAGTAAGGGAGGGAGTGGGGGATGGGAGGAGAAATGACCCAAACATTGTATGCACGTATGAATAATAATAATAAAAACATATAACTGTCAATCTGTAGGTGTGGCTCAATTGGTAGAACACCTGCCTAGCAAATGTGAAGCTCTGAGTTCAAATCCTAGTACTGCTCCAAACAATCAACCAAACCACACCAAAAAATAACTGTATCACTGGGAGGAAGAGGGGAAACTGAAGCTATAATTACAAGATAACCTAACCCATAAAATCCTTGGAACAGACTGGCAATTCTAGCTGTAAAATAAGCTCATACTTCCTGCAAACCTTAAACCCAATGTTGGATTTGGTTTGGCAGTAACTGTTCTGGGTTGGAAGTCTAGCCTCCATGAAGAAAGAATTTTGTTTTTCTCTTTATCTTGGAGGACTGTAGCAAGATGTCATCTCAAAAGAGGGCCTATTGTTTGATACTGTGATATTTGGGGACTCAAAATCAATAAGCAAACCTGGCTCAGGGAGTCTTGTGACACCCTGCCATAGTGTCAGGGAGGAGATAGCCAGGAGAGGTGGTCATGCAGAAGGAGAGGGTCTGACAATAGGGCACTCTAGTAGTGAAGGGCATGGTAGTTAAAGGCCCTGTCTTCCCAGAGGAGAGTGGCAGAAACAAAACATTGAGTCCTGTGGCTGGTATAATATTTGGACTCTATGGCCTGCCTCCTGGCTGAGTGTATTGACTGTTGAATCACCTGATACCCACAGTCTACTTCTCCCAACTAGGATGCTAAGTGTTGGGCAGGTCCTGAAAGTGTTGAGACCTTCCCTTAGGAACTGTATCCTGGCATGTGCTTGTTGCTAGGTGAATCTAAGGGCCCACATCTTAGGTCTCTGTGTCACATGATTTCCTCAGCTCTTCCCCTACTATCCCTGCCCTCTGACTGCTGAGCAGGGTCTGAAAGCACTGAGGCTTGCCATCAGGAGCTACACACTGGCATGTGTCTGTTGCCAAGCAAGTTCAAGGGCCCCCAGCCCAGGCCTGCCAATGCATATAATTTCTTCATTCTTCTCTGTACAAGAAGGTGAACTGATAGGCAGGATCTGTAAGCACTGAGGTCTGCCACTTTGAACTACATCCTGGAATATGTTAGATGCCAGGCTGGGTTGAGGGTCTTAAATCCAGACCCTCTGATTCATGAGATCATAGTTTCCTCCTCACCACAAGCAGAAAGAGCAACGAGGATCTCAATTCTCTCCTAGCCAGTACAGAACTTAGTGCTCTGTTTGCTCCTTTCACTCTCTGATTGATTTGGGGGTTACTCTGAAGCTTAAATATTAACAAACTGGTGAGTTTGTAGAAAAAGTCAGAACCTGCCCAGCCAACAAGTTATAAAGCCCCCTGAAGCCAGCAGCAGCTCCCAGTACAAAAAGAAGGGAAACTTCTATTGTGAAAGTAGCCCAGTATTGGATAACTGGTGTTTCTGTGAGACTCAGCTAGATTACTTTGATCTGAGGAGTGCTTGGGATTGGGTAAATGCTTGGCTTCTGAGCCATACACAGAGTTCCATTATGATAAATCACACCTCAATCTGGACACTATACTGTCCTGCTTAAACATTGAGAGTATTTCAACTGAAAGACCACAGGGGATTAACATTTCCAACCAATGACTTGGTTTTAGATCTGCAAATCTGAATACAGAAAGGCAAGAAACATGAAAAATCAAGGCAATATGACTTCTCTAAAATTCAACTACTCTATAGAAACAAATAGCAATGGCAGTGAAGTAGATGAAATTTCAATCAAGAATTAAAAAGAAATGATTATAAGAATGATCAGGGAAAATTAAAAAGGACAGGTATAAATGAACAAATTCCTAGAAAACATTTAAAAAGATGAATGAAATGAAAAAGACGATGTAGGCCATGAAAGAGGAATTCCATACAGATACAGAAATTCTGAAAAAAATGAGATTGAAATTCTGGAAATGAAAAACTATTATTTGTTTATTATTATTTGTTTGGATATACCCAAAAGACTGTGACACAGGTTACTCCAGAGGCACCTGCACACCCATGTTTATTGCAGCATTATTCACAATAGCCAAGTTATGGAAAAAGCCAGGATGCCCCACCATTGACGAATGGATTAAGAAAATGTGGTATCTATACACAATGGAATTTTATGCAGCCATGAAGAAGAACAAAATGTTATCATTCGCTGGTAAATGGATGGAATTGGAGAACATCATTCTGAGTGAGGTTAGCCTGGCCCAAAAGAACAAAAATCATATGTTCTCCCTCATATGTGGACATTAGATCAAGGGCAAACACAACAAGGGGATTCTCCCTCATATGTGGATATTCTGATAACCAGAATATACAGGGAACTTAAAAAACTAAATTCTCCCAAAACTAATGAACCAATAAAGAAATGGGCATGTGAACTAAACAGAACTTTCTCAAAAGAAGAAATTCAAATGGCCAGAAAACACATGAAAAAATGCTCACCATCTCTAGCAATAAAGGAAATGCAAATTAAAACCACACTAAGATTCCACCTCACCCCTGTTAGAATAGCCATCATCAGCAACACCACCACCAACAGGTGTTGGCGAGGATGCGGGGAAAAAAGAACCCTTTTACACTGTTGGTGGGAATGTAGACTAGTACAACCACTCTGGAAAAAAATTTGGAGGCTACTTAAAAAGCTGGACATCGATCTACCATTTGATCCAGCAATACCACTCTTGGGGATATACCCAAAAGACTGTTACTCCAGAGGCACCTGCACATCCATGTTTACTGCGGCACTATTCACAATAGCCAAGTTATGGAAACAGCCAAGATGCCCCAGCACTGACGAATGGATTAAGAAAATGTGGTATCTATACACAATGGAATTTTATGCAGCCATGAAGAAGAACGAAATGTTATCATTCGCTGGTAAATGGATGGAATTGGAGAACATCATTCTGAGTGAGGTTAGCCTGGCTCAAAAGACCAAAAATCGTATGTTCTCCCTCATATGTGGACATTAGATCAAGGGCAAACACAACAAGGGGATTGGACTATGAGCACATGATAAAAGCGAGAGCACACTAGGGAGGGGTGAGGATAGGTAAGACACCTAAAAAACTAGCTAGCATTTGTTGCCCTTAACACAGAGAAACTAAAGCAGATACCTTAAAGCAACTGAGGCCAATAGGAAAAGGGGACCAGGAACTAGAGAAAAGGTGAGATCAAAAAGAATTAACCTAGAAGGTAACACCCACGCACAGGAAACCAATGTGAGTCAATGCCCTGTATAGCTATCCTTATCTCAACCAGCAAAACCCCTTGTTCCTTCCTATTATTGCTTATACTCTCTCTACAACAAAATTAGAAATAGGGCAAAATAGTTTCTGCTGGGTATTGAAGGGGTGGGGGAGAGAAGGAGGGGGCAGAGTCGGTGGTAAGGGAGATGGTGGGGGCAGGGGGGAGAAATGACCCAAGCCTTGTATGCATATATGAATAATAAAAACAAAACAAAACAAAACAAAAAACCAAATAACAAAACATGATTGAAGGGTGTAAGAGGATGAATATGGTGGAAATATTATGTACTCATGCATGAAAATGGAAAGATGAGACCTGTTGAAACTATTCCAAGAATGGAGGGAGGGGAGAATAAAGGAGAAAAATAGTGGGGGGTGAATACAACTATGATATATTGTAAGAACGTTTGTAAATGTCACATTGTACTCCCAGTACAACAATAACATGATAATACAAAAGAAAAATGTAAAAAAGAGAAAGGCTCCTCAGTAGACTGGATGAACTGAAGACAGCCTATCAGGGCTTGAAGACAAGGTAAATGTGTCAGAACATACACATGATGATAGAGAAAAAACCTGCAGTATGAAAGGAACAAATAAGATCTCTGTAGACCATTAAAAAAAAGAACAAACCTACAAATCATGGCCATAGAAGAAGGAGAAAAGGTGTAAACTAAAGGCAATGAAAAATATTCTATAAAATAATAGCAGAAAATTTCCCAAATCTTGAGAAAGAGCTGGTCTCCCAGGCCCAGGACACTTTTAAGACTACAAAAACACAAAAAGAGTAAAGAAACTTCCCTATGTCATCATAGTTAAGACATTAGGTATAAAGAAGAAAGAAAGAGTACTGAAGTGTAAAAGCAAATTCATTAGAATAACAGCTGAATTCTCAACTGAAACTCTTAAAGGCAAGGAAGGCATGGAATGGTGTATTTCAAGCCTTGAAAGAAAATAAATGCCAAACTATATTACTGTACACAGCAAAACTATCATTCACAATGTAAAGAGAAATAAAAACCTTCCATGACAAACCAAAAAGCAATTCACAATCACTTAAACAAACACTGCAGAAGATTCTTAAAGGAATCCAACATACAGAAGAGGAAGATAAACGCAATTATGAAAATATGTAATATAAGAAAGAATAAATCTCTCTAGGTGAATAGGTAAGAGCTTAGCACCAAAAAGCTGATAAGATGGTAGAAATTACTACATACTTTTAAATAATAACTCTGAATGTTATTGGGGCTCCATTCTCTAATTAAAAGTCATAGACTGAATTAAAAAACAAGACCCAGCCATTTGTTGTCTCTGAGCAATGCACCATGCTAGCAAAGACAAGATTAGAGTGAAAGGATGGAAAAGGATTTTCCAAGCAAATGGAGCATAAATGTAAGCAGGAATAGCTATACTCATATCTGAGAAAGTAGGTGTTGAAGCAAAATTAGAAGAGACAAAGGTCACTTTATGTCAACATAGGGAACAGTCTATTAGGAGGAGATAATAATTGTAAGTATCTATGAATCAAATGTTGATGCACCCAATTTCATAAAGCAAACATTACTGTACATAAAAGCACAGATAAACCCCAATACAATAATACTGGGTGAATTTAATATACCACTCTCACCAAAAGATAGGTTATCCAGACAAAAAAATCAACAGGGAATCAGAATTTATTGGCACTATAGATCAAATGGACTCAATACTCATCTACAGAATATTCCTCCCAAAGCTAAAGAATACACATTCTTCTCAGCAGCCCATGGAACTTTCTCCCAAATAGATTATATCTTAGAACATAAAGTAAGTTTTAACATAAACAAGAAAATTGAAATAATTTCTTGTATTTTATAAGACCACAATGGAATGAAACTAGAAATCAATCACAAGAGAAAGTCCAGAAAACACCCAAATGCATGGACACTGAAAAATTCACTCTTGAGTGATCAGTGTGTCATCAAAGAAATAAGAGGGGGATAAAAAAATTTCTAGAATCAAGTGAAAATGAAAACACAGCTTACCAGAAACTTTGGAACATAGCAAAGGTAGTGCTAAGTGGGAAGCTTATAGCTATGGGTATCTTCATTAAAAAATCAGAGCGATCCCAAATAATAAACTTAATGATGTACCCCAAGCTCACAGAAAAATAAGAACATGACAAAACTAAAAGCAGCAGACAGAAAGAAATAATAAAGATCAGAGCATAGATTAATGAAATAAAGATTATAAGAATAATACAAAAATTATATGAAGCCACACAACTATGAGCAACTTATCTTTGACAAAGGAGCTAAAAATATACGATGGAGAAATAGCAGCCTCTTCAACAAAAACTGCTGGGAAAACTGGTTAGCAGTCTGCAAAAAACTGAAACTAGATCCATGTATATCACCCTATACCAAGATTAACTCAAAATGGATCAAGGATCTTAATATCAGACCCCAAACTCTTAAGTTGATACAAGAAAGAGTAGGAAATACTCTGGAGTTAGTAGGTATAGGTAAGAACTTTCTCAATGAAACCCCAGCAGCACAGCAACTAAGAGATAGCATAGATAAATGGGACCTCATAAAACTAAAAAGCTTCTGTTCATCAAAAGAAATGGTCTCTAAACTGAAGAGAACACCCACAGAGTGGGAGAAAATATTTGCCAATTATACATCAGACAAAGGACTGATAACCAGAATATACAGGGAACTTAAAAAACTAAATTCTCCCAAAACTAATGAACCAATAAAGAAATGGGCATGTGAACTAAACAGAACTTTCTCAAAAGAAGAAATTCAAATGGCCAGAAAACACATGAAAAAATGCTCACCATCTCTAGCAGTAAAGGAAATGCAAATTAAAACCACACTAAGATTCCACCTCACCCCTGTTAGAATAGCCATCATCAGCAACACCACCACCAACAGGTGTTGGCGAGGATGCGGGGAAAAAGGAACCCTCTTACACTGCTGGTGGGAATGTAGACTAGTACAACCACTCTGGAAAAAAATTTGGAGGCTACTTAAAAAGCTGGACATCGATCTACCATTTGATCCAGCAATACCACTCTTGGGGATATACCCAAAAGACTGTTACTCCAGAGGCACCTGCACATCCATGTTTATTGCGGCACTATTCACAATAGCCAAGTTATGGAAACAGCCAAGATGCCCCAGCACTGACGAATGGATTAAGAAAATGTGGTATCTATACACAATGGAATTTTATGCAGCCATGAAGAAGAACAAAATGTTATCATTCGCTGGTAAATGGATGGAATTGGAGAACATCATTCTGAGTGAGGTTAGCCTGGCTCAAAAGACCAAAAATCGTATGTTCTCCCTCATATGTGGACATTAGATCAAGGGCAAACACAACAAGGGGATTGGACTATGAGCACATGATAAAAGCGAGAGCACACTAGGGAGGGGTGAGGATAGGTAAGACACCTAAAAAACTAGCTAGCATTTGTTGCCCTTAACACAGAGAAACTAAAGCAGATACCTTAAAGCAACTGAGGCCAATAGGAAAAGGGGACCAGGAACTAGAGAAAAGGTGAGATCAAAAAGAATTAACCTAGAAGGTAACACCCACGCACAGGAAATCAATGTGAGTCAATGCCCTGTATAGCTATCCTTATCTCAACCAGCAAAACCCCTTGTTCCTTCCTATTATTGCTTATACTCTCTCTACAACAAAATTAGAGATAAGGGCAAAATAGTTTCTGCTGGATATTGAGGGGGGGAGCGGGAGGGGGTGGAGTGGGTGGTAAGGGAGGGGGTGGGGGCAGGGGGGAGAAATGAACCAAGCCTTGTATGCACATATGAATAATAAAAGAAAAATGAAAAAAAAAATAAAAACAAACTTTCTAAAAGCAAAAAAAAAAAAAAAAAAAAAAAGAACATCCTGTGACCCACCTGTGACTCCCCATAGCCAAGTCTGACCGCTACTGGCCTAGAAGGGAGGGCGGGCTCCACTGCAGAAGGAGTGTGGAACAGTAGAAAGGGCTGCCAAGGAGGTGACAGGAGCCCCTCCTCCCAACACGAGGTACCATACATCAGTGGATAATCTAAGTTGGACTTTTGACTCTAAAACAGCTAGAATTCAAGAAAGTTAAAACTCTAATGAAGTGAAGAACCTCTTGACTAATTATACCCTCTGATGTCCAAATAAGGGACTATTGTGAGTGCTTGTGCTACACTTACAAGAATGACCTTGTTTTTTGTCTTTCTCCTGGGCTGGGTAGTGGACTATACTTTGTTAAGATTTGAAAGACATCTGTAATGTTGCATAATAGATTGTCCATATTAATAACTTAATAAATAAATAGTATATCAACTAAAAAAAAAAAACTAACCAAAAAAAAGTTGGTTCTTTGAAAAGATAAGACTGATAAACCGTTAGTCAAACTAGCCAAAAAGAAGAGGGAGACCTGGGGTGTGGCTCAAGTGGCAGACCACCTGCTTAGCAAGAACAAGACCCTCAGTTCAAACCCCAGTGCAGCCAAAAACAGAGAGAGAGAAGACCCAAAAATAAAATTAGAGATCAGAAATGGGACATCACAACAAACACCAATGAAATTGAGAGGATCATTTGGGGATACTTCAAAAATTTATATTCTATAGAAGGAAAGTTCCTCAACATTATAAAAGCTATATATGACAAACCTACAGCCAGCATTATACTTAACGGAGAAAAATTAAAACCATTCCCTCTAAAATCAGGAACCAGACAAGGATGCCCACTATCTCCACTCCTATTCAACATAGTACTGGAATTCCTAGCCAGAGCAATTAGGCAAGAAGAAGGAATAAAAGGAATACAAATAGGTAAAGAAACTGTCAAAATATCCCTATTTGCAGACGACATGATCCTATACCTTAAAGACCCAAACAACTCTACTCAGAAGCTTCTAGACATCATCAATAGCTATAGCAAAGTAGCAGGATATAAAATCAACATAGAAAAATCATTAGCATTTCTATACACTAACAATGAGCAAACGGAAAAAGAATGTATGAAAACAATTCCATTTACAATAGCCTCAAAAAAAATCAAATACCTAGGTGTAAACCTAACAAAAGATGTGAAAGACCTCTACAAGGAAAACTATACACTTCTGAAGAAAGAGATTGAGGAAGACTATAGAAAGTGGAGAGATCTCCAATGCTCATGGATTGGTAGAATCAGCATAGTAAAAATGTCGATACTCCCCAAAGTAATCTACATGTTTAATGCAATTCCCATCAAAATTCCAATGACATTCATTAAAGAGATTGAAAAATCTACTGTGAAATTTATATGGAAACACAAGAGGCCACGAATAGCCAAGGCAATACTCAGTCAAAAGAACAATGCAGGAGGTATCACAATACCTGACTTCAAACTATATTACAAAGCAATAACAATAAAAACAGCATGGTACTGGCACAAAAACAGACATGAAGACCAGTGGAACAGAATAGAGGATCCAGATATGAAGCCACACAACTATGAGCAACTTATCTTTGACAAAGGAGCTAAAAATAGACGATGGAGAAATAGCAGCCTCTTCAACAAAAACTGCTGGGAAAACTGGTTAGCAGTCTGCAAAAAACTGAAACTAGATCCATGTATATCACCCTATACCAAGATTAACTCAAAATGGATCAAGGATCTTAATATCAGTCCCCAAACTCTAAAGTTGATACAAGAAAGAGTAGGAAATACTCTGGAGTTAGTAGGTATAGGTAAGAACTTTCTCAATGAAACCCCAGCAGCACAGCAGCTAAGAGATAGCATAGATAAATGGGACCTCATAAAACTAAAAAGCTTCTGTTCATCAAAAGAAATGGTCTCTAAACTGAAGAGAACACCCACAGAGTGGGAGAAAATATTTGCCAATTATACATCAGACAAAGGACTGATAACCAGAATATACAGGGAACTTAAAAAACTAAATTCTCCCAAAACTAATGAACCAATAAAGAAATGGGCATGTGAACTAAACAGAACTTTCTCAAAAGAAGAAATTCAAATGGCCAGAAAACACATGAAAAAATGCTCACCATCTCTAGCAATAAAGGAAATGCAAATTAAAACCACACTAAGATTCCACCTCACCCCTGTTAGAATAGCCATCATCAGCAACACCACCACCAACAGGTGTTGGCGAGGATGCGGGGAAAAAGGAACCCTCTTACACTGCTGGTGGGAATGTAGACTAGTACAACCACTCTGGAAAAAAATTTGGAGGCTACTTAAAAAGCTGGACATCGATCTACCATTTGATCCAGCAATACCACTCTTGGGGATATACCCAAAAGACTGTTACTCCAGAGGCACCTGCACATCCATGTTTATTGCGGCACTATTCACAATAGCCAAGTTATGGAAACAGCCAAGATGCCCCAGCACTGACGAATGGATTAAGAAAATGTGGTATCTATACACAATGGAATTTTATGCAGCCATGAAGAAGAACAAAATGTTATCATTCGCTGGTAAATGGATGGAATTGGAGAACATCATTCTGAGTGAGGTTAGCCTGGCTCAAAAGACCAAAAATCGTATGTTCTCCCTCATATGTGGACATTAGATCAAGGGCAAACACAACAAGGGGATTGGACTATGAGCACATGATAAAAGCGAGAGCACACTAGGGAGGGGTGAGGATAGGTAAGACACCTAAAAAACTAGCTAGCATTTGTTGCCCTTAACACAGAGAAACTAAAGCAGATACCTTAAAGCAACTGAGGCCAATAGGAAAAGGGGACCAGGAACTAGAGAAAAGGTGAGATCAAAAAGAATTAACCTAGAAGGTAACACCCACGCACAGGAAATCAATGTGAGTCAATGCCCTGTATAGCTATCCTTATCTCAACCAGCAAAACCCCTTGTTCCTTCCTATTATTGCTTATACTCTCTCTACAACAAAATTAGAGATAAGGGCAAAATAGTTTCTGCTGGGTATTGAGGGGGGGAGCGGGAGGGGGTGGAGTGGGTGGTAAGGGAGGGGGTGGGGGCAGGGGGGAGAAATAAACCAAGCCTTGTATGCACATATGAATAATAAAAGAAAAATGAAAAAAAAAAAGTATGCTACATGCATGTATGGAAATATCATAATAAAACCTGTCATTTTGTGCAATTAATATACACACTAATAAAAAGTGAAAAAATCCGTTAAAAAAATTTATATTCTAATACACTGGAAAAGCTAGAAGAAATGGATAAATTAATAAATGCATATGAACTACCAAAATTGAGCTGGGAAGTTACAAACCACTTAAACAGATCTATAACAAGCCATGAAATTGAAGCAGTACTAAAGAGATGCCCAATAAAGAAAGGCCTACCACTATATGAATCCACAACTGAAGTCTGCCTGATATTTGAAGAATAACTCACAACAATGCTTTTCAAATTTTCCTATAAAATAGAAAGGGAAGGAATACTGCCAAACTCATTCTATGAAGCCAGTATTAACCTGATACCAATTCAGATAAGGGTACAACAGAACAAAATTATGGACAAGTTTCCTTGATGAACAGAGATGCAAAAATTCTCAACAAAATACTTAGAAACCAAATTCAACAGTACATTAAAAATATCATATATCATGGTAAAGTTGATTTTATTCCAAGGGTGGATGAACATATGCAAACAAATTCATGTAATATAGCATATAAATAGAACAAAATATAAAAATCATATAATCATCTCAATGGATGAAGAAAAACCTTTTACAAAACTCAACAGCCTTTCATGATAAAAGCCCTGAAGAAACTTGGAATAGAAGAAATGTACTTCATAATAAAGGCTATATATGATAAATCTATGGCCAACATAATAATATATGGGCAGAAACTGAAACCATTTCCTCTAAAGCCAGGAACAAGACAAGAGTGTTCTCTCTCCTTTCACTCTTATTAAATATAGTACTGAAATTCCTAGGCAGAATAATATGGCAAGAAAAAGATATAAAAGGAATAGAAATAGGAAAGGAAGAAGTCAAATTATCCTACATTTAAAAGGCCATCAAGATTCCACCAAAAACTCTTAGATCTGATAAACACTTTTGGTATAGTTGCAGGATACAAAATCAACATCCCCAAATCAATAGTTTTTCTATATACTAATAATGAACAGACTGAGAGAAATTCCAGGAAAATAATCTCATTTACAGTGGCATAACTAAATTAAATGCCTACTCACAGCTTAACAAAGGAGGTTAAAGACCTTTTACAATGAACACTTTAAAACACTGAATAAAGAAATTGAGGAAGATACCAAAAGATGGAAAGATAACTCATGCTCATAGATTGGCAGAATTAATATTGTGAAAATGGCTGAAAGCACACTGAAAGCAATCTACAGATTCAATGCAATCCCCATAAAAATTTTAATGCAATTTTTCACAGAAATAGAACATTTAATGATAAAATTCATATGGAAGCACAATAGACACCAAATATTCAAAGGCAAAACAATTTTGAGTAAAAAAGTGCAATGCTGGAAGATCTGAGCTCACATTATATTACAGAGCCCTATTAAGAAAAATAGCATGGTGCTGGCACAAAAAGACACAAAGTCCAGTGGCATACAACAGAAGATCCAGAAATAAACCCATACAGCTAATGCCATTTTCTTTTTGACAAAGGCATCAAAAACATACATCAAAAACATACATTGGAGAAAGACCACTTATTCAACTGGATATCCAGATGTAAAAGACTGAAGCTATCTCTCACCCTGTAAAAAATTCATTCAAAAAGGATCAAAGATCTAAATGTAAGGCTTGAAACTTTAGAACTACTAGAGGGAAACAAGGAAAACTTCTGAAGATACAGGTATAGGCAATACCTTTCTGAATAGGACTCTAGTTGCTCAGTTAAAAGGAGTAAGAATTGACAAATAGGATCGTATTAAGTTAAAAAAGCTTCTGTAAAGCCAAGGAAACTATCAACAGAGTGAACAGAGAGAATATCGTCAGATAAAGGAGTAATATCTTGACTGTATATAAAGAGCTCAAACACTTAAGCCCCAAAAGAACAAACAATCCAATTAATAAATGGCAAGTAAATGGGACAGTTCTCAAAAGAAGAAACACAAATGGCCAATAAATGCATAAAGAAATGTTCAGCATTCTTAGCCATAAAGGAAATGTAAATCAAAACTACACTGAGATTTCATCTTACCCCAGTCAAAATGGGAATCAAGAAACCAAACAACAAATGTTGGCAAGAATGCAGGGAAAAAGGAAACTTATTCACTGTTGGTGGGAATATAAATTACTGCTGCCACTATGGAAATCAGTACAGATGTTCC
The DNA here is from genome assembly GCF_047511655.1 of Castor canadensis. NCBI lineage: Eukaryota > Metazoa > Chordata > Mammalia > Rodentia > Castoridae > Castor > Castor canadensis. The sequence continues at coordinate 147,603,499 of NC_133388.1, read as the reverse complement.
TCAAAAAATGCAAAGTAGAGCTACAATATGACCCTGCTATACCACTTCTGGGCATATATCTGGAGTATAAATCAACATATAAGAGAGATACCTCTGCATTCATGTTCATAGTAGCACTATTTGCAATAGTTAAACTATGAAATCAGTCATGTGTCCATCAACTGATGAATGGATAATGTGATATATATTTGCAGCCTAGTGTTCCTGCACCAGTGATCAAAAACAGTAAAGAACATGCTAGGTCTGAAAGTACGGGATGCTGGGTACATGACGGGTTTAGGACAATGGTTAACATGATTTGTTGGCATTGGCAGCAGGGTCCCAGCTGAACACTTCCACTCTTCCTCCTTTTCCATGGAAGGCTAGACAGCATTTCTATAGGAATATATCTCTAGACAGGACTTAAAGAGGTCTTTGGGTTGGAGCGACCAACTGGGCTCCAAAGCCCAGCTCAATCCAAGAGCACCATGAATAATTGTGTCCATATGGTTGCGAAGGTATTCATGGAAGGTCTGTCAAATCTCTCTGGAATGGTTAGGATGGAGTAGATAAAAACCTAGGACTCAAGCAGATTTCAGGCATTTTAACAGTCATTTTCAGCTACAGTCATGAGAAAAAAAGTTTAAAAGAATCACAGCCATTTTACTAGAATATAAACACCATGATAACAGGGAGTTGTTCACTGTTGTGTCTAGAATAATGTCTGGATGGCAGACAGAAGTGCTTAGTAAATATTTGTTTAATGTATGAAAGATGATTGAATGCCAAGACTCCTCTAAAGAGTTAAAACTCAAAATTGGAGGAACTAACACCATAAGAAGGAGAATTAAAAAGCAAGAAAAAAGAACTGTAGAGTAACAGGTCACCTCCAAGAGCTTCACACTTTACTGTCACTTTACCTTTAATGTTCTCCCTAGGATATGTACCTCAGTCTCTCCCTTACTACTCTCTTAATCTTTCCCATGTTATCTCAGAAAAGGATGTCCCTCACTACCCTATGCAAAACCTTGTCCTTCCTTCAAGTTTTTATTTCTTGTTATGTACTTATTACCATTAGATGCTTGTGTGTGTGTATAATGTACTTATTTAATAATTAATAATTGATGTACAATATATTCTCCTTATTTTGTTTCATTTATTTATTTACTTACTGATTTTGTTTCTCTCCTTTCACAAAAATATAGCTCATAAAAGCAAGGATTTTTGTCTATTATTTTTGCATTGCCGTGTTACCAGTTTCTACAATAATACATTGCATTTAGTAGGCACTAAGCAAGTACTGAATAAATAAATGGATGACTTTGTTAATGACTGATTGATTGGGACTCAATAATAAGTGTGGAAATTCTTTAGTAACTGGAGATGGGACTATTACTGTATATTTGATAAAAAATTAGATTCTTACACTAAAACAAATTCTTGATGGGTTCTGACCTGATTTTGAAAAAAAACTGAAATTTGTAAAGGATTATAGAAAAAAATATCTTGAAAATGTTCTGGCAGAGAGGATTTTTTAAACAAAACAAAAAGCATGGATAATGTAAAGGACTTATGAAAACTGAATAAATTTGAGACTGTTAAAATAGAAAAATTTCCATTTGTGTATAAGCAACAACCAAAAAAAAGGGAAAAGTATGTGAAAAGTAAAAGATATAACATGGGAGATAAAATATGAAATATATTTATATGCAAATATAAATGTGTTTATATTATGTATAATATATGATAAATATACACACACACAAATGTTTCCCAGATGTATATAGAGTTACCACAAATTAGTGATAAAATGGTAAAGTAGGCAATTCGTAAATGAAGGACTATGTATGGCCAAGGAAATAAAAACAAATACTCAACCCCTGTTACAGAGGGAAATAGACGTATAACTTAGTCAGAATTGATTTAATCCATGATTAAACTATTCAGATTTAAAAATATTTAAAAATCTGAGAACACATTAGAGAGTATGAACAGTAATGGGGCATACTAACTTATTGGTGCTTATTTTACAACCCAGAGAGTTCACTCCTATGTGCATACCAGATAAATTCTCCATATATATACATTAGAAATTAGATACATGAATTCACTGTAACTTTGTTTAGCAGGAAGCATGGACAGGACTTAATTAGCCCTCAGAAAATGGGAAATGATGATTTATTTCTATTGTAGAATGTTGTACACAGGTAAAAGGAATGAACTAGTAAATGTTAGTAGTATAGATAAATTAGAAGATGTTGCTGAGTCAAAACAGCAAATTGCAGAATGATGTATAAGTACAGTATTTATATCAACTTACAAAAAAGACAACTGTTATTAAGCATAATGCAATACATTGGAACTACAAAACAACTGCCAAAAGTAAAATTTTTATGGCTACATATTTTTTGTGTGTTTGGACTAAGGGCTTCTTGCTAGCAAGGAAAGCACTCTACCACTTGAGCCAATCCTTCAGCACCCCTCAACTCATGTTTTTTATGATTACATATTTAAAACCATACTACTAACTGAATGCAGAGGCCCACATCTGAAATCTGAACTGGGAGTGGGGCAGATGGAGGAGGATCACAAGTTTGAGGCCAGGCTGGGCTATAAACAGAGATCTTGTCTGTAAAAAACAAAACAAATATCAACAATGACAACAATAAAAACATTATTCTAAGTAAAGAGAAATTAAAGAACTTTAAATGAATTTATTGCAGGAAAACAGTGACAACAAAGACTGAAAATATTCATTTCAATAAGCATGATATGAAGAAAGGTTATCCAACTTCTTTGATTACTTATAAATGATATAATTCTAATGAACAAAAAACTACTGATAGTGCAATATTTTTTTCTATTAAAAAGTCATAGCAATTTAGAAACAAAAGAAGTTATTGTAACTTTGTAAGGGACATCTTAAAATGCCTACAGCAGTCTTACTTGAGAAATCATTAAAATATTCCTATTGTTATTTAAAAATGATCCCCAGCCAGGTGCTGGTGGCTCACACCTGTAATCCTAGCTACACAGGGGCAGATATCAGGAAGACTGCAGTTCGAAGCCAGCCTGGGCAAATAGTTCATGAGACTCTATTTTGAAAAAACCCATCACAAAAAAGGGCTGACTTTTTGTGGAGTAACTCAAGATGTAGGCCCTGAGTTCAAACCCCAGTACCGCAAAACAAAATAAATAATGATCTTCAGATTGCATATCATCATAACTGTGTCCATATCAGTTGTCTCAAACCTTGCCTTAAATATTATTCAAGCACAATAAAAGTCCAACAGAAACTGTTCTGGAACTTTACTATTATTTCAAAATGTATACTATCTCAAAAATGGTATTTTGAAAAACAGGAAGATTAGACATACCAGACATATAAAAATATTATAAATCTATAATTATCATGTCAAGTTAATATGGACAAACCAATGGAAGAATTGAGTCTAAATATGAATCTTTTAAAATATGGAATTTGTTGTATAATGTTGATGTCATTTCAATTAATGAGTAAAGCATAAAGCATGTAATAAACGGCAGTCATTTGGCTATCCACTGGAGAATATTGAGTTAAATTTCTCCCTCAAATTTGTCAGAAATTTTTCAGAATTCATTTCAAATGAATTAACATGAAACATGTAAAAATGTCTCTTATACACAGAAAATGTTAGAAGAAAATACATAATAATAATTTATGACATAACAATGTCAAAAATATTTTTGACATTGAAATAAGTATTCCTTAATAATATTCCAAATCCAAAAAAATAGAAACTATTAAGAATAGAATTAAAATTCTGTGTACTGAAATGGACACTATGAGCATAGTCAAAGAAAATTGAGATATTCAGAAACTATCTGAATAAATTAAAAAATGATATCTGTGCTTTAACCTACAAAGCATCTTCACAGCAAAGGAAATAATCAACAGAGTGAAATGACAGTCAAGAGAATGGGAGAAAAGAGGATCAGCTCCAGGCAGTTAGCTATGAAACTCTGTGTCAGTTAGCTTTAGGATACAATAACAAATACACAAGACAATCAACTTATAAAGAGGAAAGGTGTGTTTTGACTCACAGTTTTGTAAGTTTAATCCTCACCCAATTAGACTTTTTGACCATGGCCTATGTAGCACAGTACATCATGGAAGGTGAATGACTGGGAGGTCTGTTTACCTCATGGTGGCTGGGAAGCAAAGAGTGAGAGCAAGAAAACAAGACTTTTACAAATTCATTTGAGAACATGCTCTGTTGAGATGAAGCCTCTAGCTTCATCTCACTATGTTCCATTTCTTTAATGTTTCACCACCTTTCCGTGGCCCAAAGGCCTGGGAACAAAGCCTTGTTTAGCTCAAGGCCTCTGGGAAATATTAAAGATCTAACTTATAGCATTCTGTATTCATATACACTAAATATTTCTGTTTTTGATTCATGCACCATTTTATTGTCCAAGGTATTGCAAAGTGACTGCACTAACAATTCATGGTACTAGGTAAACTAAAGCCTTATACATGGAAAAACTTTATTTTGGGTTAAAATTAATCCTTTTCATTGCAGGAAATTCCAATGTTACATTAATCAATGAGTAGAAAAGAACATGTTAAAATACTTAAAATCATATAGCTTATAAATTTTAATAATCTATATTCATGATCAGAATGTCTGATTGAGATCATCAAAAATTTTGGAAATTTTTTTATTAGGATTTATTCGTTATACAGGGGGAGAATCACAGCGACAATCCAGAAATTTGAGAATCAAGAATTTTGAGAAATTAAATCTGCTGGGTCAGATTGCTAGTTTCCCTCCACTTTCTCCAAATCTGTTCTTTTCTTCTGGAGAACATAGCTGTCTAGATAGAAATTTCCCAGCCTCTCTTGGAGATAGTATGACCACATATTTAATTCTATCCAGTGGAATGTGAGCAGTCATCTTTCCCTGGGCTTTGGCTTTTCCCATGTTGCTATTGACTAGAAGATGGATATAACAGTGGCTCTGCTCTGACAGAAGATAAAAATGACACCCAAGGGTTGGCAGAGCAAAGTAGAGTCTCTTGGTTTCCTGAATGATCTTGTGGAGAAGAGGCACCCTGCCAGCCTAGATCAGTTGCACTGCCACATGAAAGAGGAACATCTTGTATTAAGATCCCATGTTTAACTCAGCCTTTACCCTAATACACCAGTTCATGGTATAGCCCCAGAAGTTTCTTCTGAAATGTAAAACAAATAAAACAACCTGGTCACATTTTCAGATTCCCCTTAAAAAAAAGAACTTTGAGAAATTGTTAAATGTTTTGATACAATATTATAAAAATTTAATGCATAAAATTTATAAGACTAGTGCATTTAGGAAAGCAAGCTCAAGTTTTTCATTAAAAGTTTTGCAAAGATATTACTTGAAAGTTTTATACAAAATAAATAGTTAATTGTTTCTTAATATTCTGTATTTTATTTCTTCATAATTTAATTATGTAAATGAAATATAGTACATTGATTTCTTTGAAAACTTTCATATATTACAGGGTGCTGTACCATTATTACTAAATTCTCTGGGTGCTGTGATATCAGGATGGGAAGTGTTGATCTATAGAAACAACAGTGAGTACATAGAATATCCATTGTACCACTTTCTTAGCATGCAAATATCAGACAGGCTCTTCTCGCTGCAGTGAAATGCAAATCAGAATAACATTGAGATTCCACCATACTCCAGTCAAAATGGCTATCATCAATAACACAACAACAAATGTTAATAAGAATGTGGAGAAAGATGATCACTTCTACACTGTTAGTGGGAATGTGAATTAGTGCAACTGCTGTGGAAAGCAATATGGAGGTCCCTCAGAAAACTAAAAATAGAACTACTGTACAATCCAACAATACTACTCCTAGGCATATACCTGAAAGAATGTATTCCAGAATATGATAGAGCCCCTTGCACACTCATGTTGCAGAATTGTTTGTAGTAGCTAAGCTTTGGAAGCAGCCCAGATGACCCATGACTGATGAATGGAATAAGAAAATATGTATTTGTACACAATGGAGTTTTATTCATTCTTATAAAGAAGAAAGAAATTATGTTTGCAGGTAATGGATGGAACTGGAGAACTTCATGTTAAGCAAAGTAAATTAGGCTCAAAAATTCAAAGGTTGCATATTTTCCCTCATATGTGGAAGCTAGACTTATAAGTTAAATGTGTACATAGAAACATATATGATCACATATATGTTTTATATATATAGTGAGAGAATAAAAAAATTTTGTGTGTATTAGTAGTTTATTCCTTTTTATTACTGAGCGATATTCCATTGTGTGGGTATACTACACTTACTTTTTTTATTGATTTTTGGTAAGATATGCCTTTTGTTTTTGTTATTGTTGTGCTGGGTGGGGGTATATTGCAACATTTACAAAGGTTCTTACAATGTATCAAATATATCATACTTGAATTCACCACCTCCACTGCTCTCTTTCATCCTCTTTCTCCTTATTCCTGGAACAGTTTCATCAAGTAACATTTTTTGCATTTACATAAATGTGTATACATTATTTGCACCATATTCATCCTCCTACCCCTTTCCCCAATACCTTCCCCCTCCCAAAGTCTCCCCCTGCCTCTGCAGAACCTATTCCACCCTCCTGTTCTCCAATTTTGTAGAAGAAAAAATATAGAAGATAATAAAAGAAACATGATGTTTTCACGAGTTTGAGGTAAAGATAGCTAAACAGAGAGATTCTTTGTGTTGTTTCCATGCATATATGTATTACAACCCCAACTAGATCATTTCTACAAGTCCCCTTACTCCTTCCTAGTTCCCTTCCCATGGTGGCCTCAGCCAGTTTAAGATTTCTGTATTCATTCCTGAACAGTGAACACATCAACCACATTCAAGTTTTTGGTAACCTTCCCTTGCACTATACTTCTTGTGTGCATCCTCCCCTTAGTGTGACCTGTGTCCATAATATTGCTGCATTTGTTTTAGGTCTATAACTGCATATGAGGGAGAAATGCAGCTTTTTGGCCCTTTGAGCCTAACTTCACTTAAGATGTTATGAGAGAACAAAATTGTATTACTGAGTTCATCAGAAGGGACTATGGGAAGTGGGTGAGATAAAAAGAAATTTTTCATGTTACAGAATGAAAAATATTGAAAAAACCCATCTATAAATAAATATAATATAATACACTGTATAGTAAGCTGTTGACTATTACAGGAGCATGATGATAGAGAATGAGTAAGTAATGGGGGAGGAGGTTAATTTGATTAAAGCACCATATATACAGACCTGAAGTACCAAGGCAAAACCCCCTTAGACTATCAATACACACTTAATTTTTAAAAAATGAAGGGCAGAGGGAAAAATAAATCTTTCCCAAGGGTGAGTACCAGTGGGAAGTGGTAGGCACAAGGAAAGGGTGAATGAAGGTGTATGTGGTTGATGTATTTTGTTTTCATATATGAAAATAGAAGAATGAAAACTGTTGAAATTGTTCTAAGAAGAGGAAGAACAATGGAGGGAATAAATCCAAATAAGATATATTTTAAGCACATATGTAAATATTACAATGTATTCCCCTATAAAATTATTATATGCTAATAAAATCATAAAAAAAGAATGCTCAAGATGACTACATACTAACATGGGAAGGTCTGTGAGATGTATTGTAGAATAAAAATTAAGCTCAGCATTTACTAATCCTGGTAGTATAATGTTTTCTCAATGTAAATACATAAATAATGAAGAGGACCCACACCAAACTTGAATTTGGTTACTTCTGGGCAGAGGACTATGTTTTGGCAGTCACTGGAAAATGGAGCCAAAGTCTTAAATCTGTGATAGTTTTACTTTATATAAATTGCAAGTGTTATTCTATTTCTTATGCATTTACTACTCACCTCAAAATGCCCGAATATGCTAGAATCATATTCAATAAAATCTTAGACTACTGGAAATCTTAATTCTGTCTTGAAAACTTTTAAAACTTCCAAATTTTATATATAGGATATAACTTGAAGAAAACTATATCTATATAGTCTACATGAATGATTATACATGGAGGTTTAATGACCATATAGTAAAGAGCAGATTGTTTCATTTAAAAAAACCAAACCAGTCAGATTTATTTTTCCCCCTAAATTCTGGATAACCCTTTTTACATACTACCAAGGATTTTGAGAAATGAATTTACCTGCTATGTTGATCAGGATTGAATATCCCAAATATGCATAAACCCCTTGGAGAAGGGCATCTGCAATTTGTGAGGCATCAGGAAGTTCAGCATCCAAAGCATTCTCAAACCTGGACACACTCTCCTTTCTCCCCACCCTAACAGAACAATCCCAGTTACAGAAATGAAACAAAGAATAGCCATCTTCACCAAACCACTGATAGTCTGAAACCAAGACACTACTGTCAACCCTCAAGCACGTAGAATTCCTTATGACCACAAAACAGCCAAAGCTAGACATTTCTTTGGAAGTTCTGGAGCTAGGCACCCAGCATAGAAGGGCTGAATTAGATAATTAGCTATTAACAAGCTTTGAGTAGCCAGTCCTAGGCAATAAGCAAAAATTTCAACCCAAAGGCTGAGGAAAGCAATAGAAGTTCCAAGAGATCTTTTGAGGAAATAATAAGATGCTGCACTTACAGGGAATGTGGTCTCCAGCTCTGCAAGACAGAGAGCATTTATTATACTGAATATGGCACAAACTGCCCAGGTATTCAGAGAAACAGGTATGTTCAGTGCAGAGTATTTCAATACCCCTTTAGGAGATATAAATATTCCTGCCCCTATTATGGAACTAAATTCAAAAATGTTTCCATAGAAGAATCCTCTACTGCCCTCAAAAGTCTCATGTTCTTGCCTTTTCTGGTTTTCAAATCTTGAAAAATAATTTTAAAGCTTTGGATGGGTTTCTAATTTCTATTCTTTCCCAACATCTGCAAGGCTGCCTCAAAAGCAATCTTCTCTTGATTCAGCATCTCACCCTTACACAAGATTTTATTTTTGCACTTAACTTGGTTTTGAAAATTATTGGCTTATGAATTATTCTAGGATTTTGTGACTTTGTCCTAAAAGCACAGTGGAAATGTTTCATATGTTAATTATTCTTTAAAAACCACCTATGCTGCTACCAAGTTAGTCACTGATAATTAGGAAAGTAAGATTTCAGAAGTTCTGAACACAAATTTCTTTGGAAGTATAACACTGTCACCAGACTGAAGTCCGTTTGCTTGTCATCGAAAAGTCAATAGTCAGAAGAGAATTGGTAGAAAGGAAATCAGGTTTATTCAAGTACCCTGAGAAGATGAGGGGAAGCTTTCATCTCCCCCACAAAAGACCACCTTTGGAAATGACCATAAGTGAATGGGCTTTAGAGGGAGTAAAAGGAGGTATAGGAGGCAATAGACATGGAGACTGCATACGAGGCTGAGCTCATCATCCAGGCCATGCTTGCTTATTTATTTATTTATTTGATTTCTGTCAGGAGCATTGCAATCTACCTTGGCCTCCTGGGCCTAGTTTATGCAATTCTTTAGCCAGACACTTAGCAATTTAGAGGCTTTCTATTAGTTGATACAGAGGACATCAGCCATTCTGATGTTTTCTGTTCTCAGTTTGTAAATCTAAGGAAAGATTACTTAACAGTGACATCTTAATCATTAATTGTTGCTCTCCTTTATAATTAATGCTGCAGAGAGAGAGGGGAAGTTATTGTGTCAAGAAAACTCTGAATGGGATGGCGGCTACAGGGAGGAAGCAGAAAGCGTGCCTCCTATAGTGAAATCTTGGAGAGATGCTGGAGACACACCTTGCAGGCAAAACCACCGAGAAGAGGCAAAACTTTGACGCTTCCACACCCCCAGCGAGCACAGAGCATCTCCACTTCATGTTAAACGGAGAAACCAGGAGGGCCCCAGGGCCACCAGTTGCCTGTGCCCAGATGGCTTGGGAAGACGCAGACAATGTGAGCTTAGCGGTACCATGGTACTCCCACAAACAACCCTGGGCCAGATCAGCATAGACCCCTGGACAGACTGACCTCCACCTGGGGAAAAGAGAGAAACTGAGTAATAAGCAATAAGAACAATAAAGACACATGGGAAAGAGGGTGGGGTGCACTGAGAACCAAAGATTTGGGTAAGGGAATCCTTCCTGGAACTGTAAATAAACAAGCTGGGCCATCAGGAGTGGGGGCGCATGCCCAGCAACCAGGAGCAGGAAAGCTTGTGAGAGTGGCAGAGGGAGGAAAACTCCACAGGAGAGGGGGGAAGACCCACTTCCCACATGAGCTGTAACCAAACACAGTGGCTGGCAGGAGCAGCAGCACTGCCCAGTAATCAGGAGCAGAAAAACTTGTAAGAGTGGCAGTGGGAGGAAAACTCCACAGGAGAAGGGGGAAAACCCACGTCCCATGTGAGCTGTAAACAAACATGCAGGCCTGAGAAAGCAGGTGCAGTGTCACCTCCCCAGTGTGCTTGGAAAGGGGAAAGCTTGTAGCAGAGGCTCACACACAGGAGAACTCTGAGTAAACAAAGCCTGCTGGGCCAGGTGAGTGTTAAGCTCACTCCTGAGATCTGCATAAATAACGCTTCCAGCAACAGCAGCCTGACAGCAGCAGGCAGGCAAGCCACAGCCCCAGATACCATTCACAGAACTGTCTCCAGACTCTTTTTTTTTTTCTCTCTCCCTACCTTTGATGAGAAAACAACCGAACTACACCTGCATGCTGAAAAACTGAAACTGTATTGCATTTGAACTTGGGACACTTCGTGGGTTTTTTTATTTTTGTGCAGTTTTATTTTCTTTATGCATCCCCTTTGAAGACACAACTACAGAACAACATCTGAGACACCATCTCCAATTGGAGACTGAGATGGACACCAAAATTATTAAGACTGAAACTTCATTGCATATGAACTTGGAGGTTTTTTTTAATTTACTATTTTTCATTTTGTTTTATTTTATTTTAATATATATATTTCTTTCATTTACTTATTTTTTAGTTTTAAACTTATCTTTTTTTTTATTTTTTATTTTCAATCCTCTCTCTGTCTCTCTAATGCTTGTTCAGCTTACTGTTGATTAGTACACTAATACTCCCTGTTTATACCAATGAAACTTTTTTGTTTGAGTTCTTGTTTTGGTTTTTCCTACTTGTCTGTTTATTTCTTTTTCCCTTTTCTTTAACTTCTTGCTTTCCATCTCCTCTCACCCTTCCATTCTAAATATTACCATTGTTATTATTACAAGCTAGAAAATACTTAATTGCACACAGTACAGGGACAGTAACAACACCAAGGACAATGATGGGAAGACAGAAAAAACAGGGAAGCCAGTTTCCCCACAGCAAAAAATTAGTACAGGAACCAAAGGGGAATGAAGAAAATAGATACTCAGATCCAGACTCCAAAAAAATGAAGATAAACTATGCCAAAGAACCCAATGAAGACAACAAGAATAATATAAAAGAAGACATACTACAGGTAGTCAATGAGAATTTTATAGAGATGATACTGGATATGGTCAACCAAAATGTACAGGAGACACTCAAGAAATTCCAAGACAACAAAAACAGAGAATTTGAAAACACAAAAGAAGAAATAAAGGAAACCATAGAAGCACTGTATAAACACCAAAGTGAAACAGAGAACACGATTAATAAACAGATAAATGTACTCAGGACAAAAATAGACAACATTAAAGAGGAAACCACCGAGGATATGGAAAACCTCAAAAAAAAAAAGAATGAAACAGAACTGCAAAACAAAACGGAAGGCCAATCCAGCAGAATAGAACAAACAGAAGACAGAATCTCAGAACTTGAAGATGAAATGGTAATTACAGGAAAAACCAAAGAACTATTAATTAAACAACTCAAGACCTGTGAAAAGAAAATGCAAGAGCTCACCGACTCCATCAAAAGACCAAACTTGAGAATCATGGGCATCGAAGAAGGACAAGAGGTACAAGGAAACAGGAATGTGTAATATATTCAACAAAATAATAACAGAAAATTCCCCAAATTTAGAGAAAGATATTCCCATATAGATGCAAGAGGCCTCCAGAACAGCAAACAGACCAGATCAACATAGAACTACCCCATGACATATCATCATTAAAACAACAAGTTCAGAAACTAGCAAAAGAATATTGAAGGCTGTAAGAGAGAAAAAACAAATGACATACAGAGGTAAACCCATCAAAATCAGAGCAGACTTCTCGACAGAAACATTAAAAGCAAGAAGAGCATGGGGTGAGATCTTCCGGGCACTGCATGAAAATAATTTCAACCCCAGGATACTCTACCCAGCAAGACTATCATTCAAAATAGATGGAGCAATAAAAATCTTCCATGATAAGCAGAAACTAAAACAATATGTGACCACAAAGCCACCACTACAAAAGATTCTTCAAGGGATTCTGCACACAGAAAGTGAAACCCAACTTAACCATGAAAGGACAGGAAAAGAAAAAGCAAGAAAGTAGAGAGTTACCTCAACTTAGGTACACGCAATCAAACCTTCAAACAACTAAGACAACTAAATGACAGGAATCACCACATACCTATCAGTACTAATGCTTAATGTTAATGGATTTAATTCACCCATCAAAAGGCACTGCTTGATGAAATGGATTAAAAAGGAAGATCCAACAATTTGTTGCTTACAGGAGACCCATCTCACCGACAGAAATAAGCAAAGGCTTAGGATGAAAGGCTGGAAGAAGATTTACCAAGCCAATGGCCCCCGAAAACAGGCAGGAGTAGCAATTCTTATCTCTGACAAAGTAGACTTTAAACCTACATTGATCAAACGAGATAAAGAAAGACATTCCATACAAATAAAAGGGGAAAGAGACCAAAAGGAAATAATAATCATTAACCTGTACGCACCCAATGTCAACGCACCCAATTTCATCAAACATACACTGAAAGACCTAAAAGCATATATTAACGCCAACAGAGTGATAGTGGGAGACTTTAACACCCCATTATCATCAATAGATAGGTCATCCAAGCAAAAAATCAATAAAGAAATCCAAGATCTAAAATATACAATAGATCAAATGGACTTACTTGATGTCTACAGAACATTTCATCCAACTTCTACACAATATACATCCTTCTCAGCAGCCCATGGAACCTTCTCCAAAATAGATCATATCCTAGGACACAAAGCAAGCCTTAGCAAATGTAAGAAAATAGAAATTATACCGTGCATACTATCTGATTGCAATGCAGTAAAAGTAGAACTCAACAACAAAAGTAAAGACAAAAAACTTGCAAACATCAGGAAACTAAATAACTCATTACTTAATGAACAATGGATCATTGATGAAATAAAAGAGGAAATTAAAGAGTTCCTGGAAGTCAATGAAAATGAAAACACAACCTACCGGAACCTATGGGACACAGCAAAGGTAGTCTTGAGAGGAAGGTTTATAGCCATGAGTGCATATATTAAAAAACTGAAATATCCCAAATCAATGACCTAATGATACATCTCAAACTCCTAGAAAAACAAGAACAAGCAAATCTCAAAACAAATAGAAAGAGAGAAATAATAAAAATAAGAGCTGAAATCACCAAAATAGAAGGCAAAAAAACCATACAAAGAATTAATGAAACAAAAAGTTGGTTCTGTGAAAAAATAAGATCGATAGACCCCTGGCAAACCTGACTAAAATGAGGAGAGAAAAAACCCAAATTAGTAGAATCAGGAATGCAAAAGGGGAGATAACAACAAACACCTTGGAAGTCCAGGAAATCATCAGAGACTACTTCAAGAACCAATATTCAAATAAATTTGAAAATCTTAAAGAAATGGACAGATTTCTAGATACATATGATCATGCAAAACTGAACCAAGAGGATATTAATTACCTGAGTAGATGTATAGCACAAAATGAAATTGAATCAGCAATCAAGAGTCTCCCCAAAAAGAAAAGTCCAGGACCTGATGGATTCTCTGCTGAATTCTATCAGACCTTTAAAGAAGAACTGATACCAACCCTCCTTAAACTGTTCCATAAAATAGAAAGGGAAGGAAAACTGCCTAACACATTTTATGAAGCCAGTGTTACACTTATCCCAAAACCAGGCAATGACACCTCCAAAAAGGAGAACTATAGGCCAATCTTCTTAATGAACATTGATGCAAAAATCCTCAAAAAAAATAATGGCAAACCGAATTCAACACCACATGAAAAAGATCATTCACCACGACTAAGTAAGCTTTATCCCAGGAATGCAGGGGTGGTTCAAATATGAAAATCAATAAACATAATAAACCACATTAACAGAAGCAAAGACAAAAACCACTTGATCATCTAAATAGATGCAGAAAAAGCCTTTGATAAGATCCAACACCATTTCATGATAAAAGCTCTAGGAAAACTAGGAATAGAAGGAAAGTACCTCAACATTATAAAAGGTATATATGAAAAACCTACAGCAAGCATTATACTTAATGGTGAAAAATTGAAACCATTTCCTGTAAAATCAGAAACTAGACAAAGATGCCCACTATCTCCACTCCTATTCAACATAGTACTGGAATTCCTAGCCAGAACAATTAGGCAAGAAGAAGGAATAAAAGGAATACAAATAGGTAAAGAAACTGTCAAAATATCCCTATTTACAGATAACATGATCCCACACCTTAAAGACCCAAAAAACTACTCAGAAGCTCTTAGACAACATCAATAGCTATAGCAAGGTAGCAGGATATAAAATCAACACAGAAAAATCAATAGCATTTCTATACACTAATAATGAACAAACTGAGAAAGAATACATGGAAACAATTCCATTTACAATAGCCTCAAATAAAATCAAATACCCATGTGTACACCTAACAATAGATGTGAATGACCTGTACAAGGAAAACTATAAACTTCTGAAGAAAGAGATTGGGGAAGACTGTAGAAATTGGAGAGACCTCCCATGCTCATGGATTGGTAGAATCAATTGGTGTGGGCTGGGACTGGCATAGCTGCCAATTTGCTCACAGGAAATCCACTTTTCTTTTCTTTTTCTTTCTCTTTCTTGCTTCCCTTCTCCAGGGAAAAGCAAAGGTGAAACACAGAGAACTGTAGAATGAGTTGAGAAAACATCTGAGATGTCCTGGACCTGACGTATTACATGCAGACACAAAATGACAGAGTCCTGCCTACCTGTGCCTCAAGGAACTGACTTAATTCCACCTGAGTGAATCTGCAAACCTGCCAGGTGAGGACCTTCCCTCGATGGAACCCATAGTCCAGTGCAGCTGGTGGGCAGATGGTACCCCCTGAACAAAACTGAGGGCCATAAATGGAGTATATAATTCACCTCTGCCTGGTGGCAGTGGGGTGGAATGTTAAGCTGCCTTACCCTGAGTGGCAGTGTAGTGACATAGCTGCCATCTGGTGAAATCAGCAACATATTTGACACTTCAGAGAACTGAAAAGTGATCCATCAAAAAGCTCCAGTTCAGCTTGCCCTGTAGGTGGCACTGGCTTCTGCTCATAACCAGTTTCTGGCTAGACCACTTCAGAGATCCCACCTGCACCAGAAGATTCATCCCACCATGGAAAACCTGTGCTCAAAGACCCTGAGCCAATTTACCCCTAAAGCTGCCCGATATGGGGGGCAACATCCATTGCCACACAGCCTAGCATACCAATCTTGAGAAGGGACAGAGACACTGAGAAAGTCCCTGTCAAAAGTGTCAACACCTGGATTTCAAAGGAGAGTCCAGAATTTTCAGCAAACTCAGTTTTTCTTTTTTATTTAGTATTTTAATTTTTGTTATTAGTTTTTATCTTTATTTGTACATTCTTCATTTTCTCCCATCCCCCCCTTTCTTAAAAAAATAATCTGTTGTTACTTATCTCCCTCTTCCATTCTGTACAAATATCAATTGGCTTAGCTTTGTCTTCCCTTTCCCTTTTTTCTCTCCCCCAAGCATTTTTTTTCTTCTTTCCTCTCTTTCCGCCTCTATTTCTCCTACCTTCCCCCTACTGTCCCTACTTCCTTCACATTCACCACTTACTGAATATCCTACTGTACCAACTTTACACATTGCCCCCATTCTTCTTATACCCCTGCAATCCCTAATAATAACATTTTCACCCCAAATGACTGAATTATACCTTTGCACATTACCTATACATTACCCATTACCCTACAAACCCCACAACTCACACCTCTTTTGGCCCTCGTCCATCCCCTGACTGCACCTTCCTCTAGTGCTATCTTTTCAATTACCCAAGTTTCTATCTTTATCCAAACAGCTGTTGTGTTCCCAATACCCACTGTTGATAGACAATATCATCAAGGGATTTATTATATATTATGTGAATAACTGGCTTGGCATTGAATTTGTGAATTTTTTACTGCCTAGTTATACCTCCAGGTTAGGGAACAGAAATATTACAACAACCTACTTAACAACTGACCTAGTCAGATTACAGAAATTAAGTCAAGGGAGAGAACAAAGGTTAAAAACCCCAACTAACTAATCAACAGCACATAAGCAAAGCACAAAATAGAAACATGGGGAGAAAAAGAAGGCAAAGGAATTTGACTCCTCAAAAGGCTAACAATAACATAAAAATTTAATGGAAAGTGAGGGGGATGAATCCCCAGTTGCTGACCTCAAAAGAATGATTATGAGAAAGTTCAACAAGCTTAAAGAGGAGCTTAAAGAAAACATGCAAAAAAAATTCAATGAATATCAAGAGAACATGGACAAAAGAAAACTTGTGAAAACACAGAAACAACTAAATGAACTCAGAGGATTTCAACAAACTCTAAGGTGATATGAAGGAGACTATACAAAAAAGAGGTATAAGAAAAAAAAGGTTTCATATCTAACACAAGATATGAAAGAGGAGTTGGACAAAGGAGATGGAAAGTCTCAGAAAAAAATTCAAACAGAAATCCTGTAAATAAAAAGTCCCTTAAATTAACTAAAACATACAGTTGAAAGCCACTCCAGCAGACTGGAACAAGTGGAAGACAGAATTTCAGACCACAACACAATAAAACTAGAAATCAATAACCAAAAGAAACAGCAGAAAATAAAAAAATTGAAGACTGAACAACACATTACTCTATGGTGAGTGGCTCATAGAAGAAATAGGGGAAGAAATAAAAAATTTCCTGGAATTTAACAAGAATGAAAGCACAACCTATCAGAAACTATGGGACACAGCAAAGGTAGTCTTAGGGGAAAGTTTGTAGTCATGAGTGCATATATTAAAAACACATATAGATTTCAAATAAATGATCCAATGCTGCATCTCAAACTCCTAGAAAAAAAGAACAAGCTAAACCCAAAACTAGCAAAAGGAGAGAAATAATAAAAATAAGGGCCAAATTCAATGAAATAGACCATACAAAGAATCAACAAAACAAAAATCAGGTCCTTTGAAAAAATAAACAAGATCAACAAAACTCTGGCAAATTTGACTAAAATGAGGAGGGAAAAGACCCAAATTAATAAAGGGAGATAACAACAAACACCAAGGAAATTCAGGGAATCATCAGGGATAACTTTGAAAACCTATATTCAAATAAATTGGAAAATCTAGAAGAAATAGACAAATTTCTAGATACATATGACTATCTAAAACTGAACTAAGAGAATATTAATCATCTAAACATATCTATAAAACTCAATGAAATTGAAGCAGAAATTGTCTCCCAAAAAAGGAAAAGTCCAGGACCTGACAGATTCTCAGCTGAATTCTACCAGACCTTTAAAAAAGAACTAATACCAACACTCCTCAAAATTTTCCACAAAATAAAAAGGGAAGGAACACTGCCAAGCTCATTCTATGAAACCAGTATTACACTTATCCCCAAACCAGACAAGGGTACAACAAAAAAAGAGAATTATAGGCCAATCTCTTTAATGAAGACAGATGCCACAATCCTCAATAAAATATTGGCAAGCTGAATTCAATAGCATATCAAAAAGATCATACACCATGATCAAGTTGGTTTCATCTGACTTGCAATGGTTCAAAATATGCAGATCATTAAATATAATACAAAACCACATAATAATCTGAATGGATGGAGAAAAAGCCTTCAATAATTTAACATCCTTTCATAATAAAAGCTTTGATGAACTGAGGCCAATAGGAAAAGGGGACCAGGAACTAGAGAAAAGGGTAGATAAAAAAGAATTAATCTAGAAGGTAACACACATGCACAGGAAATTATCTCAACCAGCAAAAACCCTTGTTCCTTCCTATTATTGCTTATACTCTCTCTTCAACAAAATTAGAGATAAGGGCAAAATAGTTTCTGCTGGGTATTGAGGGAGTGGGGGGGAGGGAAGGGGCAGAGTGGGTGGTAAGGGAGGGGGTGGGGGCAGGGGGGAGAAATGACCCAAGCCTTGTATGCACATATGAATAAAAAAAAAGCTTTGATGAAATTAGGAACAGAAGGAATTTACGTCAACATAATAAAGGCTCTATATGACAAGCCTGTAGTCATATCATACTAAATGAGGAAAAAGTGAAACCATTCCCTCTAAAATCAGGAACAAAACATGGGTGTACACTCTCTCCACTCTTATTCAACATAGTCTTGGAATTCCTAGCTAGAGCAATAAGACAGGAAGGAGAAATAAAAGGAATACAAATTGGAAAGGAATTAGTCAAAATATCCCACTTGCAGATGACATGATCTTATACCTAAATGATCAGAAAAGCTCCAACAAAAAACTCCTATAAACCATAAACAGTGTCAGCAAATTTGCGGGATAGAACGTCAACCTACAAAAATCAGTAACATTTCTATACACCAACAATGAACAGACTGAGAAAGAATATAGGAAATTTATCCTATTACAATAGCCTCAGGGAAAAAAATACCTAGGAATAAACTGAACAAAGGATATGAAAGATGTCTACAAGGAAAACTATAAATCAATGAGGAAAGAAACTGAAGAAGACCACAGAAGACAGAAAGATCTTCCATGCTCATGAATTGGCAGAATCAATATTGTGAAAATCAGGAACAATTACCAAAGGTAATCTACATGTTCAATGCAGTCCTCATCAAAACTCTAATGACTTTCACCACAGATTTGAAAAATCATTTGGAAGCACAAAAGACTGCAAATAGCCAAGGCAATATTGAACAAAAAGAGCAATGCTGAAGGTATCATAATACCTGACTTCAAACTATACTACAAAGCCATAGTAATAAAAACATCATGGTACTGGCACAAAAACAAATATGAAGACCAGCAAAACAGAATAGAAGACTCAGATATGAATCCATATGGCTACACCCACCTGATTTTTTGACAAACTCACCAAAAACATACAATGAAGAAAAGACAGCTTCTTCAACAAATGTTGCTGGGAAAACTGGATATCTACATGCAGAAAACTGAAACGAAATAAATATTTGTCACCTTGAACTAGTATCAACTCAAAGTATATTAAGGACCTTAATGGGAGACCTGAAACTTTGAAGCTAGTGCAGGAAAGAGGAGGGAATACATTGGAGTTAATAGGTATAGTCAATGACTTTCTAAATAGAACTCAAGTGGCTCAGCAACTAAGAGAAAAGATTGACAAATAGAACTACATGAAATTAAAGAGCTTTTGCACAACAAAAGAAATGGTCTCTGAATTGAAGAGGCTGCCCACAGAATGGGATAAAATCTCTGCCAGCTATACATCTGACAAGGGTTTAATAAACAGAATACAGGGAGCTCAAAAAAAATAAGCTCTCAAAAATTCAATAACCCACTGAAGAAATGGGCAAAAGACCTGAATGGATCTTTTCCAAAGGAAGAAATCCAAATGGCTTAAAAACATATGAAGAATTGTTCAACATTCCTGGCTATAAATAAAATGCAAATCAAAACTACATTAAGATTCCACCTCACTGCTGTCAGAATGGCTACCATCAAGGACACAAACAACAACAAATGTTGGTGAGATGTGGGGAAAAAGCAGCCCTCACACACTGTTGGTGGGAATGTAAGCTAGTGTAACCACTATGGAAAACAGTAATGGCAGCTCCTCACAAAACTAAAAATAGAACTTCCATATGATTTAGCAATTCCACTCTTAGGGATATATACAAAGGAATGTAAATCATGTCACAACAAAGGCAATTGCACACCCACGTTTATTGAGCATTATTTACAATAGCTATGCTATAGAAACAGCCAAGATACCCCACTACTGACAAATGGATTAAGCAAATGTGGTATTTATACACAATGAAATTCTATTAGGCCACAAAGAGGATTGAAATTTTGTCATTTTCAGGTAAATGGATGAAACTGGAGAACATCATCTTAAGTGAGGTTAGCCAGGTTCAGAAGGCCAAAAGCCATATGTTTTCTCTCTTATGCTGAATATAGAACTAATACAAATACAAGCAATATTATGAAAAATAGGACAAGTCAAGGGGAAGTCACACATGAGAAGGAGAGGGTAAAAGAAGGAAGTTAAGGTGAATGTGGTTGATGTATGTTCTATACAAGAATGAATATAGAATTTTTAAAGTGGTTGAAAAAAACCGTAAGAATGGATTAAAGAAGAAAGAACAAAAATAGAGGAAATGAACTAAATTGGGCTAAAATACATATATGCATGGAAGTACTACAATGAAACTCCCTTTGTAGCTTTCTTAAAGTAGCAACAATGTCATTTCTTTTTCCTTTCTTTTGCAAAATCAGAGAACAGAAGGGTGGAAAAGGTCATGCCTGTGGGAGTGTTGATACCAGTAGAAGGGGGAGGAGGTGAGAAAGGGTGTAAGAGGGTGAATATGGTGCAAATACTATGTACACATGAATGTAAACAGAAAAAAGATACCTGTTGAAACTGTTTCTCTATAAAGTAGAATGATGGGGGAGTGAATTGATGTATGATATATTTGATATCTTGTAGGAACCTTTGTAAGTGTTACCATGTACCCCCACCTAGCACAATAATAAAATAAAATAGAGTTAGATTTCTTCCTCAAATCTCTCAGAAATCTAAATTTCAAATAAATTAGCATAAGACATAAAAAAGTATCAGGTACATGGAAAATATTACAAGACTATATAAGAGATTATGAAATTGAAATAGGTGTTTCTGAATAACATTTGGAAATCCATATGCAGGAACTATTAGAGATTGTCCAGTGGACAATTAAAACTGTGGGTACTGAAATGGACATTATGAGTATAATCAAAGAAAATTGAGAGATTTAGAAACTATCTGAATAAATTTTAAAAAGTGCTTTAAACTACAACGCTTCCATACAGTAAAGGAAGTAATCAACAGAATGAAACGACAACCAAGAGAAAAGGAGAAGAAGACATTTGTGACTAGTTTAGTTCACAACATTGAAAAGCACCAGTTAAGAGTTTTCTAAATAACTACATGTTAAAATATAAGGTCTCTAAGAAGTATTGCAGGGTCAAAACCAAGTGATGGTATTTTATTATTCCTAGAAGCACAGGTGCAACAAAATACAATGTTTTCTCATGTAAGTACATGAGAAGTACATCCTCTTCTAGGCAGAGGATGAGGTTTTGTGGGTAACGGTAAAATGAAGCAAAATTCTTGAATTTTTAATAGTTCTATTTAAAAAAAAATTAGTGTATTTTTTAATGTAATGAATACTTAACTCAAAGTGCCTCAAATGTTGACATTATGGAAGAAAGGAAAGATGGCAGAAGGGTAGAAGCTTTCTCCATCAGATCTCATGAATAAGAGTTTGGACAGCAGTCTGGCCTACTGGTTCTGTGTGAGGTCTGTGGAGACAAACCCCATAGTGGCCCCAAAGGGTTACTAAACACATGACTTTAGGGCCTGCCAGCATAATGTCCAGGCCAGTGCTGTCTACCTTGCAGTCCACCGCTTTTCTAGTACCAGAAATTTGTGAAAACCACAACATCTCTGTCCTGTGTTAATGCTAGTATTGCAATACCTGATTTGGATAGAATGTAATGAAGATAAGAATGACTGCTCACATAATCCAGAAGTTAGTAATTGTACCCTGGGGAACAGCACTGACTTTTCTGTGCCTACTCTCACTTCAGTGCCATCCAGTTCTAAAGCTAAAATTCAGTTTCTGCATTCACTGTTACAGTTTCCACAGCAGGTGCAACAAACAGCACATTGATTCTGACCTCACAACCTGTGCAGAAGTCTACCTTTGATGTAGCCAGTATCATTGGAGGAATTGTCCTTGCTTTGGATATGCAGGCTGTAATTTCTTTCTCTGTAAATTCTGAAAATCTAAAGAATGAAATTGTGACACTCTTAACAGGCTCACTAAATTAATGTGGACTGGCAATTCATTTGTGTAACTCACTACAACCAAAATATTATCTTTTAAAAAGTCCCACATAGAACATGCTATTCCAGGATCTTTATGAAGGATGCATATAGGATATTGTGGAGCCTCATCCTTGAAGAAAAATTAGTTAAACCATTTTTCTTAACAGAAATATTTAAAATATTCTGTATGAATCCTTGTGACTGTCTTTTATTTTAAATGGCTGTTGCTCTGGGATTGTTTTGTTTCTTGAGATGCCAAATGTAACTTTTAAGAGATAGATAATGTTGTTATGTGCAGTTAACTTCCTGACTTTTGGCAGTTTAAATTTCATCTAAAATGATGAAAGCTTGAAACTGCATTATTTTTATCCTAACTCGACTTAGAGACCACAATTGAAGAGTATGCCAAATAAGCAACAGTGCAGATGGATTTTTGGCTATCATTTTAAAAACACAATAAATTTATGAATTTATTACTAAACTGTATCCTTAAGAGTAAAATTTTGTGCTTGGTAATTTATTTTTTTAACATTAGAATTAAGATGCCACACTCAGGGAATTTATAAACAATAATATATATAAATCTTACAAATATAAATTACATATATAAAAATCATAAATATATATTATATAAATATATGTAAATAATATAAATTATTTTATTTAATAATATAAAAATATAAAATGAATATATAAATCAGATTTAATGAAGTGAAAAGATACAAACTATTACTGTATGACAGGTTATGTTCATGCTCATAAAGCATCTTCTATGATTGAGAAAATACAGAAATGCAGAACTGTGCCTTAAAAGACACACTGAACAATTGCCAGTAGCTCACGCCTGTAATCCTAGCTACTTAGGAGGCAAAGATCAGGAGGATCAAGGTTCAAAGCCAGACCAGGAAATAGTTCATGAGACCCGATCTTGAAAAACCCATCACAAAAAAAGGGCTGGTGGAGTGGCTCAAGTGGTAAGAGCACCTGCCTAGCAAGCACAAGGCCTTGAGTCCAAACCCCAGCACTGCCAAAAAAAAAAAAAAAAAGACCAACTGAAAGATAGTCTATAATGTGAAATGTGTATGATTTGTTCTTTCATGTTAAGAGAGGTAAATGTTGGTCTGGGGAAGTAACTGTTTTTTTTTTTTTTCTGAAGGAAGAGAAAGGAGATTTATTACATGGTTCAGGACATGCTGTGGGAAGGGGCAGAGTAACACTTAGCTCATCTTCAGCCACCTTTGGGGTACAGACATCAGTTGTAAGTTTAAGTAGACAAAAGAACTGGGGAAAAGGGACAAAAATATGCACAGCTAAATGGGTCAGTCACAAGGGTGGTTGGTCATTATCTCAGTCTTTGTTTTACTAGAGGTTCTAGAGTTGTTATCTGAAGTCAGGCACATGGTGCATTCAAAGGAAGGTCTACTGTGGGTGTAGTTTCTGTCCCTTGCCATGAAGATGTTATCTGTCTTTCCTGAAATCCAAGGTGATTGCAAAGTAACTGCAAAGAGAATTGCTTAGAGCAAAGTCATTTACAAAATGAAGGCAATGCTAGGAATCTCTCTATATTGTTATCTTTATTCCAAACTAGCAAAAATGGTATGTCTTTCTTATTATCTCTTATGTTTTCAACAAAATAGGAGAAGAGGGCAGAACAGGTTCTCTCTATAAGTGGGGGTGGGTGGGGTTGGGGGAAGGTGGCACAAACAGTGTATATACATGTAAGTAAATGTAAAAACAATAAAATAAAAGGAGAAAAGAAAAAACAAACAAACAAAAAAGCCAAAATGAAGGCAGAGACGCTAAGTTTCTCCTGTTTTTAGTTAATTTGTGGCCCAGTAAGGTGTCAGTGCTTTTTAGCAAAAGCAATTTAAATGCCTCTTATAATTCCCCCCTTATATTTGAACATTCCTCAACCTTCAGTGAATTAAGATTTCTTGGTCAGAGAAATTAGAATAGGAGACAAGGGACAGATAGCTGACAACTAAGTCAATGGTACTTGTTTAAGTCTAAAACTAGAAACACCATTATAAAGCAATCATTTTTGTTCCTACTTAAATAGAAGGCCTTAGCCAAAAATATGAGTTGCTTTCTGTCAGAGGTGCCTGTAAGGGCTTGAATGTCTAGTAGCCATGCATAAGAACACTTTTTTAAAACCTCTTGGGTTTAGCAAATTTTGTGAGCTCTGGCATAGTTGAGTCCATTTGGATTGTGACAGCTTTCCCCACTTATCTCCAAACTGTTTGTCTTTGAACAGTCTCCTCTGGACAGTTTGTCAATTAACCATTGTGGGTAATGAAAGTCCCTGTCACCAGGAATAGTTTTCCCCAGATATTTTAATTAGGTCTCACATTGGAGAGGATGCAACAGGTAGTTTAGGTGGGAGTCAGTGACAATAAGTCCTGTTTGGTCAAATTATAAGCAACTGAGAGAAGTGGCCTTTAGGCTGGCATCCATTTTAAGTTTTTTCTGTCCTAGATGATGTCCTGACATCTTAAAAATGCTGCAGAATGTCAGCAGACAACAGTTAGAAATTTCACAAGAAAAATAAAAAAACCTGACAAAAGCAAATATTTAAAAGACTGAAAAATTAGTTTGATTGTAAATGCTCCAGAAGGACCCAGACTGCTAATGACAAGACTTAGAAAAGGTGTAGTTAAAAGACTGAAAAGCAGTTTAGCAATTTAGCAATCTTGTCATTTCCATTGCAGTCAGCATTTTTGGATAACAATTATGATTGACAGCATAACAACAGCAACACTAAGTGTTCCTTGTTACAGTTAGGAACACGTGGACAAAATAAATTTACTTGGTAAAGATTTTTTCTAAGCTTCACATTTAGAAGGCTTATATTTTTGGGGAGTATAAATACATTACAAAGGAGCTGGCAACAATTAGCATCATACCTGATAGAACAATAATATTGCCATTTTGTGAATCAGCCAAAATGGCAGCCAAGCCCTTAAACAAATTCCCACACTCTAAGACAGCCCCACCCCTACTAGAGACTACTGCACATGCACTAACTTCCTTAACCTCCCCCTTCCATAAAAGCCACTGCTCGCCCAGACTCGGGGCTGCGCCATCTTCTCCCCGGCCAGCCTGGCAGTTTGGGCCTGCCATTAAACTTTGCTCTATGGATGTGAGACATTTTTTGTGAGCTTTCTTTATGAGCGCGTTTTTTCCTAACATTTGGTGCCATGACTCGGATTAGGTTGAGTTCCCAGCACTGACCTTGCTCTCCCAGTCTCCTCCACCCCATTCTGCTCTCTTTCTCTCTCTCTCTCAATTCCCATTCCCTTCCTCTGGGATCTGAGCTGCTTTACTGGGACCCCTGATCCTAGAAAATGCCACTCTTTCACTAGCTCACAGGGAAGTTCCTCTACCCCAGTGTGCCTCCAACCACCATCCACCACTGGCCAATCTTCCCTCAAGGTCCTCTCTTCCTCGGTGAGTCCTCCTCACATGCTGAGCTGTGGTCTCTCTCATTTCCTTGAAAACCCTAGCACTATGTCACAGATCGCTCTGTCTCTGGGAACTGGGTTCCCCACTAGGGACTGTGGACACCCCTGTGGTGAAGATGTTCCCTCTGGGTGTTGTGTTCCACATTTCTCTCTCTATCCTGAGGACCTGATATTTTGGGGATGCCCGCCATATCTCTCCTCAGGTCAGGCCTTCACTTTGGGAGTTGGACTGTCCCAAATTCCTTCAGACTCCCCATTGGGATGTCTCCTGGCCAACCTTGGGGCCCTCTGCCTAATGCCTAATCTTAGGCCACAAAAGCTCATTTTTCTCTATAATCAGGCCTGGCCCCAATACACATTAGACAATACCTCCAAATGGCCACTTAATGGCACTTTTGATCCCCGTATTTTAAGGGATTTATACAATCTCTGTGAACATGCTGGTAAATGGAAGGAACTTTCCTACATTCAATCTTTTCCCTATCTCTGCATCAAACCCTCCCCCTGTACTTTCTGTTCCCCTGTGCAGATTCTATTAGCCTGTAAATCAGTTTCTAAATCAACCAATTCCTCTCCCAAACCTCCTCCTTCCCCATGTAAACAGACTTTTTGCACTGCTTACCATACCTATCTCCTCGTATCTTCCTGAAAAACTTTCCGTCATGGAGCTAAGCAAGCCACTCCTTGCCAACTCTGGCCTCAAGGCAATTCCAGCTCTGGGAGAGCTCATGCTCCCTTCCTCTGGGCTGAGACCAAGCCCGGGGTCTATTCAGAAAAATCTCATGCTACATTGACAGAGTACTGTTTGATTATGTCATCTGATGAGTGCTTCTCTTCCCCCACCATCTATCTTTCCTGAGATAGTGACTGGAGAGTAGAGGTTTCATTTTGCTGAAAGTGTCCCAGTACCAGTCAACAGGAGCAACCTAGAGGCACAGGTGATGACTAATCCCTCAAGTGTGTGTCATGCTTCTAGGCTCTGCCTTCCCCTCCCTTACCTAAGATGTCAGCACACCTTTTCTGCTTCCTCCATGGTCTCACCATGTGTCCTTTGTCTCTGTCTGCCTTCCCCTCCCTGGGCTTACTGGGACCCTGCCTCCCATGAAAAACTTGTAGCATGGTACCTTATGACTTAAGTTATTCCAACTAGTTTGCCAGGCCTCTCAGTCTAAAGTAACTTTAAGTCAGCTGCTTTATAAAAAGTGCTTACAAAAAGCTGTGGCTGCCATGCTCATGCTATAACTCCACCCCCACAAGGGAAAGAGGGAAAGCAAGCAGGTGTGCTAGTGCACAGGATGCTGGCTCCTGGACACAGCAAAAACACCTGCCATAGCTAAGAAAATCCATAGAGAGGACCCAGCACATCCTGGGCTGCCAGCCACATGTGGCGATGGCTGCAGCCCACTGCCACTTCCCCTAGAATAAACTTGAACAGAGTACACAGGAAGGGGGGAGGGGCAATAGGTTGTAGGATCATACCTAGGCATACAGGCTCGCTTGTCCTGGGTGTGTGTGGAGGGCATTAGTGCCTTACACACACCTTGCTCCTAGCCCCATCTCACACCTCGGGGCATCAGACCCAGCCCTTGTAAGTCAATTGTTAGCTCAAGGTTATAGTTCCCAGAAATAACAAAATAGATATTAATGTGGTCTCTAGACTTCTCATTTAAAATTTTCTATACATTTGGCCTCAACATAAATTTTTTCCCTCCCAATATTAACACTAGTTGTCCTGTATGGTACTGTTATTTGTCTGAAATGCCCTCTAAATGCCCTTCTCTAACTTTACAGATGATTTATCCTTTGTTAAAAGTAGACTTTATTAAAGAGGCTGCCTGCTGTTAGCTAAAAGACGGGATCTTAGCGTTTTGTTCTTTCTAGATGAACCTGCCCCATTCCTTTCTTCTGGCCTGTCTATTAAAACGTTAAAAAAAATATTAAAAGCTTTGTAATGAGGCCTGGCCGCAATATGCCTTGGGTGACCAAGAGAAGTCCTTAAATTGCAATACCATACTCCAATTAGACCTTTTCTATAAAAGGAAAATATATATATTTGGGGATAAAGACATAGCTCAATGGGAGAATGTCTGCCCAGGACATGCAAAGCCCTGGGTTCAATTCCCCAGCATTACTAAATAAAAAAAATGGTAAGGAAGATAAACAGCATTAATGTTACTTCAGCCATCTCATAGTGGAAAAACATAGTTTAACCAAGACCAGATCCCTCATTCTTCAAATGAGGAAACTGAGGCCCAGAACAGTTCAGAGACCTGTTCTCCAGAGTGTCAGGTATCAATGTAAAATAACAACTTTACTTTACAGCAACAACCTAAAAAAAAATCTTCTTACCTTTCTACAACATCTTAAGGAGGCTATCAGAAAGCATACCATGATGGACCCAGGTGAGAGAGGTTTTCCTCAAAGATAAATGTCTAACAGTCAGCCTCAGATATTTGTAAAAAACTCAGACTGTGGCTGAAGGGAAAAAGTCATTGAACCAAGTAATACAGCTAGCCATGTCTGTATTTATAGCTATGTCTGTATGTCTGGGACTTTACTAACAGGAGAGAAAAATAAGAGACACCATGGCCTCATTGCTGCTCTCAAAGAGGGCCCCACCCAACTGGGGCCTGTATCCTGAACTTGCTACCATGGTGGACAGGAGGGGCATTTCTGCAGAGAATGCTTAAGGGGGGACAGCCTGGGAGACAACCCCACCCTAACTGGGACCCTGCCCTCTCTACAAGGGTAACAACTGGTGGTCTAAGTGCTCCCATCACCAGATGGAGGGCAAGATGCCACCTCCTATGGATTGATGGGTCCCAGCCCCCTGTCCACACTCCACTTCCTGGCATCGATGTTGGGGAGCCTCATGGCAAAAAAACCCAAAAGATCATTTTCCGGCTAGACAGTGGAGCTCCTTTCTCTGTTTTACCTTTTCTCCTGGACCTCGGTCCAATGACAAAAGTTATCATTCAGGGCAAATCTGGCAAGCCCCTAGAGCACTAGTTTACCTGGCTTCCAGCATGCTCTTGGGAAGACCTCCTCTTCTGTCACTCTTTCCTCATAGTACCTAAAACTCCAGTGTCCCTGCTGGGATGGGATTTACTATCTCAATTAAAAGCTCAAGTTTTCCTACCCCTGGGCAGCTTTCTCTGCTGCCCCCTCCTTCAGGAACAAAGAGATTACACAGTATGGACTGATAAGATGAGTGTAGGGTGAGCCAGGACTGCCCTCCCTATTCAAACAAAACTCAAATCCCTCACAGTTTCCACACCCAAAACAATATCCTCTTAAACCTGAGGGAAGATGAGGCCTTAAATCTATCATAAATTCCTTAAAATAACAAAGGCTACTTGTTATTCAAGTACTTGTTATTCAGCCCCTATAATAAATTTAAAATTCTTATAAAAGATAATTTTAAAATACAAGCTACAAAGTAAACAACTAAAAAGGATATAGATAGGTAGTAAATGTATTTTTTGAGAAGTTAAAGAAAAAAGAAATGTTTTTAGATGAGAAAGGATTGTGTAAAAAAGGGTTTATCCTAAAGATTGTTTCAAATAGGAGGGATAAAGACAAGCCATCAAAGGGTTTAGTATGTTATATGAAGGTCTAAGTAAGTTTTAAAAGTGTATAATAAGCTTCAGTGTGTAATAAAGTTTTTTTTTTTAATTTTATTTTATTATTCATATGTACATACAAGGCTTGGGTCATTTCTCCCCCTTGCCCCCTGTAATAAAGTTAAAGTTGAGTATAATCTAAGAGTTGCTTGAAAGATTTTTAGGGTCATGTCAAACTAAAATAAAATCCTCTATGTCTATAAAATAACAAGGTTATCTTAATATTGTTCTGCTTTGAGTAACATCTACAAAAAACCATTACAGAGAAAGATTTTATCAAAGAAATTATTTGTGTTTTCTGCTGATCTTGTCAAGCTTTAAGTACCACTAAATCAGAGTTCATTTACATATTTGCTTATGTGTCTTAAATGATCACCTTGTAACAGTGTTTTGTTTTACTTTATCTAAATATGGTACAAACATTTACAAAGTTAAAAGTGTCAATTTATATAAAATAATGAGCTAAAGCTCTCTTTTATCCAACAGTGTTACATTTAAATCCTGACAGCCCCTGCCTCTCACAGGTCACCTACCTAGGTGTGGCCTTAAAGGGACAGACTCACTCCTTGAGTCATAAATGCATCAATCCAATCTTCCATTTCCCAATCCCTATGCCATAAGACAGCTTACAGCTTTCCTGGCAGTTATAGGACTTTGCAGAATTTAGATCTCTAGGTATACAGTCCCTGAGCAGACACCTTTTTATGCTCCTCCTAATATTCCTATTTGCATCTTAAATAATGCATGGCCACCCATTTCTCTTAGAAAACTTGCCTCCAACAGACTCTGCT
The DNA here is from genome assembly GCF_047511655.1 of Castor canadensis. Lineage (NCBI taxonomy): Eukaryota > Metazoa > Chordata > Mammalia > Rodentia > Castoridae > Castor > Castor canadensis. The sequence continues at coordinate 147,573,340 of NC_133388.1, read as the reverse complement.
CCTCTGGCTGACTATGTGCCTTCTCAGGGAACTTCTCAGACAGCATGCAGACCAGATCCTGTCCCACCCTATAACAATTTCTGTTAAACCAGGACATCTTGTTCTCCTAAAAGGATCTTCTACTCTCTCCATTGGGACTTCTGTGGACCAGCCCTCATCTGGTTATTCTCATGATACCCACTGCTGTCAAGCTCAATGGGTTCCCCCAATGGTGGCACCTCTCAAGAAACAATTAGAAAAATGGAGAAGGGAATTGGAGGACTCTTGAAATTGTCTAGGGAACATCATTTCACAGTGGTTCTCTTGGCCAATGCCCATCCTAATGCCTATGTTTCTTGCTCTCCTATTCTTAAGCTTCCTCCCTTGTATCATACTACATGTCAGCTACTGCTAATCAAAAGTTTAACCAGTTGTACCTCCAGGGATATTAACCTCTCCAAAACTGTCCAGAGGACTGCTATGAGGGCCCCCACCAGGACACAGAAGCCTGAGGATACTGCCCCATACAATGCCCCCTGCCAGCATTATTAAAGAAAAATGATAGAACAATAATGTTGCCATTTTGTGAATCAGCCAAAATGGCAGCCCTGCCCTTAAATTCCTGAGCTCTAAGACAGCCCCACTCCTACCAGAGAGTACTGTGCTGGAGCTAACTTCCTTAATCTCCCCCTTCTATAAAAGCCACTGCTTGCCCAGACTTGGGGCTGCAACATCTTTTCCCCGGCCAGCCTGGCAGTTTGGGCCTGCCATTAAACTTTGCTCTATGGACGTGAGACTTTTCTTGTGTGCTTTCTTTGTCCTTTGGAGTGAATTTAGAATTTTTGACTATGTAAGATAATAGGTGTGCATTACAGACAAAATGTCAAAATTTTAGATTTTTTACAAATTAGGGGACAGTGCCAGTGATCCCAAATAGTCTTATTTTATTTTTTAATGTACAAATATATCTCTATATTTGGTTAAGACAAATAATTATGAGCAGTAGTAAACATGCTTTTAAAATTTTTTTATTAGGGCATAGCTATTGTACAGGGAGGATTCATTGTGAAAATTCTAAATAGGCTTATATTGTACATTGAATAGATCACCCCCAACATCTCTCCCCCTTGGCCCCTTCCCCACTCCATTCAAAACAATTATAAGAGGTTTCTTTGTTCTATTTCGTATAAGTATATGAGGTCTGTCAACCATAGACCCTCACCTTAATCTCCTTCCTTCACTCTTCCCACTGCCACAAGTACCCTGTACCTATTTAACAGTTCTTTCTTTCATTATTAATATTTAAGTTGATGTTTGAAGGGGTTTCTCAATGTATCTGCACTGTACTTTACTTTGGTCCATTCAACTCCTTCCATTGCTCTTCCTTACCCTTTTATCTACTAACCCCCATTTTTCAACAGCTTTCAACACATATCCTTATATCCTTTACTTTACAGATGCTATGTTTTACAATACTGTTGATGAGCTATCATTCTCTTTTCCTTTCCCTTCTTCCTTAAGTTCCAGAGAGTACTTTCACCACTTCAAATATGTTGTACCTATGAGTTTGTATATGAACATGCTTGTTTTTGTGAATATGTTTATTTTTTTGATCTATCTTCCATATATGAGAGAAAAAATGTGGCCTTTGTTTTTCTGAGCCTGGCTTACTTCACTTACCATGATGTCCTCCAATTGCATTCATTTACCTTCAAACCACATGATTATGGAAAGCAGTAAGGAGATTTCTCAAAAAGCTAAAGATAGTGCTCCTGGGCATCTACCCAAAGGAACATAAATCATGATATGATAGAGATACCTATATACTGATGGTCATCACAATGCTATTCACAATAGCCAAACTGTGGAAGCAACCCCGATGTCCTACAACTGATGAATGAATCAAGAAAATGGTATATATACACAGTGAAGTTTTACTCAGCCATAAGAAATAATGAAATGTGGTTTGAAGGTAAACTTGCTTCTAGATACCATTCTGTTAATATTTAATTAAAAACATAACTCCTTTTTTCAGAGCTGAGAAACTTAAATAAATGAATATACAAAGCTGAAATCCTTCATACATTGAATCTTCCAACATTTTTCTTATGGCTGGTGGAAATAATAGAGATAGAATTGATTTAGTTTTCTTTTCTTTTTTAATCATAAAAGTATCCTTCCTAGTACTGTTACACCTTGAAAAAATTTCTACCAAGCTTTCCTATAAAGTAGCTTCTTTCCTGGGGTAAGAAGAAAATATATTTTAGAATCATTTACTAGGTTTTTTTTTTGTACTGGAGTTTGAATTCAGGGCCTTGCCCTTGCTAGGCAAGCTCTGTACCACTTGAGCCACATCTCCATTCCTCATTTACCAGCTCTCTACTTTTTCAAATGTCAGTTTTATATTTATTTATTTATTTATTATCATATTATTGTACTGGGGGTACATTGTGACATTTATGAAAGTACTTGAAATATATCTTCATTAAATTCACCCCTCCATCATTCTCCTTTATCCCCCCTCATCCTGTTTGTAGAATAGTTTCAACAGGTCTCAGTTTTCCATTTTTATATATGAATAGATAGTATTTCCACCATATTCACCATCTTACACCCTTTTCATATATCCTTCCCATTTCTCACAGGTACCAATTCCCAGACAAGACCTGTTTTACCTTCCTGTCCTCTGATAACTCTGGAGATTTAAAATGTTGCAGCCTAAGGAGTTCCAAGTCTTGGAATCACAGTATCTGCATAGGAGACTGCCACAAGAGGCAGACATAGAGTGGATAAGGTTTTGACTGAGGTAATCTTAAAAGCCAGAAAGCCCAGAGGTCAGTGACCCTACCCTTTCAAGCTACCTGCACTCTACTCAGGGAATGAATGGCTCTCCCTTACTTGGTCACTCCTCCCTGACCCCATCTAAGGAGGACTTGCAGACTACTCAGAGGGCAAAGACCTTTAAGAGAATTGACCTAGAGAGTATCAATCACTGTCCCCTCAGGTGCATTCCCCTGAGGCTCCTGTTACACCTTAACCTATAGATACAACTCCACCCTCCTGAAGCTGTTTCCATGACAACCAGGGCAAGATGGACTACCTTGGACAAAAGCAGTGGTTGCCAACAACACTTCTTTCCAACAAAAAAATAAGTGTTTTTTTTCTTTTGATTGTTTATTTCTGTATTTGTTGTTGTTTTTCATTTATTTGTCTTTTTTCTTCATCCAATTTGTTTTTGTTTGTATTTTTTTCTTTTATTGATTAATTGATTTTTATTTTCTCTTTTTTAAGTTGTTTCTAATTGTTGGAATCTATTTTTCTTTTTCTCTTTCTTTCATCCCATCCCTCAAAACATTCTCTATTTTCCTATTATAAATATGTAGAACTCTCTCATACTATTATTTCCTATAACTTCTTCCTTTTCTCTTCATCATCCCTCTCTTCTCCCTTCCCCACACTAACTCCCATAGTACTCAATTTCCAATTCTAATACCTTTCAACCAGTGTGTTCTCAGATCATATCTCTAGAAACCAGAGTTTTGCTCCCATACAACCTTACTGGGGAGACACATAAAGGGTTCCAATTTTTCCTTACTCAGTCAAATAACTTGATTTATTGCTGAATTGTTAATCTTGTTACTGCAGTAGGTTCTCTACTTACAAAAGGAATGAAAAGGAAACTTACATCTATTAGTAAATCTCAGTGTAGAAATTTAAATACAAAAAAACAAGGCAATGTCTGATCTTCAAACTCTCACAGCAACAACTCAACATTTGAATCCAAAGGTAATGAATTGGCTGAAAGGTCTGAGAGGAATCAGAACCCTACTGTTAAAATGTTTAGTGATCTCAAAGAGGAATCAAATAAACAGGTAAATGAAGATAAGAAACTAATCCAAGACCTAGACAAGAAAGTCAGTAACATGGAAAAGAAATTCAGCAAGGAAATTGAAGTTATGAAAAATAACAAAGTAGAAATGTTAGAAAAGAAAATGTCAATTAAGCAAATACAAACCACAATGGATAGGATCATTAACAGACAAGATTAAACAGAATAAAAAATATCACAGGTGGACAAGATTGAGGGGTTATTGGATTCAATCACAAAGAAAAAAATAGATCATATCAGAACTCTGGGACTTGATCAAAAGACCAAATCTAATAATTCAGGAGGTGAAAGAAGGAGCAGAAATACAAACTAATGGCATAGGAATCCCATTCAATAAAATCATACAGAAAATTTCTCAAATTTATGTAATGATATAGATACCTATGTACAAGAGGAACTTTGAACTTCAAATAGACATGATAAGAAAGGAACCACCTCACATTATATCATAATTAAAATGCCAAAACTAGAGAACAAAGAAAGGATACTGACAGCTGTAAGAGAAAAATGCCATGTGGTACAGAAAATAAACACATAAGAATCACCTCAGACCTCTCAGAACAAACCCTAAAAGCCAGGAAATCATTGAGCAATACAATTCAAACTCTGAGAGAGAATAACTGACAACCAAGAATACTTTATCCAGTAAAAGTGTCTTTCAATCCAATGGAAAAATAAGTATCTTCTAGAATAAAGATGAGCTAAACTGGTCAAGGCCAATTGGTCTGTATTACAAAAGATACTAAAGGAATAAATCATGCAGAAGAAGAAGAAAAACAATCACAAACACAGCAGGCTAGCAAAGAATAACACTCAAAAGGGGAAGTTGAAGCATAATCAACTTAGTAAACTGAAAAACCCAAAGGTGAATAATGCCAAAAGTAAAGAACACTCAACATGAGGGTCAGTCGTCAAAAAAGTGATGGAAACATAGGAATTACTAAATACCTCTTAATCATATTCCTAAGGTAAACAATTTAACTCTAATCAAAAGCACAGATTGGATCAAAAAGTAAGATCCAACAATCCGTTGTCTACAAGAAACACACTTCTCAACAAAGACACACAGAGCCTAAAAGTGAAAGGTTGAAGAAAGGTTTACTGGGCATGAGGAAGCTGGTAATCAATCAGGAGTTGCTATTCTCATATCAGACAAAGCATATTTTAAGTAAAAATCAGAACAGATAAAGAAGATCACTATCTAATAATAAAGGAACAATTCAGCAAGAAAATACAACAATTCTAAATATATATGCAACAAACATCAGTGCCCCTAAGACCATAAAACAAATACTTCTGATTTTAAAGGAACAGATAGGTCAAGATACAATAATAGTGGGAGATCTCAACACCCCATTCTCACCAATAAAACATCCAGACAAAAAATTAAAAAAAGATGTTATAGAACTAAACAATACCTTGGATGATAAGGACTTAACAGACATTTATAGAGTATTTCATTCTACAACAGCAGATTACACATTTTTCTCAGCAGCCCATGGAACTTTCTCCAAAATAGAGCACATCCTAGGTCATAAAGCAAACCTCAACAAATACAAAAAAATCAAAACTGCCCCTTATAATTCCTAACAGACTACAGGGGAAGAAAATTAGAAATCAATAGCAAGGAAAACCATAAAACCCTTCAAACTTTTGGAAACTGAATGAAACACTTTTGAATGATCCATGTGTCATTGAAGAAATTAGGAAAGAAATTAAGTAATTGCTAGATAAGCACCCACGTCAGAAAATTAGGGAAATTTCAAATCAATAATCTGGTGATGTACCTCAAATTCTTAGAAAAACAAGAACAAGCTAATCCAAAACGTAAGGGACGGAAAGAAATTATAAAAATTAGGGCAGAAATCAATTAATTGGTGACAAAAAGAGTGATAGGGGAGATAATAATAGGGGAACAGGGCAGTAGCAAAAGAGTAAGTGATAATGCATTTTAATCTGATTAAAGCATGATATATACTTGTCTGAAATACTAAGGTGAAACCCCCCTGAACTATCAATATACACTTTATTTATTTATTTATTTATTTTTCATTTTTCTTTTATTATTCATATGTGCATACAAGGCTTGGTTCATTTCTCCCCCCTGCCCCCACCCCCTCCCTTACCACCCACTCCACCCCCTCCCGCTCCCCCACTCAATACCCAGCAGAAACTACTTTGCCCTTATCTCTAATTTTGTTGTAGAGAGAGTATAAGCAATAATAGGAAGGAACAAGGGGTTTTGCTGGTTGAGATAAGGATAGCTATACAGGGCATTGACTCACATTGATTTCCTGTGCGTGGGTGTTACTTTCTAGGTTAATTCTTTTTGATCTAACCTTTTCTCTAGTTCCTGGTCCCCTTCTCCTATTGGCCTCAGTTGCTTTAAGGTATCTGCTTTAGTTTCTCTGCATTAAGGGCAACAAATGCTAGCTAGTTTTTTAGGTGTCTTAAATATCCTCACCCCTCCCTTGTGTGCTCTCGCTTTTATCATGTGCTCATAGTCCAATCCCCTTGTTGTGTTTGCCCTTGATCTAATGTCCACATATGAGGGAGAACATACGATTTTTGGTCTTTTGAGCCAGGCTAACCTCACTCAGAATGATGTTCTCCAATTCCATCCATTTACCAGTGAATGATAACATTTCGTTCTTCTTCATGGCTGCATAAAATTCCATTGTGTATAGATACCACATTTTCTTAATCCATTCGTCAGTGCTGGGGCATCTTGGCTGTTTCCATAACTTGGCTATTGTGAATAGTGCCGCAATAAACATGGATGTGCAGGTGCCTCTGGAGTAAAAGTCTTTTGGGTATATCCCCAAGAGTGGTATTGCTGGATCAAATGGTAGATCGATGTCCAGCTTTTTAAGTAGCCTCCAAATTTTTTTCCAGAGTGGTTGTACTAGTCTACATTCCCACCAACAGTGTAAGAGGGTTCCTTTTTCCCCGCATCCTCGCCTACACCTGTTGTTGGTGGTGTTGCTGATGATGGCTATTCTAACAGGGGTGAGGTGGAATCTTAGTGTGGTTTTAATTTGCATTTCCTTTATTGCTAGAGATGGTGAGCATTTTTTCATGTGTTTTCTGGCCATTTGAATTCCTTCTTTTGAGAAATTTCTGTTTAGTTCACAAGCCCATTTCTTTATTGGTTCATTAGTTTTGGGAGAATTTAGTTTTTTAAGTTCCCTGTATATTCTGGTTATCAGTCCTTTGTCTGATGTATAGTTGGCAAATATTTTCTCCCACTCTGTGGGTGTTCTCTTCAGTTTAGAGACCATTTCTTTTGATGAACAGAAGCTTTTTAGTTTTATGAGGTCCCATTTAGCTATGCTATCTCTTAGTTGCTGTGCTGCTGGGTTTCATTGAGAAAGTTCTTACCTATACCTACTAACTCCAGAGTATTTCCTACTCTTTCTTGTATCAACTTAAGAGTTTGGGGTCTGATATTAAGATCCTTGATCCATTTTGAGTTAATCTTGGTATAGGGTGATATACATGGATCAAGTTTCAGTTTTTTGCAGACTGCTAACCAGTTTTCCCAGCAGTTTTTGTTGAAGAGGCTGCTATTTCTCCATCGTATATTTTTAGCTCCTTTGTCAAAGATAAGTTGCTTATAGTTGTGTGGCTTCATATCTGGATCCTCTATTCTGTTCCACTGGTCTTCATGTCTGTTTTTGTGCCAGTACCATGCTGTTTTTACTGTTATTGCTTTGTAATATAGTTTGAAGTCAGGTATTGTGATACCTCCTGCATTGTTCTTTTGACTGAGTATTGCCTTGGCTATTCGTGGCCTCTTGTGTTTCCATATAAATTTCACAGTAGATTTTTCAATCTCTTTAATGAATGTCATTGGAATTTTGATGGGAATTGCATTAAACATGTAGATTACTTTGGGGAGTATTGACATTTTTACTATGTTGATTCTACCAATCCATGAGCATGGGAGATCTCTCCACTTTCTATAGTCTTCCTCAATCTCTTTCTTCAGAAGTGTATAGTTTTCCTTGTAGAGGTCTTTCACATCTTTTGTTAGGTTTACACCTAGGTATTTGATTTTTTTTGAGGCTATTGTAAATGGAATTGTTTTCATACATTCTTTTTCCGTTTGCTCATTGTTAGTGTATAGAAATGCTAATGATTTTTCTATGTTGATTTTATATCCTGCTACCTTGCTATAGCTATTGATGATGTCTAGAAGCTTCTGAGTAGAGTTTTTTGGGTCTTTAAGGTATAGGATCATGTCGTCTGCAAATAGGGATATTTTGACAGTTTCTTTACCTATTTGTATTCCTTTCATTCCTTCTTCTTGCCTAATTGCTCTGGCTAGGAATTCCAGTACTATGTTGAATAGGAGTGGAGATAGTGGGCATCCTTGTCTGGTTCCTGATTTTAGAGGGAATGGTTTTAATTTTTCTCCATTAAGTATAATGCTGGCTGTAGGTTTGTCATATATAGCTTTTATAATGTTGAGGAACTTTCCTTCTATTCCTAGTTTTCTTAGAGCTTTTATCATGAAATGGTGTTGGATCTTATCAAAGGCTTTTTCTGCATCTATTGAAATGATCAAGTGGTTTTTGTCTTTGCTTCTGTTAATGTGGTTTATTACGTTTATTGATTTTCGTATGTTGAACCACCCCTGCATCCCTGGGATGAAGCCTACCTGGTCATGGTGAATAATCTTTTTGATGTGTTGCTGAATTCGATTTGCCATTATTTTGTTGAGGATTTTTGCATCAATGTTCATTAAGGAGATTGGCCTATAGTTCTCCTTTTTGGAGGTGTCTTTGCCTGGTTTTGGGATAAGTGTAATACTGGCTTCATAAAATGTGTTTGGCAGTTTTCCTTCCCTTTCTATTTCATGGAACAGTTTAAGGAGGTTTGGTATCAGTTCTTCTTTAAAGGTCTGATAGAATTCAGCAGAGAATCCATCAGGTCCTGGACGTTTCTTTTTGGGGAGACTCTTGATTGCTGATTCAATTTCATTTTGTGTTATAGGTCTATTCAGGTGATTAATTTCCTCTTGGTTCAGTTTTGGATGATCATATGTATCTAGAAATCTGTCCATTCCTTTAAGATTTTCAAATTTATTTGAATATAGGTTCTCAAAGTAGTCTCTGATGATTTCCTGGACTTCCATGGTGTTTGTTGTTATCTCCCCTTTTGCATTCCTGATTCTACTAATTTGGGTTTCTTCTCTCCTCATTTTAGTCAGGTTTGCCATGGGTCTATCGATCTTGTTTATTTTTTCAAAGAACCAACTTTTTGTTTCGTTAATTCTTTGTATGGTTTTTTTGGTTTCTATTTCGTTGATTTCAGCTCTTATTTTTATTATTTCTCTCCTTCTATTTGTTTTGGGATTTGCTTGTTCTTGTTTTTCTAGGAGTTTGAGATGTATCATTAGGTCGTTGATTTGGGATCTTTCAGTCTTTTTAATATATGCACTCATGGCTATAAACTTTCCTCTCAAGACTGCCTTAGCTGTGTCCCATAGGTTTCGGTAGGTTGTGTTTTCATTTTCATTGACTTCTAGGAACTTTTTAATTTCCTCTTTTATTGCATCAATGATCCATTCTTCATTAAGTAATGAGTTATTTAGTTTCCAGCTGTTTGCATGTTTTTTGTCTTTACTTTTGTTGTTGAGTTCTACTTTTACTGCATTGTGGTCAGATAGTATGCATGGTATTATTTCTATTTTCTTATATTTGCTGTGGCTTGCTTTGTGCCCTAGGATATGATCTATTTTGGAGAAGGTTCCATGGGCTGCTGAGAAGAATGTATATTGGTAGAGGTTGGATGAAATGTTTTGTAGACATCTACTAGGTCCACTTGATCTATTGCATATTTTAGATCTTGGATTTCTTTATTGAGTTTTTGTTTGGATGTCCTATCTATTGATGATAATGGAGTGTTAAAGTCTCCCACAACCACTGTGTTGGCGTTTATATATGCTTTTAGGTCTTTCAGGGTATGTTTGATGAAATTGGGTGCGTTGACATTGGGTGCGTACAGATTGATGATTATTATTTCCTTTTGGTCTATTTCCCCTTTTATTAGTATGGAATGTCCTTCTTTATCTCGTGTGATCAATGTAGGTTTGAAGTCTACTTTGTCAGAGATAAGTATTGGTACTCCTGCTTGTTTTCGGGGGCCATTGGCTTGGTAAATCTTCTTCCAGCCTTTCATCCTAAGCATATGCTTATTTCTATCGGTGAGGTGAGTCTCCTGTAAGCAACAAATTGTTGGATCTTCTTTTTTAATCCATTTTGTCAAATGGTGTCTTTTGATGGGTGAATTAAGTCCATTAACATTAAGTGTTAGTACTGATAGGTATGTGGTGATTCCTGCCATTTAGTTATCTTAGTTGTTTGAAGGTTTGATTGTGTGTACCTAACTTGATGTTACTCTCTACTGTCTTGCTTTTTCTTATCCTGTGGTTTGGTGCTGCCTGCCTTTTCATGGTTAAGTTGGGTGTCACTTTCTGTGTGCAGGATCCCTTGCAGAATCTTTTGTAATGGTGGCTTTGTGGTCACATATTGTTTTAGTTTCTGCTTATCATGGAAGACTTTTTTTGCTCCATCTATTTTGAATGATAGCTTTGCTGGGTAGAGTATCCTGGGGTTATTTTCATTCAGTGCCCGGAAGATCTCACCCCACGCTCTTCTTGCTTTTAATGTTTCTGTTGAGAAGTCTGCTGTGATTTTGATGGGTTTTCCTTTGTATGTTACTTGTTTTTTCTCTCTTACAGCCTTCAATATTCTTTCCTTAGTTTCTGAACTTGTTGTTTTAATGATGATATGTCATGGAGTAGTTCTATTTTGATCTGGTCTGTTTGGTGTCCTGGAGGCCTCTTGCATTTGTATGGGAATATCTTTCTCTAGATTTGGGAAATTTTCCGTTATTATTTTGTTGAATAGATTACGCATTCCCTTCGCTTGCACCTCTTCTCCTTCTTCGATGCCCATGATTCTCAAGTTTCGTCTTTTGATGGAGTCAGTGAGTTCTTGCATTTTCTTTTCACAGGTCTTGAGTTGTTTAATTAATAGTTCTTCAGTTTTTCCTTTAATTACCATTTCATCTTCAAGTTCTGAGATTCTGTCTTCTGTTTGTTCTATTCTGCTGGATTGGCCTTCCATTTTGTTTTGCAGTTCTGTTTCATTCTTTTTTCTGAGGTTTTCCATATTCTGGCTGTTTTCTTCTTTATTGTTGTCTATTTTTGTCCTGAGTTCATTTATCCGTTTATTCATTGTGTTCTCTCTTTCACTTTGGTGTTTATACAGTGCTTCTATGGTTTCCTTTATTTCTTCTTTTGCTTTTTCAAATTCTCTATTTTTGTTGTCTTGGAATTTCTTGAGTGTCTCCTGTACATTTTGGTTGACCCTATCCAGTATCATCTCTATAAAATTCTCATTGAGTACTTGTAGTATGTCTTCTTTTAAATTATTCTTGTAGGCTTCATTGGTCCTTTGGCATAGTTTATCTTCATTTTGTTGGAGTCTGGCTCTGAGTTTCTGTTCTCTTCATTCCCCTCTGGTTCCTGTACTAATTTTTTGCTGTGGGGAAACTGGTTTCCTTGTTTTTTCTGTCTTCCTGTCATTGTCCTTGGTGTTGTTACTGTCCCTGTACTGTGTGTAATTAAGTATTTTCTAGCTTGTAATAATAACAATGGTAATATTGAGAATGGAAGAGTGAGCTGAGATGGAAAGCAAGAAGTTAAAGAAAAGGGGAAAACAAATATACAGACAAGAGGGAGAAAGCAGAAGAAGGTATCAGACAAGAGAGTTTCAAAGGTATAAACAGGGAGTGTTAGTGTACTAATCGACAGTAAGCTGAACAGACAATAGAGTGACAGAGAGAGGATTGAAAATCAAAGATAAAAAAATAAAAAATAAGTATATGAAAGTAATATCTATTTATAAAAATGAATTAAAATAAAATGGAAAATAGAAAATTAAAAAAAAAAACAAAAAACCAAAAAACTTCCAAGTTTATATGCAATGCAATTTCAGTCTTAATAATTTGGATGTCCGTCTCAATCTCCAGTCCTGGAGTTGGTGCCTCAGATGTTGTTCTGTAGTTGTCTCATCAAAGGGGATGCATAAAGTAGAACAAAACTACACTCACACACACACAGAAGGAAAAAAAAAAAAAAAGCCCCACCAAGTGTCCCCAGTTCAAATGCAATACAGTTTCAGTAAGTTTTTCGGCTTGCAGGTGTTATTCGGTTGTTCTCTCATCAAAGGTAGGGAGAAAAAGAAAAAAAAGCGTCTGGAGGCAGTTCTGAGAGTGGTATCTGCAACTGTGGCTTGCCTGCCTGCTGCTCTCAGCCTGTAGCTGGCGGCGTTATTTATGCAGATCTCTGGGGTGAGCTAGCGTTCACCTGGTCCCACAGGCTTTGTTTGCTCAGAGTTCTCCTGTGTGGGGGGCCTCTGCCACAGGCTTTCCCCTTTCCAAGCACTGGGAAAGGTGACACTGCCCTGCGTTGTTAGGCCTGCGTGTTTATTTACAGTTCACGTTGGAAGTGGGTCTTCCCTCCTCTCACAAGCTTCCCTGCTCCTGGTTGCTGGGCGCGCCCCGCTCCCGCCAGAGCCTCTCCGACCCGCCCAGCTCGTTTATTTTCAGTCCCGGGAAGGATTCCCTTCCCCCAATCTTCAGCGCTCAGGGCGCCCCACCCTCTTTCCATCGTGTCTTAATTGTTCTTATTGCTTAGTAGTCAGTTTCTCTTTTTTTTCCCCCCGAGTGGAGGTCAGTCTGTCCAGGGGGCTATGCTGCTCTGGCCCAAGCTTGTCTGTGGGGCTACCGCGGTATCGCGAAGCTCACCTGGTCCGCGTCTTCCCAAGCCGTATGGGCGCCGGCCACTGGCGGCCCGGGGGCCTTCCTCGGTTCTCCGTTTAACATGAAGTGGAGATTCTCTATGCCGGCTGGAAATGTGCAGGAGTCAAAGTTATGCCTTTTCTCGGTGATTATCCCTGCAAAGTGTGTCTCCAGCGTCTCTCCAAGATTTCACTACAGGAGGCTCGCTTTCTGCTTCCTAGCTCTAGCCGCCATCTTGGAATTCCCTCAATATACACTTTAAAAATAAAGGTAAGGAAGGCAAATTAGGTCCTTTCTTAAGGGTGGATACCAGTGGGAAGGGGGACTCCGTAAGGAAAGGGTGGAGGGCAAATACAGTGGATGTATTTTGCATTCATGTATGAAAATAGAATAATGGAACTTGTTAAAATTATTTTAAAAAGGAACGAAGGGCAGATGAAGGAGAAAAATGTAGAGGTGAATCTAAGATGTATTTTAAGCACAAATATTGTGATATTGTAAGTGTCACAATGTATCCTCCTTGAATAATTATTACATGCTAATAAAAAAAGTTCAAAAAATGACTCAAATTCTAAAGTCAGATGCAATAAAATTTGAGACTAGGGGGAGGGCCGTCACTGGGGAGGGCCGTCACTGGGCCGGCTGTGTGCCGCTTCAATGAAGGGCTTGACTACCGCCACCCAGCTTGTTGCTTTCCTGGGCACGACTTTCTTCACCCACTTGACTCCATGCCCAGGGCATGGCACCAATTCCTCTCCGACTCTTGGGCTCTGCTCTTAGCAGCATTGCCCTTTATGCCAGAAAGCTGGCGGGCACTATGGGGAAAAACAAAACAAGAAGAAAGTTGGGGAGGTGCTAGAAGAAGAGGAAGACGAATATGTAGAGAAAAGTCTTAACCTGCAAAGTTGTAAAGGGCAAAGTGCAGTACCTGCTGAAATGGAAGGGTTTCTCAGATGAGGACAACACATGGGAGCCCGAAGAGAACCTGGATTTCCCCATCTCATTGCTAAGTTTTTACAGTCACAGAAAATAGCACACGAGACAGATAACTCAGAAGGAGGCAAGCGTAAAGCTGATTCTGATTCTGAAGATAACAGAGAGGAAAGCAAACCAAAGAAGAAAGAAGAGTCGGAAAAGCCATGAGGTTTTCCCCAGGGTTTGGAGCTGGAGCAGACTGTTGGAGCTAAAGACTCCAGTGGAGAGCTTATGTTCCTGATGAAATGAAAGAACTTGATGAGACTGACCTGGTCCAAATTAAGGAAGCCAATGTCAAATGCCCAAAGGTTGTCATATCCTTCTATGAGGAAAGGCTGATGTGGCATTCCTACCCTTAAGAGGGTAAGGACAAAAAAGATGACAAGAATTAACTCTCCTGAGTACCAGTCCCTGTCACCTTTGACTGTGGATTTCAAGTGGCGAGGAGGGAGTTCTACTTGTCTTGACCCCATAAAGGTGGCTTGAGAAGATGTCATTTGAAGAGCCAGTATAGTTTCTGTGCCCTGCAGCAGCTCAGGTACTTTAAAGCAGTTTCAAGCTGTATAGTTTGCACATCCATCCCAGTGGAGGGGAAAGGGTTAAGTGTTTCAAGGCAACCAGTTCTGCACTTTCCTGAGAAAGGCAAGGGGCCTTCTATGAAGGATAAAACTTGCAGAACTGGGTGTGGGAGAGTACAAGATAACTGTCAATTTTCAAAGAGCATATCCACAACTCACAGCCTTCTTCCCAACATTTTACAGCATAGCATCTGTGTAGTTTTTGACTATTACTGGTATTTCTGGGGATAGGAGGGATGGGGCAGGGAGGAAGAGAGATGGGTAAAATCATTTTGGTTAAAATTTGGGACCTGATTGGGGAAGTGGTGAAACAATGGAGAGAACAACTAATGATTTGGTTCTATGCCCACAATATTTTACTTTTTCAAAAATGTCCTAGGCACCATGAATGAGGACTGTGAAAGACTGCTTCAAAGCTGTGAATGCCAAGGTGTTCCCTGCCTCAGCTTAATATTGTTGCCCACAAAGGGCTAAGCCCAAGTTAGCAAAGCTTCTATTTGGGAGATGGCAACTGACTGAGATGGGAAAGTCTTACTGGAGCGTATACACAGGCAGACCATTCTGTCTTAGAGGTGATAATTCTTGAAATTAGACAGAAGACCATTTTCCAATTGTGAAGTTATAAATATATCAATGTGTCCATCCAAGCCACTGGCTTGAGGTGTTTTGGAAGGGGCTGAGGGGGTATAGGCGAGAGAATAAGAGAGCTTGTGCTCTTGGGGTAGAAACTCTTGGATTCTCTGTTTTTTGAACTTTGAGACCATGAATGGCAGGGTTCAGTCATGCACGAATTTCATTTAATCAATTCAAGGGTGGAATGATTTCAAAAGCCCTATTCTCAGGAGAAGATTAATTTTCATATTGGGGCAGTGGTTCCCTTGAAAACACAAAACAAAACCTTTAAGAATTAACTGATACCCAATACCCAAAATGCTTTTTTTTTTTTTGAGACCGGGTCTTTATAAGTAGCTCCTAGGCTGGCCTTTGAGCTCTCAATCCTCTTGCCACAGACTCCCGAGTACACCATCACATCCAGCTAAAATTCACTGCCTTGAATCATGAGCTCCATCAATCAGTTCTTGACATCGTCTAGACCTGCATCTAGATCTACATTGTAAAAT
This sequence comes from Castor canadensis, assembly GCF_047511655.1. Lineage (NCBI taxonomy): Eukaryota > Metazoa > Chordata > Mammalia > Rodentia > Castoridae > Castor > Castor canadensis. Next base: position 147,557,984 of record NC_133388.1, on the reverse strand, counting down.
CTTTTTAGGCATGTGTTAGATATTTGTGAAAATTTTGTTTAAATGTAAACTTCATACCATACTGTCAGTTTTTGTCTTAATAAAACTATAGCTTTATAAAAAAAAATCTGAGAATATGGGCAGTTTTAAATTGCCTTTTAAAACTCTTAAAATTCTTAAGTTTTACATAAAGAATATAACCTGATGAAAACTAAACCCTTCACAGTCTATGTGAATGATTGTAGATAGAGATTTAAGGAAGACCATGTAGTACAGAACAGATTAGATTTCATTTCAAAAATCAAATCAGTCAGATTTACCTTCCCTCATAAATTCTGGATGACTCTTTATGCATGCATATTTTTATGACTGGATTTATCAGGAGGGATGATCCAATGTATGCATAATATACTTGAAGAAAAACTTCTGCAATTTGTGAAGCATCAGGAAATTCAGTGTCCAAAGCATTCTCAAACCTAGACACACTCTCCTTTCTCCCCATCATTAACCAAATAATCCCAGCTATGGAAATGAAACAAAGAACATTTTCACCAAACTACTGTTCGTCTGAAACCAAGACAGGGTTGTCATCCCTTGAGCGTGTAGAATTCTCAAAGATCACAAAATAGCCAAAGCTAGACATTTCCTTGGTATGGAGCTGGGCACCCAGCACAAAAAGGCTGAATTAGATAGCTAGCTACTAACAAGCTTAGTGTAGCAAGACCTGTGCAATAAGCAAAAATTTTGATCCAAAGATGAGGAAAGCAATGGAGGAGCTAAAAGATCTTTTGAGGAATTAATAAGATGCTGCACTTACAGGGAATGTGGTCCCCAGCTCTGCAAGACAGAGAACACAGATCATGTTTAGTATAGAACATGCTACCCAGATACTCATATAGACAGGTATGTTCAGGGAAGAGTGTTTCAGTATCCCTTTAGGAGATACAAAGATTCCTGTCCCTACTATGTCACTAAATAAGAAAATATTTCCTTGGAAAAATCCTGATGTTCTTAAGAGTTGCATGATTTTGTTTTTGACTTCTTCCTAAGTTCATCGTTAAAATTTTCACATATTAATTATTTACTAAGAGTCACATCTGCCACTGACCAGGTTAGTCAGTGCTAATTGGGAAAGAAAAATTTCATAAGTTCACAACAGAATTTTCTTTGGAATTGTAACAGTGTTAGGAGACCAAAGTCCTTGTGCTTGGTGTGCCAAAGCCAATACTTGGAAGATGAGAGTTAGTAGAAAGGAACGTGGGTTTATTCATACCAATACCCTGAGAAGATGAGGGAAGCTTTCTTCTCCTTGCATAAAAAAAGGAGTATTTTAGGAAATTAACACGTGTCTGAGCTTTACAAGGAATGAAAGGAGGTGCAGGGGTCAATGGGCACACAGACTACATGGTTGGTGGGGTAGGTATCATCCAGGTCATGTTTTTCTTAATTATTATTATTTCTTATTTGGCAGGAACATTGAAATCCACCTTGATCTCTTGGGCTTAGTTCTTGCAGTTTTTTTTTCTTGGTAGTGGGGATTGAAGTGAGGGCCTCACATATGGTAGACAAGCCCTCTACCACTTGAGCAATGTCCCCAGTCCTTTTGTTTGCATATTGTTTTTGAGACAGGGCCTCATTAACTTTGTTTGGGCTGGCCTTGACCCCCTGATCTTCCTGTAACCCCTCCTGAGCAGTGGGGATCAGAGGAATGCGCTGTGACGTCTTTCTCTTATTATTATTATTATTAATGTACATTACTTGTAAAATTATTGAGGTTCGCTGTAACATTTTGATGCATGATCATATCATGCTTCAATTTTGTCTACCTTCTCTTTGATCTTCTCTTGCCTGTCTCTCTTCCTCCTCCTCTTGTACCCATTCCCCTTCCCTAATAGCTTCTACTTTCATGTTGATATGTTTCTTTTTCTTTTTAAAATATTCACCTACAAGAGAAAACATGTTATACCTTCTTTCTGTGTCTGGCTTATTTTGCTTAACATGTTGCCCTTCAGATCTATCAGTTTTCTTGCAAATGAAATGTTCCATTCTTTTTGACCATATAATACTCCATTGTGGATATATACAATATTCTCTGCACCCATTATTCTGTTGATGGATACCTAGCTTGATTTCATACAGTCGGGCATGTAGGATTTCTTTTCTATGCTGACATAATTTCCTTAGGGTATATACCTGACAGTTGTATAAGTGGATCATTTCATCTTTCTGTCTTTAGTTTTTTGAGGAACTTTTGAATACCATTTCTTATAGTGGCTGTGCTCATTTGTAATCCCTCTTACAGTGTATAAGGGTTTCTGTTTCTCAATATTCTCACAAATCTTTATTTTATTTTTTTATAATAGTCATTATGACCATTATGACTACATTATGAGATGAAGTCTCAGTATAATTTTGATTTGCATTTCCCTGAAGGCTAAAGATACATAAAAATTTTTCATGTATTTATTAATCATTTGTACTTCTTTTGAGAAATGTCTTTGCAAATCACTTGCCAATTTTTTTGACAGGATTACTGTGCTCTGGCTGTTACATTTTTCGAGCTTTTATATATTCTGTATACTAATTCAGATATAGATTATTGGAGTAGGCAAAATTTTGACTTTCATTTTTCCAGTTTGTAATGATTAATCATTTTTCCAGTTTGTAGGTGCTATGATTTTTCTTTTTTATTAAAATTATTAATTCACATTATTTATACAAATTTAGCAATTTGAAGAATTGCAGGCAAAATTTTTCTCTCATTCTGAACATTGTCTTTTCACCTTATTGATTTCTTTGTTGTGCAGAATGTTAATTTTTGTTTTTATTTCTGGAGATATTGGAATCCTATTCAAGTAATTTTTGTCTGTGCCAATATCTTGAAGTGTTTTTCCTATGTTTTCCTCTAGCAGCTTCAAAATTTCAGGTCTTATAGTAAAGTATTTGATCCTCTCAGAGTTGATGTTTATACAGGGTGATAGAGGTCTTCCATACATTTTTGCTAGATTTATTTTTTTGAAGAGGTTATTTTCCAATGCATGTTTTTGACACTTTAATCAAGAATCACTGGCTGTGGATGCATGGGTTCATTTTTGGATTCTATATTCCGTTATAGATTATAGATTATAGGTCTGCATGTTTGTTTTTTATGTAACATTTTTGCTGTTTTGTCACTGTTGCTCTGTAGTATATTTCAAAGTTCAGCTTTGCTCTTTTTTTCCTCAGGATTGCTCTGGATTGTTTTTGCTTCCATGGGTTGTTTTCTAGTTCTTTGAAGAATGGTATTGCTATTTCATGGGGCTTGCATTGAATGTATAGATTGCTTTGATAGCACGATCACTTTAACAATATTTATTCCACTGATTCTTGAACTTGGGAGGTATTTCTGATTTCTAGAGTATTCAGTTTTTTCTTCAGAGCTTTGTAATTTTTATTGTACAGGTTTTCTTCTTCCTTTGTTTGGTTTATTCCCATACCTAGTTTATTTTTGAGGGTTCTGTGAATTTCACAATTGTTTTTCAGATTTCTTTCTCCTCAAGTTTATTACTGATGAATATAAAGGACGTTAAGTTTTGTATGTTGATTTTGTTACTTTGCTACTTTGTTGAATTTATTTATTGAAAAGTGTTTTGGTGGAAATTTTAGGGATTTTAAACATACAGAATTATATCATTTGCGAACAGGGATAATTTGAATTCTTCTTTTCCAATTTATATTCCTTTTTATTTCTTTCTCTTGTCTAATGTCTCTGTCTAAAATTTGAGAACAATATTGTATATAGGGGTGAGAATGGACATTCTTGTCTTATTCCTGATTTTAGAGATAAGGCTTCTAGTTATTTTTCATTCAGTATGATGTTGTTTGTGGTTTGTCATAGATAACCTCTGTTTTGTTGAAATATGATCTTTCTCTACCTAGCTTGTTTAGGCTTTTTTTCATAAAGAGCTGTTTAATTTTATTAAGGGCTTTGTCTTTATTTAGTTTGAAGATTTTTTTTTTTTACTGTGGATTGTATTTATTTGCTGTGTTATCTTGATTGATTTGCATATGTTGAGTCATCCTTGCATCTCTGGAACAGAAACAACTTGATCTTTTTAATGTGCTGTTGGATTTTATTTGCAAATATTTTATTGAGGCCATTTGTATCTATGTTCATTAAGGAGATTGGTCTATTATTCTCTGTTCTTTTGTTATTGTTGTTGTTGTAGTGTCCTTGTCCAGGTTTGGAATGAATGTTCCAAACTCATTCTGGCTTTGCAGAATGAGATTGATAGTGTTCCTTCCCTTTCTATTTCATGGAAACACTTGAAGTTTTATTGGTGTTATTTCTTCTTTAAAAGTCTGATAACACTCAGCAGTGATTCCACTGGGTCTTGGACTTTTCTTGGGGGACAATTTCAGCTTCAATCTCATTGCTTACTATAATTCTGTTTAAATGGTTTATACCCTCCTGGTTCAGTTTTGGTGGGTTAAATGCTTCTAGAAATTTTCCAGCTTATTTGAATATAGGTTTCAAAGCAATCCCTCACAATCCTCAGGATTTCATCAGTATTTGTTGGGATATTCCCTTTTGTGATAATTATGTTAATTTGGGTTTCTTTCTTCCTTTTTTCATCAGATCAGTCAGATTGGCTAAGGGTATCAATCTTATTTATCTTTTTGAAGTATTGACTTTTTTGATTATTTGCACATTTTCTTTTAGTCTCCATAGTAATGAGAAGAGGATAACACTAACGAATTGTTATGGTTTTATAAGGCTGGACTAGGTGGCTGCTTGCTTAATAGAACGGTTTAATGAGAAAGTAGAGTGAGATAGGTAGACAATATCTAGTTAATATTATGTTGAGGAAGAGAGGAAGGAGAGAAATGAAGAAAATTAAACAGTTAAACATACACACACATGCACACACATACACACACACTCAACTCCCCCCAAAGAGTATGATCAGGCAATCTAATTATCTGCTATGAACATAGTTAACAAAGAAGGATTTATGAATGGGGAAATAGCAATAAAAGAAAATATCAGCAAGAGTGCAGTTCTAATCATAGATGCGAGGAAAGTACAAATGGGGAAGAGTAATAGGAAAAAGTAGGAAAATGTGTAGTTTAAGATTGAGTACTGAGAGGTAATTGTTGTGACTCACATGTAATGAGACAAAGAAGGGAGGTAAAAGTAGATCCAAAAAGAGAAGGAGATACTGTAAGAACTTTTTTTTACTTTTTTTTTCTCTTTATTCATATATTTGTATGTACATACATTGTTTGGTTCATTTCTCCCCCCTGCACCCCACCCCCTCCCCCATTGCCTCCCTTTCCCCCCATCCCCCTCACTTCCAGGCAGAACCTGTTCTGACCTCTTCTCCAATTTTGTTGAAGAGAAGAGGTAAGCAATAATAAGAAAGATAAAGCGTTTTTGCTAGTTTGACATAAGGATAGCTATACATAGTCTTATTGTTTCCATGCAAGTGTGTATTACAACCTAAATAGATTCATCTCTACCTGACCTCTTCACTACTTCCCAGTCATCTTCCCATAGTGACCTCTGTCATTTTAAGGTTACTATATTAACTCCTCTACAGAAGACACATCAAACACTTTCAAGTTTTGGGTTTCCTACCTTTCCCTATTCCTCATGTGTGTGCTCTCCCCTTAGTGTGACCCATGTCCAATAATATTACTGCATTTGTTTTAGGTCTAAAGTCTGCATATGAGGGAGAACATATGATTTTTGGTCTTCTGAGCCTGGCTAACCTCATTCAGAATGATGTTCTCCTGTTCCATCCATTTACTTGTGGATGATAAGCTTTCATTCTTCTTCATGGCTGAGTAAAATTCCATTGTATATAAATACCACATTTTCTTAATCCATTTTGTAGTGGGGCATCTTGGCTGTTTCCATAACTTGGATATTGTGAATAGTGCTGCAATAAACATGGATGTGCAGGTGCCTATGGAGTAACCTGACTTGCATTCCTTTGGGTATCTCTAGGAGTGGGATTGCTGGATCTATGTTTAGTTTTTTAAGAAGCTTCCATATTGTTTTCCAGAGTGTTTATACTAGCTTGCTTGCATTCCCACCAGCAGTGTATGAGGATTCCTTTTTTCCCCACATCCTCACCAACATTTGTTGTTGGTGGTGTTTTTAATGATAGCTATTCTAACAAGGGTGAGGTGGAATCTTAGTGTGGTTTTGATTTGCATTTCCTTTATGGCCAGAGATGGTAAGCATTTTCTCATGTGTTTTTTTGTCCATTTGGATTTTTTCTTTTGAAAAAGTTCTGTTTAGTTCAGTTGTCCATTTCTTTATTGGTTCATTGATTTTGGAGGGCTGCTGGAGTTTCTTATTGGTTTCTCTGCCATGTTGCAATCTATGCACCAAATGCACTTCCTGGGAACTTTTGGGCCTGCAGTGGGGTATGGGCACCAGGCGTGGACTTCAGGGCTCATGGGCAGTCTGTCTGTAGTGGGGTATATGCACCAGGTGTGGGGCTTCTGCACTCATGGTGGAGACAATGCACCCTGTCAGAGCTTCTGGGCCCTCAGCGGAGTCCATGAGCAGAATATGCTGGGCCAGGGCTTCTGTGTACTGGGTTAGGTAGGGCTTCTGGGCCTGTGACAGGGTACCATGCATTGGATGTGTTGGGCTGGAGTTTCTGAGCATGCAGAGGGTTCATATGCAGAGAACATGAGGTCTGGTCCTCTGGGTCCATTGTGGGACAGTGCACTACGGGTCGTGAGCCAGAACTTCTGGGTCTGCAGTCCAAGTATCTTCTGGTTACCTTCAGCTCCTAGGTTGTTGACTCTTTGCAGTTCTGTAGGGAATTAAGTCTGAGAATCACTTTTTGGTAAGCTGTGTTTGGGGGGAAGAATGCTGAGTGGTGTCATTCCATTGCCATCTTGTTCTCTAGAACATTATTATTTCCTTCTGCTTGTTTTGGCTTAGCTTGTTCTCATTTTACTAAGAGTTTGAGATGCAGCATTAGGTCATTTATTTGAGAGCTTTCTGTGCTTTTAATATATGCATTCATGCATATAAACTTTCCCTTAGGACTACCTTTGCTGTGTCCCATAGGTTCTGGTAGGCTGTACTTTTATTATCATTTGATTTCCTTCCTTATTTTTTCAATGACCTGTAGTAATGTGTTGTTCAGTCTCCAGGTGTTTGAGTATTTGGTACTGTTTCTTTTGTTATTGAGTTGTAGTTTTATTGTGTTGTGGTCAGACAGTACACAGGGTGTTATTTCCATTTTCTTATATTTGTTAAGACTTGCTTTGTGACAAAAAATATGGTCTATTATGGAGAAAGTTCCTGCATATTATGTTTTTGCAGGATGGAATACTCTGCAGATAGCTGTCAGGTCCATTTGATGTATAATGTCATTCATTTCTAGGGTTTCTTTGTTAATTTTTTTGTCTGGATAACCTATCTATTGGTCTTTGAGGAGTATTGAACTCTCCACCACCACTGTGTTGTGGTCTATCTGTGCTTTTAAGTTCAGTAGTGTATGTTTAATGAAGCTGGGTGTACTTACATTGGGTGCATATAAGTTAACAATTGTTATTTCCTCTTGATGTATTACTCCTTTTATTAGTATGAAGTGACTTTTGTCCCTTATGAATAATTTAGATTTGAAGTCTACTTTATCTGATATAAGTATTGCTTCTCCTGTCTGTTTTCAGGACCATTAGCTTGGGAGATCTTCCATGCTTTCACCCTAAGGCAATGTTTGTTTTTGTCGATAAGGTGGGTTTTTTTGTAAGCAACCAATTTTTGTATCTTCCTTTTTAATCCAGTGTGCCAATTGGTGTTTTTTGGTGGGGGAGTTGAGGCCATTGACATTCAGTGTTACTATTGAGAGGTATGTGGTGAGTCTACCATTTAGTTTTTTCTGTTGTATAAAGGGTTGTACATGTGTAAATAATTCTGTGCTACTCTCTGATTACTTATCTGGTGTTCTCTTGAAGTTTAATAATTCCAATCATTTTATGGCTATGTTTATTTTCATCTTCTGTGTGTAGGATTACTTTTAAAATCTTCTGTAGTGGTGGCTTGGTGGTAATATATTGTTTCAGTTTTTGTTTATCATGGAAGATTTTTAATCCTCCATCAGTTTGAATGATAGCTTTGCTGTGTAGAGTATCCTAGGATTGAAACTGTTTTCTTTCAGTGCTTGAAATGTCTCACTCCATGCCCTTCTTGATTTTAAGTTTTCTGTTGAGAAATCTGCTGTTATTATGATGGGTTTACCTTTATATGCTATTTGATTTTTCTCTCTTATAGCTTTTATTATTCTTTCCTTGCTCATTTCTGCTAATTGTTTTAAGTATAATATGTCATGGAGAAGTTCTATTTTGGTCATGTCTGTTTGGTGTCCTGGAGGCTTCCTTTACCAGGTTGGGCATCTTTTTTTTTGAGATTTGAGAAATTTTCTGCCACTGTTTTGTTGAATGTATTATGTATTCCTTTGGCTTGTACCTTTTTCTTCATCTTCAATGCCTATGATTCACAGGTTTGGCCTTTTGATGGGGTTGCAGTGTTCTTGCATATTTCTTTTGTAGCTCTTGAATCATTTGTCTAAGAATTCTTCTGTTTTTTTTCCTTTAATATCTAGTTTGTCTTCGAATCCTGAAATTTTGTTTTCCACTTGTTCCATTCTGCTAGAATGGCTTTCAATTGTATTTTTTATTCGGCTTAAGGAACTTCCTTTTATTTCCCAGTTTTCGGTTTGATTCTGTTTTTTTAGACTTTCCATATCTTTGTTGAATTCCTCTTTCATATTTTGTGCTGTCATCTTTATTTCATTTATTTATTTATTTTTTTATAATCTTCTTAGGTTTGTTTCAGAGTTTGTTGAAATCCTCTTTGAGTTCATTTAGCTGTTTCTGTATCTTCTTGAGTTTTTTTTTTAATCCATGTTCTCTTGGAATTCATTGAGCTGTTTTTGTTTGTCCTCCTTAAATCCTATTTAAGGTCATTGAACATTCTTATCATCATTCTTGTGACATCAGCTACTGAGGATTCATTTCCTTCCCATTCCACCAAAAACCTCTATTATTATTCTTAGTCTTTTGAGGAGATGTATTCCCCTGCCTTCTTTTTCTGCCCATGTTTCTATTTGGTACTTTTCTCAGGTGTTGTTGATTAGTTAGTTGTGGGTTTTAATCACCTGTTGTCTTTCCCTTGACTTAATTTCTATGCTTTTACTAGCTTTGTTGTTAGTTAGGTTGCTGTAATATTTCTGTTCCCTGACCTGGAGGTATAACTTAGCAATTACATATTCATACATGTAACGCCAAACCAGTTATTTACATAATATATAGAGAAACCCTTGGCGATATTATCTATAAACAGTGGGCATTCAGGAGATAATAGTTGTTTGCATAGGAGTAGATGCTTAAGTAATTAAAACAAATTGTGCTAGAAGAGGGGGCAGGGAGGGGGGATAGGGCAAGGGGGAGAAGAGGTATGAGGTGTGGAGGCTGCAGCATTATAAGGCCCTAATGTGTATGAAGGTGTAGTTCAATCATTGTGGGGAAGGGTGCTATTGTCAAGGATTGCAGAGAGATAATAAAGATGGAGGTAATGTGTAATGTTGTTATAATAGACTGTTCAGTGAGTATGAATGTGGAGGAGGTAGGAACAGTGGTTGAAAGGGAGAGGTTAGAGAGGAATGTAAGGAGAAGGAAGGAAGAGAGAAAAGAAGAAAAGAGAAGAAAAAGAATGGGGGGTGAGAAAGGAAAATGGATCAGGAGAGGGTTAAGCAAATTGATAGTTGGACAGAATATAAGAGGGAGATAGGTAAAAACAAATTAAAAATTGATTAAAAAATAAAACAAAAAAGCTAAATAAAAACAATATATTTCTTGTCCAAATTTCTTCCTTGTTATGGAGAAGAATGGATTTCCTCTCAGTTCAATGATTGTTCTGGGTTCTTTCCTCTGATTTCTATTCCAGGTGATTTTGACAGGGGCTCTCTCTGTGTCTCTGTCCCTTCTTAAGGTTGTATGCTGGGTGGTGTGGCAATGGATGTTGCTTCTCCTTATCAGACAACTCTGTGAGGATCCACTCAGGGTGTTTGAGCCCAGCCTTTCCTTGGCAGGATGAGCTATCTGGTGTGGACAGGTTCGTCTGAAATGGTCCTGTGAGGAGCTGGTATGTGAGCAGTTACCAGGGCAAGCCTGGAAGCTAGAATTGAGCTTTTTGCTGAACTGCTTTTCTCTTGGAAGTCTGTCAGTCTCAGCTCACTACCAGTTTCTCCAAGGTGGTGAAATGTCTCATTTTCACCGTACTGTGGCTGGGCCATTCTGCCCACACACAGGCTCAATCAGCTTGGTGTTCTGTCCCACCTCTACCAGGTGGAGGTGAAAATTTCCCTCCATTTATTTGTCCACCAGTCTTGTCCAGGGGGGTGCAATATGCCCACCAGCATATGCTAGGCTATATGGTTCCTTCCAGAGCAGATGATGTGTCATATTCACCTGGCAGCATTGTAGTTTCATCCAGCTCTGGGACAGAGCAGACAGCACAAGCAGGTGGTACAGCAGGTTCCATGTACATGAATTATGGTGAATCCTGGATATTTCAGATGCTTTAAGAACTCGTTCTGCAGCTCTCTACATTACCTTTTTGCAAGAAAGGAGAAAAGAAGCCAAAAAAGGGGGGTGGGGAGAAGAAAGAAAAATAGCTTTGCAGGGGGTGTGGTCTGCAGTGCTGGGGCTTCCAGGATTGTTATGTACTATCAAAAGCTAATTTACGGGTCAGCTGTGTACTTTATATTCACCTTATGTATTGGCAGTATCTTAGTTGACAAAAAAGCCAGGTTACCTGATCCTTGCTACCATGAATCTGAAGTATTCTTCTGGGAATTGTGGAATTGAAGATTCCAGGGTCCTTACTCTATCTGCCATCTGGGTCTTCCTTGTGTCTTTACTATAGGTTTTTTTCTTTGCCATTACCATGAGATTTCCATAAAATATCTTACAGTTAGGATAGTCAACTTAAGGCAGATAAGAACTTAATTTAGTTTACATACAAAAACTACATTTTCCCTTTTCTTTTTATTTCTATTTTATTTTCTTTAAGCTATTCTTATGGAAAAGCATTCTACTACAGCTCTATATCTTATTTTGTTGTTGTTGTCACAATTCATATTTTTTTGGTAGTACTGGGGTTTGAACTCAGTGTTTTATGTTTGCTTTGCAAGTGCTTTACCACTTCAGCCATGCCACAAGCCCTTTTTGCTTTAGTTTCTTTCTCAGATAGCATTTCATGCTTGGGCTCTACCTCCCCCTCTCCATTAGCTGGGATTACAGATATGTGCCACCACTTCCAGCCCAGAAATCATATTTTTTAATGTTGCGAATCCCCTAAAAATACTGTAACTAGAATACTTTTTGATAGTTTTGTCTTTCACTCATTTTGTAGATATATAAGTGTTTTATGCACCAATGCTACACCATTAGAATATTCTTGTTTTACTTGAGAAGTTTACACTTTCAAGTCCCAGAACCTGTGAACCTTGTAGCAGAGGGCCAAGCAACCTCTATGAGTCACTACTTATTAAGAACACTTAGGATATACCTTTCTCCATGGGATAAAGGTGAGTGTATGAGAAGGAACAGGGGACAGGGCTCTAGGCACATTTTTTTAGGTAAATGAAAGCTTTTAATTATCCAAGAAAGAAAACAGTGAGTGTATATTAATATTATAATATCAGAAGTTATTATTTTACAAAAGCATGTTAGACCACACACATTTTGTTTTATAACTATCAGAGCTGTACTTACTTGCCTCACAGCATGGATCAGGAAGGACCAACTAGTATCCTATTGTTTTAGATTGAAGAACTTCCTTTGGAATTTTTCATGAGATATGTGTTGTGATGGCAAAATCTTTCATCTTTATTTTATCTGGAAAAGTCTTTTCCCCTCCTTTCTTCCTCAAGCACAACTTTGTCAGGTATTCTTGATTGGCAGTTTTTTTCTTTCAACACTTTGAAAATATCATCCCATTGTCCTGGTCTGAAGTTTCTTCTGAAAAAAATACCCTGAGAGTCTTAGAGGTTTTCCATTATATAAGAGAAACTACTTTTCTTTTGATGCTTACATGATTAGTTCTTTGATTTCCATTTTGAGAATTTGTTTGAAGTATGTTTTGGCAACATCTTCTTTGGCTTGATCCTGGTTGGGATCATTGTTTGAACTACACGTACCTGTGTTTTCAAATTTTTCCCTGAACTTGGGAAGTTTACAGACATGATTTATTTAATTATGTTTTTGACCACATCATCTCTCTATTATCCTTCCTGAAATCCAGTAACATAAAAGTTAGATTTCTTGATTTTTGTCCGATAAATCATGTTGGCTTTATTTTGGTTTTTCATTAATTTTTCTTGTACACTTGACTGGATATTTTCAAGTGAACTTTTTTTTTAAGTTCACAGATTATTTATTCTGCTTGATTAATTATGGTATTTGCTCTTATTTGTTCTTTCTATTGTATTTTTCATTGCAGTCATTGTATTCTGCAATTCAGTATTTCTGTTTCATTCTTTTAGTGCTTTCTATGTTGAACTTCTAATTTTATTTGTGAATTGTTATCTTGCCTCAATTTAGATTTCTCTCAGTATTTTATCACAAATTGTTGAACTTCCCATATGAACATTTTAAGTTGTTATTCATTGATCTTTGTTTCTTTTTGGTCAGTTATTAGAAAGTGTGTGATTTTTAAGTGGTATCACATTTTCTTGTTTTTCTAATTTTCTTATTATCTTGCATTGATGTCTATAAATTTGATGGGTAAGTCACTTTCTCTAGATTTCATGAACTGGTTTCAACTGGAAAAGATTGTCACCTCCAGGTAGTGAGAGGGCACTGGGTTTATGAGGCACGGTTATTCATGTTCCAATGGGAACAGCATAGCAGTGTCCATGTAACTCAGTAAACTGAGATAAACATTGTGAATGACTGCTGGGTTCCCTAGTGATCAATGCTGTGTGTCTCCTTGATTACTTAAAGGACTATTGAGGGCTTTCCTGGAAAAATTTTCTGCATCCTTCTGATCTTTTTTTCTCCCCTACAGTGGTAGTCATGATTGAGTGCATCCTCCTTGGTCCTAGGTTTTCTTGAAGTACTAGTAGAACTGGTGTTTGTTGTGTGGGAACCCTGATGTACTTCTGGAGTCAGTATATATATAGCTCAAGTGCACAAGGAAGTAACATAACTAAGAGATGTGGTTGGTGGTGGTACTTGTGCCTGGGTATAGGCACCCCCACTGTTGTGTTGGACAGAGTGTGCAAGCCATGTGGCGTGGCCAGGAAACTGGAGTTTGGAGTATAAGCTTGAGCAGAGCTACTACGACCCTAAGGCCTAGAAATACACATGAACTTTCTAAGATGGTTATTCTTTTCTGTGATGTAGGAGTATTAAGCAGTTATGCGGCTTATTTGGAATGCCAAGATATGTGGAGGGAAAGCAACTCTGAGGTTTGGGGAGCAGAGCTAGCTATCCCATAATAAACATTCTGAAAGCTGTTACATAGTATTCTCATTCATTGCCCATTAGCTACAATTTAATTACAAGGGGACTCCTACATTAAATCAATAGTAAGAAATGTTTTGATTTTTAATTGCTACATACAGTTTGATTTTGAATATAGACATAGTAGTTAAATCATTGTGAAGAAATGGGGAGAACAGAAACAGAGCAAAATGTCAGGTTCTTAAGATTGAGTTTCCTGATTGGTAAAGTCAAAAATATTCTCTGCAAAAGAATTTTACTTTATTTTTGTAGTTCACATTATGTTGTATGTACTGACTATACCTAATGTATATATATGATGTAATAAATATGCCTATTTACCTTATGTTGTATGTGAAAAGGTTTAAAGTTTATCTTAAAATTTAACATTTCATTTAAATACTTGAAATGTTTTTATTTTTATTGAAACATATGTTCATAGTTAGTAAAGTTATATAATACCAAAATGGTAGAATGAAATTTATTGTTTAGTTTTCAGTTATGTATGTGGAAATTTGATGGTATCAAGTTTGAAGCCTCTTGTACATATGCTGTTGTTTTTTTATCCTCTTTGAAAGCATTTAGTTCTGAAATTTTATCACATTGTTCTTTAGCATGGGTCTTCTTCCATTTTTATAGGTAATCAGGTGTTCTTATCAGTGAGGATACTGAAGGCATTCAGTGATAGGAATTTTTTTTATGTTGGTCTATTTTTTCTGTACTAATTCTTTTTTTTATCCATTTATTCATATGTGCGTACATTGCTTCAATTGTTTCTCCCCCATACCCCCCACCTCCTCTTGCTACCTGCCCCGGCCACTTTCTCCAATTTTGTTGAAGAAAAAAGCATTGAAGAAAGACAAAGTGTTTTTGCTAGTTGAGATAAGGATAGCTAGACAGAGAGATTCCTAGCATTCTGCACTAATTCTTAACTACCTGGATTGATTTAAAGTTATCTTTTATATTGATTTGAATCTACCTTTTATAATATTTGTCTTTTAATTGTTCTATGTTTACACATTCAGAGAGGTTCTTGAGATTATCATCTAAATTTTTACTATCATAATTGCAACTTGTAATATATCATTCTTCTTTTCTAAATAAATACTTTTTCCAGAGGATCCTAGCCATCTATTTTACTTTTAAAAAAATTTTATTAACATATAATAATTGTACAGAGGGACACATTGTGATGGTTACATATGTGCTTACCATATCAGTTATATTGTTCTCCCTTTTCCCCCCTCCTCCCACTCTGAGAAAAATTTCAACAGGTTTCCTTCTTTGATTTTCACATATGCCTATCTGTCTCTTTTGGATTAAATGTCTTCTACTCTTTATAAAAGGTAAAATTGCTGTAATGTTGTTAGTATCTCAATAGTCATTTAATTACAGTAATATTAAAGTTGTTTATACTCTACATGATCTATACTTAGAGTTGTTTTCACTTCTTTAATTGAATAAATGTCTGTCTATAATTTTGGTATGTTGTCTCCAACATTAGTGATTTCTGGTACTTTTTCACATTGATGCTGGAGGCCCGAAAAGGGGATTGGAATCACATTAGTGCTTACCATTAGTCCTCTCATTAGTGCTTACTACTGATGGACTTCATTGTAGGATATTTGGGGAAAAGGTATCTTATATTTTGGTGTGCACCCATCGCAAATATGTGTTTGTCTTTTCTCTGGTGTCTCTCATATGAGAAGGATACTTGAGGATCCTTCTTATAGTGTATAGTTTCTTTATCACAGTTTCAAGATCCCCTGAAAACATAACTGTGTTTCCCACACTTAGTGTTGGTTTTACAGGAGTGTGCCACACTCCTTAACTGAGATTCCCACACTGAATAGAGACTTTATTATACTTTTTCAATTTCCTATGTGTGATTGCTGATTTTATTTATCAACTTTGCTGAAGCATCATGTCCACTTGTTTAATCAAACACTAGTATAAACATTGTAGCGAAGGTAAACTTTGATGTGTTTGACACTTGAATATATAATTAGTCAAACAAATTATCTTCCACCATGTGCATTAAGCACATCCAATCGTTATAAGACCTTAAAAGTCAAGCCTGAAGAAGAATGAATTCAGAGGATCCAAGGTGGTGGTTAGGGTAGGGAATCAGAAATCCTAAATTCCATGACTCCAGAAACCATTTTGAGAAGTCAGAGTTACACTTGGGTAATTATTATTGCTTCTAGCCAAAATAATAATGACCACCACATTAGATGCACATAAAATTCAAGGACTGACCCTTAAATCAGCCTTTAATTGAATTTAATAGCCATGAAAATCCTGTGTGACATAGACAGAAAGGCGTGTCCCACCCTGGGAAAAAAGCCCCCTGGTTCTTTCTTTCTTTTTTTTCCCTCCCAATAAGCAGAAGACAGAGCATCAATCAGAATCAAACTCTATGACATCCTGGATCCCTAACCCATGGAAAGCCTCCCAATTCTGTGCCATTTCTTTCTGCCAGCCAGTTCCAAAGCTGCTTACATGAATCTGCAGAACAAACAAATGAGCATCACACACCACATGTGACTCCCCTACCCACCTTCTGGAAACAATCCAGTGCAGCCCCTTGGCAGACTGAAACCCCCCTCTCCCAACAAAAAAACCCTGAAAAGCATAAAATGCAAATTATAATGTAACACTGACAGTGGGGATAGGGGTGTAATGCTGAACCTGTCCCAGATAGCAGTGGTGGAACAAAGAGCCTAACTCTCAGTGCTGAGCCCTCAATGAATAAACAGCAACAAGCCTGAGAATGGTGGTGGGGTGACAAGTCAACCTTGAGAGGAACTGCTAGCACTAAGCAGAGGTTGGAAGAGGCACAAAGGCTGAAAGTGGAGATGGGGTGACAAGCCAACCTCTCAAAGCCAGGCAGATGGTGGATCCTGGAGCTGGTCTTATGGGACAGAGGGCAGTATTCAAAACTGAATTGCCCCACCTTGCTAGGGGAGGGTCTAACCAGAGTTGCAGCTGAAGGGCAATGTAGCTGCTTAGTGAAAACCACAACAGCTCTGAACACCCTGCACAAACTGGAAGACTTACCTCACTTTCCAATTGCAACTTGCCCTGTGGACAGAAGGAACCAAATACTACTCACAAGCCAGTCACTGGGTGAGACCATATCAGAGCTCCCACTTGTACACTTATATGAGGATTGGACACCTGAGGAGTAAGTCCAGAACTTTTACCAAACAGACTGAACTTTTTGTTGTTTCTACCTGATTTTTTTTTCTGTATTGCTAATTTCACCATCACTATTTTCTTATCTCTATTCTTACCCCCTTCACTTTCCCTCCTTTTCCTGTGTTTTAATCCATTGTTCTCCCTCCCAACCACTCTTTTCCCCCTTCACATCCACACTCACCCCCTGTCTTCACTCTCCCCTCCTATTCTTCCCTCCTACACACTCAGGAACTATTGGCCATCTGTACCAACTATACACAAACCCAGCCCCATGCAATCCCTAATACAGGCATCCTCCACTACAGCAACAGGAATATACCCAAACATGCACAAGGGCCTCAAAATCCCATACCTCTTCCCCAATATAATACTTAATGGGGAAAAACTGAAACCATTTTCCCTAAAGTCAGGAATGAGACAAGGATGCCCACTCTCCCCAAGCCTATTCAACATAGTCCTGGAATTCCTAGCCAGAGCAGTAAGACAAACATAAGCAATGCAAATAGATAAAGAACTAGTCAAACTATCCCTATTTGCAGATGACATGATCTTATACCTCAAAGACCAAAAACTCCACCCCCAAAACTCCTAGACACCATAAAGAGCTTCAGCAATGTAGCAGAACACAAAATCAGCTTACAAAAATCAGTAGCTTGGCAGAGCCGTTAGGTATGCGGAAATGTCCTTCCCAACACAGAATCGCGGGCCTCGCCTGTTCTGAGGGAATGGGGTCTCCTTACCGGGAATTTCAGTCTGGACAATTTTGGAGCCGGGTTTGAAGAATGATTTCTAAATCCAGAACGGGCGACAGTGTCATCACGGCATTTTATTGATGACCCTGGACCAGTCTGGTGGCCCAACATCCCAGAAGAGAGCCATGCTCCCACCATGTTAGTTTGCTGTAAATGGTTCTGAATTTTAAGCCCATGCTGGCATCAAATTCCTGCCTCAGCCTCCTGAGTGCTGGGATTATAGACCATGGATTCTTATGAGTCACCAGAATCAACTCCTAGACACAGGTTCTCCTCAAGTCTTAAAGATTACTTTATAGGTACCACCCCTCAGCAGAAGTGACTGGAATCAGTCAGGAAGCAAACTTCATTTGCCCCAACCCCATCTCGAAGGAAAATTCTCCAGTGTTCACAATTTCAGGAAGATGTCGATCCTCATAAAGTTGCATTCCTTCTACATAAACAACGGACTTTATATAGTTTAATTCCCTTGTATAAATTCTCATATGCTAATCTCAGAGAGTATTCTAGACTTCTGAGTGCACTTATTGCTGCTGAAAAGCACAAAGGACTTGCTGTGCAAGTGGGAGAAGATCTTAACGTCAAAGTCATTTTTTCTACTCTCCTAGGACTGAAAGGGACACAGAGGGACCCTGAAGCAGTTCTTGTCCAGATTCTGTCAAAATCTCAGCTGCCACCTGAGAGCAGAGAAGATAAAGTGGTGTGGACTGGTTGGTTCTGCTGTGCATTTGGAGATAGTCTTCTGGAGACTACCTCAGAAGACTTCACCTGCCTACCATTATTCCTTGCAAATGGAGCAGAATCTCATACTGCCATAATTGGAACTTGGTTTCAGAAAACCTTTGACTGTCATTTCAGTCCTTTAGCAATCAACTCATTTAATCTTTCCTGGATGGCTGCCATGTGGACTGCATGCAAAATGGACCATTATATGGCTACTGAATTTCTTTGGTCTGTACCCTGTACCCTCAAAGTCTGGACATTTCTTATGCAATACATCCAGAGGATGCAAAAGCTTTGTGGGACAGCATCCACAAAACACCTGGGGAGGTTACCCAGGAGGGAGTTGACTTATTTATGGACTGCCTTTATTCACATTTCCATAGGCATTTCAAAATTCATTTATCAGCTACAAGATGAGTTCGTGTTTCAACATCTGTAGCTTCAGCACATACTGATGGAAAAAGTAAAGACTCTGTGTCATAACTACCTTATCAGTGTGTTGGCATATTTGACAGAACTGACAATTTTTCAAATTGAGTGAGGCTTTGTGTAAGACTATGGATTATATGCCCTTTCCTCATTGATTATTTGCTTAGTTGCTGTGCTGAGAGGGACTGAAAGAAAAATGGGTATCTGTCACTTTGCATCTGTTTTCCTCACAGTGCCTTTGGAGTTGTCCAGATGGAAGCCAAGAAGGATTTGGAAGAACAAGGGATGTGGTAGTGGGTGAGCCACAGCCATGTGCTTATGCAGTAGTCATGGTGCTGTAAGATGCTAATCCCTAGAAAATGCTGAGTTGCTAATTTGTTGGTTATCTTTTTAAAAAGTATACAATGTTCATTATCAAACTTTTAGGATTCAAATAAATTTATCTAATATTTTGTATTTCAGGTGTAGGTTTTTAAAACTGCTAATCATTTTTAAGCAATTTTGAACTTGTGCTCAGGAATTTTTGTCTTTGTAAGATATTTTCCTAGCATTGTTTTGTTGTACAGAATTGGCCATTAAAATCCCCTCAAAAGGAAAATAAAGATTAATATACATTTTTTTAGCCACTGATAATGTTTGTTTTTAATACTGTTCAATTTTTATTGCAATGTTGAATTAAATATTCAGTTTTAAAATGAAAAAAGCAAACAAAAACCAAAAATCAGTAGCTTTTCTATACACCCACATTGAACAAATTGAGAAAGAATATAGAAAACAATTCCATTTA
The DNA here is from genome assembly GCF_047511655.1 of Castor canadensis. Classification (NCBI taxonomy): domain Eukaryota; kingdom Metazoa; phylum Chordata; class Mammalia; order Rodentia; family Castoridae; genus Castor; species Castor canadensis. The sequence goes on along the minus strand of NC_133388.1, from coordinate 147,538,592 downwards.
TGGTAGCCTCAAAGAAAAATCAGATACCTAGGAGTAAACTTAACAAAGGATGTAAATGACCTCTACAAGGAGAACTACAAACCACTGAAAAAGACATCAAAGAAGACTACAGAAGGTGGAAAGATCTCCCATGCTCATGGATTGGCAGAATCAACATAGTAAAAATGGCTATACTACCAAAAGCAATCTTCATGTTCAATGCAATTCCCATCAAATTACCAATGACATTCATCACAGAGATTCAAATATTTACCCTAAAGTTCATTTGGAAACACAAAAGACTGAATAGCCAAGGGAATACTGAGGAAAGAAAGCAATGCTGGAGGTATCACAATACCCAACTTCAAACTATGCTACAGAGCTATAGCAATAAAAACAGAATGGTAATGGTACAAAAACAGATTTGAAGACCAATGGAACAGAAAAGGACCGGACATGAATCCACACAGCTATGTCCACCTTATTTTTGATTAAGGCACCAAAAACATACAATGGAGAAAAGACAGACTCTTTAACAAATGTTGCTGGGAAAAATGGTTATCTGCCTGCAGAAAACTGGAACTTCATCCATGCCTCTTACCCTGTACTAGTATCAACTCAAAGTGGATTAAGGACCTTAATATCAGACCTGAAACCTTGTAATTAGTTCAGGAAAGAGCAGGTAATACTCTGGAAGTAATAGATATAAGGAAGGACTTCCTCATTAGAACTCAAGAAGCTCAGCAACCTAGAGAAATAGTGGACAAATGGGACTACATGAAATTCAAAAGATTCTGCACAAGAAAAGAAGTGGTCTCTAAATTGATGTGACCATCCACAGAGTGGGAGAAAATCTTTGCTAGCTATGTATCAGACAAGGTACTGATAACCAGAATATGCAGGGCGCTCAAAAAACTACACCCCCCTCAAATTCAATGAACCAATGAAGAAGTGGGCAACTGAACTAAACAGAACTTTTTCAAAGAAAGAAATCCAAGTGACCAAAAAGCACATGAAAAAGTGCTCACCATTCCTGGCTATACAGGAAATGCAATTCAAAACCACACTAAGATTTTACTCATTCCTATTAGAATAGTTATCATCAAGAACACCACCACCAACAAATGTTGGCAAGGATGTGGGGGGAAAAAGGAACCCTCATACATTACTGGTGGGAATGTAAGCTAGTACAATCACTTTGGAAAACAATGTGGAGGCTTCTTAAAAAACTGAATATAAATTTGTCATGCTATCCAGTAATACCACTCCTAGGGATATACCCAAAGGAATGCAACTCAGATTGCTACAAAGGCACAGTACACCCATGTTTATTGCAGCACTATTCACAATAGCCAAGCTATGGAAACAGCCAAGATGCCCCACTTCTGATGAATGGATTAAGAAAATGTGATAATTATACACAATGGAATCTTATTCAGTCACAAAGAAGAATGAAATTTTATCATTCACATTTAAGTGATGTAACTGGAGAACATCATCTTAAGTGAAGTTAGCTAGGCTCAGAAGGCCCAAAATTGCATATTCTTCCTCATATGTGGATTATAGACCCAAAAGAAATGCAGTAATATTGGACATGGGTCACACACTAAGGGGAGAACAGGCATTGGAGAAACAGGGAAAAGAAAGGAAACCTAAAACTTGAATGTGGTTGATATGTTCATTGTATAGGAACGAATATAGTCATCTTAAACTGGCAGAAGCCACTATAGGAAGAGGACCAGGAAGTAGTGAAGAGGTCTAGTAGAGATGAACCAGTGTGGGTTGTGGTAATATACTTGTGCATGGATGAAACACTAGGGATCTCTATATAGCTATCTTTATCTCAAACTTGCAAAAATTCTATATTTTTCTTACTATCTGTTATGTTTCTCTTCAACAACAGGGTCTGTCCAGAAGTCAGGGGTGGGCGAGGGGGTGAGGACTGGGGAGGGGTGGGTGAGGGGATGGGGGGTGAATGTGCCTCAAACAATGTATACACATGTTAGTAAATGTCAAAATGATAAAATTAAAAAAAAAAAGAAGAATGAATTCAGTCTCAAGACTGAATAAAATGGGAACCCTGCCAAGGTCTGCCACTGTCAGGAGCTGCCCTTTTTGTTTAACTTATCCATGGATGTGGTAGTTCCTGGACATCTGAACACAGGGAAGCAAATGTAGGAGAAATAATTTCCTAGGTGGCCTATATGAGTCCAGGAACTTGGGTTTCTTGTCTTCTTCCTTTTTTTTTTCTTTTTGTTTTTGAGCATAGGTAGGAAAGATTATTAAGGGAATGAATGAAAGCTCCCATGGGAAGGGAGGGGTCCTGAGCAGATCACCAGAGAAGTGACATGGCCTGAAGTTTTTACCCATTTTTCTCAAGTGTGTTGCTCAATCTGTATGCTAATTAGGTGTGTAGAAAGCAGCATTCTGGTTTCCTGTGCCTGCAATGTTCTGATTGATCAAGTCCTAGTCCTTCAACTGTCTTTATTCTGGTCTGTCCTGCTTTTCCTTCTTTCCACTTTTTAAGGTCATAGGAAGGTCATAATGGAGGTTTCCAGGGGTCCTTCTGTCTCATTCCCTCTCCGAGGAAGTAACCCTAACTGCCATTAGGCTGATTTGAGCTAGAAAGGGGCATCAGTAGGAGACAGTAGTCAGGGCCTTTTCACAGAGGTTCCCTGGTAAATGCGGGTCTTTATTTGAGGCTTCCACTTTTATCTTAAACTTAAGAGGTGACAAGGGAAATCTAGTTGTCAGGAAATTTATTTGATGTGTTCCAGGACCAGGTCAAGGAATTATCCAGTTACTTTTTTACTACAAGAGAAATCAAACAGAAATCAGTGAAAACCATCCATTAAAGTTAAAAAAAATGCTTTTTATATGTGGATAAAACCAGTAGGGTCTTTAAGAAGAACCATAAAAACATTAAGGAAATAGTATGTTAGATTGATAGCTGCTATAAAGATGGTAACCTGTGTCCATCCTCTGTCTATTTATGGGTTTCTCTTCCTAAACAATAATCTTTGAGTTTCTCTTGGGTGGAGTCTCACTCATTCCTGAGATGTTTTCAAGGCATTTTCCCTATTGTCCTTGGTTTCCTTTTATAGGCATTAGTATATTTAGTAGTCATACCTTCCTTGGTCATAACTTTAAAAATGTTTTTTTCTTGACATATTGAAAAAATTTTCCAATCTTTACCTCTACTTTTTTATTCCTTCTTTTTTACTGTCTGTATAAAATTAACCCAGTAATATCCATGCTATGGGATGAATCCTGGGATACTTTGAAAGTCCTCCATCATATTAATTAGCATTACACAAAGACTAAAGGATGTAGTAAGTATAACAAGTTCTTTGGCAGAGTATGAGTGCCTAGTCCAATTCCCAATAGAGCACATGTTTGCACCAGAACCATTATCTTGCCAGTATTGAATCATTTGTAATTAGCATTCTGGCTTTCCAAGCCCACATCAGAATCCCCATCAAACACTGTTTCCAGCATTTTAGGCTTCCTTTAAACTCTTTCTACAAACTTCTCCAAACCTCTTCCATAAGCCAATTCAAAAGGTTTCTGAAATATATTGTCAGGTATACCCACAGAAAACCCTCATATTGCAGAATCAGTTTGCTCTGTTAGTTTTCCCTTGTTGTGACAAAATACCTGAGCCTATCAACTTATGAGTAGGCATGGTTTATTTGGGTCATATTTTCATTGGTTTTACTATGTAGTGTTCACTCCATTGCTTTGGGCTGTGGTATGGCAGAACATCATAGTAGAAACATGTGGAGAAGGAAAACTGCTCACATCATGGCAGTAAGAGAGCAAAAATAGAGAGGAGGTGTTTAAGTTTCAATATACTATTTAAGTTCCCTCTGCCTCCTATTGACATAATTTCCTTCCACTGGTACAAAGTCCTAACAATTCCCCCTTAGTAGGGCCACGGTCTGCAGACCAAGCCATCAACACATGCTTATGGGGTACATTTAAGATCCAATCCATAGTAGTCTGGTCTGTCAACCTATCTGTTAAGTCTGTGCTCTCATGAAATAACTACATCTTGAAGGACCCACATTTTAATATTATCACCAGAATGATTGGATTTAATTTGTGATTTTTAAAAAGTTATGCAAAAGTTGAAACTATTGGTTAATAAACCTATCTTTCTTTCTTGCATGTGGAAGGCAAATGCTCAACCACATAGCTATATCCCCAGCCCGTTTAAAATTTTGGAAATCATTATTTTAACTATATAAATTTATGAAGTAATGTGTGGTATTTTGATACATGTATACAATTTATAATGATCAATGATCTACCTTCTTAAACATTTAAGTGATTTTTAACTAACATATAATAATTACATATATACACAAAGAACACTGTAATATTTGAATACATATATGTAATATTTACTGATAAAATCATGGAAATTAACATTTCCATCTACTTATCTGTTTGTATTTGGAGCCTTCAAGTTCTTCTCTACTAACTATCAAAAAACTACACATAACTCATAGGATAAATTTATTCTACATAGGTCTGGGGTGGGAAGGAAGTAGAAAGCTTTGTATTTATGAGTATACACATTTTAAAATAAGAATTACTTTTAAAATGTTTTGATTTAGTAAAATTTTTTACATTTAAGGTTTCTTATTCTAAATTTATTTGATCATGGTCAATGTACTTTTTCTTCAAAGACAGATTTATCTTGGTCTTCAGATGGTGAAACATTAAACAGTAATTGCAAATAACAAGTGACTGTATCAAAACAAACAGAATGTTGATTAAGGTGAACATGAATCCAGTAGCATAGAAGTACACTGAAAAGAATGATAACCTGATAAAGATGTTCCATTTTAGGAGAATGGATGACTGGCATTAAAATTAGAAGCAGAGATAAAGCTAAAGTTCCAAAAACAAATGGCAGCCATACCTGAAAATGAAAAGAAAATTAAATTAGTGATGACTTTGTCTCAAAAATTCTGTGACATCAAAAGAATATTACAAATGTTTCAGAACAAAAGTGTGATAACTGCAAATGTATTTTCAAATCCATTTAGAGGGATAGTCTCAGTATTACCTCAAAAAAATAACTTCATTGCAGACTAAGCAATTGCAAAACAGTGGAACTGAATCTATTTGCTCAGTCTACTGTGTTCTTGAATTTCTCTTGTATTCATCAGATTGTACCATTCATTCACTAAAATTAGTGCTTTATTAAACATGATTAGACATTATTGTCATAAACTAAAATTTAACTATGTGATTTTAGTATTAACTATTAAATCATTATTACTTTGGGGTATTAGGAAACCCAGCTACATAGTAAATGTTGGGTTTGTTCATAATACTTCTTTAAAGTGTGTTTTCCAAGATTGAAAGATCCCAAATCAATGACCTAATGATACATCTCAAACTCCTAGAAAAACAAGAACAAGCAAATCCCAAAACAAATAGAAGGAGAGAAATAATAAAAATAAGAGCTGAAATCAACAAAATAGAAACCAAAAAAACCATACAAAGAATTAATGAAACAAAAAGTTGGTTCTTTGAAAAAATAAACAAGATCGATAGACCCCTGGCAAACCTCACTAAAATGAGGAGAGAAAAACCCCAAATTAGTAGAATTAGGAATGCAAAAGGGGAGATAACAACAAACACCAAGGAAGTCCAGGAAATCATCAGAGACTACTTTGAGAACCTATATTCAAATAAATTTGAAAATCTTAAAGAAATGGACAGATTTCTAGATACATATGATCATCCAAAACTGAACCAAGAGGGAATTAATCACCTGAATAGACCTATAACACAAAATGAAATTGAAGCAGCAATCAAGAGTCTCCCCAAAAAGAAAAGTCCAGGACCTGATGGATTCTCTGCTGAATTCTATCAGACCTTTAAAGAAGAACTGATACCAACCCTCCTTAAACTGTTCCATGAAATAGAAAGGGAAGGAAAACTGCCAAACACATTTTATGAAGCCAGTATTACACTTATCCCAAAACCAGGCAAAGACACCTCCAAAAAGGAGAACTATAGGCCAATCTCCTTAATGAACATGATGCAAAAATCCTTAACAAAATAATGGCAAACCGAATTCAACAACACATCAAAAAGATTATTCACCACGACCAAGTAGGCTTCATCCCAGGGATGCAGGGGTGGTTCAACATACGAAAATCAATAAACATAATAAACCACATTAACAGAAGCAAAGACAAAAACCACTTGATCATCTCAATAGATGCAGAAAAAGCCTTTGATAAGATCCAACATCATTTCATGATAAAAGCTCTAAGAAAACTAGGAATAGAAGAAAAGTTCCTCAACATTATAAAAGCTATATATGACAAACCTACAGCCAGCATTATACTTAATGGAGAAAAATTAAAACCATTCCCTCTAAAATCAGGAACCAGACAAGGATGCCCACTATCTCCACTCCTATTCAACATAGTACTGGAATTCCTAGCCAGAGCAATTAGGCAAGAAGAAGGAATAAAAGGAATACAAATAGGTAAAGAAACTGTCAAAATATCCCTATTTGCAGACGACATGATCCTATACCTTAAAGACCCAAAAAACTCTACTCAGAAGCTTCTAGACATCATCAATAGCTATAGCAAGGTAGCAGGATATAAAATCAACATAGAAAAATCATTAGCATTTCTATACACTAATAATGAACAAACTGAAAAGGAATATATGAAAACAATTCCATTTACAATAGCCTCAAACAAAATCAAATACCTAGGTGTAAACCTAACAAAAGATGTGAAAGACCTCTACAAGGAAAACTATACACTTCTGAAGAAAGAGATTGAGGAAGACTATAGAAAGTGGAGAGATCTCCAATGCTCATGGATTGGTAGAATCAAGATAGTAAAAATGTCAATACTCCCCAAAATAATCTACGTGTTTAATGCAATTCCCATCAAAATTCCAATGACATTCATTAAAGAGTTTGAAAAATCTACTGTTAAATTTATATGGAAACACAAGAGGCCATGAATAGCCAAGGCAATACTCAGTCAAAAGAACAATGCAGGAGGTATCACAATACCTGACTTCAAACTATATTACAAAGCAATAACAATAAAAACAGCATGGTACTGGCACAAAAACAGACATGAAGACCAGTGGAACAGAATAGAAGATCCAGATATGAAGCCACACAACTATAAGCAACTTATCTTTGACAAAGGAGCTAAAAATGTACGATGGAGAAATAGCAGCCTCTTCAACAAAAACTGCTGGGAAAACTGGTTAGCAGTCTGCAAAAAACTGAAACTAGATCCATGTATGTCACCCTATACCAACATTAACTCAAAATGGATCAAGGATCTTAATATCAGACCCCAAACTCTTAAGTTGATACAAGAAAGAGTAGGAAATACTCTGGAGTTAATAGGTATAGGTAAGAACTTTCTCAATGAAACCCCAGCAGCACAGCAACTAAGAGATAGCATAGATAAATGGGACCTCATAAAACTAAAAAGCTTCTGTTCATCAAAAGAAATGGTCTCTAAACTGAAGAGAACACCCACAGAGTGGGAGAAAATATTTGCCAACTATACATCAGACAAAGGACTGATAACCAGAATATACAGGGAACTTAAAAAACTAAATTCTCCTAAAACTAATGAACCAATAAAGAAATGGGCATGTGAACTAAATAGAACTTTCTCAAAAGAAGAAATTCAAATGGCCAGAAAACACATGAAAAAATGCTCACCATCTCTAGCAATAAAGGAAATGCAAATTAAAACCACACTAAGATTCCACCTCACCCCTGTTAGAATAGTCATCATCAGCAACACCACCACCAACAGGTGTTGGCGAGGCTGCGGGGAAAAAGGAACCCTCTTACACTGTTGGTGGGAATGTAGACTAGTACAACCACTCTGGAAAAAAATTTGGAGGCTACTTAAAAAGCTGGACATCGATCTACCATTTGATCCAGCAATACCACTCTTGGGGATATACCCAAAAGACTGTTACTCCAGAGGCACCTGCACATCCATGTTTATTGCGGCACTATTCACAATAGCCAAGTTATGGAAACAGCCAAGATGTCCCACCACTGACGAATGGATTAAGAAAATGTGGTATCTATACACAATGGAATTTTATGCAGCCATGAAGAAGAACGAAATGTTATCATTCACTGGTAAATGGATGGAATTGGAGAACATCATTCTGAGTGAGGTTAGCCTGGCTCAAAAAACCAAAAATCGTATGTTCTCCCTCATATGTGGACATTAGATCAAGGGCAAACACAACAAGGGGATTGGACTATGAGCACATGATAAAAGTGAGAGCACACAAGGGAGGGGTGAGGATAGGTAAGACACCTAAAAAACTAGCTAGCATTTGTTGCCCTCAACGCAGAGAAACTAAAGCAGATACCTTAAAGCAACTGAGGCCAATAGGAAAAGGGAAACAGGTACTAGAGAAAAGGTGAGATCAAAAAGAATTAACCTAGAAGGTAACACCCACGCACAGGAAATCAATGTGAGTCAATGCCCTGTATAGCTATCCTTATCTCAACCAGCAAAAACCCTTGTTCCTTCCTATTATTGCTTATACTCTCTCTACAACAAAATTAGAAATAAGGGCAAAATAGTTTCTGCTGGGTATTGGGGGGGGGAGAGGGAGGGGGTGGAGTGGGTGGTAAAGGAGGGGGTGGGGGCAGTGGGGAGAAATGAACCAAGCCTTGTGTGCACATATGAATAATAAAAGAAAAATGAAAAAAAAAAGTGTGTTTTCCAATTTATCTGGTAAGAGTATCATCAAATAATAGAAAGATTAAAGTTAGAAATATCTGGTTTGAAATATAAGAATGAGTATGCTAGTCACTCATTATTTCCAGAAATATTCAGCTAATTCCTCCTGTGTGACACTATGCTAGATCTTTAGAACAGATAAAGGAGGTTCTTTTCCAGATAGTTTACTGTCACTGTTCAGGTATATAGCTTTGTGCTATTTAATTGATCTTATCCTTAGATTTTTCATTTGTAAAATAGTGTCAGGCATTATGCTGATCTTTAGGGTCTTTGTCAGAACCTCAATTTTCACACTTCAGTGTACCAGGCTCCACAAAATAGCATTTCTTAATTAACTTTGTAAATATAAATATATATATATATTTTTTTCATTTCTTACTCTGCTGTCAGACTGATAAAGTCTGAGGTGGAGAGATTGATAATTATTTTCCTAAACTGTCTAGGTGAATGCCTGAAACAGGTTCAGACAGCATATTTGTTGAATAAATGGTAACTCAAATTCAAACTATCATTATTCACCTTTTCAACATGAGGCATGGTTAAAGAGGAGTCATTTCAGGGGTTCAAAAAAAAGTGGAAGATAAAATAGGATATGATTTCTTAAAATATGATCAGTGGGCCAATATTCATAATAGTTTCCAAGATAATTGATATTAATACACAGTCCTAGGCTCCAATGGAGACAACTAATAAAGTTGAGCCTGGAATGTTGAATTTTAATAAGCACCAATAAGTTCTTGTTTGGGCATTGGCATGAAATATGTGATTATCATTTCACTTTCCACATTATCTCTATAATCAAGATGTACCTTGTATGGGCCACCTTCATTATATCTATAAGTTGATTAAGAAATAAACTGGAACATCCTAGGATTTACCTTGTAGCACACTTGACTTACATACTACAAATATAATATAAATGAAAATAAGAAATGAGTGGAATAAAGAAGCATGAATTAGAAATAAATATAGTTCACAAAAGTACGTGCAAAAACTGGCCACTACAAGGTATAAGCAAATCACTTGTTTTGGAGAGTGCCAACAGCAGGCAAAATTTTCCCAGTGGTTTTCTTACAAAATAAAATATTCTTCACTACAGTAAATGTAACAAATATTTGGGTTCTAGTATCAGAAAACCTGGTTCCAATGTCAAACTTGTTCTTTGAGGTCAGGTAATCAGTTTGAATCTAGGAGTCTCCTTGAACATTGTGGGTTTATAAAAGATTTATTCCAGTGGTTTGTTCTATATCTACTTATGTCTCTTTCTCATTCACTTTCTATACTGTTGTCAGAACGGTCATTTTGCCCAATTTTATTTTTGCTGCATTTGATTGTCTGGGTAGTTCACCTCAGTTGTGTACTCGACTCAAGATACAAATGGATAGCTACATCTGGCTTGTGATCTGCTCTTCAGAGTGTGCATAGCATGGGGCTGTGTCTTTGTAGTGGAAAGGGTGTTTTTAACAATACATTGCAGGGGCTTAGGATATAGTTCAATGGTACAGCACTTTCCTAGAATGAGTGAAGTTCTGTGTTTAATCCTCAGACTAACATTAAAAGATGCTTTAGAACCCTACAGTAGCCTTACCACCCAACAACATGAGAATGATTTTGTCTTGTTTGTTAAATTTAATTTCAATATTTTATAATCACCCAAGCTGAGATTTTGATTAACATTTTATAGAAACTAGAGCCTCTATTAAGGATATCATCAGGAAGATATCACATAAGCTGTGTTGACTTGTGAGCTGGGCAAATGCTTAATTAATTAATTAATTAATTTATTATTCACATGTGCATACAATGCTTGGGTCATTTCTCCCCCCGCTCCCTTACCACTCACCCTGTCCCCTTTATCTCCCCCCAGCCCCTCGATGACCGGCAGAAACTATTTTGCCCTTATCTCTAATTTTGTTGAAGAGAGAGTATAAGCAATAATAGGAAGGAACAAGTGTTTTTGCTAGTTGAGATAAAGATAGCTATACAGGAAGTTGACTCACATTAATTTCCTGTGCACGTGTGTTAACTTCTAGGTTAATTCTTTTTGATCTCACCTTTTCTCTAGTTCCTGGTCCCCTTCTAATATTGGCCTCAGTTGCTTTTAAGGTATCTGCTTTAGTTTCTCTGCGTTAAGGGCAACAAATGCTAACTAATTTTTTAGGTTTCTTACCCATCCTCATATCTCTCTTGTGGGCTCTCGCTTTTATCTTGTGATCAAAGTTCAAACCCCTTATTGTGTTTGCCCTTGATCAATGTCTGCATATGAGGGAGAACATGATTTTTGGTCTTTTGGACCAGGCTAACCTCACTCAGAATGATGTTCTCCAATTCCATCCATTTACCAGCAAATGATAACATTTTGTTCTTCTTCATGGCTGCATAAAATTCCATTGTGTATAGATACCACATTTTCTTAATCCATTCGTCAGTGGTGGGGCACCTTGGCTGTTTCCATAACTTGGCTATTGTGAATAGTGCAGCAATAAACATGGGGGTGCAGGTGTCGCTGGAGTAACCTGTGTCACAGTCTTTTGGGTATATCTCCAAGAGTGGTATGGATGGATCAAATGGTAGATCAATGATTAGCTTTTTAAGTAGCCTCCAAATTTTTTTCCAGAGTGGTTGTACTAGTTTACATTCCCACCAACAATGTAAGAGGGTTCCTTTTTCCCTGCATCCTCGCCAACACCTGTTGTTTGTGGTGTTGCTAATGATGACTATTCTAACAGGGGTGAGGTGGAATCTTAGTGTGGTTTTAATTGGCATTTCCTTTATTGCTAGAGATGGTGAGCATTTTTTCATGTGTTTTTTGCCATTTGAATTTCTTCTTTTGAGAAAGTTCTGTTTAGCTCACTTGCCCATTTCTTTACTGGCTCATTAATTTTGGGAGAATTTATTTTTTAAGTTCCCTATATATTCTGGTTATCAGTCCTTTGTCTGATGTATAGCTGGCAAATATTTTCTCCCACTCTGTGGGTATTCTCTTCAGTTTAGAGACCATTTCTTTTGATGAACAGAAGCTTTTTAGTTTTATGAGGTCCCATTTCTCTATGCTATCTCTTAGTTGATGTGCTGCTGGCTTTCCATTGAGAAAAGTCTTACCTGTACCTACTAATTCCAGAGTATTTCCTACTCTTTCCTGTATCAACTTTAGAGTTTGTGGTCTGATATCAAGATCCTTGATCCATTTTGAGTTAATCTTGGTATAGGGTGATATACATGGATCTAGTTTCAGTTTTTTGCAGACTGCTAACCAGTTTTCCCAGAAGTTTTTGTTGAAGAGGCTGCTATTTCTCCATCGTACATTTTTAGCACCTTTGTCAAAGACAAAGTTGGTCATAGTTGTGTGGCTTCATATGTGGGTCCTCTATTCTGTTCCACTGGTCTTCATGTCTGTTTTTGTGCCAGTACCATGCTGTTTTTATTTTTATTGCGGTGTAATATAGTTTGAAGTCAGGTATCGTGATGCCTCCAGCATTGTTCTTTTGACTGAGCATTGCCTTGGCTATTCGTGGCCTTTTTTTTTTTTTTCATTTTTCTTTAATTATTCATATGGGCATACAAGGATTGGTTCATTTCTCCCCCCTGCCCCCACCCCCTCCCTTACCACCCACTCCACCCCCTCCTGCTCCCCCCCTCAATACCCAGCAGAAACTATTTTGCCCTTATCTCTAATTTTGTTGTAGAGAGAGTATAAGCAATAATAGGAAGGAACAAGGGTTTTTGCTGGTTGAGATAAGGATAGCTATACAGGGCATTGACTCACATTGATTTCCTGTGCGTGGGTGTTACCTTCTAGGTTAATTCTTTTTGATCTCACCTTTTCTCTAGTTCCTGGTCCCCTTTTCCTATAGGCCTCAGTTGCTTTTAAGGTATCTGCTTTAGTTTCTTTGCGTTAAGGGGAACAAATGCTAACTAATTTTTTAGGTGTCTTACCTATGCTCACCCCTCCTTTGTGTGCTAAAGGTTTTATCATGTACTCAAAGTCCAATCCTCTTGTTGTGTTTGCTGTTGATCTAATGTCCACATATGAGGGAGAACATACGATTTTTGGTCTTTTGGGCCATGCTAACCTCACTCAGAATGATGTTCTCCAATTCCATCCATTTACCAGCGAATGATAACATTTCATTGTTCTTCATGGCTGCATAAAATTCCATTATGTATAGATACCACATTTTCTTAATCCATTCGTCAGTGGTGGGGCACCTTGGCTGTTTCCATAACTTGGCTATTGTGAAAAGTGCTGCAATAAACATGGGTGTGCAGGTGCCTCTGGAGTAACCTGTGTCACGCTGTCTCTTAGTTGCTGTGCTGCTGGGGTTTTGTTGAGAAAGTTCTTACCTATACGTACTAACTCCAGAGTATTTCCTACTCTTTCCTGTATTAACTTTAGAGTTTGTGGGCTGATATTAAGATCCTTGATCCATTTTGAGTTAATCTTGGTATAGGGTGATATACATGGATCTAGTTTCAGTTTTTTGCAGACTGCTAACCAGTTTTCCCAGCAGTTTTTGTTGAAGAGGCTGCTATTTCTCCATCATATATTTTTAGCTCCTTTGTCAGATACAGGTTGGTTATAGTTGTGTGATTTCATATGTGGGTCCTCTATTCTGTTCCACTGGTCTTCATGTCTGTTTTTGTGCCAGTACCATGCTGTTTTTATTGTTATTGCTTTGTAATATAGTTTGAAGTCAGGTATTGTGATACCTCCTGCATTGTTCTTTTGACTGAGTATTGCCTTGGCTATTCGTGGCTTCCTGTGTTTCCATATAAATTTCATGGTAAATTTTTCGATCTCTTTAATGAATGTCATTGGAATTTTGATGGTAATTGCATTAAACATGTAGATTACTTTTGTGAGTATAGACATTTTTACTATGTTGATTCTACAATCCATGAGCATGGGCGATCTCTCATCTTTCTATAGTCTTCCTCAATCTCTTTCTTGAGAAGTTTATAGTTATCCTTGTAGAGGTCATTCACATCTTTGGTTAGGTTTACACCTAGGTATTTAATTTTTTTTGAGGCTATTGTAAATGGAATTGTTTTCATATATTCTTTTTCAGTTTGTTCATTATTAGTATATAGAAAGGCTAATGATTTTTCTATGTTGATTTTATATCCTGCTACCTTGCTATATCTATTGATGGTGTCTAGAAGCTTCTGAGTAGAGTTTTTTGGGTCTTTAAGGTATAGGATTTTGTCATCTGCAAATAGGGATATTTTGACAGTTTCTTTACCTATTTGTATTCCTTTTATTCCTTCTTCTTGCCTAATTGCTCTGGCTAGGAATTCCAGTACTATGTTGAATAGGAGTGGAGATAGTGGGCATCCTTACCTAGCTCCTGATTTTAGAGGGAATGGTTTCAGTTTTTCTCCGTTAAGTGTAATGCTGGCTGTAGGTTTGTCATATATAGCTTTTATAATGTTGAGGTACTTTTCTTCTATTCCTAGTTTTCTTAGAGCTTTTATCATGAGATGGTGTTGGATCTTATCAAAGGGTTTTTGTGCATCTATTGAGATGATCAAGTGGTTTTTGTCTTTGCTTCTGTTAATGTGGTTTATTACGTTTAATTATTTTCATATGTTGAACCACCTGTGCATCCCTGGGATGAAGCCTACTTGGTTGTGGTGAATAATCTTTTTGATGTGTTGTTGAATTCGGTTTGCCATTATTTTGTTAAGGATTTTTGCATCATGTTCATTAAGGAGATTGGCCTATAGTTCTCCTTTTTGGAGGTGTCTTTGCCTGGTTTTGGGATAAGTGTAATACTGGCTTCATAAAATGTGTTTGGCAGTTTTCCTTCCCTTTCTATTTCATGGAACAGTTTAAGGAGGGTTGGTATCAGTTCTTCTTGAAAGGTCTGATAGAATTCAGCAGAGAATCCATCAGGTCCTGGACTTTTCTTTTTGGGGAGACTCTTGATTGCTGCTTCAGTTTCATTTTGTGTTATAGATCTATTCAGGTGATTAATATCCTCTTGGTTTTGTTTTGCATGATCATATGTATCTAGAAATGTGTCCATTTCTTTAAGATTTTCAAATTTATTTGAATATAGGTTCTCGAAGTAGTCTCTGATGATTTCCTGGACTTCCATGGAGTTTGTTGTTATCTCCCCTTTTGCATTCCTGATTGTTCTAATTTGAGTTTTTTCTCTCCTTATTTTAGTCAGGTTTGCCAGGGGTCTGTCGATCTTGTTTATTTTTTCAAAGAACCAACTTTGTGTTTCATTAATTCTTTGTATGGTTTTTTTGGTTTCTATTTTGTTGATTTCAGCTCTTATTTTTATTATTTCTCTCTTTCTATTTGTTTTGGGATTTGCTTGTTCTTGTTTTTCTAGGAGTTTGAGATGTATCATTAGGTCATTGATTTGGGATCTTTCAGTCTTTTTAATGTATGCAGTCATGGCTATCAACTTTCCATGGCTATCAACTTTCCTCTCAGGACTGCCTTTGCTGTGTCCCATAGGTTCCGGTAAGTTGCGTTTTCATTTTCATTGACTTCCAGGAACTTTTTAATTTCCTCTTTTATTTCATCAATGGCCCATTGTTCATTAAGTAATGAGTTATTCAGTTTCAGTTCTTTGCATGTTTTTTTTTTCTTTACTTTTGTTGTTGAGTTCTAGTTTTATTGCATTGTGATCATATAGTATGCATGGTATAATTTCTATTTTCTTATATTTGCTGTGGCTTGCTTTGTGCCCTAGGATATGATCTATTTTGGAGAAGGTTCCATGGGCTGTAGAGAAGAATGTATATTGTGTAGAAGTTGAATGAAATGTTCTGTAGACATCAAGTAGGTCCATTTGATCTATTGTATATTTTAGATGTTGAATTTCTTTATTGAGTTTTTGTTTGGATGACCTATCTATTGATGATAATGGGGTGTTAAAGTCTCCCACAACCACTGTGTTCATGTTAATATATGCTTTTAGGTCTTTCAGGGTATGTTTGACGAAATTGGTTTCGTTGACATTGGGTGCATAAAGGTTTATAATTATTATTTCCTTTTGGTCTATTTCCCCTTTTATTAGTATCGGATGTCCTTTTTATCTCATTTGATCAATGTGGGTTTGAAGTCTACTTTGTCAGAGATAAGTATTGCTACTCCTGCCTGTTTTCCGGGGCCATTGGCTTGGTAAATCTTCTTCCAGCCTTTCATCCTAAGCCTCTGTTTATTTCTGTCAGTGAGATGGGTCTCCTGTAAACAACAAATTGTTTGATCTTCCTTTTTAATCCATTTCATCAAATGGTGCCTTTTGATGGGTAATTAAGTCCATTAACATTAAGTGTTAGTTCTGATAGGTATGTGATGATTCCTGTCATTTGGTTGTCTTAGTTGTTGGAATTTTTGATTGTGTGTACCTAAGTTGAGGTTACTGTCTACTTTCTTGCTTTTTCTTTTCCTGTAGTTTTGTACTGCCTGTCCTTTCATGATTATGCTGGGTTTCACTTTCTGTCTGCAGAATCCCTTGAAGAATCTTTTGTAGTGGTGGCTTTGTGGTCACATATTGTTTTAGCTTCTGCTTATCATGGAAGACTTTTATTGCTCCATCTATTTTGAATGATAGTTTTTCTAGGTATAGTATCCTGGGATTGAAGTTATTTTCATTCATTGCCTGGAAGATCTCGCCCTAAGCTCTTTTTGCTTTTAATGTTTCTGTTTGAAGTTTGCTGTGATTTTGATGGGTTTACCTTTGTATGCCTTTTTTCTCTCTTACAGCCTTCAATATTTTTTCCCTAGCTTCTGAACTTGTTGTTTTAATGATGATATGTTGTGGGGTAGTTCTGTTTTGATCTGGTCTGTTTGATGTTCTGGATGCCTCTTGCATCTGTATGGGAATATTTTTCTCTAAATTTGGGAAATTTTCTGTTTTATTTTGTTGCATATATTACACATTCTGTTTCCTTGCATCTCTTCTCCTTCTTCAATGCCCATGATTCTCAGATTTGGTCTTTTGATGGAGTCGGTGAGTTCTTGCATTTTCTTTTCACAGGTCTTGAGTTGTTTAATTAATAGTTCTTCAGTTTTTCCTTTAATTACCATTTCATCTTGAGTTCTGAGATTCTGTCTTCTGTTTGTTCTATTCTGCTGGATTTGCCTTCCATTTTGTTTTTCAATTCTGTTTCGTTCTTTTTTCTGAGGTTTTCCATATCCTGAGTCCCTTCCTCTTTAATGTTGTCTATTTTTGACCTGAATTCCTTTATCTCTTTAATAACCATGTTCTCTGTTTCACTTTGGTGTTTATACAGTGCTTCTATGGTTTCCTTTATTTCTTCTTGTGCTTTTTCAAATTCTCTATTTTTGTTGTCTTGGAATTTCTTGAGTGTCTCCTGTACCTTTTGGTTGACAATATCCAGTATCATCTCTATAAAATTCTCATTTAGTACCTGTAGTATTTCTTCTTTTATATTATTCTTGTGGGCTTCATTGGTTTCTTTTGCATAGTTTATCTTCATTTTGTTGGAGTCTGGATCTGAGTATTTGTTTTCTTCATTTCCCTCTGGTTCCTGTACTAATTTTTTGCTGTGGGGAAACTAGTTTCCCTGTTTTTTCTGTCTTCATGTTATTGCCCTTGGTGTTGTTATTGTCCTGTACTGTGTGTGGTTAGGTATTTTCTGGCTTGTAATAATAGCACTAGTGATATTTAGAATGGAATGGTGGGAGGAGATGGAAAGCAAATAAGTTAAATGAAAAGGGAGAAACAAATAAAGAAGTAGAAAAAAAAAGAAGAAACAAACAAAAAAATTTCAAAGATAAAATAGGGAGAGTGTACTAATCAATCATAAGCTGAAAAGTCATTAGAGTGACAGAGAGGATTGAAAATAAAAATAAAAAGAATGAAAATAAGAATAAAAATAAAAACTATGTAAATGAAAAAGAAAAAAAAATATATAAATAAAAAAAATGTTCAAGTTCAACTGCAGTAAAGTTTCAGTCTTAATATTTTTGGTGTCCATCCCTCAGCCTCCAATCCTGGAGATGATGTCTCAGTTGTTGTTCTGTAGCTATCTCATCAAAGGGGAAAAATAAGATAGAACAAAACTGCACAAAGCAAAAAAAAAAAAAATCAACAAAGTGCCCCAAATTCAAATACAATACAGTTTCAGTAAGTTTTTCACCATGCAGGTGTAGTTCGGTTGTTTTCTCTTGTCCATGTGTTCCCAAGCTGTCTGGGTGTGGGCATCTGCTGGTGGCCGGGGGGCCTTCCTGATTTCTCCATTCAACGTGAAGTGGAGATGCTCTGCGCAGGCTGGAGGTGTGGAGGGGTCAAAGTTTTGCCTCTTCTCGGTGGCCTTGCCTGCAAGGTGTGTCTCCAGAATCTCTCCAAGATTTCACTTTAGGAGGCACGCTTTCTGTTCCCTCCCTGTAGCTGCCATCTTGGAATGTCTCCTGCAGATTCAGTAGGGTGAATGGGCTGTTGCCACAGTGCACCTTCTTCTGCAGATTGCCACTCTAAAAAAAAAAAAGGGAAATGCTTTTGACCATGGCTCATATTCTTCCTGCAAATGTATGATTGCCTAGGTAGAAAAATGCCAATATCTATTGTCCTAGTGCACAATCACCTTTGTAAAATTCAAAGTGCTCCATAACCCAAAATTGGGAAAAGGAGTCCAATACTATACATTTCATAGATTTGACTTCTGATTTCTTATAAGCATCTTAAATAAATTTCATTTTATTAAAAGAATAGAAATAATACATTAACATTTTTATCTTGATTTACCTTATAAGGTCTATGTAGATCTGGGTGCTAGTATCTTAGTTTAAGAAAGCTTACCATGTGTAGCCCATTTAGAAACCAGGCTATTAATCTCAAATATTTTACTAAATAGATGACATTTGATGGCATTATAGCAATAGAAGACAAAATGATAATCTGAATGACAGCTACAACTAGAAAAATGTGTTCATTAAGCATAGAGTGGGTCAAAGGCAGTTGTCCTTCTTGGCTTGCAGAATAGAACATCCTTGATGCTGCAAGTAATACAGAACATGTAGTATTCAATATGGAAGTTGAAATCACAAAAGAAATAACCCATTGCACAGAAGAGAATACTTTATCCATCCAGGTGACAGCAACAGAATCTGCAAAAATTAAATGAAAATTTAAATGTTAAAGTGACTTTTTTCTCTCTTTAACTATAGTAACAATTATCTATTTTTTCCTGCATGGATAATGTGACTTGGAAGTACCTTCTAAGACATGGATTTTCTTTCTCAGCCCTTGAATCTGTCCTGGGCTTTGATCTTTTTTGGAAGTATAATTCATTGGAAATTATTGTTTTTCAGTTGTGAGCTTACTCTGTGACCCATATTGCAGTTTTGCTTGCTCTCTACCACTAACTACCTTTATTAACAATTCCAACATAATTTGCCATAGAAAAGAGAAAAGACAAACTATTAAGGCTCTGGGACCATGGTAATATTTGACACAGGTCTCCAAATTCAGGGATCATAATTGTCGTAAAACTCTAAATACTGCACAGTGAAATCTTATGCCAAAATCTTTATGTCCCATTGCTTGCTCCTTGGCAGTACTTTTTATGGCAAAGATACTTGAAAAACTCCTACATCAAACAGCCAACTGGCTAAAGGGTTCCTTGCAGATTTGCCAAACCTTTTTTATACTGCCTTGGTGTCTAGGATATTTTTCTTAATCCTTCCCTCCATTCTTCCTTTATCATACTTGCATTATGGTCCCATGGTTCTCACAGCCTCATCTGACTTCCTCTCTGCTTTGTTCACCACAAACATTTTCCTTCCCTCCTAAGACCCCTTTCCTTTGTATTCTTTTATTCTTCCATAATTTTCCAGCATCTTTCTCTTCTTTAATCTTCTCTTCTCAATTCTTTTTATTCTACAATAGTATACACTTCATAGATTTCATTTCTGCTATTAGAACTTAGTCTTTAGCATGTACTATTCTGTATAGTTGGCTTAGATCATTATTTTTGCTTAGATTATTTCTAAGGACAAAAGCATGAACACATTATGTTTATATTACTGTAAGTGTATCAAGCAATTCTATAGTTTATTGAAGTCCCTGTTGATTCTGAGTACAGGGGCACAACTCTTTCTTCCTTGTTTATGAACAGTCATACTTGAAGAGATGATTTCTTAGGGGGGTCAAAACTGCCAAGAAGGAGACATTAGTCAATAAGTATATTGCCAATACGATGGACAGGGTAGAAATCAGAGACCTGGGAAATGTCTTAGCAGGATTTTTTCTTTTCTTACAAAAAAAAAAATAAATTCATAAGAGAAGTATATATCATTGTGAACTTTAAAAATTGTTCCTTGTAATAAAAAGGAATGGACATTGTTATTTTGGAGTCCTTTTTCCTTAATTTTCTTGAGTAAATTGTGCCTTGAATCTTTACAATTTTACCTGGCTTGCATTTTCCATGAACTTTTAAAAAATAAAATTATTCAAACCTGCAAAAGTCTCCTGTCCTGTATAGAAATTGGGGTATTTAGTACTCTAATGATAAGTTGGTAGACTTGGAAACTTTACAGTTCTTCTTGTCAGTAGAGACACCTTTGAATATTGTCATATCTGCTACTGAGATGGAAGCATTAAGGGCCTCAGGCAAAATACAAATACTTATTTTAGAGAGAAGTCAAAAGAATGTACAGTGCTTATATGGAATTGATGTTTCTTCAACCACAGAGTCTAGATATAAATTTTATTTACACAAGACAGATCAATAATTCTTAGGGAAAAACTCAAATGAGAGAACACTCTAGTCAGATGCACTACAGTTTGACAGAGTAGAACCCACATCAGGAAGCTTGGTGTTGTAGACTTGCTAGTGAAGTTATGTAGCATTGGTTATGATAGGCAGATTCAGTCGACACGGAATCCAATAACATTCTTCACACATCTCCTTCCATCTTATCACTGGAATGATCTGTCATCAAACAAGTTAAACCTTCATTGAAAGGTGATCAATTCACAACTGACATTGATCACAAAATATGTGTTCCTTCAATCCAGTGTGGTGAAGATGATTGTGTTTGAAGGGGTTAGTGAAATTTTCTGGATTGACAGACATTACAGAAGTGGATTAGTATCATGCTCACTCTCCTTGCCATAATAATAGTCCATCTTTATAAAGAAAAATTTCCCGTTGTTGGAGAGTTTTAAAGAACAAATTGGCTCTTATTTTATCATTTTTGCATTTACTTATATGTGTAAACATTATTTGGGCCATCTCCCCTTTCCCCCTTGCCTTCGGGCAGAACCTGTTCCACTCTCTTGTTCTCAGATTTTGTAGAAGAAAAACATAAAAGATAATAAGAAAAATATGGCATTTTTGTTAGTTTGAGATAAAAATAGCTATACAGGGAGATTCCTTGTGTTGTTTCCATGTATATGTGTATTACAACCTACATTGATTCATCTCTACCATACCTCTTCACTACTTCTGAGTCCCCTTCCCATAGCACATCAACCACATTCAAGTTTTTGGTTTTCTTCCCTTTCCCTATCCCTCCCATGCAAGGTCTTCCCTTAGTGTGTGACCAGTGTCCAATAATATTATTGTATTTGTTTCAAGTCTATATCTGCATATGAGGGAGAACATGCAATTTTTGGCCTTCTGAGCCTGGCTAATGTCGCTAAAGATGACGTTCTCCAGTTCCATCCATTGACATGTGAGTAACAAAATTTCATTCTTCTTTGTGGCTAAATAAAATTCCACTGTGTACAAATACATTTTCTTAGTCTATTTGTTTGTAGTGGGACATCTTGGCTGTTTTCATAGCTTTGCTATTGTGAATAGCTCTGCAATAAACATGGATGTGCAGGTGCTTCTGGAGTAATCTGAGTCTCATTCCTTCAGGTATATCGCTAGGAGTGCTATTGCTGGATCATATGGCAGATCTATATTTAGTATTTTAAGAAGCCTCCATATTGTTTTCCAAAGTGGCTGTACTATCTTACTTTCCCACCAGCAGTGTGTGAGGGGGTTCTGTTTTCCCCACATCCTCACCAACATTTGTTGTTGGTGGTATTCTTTATGATACCTGTTCTAACAGCAGTGAGGTGGAATCTTAGTGTGTTTTTTTTTTCTTCACATTTTCCATTGACTGTATTTCCAAAAGCAAAAGTAAAAGCCATACTAGCAAAGCTGTATTTAATAATCTTAGGGTTCTAATTCCATATGTTTTTCTGGTATTGCTTTTTCCACTTCTTAGGGTCTCAGATCCTGTGACTATTTAAAATGTTTATATCCATTGACAGCCATATGAATTACAAATGTTAATATCTCACTTTAAATTATTGCTGTTTATCTCACTTGTGGCTACATTTGACTTTAACTTAGGAAACAATAAAAACTTTATTCTTTAGTGGAGGGAGGTATTTAAAACATTATCTTTTTTGAATCCCAGCCTCCAATTACCTAGAAATCAAATGAAGGCAGTCAGAACAAAGAGATGCCAAAAAGGAAATCATGATTTGTAAACTCAACATAATAACCATATGTATTCCTGGTGCTGAGACTATTATCATTACGTGTTTGCTTTTGTCTGAAATTCTCTTGCTGTATTTTAACACAACTCTGAAATAGAAAACTCAGTGTTACTGGAAATCTGTAGATTCTTTTTCATTTTATTGATGTGGCAGCATTCTCAGGCTATAGAAGCCTTAAAGCTAAACTATGTTTCAATATTATCACAAATAAAAAACATTTTTTCTCAGTATGATCCCATCCACTTTTTAAAATTTTTTTTTATTCATATGTGCATACAATGTTTGGGTCATTTCTGCCCTCTTTCTCCCCGTTCCCTCACTTTCCTCCACCTCTTCCCTCTCCCCCCCCCACTCCCTTGCTACCACGCAGAAACTATTTTGCCCTTATCTCTAATTTTGTTGAAGAGAGAGTATAAGCAATAATAGGAAGGACCAAGGGTTTTTGCTAGTTGAGATAAGGATAGCTATACACGGAGTTTACTTGCATTGCTTTCCTGTACATATGTGTTACATTCTAAATTAATTCTTCTCGAACTAACCTTTTCTCTAGTTCCTGGTCCCCTTCTCCTACTGGCCTCTGTTGCTTTAAAGAGTGAGGTGGAATCTTAATGTGGTTTTGATTTGTATTTCCTTTATGGCCAGGGATGGTGAGCATTTTTTCTTGTACTTTTTAGCAAGTTGGAATTGGCTTTTTTTGAATGGAGTCAAATTCTTCTTTAAGTGAAAGTGAAATTTGGGTCATGGTAGAATTATGTTTTTAGGGTACAATAAAGACAGGTACAGACATAGAACACATAAGGAATAATGTTTGATAATGATTAATTTTAAACACACTTATCAAAAGTATTAGAAGAAAATATATGAAATATTATTTTATTGAGTTGGGAATAACTTCCTAGGATTTAGAGTAAAGAAAATAATCCAAAAGACTAATACATTTAAATAAGTAAAGACATATAACTTATTTTCATTAAGATAGCACACATAGACTTAGAAGGCAAATAATAATACAGGAAAATGTTTGGTATATATGGCAACAAAGGATGATCACTCACATGATTTATTCATCTTAAGAAAATTTTACATAGGATTTAAAAAGCTAACTCCAAAATCAAATATTTGGTAACTATTCTGTAGAATAGCATTTTTTTTTGTTGTTGTTCTGTTATAAATTCTAGATTGAGTGCAGAATGCCAAACAACTGGGAAAAAGAAGGTAGGGCTTATACAAAATGCTAGAAGATCTTGTTTCAAGAGAGTTGGTAATGTGTTTACACTTTTTCCAACACAAGTTCCTTTAAGTCACATATTATAAAATATACAAAGCTATATTAAAAAAAAATCCTCAGCAAAATCTGTGAATATTTAATGTAGGTAAGATTTGAACTGAAAGCAAATTTAGCTTAAATTATTTTTCAGACAAGTCTTCTTGCAAAAGAGGGAAAAACAACAAAGAATATGCCAGGTATGAAAGTACAGGATGCTGGGTAGAAGATGGGGTTCAGAGGTGATGGATAGCTTGATTTGTTTATATTTGCAGCAGGGCCCCAGTTGACCAACTCCATTTCCTCCTTTTCCAAGGAAGACAGGTTAGCATTTCTATGTGAATTTCTTTCTAGAGAGGAATTATAGTGGAAGGTCACTGAAGAGATTGTGTCCCAAATCTCAGTTTTACCCAGCAGTGCCAGGTATAACTATACCCATATGGTTGCTGAGATATTCATGGGTGGCCTGCAAATCCCTCAGTCTGGGGCTGAGTAGGACATATGAAAACTAGTTACTAAAGCAGAATGCAGACAGTCTAAAAGGATTTTCTACCACAATAACAAGAAAAGAATTCAGGAGTTCACAGCTGTGTACTAGAATGAAATGCCACGACGATGGTAAATTTTCACTGGTGTGTCCCCACTGTCTAGAATAACGCCTGGTTTATACAAATAAATGCACAATAAATATTTTTTAAATATATGATTGATGATTGAAGGCAAACACTCCTCTACAGAAGCAAACTTGACAAGTGTATAAACTAACCCTATAACAAAGAAATGAAAATTAACAAAGCATGAAAAAAGTAACTTTGGAGTAAGTGTAATTAATATCCTTAGAGATGTAGTAGGATACACCTCCACATAAAGGAAATCAATTAGAGATAATGGGAACATTCCAAAATTATTAAAATTTAAGAATTTAACATGTTGACAGAAACGAAGGTAGTCTAATAAAATTATGTGACTTTATATTCCAGTATGAAACAACATAGACCTTAAAAGACTGAAATTTGCATAGAAAATATAGGACCTAGAAGGCAAGGAAATGTCTCTAGAGATGAATAACATGAAGGAAGTTGCTCTAAGATTTACTAAGAAGCCACATTAGCAATGGAATGGAATAAAGCAAGGAATGAGGGTGATGGATATATATCATAACATGTAGTTGTTCTTAGTGCCTTTTCTCAAATTACATATACAATTCCTTCTGGAATCCTGTTTGCTCTACCTTTCTAATATAAACGGAACCTCACCACTAATTGTTTTATTATTCATTTTTTCATATGTGCATTTCTCCCCTCTGCCCCCCACTCCACCTCACTTCTAGGCAGAACCTGTTCTGCCCTCCTCTCCAATTTTGTTGAAGAGAAGACATAAACAATAATAAGACAGAGAAAGCATTTTTGCTAGTTGAGATAAGGATAGCTATACAGAGAGATTCCTAGCATTGCTTCTATGTACAAGTGTATTACAACCCAAATTGATTCATCTGTACCTGACCTCTTCACTACATCCCGGTCACTTTCCCATAGTGACCTTTGTCAGTTTAAGGTTACTAAATTAGCTCCTCTCACTACTTTATAAAAATGGCCTCCACACACTATTGCCATCTTTCTCTAAACACCTTTGGCTTACTTTCATCCTTTATTGTTGTAATTGCTCCCTAACCTGTTTCTCAGGTTCTATTTTTGTCTGTTGTCTGCACAGAAGCTGTAGGGACCTTTCTAAATGCAAATCACATTTCTGTCACTACTGCATTCAAGGCTTTCAAAGGCTTTCTCCTCACTCAGAGTGAAAGACCAAATCCTTATAAAGGCCTAGGAGGTCCTACTTGACCTGTCCTCACCTCCTTCCCTATCCAGACCTCCATTCACTAGTGCTTCCTTCCTGCTCATTGCATTCTCATTATTGTCTTGTTCTTCCTTGAACATTGTCCCCAAATGACCTGTTACCACCACAAAAGAGTTCTCACTTTACTGTTCTTCTACCTCTAAGGGCATTCCTAGGGTATGCACCTCGATCCCTCCCTTACTGCTGAGTCTTTTTCACATATCTCAGAAAAGATTTCCCTGACCACCTTATATAAAATTGAAGTACATGTTCCTTAATAATATCTGCAAAACCATAATAAAGGTATCACCTCCTCCCACTAGCACAGCTGTCAGGGGACAAAGCCTTTGAAACAGAAGCATTTAGGGGATATTTATATGTAAAATTATAGCACACTATAGTTTACATGTAGCCAATATTTCTATTTTTCATTCCTATACCTTTTATTTTACAAGTTAGCTGCAAAGTGATTGCTCTAACAATTCACCTGTACTAGATAAACAAAAGCCTCACCACTATTTGGAAAACCTTCATATTAATTAATTTTATTGAAAGAAATTTCACTTGATATTGTCCATTAAGAATAATTTTCTACGTGCAGAAGACTGAATTGATCTCTTGTTTTGTAAAGAAATCAATCCAAATGGATCAAAGATCTTAATATAAAATGTAAAACTTTGAAATTACTGTAGGAAAACCATTAGAAGATGTGGATATGTCAATTATTTTCTGAGTAGCACTCCAATTGCCCAGGAGACATGAGCAAGAATTGACAAATGTGATTGAATTGAATTAAAAAACTTCTGCACATTAAAGGAAATAGTTACCAAATCAAGAGAAAATATTCACCAGATTTTCATCAGATAAATGATTAATATCCAGAATATACAAGGAGTTCAAAAATTAAACTGAAAAAGCACAAATAATCCAATTAATAAATTGGCAAATGAACTGAACAGAGTTCTCAGGAACACAAATGACTAATATACAAGAAGAAATGTTCAATATCCTTAGCCATAAATGAAATGCAAATTGAAACTAAACTAAGATTCCATCTCACCCCAGTCAGATTGGCAACCATCAAGAAAACAAGTAACAACAAATGATTTAGGATGCGTGGAAAAGGAACCCCTACATATTATTGGTGGAAGTGTAAACTAGTATAACTAGTATGGAGATCAGTATGGAGTTCAGTAAAAATCTAAAAATAGACTTACAATATGTCCATACCACTCTTAGGCATTAATGTGAAGGAGTATAAATCAACATACAAGAAAGATAACTGCATACCCATGTTTATTGCAACACTGTTCACAATAATCAAGCTGTGGAATCAGCCTAGGTGCCCAAAAACTGATGAATCTATAAAGAAAATATATTTCCATGGAGTATTATTCAGTCATATATGGGATTGAAATTTTGTTATTAACAGAAAAATGAATGGAACTGGAGATCATAATTTTGAGCAAAAAAAAAAAAAAAGCCCCCAAATCCAAGTATTACATGTTTTTGCTCAAATGTGGAATCTGGACATAAAATTATGATGATGATGATAATGAGTCAAGGGTGTAAAAGGAGGACTGAGGAGGAAACAGTGGGAGAGGGAAGAAGGAAAAGAGAGGCTACTGGGGGGATGAAGAAGATCAAAGTATGTTAATATATATAAGGGTAGCATAATGAAACACAGCAGACACTTATAAAAGGAGGGAGGATGGGAGTTAAGATTATGTAATAGAGTGGAGAACTTGTTTGAAGCACACCAAAGGTATCTCTGGGACTACCATGATGAAACTCCCATGTACTATTAAAGTATGCTCATGAAAATTTTCATAGATTGTAAAGAAGAAAATGTAAAATTCTTTTTTTTGTTCCTCATTTTTTATAAGTTTTTTATTAGGATGTATTTGTTATATGGGGGGATTCATAGTGACAAGTCCAACAATTCCAATTAGTCATGTTGTATATTAGTTACCTTGCCCCCATCTTCTCTCCCCCTTAAACCCTTCCCTGTCCCACTTAAAGCAATTTCAAGAGGTTTCTTCATTCTCTTTCATAGAGGTATATAAAGTCTATCAACCATATACCCTCACCTTAAGCTCCTTCATTCACCCTCTCCCCTCCCACTAGTACCCCATACACACTATACCTCTTTTACAGTCCTGTCTTTCATTAATATTTAAGTTGATGTTAAAGGGGTGTCTCAATGTATGTCCACTGTGGATGTGCTTTACTTTGATCCATTCAACCCTTCCAGTACTCTCCCTTACCCCTTTACCTCCCACCCTCCATTTTTCAACAGCTCTCAATACACATCATTTTATTTCTTACATTCACAGATCTGATTTTTTAAAAAATTCTTAAAACATCATATCACCTGTAAATTTTACTAGTCTCTATGAATAATCAGTATCTCATGCATTGGGACCAACGAGAATTTTAGAATTTGAGAATAAAGAATTTTAAGAAATTGCCATTAAAATTTTTGATAAAACATTAGAGATATTGCAAGCATAAAATTAGAGGGAGTGTTGCTTTTAATGGACAAACCTCAAGCTTTTAATTAAAAGTTTTGCAAATACATGGTTCAAAAATTTTATAAAAATTTAAGTTTAATATTTAACTCTGTATATCTTATTTTCTTATAATTTTATAATATAAATGAAACATAATGATTTTTTAAATTAAATCTTTTATATATTCCAGAGTGCTGTGGAACCCTTATAAAATTTTCATGGTACTATGTAATCCATACAAATAACAGGGAGTGCACAAAAGATCACACTCATTACACTGTTCTCTGAAATTGAAAAAAAAAATGAGAAAGACTTCAACACTCACTAAAGAGAAGGGCAACAGTTAAAATAATGTTACAGATAACTATGTACTAACATAGAATGATCTCTAAGACATATTGTAGAATCAAAATTAGGAGATGAGATTTTACTAATCTTACTAGGATATTTACATAATGTTTTACTATTGAGGGGACCCAAACCAATATGCAATATGTTGACTGTGATAACTTTGGGTAGAGAAATAGATTTTTAGACATAGCAGTAAAATAGAGCAAGAGTCTTAAATATGTGATAGTTTTTTTCAATGAGGAGATTAATTTATTTCTGATTATTTAATACATACCTAAAAATGCCTCAAGATATCCTACAATCAAATGCAGAAAACTTCTAGAGGAGAGGCAAAATCAATTCTTTTTGAAATGTTTCTGAACCTCAAGTTTTATATAAGAGGCATGACCAGAAGAATATTAATTCTACATACATTCTATGATTGTATCTGATTGTAGGAATGATTGTATGTGCAAGTTTAATGATGGCCATGGAATTCATAGTACATTATTTCATTAAAAAACAAACCATTCAGATTTATCTTTCCCCATAATTTCTTGATAACACTTCATGAATGCTAATGAATATTTTAAGAAGTGGATTTACCTGCTATGTTGATCAGGAATGAATATCCCAAATATGCTTAAAGTCCTTGGAGAAGGGCATCTGCAGTTTGTGAGGCATCAGGAAGTTTAGCCTCCAAAGCATTCTCAAACCTAGACACACGGTCCTTTCTCCCAGTCACTAACAGAACAATCCCAGTTACACAAAGAATGGCCATCTTCACCAAGTTACCTATAGTCTGAAACCAAGACATTGTTATCAGCCCTCAGGAATGTACAATTCCCAATGACCACAAAACACCAAAGCTAGACATTTTTTTGATAACTCTGGAGCTGGACAGTCAGCATAGAAAGGCTGAATTAGGTAGGTAGAAAGATTCCTGCCCTTATTATGGCACTAAGTGAAAAAATGTTTGCATGGAAGAAATCTACTACTTGCAAGAGTCACATATTTTTGCCTTCTCCTATCTTTCAAATCCTGAAAAAACTATCTTGAAGCTCCTCCTGTCTCTTTTTATAACTCCTGAATGATTTCCCCAAATGTGATATTCTTGTGAATTAGTCATCTCAATCTTGATGCATCTTCTATTATTGAGTATAGAGTCTAACTTGGATTTAAAAATGATTAACTTGTGAATGAATTGTTTTAAGGGTTTTTTTTTCTCCTTTTCCTCAGATCACAGTTAAAATATTTCAAATGTCACATATGCCACTGAACAAGTCAGGCTAATGAGGGAAGGAAGTATAAGGACACAGCAGCTCCTTTGGAGTCATAACACTATTACCAGAACAAAGTGAATGTTTGCCACTCAAAAGCCAATTCTTGGGAGAGGAGGATTTATGGGGAAAAAATCAGGTATATTCAAGCACCAGCACCATGAAAAGTGGGGGAATTTATAATTCCCTCCACAGCTGACCATCTTAGGGAATTCAGTTACATTAAAGGGCTTATATATGGAGTGAAAAGAGGTTCATGGGGCAATGTGCTATAACATTATATGCTAGGAAGGGTATTTCCATATTTCTCCTGAATCTGGCAGGAATATTGCAATCCACCTTGACCTTGTGGGGTCTATGAAACAAAAAGCTGGTTCTTTGAAAAGATAAATATGATCAACAAACCCCTGGCAAATCTGATTAAAATAAAGAGGGAAAAAGACCCAAATTAATAAAATTAGGAATGACAGGAGCAGAGCTTTTTCAAAGGAAGAAGTCCAAAAAAACCCCAAAACACATGAAGAAATGCTCAACATCCCTGACTATAAACAAAATGCAAATCAAAACCACCTTAAGATTCCACCTCACTCCTGTTAGAATGGTTACCATCATACACTGCTGGTGGGAATGTAAATTAGTACAACCACTATGGAAAACATGGCAGTTTCTCAAGAAACTAAAAATAGAACTGCCATATGATCCAGCAATTCCTCTTCTAGAAATATACCTGAAGGAATGTAAGTCAGATTACAATAAAGTCATCTGCACATCCATGTTTATTGCAGCATTATTCATAATAGCTAAGCTATGTGAGCAGCCAACATGTCCCACTATTGAGGAATGGATTAAAAAATGTAGAATTTATATACACTGGAATTTTATTCAGCCACAAAGAAGAATGAAATTTTGTCATTGCAGATAAATGAATGGAACTGGAGAACATCATCTTAAGTGAAGTTAACCAGGTTCAGAATGCCAAAAGCCACATTTTCTCTCATATGTGGAATATAGATCAAATACAAACACAGCAACATTATGAAAAACAGGTCATACTAAAGGGAGGTCACATACAAGAAAGGGGTGGGTAAGAGAAGGAAGTTAAGAAGGTGAATATGGTTGATGCACTCTCTACACAAGAATAAATTTTAAACTTGTTGAAATCACCATAGGAAGGGGACTAAGTTAGAAAGAAGAAAAATAGAGGAGATCAACCAATTTGAGTTATAATTCGTATAAGCATGGAAATGTCACAAGGAAACATCCTGTATAGCTATCTTAAACAAATAAAAATGTCATTTTGTTTTACAAAATCAAAGAGCAGGGAGACAGAGTAGGTCCTGTCTGGGGGTTTGGTACCAGTGGGTAGGGGAAGGATGTGGGGAAAGGGTATAGGAAGTTGAATGTGGTTCATGTGAGTACCCATTGCCCCTGAGTACAAAAGCTGTTTTACTCTTGTTTATGAACAGTCATACCTGAGGAGATGATTTCCTGGGGAGTCAAAATTGCCAGAAATTATATGACAGTAAGTATATCACAGATATGGTGGACAGAATAGAAATCACAGACTTGGGAATTGTCTCAGCAGAATTAAAAATTCTTTTTTCTTTATTTATATATTTATATGTGCATACATTTTTGGGCCATTTCTCCCTCCGTCCCCTGCCCCTTCCCTCTCTCACCCACCCCCTTGCTTCCAGGCAGAACCTGTTTTGCCCTTTTCTACAATTTGTTGAAGAGAAGACATAAGCAATAATAAGAAAGACAAAGTGTTTTTGATAGTTGAGATAAGGCTAGCTATACAGAGAGATTTCTGGCACTGATTCCATGCACAAGTATATTACAACCCAAATTGATTCATCTCTACCTCACCTCTTCACTACTTCCTGGTCACCTTCCCATATTGACCTCTATTGCTTTAAGGTTACTGTATTAGCTCCTCTGCAGTGGGGACATCAAACACTTTCAAGTTTTGGGTTTCCTATCATCAGATATTTTTACTTCTACAAAACACAAATAAATTAATCGGAAAAGGATGTATCATTACGAACCTTAAACATTTTCCTTGTAACAAAAGGGAGAAGAAAGTACTGTTTTGGAGTCCTTTTTTTCTTCACTTTCTTCTGCATATTCCACTTTGGTTTTATATAATTTTGCCTGAAACTTGCATTTTCCATGGTCTTATACTAAAAGTCAAGCCATGCAATCTTGCCAAAGTCCTACAGGTCATTTTATGGCAGGATACATATTTGTTCCTTCCATTGGTGAGTGGGTAGAACTTGAGCCATTAAAAATTCTTTATGTAACATGAGACACTTATGTGTTTTGTCAATCTGCTACAGAGATGGATACATTGATGACCTTGAGACCCAACATCAATCCTAATTTCACAGAGAAGTAGAATGAATGTATAGTGTTGCTTTAGATTAAGTGTCTTTTCAATAAAAGAACCTAAACATAATCCATCTGTCTTATTTACACAAGACAGAACAGTAATACTCAGGATAATACTTGAATAAGAGAGTTCTCTCTAATTAGAAGTACCATACTTTAACAGAGTAGAACCCAAATCTGGAAGCTTGGTTTTACAGACTTCCTTTGTGAAGTTAATGTAGCATCAGTTATGATAGTCAGATACAGTCAATGAATAATCCAACAGCATTTCCTCTTATTCCCTGGAATGATCTGTCATCAAACAAATTAAACCTTGGTTGAAAGGTGATCAAACCACAACTGAAACTGATCACAACATGAGTGCCTCCCTTTATTCAAGGTGGTGAAGATGGTTGTGTTTGAAGGGGGAAATGAAATTTTCTGGATTGGCAGACATTCTAGTAGAGTGTAGATCAAACTTTTTAAGCAGAGGTGGATCAATATCTTGCTCACTATCTTTGCTATAAGAATAGTTTTTATAAAATAAATCTTTGTATTGGTGGTGAGTTTTAAATAACAAATTGTCTTTTTAATGAATGGGGTGAGATTCTTCAAGTGCTAAACTCAGGTCACAGTAGAATTATGTTTTTAGGGAATAATAAAAGTGGCAACACACAGAAATATGCACAAGGTTAAAGTCTGGTTATGATTAACTAAA
Organism: Castor canadensis; assembly: GCF_047511655.1. Taxonomy (NCBI): domain Eukaryota; kingdom Metazoa; phylum Chordata; class Mammalia; order Rodentia; family Castoridae; genus Castor; species Castor canadensis. The sequence goes on along the minus strand of NC_133388.1, from coordinate 147,506,035 downwards.
CACATGAATCAAAAGTATTAGAAGAAAATTGATTCAAATATTATTTCTTTCAGTTGAAATAACTTTCTAGGATTAAGGGAAAAGAAAGTAACAAAAAGATTAACATATTTAAATAAGAAATAGTTTCATCTTTTAATTAAAACAGCTCACATAAAATTAGAAGGTAAATAACAATAAAGAAAATGTTTTGTGTGTATGACAAAAAATGATGATTGTTGACATAATTTGTTTACCTTAAGAAAAATTCTACATAGGATTCAAAAACTAAGTACAAAAATTAAATACTCAGCATTGAAAATATCTGCAGAGTTTTATGTGTGAGTTTGTGTGTGTGTGTGTGTGTGTGTGTGTGTGTATGAAAGAGAGAGAGAGAGAGAGAGAGAGACTCTGTATTAATTGTAGAATGCTAGCCAAGGGGAAAGAGAAGGTGGGCTTTTTTTTTTTTTTTTTTTTGCAGTGCTGGGGCTTGAACTCAGTCAGGGCCTACACCTTGAGCCACTCCACCAGCCCTTTTTTGTGCACTTTTTTTTTGATACAGGATCTCATGGAGCTATTTCTTGGGCTAGACTTGAAATGTGATCCTCTTGATCTCTGCCTCTTGAGTAGCTAGGATTACAGGTGTGAGCCACTGGCACCTGGCAAGGTAGGCCTTTTACAAAATGTTAGAAGACATTATTTCAAAAAAGTTGTAGTGTATTTATACTTTTTACACACAAGTCTCTGCAAGTCATATATTGTAACATATACAAACCTTTACTTAAAAAAATCCTCAGTGAAATTTGTAAAGATTGAAATGTAGGTAGATTTGAACTGAAAGCAAACAAGTTAAGATAACTTTCAGGCCAGTTTTCTTTTTCTTTTTCTTATTTATTTATTTATTTATTTATTTATTTTATTCATGTGTGCATACAATGTTTGGGTCGTTTCTCCCCCTCCCCAAACCCCCTCTCATAACCCTCCCACCCCCTCCCTCTCCAATCTACCCCCTCGATACCAGCAGAAACTATTTTGCCCTTATCTCTAATTTTGTTGAAGAGAGAGTATAAGCAATAATAGGAAGGACCAAGGGTTTTTGCTGGTTGAGATAAGGATAGCCATACACGGAGTTTACTTGCATTGCATTCCTGTACATGTGTGTTACCTTCTAAATTAATTCTTCTTGAACTAACCTTTTCTCTAGTTCCTGGTCCCCTTCTCCTATTGGTCTCAGTTGCTTTAAAGTATCTGCTTTAGATTCTCTGCATTGAGAGCAACAAATGCTATCTAAGTTTTTAGGTGTCTTACCTATATTCATACCTCAACTGTGTGCTCTCGCTTTATCATGTGATCAAGTCCAATCCCCTAGTTGTGTTTGCCCTTGATCTAATGTCCGCATATGAGGAAGAACATAAGATTTTTGGTCTTTTGGGCCAGGCTAACCTCACTCAGAATGATGTTCTCCAATTCCATCCATTTACCAGCAAATGACAACATTTCGTTCTTCTTCATGGCTGCATAAAATTCCATTGTGTATAGATACCACATTTTCTTGATCCATTCGTCAGTGGTGGGGCATCTTAGCTGTTTCCATAACTTGGCTATTGTGAATAGTGCCTCAATAAACATGGGTGTGCAGGTGCCTCTGGAGTAACCTGTGTCACAGTCTTTTGGGTATATCCCAAGAGTGGTATTGCTGGATCAAATGGTAGATCAATGTTTAGCTTTTTAAATAGCCTCCAAATTTTTTCCAGAGTGGTTGTACAGGTTACATTCCCACCAACAGTGTAAGAGGGTTCCTTTTTCCCCTGCATCCTTGCCAACACCTGTTGTAGGTGGTGTTGCTGATGATGGCTATTCTAACAGGGGTGAGGTAGAATCTTAGTGTGGTTTTAGTTTGCATTTCCTTTATTGCTAGAGATGGTGAGCATTTTTTCATGTGTTTTTTGGCCATTTGAATTTCTTCTTTCGAGAAAGTTCTATTTAGTTCACTTGCCCGCTTCTTTATTGGTTCATTAGTTTTGGGCGAATTTAGATTTTTAAGTTCCCTGTATATTCTGGTTATCAGTCCTTTGTCTGATGTGTAGCTAGCAAATATTTTCTCCCACTCTGTGGGTGTTCTCTTCAGTTTAGAGACCATTTCTTTTGTTGTTCAGAAGCTTTTTAGTTTTATGAAGTCCCATTTGTCTATGCTATCTCTTGGTTGCTGTGCTGCTGGGGTTTCGTTGAGGAAGTTCTTACCTATACCTACTAACTCCAGAGTATTTCCTACTCTTTCCTGTATCAACTTAAGAGTTTGTGGGCTGATATTAAGATCCTTGATCCATTTTGAGTTAATGTTGGTATAGGGTGATATACATGGATCTAGTTTCAGTTTTTTGAAAACTGCTAACCAGTTTTCCCAGCAGTTTTTGTTGAAGAGGCTGTCTTCTCTCCATCACATATTTTTAAAACCTTTGTCAAAGACAAGTTGGTTATAGTTGTGTGGCTTTATATCTGGGTCCTCTGTTCTGGTCCACTGCTCTTCATGTCTGTTTTTGTGCCAGTACCATGCTGTTTTTATTGTTACTGCTTTGTAACATAGTTTGAAGTCGGGTATCGTGATATCTCCAACATTGTTCTTTTGACTGAGTATTGCCTTGGCTATTCGTGGCCTCTTGTGTTTCCATATAAATGTAACAGTAGATTTTTCAATCTCTTTAATGAATGTCATTGGATTTTGATGGGAATTGCGTTAAACCTGTAGATTACTTTTGGGAATATAGACATTTTTACAATATTGTTTCTACCAATACATGAGCATGGGAGATCTCTCCACTTTCTATAGTCTTCCTCAATCTCTTTCTTCAGAAGTTTATAGTTTTCCTTATAGAGATCGTTCACATCCTTTGTTAGGTTTACACCTAGGTATTTGATTTTGTTTGAGGCTATTGTAAATGGAATTGTTTTCATATATTCTTTTTCAGCTTGTTCATTATAAGTAAAAGGAATGCTAATGATTTTTCTATGTTGATTTTATACCCTGTTACTTTGCTATAGGTATTGATGGTGTCTAGGAGCTTCTGAGTAGAGTTTTTTGGGTCTTTAAGGTATAGGATCATGTTGTCTGCAAATAGGGATATTTTGACAGTTTCTTTACCTATTTGTATTCCTTTTATTCCTTCTTCTTGCCTAATTGCTCTGGCTAGGAATTCCAGTACTATGTTGAATAGGAGTGGAGATAGTGGGCATCCTTACCTAGCTCCTGATTTTAGAGGGAATGGTTTCAGTTTTTCTCCATTAAGTATATGCTGGCTGTAGGTTTGTCATATATAGCTTTTATAATGTTGAGGAACTTTCCTACTATTCCTAGTTTTCTTAGAGCTTTTATCATGAGATGGTGTTGGATCTTATCAAAGGGTTTTTGTGCATCTATTGAGATGATCAAGTGGTTTTTGTCTTTGCTTCTGTTAATGTGGTTTATTACGTTTATTGACTTTCATGTGTTTAACCACCCGTGCATTCCTGGGATGAAGCCTACTTGGTTGTGGTGAATTATCTTGTTGATGTGTTGTTGAATTCACTTTGCCACTATTTTGTTGATGATTTTTTCATCAATGCTCATTAAGGAGATTGGCCTATAGTTCTCCTTTTTGGAGGTGTCTTTGCCTGGTTTTCAGATAGTGTAATACTGGCTTCATAAAATGTGTTTGGCAGTTTTCCTTCCCTTTCTATTTCATGGAACAATTTAAGGAGGGTTGGTATCAGTTCTTTGTTAAAGGTCTGATAGAATTCAGCAGAGAATCCATCAGGTCCTGGACTTTTCTTTTTGGGGAGACTCTTGATTGCTGCTTCAATTTTATTTTGTGTTATAGTTCTATTCAGGTGGTTAATATCCTCTTGGTGCAGTTTTGGATGATCATATGTATCTAGTAATCTGTCCATTTCTTTAAGATTTTCAAATTTATTTGAATATAGGTTCTCAAAATAGTCTCTGATGATTTCCTGGACTTCCACGGAGTTTGTTGTTATCTCCCCTTTTGCATTCCTGATTGTTCTAATTTGAGTTTTTTCTCTCCTTATTTTAGTCAGGTTTGCCAGGGGTCTGTTGATCTTGTTTATTTTTTCAAAGAACCAACTTTTTGTTTCATTAATTCTTTGCATGGTTTTTTTGGTTTCTATTTCGTTGATTTCAGCTCTTATTTTTATTATTTCTCTCTTTCTATTTGTTTTGGGATTTGCTTGTTCTTGTTTTTCTAGGAGTTTGAGATGTATCATTAGGTCATTGATTTGGGATCTTTCAGTCTTTTTAATGTATGCAGTCATGGCTATCAACTTTCCTCTCAGGACTGCCTTTGCTGTGTCCCATAGGTTCCGGTAAGTTGCGTTTTCATTTTCATTGACTTCCAGGAACTTTTTAATTTCCTCTTTTATTTCATCAATGGCCCATTGTTCATTAAGTAATGAGTTATTCAGTTTCAGTTCTTTGCATGTTTTTTTTTCTTTACTTTTGTTGTTGAGTTCTAGTTTTATTGCATTGTGATCATATAGTATGCATGGTATAATTTCTATTTTCTTATATTTGCTGTGGCTTGCTTTGTGCCCTAGGATATGATCTATTTTGGAGAAGGTTCCATGGGCTGTAGAAAAGAATGTATATTGTGTAGAAGTTGAATGAAATGTTCTGTAGACATCAAGTAGGTCCATTTGATCTATTGTATATTTTAGATGTTGAATTTCTTTATTGAGTTTTTGTTTGGATGACCTATCTATTGATGATAATGGGGTGTTAAAGTCTCCCACAACCACTGTGTTGGTGTTAATATATGCTTTTAAGTATATCTGGGTATATTTACTGAATATGGGTGTATTGACATTGGGTGCATATAGGTTGATAATTGTTATTTCCTTTTCGTCTATTTCCCCTTTTATTAGTATGGAATGTCCTTCTTTATCTCATTTGATCAATGTGGGTTTGAAGTCTACTTTGTCAGAGATAAGTATTGCTAATTCTGCCTGTTGTCGGGGGCCTTTGTCTTGGTAAATCTTCTTCCAGCTTTTCATTCTAATCCTATGTTTATTTCTGTCAGTGAGATGAGTCTCCTGTAAGCAACAAATTGTTTGATCTTCCTTTTTAATCCATTTTATCAAATGGTGCCTTTTGATAGGTGAATTAAGTCCATTAACATTAAGTGTTAGTACTGATAAGTATGTGGTGATTCCTGTCATTTGGTTGTCTTAGTTGTTGGAATTTTTGATTGTGTGTACCTAAGTTGAGGTTACTGTCTACTTTCTTGCTTTTTCTTTTCCTGTAGTTTTGTACTGCTTGTCCTTTCATGATTATGTTGGGTTTCACTTTCTGTCTACAGAATCCCTTGAAGAATCTTTTGTAGTGGTGGCTTTGTGGTCACATATTGTTTTAGTTTCTGCTTATCATGGAAGACTTTTATTGCTCCTTCTATTTTGAATGATAGTTTTGCTGGGTAGAGTATCCTGGGGTTGAAGTTATTTTCATTCAGTACCCAGATGATCCTGTCCTAAGCTCTTCTTGCTTTTAATATTTCTGTTGAGAAGTCTGCTGTGATTTTGATGGGTTTACCTTTGCATGTTATTTGTTTTTTCTCTCTTACAGCCTTCAATATTCTTTCCCTAGTTTCTGTACTTGTTGTTTTAATGATGATATGTTGTGGGGTAGTTCTATTTTGATCTGGTCTGTTTGGTGTTCTGGAGGCCTCTTGCCTCTGTATGGGAATATTTTTCTCTAGATTTGGGAAATTTTCTGTTATTATTTTCTTGAATATGTTATGTATTCCCTTTGCTCTCTCTTCTTCTCCTTCTTCAATGCCCATGATTCTCAAGTTTGGTCTTTTGTTGGAGTTGGTGATTTCTTGCATTTTCTTTTCACAGGTCTTGAATTGTTTAACTAATAGTTCTTTGGTTTTTCCTTTAATTACCATTTCATCTTCAAGTTCTGAGATTCTGTCTTCTGTTTGTTCTATTCTGCTGGATTGGCCTTACACTTTGTTTTGCAATTCTGTTTCATTCTTTTTCTGAGGTTTTTCATATCCTGAATGTATTCCTCTTTAATGTTGTCTATTTTTGTCCTGAGTTCATTTATCTCTTTATTATTCATGTTCTTTGTTTCACTTTGGTGTTTATACAGTACTTCTATGGTTTCTTTTCTTTCTTCTTGTGCTTTTTCAAATTCTCTATTTTTGTTGTCTTGGAATTTCTTGAGTGTTTCGTGTACATTTTGTTTGACTGTGTCCAGTATTATCTCTGTAAAATTCTCATTGATTACCTGTAGTATTTCTTCTTTTAGATTGTTCTTGTGGGCTTCGTTGTGTTTTTTGGCATAGTTTATCTCCCTTTTGTTGGAGTCTGGATCTGAGTATCTGTTTTCTTCATTCCCCTCTAATTTTTTGGTGTGGGGAAACTGGTTTCCCTGTTTCTTCTGTCTTCCCATCATTGCCCTTGGTGTTGTTATTTTCCCTGTCCTGTGTGCAATTAAGTATTTTCTAGCTTGTAATAATAACAATGATGATATTTAGAATGGAAGGGTGAGAGGACATGGAAAGCAAAGAAGTAAAAGAAAAAGGGAAATACAAATAAAAAAGTAGAAAAAAACAAAACAAACAAACAGTCAAAAAAGGTTCTAAGATATAAACAGGGAGAGATAGTGTACTAATCAACAGTAAGCTGAACAGGCATTAGAGAGACAGAGAGATGATTGAAAATAAAAAATAAAAAAAAGATAAAAATAAAAAATAAATAAAGGAAAAAAAATATAAAAATCTCCAAGTTCAAATGCAATAAAATTTCAGTCTTAATAATTTTGGTGTTCATCCCTCAGCCTCCAATCCTGGAGATAGTGTCTCAGAAGTAGTTCTATCATTTTCCATTAATGGGGAACAAAAATTTAAAAAAAAAACCAAACCAAAACAGCACAAAACAAACAAAACCCCACAAAGTGTCCCAAGTTCAAATGCAATACAGTTTCAGTAAGTTTTTCAGCATGCAGTTGTAGTTCCGATATTGCCTCATCAAAGGAAGAGAGAAAGAAAATAGTCTGGAAACAGTTCTGTGAATGGCTATCTGCAGCTGTGGCTCACCTGCTTGCTGCTGTCAGCCTACTGCTGCTGGAGGCTTAATTTTGCAGATCTCAGGAGTGAGCTTAACCCTCACCTGGCCCTGCAGGCTTCATTTACTCAGAGTTCTCCTGGGCATGATGCCACTGCTACAAGCTTTCGCCTTTCCAAGCACACTGGGGGAGGTGACACTGCATCCACGTTCTCAGGCCTGTGTGTTTATTTACAGTTTATGTGGGAAGTGGGTTTTCCCCCCTCTCCTGTGGAGTTTTCCTTCCACCACTGCTTTTACAAGCTTTCCCACTCCTTATTGCTGGGTGTGTGCTGCTGCTCCTGACTTCTCTGGCTGGCTTTTTTATTTACAGCTCACATGGGAATTGGTCTTCCCCTCTCTCCTGTGGAGTTTTCCTCCCACCACCACTTTAACAAGCTTTCCCACTCCTGGTTGCTGGGCGTGTGCTGCCACTCCTACCTTCTGCAGTGGGCTTGTGAGGGATTTCCCCTCCCTCCTTCTTCAGCACTCAGGGTGCCCTGCCATCCTTGCTACGTGTCTTTTATGTTGTTATTGCTTATTACTCAGTTTCTCTTTTTTCCCTATGTGGGGGTTGGCCTGTCCAGGGGGCTATGCTGATGTGACCCAGGGTTGTGTGTGGGAGTACCACATACAGCTTAGCTCACCTTATGGTCTGCATCTTCCCAAGCTGTCTGGATGCAGGCATCTGGCAGTGGTGCAGGAGCCCTCCTGGCTTCTCCGTTTAACGTGAAGTGGAGATGCTATGTGCAGGCTGGAGGTGTGGAGGAGGCAAAGTTTTGCCTCTTCTGGGTGGTTTTTTTGTAAGGTGTATCTCCAGTTTCTCTCCAAGATTTTACTTTAGGAGGCACGCTTTCTGTTTCCTCCCTCTAGCTGCCATCTTGGAATTCCCCCAGGACAATTCTCAGGCCAATTTTCTTGAAAAATGGGGAAAAGCAAGTAAGAATATACTATGTCTAAAAGTACAGAATGTTTGGGTACAAAATGGGGCTCAGATGCAATGGTTAGGATGATTTCATATTTGTAGCAGGGCCCCAACTGACCTGCCCCATTTGTTTCTTTTCTAATGAAGCTCAGGCAGCATTTCTACAGGAGTTTTTCTCTAAGCAGGACTTATAGAAGATATTCTTAGCTTGGAAAGATTGCTTGTGCTTTGAGATTCACCTCAACACAACAGTATCAGAAATAACCAACCTATATGGTTGCTAAGGTATTTATGGAGCATCTGTCAAATCCATTATAGGAAGAAAAGGACATATATTAAACCAGATTACTGAAGCAGACGATTTAATAAGGATTTCCAATCATGTTGGTGAAAAAAGAAATCAAGAAGTCACATCATATACTAGAATGGAAACACCACAATGACAGGATGTTATTCATTACTATATTTCCACTGTCTATAGTAATGTTTGGTTGTCACACATTAGGTGTTCAATAGATTTTTTTTGTAGGATATATGATTGAATGTCAAGACTCTTCCCCACTGTCAAAGATCAAAAACTGGAAAAACTAACACCATAAGAATGAAAATTAAGAAAGCAAAAAAATTGTAACTCTAGAACAAACATAATTGATAGCCTTAGATAGTTGTAGGACATACTTCCACATAAAAGAAATCAATTAAAGATAATGGAAACTAAGGGGGACACCCAAGGTTCACGTCTGTAATCCTAGCTACTTGGGAGGTTGAGCTCTTTAAGATCACAAGTTGAGGCTAGCCTGGGCATATAGTTCATGAACTCCTCATCTCCAAAAAAAACCAGAGCAAAAAGGCTGGAAATGTGGCTCAAGCAGTAGATTACATGTTTTGTAAGCATGAAACCCTGAGTTCAAACCACAATCCCACCAAAACAAAACAGAAACTCAACATTCTAATATTAGTAAAATTTAGCAATTTAACAATTTGTAGAAAGGATGGGGGAGTCAGCTAAAAAATGAATTAGTGATCAATATCCTTACATGGGATTTTTCTTGTGTAGCAGAAACATCTACCACAAAAGGAGGGAGAAGAAAACATCAATAGATCAGAGTTAGGTAAAACATTACAACATGTATCAGGTTCTGGAGACCAAAGGAGGGAAGTTAAAATAATATTTAAGAAATAAACTTTGATAATGTTATGTATCTTTATATTCCACTACTAACCAATATTCATCATAAGAACCCTACAAACTAAAGAAAATTTCTACAAAGAAGAATAACAAGAAGTCTGGAGGCATGTTCCAGAGATAGAGCATCTGCTTATTGAGCACAGAGTCCTGAGTTCAAACTCTAGTACTGCAAAAAAAAATCATAGAAAGAATGGACTTTCTCCAAGAGTTACTAAAAAGACATAGTAATGGTGGAACAGAATAAAACAAGGGGAGATGGTGATGGATACATATGATATTTTCTCCCTGCAAAACCAAAATCTTCTTGTTGTCCTTCATGCCTTTTCTCAAATTACATATACAATCCCTTCTGGAATCCTGTTCACTCTAACTTTGTGATGCATATGAAATCTAATCCTTATTAAAAACCTTCATTCAACTGAAGAATGGATTAAGAAAATGTGGTATCTATACACAATGGAATTTTATGCAGCCATGAAGAAGAACGAAATGTTATCATTCCCTGGTAAATGGATGGAATTGGAGAACATCATTCTGAGTGAGGTTAGCCTGTCCCAAAAGACCAAAATTCATATGTTCTCCCTCATATGTGGACATTAGATCAAGGGCAAACACAACAAGGGGATTGGACTTTGAGCACATGATAAAAGCGAGAGCACACAAGGGAGGGGTGAGGATAGGTAAGACACCTAAAAAATTAGCTAGCATTTGTTGCCCTTAATGCAGAGAAACTAAAGCAGATACCTTAAAAGCAACTGTGGAGATTCCAAGATGGCGGCTAGAGGTAGGAAGCAGAAAGCGAGCCTCCTATAGTGAAATCTTGGAGAGACGCTGGAGACACACTTTGCAGGCATAATCACCGAGAAAAGGCATAACTTTGACTCCTCCACATCTCCAGCCGGTGCAGAGAATCTCCACTTCACGTTAAACGGAGAACCGAGGAGGCCCCCGGGCCGGCAGTGGCCGGCGCCCACACGGCTTGGGAAGACGCGGACCAGGTGAGCTTCGCGGTACCGCGGTTCCCCCACAGACAAGCCTGGGCCAGAGCAGCATAGCCCCCTGGACAGACTGACCTCCACCCGGGAAAAAAAGAGAAACTGAGTACTAAGCAATAAGAACAGTTAAGACACGCTGGAAAGAGGGTGGGGCGCCCTGAGCGCTGAAGATTGGGGGAAGGGAATCCTTCCTGGGACTGTAAAGAAACGAGCCGGGCGGGCCGGAGAGGCTCTGGCGGGAGCGGGGCGCACCAGCAACCAGGAGCAGGGACGCTTGTGAGAGGAGGGAAGACCCACTTCCCACGTGAACTGTAAATAAACACGCAGGCCTGACAACGCGGGGCAGTGTCGCCTTTCCCAGTGCTTGGAAAGGGAAAAGCCTGTAGCAGAGGCCCCCCTCCCCCGCACAGGAGAACTCTGAGCAAACAAAGCCTGTGGGACCAGGTGAGTGCTAAGCTCACCCCAGAGATCTGCATAAATAACGCCGCCAGCTACAGGCTGAGAGCAGCAGGCAGGCAAGCCACAGTTGCAGATACCACTCTCAGAACTGCCTCCAGACGCTTTTTTTTCTTTTTCTCCCTACCTTTGATGAGAGAACAACCGAATTACACCTGCAAGCCGAAAAACTTACTGAAACTATTGCATTTGAACTGGGGACACTTGGTGGGGCTTTTTTTTTTTTATTTTTTCTTCTGTGTGTGTGTGAGTGTAGTTTTGTTCTACTTTATGCATCCCCTTTGATGAGACAACTACAGAACAACATCTGAGGCACCAACTCCAGGACTGGAGATTAAGACGGACATCCAAATTATTAAGACTGAAATTGCATTGCATATAAACTTGGAAGTTTTTTGGTTTTTTTTTTTTTTTTAATTTCCTATTTTCCATTTTATTTTAATTCATTTTTATAAATAGATATTACTTTCATATACTTATTTTTTATTTTTTTATCTTTGATTTTCAATCCTCTCTCTGTCTCTCTATTGTCTGTTCAGCTTACTGTCGATTAGTACACTAACACTCCCTGTTTATACCTTTGAAACTCTCTTGTCTGATACCTTGTTCTGCTTTCTCCCTCTTGTCTGTATATTTGTTTTCCCCTTTTCTTTAACTTCTTGCTTTCCATCTCAGCTCACTCTTCCGTTCTCAATATTACCATTGTTATTATTACAAGCTAGAAAATACTTAATTACACACAGTACAGGGACAGTAACAACACCAAGGACAATGACAGGAAGACAGAAAAAACAAGGAAACCAGTTTCCCCACAGCAAAAAATTAGTACAGGAACCAGAGGGGAATGAAGAGAACAGAAACTCAGAGCCAGACTCCAACAAAATGAAGATAAACTATGCCAAAGGACCCAATGAAGCCTACAAGAATAATTTAAAAGAAGACATACTACAAGTACTCAATGAGAATTTTATAGAGATGATACTGGATAGGGTCAACCAAAATGTACAGGAGACACTCAAGAAATTCCAAGACAATAAAAATAGAGAATTTGAAAAAGCAAAAGAAGAAATAAAGGAAACCATAGAAGCACTGTATAAACACCAAAGTGAAAGAGAGAACACAATGAATAAATGGATAAATGAACTCAGGACAAAAATAGACAACAATAAAGAAGAAAACAGCCAGGATATGGAAAACCTCAGAAAAAAGAACGAAACAGAACTGCAAAACAAAACGGAAAGCCAATCCAGCAGAATAGAACAAACAGAAGACAGAATCTCAGAACTTGAAGATGAAATGGTAATTAAAGGAAAAACCGAAGAACTATTAATTAAACAACTCAAGACCTGTGAAAAGAAAATGCAAGAACTCACCGACTCCATCAAAAGACCAAACTTGAGAATCATGGGCATCGAAGAAGGAGAAGAGGTGCAAGCGAAGGGAATGCGTAATCTATTCAACAAAATAATAATGGAAAATTTCCCAAATCTAGAGAAAGATATTCCCATACAAATGCAAGAGGCCTCCAGGACACCAAACAGACCAGATCAAAATAGAACTACTCCACGACATATCATCATTAAAACAACAAGTTCAGAAACTAAGGAAAGAATATTGAAGGCTGTAAGAGAGAAAAAACAAGTAACATACAAAGGTAAACCCATCAAAATCACAGCAGACTTCTCAACAGAAACATTAAAAGCAAGAAGAGCGTGGGGTGAGATCTTCCGGGCACTGAATGAAAATAACTTCAACCCCAGGATACTCTACCCAGCAAAGCTATCATTCAAAATAGATGGAGCAATAAAAGTCTTCCATGATAAGCAGAAACTAAAACAATATGTGACCACAAAGCCACCATTACAAAAGATTCTGCAAGGGATCCTGCACACAGAAAGTGACACCCAACTTAACCATGAAAAGGCAGGCAGCACCAAACCACAGGATAAGAAAAAGCAAGACAGTAGAGAGTAACATCAAGTTAGGTACACACAATCAAACCTTCAAACAACTAAGATAACTAAATGGCAGGAATCACCACATACCTATCAGTACTAACACTTAATGTCAATGGACTTAATTCACCCATCAAAAGACACCGTTTGAAAAATGGATTAAAAAAGAAGATCCAACAATTTGTTGCTTACAGGAGACTCATCTCACCGACAGAAATAAGCATATGCTTAGGATGAAAGGCTGGAAGAAGATTTACCAAGCTAATGGCCCCCGAAAACAAGCAGGAGTAGCAATACTTATATCTGACAAAGTAGACTTCAAACCTACATTGATCAAACGAGACAAAGAAGGACATTCCATACTAATAAAAGGGGAAATAGACCAAAAGGAAATAATAATCATCAATCTGTACGCACCCAATGTCAACGCACCCAATTTCATCAAACATACCCTGAAAGACCTAAAAGCATATATAAATGCCAACACAGTGGTTGTGGGAGACTTTAACACTCCATTATCATCAATAGATAGGTCATCCAAACAAAAACTCAATAAAGAAATCCAAGATCTAAAATATGCAATAGATCAAGTGGACCTAGTAGATGTCTATAGAACATTTCATCCAACCTCTACACAATATACATTCTTCTCAGCAGCCCATGGAACCTTCTCCAAAATAGATCATATCCTAGGGCACAAAGCAAGCCTCAGCAAATATAAGAAAATAGAAATAATACCGTGCATACTATCTGACCACAATGCAGTAAAAGTAGAACTCAACAACAAAAGTAAAGACAAAAAACATGCAAACAGCTGGAAACTAAATAACTCATTACTTAATGAAGAATGGATCATCGATGCAATAAAAGAGGAAATTAAAAAGTTCCTAGAAGTCAATGAAAATGAAAACACAACCTACCGGAACCTATGGGACACAGCTAAGGCAGTCTTGAGAGGAAAGTTTATAGCCATGAGTGCATATATTAAAAAGATTGAAAGATCCCAAATCAATGACCTAATGATACATCTCAAACTCCTAGAAAAACAAGAACAAGCAAATCCCAAAACAAATAGAAGGAGAGAAATAATAAAAATAAGAGCTGAAATCAACGAAATAGAAACCAAAAAAACCATACAAAGAATTAATGAAACAAAAAGTTGGTTCTTTGAAAAAATAAACAAGATCGATAGACCCCTGGCAAACCTGACTAAAATGAGGAGAGAAAAAACCCAAATTAGTAGAATCAGGAATGCAAAAGGGGAGATAACAACAAACACCATGGAAATCCAGGAAATCATCAGAGACTACTTTGAGAACCTATATTCAAATAAATTTGAAAATCTAAAAGAAATGGACAGATTTCTAGATACATATGATCATCCAAAACTGAACCAAGAGGAAATTAATCACCTGAATAGACCTATAACACAAAATGAAATTGAAGCAGCAATCAAGAGTCTCCCCAAAAAGAAAAGTCCAGGACCTGATGGATTCTCTGCTGAATTCTATCAGACCTTTAAAGAAGAACTGATACCAACCCTCCTTAAACTGTTCCATGAAATAGAAAGGGAAGGAAAACTGCCAAACACATTTTATGAAGCCACTATTACACTTATCTCAAAACCAGGCAAAGACACCTCCAAAAAGGAGAACTATAGGCCAATCTCCTTAATGAACATTGATGCAAAAATCCTCAACAAAATAATGGCAAACCGAATTCAGCAACACATCAAAAAGATTATCCACCACGACCAGGTAGGCTTCATCCCAGGGATGCAGGGGTGGTTCAACATACGAAAATCAATAAACGTAATAAACCACATTAACAGAAGCAAAGACAAAAACCACTTGATCATCTCAATAGATGCAGAAAAAGCCTTTGATAAGATCCAACATCATTTCATGATAAAAGCTCTAAGAAAACTAGGAATAGAAGGAAAGTTCCTCAACATTATAAAAGCTATATATGACAAACCTACAGCCAGCATTATACTTAACGGAGAAAAATTAAAACCGTTCCCTCTAAAATCAGGAACCAGACAAGGATGCCCACTATCTCCACTCCTATTCAACATAGTACTGGAATTCCTAGCCAGAGCAATTAGGCAAGAAGAAGGAATAAAAGGAATACAAATAGGTAAAGAAACTGTCAAAATATCCCTATTTGCAGACGACATGATCCTATACCTTAAAGACCCAAAAAACTCTACTCAGAAGCTTCTAGACATCATCAATAGCTATAGCAAAGTAGCAGGATATAAAATCAACATAGAAAAATCATTAGCATTTCTATACACTAACAATGAGCAAACGGAAAAAGAATGTATGAAAACAATTCCATTTACAATAGCCTCAAAAAAAATCAAATACCTAGGTGTAAACCTAACAAAAGATGTGAAAGACCTCTACAAGGAAAACTATACACTTCTGAAGAAAGAGATTGAGGAAGACTATAGAAAGTGGAGAGATCTCCCATGCTCATGGATTGGTAGAATCAACATAGTAAAAATGTCGATACTCCCCAAAGTAATCTACATGTTTAATGCAATTCCCATCAAAATTCCAATGACATTCATTAAAGAGATTGAAAAATCTACTGTTAAATTTATATGGAAACACAAGAGGCCACGAATAGCCAAGGCAATATTCAGTCAAAAGAACAATGCAGGAGGTATCACAATTCCTGACTTCAAACTATATTACAAAGCATTAACAATAAAAACAGCATGGTACTGGCACAAAAACAGACATGAAGACCAGTGGAACAGAATAGAGGATCCAGATATGAAGCCACACAACTATGAGCAACTTATCTTTGACAAAGGAGCTAAAAATATACGATGGAGAAATAGCAGCCTCTTCAACAAAAACTGCTGGGAAAACTGGTTAGCAGTCTGCAAAAAACTGAAACTAGATCCATGTATATCACCCTATACCAAGATTAACTCAAAATGGATCAAGGATCTTAATATCAGACCCCAAACTCTTAAGTTGATACAAGAAAGAGTAGGAAATACTCTGGAGTTAGTAGGTATAGGTAAGAACTTTCTCAATGAAACCCCAGCAGCACAGCAACTAAGAGATAGCATAGATAAATGGGACCTCATAAAACTAAAAAGCTTCTGTTCATCAAAAGAAATGGTCTCTAAACTGAAGAGAACAACCACAGAGTGGGAGAAAATATTTGCCAATTATACATCAGACAAAGGACTGATAACCAGAATATACAGGGAACTTAAAAAACTAAATTCTCCCAAAACTAATGAACCAATAAAGAAATGGGCAGGTGAACTAAACAGAACTTTCTCAAAAGAAGAAATTCAAATGGCCAGAAAACACATGAAAAAATGCTCACCATCTCTAGCAATAAAGGAAATGCAAATTAAAACCACACTAAGATTCCACCTCACCCCTGTTAGAATAGCCATCATCAGCAACACCACCAACAACAAGTGTTGGCGAGGATGCGGGGAAAAAGGAACCCTTTTACACTGTTGGTGGGAATGTAGACTAGTACAACCACTCTGGAAAAAAATTTGGAGGCTACTTAAAAAGCTGGACATCGATCTACCATTTGATCCAGCAATACCACTCTTGGGGATATACCCAAAAGACTTACTCCAGAGGCACCTGCACATCCATGTTTATTGCGGCACTATTCACAATAGCCAAGTTATGGAAACAGCCAAGATGTCCCAGCACTGACGAATGGATTAAGAAAATGTGGTATCTATACACAATGGAATTTTATGCAGCCATGAAGAAGAACGAAATGTTATCATTCGCTGGTAAATGGATGGAATTGGAGAACATCATTCTGAGTGAGGTTAGCCTGGCTCAAAAGACCAAAAATCATATGTTCTCCCTCATATGTGGACATTAGATCAAGGGCAAACACAACAAGGGGATTGGACTATGAGCACATGATAAAAGCGAGAGCACACAAGGGAGGGGTGAGGATAGGTAAGACACCTAAAAAACTAGCTAGCATTTGTTGCCCTTAACGCAGAGAAACTAAAGCAGATACCTTAAAGCAACTGAGGCCAATAGGAAAAGGGGACCAGGAACTAGAGAAAAGGTTAGATCAAAAAGAATTAACCTAGAAGGTAACACCCACACACAGGAAATCAATGTGAGTCAATGCCCTGTATAGCTATCCTTATCTCAACCAGCAAAACCCCTTGTTCCTTCCTATTATTGCTTATACTCTCTCTACAACAAAATTAGAGATAAGGGCAAAATAGTTTCTGGTGGGTATTGAGGGGGGGAGCGGGAGGGGGTGGAGTGGGTGGTAAGGGAGGGGGTGGGGGCAGGGGGGAGAAATGAACCAAGCCTTGTATGCACATATGAATAATAAAAGAAAAATGAAAAAAAAAAATAAACATGTTAACTAAAAGAAAAAAAAAAAAAAAAAAAAAAAAAGCAACTGTGGCCAATAGGAAAAGGGGACCAGGAACTAGAGAAATTAATGTGAGTCAACTCCCTGTATAGCTATCCTTCTCTCAACCAGCAAAAACCCTTGTTCCTTCCTATTATTGCTTATACTCTCTCTTCAACTAAATTAGAGATAAGGGCAAAATAGTTTCTGCTGGGTATTGAGGGGTGGGGGGAGAGGGAGGGGACAGAGTGGGTGGTAAGGGAGGGGGTGGGGGCAGGGGGGAGAAATGACCCAAGCCTTGTATGCACATATGAATAATAAAACAATTTAAAAAAACCTTCATTCACTATTACCATACTTCTTCAAGAAATCTTTTTTATCATCGTATATTTTTGCCATCACTACCCAACTTCTGTCTACTTTTGTCCCTTCCTCAGTCTGTTCTCCACATAGCAGCTGCAGTTAACCTTCTAAAATGCAAACCAGATCCCTGTCACAACTTCCTGCTTGCTCAGCGTGAAAGACTAAATTCTTATATAGGCCTATAAGGTACTCCTTCACTTGTTCTCACCTTCTTTTCTTTCCACATGTCCACTCACTTGTGCTTCCTGCCTGCTCATGTCAGCCTCACTACTGTCCTTGGAATTCCTTCAACCTGTCCACAATGGCCTGTTGCCACCTCAGAGTTTAGCAACTTACTCTTCTTTGAATATTCTTCACAGGCTATGTGCCTCAGTCCCTCCCTTATGGTTCTTAGTCTTTTCTGCATATCTCAGAAAAGATTTCCCTGATTACCATATGTGAAATTACGTCCTCCTGCCTCCTGGATTCCCTTGTCCTTTCATCCTTGGTTTCTTGTCATGTACTTATCACCATTAGTATGTGCATGTGTGTATATGTATATGTATATGTATATATACATATTTACTTATTAAACAGTAATTGATTTGCAGTGTATTTACTTCTTTATTTGTTTCAATTTTTTATTTACTTATTCATAATTACTTCTCTTATCTCTTATATAGTTCATAAACTCGTAGAGTTTTGTGTGCAATTTTTTTCATTACTGTTTTTCTAGGTCTCAAAATAGTACCTTGCATTTAGTAGGTACTTAACAAATATGGATATATGAATGAATGGTGGTATGAATAAATGGAATTGTTTGTAGTCAATTGGGAATAAATATTCATCCTGGAAATTGTTTGCTAAGTGAAACTGAAAAATTATCATATGTTTAACAAAGAATTAATTTCTTTATCACAAAGACCTGAATTTTCAAAAGAAAAATCTAGTAAAACTTAAAAAAAAGAGTATAAAATATCTTGAAGATATTTTTTCTCTATTTTCATAAAACTAAAACCAAAAAGGCAATAATAAAATGATGAATCAAAGCAAAATTGGGTGGGAATATTTGATATATTTATAAATATCAAAGAATAGTATTCTAAAGCAATACATTGCTATTACCACAGATCAGTAAAAAAATGGTAAAGCAGGCACCATGTAGATTAAGACATATTAATGACTAAGAAATTAAATAGCAGATGCCTAATCTTACTACTATTGAAGGAAATAAAAGTAAAAATCACAGGTGGGATTAATTTAATCTGTGATTAAACTGTTGGGATCACTTGAATTGACAAAAAATTAGACTGTCTGTGGAAATACTAGAAAGCATGTTAGAGTAGTGGTAAATCTTAACTTACTGATGCCCCATGATAGGGAGAGAAATTTGATAATATTTAGCAAATATGAAATCTGTCACTTTACAGCTCCCTCAAATTTCACTCTTACATGCATACCCAGATGAACTCTCCTCATATGTGCACAAGTCATATGCAAGAATTCACTGTCGTTTTGTTTCTACAGCAAACATAGGAAGGACTTAATCAATCTTCAGTTATGGAATGGGTAAAAGATTTATTTTTGTGGTAGAATGCTGTGCAACAAGTGAAGAATGAAAGACTATGTGATTATAATACAGATAAGTAATACATTAGTGATTTGAAAAAGCAAATTGAAGAATGATCCATGACAATACCATTTATATAAATTTATAGACACAAAGCAATCCCTGACAACAATGCAATACATTGGAACCATACAAAACTACACAAAAAAGTATGACTACACATTTAAAGCATACTACCAAATAAAGGGAAGTTTTAAATATATTATATTTGGCTGATTGTGAAAGCACTCCACATTAAGACTTGTAGAAGTTGGTTAATAATTTTATGATAGATGTTAGAACTTTAAATGAATAATTTACACAACAACCATAATACAACAAGACTTAAAATCAATCAATAAATGTCAGTTCCATAAGTAGGAAAATAAAAAAGCTTACCCAAAGTTAATTGAGTAACTAGGATAAACAATATGATAATTTCAATGGAGAACAAGTTATTTGATAGTAATTTTTCATGATGAAAACACACAACAATGTAAAAGAAAAAAAAAAGCTGTTGTAAAGTTGTAGAAACTTTAAGAAACCTACACTAGTCTTCCTTGAGAAATTATTAAAAATTTCTGCTGTTATTTAAAGATTACCTTCATATTGTATACCAGCACAACTGTGTGCATATCAGTTGTCTCAAACCTTTCCTTCAGTATCATTTAAGCACAATAAAGTCTCAACAGAAGATTCCTGGAATTTTACTCTTATTTCAAAACATATATCATCTTTGAAGAAGAGGATGTATAATAATATAAAACTACAACTACATGAAGTGTGATATTACGATAGACACATCAATGGAAGAATCAAGAATCTAAGTATGAATCTTTGTAAACTGAAATTTAGCATATGATATTGGTATCTTTTCAATAAATGGGAAAGGATGAAACATTTAATGGATAGTAATGGTTGTATGGCAATTCATTTGGAAAAAAGAGTTAGATTTCTCCCTTACATCTCTCAGAAAACTTAATTACTAAAAAACTAACATGAAAATATAAAAAAAAAACCACAGTACACAAACAATATTAGAAGGAAATGCAACAGACTATATTTATAAAATGAAACAGGTGTTCCTCAGTTATTATCTACAAAACCATAAATAAAAACTATTATAGCCTTTCAGTAGAGAATTAAAAATCTGGGTAATGAAACAGACACTATAAGCATAGTCAAAGAAAATTGAGTGATTTGGAAACTATTTGAATAAATCTAAAAATGTTATTTGTAGTTTAAGATGCAAAGCTTCTGCACAGCAAAGGAAATTATGAACTGAAATGATAAAAGAAAAGGAGAAAACATTTGCAACTGGTTTTACTCCAGACAGTAAGCTTTGAAATTCTGCTACTTAGCTTTATTTCACAATAAGAATCCATGAAAAAATGGTCTTTTAAGGAAAACAAATGTATTTTGGCTCCCAGTTTTGTAAATTTAACTGCAACCTAATAGCTGGATCACTTGTGGCTTGAGTAGCCCCCGTAAACATCATGGCAGTGAAGGCATGTTCATTTCATGGTGGCCAGGAAGCAAAGTGAGATAGGAAGAAACCACATTCCTACAACCTCCTTTGAGGGTACATTCCTAGTGACCTAAATCCTTTCACTGGACTCTACTTCAGAAAGGTATCATGATATCCCAATAGCACAATACCTTGAGAATAAGTCTTCAAAACAGGCATTTGCAAGGCATTTAATATCTAAATTATAACAATCTGTTTTTACACATATCTATTTTGTTATTCATGTGCTTTTTCTTGAGGAAATTAGCTTCAAAATAGCTGCTCTAACAATTCACTTGCACTAGGCAAACCAAAACCTTACCATTATTTGAAAACTCTTCATATTAGATTAAAATTCACTAGTTTCATTGCAAGAATTTCAACATTACAATTGTCTGCTTAAAAGGAAAATGATAAAATTCTTACAAAATAATATCACCTATAAATTTAACCAAGTGTCTCATTCCCTAGGACCATCAAGAATTTCAGGAATTTGAGACTCAAGAATGTCAAGAAATAATCATTAAAATTTTGACAACCTGGAAGCCAGGGGCAGGTGGGGGGGGGGGGAGGAAGGGGGCCGGGGGTAGGGAGGAGAAATGGCCCAAACAATGTATGCACATGTGAATAAATGAATAAAAAAATGAAAAAAGTTTTGACAAAATATTACAGCAATGAAGCATAAAATCTATAGAAGCATTGCATCAAATGGACTAATCTCAAGATTTTCATAAAAAATTTTGCAAAGAGATTATTTGAAAATTTTATACAAATTCAATGTTTAATACTTGCTTTAATATTCTATTTTACTTTCTTATAATTTTATTTTATTTTATTTTTAAAATTTTTAAATTATTCATTTATTCACATGTGCATATATTGTTTGGGTCATTTCTCACTCCCTCCCTCTCTCCCCCTCCCCCCTCCCTTCCAGGCAAAACCTATTCTACCCTTTTCTCAAGTTCTGTTGAAGAGTAGAAATAAGCAATAATAAGAAAGACATAGCATTTTTGCTAGTTCAGATAAGGATAGCTATATAGAGAGATTCCTAGCATTGCTTTCATGTACAAATGTGTTACATCCCAAGTTGATTCATGTCTAACTGATCTTTACACTGGTTCCTGATCCCCTCCTTGTGTTGACCTCTGTCGCTTTAAGGTTTCTGTTTAATTCCTCTGGAGTGGGGACATCAAATGCTTTCATGTTTTGGGTTTTTTATCTAACCAAGTACCTCCCATATATGTTCTCTCTTTGTCATGTAACCCAAGTCCTACAGCACTGCTGTATTTGCCCTAGATCTAAAGATTACATATGAGGGAGAACATATGATTTTTGGTCTTCTGAGTCTGGCTAACCTTGCTCGGAATGATGTTCTCTAGTTCCATCCATTTACCTGCAAATGATAAGATTTCATTCTTCTTCATTGTTGAGTAAAATTCCACTGTGAACAAGTACAGCATTTTCTAGATCCATTCGTCATTAGTGGGGCATCATGGTTGCTTCCATAACTTGGCTATTGTGAATAGCCCTGCAATAAACATGGGTGTGCAGGTGCCTCTGGAGTAACCTGAGTCACATTCCTTTGGGTATATCCAGAGGAGTGGGATAGCTGGATCATACGGCAGATCTATATTTAGATTTTTAAAAAGCCTTCAAATTTTTTTCCAGAGTGGCTGCACCAGTTTGCATTCCCACCAGCAGTGTACAAGGGTTCCTTTTTCCCCACATCCTCACCAACACCTGTTGTTGGTGGTGTTTTTGATGATGGCTATTCTAACAGGGGTGAGGTGGAATCTTAGTGTGGTTTTGATTTGCATTTCCTTTATGGCTAGAGATGATGAGCATTTCTTCATGTGTTTTTTGGCCATTTGAATTTCTTTTTTTGAGAAAGTTCTGTTTAGTTCAGTTGCCCATTTCTTAATTGGTTCATTGATTTTGGGAGAATTTAGTTTCTTAAGTTCCCTGTATAATATTCTGGTTATCAGTCCCTTGTCTGATTTATAGCTGGCAAATATTTTCTCCCACTCTGTGGGTGGTTTCTTCAGTTTAGAGACTGTTTCTTTTGTTGTGTAGAAGCTTTTTAGTTTTATGAAGTCCTATTTGTCCATCTTTTCTCTTAGTTGCTGGGCTGCTGGGGTTCTATTGAGGAAGTCTTTGACTATACCTATTAGTTCCAGAGTGTTTCCTGATCCTTCCTGTAGTAACTTCAGAGTTTCATGTCTGATATTAATGTCCTTAATCCATTTTGAATTGATACTAGTATAGGGTGATAGACATGGATCTAGTTTTAGTTTCTTGCTGATGGATAATCACTTTTCCCAGCAGCATTTATTGAAGAAACTGTCTTTTCTCCATCATATATTTTTGGCAACTGTCAAAAATCAGGTGGATATAGTTTTGTGGATTCATATCCAGGTACTCTATTCTTTCCACTGGTATTTATGTCTGTTTTTGCACCAGTACTGTGCTGTTTTTATTGCTATTGCTTTGTAATATTGTTTGAAGTTGGATATTGTGATACCTCCAGCATTGCTCTTTTTGCTGAGTATTGTCTTGGCTATTTGTGGTCTCTTGTGATTCCAAATGAACTTTAGGGTAGATTTTTTCAATCTCTGTGAAGAAAGTCATTGGGATTTTGATGTGAATTGCACTAAACATGTAGATTGCTTTTGGTAGTATAACCATATTTACTATGTTGATTCTTGCAATCCCTGAGCATGGGATTTCTTTCCATCTTCTGTAGTCTTCCTTGATCTCTTTCTTCAGGGGTTTGTAATTCTTCTTGTGGAGTTCATTCACATCTTTTGTTAAGTTTACTCTTAGGTTTTGATTTTTTTTTTGAGGCTATTGTAAATGGAATTGTTTCCATGTATTCCTTTTCAGTTTGTTAATTGTTGCTGTACAGAAAAGCTAATGATTTTTGTAAGTTGATTTTGTATCCTGCCACCTTGCTATACCTTTTTATAGTGTAAGAGTTTTTGGGTAGAGTTTTTTGGGTCTTTAAGGTGTAGTTTTTGGGAACCAAAAGCCACAGTCTGACAAGGTCACTGTGGCTTAGCAGCATCCTGACAAGGTCAGAATCTGAAGGTGCACCATGTCTCTATCATGGTAGGAAGGAATACTAAATGGTTTCCCTTGACTGAAAAGAAGTTTATACTTGGTCAAGGACACTGGCAGTAAAAGTACAGGATGGCAAAAAAAGAAAGGTTGTAACTAGGTCAGAGTGTTTTGATGTTTAAGTCTCTAACTCTTTTGTATTAAGGTTGCTGAGAAAAATAAAATATTGCCAGGTGGTCATCAGTCTGCTGACCCTCTTGATATGTGTTTTGTCATACCCTTCCTGAGTGAGTGAGACCCTTTGTGTGTCCTGTCTTGTTCATTCTTGCCCTGAGCCTTTTTGGGTCAAGGACCTCTTTGATCCTGGAAGTATAGGATCATATCATCTGGAAATAGGGATATTTTGACAGTTTCTTTACCTATTTATATTCCTTTCATTTCTTCTTCTAGCTCTGGCTAGAAATTCCAGTACTATGTTGAAAAGGAGTGGGGATAGTGGACACCCTTGTCTCATTCCTGATTTTAGGAGAAATTGTTTCAGTTTTTCACCATTAATTATGATGTTGGTTGTAGATTTTTATATATAGCCTTTATAATGTTGAGGTACTTTCCTTCTATTCCAAGTTTTCTTAGAGCTTTTATCCTGAAATGATGTTGGATCTTGTTGAAGGCTTTTTCTGCATCTATTGAGATGATCAAGTGGTTTTTGTCTTTGCTTCTATTAATGTGCTGTATTACATTTATAGATTTGCATATGTGGAACCACCCCTGCATCCTGGGATGAAGCTGACTTGGTCATGGTGTATGATCTTTCTGATGTGTTGTTGGATTCGGTTTGCCATTATGTTATTAAGGAAATTGGCCTGTAGTTCTCCTTTTTGGAGGTGTCTTTGTCTGGTTTTGGGAAGAAAGTAATGCTGACTTCATAAAACGAATTAGATAGTGTTCCTTCTCTTTCTAGTTCATGGAACAGTTTAAGGAGACTTCGTATTAGTTTTTCCTTAAATGTCTGATAGAATTCAGAAGTGAATCCATCAGGTCCTAGACTTTTCTTTTTTGGGAGACTCTTAATTTCTGCTTCAATTTTGTTTTGTGCTATAGATCTATTCAGGTGATTAATGTCTTCTTGGTTCAGTTTTAGATGGTCATAAGTACCTAGTATCTGTCCATTTCTTCAAAATTTTCAAATTTATTAGAGTATAGGCTCTCAGAGTAGTCTCTCATGATCTCCCCTTTTGCATTTCTGATTTTACTGATTTGGGTTTTTTCTGTCCTCATTTCAGTCAGGTTTGCCAGGGGTCTGTCAATCTCATTTAGTATTTCAAAGAACTATCTTTTTGTTTCATTGATTCTTTGTTTTTTTTTTTTTTTTTTTTGGTTTCTATTTTGTTCATTTCTGCCCTTATTTTAATTATTTCTTTCTTTCTGCTTGTTTTGAAGTTTGCTTGTTCTTGTTGATCTAGGAGTTTGAGCTGTAGTTTTAGATTGTTGATTTGAGATCTTTCTGACCTTTTAATGTATGCACTCATGGCTATAAACTTTCCTCTTAGGACAGCCTTTGCTCTTTCCTATAGGTTCTGGTAGGTTGTGTTTTCATTTTCATTAACTTCCAGGAAAACTTTAATTTCTTCTTTTATTTAATCAATGACCCATTGATCATTGACCAATGTGTTGTTCAGCTTTCAATTGTTTGCATGTTTTTTACTGCTGTTTTCATTATTGATTTCTAGTTTTAATGCATTGTGGTCAGATAGAATGCATGGGATTCTTTCTATTTTCTTATATTTGCTGAGGCTTTCTTTGTGCCTTAAGATGTGATAAATTTTGGAGAAGGTTCCATGAGCTGCTGAGAAGAATGTATATTGTGCAGCAGTTGGGTGAAATATTCTGTAGACGTCAGCTAGGTCCATTTGGTCTATGGTGTGATTTAGTTCTATAATTTTTTAATTGATTTTTTGTTTGGATGACCTTTCTATTGGTGATAGGGTTGTATTAAGGTCTCCCACTATCACTGTGCTGGAGTTTATATATGTTTTTAGGTCCTTAAGAGTATGTTTGATGAAATTGGGTGCATTGATGTTGGGTGCATATAGGTTGATAATTGTTACTTCCTTTTGGTGTATTTCTCCTTTTATTAGTATAGAGTGTCCTTCTTTATCTCATTTGATCAATGTAAGTTTGAAGCCTACTTTGTCTGAGATAAGTATTGCTACCCCTGCCTGTTATCTGGGACCATTGGCTTGGTAAATCTTTTTACAGCCTTTCACTCTCAGCCAGTGCTTATTTCTGTGGTGTGGTGGATCTCCTGTAGGCAGCATATTGTTGGATCTTCCTTTTTAATCCTGTTTGCCAATCAGTGTCTTTTGATGGGGAGTTAAGTCCATTAATGTTTAATGTTAGTATTGATAAGTATGTGGTGATCCCTGTCATGCAGTTTTTTTGTTGATTAAGGCTTTGATTGTGTGTAGTTGAATCAATATTACACTCTACTTTCTTGCCTTTTCTTTTCCTGTGGTTTGGTGTTGCCTACCCTTTCATGGTTTTGTTTGCTTTCATTTTTTGTGTGCAGAGTTCCTTGGAGAATCTTTTGTAGTGGTGGCTTGGTGGTCATATATTGTTTTAGTTTCTGCTTATCATGGAAGACTTTTATTGTTCCATCTATTTTAAATGATAATTTTGCTGGGTAGAGTATCGTAGGGTTGAAGTTATTTTCATTTTGTGCCCGGAAGACTTCACTCCATGCTCTTCTTGCTTTTAAGGTGTCCATTGAGAAATCTGCTGTGATTGATGGGCTTACTTTTGTATGTTATTTGTTTTTTTCTCTCTTACAGCCTTCAATATTCTTTCTCTAGTCTCTGTGCTTGTTGTTTTAATAATAATATGTCATGGGGTAGTTCTATTTTGGTCAAGTCTGTTTGGTATTCTGGTGGCTTCCTGTACCTGGATGGGCATAGTTTTCTCTAGATTTGGGAAATTTTTTGTTATTATTTTGTTGAATATATTATCCATTCCTTTTGGTTGCACCTCTTCTTCTTCAATACTCATGATCCTCAGGTTTGGTGTTTTAGTGGAGTCAGTGAGTTCTTGCATATTCCTTTCACAGGACTTGAGTTGTTTGAGTTGGTTTTTCCTTTAATTATTATTTCATCTTTAAGTTCTGAGATTCTGTGTTCTGTTTGTTCTATTCTGCTGGAATGTTTTGTATTTCCATTTCATTCTTTTTTTCTGACGTTTTTCATATCATGGGTCACTTCTTCTTTAATGTTGTCAATTTTCATCCTTAATTCATTTATCTCTTTACTTATGGTATTTTCTGTTTCATTTTGTTTTTTATTTAGGGCTCTTATGATTTCATTTATTTGTTTTTGTGTTTTCTCATATTCTTTATTTTTGTCCTTTTGGAATTTCTTGAGTGCTTTTTGTACATTTTTGTTGACCAGCTCTAATAACATCTCCATGACATTCTTAGTCATTACTTGCAGGATTTCTTCTTTCAGCATGTTCTTGTGGCTTCCTTGGGTTCTTTGGCATAATTTGTGTTTGTTTTGTTGTAGTCTGGATCTGAGTTTCTGTTTTCTTCATTTCCCTCTGAACCCTGTACTAATTTATTTTTGTGGGGAGAATGGTTTCCATCCCTTTTTTGTCTTCCTATATTTCCACTTGGCACCCTGTCTCTGGACTATGTGCAATTTACTGTTAGCTGAGTTACAATAGTAAAACTAACAAAATCAAGGAAGAAGGAGAATATAGAGAAAGAAAGAGAAGTGGAAGGAAACAAAAAAGAAAAAAAAGAGGGTGCCAAGGAAAACAGCAGGGAGAAGTTGTGGGTGATCAAATTGCAAATCAGACAGCCAAACCTTTAAAGGAAGGCAAAAAAAAAAAAAAAAAAAAAGCAAAAAAAAGAAAAGAAAATTAAAAAATTTAAAAAATCACTGGTTCAGGAACAGTCGAATTTCAGTCTTAGTAGTTCTGCTGTTACTCCTTTAGCATCTAGACCTGTCTGTGTCTCCTAGGCAGGTTTGGAGCTCTCCTGTGGCAGGTGGCAGGTGGGTGGGGTCCCACAGGCCTGCAGGCTGTGGCCTTTCATTGAGGCAATCTAGTGGACCTTTGGAGCATGGGCATGGTGTGCCTGAAGTGCACGGGCCTGGTGGAGTGGAGACTGAGTGTGCCTGTGGATCATCGCTGGCCTGGCAGGCCTGAGGAGCACAGCCCAATGGAGAAGTGTATGCCTGTGTATCATGGTCTTGGAAGGCCTTAGGGGCATGGTCTCACTGGAGACTGTGTATGCCTATGTATTGCTGGCCTGGCAGGCCTGAGGGGCGCAGCCCGGTAGATATGTGTGTGCTTGTGGATTGCTGGCTTGGTAGGCCTTTGGGGTGCAGTCCCAGTGGAGAATGTGTGTGCCTGTGGATCACTGGCTTAGCAGGCCTTAGGGGCATGGTCCCTGTGGAGATCGTAAATGCCTGTGGATTACTGGCTTGGCAGGCCTTAGGGGCTCTGCCCCACAAAGTGGAGATTGTGAGGTTCTGTGCAGGCCTGAGGGTCATGGTCCAGCAGAGTGGAGTTGTGCAGGCCTGGGCAGGCTTGAGGGGTGTGGCCTGGTGGAGATTGTGCATGCCTGTGTGTTGCCAGCTTGGCAGACCTTAGGGGTGTGGTCTGGTGGAGACCATGTAGGTCCAAAGGATGGGAGTTTGGGGGAGCATGGCCCTGGTGGGGCTGAGGAGTGGGCTCAAGGGTCAGAGATCTTACAGTCTGTGAAGCAGTGGCTCTGCAGGCCTATGGGGCAGAGCTTAGCTTGCAGCACCTGCTGTTTTTTTACTAAATCATGGCATGGAGAAGCCTTCCATGAGCTAGGGATTCAGAGTGCTGATATTTCAGCTCTCCCTTGTGCTTTACCTCAGCCAAGTGTGTCTCCTGTGTCTCGGCAAAGTCACTGGTTCATGGAGCTCATGCAATCTAAGGCTGTGTCCCAGTTGCCATCTTGGATCTCTCCAACTTTCTTATAATTTTAAAATGTAAATAAAATATAATAAATTGTTTTCCATTAAATCTTTTATATGTTCCAGAGTGCTATGGAGCTTTTATCAAATTTTTGTGGTACTATCACATCAGAGGAGGCAGTACAGTTTCCCTGTATTTGTTTGTGGGAGAAGCCTGTTGTGAATCCTGTCAGCTGACAACAAATAAGTTGGGGCTTGATGCAGGCTGGTTTCCACATTTCTCATGGAATAGGATAAGGTAATGTTATTCACATAATGGCTATGTTCTTTCTGAAAGCTGTTATGTACATCTGTAGACAGGGCAAGTTTCAGAGCCACAGCAAACCCTTCTTGTTGAGTTTTGGTGGATAATGGACAGCACTGGGCAGTTGTATACTTAATCCAGAGATTTTCAGTCTGGATTTCCAATAGTGTAACCAATGTCAGAGACATTGGATTTATTTTGGGTGGGGTTAGTGGGTTTCAACATAGGATTTATTATGTAAGAGTTTGTGGTCTCCACTTTCTCTGCAGGTGTTATTAAAGTGAGGTCCTCCTGGTACTTAAGGTAGATGTGCTATAGACAGCAGAATACATGGGGTACAACCTCTGTGTTATTTCTATGGTCTTTTCATCAATGTGTGCTCTGACAGGGTGAGGGAGAGACCTATGCTGAAGTCTCTCATAAGTGTAGTGTCCAAAACAGTTGTGCTATTTCTTTTTAAAAGAGAATTTTTATTAGCATATATTAGTTGTGCAAGGGGGATCATTGTGACATTTCCATATATGTTTACATTGTACCTTGGTTAGATTTATTCCTTACATCACACTCCCTCATCACCTTCCACCTTACTTAAAATGATTTTGACAGGATTCAATGTTCAATTTTCATATAAGCATATAAAGTGTATTGACCATGATCACCGTCCTTTGCCCTCTCCATTCACCTTTCTCTTCCTTCTAGCACCTTCCCACTAACAGGAGGTGTTTTACATTCCTGTCCTTCATTATTAAGTGTGTAATTATTGTTCATCCTCCATATATGAGAGAAAACATGTGATTTGTATCTTTGTGAACCTGGATTACTTTGTATAACACAATGATCTCAAGTTCATCCATTTATGTACAAATGATATAATTTCATTCTTATTTATTTCTGAATAATATTGCATTATATATAATATGCAATATATACATATTTATATCATATTTTCTTAATCCATTCATCAGTTGTAGGGCATTTGAGCTGTTTCCATAGCTTGGTTATTGTGATTAGTGCTGAAGTAAACATTATTCACAAGTGTCTTTATTGTATCCTGAGTTACAGTCCTCCAGATATATATCCAGGAGTGGTATCTCTGGTTCATTTAGCTTTTTAAGGAACCTCCATATTGCTTTCCATAGTGATTATACTATTAAAGATTCCTACCAACAAGGTATGGTGGTTCCTTTTTTTCCCCTGTATCCTCACCAACATTTGATGGTGTTTGTGTTCTTTTTTTTCCCTTTGGTGGGATTGGGGTTTGAACTCAGGACTTCATGCTTGCAAAGCAGGCTCTCTATTGCTTGAGCCATACCTGCAGTCTAGGGGTTTCTGTTCTTGATGACAGACATTCTGAATGGATTGAGGTGAATCTTAATTTTCTATGTGATCAGAGATGTTTAACGATTCTTTATGTATTTATTGGCCATTAGTACTTCCATTGAAAAATTTCTGTTCAGAGGCACCTGCACACCCATGTTTATTGCAGCACTATTCACAATATCCAAGTTATGGAAACAGCCAAGATGCCCCACCACTGATGAATGGATTAAGAAAATGTGGTATCTATACACAATGGAATTCTATGCAGCCACGAAGAAGAATGAAATGTTATCATTTGCAGGTAAATGGATGGAATTGGAGAACATCATTCTGAGTGAGGTTAGCCTGGCCCAAAAGACCAAAAATCGTATGTTCTCCCTCATATGTGGACATTAGATCAAGGGTAAACACAACAAGGGGATTGGACTATGAGCACATGATAAAAGCGAGAGCACACAAGGGAGGGGTGAGGATAGGTAAGACACCTAAAAAATTAGCTAGCATTTGTTGCCCTCAACGCAGAGAAACTAAAGCAGATACCTTAAAAGCAACTGAGGCCAATAGGAAAAGGAGAACAGGTACTAGAGAAAAGGTTAGTTCAAGAAGAATTAACCTAGAAGGTAACATACACGCACAGGAAATCAATGTGAGTCAATGCCCTGTATAGCTATCCTTATCTCAACCAGCAAAAACCCTTGTTCCTTCCTATTATTGCTTATACTCTCTCTACAACAAAATTAGAAATAAGGGCAAAATAGTTTCTGCTGAGTTTTGAGTGGGGGGAGAAGGAGGGGGCGGAGTGGGTGGTAAGGGAGGGGGTGGGGACAGGGGGGAGAAATGACCCAAGCCTTGTATGAACATATGAATAATAAAAGAAAAAAAAAGAAAAAAAAATTTCTGTTCAGTTTATTTGCATATTTTTTCATTGGGCCATTGATTTTTTGGGAGTTTAAAATTTTGAACTCCCTGTAAATTCTTGTTATTAATGCCTCATTTTTCCCATTCTGTGGGTTATCTCTTTAGTCTGGTTTCTTTTTGCCAATGTTTGTTTTTGCCAGTGAGTTGTGTTTCTTGTAGTAAACAAATTTTTGTGTCTTGCTTTTTAATCTATGTGTTTGGATGGGAGAGTTGAGACCATTAACATTTAGTGTTAATATTAAGAGGTATGTTATGAAGTTCCTATTGGGGAGAATGCCCAGGAGCATAACTTCAGGCTTATTGGAATCTTATTGGATACTAGTAAGATTCAATTGGGACAATGTTATGACATAAGGTACAATATCTCCTTATGTTTGGTGTGTAACTAGGGTCAAGGCACCCATCCAATGTGTTTTTGGTGCCAGGTTCAATTTGTAGTATATTAGTGAAAGAATAAAACAAATAATAGTGATAGCAACAACATAAATACTAATCAAGTACACAAATACAGTAAAAAGCAAATAAAAACTACCATCCCTATAACATGAGTAGCAATAGAAAAGTAAAGGGGAAAATATTGTAGAATAAATTGAAATCTAGTAAAAAATTAGATTAATAGTAAAAGATAATTGGAGGAAAATAAAAAGGGGATATGGGAAAAAGAAATTAAAAGGAAAACTTAAAACAGCTCAAAGGAGAAAAGAAAAAGAGGGAGCAAAATGGGAAAAAAGAATAGAAAAGATGAAGAAAACCTATTCTTAGGAAAAATAAGAAAAGTAAGAAAAATGAAAAATAAAAATGAAAAAGAATAGGATAGACAGAGGAAAAAGAAACAAATGGAAATTGAATCAAAATGTACTCCCCACTGAGTTACCTGAAGACACTTCTTTCTGGGCCTTCAAATGTTGAACTTCATCAGTTAGGAAAGGTGTATTGGGTTGCAGATGAAACCTGTTGTAATTCCTGTCAACTCACACCAAGTTGGGACTGTATGTAGACTGCTCTCCACCTTTCATTGAACAGGATAAAGGAATGTTGGCCATACCAGGGCTATATTCTTTCTGGAGAATGCACCTGAGGACATGGGAAATTTCAGAGCCATAGAGAGCCCAGCTTGATGAGTTTTAGTGCATAATGGACAGCACTGGACAGTCATATACTTAATGCAGAAAAGTTCAGTCTCCACTCCCAGTGGTGTGGCCAATGTGTAGCAAGTCTTTCTTAGTGACTGAATTTTGGATCTATGTGGCCTGCACTCGGTAGGTCACTTACATCCCCTATGGGCATGAGGATGTGGTGAATGTCCATGGTGTCTCTCTGGAGGGTGTCCAAAAACAGTGGGAATAATCAAACTATTGAGTTCTAATCTGGAGTGAGGTTCAGGGGAGCATAACCATTTGCTAACACTCTCAGATCTGGTCCCTGTACAAAGCCAAATGCTACTAGATTTTCTTCTCATCACTGAGGGTATGATCACTGACCTCTGTGACCTCCACTCCCCTCTAGAACACTGCTTGTGCTCCCTGCTGCATAAAAATCTCAGCAATTTTGTCAGAGACTCCCCCAAGTGACTCAAGTGACTCCCATGAATGTCTTTTACTCAGTCAATGTTCAGGGGTGTCCATATGGGCCTTCCTGTTTTCTAATCCCTGAGATACTTTAGTCCCTAACAAGACCTTTCTGAAGACAGCTCCTAAATAAGGAACATTGAAAATTTGAGCCATGTAATGAATTTCTTCTCTAAAGGTAGCTCATTGTGCAGGAGGAGTTAATATAGGACAATACTCCTGAAATGATTTGTAGTGTGTAAAAGTCATGATTTCATCTGTAGTTAAGACTGTCTTCTACTATCATGAGGTTTGCATTTTCTATCTTATCTTATGCTTGTAGCGTGAGATTCTCTACCCATAGCTAGGAAGTAGAGATTGAAGTTTGTAATATGGTTTGAAATTGGGAAATTGTTCTTATTACTTAAGTTTGCCTTTGCTATTTAATAGCTTTTCTGATTTCAAACAAATTTTAGGATTGCCTTCTCTTTCTGTGAAAATGTCACTGAAAATTAAATACATATAGATTGTTTTGGACAATAAGGACATTTAGACAATATTGATTTTTCTGATTTGTGAATATGAGGTATTTTTTGTATTTATTTACATCTTATTCATTTTCTTCCCTCAATGGCTTATAGTTTCTAGTGTATAGGTCTTTCCTCCCTTGGTTAAAATTATTTAGAAGATGAGATTGTTTTCATTATTTCTTTTTCAGATAATCTGTCATTAGTGTATAAAATCACACCTGAAATTTTATTCTAAGTTTGAACTCTGCATCTTTATTGAATTTGTACATTAATAATATTTTATAGGACATTTACCTTTATGTGTATAATATAGATAAAATAATGTTATCATCCATCAGATACAATTTTATTTCTTTTCTGATTTAATGCCTTTTTTTTCTTTTTCATGCCTAAATTGCTCTGCTTAGGACTTCCAAAATTATGTTTGATGGAAACAGTGAGAATGGGTATCCTCTTCTGCACTTAAAGTTTTTTGAGCTTGAATTTTAGTTTTTTAGTTTTTCCAGTTAGATATCTGACAAGGGATTAATAATCAGAATATACAGGAAGATCAAAGTACTAAATTCCCCAAAAATCAATGACCCAATGAAGAAATGGGCAAATGAACTGAACGGAGTTTTTTCAAAGGAAGAAGTCCAAATGGCCAAAAAACACATGAAGAAATACTCAACATCCCAGTATCAAAACCACATTAAAATTCCACCTCACTCCTGTTAGAATGGCTGTTATCAAGAACACAAATAACAACAAATATTGGTGAGGATATGGGGGAAAAGGAACACTTATACACTGTTGGTGGGAATGTAAATTAGTACAACCACTATGGAAAACAGTATGGAGGCTCCTCATACTGTTCTAAAAATAGAACTGACAAATGATCCAGCAATTCCACTCCTAAGGATATGCTTGAAGGAATGTAAGTTGGGTTACAATAAAGGCACCTGCATGCCCATGTTTATTGCAGCATTAGTCACAATAGCTAAACTTGGAAACAGCCAAGATGTCCCACTACTGATGAATGGATTAAAAAAATATGGGAGAGATCCACCATAGTGACTAAGGTAGGTAATCAGATCTCCTAAGCTCTATGATCCTAGAAACCTTCTTGAGATGCTGGAGTCACACTTGGGTAATTCTGATTGCTCCTAGCCAAAATAATAACTGCTATCACATTAGGTGAATATAAAATTCAAAGACTGACCCTTACAACAGCCTTCAATTGCACCTAACAGCTGCAAAAATCCCACTGAGCACAGCCAGCAAGGCATGTCTGGCCTCCAGCCCTGGGAAAAAGGAAATGTGGTATGTGTATACAATGGAATTTTATTCAGTCATAAAGAAGAATGAAATTTTGTTGTTTGCAGGTAAGTGAATGGAAGTGGAAAACATCATCTTAAGTGAAGTTTGTCAGGTTCAGAAAACTAAAGGTCACATATTTTCTCTTATATGTGGAATATAGAACTAATACAAATTCAAACAGTATTATAAAATCAAGTCGCACTAGGGTGAGGTCGCATAAAAGAGAGGGAGGGTAAAAGAAGGAAATTAAGAAGGTGAATATGGTTGATGTACTTCTTATACAACAATGAATATAGATTTTTTAAACCTGTTGAAATCACCATAAGAAGGGGACTGAGGTAGAAAGCAGAAAAATAGAGGAGATGAAACAATTTGGGTTATAATACATATAAACATAGAAATGTTATAAGGAAACTACCTGTATAACTATCTTAAACAAACAAAAATGTCATTTTATTTTACAAAATCAGAGAGCAGGAGGACAGAACAGGTCCTGTCTGTGGGGTTAGTACCACTGGGTCAGGGAAGGATGTGGGGAAAGGATATAGGAGGTTGAATATGGTGCAAATACATGTATATGAATGGAAAAATGAGACCTGTTGAAACTACTTCAGGAATGGGGGAAGGAAGATAAAAGAGAATGATGGAGGGGTGAATTTAACTGTGATATATTTGTTGTACATAAGAAATTTTATAAATATCAAAATGTACCCCCAGCACAACAAAAGCCTATATGTGATAATAATTAAAAATAGAAAAAAAGAAAAGCTTTTGACTGTCTCCATTTGAGTAGGATGTTATCTCAAAGCTTATTACATATAGACTTTATTGTGTTGCAGTATATGTAATTTGTTAAGTCTTGTCATGAAAGGACAATGAATTTTGTCAAATGATTTTTTTCTGCCTCTATTGAAGTGATAATATAATTTTTGTCCTTTATTTTTATATTTAATTTAATAATTCGCATAGATTTATCAATTTACATGTTGCTCTGGATTCTGTATTCTGGGGGTAAATACTACTTGTTTATAGCATATGATCTTTTAATCATACTGTTGAATTTCACTTAGTATTTTTTCATTGAGAATTTTTACCTCTATGCTTGTTGAGCTTCCTCAAATGAATATTTCTAATTTTTTGTTTGTATGTTTGTAGATCTCCACTTCTTTGGAAGTCAGTTATCAGAAAAATGTGGTTTTTTTAATGTGATGTCATGTTTTATTCCACCCTCTTCCCACATTTCTGTTACCTTGCATTGATGTCTACACATTGGATAGATGAGTCATTTCTTCCAGACTTCATTAACTGTTTCAGTGGAAAAGACCATCACCTACATAGTGGTTTAAGGGCACTGGCTAGGTGACCTATAGTCTTTCTGGTTCAAGAGAGGGTCCAGCAGTGTAGTTTCCACGTAGCTCTGTCAGCTGAGATAAGCACT
The DNA here is from genome assembly GCF_047511655.1 of Castor canadensis. NCBI lineage: Eukaryota > Metazoa > Chordata > Mammalia > Rodentia > Castoridae > Castor > Castor canadensis. The sequence continues at coordinate 147,470,250 of NC_133388.1, read as the reverse complement.
GGAAAAATGGCTGGATTTCTCAGTGGACACTGCTGTGCATGTGTTCTACTTGGCTTCAAGGGCTGTTGAGGTCTTGGTAAAATCTACTGTGGTTCTCCTGATCTCATTTTTCCCATAAGGGGAGTCATGGCTAAGTGCATCCCTCTTGGTCCTGGTCTAGTTTGCCTTGGTGGTGGCACTAGTGTCTGAGAAGAGGTACTCATGGAATGCCAATGGAACCAGTATCTGTTGTTGAAGCACACATGGAAGGATCACAGCTCAGGGGCTTGGGTGATGGTGGTGATGTTGCCTGGAGTACAGGCACCCCCACTGTTGTGTTGCATAGCATGTGCAAGGTATGTGGAGCAGCCAGGGAGCTGAGGTTTGGAGTATGAACATGTGCAGAGATACTACTGCTGTGGGAACCAAAGGAAAAAAAGATGTTTTTTTCTAAATGGTGGCTCTCATGTCTGTGGTGCAGGAATCACATCAGAGCTATAACAATGGGGTCTGGAGTACCAGCTATGACATATGGAGGGAAAGTCACACTGAGATTTGGGGAGCAGGGCTATCTGTCTCAAAATGAATATTCTGAAATTGACACATGATATTTTTATTTACAGCCAGTACATTGTCCAGCATTTAATGACAAGGCCATTCCTACTTAATAGTAAGAAATGTATTGATTTGGATGACTACATACCTAGCTAACAATTTTACCCCTGTGAAGAATAGGAGAATGGAAATGGAGAGGCAAGTGTCAGGCTCTTAAGATCAATGATGTTAATTATTGTTTCCTTCAGGTTTTTCTTGAATGGTAAAGGTTAACACCATTCTTCCCAATAGAATGTTTGTTTTATTCTTGTAGTTTTATTCCTGTATTTCACATTATGTACATATTGTACACATATTTATGAAGTTATAAACATATCTACTTACAACATTACATTTTATGTGAAACATATGTCTGTAGTTGGTTTTTAGGTTTGATAAGGGTAAGTTTGATGACATCAAATTTGAAGCCTGTTGAATTTACCATTTATTTTTATGCCCTTTGTCAATGTCATTCCATTGTTGCTTCATGTGAATCTTCTTTTATTCATTGTTCTAGGCACTCAGTGGTCCTTCTCAGTCTGGACATTGACAGTTTTCAATTATAGGATCATTTTTTATATTGTCTAATTTTCTTTGCTCTCATTTTTGACTTCCTGAACTCATTAAACTTCATCTTTTCTTTTTTCACTATTGTTCCATTGACCCTATTCTTTTAGATTTTCTGAAAGATTTCCTGAGATTATCATCTTACCTTTCTGTTACATTTTAAATTTTCACCATCGTATTTTCACTCTTAAAATTTCATTCCTCTTCTCTCATAATTCATGTTTTAGTTCATCCTATCCTGTCTTACAGAAAAAAGTCTTCTATTTTATTGTCTTAGACTAATATATTATTATTAATATCTCAGATAATGTTAAATTAAATGCCATTAAGTTGCTGTTTATATACAGCATAGTATACATACTTAAAGTTTTCTAATTTTAATTAAATCTCTGTATTTATCATGATATTTTTCTCCTCAGCATTTAGTTATTTTTGTGCTTTTTCATATTTAAGCATGCAGAACTAAAATTTGATGGAAAACTCAACATCTCATTAGGTCTGATCTACTGAAATAATTCATTACAGGAAATTGGGGGAAAGGGTGTTGATTTGCTAGTGTACTCTCATCAGCAATATTTGTTGCTCTTTTCTCTGTGTTAATCACAAGTAGGATACTTGTATAGCATGGTTGCCACAGTTTCTACATATTCTGTAGAAAACATAACTGTTGTCCCCCAACTTAGTATGGAGAATTTTGTATACTTCTGTTTCTTATATAATTGATAATTTTATATGTTAACTTGTCTAGAACATGATGTACACTTGTTTAGTTAAACAATGTTCTCAACATTGCAGTGGAGTTAATATCCTGTTGACATTGATTTTAAATATGCAGACTTTGAGTGAAATAAGTTACCCTCCATAAGGTGCATAGCCTCCTTCCAATCATTTGAAGATCTTAAGTGTCAAGCCCAAGGTTTCCTCCAGAAGAATGAATTCTGCCTCAAGACTGAAAAATAGGAATCCTACCAGCATTTCTCACCTGGCTAGATTGCCCATGAATTTTAGATCCAGGCTGCAACATAAACTCTTACTTGAATTTCCAATATACTGAATTTCCTGATGGGTTTTAGATTTTTCATACCAAGAATTGTATGAGCCAGCTCCTTCAAAACCTCTGTGTTTCTGTCTTTGTATCTTTCTAGCTATTTATCAATTTGGTACACAGCCTAGGTACTTGATAAGAATAGAAATTTGTTTTTATATAGTTCTGGAGAGTAGATAGTTTAAGACAAGTTGTTGGCCTCTGGCAGGGCCTTCTTGCTGTGTCATTATATGGATGAAATGCTGGATCCTCACATGGCCAAGGCAGCAGGCAAAAGAAGAGATAGAGTCACTCTTCCCATTAAACTTGAATCATTTATTAAATGTATTACTCAGATAAAATACCTGTGAAAATCAACTTGTATAAGTAGGAATGATTTATATGAGGTCAGTTTCATAGGTTACAGTCCATGATCAGCTAGTTCCATTGAATTTGGGCCTGTGCTGAGGCAGAACATATGGTGGGGGCTGCTGACAAAAGAAAAATACTCATTACATTGTTGGTATGCTGCAAAAAAGAGAGAAAAAGGGCTAAGACCCAATATTGTCCTCAAGGTCATGCCCCAGTGGCCCAACTTCTTATCATTTGGCCTCACCTCATAAAAGTTTCACACCTCCTAACAGCAACACAGGCCCATGATCAAGTCCTCCACGTATGGTCTTTGGGAAATATTTAAGCTATAAACCATAGCATTTCATCTGTGGCCTCCAAGGCTCAGGTCCATCTCATTATGCAAAATGCCTTTATCTTTAATGTTACCAAAGTATAAAAAAAACCTGTATTGGTCAAAATCCCAAGTTCAAAGTCTCCATTGAGACTCAAAACTTTTACTTGTGAGACCCTTTAAAAATCAAAAAAGGAATTTATATACTTCTGCCATTCAGTGTGTAATAAAAAATCAGGATAGTTAATATTTCCATCTTACTGAGCATTTTGAACAAAAGATTAATGTATAATATTATACATATTTATGGGGTATACTGTGATATTTCAATGCATGTACACAATATGTACTGATCAAATCATGGAAATTAACATTTCCATCTCCTTTGAACTTTGTGTTTGGAGCCATTGAATTCTTGTTATGCATAGACAGATATAGTTCAGAATGTAGATTTGTTCTACATAAATTTAGGTGTGTAGGAGATGGGACACTTTGCATTTATGAGTATTTTGCATTTTAAAATAAAGATTACCTGTAAAATGTATTCATTCACAATAATTTTTACATTTTTAGGGTTTTTATTTTAAATTTTTTCTTTCTATGTTCAGTTTTTCTTTGCAAAAATACATTATTCATGGTCTTCAGATGGTGAGACATTAAACAGCAATTGCAAATAACAAGTGACTGTGTCAAAACTAACAGAATATTTATTAAGGTAAGCAGCATGGAAGGGCACTGAAGAGAAAGATAACCTGTTCTGTATTAGGAGACTGAATCACTGGCCAGAAAATTAGAAGTAAAGATGAATCTAAAGATCCAAATACAAATGGCAGCCACACCTGAAACTAAAAAGAAAATTAAGATTAGTGACACCTTTGTTCTAAAAAATTATTTGACATTAAAAGAACATTACAAATGTTCTAAATCAGAGGACACATAAGTACAAATGTATTTTTCAATACATATGGAGGGATAGTCTTGGTATTACCTCATAGCAAATAAGTTCATTGCAGACTAAGCAATTGTAAAACAATGGAACTGAATCTAATTGTTCAGTCTATTGTTTTCATGAATATGTCCTCTATTCATCAGATAGGGACATTCATTTCATCAAAATCAATGCTTTATTTTCAGCAATAAGAGAAAAAATGCATTATTAGACAGTATTGTTATAAATGAAAATTTAATTATGTATTAGCCATTGAAACATTCTAGATTTTGGGAATTAGGAAACTCAGCTGATAAATGTTGTATTTATTCATAATATTTCTTTAAATTAGCATTTGACAATATATCCTGTGGTAACATCATCAAACAATGGAAACAGCAGAAAGATTAGAGTCAGAAATCTCTGATTTGAAATAAAGAATTACTATGCTAATCATGCATTCCAATCAGAAATAGTCACTGAATAATTTCCATGTGTTACTTACTATGCTAGATTTCCATGTGTTACTTGCTATGCTACTCCCTTCCAGGTAGCTTATTGTCACATCCAAAAGTATGACCTTGAGTTACTTAATTGACCTGGTCCTCAGAATCTTCTTTAGCAAAATAATGTCAGGTATAATGCTCATCTTTAAAGTCTTCGTGAGAATCACATTCTTTACACTCTTATAGAGCATGCTTCACAAAGTTCATTATTAACTAACTTTGTAACAGTATGTGTATACTTCATTTCTTACTCTGCTATGAGGCTGATAAAATCATAGTTGGATAGATTGATTCTTCTTTCCCAGAACTGTCTAGATGAGTACCTGAAATACAGTAAGAACTCACTGCACATTTGTTGAATAAATGGTAACTCAAACCAATCTATCGTCATTTACCTTTTCAACATGGGGCATGGTTAAAGAGGGACTCATTTCATGGGGAAAATATTATAGGCTAGTGTTTCTTAAATATGAACATGGACATCTCTGCATAAGAATTCCCCAAATAATTAATATTTTTACAGGTATGTATGGTCCAATGGAGACCAAGTGAAACTGTTCCAGTGGTGGCTGGGAATTTGAATTTTAATAAGCACACTCAAATGCTTATTAAATTTACTGGCATGATATATGAAATTATCATTTTACTGTTCACACCATCTCTATAATGAAAAGTATATTAAATAGGTACTTGATTATATTTGTAAATTATTAAGGAATAAAATAGAATATGGAATGTCCTAGGGTTTAGGTTCATACTACAGAAAGATAATATAAGTGAAAATAAGAAAAAGAAATGAAAATGAAGAAACAAGTATAAGGAATAAATTTGGTTCACAAAAATGCATGCCTCAAAGCTCTATGTAGATTTTGAACACAAGCAAACACAAAATAAGAGCAAATAGTTTGTTTAGGAGAGACTCAAGTATTGCTGATGATAAGTGAAAATTTCTGAAGTGGGTTCCTAACAAAATTAAATATTCATCACTATAGTGAGTATAATGATTCACTTGTTTCTAAAACACAGCCCTGTTCCTTTTAGCTAAGGTAATTAGTCTGAACCCTGGAACAGTCTTGATCATAGTAGAGTTATAAAATATATGATATCAGTTTGGCTTATGTATGCCTCCTCCTCATTTTTTTAAATCCTTATAATTTTAAAGATAATTCTTATAGAATTATCTTTAAAATTATGAGCCTGATTTTATTTTTCCTACATTTGATTGTGTGGGTAGTTCAGCTCACACATGTGTGGCCATCTGAAGGGACAAACGGAGTTTGACTTCTTGCTTATGCTAATCTAGGCTCTGCGCTTGGGCAAGAAGCTGCATATGTCTATTGGAACAGGTCCTTTTAAAATTATTTTTGAGGGACTTGGAATACGGTTCAAGGATAAAGCACTTGTCTTCCATTTTTTGTGGCCCTGGGTTTAATACCCACTACCAATAACAGTTTAAATAATTGTACAGACATGATCTAGAAGCCTATGGTAATGATTTGAGTTAATTAAATTCAAGGTGAAAAATTTTACTATGACCCAAGATGAAATTTGACTAACATATGGTGGAAGCTAGACACTCTATTAAGGACAAAAGCAAGAAAAGAAAGTTACATAACCCATGTTGCGTGGTGGGTCAAAACTGAGCACATGATTTTGAGCAAGGCCAATGTTCTTTCTCCAAGAAAATTGTTGCCTGGATCTTGAAAGGTGATGAACGTGACATTTCTTTTAATTCTGAAGAATCAGTTTTCACCTTATACATGATAAAAATGAAGCACAAAATTGGGAAATAGAGACCCAGAGAAGTTGTTTCATGGATTGGGTGTGTGATTGTTTAGAAGCATCACACATAGCCTGATAAGTTTTAATCCTATAAAGACAGAAGAAATTTAACATCAACATTTAGATATTGATTTATCTAATAATGTCTAGGTAGATCTAGGTCCTGGTATCTTAGTTTATGTAGACTTATTTATAAACCAGACTACTATTCCCATATATTTTATTAAATAGATTAAATCTGAAGGTATTATAGCAATAGAAGACAAAATGATAATCTGAGTGACAGCTACAACTGGGCAAAGGTGTTCATCAAGCATAGATTAGATCATGGGCAGCTGTCCTTCTTGACTTGAGGAGTAGAACAGCCTTGATGCTGAAAACAATGCACAAGTATTGCCCAATAGTGAAATTGAAATCCCCAAAGAAATGAGCTATTGCACAGAAGGGAATACTCCATCCATGTGGCAGCAACAGAATCTACAAAAATTGAACAAAAATTTGAGAAGTCAAAGTCACATTTGCTTGATTGCAACTATGTTAATAATTTACTATTATTTCCAGCATGAACAACGTGACATGGCATTTGCTTCTAAGAGAGGGATTCTCTTCACTCACTCCTTGAATCTGGTCTAGCTTTTGGTCTGTTTTAACAGTAAAATGCATTGGGAATGATTGTATGCCAGCTATGAGCCTATTCTTTGACCCTTATTGAAGAGTTATGGCTACTCTCTAGCACTGCCTACCTATCACATTAACAATTCCAGCCTAGTTTGTCAGAGGAACGAAATAAGAGAAGCCATTGTAGCTCTGGAGCCATGACAAGGCACGGCACAGATCTCTAGGGGAGCATAATTGTACTGGGGGTATTAACAACTGTGCTGTGAAATCTGTTGCAGCATTTATGCCAAAGCCATATGTCCCTCATGTTTATCCCATCTAATGACATTGTAGGGCAGAGACAATTAAAAAACACCTGTATCAAGCTGCCATCTTTGGCTAAAAAGCTCCTGAAGATTTGCCAAACCTTCTTTATACTGCATGACTGTCTAGGATGCTTTTACCCATCCTTCCCGCTATTCCTCTTTTACTTAGAGTCAGATTAGCATCATGGTCCCATAGCTCTCACAGCCCTGTATGTCTTCCTGTTTTCTCTAACACAGCATTTGCCACAATACATTCATTACACATATAGTCATGTTTTTTTTTTGCTTCTTAATGGAGCTGAACTAATGTCCAGGTGAGACATCAAAGAGAATGGTCAGCCTCTGGGTATTTGTTTTTCCAAACTCCTGTAGACTGCAGAAAATGAATGACCCCAGTAGGGGATCAAAAGTACTCTAAAATTTTACTAACCCACAGAATTGTGAGCTAAACAAGTCATTGTTTTTAGCCAGCATCCATCTGGAGGTTTGTTACCAACAATAGATATAATTCCTAAAACTGTTACCAAATTTAAAAAGTGGGAAATTTCAGTGGGATAGATACTATATTCTTAACTAACACAAATGATTGACATGAGAAACATAAGAGATTATGTTGTAAAGTTTTATCAAATATGCTCCAAATTGCTCCCAATTATTCATTAAATATTGATTATTGCTAAAATTATGTGATAAAGATGTGTTGTTTTAAAACTTAGGAATGATAATATTTTGTCAATGAACATTTGTTGAACACTAATAGTTCAATTGTTTTTATCTCAAGTGCTGAGACGCCTACAATTTTGACTCTGTGTATTTGACAATTTCAGGTTTTTATAGGTGGTTACTGATCTAAACTAAAATAGCTTAGTAGTAGTGTTCGCAATCTTAAAATCTGCAGAGATGCCATTGCTATCTGAATTTGTTCACTCTACTCCATTTGATTGCCCGTGGCAATGAGGTGATGGTATGGTGATTGAAGTGGATGTGAGACTGGAAGAGATGAAAATCAAGACAGTTGAGTATTTAAGCAGGAAAGTAGCCTCACCAGGTTTGTGTTCTGTGAAGTAATCTATAGAAACTGAGAGGAAGCTTGGATTGCAGAGTGTGTATAAACTAGGAAGTAATTGTGAAAAATGAAGGTGAGGAAAATGAGGGTGTGGACAAAGGTAGTAAGAATGGGAATAATTGGGGGAATACTTGAACAAATATTAATAAGGAAGACTTTTACAGAACTTGCTGACTGACTTAAATGTTAGTTATAAGGTAAATGGTAGTTTTCCCCCTCATTTTAATAGTTTCATCTTATTTAGCATATTTCAGTATTCTTGTGAGACAAAATTTTGGGAAGATGCTAACACATTTTCATATACTTTTTGCATCTTATAATTGTGTTTCAGTTTTATCGTGAATACATTTTTATGCTAGTCTTATAGAGGATAGATAAAGCCATCTTTTAACTTTCTGAACCTTGTAAAATGATGTAAATGTTTACAAACCTGAATTTGTATATAGTCCTATACCTCTGTGTCTTTCTGTACATTCATACTTTGTAGTTTTTTATTTTTCTGATGTATTATTTAGATTTTATCCAGTTTGTTTGAAAAGGTAGTTGTTCTCAGTGTACAACTGAGTTGTCAGAATTCCTGATTATAGAATTACTTTTCTTTCAGCAGTAAATACTTTCTTTTAAGAAATAAACTTTGGTAAAAATTTTCCTAATACATTTCAAATACGAAACTGTCTTTTATTGTAAGAATCTTTGTAAATGTCACAATATACCCCCATCCAGCACAAGAAAACAAAATAAAGAAAAACAAAATAAAAGTACGCTAGTTAGAAAAAAAAGGAAACTGAACATTTAAATATCCATAGTAATATCTATGTGTATGCATTATATGATATGACTTCATACATTAAAATTTATTTCTATGGTACTCTGTTACCAATATATCTTTATAACCTTACTTGGGTTAACTAAACCTTGCTTGATGTGGTCATGCTTTGATCTGCTTTGTTTGCATGGGCATATTGGCATGGTAGATAAGAACATGGGTTTAGAGTCCTGTTTTGGTTAATTATTACATAACTTTGAATATCATACATAGTGGAATTGGAAACAAAATGTTTTTGAAGATCAGATGTTGCCAATTGCTGCCACATTTATGCCCCATTATTACCAATACCCTAGACTAGAAACAATCTTTTTTTAATGAAAGGATTATGATAGAGATCTGATTTTAAATCTTCACTCTGTCCATTTGTAGATGGATGATAATGAGTATGTAACTTAATACCCCTGAACTACAGTTTCCTCATCTGAGAAATGAAGATATTGTTGCCTATTTAAAATTACTTTGAGCATAGGTGTACCCTAAAAGATGGAACTACTAGCTTTTTTCCTTGCTTTCCTAGTTCATGTTTCTCCTCATCCTTTCCCTCTACCTCATCATCTTCTTCCTTCTCCTCTTTTTTGTTCTTTTTATTCCACATCCTTCTACTGTTACAACTTAGCCTTTGATATGTGATTTTAAAAAAAACAGATGGTTGACATAATTATTTTTCCTTACATTCTTTATAAGGATAGAAGCATTAATACATTATGTTTATATTAACACAGGTATATCAAGCATTTCTATGGAACAGAGGATTTCCCATTGATTCTGAGTACAGAGGGGCAAGTATTTCTTCCCTGTTTATGCACAGTCATACCTGAAGAGATGATTTCCTGGGGGGTTAAAACTTTCAGGTATGCTACATTAGTCAGTAAGTATATCAGAGCCCTGAAGGAAAGGGACGAAATCAAAGATTTGGGAATCATCTCAGCAAGATTCTTTACTTCTACAAAACACAAATTAACCAGGGAAGGACATATCATTGTGGATCTTTTAAAGAATTATTTATAATAAAAAGGAGTAGAAAGTGCTTTTCAGGTGCATTGCCCTTTCTGGGGTGATTCTTCTTTGGCCCTTCATGGACTTTGCCTGAAGCTTGCATTTTCTTTGACCCTATATTAAAAAATTATGCAAAACTACAAAAAGTCCCATTAAAGCCTATTATGGAAGCAGAGGCATTTGGTCTTTCTACTCATGAGTGGGTAGAACTTGAGCCATGAAAAGTTTTTCCTGTAACAGAGATAGCTCTGAATAGTGTCATATCTGCTACTGAATGAAGACATTGATGGTTTGTGACCCAATATAAATCCTGTCAGCCCCAAGAGTTTCTGCAAGATGATGAATGTTTTTGTATCAAGGTTTTTTTCCTGTGGTGTTTTGGTGGTGGGTGGCCATGGTGGGATGTGGGGGGAAGTGATGATGGAGATGGCGGTGGTGAGGTTATTTTTTTTTTGGTGGTATTGGTACTTGAACTCAGATCCTCACACTTACTAGACAAGTGCTGTACCACTTAAGCCACTCCGTCCACCTATAAATCCTTATTTCAGAGGGAAGTATAAAGAATGCATAGTGGTATGTTTGAATCAATATTACACCTTCAACATAAGAATGAAGGCATAATCCATCTGTTTTGTTTGTATTCATTAGTAATATGACAGATAAAATTTCTCAGGACCAACCTTGAGGGAGAGAGTTCATTATAGCTAAAAGCAGCACACTTTAATAGAGAAGAATCGAAATGTGGAAGCTCAGTGTTTAAGGCCTATAAGTGAAGCTAATGTTGTGTTGAGTATGTTGGTTGTTACTCCATTCAATGCGGTAATAGTGCTTTCCCTTTAGGGTGATCTGTTTTTCATTCTTGTCCTTTGTTGTTTAGGTGTTTGTTCATGGTTCAATATTTTTCTTACCTTGGTATTACACCCATACATGCATTGTGCTTAAGTCAATGCAACCTCCTCTGCTGCATTTCCTCACCCATTTCCCCTATCCTGTCCTGTGTTGTTTAACAGTTTTCATTGTATTTCTTTGTGTCTTGTTCCTACACAGATGTAATGTAACTCATATTTAAAAGGTAATTTTCAAAAAAATTTAACATTTGGCAATGAAAAAGTCTGTAGAAGAGCTTTGTGTATGTGTGGAGTAGGGGGAGAATCTGGATTAACTGCAGTTTCTAGCCAAGGGGAAAAGGACTTTTGCAAAATGCTAGAAAACCTAGTTTCAAGAGTGGATAGTGTATTATGCACTATTTCCAACACAAGTTCCTGCAAAGTCATATTGTTTAATATGTGAGGCTGCCCGCAAAAACAACAAAAAAAATCCTTAGTGAAATCTGCTTATGTTGAAATATAGAAAATATTTGAACTGAAACAAAGCTGTAGCTCAAATAATTTTCAGGCCAATGTTCCTGAAAAAAGGGAAAAAGTGACAAAGAATATTCTGGTCATGAAAGTACAGGATGCTGGGTGGAAGATGGGGTCCAGGGGCAATGGTTAGCATGATTTGTTGATATTGGTAACAGGATCCACCCAACTTCTCTCTTTTCCATGGAAGGCTAGGCAGTATTTCTATGAGAGTTTCTCTCTTGGTAGAACTTACAGAGAGTTGGTTGGATTGGAAAATCAATTGTGCTTCAAAGCCCAGCTCTAGCCAGGAGTGCCATGAATAACCATACCCAAATGATTGCTAAGATATTCATGGAGGGTCTATCAAATCCTTCACTCTGGAAATGATTAGGATAGGATATATTAAAACTGAGTTACTCAGGCAGAATGCAGAGCCTAACATGAATTTCGACCACAATGGAGAGAAAAGAAATCAATTCATTTACTAGAATACAGATACTCATTAGAACATAAACTCCATGATGACAAGAATTTGTTCATTGCTGTTTCTCCACTCTCTAGGACAGTGTATGGTTGGCACACTATACGTGCTAATAAATATGCATTTAATGAATGAGGATAGCTTGACCCTTCCAAAGAGCTAACAACAAATCAAAGGGAGCATAATTAATAACGTAAGGAAAAGATAAATATGGAATAAACATAATTAATATAGATTGATGTACCTGAACATGCTTCCACATAACGGAAAGCAATAAATGATATTGGAAACTGATTATTCCAATTTTATCAAATTTTTTGAATTTACTAAGTTGGCATAAGGCAGAGTGGAATTTGCAAAAAGATGACTTGAGCACTGTCCTTACATTGGAGTTTATGCACTGCAAAATTGTAACACAGAACTGTGACACAGAGCAAAGTATGAAAAGATGCTGTCATTATTTTATTTTAAGAAAATAAAACATTGCAATATCTACCTAATGGATATGGTCATCAGTTAATCTCCATCTTGATCAGAAGATCAACAGATGGAATGATGAATAAATATGTAAAGAATTAATAACATTATAAAGATATGTGTCTTTACATACCAGTAATGTAACAGTATAGACCATAGAATACAACACTTGGATAAAAATTGACAGGCCTCAAACAGGCAAGTAAATGTTTACAAAGAGGATAACAAGCAAAGATTTTCTCTAATGTCTGTCAATGTATATTATAAAGCCATTGTAAATTTATAGCCAAATGAAGCAAAGAAATGGGGTGATGGATGCATAGGATTGTTTTTTCTTTGTGCTACAAATATTATAGCTGTCCCCACATTCTTCCCTTTTGAGAACTCTACTAACTAGTACTTCCTTCCTTGAACAGTTGACCTCTGTGGCCTGTTGCCACCTCCAAGAGTTTTGCACTCTACTGCTCCTCTAACCTCTAATGTTCTTACCAGGATATACACCTCAATCCCTCCCTTACTGCTCTAAGTCTTCCATGCATCTCAAAACGATTTCCCTGACCACCATGGTGAAATTACAACCTCTGCATCCTGGATTCCCTCATCCTTCTTCTGTGCTTTTATCTTTTGTCATGTACTTATCACCATTAGTAAATATAGATTTAGTTACTAAACAATAACTGATATGCCATGCATTTTGCTTATTTATTTTTGTTTCTCTTCTCTCACTTGAATATACAGTCTATAAGAGCAAAATATTTTTACATAAATTTTTTCATTGCTACAATCCCAGTTTCCAAAACAATACCTTGCATTTGTTAGGCTCAAAATAAATACTGAATAAATAAATGAATGATTATGTGAATGATTGTATATGACTGGAAATAAATAATATTGTGGAAATTCCTTATTAAATGGATCTGGAATAATTTATTATACATTTGAGAAAAAATTAGTTTCCTACATTAAAATATTTTTGATGGTGTGAAGATCTAAATTTTAAAAAGAGTATTTTAAAATTGTAAATGAATAAGTATAATATGTTGAATATATTATGGTAGAAAATATTCTTTAATGAAGACAAAAATATGAGTAATGTGGAGAACAGGAAAAAACATGAACAAATTTTCATCTTCTAAGATGAAAAGTTCATCTTTTATATAACAACACACAAAAAGATAAAAAATAAAGTGGAAATTAAATGGCACAGATTAGGATTATGAATTAAATATAAACACAAAAATTAGTATCCTGACTTCATACAGTTACTACACATCAGTAAGAAAGTTATATAGTAAGCAATTTCATAGATAAAATAATATGAATGACCAAGAATATAAAGAATAGAGCTTCATCCTCACTAGTGTAAGTAAAAATCATAGTCAAGATGGATTTTTACCATGATTAAACTATTCAGGTTTCTCAGATTGAAAAAAAAATTAAAAGTCTGACAAAATTTTGGAGATTGTGAAGAACAGTGAGAAATCTTAAATTTATTGGTATCACCTAGTAAGGAGACAAATTTTTCAATAGCCAGTAATATTAAGTTGCTTCACATTTCATATGAAGATAAATTTTCATTAGCTTCAAAAGAAATCAGATACAAGAACCATTGTAGCATTTTTTTTCATGACAGACAGAGAAAGGACCCAGTTAACCCTCAGTTATGAAATTGGTAAACATGATATACACTTCTGGTAGAATCCTGTATGACAAGGGAAACAAACAAAATACTATATGTTTTTCAATACAGATAAGTAATATGTTACTGAGTGAAAAAACAAATTACAGGACTCACAAGCATGCCATTTACGTAGAATCACAAGCTCAAAACAATCCTTGTCCATAATATGATAGATTGGAACAACAAAAAACTACCCCAAATGGTCTTTATGACAAGACACTTTATGACAAGACACTACTAAAAAAAAGAAATTACCAATATTGTATAATTGAATGATGATGAAAACATTCCATATTAAAACCTGTGGAGTTAGGTTAGTGGTGCTGGTGGAGTGTGCCATGCGACTCCGGATGCCTCCGTTGCGAGCCGTGAGCGAGCTCCCTGCGCGCGAGCGGTCTGGCACGGCGCTCTTGTAAGGCGTGCGTTCAGCGGGGCGGCAGTGGACTCGCCCTCCTCACGGAAGTCAGCTCTGAGGCCTCGGTGTGAAGCGTTTGCCCCGCCCGGGCACGGTTAACTTCTTTCCAGAAACCAGTTTTGTTTGTTTTACGTCTAAATTCGTGTGGTCTTACTTATCTGGGTGGTGACGTCTGGAGACCGGCAGGAAAACAGTACAGTTGTGTTAGCGTGTTATGATGCCATCTCGTACCAACCTGGCTACTGGAATCCCCAGTAGTAAAGTAAAATACTCAAGGCTTTCCAGTACAGATGATGGCTACATTGACCTTCAGTTTAAGAAAAGCCCTCCTAAGATCCCTTATAAGGCCATTGCACTTGCCACTGTGCTGTTTTTGATTGGCGCCTTTCTCATTATCATAGGCTCCCTCCTGCTGTCCGGCTACTTCAGCAAAGGGGAGGCAGACCGGGCCATTCCTGTCCTGATCATTGGTATTCTGGTATTCCTGCCCGGATTTTACCATTTGCGCATCGCCTACTATGCATCCAAAGGCTACCGGGGTTACTCCTACGATGACATTCCAGACTTTGACAATTAGCACTCACTTCAGACCTGAAGAGAAGAGTCACAGTGGGGCAGCATCCAGCTTTAAGTTACTGAGCAGAAACTATGGCTAAGGGCTGAGGAATTCTGCAGTTTGCAGATGTTTAGCAAAACATTGGCATGTTTTTATGGGTCCATAATGTTTAGCATTATGCAGTTTGCAGATGTTTAGCAAAACATTGGCATGTTTTTATGGGTCAGTTAATTAGGACATGTTCTGTTTTTCATCTCTTGGCCCTGGCGAAGCTCAACAAGATTTTTCCACATGAATATGTATCATGGAAGAATAGCAAGGTTAATTGTCTGGAAAAGTAGGAGGTTATTCTGTAGTGGAAAAAAGGCGTATGTCTAATTTCTTATTACTAAGTAATTTTTTTTCTTTTATTATTCATGTGTGCATACAAAGCTTGGGTCATTTCTCCCCCCTGCCCCCAAGTAATTTATTTTAAAAAAAATCCACTACATTTTTCTCTACCTTCATATTATGATAGAAGAAAGTGTGGGTCCATCTGTAATATTTTTTACTTTCTTAATTGACAGCAACCAGGAATTTTTTTAAGCCACAGAGTTAAGTTTTTAAAATGTAAGCACTTTCTCTGATAACCAGTCTTTGCCCAGCCATGATCTAGTTTCCCACTAGGTTGGCCAGCATATAATTTGGGTCACTATGTCATTTGAAGATCAAGATGTTCTATATGTCATGCCTTTAAGGACTGGACTTTGGGCTGTTTCTTAATGAGAAATGTAGATAAGCAGTTACTATTTAGCGTTTATAACCTTATTGTTAGCACTTGGTACTATGATATCATTCTGCTAAAGATTGAAAGACTTGACCTAAATCCCTGGAGGAATAGATTGCCTTTGGTTAATTCTGAAAAAAAAAAAAAAAAAAAAAAAAAAAAACCTGTGGAAATTTGCCAAAAAAATCATAAGGAAAAATTTAGAACTTTACATGAATTTATTATGAACAACATTAATGTAAAAAATGAAAATTTGTAAACTTTCAATTCAATAAAAAGGAAAGAATAAAGATTGTCCACAGTTGATCAATCAATTAAGATGAGAAATATAACTTCAATAGGGAATAAAATTTTATAGTTCAGTATTTTTATGATTAAAAAAGCAAACAATCTAGAAAGAAAAGAAGCTATTATAAGCTAGTAAAGGATAACTTCAGAGAATCTACAACAACCTGGATAAAGCACTAAAATTATTCCTGCTAGTATTTAAAAAATGATCTTAAGATCATATAACATCATAATGTGTCTATACTAATTTTCCAAACTAATTACCTTTCAGTCAAATACAACAAAAGTTGTATTAGAATCCCTTCTGGAACTTGATTCTTATTTCAAAATGAATATCAACTAAAAACACAAATTTTGAAGGAGAAGAGGGTGGTTAACTATCTCAGATATATAACTATATTATAAAACTGCAATTATTATAAGTGTGGCTTTAATGTAGACACACCAAGAAAGATTGAAGAATGTAGGAATGAACCTTTGTAATCATGGAATTTAGTACATGATACTGATGTCATTTCAATCAGTGGGAAAAATAAAGCATTTATTAGATGGGAATGTCACTTGACCATTTATTTGGAAAAGATAGATTTCTCTGAAATTGCTCAGAAAATTAACCTCAAATAATTAAAATTTTAAAAAATGTAAAAAAGTTCCCCAAACACCAAAAGCTTTAAAAGAAAATACGGGAGACCATATTTATGACACTAAAATAAGTGTTCCTTAATAATGTCTGAAAAGCCAAACTATAGGTGGAAACTTTTAGAGATTTTCCAGTGAAGAATTAAAACTCCATGTACTTGGACAGATCCAAGATTAGGGTAGGAAATCAGAATTTCTGAGCTCTGTGACTCCAGAAACCATCGTGAGACATGGGAGCTACACTTGGGTAATTCTGATTGCTTCTAGCTAAAATAATAATCACCATCACATTAGGTGCACACAAAATTCAAGGACTGACCTTTAAAACAGCTCTTAATCACACCTTATAGCTGGGAAAATCCTGGCACAGCACAGCCAGCAGGACATATCTGCCCTGGGGATAAAAGACCCCTGACTGTTTCTCTCTTTTTTCTCTCTCTCAATAAGAAGACAGAGAATCAATCAGAATGGAACTGTATGACATCCCGGATCCTTAGCCCATGGAAAGCCTCCCTACCTCCCTCCATGCTGAGAAAAGTGGCACCCATTTTTCCCTACTGGCCAGTTCCAAAGCTGCTTGAGAAAACCTGCAGAGCAAATGGGTGAGCAACTCACACCACACATGACTCCCCTACCCATCCCCCTGGAAACATAAACCAGTGCAGCCCCTGGGCAGAATGACCCCCCCCCAACAAAACAGAAAAGCATAAGCAGCAAATTGTAATCTAACACTGACAGCAGAGGTTGGTTGGAATGCTGAATCTGCCCTGGAGAATAGTGATAGAGCAAGGAGCTGAACTTTTAGTGAATGAACATGGGAAAGGTAACAAAGGCTGAGAATGGGCATGGGGCAACAAGCCAACCCTCTCCCCCACCAAAGTGCGACCAGTGGTGGATCCCTGAGCTGGTCTTGTAGGATTGAGGACAGTACTCAATACTTAATTACCCCACCTTCCTGTGGGAGGATCCAACCACACAGATTTGAAGAAGTAGAGAAACACAGCTGCTGCCTGGTGAAAACAACAACAGCTCCGAACACCTTGGACCAACTGGTAATGAGTTACCTCAGGCCCCAAGTGCAACTTGCCTGCGGACAGAAGGAACCAAATACTACTCACAAGCCAGTCACCTGGTAAGACCACATCAGAGCTTCCATTTGTAATGAATGCCCATAAGACCAAGGAAAGGGGGAAAAAACCCATAAAAATACCCTCCAGCCATCTCCACCCCAGGCTATCCAACAAGAGGAGCAGCACTCTTCCCCACAGAACCCAGAATACCAAGCACCAATACCAGGACTGGATGCTAAAGGAGTAACTCCAGAACTTTTAGCAGGCAGACTGAACTTTTTGTTGTTGCTGTATCTGTTTTTTTTTTTTTTTTGTATTATTGACTGTATCATCACTATTTTCTTATCCTTATTCTTGCACTCTTCACTTTCCCTCTTTTTCTAGTGCTACAATTTGTTCTCCATTCCAACTATTACTTCTTCCCCCTCTCATCCACTCTCTCCTTGTCTTTGCCTCCCCCTCCTATCATTCCCCAACCTGTCACATTACCTCTCCCTCCTACACACTCACCACCCACTGACTAGCCTACTGTACCAAATGATCACACCCCAGGTCCCCTGAAATCCCTGACATAATCACCCTCCACTAAACAGCAGAAATACACTTTAACACACATAAGAGTCATAAAATTCAGAAGAGCCCGTACCTCTTCCTCCACACACAACCCTTTGTTTGCCCTCCCTTTTAGTGCCACCTTAACAGATTACTCAATTTTCTATTTCCAGCATAATAACCATTACCTCCCAACTCCTATTGTTTATAGATATTATCACAAAAGGGTTTTCTATATAATATGTAAACAACTTGTCTGGCATTGAACCTGTGAATTTGTTACTGCTAATTTACACCTCCAGGCCAGTGACAGAAAGAGCACATCAACCTAGCTAACAAACAAGTCAGTCACAACACAGAAATGAAATCAAGGGAAAAAATAAGGCAAATAAAACCACCAACTAGCCTATCAAGAACATAGTTACACAGCACCAAGTAGAGAGATGGGAAGAAGAATAGAAGGAAACTGCACTCCTTAAAAGAAAAAAGTAATTCAATAGAGGATCTAGTAGGAAATGAAAAAATGGGTACTCAGTTTCTGACACCAACAAAACAATGAGAAATGTCACTAATGAGCCCAGTGATGCTGAAAAAATACCTCAAAGAGGAAATCTTGGAAGAAATCACTGAGAAACTCATGGAGAAGGTGCTAGGCATGGTTAACCAGAAAGTAGAAGATGCCCTCAAGAAATTTCAAGACACCAAAAATAAAAAAAACCAAACAAACCATGAGAAGACACAGAAACCAGCAAAGGAACTCAGGGAGGACTTCAACAAACACCAAGGTGAAACAAAGGACACAATAAAAAAAAAAAGAGATATATGAATTAAAGAAGATAACACAAAATATAAAAGAGTAGTTGAACAAAGATATGGAAAAACTCAGAAAAAAAAAATCAAACAGAAGTCCTGGAGATAAAAATCCTTTTAGTCAAACAAAAAACACAGTGGAAGGTCATTCCAGTAGACTAGAACAAGTGGAAGACAGAATCTCAGAGCTCAAAGCTAAAGCAGAAATTAAAGAAAAACCAGAAGAACTCTTAGTCAAACAACTAAAGAGCTGCAAAAGGAATATGCAAGAACTCATGAACTCCATTAAAAGATCAAATGTGAGAATCATAGGTATGAAGAAGGAAAAGTAGTGCAAGCCAAAGGGATAAATAATATATTCAAGAAAGTTTTGCCTATTCAGGTACAAGAAGCCTCCAGGATACCAAACAGACTTGGCCAAAATAGAACTTTTGCACAACATTTTATCATTCAAGCAATAAGCACAGAGAACAGAGAAAGAATACTGAAGGCTGTAAGAGAGAAAAAACAAATAAGGAATAAATGTAAACCCATCAAAATAACAGTAGATTTCTCAACAGAAACTTTAAAAGCAAGAAGGGCATGGAGTGAACTGAATGAAATAATTTCAGCCCTAGAATACTCTACCAAGCAAAACTATCATTCAGAATTGATGGAGCAATAAAAATCTTCCACAATAAACAGAAACTAAAACAATATATGACCAACAAGTCACCACTACAGAAGATTCTACAAGGAATTCTGCACACAGAAGATGAAAGCAAACAAAGCCATGAGAGGAAAGGAAATATTAAACTACACAAGAAAACACAAGTAATCAGAGAGTAGCATTGATTCAGCTGCACACCATCCCTTAAACAACAAAACCAACAAAATGGCAGGAATAACATAATACCTATCAATAGTAACACTGAATGTCAATGGACTCAAATCTCCCATCAAAAGACACCGTTTGGCAAACTGGATTAAAAATGAAGATCTGATAATCTGTTGTTTACAGGAGACCCATCTTATTGACAGAAATGAATACTGGCTTAGGGTAAAAGGCTGGAAGAAGAATTACCAAGCTAATGGCCCCCCCAAAACAGGCAGGAGTAGCAATACTTATATGAGGCAAATAAACTAAACTTCAAACTTACACTGGTCAAATGAGACAAAAAAGACACTTCATACAAATAAAAGGGGAATACATCAAAAGGAAATAACAATTATCAACCTACATGCACTCTATGTCAGTATACCTAATTTCATCAAACATACACTAAAGGACTTAAAAGCACATATAGACTCCAACACAGTGGTAGTGGAAAACTTTAATACCCCCCTATCACCAATAGATAGGTCATTCAGACAAAATATCAACAAAGAATCCTAGACCTGAATGACACCAAGATCAAATAGACCCAACTGATGTCTATACAATATTTCATCCAGCAACAGCACAATATACATTCTTCTCAGCAGCCCTTGGAACGTTCTCCAAAATAGATCATATCTTAGGGCACAAAGCAAGCCTTAACAAATATAAGAAAATAGAAATAACCCCCTGCATTCTATCTGCTCACAATAAAATAAAACTAGAACTCAGCAACCAAAATAATGGCAGAAGATACACAAATAATTTGAGGTTGAATAATACATTGCTCAATGATCAGTTGGTCATAGAAGAAATAAGAAAGGAAATAAAAATGTTCCTAGAAGTTAATGAAAATGACAGCACCACCTACCAGAACCTATGGGATACAGCAAAGGGAGTCCTAATAGGAAAGTTTATAGTCATGAGTGCATGTATTAAAAGCACAGAAAGATGTCAATAAAAGACCTAATGCTACATCTCAGACTCCTAGAAAAACAAGAACAAGCAAAACCCTAAAGAAGCAAAAGGACAGAAGTAATAAAAAAAGGGCTGAAATTAATGAAATAGAGTCTCAAAAAAACAAACAAAAAGAAAAAAACGGATATAAACAAGATTGATAAGCCCCTAGCAAATCTGACTAAATTGAGGTAGAAAAGACCCAAATTAGTAAAATCAGAAAGGGAAGATAACAATAATCATCAAGGAATTCCAGGGAATCATCAGAGATTACTTTGGGAACCTATATTCCAACAAATTTGAAAATCTTGAAGAAACGGACAAATTTCTAGATACTTATAAACATCCAAAACAGAACCAAGAGAATATTAACCACCTAAACAAATCTACAACACATAAAGAAATTGAAGCAGCAATAAAAGGTATTCCCCCTCAAAAATCCAGGACCTGACAGATTCTCTGGTGAATTCTAACAGTTCTTTAAAGAAAACTAATACTAACATTCCTCAAACTTTTCCACAATATAGAAAGGGAAGGAATACTGCCTAACTCATTCTATGAAGCCAGTATTACACTCATACAAAAATGGACAAAAACACATGCAAAAAAGGAGAACTACAGGCCAATCTCCTTAATGAACATCGATGCAAAAATCCTCAATAAAACAATGACAAACGAAATCCAACAACATATCAGAAAGATAATTCACCATGACCAAGCTGGCTTCATCCCAGGGATGTAGGGTTTGTTCAACATAAGCAAATCAATAAATGTAATACAGCATATTAATAGAAGCAAACATAAAAATCACTTCATTACCCCACCACTGATGAATGGATTAAGAAAATGTGGTATTTATACACAATGGAATTTTATGCAGCCATGAAGAATGAAATGTTATCATTTGCAGGTAAATGGATGGAATTGGAGAACATCATTCTGAGTGAGGTTAGCGTGGCCCAAAAGATCAAAAATCATATATTCTCCGTCATATGTGGACATTAGATCAAGAACAAACACAACAAGGGGATTGAACTTTGATCACAAGATAAAAGCAAGTGCACACAAGGGAGGTATGAGGATAGGTAAGACACCTAAAAGACTAGATAGCATTTGTTGCCCTCAACTCAGAGAAACTAAAGCAGATACTTTAAAGCAACTGAGGCCAATAGGAGAAGGGGACCAGGAACTAGAGAAAAGGTTAGATCAAGAAGAATTAACCTAGAAGGTAACACACATGCACAGGAAATTAATGTGAGTCAACTCCCTGTATAACTATCTTTATCTCACCTAGCAAAAACCCTTGGTCCTTCCTATTATTGCTTATACTCTCTCTTCAACAAAATTAGAGATAAAGGCAAAATAGTTTCTGCCAGGTATCAAGGAAGTGAGGGGGAGAGGGAGGCGGTGGGGAGGTTAGGGACAGGGTAGGGGAAGGGGGGAGAAATGAACCAAACATTGTATGCACATATGAATAAAACAAAAATTAAAAAAGAATCTCTTGATCATCTCAATACTTGCAGGAAAAGTCTTTGATAAGATTCAACACCATTTTGTGATAAACGCTCTAAGAAAACTAGGAATAGAAGGAATGTACCTCAATATTAGAAAGGCTATATATGACAAAACTATAGCCAACATCATACTTAATGGAGAAAAACTGAAACCATTTTCCCTAAAGTCAGGAACAAGAGAAGGATGCCCACTCTCCCCACTTCTATTCAACATAGTCCTGGAATTCCTAGCAATAAGGTAAGAAGAAGAAATAAAAGGAATACAAATAGGTAAATAAATACTCAAAGTATCCCTATTTGCAGACAACATGATCCTATACCTCAAAGACCCAAAAAAACTCTACCCCAAAACTCCATGAACACCTTCAGCAATGTAGTAGGATACAAAATCAACTTATAAAAATCAGTAGCCTTTCTATACACCCATATTGAAAAAATTGAGAAAGAATATAGGAAAACAATTCCATTTACCATATCCTCAAAAAAAGTCATACCTAGGAATAAACTTAACAGAGGATATAAATGATCTCTGCAAGGAGAACTTCAAACCACTGAAGAAAGAGATCGAAGAAGACTAAAGAAAGATGAAAGATCGCCCATGCTTATTGATTGGCAGAGTGAACATTTTAAAAATGGCTATACTACCAAAAGTTATATACATGTTCAACACAATTCCCATCAAAATCCCATTGACATTCATCACAGAGATTGGTTTATCAATCTCTAAAGTTCATTTGGAAACACAAAAGACCACAAATAACCAAGGCAATAATGAGGAAAAAGAGCAACAGTGGAGGTATCACTATACCTCACTTCAAACTATACTACAGAGACATAGTAATAAAAACAGAATGGTACTGGCACAAAAACAGATATGAACACCAATGGAAGAGAATAGATGACCCAGATATTAATCAACACAGCTACATCCATCTTATTTTTGACAAAGGCACCAAAAACATAAGAAGGAGAAAAGACAGCCACTTTAACAAATGTTGCTGGGAAAAGTGGTTACCTGCCTGAAAAAAACTGAAACTAGATCCATGCCTATCATCCTGTACTAGTAGCAACACAAATTGGATTAAGGAACTTAATAGCAGACCCAAAACTTTGCAGTTAGTATAGGAAAGAGAGGGAATACTCTGAAAGCAATAGGTATAGGCAAGGACTTCCTCAATAGAACTCCAGAAGCCCAGAAACTCAGAGAAAGGATGGACAAATGGGACTACATGAAATTAAAAAGCTTCCGCACAACAAAAGAAATGGATTCTAAACTGAAGAGACGATCCACAGAGTGGGAGAAAATTTTTGCTAGCTATACATCACACAAAGGACTGATAACCAGAATATACCGGGAGCTCAAAAGCCGGGAGCTCAAAAAACTAAACTCCCTCCAAATCAGTGAACCAATAAAGAAATAGGCAATGGAAGTAAAGAGAACTTTTTCAAAGGAAGAAGTTCAAATGGCCAAAAAATAAAATGAGAAAATGCTCACTATTCCTGGCTATGGAAATGCAATCATCAAAACCACACTAAATTCCACCTCACTCCTGTTAGAATCATTATCATCAAAAACACCAGCAACATCAATTGTTGGTGTGGGTGTGGGGAAAAATGAACACTGATACACTGCTGGTGGGAATATAAGCTAGTACAAACATTTTGTAAATCAATATAGAGGCTTCTTTAAAAACTAAACATAGATCTGCCATATGATTCAGCCATACCACTTCTAGGGCTATACTTGAAGGAATGAGACTCAGGTTATTACAAAGGCACCTGCACACCCATGTTTATTGCAGCACTATTCACAATAGCTAAGCTTTTGAAATAGCCAAGATGCCCCACTACTGACAAATGGATTAAGAAAATGTGGTACTTATACAAAATGGAGTTTTGTTCAGCCACAAAGAAGAATAAAATGTTGTCATTCACAAGTAAATGGATGGAACTGGAGAATATCATCTTAAGCAAAGTTAGCCAGGCTCAGAAGGTCAAAAATCTCATGTTCTCTCTCTTAGGTGGATTATAGACCCCAAAGAAATGCAGTAATATTATTGGACATGGGTTGCACACTAAGGGAAAACCTAAAACTTGAATGTGGTTGTTATGCTCACTGTAGATGAGCAAATATAGTAATCTTAAACTGCCGGAGGCCACTATGGGATGGGGACTAGGAAGTGGTAAAGATGAACCAGTGTGGGTTCTGGTAATATATTTGTGCATGGAAGCAATGCTAGGAATCTCTGTATAGCTATATTTTCTCTAAAACTAGCTAAAATGCTATGTCTTTCTTATTATCTCTTATTTTTCGCTTCAACAAAATCAGAGAACAAGAGGGTGGGGCAGGTTCTGCCCAGAAATGGGGGTGGGTGGGTGTTGTGGCCCAAATAATGTATGCACATGTGAGTAAATGTAAAAATGATAAAAAAATGCAACTGCAAAAAACATACATGAATCAATTTAGCAAAATTCTTTTAATTTATACAAAAGACTCACTGAATTAGAGCCCCTCCTCATAGTTTAGAGGAATAAGAAAGAGTGTCTTAGACAAAAGGTATTCACAAAAATGATTTGTTCTATATCCTGTGAAGTGGCATCACCAAAACATAACAAGAAAAAGAAGTTAGTGTGCAAATGAGTTGCCTTGATCATTTTTGTTGAATGTTTACCAGTTCCCTGGTGAGGTATTGGTTCCAATATTACCAACCTGGGGTTTCAATGATGGGCTTAAAACATGTCAGCAGTCAAACAACTAAATGGAGTCAGACTACTGAAATCATTAGAGTGCTTATTTTCATGATGCTACCAGCACACTGCCTGAAAGTATTAGGATATTAAAAAATCCTGTCTATCACTCACTCAATCATTCCAATAATATTTATGAAGGGACCAATATATGCACTCTTTAAAGTGTTTGGATAAATAAGTAAATAAATTTGACAACTCCTTGCCATAGTGGAACTTATATTCCTTTGTCCTTGTTTTAAATTCATGAATTAAGGATAGGCAGGTTGGTCAGGAAAATTTTAGCCTCACTTGGAATTAGTTCTTGCAGAAGGAAGGGCCATATGTGAGATCTGCATGCTTGTACTTTATTATAGCCCATTAAGAGAAAGATGCTGACATGTTAATAATTACACAAGGATAATAGTAAAAAATAATTTCTTTTATTACTGTCACTCCCTGGTTCAAATAAGGAATTTATGCTTAACTTTAGGGGAATATGCATTTTGAAGCACTTTTCTTGGTCTAGTCTGGTGATTAATGATCCCTCCTATAGCATGTAGCAATGGAGATAGAGCAGGTATTAGGGTCAGGTAGACCTTGGCCATTTTCTCCTCAAGTAATCTTGTTTTCACAATAAAAGTTGCATGTGGATCCACATAAGGATCGACATGGATAGGAGGATGAATTGCTAGCGTTTTGTCTATTTTGTTTGTATTATTTAAGCCAAAGACAGATATAGATATGATTAGAGAAAAATGGGAACGTGTAGAGAAATCAGGACAGGAGTTTGTGTGAAGTTAGAAGAAAAAGGAAACATAAAATTTGCTTTACTTAGAACCATATGGTATGGGTACTATTCTGAAGGACTAATAGCTTTTGGAGAGGCTTGGTCTGGAAGGCACAAAGTGTCTGTCCTTATCTTACTTAAGAATAATTTGTGCAGGAAATTCCTGGAAACAGTACTTCTGGGAAAGGATGTTGATCCTTGAGCCATTTGAATAGTTTAGTGGAACCAAAAGAGACTTTGGCTTATAAATTGACACTCAGCCCAAGAAACTCAAGAAGGAATTAAAATGTTACCTTGAAGACTTCTGATCTGGCATGTACGGAGTCTTCAGTTCACCCTAACAATAAGTGGAAAAAACATGAACAAATTGAAAAAAATCGGCTCTTCCTAGATTCATCAGAGAGGTGAGGTCAAAGGGATAAACCACTGCCCCTAAAATTGGAGAGATAAACAGGCCAATACAAAGATCCACAGAAATCTACATAGTTTACCTGCAGAAATCTACAAGCAGAAACTTCCACAGAAACAAATACCAGGGTAGGAAATTCTAAACTGCAGTTAATGAATTGTTTAGATAAGCTTGGGACATTAAACCTCAGAGCACCCAGTAATAGAGAGGACCTTACATTTTGTGTTTTATTTCCAGGAACTCTAACAGGTCTTCACAATAAATAGCAAAGTATTCTCCTAAGCTTCTGGCAGTAAAAGGAAATGAATCATTTAAAAATATGACAGAGCATGTTGTTCTTTCCTTCAGGATAAACTGTTTTCCCAAAGTTTAACCTACAGAGTTTATATATAACTCCAGCTCATGCCAGCAATCCTATCTCACCAAGGGGAGGGGGACAGATGGAGAAGCACTTATAAATTTTGTAGTACAGAAGCATAGGTTTACAAAAAGACTGAGACATGATCCTAGGACTATAGATTATTTTCTCTCTTTCTATACTTTATTTTTACATTATCATAGACCTATTCCACACAGATCCTTTTATCCATTATGTTATATCTTCCTATTAATAAAGACATTATAAGGCTCTTATAATAAAAGACAACACTCCCCATAGTTTGAAGAGATAGATGAAGCATCAAAACTAGATTCAGCTATCACAAGGATGTTGGAATTGTTAGACCATAAATTTTTAAAACTCTGATTTATTTGTGAAGGAATTTAATGGAAAAAGCAAGCAATATACAAGAAAAGATGGGTAATGTAAGCAGAATGGATAGTAATTCTCAGAAAGATTACAATGCTAGATATGAAAAACACTATAAGAGAAATGAATGCCTTTGATGGGATCACTAGTAGACTAGACATAGCTGAAGAAGGAATCTGTGAGCTTGAAGATTTGACAATAGAATTTTCCAAAATTGAAGAGTAAAGATAACAAAGACTGGATAAAAAATGCCTAAGACAAAATAACATAAGAACTGTGGTACAATTTAAAAAGTTGTAAGTATGAATTATGGGACTAACAGAAGGAGAAGAAAGAGAAAAGAACAGAAGAAATATTTGAAGCAATAATGACTGAAGAATTTCTCCAAATTAATGTAATAGAGCAAACTATAATTGAAAAGGAAAGAGAACATAAAGCAGGATAGATAGTAAAAGAAAAAAACCTACACCTGGACATATCATTCTTAAACTACAGAAAATCAAAGATAAAGAACAACTCCTGAAAGAAGCAAAAGGGGGAAGCAGCACGTTATTCATAGAGGATCAAAGACAAGAATTACATTTGACTTCTCTTTAGAAGCCAAATGTTGAGAGAAAATCTTCACCAACCAAGAATTCTGTATCCTATGAAATTATCCTTTAAAACTGAAGGAGAAATATTTCCTTAGAAAAATTAAAAAATGAGGGAATTTTTTCCCAGTAAAACTGCCTTGCATGAAATGCTTAAAAAAGTTTTTCAGAAAGAGAGAAAGTGAATGGCATAGGTTAGAAACTCAGATCTGCATGAACCAAGAAAGAGAATCAGACAAGGAATAAGTGACACTGAATAAGAAACACAGAGATGAAAAAACAAATCTGGAGCCTGGAAAATTCCAAGATGGCAGCTAGAGGGAGAAAGCAGAAAGCATGCTTCCTAAAGTAAAATCTTGGAGAGATGCTGGAGATACTCCTTACAGGAAAAAACACCAAGAGGCAAAACTTTCACTCCCCCACACCCCCAGCCCATGCATAGCATCCCCACTTCACATAAACAGAGAAACCAGGAGGGCTCCCATGCTGCGGCCAGATTCCAGTGCCCAGACTGCTTGGGAAGACATGGATCACAAAGTGTGCTAAGCAGCACACAGTATTCCCACAGACAACCCTGGGCCAGATCAGCATAGCCCCCTGGACAGACCAACCCCCACACAGGGAAAAAGGGAAATAAACATGTAGCAAAGAGGATGGGGTGCCCTGAGCACTGAAGAGTGGGGGAGGGGAAATCCCTCACAGAACTGTAAATAAACAAGCTGGCTGGAGAAGACAGGAGCGGCGGCACATGCCCAGCAACCAGGAGTGGGAAAGCTTGTAAAACTGGCTGTGGGAGGAAAACTCCACAGGAGAGGGGTGAAGGCCCACTTCCCACATGAACTGTAAATAAACACACTGGCCTGAGAAAGCGGGTTCAGGGTTATCTCCCCCAGTGTGCTTGAAAGGGGAAAGCTTGCAGCAGTGGCAGTCGCAACCAGGAGAACCCTAAGTAAACATAGCCTGCGTGGCTAGGTGAGTGTTAAGTTCATTCCTGAGATCTGTATAAATAAAGCTTCCAGCAACAGCAGGCTGACAGCAGCGGGCAGGTGAGCGAGAGCCTCAGATAGCCATTCACAGAACTATCTCCAGACTCTTTTTTTCTCTCTCTTCCTTTGATGAGACAACAACCAAACTACACGTGCATGCTGAAAAACTTACTGAAACTGTATTGCATTTGAAATTGAAACACTTTGTGGTGTTTTTTTTTTTAACCACTTTGATGAGACAACAACAGAACTACTTCTAAGACACCATTGTCAGAATTGGAGGCTGAGGGACTAACACCAAATTTGTTAAGACTGAAACTTTACTGCATTTGAACTTGGAGATTTTTTTCAAACATGTTTCTATCTCTCTAATGCCTGTTTAGCTTACTATTGATTAGTACACTATCTCTCCCTGTTTATATCTTTGAAATTTTTTGTTTGTTTGTTTCTTTTGTTTGTTTTGGTTTTTTACTTGTCTGTTTATTTCTCTTTCCCTTTTTCTTTACCTTCTTTGCTTACCCTCTCCTTTCACCCTTCCATTCTAAATATCACCATTGTTAATATTACAAGCTAGGAAATACTTAATTGCACACAGTACAGGGACAATAACAACACCAAGGGAAATGATGGGAAGACAGAAAAAACAGGGAAACCAGTTTCCCCACAGCAAAAAATTAGTACAGGAACCAGAGGGAAATGAAGAAAACAGATATTCAGATCCAGACTCCAACAAAAGGAAGATAAACTATGCCAAAGAACACAGTGAACCCCACAAGAAAAATCTAAAAGAAGAAATCCTACAGGTAACCAATGAGAATTTTATAGAGATGATACTGTATATTCAACCAAAAGGTACTAGAGACACTCAAGAAATTCCAAGACAACAAAAATAGAGAATTTGAGAAAGCACAAGAATAAATAAAAGAAACCATAAAAGCACTGTATAAACACCAAAGTGGAACAAAGAACATGATTAATAAAGAGATAAATGAATTCAGGTCAAAAATAGACAACATTAAAGAGGAAGGGACTCAGGATATGGAAAACCTCAGAAAAAAGAACGAAACAGAATTGCAAAACAAAATGGAAGGCCAATCCAGCGCAATAGAACAAACAGAAGACAGAATCTCAGAACTCGAAGATGAAATGGTAATTAAAGGAAAAACCGAAGAACTATTAATTAAACAACTCAAGACCTGTGAAAAGAAAATGCAAGAACTCACCAACTCCATCAAAAGACCAAACCTGAGAATCATGGGCATTGAAGAAGGAAAAGAGGTGCAAGCAAAGGGAATGCATAATATATTCAACAAAAAAATAACAGAAAATTTCCCAAATCTAGAGAAAGATATTCCCATACAGATGCAAGAAGCCTCCAGAACACCAAACAGACCAGACAAAAATAGAACTACACCATGGCATATCATCATTAAAACAACAAGTACAGAGACCCAAGAAAGAATATTGAAGGCTCTAAGAGAGAAAAAACAAATAACATACAAAGGGAAACCCATCAAAATCACAGCAGACTTCTCAACAGAAACATTAAAAGCAAGAAGAGCTTGGGGTGAGATCTTCCAGGCACTGAATGAAAATAACTTCAACCCCAGGATACTCTACCCAGCAAAACTATCATTCAAAATAGATGAAGCAATAAAAGTCTTCCATGATAAGCAGAAACTAAAACAATATATGACCACAAAGCCACCACTACAAAAGATTCTTCAAGGGATTCTGCACACAAAAAGTGAAACCCAACAAATCCATGAAAGGGCAGGCAGCACCAAACTACAGGAAAAGAAAAAGCAAGACAGTAGACAGTAACCTCAATTTAGGTACACATAACCAAACCTTCAAACAACTAAGACAACTAAATGACAAGAATCACCACATACCTATCAGAACTAACACTTAATAAAAGGACTTAATTCACTCATCAAAAGGCACCGTTTGATGAAATGGATTAAGAAGGAAGATCCAACAATTTGTTTCTTACAGGAGAACCATACCACCGACAGAAATAAGCATAGGCTTAGGATGAAAGGCTGGAAGAAGATTTACCAAGCCAATGACCCCTGAAAACAGGCAGGAGTAGCAATACTTATCTCTGATAAAGTAGACTTCCAACCCACATTGGTCAAATGAGATAAAGAAGGACATTCCATATTAATAAATGGGGAAAGAGACCAAAAGGAAATAACAACTATCAACCTATATGCACCCAATGTCAATGAACCCAATTTCATCAAACATACCCTGAAGGACCTAAAAGCATATATTAACTCCAACACAGTGGTCGTTAGAGACTTTAACACCCCATTATCATCAATAGATAGGTCATCCAAAAAAAAAAATCAATAAAGAAATCCTAGATCTAAAATATACCATTGATCAAATGGACCTAGTTGATGTCTACAGTACATTTCATCCAACTTCTACACAATATACATTCTTCTCAGCAGCCCATGAAACCTTCTCCAACATAGATCATATCCTAGGGCACAAAGCAAGCCTCAGCAAATATAAGAAAATAGAAATTATACCATGCATTCTATCTGATCACAATGCAATAAAACTAGAACTCAACAACGAAAGTAAAGATAAAAAACATGCAAAAAGCTGGAAACTGAATAACTCGTTGCTTAATGAGCAATGGGTCATGGATGAAATAAAAGTGGAAATTAAAAAGTTCCTGGAAGTCAATGAAAATGAAAACATAACCTACCAGAACCTCTGGGATAGAGCAAAGGCAGTCCTGAGAGGAAAGTTTAGAGCCATGAGTGCCTATGTTAAAAAGACTGAAAGATCCCAAGTCAATGACTTAATGATACATCTCAAACTCCTAGAAAAACAAGAACAAGCAAATCCCAAAACAAATAGGAGAGAAATAATGAAAATAAGAGCTGAAATCAATGAAATAGAAAACAAAAACACCATACAGAGAATTCATGAAACAAAAAGTTGGTTCTTTGAAAAAATAAACAAGATTGACAGACCCCTGGCAAACTGACTAAAGTGAGGAGAGAAAAACCCAAATTAGTAGAATCAAGATCCCAAAAGGGGAGATAACAACAAACACCATGGAAGTCCAGGGAATCATCAGTGACTACTTCGAGGACCTATATTCAAATAAATTTGAAAATCTTAAAGAAATGGGCAGATTTCTAGATACATATGATCATACAAAACTGAATCAAGAGGGAATTAATCACCTGAATAGATCTATAACACAAAATGAAATTGAAGCAGCAATCAAGAGTCTCCCCAAAAAGTCCAGGACCTGATGGATTCTCTGCTGAATTCTATCAGAGCTTTAAGGAAGAACTGATACCAACCCTCCTTAAACTGTTCCACAAAATAGAAAGGGAAGGAACACTGCCTAACACATTTTATGAAGCCAGTGTTACAATTATTCCAAAACCAGGCAAAGACACCTGGAGAACTATAGGCCAATCTCCTTAATGAACATTGATGCAAAAATCCTCAATAAAATAATGGCAAACCAAATTTAACAACACATCAAAAAGAACATTCACCATGACCAAGTAGGCTTCATTCCAGGAATGCAGGGATGGTTCAACATACAAAATAAATGAACATAATAAACCACATTAACAGAAGCAAAGACAAAAACCACATGATCATCTCAGTAGATGCAGAAAAAGCCTTTGATAAGATCCAACACCATCTCATGATAAAAGCTCTAAGAAAACTAGGAATAGAAGGAAAATACCTCAACATTATAAATGCTATATATGACAAACCTACAGCCAGCATTATACTTACTGGAGAAAAACTGAAACCATTCCCTCTAAAATCAGGAACCAGACAAGGATGCCCACTATCTCCACTCCTATTCAACATAGTACTGGAATTCCTAGCCAGAGCAATTAGGCAAGAAGAAGGAATAAAAGGAATACAAATAGGTAAAGAAACTGTCAAAATATCCCTATTGCAGATGACATGATCCTATACCTTAAAGACCCAAAAAACTCTACTCAGAAGCTTCTAGACATCATCAATAGCTACAGCAAGGTAGCAGGATATAAAATCAACATTGAAAAATCATTAGCATTTCTATACACTAATAATGAGCAAATTGAAAAAGAATGTATGAAAACAATTCCATTTACAATAGCCTCAAAAAAAATCAAATACCTAGGTGTAAACCTAACAAAGGATGTCAGCCACCTCTACAAGGAAAACTATAAACTTCTAAAGAAAGAGATTGAGGAAGACTATAGAAAGTGGAGAGATCTCCCATGCTCATGGATTGGTAGAATCAACATAGTAAAAATGTCTATACTCCCAAAAGTAATCTACATATTTAATGCAATTCCCATCAAAATTCCATTGACATTCATTAAAAAGATTGAAAAATCTACTGTGAAATTTATATGGAAACACAAGAAGCCACAAATAGCCAAGGCAATACTCAGTCAAAAGAACAATGCTGGAGGTATCATGATACCTGACTTCAAACTATATTACAAAGCAACAACAATAAAAACAGCATGGTAGTGGCACAAAAACAGACATGAAGACCAGTGAAACAGAATAGAGGACCCACAGATGGAGCCACACAACTATAACCAACTTGTCTTTGACAAAGGAGCTAAAAATATACAATGGAGAAATAGCCTCTTCACAAAAACTGTTGGGAAAACTGGTTAGCAGTCTGCAAAAAACTGAAACTAGATCCATGTATATCACCCTATACCAATATTAACTCAAAATGGATCAAGGATCATAATATCAGACCACTAACTCTAAAGTTGGTACAGGAAAGAGTAGGAAAGACTTCTGGAATTAATAGATATGTGCAAGAACATATCTTGCTGGAACCCTAGCAGCACAGCAACTAAGAGATAGCATAGATAAATGGGACTTCATAAAACTAAAAAGCCTCTGCTCAACAAAAGAAATGGTCTCTAAACTGAAGAGAACACCCACAGAGTGGGAGAAAATATTTGCCAGCTACACATCAGACAAAGGACTGATAACCAGAATATATAGGGAACTTAAAAATCTAAATTCTCCCAAAATTAATGAACCAATAAAAAAATGTGCAAGTGAACTAAACAAAACTTTCTCAAAAGAAGAAATTCAAATGGCCACATGAAAAAATGCTCACCATCTCTAGCAGTAAAGGAAATGTAAATTAAAACCACACTAAGATTCCACCACACCCCTGTTAGAATAGCCATCATTAGCAACACCAGTAACAACAGGTATTGGCGAGGATGTGGGGAACAAGGAATCCTCTTACATTGCTGGGAATGTAAACTAGTACAACCACTCTGGAAAAAAATTTGGAGGCTACTTAAAAATCTAAACACTGACCTACCATATGATCCAGCAATACCACTCTTGGGGATATAACCAAAAGACTGTGACACAGGTTACTCCAGAGGAGCCTACACACCCATGTATATTGCAGCACTATTCACAATAGCCACGTTATGGAGACAGCCAAAATGCCTCATTAGTGACGAATGGATTAAGAAAATGTGGTAAATATACACAGTGGAATTTTATGCAGCCATGTTGAAGAACGGAATGTTATCATTTGGTGGTAAATGGATGGAATTGGAGAACATCATTCTGAGTGAGGTTAGCGTGGCCCAAAAGACCAAAAATCGTATGTTCTCCCTCATATGTGGACATTAGATCAAGGGCAAACACAACAAGGGGATTGGACTTTGATCACATGATAAAGCAAGAGGACACAAGGGAGGTATGGGGATAGGTAAAAGACCTAAAAAGCTAGATAGCATTTGTTGCCCTCAACACAGAGAAAGTAAAGCAGATACTTTAAAGCAACTGAGGCCAATAGAAGAAGGGGACCAGGAACTAGAGAAAAGGTGAGTTCAAGAAGAATTAACCTAGAAGGTAATGCACATGCACAGGAAATCAATTCATGTCAACTCCCTGTATAGCTATCCTTATCTCAACTAGCAAAAACCCTTGGTCCTTCCTATTATTGCTTATACTCTCTCTTCAACAAAATTAGAGATAAGGGCAAAATAGTTTCTGCCATGTTGCGAGTGGTAAGGGGGGTATGTGGGGGAGGGGTTTAAGGGATGGTTGGGGGGAAGATGGGAGAAATGACCCATACCTATGCACATATGAATAAAATAAAATAAAATCTGCATATAAGACAAAAAAAAGAAATCTGAAGAGAAAGTTAAAGATATTATGAATTATTTGAAGATGAATATATAAGAATCAAATTTGGGTCATGAAAGTAATAACAAAAGGAAAATTTGTAGCATTAAATATATATATTAGAAAGTAAGCAAGTTTAGAAAATAAATAATAAAAACTAGAGCAGAATATAACAAAATAAAATAAAGGAAATCCATAGATAAAATCAACAAAACAAACAAACCATTTTTTTGGAAAGATTATTAAAATCAATAAGCCTCTTGACTGGATAACCATGAAAGAAAAATAGAGTAAACAAAAATATCAGAAATGAAAAGGCATTACTATATAGGATCCATGGATGTGAAAATAATAAAAACAGGAATATGAATATCTTTACTGCCAAAAATTGGTAACCTAGATGGAAAAGATTAATTCATGAAGGATACAATCTATCAAAATTCATATACGAAAAAATAGACAAATCGGTATAGTTCTACTTGTATTAAAGGAATTGAATCAATAACTAATAACCTTCCAAATGATGACTGCACAAGGCCCACATGGTTTTACTGGTGAATTCTAGAAAATGCTCTGGAAGAAATTATACAATTTTTCTACAATCTCTTTCAGAAAATAGAAACAAAGAATACAGTTTATTTCCTGAAGCCAACATTATGCTAATAATAAAATCACACAAATACATTGTATGAAAACAACAGTCAATATCTCTCATTATCAGAGATGCAAAAACCATTTGAATCCAGCTGAATCCAACAAGGTGGATTCAGTTGGCATAATCAACTGGAATTTACCTCAGGTATACAAGGCAAGTTTGAGATTTGAACTTCAATTCATGTAATTCATCACATCAACAAGCCAAAGAAGAAAAGTTTCATGATCATATTAAGTTATCCAGAGAAAGCACTCAAACATTCAATACCCATTAATGATTTTAATTCTCAGCAAACTAGGAATAGAGTCAAACTTCTTCATTAAAAAATCTACAGACTCCTACAACTGACATCACATTTAATTGTGAGCACCTAGAACCTTTTACACTAAGATCAGAAACAAGTCAAAAGGATATTCCAAGTCACTACACCCAATACAATATCAGAAGTATGAGCTATTGCAAAAATGGAATAAAAATGAAATAAAATGTGTACAGATTAAGGAATAAGTAGCACTGTTTGTTGGCAGATCACATCATTATGTATAAAATCCAAAAGAATCAATGAAATAACTCCTGGAATTTATTAAGTGATTACAGCAAGTGTGCAGAATACAAGGTTAAATCGCCATGTCATTTTTTTCCTATATGACTGCAATGAACAATTGAAATTTTAAATTAAAAATCACACTAGCATCCTCCCCAAATAAAAATCTAGATATAAGTATAACAAAATATGTACAATTTCTATGTGAGGAAAACTATAAAATTTTGATGAAAGAAATCAAAGGACTAAATAAATGAGTGTATAGTTTATACTCAGGGACAGAATGATTAAAAATTCTCAACTAACTCAAGATGTTAGTTCTTTCCAACTTTATGTGTTGATTCAATGAAATCTCAATAAAAATTCTAGGAAGCTATTCTGTAGATATCAACAAATTGATTCTAAAGTTTATGAACAACAAGAGGCTCAGAGTATCCTATTCAATATTTAAGGAAAGGATAAAGTTGGGAAACTGATAATATCTGACTTTAGGACCTACTCTAAAACTTGAGTAATCTGACTGTGAGATGTTGGTGAAAAAATAGACAAACAGAACAATGGAACAGAATAGAAAGCCCAGAAATAGACCCACATAAGTCGCGTCAACTGACCTTTGACATGGTAACAAAGGCAGTACAACAGGAAAGACAGTCCTTTTAGCAAGTGGTTCTCGATCAACTCAATGCCCACATGCATAAAAAGCGACTGCAGACATAGAGTTTGCAGTATTCAAAAAATGAAACTCAAAATGAACTATAGAACTAAATGCAAAATGCAAAACCATAACTCTAGTAGGAGACAATACAGGGTAAAACCTAGAAGATCTTTGATATGTTGATGACTTTTGCAATACAAAACAAAATGCATGAACCATAAAAGAAATAATTCATAAGCTAAATTTCATTAAAATTAAAAATATCTACTCTTATAAAGGCTTCTTATCCAAAATATAAAAAGAGCTTCTAAAATTCAACAGTAAGAAAATGAAAAGTTTGAATTAAGAAGACTAAAAGTCCTAACAATATGTCAGCAAAGAACATACACATGGCAAGTTGGTCTGTAAGAAGATGCCAACACAAATGTTTTTAGAGAACTGCAAATTAAAGAACAATGAGATACCACAAAACACTGTTAGGATAGTTGAAATCCAGAACACTAACACCAAGTGCTGACAAGGACGTAGAACAATAGAAGCTCTCATCATTCATTGCTACAAGGAATGAAAAATGATATAATAACCTTGAAAGATGGTTTGTCAGTTTCTTATAAAACAAAACATAACTTATCTGTTGCTAAATACAGTAATCTCTATTTTCAAAATGACAGTCATTTTATAGGAATTTGTCTTATTTTAAATTCTCTCATGCTTTTGTTTGGTGATGAAGCTGGGGGAAAGATGAAAGAGAGGCCTCACTGGATTTATATTTCCAAAGAGATTTAATTTTAATAAAAGACCTGAGGAACATTTAGTATGTAGTTGGGTACCAAACTTTCTCAGTCCCAGAGACCAATCAATGCCATTGTCATTGTCTAGACCTTCCCTAGAATGTTCAGATGTCTAAAAGAGATCCCAATATTCCAAAACCTCTTAAGGTTGTGCTTCCTGGTATTTGGGCCAGAACATACTTATATGGGCTATGACTAGAATACAGAATGGGCAGGAGTTTTATCTCTATGTGAGGACCTGAAGTGGGGCTATGGCAGTCTCAGGCTGTTTACCTCCATCTTCAAGTAACCTCATCTGTTAATCCTGTATGGTCTGAAAACTTTCTTTTGGGTTACCATGATGTCATGCTCCATGATCTAGGAAATTCAGGCTCCCTAATGGATAGATGATGACAACTTAACTTTAGTAGAAGGTGAAGGACTAAAGCACCAATGCTTGCAGAGCCAGAAATAAGCAAAGCAGTAACATCTGATTCCTTCATGTATGATTGAACTTTGCTTCTTCCAGGAACAACTGCTATTTTGGATTCCTGGAGCCACGGTGCAAGAAAGGGTGTCAAGGACCACTAATCCCCACGCAAACACCATCATTACTCATCAAACTGACAAATTGTCTAAAGAATTTGAGCTGTTTGTTCAGTGCTATACAGTATCCTGTTAAGAATGAAAGGTATAAAACATTAGATTAATTGCAGAACTTCATATGGTCAATGTAAAAGAAAAAAAAGGAAATCTGGACAGTGATAAGGAAAAACTCTATTATGGGGTTATTACAATAGGGGGTGGGAAATATTGTAATAAATGAATGATCATAGCCTAAGTCAGAAGTGTCTCAGGGAAGGAGTGCATTGGTGAAACTTTTATGTGTAGAGAAAGTGGGGTAGGTGGTATGGAAAGAGGAAGGAGGGTACTGAAACTGCTGGGAGAAGAAGTCTTGAAACTCAATGACCTGAGTGAAATATTGTAATCACAACAAAATTGAGGCAAGGAATATTTGAGTTAGGCATGTGAGTTCAGGGAAGAGGTAAGGTCTACTTCCTGATGGACCTGACATTGAAGGCAGTTCATGCAAAGTTCAGGATACAGATGCCCAAGTGACTTCAGACTAAAGTCCCCTCAAGAACAAAACTGAAGCCACTGCTGTATTACTTTTATACATAATATACTTTTGTTCTCAGTGCTTAACAAGTAGTATTTTGGAAGAAAAATTCTTAATATGTGACATATCTTAGCAAAGAAGTTTAGCTTTTCTTTCATTTTTATTCTGCCACTATCTAATATATGATCTGCTTAAAGTTTAACTATTGTCTTAGATGGTTAGCATATATAGAGAGAACTAGCTTAAAAGTTGGATTGCTAAATAGGGCAACTGATTTTAAACAACTTGAACATTGTGATTTCAGGAGCCAGAAAAAGGACATGGTGACAGGGAAGTTTGGAACATACACCTGTCTCTTTCTTTCATTCCTCTCTTGCTCTAAATATAGCTCTGACTTTGGCAAGAAACAAAGAAGTTTTCAGACTAAAAGGAGAGTCTGGGGAAGAGGAGCAACCAGGGACACACAGGAAAGCAGATGGTTGCAGTGCAGTAAGGCCATTGTGATACACAACTGTGATGGATGTGTTTCATGGTCTGTGAGGCTCTTTGGGCCCTGCATTGTCATACCTACTTCTTCCTTACTATATTATGGGTTCTCTGCCTCCTTGCACCATATCAAATGACTTTTATTCTTCCAAACACACTCTATTGCTCCACACTTTATGTACTTTTGTACCTATTAATATTTTGGCTATTTGCCTCATGAAATTCTTAGACAACATAAGCCGTGTTCTAAATCAGCTTCATGAATATAAAAAGCAGCTGGGAGGTCATGTTCTTTATTCTCTTCATGGTAAGTTTTTTTTTTAATGGTTTCTTGCAAAGAGTTGTGATAAAACATCAAATAGCAAGATCTATCTACTTCTGTTTCATATAATGAAATCTATCGTGCAGAGATTTTTAAAAACAAAAAAAGGTTAACTGTAAATCAAAGTTCAGCTGATAGGAACATTCAAGTAACATTTAAAAAATTGTTTATTTTTACTTATAGAAAACTTACTTCCTGCAACAAGTAAGGAACTCATATAAGGAATGTATTTGAGCAAGCCAACAACTGTATAGTGAACTCTGAGACTCAGCACATAA
Organism: Castor canadensis; assembly: GCF_047511655.1. Taxonomy (NCBI): domain Eukaryota; kingdom Metazoa; phylum Chordata; class Mammalia; order Rodentia; family Castoridae; genus Castor; species Castor canadensis. Next base: position 147,430,718 of record NC_133388.1, on the reverse strand, counting down.
TCCATTCATTTCTTTACATTTGCCATTACCATCAGTCTAATTGTACAATGAAAACTAATGTTTAGAATGAATAATCAAAGAAGAGTTTTATTTTGTTCACCATTCTAATCAATAAAGACAAGAACAAATATCAACATGATTTAGAAATATCAACATATTTTCATCATAATGATTAAATAGAAAGGATTTCAGTCAGTCAAGTCTTTGATCACCACAGTAGAACAACTAATTCCTTCAGAACTAATTTTTTCCATGTATGATCTCAGATTACTAACATATAAAGTTATTTGGAAGGTGTCTTAATTAATATCTCATTTTCAAAACAGATTTGGATCTTATTTGGCATGACCATAAATAATGCAAAATATTTAAATATGGAACTAAGATCTAAATTCCATCTTTAAATAAGAATATTAAAGATCACTCAACAATTAACCCAGGAGATAATTCAGTTCTGAAAATTTTTATTTGCTTTCTATGAGAAGGAAAAACATCACACAGTGGCATCGATGGGTCCCAAGTCTAATGTAGAGGATTTTCCTGAGAGTCTGTCATATCAAATGAGTAAATGAAATTATGAAGATTCAGATGAGTAAATCTGAATATATAAAAATGTAAATAATAGTAACAAAAAGTCTTTTTATGTTAATTTAACTCCTGCCTTGTTTAACCAAGGATATCCGGGTGGTTGAAGTAGCCTAAAAAGGAAGATATGCAAAATAAAAGACAACCTTTTTTTTTTTTTTTTTTTTTCATTTTTCTTTTATTATTCATATGTGCATACAAGACTTGGTTTATTTCTCCCCCCTGCCCCCACCCCCTCCCTTACCACCCACTCCACCCCCTCCCGCTCCCCCCACTCAATACCCAGCAGAAACTATTTTGCCCTTATCTCTAATTTTGTTGTAGAGAGAGTATAAGCAATAATAGGAAGGAACAAGGGGTTTTGCTGGTTGAGATAAGGATAGCTATACAGGGCATTGACTCACATTGATTTCCTGTGCGTGGGTGTTACCTTCTAGGTTAATTCTTTTTGATCTAACCTTTTCTCTAGTTCCTGGTCCCCTTTTCCTATTGGCCTCAGTTGCTTTAAGGTATCTGCTTTAGTTTCTCTGCATTAAGGGCAACAAATGCTAGCTAGTTTTTTAGGTGTCTTACCTGTCCTCACCCCTCCCTTGTGTGCTCTCGCTTTTATCATGTGCTCATAGTCCAATCCCCTTGTTGTGTTTGCCCTTGATCTAATGTCCACATATGAGGGACATATGAGGGATGTTTTAAATATACACAGACTATTGACTTCTTACCTAAAACTGGTAAGAAGAATATTAGATTTTCATATGTTAATGGAAATAGAAATTATTTGATACTTTGTAAACAGTAACCGAACAGAAAATAAATCAAGAAATGTGTCCATATCAATAAGAACAACATAAATACACTTTTGACAAATTTTAAGAATTATAAGATAAGTCATTTATTTTTAAGTTATACCAATCAACATAATAGATACATTAATTTTTATAGATATTTTACAATATGTATAGAAAGTCATTCAAGTGATACACTTGCTGAAATTGTAAAATAACTTTGTTCAATACCATACAGTTAGTAAATGGAAGAGCCAATATTCATATATTGAGTAATTATTATTTTTATTATAAATTACTTTTATATTACCATTATCAAGTACATTGTTTGCTTTTAATTTAGTTGTGTAGGTGGGCCAACTTATAATGTATAATGTTTTTCAAGAAAATAAGGGGACATTATACAATATTTATTATCGTTTGAAACTACAAATATGATTCCTTTTACATTTTCAAAGAGTGAGCTGGAGAGGCCCACAGAGAACCTTACAGTCACCTTGTGCAAGAACTTGGTAGCATTAACCAGGATGGAGCAAAAAGTCTGGGCCCAAAATCTACCTATGATGGCTGCCCCATTCAATTGCATTGCCTTACACATGATAGAACTATAGAAAGTCTATATTTTAGTAGCAAAAATCTATTAATTACAATTGTCAAGATTCCTTGGTTTCTTATATCCAAACCTTGAATATAAGAAAAATAACTTAATAGGTCTATAGTAAAGTAAAATCTTGAGCAAAAACTAGAACCTCTAGGCCCATGTGGGAAATGGTCTAGTTGCAACTTGACATTCTTAAACTTCCCATTACTGAATTCCTGTAATTACATACAAGTGTTATTATCAGACATACTCTTAACATTAGTGGTGAAAATGATTCAAATCAGGCATGCTAGCTCAAATGTAATCCTATCTATTCAGGAGGAAGAGAATGGGAAGATTGTGGTTTGAGGCCAGTACTGGCAAAAAGTTTGTGAGATCCCATCACAATCTATGGCTGAGTATGGTAGCATATGTCTACAATCCTAGTTATGAGAGGAAGCACAAATAGGAGAGTTGTTGGCCAGGCTGTCCAGGGCCTAAAGCGAGACCATATATCAAAATAACCAATGCAAAAAGGGCCAAGGCTAGGACTCAAGTGGTAGAGCATCTGCCTCACAAGTTCAAAGTCTTGGTGGTATCCCCTGTACCACCACCACCACCACCAAAAAAAAATTATAAATATAATTTTTGTTCAGCAAAGAAAAATGTTAAATAGTATTTGTAAGTTTTTGGATCATTTTGCATTTCTCAAGTATAGCAATCCTCAAACTTTTTGTCTCAAAACCCTTTATATTCTAAAAAGTTTTGGAGGCCCTTGAAGAGCTTTTGCTAGGTGAGTTACATCTAATAATATTTACCATAAGTTAAAACAAAGAAATTCAAAACTGTGTAATATTTCATTTGAAGTCATAGTAAAAACCCATTATACAGCATTAATGTGTATTTAATGAAACAAAACCAATTATTTAGAGAGGACCAAAGAGCCCATTATAAAATACCAGACTTGGGTCCCAAGTGACTGGGAAAAATCTGGTAGGAAATTGGACAAGGATGATACTTGGTGTTTCCAGAATAAATGGGCTGTGATGCCAAACATTATAGCATATTAACCTACTCAAAGAGAACAAATTATACTCAGGAAACCACTGGAGAGGATTTTGCAAAAATGGTGATGTATCATTTTTACATACTCATCCATTAAAACATTAAAAATTTCTTATTTTCAATATTATGTGATCAAAGTTTTAAATTCTACTAAATGAGACTATCAACACTGATAACTTTTAATTGAAGCTAAAAATGTATTGCCTCACAGCCTGTTTTAGTGTGGAAATACAGAATGGGAAACAAAGAAAAATAGGTGATACATGCTTTTATTTGAAAAGTTATGTATTCATAATTTAAAAATCAAGATAAGTCACTATAAAATATCTTCAGAATCTACTCGTGATTCTTTCTTTCAGTGGAAACCACTTCCTGTTCTTTTCAGTCTCCATATTTATAAATTATGTAATTTTGTGATTATTTTTAGATGGTAAAAATTAACTAAAGAGATTTAGTTCTTACTTATTTATTTATTCATTTAAATTGTTCATTTATTCACATGTGCATACATTGTTTGGGTCATTTCTCTCCCCTGCCCCCTTCTGCCACCTACTTCCCCCTCCCCCCCTCAGTTCCAGGCAGGTCCTGTTCTGCACTTTTCCTAATTTTGTTGAAAAAAAGAAACAAGCATAATAAGGAAGACAAAGCGTTTTAGCTAGTTAAGAATAGCTATGCAGAAATATTCCCAGTATTGCTTTTGTGTACACATGTGTTACAACCCATGTTGATTCATCTCTAACTGATCTTTACACTGCTTCCTGATCCCCTTCTCATGATAACATCTGTTACTTTAAGGTTTCTGTATTAGTTCCTTTGGAGTGGGGATGCTTTCATGTTTTGGGTTTTCTTCCTATTCCTATATCTCTCATATGTGCTCTCCCCTTGTCATGTGATCCAAGTCCAACCACATTGCTGCATTTACCCTAGGTCTAAAGTCCACATATGAGAGAGAATTTACAATTTTTGGTCTTCTGAGCCTGGCTGACCTTGCTCAGAGTGATATTCTCCAGTTCCATCCATTTATGTGCAAATGATAAGATTTCATTCTTCTTCATGGCTGAGTAAAAATCTATTGTGTACAAGAACCACATTTTCTTGATCCGTTTATCAATAGTGGGGCATCTTGATTGTTTCCATAACTTGTCTATTGTGAATAGCACTGCAACAAACATGGGTGTGCAGGTGCCTCTGGAGTAACCTGTGTTGCATTCTTTTGGGTACATCCCCAGGAGTGGGATTGCTGGATCATATGGCATTCCCACCAGCAGTGGACTAGGGTTCATTTTTCCCCACATCCTCTCTAACCCATGTTATTGGTGGTGTTTTTGATGATTACTATTCTAACAGGGGAGAGGTGAAATCTTAGTGTGGTTTTGATTTACATTTCCTTTATGGCTAGAGGTGGTGAGCAGTTTTTCATGTGTTTTTGGTCATTTGAATTTCTTCTTTTGAGAAAGTTCTGTTTAGTTCAGTTGCCCATTTCTTAATTGGTTCATCAATTTTAGGACAGTTTAGATTCTTAAGTTCCCTGTATATTCTGGTTATCAGTTCCTTGTCTGATGTATAGCTGGCAAATATTTTCTCCCAGTCTGTGGGTATTCTCTTCAGTTTAGAGACTATTTCTTTTGTTGTGTAGGAGCATTTTAATTTTATGAAGTCCTATTTGTCCATCTTTTCTCTTAGTTGCTGGGCTGCTGTTATTGAGGAAGTCTTTGACTATACCTGTAACATAGAAACATAAAATTGTGTCTCATGGAGATGTAGTTCAATCAATATTGACATATTTTTTATGTTTTAAGCAAATTTTATTTCAATACACACATATGTTATTGAAATTATCCTTCAAATAGGTTGTAACATCTAACTGGTTCTTTCAAGAACTAATGAGTCAAATAATTCCTTTGAGAAATATTCATTTAATATTGATATCACATTTCTAATTACATTCTCCTTAAAAATTATCAGTGAACCATATGCTATCCACAGATTTTTTTCTCTACCTTGAGAAGAACCAACCCACCAATTCTTATCCTGCACACTCAAAGAATGTGTATAATGCCTACTTGATAATAATCAAATTTTGCCTTTTAAAAAACACATTGTTACAAGTTTAGAGGAATTGAGAAATTAGTTGCTAAGAGCAAGGGTAGTCTAGAGGTTTTCTGCACTATATTGGTTAATATGGCTTAGGACACTTTTCCAAATAGGAAGGTTACTAGTAACCTACTGCAGAAAAGTCTAAACAAGGTACCCTCATGCTTGTCTCTGTTTCCTTCCCTGGAAGAGAAAAACTCTAATGCATGTTTCACTATGCGATGCTCAAGAGTAGCTGATGCAACCTTGTTTAGTTTTTCACAGGTACTTTCTGCACATTTTTTATGGGTCTGGTTCTTAGTTTTGTAATGTGTCATACAAAACATGTTTGCTTCAGTGACGCAGAGACAAACACATAGCCTATTATGACATTAATAATAGAGAAATCACAAACTACACAGTTACCATGGGAACATAATTAAATGAGCAAGGGGTATGAGGAAATTTTAACAGGAAAAGTGACATTTAGACATGGTCATAAATTTTTCTCTGGTACAGATATTTATTTAATTAAAAAAGTAGTAAATGAATGTATTCTGGTTTTAAAAATGTCAAACATTAAAGCAAGGTCTTTAAGGATGAATTAGGGAGGCAGATAAGTCCATGAGAGTGAGATGGGTTTAGAGAGAGGAATATGTACCAGGGAGTGGAAATACACAAGCAGAACGGAGTTGTAGGAGAGCATGGAGTGTTTACCAATCATGAATAAGTAGATCAGTTTAAGTGGGACACAGATATTGTTGGAAGTGATTGGATATTAAATGGTAAAGAGGGTGGGGCAGGGCTGTAAAGACCTTTGTCACTATGTTTAGATGTTTAGATTTTCCTTTTCGGCCATGAGTATACATCAAAGACTTAAACAGAATATCTTGGCTGGATCTGAGAAAGATCACTTAGGAAATGGACTGAAATGGGGAGGGCCTGAAAGCAGAGTCTCATAGAGTTTCACCTGCAGGGTTTATTTTAAATTTCACCGAAGTACAGGCATTGTCATTTCCATTTTCTGCATAATTAAATTGATATCTAGAGAAAACACATAACTTTTCCTAAGATTGTAAAATAGGAAGTAATAGAATAGGGATATGACCAATATTTTCTGACTCAATTTCCAGTCTTGCACTCAAGACTTTGCTCCGTTCCAGTGAAGTAGTGTTGCTGGGTGAGAAACATGGGAGGAATAGATGGCAGTGCAGTGAGCATTAAGCAATCAAGATTCAGGTAGGAGCAGCAGTGTGCATTACTAATTGTGGGATAGAATTTCAAAGAGTTTTGAGACTGCAAGTTAAAAGACGTGGGCTGCAGTCCCTTCTCTATTCATAGTTAAAAGAGTGGTTGTATAAAGTCACTAATCACTTTGTGATTCCCTGTTTTTCTAGGTCATTTCTTTTAACCTTAAAAACCTATGTTTCTTCATAAATATCACCCTGGGCTGGTGTGCTTTAAAAAAGTGTTACAGTGCAGGTCAGGAAATTTACGTGCAATAAATGTCTTCTCTTTCTGTTTCTTTGGCATTATAAATGTGCCTTTAATGTAGGACAAACCACATTACATTACAACTGCTTAGAAGGATGATACCAAAAAATACTCAGGCAGTGAGGAGAGGAGAGGAGCGGGGCCTGCTCCCCCGGGACCCTCCGCACTCCCGGGCCTCAGGCCGCAGGGTGAGCTGGGGGTCCCGGGGAGAGGCCACGGCTTCTGCTCTGCTGACACCGGAGCCCTCGTTGCGCTGCCCAGTGTCCGGGCCCAGCTTCGAAGCATCGACGAACCCCTCCGCCCCACCACGATGGCGGGTACAACGGTTGGCCGCCATGGGCGGTTGGTGTTGGTTCCACCGCAGAGAAAGGAGTGTCAGGCCACGTTTGTCAGCTGGAAGCGCCCACCCGAGATTTAGCGGCCTATAGAGAAGGCCCCTGTAAATAATATGAAAAAGCTGCTCTCAACTCCCACCCACCCCCAGCCTTGTAAAAGAAACTTGCAACATCTGGACGTTCTGGATGGGAAGAGGTTGCCGGTGTATGATACAGTAGAGATAGAAAACCACACGTCTCGGGAAAGGCCATTAAAAAAAAAAAAGTCTTCTGGAAGTGAGTCTTTGGAGTTGTGAGACCACTTTCAGGAGTGACAGCAGGAGCGACACATCCCCGTGTGTCCAGTGCATCAGCGGATGCACCGTGAGAAAGAAGAGAAGAGGTCCTGTGCCCGACTGGTCAGCTGCAGACGATGTTTTTCGAATGACAACCATTGTTCTGTGTGTGGATCTTTGTCCTCACGACTGTGACATGTACAGTCAACTGGTTTTTTGAAATATCTAGCCTTTCTAGATGTTCTGAAGTGCCTGATGTATTTTTTCAAGTAAGAGTAGTAAAATCACATATTTTGTAAATATCTCTTTGTTAAAATTCATCTGTTATTTTGGGGTCCTCTGCATTGTTGGGGCCCTGGCTCCCAGGAGGAGGAAATGCCCAGAGCAAAGCTAGTGTGTGTAGTGAGGAAGAGTACACATGGCCCCATCTGTTCCACTTTGCTGTGCAGATAGTATAAAGGACAAAGGAGTCCTAATGTCCATCAGTCTTTCTAGATGCCAGTGTATGACAAAAGTAGAGTTAGTAAGCTAACAGATTTTGTACATTTTGTGCTAAGAAGGTCTTTTGAAAATCTGAGCATTGCAGCCCACTGAGTTGTTGGAGAAAGATTCTCGGCCACAATGCTGGTATTTTGAAGACACTTTGAAATGATCATTTGTTAGGTGTATGCTGACTGAGGAAGGGAGGGAGAAAAGTACAAAGGGCTTTATATTAATGTGTGTTTGGTGAAGCAAGATTGATTGTCCCTTATGTCTATGCGTTCTGTTTTATTTTTCTATGTATATAGTGTATGTAGAGGACGGACAAGTCCTAATGTACAACATCTAGTCTGACTTCTAGATGTTAAAGAGGTTGCCAGGGATGACAAAAGTAGAGTTAGTACACTTTGTGTTAAAATTAGTAAGAAAAACAATTCTTAAAGCCACTTAGAAAGTGAAATTAAGTCCCCAGGAAACAGATGCATAAATTTCTATCAACCACTGGGTTGATAGAGATGGGAAGTATATTGTTCCTTTCCAATGACAGCTTTTGTTAGGTGTGTGCAGTTTATTCAATGCTACTGTGTGTCCAGTGGGAAACTGAATCCCTTGGGAAACGCCTAGTCTTTTTAGACGTTTAGAAGTGCATAATGTAAAAATAGAAGGCTTAGTGCCCTTGAAGTAATTTTTGTGACTTCGTAGGAATGGCTGCATTTTGGAAATGGAATTGTTAAACTTGATATCTTGGAGAGTATGCTGACTGTTCACTGGGAGGTGGCAGGGGTGGGGGTGGGGGAAGGGAGTATGCAGAGAGTATGCTCTTTGCCTGTTAGGTTGGTTCAGGTTGTCTAGCCATTGTTCTATATGCATTTCAGTAATACTGATGGGTATTAAAGGATAAGTCCTAATGCCCAAAGTATGTTAGAAGTAGGGAATAATCCCTACATAAATGTCTTTTTGTTTTTAGGAAGAGTGACTTATTAACCCACCTCTTAGAGCCAGTGTCTTCCTGAAGTTAGTCACCGGATGAGTGAGGGAGGGCTCTTTGCTAATATCTCCACATCTAGAAGATGGATCTTAATTATAACCAAAACCTTGTATGTGCATTTTTGGTAAAGTACTTGTGTTTATTGTGCACAAAGTTCATTGTTATGCAACATCTAAGGTTTATAGAAATCTTGAGGTGACAGTGTATGGTAAAAAGTAGAGCTAGTGAATTAGCCAACTTGTAAATAGGTTATAATCAGAAAAGATGCATCTTGGACGTGAAATTGTCACGCCTCTGACATTGTGAGTTGTGAGTAGTACTTGTTCATTAGGCTGGTAGCAGAGGGGCTGAAGGAAGCCTATAGGGAGAGTTATGTGCAGATGTGCTCAGATTTACAGTTTGATGAGAGCCACTGATGTGTATGTATCTTCTGGCTGTACTATAGAGGTACATTAATTCAGTGGGAACATGCCTGCTTGCTAATATTTTAATAGTGTAGATGTGATAATGAACTCTTAGAAACTATGCTTAGTGTACTCTCTTGCTTTATGTCTCAATGTAAATGGAGCATTAGGGAATTGTAACTCTGCCAATAATTCTGTCTAGAGAGAGGCCTGTTGCCATTTCTGTCTTCAGTGAAATTTTTGTCCCCAAGGAAGGCAGGATTATAATTTTTTCCTAACAGATTGAGTTGGTGTAGTGTATTCTTGGCTATCAAAATATTCATGTAGTTTTGGGATTGAGTTGGTGAGTATTCACAATGTGTGGAAAAGCATGACACAGACCATACGACCTCAGTTACCTAAAATGGATCATTGTGTGTACACACAGGATTTAGGACAGTCCAAGTGTACTGCTTGTGGCTATGGATGATTTTGTTCTTTGCTTCATGTGTTTGTTTCCTGTAATGCTCATGTTAACTTAATAAAGGTTATTTTAAAAACCTGAAAAAAAAAAAGAAAAATACTCAGCAAGCAGACACTGATCTGGTATAAGGGACTGAGCTGCAAATAAGTTGAATGGTTACCTGGCACATGCCACCCTGCCACCTAAGTGTCAGTTCTGATGGTTTGCATGTTTCAGGCACTGCAAGTGACTCAAGGGAAGGGACTGTACTTTTCAAATTATTCATCCTAAGTATTAAGGTAGTACTTAGTTCTTAAAAGGTGCTCATTCAATATTTTTGATCAGTAAGTTATTAATTATTTCTCCCTGTATCTCACAATGCAAGTAGCTGTGTCACATGACCTTGTAGTGAGAGAACATGATGCTCACATAGCTCTACCTTCAGAATAAGCTGCCCTCCATGGGCAAGCAGTCATGGAAATACCTAAGATACTGGATATTCATTAATTTCCAATGATTTCCTTTTCCTTCTTCAGAGAGCCATACAACTTGAATTACTTAAGTTTCATCCTTTTTTCTTCAAAAACCATATTTCAAGGGCAAAAACTAATTTCTTCAAATTTATAAGCTGTAGCATTTTCCAGTAAAAGTTAAAAAAAAGAATGTCAGTGTAGGCTTAAATCTTATCAGTATTTCAATTCTCTCCTTTCTTAAGCTTTCCTTGACAATTTGTCCTTTCCATGATTATCTAATCACCTACGCTGTGATTGTGAGCCTCTCACAAGCCTCAAATGGCTCAGTCATCATTTTGAATTTATCTTGGAAGCAGTTGTAAGAAAAAAAAAAAGAATGCACACACACATGCACACACAAACACACACACACACACACACACATACATGTACACATGACACTCAGCCAGGAGTTGGATAAAACTCCTATTTGTTCCAAAAATTATACAATCACAAGTTTCCTTGTGCTTGTGCTATTCTAACTCTGGCATTAGATGGGTACAACTGCTATATTGAAGAGCTGAAGTTCCAAACAAATACTTAAAAAATGTATATTCAGAATTGGAATAAAATTCTTTGTTTTCTCTTGTGTTTAATTTTATGGTATGAAGCCTATTTCTCCATTTTCTTCTGTCTTATAATATTAAGATATCCTGTAACGTAAACACTAATTTTTGTGTCAGGATTTGAATGTTCCCCAATTGTACATTTTAGTGTTTATCAGGGACTTCTCCCTATAAAAATTCTGTTCTTCTATGTTTTTTTAATGACATATTTGGGAACTGAAGTATAATGATGGATGTGTGACATGTAAGTCAAAGGTACACAAGGCTGTTATCAAAAGCATGGGCTCAGAATTTGCATTTTGAATTTAAATCCTGGCTCTGTTACATCTTGGTCATATATTCTTGATCAAATTGCTTTACCCAAAACTCTGTGTTCTGACATTAAAATTGGAGTAGTAATGGTACCTAGTTCATAGATTTCTTATAAATCATTTCGTAAAAAGTTTGGGATACAGTAAGCCCAAATAAAGTTACACTGAAAAGCGAAAGCATTAATGAAAATGTAAAGTATATGTACATATACATATGCATATAGAAGCACCCTCTATTATCATGTACCATGAATGCAAAGGTAACCCTGGTGGTTACATTGGATTATTGCCATCTTCTATCTACTCCAGTGTTAGACAGTATCTCTTCCTTGACTATTTAAATAATAATGTCTTGGACTTCTTCATATTATGATGAGATATTCAACATCTCATGAATTATTTCTGTGATTTTCTCTTGCTTTTGTTTATACTTCCCCTGAGTTGTTGGCTATATTCACATCTTCTCATTCCTCATCTCTTCTTTTCATTCAAACCAATCTCAAGTGGTATAGTCCCTTGTCCTTCATTTCCTCAAGCACTAATATGAGGCATGTATGTTTATTAGACTTTCTATTTTCTAAAAGAACCAGAAGGATTTTTTATATGATAGGATAGTGTGTTGGATGATATCAAATAGGATATTTTATGTTGCTCTTCACAAGGGGCCCTCTGCCTCCCAGGGAATTTCTCATTAGCTAACTCTGCTCCTGAATCTCTCTATTTTTTTTTTTCTATTTTTTGCCTTTGGGCTGTTCTGCTCTCTTACTAGTTTCCTTATCCCATAGCCCTCAGAGCTCAACCTTTCCCTAATTCCATTAGGCAGAACAATTCAGTCTGTCTAAGTCCACTTCATCCATGTCCTAAGGGCTTTGATTTCCTGAATAAACATCCCTAAGTGATTGCTGCCAGCTTTAAATTAATATTTCTTTACCATCCTTAATTCAAAGATAAATAAGCTATAATTTTTGCTCTTGTGAGCTTACTCTCAACAGAATACTTAAAAATTATCTATAAGTTGTATCTGTCACTTCATCCTTCTGCTTACAATTCTTGTGTGGATTTCCATCTCACAAGAGTAATAGTCAAGGTTTTTGCATGGTGCACAGGGCTTCAAGGGCCTCCCTGGTCATCTTTCTGACTCCATATTGTATGACTCTTCTCCTCATTCTTTTCCAGCAGCCTTGGCCTTTTTGCTATTTCTTGAACCCCAAACCTACCAGCTACATATTCACCAAACATATTTCTAACTCAGGGAGTTTGAACTTGTTATTCCTTATTATTTCCTTTGGAAAGCTCTTCACTTAGATATCAAATGGCTTAAAACTTTGTTTCCTTTGAGGTTGTTTCTGATGACCATTTATAAAACAGCCAGTACTTTTCATTTCTTCTTTTAAAAATCAAATGCTATACATTTATGTGTTTATTTATTGTCTGTGTATACCAACTAGAATGTTAACTCTATGAGGTAACAGACTTTGGCCTGTTTAATGCTATATCCCTGCACAATACATGGCACATGGCAGATGCTCATTCAGTCTAATGATAGAACCAATGAGGGTAGTATCAATGGTGCACACTACTTTCATGGCATAAAATGGTGAACTTTGTTTAGGGGTGGGAGAGCTCCATAAAGAAGGAAAAATAAACTGGATGAGTATAGGAAAGAGAAAGGGTCTTCCAGAGAGAGGCATCAGAATGTGCAAAGGCATGAAAAATGAAGCCTTTGTATGAACGATAAGACATTGCATGTGGCCAATTTTCTAAGTTATATCCATGTATGCTGAGCAGCCTTGCTCTGAGTATTGGCTGCAAACCTGGTGCAATGACAAAGATTTGTGGATGAGGTAAAGAAGTTTCAGAGTCCTTCAGTTGCCTGAACTCAGGAAAGGCTCTTGCAATGTGCTTAGAAGGGTGTACATTTTTGTGAAAGTTGTAAAGGTAGGATATTTTAATTATAATTGGTTAAGACAATTTTCCTTTTCATTTGGACTCATCTCTGTCACACTTCTTCTGTTGGGTAGTATTGGAATGATCACAGACAAATTTGAGATGAGCTGGGATTCTTTTACTTTGACTTTAATGGAATAATATCACATGGTTCAGTTACTTCTACATAGAGTTAAATTTTTGCTAGCCATCTTTGAATAACTTCCAGGAATTCTACAACCCACTGCACCAACTCATTAGCATGAAGTATGAGGATGAGGGGTCTGAGGTCATACTGTGTAGGATGAATGAGTCCTTGGTGCTGCTCAACACCAGACAAAAGAGAGTGGTGTGGAGGGATAAGTGAGAAATGTTCAGAGCCAGAAATGAGTCTACAAGAAAGATTCTTCAAAATCTCATTTATGCACAATAAAAACTTGACAATTTCTCCCATATGAAAACAATCTTAATAATCAGTGTCCATTATTCACAAGAAGCCAAAACAATCTCTTAGACACAAGTGATTTGAAATAATATGCCATTATATAAGAAGTTAATCAAAAATGTTCAGACAGAAAACGTTAGGAAGCTAAAATATTCTGATTTTTAAAAGTCTTGTGTTAATGATGGATTGTCAGTTTTAGTTTTAGCTTTTTGAATTTGTAATTTCTTGTGAATTCTCTCTCTCTCTTTCTCTTTCTCTCTCTCCCCTCTTTTTTTTTTTTTCCAGTACTGAGGATTGAATTCAGGGCTTCACCCTTGCTAGGCAGGTGCTCTTCCACTTGAGCCACACTTTCAGCTCATTAGTTCCCATTTAAAATAAATATTTATTTTTTCAGCATTTTTTTGTATTTGTAGCTTTGTACTTTTCTTCTTGAAGAGTCTCTCAAATTGGATCAACTTTAGGCCCTTTGAAATGGAGATCTTCTCTGGCTTGTGTCCACAGCTTCCCTTGAATGATCTCTGAGGACACTGACTGCCTTTTACTGTCCTTCACAAGTGGATGAAACTGAAATTAAGTCTTGGGCCTCTATGGCTCCCATTTCTCCCTCCTCCCTATTGTGTTTAACTCTATCCATGTTTAGTCACCCCAAACTCTCAAACATGAATTAAATGCCATATTATGTAGTCCTATGATACAGCCTAGAATGTGGATCCAAGTCCTAGCAGTATGAAATTAATTAAGCTAAGAAATAACTTCCTATTTTCTTTTGCTATAAGGTGGGCTTTTCCTTATAACTGTATTGCTTACTGAGCAAGCATACCATTGAGAGATGTGATGTGTTTATTAGCAGTTTGTTGTAAAATACTAGACAGTAGGATGAAAAAGTACATTTTTACAAACTTCTCTTCCATTACTTCTTTTTCTTCATCTTCACCTGCCTTGGCTTTCATTTCCTTCCTTCTTTATTTTATTTTTAAAAAAATTCTATTTTATATAAATACCACATTAAAAAAATTATTATTGTACTGGGGTACATTGTGAAAGTTCTTACAATATATTATAGTTGAAATCTCCCCCTTCATCATTTTCCTTACCCTCTTTCCCCATTCCTGGAACAGTTTCAACAGGTCTCATTTTTCCATTTTTATGTGTCAGTATTTCATTTCTTGCCTCTGACTCTTGCCTAGGCAGTGTAAATGAGAAATAATGGGGAATGAACTATAGCAGTTTCCATGGATATAAATAGAAAGGTGGGTGTTGGAGATGAGAAACTTAAGTTCAGTAGAATTTGTGGTCAACTTAGCATTGGGAAGATAGAGGGGTAGGATGAATTGAAGATGATCTGTGGGTATTGAGTCTTGATTTTAGAATAAATAATTCTGAAGTTATTGCTGAATTTTATGTGCCCTGGATGACAGAGAAGTAATAGTTGGAGAGAACATTACATGGAGACATTGTAAAGTGCAAGGTGAATCTGGTAAATCCTTAGGGAAGGCAAACTTAGGTATGATTATAAGCCAAATATGCAAAGGTTTAGGAAAGTAAAATGTTTCCAGGAAGAAATGGACAACTGCAACAAATGATATAGGTTGCTTATGGAAGGGGAAGCTTATGAAGCAACTGATTCTACTTATTCATTAAGAAGTCACAAGTAATCTTGCAAAAGCAGATTCCATGAAGTGGCCTGAAAAGAAGCCAGACAACATAGGACCCAGGAGAGAAAGATCATTTGCTTGGAGAGATCCACTACTTTGCTTTCTTGTGTCACACCCCTGTGCTGCTGGTCAAGAACCTGTGCAGAGGAGATCCTGAGGACAGACATTCAAATTTCTGTTGTCTGCTAATATGTCCATCACTGCTTAGCAGCAGTTTATGTATCCATCTCTGATTAACTCCTCTCAAGTTTCACTATACAACTATTCTATATTTTTATCCATAATCTTAACAAGATACTAATTCACATGATATCAGCAACACAAAATTGACACACAATTATGGTTAATAATCATCCCTGTTTTCTCTGGACAAACAGATTTCCTAGAAAGTGAGACTATGTGCTAAAACTGGAAAATCCTGAGTAAGCTGAGGTGAGTTAGTCATTTTAGATAGACCAATATTATTTACTGGCAATAAGAATCTAAGTATCAGCTACTAGATATTATCTTTTCTTTTCTATAAACTTATTTTTTGGTTACTTTATCTTCTAATAATTTATTCCCATAGGAAAAGAATTATTTTTCTTATTTTCTGAATATAAATTCTATGGCTATATCCTGATACATTAGCCCTTGTTTTTGGAATTTTGCTTCATTATGTGACATTTCTAATGCTTCTTCATAATTTTTAGAATTTTGTTTTAAATAGACATACAACAAATACACAATTTTGTTTTGATATGCATATACATTCCGTAATGATTATCAGGGTAGTAGGAATACGCCAAGGACTTCCTCAATAGAATTTCAGTAGCTCAGCAACTAAGAGAAAGGATGGACAAATGGGACTACATAAAATTAAAAAGCTTCTGCACAACAAAAGAAATGGTCTCTAGACTGAACAGACCACCCACAGAGTGGGAGAAAATATTTCCCAGCTATACATCAGACAAAGAAATGATAACCAGAATATACAGGGAACTTAAGAAACTAAACTCTCCCCAAATCAATGAACCAATAAAGAAATGGGCAACTGAACTAAACAGAACTTTCTCAAAAGAAGAAATTCAAATGGCCAAAAAACACATGAAAAAATGTTCACCATCCCTTGTCATAAAGGAAATGCAAATCAAAACCACACTAAGATCCCACCTCACCCCTGTTAGAATAACTATCATCCAAAACACCACCACCAACAGGTGTTGGCAAGGATCTGGTGGGGAAAAAGGAACCCTCATACACTGCTGGTGGGAATGCAAGCTAGTGCAACCACTCTGGAAAACAATATGGAACCTTCTTAAAAATATAATCATAGATCTGCCATATGATCCAGGAATCCCACTCTTAGTGATATACCCAAAGGAATGTGATTCAGGTTACTTCAGAGGCACCTGCACACCCATGTTTATTGCAGTGCTATTCACAATAGCCAAGTTGTTGAAACAGCCAAGATGTCCCACTACTGTTAAATGGATTAAGAAAATGTGGTATTTATACACAGTAGAATTTTACTCAGCCCTGAAGAAGAATGAAATCTTATCATTCTCAAGTAAATGGATGGCACTGGAGAACATCATCTTGAGTGAGGTTAGCCGGGCTTGGAAGACCAAAAATCATATGTTCTCCCTCATAATCAGACTTTAGCTCTAGGGCAAATGCAGTAATGTTGTTGGACTTGGGTCACACGCTAAGGGGAGAGCACATATGGGAAGAATGGGGATAGGTAGGAAGTCCAAAACTTGAAAGTGTTTGATATGCCCACTCTAGAGGAGCTAGTACAGTAACCTTAAAGCAACAGAGGTCAATATGGGAAGATGACCGGGAAGTAGTGAAGAGGTCAGGTGGAGATGAATCACTTTGGGTTGTAATACATGGAAGCAATGCTAGGAAACTCTCTATAGCAATCCTTATCTCAAATAGCAAAAACACTATGTCTTTCTTATTATTGCTTATGTCTACTCTTCAACAAAACTGGAGAAGAGGGCAGAAGCAAGATGGGTGGGGGGAAAGGGAGAGGGTTGAGGGGGAGAGAAATGGCCCAAACAACGCATGCACATATGAATAAATGAATAAAAAAACTCATGAAAAATAAAAAATAATAAAATTTGAAGCTTCTTAAAAAAAAAAAGGAATATGTCACCCCAAACATTTCAGTGTTTCTTTGTAGTGAGCAACTGAAACAACTGAGTGAGTTGTTTCCCTCAACACACTTGTCTCTCCCCAAAACAAATTTCCTTGAGATTTTCCTTCTTAAATTACCATTCTATCTTTCTCCTTCCCTATTATATTAGTCTGTTTTATATTGCTATAACAAAATTCCTGAGACTGAGAACTTTATAATAAAAGGGGGTTTACTTAGTTCACAATTCTGGAGGTTTGTGAGCATGGTGCTAGGTTTTCTTAACTGTATTGAGGGCCTTATGGTGAATTGCATCAAAATAGTGGGAATACATTTAAGAGCAATCACATGGCAAGACAGGAAGCCAAAGACTAGTAAGCGCTCACTTTTGCTTTTAAAAAATTGTATTAGTGTATATTTAAATTGTAGAAAATAATAGGTTTCACTATGTCATTTTCCTAGATGTATATAATGTACTTGCATTATATTTGCCTCCTCCATTATCATTTTTGTCTTCCCTAGTTCTACTCTGGTTCTCTTCCTCTTGCTAAAGGACTTTATTGTCCTTTTCAAAATCTAGATTCCTCATATGAGAGAAAACATGCAACATTAATCTAATTGTGTCTTATTGGGCTTAACATGATGTTCTCCAGTTCCATTCATTTTCCAGAAAATTGATCACTTGATTCTTTATGACCTAAAAAATTCCACTATGTATGTACACTACACTTTCTTCAGTCATTCATTCATTGATGGGCACCAAAGTTGATTTCCTAAATTGGCTATTGTGACTAGTGCCACAGTATACATGAGAATGCAGTTGCCTCTATTGTATGAAGACTTGCATTCCTTTAGGTATTATACACAGGAGTGGATAGCTCGATTATATGATATTGCTATTTTTTGTGTTTTGAGAAATCTTCATAGTGATTTCCATAAGAGCTGGACTAGTTTATATTCCACCTACTGTGTATAAGGGTTCTTTCACTGCCCTCTTCCACATCCTCTCCAGCATTTGCTATTTATTTTCTTGATGATAGCTATTCTGACCTGCATGAGATTAATGTCAATGTAGTTTTGATTTGCATTTCTCTGATAGCTAAGGATGTTGGACATTTTTCTCAAGTATTTATTGGCCTTTTTTTTTTTGCTTCTTTTTAGAAGTGTCTGTTTGGTATATTTTTCTACTTATTTATTGGATTATTTGCTTTTCTGGTATGTAATTTTTGAGTTCTTTATATATTCTAAATATTAATCCCCTGTTGGATGAATAGCTGGCAAAAATTTTCTTCCAACGTGTAGGTTATCTCTTCACTCTCTAAATTATTTCCTTTGCTGCACACTTTTTAAAAAATCAATTCTCATTATTTCCTGAGCTATTAGAGTCCTATTCAGAAAGTCATTGCCTCTGCCTATATTGTAAAGTGTTTGCCATGCACTTTCCTCTAGTAGTTTCTTACATTAAGACCTTTGATCCATTTTGAATTGATTTTTGTACAGGGTGAGAGGCATGGATCTAGTTCAGTTTTCTATATATGAATGTCCAGTTTTTCCAGCACTATTTGTCAAGGAAACTGTTTTTTCTCCAGTGTGCATTTTTGGCACCTTTGGCAAGAATCAAATGTCTGTAGCTGCAGTGGTGTATTTATCCTCTAGTACATTCTGCTGATTAATGCCTGGATTTTTTTTTTGCTAATACCATGTTGTTTTTCTACCATTGCTTTGAGGAGTAATTTAAAATTAGTTATTTTTTGCACTTCCAGGATTGCTTTTTTTCCTCAAAATTTCTTTGGCTATTAAGGGTATTTTGTACTTCGACATGAATTTTGAGATTGATTTTCAAGTTGAGTGAAAAATGCCATCAAATATAGATAGGGATTGCATTGAATCTCTAGATCATTTTTGATAATATATGTAGTTTTGCATAAACATGCATAAACATGGAAGATCTTCCCATCTTCTAGTATCTTTTTCATTTTTTCCAGTGTTTTGTAGTTTTCATTGCAAAGATCTTTTACCTCCTTAGTTAAATTTATCAGAGATATTTTTTTGGTGGCTATTGTGAATGGGAGTTTTTCCTGATTTCTTTCTCAATTTGTTTTTGTTATATAGAAAATGTATTGATATTTCCATGTTGATTTTGCATCCTGCTCCTTTGCTTTTATCAGATATTAGAGTTTTTAAGTGGAATCTTTGAGGTCTTTTAAGTATAAGATCACATCTGCAAGTAGGCATGGTTTTATTTCTTTTTTTCCTATTCATATCTCTTTTATTTCTTTCTCTTGTCTTACTGTTTTGGCTAATAATTCAAGCACTATATTGAGTAAATAAGAAGTACTGAACATCCTTCTTTCTTTCCTGATTTTGGAGGAAATGATTTCAGTTTTCTTGTACTTAGTGTAATGTTGTCTGTAATCTTTACTATGTTGTGATATGATACATTTCTTCAGGGCTTTTACCATGAAGGATGTTGAAATTTGTCAAAGGTTTTTTCTGAATCTGTTGAGATGGTCATGTAATTTTTGCTTAATTCAATTTATGGTTTTTTTCATTTGTGGTACTAGGTCTTGAATGCAGGGCCTTCACCTTGAGCCACTTTGCCAGTCCTTTTCTGTGATGGGTATTTTCAAGATAGGGTCTCACAAACTATTTGCCCAGGCTGACTTCAAACTGCAATCCTCCTGAACTCTGCCTCCTGAGTAGCTAGGATTATAGGAGTGAGCCACCAGTGCCTGGGTCAACTTATGTTTTATATTATATTTATTAACTTGCATCTGCCAAACCATCCTTGAATCCCTAGAATGAATCCCATTATTGTTAACATGGTGTTTTTAATATGTTGTTGAGTTCAGTTTATAAGCATTTTATTGGGGATTATTAAATCAAGAATATTAGTCCACAGTTTTCCTTATTGCATCATTAGTAAGTTTTGGTATCAGATTAATACTGAGAATGAGTTTGGAAGCATTCCTTCCATTTCTATCTTATGTAGTAGTTTACAGAGCTTTGTTATTAGTTCTTTAAATATCTGGTAGAATTTATCAGTGATTCCATCTGCTCTTGTTTTCTTTTTTGTAGTTGGGTGACTATTACTGACTATATCTCATTGTTCATTATATATTTCCTTAGATTGTTTCTATCCTCTTGAATCTATTTTGGTAGGTCAAATGTGTTTAGAAATGTATTCATTTCTTCTAGATTTTCCAATTTGTTGGAATATATATTTTCCAAATATTCCCTAATGATCTTCTGGAGTTTGGTAGTAACTGTTGTAATATTTTCATTTTTATATCTACTTTTTAAATCAATTTGGGTCTTCTCTCTTTCTTTTGGCTAGACTGTCTAAGAATTTGTTAATTTTGTCTATGTTTTTGAGGAACCAACTCTGCTTAATAGATCCTTTGTATTAATTCATTTACCTTCCATTTCATTCACTTATGCCCTAATCTTTATTATTTATTTTCATCTACTAGTTTGGGGTTTGGCTTATTCTTTTTGCTAAGACCCTGAGTTACATCATTAGGTTATTTGAGATCTCTCTGATTTTTTAATGTAGTGATCCATAGGTCCAACTTCCCTAGTAGAATTGCCTTTGCTGTTTCCCACAGATTCCAGTAAGTTGTATTCTCATTTTTAATTTGATTATAGAAATTTTCTAACTTCCCTATGATTTCTTCAATTACCCACTGATGGCTAAAAAGTCTATTGATCAGTCTCCATTATAGTTTTTGTAGTTTCTCTTGCTACTGATTTCTAATTTTATTTCATTATGATATGACAACATATGAGAAATTATTTCAATTATTTTATATTTGTTAATATTTGCTTTAAGTCCTAAAATGTGATCTGTTTTGTAGAACATTCTATGGACTGCTGGCAAGATTGGTTGTTCCATAGCTGATGGATGGAATATTCTCTAGGTGTCTGTTTAGTTCATTTGATTCGTGGTACAGTTAGGCTCTGAAGTTCCTTGGTTGATTATTTTTCTAGAATAAAGCAGTAACCCACTGTTCTAGTATAAATTTCAGTACCCCTCTGAAATTACCCACTATTAGCCTATCTGGGTCTATATGTCTGCTTATGTCCAGTAGTATTTGTTTTGTGAAATTCAGTGCACCAGTGTTCAGAGTTTATGTATTTTCAGTCATTATATAATGATAATTTTGGATGGGTTATCCCCTTTATTAGTATATAAGCAACCTTCTCTATCCTTCTGACTAATTTTGGCTTGAAGTCTACATTTTAAGATATGAATGTAGCTACTCCTGATTGATTTCAGATTCTATTTTCTTGGAATATAGTTTCCAGTTTTTCAGAGTCTCTGTATGTCTTTGCCAGTGAGGTGAATTACTTATAGAGAGCTGGATCCAGTTTTATTAAATCTATTCAGCCACTCTGTTTTTTTTTCCCATTGGAAAGTTACAATTAAGGTTATTATTAAAAGATATGCACTATATTCTTCTTCATCTTAAGAGTTTGTTAGTTCCCTGAGTTAATTATGCTTGAGTTTTTTCTCCTAACTCTCATTTGTTTATTTATCATTCTAGTGAGATTTATTCTTTCCTTATGTCTCATGTTTGTGTTTATCTACCTTCCTCTTCTGTCTATAGTATCCCTTTAAGTGTCTTCTGAAATGCTGGCTCTAGTTTATGCTTGTCATGAAAGTCTTTATTTCTTCTTTGATTTTAAAAGATAACTTTGCCAGATGTATTAATCTTTAAAGCCCGTCTTGTTTCTGGGCTTTAAATGCATCAGTTCAAGCTCTCCTGGCCTTTAAGGTTTCTGCTAAGAGGTTTGCTGTTAGTTTGATTTATTTACTTTATAAATAACTTGGTACTTTTATCTTTCAGCTTTCGATATTCCTTCTTTATTTCATACTCTTGACATTTTATCTACAACATGATGTGGAGAGATCCTGTTCTGATCATATCTAACTGTTTTTTTTTAATTATTCATTTATTCACATGTGCACACATTGTTTGGGTCATTTCTCCACCCTACCCCCTTCCGCACTCCCCCCCCCATTCTGCCCTTATCACTAATTTTATTGAAGAAAATACACAAGCATAATAAGGAAGACAAAGCATTTTTGCTAGTTGAGTTAAGGATAGCTATACAGAGATATTCCTAACATTGCTTTCTTGTACCCATGTGTTACGACCCATGTTGATTCATCTCTAATTGATTTTTACACTGGTTCCTGATCCCCTTCTCATGATAACATCTGTTGCTTTAAGGTTTCTGTATTAATTCCTCTGGAGGGGGAACATCAAACACTTTGATGTTTTGGGTTTTCTACCTATTCCTAATTGGGTTTCTAAGAGTTTCCTGTACTTGGATGTTTATTTCTCTCCCTAGATTTGGGAGATTTTTTGGCTGTTATTCATTGAATGGGTTTTCTTTATGTTCAATCTGTGCCTCAGTTCCCTTTTCTACACCATGTATTTGTAGATTTGGTCTTAATTGTGTTCCAAATGTCTTGAATACCATGTTTTTAAAAATTTGTTTATTTATTGCTATGTGAATGTATTAATTCCTCAACATTGTCTTCAGGGTGATTTTTCCTTCTTTCTGGTGTAGCCCTTGGGTGATGCTTTCCATTGGGGTTTTATTTCATTTATTGAGCTTTTATTTATAATATGCTAATCCCTTGTTTTTTTCAGAATCTCTATCTCTACTAAATTTCTTCTCCAAGTTGTTGAATTTCTTGTCCATGTCTTGAATTGACTTCCTTACCTCATTTTTCTGTTTATTTGAATCTTCTTTGTCACTAGTCATTTTTAAGACTAGATTTATGAATTCAATGGCATTTTGACCATTTCAGTATCTTTGGGATCAATTATCTAAGAGTTTTGAACTTTTGGAGGAGTTATGTTACCTTGCTTTGATATTTCTTGTTTTTCTATGTTGTTTGTGTATCTGTTGGCATGGGTATTTCTTCTGGTTTCATATGGGGGGTCTTCTTAATGAGCAACCTTTTTTGGGGGCTCAATTCCATGAACAATTCAGAGGGGAGAAAACAAATCATTTATAAAGCAAAAATACCAACGCAAACTACATACAGAAATATAACAAAAATTAAGGATAAATACTATATTCTCAAAATTACCATAAGAAAAAGGTGCCAGAAATAATGCAGGATAAATTATGAAGTTAAAAATTAATAACAGTAAAAATAAAAATTATAAAAGAGTAAAATAAAACAGGAGGCAAGGAAATGGGAAAAATGCAAGAAGGAGAAAATTTAAATAAGAGGAAAACAAAAGAAAAGAGGAAGTGAATGCAAGGAAGAGGAAAAAAGCAAGAGATAAAAATGTCCAATTATAAATAAAGGAAATATAAATAAAATTAGATGAAGAAGAGGAATAAAAACTAAAAATGTACAATTTAAAAATATTAAATATACTAAAAAGGAAAAAAGTTGAGAAATGATTGGAGAAGCATCATTCTGGGTTCTCTAATACTGGAATCAGTTGGGTCTGAGGGTCAGGTAGTGGATTGTGTCTGAACTCTATTGTAGTTACTCTCTATTCTCACTGTACAGGTTGATGCCATATGTAATGAGGGGTTGCATTCACGAAGATCCCCTTCTTTGCATGCAAGTTGCCATTGCTGGCTCCAGTGAACTTTGTGGCCTCTAGACAAGGCAGGCTACCACTCACTCCAGAGACCTCCCCAAGACTTTTTACCTTGGGATAGTGAGCACCTAAGACTTTGGGTGCCCCTTAGTACATAGGAGACTGGGGAAAGCAAACAGAGTAGTGAGTTCTGCACAGGAGGGGAAGACCAATCGCCTTCCTATCTCAGCACTTCAGACCCTGCCCAGGGGCAAATCACCCTGCAGGAGGGTGGAGGCTGAAGAAATCATTTGATCATATGGATCTAGACTCAGAGCTCTCACTTCCACCTGGCAGCAAACTGCTTATATCAGGGAGCCAACTCCAAAGGCCGAGCAATCCACCAACCATGTGCTCAAAACTTTGTTTCTGTAGTAATCAACACTAACTCTTTGAAACAGAGAGTGTATGTGGAGGCTTCAGTCCACTGCACTCTCCACACTTTTTCTTAAACTTCTCAGTGGGGTCACAATCAACAGCTCTCCACAACTGCCACTTATGGCTATCTCCCACCCAGACACTGTGGTATGGTGTCCTCTGGTTCCCTGAATCTTGATTGTTTCTTGTTTTTAGGTCCCCAGAACATCTCAGTCTCAAATAATTGATCCTTTTTCAAGATAGTATTTAGTCATAGCATTCTGAGATATGGGGAGCGTCACTATAGATTTCTTCTCCAATGCTGGCCTGCTATGCAGGGGATGTTACTGTCACACTAAATCCTCTCATTGGATTTAAGGCTTGTAGGAACCACAGTTTTCTCTTGCATCTAGAAGTGCCAGTCTGTTGTCACCAGGGCTGTATGGCTTACCTTGTGATGCAGATTTCACACTCCTCTCCCCATCCCCACTGGCCCCCACACAACCAGTATGGCAGTTGAGGACTATTTTCTACATTTTTTTCTCTTTCTCCAGGCTTTTTAGTTGTCTTGTCACCCTTTTTTTTTTTTTTCTGATTCCTTCTCTCTTGGAATATAGTATCCCCTTTTTTATCCTGACCCTTCTCATTAAGAGTCACATGGAGGAAACATCTAATCCACCATTTTACCCCAGAAGTCTTTCTCTTTTTCTTGAAATGCTCAGGATCAAACCCTTGCACATGCTAGGCACATGCTCTGCCACTGAGCTACTTCCCAGCCCTTCAGCCTTTCTCTTTTTATAACAACCCACTCTTGCTGAATCTACCTAGAGTTCTATGATTAATCCCTTCCCAAGACAGTGCCTCCAATAACCCAATCACTTCCCACTATAATCCACCTCTGAAAGGTTCTACTACTTCTCAACATCACCACAATGAGGGCCAAGATTCTAGCACATGAACCTCCTAAGGATCATGTTCAAACAACATCTGAAGCACAGAATCTATTACATTGAATTTCTTGAAAGTAACTAATGAACCATGCCTGATCTCCCTCATTAGCCATTCTTTTTTGTCCCTACCTGTGCACTGAAATTGTTCTTTTAAAATCAATAAGTGATTCAGGCAATGGTCTTGGTTCTTGTTTGTCCTTTAAGTCCTTCAGATTCTCTGATATAGTTTTTCTTTGTGAATTTTTTCTTGAAATGCCTTTTTGTTGGCACTCTGTACTATTCTGATTTTCCCTTTAGTCTTTGATTCTTTTTGTTTCCTCTATTGACTTATTGTTCTATTCTAAAATTTGACATTCTTTGGTGTTTTGCACTTAGTCTTCTCTCTATTCTTTGAGTTGGCTATTTTATTGTTTGGCTGGGTAGGGGGAGAATTTGACAATTATTTCAGAGGTGACTCTTAACGCTTCATCTTTATTTTCACATCTTATCCTGAGATTTAAATGATTATTTTTTAGTATCACTTGCATAACTTTAACTAGAAATCCTTCTGAATGAACTCTAACTTTCACTTGTCTAAATTCAAGTTTAGGATATTCTCCCCCACACCAATCTTCTCTTCCTGAGTCCTCTGTTTGTTTTAATAGCACATCAGTTTTTATGGTTATCTGTGCTCAAAGCCTAAGATTATATTTCTTCATTTTAAGGAGTTCTTTTCTTCTAATATAAATTTAATCAACTAGTAAACTCTCTGGAGTCTAATTCAGACATTTCTTTTGCATCTTTCTTTTATCCAGTCCTCTTTCTATCACCTCCCTCATTAGGACGTCTTGACATAATATTACCTTCATTCCCTAACAGATGTTCTCACTTTTGATCTACCACTGTTCCATTCTGCATTCCACTTGCTTAGACTGCCTTGCAAGCAACTCTAAAATATGACTTATAGCTACTTTTTAAGTACTAATTTCTAATAGTCTCCTGAGCACATCTGTGCTCCACAGCAAGAGGTCTCTACTTATTTTTCCCATATCTTCTAGGATGAATCATTATACTGCCCTTTGCTCAGACCTTTCTCTCTATCTAGAGTGACATCATACAATCATTGATTTTACAAATCCACTTTTAAGTACTTCCTCTAATACCTTCCAAATCTCTTATGAATCTGCAAGCTTCTGTTCATTTACCTTTATCATTTTCTCTTACTATCATTGTATAGTGTGAACTATATGATGTCCCTATGAGGTTAAAAATCTGAGTTGACAGAGATTGTCTCAGACACCTTCATATGCTCTTTATAGTGACATGTGCTCAGATAATTCTCAGTAAAATGTTGTTGAAATGTGTTCAGTTTAAATTCATGATTTTGACTTGAATCATTATTTCAGAAACTTGTGGAATTGTGATCATGCTTAGTTGTTAGCTAGAAAGGCAAAAGTATAGCTGATGCAAATCATCAGTCACCAGGTGGTCACCAGGTGGCAGTGCTACAAAGCTGTTAGGAGACATGAATAGAAATCATAGAATCATATTCAGCTTTGGAAGGGAACTGTAGAACCTCAATCCTACACTCTACTTGTAAAAATTAAGAAATCAAGATATAGATATAGATATAGATGATTTTAGTGGTAATTTTTTACAGATAAGCAAAGTGAAGTTATGATCACAGAAAATTATTAATTGGAATATTAATCGCAAGAGTCATAAATTCCACATAAGCTAATTTTTAAATTAAAATGAAGTTGGAGTAATTATCAGTTTCAGTATCTGAAGGATCCAGGGATAGGCCTGGCTTCAGACAAAGCTGAATTCACCTATCTAGACCTTCTTTCTGTCTCTCTTTGTTCTGCTTTCTTCTATGGTAGCTTTATTTCAGGCTTATCATTGTAGTCCCCAGCTGCTCTTGTCTTGTAGTATTCTTAATATTACTCAGTATTAAGTATCTGCAGAGAAAATGATTTCCTTTTCCAGTGAGTTCAACAAGAACACTGAAGTTGAGTCACAATAGGCAGACTTGAGTCACATGTTCCACCTGGAGCACAGGTAGGACAGGGCACGAATCAGGAATTAGGAAAGAGGGTACTTTAGGCCAAGATCAGCATGTAGTTTTTCAGGATGATCATCAAAGGAAGGTTTATAGCTGAGATGGTGCCAAGTGGTTGGAATCACACTTGAACTCTACTGACATGATCCACAGGTGCTGCTTCTGCTTGGGTGGTGAACTTTTCTAATATGCTTAACAGCACTTTATGAGCTAACACAGACTTGCCTTATTATCAGAGGAATGAAAAAATGCTAGGCAGACCTTCTTGCAACTTTAAAAAATATCATTATTAAGTTTTATTCTTGATGGATTCCAAGATGGTGGCTAGAGGGAGGAAGCAGAAAGTGTGCCTCCTATAGTGAAATCTTGGAGAGACTCTGGAGACACACCTTGCAGGCAAAACCACCGAGAAGAGGCAAAACTTTGACCCCTCCACACCTCCAGCTGTCGCAATCTCCACTTCACATTAAATGGAGAAACCAGGAGGGCCCCCAGGCCACCAGTTGCCCTTGCCCAGATGGCTTGGGAAGACATGGACCAGGTGAGCTTAGCGGTACCGCAGTACTCCCACAGGCAACCCTGGGCCAGAGCAGCATAGCCCCCTGGACAGACCAAGCTCCACCTGGGGAAAAAAGAAACTGAGTAATAAGCAATAAGAACAATAAAGACACATGGGAAAGAGGGTGGGGTGCACTGAGTGCCAATGATTGGGGGAAGGGAATCCTTCCCAGAACTGTAAATAAACAAGCTGGGTAGGCTGGAGAGACTCTGGCGGGAGTGGGGGCATGCCCAGCAACCAGGAGTGGGAAAGCTTGTGAGAGTGGCAGAGGGAGGAAACCTCCACAGGAGTGGGGTGAAGACCCACTTCCCATGTGAGCTGTAAACAAACACACAGGCCTGAGAAAGCAGGTGCAGTGTCACCTCCCCCAGTGTGCTTGGAAAGGGGAAAGCTTGTAGCAGAGGCTCGCACGCAGGAGAACTCTGAGTAAACAAAGCCTGCAAGGCCAGGTGAGTGTTAAGCTCACCCCTGAGATCTGCATAAATAAAGCCTCCAGCAACAGCAGGCTGACAGCAGTGTGCAGGCAAGCCACAGCCGCAGATATCATTCCCAGAACTGTCTCTAGACTCTTTTTTTTTTTCTCTCTCCCTACCTTTGATGAGAAAACAACCGAACTACACCTGCATGCTGAAAAACTTACTGAAACTGTATTGCATTTGAACTTGGGACACTTTGTGGGTTTTTTTTTTTGTGAGGTTTGTTCTACTTTATGTGCCCCTTTGATGAGACAACTACAGAACAACATCTGAGGCACCATCTCCAAGATTGGAGACTGAAAAGGACACCAAAATTATTAACACTGAAACTTCATTGTATTTGAACTTGGAGGTTTTTTTATTTTTTTATTTTCTATTTTTCATTTTGTTTATTTTTATTTATATATATATTTCTTTCATTTACTTATTTTTAGTTTTATTATAATCTTTATTCTTTTTATTTTTTATTTTCAATCCTCTCTCTGTCTCCCTAATGCCTGTTGAGCGTATTGTCAATTAGTACACTAACGCTCTCTGTTTATACCTTTGAAACTTTCTTGTTTGATTCCTTGTTTTGTTTTCTCCTACTTGTCTGTTTATTTGTTTTTCCCTTTTTCTTTAACTTCTTGATTTCCATCTCCTCTCATACTTCCATTCTAAATATTACCATTGTTATTATTACAAGCTAGAAAATACTTAATTGCACACAGTACAGGGACAGTAACACCACCAGGGGAATGATGGGAAGACAGAAAAAACTGGAAAACCAGTTTCCCCACAGCAAAAAATTAGTACAGGAAAAGAGGGGAATGAAGAAAACAGGTACACAGATCCAGACTCCAACAAAATGAAGATAAACTATGCCAAAGAACCCAATGAAGCCCACAAGAATAATTTAATAGAAGACATATTACAGGTACTCAATGAGGATTTTATATAGATGATACTGGATATGGTCAACCAAAATGTACAGGAGACACTCAAGAAATTCCAAGACAACAAAAATAGAGAATTTGAAAAAGCAAAAGAAGAAATAAAGGAAACCATAGAAGCAGTGTATAAACACCAAAGTGAAACAGAGAACACGATTAATAAACAGATAAATGAACTCAGGACAAAAATAGACAACATTAAAGAGGAAACCACCCAGGATATGGAAACCCTCAAAAAAAAAAAAGAATTAAACAGAATTGCAAAATAAAACAGAAGGCCAATCCAGCAGAATAGAACAAACAGAAGACAGAATCTCAGAACTTGAAGATGAAATGGTAATTAAAGGAAAAACTGAAGAACTATTAACTAAACAACTGAAGACCTGTGAAAAGAAAATGCAAGAACTCACCCACTCCATCAAAAGACCAAACTTGAGAATCATGGGCATCGAAGAAGGACAAGAGGTGCAAGGAAACAGAATGTGTAATATATGCATATGAAAAGTATGTGATTTAGAATGTTTAGGCTAAAATATTGGCTCAGCAACTTTGCTAGCTGTGTGAAGTTGAGGACAGTTTTAATATTTCTCAGTCTGAGTTTCCTTAAAAACAATAACCACATTTCAGAGGTGTTAGAAGACTAAATGCAATGCTTAAAGTCCATCACAGAGCACTTCTATTAATTTTAATTAATTGCGGCAGTCTAAAAACATGGGCCACAAATTGTTTGACACTTTACCTAGACAGATGTTGCATCTATTCTCCCTTCTCTCAATACAGAGAAGGTAACTGCAATGGGATGTGGATAAGTGACACCATATAACTTCTTAGCCTAAGTCATAAAATATCACAACACTTTCTCACAAAGCAGATTGAAATGCATTTCAGAAGTTCCCTTGTAGGGGAGCCTATAGTACACAGCAGAGATTGGGAAAATCACAAAGGCTGAGAATGGGGGTAGGGTGATGGGCCAACTTCCCAAAGCAGGGCAGGTGGTGGATCCTAGAGCGCTGACCTCTGGGATAGAGGGCAGCATTCAAAACTGAATGCCCCCACTTTGCTGGGGGAGGAGATGACCAAACAGAGCTGCAGCTGAAGGGCAACCCAGTTGCTGCCTGGTGAATACAGCTCTGATCACCATGTGCAAGCTGGCAGTCTTACCTCACCTCACAATTCCACTAATCTTGTGGACAGAAGGAACCAAAATACTACTGACAAACAGATCACCTGGTGAGACCACATCAGAGCTTCTGCTTGTATGCTAATACCAGGATTGGACACCCAAGGAGAAACTCCAGACTTTTACCAATAGATTGAAATTTCTGTGGTTCCTGAACCTGGTGTTTTCTATTCTGTTTCTTTTTTTTTTTAATGTTTATGTTTATTATTACTGTATTAATAGTAATAATAAAAAAAAAGTTCTGTTTACTTCAGTTGCCTATTCTCTTATCCCTATTTTTTTATTTATATAAATATTTATTTATTTTTATAATTATTCATTTATTCACATGTGCATACATTGTTTGGGTCATTTCTCTCCCATGCACCCTCCCTCACCCATGTGCTCTCCCCTTGTCATGTGATCCAAGTCCAACCACATTGCTGCATTTGCCCTAGATCTAAAGTCCGCATGAGGGAGAACATAGGATTTTTGGTCTTCTGAGCCTGGCTAACCTCACTCAGAATGATGTTCTTCAGTTCCATTCATTTACCTGCAAATGATAAGATTTCATTCTTCTTCATGGCTGAGAAAAATTCCATTGTGTACAAGTTCCACATTTTTTTAATCCATTCGTCAGTAGTGGGGCATCTTGGTTGTTTCCATACTTGGCTATTGTGAATAGTGCTGCAATAAATATGGGTGTGCAGGTGCCTTTGGAGTAACCTGTGTTGCATTCCTTTGGGTATATCCCCAGGAGTGGGATTGCTGGATTATATGGCAGGTCTATGTTTTGATTTTTAAAAAGCCTCCAAATTTTTTTCCAGAGTGGTTACACCAGCTTGCATTCCCACCAGCAGTGTATGAGGGTTCCTTTTTCCCCACATCCTTGCCAACACCTGTTGTCGGTGGTGTTTTTGATGATGGCTATTCTAACAGGGGTGAGGTGGAATCTTAGTGTGGTTTTGATTTGCATTTCCTTTATGGCTAGAGAAGGTGGGCATTTTTTCATGTGTTTTTGGCCATTTTTCTTCTTTTGAAAAGTTCTGTTTACTTCAGTTGCCTACTTCTTAATTGGTTCATTGATTTGGGGAGAGTTTAGTTTCCTAAGTTTCCTGGATATTCTATCCCTTGTCTGATGTACAGTTGGGAAATATTTTCTCCCACTCTGTGGGTGGTCTATTCAGTTTAGAGACCATTTCTTTTGTTATGCAGAAGCTTTTTAATTTTATGTAGTCCCATTTGTCCATCTCTTCTCTCAGTTGCTGTGCTCTGGGGTTCTATGGAGGAAGTCTTTGACTATACCTATTAGTTCCAGAGTGTTTCCTCCTCCTTCCTGTAGTAACTTCAGAGTTTCAGGTCTGATATTTAGGTCCTTGATCCATTTTGAGTTGATATTAGTACAGGGTGATAAACATGGATCTAGTTTCAGTTTCTTGCACATGGGTAATCACTTTTCTCAGCAACATTTGTTGAAGAGGCTGTCTTTTTTCCACCATATATTTTTAGCATCTTTGTCAAAAATGAGGTGGGTATAGTTGTGTGGATTCATATATGGGTCCTCTCTTCTGTTCCACTAGTCTTCATGTCTGTTTTTGTGCCAGTACCATGCTGTTTTTATTGCTATGGCTTTGTAATATAGTTTGAAGTCAGGTATTGTGATACCTCCAGCATGATTGAATATTCATGGTCTCTTCTGTTTCCAAATGAACTTTAAGGGTAGATTTTTTAATCTCTGTGATGAAAGTCATTGGGATTTTGATGGGAATTGCATTACACATGTATATTGCTTTTGGTAGTGTAGCCATTTTTATTATGTTGATTCTACCTATCCATGAGCACTAGAGAATTTTTCACCTTCTGTAGTCTTCCTTGATCTCTTTCTTCAGGAGTTTGTAATTCTCCTTGCAGAGGCCATTCACATCCTTTGTTAAATTTACTCCTAGGTATTTGATTTTTTTTTTTGAGGCTATCGTGAATGGAATTGTTTCCATATAATGTTCTCAGTTTGTTTGTTATTGGTGTATAGAAAAGCTAAAGATTTTTGTAAGTTGATTTTGTATCCTACCACCTTGATGTAGCTTTTTATGATGTCTAAGAGTTTTTGGGTAGAGGTTTTTGGATCTTTACAGTATAGGATTGTATTGTCTGCAAATAAGGATATTTTGACAGTTTCTTTACCTGTTTGTATTCCATTTATTTCTTCTTCTTGCCTAATTGCTCTGGCAAGAAATTTCAGTACTATGTTGAATAAGAGGGGTCTCAGTTTTTCACTGTTAAGTATGATGTTGGCTGTAGGTTTGTCATATATAGCCTTAACAATGTTGAGGTACATTCCTTCTATTCCTAGTTTTCTTAGAGCTTTTATCATGAAGTTGTGTTGGATCTTATCAAAGTCTTTTTCTGCATCTATTGAAATGATCAAGTGGTTTTTGTCTTTGCTTCTATTGATGTGTTGTATTACATTTATAGATTTGGGTTGTTGAACCATCCCTGCATCCCTGGGATGAAGCCAACTTGGTCATAGTGTATGATCTTTCTGATGTGTTGTGGATTCAGTTTGCCATTATTTTATTAAGGATTTTTGCATAGATGTTCATTAAGGAAATTGGACTGCAGTTCTCCTTTTTGGGATGAGAGTAATATTGGCTTCATAAAATGAGTTAGGCAGTGTTCATTCCCTTTCTATTTCATGGAACAGTTTAAGGAGACTTGGTATTAGTTCTTCTTTAAATGTATGATAGAACTCAGCAGTGAATCCATCAGGTCCTGGACTTTTCTTTTTTTGGCAGACTCTTGATTGCTGCTTCAATTTCATTTTGTGTTATAGATCTATTCAGGTGATTAATATCCTCTTGGTTTATTTTTGGGTGGTTGTATGTTTCTAGAAATCTGTCCATTTCTTCAAAATTTTCAAATTTATTAGTGTATGGGCTCTCAAAGTATTCTCTGAAGATTTCCTGGATTTCTATGGTGTTTGTTGTTATCTCCCCTTTTGCATTTCTAATTTTACTAATTTGGGTTTTTTCTCTCTTCATTTTAGTCAGGTTTGCCAGGGGTCTATCAATCTTATTTATTTTTTCAAAGAACCATCATTTTGTTTCATTGATTCTTTATTTATTTATTTATTTTTTGGTTTCTATTTCATTAATTTCAGCCATTATTTAAATTATTTCTTTCCTTCTGCTTGTTTTGGGATTTGCTTGTTCTTATTTTTCTAGGAGTTTAAGCTGTAGTATTAGGTCATTGATTTGAGATCTTTCTGTCCTTTTAATATATGCATTCATGGCTATAAACTTTCCTCTTAGGACTCCCTTTGCTGTGTCCCACAGGTTCTGGTAGGTCATGTTTTCATTTTCATTAACTTCCAGGAACCTTTTAATATCCTCTTTTTTTCATCAATGACCCATTGCTCATTGAGCAATGTGTTGTTTAGCTTCCAATTGTTTGTATATTTTTTTACTGCTGTCTTTGATGTTGAATTCTAGTTTTAATGCATTGTACTCAGATAGAATGCATGGGATTATTTCTATTTTCTTATATTTGCTGAGGCTTGCTTTGTGCCCTAAGATATGATCCATTTTGGAGAAGTTTCCATGGGCTGCTGAGAAGAATGTAAATTGTGCAGAAGTTGGATGAAATATTCTGTAGACATCAGCTTGGTCCATTTGATCTATGGTGTGATTTAGTTCTAGAATTTCTTTATTGAGTTTTTGTTTGGATGACCTATCTATTGGTGATGGGGGGGGTATTAAAGTTTCCCACTACCACTATGTTGGAGTCTATATAGTCTTCTAGGTCCCTTAGGGTATTTTTGATGAAATTGGGTACACTGATGTTGGATGCATATAGGTTGATAATTATTATTTCTTTTTGTTGCATTTCTCCTTTTATTAGTATGGAGTGTCCTTCTTTATCTTATTTGAGCAATATAAGTTTGAAGTCTACTTTGTCTGAGATAAGTATTGCTACTCCTCCCTGTTTTCAGTGGCCATTGGCTTGGCAAATCTTCTTCCAGCTTTTCACCCTAAGCTAATGCTTATTTCTGCCAATGAGATAGGTCTACTGTAAAGAATGGATTGTTGGAGTTTTCTTTTTAATTCAGTTTGTGAAATGGTATCTTTTAATGGCAGAGTTAATTCTGTTAAGTTTCTGTTTTAATATTGATCAGTATGTGGTGATTCCTATCATTTAGTTGTTTTTGTTGTTTAAGGGTTTGATTGTGTGCAGCTGGATTAATGTTACTTTCTGATTCCTTGTCTTTTCTTCTCCTGTGGTTTGATACTGCCTATCCTCTCATGGTTTCGTTTACTTTCATTTTTTGTGTGCAGGATTCCTTGGAGATTCTTTTGTAGTGGTGGTTTGGTGGTCATATATTGTTTTAGTTTCTGCTTATTGTGGAGGACTTTTATTGCTCTATCTGTTTTGAATGATAGTTTTGCTGGGTAGAGTATCCTAAGGTTGAAGTTATTTTCATTCAGTGCCTGAAATACCTCACTCCATGTCCTTCTTGCTTTTAAGTTTTCTGTTGAGAAATCTGCCTGATTTTGATGGGTTTACCATTGTACATTATTTTTTTTCTCTCTTACATCCTTCAATATTCTTTCTCTATTCTGTGTTCTTGTTGTTTTCATGAGAATATGTTGTGGGGAAGTTCTATTTTGCTCAAGTCTGTGTTTCCTGGAGACTTCTTGTACATGAATGTGCATAACTTTCTCTAGATTTGGGAAATTTTCTGTTATTATTTTATTGAATATATTACAAATCCATTTTGCTTGCACCTTTTCTCCTTCTTCAATGCCCATGATTCTCAGCTTTGGTCTTTTGATGGAGTCAGTGAGTTCTTGCACATTCCTTTTATAGGACTTGAGTTGTTTGACTAATAGCTCTTCAGTTTTTCCTTTAATTTCCATTTTATCTTTAAGTTTAGAGATTCTGTTTTCCACTTGTTCTAGTCTGCTGGAGTGGCCTTCCACTGTGTTTTGTGTTTCTGTTTCATTCTTTTTCATGAGGTTTTCCATATCATGGGTCACTTCTGACTAGTAGTTCATGTGTTATATAGAAGATGGTGGTAATTTCTATAAATGGTGGGAGTTGAAAGGTTAATGTTTGTAATTGTAGCTATAGAAATTTTGGGAGTTGTATGGGGTGGCAGTAAAGGTGGAGATCAGAAGAGGGGTGTGTGAATGGGGAAAGCAGTGTGGGGGCTGCTGTTTTTGTGGTCCTTGTGTGTGTTTGGGTATGTTTCTATTGTTTGTGTTAGGGACTGCAGGGGTTTGGGGTTTTCTAAAGTTGGTATAGTAGGTTGTTCAGTGGGTGATGAATGTGAAGGAGAGAGGGGTCATCTGGTGACAGGTTAGGGGAGAATGGGAGGGGAAGGTGAGGGCTGGGGGAAGAGAATGAGTGAAAGGGAGCAGAATAAGTTGTGGGATAGAGGAGCAATGGGTTTAGCAGAGGAGAAGGATGGAGAGTGAAGGGGTGAGAGTAGGGATGAGGGGACAATGATTTTTAAGTTGATGGTATAGAAAGAGAAAGGAAAAAAGAAAAAAGGATAATAAGAGTAAAAGTAAAAATAGAAAACCCACAATAACAAAAGTAGCCAAACAACAGCAACAACAACAAAAACCCCAAATCAACAGGGAGAGATGAACAAACAAACATCTCTGTTGGTATTTAAGCAGAAGCTCTGTCATAGTCTCACC
Source organism: Castor canadensis (assembly GCF_047511655.1). NCBI lineage: Eukaryota > Metazoa > Chordata > Mammalia > Rodentia > Castoridae > Castor > Castor canadensis. The sequence continues at coordinate 147,394,888 of NC_133388.1, read as the reverse complement.
AGGTGGTTGGCTTGTGGGTAGTGTTGTTTTTTTTTTTCTTCTGTCTTTCAGCAGCAGCTGCTTGGTCAGCTCCTCCCTCAATGAGGTGTGGCAACTTAAGTTTGTCTACTGTCCTCAGGTTCAGGAGATCAGCTCTGCAGTCCACCAGCTATCCTGCTTTGGCCATGGCTATTTGCTGTACTTGTTTACTGGGGGTTTGTTTCTTTGCCTTGCCCCTTTTCTCTGGGGTAGGGTCAGTGATCTGTCAGCTGCCCCCCTGCTGTCAGCGTGTTGTGATGGTTTGCTGTTTGTTTTTCAATTTTACAGAGCCGTTTGACTTTGGGTGTTGCTCACTGGCTCTGAAATGAGCTTTGTGGTCTGCTGCCTACCCTACTTCAGGTAGTGGCTTATCACCTGTGTGCTGTCAGCTTTCCTGCCTTTCCAGCTGTTTGTTTACTGAGAGTTCATGTGGTGATTAGCTCCTTGCCCTTCCCCCCTTCTCTGTGTGCTTTCACTCTTCCTGTCCCCTTTGCTGTGTGCTAGTTTTCAGTTCATTGTTTATTATTCAGTTTTTTTGTGTGGGGGGGTGTCCGTCTGCCCAGTGGGCTATGCTGGCTTATCCCAGGTGTGGCTGAGGGAATACCGTGTGACACTTGGCACTCTCCCAAGCAGATTTGGAGCTCGTGGATAGCAGCAGAGGCAGGCCACCTGTTTTCTCAGTGTAACGTGGTGTGGAGAAGCTTTCTATGGGCTAGGGGTTCAGGGTATCAAAGTTTTGATTCTGTTTGGTGCTTTGTTTTCACCAAGTATGGCACCAGCTTCTCAGCAAGGTTTTTGAGTCATGGAGCTCATGCTGTCTGCTTCTCTACCCTACTCACCATCTTGCATCCTCCTCCAGATACCCAGTTTTAGACCTCAGTGAAACAATGATAAATGCCACTAAGGATCACAGTGATAACCACATAAAAACCCTCAAAGGAGAAATTTTGGAAGATATCACCAAGAAATTCATGGAGAAGATATTAGACATGGTTAACCATAATGGACAAGATGCACTCAAGAAATTTCAAGATACCAAAAATAAAGAACATGAGAAAACACAGAAATGAATAAATGACCCCAAAGAGGACTTCAACAAACATCAGTGTGAAACAAAGGACACTATAAAAAAGGAGTTGTATGAATTAAAGTTGACAATGCAAAACATAAAGCAGGAATTGAACAAAGATATGGGAAACCTCAGAAAAAGAATCAAACAGAATCCTGCAAATAAAAAGTCCCATTAGTCAAAAAAAAAAAATTCCAACAGAATAGAACAAGTGGAATACAGAGTCTCAGGGCTCAAAGAAAAAATATAAATTAAAGAAAAAACAGAAGAAATATTACTCAACTCAAGAACTGTGAAAGTAATATGCAAGAATTCAGTGACTCCATCAAAAGACCAAACCTGAGAACATGGGCATTGAAGAGAAGATGTGCAAGCCAATGGGATACATAATATATTCAATGAAATAATAACAGAAAATTTCCCAAATCTTGAGAAAGTTTTGGCCAGTCAGGTATAAGACACCTCAAGGACACCAAACAAACTTGACCAAAATAGAATCCCCCATGGCATATTATCATTAAAACATACACAGAGAACAGTGAAAGAATATTGAAGGCTGTAAGAGAGTAAAAACAAATAATATGTAAAGGTAAACCTATCAAAACAACAGCAGATTTCTCAACAGAAACCTTAAAAGCAAGAAGGGCAAGGAGTGAAGTATTTTGGACACTGAGTGAAAATAACTTCAGCCCTAGGATACTCTACCCAGAAAAACTATCATTCAAAATTGATGGAGCAATAAAAATCTTTCATGATCAACACAAAGTAATAATACATGACCACCAAGCCACCATTACAGAAGATTCTATAAGAAATTCTGCACACAGAAGATGAAAGCAAACAAAATCCCGAGAGGATGGAAAGTATGAAACCATAGGAGAAGAAAAGACAATAATCAGAAAGTAGCAGTGACTTGCCTGCACACAATTAAATCCTTAAACAACAAAAATAACTAAATGGCAGAAATCACCACATACTTATCAATATTAACTGAATGTCAATGGATTCAACTCCCCCATCAAAAGACACTGCTTGGCAAACTGGATTAAAAAGGAAGATCTGAAATTCTGTTGTTTATAAGAGACCTGTCTTATTGACAGAAATAAACACTGGCTTAGGGTGAAAGGCTGGAAGAAGATCTACCAAGCCAGTGGCCCTGAGAAAAGGCAGGAGTAGCAATTCTTAAATCAGACAAAGTAGACTTCAAACCTACATTGGTCAAATGAGACAAAGAGGGAAACATACTAATAAAAGGGCAATGCAACCAATTGAAATAGCAATTATCAACCTACAGGCACCCAATGTCAGTGCACCCAATTTCATCAAACATGCTCTAAATGACTTAGAAGAACATATAGACTCCAACACAGTGGTAGTGGGAGACTTTAATATCCCTTTATCATCAATAGATAGGTAATACAAACAAAAAATCAACAAAGAAATCCTAGAACAAAAAGTCACTATAGATCAAATGGACCTAAATGATATCTACAGAATATTTCATCTGACAAGAGCACAATATACATTCTTCTCAGTAGTGCATGGAACTTTCTCCAAAATAGATCATATCTTAGGGCACAAAGCAAGCCTCAGCAAATATATGAAAACTGAAATAACCCCCTGCATTCTATCTGATCACAATGCAATAAAACTAGAACTCAACAGCAAAAACAACAGAAAAAACACAAATATTTGGAGGATGAATAACAGATTGCTCAATGATCAGTGGGTCACACAAGAATAGGAGAGAAAATCAAAAGGTTCTTGGATGTTAATGAAAACGAAAACATAACCTACTAGAACCTATGGGACACAGCAAAGACAGTTCTAAGAGGAAAGTTTACAACCATAAGCACATATATTAAAAGGACAATAAGATCTCAAATAAATGACCTAATATTACATCAAACTCCTAGAAAAACAAGACAAGCAAACCCCAAACAAGCAGAAGGACAGAAATAATAAACACAAGGGCTGAAATTAATGAAATAGAGATAGAAAAAAAAAACATAGAAAGAATAAATGAAACAAAAAGCTGGTTCTTTGAAAAAATAAACAAGATTGACAAGCTCCTGGTAAATCAGATTAAAATGAGGAGAAAAAGACCCAAATTAGTAAAATCAGAAATGATAAAGAAGAGATAACAACAATCACCAAGGAAATCCAGGGAATCATCAGAGACTATTTTGAGAACCTATATTCCAATAAATTGGAAAATGTTGAAGAAATGGAAAAATTTCTAGATATTTATTACCATCCAAAACTGAACCAAGAGGATATTAACCACCTAAATACATCTATAACACAAAATGAAATTGAAGTAACAATTGTCTTCCAAAAAAGAAAAGTCAAGGACCTGATGGGATTCTCTGCTCAATTTTGTCAGTCCTTTAAAGAAGAAATAATACCAACACTCTTTAAACTTTTCCATGAAATAGAATGTGAAAGAATACTGCTAACTAATTCTATGAAGCCAGCATTACACAGATCCCAAACTGGATAAGGACACATCCAAAAATGAGAACTACAGGCCAAACTCCTTAATGAACATTGATGCAAAAATCCTCAATAAAATAATGTCAAACTGAATCCAATGACATATCAGAAAGATCATTCACCATGACCAAATCAGTTTCATCCCAGGGATGCAGGGATGGTTCATATGCGAATCAATAAATGTATTACAGCACATTAACAGAAGCAAAGACAAAAACCACTTGATCATCTCAATAAAGGCAGAAAAAGTGTTTTATAAGATTCAACACCATTTCATGACAAAAGCTCTAAGAAAACTATGAATAGAAGGAATGTACCTCAACATTATAAGGGGTATTTATGACAGACCAATAGCCAACATAATACTCAATGAGTAAAACTGAAACCAGTTCTCCTAAAGTCAGGAAACAGACAAGGGTGCCCAATATCCCCACTCCTATTCAACATAGTCCTGGAATTCCTAGCCAGAGCAATAAGGCAAGAAGAAGAAATAAAAGGAATACAAATAGGTAAAGAAATAGTCAAAGTATCACTATTTGCAGATGACATGATCCTATACCTCAAAGACCCAAAAAACTCCACCCAAAAACTCCTAGACACCATACAGAACTATAGCAATGTAGCAGGATACAAAATCAACCTTCAAAAATTAGTAGTCTTTCAATATATGAACAATGAACAAATTGAGGAAGAATATAGGCACACAATTCAATTTACATTAGCTTCAAAATATCCAATGCCTAGGAATAAACTTAACAAAGGATGTAAAGGACCTCTGCAAGGAGAACTATAAACCACTGAAGAAAAAGAGATTGAGGAAGACTACAGAATGTGAAAGATCTCCCCTGCTCATGGATTAGCAGAATCAACACAGTAAAAACCACTATGCTGCCAAAAGCAATCTGCATGTTCAATATGATTCCCATCAAAATTGCAATGGCATTCATCACAGAGATTGAAAAATCTACCCTAAAGTTCATTCAGAAATACAAAAGACCACAAATAGCCAAGGCAATACTGAGAAATAGAGCAATGCTGTACGTATCACAATACTTGACTTCAAACTATACTACAGAGCCATAGCAATAAAAACAGCTTGGTACTGGCACAAAAACAGATATGAAGACCAGTGGAACACAACAGGGGACCCGGGTAGGAATCCACACAGCTATGCCCACCTTATTGCTGGGAAAAGTGGTTTTTCACCTGCAGAAAACTGAAACTAGATCTTTTTTCTTTTTTTTTTCATTTTTCTTTTATTATTCATATGTGCATACAAGGCTTGGTTCATTTCTTCCCCCTGCCCCCATCCCCTCCCTTACCACCCACTCTGCCCCCTCCCTCTCCCCCCCCTCAATACCCAGCAGAAACTATTTTGCCCTTATTTCTAATTTTGTTGTAGAGAGAGTATAAGCAATAATAGGAAGGAACAAGGGTTTTTGCTGGTTGAGATAAGGATAGTTATACAGGGCATTGACTCACATTGATTTCCTGTGCATGTCTGTTACCTTCTAGGTTAATTCTTTTTGATCTAATCTTTTCTCTAGTACCTGTTACCCTTTTCCTATTGGCCTCAGTTGCTTTAAGGTATCTGCTTTAGTTTCTCTGCGTTAAGGGCAACAAATGCTAGCTAGTTTTTTTAGGTGTCTTACCTACCCTCACCCCTCCCTTGTGTGCTCTCGCTTTTATCATGTGCTCATAGTCCAATCCCCTTGTTGTGTTTGCCCTTGATCTAATGTCCACATATGAGGGAGAACCTAAGATTTTTGGTCTTTTGGGCCAGGCTAACCTCACTCAGAATGATGTTCTCCAATTCCATCCATTTACCAGCAAATGATAACATTTCGTTCTTCTTCATGGCTGCATAAAATTCCATTGTGTATAGATAGATACCACATTTTCTTAATCCATTCATCAGTGGTGGGGCATCTTGGCTGTTTCCATAACTTGGCTATTGTGAATAATGCCGCAATAAACATGGATGTGCAGGTGCCTCTGGAGTAACAGTCTTTTGGGTATATCCCCAAGAGTGGTATTGCTGGATCAAATGGTAGATCGATGTCCAGCTTTTTAAGTAGCCTCCAAATTTTTTTCCAGAGTGGTTGTACTAGTCTACATTCCCACCAACAGTGTAAAAGGGTTCCTTTTTCCCCACATCCTCGCCAACACCTGTTGTTGGTGGTGTTGCTGATGATGGCTATTCTAACAGGGGTGAGGTGGAATCTTAGTGTGGTTTTAATTTGCATTTCCTTTATTGCTAGAGATGGTGAGCATTTTTTCATGTGTTTTCTGGCCATTTGAATTTCTTCTTTTGAGAAAGTTCTGTTTAGTTCACTTGCCCATTTCTTTATTGGTTCATTAGTTTTGGGAGAATTTAGTTTTTTAAGTTCCCTGTATATTCTGGTTATCAGTCCTTTGTCTGATGTATAGTTGGCAAATATTTTCTCCCACTCTGTGGGTGTTCTCTTCAGTTTAGAGACCATTTCTTTTGATGAACAGAAGCTTTTTAGTTTTATGAGGTCCCATTTATCTATGCTATCTCTTAGTTGCTGTGCTGCTGGGGTTTCATTGAGAAAGTTCTTACCTATACCTACTAACTCCAGAGTATTTCCTACTCTTTCTTGTATCAACTTAAGAGTTTGGGGTCTGATATTAAGATCCTTGATCCATTTTGAGTTAATCTTGGTATAGGGTGATATACATGGATCTAATTTCAGTTTTTTGCAGACTGCTAACCAGTTTTCCCAGCAGTTTTTGTTGAAGAGGCTGCTATTTCTCCATTGTACATTTTTAGCTCCTTTGTCAAAGATAAGTTGCTTATAGTTGTGTGGCTTCATATCTGGATCCTCTATTCTGTTCCACTGGTCTTCATGTCTGTTTTTGTGCCAGTACCATGCTGTTTTTATTGTTATTGCTTTGTAATATAGTTTGAAGTCGGGTATTGTGATACCTCCTGCATTGTTCTTTTGACTGAGTATTGCCTTGGCTATTCATGGCCTCTTGTGCTGAAACTAGATCCATGTTTATCACCCTGTACTGGTATCAGCTCAAAGTGGATTAAGGAACTTAATATCAGACCTGAAACCTTGCAGTTAGTACACAAAAGAACAGGGAATACCCTGGATTCAATAGGTATAGGCAAGGACATCCTCAGTAGAACTCAAACAAATGGACAAATGGGACTACATGAAGTTAAAAGCTCTGTACAACAAAAGAAATGGTCTCCAAACTGAAGAGACCAAGATAGAGTGGGAGAAAAATTTTGCTAGCTATACATTAGAGAAAGGACTTATAACCAGAACATACAGGGAACCAAAAAACTAAACTTCCCCAAAATTAAAGTACCAATAAAGAAGTGAGCAACTGAACTAAACAGAACTTTTTCAAAGAAGTGAAAATGGCCAAAAAACATATGAAAAAATGCTCACCATCCCTGGACATAAAGGCAATGCAAATGAAATCCACACTAAGATTCTACCTCACTCCTATTAGAATAGCTGGCACCAAGAACACTACCAACAGTTGGATGTGGGGGAAATTGAACCCTTATACACTGCTGGTGGGAATGTAAGCTAGTATAACCACTTTGGAAAACAATATGGGGGCTTCTTAAAAAATTAAACATAGATCTGTCATATGATCCAGCAATACCACTCCTAGGGATATATTCAAAGAAATGCAACTCAAGTTATAACAAAGGCACCTGCACACCTATGTTTACTGCAGCACTATTCACAATAGGCAAACTATGGAAATAGGCAAGATGCCCCACTATCAATGAATGAATTAAGCAAATGTGGTATTTATACACAATGGAATTTTACTCAGCCACAAATAAGAATTAAATTTTGTCATTCACAAGTAAATGGATGGAACTGGAGAACATCATCTTAAGTGAAGTTAGCCAGGCTCAGAAGGTCAACCCTCATATGCAGATTATAGACCTAAAACAAACACAGTAATATTATTGGACACGGGTCACACACTAAGGGGAGAATGTGCATGGGAGGAATAGTGAAAGTGAAGAAAACTTAAAACTTGAATGTGGCTGATGTGATCCCTGTTGAGGAGTGAATAAAGTAGTCTTAAATTGGCAGAGGCCACCAATGTGGGTTTCGACACACAGGGGTTTGGGGGGGCAAGAGGGGGGACATGGCCCAAACAAAGTATACACATGTAAGTAAATGTAAAATTGATAAAAGAAAGAAAAAAAATAGTTGTTTCCTTGTGGGACACTCTTTGAACACAGCTACAATGCTGTGAGAAACTCAAGCCACAAAATCAGACAGACCTCCTTGCAACCTCTTGGTGTGAGGAATATCAAGGAAATTCTAGCCCATGGTTTTCACATGTCGTAGTTGTGGGAAGTACTATGATGAATGTGATTTTCCTGCAAGTACTTATTTCCTGTATTTATTACATATCTATAATTAACTGATATTTAAATTTGTGTCAACTGGGCTGGTGTGTCCAGTTGTTTAGTGAAACTCCATTAATGATGTTAATCTGATGGTATAATTTTAGCAGTGATTGAATTTAAATCAATAAATGTTGAATAAAGCAGATTTTGTCTCATACAGCAGGTGGTCTTCATCCAATTAATTGAAGGCTTAGAGATCAAAGACAAAAGTTTTCTGAAGAGAAATAATTTCAAAGACTGCAACATAGAGATCCTTCTTTAGCTGAATTTTTACTCAAGTCTGTAACAGCGGCTTTTACCTGTACTGCCAGTCTGCCATCCCACTCTATTAATTCCAGATTTGTCAGACCCCACTATTACATGAGCCAATTTCTTGTTCCCTAAAAATCTCTGTCTCTCTCTCCTCCATCTCCCCTCCCTATTTCTCATAAAATCTATTGGTTCTTTCTTTAACAAACCTGGTTAATACAACAACTAAACAATAAAGATTTAGCTATCTTTATCTCAAACTAGCAAAACATTATGTTGCTCGGTTTATCTTTTATATTTTTTCTTCTACAAAATTGGAGAACAGGAAGCTGGAACAGGTTCTGTGTGTGTGTGTGGGTGTTGGGTTGGCATCGGTGGGAGGAGAGAGGTGGTGGGGAAAGGGGTAGGAGGATGAATATGGTGCTATTAATGTATACACATGTATGTAAATGTAAAAATGGGACCTGTTGAAACTGTTCCAGGAATCAGGGGAGGGGAGACTGGGGTAAGAGAAGTGGAGGAGGGAAACTCACGTATGATATATTTGATATATTGTCAGAACCTTTGTAAATACTACAATGTACCTACATCCAGCACAGTGATAAAAAAGTAAAATGCAAAAAAATACTAACAAAGACACAAAAATCTTATTAATAAAGAATAATTTAATTTCAACTATTAAATGATTTGGGTACTTGATATCTGAATACATCCATTAGAATTAAAGAGTGCTTATGCAAGTCTTAAATTTTCTACATTTGTTTACCTTTGCAATCCTAATAAGAATGACAACCTCATGTCTCATTTTTTAGAACCTTATTTCTCCTATAACTCCCATTGTATAAAACTCTGGTTAATAAACCTCTAAGTGACTAGTCTTTGGCAACATGTGAACAAATTTTCCAGGAAGCATATAAACTCTCATTGTGAAGACTATTGGGCTATTTAATCATATCTTAACTGATTTTTTTTTGTTTCATTGTCTCATTGATTCATTATGTAAGTGTCATTATTATGCAATTAATATTCACAAGTAGGAGTGGAGTAATAATTTCCTCTGTTTACATACAGATTTGTGATCTGATGGCTAGAGTGTTAGGTGAGTCTCTTGTAAGTGTTCCCTTGGGGGAATATATCAAGGATGCAGCTTTGTGATTTAATGCAATGATTCAAATCATATATCCTTTCCCTATCCCTCATTGACCTTTACAATTCCTGTGTCTAGCTGATTATCATTTGTTTCAGCTGAACCTAACTGATGAAATCAACTTTTTTTTTCCAATTTCTACATAGCCATATTAAAAGCAGTTTTAAAAATTATGCTGCAATTTTAAAAGATAAGCGCATGTAATAATGTAAAAATTAACCAAGAATCAGAATACCTTGTTTAAGGTACTGAATCTTGTCTCTATCACTGAATTGGCAGAAGTCTTACTGCTTCAATTTTTACCTGAAAAATGACCAGTTTGAGGATTTTGATAATACTACTTGACAAATATTATATTTTTATGGAATCATTTCTGAGGTAATCTTTTTGCCAAGCCCCTATGGAGTCATTGCTAAGGCATAACTGAGGATTTATGGCTTATTATCATCAGCTGAAGCAAAAAGTGCAACTAGTAAATGATAGGATCAGGGAATGAATTTTTAGAAAGTAAAAAAGGGATTATATCTATTTTTAAATTGAATTAGTGCATAGTGAATGTACTAATACGAAATTTAAAAAAAGATTTGGTGGCAGGAAATTCATTGACTAAATGAGGAAATTTTAGTCAGAGTGGATCCATGTGAACCTGCCTCAGATCTTTAGAATAAATGATCTTGGGACTGTTTTGATGATGATGAAGATGGCAGATCTTAGTCCTTTTGGAGTCCGTGGCCCATTGTGTACTGAAGCTTTGTCCTTTGGTTTCCTGCTATCATTCAGAGAACTACTTGCCTACTGGGCATCTGACAAATCCTAGATGATCTGGAGTCTGATGGGCAATCTAATTGACATGCCTTGTACATGCTACTATAACTTCAGTTATTTCAATCTGCATCCATTTGAAAGCAGAAATTCTTTTAGCCTGGATACTGGGAAGACACTTTTGTCAGCATAAAATCCATAAACCCCAAAACTTCTAGAAAAACCTCTTTGCTTATATGATGATGAATGAAAGTCTATGACATACAAGACTCTTCACATGCATTTTGCATACTCTCATTGCTCTATTTCAATTAGATATTGCTATGTTCGTTTGACAAAGAAGAAACTGAAGTCCAGAGAGTTTAAAGTGTCAGAAGTAAGAAGTAATTAAAAACCAGCAACCCTCTTTCCCTTATGCTTCTATACTTGCATGGCTTTGAATGAATCACTTAGTTCTTTTTTATCATTTATGTATGACTAAATTAAAATTTGTAATACCTGTCTTATAATATTGTCATCTATTTGATGAACTGTATTTACTTTGGGCTAGAACTTATAAGGCTACCATTTTGATATAAACCAAAGACAAAACTAAAAGATCAAGTATTTGGGCTAAAGAATGATTTTACTTTTAAACAAAAATCACCTTGTGCATTTGAGATACTTACTTATAAAATATTTTGTAACATTCTTAAATTTCAATGTGCTTAATGAACAAACTACACCTCTCTTCCCTTATTCTACATCATGACTGTGAAGGGAGTTTCTGGTAGAATTGCCTCATTTCTGATTGTGACAAATAGCATGAAACTATTCAAACAAGTGTCTCTAAAATGATAGTTTTTATGTCCAAGACACTTTTCACTACCAACACAGTCTCATGTAATGACTTGGATTGGCAACACAGAAAAACTATTTTCCTTCCTGATTTGCTCTTTGTGGCAGATTAGGTTCTAAATGGATATATTTACTTCAGTGTTGAAAGGTACTTTTGAAACGATGTGAGGAAAATCCCATTTTAAAACCTATGTTGACAAATTACTTTAAATTTCTCCCAGTGTGTTAATAAAATGTAGAGCTGGAATTAGCCATTTTTGTGTTAGATGCAGTATTTCCCTAGAGACCTTTCCCTTTGCTGGCTTTATGCACTATCAGATCATGGAGGTCCCCTTTTTGGTTTTTTTTTTTTTTGTACTCTCTATTTTTTTTTTTATTGTTGTGCTGAGTGGGGAACATTGTGGCATTTATTAAAGTTCGTACAATATATCAAATATATCCTACTTGAATTTACTCCCTCCACAATTCTTCTTCATTTCCCCTTTTCCTCATTCCTGGAACAGTTTCAAAAGGTACCATTTTTCCATTTACACACACGTGTACACAGTATTTGCACTGTTTATCCTCCCATGCCTTTTCCCTACTTCCTCCTCCCTTCCACTGGTACCAACCTCCCCAGACAGGACCTGTTTTGCCTACTGTTATCCTAAAATTCTTTTGCAGCAGGGCAGGGATTATTTCTTGCTTTTCTTTGATTAAGCAAGTAAAATGACATCTGTCTTGCTTGGGAGAACTTAATTTTAATTTTTACATTAGGTAGTAATTGGTATAGTTAGGTACTTGGCTGAGCATCTTTTATTCATTACCATAATCCTGTGAGGCAGGACTTTCATTCTCATTTTGCAGAATAGGAAACTAAGGATCAGAGACATTGAGGACTTGTAGGATTTCATGCAGTTAAAAAGTGGTAGACCTGAAACTTGACACAGGCCTTGGCATTTCCAAGATTCTTGCTCTTAACTTCTGTGCTCTGCTGTCACTTACAGGATCTTGCTGTTTCCTGCATGTGTTCACAGATCTATAGAACTCAAGTCTACCACCTGAGATTTCTAAGAATAAGTTTTTCATTTTCTGTGTAATACTTGTTACATCTTTGCTTGAAAGTAATGATGCCAGTCTCTTAGTCTCTCTATCTTTTACAAACATTTTCTTTGAGCTATTACTCACTTTTTTGGCCTGAGTACTTTGGCTTCCATAAATATTTCTTATATAATGGTCCATGACTCACTGAATGGGAGAATATATTTACTGAGTTGAAAAATAGCACTAATGGCATAAAGTGTAATGAGCCACTTCAGATTTTCCTTTTGGCTTCAATCAAAGGCTTAGAAAATTTTAGTGATTTCTGTGCAAAATGTTAATATTACAATAAGAGTGAATGAACTATTAAATGAAATATGAAGTCTGGAATTATTAATCTTGAGGAATCCTTCGAATTTTCCTTTTTATTTATCATGTGCAATGGAATAAGTTTACCTACCTGTATATCTTTTTCATTCTTCTCCTTTTCACTTACCTCCTCTCCTTATTGCTTACATTTCAGTGTCTGAAAATTAACCATGACATTAACTGTTATATCCATTTTTAATAATATTATGAGGATTGGATAATAATTTATTAGAAACAGGTGCTGTCATTTGATGGAGTATCTCCTCTTCCTCTGCCTCCATCTTTATAGAGGGAAACTTTTGCTCATAAAACACATTTTAGTGAAAAAACTGTAAGTTCTTAAAACCAGCCCTTCTAGAGGGTAAGTTAATGAAGGTGAAGAAAGTTCTTTATGTACTATGCCATGATCAGGAAAAGAAAAACTGTAAATACCAAATTGTTAATAGAGCCTGCTTCTAGGTTATGGGAATAGGTGATGCTGATGGATATTATTGATACAATATATATAGTACAAGTGATATTTTATATTTATGTATTATATATAACATTTATATAGTATACAGATATGTGACTGGTCATATATCAATATAAAATTTTAATATTTATAACTAATTCCTGAAATTTTTCACAGTTGTTTAGAAAATATTTCTGCTAAAATCAGAGAAAATGTGTATGTGTTGAACTTTTTCTATTCTATTTCTGAACATGAATTCATTAACATAGGCATGTGGCTATATCATATTTTTTTTAGAAACTAAGTTGTCTCATCTTTTTTTATAGAAAATTTGGGCAAATGTTTTTGAACTTAATAAAATAATTCATTACAACATAACCTTACTTATTTTTATTAATTTATTTTAATGGTATATGGCAATTATATTTTGACAAATACTACAAAACAATGTGAAACATGTGTTGGGGGTAAGTATAAATTTTAAGTCACACATGGGAACAGAGAATAATGTGAATTAAATTTTATTATAATATCAGATCTAAATCTATCTAAGTTAACAAATTTGGAAGTGATGTTGAAAATTTGAATCATCATTACTGGTATGGTTTCCATGTGGTTTGTCTCCACTGAAGTTCATCTTGAGGCTTCATCTCTAATGTAACAGTATTGGGAGGTTGTGGAACATTGAAGAGGTAATTAGGTAATAGCAGCTCCACCCTCATAAATGGAGAATAGATTTGTGTTCTTGGAGGCAGGTGATTACAAGTGGGCCATCTCTTCCCTCTCTTGCCTCAGCAGAAGCCAGGAAGATTCCAGTGCCATGTTTGGTCCTCCACAAGTGTGAACAAAATACACCTGTTTTATTTATGAATTATCCAGCCTTAGGTTGTAGCATAGCAATACAAAATGGACTAAGCCAATTACATGAACAAGGATTTGTTATAAAATCATCATCATCATTTTAGGTCTAAGTTTTATAGATGAGTGAGAACATGTGATACTTGGTGTTTTAAGATGACTTGCTCAGAGTGATAATGATGATGGTGATAATAATAATAACGGGACTATCTGGGTGAGTCATCAGGTGGGGAGGGGAAAGGATACAAAGGATACTGAGGAGGGATGTGAACTTGTTCAAAGTAGATTGTATATATATATGTATGGAATGATCATAATGAAATCCTCTCATATCACTAATGTATGATAATCCAAAAATAAAATTAAAAATTAAAAACAGATTTATAAAATTGAAAATAAAGATGAAGCAAAAGGTGGTATTATTTTGCAATTTGTGAGAACTAGTACTGGAATACCAAGAAGATTTTGAAAAATGCAAACTGGTTTCCCTATTTTTTCTGTCTTCCCGTCATTTTCCTTGGTATTGTTATTGTTCCTGTACTGTGTGCAATTAAGTATTTTCTAGCTTGTAATAACAATGGTGGTATTTAGAATGGAAGGGTGAGAGCAGAGGGAAAGCAAGGAAGATAAAGAAAAAGGGAAAAACAAACAGACAAGTAAAAAAAATGAAAGAAAACAAAATAAACAAATAAACAAAAAGTTTCAAAGATATAAACAGGGAGAGATAGTGTACTAATCAACAGTAAGCTAAACAGGCATTAGAGAGACAGAAAGATGATTGAAAAAAAATCTCAAAGTTCAAATGCAATAAAGTTTCAGTCTTAATAATTTTGGTGTTAGTCCCTCAGCCTCCAATCCTGGAGATGGTGTCTCAGAAGTACTTCTGTTATTGTCTCATCAAAGGGGAAAAACAACAATAACGACAACCAAAAAAAGCCGAGAAAAACAAAGCACCACAAAGTGTCTGAAGTTCAAATGCAATACAGTTTCAGTAAGTTTTTCAGCATGGAGGTGTAGTTCAGTTGTTGTCTCATCACAGGAAGACAGAAAAAAAAAAGAGTCTGGAGACAGCTTTGTGAATGTCTATCTGAGGCTGTGGCTCACCTGCCCACTGCTGTCAGCCTGCTGTTGCTGGAGGCTTTATTTATGCAGATCTCAGGAGTGAGCTTAACACTCACCTAGCCCTGCAGGCTTTGTTTACTTAGAGTTCTCCTGGGTGCAACCTCCACTGCTACAAGCTTTCCCCTTTTCAAGCACACTAAGGGAGGTGATGCTACACCTGCTTTCTCAGGCCAGTGTGTTTATTTACAGTTCATGTGGTAAGTGGGCCTTTCCCGCCTCCTGTGGAGTTTTCCTCCCACCACCACTTTTACATGCTTTCCCGCTCCTGGTTGCTGGGTGGTGCCGCCTCTACTGCCTTCTCCAGCAGCTTGTTTATTTACAGTTCTGTGAGAGGTTTCCCCTCCCCCCTTTTTGGTGCTCAGGGCTCCCTGCCCTCTTTGCTACATTGCTTATTATTCAGTTTTTTCTTTTTTCCCTGGTTGGGGATCAGTCTGTCTGGGGTGCTATGCTGGTCTGGCCCTGGATTGTCTGTGGGAGTACTACATGCTGCTTAGCTCACCTTGTGGTCTGTGTCTTCCCCAGTGGTGTGGGCACTGGCATCTGGTGGCATGGGAGCTCTCCTGGTTTCTCCATTTAACATGGAGTTGGGACTGCTATGTGTGGGCTGGGGATGTGGAGGAGTCAAAGTTTTGCCTCTTCTTGGTGGTTTTTCCTGTAAGGTGTATCTCCAGCATCTCACCAAGATTTTACTTTAGGAAGCATGCTTTCTGCTTCTTCTCTCTAGTCACCATCCTGGAATCTCCTTGAATTCTTATTGAAAGTTAAAATTTTGATAAAAGTGTCAGTAGCTAGTTATCTACCACTTACAATTATTAATTAATTGTTGTATGTTTATTACATATATTATTTATACTTATATATAAATAGAAGCTATTCATATAACTTCTACATTAACTGTGTGAGAAGACATCTAAATATTAATTATAGAAGAACTATACAGTTTTTATAATACAACCTGACAATTTTGAAAACCTTATATTAATTTTAAGACTTGATTAATGGAATTTTAATCTCATAACCCAATTTTAACTACAATAAGTGGACAATTCTTGAATTAGGAATTCAGTAATTATTGAATATTATAGTGTAATGAATCACATGCAATCAATTAAAAACATTCCATAATTCTTCCAATAAATGAGCATAATCAAGGCTCACAGAGTTTGTTTTTGAGTTGTAAGTTAATTAAAAGCAAGCAGTATTACCTTTATTGTTTTCTACAAATATAGCTATTCAAGTCCTGTCTGTAAAAATGATTGTTTCCACAGAATTCTAGTTAAAATTCTAATTTAGCCCTTAATTCTTTTAACCTCTAAACAATATACTACCTTAATATGCATTTGTATAGTCAAATTATTATTAAGAGTAATGTGTGGTTTTATAGTCTGTTAGTGTTGAGTTGAAATCTGTTTGCTTAGAAATAGTCTATTGCTTTCATCAATTGCAGAATTTCAGAAGGGCATTGGACTTGATGCCCAATTTACCTGAAAGGATATTTATTTTCAATATCTCTGTCATGTTCATTATAATAAATGATTCATTTTTGTTTTTGACAGGTTATGTCATTATGAAAATTTTGGTCTTTGAATAAATATAGCATTTGTCTGTTAGTATGTTCCTCAATTTCATATGTAAAATAGAAAAACACTGTTTCTGTCCTCATATTGGGTTGTGAATATTATAGATGCTAATGCATATAAAGAGTCTCTAACACATGAATAAATGTAGCTATTATTATCATTAGTAGTGGGAGCTAGTTCAAGTGTTACCAAAACACAGCACTGGCTGAAGTAATGCTAAATAATCATTGTGCCTGATATTTTCCCTACAGAATCCATACTAATAGTGCTGGCATAGCATAACTATGCTTTTTGTTCTATGAGAAGGACTTCCATAAATTCAACTGAAGTAGACAAAAACATTTGAATCAAAGAAATATCAAGTAGGAAAATATTGTTCATCAGGTGGAAATATATTAAACACAGATAAATTATTATAATATGTTATTTGTATATTTATTTTAATTTTTATTATTTATCACTAAAAGTTTTACTTTCACCAAATATCCATGGAATATATCTCACTTATTCCACATCCTATTCCTTTGGTTGATGCTGTTCATTGCAAAGAATACATTCTACAGCTATTATTATGAGCCATTCACAGAAAGGATAAACAGTTCCACCTGAACTGATAGTTAGAAACTTAGTGATTTATTCTTAAAGGAATGAAAATCCTTACCAAAAAAAGTCATGTATTGGAGTTCAGAACTTTTCATACAGAATCCAAAGATGAGGCACTAGATAGATAAAGAGTAAAGTCTGCATTCATTAGGCGCATTCACACCAACAGCTTCTATTTATGTCTGAGAGATCTAATACAAAGTATAATCTTACTGCTATGAATTATAATGAATGGGGAATTTAACTCCAAGTGAAATTAAATTATAACTAGCAGTGCTATTTTTTTCCTCAGCTTTGGCTATCGCATTCTTCATAATTACTTAAAAATATTGTAAGTCTTGTCTTAGAGAAGATTTACCAAAAAATTTTTCTTTCAGGTACATGGAGTCAGAAAATGTAAATTAAAAAACCTTTATTGCTCCCAGAAAATCCATTTGGTGCATCTTTTTTTGAGCTTATTCTTATGAGTGGGAATGATATGAAATATCTGTGCGGTTTGAATAGTGTTTGCTGTTGGGGTAGAAGACCATGAAAGGAGTGTGCTGCTAATATGCACTCTATGCACTTCACCCTGGTCACCTCACCAAGAAAAAGGGAACAAAATGAAAAAAAAAAATCCTTGAATAGTGAAAATCCATCTTTGTCAGGTCTGAACTGACATTTTGTTCAAGCCTTAGCGTTTTCTTAGCTCTCAATTTTTCCTTGATTGTGAAGAAAAGAATTCTAAATATAACTCAGTAGACTCCTAGTACTCACTAAACTTGGAAACAAATGACTTTTTTATTGCTCCAAAAAAGACTGCTAAAGGATGAGCACTTGACATCATTATATTCATTTAAAAGAATGTGCACATACTTTGAAAGAAGCTATAAAAGGAGAATAAAAAGAAAAGATTGAGCAATGGAAGCATTATAGGAATATGTATGGTGGTCTGACATTGCTTACTTTTCATTTTTTAATTTATGTTCTACCCTATTTCTAAAAACTTTGATAAATGTTCATACTCATTTGGAAATAAAAGTTTGTGAATTAAAAAATAGTCACATAGCTTTATTTCAGTACTGTCACACCTATATGTATATTTGCTCTTTAATATTAAAGAATAAATACAATAAATCTCTTCAAATATTCTTTTTTGTTTTTATCTGAATTTAAATAAGAAGCATATATGGGTACTTCAAATGATTGTATTTTAGGTGAATTTTTAGTAGGAATAATTATGTGAAGTAATTAATCTTTTTATGTGTGGCTTTTTTCTTAAGCAAAATGATATAGCTAGATGAGAATTATGCACCACATATATTGTATGTCATATAAAGGTATACAAAATATAAGAAGTGTGCCATGATAAAAAGAATTGAAAGAGTTTGAATCCTAGCTTTGGCACTTACTTACTCTCTAATCTCAGGAAAGTCACATAATCTAAACCTCTGTTCACTCATCTGTAAAAGGGCTTAATAAATACCTTACAAGATTGATGTGAAGATTACAAATTAAAAATTAAAAAACCCTGTATCAGTCAGGGTTTTCCAGAAAGAAAGAGCAATATATATACTAACTTTTAGATAGATAGATGGATAGATAGATGTATAGATAGATAGATACAAAGGATATTTACTAGAGAAATTGATTTACATGCTTATAGAGGCTGGAGGTCATTGAGAAATCCAAGTCCAAAAGCCTCTGAACCAGGGAAGCTGATGGTGCAAGTCTCAGTGTGAAGCTAAATTCCTGAGAATTTTGAAACACTGGTGCAAGCCCTGGAGTTCAAAGCTGGTGAAACTAGAGTTCTGATGTCCCAGAGCAGGAAAGGAAGGGTGTGCAACTCCAGGAGAGAGAGTAGATTCAGCTTTTCTTTGCCTATTTGTTTTAAATGGGCTCTCAGCCAATTGGATGGCGCTTGTATATATTGAAGGTGGATCTTTGCTCAGTCCACCTATTCAAATGCCATTCTGGTCTATGAACATCCTAATAGGTAATACTCAGAAATAATGTTTCACCAGTTATCTGCATGTCTGTTAATTCAATCAAGTTGATAAAAAATTAATCATCACTGTACTCATCAAATACTAGTAGTTAACTAACTTGTGTTTTTTTTTTTTTTTTGCTTTTATCTTTATTGGATTTTAGTCACAATAGGATCAAGCACTTGTCATTTAAATTTTATGTCTCATCTAGTTCAACTGTAAATGAAGGGTTTGAGTGAGGCCCTTTGCACTTCTTCCATCTGGTGATTACAGAAATGAGCAGTGTTCTCAAGCAACAATGGTTCCTTGAGTTGCTAGTTATCTGCTTTGAGTCTGCTATGGAAGTGGACAGATGAAGTTATAATGGGGGCCCAGGCATCTGAGAGCCAGCAATGAAGGAAGCTAGCAGGAAAGTTAAGAAAATCCCAGAGCATTGGACACCTTTTTTACTTTACAATGAGGTCAGTTCAACTTCCAGGCAGAAGACTCATAGATATTATCAACATAGTTATAAGTCAAATTCTGCCAAATCCTGAAAAACTGCCTTTTGGCTTCTTGCAGGGTAAAAGGTCAGAGCCTACCTAGTTCACCTCAGGCTTTCCTATATAAGTTGTTCTAACATTTGAAGCTTCAGAACAACAAATGCCATTCCTCTGAATCAGCCTGGATTTCTAGTGCTGAGTAATGGTTAGGAACCAATGAGAATGATGAGTTTTTCCAATATAAAGATTGCGCCCAAAGTAAAACAGCTTTTAAAGAAGCAGAGCACAGTCTCCTGAACAGGCACCACCTAACTTCTTGAGGCAGCTACAGGTGATGGAAGCTCCTTGTTCTTACCTAACAAATGACACCATCATAAAAGAATGGTGTCTGAGTCTTATTTTATGAATGTTACCAATGATTTTTCATTGGGCTTAATATGTTTGACTTTATAATCCAAAGTTCCTTGCCTTGAATATGCCTATTGACCATTCAATTGGTAAAAGATACAATCAATCATGTGAAAAGGACACATGAAACAACTTTCTTGGCCTTCTCATACACTACTTGAATTTCTAATTTGAATAGAAATATGAAAACCCAAAGTTGCTATTATAAATTTTATTTACCATCTGCTATGATCATTGCCCCTGAAGCAAAAGGGTTCATCTTATGATTCTAGAAAGCAAGTGCATGGGCTGGAGGTAGAGTGTCTGCCTGGCAAGCATGAAGCCCTGAGTTCAAACTCCAGTACTACCACCATTGAAAGAAAAAAATGTGGAAAGCAAATGTATTAGTGACACAGGTTGTCTACTGTGCTAGAAGAGCTACAATTGCTGGTTGCTCTCAATTCCTAGGCATTGGGGGAAATTGACAGGATCACTTGCCCTCAACTTCAGTATTAATACCAGGGAGCTAGTGAAACTACTTGGAGATTATGTTCACAGATCCAAGTCAGAGGATTTTAAACTTTGGGGACTCAACACAATGGCAGGAGAAAATAAGAAAAATCGATTAAAATTCAAAGAAATGTTATCAGTTAATTTCAGAATGATACTGGAAAGAATGATCCATTTTTTATAAAACATATTTGAAAGATTTGCTAGTTAATAATAGGATTGCTATCCAGAGTGGGAACAACTTTTTCAAAAACTCATTATCCTGGAGTCTTGCACATCAATGCTCATGATTTCCTGGGTATGGTAATAGCAACACCTTTTTATACACTCCTTATCATTTGAGATTCTCAAATGATAAATAGCTGCTTCTTGTCTGAATGCTAAAATGACAGTGTAGTTCAGAATTTCATGTTTCACTTAATGGATATGTCTTCTTTCCTATTTAAATGTTCTAATCTTCATTTCCATGATAATGAAAGCTGAAAAGAGACCTCTGCCCTTTACTAATGGAGTTGCATTCATACCAGAATTCTCTTCTATTTTTCCCATCCAGGATTTTCTGGTTATAAAGAAAATCTAGGAGCAACTAAGATGATATTTATTTATATGGTTGGAAATTCCTTAGTTTTAGTAAGTTACAGAGAAGCTACCAGTGGTATTAATAATCTGGCTATTTTGTTTTTTCTTATTGTGTCTAGTATTCCTTGCTTTTACAATTGTTGGTCTCTGAACCTAGGAGGAAGGGATCTATTGTTGTATTTTTCCTGCAGATAATAAGTAGATAGGTATTTCAATAAATTACCTATTTTTTTTCTAGGTGAAAGTGACACACTGATAGAATGGTTATATTGTAATCTTGAGGGTAAGAGATGAGACAATTCCTTCTACCAAAAAGTAGATATGGGAGATGAGTGAGAATAGTGGACTGCTAAAAACTTGGAGATAATAGAACAATAGTCTTTGATAAAGGATTAAAAAATTAGCCTCATTGTATTTGTCTATGTTTACCTCATAGTACCTAATGGTAGGTCATTTTGTATATATATATATAGATCTATCTATCTAACTATCTATCTATCTATCCATTTATCTATCTATCTTTATTCTTTTAAAATAAACATCTTGATGTTAGTGATTCAGTTTTTAGAAATATATGATACCTAAAACTTGTTGTACAAGAAGAAATTGAAGTGACCAACTGCTGTTATAGTATACTATTACAAACTTTCCTTATCTATATACAAAATAATCAGCTCGATTCTTGAAATAGAATTGAAAAAGAGGGGCTGGGAATTGTGGCATGTGCCTGTAATCCCAGCAACAGAGAGGTTAAGACAAGAGGATTGAGAGTTTGAGGCCAGTTTGGGTTACATAGTGAGACCCTGTTTCAACAAAAGAAAAAGAAAGAAGCAAGGAAGGAAGAAAGGAAGGAAGAAGGAAGGCAGGAAGGATATAAGGAAGGAAACAACAAAAAATAGAATATGGAGGTGAATGTTACCTATTGGTATAACAACAAGAAACATTAGGCAAAGAAGTTAATAATGATTACTGTCAATTCTTTTTTTGTGTATGCTACTTTCACTTCATTTTTATTTTTCTCCTTTTATTTTATTGTTTTTACATTTATTTACATGTGTATACATTGTATGTGCCACCTCCCCCTCCCCCACCTCTCCCCATCCCCACACCCTCACTTCCAGGCAGAACCTGTTCTTCCCTCTTCTTCTAAAATTATGTTGAAGAGAAAAAATAAGAAATAATAAGAATGACATATTGTTTTTGCTAGTTTGAGATAAAGATAGCTATACAGAGAGATTCTTAGTGTTACTTTCATGCACTTGTGTATTACAACTCACATTGGTTCATCTCTATCAGACCTCCTCACTGCTTCCTGGTCCCCTTCCCATAGTGGCCTCTGGCAGTTTAAGATTATTATATTCACTACTCTATAATGAGTACATTAACCACGTTCAAGTTTTAGGTTTCCTTTCCTTTCCCTATTTCTCTCATGCATACTCTCTCCTTGTATGTGACCCATGTCCAATAGTATTACTGCATTTGTTTTGGGTCTCTAATCCGCATATAAGGGAGAACAAGCAATTTTTGGCCTTCTGAGCCTGGCTAACTTTGCTCAAGATGATGTTCTCTAATTCCATTCATTTATGTGCAAATGACAAAATTTCATTCTTCTTTGTGGCCGAGTAAAATTCCATTGTGTATAAATACATTTTCTTGATCCATTTGTCAGATGTGGGGCAACTTTGCTGTTTCCATAACTTGGTTATTGTGAATAGTGCTACAGTAAACATGGGTGTGCAGGTGCCTCTGGAGTAACCTGTGTCACATTCCTTTGGGTATATCTCTAGGAGTGGTATTGCTGGAGAATATGGCAGGTCTATGTTTAGTTTTTTAAGGAGCCTCCATATTGTTTTCCAGAGTGGTTGTACTAGCTTACATTCCCACCAACAGTGTATGAAGGTTCCTTTTTACCTGCATCCTTGCCAGCATTTGTTGTTGGTGGTGTTCTTCATGATAGCTATTCTAATAGCAGTGAGGTGGGATCTTAGTGTGGTTTTGATTTGCATTTCCTTTATGGCCAGGGATGGTGAACATTTTTTTAAGTGTTTTTTGGCCATTTGGATTCTTCCTTAGAAAAAGTTCTGTTTAGTTCAGTTGCCCATTTTTTTATTGGTTCATTGATTTTGTTGGAGTTTAGTTTTCTGAGCTCTCTGTATATTCTGGTTGTCTGATGTATAGCTGGCAAATATTTTCTCCCACTCTATGGGTGGTCTCTTCAATTTAGAGATCATGTCTTTTGTTGTGCAGAAACTTTTTAATTTCATGTAGTCCCATTTGTCCATCTTTTCTCTTAGTTCCTGCAGTGCTGGAGTTCTACTGAGGAAGTCCATCCTTACACCTATTGTTTCCAGGGTATTCCTTGCTCTTTCATGTACTAACTGTAAGGTTTTGGGTCTGATATTAAGGTCCTTAATCCACTTTGAGTTAATACTAGTACAGGGTATCAGGCATGGATCTAGTTTCAGTTTTCTACAAGCAGATAACCACTTTTCCCAGCAACCTTTGTTGAAGAGGCTGTCTTTTCTCCATTGTATGTTTTTGGTGCCTTTGTCAAAAATAAGGTGAGTGTAGCTGTGTGGATTCAAATCCAGGTCCTCTATTCTGTTCCACTGGTTTCATAACTGTTTTTGTGCCAGTATCATATGTTTTTATTGTTATGGCTCTGTAGTATAGTTTGAAGCCAGATATTGTGATGCTTCCAGCTTTGCTCATTATTGCCTTGGCTATTCATGGTCTTTTGTGTTTCCAAATGAATTTTAGGGTAGATTTTTCAGTCTCTGTGATGAATGTCATTGGGATTTTTATGGGAATTGCATTGAACATGTACATTGTTTTTGGTACTATAGGGATTTTTACTGTGCTGATTCTGCCAATCCATGAGTATAGGAGAATTTTCCATCTTCTGTAGTCTTCTTTGATCTCTTTCTTCAGTGGTTTGTAGTTCTCCTTGTAGAGGTCATTTACTTCCTTTGTTAGGTTTACTCCTAGGTATTGATTTTTTTTGAGGATTTTATAAATGGAATTGTTTTCCTATATTCTTTTCAATTTGTCCACTGTTGGTGTATAGAAAAGGCTACTGATATTTGTAAGTTGATTTTGTATCCTGCTACATTGCTGAAGCTATTTATGGTGTCTGGAGTTTTGGTGTGGAGTTTTTTGGGTTTTTGAGGTATAGGCTAATGCTGTCTGCAAATAGGGATATTTTGACAGTTTCTTTACCTATTTATATTCCTTTTATTTTTTCTTCTCTCCTTATTTCTCAGGCTAGGAATTGTAAGACTTTTGGTGAATAGGAGTGGGGAGAATGGGCACCCTTGTCTTGTTCCTGTCTTTAGGGAAAAGTTTTTTCCAATTAAGTATGGTATTGGCTATAGGTTTATCATATATATAGACTTTATGATGTTGAGGTGCATTCTGCTGTTCCTAGTTTTCTTAGAGCTTTTATCATGAAGGGGTGTTGGATCTTATCGAAGGTTTTTTCTGCACCTATTGAGATGATCATGTTGTTTCTGTCTTTGCTTCTATTAATGTGGTATTATATTTGTTGATTTGGATATGTTGAACCATTCTTGCATCCCTTGGTCATGGTGAATGATCTTACTGATATGTTGTTGGATTTGGTTTGCTATTATTTTATTGAGGATTTTTGCATTGATGTTCATTACGTAGATTGTACTGTAGTTCTCTATTTTGGATGTGTCCTTGTCTGGTTTGGGAGGACTGTAATAATGGCTTCAAGAATGAGTAAGGCAGTGTTCCTTCCCTTCCTATTTCATGGAAAAGTTTAAGGAGTGTTGGTATTAGTTTTCTTTGAAGGTCTGGTAGAATTCAGCTGAGAATCTGGTGGGTCCTTGACTTTTATTTTTTGGGAGATTATTTATTGCTGCATCAATTTCATTTTGTGTTTATAGATCTATTTAGGTGTTTAATATCCTTTTGGTTCAATTTTGGATGTTCATAAGTATCTAGAAATTTGTCCATTTCTTCAAGATTTTCCAATTTATTAGAATACAGTTTCTCAAAGTACTCTCTGATGATTCCCAGGATTTCTGTTGTGTTTGTTGTTATCTCCTTGTTTTATTTCTGATTTTACTAATTTGGATCTTTCCCTACTCATTTTAGTCATATTTGCAAGGGGCTTAACAATCTTGTTTATTTTTTTCAAAGAAAACTTTTTTTTTCATTGGTTCTTTGTTTTTTTTTTAATCTCCATTTCATTAATTTTGGCCCTTATTTTTATTATTTCTCTCCTTCTGTTTGTTTTTGGTTTTGTTTGCCTGTAATTTTCTAGGAGTTTGAGAAGTAGCATTTGGTCATTTATTTGAGATCTTTCTGTCCTTTTAATACATGCACTCATGGCTATAAACTTTCTTCTTAGTACAGCCTTTGCTGTAACATAGGTTCTAGTGGGTTGTGTTTTCATTGTCATTAACTTCCAGGAACCTTTTAATTTCCTCTTTTATTTCATCAATGACCTACTGATCATTGAGCAATGTGTTGTTCAGCTTCCAATTGCTTGCTTATTTTCTGCTGCTGTTTTTGTTGTTGAGTTCTAGTTTTAATGTATTGTGATAAAATACAATGCAGAGGATTATTTCTATTTTCATGTATTTGCTCAGGCTTGCTTTGTGCTCTATGATATGATCAGTTTTGAAGAAAGTTCCATGGGCTGCTGAGAAGTTTGTATATTGTGTTGTTGTTGGATGAAATAGTCTGTAGACATCAGTTAGGTCCATTTGTTTATGGGTCATTTAGTTCTAAGATTTCCTTGTTGATTTTTTGTTTAGATGACCTATCTATTGATGATAGAGGGATATTAAAGTCTCCCACTACCAGTGTTGGTGTCTATATGTACTTTTAAGTCCTTTAGTGTATGTTTGTTGAAATTGGGTGCACTGACATTGAGTGCATATTAAGTTGTAATTGTTATTGCCTCTTTTATTACTATGAAGTGAACTTCTTTATCTCCTTTGACCAATGTAAGTTTGAAGTCTACTTTGTCTGATGTAAGTATTGCTACTCCTGTTTTGGGGGCCATTGGCTTGGTAAATATTCTTCCAGCCTCTCACCCTAAGCCAGTGTTTATTATAAGATGGGTTTCTTGTAAACAGCAGGTTGTCAGATCTTCCTTTTTAATCCAGATTGCCAAGTGGTGTGTTTTGATCAGGAAGTTAAGTCCATTAACATTCAGAGTTAATATTGATAGGTATGTGGTGATTCCTGCCATTTAGTTGTTTTCGTTGTTTAAACCATTGATGGTGTCCAGGAGAATCATTGCTATCTCTGATTGTTTGTCTTTTCTTCCTGTGGTCTGATGCTTCTCATCCTCTTGTGGTTTTGTTTGCTTTCATCATTTGTGTTCAGAATTCCTTGTAGAGTCTTCTGTGGTGGTGGCTTGGTGGTCATATACTGTTTTAGTTTCTGTTTATCATGGAAGATTTTTATACTCTGTTAATTTTGAGTGGTAGTTTTGCATGGTAGAGTATCCTAGGGTTGAAGTTATTTTCATTCAGTGCCTGAAATACCTCACTCAGTGCCCTTCCTGTTTTTAAGGTTTCCATTGAGAAATCTGCTATTATGTTGATGGGTTTACCTTTATATGTTTTTTTAATTGTTTTATTATTCATATGTGCATACAATGCTTGTGTCATTTCTCCCCCCTGCCCCCACCCCCTCCCTTACCACCCACTCTGCCCCCTCCCTCTTCCCCCCACCCCCTCAATACCCAGCAGAAACTATTTTGTCCTTATCTCTAATTTTGTTGTAGAGAGAGTATAAGCAATAATAGGAAGGAACAAGGGTTTTTGCTGGTTGAGATAAGGATAGCTATACAGGACATTGACTCACATTGATTTCCTGTGCGTGGGTGTTACCTTCTAGGTTAATTCTTTTTGATCTAACCTTTTCCTAGTTCCTGGTCCCCTTCTCCTATTGGCCTCAGTTGCTTTTAAGGTATCTGCTTTAGTTTCTCTGGGTTAAGGGCAACAAATGCTAGCTAATTTTTTAGGTGTCTTACCTATCCTCACACCTCTCTTGTGTGCTCTCAGTTTATCATGTGCTTAAAGTCCCATCCCCTTGTTGTGTTTGCCCTTGATCTAATGTCCACATATGAGGGAGAACATACGATTTTTGGTCTTTTGGGCCAGGCTAACCTTACTCAGAATGATGTTCTCCAATTCCATCCATTTACCAGCAAATGATAACATTTCATTTTTCTTCATGGCTGCATAAAATTCCATTGTGTATAGATACCACATTTTCTTGATCCATTCATCAGTAGTGGGGCATCTTGGCTGTTTCCATAACTTGGCTATTGTGAATAGTGCTGCAATAAACATGGGTGTGCAGGTGTCTCTGGAGTAACCTGTGTCACAGTCTTTTGGGTATAACCCCAAAAGTGGTATTGTTGGATCAAATGGTAGATCAATGTCTAGCTTTTTAAGTAGCCTCCAAATTTTTTTCCAGAGTGGTTGTACTAGTTTACATTCCCACCAACAGTGTAAGAGGGTTCCTTTTTCCCCTTTATATGTTATTTATTTTTTTCTCTCTTACAGCCTTCAATATTCTTTCTCTATTCTCCATGCTTGTTGTTTTAATGATAATATGCCATGGAGATATTCTATTTTAGTCAAGTCTGTTTGGTTTCCTGGAGGCTTACTGTATCTTAATAGGCAAACTTTTTCAAAATTTGGGAAATTTTCTTTTTTTTTTTTATTGAATATGTTACATATCCCTTTGGTTTGCACTCTTCTCCCTCTTCAATACCCACGATTCTCAGGTTTGGTCTTTTAGTTGAATTGCTGAGTTCTTGCATATTCCATTCACAGCTCTTGAGCAGTTTGACTAAGATTTCTTTTGTCTTTTTCTTTAATTTTTATATATTTTCAAGCTCTGAGATTCTGTCTTCTGCTTGTTCTAGTCTGCTGGAGTGGCCTTCCACTGTGTTTTTTGTTTGACTACAAAGACATTTTATTTCCAGAATTTCTGTTTGATTCTTTCTTCTGAGGTTTTCCTATCTTTTTTCAACTACTCTTTTATAATTTGTGCTGTCCTCTTTAATCCATATGTCTCTCTTTTTATAGTGTCCTTTGCTTTCACTTTGATGTTTGTTGAAGTCCTTTCTGTGTTCCTTTATTTTTTCTTTATCATCTCATGTTTTTTATTTTGGTGTCATGAAATTTATTGAGTACATATTGTGTATTCTGGTTAACTATGTCTAATATCTTCTCCATGAATTTCTCAGAGATTTCTTCCCAGATTTCTTTTTTGAGGGTTTTTTTTGTGGACACCACTGAGTTCCTTAGTTACAATTATCATTGTTTTGTTGAGGTCAGGAATTAGGCATCCATTTTCTTCATTGCCCATTGAATCTTGTTTTGAATTTTTTTTTTTTTTTTGACGATAGTAGTTTCCATTCCTTTTTATTCCCATCACTGCACTTGGTGCTGTGCCACTATATTTTAGTAGGCTATTTGGTGTGTTTGATTGACTGATTTCTTTCCCTGATTTAATTTTGTGTTATGGCTGAATTGGTTGTTAGCTAGGTTGACTTGCTGTATCTGACCTGGTCAGGGGGTGTAATTTATCATTAACAAATTCACAGTTTCAATGCTAAACCAGTTGTTAATGTATTCTATAGAAAACCCCTTGATGATAATATCTAAAAACAGTTGGAGTCAGGGGGTGGTAAATGGTTATTAGGCTAATTATAGATTTTGAGGAATTGGTCAAGTTGGTACTAAAAAAAGGGGTGGAAGGAAAAGTGGCAGGTTAAGTGGTATGGAGGCTGCTGGGTTTTGCGGCCCTTATGTGTGTTTGGGTATATTTCTGTTATTATAGTGGAGGGTGTTTGTGTCAGGGATTGCAGGGGGCTGGGTTTGTGTGCAGTTTGTAGAGTAGGGTAGTCAGCAAGTGTTGAGTATGTAGGAGGGAGGGGTGATGTGTTTACAGCTTGGGGAAGGATGGGAGGGGGAGGTGAAGACAAGGAGAAGAGTGGATTCTCTGAGTGACTTCTGGCTGAATAGGGCAGGACAGATAGATTCTGTGCATGTGGGGGCCTCACCTGTTTTGGGGGAAGTGCTGTATACTTCTGGTCTTGGTTTCCTTTTCCCTGTACCTAGCTGGTGTGAGGAGCTTCTCTCTGGGGGCTACAGCAGCCCTTGCCACTTCTCTTTCTCTCAGTGCTGCCCTCTGTGAATTCACAAGGCTAATGGAGGAAGAAGCAGTTACTTCCTTGGGGTTGCCCTGTCAGGGATTGGATGATTGTTGGGAGGGAGAACAATAGATTGTTGTACAGGAGAGGGAGGGAGAGTGAAGGGGGTGAGAATAGGGATAAGAGAATAGTGTTGATGGAGTTAATAATGCAGGAATAAAGAAACATGAGGTTCAAGAACCACAGACAGTTCAAACTATTAATAAAATTTCTGGAGTTATTTCTTAGGTATCCAGTTCTGGTACTGGTGTTCAAGCAGAAGTTCTGATGTTGTCTCACCAGGTGACTGACTTGTGAGTGGTATTTGTCCACAAGATTAGTTGGAGTTGTGAGGTGAGGTAAGACTGCAAGCTCATGCAGGGTGGTCAGAGCTGTTGTTTTTAGCAGGTGACAGTTGTGTTCTTCAGCTGCAGCTCTGTTTTTCCAACTTCTTCCCCAGCAAGTTGGTGCAATTCAGTTTTGAATGCTGCCCTCTGTTCCAGAGATCAGCTCCAGGATCCACCTCCTGCCCTGCTTTGAGAAGTTAGTTTGTCGCTTCACTCCCTCTCTCAACCTTTATGCCTTTCCTGATCTCTGCTTGGTGCTTGTGGCTCCTGTAGGTGGTTGACTTTTTGTTCCCCTACCTCAGCCTTTACTGCTTTATGGCTCCTCACTGAGAGTTAGGGGCTGAGAGCTTGGGTTCCTTGCCCCACCCCTGACAATTTGGCAGTGAGAGATTGGCTGTTTGCTCTGCCCCTGTTCTCCAGGGAAGGTTAAGCATTCCACCCCAACCTCTGATGTTGGTGTTAGATTACAGTTCACTGTTTATGGCTTTCAGTTTTCCTGGGGGGTTCAGTCTGCCCAGGGACTGTGCTAGATTATTATTCTGGGATTGGTGGGGTATAGGGGGGGTTGGGTAGGGGAGCTGGGGGTGGTGCGTGATGCTCATCTGTTTCTTCTGCAATTTCACACAGGAAGATTTGTAGCCAGTTGGTAGGGAGAAATGGCACTATTGTTTTCAGTGTGACACAGCATAGGGAGGCTTTCCATGGTTATGGGTCCAGGATGTCACAGGCTTTGATTCTGACTGATACTCTGTCTTCTGCTTGTTAGGAGAAGATAGAAAAAGAGAAAAAAAAAAGAGAGAGAAGTGGTTGAGGGCTTTTGTCCCAGGGACAGAGGCAAGACATGCCTTGCTGGCTGTGCTGAGCAGGATTTTTGTGGCTGGTAGGTGCAATTAAAGGCTGATTTAAGGGCCAGTTTTTGAATTTTATCTATACTTAATGTGATGGTGGTTTTTATTTTGTCTAGGAGCAATCGGAATTACCCAAGTGTGGCTCCAGCGTCTCAAGGAGGTTTCTGGAGTCACCAAGCCTAGGAGGTCTGATTCGCTACTTTAGCCACCATTTTGGATCTTCCCTTGATTATTATAAATTCTTCTTTGCAAAATGGAATAAGGAATGACTACTCTTGTCAAATATTTTTAAAAATCTTGAGTAACATATTATAAATAAGTTGCCACAGTGAGAGACAAAGATGATTGAAGATTTCTTTTAAATTTACAAAATTAAATGTTTGTGATATGTGAGCTACCTGCCCATGCTTTGCCTATGAAGGGAGATTACAGGTAGAAGATTGTGGAAAGGTGAAAGTACCATCAGACACATAGTTGTTTCAAATGGAAGCTGGATTCTATTACTGAGACTATGGTGCTACATAGCTTTGATGATGTCCTTTTAGATGAGTAAAGCCAAGGTGGTAGATTATTCTGGAAATATAAGCAGTGTTCCCAGATGCTCCCACATGTTGCCTGTTTTACCCCAAGACCTTCTACAAACAGCAAGACAAAACATGGCTACTTTATCCTCACAGTGCCTCTAGGGGTTGTCAACTTTCATCAAGATTCATTTCATTATAAAAAAGTTGCCCATTATTAAAAACATAATTAAATACATTTTAAACTATTCAACATTGAACTTTAAAAGATTGAATCAGAAAAAGCATCTTTAAAAATAATATGATTTAATGTTAATTCATAGAATTGTCAATGATAATTTTGTTTCCTATAATGGTACTTTTTGGTTTTTTTGGTTGTTCTGGGGTTTGAACTTAGGGTGTTATTATGCTTGCTAAGCAGGTGCTCTACCACTTGAGCCATGCCTCCAGCCCTTAAAATGAATTCTTAAAAAGTGAAATGAAACTTATCCAACTTGACCAACGGCTCCTTATAAATCATTTCTCTGATTTCTATTTCCTTACTATCTACATCAGAGTGTCCTTCTTGATGGAGTTATATCAATATGAGTTTTATAAAATATAAAGGGCAAAGAAGTAAGTGTAGAATAAATACATTTTCAGGAAGACTGTCTGCTTTTATGTGTTATTTCATTTTATTATGTCCAGGGAGGTAAGACGTATTATTAAAGTAGAACTAGTACACAGACATGCAAGCAAACAAAAAGACTGTTGTTTATCATTGCAGATTTAACCCTTGATGTCATTTTGGAGATGAGTCAGTTTCACAGCTGAGCTAGGAGGTTGAAGTAATGAAGTTGTCCATGACATAGATAAATGTCTGATGCACATGATTGCTTCTTTCATGTTACCTGGGAGGTCCAAAACTCTCTAGCTTTGGGCTCAACATTATTGTAATATCAATAAAATAATTTGTGTCCCTGTTTTGCATCTCAGGGCAGGCACTATAGAGTCTTCCAATATGAGGTTTGGTGGTTTGGACCTGGGATCATTGCAGGAGCTTGTTCTCACTTGTGTGCTTAAACTCTTACCATTCTAGACAGCTTCTCCTAGACCTCTTCTGAATATTTCATCTTTGTATGGTACTCTCTTTTTTCTTATGTACTTCAACCTGCATGCCAAGAAATCCTTTCCATGATGTACCAAATATAGGAACTTACATTTATCTCCTTTTATCACTGGAAAACAAAATTGTTATATTGTTTTTCTATGCAGAGCAGTTTAATTTCTTATTTCAACTTGAACACTGTCTTTTGTAATCTAAACCCACCATTCTTAAAATTGCTTGGTTTTGGGACCTTCTTATATGCTCAAAATACTGAGGGCATTAAGAGCATTTATTTTTTGTGGCTTTATCTATTGATATTTATCCTTCTAGGAAATAAAAGAGAAACTAAAAATATTTCTATGATCTGAATGTTTGTGCCACCTCCCAAGTGCGTGCATAAAAACAAATCCCCAGTGCTACAAAATGAAATGAGGTTTTTGGAGGTGATTACATCATGAATGTGTAGACCTCATGAGTGGGATTAGCTCCCTTATAAAAGAGGCTCAAGGGATCTGATTCAGTCATTCTACCACATAAGGGCACAGAGAAAATATGTAATCTATGAACCAGAGTGAGCTCTCAGCAGATGTTTAATCTGTTGGAGCCCTGATTGTGGATTTACCAGATTCTACATAACTGACAAGTACATTTCTATTGTTTATAAGCCACACAGTTCATGGTATAATTGTTCTAGCCATCATAGTAGGCCCAGAAAAATGTTTATACAGTATACTAGCTGATTAAAAATAACAACATAGTTTCAGTTCTGCAAGATGAATAAATTTTAGAGCTCTGTTATCCAGTATTGCACCTATAGTTAATAATACTGTATTGTGCACTTAAAAATCTATTAAGAAAGGTGGGCCCCAGTGGCTCATGCCTATAATCCTAGATACTTGGGAAGTCAGCCTGGGACATTTGTGGTCTGCAGCTAGTATGGGTTGTAGGAAGAGGATTTGGCAAGACCTCCATCTCAACAGAAAAGAGCTGGGCATTGTGGTGCACAACTTTCAACAACTTTCATCCCAGGGATGACTGGAAGAATAAAATAGGAAGATTGTGGTCCAGGGCAACCAGAGCAAAAAGTAAGGCTATCTCAAAAATAACCAGAGCAAGAAGACCAGTTGGTGTGGCTCAAGTGGTAGAGTGTTTGCCCACCAAGTGTGAAACCTTGAGTTCAAACCTTGAGTATGTAAAAAAAAAAATCTCTTAAGAGGATAGGTTTCATACTAAGTGTTCTTATCACAATAAAAATGCATTTTAACATGAATAAATATTTTCATAGAAAACAGCTACAATTTATAGAAGTAAATTAGAGAGAATGGTGGCATTATATATTTTCACACATATTTTTATGTCTTTTAATAGAAGACAGTGGATAATCTTGTTTACATCAGTCAAAATGTTGTAATATATTGTCTTGGTTTCATGAAAATACTTTCAACTCTACAGTTCCCACCAAAATGTCTGGGGAATTTCACATCATAGTTGGAGAGACATTGCTCTACACCATAAGGCTAACTACACTTGAAATCTAGTTGAAATTTCTGATCTATAGGAACTATTTAAAGAAATATATGAAGAAAACACTTGGGGAAGAATACAGTTAGTTCTGCTGTGGTGGTACACATGAATTCCTAAAGAGCACTGAGCTATGCAAAATTTTGCTATAAAAACTTACAGGGTCTGTAAGAAAATAGGATTAGGTATACGGTATTTAAAAATTTCTCAGTGACACACAAAAACCTCAGATAGTAATCAAATTAAAAAGCAGAAATCTATAAAATGGTGCCGCAGTTTCACACATTTGCCATTCAATGAATAAATACGATGATTTAAATAGCACATTAGCTTACCGAAGACCTGAGGTTTGTTTGTGGAACTGAATGTCTCCATTCTATGAGGTTTGCTTATTTGGCTTTCAGGCCAGAGGGAGAGGAGATGAAGAAGAGAGATGAAGAGAGTAAAAGAAACATAGAACTCAGAAGGAAAATTCAAAATAGGCCAAGAAGAAACAGGAAAACATTTAAATAAATTTTATAGAGAAGCTATTGGAGCCATGTATCCTAGGTAGTTGGAAGATGTGTGAGTTTGTGAAGTGGTTCTGGGAGGGTAATGTGAAACTCACTGGAGTGCAGAAACCCCAGGTGTGGATGGTATAGTTCAATGTCCTTGTGAGAAGGGTGTCTGAGTGTGATGTTTGTATTTAGCAGGAAAGAAAAGCAATGTACTTTCCTTACCCACTGCAAGGTATCTGGCTGACACTACCATAGGTAAAGACAGATTAACAAAAGAAAAGCATAGCAATTTTATTTTAAGTGAAATTAGTGTTTTTAAAACTGAATGTGATGGTTGAAGTCTTCTAGTACAGTTTGGTGCTGTGGACTTGACTCTGGGTAAGGTGGCAGCACTTTTATCCATCATTATTTTTGCACCATGGAAGTGTAAACATGAACATAGTGAAAAAGATCAATAACATTTTAGTACTTCTCCAAAAAGTATTTTTGACCTTGCAGATCCCCTGAAAACATCTGAGAACTTTTATACCATAATTTGGGATTTGTTTTTCTTCATTAAAGGGTTGAAAACTACACTTGTCTTTTACCTTCCATCATATAGAAACAATCTCAGAAATCAGTTTCTCTCAAATAGCCTTAAATATTCACAGAAAAAAAAACTTTAGGTTAAAAATATCTAGGTTAATATAGCAGCAAATTTGTTTTCAATAAACTGTCATAGAAAGTGCAAATGGGAATAATAAAGTATCTTTTCTACCAATTGAAGACAAATAATTATAGAATTTAAAAAATTATATAGCAGAAATCCTAAGCTCTGTGATTCCAGAAACCACATTGAGACATTGGAGGTACACTTGGGCAATTCTGATTGCTTCTAGCCAAAATAATAACAAAAATCATATTAGGTGCACATAAAATTCAAAGACTGACCCTTAAATCAGTCTTAATTGCACCAAACAGTCACAAAAATCCCATGTGGCACAGCCAGCAAGGTGTTTCCAGCCCTAGGAAAAAAGCCCCTTGGTTGTTTCTCTTTCTTTCTTTCTTTTTCTCCTAACAAGCAGAAGATAGAGCATCAATTAGAATCAAACTCTGTGACATCCTGGACCCCTAACCCATGAAAAACCTTCCTATGCCACACCATTTCTCCCTGCCAGCTTGTTTCAAAGCTGCTTGCATGAATCTGCAGAATGAACAAATGAGCATCATGCACCACCCATGACTTCCCTACCCATCCCCTCACCCTCAGGAACATAATCCAGTGCCATCCTTGGGCAGACTGACCCCCTACTCCAACAAAACTGAAAAGCAGAAACAGCAAACTATAATCTAACACTGACAATAAAGGTGGGGCTGGAATGTGCCCTGTAGAATGGGGATGGATAAGAAGCCAAACTCTCAGTGCTGAACTCTCAGTGAACAAAGCAATAAAGCAATAAAGGCTGAGGGTCAGGGTGGGTTGAAAAGCCAACTTCCCAGAGGACATGCTCTCACCAAGCAGAGGTTAGGAGAGGCACAAAGGCTGAGAACCAGAGTAGGGCAACAAGTCAACCTCCCATAAGAGCTGCTAACACTCTGCAGAGGTTGGGAGAGGCACAAAGCCTCAGAGTGTGGGCAGGGCAATGACCAACCTCCCAGAAGAGCCCAGCAGAGGTTGGAACAGGCACAGAAGCTGAGAGCAGGGGTGGGGCAACAAGCTAACCTCCCAAAGAAGGGCAGGTGGTGAATCCCAGAGCTAATCCCATGGAACAGTAGACAATATTCAAAACTGAATGGTCCCACCTTGCTGGGGGGAGAAGCTGACCAAATAGAGTTGCAGCTGAAGGGCAATGAAACTGCCTCCTGGTGCAAACAACAATAGTTCAGACACCTCCACAAACTGGCAGACTTAATTCATCTCCCAATTGCAACTAACCCTGGCATAGAAGGAACCAAATACCACTCACAAGTCAGTTACCTGGTGAGAACACATCAGAGCTCCCACTTGTATGCCAATACCAGGGTTGGATGCCTAAGGAATAACTCTAGAACTTTTACAAAAGACTGAACTTTTTGTTGTTCCTGTACCTGATGTGTTTTTTTTTTCATGTATTATTAACTTCACCATCACTATTTTCTTACCCCTATTCTTACCCCCTTCACTTTCCCTCCTTTTCCTGTGCTGCAGTCCATTGTTCTCCCTTCTAACTACTCTTTTTGGCCCTTCACATCCACTCTCTCCTCCTGTATTTGCCTCCCTTTCCTATCTTTCCTTAAGCTGTCACCACACAACCCTCCCTCCTACACACTCACCACCTGCTGACTAGCCTACTGTATCAACAGTACACATCTCCAGTACACTGCAATCCCTGACACAAGCACTCTCTATTACAACAGCACAAATACACTCAAACATTCACAAGGGACACAAAACACAGCAGATCCCAAACTGTTTCTCCCCCCACACACACCCTTTTCCCACCCCCTCCCTTTATTTTTTTTCTTTAGTCATTTTTTCATTCACTGGGCCATTTCTCCTCCCTGCCCCCATCCCCCCCTCACCCTATCCCCTCGCCTTTGTAAAAAATAAGGTAGGCATAGCTGTGTGGATTTACATCTGGGTCCTCTATTCTGTTCTACTGGTCTTCATATCTGTTTTTGTGCCAGTACCATGCTGTTTTTATTGCTATTGCTTTGTAATAAAGTTTGAAGTTGGGTATTGTGATACCTCTAGCACTGCTCTTTTTGCTGAGTATTGCCTTGACTATTTGCTGTTTCTTGTGTTTCCAAATGAATTTTAGGGTAGATTTTTCAATCTCTGTGATGAATGTCATTGGCATTTTGATGGGAATTGCATTGATCATGTAGATTGCTTTTGATACTATTGCCATTTTTACTATGTTGATTCTACCAATCCATGAGCACGGGATATTTTTCCACATTCTATAGTCTTCCTCAATCTCTTTCTTCAGAGGTTTGTAGTTCTTCTTGTAGATGTCATTCACATCCTTTGTTAAGTTTACTCCTAGGTATTTGATTTTTTTTGAGGCTATTGTAAATAGAATTGTTTCCATATTTTCTTTCTTAATTAGTTCATTGTTGGTGTATAAAAATCTAATGATTTTGTAAGTTGATTTTGATCCTGCCACCTTGCTGAAGCTGTTTATGGTGTCTAGGAGTTTTTGGGTAGAATTTTTTGGGTCTTTAAGATATAGAGTCATGCCATCTGCAAATAGGGATATTTTGACTGTTTCTTTACCTATTTGTATTCCTTTTATTTCTTCTTCTTGCCTAATTGCTCTGGCTAGGAATTCCAGAACTATGTTGAATAGGAGTGGGGATAGTGGGCACCCTTGTCTCACTCTGATTTTAGGGGATACACTTTCAGTTTTTCTCCATTAAGTATGGTTTTGCTGTAGGTTTGTCATATATAGTCTTTATAATGTTGAGGTATATTCCTTCTATTCCTAGTTTTCTTAGAGCTTTTATCATGAAGTGAAGTTGGCTTTTATCAAAGCCTTTTTCTGCATGTATTGAGATGATCAAGTGGCTTTTGTCTTTGCTTCTACTAATGTGCTGTATTATATTCATAGATTCGTGTATGTTGAACCACCCCTGCATCCCTGGGATGAAGCGTACTTGGTTGTGGTGAATGATATTTCTGATGTGTTGTTGGATACAGTTTGCATTATTTTATTGAGGATTTTTGCATTGATGTTCATTAAGGAGATTGGCCTATAGTTCTCCTTTTTGGATGTGTCTTTGGTTTTGGGATGAGTGTAATACCAGATTTATAGAATGAGTTAGGCAGTATTCCTTCCCTTTCTATTTTGTGGAAAAGTTTAAGGAGAGTTGGCATTAGTTCTTCTTTAAAGGTCTGATAGAATTCAGCAGAGAATCCATCAGGTCCTGGACTTCTCTTTTTTGGAACACTCTTTATTGCTGCTTCAATTTCATTTTGCATTATAGATCTACTTAAGTGGTTAATATCCTCTTGATTCAATTTTGGATGGTCCTAATTATCTAGAAATTTGTCCATTTCTTCAAGATTTTCAAATTCATTGGAAAATAGGTTCTCAAAGTATTCTCTGATGATTTCCTGGATTTCCATGGTGTTTGTTTTTATTCCCCTTTTGCATTTGTGATTTTACTGATTTGGGTATTTTTCTCTCCTCATTTTAGTCAGATTTACTAGGGGTCTGTCAATCTTGTTTTTTTTTTCAAAAACCAACTTTTTTGTTTCAATGATTCTTTGTATGGTGTTTTTGGCTGTATTTCATTAATTCCAGCCCCTATTTTTATTGTTTCTTGCCTTCTGATTGTTTTGGATTTTGCTTGTTCTTGTTTTTCTAAGAATTTGAGATGTAACATTAGGTCATTGATTTGAGTTCTTTCTGTTCTTTTACTATATGCACTCATGGCTATAAACTTTCCTCTTAGGACTGTCTTTGCTGTGTCTCATAGGTTTTGGTACATCATGTTTTCATTTTCATTCACTTCCATGAAACTTTAATTAATTGATTACCCACTGATCATTGAACAATATCAGCTTCCAATTGTTTGTGTATTTTCTGCAATTGTTTTTGTTGTTGAGTTCTAGTTTTAATGACTTGTGATCAGATAGAATGCATGGGATTATTTCCATTTTCCTATATTTGCTGAGGCTTGGTTTTTGCCCTAAATTATGATCAATTTTGGAGAAAGTTCCATGGGCTGCTGAGAAGAATGTATATTGTGCAGAAGTTAGATGAAATATTCTGTAGATGTCAGCTAGGTCCATTTGATCTATGGAGTGATTTAGTTCTAGGATTTCTTTATTGATTTTTTGTTTGGATGACCTATGTATTGGTGATGGGGGGAGGGGTATTAAGGTCTTCCACTACCACTGTGTTGGTGTCTATATGTACTTTTAGGTTCTTCAGAGTATGTTTGATGCATTGATGTTGGGTTCATATAAGTTGATAATTATTATTTCTTATTGGTGTATTTCTCCTTTTATTAGTATGGAGTCTCCTTCTTTATCTTATTTGACCATTGTAAATTTGAAGTCTAGTTTGTCTGACCTAAGTATTGCTACTCCAGCCTGTTTTCAGGGGCCATTGGCTTGGTAAATCTTCTTCTAGACTTTCACCTTTAGCTAGGGCTTGTTTCTGTCAATGAGATGGGTCTTTTGTAAGAACAGATTGTTGGATCTTCCTTTTTAATCCACTTTGCCAAACAGTGTCTTTTGATGGGTGGGTTGAGTCAATTAACATTTAGTGTCAATATTGATAGATATGTGGTGATTCTTGTCATTTAGTTATTTTTGTTGTTTAAGGGTTTGATTGTGAACAGTTGAAGCAATGTTACTCTCTGATGCCTTGTCTTTTCTTCTCCTGTGATTTGGTACTGCCTGTCCTCTCATGGTTTTGTTTGCATTCATTTTCTGTGTGCAGAATTCCTTGGAGAATCTTTTATAGTGGTGGTTTGGTGGTCATATATTGTTTTAGTTTCTGCTTATTGTGGAGGACTTTTATGGCTCCTTCTATTTTGAATGATAGTTTTGCAGGGTACAGTATTCTAAGGTTGAAGTTATTTTCATTCAGTGCCAGGAATACCTTATTTTATACCCTTCTTGCTTTTAATTTTTCCATTGAGAAATTTGCTGTGATTTTGATGGCTTTACCTTTGTATGTTATTTGTTTTTTTCCTCTCTTACAGCCTTCACTATTCTTTTTCTGTTCTCTTTGCCTGTTGTTTTAATGATAATTTGTTGTGGGGAAGTTCTATTTTGGTCAAGTTTGTCTGGTGTCCTGGAGGCTTCCTGAATCTGAATGGGCATAACTTTCTCTAGATTTGGGGAATTTTCTGTTATTATTTTATTGAATATATTATGAATCCCTTTTGCTTGGACCTCTTCTTCAATGCCCATGATTCTCAGGTTTGGTCTTTTGATGGAGTTGGTGTGTTCTTTCATATTCCTTTCACAGGACTTGAGTTGTTTGATTAATAGCTCTTCAGTTTTTCCTTTAATTTCATTTTATCTTCAAGTTCTGAGATTCAGTCTTCTGCTCATTCTAGTCTGCTGGAGTGCCCTTCCATTGTGTTTCTTGTTTCTGTTTCATTCTTTTTGTGAGGTTTTCCATATCATGTGTCACTTCCTCTTTCATATTGTTTATTTTCATCTTTAAATCATTATCTCTCTATAGTGTTCTCTGTTTCACTTTGGTATTTATTTAGGGCTCTTATGAGTTCAATTATTTGTTTCTGTGTCTTCCTGTATTCTTTTTTTTGGTGTCTTAAAATTTTTTGAGTGCCTCTTGTATGTTTTGGTTAACTGTGTCTAGTATCATCTCCATGGAATTCTCAGTGATTGCTTCCAGGATTTCTTCTTTGAGACTGTTCTTGTGGGCATTGTTGGGTTCCTTGGTGTTATTTATCTTTGTTTTGTTGGAGTCTGGCACTGGGTATCCATTTTCTTCATTTCCCTCTGAATCCTGTATTAAATTATTTTTGGGAGAGAATGGTTTCTGTCCCTTTTTCTTCCTTCCATTGCTCCACTTGGTACTGTACAAATATGTTCTTGGTAGGCTTTTTGGTGGTTTCAGTCACTTGTTTTCTTTCCCTTGCTTTAATTTTTTTTTGTGGCTGTCTTTGTTTTTAGCTAAGATGGTGTGTGATTTATGCCCCTGGTCTGAGTGTAATTTAATATTAACTAATTCACAGGTTTAATAGCTGACTAGAAGACCTGCCCCCTCCCCCCTTGCTGTTAGTGTGTTATGATGCTTCACTGTTTGTTTTTCAATTTTGCAGAGCAGTTTGACTTTGGGTGCTGCTCACTGGCTCAAAAGATGAGTTTTGTGATCTGCTACGTGCCCTGTCTCAGGCTATCACTAGCCCACTGTTGGCCTTTGTGCCTTTCCAGCATTTGTTTACTGATAGTTCACATGGAGATTAGCTTCTTGCCCCTTCCCCCTTCTCTGGTGCACTTTCAGCAATCCCACCCTTTCTGTTGTGTGCTAGATTACAGTTTGCAGTTTATTCAGTTATTTTTTTGGAGGGGAGTGCAGTCTGACCAGGGTCTATGCTGGTTTATCCAGGGGGTAGCTGGGGTAATTCCACATGATGCTTTGTGTTCCCCTGTTTGGTCTGCCAAATGTCTCACAGGCAGGTTTGGAGCTGGTGGTAGCATGGCAGCAGCCCACTTATTTTCTCAGTGTAATGTTGCATGGAGAAGCTTTCCATGGGTAGGGGTTCAGGGTGCTGAACTTTTGATTCTCATTGGTGCTTTATTTCCTCCAAGTGTGGCTCCAGCATCTCAGCATGGTTTTAGAATCACAGAGCTCATGCTGTTTTGTTCCACACCCTGGTCACCATCTTGGATCTCCTGTACCCCTCCTTTTAATATAAAAGAGGATTTGAACAAATATATGGAAAACCTCAGAAAAAAGAAGCAAACAGAAATCCTGGAAATAAAAAAAGTTCTTTTAGTCAAACAAAAAACAGAATGGAAGACCACTCCAACAGACTAGAAAAAGTAGAAGACAGAAGCTCAGAGTTCAAAGGTAAAACAGCAATTAAAGAAATAACAGAAGAAATCTTAGTCAAATAACTCAAGAGCTATGAAAGGAATATGCAAGAACTCACCAACTCCATCAAAAGACCAAACTTGAGAATCATGGTTATTGAAGAAGCAGAAGTGGTGAAAGTCAATATTAAATAAAATAATAACAGTAAAATTCCCAAATCTCAGGAAAGTTTTGACCATTCAAGTACAGGAAGCCTTCAGGACACCAAACAGACTTGAACAAAATAGAACCTCCCTATGGCATATCATTAAAACAATAAGCATAGAGAACAGAGAAAGACACTGAAGGTTGTAAGAGACAAAAAACAAATAACATATAAAGGTAAACCCATCAAAATGACAGCAGATTTCTCAATGGAAACCTTAAAAGCAAGGAGGACATGGGGTGAAGTATTTCAGGTACTGAATGAAAATAATTTCAGCCCTAGGATACTCTAAACAGCAAAACTATCATTCAAAATTGATGGAGCTATAAAAATTTTCTAAGATAAATAGAAACTAAAACAATATATGACCACCAAGCCACCACTACAGAAGATTCTACAAGAAATTCTGTACACAGAAGATGAAAGCAAACACAACCACAGAGGACAGGATGTATCACATCACAAGCAAAGAAAAGACAAGTAATCAGAGAGTAGCGTTGATTTGGCTGCACACAACCAAATCCTTAAACAACAAAAACAGCCAAATGGCAGGAATCACCACACAATTATCAATATTAGCACTGAATAACAGACTGAACTCTCCCATCAAAACAAACCATTTGGCAAACTGGATTAAAAGGCAGATCTGTTGTTTACAAGAGACCCATCTTATTGACAGAAATAAACAGTGCCTTAAGGTGAAAGGCTGGAAGAAGATTTACCAAGCCAATGGCCCCCCAAAGGCAAGAGTAGCAATACTTAGATTCTTAATGACTATGCAAGACTGAATCAAGAGGCTATTTACCATTTAAACAGATTTATAACATGTATGAAATTGAAGCAGCAGTAGAGCCTCCCAAAAAAGAAAAGTCCAGGACCTGACAAATTCTCAGCTGAATTCTACCAGACCTTCTGAGCAAAACTTATATCAACACTC
Source organism: Castor canadensis (assembly GCF_047511655.1). Taxonomy (NCBI): domain Eukaryota; kingdom Metazoa; phylum Chordata; class Mammalia; order Rodentia; family Castoridae; genus Castor; species Castor canadensis. Next base: position 147,352,318 of record NC_133388.1, on the reverse strand, counting down.
CTTAAACTTTTCCATGAAATAGAAAGGAAAGGAACACTACTTAACTCATTCTATGAAGCCAGTATTATACTCATCCCCAAACCAGACAATGAAGCATCCAAAAAGTACATGTCCAATATCCTTAATGAACATTGATGAAAAAATCCTCAATAAAGTAATGGCAAACCAGATTCAACAACATATCAGATAGATCATTCACCATAACCAAACTGCTTCATCCCAGAGATGCAGCAATGGTTCAAAATACACAAGTCAATAAATGTAATACAGCACATTAATAGAAGTAAAGATAAAAAACCACTTGATCATCTCAATAGATGCAGAAAAGCCTTCAATATGATTCAACACTACTTCATGGTAAAAGCTCTAAGAAAACTAGGAATAGAAGGAATGTACCTCAACATTAAAAAGGCTATAGCTAACATCATACTCAATTGGTAAAACTGAAACCAGTTCTCATAAAGTCAGGAACAAGACAAGGGTGCCCACTCTCCCCACTCCTATTCAACATAGTCCTGGAATTCCTAGCCAGAGAAATGAGGCAAGAAAAAGTAATAAAAGTAATACAAATAGGTAAATAAACAGTCAAAATATCCCTATTTGCATGGCAGCAATATCCTATACCTCAAAGACCCAAAAAACTCCACCCTAAAACTCCTAGACACCATCAACAGCTTCTGCAATGTAGCATGATACAAATTCAACTTACAAAAATTAGTAGTCTTTCTTTTTTTTTTTTTTTTTGGATTTTTGAACAATTTTATTTTTTGTTAAATGTAAGAGTGGATACACATACATATTTAAGTTTACTTCTGCAACATCAGGAATTTTTAAAAATTAAAAAATATTTTTTTTTCATTTTTCTTTTATTATTCATATGTGCATACAAGGCTTGGTTCATTTCTCCCCCTTGCCCCCACCCCCTCCCTTACCACCCACTCCACCCCCTCCCGTTCCCCCCCCAATACTCAGCAGAAACTATTTTGCCCTTATCTCTAATTTTGTTGTAGAGAGAGTATAAGCAATAATAGGAAGGAACAAGGGGTTTTGCTGGTTGAGATAAGGATAGCTATACAGGGCATTGACTCACATTGATTTCCTGTGCGTGGGTGTTACCTTCTAGGTTAATTCTTTTTGATCTCACCTTTTCTCTAGTTCCTGGTCCCCTTTTCCTATTGGCCTCAGTTGCTTTAAGGTATCTGCTTTAGTTTCTCTGCATTAAGGGCAACAAATGCTAGCTAGTTTTTTACGTGTCTTACCTATCCTCACCCCTCCCTTGTGTGCTCTCGCTTTTATCATGTGCTCATAGTCTAATCCCATTGTTGTGTTTGCCCTTGATCTAATGTCCACATATGAGGGAGAACATACGATTTTTGGTCTTTTGGGCCAGGCTAACCTCACTCAGAATGATGTTCTCCAGTTCCATCCATTTACCAGCGAATGATAACATTTCGTTCTTCTTCATGGCTGCATAGAATTCCATTGTGTATAGATACCACATTTTCTTAATCCATTCGTCAGTGGTGGGGCATCTTGGCTGTTTCCATAACTTGGCTATTGTGAATAGTGCCGCAATAAACATGGATGTGCAGGTGCCTCTGGAGTAACAGTCTTTTGGGTATATCCCCAAGAGTGGTATTGCTGGATCAAATGGTAGATCGATGTCCAGCTTTTTAAGTAGCCTCCAAATTTTTTTCCAGAGTGGTTGTACTAGTCTACATTCCCACCAACAGTGTAAGAGGGTTCCTTTTTCCCCCACATCCTCTCTAACACCTGTTGTTGGTGGTGTTGCTGATGATGGCTATTCTAACAGGGGTGAGGTGGAATCTTAGCGTGGTTTTAATTTGCATTTCCTTTATTGCTAGAGATGGTGAGCATTTTTTCATGTGTTTTCTGGCCATTTGAATTTCTTCTTTTGAGAAAGTTCTGTTTAGTTCACATGCCCATTTCTTTATTGGTTCATTAGTTTTGGGAGAATTTAGTTTTTTAAGTTCCCTGTATATTCTGGTTATCAGTCCTTTGTCTGATGTATAGCTGGCAAATATTTTCTCTCACTCTGTGGGTGTTCTCTTCAGTTTAGAGACCATTTCTTTTGATGAACAGAAGCTTGTTAGTTTTATGAGGTCCCATTTATCTATGCTATCTCTTAGTTGCTGTGCTGCTGGGGTTTCATTGAGAAAGTTCTTACCTATACCTACTAATTCCAGAGTATTTCCTATTCTTTCTTGTATCAACTTAAGAGTTTAGGGTCTGATATTAAGATCCTTGATCCATTTTGAGTTAATCTTGGTATAGGGTGATATACATGGATCTAGTTTCAGTTTTTTGCAGACTGCTAACCAGTTTTCCCAGCAGTTTTTGTTGAAGAGGCTATTTCTCCATCGTATATTTTTAGCTCCTTTGTCAAAGATAAGTTGCTCATAGTTGTGTGGCTTCATATCTGGATCCTCTATTCTGTTCCACTGGTCTTCATGTCTGTTTTTGTGCCAGTACCATGCTGTTTTTATTGTTATTGCTTTGAAAAAATAAACAAGATCGATAGACCCCTGGCAAACCTGACTAAAATGAGGAGAGAAAAAACCCAAATTAGTAGAATTAGGAATGCAAAAGGGGAGATAACAACAAACACCATGGAAGTCCAGGAAATCATCAGAGACTACTTTGAGAACCTATATTCAAATAAATTTGAAAATCTAAAAGAAATGGACAGATTTCTAGATACATATGATCATCCAAAACTGAACCAAGAGGAAATTAATCACCTGAATAGACCTATAACACAAAATGAAATTGAAGCAGCAATCAAGAGTCTCCCCGAAAAGAAAAGTCCAGGACCTGATGGATTCTCTGCTGAATTCTATCAGACCTTTAAAGAAGAACTGATACCAACCCTCCTTAAACTGTTCCATGAAATAGAAAGGGAAGGAAAACTGCCAAACACATTTTATGAAGCCAGTATTACACTTATCCCAAAACCAGGCAAAGACACCTCCAAAAAGGAGAACTATAGGCCAATCTCCTTAATGAACATTGATGCAAAAATCCTCAACAAAATAATGGCAAATCGAATTTAGTAGTCTTTCTATACATGAACAATGAACACACTGAGAAAGAATATAAGAAAACAAATCTATTTACAATAGCCTCAAAAAAAAATCAATACCTAGGAGTAAACTTAACAGAGGACATAAATGACCTCTATAATGGGAAACTACAAACCACCATAGGAAGAGATCAAAGAAGACTACGGAAGGTGGAAAGATCTTCCATGCTCATGGATTGGCAAAATCAACATAGTAAAAATGGCTACACTACTAAAAGCAGTCTACATGTTCAATGCAATTCCCATTAAAATCCCAATGACATTCATCACAGAGATTGAAGAGTCTATCCTAAAGTTCATTTGGAAACACAAAAGACCATGAATAGCCAAAGAAATACTGAGCAAAATGAGCAAATCTGGAGGTATCACAATACATGACTTCAAACTATATTACAGAGCCACAGCAATAAAAACAGCATGGTACTGGCATAAAAACTGATATGAAGGCCAGTGGAACAGAATAGAGGACTCGGATTTGAATCCACACAGCTATGCCCACCTTATTTTTGAAAAAGGTGCCAAAAACATAAAATGGAGAAAAGACACCCTCTTCAACAAAGGTTGCTGAGAAAAGTGGCTATCTGCCTGTAGAAAACTGAAACTAGAACCATGCCTGTCACCTAGTACTAGTATCAACTCAAAGTGGGTTAAGGACCTTAATATCGACCTGAAACCCTGCAGTTAGTACAGGAAAGGGCAGGGAATACTCTAGAAGCAGGAGATATAAGAAAGGACTTCCTCAGCAGTACTCCAGCAGCCCAGCAACTAAGAGAAAGAATGGACAAATGGGACTACATGAAATTAAAAAGTTTCTGCACAGAAAAAAAAAAAAAGGTCTCTAAACTGAAGAGACCACCCATAGAATGGGAGAAAATATTTGCTAGCCATATATCAGACAAAGACTTATAAACAAAATATACAGGGAACTCAAAAAGTAAACTCCTCCAAAATTAATTAACCAATAAAGAATTGGGTAACTGTATTAAACAGAATTTTTTCAAAGGAAGAATTCCAAATGGCCAAAAAACACATGAAAAAATGCTCTCCATTTCTGGCTATAAAGGAAATGCAAAATAAAACTACACTATGTTTCCATCTAACTCCTCTTAGAATAGCTATCATGAAGAACACCACCAACAACAAATGTTAGTGAGGATGTGTGGAAAAAGCAACCCTCACACACTGCTGGAAAACTACTTTGGAAAACAATATTAAGGTTTCTAATGAACTAAATATAGATCTGCCATATATATGATCCAGCAATCCCACTCCTAGGGATATACCCAAATGAATGAGACTCAGGTTACTACAAAGGCACCTGCACACCCATGTTTATTGCAGCACTATTTACAATAGCCAAGCTATTGGAACAGCTAAGATGCCTCACTACTGATGAATGGATAAGAAAATGTGGTATTTATACACAATGGAATTTTATTCAGTCGTAAAGAAGAATGAAATTTTGTCATTTTCACATAAACTAATGGAATTAGAGAACATCGTCTTAAGTGATGTTAGCCAGGCTCAGAAGGCCAAAAATTGCATGTTCTCCCTCATATGCTGTTGTAGACCTAAAACAAATGCAGTAATATTTTTGGACATGGGTCACACACTAAAGAGAGAACACATAAGGGAGAAATAGGGAAAGGGAGGGAAACCTAAAAGTTGAATATGGTTGATGTGCTCACTGCAGAGGAGTGAATATAATAATCTTAAACCAGCAGAAGCCAGTAAATGAAGGGGACTAGTAGTGAAGAGATCAGGTAGAAATGAACCAATGTGGGTTGAAGTACACAAGTGCATGGATGCTAGGAATCTCTCTGTATAGCTATCTTTATCTCAAATTAGTAAAAATGGTATGTTTTTTGCATTATCTCTTATGTTATGCTTCAACAAAATCGGAAGTCAGGAACGCATTAATGATATGACATCATTAATGAACTATGCAAAGTATTTTTTACAATGCTGAGTTTTATTATTTACTATCAGTGTTTTGGGTAAATGTCTGTTGGTTTATGGTCAGAAAGACAGTTGTTTATGGTGTTTCAAAATAACTACACCCTTATAATCTCCCCAAAACTATGGGTTAGAATGTCAATAGACTTTCCAGGAAATATTATATTGAAGGTGGAAAAAGTAGGAAAAAGTGGCCTACAAAGAAGAAAGACATACAAGATAGAAAACTTTTGGATAATTTCATTCTCTTTTAACTCATATGTGATTAAAAGTTAGGAGACCCATATCTACCCATCCTGAATAAATTCAGGTCACGTCATACACTGGGAAAGAAGGGTTGTCACAGTTTGCATACATTGCCATATAAACTTGTGAGGGTCTTTCTTAAGAAGCTAGAAACTGAAAAACCAAATATGTAGTTTATGTTTAACATAATCTAGTCTATGTGTTTGTCTTACATTTATGTGACTTTTATAGTTTAGTGAAGTTTCTGCTACAGTTGCAATTCACTATCTTTTCTTTATATTGGCTAAAAGAAAATTGGGAAAGACAATGTGAAATAAAGATTTGAAGAATATATTGTTGCTTAATTCTACATGTAGGTATTGGTATATGAATTATTAGCAAGAGAAATTTCTTGTTAAAAATTAGAAACTTGGTCTCTAGGATTAGGTTTATTTGCAGAAACCAACAAAAATTCTCCCAGAGTGGTACTGGTTTCAGTAAGATAGAGGCTCATTTCTTTCTCACATAAAACAGCCTGGAATTTGGAAATTCACAAATTATACAGGTGTTTTCTATGCTGTCAGGCATCCTGGTTTCTCTATATCTGGTTTCTCCTCTACGCCTTTGTATACGGTTTCATCTTCAGTTCACCTCTTCATACATGAAGGCTCCTAGGGCTCCAGACAGCATATCCAATTCTAGGCAAGCAGTAAGAATAAATGCGAAATTATCTTCTTTTAGGGAAACTCACTTGGCACTTTTGCCAATTGCTGATTGACTCAAATTTATTCTTGAGATTTTAATAATTTTTGACTTGTCATACATTAATAATATGAGTACATTTCATTGTGACAATTGAAACATGTACACAGTGAACCTTGAGCAAGTTCATCTCCTACAACATATTTCCATTATCCATCTTCTTTTTCCCTCACTTTCAAACAATGTTTGGTGGGGTTCATTACGCTGTGCTCATAGTATATATGCAGCATCCTCTTTACGCCTTGGTATACTTTTCTTTCTCCTTCCCTCTTCCTGTTATCCTTCCTCAGACAGTCCTCCATATACATTCATGTCTCCTTTTCCTTCTTTCTTCTTCTTCCTTTTCCCTTTCCCCCTCTCCCTCTTCTTCTTCTTCTTGCTCTTCCTCCTCCTCCTTCTTTTTTCTTTTTCATTCTTCTTTTTTAGGTCTAGGATGCACAAATGAGCAAGAACATGCAATGTTTTGTCTTTTGAGCTTGTTTTATCTCTTTCAGCATGAAGATTTCCAGTTCCATCTATTTTCATATAAATGACATAATTTTGTTTTTCTTTATGGCTGAGTAATATTCCATGATGCATGTGTATATATACACACATATATGGTATACACGCATATATGGTATATTAATCTCTATATATGTAAGTATATATATCATATTTTCTTTATCCATTCATCTGCTCTTGGGCACCTCTACTGATTCCACAATTTGGCTATTGGGAAGAGAACTGCAATAAATATGGGTGTGCAGGTATCTCTCTAACATATTGATTTATATTACTTTGGATATATGCCCAAGAGTGGAATGGTAGGGCCATAATATAGGTCTGTGTTATTTTTTGAGGAGCTTCCATGCTGATTTCCAAAGTGGTTTCTCTAGTTTACATTCTCACCAACAGTGTGTGAGGGTTCCCTTTTCCACACATCCTCACCAGGATCTGTTGTTGCTTGTTCCCTTGATGATAGCCACTCTGACTGGTATGAGATGGAATCTTAGTGTAGTTTTGATTTGTATTTTCTTTATGGCTAAGGGAGTTGAACATTGCTTTATGTATGTATTAGTCAGTTGTATTTCTTCTGAGAACTGTCTATTCAATTCCTTGTCCCATTTATTAATTAGATTATTTTGTTGCTGTTTAATTTTTTGAGTTTTGTGTAATCTGGATATTAATCCCTTATCTGTTGAATAACTGCTGAATATTTTCTCACATTCTATGGGTTGTCTCTTGATTTTGGTCACTGTTTCTTTTGGTGTGTAGCAATTTTTTAATTAGATGCAGTCCCATTTGTTAATTCTTGCTCTTATTTCCTGAGTATTTGGAGTCCTATGCCTATGTCGTACTATATAGTCCTTATTTGTTCTTGCAGTTGTTTCTTAATGTCTTACACTAAGATATTTGATCCATTTGAATTGATTTTTGTACAGGGTGAGAGACAGGGGCCTAGTTTCAATCTTCAGATAGCTGGTTTTCCATTCGTTGGAGAGACTCTTTTCTCCAGTCTATGTCTTTGGCTCATTTGTCAAAGATCAGATGGCTGCAGTGGTTTTAATTCAAAAGAAGATACAAAATTTTACTTTCCAGGTGGACACATGAATACCTTTAATAAAATTAATGTGATTCCTGTTTTAGGAATAGTCTTTGCTTTTACAAATAATCTGGTAATTTACATCCTATGTATTCAAGTTGGTAATATTTTAAGTGTGGGACAAAATATTTTCTTTCTCTTTTGATATGTTAGGGATTGAACCCAGGACCTTGTGCAGTTCCATTCCTATTTCTTTGGGGGGTGGGAAGAAGTACTGAGGTTTGAACTCAGGACCTCATGCTTGCTAGGCAAGCACTCTACCACTCAAGCCACTCTGCAAGCCCTTTTCTATGCTGATTCTTTTCGAGATAAGGTCTCATGAACTGTTTTCCCAGACTGGCCTCAAACCATAATCCTCCTGATATCTGCCTCCTGAGTAGCTAGGATTACAGGCATGAGCCTCTGGCACCTGGCAGTCCCTTTGCTTTTATTTTGTGTTTGAGATAGGGTCTCACCTGCTACTACCTTTACCTTGGCTGACCTTGAATCTGTGATCCTCTAGTCCCAGTAGCTGGAATTATACACTGACAGAATGCCTAGCTGGGACAAAATATTTTCACACTGCTATGTAAAAGCATAACTTCAAACTCCAGAATTTAAACTTAGAACTAAATTATCAAACAGTTTTAAAACATGAGACCCAGGTAATAGTGAACAGTTAAGCTTTAAGTTTTTAAAGAGCAACTTTGTACTATATTTTCCTTTATCTATGGAGGTAAATAATATTTAAAAGTCTATTAAAAACTTGCCAGGTTCTGGTGGCTGATGCCTATAATCCTGGCAACTGGTTGACAGTTTTCTATTTTTTTGGCAGTATTGGGAGTTGAATTTAGGGACTTGCATTCTACCACTTGAAGCACACACCCAGTTCTTTTGTTTTTGTTTATTTTTCAGATAGGGTCTCATGGTTTTGTCCTGGACTGACCTTGATCAAGATCCTCTTACTTTTTTTTGTCTCCCAAGTAGCTAGTTTTGCAGGCACGTGCCACCACATCCAGCTTGTGCTTTTTCTTTTTTTTTTGTACAGTACTGGGGCTTGAACTCAGGGCCTTCACCTTGAGCCAGTCCAACAGCCCTATTTTTTTGTGATGGAATTTTCGAGATAGGGTCTCAAGGAACTATTTGCCCAGGCTGCTTCACACCGTGATCCTCCTGACCTCTGCCTCCTTAGTAGCTAGGTGTGAGTGACCAGTGCCTGGCCCCAGTTTGTCTTTTGAGGTAGGATCTTGCCAACTCTTTTGCTTGGGTTGGTTTCAAACCACAATTCCCCACTCTCTGCTTCTTGTGAAGATGGAATTGCAGGCAGGAGCCACCATACTTGGCTCTGGTTGGTTATTTGGGTGGGTGTTTTGAAATCATAATTGTTTATCAGGCAAAAGATATGAGATTGATTTCTTCCTCCTTTTGAAATGGAAAATAATATCAAGTTAAATGCTAATTTTGGCTGCTGATATAAATTACACAGAGAATTTTAGTAATGAATGTTTTTACCAGATGGACTCACTTAGATTTTTTTGATTACCTTCCAGGACAAAAGGATGATAGCCACAAAGTCCAATTTACTTAACAGTTTGAAATAAAAGGAAGAACAATGATTAAAAACACAGAGATAGATCATAATGATTTTCTAGTAGGGACAGTAGTTTCAAATTTACTTTACTACCACTAGAAAGTACATGAAGTGTACTTAATATAACATGTACTAAGAAATTTGAACTTTATTTGTTGCATTTAAAAAAAACTTTGTATTTAAAAAAATTATTTTAGATGTGAAAATAGAAAGGTCAGAGTTTCATGTATGGCCTGACATAAATGATTAAATAATTCACATAAGGTATTCTCTCCTCTGTCTCTGTCTCTCTCTTTCTCTCTCTATCTCTCTGTCTCTCTGTCTCTCCCTCTCTTTCTCTCTGTCTCTCTCACACACACACACACGTGCACATATAGTGTACTAGTCCTCTTATAATGGTATTTTAGTTTAGTTTGTAAAACCCCCATCTCAATGGAAAAAAGCTGTCATAGTGGCATGTGCCTCTCATGCCAGCATCAGCAGGGAGTGTAAAATAGGAGGATCATGACCCGAACAGCTTGGAGACTCTATTTTCAAACTAACCAAAGCAGAAGGGGCTGGAGGTTTGGTTGCTAGACAGGTAGAGTTCTTGTCAATCAAGTGTGAAAACTTGAGTTCAAAATCCAGCACTGCCAAGAAAAGAAAATTATATTCATATTATTTGAGAAAATGACTTAATTCTCATTTTAAAAACATATTTTGTTGCAAAAGCTTCACGTCTGGTCCTCAAAAATACATGATGAAGGTGTAATTTACTTTGAATACTCCTGAAACTATAAAAATGTTGCCTTGGGGTATTCTGTATTGATTGCATATGCTGATTACCTTTTCAACTGCCTCTCTTGTGAAGTGTTAATTTGTACTTGGAATATTTTATATTCTTGATTGATTTTGAACAAAGTCAGAAGAACATAGATTCTTTGCTTAAATAAAATCCAACAGAAAGGCTCTCACCTGACATCAATCAGATTTTATTGAGAGTTTGATATAATTCCTTTTGATTTAATATCTCCTTTCATTAATAATGCAAAAGGGATATATATCAGATTCTTTAATGAATTACAGTGAGAACTATAGATATTATTTTCAAACATATGCAATTGTCAATTTACTTTGATTTCAATCAACTTGACAAGTTATCATACCTTAACCATACACCATATGTATTTTTCTCATACCCATTGTGATAAGATACTGCTAACAACCTCAAGAATTATTAAAGCTTAACATGATTGAATTATCTGTAGTGTTTTGGAACAGTTGGGAAGTGTTAAAACCTCCACATCCAGGTAGGACATGAGCAGTAGTGGAAAAAGGGTTTGTGAGCATGAAGAGGAAAGGGGGCACACATCAGATTCCAGAAAAACTTAAGTCTTATGTAAAAATTAGAGAATGCAAAATATGTGCCTAGTCAGAAACCCATTGTACATGTCTGTAATCCTAGTTACATGGGAGTCTGAGACCAGGAGGATTGCAATTTGAGTCCAGTCCAAGTAAATAATTTGTGAGATTCCATCTCCAAAACAACCAGAGAAAAATTTACTGGAGATGTGGCTCATGTGGTGAAGCCTTTAGTTCAAACCCCACCCCACCCAAAAATAAAGGGGGGTGGCTGCTGCTGATTTTTCTATATATTCAGTTCCCAGGTGTAGGCAGGGAATTTACTTTGCAGAAATAAAAGCCCCAGGTGTCTGTGCTTGTAAGGTACTAAGAACAGAAGAGACTAGAGGCTAAAGGGTCGGGAGTATGGCCACGTCATACCTAGGAGCACCCATAAGAATCACCTACAGAGTTAGGTAAATATACACTGTATGATTGTGTAGGTCCAGGACAGTTCTCCGGCATGTTTGTTTCAAATGCCACAGAAATTGTACACCTGGTCCCTGGTGAGAACCATCATGTAAGTCAGAGTTCAGCCAGGGGTAGCAGAATTTGTGATGCATCTAGAAAACAGTGTTAGACTTGGGAAACAAGGCAGAGATCTAAAATCCAGGAGGTGAAGGACAAGTAGCAGTATACTGTAAGATATCTCAAGGTCAATTTTTCAGAGCAATTGTGGATATATATGTATATATACATACTATATGTGTATATGACTTTTATAAATGTCATAATGTACCCTCATTAGAACAATACTATAAAAATAAAATAAAATAAAAATTTTATTGTATACATTTAATTTTATTGTATATATTTATTTTATTGTATACATTTAAATGATAGCTTTAAAAAATAAACTTTATTTTTAGAGAAATTTTAAGTTCATACCAATATTGGCATCCCATATCCCTCCTGCCCTCACATAGGTACAGCCTCCTGCATTATCACTGTTTTGCAACAGAGTCATACAGATGTTAGGCCTGTCACATCATTATCACCCAAAGTCCATAGTTTACCTTACTTTTGGTCTCACTTTTGGTGATATATTTTCTATGGTTTTTGATAAATCTGTCATGACACAAATCCACCATTACAGAAGTTTCACTGCCTTAAAAAATTTCTGTGCTCTGCTTATTTATTCATCTTTCCTTTCTTCCAACTCTGAGAAATACATGTCTTTTTACAGTCTGCATAGTTTTGCCTTCCCCAGAATTTCAGATAGTTGAAATCAAGCAGTAGACTTTTCAGGTCAACAACTTTCACTTGCAATATGTTGATTTTAACTACAGCCACATATAGAACATAATGTTTTGATATAAATATACATAAGGAAATGATTAGTAGAGTTGAGTTAATTAACATATCTACCATCTTCTATATTTACCCTGGTGAAGGGGTGGAAGCTAAAGATGACTAAAATCAATTCTCCTAGAAAATTTCTAGTAGACAGTAGGTATTATTTACTATGGTCTGCAGACTATAGATTAGATTTCTAGAAATGTATTTATTATAGACTACAAGGTTAATAGTAATCTGTCAGCACATTTGAAACTTCATTCCATGGTTTTTGACTTTCACTATTTTGTAAAAAAAATTTTTTTTCAGTGCTAGGGATTGATCCTTGGGCCTTGCACATGTTAGGTTAAGTGGCATACCACTGAACTATAATCCCATCTGAAGTTTCACTATTTTGGTTGAGTAATTACAAGTCAGTTAGTTTTATTTTTCTTCCTTTGAAGGTCATCTGTCTTTTTATTCTTACTTTTAATGTTTTTACCTATTTTACTATATTGGACTAGATGGATAAACAGATTTTAAATGCAACCACTGAGATCTTAATTTCATATATTGTATTTGTTCTACATTTTCTTTATTGTACTTTTTCAAATATGCCATATCAATTGTTTATATCTCCAAGTAATTTGATATATTTATAATTACTTAAAATATCTTCAAACATATTATTTCATTTCCTCAAACATAAACATAATTATTTAAAAGTCTGCTTGTTAATCCTAATATTTAGATCTCTTTTCTATCTTTACAGTATCCCCTTTTTACAAGTTCTTTTACATGAACTCTTAACTCCTCTATATATTATATTTATGTTCCAGACATTATATTTGTAAAAAAAGCTGGAAGCCTTGGAAAATATTTGTTTTATATAACTTTGCTTACCAATATCCTTGCAAAATAAACCAATCTCATCAGTATTGAAAAATCAGCTCTAACTCATAATACTCTTCTCACAACACTTAGCAGGTAATTTTTGTGGGATGCCTAGGGAGGATAGGAAGGGGAAGAAAAATATGAAATAAGTGACTACTAATGGCTATGGAGTTTGATATTTTGGTGGTGAAATTTTGTAAAAGATATTATGGTGATAGTTGTACATCTCTTAATAAACTAAAAATCTTTGGATTGTACATTGTAGGTGGGTAAATTGTATATGTGAATTATACCTCAGTAAGCTGTTTAAAAATATTTTTTCTGTAGTTTCCTGATGTGAAGAACCTGCCTTGTCTACAACTTTAATATTTTTTAGGTAGACTGTCTTTTGAAAATCACAAGCCAACCAGCACAATAAATATAACCATAAATTTCTTTAGCTTTCTGTCTCACTACAATGCTATCAGTAGGCTTTGTTCTTTTCCTACTGGAAAGTGTAGCCACTTTCCATTTTTTCTATGGCTTTGTCATACAATATAGATGTTATTTTAGCACTTTCCTGAATAACTTCATTCAAAGATCAGCAAATTTTCTCTTCCTTTTCCAAAATTATTGCATTGTTGGTTCATTAACACTCACAGCCTGTAGCACCTAAAGTCATGCCGGAATGAAGGTCATCAAGCACAGGTCTTTTCTCTGTAAAGTACATTACAGCTGTTGGGTACTTAGGAACATTTCAATACTATACGTGGGGGCTATTTAAGCAATAAAGTCACCATTAATACACTAAAAGAGTGGGAAAATCTGGTACTAAACAGATTGCAAAGGGAACACATGGTTACTATATGAGAACTGAAATGAGAAGACAGAGAGAAAGAGAGAGTCTCACCTGAACAATCTGAACAAGCTTTGGCTGAGAAAAATCATGTTGGGTGCATGCATGTCTTTGAATGCCTATGAAAATGTTAAGAGTATTGATTTTAGACTTACAATTAAATGTTAGTGTGTTGGCAGATTTGTAAATATAAAATCCCTGAATAAAGAAGATTGTAGCTGAGATTTTCTAAAACCAATGTCAAGAATTGAATTCTTTTGAAATGACTTAAGGCTGGGAAGCTGTCTTTGTCAGGGCTATGGCCTCTATGGCATCTTTTTGCAAGTGGAGCATTTTTTTTTGAGTCCCAGACAAAAGCATGGAGGGCCCTAGCATCCAACTTTCTAATTTTGAAGCAACCAAGAATATTGTTCAGGAGAGGATTCCAAGATGGCAACTAGAAGGAGGAAGCAGAAAGTGTGCTTCCTAAAGTAAAATCTTGGAGACACGCTGGAAATACATCTTGCAGGAAAAATCACCAAGAAGAGGCAAAACTCTGACAACTCCACACCCCCAGCCCACACATAGCATCCCCACTCCATGTTAAATGGAGAAACAGCAGGGATCTTGTGCCACCAGACACCAGCACCTAACCTGCTTGGGAGAAGCAGACCACCAGGTGAGCTAGACAGCATGCAGTACTCCCACAGACAACCCTGGGACAAATCAGTATAGCCCCCTGGACAGACTGACCCACACCCAGGGAAAAAAGAGAAAAAAACCAAACTAAATAATAAACAAGCAGCTGAAAAAAAAAGACACGAAGCAAAGAGGGTGGGGTGCTCGAGCTCCAGAAAGTGGGGAAGGGGCACTCCCTCATGGAACTGTAAATGAACAAGCCAGCTGGAGAAGGTGGGTGTGGTGCCACCTCCCCTAGTGTGCTTGGAGAGGGGAAGGCTTGTAACAGTGGCTGAAGTGTAGCATGCTACAACAGAGAGTGGGGGAGGAGCACCTTCCCATGTGAAACTCTAAATAAAAAAAAAAGACTGCAATTGCAAAAGGTGGGTAGGGCTGTATACTGGAGAAAACAAAAGGGGCATGCATCCAGGAGAACTCTAAATAAACAAAGCATGCAGCAGCAGATGGCTGATAGTAGGAGGCAGGTGAGCTGCAGCCTCAGATAGACATTCACAAAGCTGTCTCCAGACTCCCTTTGTTTTTTTTTTTCTCTTCCTTTGATGAGACAACAACAGAACTAGGATTGGATGCTAAAGGACTAAGTGAAACTGCATTGAACTTGGGATTTTTTTTTGTTTTGTTTCTTTTATTTTTTGTTTTTTCCCATTTGATGAGAAAACGAGAGAACTACTTCTCAGACATTGAGAAGTCTTCAGGACTGGAGGCTAAAGGACTAACACCAAAATTATTAAGACTGAAACTTTATTGCATTTGAACTTGGGGATTTTAAAAAATTATTATTATCCTCTCTCTGTCTCTCTAATGTCTGTTTAGCTTACCGTTGATTAGTACACTACCTCTCCCTGTTTATTTCTTTGGCTCTGTTTTTTTTGTTTGTTTGTTTTGCTTTTTTCCCTTTTTCTTTACCTTCTTTGCTTTCCCTCTCCTCTCACCCTTCCATTACAGATATCAAAACTGTTATTATTACAAGGTAGACAATACTAAATTACACAGGGACAGTAACAATAACAAGGGCAAAGATGGGAAGATAGAAAAAAGAGGGAAATCATTTTCTCCCCAACAATAAATTAGTACAGGAACAAGAGGGAAATGAAGAAAACAGTTACACAGATCCAGACGCCAACAAAATGAAGATAAAGCATGCCAAAAAACCCAATGAAGCCCACAAGAATATTCTGAAAGAAGAAATCCTGCAAGTAATCAATGATAATTTTATAGAGATGATACTGAATATGGACAACCAACATGTACAGGAGACACACAAGAAATTCCAAGACAAAAAAATTAGAGATTTGAGAAAGCACAAGAACAAATAAAAGAAACTATACAAGCACTGTATAAACACCAAAGTGAAACAAAGAACATGACAGATAAAGAGATATTAACTCAGGATGAAAATAGACAATATTAAAGAGGAAGTGACTCAGGATATGGAAAACCTCAGAAAAAAGAATGAAACAAAAATTCAAAACAAAATGGAAGGCCAATCCAGTACACTAGAACAAGCAAAAGACAGAATCTCAGAACTCGAAGATGAAATGGTAATTAAAGGAAAAACTGAAGAACTATTAGTTAAAAAACTCAAGACCTGTGAAAAGAAAATGCAAGAACTTACTGTCTCCATGAAAAGACCAAACATGAGAATCATGGGTATTGAAGAAGGAGAAGAGGTGCAAGAAAAAGGAATGCATAATATATTCAACAAAATAGTAACAAAAAATTTCCCAAATCTAGAGAAAGAATTCCCATACAGATGCAGGAGTCCTCCAGGACACCAAACCGACCAGATCAAAATAGAACTACCCCACAACATATCATCATTAAAACAACAAGTTCAGAAACTAGGGAAAGAATATTGAAGTCTGTAAGAGAGAAAAAACAAATAACATATAAAGGTAAACCCATCAAAATCACAGCAGACTTCTCAACAGAAACACTAAAAACAAGAAGAGCTTTGGGTGAGGTTTTCCCAGCAATGAATGAAAATAACTTCAACCCTAGGATACTCTACCCAGCAAAACTATCATTCAAAATAGGTGGAGCAATAGAAGTCTTTCATGATAAGTAGAAACTAAAACAATATATGACCACAAAGCCACCACTACAAAAGATTCTTCAAGGGATTCTGCACACAGAAAAGGAAACCCAACATGACCATGAAAGGGCAGGCAGTACCAAACTACAGGAAAAGAAAAAACAAGAAAGTAGAGAGTAACATTGATTTAGTGACACACAATCAAACCCTCAAACAACTAAGACAACTAAATGACAGGAATCACCACATACCTATCAATATTAACACTTAATGTTAACGGACTTAATTCGCCCATCAAAGGGCACCACTTGACAAACTAGATTAAAAAGGAAGATCCAACAATTTATTGCTTACAGGAGACCCATCTCACCGACAGAAATAAGCATAGGCTTAGGATGAAAGGCTGGAAGAAGATTTACTAAGCCAATGGACCCCAAAAACAGGCAGGAGTAGCAATACTTATCACTGACAAAGTAGACTTCAAACTTACATTGATCAAATGAGATAAAGGACATTCCATACTAATAAAAGGGCAAACAGATGAAAAGGAAATAACAATTATCAACCTATATGCAACCAATGTCAATGCACCCAATCTCATCAAACATACCCTGAAGGACCTAAAAGCATATATTAACTCCAACACTGTGGTCATGTGAGACTTTAACACCCCATTTTGTTTGGATAGGTCATCCAAACAAAAAATCAATAAAGAAATCCTAGATCTAAAACATACCATAAATCAAATGGACCTAGTTGATGTCTACAGAACATTTCATTCAACTTCTACACAATGTACATTCTTCTCAGCAGCACATGGAACCTTCTCCAAAATAGATCATATCCTAGGGCACAAAGAAAGCCTCAGCAAATATAAGAAAATAGAAATCATACCATGCATTCTATGTGATCACAATGCAATAAAACTGTACTCAACAATAAAAATAAAGACAAAAAACATGCAAACAGCCAGAAACTGAATAACTCATTGCTTAATGAACAATGAGTCATTGATGAAATAAAAGAAATTAAAAGTTCCTGGAAGCAAATGAAAATGAAAACACAACCTATCAGAACCTACGGGACACACCAAAAGCAGTCCTGAGAGCAAAGTTTACAGCCATGAGTGCATTTGTTAAAAAGACTGAAAGATCTCAAATCAATGACCTAATGATGCATCTCAAACTCCTAGAAAAACAAGAACAAGCAAATCCCAAAACAAATAGAAGGAGATAAATAATAAAAACAAGAGCTGAAATCAATGAAATAGAAACCAAAAAAACCATAAAAAGAATTAATGAAACAAAAAGTTTCTTTTTTGAAAAAATAAATAAGATTGACAGACCCCTGGTAAACCTGACTAAAATGAGGAGAGAAAAAACCCAAATTAGTAAAATCAGGAATGCAAAAGTGGAGATAACAACAAACACCACGGAAGTCCAGGAAATCATCAGAGACTACTTTGAGAACATACGTTCAAATAAATTTGAAAACTTTGAAGAAATAGACAGATTTCTAGATACTTATGACCATCCAAAACTGAACCAAGAGGACATTAATCACCTGAATAGATCTATAACACAAAATGAAATTGAAGCAGCAAACAAGACTCTCCCCAAAAAGAAAAGTCCAGGACCTGATGGATTCTCTGCTGAATTCTATCAGACCTTTAAAGAAGAACTCATACCAACCTTCCTTAAACTGTTCCATGAAATAGAAAGGGAAGGAAAACTGCCTAACACAGTTTATGAAGCCAGTATTACACTTATCCCAAAAGCAGGAAAAGACACCTCCAAAAAGGAGAACTATAGGCCAATCTCCTTAATGAACATTGATGCAAAAATCCTCAATAAAATAATGGTAAACCAAATTCAACAACACATCAAAAAGATCATTCACCATGACCAGGTAGGCTTCATCCCAGGAATGCAGAGGTGGTTCAACATGTGAAAATCAATAAATGTAATAAACCACATTAACAGAAGCAAAGAGAAAAACCACTTGATCATCTCAATAGATGCAGAAAAAGACTTGATAAGATCCCACACTATTACCCACCAGTTCTGGAACAGTAGGATTGCAGACTTAGTTGTTTTTGTTCTTTATTGTCCATTCCAGTCTGTGAGTGTCTCTTAGGCATGCTTGGAGCCCTCTAGTGGCAGCCGAGCAGGAGCCTGGTGGAGTGGTTATCTGGGAAGCCTGTAGAGCTGGGCTGGCTCAGCACAGGGAGAGGGGTTCCTGGCAGGCTGGTGGGTGTGGCTGTCTCACACCAGGATGGTGCCTGTCCCAGCAGGGTGGGGCTCCAGTTGTTCCACATGGAGCTGGAGCCAGGCAGGACCTGATGGGTGGGGTGGGTTAGGACCGGCTCCAGGCTGGGGTCTGGCACAGATTGGTGGTGGGGATTCCGGTGGTTGTGGGTTCCCAGGGGCACATCCAAGGGGATGGTTATTTCGGTGTGGTGTGGCCGGCAAGGCTGAGGGATGGGTATCCTGCTGTGTGTGTGTCTGGATTAGAGCAGTGGCCTGGCATAGCCAGAGGGGCAGAGAGCCAGGCAGAATGGAGCAGCGGCTCTGCAGAACTATGGGGTGGGGATTTGGCAGTCCAGCTCTTCTTTTATTAGATCATGGTGTGGTGAAGCCTTCCAAGATCTAAGTCTTTAGAGTGCCATGTTTTGGGCTGTCCCTAGAGCTTTACCTCAGTCAGACGTGTCTCCAGCTTCTTCACAGGATCTCTGTATCAGCTCATGAGGTCTGCAGCTTGGTCTCCATCACCATCTTGGATGTGTCTTGAATGAGAAATTTTTTTTTTTCCATTCTAATTTACATTTTATTTTTATTTTTTTTTATTTTTCTTTTATTATTCATATGTGCATACAAGGCTTGGTTCATTTCTCCCTCCTGCCCCCATCCCCTCCCTTACCACCCACTCCTTCCCCTTCCTCTACTCCCCCCAATACCCAGCAGAAACTATTTTGCCCTTATTTCTAATTTTGTTGTAGAGAGAGTATAAGCAATAATAGGAAGGAACAAGGGTTTTTGCTGGTTGAGATAAGGATAGCTATACAGGGCAGTGACTCACATTGATTTCCTGTGCGTGGGTGTTACCTTCTAGGTTAATTCTTTTTGATCTAACCTTTTCTCTAGTACCTGTTCCCCTTTTCCTATTGGCCTCAGTTGCTTTAAGGTATCTGCTTTAGTTTCTCTGCATTAAGGGCAACAAATGCTAGCTAGTTTTTTAGGTTTCTTACGTATCTTGAATGAGAAATTTTTAAATGGACTTAGACATACCCAATTGTTTAGTGATTCTGAGAAAAAAAGGTTCAGAAGAGTTAAAGGTTCAGAAAGAGTCACTAAGATGACCATTTGAGAAAGCAGCTAAAGTCAGTCATCAAGGCCAGACAGGAAGGAAGATACTCATAAGGATGTGAATGGGAAGCTGTTGCTTCCTCTAGCTATGCCATCCACACAGGTCTGCAACCAGATGGCTATGTTGGACCAGGGGCTACTGTTAGGGAACAAGGTGATTAGGAAGAAATGGATGTGAAGTGAAGGATGAACTGGGACATGCTGAGTCTGTCCACAAATATGCACCATCTTACCTGACTATTTAGGCTTTCTCTTCAATCTTCTAAACTCTGCTCAAGTGCCTCTTTTGACCAATTCCAACTTTAAATGTAGATGAAGGGGATCCCAGAAATATAATTCATGTATAACCATGCACCATAAGAGAAAGGTCCAAGTTCTTTTGGTATGCACAAGCTGAGCATGAAAAAAAGGTGAACTTTTGCTTCAAAGATAATGGAATTATAAAAAAGAAATATGGGAAAGTTGTACAAACGCGTTGCATTATTTTATTTCATAGACAATGAAAATTAGTAAGGGATCTATATTTACACAAGGCTCATGTAAAAGAAAGAAAGTATTGCTTGTGGTGTGGGTGCACTAACCTTCCTATTGGTGAATGAATGTGAAACATAGGATATGGTATCTATATATTGAGACAGTGATTGCCACAATATAGCTAAAAAAAACTTGGCTACCAGATTTTGTGTTTGAGCAAAGATGTTTAACAGGGTCTTCCTTCTCCTCCTCCTCTTCCCTGCTTTCTCCCTCAGAAGACCAGGTCACTTGAATTAAAACTTTCTGTAGAAATAGAACAAATAGCATACACAAACACAAACACAAACACACACACACACACACACACACACACACACATTATTAAGGAATTGACTCATTTAATTATAAAGGTTGATAAATCCCAAGACTTGTAGTAGAGTCTGCAGGTTGGGACCCAGGAAAAGAGATGATATAGTTCCAATCTGATGGCTCAAGACCCAAGAAATGTTTGTGTGTGTTTCAATTCTAGTTTGAAGGCAGAAAAAAATCTAGTATCCCAATCCACAGGCAAGCAGGCAGGCAGGAAGGAAATGTTCTGTCTTTCTTGAAAGAGGGTCAGCCCTTTTTTCTCTTCAGGCTTCAACTAAGTAGATGAACCCCACCCTTACACCATATCAGAGAGAAAAATCTTGGTCTACCAAAAATCTTGATCTACTTGGTCTACAAAGGAATATGTTAGTCTCATCAAAAAACACTGTCACATCAACACCCAGAATAATGTTTGACTAAATATTTGGGCATCCCTTGACCTACTAAAGGTCCATATAAAATTTGGATTATATATGTGCATATATGTAGACACACACATATATGTGTGGGTTAAGGAATATAGGGAAGGAGAAGAAGGGAAAGAAGAGGGGAAGGAAGGAGTCATGGAATGTAATAGAGGGAGTGAACATATTTAAAGTGCACTGACGCATAGGTGGCATTATCACAATGAAACCTCCTTGTACCATTTACACATTAGAAATTAGAAAGAAAGTGTTAAAATAAGATTAGCCATCACACTGCATTTTTAAAAACTTGACAGGACTGGCGATGTAGTTCAGTAGTAGGATGCTTGCCTAGTATGCACAAGGTCTTAGGTTGGATCCCTAATGCTGCAAAAAGAAAAAAAAAAAAAAAAGAAAACACACAAAAAATCACAGCATTACAAGAATGTGACTTATTTATGACTTGAAAAGAGCCTCTTAGTGATTTCAAGTTAAAAGATTTAATTACATTTTTCTGTTTGAGTATTTATATAATAATATTTTTCTTGCATCTTCATTATAAATGCAAATAAATAAGAAAGAAGAAACCCCACGTGATCCAAGGGTCTTCAGTGGGAGGGACCAAGTTTGTCCCAAAAGGACATTTGGCAAGGTCCTGGGAATTGCTTTTGGCTGTTACAATGGCAGGATGGTGGGGATTGATACCTAATGGGTTCCTCTTAAATAGCGTAAAGTCCCAGGGCAGCAACCATTCAAGGCAAAATAACCCAACCCCCAAATACTGATATAACCATTGTTGAACAACCCTAGACTATAACCCACAGGGAAGTTTCAGACTTAAAGATACTCTCTTTACTTATTAAATGAAGACAAAAGTTGAGGGGATAAATAATTTCAAGATCCAAAAAATTAAAAGTAAGTTAGAATGGACTGGACATTTTAGTGAAGAATTCTGATGACCTGAGGCACTGTTGATTTTTAGAGGTCATTTCTTTTTCAGTGCTTGACTGACTCTCTCCCCAAACTGGTTCACCAGATAGATCTTCATTAACTTGCTCAATATGAAGGCTGAAAGATTATATCAGCCTTGAATAAGAGGTGTTTTTCTCATTAGAGAAAGGCAGTTCATTCATATCAATTATCAGGTAGATTTGTGCAGATTTTCAAGAATGATGGTCTATTAGAGGATATATAACCTTTATGGTGTATCTTCTCCAAATGACCTTAGGGGTATAGGATGGTATCAGAACAATGGTCACTTTGTTTCTGATGGTGTTTCCCAGGGCAAGCATTAGAGAAGAGGCTGTGTGCTGTGGAATCCTGCCAAATCTCCCATTGAGATTCCTTCATTTCATCACGCCTTCCACCACCACACACATGTATGTACAATGAGAGTAATGCATTTTTGTTCATGTCTAGTTTAGCAACACAAATGGAAAGAACACTAGTTTGTATAGGAAGATTTGATTTAGAATATTTTTAAGCCTTCATACTTTAGGAATGCAAATCAGCTACTCTTTCCTTCTAATGCACAGAACTAGCTTGTTAAAAAGCTGCCAGTTTACTTTGTATGGTACAGACATCATTGTTTTCTTGTCAGTTTGTAGGCTCTAATAATCCAGTTTGATAAATTGGAAAGATATGAAGGTCATCATCTAAGTAGCTTATTTATGTTAGCAAGAGGGTTTCTATTTTACATTTCATCTAAAATTTAAAGGTCTTGTACTTGTGTTTTGATAGAATATTGTCATTTATTTCAGACTTATTTATGGAAATGTCTGTGTTGTCAATTTCTATTCTTGGCATTGGAAATACAGATAGGCAAGTCATAAAAATAGCAAAGCATTTATTGCAGAAAATACCATGAATACAGTAATTGGTCACTGAAAAGATAAAGCTGTAATTACAGCTTTTCCAAGAAATAAGAACTGAGGATTTTATAATGAGATCATTTCCTCTAATATCTGGCAGGCTTCTTTTCTAAAAATTCTATTTTAATATACATGTATATTATTTCATTCTAGGCTGTTTTATTTCTATTGTCTAGGGGACCATAGGCTTTCTTTCATCTATGACAGAGACTGCATAATACCCAGAAAAATGTCATCTACTCTTTATATTATTGTGTTAGCCATGCAGAAAAGTGCATAAATAATTAAAATATATACATTTAAAGTGGACATTGTATTATAATCAGATTATTACCTATAGTGAATTGGTCATATTTATAGGAGTTAAAAATAATAACCTATATTTTGGTCATAAATCCATGGTTTATATCTAGACAAAAGAAATTGAACTCCATAAAATCTTTCTGACCACCTTGGGGGAAAATTTCTATTTTCTCCTATGTGATTCCAATAAGATATTTTTTAATTTTACTGATTAATTATTTCATTTGATTAGAACCTTTTCCCAACTTTCTTCATGTGCCATTCATTCAGTTTAAACCAATGGTGTTAGCTTTCTAAGTGTTCATCTTTTACTTATAGCTATGATTCAAATTTTATTTTTTGATTTGTCATTTTACTTTATTCTTTGAAGTCTACCTTTGACATAATCAATTAACTGTTTCTTGTTTCTCTCTTCTCTATTTTCCCATCTTTTGGTTAATTTTGTTTTTTCTACATTATCAGATTACATAGCACTTATTTTTCCCATATGTTACTTATCTTTTACTATGCAACAAATTACTATGAAAACTTAATAGCTTGAAACAACAAATATTTATTATCTCATTCAGGGTCTAAGGACCAGGAGACCACAAGGGGCCTAGGTAGGTGCTTTGAGCTTAGGGTTTCAGGTGAGGTTATAAGTGAACTGCTAGATGGAGGAGCAGTCAACTGCAGGCTAAACTGGAGCTGCAAGATCCATTTTTAAGGTCTACTATGAAGGCCTCTCTTCCTTGCTCATGGTTGGGAGTAGACCTCAGTTCATCATATGGCTATTTTCTTTAGGGCTGTTTGAGTGACCATGTGACATGGCAGTTGGGTTCCCTAAAATGAGCAATCCAAGTTAGAGAAGGATGAAACTGAATACCTTTCAGAAAATACTCTCTAAAACCAAACACCATCACTTCTGCTTTTTTATGTTTGGTAGAAGCAAGTCACTGTGTCCATTCTACCCTGAGGACACAGTTGTTAGTCTACAACTCTTAAAAGGGGCAGTGTGAGAGAATTTTTAGACACAGTTGGAAAAAAACTGACTTAATTTTCTGGTCACAAAGTATTCCTCCCATATGGAAAGCATACTTTCTTCTCCCTGGGCTCTTAAATGATTTTATGCCATTATAACGTAGACATCAAGTTCAGGATCTTGTTATCTAAACCAGATGCAGGTGCATTTCAGGCTCTTTGGGTGTAGTTCTGTTACAGCTTCTCAAATGCAGATTCTCTGGATGTGAAAGTTTATAAGCTAAATAGACAAGTCATCTTCCACCTAACTTACCAACCATACAATATCAGGACAGACATAAGATTACCTGTAAGCAATTCCTATTAAAAGGAGAAAGGGGATTGGCAATGCAATGAGTTACTTGTCTTGTAGCAATGGTGAAAATTCAGCTGGGCAAGCATTACTATTCCTTGATCAAAATTCAGATCTACTTCTGCCTACAAACTCTGCTCTCCCTGACTGTTAGCTACACTCTCTGAACTCATCATTGTACTCCCTGAATTGCCTTCCTGTGTCAAAAATGGTAGTCCATTTTTGAAGTTGCATAATTTCTCATCCAATGTCATGCCAGAATATTGGTGACTAAAAGATTTCTTTTATTATGAATTATCTTTGTCCCTCATGGTTCAAATTAGAAGTGCTTCTGCAATTGGAATTTTATTAAAAACTGCAGGTTTCTTGTGAATTTTAGTAAGGGCTTATTCCATTTGAGAAATGACACACACACAAATCTCACAATAGACTGCCTTCCTCTTCTGCTAGCTTCTGTCAATGCTAGAATACTGTCCTTTAAACTTTTTTAAAATACTACTATTGAGAGATATATCTCAGCATCGTATGTCCTTAAGGTCTTCACAGGGCCTTTTGTCTGACTGCCTGGTATTCCTAAGCACCTCTTAAGGTTTTTAAAAATAATTGCACTAAATATTGAAGCCATAGCCTCTACTTTATTTATAGACCAAGTTTTCCATGCTGTGTCCTGTGTTTCATCTTTGCTTGGAAACCTTTTAACATCATTTGTGATCTGGTAAGGCTTAGAATCTTTAAAATAATTTAATTAAATAATTAGATTATTTATTTATTTTTAAGCTTTTTCCACTTTATTATAAGAAACCAGATGACATATGAACATTGTATTTGGAAACCCCCTTTGCTAGTTGCTAGTTTACTCAATTCAGTAGGTACATTTATGCAGGTATTAAGTAAACTTTTCCACTTCTAACTAGGTCACAGTGATGCTAAGTTTTCTGCCACTAATATAACACAAGGTTTTCCTTCCTCTGGTTTTCAGTAGCACCTTACTCATTTTCCTTGAAGGCCATATCAGACTAGACTACTTCAGGCCTTCAGGCCTTCATTAACATTATCAAAGCCCTGTTAGATTTTTTCCACTGCCAACTCAAGTTTTTATTCATTTACTTTGAAAGCATCGCACTTACAGGTACCAAAATCTATATTCTTTACCTATTTCTAAGTAACAAATTACTTCCAAAATAGTGACTGTCAAAAACAAACATGTACTGTTATCTCATGCAGGTGTTGAAGCCCAGGAGTGGCTTAACTTGATGATTTTGGCTTGAGGTTTCTTGCAAGTTTGCAGTCAGCATTTTACCTTGGGGTGTAGTCATCTGAAAGCTTGCATAGAGTAGGAGGTTCTTTTCAAAAGGGGCTCACTCACAAAGCTGTTGGCAGGGTAGGTAATTCAGTTCCTCACTGGCTGTTGACAAAAGGCTCAGTTGCTTGTCACACGGACCTCTTCACAGAGTTACCTGAGTGTCTTCATGACAGGGCAATTGTATTCACCAGAGCAAGTGTTGTCAACTGAATGTGTTCCTTCAAAATTCATATGTTGAAATTCAAGACCCAATGTGAGAAGTGGGACTTTGGGAGGTACTTAGCTCATAAGGTTGGAGTCATAAAAAATGGGATTAGTGTCATTATAAAAGCATCCCTAAATATGTTGTTTTGCCACATGAAGATAAAATAAGCTGATAGTCTGAAGTATGAAAGAGAGCCTTCACCAGAACCAGATCTTGATCATTTTAGAACTGGGAAAAATAAATTTCTGTTGTTATAAACAACCCAGTGTGTAGTACTTTGTTATATCAGTCCAAACTGACTATGACAGTGGTGAGCAAGGAGAGAGAAAAAGAGAGAAAGATGGAGAGACAGAGAGAGAGAGAGAGAGGAAGCCATGCTTTTAGAAAAACGGTTTAGTTTCACACTATCACTTCTACTGGTTTTTTTTTTTTTTTTTCTATTTGGAAGTAGTCACTAAGACAGCCCAGGCCAAATGGAAGGCCTCTTGAAAAAAGGTATATTGCAGAATTAATGGACATATTTTTGAGTCACATCCTCAGCTTTGTTTTAGTCTTAGGCCTGCAGTTAAGTAAATTCATTTTTCACTATCCAGTCTTTTTTGGAACTTTCTGCAATCATTTATTGGTGTAGTGAACATTTTGTCTAGTGAATTCTTTTTTTTGTTGTTAAATAAATATAATTTTATTTTATTTTTTTTGAGTGTAAACACATTTTTTTTTATTTTTCTTTTTTTTTTTTTCTTTTATTATTCATATGTGCATACAAGGCTTGGTTCATTTCTCCCCCCTGCCCCCACCCCCTCCCTTACCATCCACTCCCCCCCTCCCCCCCCTCAATACCCAGCAGAAACTATTTTGCCCTTATTTCTAATTTTGTTGTAGAGAGAGTATAAGCAATAATAGGAAGGAACAAGGGTTTTTGCTGGTTGAGATAAGGATAGCTATACAGGGCATTGACTCACGTTGATTTCCTGTGCATGGGTGTTACCTTCTAGGTTAATTCTTTTTGATCTAACCTTTTCTTCTAGTGAATTCTTTAAGCAGGACTCATGGGCACAATATTTCCTGAGTTCTACATTTTTAAAATTGTTTTGGTGCTGAGGGTTAGCTGGACTAGATGAAAGTTTGTGTCCACACAATGGCCTTGAGAACTTTGTAAATATCAACTATCTCTTGAAGTTTATTTATGGACAGAAGATTATGACAAAATAACTTTTTTCCTTTTAAGTAATTTAGTTTTTGCTTTGCCTAGTGACCTAAAGAATTTTTTATCAACATTTTTTCAAAGTTAACATTCTTATAATCTTACAAAATAGGCAGTATTTGTTTGCAATGTATATATACCTTTTTTATTTCCCAAACTGTTATTTCTTGAATTTTGAAATGTGATTTGAAATATTTGTTGTGTTTAATAGTTTTAGTTTTCTTCTATAGGGAAAAGCATATGAGTGTAAATATATGCATGATACACACATATATGTATGTATATGCATATAGATGTATATGTAATTGTTGTGATTTGATATGTGCTCTCTCCAAAATATATGTTAAAGTTCTAATCCCCATGTACCTTACAAAATGAAGTAGTATTTGGAAATAGATCCATTTCAGATATAGTTAATTAAGATGAAATATTGAAATTGACTATGGGAAGAGAGGGCACACAGGGAGAGCACCATGTGACAAGAAAGGTAGAGATGGAAATTATGCAGCTACCAGCTAAGAAACACCAAAAATTGCCAGCAAATAGCCAATGGTAGGAAAAGGCAAGGAAGACTTCCTATACAGGTTCTAGGTGGCTTTTACCCTGTTGGCTCTTCAATTTTAGACTCTTACCTTAGAACCATGAGATAAAAATTACTGTTCCTTAACGTCACTCAGTTTGTAGTACAAAATTATAGCATCTTCTTTGCTTAACTTTTATTTACATCATTTTCTCTCTGATCCATTTTGTTTTTATTTCTGTTTTATTTTTTCTTTCTAAGAGTACTTTGGTTATAAGTGAATACCAGTTTGTTTCTTTAAATACACTATTTTCTTTTGGTTAAGCTCTTTTTGGTTTTCAGAATCTATCTTGTTTTAGTAGGATGGTACTAAAATGGACTTCCTTCCCTCTCCTTTCTGAACCAGTAATTGTTACCTCTTAACAGTACCACCTTGGCCTTCTAAGGTGCCTACTTTTCTCCCCAAGATTTACTTTTTTGGAACCCTTTATTATAATTCCCCCTTTCCGGTGTTCTGATTTATCAGAGATCAGACATTCTTTCAGAAGTTTCTGAAGTTTCAGAAGTTTCTCTTTTGGGGATTTCCCATTATTGGTCCTGAATTCTACCACTAAGACTCCCCTACCCTCTTTTCTGTAGCTCCAGCTGGGCTCCCTGAACTGCTCTGGTCTTGTGCCAGGATTTTGCCCCTCTTTTACGTATAAACGGGAGCTTGTGGCACGTTTTCCTTTTAATAACACTGTAAGTTATAGCTATGAATGTTTTTATTTGGAAGTATATTTATATAGTTGACTCTAGTGTGGGGTATACATTATGCAGAATGCTCTAAGCTAGAGGGCATGTACCCTTGCTTGTTTGGCACATACAAAATGACTGTCTTGGTTTCTTGAAAATAGGGATCATTGACAATGTGACAGTTCTTTATGGAGGGAATATGGCCTCTGTTTATGTTTTATCAATTCAAAGGTTTTGAATGTCCTAATGGAGGTTTTGTACCTGCACAAGATACAAATGGGTTAAAATAAGGGTTCATATTTGATGGAGGCCAAGATCCTCAAGTTCTCTAGGTCTCTCTTATTTATAAAAAGGTTCTAATATTGGGCACCTTGCATTGTTGCTCTTAGATCTACATCTGAATCCTTAATGTGAGCATAATACTTTTAGCACAGAGACTAGTATGTCAAAGTAGTCAAAAATTGGTAGATATTATTAAAAATAACATTAAATTAATATTAATACACTCAGTGAACCAATTAAATATAAGGTAACTTGGTTTATCAGTAATCTTAATATATGAAGTTTATTTAATCCCACAAAGCTCTTCTGAAATCCTGGAGTACATCCATCTGTCAAAGAAAACTGAGATGGTTAAAGCATTGGTGGGAGAAAATACTTGCAAGTTCATTTTCTCATTTAGCTTAGAATGGCACATGGTGATACGTTTTATACTTGGCAGTCTTGACTTGTAAAAAGCCTTGGATTAAAATGAAAATAATTGAATTAGAGACTTCATAATTCACTTCAGGAAATATTACAACAG
Organism: Castor canadensis; assembly: GCF_047511655.1. Taxonomy (NCBI): domain Eukaryota; kingdom Metazoa; phylum Chordata; class Mammalia; order Rodentia; family Castoridae; genus Castor; species Castor canadensis. Next base: position 147,323,150 of record NC_133388.1, on the reverse strand, counting down.
GTCCTGCTGTGGACTCAAGTGCATTTAAAGGATATATATACCCAGGTACGTTGTTTATGTTCTGCCTGGAAAATAATATTTCCTCCACATCTAGTGTCTAAGGAACTATTTAATTCTTTTATGGGATTTCAACACTCATAAAGAGCACTGATTATTTAGAAATCGAAACTTTTTAAATTTTTTTTGCAGTGAACAGAGGTAAGTTGAGTGGCTAAGCAGATTTTATGTGAGTATTTTTGTTCTACATACTTGTTTCATCTGTAATTCAGGGCAGAACCTAGTGAGTCATTAGAACCACCTGATGAACCTTTCAGACAAACATATCTTTGCACCTGGTAACACATCATCCACCTGTGTGACTGGTAAAATCATAGAGATACTTCAGCTCAGTCTACATCAGCTGGGATTTAGATGATGATGCCATAAAGTAGGTCATAAGGTAGGAGTGTTTGAAGAACAAACCTAGATTTTCAAAGTTAGGTTGCGTGGGTCAGAGGCATCTGCCTCAGGGGGGAGCTTAAACGGAATTTAGGCCTTTCATCAGACATACTACATAAAATGTGAATTTTAACAGGATTCCTCAGTGATTTTTATGCATCTCAAAGTAGGAAAAGCACTGACATAAACTTTTTTGAGACTAGGTTTGAACTTCTTACTCCAAAAATTTCATGTATCAAAAAAAGGAAAATGAAAGACCAAAGGAAAAAATATTGCTGGTATGCAATAAACTCCAGAGAATTCAGTAGTTGCTCCATAAACAGAATAAAGTTTTTATTGTAATTGAAAATATGAAAATTTAGTTCACTGTTTGGTCTGAAAGTAGAATGGGTTCATCCACTATCTCTCATTATGTTATGTTGCTTATTAAATTTTATAGTTGAGAAATTGGTGGTCTGAGTTGTACTTTATACTCTTAGTGACAGGTGAAATTTTTAATAAAGAAAGTGTCTATAGCAGCAAAGCAAAAACTAAGATGAAAGTTTTGTCATATCCTTTCTTAGAAAGGAACATTTTTCAAAGTGGTTTGCTTATTCCTAGGATCATGTAATCTAAGTTTCTCTCACACTTTCCCCATGAGGTCCTCCTGAGTAACCCTACAAGTAGCACTTGGTGCTCTCACTTAAACTTGACTTTAATTGTATGTAGACTCATTTTAGAATTACTGATATTCCTTCTTCAAATTGCTATTTCCCAAGGACTATTTGTAGTGGCTGTTTCTTTGGAGTTCCCAAAATTTTCACCCTCCCTATTCCTACGATCCAGTAATATGGGAATCACATTTCCCAATTGGCCCAGAATAATTATAAATAGTGACCCCTTTCACTTTAAAAAAGAAAAAAAATATCCTCATTAGAACTACATATTATATGGTCTCCTTGTCACTATTGAGGATGATGCTGGCCTATGGTTAATTTTGCCTACGGACAGCCTTTACTTGAGGAGACTTTGCCAATTGAGACTCCCAGTTGCTGTGCATCTCAGAATTTATCCCCCCTTTACTTCCTCCTCTCTGCTATTGCTATCTTTGATCAGTGTTTAAAAGCAAATATTCAAATGGAAAGAAATTACTTCTTCAGCAATATAGTTATTCACCACTTTATGTTACCATTTTATTTGAATGTATTGTGCTTTAAGTTATTTCTTTTTTCATTACTATATATTAATTGTACAATGAGGTTTCATTATGCTATGTTCATACATGAACATAATATGCTCTGATTGAATTCACCCTTCTATTACTATGCTTTAATATTTAAAGTAGTTTATATTATACATATTATTTTTTAGGGCAGTGTTTCCCACCAAACTTTTTGATGTTACCCCTCACCCTTGTCTTCATGTCCTGTTAATTCACAATCCACTCCCTGGTATTAGTAACATAATATATATCTTGTATTTTTGTCCACAGTCTTAAAACCAAATATTTATGCACACATGTATACATGTTAGATTTTTGTTGTTATTATTGCTTATTTCTCTCTTTAAACCTTTAAATATTTAAATATTTTAGTGCCTTCCATTCTGGGCTATGGAAGTACTATAATTTACTCAGTCATTGTTCTCAGATTGCATTCAATTTTTTCCAGTTATCATTGTTGCTATTTATCACCACATATAGTACTACAGTGTGTTACATGGCATATTTCCTTATGTGTTGGTGGTTTTATTCTTTTGCAAAGAGGGATTGATCAGTCAAAACTTTGCGTGTCTGGTGTGTTGTTTTCATTTTCATTGGCAGATTATTTTCCAAAATGTAAGAATTCATTGTGTTCCCCTTAATTCATTTGGTGCTCCTAACTTCAAGGCCAATGTTGGACCTTGGGTGGTGTGAGAACCTATGAGACAAGGCTATGACATCCTACCAAATACCTTTCAATCTGAATAAAATGTCTTTCAACATGGAGAAAGTAGTGGTGCAAATTTTATTTTACATTGAATGAATTGCTTCTATGAAAAGAACTGAATTACATGAAATCTGGACTGACTCAACCATCTTTGAATGAATTTCTACACATAAATTTGCAAAGCTATACATTATGGGTTCTATTAAATAGGAATAAAATTTACAAATTAAAACTACAGTGAAAAATTCACTGATATTTATAATTTGCATTTACAAGGTTAGGATCAAAGAAGAATAAAATATAAGGGTAGCATGTGGGACAAAAGTATGGTTAAAATGATTTGGTGACTTTTTCTTGAAGGGAAACTTCATATTCGAGCCTACCCAAAATTACATTGCTAAGGTGATATTGATGAAGGTTCTGCCTGGAACCAGTAACATGGATTCCCACTTACTAAGGCTGCTTCTAAATGTCCAACTTGTCTGAAACTGAGAACAAAATAGAATCTCCCATATGGCAATATTCTTTGAAGAGATTAACCAATCATTTGGTGGGAAGCTGACTAACTTGTTTCTCTATCCTACTTTGAGGGTAGTTGGCCTTTCTTTTACTGCCTCAGACAACACCACTGTCTGAGGACATATGGAATTCTTCATCCACAGGTATGGAGTTTCACATATCATGAATCTAACCAGGGGACCCACTTCACAATGGAGAAGGTAAGGAAGTGCACACAGTATTTAGAAACAGTTGACTTTACGTAACACTGACATGGCCTTCAAAAGGCAAAGCTGTACAGCAAACTCAGAGAAAATTTTCTGAAAGGTTGGGGTGACATTCTTTAGGGAATAGAATATACAAAACATCAGAGACTTCTATATGGCATACTGTCCCAAAAAAAGGATGCTTGGAGTCCAATAGACAAGGAGTAATAGCAGAAGTGCCCCACTTAAAACCGTTTCCAATGATAATGGGAATTTGTACTTACTGCTTTCATGCAGCAAAGTTGGAAATCTTGTTTCCCTAATGGAACACATTGTTGCCGTGGGATAAAATAAAGGCTTGATAAAACGTTAGGCTATTGCTGCCAGGGCACTTAGTGTCCAGGAAGAAGAAGGCAAGAAAAGAAGCCATCATTGTGGAAAAGTTAATTGACCCTGATCAACAGGAGGAAGTAGTCTAAATTACATAGAGAGAAATACATGTGGAACCCATCACATAGATTCCTCCTGGCATGTCTTTGCTAATTTGTAACAAACAAACACATGTAGTAATCCTGAAGTAAGCAGGGCATGATTAGCAAGAATTCAAACCCCTTCAGGATGTAGGTTTGGAGGAAAAGCCATAATAGCCTGGTGAAATGACAATTGTAGAATAGGAATGTTTACAATGAATGGTAGAAGAGTTCTTAAGGGATGACTACAAGTTGTGGCCCTCAAAGCAACTACAAGTAAATAATGGCTTTAGTTTAACCCAGTAAATTTTCTTTCAAACGTTTACCTTCTGGAAGACAGACTCGAGAATGATGGAAAAGCTGTGGAGTTAAACTATGGCATTCATGAAAAATGTACCACTCAAGTCTTCTGTGACCCCATTATTTGTATGCAGGACACACTCCCCATTTTACTCTCTTAGCAACTGAGCTGTTAGGGATACTAAGGTGAATCTCCCTATAGGATTTCTCAGCTGGGTGACTTTGGCTCGAAGTTTGGCCGAATCTTTCTGCAGTTTGAAACTCTTCTTACCAATCTTTCTCTCTCTTTCTCTCTCTCTCTCTCTCTCTCTCTCTCTCTCTCTCTCTCCCTCCCACTGTCTCCCACAGGGAACACAGTTTACTATCTCTGTCCTGCTGTTCTTTCTGCCTCCCTTTGCCCTCATAGGTATTTTCTTTGATACATCTCTTGTAAGTCTAGCCTTATGTTGATGTCTACTTCTCAGAGGAACCTAACTAATCCAAATTCTAATTAACTATATTATGTTGAGATTATTCCATCCTCAAAGGAAAGTCTGTATTTGGAAATTGGTGTATGAAGTTTTTCTTTGAAGTTTTGTTATACAGATAATGAGATTTCTACTGCAGAATTAGAAAGCATATACTCTAGTGTAACATTTCTCAAACTGTTTACTATAGATCAATAGATACCATAGGGAAATAAAAAAGTTCCCGAAGTTAAATATACTTGGGAAATATAATTTTTTGTTATTGTGAAATTTATGATGCCTGTTAGTGTGATAATGTCTCTGTAAAGTTCTTTAGAAGGTGTTCTTTATTTTACCTAGTGATTTGCTGAAACATGTGACTAGTAGCCCTTCCCTCATTATAGTCTAATCACATAGAGAAGAAAGCAAATTTTTCTTGCACCACTAGGCATCAAACCCAGGGCACAATTACAGTTTGGAATTATAGTTCTAGGGATTTCCCTTGAATGAATAGCTTCAAAGTTAGTATTTGATCTCCTGTCCTAAACCCCAATTCATCCCATCTCTTTAAAGACCTTGCTTATTTAATTATTTTTATTTTACAACTTTAATGTCTCCCTTTCTATTGGTTCTCATTAACATGGTTAAATCCTTATCTTGGAAAAGGAAAGTCCCATACCCCTAGGACCTCCTTTCACAAAATCCATGAACCTATCTTTTTAAAGGTGAAGTCAATGTTCACTAGATTCACTTTCTTCTTTCCAGTTATCTGTTCACCCTAATGATATTCTACATGGTCCATAAAATGTACATCTGCCTCTTTTCTTTTATGATGCTATTGGCAACATTTATGTGTTCTTACAGTAGGTAGACCTCAGTTCAAGTAGAATCCACAACTTTTTAACTGTTAATTGAGGCAAATTGGTGTATTTTGCCCACCTGTAGCATGGGAAAAACTTGCTGTAGAGATGAGTTTTGAAAATGATATAAAATAGTATAGAAGAAAGCATGTACTCTATTGCTTAGTGCAGTAATCTCACTCTGTTCATGGAGAATACATTCCAGCATCCCCAGTGAAGGGATAATATTGAACTCTACATATAGTATATTTTTCCTACATATACATACATATGATAAAGTTTAATTTTTAAAATTAGGCATATAAGAAGTTAATAACAACTAACCATAGAACAATCATAACAATACAAGTTATGTCTCTTTTATATAAAGAGTTATAGCTCCATCTCTTTATTCTCAAAATTAATCTGACTTTCCATATTTTATGCTCTGGTATTCCTTTTGGAGTTCTGTGAATGTTGGTTTTATTGGGCATCTTCTTCCAGAAAAGCCTGGTTTTGTTGCAACTGAACACTTGCTTGGGGTGGTATCCTTTTCCTTAGCCAACTTCTTCTTATAATACAATTTATTTTTTAGAACAGTTTTGGGTTCATAGTAAAATAAAGAAGAAAGTACAGAGATTTCCTGTATGCTCCCTTTCTTTACATACATACCACCTCCCCTACTATCAATATAACCTTCCACAGTGGTACATTTGTTGAAATATTGCCACGTCAATCACTCAAAGTCTATAGTTCACATAGGGTTCACTCTTAGTGTTGCACATTCTATGATTTTGTCAAAGGTATAAGGACATGTGCCCATGTCCTGTCCTTCTGGGGCTGCACATATGGATGCTGATATCTTCAGTCTCCCGGGCTCTAGCCATCTCAACAATATTCATGTATCCAAACTGGTCTCCCTCCACATAGTTAATACAAATTCCTGGAGGCCAGGCCTCTACTCCAAAATTCTGAATCTACCACATTTTTATAAATCGAGTTTTAGGAGGTATTGACTTCTAGTCTCCTATGATGGCATCTTTAACAATGGGTACAGAGGGCACACTGATGTTTGGGCTCTCAAAGTCATAATAAATATCAATTGCTACTTGTAAATTCCAGTTGGTCATGCCCAGGAAGAAAGTTCATAACCAGCCAGGTTTAATGGGAGCCTAGCATGCTGGAACTCAGAGATGAGTATATCCTTGTCAGTGGTGTCCAGGCAGCTGAACTTCTGCATCAGCTTTGGGTCCAGGTCCACATCCAGGATTATGCTCTCAATGTTGGGGCCTAAACAGTTACCTTCTCCACTCTGCAAAACTGAACCATCACTGCCAGCCTAGGGACAGAGAGGGACCCATTGAAAGCCACGCAGTGACCCTATTCTTCCAAGATAGACTGGAGGCTTCTCACTATCTTGTAGGAATGAACTCACTCAGCCACTCACTCACTCAAGAGCTGCCCCCTTCCACTCCACCCAACTTGGCCACCTCCATCTCTTGCTTCTCCACCACTTCTGCCTTCTCTTACACTGTGCCCACTCCATAAATCAACTTCTTCAATTCTGTCAAACATATGGCAGCAGTTTCTACAGACTTTTGTAGGTTTTCTGCAGAAATGAACCAAAAACCTACAGGACAGGAGATTCATGGAACAGAGTAGTAGACTGTGTCACAAAGGTGTTAAAACCAGGGTGAGTAGGTCAGAGGGACCCTGGCAGTTTATTGTCTGCCTCTTGTGTTTTTGCCGTTTGTAGATTTGCCTGTTACTGGTAGGTATTTATTGATATTGCTGCTGAACCCAACCCTATTTCCATATCTCTGACAGCCACTAATTTAATGCTTTCCCTTCTTAATTAAGCACTTATTACATATTGTGGCTGCACTTTGAAGTGTGACAGCAAAATTGACACAACTTTTTTCTTCTTCACTGTTTCACAGATAAATTTGTTCTTATCGTAGAACTTAGCAAACATACCGTACTGTTTTCCTCCTGTCTTATAAAATTGAGTCATGTTATTTTTTCATCAAGAGGAAGCAATTTATGGCTTCCTCTTGGCATATCCAAATTGCTATCACCTCTACTCTTGTACTTTGGAGCCCCTTTTTAGGTAAAATAAGGTTTACTTGAATATAAGCTCTGTAATACCATCACAGTTGATCTGATAACCAAGCAGCCTACTAAATGACACGCAGGAAGGTAGTTTAAACAGAGTGGGTGGACAAAGGCATGATTCACGTCCTGAGCAGGACAGAGCAAGAAGGTGTGAGATTTTGTCCCATTATTCAGAATGTCAAGAAATTCAAAATATATGAATTGTTTATTTTTGGAATTTTCTATTTAATATTTTCAGATGATGGCTGACCTAAGACAACTGAATTTGCCAGTGTAAGGGGGTCTTCATTTTTACTTTCCCTACCACTTCTGTTTCTTGGGCTCTTATCTCTTTACTGTAAAGATACAATATTGCTAAGACTCTCCTACCCACTGAGTCTTTATCTTCTTTCCAAAACTACCCTTTTCGACTCTCATTTCTCGGTGAATTTTTCTGTTTCATGGTTTCCTTTACCACCATGTATTTTATCACTAAGTTTAATCAGTCTTTTGAAATGAGATTCAGCTGAAAAATTCCACAAACTCAGAGAGTTCAGCATCTTCAAATGTAAACATTCTTTCCTTACAAATGACACGTTTACTTTCCTTTATTTAGCTAATTTTACCATTATTTATTCCCTTATTCATCCAATCACATAAATAAAAAATCTGAGAATCACCCTCTACTCCTCCATCTCCATTCTAGTCTTTATGTAATGTCAGCAACTCTCATTATTTCTAAAATAATTCTCAGATCAATCTTTCCTCCTTGGTAGTAATTCAGCTCTCCCTTGTCTCTTAACTGGTCTTTCCTCGAGCCTCAGACCTCTGTAAACTGTTCTCCATAATATAACTAGAATGATTTCCTTAAAATGCAAATCCCATTTTGCTACTTTGTTAATTAACAAAGTAGGGTTAATTCCAAACTGTTTGCATGATATACAAAAGCTTTAATAACTTTGCCTTTGCTTATTTATTGCACACTATCTTCTTCAGTCTTCCAGTCCCACTCCTACAAAATCATGACAAATCCCTGGCAATTAACCAATTCCACTCCTCCTTCCCCTCATATATGTCTTTTGCTTGAGCCTCATGGGACAATATTTTTTTATCTTTCAAGAGCAAACATGAATGCTACTCCTTCTTTGAAGTCTTTTTTAAAAACCCAGGTAAAATTGATCACACCTTCCTTTAGTTATTATCCTAACTTAAACTTAACTATACTACTGGCATATTAAATGTCTAAAGGAATACCAACATTCTTGCAATAAATTAAAAACATCGTAAGATGACTATTTTGAGTGGTGACACACTTGTATGAATAAATTCTGATATGCTAGTTTAAATATTCATTTCTTTATAGACATAGTACATGCATATTAAGTCTGTTATGGGATCTGAATATGGGAAATTGACTATTACAGCTTAGAGACAAATGCTATTTGTAGGAATATATTTTCTCCCTTTAAATGAGGCATAAACTTAATAATGGAGTGGGTGTTTTCCTATTATCAAAAAATAACACTCTTAAAAGAACATGATAATATCATGCATAATTCTAGTTTATCACTTTTTGTAACATGCTGTTCTATAAAAGATTATAAATTGATTAATAATTTGTTAAATGTTTTCTACAATTGCCTAGTTGAAATATCTGGGAACTAAAAATAACTGCTTCTTAAGCAAATCATTTGCTAAATTTCAATGAAGCAAATTCAAAAGAGAAATGAACCATGTGTTTTACCTGTAAGGAATGTAAATCTCACCACTTAGTTAGAACACTTTATCTTTATTAGGTAGAAACACAGAAAAGGATTTGTATATCTTAAAAATGATGAGTACTAGGCACTTAATGTAAAATCCTTTGATGCTGATAACATCTGGCAAATATAAATGAGTGAGTGAGGGAGTGAATAAATAAAAGAAGGAACAAAAACTTCAGTGTTACATGAAATAGAGAGGGAGATGGAGATTTAAGGAAGATTTCTTGGTTGGACAATAATAAATACTCATTTGAAATAAAATACTAGATACATTTCTGGTCATATGAAATTAATTCTAAAATTTAACTCTTAGTGCTAAGAAGGATTGTATAAAGATTCACTTTCCTGAATTATCAGTGCTATTGTTTGGATCTGGAATGTCTTCCAAAGGTGCGTCTTTTAAAGGCTATGTACCTCACAATTAAGAGGTGGTAGAACTTTTAAGAAATGTGAGGACTTTAGGGCATTGGGGTGTGCCCTTGAAGGTGATAATGAGACCACATGCTCTCTCTTCCTTACTCTGTCTTCCTCTCCTTGGCAATGAGGTGAGAAGTTTTGCTCCATTGTGTGTTCCCACCATGATGTGCTTCCTTGTCATAGGTCCAAAGCAACGGGGGTAACCATTCATGGGCTGGACTCTAAAACTGTGAGTCAAAATAAACTTTTTCTCTTTATAAGTTCATTGTCCCAGGTATTTGGTACAGTAACAGAAATTTAATTAACACATTCAGAAAAAAATACAGAAAAGAGCACACAATTTCAGGTGATAAATGTATCTGATAGTTCTCTGTCTCTCAGGAGCCTCTATGCATTTGTATCACTCCTATTTCTCTGCCCCACTTCTGGGCCCTTCTGCAGTAGTGTCTATGAGGATGGACGTCTTGAATGTCTACTACAGAAACATTCACATCTTTGGTGCAATGCTTCCTTTCCTAACCATTTTTATAGGTAATGATTATATTTCACCATTAGTTTCTCTTTCCATTAAAATGTGTTCAGATGTCTTATTCTCCAGCTAGGTTTATTCCATCCATGCATTCCTTCATTTCCTTTCCATATACCACTCAGTATTATAGCTGTACAATGTAAGCAATGTATGGTGGATCTAGACTCTTTTCCTTTATTGGGAGGTGGAAAATAGTGGAAGAAGCAATGTTTTATTTCTAAGATAATCATCTTTCCAAAGAGCAAAATAGATGTTACTGTCACAAAGTTGTACACAAATTATCAAAAATACATAAATAGGAAACTGATACATAGAAACTGAAGTGGAAATGTAGAGAAAGTGTTCTAGGACATGGATGAGAGAACATAGGATTTCACTGTGTGAGGAGGCAATGGGGAAAGTCACAGACCAAGTGATGTTTGATCTTAGCTTAATGATAACAGTTTACTTATAAGGACCCTAAAATATGATCAGAGGGGGTTTTTACACTCATTGCTTTGAAAAAGTTTGCCCATTTAAGGCAATGCACTAGAAAATTGATAAAAAAAAGAATTGGAATTTTAATTTTTGTTCATAGTTCATTTCCTTCTAGGGAAACCTGTGTGTAGATTCTATTGATGGTTAAAGTTCTATCTTTTTATTAGATAAATCACAAGTCTTATAAATGTATCAGCTTTGCCATTTACACATATAGCAGTCCAATATAGTAGTAAGAAGACTACTTGGGACTTCAAGATCAAGGAAGGCTGTGTGATTTCTAGGTTCATGGTGTTTTTGATAATTTACTATTTGGCCAGACTGGAAAATTCACATAAATACCTGTGGATAATAAACTAATAAAGTTACACAAAAACCAAAGCATGAGTACAAAGTTAAGAAGTCTGAACACTGGTTCTGACCTCTAGTGAAAGTTTTTGCACAGTGTATGAAATATCCAGGGCAGAAAGTGATACAGTAACATTTTGAGATTCTTCTTATGTGGTATATTGTGTAAATTATAAAGATGATTCCCAAATAAATTAACAATTAGACCTGGAAAAGGCTTGCTCAGAGGCAACAACAGAATTTAGATACTCATTAGACTTAAGGGGCAAGGAACTGATGAAGGTTGGTTTATCTATGCTCCTACCTGAAAGAATTCCCAGCTGTCTGGTGTCCTGGAGGTTGCAGTGAGCATATTCTGAGGAACTGGCTAATGTTATTCCTGGCTAATGGTGCAGGGATAACATGGACATATGATGGTGATAAGTCACAAAGTGTGTCTGTGACATCAGACTGAGATACGCAATTGCATTTTTCTCTTTGCCTGGAATACCACTGATGGCCTCTTCCTTGATAAGGGAGTCTCAAAGAAGGAGCTAGATTATGCTGATAAAAGAGTTATGAGCAGTGAAGCTATGATATTTAGTCACATGGCCTAGAAAGGCTGTGCAGTGACCATATTCCTCTATGTGACAGTGCAGTGATGGCTGTAGAATGATGAGCATGCAACAAATATGCACCACTGTTTTAGAAAGACTTTATCCAGGTTATTAAAATTAAGAAATGAAGGGAACTGCCCAATCATTTTTGAATAATGACTGTGACCTGCTTGGCATCACCCTTCTCTCTCAAGCAGCAAAGTCTGTGTAAAGCTGTAGGGCATGACCAGTCCACCTGAGAATAGTCCACCTGGAAGGGCACAAATTAGAGAGATAACAATGTCATTTCTAAGAGTTTTTTTTTTGTTTAAGTTACTGATTACCTTAAGAACCTGGTGGATTTCCTGGAGGTAATATCCTTGAAAGTGTGGGGTTCTGTTAAGAGTGGCCACCAGGAGTTTATCACACATGCAAGTATTCAAAGTTATCTACTAAAAGTGTTTTTGCCAGTTTACAGCTCCAGAGGCTTCTGATTCTCTTAAGTTGGTCTTGGCTATGATTCTCAGAATCTGTCTCTCCAGATTTTGGGGTGATTTACCCTGAGACTTTACTTCAGTCTGAGAAAATTTGACTTTCATGAGTTAGCTATTTTATTATGGTAAAGATGGGAGTGATGACTATTAAGATCTCTACTTGTCATAACTGAAACTAGAAGTCCTCCAATCTCCTTTAAACACCTATCCAAAGTAAAGTAAACTGATCTGTTGTGGACTCTGTTGAGAATCTATACAGTGATCTGAATAGCCTTCCTGAGTTTCAATTGTAACATGTAACATGTCATGCATTGGCTGTTGTGTAACTCAATCTAGCATGTGTTTTTGTGTGAATGTTCACACACAATTTATTAGTAGCTATCTACATATGAAATATGTGTGTGTACTCAGTAGCCTCATTTCTAGTAATGGGTCCTGCAGAAAAAAGACTATGAGTGTCTAAAATAAAAGTGTGGGGATGTTTTTTCAGTGAATTCTAATCGGACTTCCTATGCAAAGTCTTTTGTCCTCTTTACAGTTGAAATTAAAAGACAGTATTAAATTTACTGTGAGTTTATTAAAAACTTGATGTGCATAGATAAGCACTTGAGCTAGTGAAGCAGGTAGTAATAACTTATTAGTATTCAAAAACTCTGGGGTAATATAGTGTTATAAATTAATCTGTCTCTTCTCTCTCTTTTGTAGTCATCCAGAATATAGGAGACGATTCTAAGTCTGTTCAGTTATTTAAAAGGAGAGATTTATTTCATCCTGTGTGGCATCATCCTCCCCAGTGAATTGTTCAATTTTCTTTCTTTATTTGTTCCCAGATCTCTTCTACAACTCTGTTTTAAATACAGTTGCTTTTATATTATTTAAGATAAAAATAAGTAAGCCTGTTGACAAAAATAGCTTCTTTAAAACTGATGTTTATTCTTAGGAAAATAACCACAAACAGTGAAGAGTTTAAAGACTAAAATATACTTTATATACTGTGGCATAAAGTTTTCCTTTTTATTATTTTTTTATATTGCAAATCTCTTATCCAAATTTTAATAATGATATTCTTAATTAGCAAAATTAATAAAATGGAGGTATTTTCTTGAAGCTTATAAAGTTTGTGAATAGAAAGGAAATCAAATTAACATCACATATTTACCTGGATTTTGCTATTTGCCAGATACTAATAAAGAAGTTAAGATATATAAAGGTCAAGTAAATTCTCAAGATCACACAGCTTAGAAATGGACATTAGGGTTTGTAGTCTTACCCACTTCAGTATTTGCCTCTTGAATTACTTTTATTCCCACACAATAAACACATAAATCCACCACCTATTATTCCTTCATCTTACTTTAAATTTTTATCTTATTAGTATATTGGCCACAATTTACTTCTTTCTTTAAAAAACTATTCATTTTCCTACAATTACACAGTGTGATAGAATGGACATAGACCTACACAGAGTACTTTTATGCCAGGCTTTAATACAGAAAAGGGATATGGAATAGCAAAACAAAGAAGGATAATACAGAAAAAATGTTAGGTGCAAAATTTCCAGGTTAGCTAAAAGGGTTAACTAACAAAAATTATCTTTAAACATTTAAAAAAAATAACTACCACCTTGCAGTTTCCTTATTTCTTCTTTGTGCTGCTAAACTATGAAATGTGCATGAGGTATTGACTGTATGGTTTTTGTTTTTTCCATTTTTAACTGTGGCAACTACATGTACAATTTTACCATCTTAACCATTTAAGTATATTGTTTAGTGGTATTAAATATATTCATAATGGTATGCAACCATCACAGCCATTCATTTCCATAATTCTTTTCATCTTGCTAAACTGAAATTCTATATTCCTTAAACAATAATTTCCCATTCCATACTCATTCTGACCTGTCTCTGACAGAAAGTACCTCACTTAAATGAAATTATATTAGTATTTATCTTTCATGACTGGATTGCTTTATTTAGTATAATGTTCTCGAGGTTCATTCATGTATCAGAATTTCCTTCATTTTTAATTAAGCATAATTTTTCATCATATCTCTATACCATATTTGTTTATCCAGTAGACACCTGATTTGCTTTTACATTTCAACCAAAGTGAATAATGCCGTTATGAATATAGGTTTTCAGCTTCTTGAGACCCTGATTTTAATTCTTGTGGATGGATATATACAAGAAGTGAAAGTGCTGAATCATGTCGCAGTTCTGCCATTAATTTTTTAGAACCATAACAGTGTTCTTTTTGTATTAGATATGCTTCATTTTCAGACTTTGAAACACCAAAACATCTCAGTCCAGTGGATCCAAAATTACCAAGTGGTTTTCTACAAGCCAGTGGTCATGTAGCTACAATCAGAGCATATAACTAGTCAAATCAGATGTCAACTACTGGCCTATTCCTTTTTTATTCTTCTATGAAAATTTTGAATAATTTTTATTGCTACATATTCAAACTTTCTAATCTTTTCTTCTGTCATGCCCAGAGTGCTGTTTATCCCATACATTGTATTTTTCATCTCAGACACTAGACTTTCATTTCTGGAAGTTGGTTTGGGTTTTAAAAAATATAATCCATGTCTTTATTCACATTCACATTTCTTCTAGTTTCTGAACATAAGGAATCCAGTTATAATAATTATTTTAATATCCTTCTTTATTAATGATATCATCCATATAATTTTTTGGTTCCATTGTTGCAAGCACCATTGCAGCCTTCTGGACAATTTCTGTTGCTTAACATTTTCTCCTTTTCTGCCTGACTGCTCTTCTTTAACTGTACCAAGCTAAACTGAACCTGTGCTCCACTGTCCTGGCTTATCAACCCACTACTACATTTATCACACTGTCATTATATTGTGAGTATGCATCTATCACCCCATCAGACCATGCAATAAAGAATATTACATAACCTCAGTGCCTGACAGTGAATTAATGACTAAAATGAATATTTGAATATAAATTATTTTAATCCATAACTAAGCATACAGAAATTTAGAACTGATATTATAACTGCTGCATAGCATTTTTCTTTATTGCATATGATAAATTAATCATATTAATTGTATATATATAATTTGCATTGCATTTAATTTTCTACTTTCTTATCAAATAATTTTATACTTTCAGGAAATCTGGCCAAAAATAACATTGTAAACATTTCTTACATTAGGAAATGGACTGGCTGAATCTTCTTTGATTATTTCACTTAAGATTCTTGTATACAAAGTATAGAAATCAGATATTACCAACACAGCCTTTATTTTTTGTGGTACGGGAGTTTTTACTCGGGGTCTCATGCTTACTAGGCAGGTGCTCTACTGCTCGAGCAAATCCACCAGCCTGATCTGTGGTTTTGATCGTTCATAAATGTCAGAGGTGAAAAGTAGGATTACATTTTATAAATGAACATATGTTTGTTGTCAGAGTCTCTACTTCTTTGCAGCAGCAAAAAATTAAATTTCAACTTTCAGGACCTTAGTATAATTCAAAGTTTTTTTCTGCCATATGTATGTATTGTTGTCTAAATCAGTTAGTTTTATACATGTGAGTTGGGACTTCCATTGTCTTCTTTCTCTAAGTAGCTTATAAGTCAGGCTTCCAAGGTCCATACAAAATATATTCCTGATATAGGTGATATGTAATAATAGCTATATTTAGTGGCATCTGGATAATCTGGATTTTTTTATTAGGATACGTTAGTTGTACAGGAGGGATTCATTGTGACAATTCCAAGTAGGCTTATATTGTGCACTGGTTTGATCACCCCATTGTTTCTCCCCTTCAGCTCCCTTCATGCCCCACTTAAAACAATTACAAGATGTTTCTTTGCTCTATTTCGTATAAATATATGAAGTCCATCAATCATAGTCCCTCACCTTAATCTCCTTTGTTCATCCACCTCCACCCACAAATATCCCCCACCCCACACACATATTGAAGCTTTCTGAAATAGAAGATTGCACAAAGCTTCAAGTCCTAGTTAACACAGATACTGAAGGAGACCTTCTGGTGGTTTAGTGAACTTGTTCTTATTCCCCAATTAATACCCATAGCTTTCTTTGAATCTTAGGAATGTTATATTGGGACCAGTCTCATGACCTCTGATCACAGGCACTCTTTACTTTCAATGAGAAGACTTTCTTGGCAGACTACTCTAGGAAAGGGTAGGAATTGGGTAGGAAAGGAAAAAGAACAACCCACTTTGTTCTCACACTTCCTCAGAGTCTCCATAAACTTGGTTTTCATTCACATTTGCCTTCCTCTCTAGCCTTCGCATATCTACCAGTTGAGGTCCTAGGAGGACACAGACCTTTTCTAGTATTTTCATTCTTCTGTCTTTCAATCGTGTATAGGTATGTATAGGCTAGGGAAGCTATTTCTTTAAAGTAATATGCAGAAGAAAGTAAGTTGGAGCCCAAGTCATTACTCCTAAGCATATACTGATCCAAGGCTTGTACCTTGTACTGAGATAGCTACGAAGAAGGGACGCATCATTTTGTGTGACGATTCTTGTTACCAATCTGCCCCAAACAAGCACTTCACATATCAGTTTACTTTGCTGGCGGACTTACTCCATAGTGGTCCTTACAGACTACCTGAATTTGAATCACCTGCTTCAATGTGAAACCTTCCAAAAAGTTATAAAGCATTTTGTACTAATACTGAGGAAAGATCCTTGTTGGTACCATGTTACTATTGCTACAATAGTATCATCTTATTATTGCTATAATTGTAAGATTAAAGAATCCTTAGATGTAACCAAAATAATTTGAATATTATTTACTGGAGTCCTCTCAAAGACTTCCAATGAGACCTTTGTAGTAAATTTGATGTTTTTCAGAGTTAGGATTCAGAGATGTTTGTATCTTTTTTAGCATTTCTTCTACTTTAAGGTAGCACTTGGATTTCTTTCCTGATGGATTCATTTCAACTTACCAAGCATATATGATTTTGGCTCCTCTACTTTTGAGATAATCAAAAAGAGGAATCCTTTTTGCAGAAGTTAAGAAAAACTTATTTATTTTATCCTTTTTTTGAAGCCATAGCTAGAATACTTTTTTGAATTATTTTCCATTAGGAAAACACCAATAGGTGTTTTAATAAATGCTCATTGGCCTACGTCTAGTTGCTTTACTTAGATTACATATAAAAATGAAAATTCAACTAACACATATGTGAGGAAAATTAATTTTTCACAATTTTCCAAACTTTCCAAGAAGTCTACTTTTGCTGATTACTATGTAAAGAAACAAGTATCTATTCTAGCTCACTGCATATGGTCAATGAGCTTTAGTAATGGAATTAATAAGCTGAAAAATTCTAATTTGATACAATGTAGTATCAGAAAATTTTTGCATAATCACATATTGGGATTATTGGTAGATTTTTGGTAAGTCATGTTTGATTCATTGGGTCTATGAGTGATTTGGGTCAGGCATAAAAGGTGATTTTCATGGACATTGAAAATGAAGTTAAGTATTTAGGTTGCACTTAAGGAAGAGGATGAGACTTTAGTCCTAATGAGAGAGTTAAAGCCTCATTTCTGGCCCTGTTGCAGATGAGTGACTACACACCAAACCAATCTGGGAGATGGCTACTGATCCTTGGAGCCAGGACATGTGCAGTTTTCTCCTTGGTGATTCATGTCTCGCTTAGGTCAAGTCTACATTAGAGAAAGGGAGTTTTCCATTAGTACAACCAGCTGGGATAAATTTGAAACTATCTCACAGTATTTATTTTTCTTTCTTAGATTGTTGTAAATAATTTAGATTTTTTTTCTTGCTTTTATGCTCACAGGATGTGCTAGATAAACACGTATTGAATGAGTGAGTGAATAAACAATTATAAAGTATCCGCCTTAATGCAAATGAAATGGCTTGCATGCAAATGCATATATCCATGAATACTTTTGTTAAATACAATGAGAGAGGAGGGAAAAAGAACATTTGCAGCTCCAGAGCAGGGAGAAGTTTTCTAGGTAGAATAATGTGTATAAAAATAAATATTTTATTAATATCTCAAATAATTATTTAATTGGACTGAAAGGAAAGAGATACTAAGGTATGTTTGGTTTTGCTAACAATATTTTGCCTACATGGAGAGAAGTAGAAAAACAGAAGTTCAGATTTGTTTGTGGATTGCAAATTTTTTCTAGACCTTAAAATGCTAGGTTAAGCCTTTAAGTAATGGATAGCCATGCAGATTTTAACATATAAAATCATTTTTAAACAAGGAAAGATCTGTACATTAGAGATATTTACTTGGAAAGAATCTATATTGTATTTATCAGAAAAGATTGCAGGTAAATAGATTAAAGTTGCTATACTGAAATTATAAAAGGCCTTTATAAATGCAGATGTAATGGTTGTAGGAAGGTGGATGTGATGGAAATATTATGTACTCAGGTATGAAAATGGGAAAATGAGACCTTTTGAAACTATTCTAGGAATGGAGGGAGGGGGATAGAGGAGAATGATGTAGGGGGTGATTTCATCTGTGTTATATTGTAAGAACTTTTGTAAAGTCATAATGTACCCACCAAAAAAATAGTAAAATTAAAAAAATATTTAAAAACAGATTCTTTCAAGGCATTGCAAGTGAGTAGTGCAAGATATAAGAAGAAGTATCAATAGGAACAAAGGTCAGCAAAGATGCACTTGATTTCTTAGAGCTTTTGATAGTTGTTTTGGCAGATTTTGGAGGTAAAGCTTTTTGTAGTAACCACAATGAACTAATTTCATTTGAATTACTTTGAATCCCACAGTTGTCAAAAAGGAATTCAGTGCAAAAGAAATGAGGAAATCTAAAGAGAAAACCAAACTTTTACACAGTCTTTGAGTAACTGTCAAAAGATAATTATGACATTTTATTTTTTGTTTTTTAATAAAAATAGAAGTTTTTGACATTAAAGACTAACAAACAAAAATCATTAAAAAGTTATTAATAACACTCAAGCATAAGACTAAAACTAGCCTTTTTAAGCTATCTAAAAATAACATAAGTAGAACACACACATAGAGAAATTAAGACTCCAGATAGAATTTTTTCTATCAGTATTTTTTTCAGTGAAACAGAAAATTGACAGCACAGCTAATTTTAGAGAGATATTCTGTTCAGAATTGATCAGAGAGAAGTGGGGATGGATGGATGGCTTTGAATGGAGCTGTGCTAAACTTTTAAAACTAGTTTGGCTCAAATAGTAGTAATGTCATAACACAAAGAGTCAAAACACTGTGAAATACATGAATTTTTTTCCTCCAAATATTTTCAGCTTCGACTTGAAAAGGAGCCACTTGTTTGATACTGGAGCATGGGGCAGAGTTGTCAGCATAATTATATTTTGAGCAAATTTCAGTTTAAACAACATTTCATTAGTGATCAAAATAGGCAGGCCAATCTTCAAGTGGATAGTTTTACCTATAGATTAGATCTCCCAGAAGGCATAGGACAGGCTAATCATTTTAGACATTTTACCATAGATGATCATTAAATACTTCATTGTCACCAATTGTGTTTGCATGTTTTAGTGTGAATCAGAATGGAGAAGGCTATCTTCAGGTTAAAGCCTTGTTTAAAGCCTCCACGGACATATAGGTTTGAGTTAGCAGGATGCCAGTGTGCCACCAGGAGGCTTTCTCATTAGTGCTTGTTCCTTGTGTGGCTCACAGATTATTTGGGGTTTTGCTACAAGTGAAAAAGAAGCAAAATAATCATGATACTAGTCCGTTGTACTCATTGGTATGCTCCTATTCCTAAGGAATCTACACTAAAAAGTTTTCTATAAGGTTATAGAGACAAACGTGCATCTTTCCTGGCTTCTGGGCATATCCTGTCCTAGAAGGGGTCAGTGTAAAGGTCACCTTTAACATCAACTCTGGCTGGTTGGCCTTCAACAAGCCAAGTTTAACAAATCATCTGCTTATGTCATCCGTCCAGATGAGCTTGAAGTTTCTTATTTTAATCATTATCTAAATTAAGGACATTAATCTTAAATGTTCAAAGCTTATTGTAGTTTACTTGCTTATTTGGTATTATTGACTGATAGATATTAATTTTTTAAATAAATATTTTTCCTTCTGTGTTCATATTGCTTTTATGCACAAAAAGATCTTCCTTACTCAGAGAAGTAATAGTTAGTAAGATACTAAGCAAAGTATTTTTAAACTTTGTTTAAAAGTATTAACTCTGAAGAAAAAATTTTATTTATTATAATGAGTCATCAGTGTAAGGGGTGGTGTTACAATTGGTATACTCCAAAAGTGCCTATGTAATTGTCATCAACTTATTTGTTAAATATTGTACCATTTTCATTGTAATAAAATTAATAAGTAATTTTATTCAATATTAAGTGGTGGTTTTCCAAAATATTTTAATTTATTGGGATCATCTTGCTATTTTTCTTTATTTCCTTTATTTTTTGAGTTTTAAAGTATTTTTGCTATTTATTTATTAATTTATTATTTTATTATTTTTACATTTACTCACAAGTGTATACATTGTTTGGGCCACACAAAAGATAGAGTCCATTTTATGTGAAAAAGCAAGAGTTAAGTTTAAGACGTCCAAGGAAAACTGTCCAATGTGAAGCTGATTACAGACTGAGGCATCAGGGACATAAGTGTACTTTTGGGAATCACCAGCACATGAAATGACATTAAAAATCAAAGGAGTAAAAAAAATCTCTGAGGCTTAGAGGAAATTTATAATAAATTCACATGCAAAAAATTGACATATTTACAACTTCAAACTTACCGTCTAGGAATATCTTTTTTTTTAATTTTTATTTTATTCATATGTGCATACAATGTTTGGGTCATTTCTCCTCTCTTCCCCCCACCCTCTCCCTTCCCGCGTCCCTCTTTTACACCCCCTTACCCCTCGCTACCCAGCAGAAACTATTCTGCCCTTATCTCTAATTTTGTTGTAGAGAGAGTATAAACAATAATAGGAAGGACCAAGGGTTTTTGCTAGGTGAGATAAGGATAGCTATACAGGGAGTTGACATGCATTGATTTCTTGTACATGTGTGTTACCTTCTAAGTTAATTCTTCTTGAACTAACCTTTTCTCTAGTTCCTGGTCCCCTTCTCTTTTTGGCCTCAGTTGCTTTAAAGTATCTGCTTTAGTTTCTCTGCGTTAAGGGCAACAATGCTATCTAGTTTTTTAGGTGTCTTACCTATCCTCATACCTTCCTTGTGTGCTCTCACTTTATCATGTCATCAAAGTCCAATCTCCTTGTTGTGCTTGCCCTTGATCTAATGTCCACATATGAGGGAGAACATATGATTTTTGGTCCTTTGGGTCAGGCTAACCTCACTCAGAATGATGCTCTCCAATTCCATCCATTTACCTGAGAATGATAACATTTCGTTCTTCTTCAAGGCTGCATAAAACTCCACTGTGTATAAATACCACATTTTCTTAATCCATTTGTCAGTGGTGGGGCATCTTGTCTGTTCCCATAACTTGGCTATTGTGCATAGTGCTGCAATAAACATGGGTGTGCAGGTACCCATGGTACCTGTGTCCCATTCTTTTGGGTATATCCCCAAGAGTGGTATTGCTGGATCATATGGTAGATCAATGTTTAGCTTTTTAAGTAGCCTCCAAATTTTTTTCCAGAGTGGTTGTACTAGTTTACATTCCCACCAGCAGTGTAAGAAGGTTCTTTTTTCCCCACATCCTCACCAACACCTGTTGTTAGTGGTGTTGCTGATGATGGCTATTCTAACAGGGGTGAGGTGGAATCTTAGTGTGGTTTTAATTTGCATTTCCTTTATTGATAGAGATGGTGAGCATTTTTTCATGTGTTTTTTGGCCATTTGAATTTCTTCTTTTGAGAAAGTTCTGCTTAGTTCAGTTGCCCATTTCTTTATTGGTTCATTAGTTTTGGGAGAATTTAGTTTTTTGAGTTCCCTATATATTCTGGTTATCAGTCCTTTGTCTGATGTATAGTGACAAATATTTTCTCTCACTCTGTGGGTGTTCTCTTCAGTTTAGAGACCATTTCTTTTGATGAACAGAAGCTTTTTAGTTTTATGAAGTCCCATTTATGTATGCTATCTCTTTGTTGCTGAGCTTCTGGGGTTCCATTGAGGAAGTTCTTGCTTATACTTATTAATTAGGAATATCTTATATGTTCTTATATTTATATCTCTTTCGTATATGAATACGGTTTTGTAGTGTGCATTACACAGGATTGTGCATTTTTTATTGAATATTTTAACTACTTTTTATGTAAAGTGGACATTTCCAGTTATTATTTGTGTACTATAAGGCATTTTTTCTTCTGATGATATTGCAAATAAAAACCACGTAATTAAGCTTAATCATATTTTTTCTGCTCTCTTGGAACTTGGTTGTTGACAGTCCATATCATATTTAAGCAAAAACTCCAGTCTCATTCTTTCTAATAGTCATAGTATTTATTTCTGCTTTAGCTTTATTGTATTAGCTTCCTCTTCTATAGAATAAGATATAATAATAATTTAAGTTTTACATGCAACTTCAATTGTAATATCTTTTCCCATATAAAGTAGAAGGCTGTTTTTAAAATGCCTATATGTGTGTAGGCAGGTGAATGTGTGTGAACTTTTCTAATAAAACCTTACTAGGTCATGGGAATATTTTACATTTTATTGGATTACATTCTAGTATTTTGATTTAATGTTTTTTACATCTATGTTAGTAAGTCATCTATATCTCAGTTTTGCATGCTACTTTTTGTCAACTTTTTATATTAAATCACAGTTTCATTAAGTGAATTGAGTGTGTTTAGGGATTCAGGCCTTTATATGTGTTTTTAAATGAATTACATGACAAGGAAACAACCATTCTTGAATATTTAGTAGCATAATATGAAAAAATTCTGAGCATAAAGATTTTGGGTCATCATTTTTAGTTTTATAATACTATTTTTCTTTTGACTTTTCTAAGTAGTACAACACCTAGTACTGATTGATTATTGATTATCTTTGCTCCCCAATAGGTTATTTTAAATTACTTTCATTTGTCATCTTGAATGGCCTTTTAAAAATACTTTGCTTCACCTCTGACATTCATTCTTTCTTGTTTTAGGGTACAGATAATGTCTCACTTGATTTTTATCATCTTTGGGTATTTTAAGGTACATATTTTGTTTGTAACTCTATTAGTGATTGTCTTTATATAGAATATACACCTGATACATTAAGCTGTGTCACCAAGGTGAAGGGTTTCATCTCTTTTGCTCACTGACTAATGTATCTTAAGAACCAATAAGAGCGCTTAATGAATATTTGTTAAATGCATGGACCTGTGTACAATCAGGTATTTAACACAGTTTCTTTTCCTGTCTTCTCCTAGCCAATTTTATTAACACAATCTGGAATTCTAAAAGCTGCTATACTTGGCAGCAGTTATATTTACATATATACCATATTTTATAATATTTTGTTTGTAATTTTATATTCCATTATATATATATCTTTTTGATAATACTTATGCAGTTCTATGGTTTATTGAATTCAGTAGTCACTATTAGATATTTTTCTAAAAATGACTCTTGCACTTTTATTATTTGGAATCATGTTGCATATATCACCAAGCAAATTGTTTCCAATTTTATACTCCATTTTATACATATCTTTGTGGTAATATTTTTATGCAATTCTGTGGTTTGTTGAATTCAGTGGTCATCTTTAGAATTTTTCTAAAAAATGACTCTTGCTTTTTTAAGTTTTGGAATCATATTCTGTTTATCTTCAAGTAAATTGCTCTGGGATGTTTTCAGGAATTCAGCACAAGTGACCTACATCCTGAGTGTATAGAACCCAAGCTGTTCCCTGGTGCCCTCACACATTAAGGGCGGTGTGCTGAGTGTACCACTTGGGATCATAAAATTTTGCTCTCAGATCTTTCTAAGTCTTCAGAGCAGCTACTTGAAACTTACTGGCCTATGTTATTGGATTATTTTTAGATTTTTCTTTTATTCATATAAGTAACATTGGATTTTCTTTTTCAACTAATTTTTCCTAGACTATGATGAGGCTGCCTTTGATCTGTAGACAAAAGTCTCAAGTGAAATTTTTTCTTCAATCATGTCTTTCATCTTTATTTTTCCATATATTCATTTTTATTTCTGAATATTGTGATGTTTTTCATTATTGCAAGTCCTTCCAACTTATTCTTGATGTTTATCTGCTAACATTGGTCATCAACCAAAATTGCTACTCTCTTGGTATGCTCTGATGCGGATAGGTTTGGTTTAGGTATGTGTGACAAGTGAAATATTCCCTCATTTTTAAATGCGATTTGTTTTTAAATATGTTGGCTTTTCCTTTGTGTGCATACTTATCTATAAATGTGAACAGTTTGTTTCTGTTTTCAAACAGAAAAGCAGATGAAATGTCATAACTGGTTTTCATTGCTTGGGTACTGGTTGCCTCTAAAAGATTCAGGCTGCAATGGCAGGTTGATTGCTGTGACTTTTGCTACCATTTATAGTATGTGGAAAAAATTACTTTGGTTTTGATGGAATTAACTGAGCTATTTCTTTTGCTTTGACTGTTTTGTTCACTACCTAGTATACATGGCTGAAAAGGAGTCTGCAACTCTTTATTAGGCAATAGTAATTTAAAAAAATATGAAGTTGAGCTCCTCTAGCACACATTATTTCCAATTAATTTGTATTTTTCTCAAGTAACTACACAGATTATTTAGGAATTTTTTCAGATGCACTAACAGAAAATACAACTCAAATGCAAAAGTTATTTGAATAATAGTGTATTTACTTGTATACTAAGAATTCTAAAAAGTAAAGTGGCTTTAAGACCTGTTCTTTCAGTGGATATAGAGACCCAGAAATCTTCCTTCTTTTATTTCTGCCAGCTCTATATGATGGCTACTTTCTTCATTGGTGTAGGAACTCCAACCTTCACATCTTCACTCAGCTTCATTTGCAAGCAGAAAGGAAACTAACTTTTAATTGTGTCTATCATGAGCAAGCACATTTTCCTGAGGAACTTCCTAGAGGATATGCCTTTAAATTTTTTTGGAACTAAAGAACTGTTACATGCTCTTATTGTAAAATTACTACTAAAATGAACAAAATTTTCACAATTGGCTTAGATCAGTGGTTCTCAATCCTGTCCAAAAGTAAATCATGTGGGCAACTTAAAATAACAAACAAAACAAAAACTGCACACCAATAAACCAATTAAATGAGAATTTAATTAAGTTCCTAGTTATTGAATAGAAAGATATGGACATTCATTGGTTTAAATTTATCAAAGTTGTAATTCCAGGCTTTGGGGCTAACGAGAGACCTATCATTCTCAGGAGTTCCTGGCTCCTTGATGCCTAAACAAAACCAGGATCTCATGGTCAGGAGAAGGACTAGATTAAGGGAAGCCATTTCTTGTTCTGTGCAGGTGGCTGCCATTTTGTGTATTGGCAACTGAAGTGTCTCCATGGCTACATGAAGGAAGGAGCTGATGAGAATGCACACATCCATCATTGTGGTTTTGCCCTTTATATTTTAAGGCACCCATTCTGCTCTATTTTAGTTGGATAAGCAAAGGTAATTAAAAATATGCTTCTTGATCTATTTCCATCAGTTCTGTAAGGCACAGGACTCTGGCATATGTCCTTTTAAGTTTATAATAGCATTATAGACATTTTTACACTTAATGTCTTAAGTATAATTAATGTCTTAATTCAGTTATTTCCCAATATTATTCATTAGAATGAGTGCCCTGAGACAATGTGTTTGTATTTACCATTGCAAACCCATTGTCAATATCCATGAGGAATAGAGGAGGGTCTCAACAAATGTTTAGTGAAAAAGTGAACACTCTGCTCTCTCTAATCAGCCTGTCTAAGCACAGGCATGCTTATGTCAGGATTTTGCTGCCCACTATCTAGGGATTTTTGGATTCTTTTCATTTTATTATCTACTTTTGACTAAGCCGCCCCAAACAGTTCTTTTAACTCTTGAGACTGTATCGTACATCTGCCTAACACTTTCCACTGTTTTCCTGATGGATGCAAAAGAAAAGGTGGTGGACCACGAGTCACCTCTAAGGTTCTGTAATCTGGAATTCTAGTTTTCTTTGATCTCACATTCTTACTTTTCTTTTCTCATTTATTCCAAGCAAAATACATGCTGACCTTTTTGCTGTTCCTGAACTTATCAAGTATAATCCTATCCTAGAGCATTTACTTCTTTTTCTCTCCATTCAGACAGCTTTCCCCATAAATGGCACACAGCTCAGTTCCTCACCTACTGTTCACATTTTTTGCCCAAGCATGACCTTAACAGCAAAACTCTTCCTGACCATCCTACTTGAATCACCCATTTTAAACCTCCTTGGTCATTCTTTCTTCCCCTGCCTTGCTTTCTCCTTTGTATTTAATGTCATTGTCATTTTCAGTACTAAACATTTGCTTGATTCTAGCCCATCTGGATGTTTTCTCTCAGAAGACCATAAGCTTTTCAGGAATAGGATTTCATTCTTTCTAAATTATACCTGGACCCCTGTTGCAGGTAACTATACTCAGCACAGACTTGGTACTCAATAAAAACTGGTGAACCAACAAATGATCTGCTTTCTTTATCTCTATACGTATGTAGCAATATCTACCTGGCAGTGCTTTAGTGATAATACATATAAAATAGCTAGCACAGTGCCTAGCACATAGCATTTGTTCAATAAATTATAGTTTTTGTTATTTTTTAATAAGTAAAACACCCAAGTAGCCCGTATTTCATGGAATTCCCTAAACACCTATAGAGAAATTACATGCTTTGTATAAAGCATCATTTGTACAGAGTATAAATATAAGAAAAAGCAAAAATCCCTTTTCTTTGTAGGTGTAGCAGATAAACTTGGGGGACTCTTTTTAATGTTGAGGTGCCACAGTTCTTGCACACATCAGTTTCTAGAGAGTTTACAAATATCTTATGTGCTGATTGGAAGTCATTTCAGCAAGAAAAAAAATCACTTGCAAATTCCTCCTTGATAAAAAATGACTGACCATTAGATAGCGCATCTCTCTTTCTCTAAGTCACATTCTTTCCCAGGAATCTGAACATCTCTAGAAAATGTGGATCACAATTTCACAGACAGTTGAGGCATTAAAGATCCAAAACACTGCCTTTATCTACTTATACCATGATATCTCTGTGTCATTAATATGTATGAACATGAGATATAAATCTCATGCTTTTACCATTAAGCATTTTAATTCTACCAAAACAGCACAGAGAAAGCATCATGAACATCAGTGGAACCTATAGATAACTTTCTCAAATCCTAACATTTTTACTTATTTAATTCAAATATTTCCAAATAAATTAAATACTACAGAAGTTGAATATCTCTGTTTTCTTTCCTAGAGTCTATTTTTTATCTCTTATTTACCAGAGATAATCCTGACTTTCTTGATTCTCCTTACTTTTTTTTTTCCAGTATATATATATATTTTTTTTTTTATTTTTATTTTATTATTCATATGTGCATACAAGGCTTGGTTCATTTCTCCCCCCTGCCCCCACCCCCTCCCTTACCACCCACTCCACCCCCTCCCGCTCCCCCCCTCAATACCCAGCAGAAACTATTTTGCCCTTATCTCTAATTTTGTTGTAGAGAGAGTATAAGCAATAATAGGAAGGAACGAGGGGTTTTGCTGGTTGAGATAAGGATAGCTATACAGGGCATTGACTCACATTGATTTCCTGTGCGTGGGTGTTACCTTCTAGGTTAATTCTTTTTGATCTAACCTTTTCTCTAGTTCCTGGTCCCCTTTTCCTATTGGCCTCAGTTGCTTTAAGGTATCTGCTTTAGTTTCTCTGCATTAAGGGCAACAAATGCTAGCTAGTTTTTTAGGTGTCTTACCTATCCTCACCCCTCCCTTGTGTGCTCTCGCTTTTATCATGTGCTCAAAGTCCAATCCCCTTGTTCTGTTTGCCCTTGATCTAATGTCCACATATGAGGGAGAACATACGATTTTTGGTCTTTTGAGCCAGGCTAACCTCACTCAGAATGATGTTCTCCAATTCCATCCATTTACCAGCGAATGATAACATTTCGTTCTTCTTCATGGCTGCATAAAATTCCATTGTGTATAGATACCACATTTTCTTAATCCATTCGTCAGTGCTGGGACATCTTGGCTGTTTCCATAACTTGGCTATTGTGAATAGTGCCGCAATAAACATGGATGTGCAGGTGCCTCTGGAGTAACAGTCTTTTGGGTATATCCCCAAGAGTGGTATTGCTGGATCAAATGGTAGATCGATGTCCAGCTTTTTAAGTAGCCTCCAAATTTTTTTCCAGAGTGGTTGTACTAGTCTACATTCCCACCAACAGTGTAAAAGGGTTCCTTTTTCCCCGCATCCTCGCCAACACCTGTTGTTGGTGGTGTTGCTGATGATGGCTATTCTAACAGGGGTGAGGTGGAATCTTAGTGTGGTTTTAATTTGCATTTCCTTTATTGCTAGAGATGGTGAGCATTTTTTCATGTGTTTTCTGGCCATTTGAATTTCTTCTTTTGAGAAAGTTCTGTTTAGTTCACATGCCCATTTCTTTATTGGTTCATTAGTTTTGGGAGAATTTAGTTTTTTAAGTTCCCTGTATATTCTGGTTATCAGTCCTTTGTCTGATGTATAATTGGCAAATATTTTCTCCCACTCTGTGGGTGTTCTCTTCAGTTTAGAGACCATTTCTTTTGATGAACAGAAGCTTTTTAGTTTTATGAGGTCCCATTTATCTATGCTATCTCTTAGTTGCTGTGCTGCTGGGGTTTCATTGAGAAAGTTCTTCCCTATACCTACTAACTCCAGAGTATTTCCTACTCTTTCTTGTATCAACTTAAGAGTTTGGGGTCTGATATTAAGATCCTTGATCCATTTTGAGTTAATCTTTGTATAGGGTGATATACAAGGATCTAGTTTCAGTTTTTTGCAGACTGCTAACCAGTTTTCCCAGCAGTTTTTGTTGAAGAGGCTGCTATTTCTCCATCGTATATTTTTAGCTCCTTTGTCAAAGATAAGTTGCTCATAGTTGTGTGGCTTCATATCTGGATCCTCTATTCTGTTCCACTGGTCTTCATGTCTGTTTTTGTGCCAGTACCATGCTGTTTTTATTGTTATTGCTTTGTAATATAGTTTGAAGTCAGGTATTATGATACCTCCTGCATTGTTCTTTTGACTGAGTATTGCCTTGGCTATTCGTGGCCTCTTGTGTTTCCATATAAATTTAACAGTAGATTTTTCAATCTCTTTAATGAATGTCATTGGAATTTTGATGGGAATTGCATTAAACATGTAGATTACTTTGGGGAGTATCGACATTTTTACTATGTTGATTCTACCAATCCATGAGCATGGGAGATCTCTCCACTTTCTATAGTCTTCCTCAATCTCTTTCTTCAGAAGTGTATAGTTTTCCTTGTAGAGGTCTTTCACATCTTTTGTTAGGTTTACACCTAGGTATTTGATTTTTTTTGAGGCTATTGTAAATGGAATTGTTTTCATACATTCTTTTTCCGTTTGCTCATTGTTAGTGTATAGAAATGCTAATGATTTTTCTATGTTGATTTTATATCCTGCTACTTTGCTATAGCTATTGATGATGTCTAGAAGCTTCTGAGTAGAGTTTTTTGGGTCTTTAAGGTATAGGATCATGTCGTCTGCAAATAGGGATATTTTGACAGTTTCTTTACCTATTTGTATTCCTTTTATTCCTTCTTCTTGCCTAATTGCTCTGGCTAGGAATTCCAGTACTATGTTGAATAGGAGTGGAGATAGTGGGCATCCTTGTCTGGTTCCTGATTTTAGAGGGAACGGTTTTAATTTTTCTCCGTTAAGTATAATGCTGGCTGTAGGTTTGTCATATATAGCTTTTATAATGTTGAGGAACTTTCCTTCTATTCCTAGTTTTCTTAGAGCTTTTATCATGAAATGATGTTGGATCTTATCAAAGGCTTTTTCTGCATCTATTGAGATGATCAAGTGGTTTTTGTCTTTGCTTCTGTTAATGTGGTTTATTACGTTTATTGATTTTTGTATGTTGAACCACCCCTGCATCCCTGGGATGAAGGCTACCTGGTCGTGGTGGATAATCTTTTTGATGTGTTGCTGAATTCGATTTGCCATTATTTTGTTGAGGATTTTTGCATCAATGTTCATTAAGGAGATTGGCCTATAGTTCTCCTTTTTGGAGGTGTCTTTGCCTGGTTTTGGGATAAGTGTAATACTGGCTTCATAAAATGTGTTTGGCAGTTTTCCTTCCCTTTCTATTTCATGGAACAGTTTAAGGAGGGTTGGTATCAGTTCTTCTTTAAAGGTCTGATAGAATTCAGCAGAGAATCTATCAGGTCCTGGACTTTTCTTTTTGGGGAGACTCTTGATTGCTGCTTCAATTTCATTTTGTGTTATAGGTCTATTCAGGTGATTAATTTCCTCTTGGTTCAGTTTTGGATGATCATATGTATCTAGAAATCTGTCCATTTCTTTTAGATTTTCAAATTTATTTGAATATAGGTTCTCAAAGTAGTCTCTGATGATTTCCTGGACTTCCATGGTGTTTGTTGTTATCTCCCCTTTTGCATTCCTGATTCTACTAATTTGAGTTTTTTCTCTCCTCATTTTAGTCAGGTTTGCCAGGGGTCTATCGATCTTGTTTATTTTTTCAAAGAACCAACTTTTTGTTTCATTAATTCTTTGTATGGTTTTTTTGGTTTCTATTTCGTTGATTTCAGCTCTTATTTTTATTATTTCTCTCCTTCTATTTGTTTTGGGATTTGCTTGTTCTTGTTTTCCTAGGAGTTTGAGCTGTATCATTAGGTCATTGATTTGGGATCTTTCAATCTTTTTAATATATGCACTCATGGCTATAAACTTTCCTCTCAAGACTGCCTTAGCTGTGTCCCATAGGTTCCGGTAGGTTGTGTTTTCATTTTCATTGACTTCTAGGAACTTTTTAATTTCCTCTTTTATTGCATCGATGATCCATTCTTCATTAAGTAATGAGTTATTTAGTTTCCAGCTGTTTGCATGTTTTTTGTCTTTACTTTTGTTGTTGAGTTCTACTTTTACTGCATTGTGGTCAGATAGTATGCATGGTATTATTTCTATTTTCTTATATTTGCTGAGGCTTGCTTTGTGCCCTAGGATATGATCTATTTTGGAGAAGGTTCCATGGGCTGCTGAGAAGAATGTATATTGTGTAGAGGTTGGATGAAATGTTCTGTAGACATCTACTAGGTCCACTTGATCTATTGCATATTTTAGATCTTGGATTTCTTTATTGAGTTTTTGTTTGGATGACCTATCTATTGATGATAATGGAGTGTTAAAGTCTCCCACAACCACTGTGTTGGCGTTTATATATGCTTTTAGGTCTTTCAGGGTATGTTTGATGAAATTGGGTGCATTGACATTGGGTGCGTACAGATTGATGAGTATTATTTCCTTTTGGTCTATTTCCCCTTTTATTAGTATGGAATGTCCTTCTTTGTCTCGTTTGATCAATGTAGGTTTGAAGTCTACTTTGTCAGAGATAAGTATTGCTACTCCTGCTTGTTTTCGGGGGCCATTGGCTTGGTAAATCTTCTTCCAGCCTTTCATCCTAAGCATATGCTTATTTCTGTCGGTGAGATGAGTCTCCTGTAAGCAACAAATTGTTGGATCTTCTTTTTTAATCCATTTTGTCAAACGGTGTCTTTTGATGGGTGAATTAAGTCCATTAACATTAAGTGTTAGTACTGATAGGTATGTGGTGATTCCTGCCATTTAGTTATCTTAGTTGTTTGAAGGTTTGATTGTGTGTACCTAACTTGATGTTACTCTCTACTGTCTTGCTTTTTCTTATCCTGTGGTTTGGTGCTGCCTGCCTTTTCATGGTTAAGTTGGGTGTCACTTTCTGTGTGCAGGATCCCTTGCAGAATCTTTTGTAATGGTGGCTTTGTGGTCACATATTGTTTTAGTTTCTGCTTATCATGGAAGACTTTTATTGCTCCATCTATTTTGAATGATAGCTTTGCTGGGTAGAGTATCCTGGGGTTGAAGTTATTTTCATTCAGTGCCCGGAAGATCTCACCCCACGCTCTTCTTGCTTTTAATGTTTCTGTTGAGAAGTCTGCTGTGATTTTGATGGGTTTACCTTTGTATGTTACTTGTTTTTTCTCTCTTGCAGCCTTCAATATTCTTTCCTTAGTTTCTGAACTTGTTGTTTTAATGATGATATGTTGTGGAGTAGTTCTATTTTGATCTGGTCTGTTTGGTGTCCTGGAGGCCTCTTGCATTTGTATGGGAATATCTTTCTCTAGATTTGGGAAATTTTCCGTTATTATTTTGTTGAATATATTACGCATTCCCTTCGCTTGCACCTCTTCTCCTTCTTCGATGCCCATGATTCTCAAGTTTGGTCTTTTGATGGAGTCGGTGAGTTCTTGCATTTTCTTTTCACAGGTCTTGAGTTGTTTAATTAATAGTTCTTCGGTTTTTCCTTTAATTACCATTTCATCTTCAAGTTCTGAGATTCTGTCTTCTGTTTGTTCTATTCTGCTGGATTGGCCTTCCGTTTTGTTTTGCAGTTCTGTTTCGTTCTTTTTTCTGAGGTTTTCCATATCCTGGCTGTTTTCTTCTTTATTGTTGTCTATTTTTGTCCTGAGTTCATTTATCCATTTATTCATTGTGTTCTCTCTTTCACTTTGGTGTTTATACAGTGCTTCTATGGTTTCCTTTATTTCTTCTTTTGCTTTTTCAAATTCTCTATTTTTATTGTCTTGGAATTTCTTGAGTGTCTCCTGTACATTTTGGTTGACCCTATCCAGTATCATCTCTATAAAATTCTCATTGAGTACTTGTAGTATGTCTTCTTTTAAATTATTCTTGTAGGCTTCATTGGGTCCTTTGGCATAGTTTATCTTCATTTTGTTGGAGTCTGGCTCTGAGTTTCTGTTCTCTTCATTCCCCTCTGGTTCCTGTACTAATTTTTTGCTGTGGGGAAACTGGTTTCCTTGTTTTTTCTGTCTTCCTGTCATTGTCCTTGGTGTTGTTACTGTCCCTGTACTGTGTGTAATTAAGTATTTTCTAGCTTGTAATAATAACAATGGTAATATTGAGAATGGAAGAGTGAGCTGAGATGGAAAGCAAGAAGTTAAAGAAAAGGGGAAAACAAATATACAGACAAGAGGGAGAAAGCAGAACAAGGTATCAGACAAGAGAGTTTCAAAGGTATAAACAGGGAGTGTTAGTGTACTAATCGACAGTAAGCTGAACAGACAATAGAGAGACAGAGAGAGGATTGAAAATCAAAGATAAAAAAAATAAAAAATAAGTATATGAAAGTAATATCTATTTATAAAAATGAATTAAAATAAAATGGAAAATAGGAAATTAAAAAAAAAAAAACCAAAAAAAAAAAAACTTCCAAGTTTATATGCAATGCAATTTCAGTCTTAATAATTTGGATGTCCGTCTCAATCTCCAGTCCTGGAGTTGGTACCTCAGATGTTGTTCTGTAGTTGTCTCATCAAAGGGGATGCATAAAGTAGAACAAAACTACACTCACACACACACAGAAGAAAAAAAAAAAAAGCCCCACCAAGTGTCCCCAGTTCAAATGCAATACAGTTTCAGTAAGTTTTTCGGCTTGCAGGTGTAATTCGGTTGTTCTCTCATCAAAGGTAGGGAGAAAAAGAAAAAAAAGCGTCTGGAGGCAGTTCTGAGAGCGGTATCTGCAACTGTGGCTTGCCTGCCTGCTGCTCTCAGCCTGTAGCTGGAGGCGTTATTTATGCAGATCTCTAGGGTGAGCTTAGCACTCACCTGGTCCCACAGGCTTTGTTTGCTCAGAGTTCTCCTGTGTGTCGGCCTCTGCTACAGCCTTTCCCCTTTCCAAGCACTGGGAAAGGTGCCACTGCCCCGCGTTGTCAGGCCTGCGTGTTTATTTACAGTTCACGTGGGAAGTGGGTCTTCCCTCCTCTCACAAGCGTCCCCGCTCCTGGTTGCTGGGCGCGCCCCGCTCCCGCCAGAGCCTCTCCGGCTGCCCGGCTTGTTTATTTACAGTCCCGGGAAGGATTCCCTTCCCCCAATCTTCAGAGCTCAGGGCGCCCCACCCTCTTTCCAGCGTGTCTTAACTGTTCTTATTGCTTAGTACTCAGTTTCTCTTTTTTTCCCGGGTGGAGGTCAGTCTGTCCAGGGGGCTATGCTGCTCTGGCCCAGGCTTGTCTGTGGGGGAACCGCGGTACCACGAAGCTCACCTGGTCCGCGTCTTCCCAAGCCGTATGGGCGCCGGCCACTGGCGGCCCCGGGGGCCCGCCTCGGTTCTCCGTTTAACGTGAAGTGGAGATTCTCTGCGCCTGCTGGAGATGTGGAGGGGTCAAAGTTATGCCTTTTCTCGGTGATTATGCCTGCAAAGTGTGTCTCCAGCGTCTCTCCAAGATTTCACTATAGGAGGCTCGCTTTCTGCTTCCTACCTCTAGCCGCCATCTTGGAATTCTGTCTCTCCTTACTTTTATATACTTTTAAATATACTTTTATATTACTTATTATACTCTGGATATAAATCACATATATCCTTGATTCACTTTTGAGTCACATTTCAATTAAACAAAAGAATCACAACAGAATATCTCATTTACAGCTCTGGATGTCTAACTTTTCTTGACAAATCAGGAAGCCTGGCCAATCAAGTTTGCATTTCTGAGCTTTGTGGCCACTAGAACTGACAGATGGCTCTCCTCTTCTGCATTTAGTGACTACTAACTAATTCCAGGCTTGTTTCTTTGATTTATATTGCTTTCTTTTCTTTTGGCCGTAGTGGGGGTTGAACTCAGGGCCTCACACTTGCTGGGCAGGTATGATTTACATTTCTCATCAGGCTTTCATGGGCATCTGTGCTTGTGACTCTTGTTCTCTGAAGTTTAACTCCTTTAAAGTCACTTCCTTTGTGCTTAGCTTTTGCGTCATCCTTTGCATAACTTATTTTGTTGTGTACGTCTGCTTCACCACTATTCTTTCTTTGTCTGAGGAAGTTAGAAGCTTTCCCCCATTCATTGCCACAAGGGACCAGTTCATCTAACTTCAAGAAATGGGCCTAATTCTTATTTTTCTTGAATTGAGTGCAGAGAATAATAGCCCCCTTTTCTTTCCCTTAACATTTTTTATTGAGAATGACATTATTTGTAGAAAGCTCATATGCCCCTCCTTAGCCCTTACAAGTTTACTTTGAAATATTTAAACTGAATCTCCAGGAATTATAATCCTAAATCATCTATACTTTGTTGATTTGGTATATTTTATTCTTTGTCATCGAAAGAAACCAGGCATGGATAATAAGTAAAAACAACTCATGGTGTCATATTTCAAGGCCTATATGGAAAAAAATTAAGTACAGTTACAAAGATTCTTGTATATTTTAGTTTTCATTCTATTTTAAGAAGTTAATAACCATCAGTGAAATTATGATATTCTCAATAATTTATGATCATCTTAGATTGTAAATATTGCACTATTTACTGAACACTGCAAGGAAAATGGTGAATTGGGAAATATGATCACAAATATAATTTCCTGACACACAATGGCAGCAACAGTTCTATTGGGAGCATTATTCTCAGCAAATTTATATATTTAGTAGCAAACCAAGTAATCAATGTGTTAATTTTATTCCTGTATCCAACCATGTATAGTTTCATAATTCAATCACAAGCATTCACAGATATCCTTATATACTTTATGGACAAAAAAACTATTTTACAATGTACCACCTTATGATTTTCACATCTCTTAAAATGGACGTACATTCCTGTTGTGAACTTAGGTTCTACTGTGCAAATTTCTAAGACTTTAAGAAAGAAAATGTATGGTACATTTTCTTTAATAATATGTACTATACATTTTCTTTAATAATAAACTTGTAATTCTTTTGTTCAGAATTTTGGTTTGTGATATTCTTTTTTGGGTGAAGTTGTATCATTTTCATCACCATAGTTTTAAGAGACAGAGAAATAGGATAAAGAATAAAAATATCTTAAAGAAATGAAATTGAAAATATGTTGTTTATTTTATAATCTTGTCAGTTTCTTTGAAAAAAGGAGGCCTTAACCTGACTAAGAACAGACAACATATGTAACATATGTGTTGTCTGTTCTGCTCTGTAATGAGGACCTGTAATCATTTAGCTACAGACTTATTCTAGAAGAGAATAAATAACTCCTGATGAAGTAGATTTCCTTTCTATTCTGAAATAGTTTCTTAAAATTTTGTATTTTGAAGAAAAATATACCTTCTTGAAATGTGAATTATGGAGTGACTTCTTTCAAGGTCTGGGGGCCCTTGGCTCTCCCTTACATGGCACATTAATTTTTTCAAGAATACTCACTCTGAAGAATGTGGGCATATAGAATATGTGAGACACACTTTAACAAAGTTATGTTAAGTTATTGTATTATTTTTGTATCATTACAATGAAACTTTTGCAATGAATATTAAAACTGTACCCCAAAGGAAAGACACACACCAACTTTGTTTTAAAAGAAACAGTATTTATTAAGAAATTATATGGTCAATTCTCCTACAGTCTGTGAAGATGGTTTCTTCCATTTCCACAGCACAAGACAATATCTAAGAGCATTGGGAAAGCACTTGCAATGCTTGGGAAGGGAGACTTCTGAGGAATAAGAGATGAAATGAAGTGATCTATGCACTAATTAGATTTTTTGGATTCAAGGACAAGACAATCTTTTTCTTGTCAATCTACTTCTCACCTGTCTGAGCAGCAAAATCTGTCCATGACATCTCATATTCAGACCAAAATGTTAGGTAATAATTTAATCATAGTTCAAACTGCCCATCCTTTAATTGTTGCATCACATCTGAAATAATTGCATTCTGTTTTAATAAAAATGGTGCTGACAGAGGGCAGAAATAGAACTTTTTAAAGTATTTTATCCTAATGATCTGAAGTACTTTAAGCTACAAATTAAAAGTAAATGATAAAAACTAGCATACTGTATATCTTTTCTCACATGACATTATTGCAAATAGGCTTTAAACATAGAATTGCAGTATCACATGACTTTATATGATCAATGATGAAACATGCTAATCATAAAAATAGCTTTTACAAATATACATTTGTATACAGTATCTCTCTTACCATTCATTCTTACCATTCATAAATGTCCTTCACAGTTTAAGACTTAAAAAAACATAATTAGCAAGAGGGAAATCACATATACAATTTAAATGATAAAAACTTGACAATTATACAGCTTAAAACATAGAAGAAATGGAATTTCTAAAATTTGAACAATACTGTCCATTTTATTTATTTGGGTTTTTATATAAATTGAACCAAAGATACTGTAATCCAGTAAGAAACCACCTTTCACATTGCTGGGGTTGTCACAGTTTCTCTTTTCTGCTTTTGTGGCATTACTTCAGATCACTTTATCTGCAGAAACTGAAGAAAAGAAAAACTATTTTAAAATGTAGAGATTTGTGTTTCATTGTTATTAACATGCAAAGACCTGGGTTAGCTTTTAAGGCTAAGTCAAGAGAAGGGTAAGGAAATCGTCAGATCTTTAGGACAAATGTTTTTCATTACAGATTCCTAGATGAATTATTTTAGGCCATCCTTAAATTATTTGCTTTTATAGTGGGCTTTTTTACATTTTTGTCTGAGATTAGCAATTTTTTTTAACCTGAGATCTTACCCATGTTAGAGGGAGATCTTTTGAAGTTCCAGACTGGGAAATGCAATTTGATTTGTTCCTGAATCTTTGCTGCCTCTAACAGTGAATGTAGAATACTTTTCCCCTCTAAGAGGCTTTGAATAGTGTATTTCTGTCTCTTTATGCATCTGAGATGGGAGAAAAAGCCAATACAGGTCTCTGATCTGAGTTACACAATCTGGGTTGCAATAGAAGAAAGTCAGAAGCAAGAAAAACAATGACAGACTTCATGGTGCCATCATGAGAGAGAAACCTCATACCAGTGCTAAAGTCCCATCGGTTGGAGGGCTGAATTGGGAAAATGAATATGAATATGAATATGAATATAAAATAATGCAAACTCAATTAGTAGAAAAGAGCAGTTGTGAGACTCTTACTAAAATTCTTTTAGAATCTTAGTTTTTCATAAACTTCAAGGTCTTTGGAGCCAGGTAGAAAAACCTATATGTCTTATGAATCAGACATATGTAAATCAAGGTATTAATTTGGATGAGAATTGTTGATCAACTATGTGCTGGCAAGTTTTGGAAACCTATGATAAAAAGATTATGAAAAGGACTGAGTATGACAGTTAGGCGATGAGAATTGCCGCATTTGGCTGCAATTCCAAATCTCATGCCTGGCTAAGATTACTGACTGAAAGGAACTCAGTGAACCCAGATATAATTTCTCTTCCTCATAGCACTCATCTTTCATACTTATCTAAATAATTTTAATCAATGTGGATGATAGTACCTACTATTTTATTCTAAAAGGTTTCAAATTAAATATAAAATGTTTATGAGAACAGAAATCATAGTACTACTATTTGGTGTTATGAAAAATATTCATGAACTTTGGGTATTTTAAGTACTTGTACCACTTAAGGAAATTTACTAGAGTTATTACTAGAATAACAGTTTTGTGATTTCAGTTTAGAATATACAATTAAAATTTATTGAGATATAGGGTTTCAGTTTTATGATTTTATGTTTGTGTATGATATTGGAAAGTCTAAGGAAATGTTATATTGATACATTTAATTAAAAAAATTTTTTCATTCTCAGAAAGACTAATTATCAAATCAGGCAAATGAAGTACTTATAAACAGAATATCAAATATATTAATTTAAAATTTCATATACAATGTTTGGATGCATTCAACTAACTAATCTGGGACTTTGTAACTTGCTATACTTATACAGTCCTAATAACAAATTCTTAATGATTTTGATTTAAAAAATTTAATAAACACACTTAACTAAAAATTGACAAGATAGATCTCTTTAATGATCTTTTTTCTTTCATAATCAAATTCATTAAAAAATCTTCTATCCATAGGATAGAAAGTTCCAAGATTAAGGCACAAATTTATTTTTATATTTTGATTTCTGTTTCCCTTAACTTCCTTTTCCCTCTTTATTTTCCCTTTCTCTTTATCCAATCTATATTATGCCTATTACACATATGTAAATTTTTAATAATTATAATATTATTCAAATGTGCCTTCATTTAATTCTAGGCTTAGTTTATGTGTATAGGAAGAAGCAATTAGTCCTTAAAGCCCAACATTTTTGTCTTATGTACAAAATAGGTATACTCTTTTTTGTGTGGTACAAAAGAAGTTTTGTATATAATCTGTATACACATATGAAAAATAGTCAATTATCAATGTAAAAGCATGCACATATCAAAAACAGTCAATTATTAATGTGAAAATAAATAACTAGGGAAATTAAATTAATCTATGGACTAAGATGGATAGATGAGAACAAGGCACTGGAATTTGTGAAGTTTGATTGTGTGTATAGGAAGGCATTTGGGCTATGATTGCAATTGCATTCTTCCCTTCAAAGTCTCCATTGATCACTTTCTTAGTATGAAAGGGAAATGCTAAAAGTTTCCCATAGCTATGTATGTGAGGTTTACTAATCATTGTGTTTCTCCAGGTTAAGTCTTGGCAGCTGATATTAATTTAGTATATTCTTATGCCATTCTATACATCTCAAAAGAGGTGAGGGTAGTTATCAATTTTTATTAAGAAGAAAACAGCTTGCAGATTTTTTTGTTCATTGTCTATCACCCCTAGTACAATTGTAGTACGGGTATTCAACCCAGAGCTCTTAGCAAGAGCTCTACCTCTTAAGTCACACATCTAGCCTTTTCATTTTTGAGATAGGGTCTTGCTAACTTTGCCTACCCTGACCTTGAACTCACAGTCCTTCTGCCAATGCCTCCCTAGTAGCTGGAATTACAGATGTGAACCACCATGCCTAACTCAATATTTTCTTAATTATTCTTTTGCTCCTTAATTGGAAATGATTATATAAAAATAATTATTGTAGGAAGAAGAAAGGTGGTTTGAAAATAATTTGTGAAGTATAAAACAAAATCTTCATTAATTTTGGATTGTAAAGTAGGTGTTATTAACCATATGGACACAAGTTGTAAATATTTTTCCTTATCAACAAACAATGGCAAAATATATGCATGAAGCTTCCAAAGAATTTTTGAGAAAAGTCTTGCTGTTGACTTCTAAAGGCCCAGAAGAAACAGGACAAACTTTGACATGCTTGCTGTCTTTCCTTCAAAACAGTAACTTAAAGAGCTGACTTGTTTAGTGTAATATAAAACTAATTGTTCTCTCTTGAATAGTGGGTAATTTATCTTCTGTCTGTATGGGAGCTTGGATGCTTTTAAAACAAATTCTCCTGATGATGAATGCTTTTTCAACTCTCAGTCTCTCTTATTTCTGAAAAACAACAAAGAAAGCCACTCAGATGGGACTGGATTCAATTGAACCAAGCCATTTACTTCTATTTGACAAAGATGAAAAAGAGAGTATTAATCATGGCACAAGCACATTTAGTTTTAAACTTCATGCATTAATACAGTTGAAATAAAATAGGTACAGCACTGTATTGAATAAACATACCTTATTTACAGCTGTATCAAAAAATCAGACATTTAAGGAAGTCTCGTGATTATTTAAATACCAGAAATGTGTATCTTTTTTTCTAATTGAGATATATAATAAGAAATAAGAGAAATATAGATATTCTATAGTTTAGATAGCATCTTTAAAAGCAAACAAGATAAAAGAAAATATGTAGGGAATATAGGCAACATAACATTTTATTAAAAAAAACCCAAATCTTATGAACAGGAATTATTTGTCTCTTTGTCACCACTTTTCATACTTCTTGAAGTGAATTTCCTGAATTGCTCAGCCATTAACTTTTTTTTTCTTGGTGGGAATGGAGTTTGAATTAAGGGCTTTATACTTGCAAAGCAGGTGCTCTACTGCTTGAGCCACACCTTCAGCCCATTGTGTTCTGGTTATTTTGGAGACGGGGGTCTCATGAGCTATTTTCCTGGGATGGCTTCAAATCATTACCTTCCGAATTTCAGCCTCTCAGGTAGCTTGGATTACAGGTGTGAGCCATGGGTGCCCAGCTCAGCCACTAACTTTTTATGAATAATATTAATATTTTTTGGTTTTAACAAATCTTTCATTAAAAATGAGATAAAATTTGATCCGAATTTCTAAATAACACACATTTTCAGCATTTACTATTCATTTTAAGTTAAAACTTGCTTTGTATTATTACCCTGTACTTTAATTTTTTGATTATTATTTACTGGGGGTACATTGTGACATTTATAAAAGTTCTTACAATATATCATAGTTGGATTCATCCCTCCGTCATTTTCCCTCCTCCCCCCACTCTTGGAATAGATTCAACAAGTCTCATTTTTGCATTTACAGGGTGAATATGGTGGAAATATTACATATATGTTATACTTTTAGACTAAAAGAATCACATCACAACACAAAAACTGTAATGAAATGAAAACTAAGATGGACAGTAATTTATTGAAGTTGACTGCAAATGAAGGCAACTGCCCCATTGTGTAGTTCTTATAGCTGAATAGTTTCCATTCCTTAACTGATAACCATGTAGGGTGCAGGAGGGTGGGACAGGGAACACAGGCAAGCATGGAAACTCATTTGAAATTTGGAAATAAGACTCTCAGATTGCTATCTGATATTTTAAGTTTAAAAATAAAAAATATTAAATGATGAAATCAGAGACTATGCAATACCACTTATGAAGGGCAGATTTCTAAGTTTCTGAGACTTGATTAGAATATAATCAATGCTTATTAAGTTATGTGCTCAGTGTGAAAGCACAGGAAAACAAGAGGATCCTGGAGGGTAACTTGATGGTGCCTGTCTAAGAAATCTCCATAGGAAGTGTCTAAGACCTGGATTTGAACCTGGCTTGTGACAAGGGTTATATTCCTACTGTGGACATGTATACATCAGCAGTGTGAGAACAGACACATCTCTGTTTTAAATCCATGTTCCCCAACAAAAATTTCTGATTGTAATTCTTGGCAACTTGCTTACTGGAAAAAATCTCAAGCCAGAAGACACAAGGGTAGTTTAGTTATTGATTCTATTACAAATTGACAAGATATCTTCTGAATTTGTATGCCAGCTAGCGTGAGTATGACAAAAATCTCTCAGCAAAATCAACTCAAAGAAGAAAAGATTTATTTTGGTGGCTCATTGTTTCAGTCCATAGTTGGCTGCATGCATTGCTATTAGGCCTATGGCAAGGCTAAATAAATCATGGTAGAAGGGCATGATGAAGGAAGCTGCTTACCTAATGGCAGCAAATAACCAGAGGGGAAGAGTGGGACTAGGGACAAGACACACCCTTCAAAGGCACACCTCTAGTGTCTTAGTTCCTCTAAATAGGACCCACCTCCTAATAAGCCATTCAGTGATAAATGTTAGCCATTGATGAAGTCAGTGCTCTCATGATACAATCACTTCTCAATATTGTCACCAGCTGGAGACCAGGCCTTCAACACATGAGTCATTTTGGGGACAATTTATAGTCAAACATAATGCAACCTATTCTAGACTAACTACTTGGGATTTGTCTGAGTACTGATATATAAATTCTGTGAATCTGTAAGACTAGTTTCAGAGTCTGGATTGTAGGAAAGGTAATGAAACCATGCATTCTACCCATTTGCTAGCTGACTTTCTTGGTTTTCCCAGTATTTGCCATATGCATTTCAAGATCTTTAATACAGGAAACATTTACAAAGCTACATGTCAAGGCATAGATGACTTCACTGAATTTGAGTATAAAGAATCAGAAACGATGTAGCTCTCTCTTGTTATAGGAAAAGATGCTAACACTTACACAGTTTGAGAGACAAGCCCAGGAAGTTGGAGGAAGTCATCACCAGACCCAGAATCTTGGTTGTCATGAAGAACCCTTATCATTATGCTCTAGGTTGTCAAACTGTAGCCAGCCTCAGAATTACCAAGTAGGCTTATGAAATTTAGATTGTCACATTTCTGATTCAGTAGGTGTGTGAGGTCCAAGGTTGCATTTCTGCTAAGTTCTTGGTAATGCTAATCTGTAGATCTCATTTTTGAGAATCATACCACTATACTATTAAAAGGCTGTCTTTGTGGGTCTCACATACTCCTACACCTCTTGCTGAGTGTGACTGTTCTTTCCTCAAGACCATTTCTTAGTATCATTTGTTTAACTGGCAATCTTGAAAAATGAGGTAACTCATGTCAGGAAGATACCATCTACTTCTGAAATATACTTTGTCTCCTTCTGGACAAAGAACAGCTTGCTTACTACTTGCTAAAATGTTGATTTCTCTAAACTTAGATTCCCTCTCCTAAGATGCACTATGCTGTGACTGTAGGCTCCTCCTGGCCCTCCATTTCAGACTTGAGAACAATTGCAACTATCCCAATAGTCCTTCTTACTGCTGCTGCCATGTTTAGCCACATTTTTGTCTCAGGAGTCTCCTGTCTTCTTATGAAAGCCTAGATTATAGCTGGTTAGTTTATTAGCTTACATAGTTATTGTGGGGGACTCTTGTTTGCTTGTAGAAAAGCAAAGGTGCTCTGATTTAGTTTTCTAAGTATTATCACACTTACTTAAAT
The DNA here is from genome assembly GCF_047511655.1 of Castor canadensis. Classification (NCBI taxonomy): domain Eukaryota; kingdom Metazoa; phylum Chordata; class Mammalia; order Rodentia; family Castoridae; genus Castor; species Castor canadensis. The sequence continues at coordinate 147,279,646 of NC_133388.1, read as the reverse complement.
TAGGTTAACACTTGACATTAACTATAGTGATTTTTAGAAAGCCATGATTCCACCTAGAAAACTGTCTTCTGGATATGCTACCTAGCCATTCTCGTAATTTTTGTTGGGGGCTCCATTCCACTTTCTTTTTCCTTATTTACCTTTTCCCCTTCTTATTTCTAACTGTCCAGTCTTACAACCAAAATTCATATGCCCAAAATTTCCCTGTCTTTATCTATTTCCCATCTCTATCCTATTTTCCATTAAATAACAAGAGATAACAGAGATTTATACTATAAAGATACACAAATATTCAAGTCAGTCAGCTTTATTATTTTGTAAACAAATGGAAAGATAAAAAGACTAGAATAATTAGTCATCTTATGTAGCATCATGGAATTGAATTTACTGCATATGGTATGCAAAAATGTTTTATTTTCTCTCTTAAAACTGAGAGAAAATATAATATATAATTATATAATTATCAATAATAGAGGGAAAAAATAAATTTAAAATGATTTATACTTATGAAATCCAGATAAACTGTTTAAAAGAATTATAAAGTGACTACTAAATTTTTGCAACATCCTATTTAATTCAGCTTATGAGATTGACTTATAGACATAAAAAGAGTTTTTGATATTGATTTGAGAATACAGTATTAACTAAGGTAAATTTATAGTTAGAAATACAATGTCTTACAGATATTTGGTTTGGGACATAGCTCACCATAAGTGACTTAAATAAGATCTCTTTTCCAGAGTTAATGACATTATTTCCTCTGTCTAATTACTATTCTCTCTAATGAAGACATTAGTGTGGTGACAGTTTTCATAGAGACACACAGATCACTTGGAATACATTTCATTTAGTTGAAACCACAAATATTTTCAAATAAAAGACAGTGTCTTTTTTTGACTAATTACAGGAATAAATTTTAGTTCGGAAAGATGTGATGATAATATCTTTTCCAATAAAACTCCAGATGCATCAAAGAACCAGTGTGGCAGAATGGAGAAACATGTGACATAGATTGTAGAGTGACCTTGTCTAACCTCCCAACCAAAGCAGTGGTGCTTTCTATAGTAGCCATGACTGAGAACTGTGTAGCTTTGGCTTGAATATATCAAGGAGCACAGAACTTGTTACTTCGCAAAGCAGCCTATTTATTTTGTACACAATTATGGCTAGAAAGATTTTGTTATCTTGCCTCTAAGTCTGTTAAACGGCTAAACTATGTATTAAGCCAAAACCTACAGAATGTGGTGGCAAACCAGAGAGGTGGGCAGATTTTCAGAGGTAGAGAAGAATTAGGGTTTCCCATGTATAACTATGGAGTTGAGTTAGATTTTTCAAGATGGTAAGACAGAGTAATTCACCTCCTCCAGGAAGGGGAAAATTGGTATAGTTAGAACATTAAAGGAAAAATGTGAAAAATGAGTCTTCATTTAATTTTTAGTACCCCATCTGTTCTAAGACATAAAACAGGATTCAGTAATTACAGTAAGTCTAGGATGTCTGTAATATTTTTAAAGTAAGAGAAACATTAAAACCTATGGAAATTGTTCTAAGAGCAGGGGAAAGGGAGAATGATGGAGGGGATAAATCCAACTAAGATATATTTTAAACACATATGCAAATATCACAATGTATCCCCCTGTACAACTGTTATATGCTAATAAGATAATTTTTAAAAAGAGTATGAGGCATCTGAATTACTTAGCTAAGGCTCCTTTAATTCTCTTCAAATAGACTGGATTTGGGTTATTGTAATCTGGATTATCTAAAGTTGACCATAGTGTGTGGGAATGGGTCACAGGCATAATAATATTTACTTTTGTTTGTATAATGTGTGAAGTTTACAACATATTTTATGCTATAATTTGAGACTGGCCCCCAAAGGTTCATCTGTTGGTGGCTTGATCTGAAGTGTGGTGGTATTGTGAGATGGTAGACATTTAAGAGGAGCTCATTGGGGATACCAACCTGAAAGGAGTTAAGGTAGCTCTTATGGGGACTATGAGTTAGTTCTTTCAAAAGGGTCATTATTAAAAACAATAAGCCTAGTCCCTCCCCAACTGCTTTGGCTTCCTATCTTACCATGTAATCTCTTCCTCTTGCCAAAAGGTACCACTATCTTGATGTCATCTGTAATGAGGCCTTTAGCAGACTCAAATAGAATCTAGAGCCATGCCCTTGAACCTTGAGAACTGTGCACTAAATAAAGTTCTTTATGAAATTATCCAGGTTGAAGTATTTCCTTACAGTAATAGAAAACGAACTAATGTTTTTATATGTATTTTCTCATTTGATTTGCATTATGAAACAGTGTGGTTAAGTTATGGGGCAAAAATCATCAATATTACTCATTAATTCTTAGATCAGAGAGTTATCTGAGGATCACTCCAACTCAGACTGGGCAGTCCCTAATATTCTGTTTTGTGCGATTATGGGAAGGCTCAAAAGGGAGGCTGACTGTGCACTGGACTGTGATGTGAAAATACATTTGTGCCCTGATAATGAGTGGGAGAAAAAGAGAAGGAGTTACTGGATGTGTTAGGATTTCTGCAAAAACCTTCCACTTGCCTATTATTTGTAACAGTTCTCTCTGGATCTATATATTTTTAAGTTCTGTCTTAAATTAATTCAAAACCATTATTTTAAAAATTGCTTTAAACATTATATCTAAAGATATTTCATGTAAAAATGAGTTTCATTTGAGCAAAAAGGATAATTAACTTTATAGAAAAATTATCTTATTAGGGTTGTATAATTTTACTTAAAATGTCCCTATAAAGATTAAATTAACTTAATTCTGAAAAAATTCAACTGTATTGATAAATTTTATGATTTACTAGAACTCAGATGTTCTATTACACATACATTAACACACTAACATTCCTCTTTTTTCCAAACTATACCCTGATATTCCCTGAAGTTAATCATTATGGTTTGAGTGTTTTGTGACACTGACAATAATATATAACTGATTTGATAAATTTTAGCAACTTTATTTGGCACATAGTTTGTGTTTGACTGTACTTTGACTCCTTAGTTCTTTGGCTAAGTACATAATGTCTAACAACCATTAGGTACTTCCAATACTGGAAATGATAATGACAATTTTAGGATGATACTCTAAACTGATTAAGTGAGCTTCAGTGCTAAATGCCAAGTGCTGATTAATACCAAGAGTATTGTGAACTTTGAAATTTCATACATTTGATTGCTTTCTACAGTTCCTTGGGGAATTAGTTTTAGCACCACAGGTAGAAACATTTCTTAAAAAATCATTTTATATCTTACAGAAAAATGTGATTTAGAGCTGAGTGATTTCCAGGTATAATTTTAAAAGGCCTTTGAAACTGTGTACTTACTTCATGATTATTTTGAATAGCTGGGGGAAACGCAGGTATGAATAATTCTCATTTAATTAGATGAGAATGTTACATCATTCAAAATTAGAGTACAATAAAAAACCTTCTGTCTTAAAATTGAGTAAAATTAATCTAAGAAGCCACGTGAACTAAGAAAGTGAAGAAATATTTATGTTATTCTACTAATAAATCCTTATAGATAACTTAAGCAATATCTTAAGTCTTTAAACTTTTAGAATACACTTAGCACTTTAAATCTGCTGAATATACAGAATTCTGGATGAATCAGAAATGATTTCAAAGTCTTATAGTAACTTGGATTATCATGGTTATAAAAAAATTCCAATATTACAACAAAAAGGAATTAAAAATTGGATTTGTCTTTATCATGACTGTGTCATATCCTTTGCAGGTTATTTTTTTAAATAAATTTTATTTATATTTTGGATGTCAACTCACTTATCTTGGTTTCCTTTTTTTTCATTATAAGGCAATGCAGAATTTAGAAATGATATCAGTCATATGATCATCCTTGTGCGGATCAAGGAAAATAAATCCATTGAGCATTTTAGTTCAATATCTGATGAATAATTCAGAATAAGCTGAGTTTTCTCCTAGAGGATTTCTGTGACTAAATCAGGGTCTAAATCAGAAAACAAACTTTTTATTTGAAGGCATTTTTTCTTTATAATCAGATTCCTCCAGTAAATCACAGTTCATGCGCTTAAACAGACTGCTCTCGCTTCATCAGTTCATTGGTATTTCACTTTGGTGACAAGCCTTGTCTGTGCTGTGTGCTGTATTTGGTTGGCTTTCTGCTGTGCCATCTGTATTTGGTATTTTTTGTGGAGTAAACAATGTATGGTACTACTTGGTACACACACACATATACACACAATATCTCATATCTGTATTATGTATCTAAAATTATAAATTATTTTTATTGTATTTCACAAAACTTCATAATGAAAGAAGACTGAGCCATAAGGAAAGTCACTTGCCCAAGTTCCTAATGGAAGCCATAAAATAAATGCAGCCTCAAATTGGGTTATTTTGACTTCATTTGTAGGCCACAATAAATAAATGCTTGATATTTAAAGGAACATCACAGAATAGATGATCCATGCTCTCCCAGCAAACCTTCCTCTAACAACTTGAGTCATCGGCAGGAGTTACTGGGAAAATAATTTTCCAGGTAATGTTTTAGACAGGATGTTGCCACTGACCTTGTTTGGGCTATAGGAGCTGCTTTTGGACTAACAGGGTTTGATAGATGAGCACTGCGAAGCAATTTGGGCAGGCACCTATAATATTGTTTTGGGAGATCTTGTCTATTCTGCTAACAGTATAGGCAAGTGAGAGAGCACAGGAAATTAGCTTCTGGAGCAAAAGGAATAATTGCAAATATTACTTGTATATGTGTACACAGTCATAATAAGCTTTACATAAATGTTATTAACCTTTTTAGGAGATGATAGAAAATTTATTTTGGAAGATAATTTTTATATCATTTATTTTTTCTTCATGTACCAAGAGATATATATTTTTGGTCTTAGTCCCTGGTTCCTAGCACAAAACTCTTAGCTCTCTTGTAATTTCCTGAGTGATGTGGGTGATGGGAATCTTTTGCTATATTTGGGTTTTGTACAGATGTCTCTAAAATCTCTGGAATTTTTTAAGTGATGGATTGCCTTTTGTTATACAAAATAAGCCTTTAATCTCACAATTTAAGCTAATGAGGTAATTTAGGGTGCAAATAAAATGTTGCCCTGAGTTCTGTGAGCAAATTATTAAATAGGAAGTGGTTACTGGAATTTAAATTTATAGCCCAGGAAGTAGGCTAAAAGTATAGGTCACAGAATAGGCACTGCATGAGCATTTGAAGTTGAACTGTCTTGTGGAACTGAGTTCACAAACTATGCGTTCTGACATTATCGCCACATAGTTTGAATTGTGCCAAATTATAGAGCAGTAGTTGGTGTTCACTGGAGAACAGCGTGGTGCCTGGGAACTCCCACCCTCCTTCCTATACACATTTAGTTATAGAAGTGTTCTGTGTTGTGGGGAGAACACTCGATTTTTCATAGACCCTCTGATAGATCTATCAATAACTACACATCTATAAAGAAATAATAATAGCTAATACTGTAGCATAATTGTCTCATTGATTGAACCAATTTGGAATATGAAAAGGCATATGCAATTTTATTAAAAATATGTAATTTTAAATGAAAGAAAATATCATACCTTATATAAGAAAAACATTAATTGTATAGCTGAACTTTAAAAATCTTATTTAATCCCAGTTATAGCTATTTCCTTTATATTTATAGAAATGGCTCAAAACAAAGTGTCCTATTTGCAGCTTAGCCTTACCATACATGGAGAGCAAACGTGTTCAGAAAGATCAAAAAAATGAAATTTATATTAAATTTTGATACCATTTATGATTCTGATTAAAAGTGAAGAATAACTGAATCTGGTTTTATTAATACTTTTCATATATAAATATCATTAACCTTCAGGCTATTTAAATTCATACATATAATTTCCATGGAAAGGTTAAGGATAATGTTTAAAGACATAATATTAACATATATTATGTGAACAAAAATTTGAACTCTGGCATACAGATAAATTTAGAGGAATGAAATTCAAAGAACTGAAGTGAGAAGCTATAAATGTGATTTAGAAAAGACCACTTTCAAAATATTTTTAGATAATACATTTTGTGAAAATCCTTGCTAATTTCTTGTAATATTCTATGCATAACTTTCCGAACCCTTAACATTTGAAAAAATTGAAGGAAACTGACGTTTTTCTTGAGATGGGAAAACTGTCTACATGTAATATTGCCTGGTAACTATCTCTGTAGTTAATTCTGGAATGTTTGTGACTGCCTGTGGTTGGGCACTTCCATTGGTATTAAACCATTTCTGTTAAGATGCTAACTTCTTATAGGTCAAGTTTTACACCATCCTTAGCAAAGTGGAAGAATTGATGCTTTTCTGACAGCCTTATTTTATTCTTTTTTTATTCATATGTGCATACAATGTTTGGGTTATTTCTCTCCCATTCCCCCACCCCTATCAAAAGCCCCCTACCCCTCCCTTTCCCCATCCCCTCGCTACCCGGCAGAAATTATTTTGCCCTTATCTTTAATTTTGTTGAAGAGAGAGTACAAGCAATAATAGGAAGGACCAAAGGTTTTTGATAGTTGAGATAAGGATAGTTATACAGGGAGTTGACTTGCATTGATTTCCTGTGCATGTGTGTTACCTTCTAGGTTAATTCTTCTTGATCTAACCTTTCTCTAGTTTGGTTTCTCTAGTTTTTGGTCCCCTTCTCCTATTGGCCTCAGTTGCTTTAAAGTATCTGCTTTAGTTTCTCTGCATTGACGGCAAAAAATACTGTCTAGTTTTTTAGATGTCTTACCTATCCTCATACCTCCCTTGTATGCTCTCGCTTTATCATGTGATCAAAGTCCAATCCCCTTGTTATGTTTGCCCTAGATCTAATGTCCACATATGAGAAAGAACATGCGATTTTTGGTCTTTTGAGCCAGGCTAACCTCACTCAGAATGATGTTCTCCAATTCCATCCATTTACCAGCAAATGATAACATTTCATTCTTCTTCATGGCTGAATAAATTTCCATTGTGTATAAATACCACATTTTCTTAATCCATTCGTCAGTGGTGGGGCATCTTGGGTGTTTCCACAACTTGGCTATTGTGAATAGTGCTGCAATAAACATGGGTGTGCAGGTGCCTCTGGAGTAACCTGTGTCACAGTCTTTTGGGTATATCCCCAAGAGTGGTATTGCTGGATCAAATGGTAGATTGATGTCTAGCTTTTTAAGTAGCCTCCAAGTTTTTTTCCAGAGTGGTTGTACTAGTTTACATACCCACCAACAATGTAAGAGGGTTCCTTTTTCCCCACATCCTTGCCAACACCTGTTGTTGGTGGTGTTGCTGATGATGGCTATTCTAACAGGGGTGAGGTGGAATCTTAGCGTGGTTTTAATTTGCATTTCCTTTATTGCTAGAGATGGTGAGCATTTTTTCATGTGTTTTTTGGCCATTTGAATTTCTTCTTTTGAGAAAGTTCTGTTTAGTTCACTTGCCCATTTCTTTATTTGTTCATTAGTTTTGGGAGAATTTAGTTTTTTGAGTTCCCTATATATTCTGGTTATCAGTCCTTTGTCTGATGTGTAGCAGGCAAATATTTTCTCCCACTCTGTGGGTGTTCTCTTCAGTTTAGAGACCATTTCTTTTGTTGAGCAGAAGCTTTTTAGTTTTATGAAGTCCCATTTATCTATGCTATCTCTTACTTGCTGAGCTGCTGGGGTTCCACGGAGAAAGTTCTTGTCTATACCTATTAATTCCAGAGTTTTTCCTACTCTTTCCTATACCAACTTTAGAGTTTGGGGTCTGATATTAAGATCCTTGATCCATTTTGAGTTAATCTTGGTATAGGGTGATATACATGGATCTAGTTTCAGTTTTTTTGCAGACTGCTAACCAGTTTTCCCAGCAGTTTTTGTTGAAGAGGCTGCTATTTCTCCATTGTATATTTTTAGCTCCTTTGTCAAAGACAAGTTGGTTATAGTTGTGTGGCTTCATATCTGAGTCCTCTATTCTGTTCCACTGGTCTTCATGTCTGCTTTTGTGCCAGTACCATGCTGTTTTTATTGTTATTGCTTTATAATATAGTTTGATGTCAGGTATTGTGATACCTCCAGCATTGTTCTTTTGACTGAGTATTGCCTTGGCTATTCGTGGTCTCTTGTGTTTCCATATAAACTTCACAGTAGATTTTTCAATCTCTTTAATGAATGCCATTGGAATTTTGATGGGAATTGCATTAAACATGTAGATTACTTTTGGGAATATAGACATTTTTACTATGTTAATTCTACCAATCCATGAGTGTGGGAGATCTCTCCACTTTCTATAATCTTCCTCAATCTCTCTCTTCAGAAGTTTATAGTTTTTCTTGTATAGGTCATTCACATCTTTCATTAGGTTTACACCTAGGTATTTGATTTTTTTTGAGGCTATTGTAAATGGAATTGTTTTCATACATTCTTTTTCAGTTTGCTTATTATTAGTGTATAGAAATGCTAATGATTTTTGTATGTTGATTTTATATCCTGCTACCTTGCTGTTGCTATTGATGATGTCTAGAAGCTTCTGAGTAGAGTTTTTTGGGTCTTTAAGGTATAGGATCATGTCGTCTGCAAATAGGGATATTTTGATAGTTTCTTTACCTATTTGTATTCCTTTTATTCCTTCTTCTGGCCTAATTTCTCTGGCTAGGAATTCCAGTACTATATTGAGTAGGAGTGGAGATAATGGGCATCCTTGTCTGGTTGCTGATTTTAGAGGGAATGGTTTTAGTTTTTCACCATTAAGTATGATGTTGGCTGTAGGTTTTTATAAATAGCCTTTACAATGTTGAGGTACAGTCCTTCTATCCCTAGTTTTCTTAGAACTTTTATCATGAACTGATGTTGGATCTCATCAAAGGCTTTTTCTGCATCTATTGAGATGATGAAGTGTTTTTTTTCTTTGCTTCTGTTAATGTGGTTTATTATGTTTATATAGATTTTCATATGTTGAACCACCCCTGCATTCCTGGGATGAAGCTTAATTGGTCATGGTGATCAGGGTATGTTTGTTGAAATTGGGTGTGTTGATATTTGGTGCATATAGGTTGATAATTATTATTTCCTTTTGGTCTATTTCCCCTTTTATTAGTATGGAATGTCCTTCTTTATCTCGTTTGATCAATGTAGGTTTGAAGTCTACTTTGTCAGAGAGAAGTATTGCTACTCCTGCTTGTTTTGGGGGCCTTTGGCTTGGTAAATCTTCTTGCAGCCTTTCATCCTAAGCCTACTCTTATTTCTGTTGGTGAGATGAGTCTCCTGTAAGCAACAAGTTATTGGATCTTCCTTTTTAATCCATTTCATCAAATGGTGCATTTTCATGGGGGAATTAAGTCCATTAACATTGTTAGTACTGATAAGTATGTGGTTATTTCTGTCATTTAGTTGTCTTAGTTGTTTGAAGGTTTGATTGTGTGTACCTAAGTTGAGGTTACTCTCTACTTTCTTGCTTTTTCATTTCCTGTAGTTTGGTGCTGCCTGCCCTTTCATGGTTATATTGGGTTTCACTTTCTGTGTGCAGAATCCCTTGAAGAATCTTTTGTAGTGGTGACTTTGTGGTCACATATTGTTTTAGTTTCTGCTTATCATGGGAGACTTTTATTGCTCCATCTATTTTGAATGATAGTTTTGCTGGGTAGAGTATCCTGGGGTTGAAGTTATTTTTCATTCAGTGCCCAGAAGATCTCACTCCATGCTCTTCTTGCTTTTAATGTTTCTGTTGAGAAGTCTGCTGTGATTTTGATGGGTTTACCTTTGCATGTTATTTGTTTTTTCTCTCTTACAGCCTTCAATATTCTTTCTCTAGTTTCTGAACTTGTTGTTTTAAGGATAATATGCCATGGGGGAGTCCTATTTTGGTCTGGTCGGTTGGTGTTCTGGAGGCATCTTGCATTGTATGGGAATAGATTTCTCAAGATTTTGGAAATTTTCTGTTATTTTTTTGTTGAATATATCACGCATTCCCTTTGCTTGCACCTCTTCTCCTTGTTCAATGCCCATGAGTCTCAGGTTTGGTCTTTTGATGGAGTCGGTGAGTTCTTGCATTTTCTTTTCACAGGTCTTGAGTTGTTTAACTAATAGTTCTTTGGTTTTTCCTTTAATTACCATTTCATCTTAGAGTTCTGATTTTCTGTCTTCTTTTTGTTCTATTCTGCTGGAATGGCATTCCATTTTGTTTTGCAATTCTGTTTTGTTCTTTTTTCTGAGGTTTTCTATAGCCTGGGTGGTTCCCTCTTTAATGTTGTCTATTTTTGTCCTGAGTTCATTTATCTCCTTATCAATCATGTTCTTTATTTCACTTTGGTGTTTATACAGTTCTTCTATGGTTTCTTTTATTTCTTCTTTTGCTTTTTCAAATTCTCTATTTTTGTTGTCTTGGAATTTCTTGAGTGTCTCCTGTATTTTGGTTGACCATATCCAGTATCATCTCTATAAAATTCTCATTGATTACCTATAGGATTTCTTCTTTTAGATTGTTCTTGTTGGCTTAATTGGTTCTTTGGCATAGTTTATCTTCATTTTGTTGGAGTCTGGATCTGAGTATCTGTTTTCTTCATTTCCCTCTGGTTCCTGTACTAATTTTTTGCTGTGGGAAAACTGTTTTCCCTGTTTTTTCTGTCTTCCCGTCATTGCCTTTGGTGTTGTTATTGTCCCTGTACTGTGTGCAATTAAGTATTTTCTAATTTGTAATAATAACAATGGTGAAATTTAGAATGGAAGTGTGAGAGGAGATGGAAAGCAAAGAAGTTGAAGAATAAGGGAAAAACAAACAAACAAGTAGAAAACAAACAAACAAACAAACAAAATTTCAAAGATATAAACAGGGAGAGATAGTGTACTAATCAAGAGCAAGCTGAATAGACATTAGAGAGATAGAGAGAGGATTGAAAAAATAAATTAATTAAAAAAATAAATAAATGAAAAAAAAATCTCCAAGTTCAAATGCAATGAAGTTTCTGTCTTAATAATTTTGGTGTTAGTCCCACATCCTCCAATCCTGGAGATGGTGTCTCAGAATTAGTTCTGTCATTGTCTCATCAACGGGGAAAAAACTAAAACAAAACAAACAAAACAACACAAAACAAAAAAAACACCACAAAGTGTTCCAAGTTCAAATGCAATACAGTTTCAGTAGGTTTTTCAGCTTGCAGGTGTAGTTTGGTTGTTGTCTCATCAAAGGAAGAGAGAAAAAAAAGAGTCTGGAGACAGTTCTGTGAATGGCTATCTGAGGCTGTGGCTCACCTGCTCACTATTGTCAGCCTGCTCTTGCTGGAGGCTTTATTTATGCAGATCTCAGGAGTGAGCTTAGCACTCATGTAGCCCCTCAGCCTTCGTTTACTCAGAGTTCTTCTGTGCGCCAGCCCCTGCTACAAGCTTTCCCCTTTCCAAGCACACTGGGGGAGGTGACACTGCACCCATTTTCTCAGGCCTGCATGTTTATTTACAGTTCACATAGGAAGTGGGTCTTCCCCCCTCTTGTGTGGAGTTTTCCTCACACTGCTGCTTTTACAAGCTTTCCCACTTTTGGTTGCTGGGCATGTGCTGCTGTTCCTGCCTTCTCCAGCCGGCTTGTGAGGGATTTCCCCTGCACCCCTCTTTGGTGATCAGGGCACCCTGCCTTCTTTGCTACATGTCTTTTTTGTTGTTATTGCTTATTATTCAGTTTTTCTTTTTTCCCTGGGTGGGGGTCAGTCCGTCCAGGGGGCTATGCTGATCTGGCTCAAGGTTGTCTGTAGGAGTACTGTGTACTGCTTAGCTCACCTTGTGGCCTGTGTCTTCCCAAGCCATCTGGGTGCTGGTGTCTGGTGGCAGCATGGGAGCCCTCCTGATTTCTTCATTTAACATGAAGTGGAGATGCTATGCGCAGGCTGGAGATGTGGAGGAGTCAAAGTTTTGCCTCTTCTCATTGGTTTTTCCTGTAATGTGTATCTCCAGCATCTCTCCAAGATTTTACTTTAGGAAGCATGCTTTCTGCTTCCTCCCTCTAGCCACCATCTTGGAATCTTCCTATTTTTTTCTTTATTTTCTATTTCTATTTAATTTTTTTAAATACTCATTTTTCTACTGTTGCTGTATACATAGAACTATGCCATGTTCTGAATTTATAAATGTAATCTCACATACTGTTCCTGCTCTGTGTTTTTTTTTAAGATTTAAAAAAATTATTTATTTATTTTTCTTCTTTTTTAATTGTTGTACTGGGTGGGGCATTTACAAAGGTTCTTACAATGTATCAAATATATCATACTACTTTAGGTGCTACCAAAACTGGTTTTTTCTTGGTCCAAAGCAATAAGTCAGCATGCTATGAAACACACTGTGACTTAGTGGTTTGGTAGCCTGTCTACAGTGACACCGTCTGTTCTCTGCTTGTCCTTTCCTGCACTTCATTCTGTGATTAAAGTCTAGATCACAATTGCCTAAAAGAAAGGAATGAGTGTATTATTTTCTTGGTGAAAATGGAAGATTAGTACCTACTAGTTAATTGTTAAGGCACACCCAACTGGAATTTTCTCCTTAGTACACCTAAGTTCTTTAACTAGTTTTGTCAGATTTTTCCTCAATAGTAAAACATTTAGGCTTTACTTGTTTGGATAAAAACTAACATGTATAGGCTATATACTGAGCACACATTTAAGTACTTTATTTATTTTTGGGGGGGCAATACTGGTGATTGAACTCAGGACATTGTGCTTTTTATATAAGCATTCTACTTCTTGAGCCATGATACCAGCCCTTTTTGCTCTAGTTTGCTTTTCAGACAGGGTTTCACACTTTCGCTTGAACTAGCCTTGGACTTTGATCCTCCTACCTCTGCTTCCCAAGTTGCTGGGACTACAGACTTGCACTATAATGCCCAGCTTGTTTTTGAGATAATCTCTTTCTAAGGTTTTGACCAGGATGGCCTTCATTCAAGCAGGATCCTCCTATCTCTGCCTCCTGAGTACCTTGGATTATAGTCATGTATCAGCAGGCTTGGCACCCTTTTAAGTACTTTAAATATTTTACTCATTTAGTATTAATACCTACACTATGAAAAAAGTACTGTCATTATCCCCATTTTACAGACAAGAAAAACTGAGAAGTATGCCATTTGTCTAAGTTAGATAGGTTTTCATAAGTTGATATTAGCTCAGTGTTTTATCTACACAGCCTTTGCTCATTAACACTATGTTACGTATATTTGATCCCATTTTGTTTAAAGCAAGTTAGAGCATGATTAAGTTCTGACTTTATGTAGAAAATTATGCAAGAAAGATGACTTCAGAAGTTTGACATCTAATTAGAATGTCATAGAAAATCATCATCTCATCAAGCATGAAGTGTGAATCAACACCATTGAGCTCTGTATTTCTCAGGGTGATGGGCAAATTACTAAGGTTGCTTGAGATACTGTTGGATGGGAGAATGCATTGAAAATATGGACTTATGTCAAAGTGATATCTGTCCTCCCATGTTCAATGCAGTCTGGTTACATGTTCACAGTAGCCCAGTTATTGAATCAACCTAAGTGTTCATCAGTGAATGAATGGATAAAGGAAATGTGTTATGTATACACAAAGGAATACTTCTTATTTATAAAAAGGAAGGAAATTCTGTTATTTGAGATGACATGGATGAACCTATAAAACATGCCAAGTGAAATATATCAAAATAGAAAGATGAGTACTGCATATTCTTTCTTATATAAGACTCTAAAACAATTTCATTCAGAAGCTAGAAAGAATGGCAGTTAGATGTTGGGAGGTAAGGAGAATGAGAAGGTATTTGTCAAAGGATATGAAAGCCCAATTAGATAAGAAGAGTAAGTTTTTGGAGATCTTTTGTATAGCATGGTGGACTCTAATAAAGGGCATTCCATATTTCAAAACAAAAGAGCTAAGAAAGTCAATTTCAATTGTTCTCACCACATTGTTAAGTATTTTAGGTGATGGCTGTGTTAATTTGCTTGATTTAATCATTAAATACCTATATCAATTTTTACTCCATATATATGTATATCTATCTATATGTATATATGTATAGTTTGTCAATATACAATGCAATAAAGTAAAATCCTTAGACTTTCATAGTGTAAAAAATTACCCTTCATAGTATTCTTTTATTTGTTCCCTTTACATTAATGAGAAAGTTGGTGTTGGTGCTAGTCTTAATATTCTTTGTATTGTCTTTTTTTTTTTTAAACTGAAGGTAGGGTAGGAGCAGGTGCACAGGTTGTTTTGTTTATAGCAAAATATGAATCTTAATTTAAAAAGTGTTGTCTTCACTGTATTTTTATTTTTTGCTTATTGTTTTTGTCATACTGGAATTGAACCCAGGGTCTTGCACAAGCTACACAAAGTGGTCTACCACTGAATTATACCCCCAGCCCTCATAGTGATTTTAAATAAATGTGCTACCTATGAAAAAGGATGCTTTCTTTTTCATTTATTGGAATCAACTAAAGTTTAGTGTTTCAAGAAAAAAGCTAGTGAGCAAATTTAGTTGAAAACGTTAGGTAAATACAGTAATAACACTGTAACAATAGGGCAAAATCATAAAGAGCATCATGTAGGTTACAAAGCATAAAATTAGTGAAACACTAATATAGTCATAATATGTAAGGCCATCAGAATCTTTTAGACCCCGGTTGAATCTTGATTCTGTTTTTTATCAGAAGCAGGACTCTGAGGAAGTTACTTAAGCTTTCTGAAATCAATTAGTTGCAAAACACCTACTCCCCAAAGTTATTTTACACACATCTGAGATTATGTATATGTATATATGCATATATATATTTACACATATATACGTGTGTGTGTGTGTCTTCCAGCATTTTTCTTGGACAGTAGTGAGATTAAGAATTATTATTTCTTTTTTTCTCAATTTGAAATGAAATCAAAATCCACTTTGTCCTTCTGTGTTGTGTTGTGTGTATGTGAGCATTATACTGTATTTTCTCAGAGTTTTACCATTTTAGAGATAAATCTCTTTTATAAATTTTTGAGACAACTATGGCTCAAAATGATTATAAAACTAGTTTGGTTCACACAGCTTTAAATGGCAGGAGTAGATATTATTTCCAGTAGCCCACAGGCTAGGAAGGCTTATTTTTAGAAATATTACTTAACTATTAAAATGTATTCCTAAAAATATAGCAAGACAGAAAATATCAAATATGCAGAAGGTATCCAGAGTACTTGTCAGGTTCCAGTTAATAAGAATTTTCATTAGGTTTCAAATAGACTAAGTTTTCATTTCATGTCAGACTGCCCTAGATCATGAGATTTTTCCACATTCAGAGACATTCTAAAAACAAGGAAGGTTTACCAGGGAGATTCTTAGATAGAGTCAGGTTAGTGTAGTTTGATTCCTGCTTGTGAGATTTTTAATGAGGGGTACCCACCTGGGCATATGGTTCAGGATTTCCTTGGTGAAGGAGATGTAGAGTACAGGTGGGTGAACTGAGGGATGCCTCTTTGCAACTCAAACTGTCCCTGAAGAAAAACTTTGGGCCATTCTGTGAAAATGTGCATTTTGGGAATCAGCTTCCTTAATATGGGGAAAGAGTTGTAAAAGGTCAGCAACATTTAGGTGATAAAACGCTTTCTCATTGTGATCTTCTGTTGAACTGTGAATGAATCTCAGGAAGACAACACCACACTTTCCTTTCTTTCAATTTCTGGTTTAATGAAATGCTTTCATACCTGCTCCCACTTCTATCACAGATGGTTAGATTCAGTGTAGTGTGAGCAAAGAAGGACATTAGCTTCTGTTGGGAATAGTGCTCTTTAAATGACTTTTTAGTTTGTTCAAGTACAAATTTCTTGCTCTTATATTTATCAAATGAACACTATCTTTAGCTCACTTGTTTACTTTACTCTTTGTGTAGAGTTTTTGTTTGTTGTACTCTGTGTTTTTAAACCCAGCCTCCCCAAAATTAGTAAAGTTCTATGCATATAGCACACTATGAAATAGACCAATCATATTTAGGGCACTAAAAAATAAAACTTGTAAAAAGTTGCTAGTCATTTGGCAGGAAAAAGGCTTAGGCCAGTAAGTTTAACAACCTCAGGAAAAGGCAGTAAAAAGTCAGCATTTAAAATTAACCAACCCTATCCTGAAGAGTTTACTAATGTATTATGCACATACTATGTTGGAAAATTGGTGTATGCAATTTTTAAAGATATTTTATCTAAAGCTGTGCATAGATGAATTGCTGGATAAATTTAAGACACAGTCTCTTGTTTTTCCATACAGAATATTTTACTTATTTATAACATTATGACTTTAGAAGAACACAAAACTGAAGCTTCCAGTTTCAAAGATGCAATGTTATAAGAAAGTGAAATATTATCATGGAGATCTGGAAGAAGAAAATTATAATTTTTATATTAGCATTCATATAATATCAATGCCAGACAATTCAAAGAGTATATAATTGTGTCAGGGATCAAACATTCGTTGATTAATAGAATGGAGGGCATGATATGTATGGATAGTCTTGAACATAAAGATTAATTTGAAACCTTGTACTCTATTGGTAGGTATACAAAAATGGTGCAGCTACTATGGAAAATAGTATGTGGGATTGTGAAAAATTAGAACTACCAGATGATCTAGCAATCTCAGTAAGATGTATTTATCCTGAAGAATTGAAGCTAGGATCTCAAAGAGATGTTGGCATTCCAATTTTCTTTTCAGCAGAATTCACTACATCCAAAATGAGAATACAACTTAAATGTCCACCAACGGATGAATTCATTAACAGAAAGTGATATGTATATTCATTGGCTACTATTCAGCCTTAAGAAAGGAAATTCTGTCTTATGTGACAGCATAGATGAAGCGTTAGGGCACTAAACCAGTCAAAAAAAAAAAAATACTGCTTGACTTCATTTATATGAGGTACATAAAATAGTGAATTCATGAAATTAAAATATAGAAGTGGTTCCCGGGGACATGGAGAAGTTGCTAATTAATGAGCTTAATGTTTCAGTTAAGAAGGTATTTCTAGAGATTGGCTGTGCAATATTGTACAGTAAATAGCACTGTAATGTGTTCTTAAAACATTTTTAAGGGAGCACATTGCATGCTAAGTGTTCCTGCCTTCAGTGTCTGGCATCTTCAATGACACACAATTCTCTGTTTGAAAATACTAAACAGTTACAGTCACAAGAAAATTGGATGGAATATGCATATAACATGCCACAGTGAACAAAAGCAGCGTTATAAACTACAAAGAGACTATAGAAAAAGTGTGGTTAAATTTTTATGACTCCAAGTGATATTTCCACAGTAATAGTACCATTTGAAAAAATGCCCTTAACTAATGCAATTTGTAGAGTCTTTACATTTTCCCATAAACTGGAAGTAATTCCAGTTAAAACGGTCCTTTAAAAGTCAAACGAAGCAAATATACAAGCATTAGGCTATCAGTGGATTAGTTCTTTCCTATGAGTGACTGACAGAAAAATGGAAACATTTAAAAAAACATAAAACATGTAAGTTTTGCTAAGTACAGTCATAAGCACAGCTTCATATATTTTGGAATTATTTTCTTGTAGAAGTAAAGTTATTTATTAAAGTTTTCTTATGCTTTATATTATTTGCTCAAATTATATGTTACTTCTTATGGACATTGTACAAATATTAGCATTTTTTAAATCACTTAGTTTAATACTGGTTTGCTTAAAGCTAGAAATTTACAACATATTGGTCAGTCAGTGTGATTAACGAAATTTACCTTGTAATCATATTTCTATTTTTTTTTTTTTGCAGTATTGTTTGCTAGACAGAGGCTCAACCTCTTGAGCCACTTCCAGCCTTTTTGCTCTGGTTATTTTGGAGATAGGGTCTCACTTTTTGTCCAGGATAGCCTGGACTGCAATACTTGTATTTTAAGCTTCCTGTCATTGTTGGGATAAGTGTGTACCACCATGTCCAGCTTTTTCCATTAAAATGGGGTCTTGTAAACTTCTTGCCAGGGCTGGCCTTAAATGGCAATCCTCCCAATCTCAGACTCCTAAGTAGCTATGATTACAGGTGTGAGCCACTGGTGCCCATCTTTTGTCTATGGTCCATAGTCCTTTTCTTTAAAGTATCTATCATATCGTCCATTTTGTGTAGTGAATTTCAAATAGATCTTTTAATTGGCAAGTTTAAATTTAAATAACAATGAGGCTTAACAACGAACAATCAAGTAAAAATGAATATAGTATTTTAGTCATTGTATTAGTTTTACAGAGTATGTTCAGTCTGGAGAATGTTTTAGAATGTAAACTTCCATTCCATAATGCAGCTTGCCTGCCTGAATCTCCTTTCCCACAAAAAGGGCTCTTCAGCTTTTTCCTTTCTTATTCACTGCCTTTACTCATCACTTAGAATGGTGCCTGAGCATAGTAATCCTGTAGTATTTGCTTGCTGACTGAATAAAAATGACATTAAAGGACACATAGGATACCTAATTATTATTATTACATAAGGTCATTCTGACCATCTTTCTTACAGCTTTTCTTTTTGAGATTTAGGAATAATACACAAGAGAAATTCTTGTTTGCTTCTCAGAGTCTTGCAAAAGTTCAGTAATTTAGTCTTGCTTGGTTAGATAGCATAGAACTATGGTAGGGGTGTTGTTCATCTGGCATAAAAATAGAGATTCTGAGAAAACCATGTGCATGGCTAATTAAGAACCCACATTACACTAGTATATTTCTCATCCTAATGGAACAGGGGGAGTTACCTCCTAAGAAGCCAGAAGAGGACTCCATAGAACTCCCTCTTACATGTGTTTGTGTGTATTTGCTCAATAACCTAAATAGGAATTCCTCCCATACCTAATGTGTCTGTCTCCTTTCAGATTAATGTGAAGAGACTAAATTATTAAGGTGAGGGCTATGATAGGAGGTACAGTAGGATCCAAGGGACCAAAATACAAAATTTTAGATAAAATGTGTTAAGCTGGATTGCGTATGGCTATAAGTAAATTATAGATGAATTGTCCTCCCTTAATAATTATTTATTCTTTATTATTTCTTGGCCCCTTCATTTCTTCTTATTATTCCCATAGAAATGAAAACAAACTTTTTGAAAATTTGAAATTACTGTAACTTTTTTCTGAGATCCAAATTGTTCTGTATTAGTTTATACCCAGTTAAACAGAGAATATTTCCAAAAAGTGTCTTCATATGAAACAAGACTGCTATAAAATATGCAGGGATTTTAAGACAATAAAAGTTGTAAGAGATACGTATAAACACTATAATCATTTACATTTCTTTCAAAGTTATTAAAATTTCCTACAACTGGTATTGTCATTAAATTTTGTTACTTAAAGGAGATTAAGTTGGGCTTATAAAACCCCATAGCAGAGATTTTTGTAGGCATGATTTCACTTAATTCTCTTAATAACCTGAAAAACTTCCTCTTACAGATGTGGAAGTCAGTCCAGAGACATCATCATTTGCTTTAAGTCCAGTAGCTATTAAAAGGTGCCCTTTGAGATTTGGGAATAATTTACAAGAAGAGAAAGTCTTGTTCAGATGGACAATGTCCTGAACTTAAAGCTCCAGAGACTCTTCTATGAATTGAATTGATAAACTTGCATCTGCACTTTTAAGGGCAAATATACTTTTTCTCATTTTCCAAAGGCAGAAAGTGTTCTTACAATGTCTATTTGGACACCTATGAATCTGTGTCCTTCTTCCCTTCAACATGGGAATAAATTGTATTAGGGATTAAGTCCATTCTCCAGTGTTTACCATGCATATATATCTCCAAGACTGTCAACAAAATAACGTCTACATATGTGAGATGTTGATGCTCTCAAGAGTCCTGTAATCCTGGGAAATAGCTAAAAGATCTTTGTTCTGGGAAATGGCAATAGCACAGAATCACCCTCTCCGACATGACTCAGCTCTCCTGGTTTATCCTACGAGGCCAGATACAGAACTTCCAAATTCCCATTCTTGCCTTCATAAATGATTAATGGAAGAGAGATTGATTTTTGTCCTTATTGGTCAGTGAGAATAAAATGCTTATTAATCAAACTTTGGTTAGATTCTCTCCTTCCCTCAGGATCTTGAACTTTAGTCTGTCCTTATCCTGAGCCAAGGTCCATCTCTCTTTAGGAGCCCTCTTGGAAAATAAAATGATTTCAAGACAAAATACTCCCTGATGTACTGTTCAATAGGTACCCTTTCATTCATCTCCCTATACCAGGTTCTTGTTATACCTTATATGAAAGAGAACCTTTTCACCCATCTTTTGAGATACTTCCTGATCATATTGACCAACATCTCTCTAACATCTTCTAGTACTTTTCTACAAGCGTGCTAGAGCACTTTAAGTCTCCTTCATTCTATATCAGCAGAGTTGAGTTCAGACTCTCACCTCTTAACAATAGTGTTTACTTCTGTTGAAATAGTCTTGAGTCAAGTGTTCTTGCCTGTCTAGCTTCATCCAGTGTAATTTTGCATTGACAGTAACATTGTGGTCACTTTGGTGCCACCTTATATCCTCATAAATATGTTAATCCTTATCAATTAAAAAGTAGTCTGTCCCTTATATTGGTAAGAAGAAGTCTTTTTGTCATTAGGATTTCTGTATTTCTCCAAGAGCTTTCATAACTAGCCTTTTGAAATCCAAATGAATGAATACTTCAGATTGTTCTATTTGCTTTTAGTACCTTATAACATTTCTATAAAAGATACTTTTCCTTTTACTATCCTCTTTTTTTTTTTTTTTTTGTATATTTGAGGTTTATTTTTGGACGATTTCTCATTCCCATGGGACTTCAGAAGCTTTCTGTTTTCTTCCTCTGCCGTTAGAAACTTGGTGATGGGGAACATATTTCATTTTGCTTGGACCTATACTGTAGATTGATTATTTGCTTTTTTAACATCATTAGAGGCAGCTTGAAAATTACACTTCTACAATACTCTTAACATCTCAGGAAACCTTAGTTCTGTGGTCTATTTTTTAAAGGCCACATTGGTCTGCAGTTGACATAAGACCATCTATCATATCATATTTATCCAAGCATGCTTGAGTTTTGAATCTTCTGAAATTAATTTTCTCATGACTTTGTGATTGTCTGTGTTCTTTATATTTTTTACCTTTAAAGATTGTAGATCAAGAGTGAGAAAGAGGTTTATTTTCTGGCTTATTTTAGAACTTAGTGATCTAGCTTTGCTAACTAAAGTAGGGTTACTTCCCATTTGCATTTTGATCACTCATGGGAAGTAATAGCACAGCAGCACTGAAATCAGTCAAGATGGCCCTGCTGACTCTGATGGTTGGTTTAAACCTCCTTCTGTTGCTCCTCCTCTGTGCCTTTAAGACTGAAGCTGTTGCCTGAATGACCACAGAAATAAGTTATAATGAAAACTTTGTTTCTTTGCTTTATGTAATAATTCCCCAAATCACAGAGGGAATTAATACAAAAGTAAGATTTAGGACAAAATCTGATCACAACAAACAATAAAATAGGCTTTGAAAGGATCATAATGTTTTTGAGGTAATCTGAACATAATTTTCTTTCTTTCTTTAGCAAATACTTATTAATATTAACATATGCTAAGCACCACACTAAGGAAAAATGCAAAGTAAAATAAGCCCTGAGAAACCTGCAAATCAGTGAACCAGAGAGCAGTGAAATCTTTAATAACAATATAGTAAGTTAAGTATGATGAGCTATATACACAGCAGGGTGGAAAGAAACAAAGAAACCCAAGTAAATGTGTCCTTGTTCAGAGACAGATTCATGGAAGAAGTGATTTATGATGTGAAAGAGACATCAGACAAAATGAAGAGTGGCAGGTTACTAAGGTTAGAGGGAACAGCATATATAATGCACAGAGGCATGATACAGAGTGGGAAAGAACTTCCCAAAACCCAGCATCCTTATATTTACCCAGTCAGCCATCTCCATACGGATGCTTGATACTGTGCTATGCAGATAGATTCAAATTGAAAGGAGAGCACACACTTTTCAATGGCATTTTAGTCTAATTGAAGATGCAGACATTTAAAGAAATTGAATCAGCATTGCTTCAAGAGTCCTAATGTAGGTTTTTGTGAGTTATGGAGGATACTTTTAACTCCAACTGGTAACATCAGGAAAGTTTCCAGAGGGTGTGATATTACAGCTGAGTATTGAAATAAAAGTGGGTGTTTGCCAGGATAAGACAAAGAACAACACTCCAGAAAAGTCAATCCCTACCTCTAACCCTTATCCTTCAGGCAACCTCAGTTGCTTAAATGCAATGATACAGTTCCAAAGCACACGTCTTGCCAATATTTGGTACCAGTCACTTTTTGACATTCTGAGTACAGTGCTACATAATTGTGGTGTGAACTGATATTTTCATGAGGATGGATTATTTTGAGTGAGATTTTTTATACTTTCTTCTTTTTTGGTGAAGTATCTATTTATACTTCCTTTTTATACATTTAAGTGGCTCTCAAACCTGACTACATACTAAAATATTTTAACCCCACTTCTAGAAACTATGAGCTGATTATTATTGTTTGTGGTACTTGTCTTTAGTACTTATAAAAAAGCACCAATGTACACTCAATTTGAAAATCCTACTGCTATACTCCAGTGTTTTCAAACTTTATTAGATATCAGAATCATTTGGAGTGTCTGATGAAACAGATTGCTGGAATCCCCTTTCAGAGACTCTGATGCAGTGGGGAGGGTTAAAGTCTGAGAATCTGAATTTCTACCATGTTTTCATAATATGATGCTGTTGGGCTGGTGCAGTGGATCAAGTGGTAGAGCACCTTGTTGACAAGTATGAGGCCCTGAGTTCAAGTCCCAGTACTGCCAAAAAAAACTCCACCCCAATAATATGATGCTTCTGGTCCTGAGCTCATCATCTGTGTTCCATTGCTTTAAGGAAACTAAATAGGCAATGTTATCAATAGACATCCCCAATTCTTTCAAGACTTTCTCTTCTGTATATTTCATTCTTTCCTTATGAAACTAGCTTTGAACAAATTAGACTTCTTTCAGCCTTGGCACGATCATCTATGTAACTGGAATACAAAAGCCATCTCTTAGGGCTCTTGTAAGGATTAAGTAAGTCATGGATTGCATTTAACAAGAGCTGCACTCTCCCAGCTTTTCCATTCTTCATGAGCAGCTCAAATGCCAGAACCTTTGTTAAATATTTTCAGATTCATTTGCTCTGTCACTCACATCTCACTTCCTATGCTCTGCTGCATAATTTCATGTGGTGACTGCTCCTATCATACTGTTTAGTTCTGGTTGAAATACCTCTCATCTTCTATGCAGTGATAAAAACGGGAAGCTTACTATACCTTATTCTTTGAATCTTTAGCAGCTAAAAATATCTGGCATATTAATGAATTGCCACTGTTTTATTTTAAAAAGTTGCTTTGGTTGTTCTTTTAATGAATAAGTGACTGGATGGTTAAAGAAAATGTGATATGTGGGGTTCTCACATATTTAGATTGTCTAAAAACACAATTGACCAATTATTACTAAATTTGTGGCTAGAATACACGAGCCAGAGAGCAAATCTATAGCAAAAATGCAAATTAAACCCATATATCATCACACTCTATGGTTAGCATTATCTTTTTAAAAAGCCAAAAAGGAAATTTAACAAGATGAAATCAAAGTATGAGTCTTCTCAGAATATTACATTTATTTCCTGAAGGCTTTTTTAAAAAGAAAATCAAATAAGAAGTACCTTTTAAACAACTCTGAATACTTTAGGCCCTTTAAGGACACAGAGCTTCATAGGAAGAAATGTTATACTGTTTTATTGAAAGCTTTGCTTTAAAAGAAGATGATCTTGAATGCTATGGTTTAAATGTGTCCTCCTCAAAGTTTATGTGTTGGAAACTTTAATCCCTGAATTAATATATTAATCATACTTGGAGGTGAGGTTTTGAGAGGCAATAAGATTAGATGAGGTTATAAGGGTGAGCCCGCTATGGTGGTATTACTGGCTTTATAAGAAGAGAAAGAGAGACCAAAGCTATCAAGCTTGCTTTGTCTCAGCATGTGATGCTGTCACCATGCTGTGTTTCAGAATGAAAGTCCTTCCCAGACGCTGAGCAGATGCTGGCAATCATGCCTGTATATTTTGCGGTCTCCAGAACCATGAGGCCAAGCATTCCTTTTTCCTTTATAGCTACCCAGTCTGCCATATTTTATGGTAAAAATAGAAAATAAATGAAGGCAATGATAGTAAATGGTAGCAATATAAAATTTTCTTGCTTACTTTGTGGCAGTGATTTTATTAAATATAGTCCATGCATTACCTCATTTAATCGTTAACAAGAACCCTACAAGGTATTGGGATTCATGTCCGTGGTAGAGTCCTTACTTAGTAGGTGGGATGCCTTGCATCCACTCCCCAGTATCACAAAACAAAAAGAACAAACAACTCTATAAGGTGGGTATTATATTCCACTTTCACAGACGATAATACCAAAGCTGAAAGAAGTTAAATATTTGCTCAAGGCCAATATTTAATCTTATGTCTATATAGAGTAACCAGATAAAACATAAGAAGCCAGTTGAATTTGATTATCAGATAAAATAAAAATGAAATATTTAATATAAATATGTCTCATATAATATATGAAGCATAATTATACTGGAAAATTATTCAATATTTATTTGAAATGCAAAGTTAACCAAATGTCCTGTATTTTTATTTTCTACATCTGGAAACTTTATTTCTGTCTCAGTCCAAAAACATGTGCATCAGATCACCAGGTTATATTGCATTCTAATTCTCTTATGTGCAAACAGCTCCAAGTTTACTTACTTGAAATGTGTGGGATGAACTTGAAGGTTTTATGCAGCGTCAAGGCCTTTGGTGCTCTGGCCTTTTGCCTTCTTATTCCCTACATTCAGAGGTGCAGCAAATGCCAAGACTGTCTGCAAGGAGCTGAATGGTGTGCGCCTGGAGACCACAGAGCTGATGTGGGAGAGTAGGAGAGTGGGAGAGAACTAACAGCCAAATCAGAGAGGTAACAGAGTCTGATTCAGGTGGGCTTTGTAAACCACTGTGAGAACTTGTTTCTGCTTTGGATGAAGAAGCCACTTATTGGAGAGCTTTAAGGAATGACATGGCCTGGGTTAAGCTTTACTCGACCAAAGTTGGCAGCTCTTTAGAGAATAATCTGTAGAGAAATAAGGGCCAGAATAGGGAGTTATTGCAAAATATTCAGGCAATATCTCAAGTGGCTGTGTTTCTTGATGGCAGAGCTCACATTTCAGGCTTTCAGCTGTGTGACTCTGGGGTCTAGGTAACAACTGCTAATATGGAGCTGGGAAGGGGGCATCACTCTGCTAGTGTTAATGTGGAACCTGGTGTGGCTTCTCTGAAAAGGACCTTTGAAAATGGCATCTTATGGATATTTAGCTTTGGATGGAAGGGGTAGCTCTTTTAGCTGAGAGCAATGTTCTCTCACAAAATGCAGCAGCAAAGATTTTAACATGGCTTTAGGGGAAAGTAAGGTGTAGGCAGGTAGGAGAAGTACTGATTCATACATATTCATAAGCCTAACTGAGACACTTCCTGGGCCCTCTCAGAGTGATGAAGAGACCAGGATTTTTGTTAGTGTAGGTATGACCTAATTTATACCATGTCTGGGGTGGCATGCTAACATTAGGGTTATGAAAATCGAAAGAAGTAAAAGAAAACAAAAAAATGAAAATATATAAAAGGATATAAATGCCCTACAACCAAAACCTAAAGACTTAGCAAAATTTTTAACTAAACTACTACTCTGTGACAAGCTTTTTAGACAATACTGAACTTAATTTTCACAAAAACCTTGATTAGACACAATGTATCAACTCTCTTCTGCAGATAAGAGTCCAGTGAGGACACAGGAATGTAGCTTCCACAAAGACATGGGCATTTGAATTTGCTTTTCCCAGACTGTAGGTCTTGTTTATAAGCTAAGTCATCCAGCCTCCAAATGAGAGAAGTAGAGTTCTTTACCTGAAACTAAAGCTACTAAAATGAACTGAGATGCCATGGATAGCAAATCTGAATTTCACCCCGTATTACAAAGATAACTGAGCTCTGGAAGAAGCAAGATTCCAGAGTGGAAAACCAAAAGCAGAGATGTCTACCTAGCACAACCTATGCCTCTCATTGAAGGCTTAGCCATGCTTCACTTCTGTTAAGAAAACCTGGCCATTAATGCCTCCGCAGCAGTTTCCACGGCCAGGAGACTTGTGCTAGCAGGGTATGTGCACTATGGTTGTTCATCCTATCCCTAATTCCATCCATGTTATGAAATGTTGCCCTCAATATTTGCTGAGGAAGACAGGAAATACAGCATATGAAGGATTTACGAAGCTCAAGACAAAGGTCTTTGAGTGTTGTGCTGTAACACTTTCTTTCTCTTTGTGATTTGTACTTCTAACTAATTCAGTTGGTAACAGTCTCACACCCTCTTATTTCTCCTCTGACTATCATTCAGTCTAAATGATGTCAAAAAGAAATAGAAGCACAGTTGATAAGAGGGGAACATTCAGGTGAAGGATTTCATTAGGAAAGGAACAAAAAGTTTCAAAAAGAAGCAGACATTTTCAATCTTGCTTATAACTACAAGAGTATTGAGCAGAATGAATTCCAACTTTTCAATGGTTTGCCAGAATGCTTACTTTGAGTTCTGTTCAATTGTAGGATTAGATTTTCCCCAATGTGCATAGAAATTCAATAGCTGGTAAACTCAGGTGACTTATTGCTTTGTTAAATCCTGAAAGATGTATTACAGCATAGCACTCAGATTGAAAGCCTAAGTATTAAGCAATCTTCCTAGGTAAATCTAGTGTGGATTCTTGCAAGATTTGCCTGATTTGCTTGTGTTTATTTATCAAAAGCAAAAGTCATTACAAGTAAAATTCAAAAGAACTAAAATTCCCTCAGTCCATTTAAATGTTCTGCTTGTCTATGGTTTCCTTTGGGAATTAGTGGGTTAGCTCTGTAGTTTCTTATTTCAGCCACATAAAAGTACAGATTCCTGGTAGAATTCCACATAGAAGTAGATTCCTACTTCTCCAGACGATTTGTATCAGCATTTTTAGCAGAAATATTGGATATTGGATATAAATTGGGCAAAAAAAATATTTACTCTTGAAATACTGGATTAGCTTTTCCAAGACTCTACAACACACTTGACAGCTCTGTGATGTCCTAAAGAGTACATAGGAGCCTTTTCTCATAAACTTGACCACAATTCATTTGTCTTTTGAATTAGCAGGATACTAACCACTTATTTTCTGTAGCATTTTCCATTATCACATAGACCACTCTGAATTATTTTACTTTATATAATGAAGAACATAGATTTGGTGGGTATGTATAAAGAGAATGAAAGTGTTCAAATGGCAAATGTTTTATTTGTGAAGTTACTAGTAGTTAGGTTTACTTTTTAAAAAAATGTATCATTATCTACCTACCTCTCTACCTATCATATAAAATATCTAAGACATTTTCAAGCTGAGTGTTGATGGCTCACACCTATAATCTTAACTACTTGGGAGATTGAGATCAGGAGGTTTGCAGTTCTGGACCAGACCATGCAAAAGTTTGTGAGACCCCATCTCAATGGGAAAAAACTGGATGCAATCATACATGCCTGTCATCCCTGCAACTGTAGAAAACTTAAAATAGGATGATCGCAATTCAGGATGGCCTGAACATAAAAGCAAGATCCTGTCTCCAAAGTAGCCAGAGTAAAGAGGGGTGGAGACATGGGTCAGGCAGTAGAGCATTTGCCTGGCAACACCAAACCTTGAGTTCAAACTCCAGTACTGCAAAAAGTTAAAGTAAGTAAATAAATAAATGAAATCTAAGGCATTTTGTATTTCAGATATATTTTCCATCAAGTGATCTGAAGATAAAGAAGGATGATTTGAAAATTCTTTCCAGATAAAGTTATAATTCCACTTTTACCAGGAAGTCTTTATTACCATGCCAGCTTTATGTAGTTCCTCACCTCTAAACTATACCTCCCATGTTGTTCCTTTCTTTGTATATGCTGTTTTATATTTTTGATCTATGGCTTCTATCCTCAGTGAGTTCATATTCTTAAGGGAAGAAAGATACGATGTTTGCTCTTCATTCCCAGGGTGCAAGCCTTACTGCCATTCATTTATGTAGTTATCTGTTGATAAATAATTGCTAATGGGTTTGTTTAGAAATAGGAATGTAACAGTGGTTTGATAGTGCATGCATAGTGCATCAATAAAGAGAGATTGATTTTAAATAAATTCAAATCTTGATTTCTATGCACTAATAAAATATGTAAATATATATTATTGTAAAGTCATGATTTTTAGCCTTTGTTGGTTTTTTATAAATTATTGAGTCCACATGAGCAAAATCAGCTATCTCTCTGTATAACATTAAACTGTTTGAGAGAAGGTGTTTACTCAAACATTTCAAATCCACACATAAAGCCATCGTTTTAGTTGTCTTTTCATTTTTTGTAATACCTGGTTCACACAAAATAGATTTTCAAGTGTTAGCTGAATAGATTGTTTTATGGAAATCGGTTTCACTAAGTGGGTATTTTGAAGTGGACATTGTGTGGACAACCTGTGCTTCCTGAGCTTCTCACATTCCACCCGCAATGCCCCTCTGAATCATTTTGTTGGAACTCAATTGGCTTCAGATCCAATTCTTGGTCGCCCTCTTGGAATGCCATTCTGCTTTTGCCTTGATCTGCCATCTGTGCATGTGAATACTAGCTCTTCTTTTGGGCTCCTACTGTATACTGACTATATCAATATATCACTGCTGTTCACATATATAATATCCTCTGCCTTTTCTTTCTATTTTGGAAACAAAGGATGAATTGGTTTCGGTGGCCTGGAAAGGAGAGCAGTAGACACTAGACCAGAGGTTTTTTCTTGGTCAATTATAAAGGGGGACTCCCTAACTTCCATTTGTATTTTAAGGACTGACAGGGAAGCTCATCCTCATTTGTGATTTTCCAAGTTTTACAACAAAGTTGTATACTAAAGATAAGATTTTATTCTTTAGCCCCTTAAGCCTTCTCTGTGCTTGGAGCATAACTCAAGCACTGCATTTTGGATTTATTCTCAGGCTGCATGTTCTAATTTGCCCCTTCAGACATATTATTCCCAGGAAATATGGTCACCCAGTGATAAAATCAAACAAAATGGATTTTAGAAATTTCTGATTTGGGTTTTTGA
Organism: Castor canadensis; assembly: GCF_047511655.1. Classification (NCBI taxonomy): domain Eukaryota; kingdom Metazoa; phylum Chordata; class Mammalia; order Rodentia; family Castoridae; genus Castor; species Castor canadensis. Next base: position 147,250,413 of record NC_133388.1, on the reverse strand, counting down.
TCTAACCCTTTCATTTTGTAGATAGAAAGTTATTTGTTTGAAGTGAATCCATTGGATTGAATAGTGACAGATCTGAGACAAATCTGGCCCTGATAGCTTTCCTATGTAACTACCTCATTCTTGTACTTCTAATCCAATATTTGGAGTGATTTCATGCCCATTCAGATGATCCATCTTGCATTTGAGCCACTCAGTTTTCCTTGAATCATTCATCTGCTGGGACCTTTGCTCTGATTCCACTTCCATCTGCTCCTCCCATGGATCATGTTGTCACTCATAATTGTCACACCTCTGAAATATCTCAGCCTCCAAGTATAATACTGGATTTCTCCATTCAGTTCCCCTTTCTCTGTTCCTTAATTATATAGGGGCTTATTCTTTTTTCTTACTCTATTTTCTCCTCATTCTCTCCCTCCTGTGTTTCTTTCTTCCTTGTCAGGTTAGTTTCATGACTTGTTTAATCAGCCACTTTTTTCACCCTCAATGCTATTTATTTGCTTTGCACTTATCTGACAAAAATCCAACTCTATAGCTGTTTACTTTTTCCATGCTTCCACCAGGTCTGATAAAAGCCAGTGGAGAAAACCCCACAGATAGACAGATGGATGACTTCACAGCAGTAGTTCTCAAAGTGCTACTTTGAGACCAGACCAGCAGCATCAATGTGATTTGGAAAAGAATGCAAGTCATAGACTCTCTTTAGCTTTTGAAATTAGAAACTCTCAGAATGGGATATGATAATCTATTTTAAAGTTTCTCCAGGTGAGTCTGAAAGATTTTAAAATTTACAAAATACTACTCCACTAATTTTTAGTCTTTAACCTCAACTGGCTATGAATACTATCAACCTTTAGACTTTTTCCAAATTAGGAAACCTTGCATGTTTTCCATACTAGCTTTTTTCAACTCTTTTCATTCTTTTCAAACCTGTGTTCCTTCCCATTCCTTCTCACACTACAGAGGATATCACCCTCTGACATACTTTGTACTTGATCTCCTCCAAATTCTGGCCACGAAGTACTGAGACTTATGTTACTTGTGGTGGAAAAATTTCATGTCTAAGGCAAGTCCATAGAAGTGTGCTAGTTTCTTTCCCTTTTGTATTGGGTATTTTCTCTCTTTCTCTTCACCAAGTTCTTTCTCCCTACTGGGATCTTTCACCTAACACCATCACAATTTAAGTTCACACACTCAGAGACTTTTCATTAATTTACTTTTTATTAGTGTATATTACAGTGTTTCATGTGTGCACTGTACATTGATCATATTGTACATTGATCAGATCAACTCCCTCTATGGCTTTTTCACTTTCCCATTCTCCCTCCTCCACTTTTCAACAGCTTTTAGTGGGTTGCCTTGTGACATCTTCATATATAGGCACAATGTAGTTTAGCATTGTTCCCTTTCTCATCATTATTTGCCTCCACCTCATCCTCCACATTTTAGGATTTTGATTTTATTGTATGTATAATGAAAAACATTGCAGAGGGTGTATTGTTGCAGTTTTGTTTTGGTAGTAGGGGCTGAAATCAGGGCCTTCTGCTTGCTATGCTAGTACTCTATCACATGAACCTTTCCACCAGCCCTTTTTTGTGTTGGTTATTTTTAAAATATGGTCTTGCTTTATACCAGAGCTGGCCTGGACCCTGGTCCTTTTATTTGTGCTTTCTTGAAAAGCTTATATGATAGGTACATGTCACAATACCAAGACATTGGTTGAGATATGGTCTCAACTTTTTGCCAGGGTTGGTCTTGAAATACAATCCTCCTGATCTCTGCCTCCTAGATAGCTAGGATTATAGGCTTGAGCTGCTGATCCTGGCCATTATAGAATTTTAAGCAAGCGAGTGGTTATTATCTGACATATAATTAATGAGGATTTTATCCTTTTGTGAAATTTGTATTGTATAGGGGGAAAAAAAGTTGAAGCAAGAATCTTTAGAAGTTACTGAAGAGTTTGAAGAGAAAGGATGTTGGGTTTGGTCAGGATATAGGTAGTGAAGATGTAACTAGCTTTGGACTATGATTTGGAGGTAGAATTATCAAGTAGAGAGGGTCAAAAATAATCCTATTCTTTTGGACACACACACACACACACACACACACATCCTTGCATCATTTTTATTAGTCAAGTTCTTTGAGATAGTATATTTAATTTCATGGTTGATAAAATATGAGAAATAGTAGCCTAATCAGCATATATTTACCAAGTCCCTAGTGAGGTTATACAGGAAAGGTTACCTAGAAATGAACAGTATAATGGTTACAATATTATGAATATAAAACATATAAAGGACCAGATCTTAGCTAAGTTCCCAAGTCATAACAACTGATTATCAAGCAGCTCAGGTACTGAAAATGGTGAGCTGACCATACACCAAAGGGTCATCTTAGTGAGCAAACTGTAGAAAGGACTGCCACACAACTGATACAGATAATTATCATCACTAACTGAAACTACTAAACTAATAGGGAAAGTCATATATCTTGCAGTAAATGGTCTTTTGTCACCAGCATTTTATGTCCATGCACAGATCACTTTTAATTGTACAAATGTAAGATTTCTTTCATGGTGGAGCACTTGGTAAAGAAAGTTTTTCATTTGGGACTTTAGATATATTTAATATCATTATATATAATATTTCTATCATTTATTTATTTACATCCTCATAATTTAAGTTAGCAAAAAAAAAGTATTGAGCACTTATTTTTTACAAAGCACTATGCTTGTGTTCTGTTAAATAAACATATATAAGAAAAAAATAAGCTCCAAATGATATAATTCTTCTTTTAGGAAGAATATGTTGTGAACATGCTAGTGCTATCACCCATCGCATGTGGACACCAAATATTTAGTTCCTACCAGCTCATGACCCCCATCTTCATCGAAGTCCTCCTCTATCCCATCAGTCATCTCTTCTCCATCTGCATCTTGCCCTCCTTCTGCAGGCTCCTCTGTAGAGTGGTCTGCATTCTCTGACACACATTCTTCTTGGATCAGTTCTATAGTCTCTTCCAATTGCTTCTTCTGAGCTTCTGGAAGGAAAAAGCAAATAACTACTACCTTGGGTTGGCTCATGAGTCATTTAGATAAAAATCATAAAAAAAACAGTCCATGACAGGGTGAACTCTGTGTATTTTTAAAGGCATGAAGAAGATAAGGATATTTTCAGTTGAATCTATTCAACTGTGCAAATTATGCATAAATATCTGTATAAGTTTACATGTAACTATATTCATTTTTAAATGAAATTAGCAAAGATTAGGGAATCATGGTGAAAATAATATATAAATAAATATTTACATAAGCATATCTTTCTCATAGAATCATTTTGTTTTGTGGGACTTAAGTTTGAACTCAGGGTTTGCACCTTCAGCCACTCCACCAGCCCTTTTTTGTGAAGGGTTTTTGTGATATAGGGTCTTTCAAATTATTTGCCCAACTGACCTCCTGAGTAGCTAGGATTACAGGCATGAGCCACCAGTGCCTGGCTTCAATTTTTGTATAGTTATTTCTAACAGAGATATTCTTTCTGAGGGGAAAATGAAGTCAAAACAAAGAACAAAAACATATATAACATAGAAATTGTTCACTCAAGGAGAGAGAATGAAGAAAACCTAATGGACAATTTCAAACCTGTAAGTAAAAAAGACCACCACCACCACCATCAACAACAGCAACAACAAAACTTTTCTGAGGAAAAAAAGTAAGAAAATAGACATGCAATTCAGGTGTCATATTTGTGTGAACAATCTTTTGAAAAATTGAATTCTAAATTATGTTGGCAGATATCGTTAACTGAAATGGTTAAGAATACAAATCCTGATGTCAGACAGCCTGGGTTCAAAGTCAATCTTCATCACTTAGTTGGTTTGTGATGTTATGCAAAGAGAAAATGATTAAAAACCCTCCTTCGGCCTGTTTGCTCTTTCAGACAATTGGGATATATAATTTCTATATCTTCAGAGTTTGGAGTAGGAAATCAAAACATTAGTATAGTGACTTGCAAATAATAAGTGCCCAAAAATGAAGCTATACTCAACATTAATTACCTCTAGTTGCAAGGATCTGTGCATTTTCAATAATTATTTCCCCTACTGGTTCCTACTGATTGGTTTTCCTCTCTTCTAAAAGTTCTAAAAGCACTGAGGATTGAATAAATGAGATTATCTTACGTTTTTCCTTCTCTAACTTATTTTCACATGTTTATGACTATCATAAAAGTTACATTGTTTTCAGTGATTTTGATTACTGTTATTTTATGGGGATATCATTCCATCATTTGATTTGTGCTTTATAAGACACTACATTTTGAGTTTATTTATGTATTCATTTGAGCTTGTTTATTTATTTATATTTAATGTATAGAAACCAATTCATTTCACATCTTTTTCATAACTTGAAATAAAAAGAAAACAATCATTGATATATGCATGTTAATTCAGCGCAAAACAGATATAACCAACATGTAAATCAACAAATTTTGATGAAATATAATGTATAAATAAATAGATGCTTTTTCCTTCAAGTTGCTTAAAATCATAGTAATTATTCCTATGAATAAATGTGTATCTATGAATTCTTGCATTTCAGTTCTCCAAATAATAAAGTTTGTTGGAAATAAGACAGTAGGATGGGGCATGTTCTGGCTTTCTGTCAAAGGACTGGATTCTAATGTTAGCTCAGTTACTTACTGGTGGGACTACAAACATTGGGTTTGAGTCTTAGTTTTGGCCACTTGGTCAGGTCACTTAAACACACTGTCATTCCTTTCTCAGCTATGTAAACAAATTCATGATAGTACCTACACTGTCGGTTTGCATATCTGTGACCAGCATCTACTGAGAAAATGCCTTGATGGAAAGATGACTTTGAACATAAAAAGTTTTGAATCCTCTGACTTTAATGACACCATCTGGTCTATTTTGTTACTCTACTCTTGCTGATCCTTTGGACTACAATGTGGACTTGGATACTCTGTTTTTGATGTTCTTATCTTTCTCCAAATAGTTTGGGTTTTTTTTGTATGGCTTATATTTGGGAAATATTTTTGCAAACTATGGAGGATTATGTAAATGCCTACTATTACATACAAAACGGAGACAGTAGATTCTTCATTGTAAAATATAAAGACGTCACAACAATAGCAACAGTAAGCACAGAACAAAAGGCCTGGTCAGATCATGGAATGACAGTCATAAAGCTTGTAAAGATCAGATTTTGTATCAGACGAGTCAAAGAGTTGGTAGATATAATGAAGGGTAAAAATAATTACTATGGGCTTTATAAAATGACTCAAAACTGGAATCTTTTGCTCTAAGAGAAAGACATTTACTTTCCATACATAGATGCAAAGATATGTACTCCTCTATTTTTTCCATCACTTCATAGCTCTAGATTTCTCCTTATAACTAATTAATGAAGTGAGTATACATTACATTTTCTTCTTTTTTATTATATTGTTGTTGTACTGAGGGTACATTGCAACATTTACAAAAATTCTTATAATGTATCATAGTTGAATTCACCCCTTCTATCATTCTCCTTTATTCCCCTCCTCCACACTCATTCCTGGAATAGTTTTAACATGTTTCATATTTCCATTTTCATACATGTATAAATAATATTTCCACTACATTCAGCCTCCTTTACCTTTCCTATATCCTCACCCCTCCCACTGTCCAGGCAAGACCTGTTTTATGGGGATGCACTTTTAATCTTTATATGCACATGCAGGTGAGCTCATGGAACAAATACAGTACCATGAATTCTTCGCCTTTCTCTGATGTCTATTACAGAGTTCTATGAATACTATAAAGCAGTTATTATATAACTTAACAGTTTTAGACTTTTTTCTAAATATAAATTATGTATACAAATTAAGCAGGGAAATACTGACTTCATGCACTTTTTTGTTTGTGCTACTGTCATTTGAATATACAGCTTCACCCTTTTCTAAGCAGGTGCTCTACTGCTTGAACCATGCCTCCAGCCTTGGAAATAGTGAATTAAAGGAAAAAAAAATTAATAATTAATTTAGGGAAGATCCCCAGGTAGCTGATTAAAAAGAAGTAAAATTAAACAAGAGGTACAAAGTCACCTTCAATTTAACTCTTACCAAAAATTGCAAGGTTTTATGAATCTAATTTTTCCCATATGTCATTGCTCTATGTAATTTTAGAGTTTTGACACTTGCACACCTGTGACCAGCATCTACTGAGAAAATGTTTTGGTGGGCAGACAATTTTAAGCACTAAATGTTTTGAGTCCTCTACTTAATCACACCATCTGTTCTATTCTGTTGCCTCATGCTTGCTGATCTTTTGGACTGCAAAATGGGCTTGACTATTCTGGTTCTGATTTTTCCACTCTTTCTCCTAACAGTTTTTTAATTGTTTTTGTACTTGTGTCTTCTGACCTCTTCACTTCTTTATACTCTAGGTCACTATCTGCTTACTAAAAAGGCCCTACCTTTAAAGACCTTTTAAGAGGTACCTGTTGGTACCTCAAGAAAAGAAGGAACGAGGTTTAGGATTAGACAATTATAATTCTAGGTAGTGAAAAATGACCTGAATTTTATAGCTTTTCCTAAAGCCAAATTTTCTCAATTTTATGTCACTGCATTTATACTTTTGTTGTAACTCATAAGTAGAATTCTAAATATGATTGACAGTATAAAGAAATTCATTAGGTTTGGAATAGCCATTTATTCTGAAGCTTTCAGACATTTATTTTTTGTGTTGAAGATAACATTCCTTTTTATCTCCTCTAGAAAAGTATCTGGTTAAGGTGATTCTCAAAAAACCCAAGTAGAATGAGACTGTAAAGATGCATAGTTCTCATCTGGTTTTATGTACAAATTGTTTCAGTTACCCCTTGAAATCCAAAGAGTAACTCTGGATTCATGATCTTCCTACTAATGTGATCTCTACTCTTTGAGAAACCAAAGCTCTGATCAAATGCTGCTTTATAGTTGGTTTTGCTGTTCTTTCACCCTTTCTCATCAGTGTTTAAACTTCCTGGAAATTTGTTTTATTCTCTTCCAAGGTCATTGCCATGCTCAAATGAGACAACATAAGATGTCCATTGTTTATAAACTGAAAAGGGCAATATAGGTTGGCTATCAAGAACAATTTTGAGCTCCATAAATCAAAGTCTTGCTGAGACATTGGAGCCACACTTGGCAGAAAAAAACCACAAAGAATAAGCAAAACTCTGACACCCCAAACCCCAGCCCACACAAAATCTCTCCACGCACATTACACTGAGAAACCAGGAGGGCTCCCATGCCACCAGATGCCGGCTCCAAACCTGCTTGAGAAATGCAGACCAAAAGGTGAGCATAGTCCCCTGGACAGACTGACCCTGCCCCACAAAAAAAAACCCCAAAAACAAAAAACAAAACTGGATAATAAGCAAGGAACTGAAAAGGACATGCAGCAGAGCAGGCAGGGTGCACTGTGCACACTGGAGAAGTGGGGAGGAGCAAGGAGCTGAACTCCACGTGAACTTTCAGTAAACAAAGCCTGCAAAAGTATATGACTGGCAAGCCTCTCCACCAGAGAAGGGGGAAGCAAGGAGCTGAACTCCACACAAACTTTCAGTAAACAAAGCCTGCAAATGTAGACAGCTGACAGTAGGCGGCAGATGAGCCGCTGCCTGAAATAGGGCAGATAGTGGTTCACAAAGCTGTCTCCTGACCCAACCACTTGGCGAGACTACGACAGAGCTACTGCTTAAATACCAACACCAGGACTGGATGCTGAAGGAGTAACACCAGAACTACTAAGATTGAAACTTCATTGTTCCTGAACCTGAAATTCTTTTTTCTTTTTTCTCTTTCTCTCTAAGTGCTTGTCTTGTTCACTGTTGGATAGTACACGATCTCTCCCTGCTGATTTCTTTGGTTCTCCATTTTTAATATTTCTTTTATTTTCTTTCCTTCTCTTTCTTTTCCTTCTTTCTTTGTTTTGTTAGTTTTACTATTGTAAGTTAGCTAATACTAAATTACACACAGGATAGGGACAGAAACAGCAGCAAGTGGAATAATGGGAAGATGAAACAGGGATGGAAACCATTCTCCCTACAAAAATAAATTAGTACAGAATTCAGAGGGAAATGAAGAAAATGAATACTCAGTTCCAGACCCCAACAAAACAAAGATAGACTATCCCAAGGAACACAATGAACTCCACAAGAACACCCTGAAAGAAGAAATCACTGAGAATTTCATGGAGATGTTACTAGACAAGGTAAACCAAAATGTACAGGAGGTACTAAAGAAATTCCAAGACAATAAATATAAAGAATATGAGAAGACACAAAAATAAATAAGTGAACTCATAGGAGCCCTAAATAAATACCAAAGTGAAACAGAGAACACCATAAATAGAGAGATAAAGGAATTAAGGACAAAAATTGGCTATATTAAAGAGGAAGTGATACATGATATGGAAAACCTCAGGAAAAAAATGAAACAGAAATACAAAACACAGTGGAAGGCCACTCCAGCAGACTAGAACAAGCAGAACACAGAATCTCAGAACTTGAAGATGAAATGGAAATTAAAGGAAAAACTGAAGAACTATTACTCAAACAACTCAAAACCTGTGAAAGGAATATGCAAGAACCCACTGACTCCATCGAAAGACCAAACCTGAGAATCATGGGTATTGAAGAAGGAGAAGAGGTGCAAGCAAAAGGAATTTGTAATATACTCAATAAAATAATAACAGAAAATTTCCTAAATCTAGAGAACACTATGCTCATTCAGGTACAGGAAGCCTCCAGAACACCAAACAGACCAGACCAAAATAGAACTACCCCATGACATATTATCATTAAAAAACAAACACAGAGAATAGAGAAAGAATATTGAAGGCTGTAAGAGAGAAAAAGCAAATAACACACAAAAGTAAACCCATAAAAATCACAGATTTCTCAACAGAAAACTTAAAAGCAAGAAGAGCATAGTGTGAGGTATTCTGGACACTGAATGAAAATAACTTCAAACCTAGGATACTTTACCCAGCAAAACTATCATTCAAAATAGATGGAGCAATAAAAGTCTTCCATGATAAGCAGAAGCTAAAACAACGTATGACTACCAAGCTACCACTACAAAAGATTCTTCAAAGAATCCTGCATACAGAAAATGAAAGCATACAAAACCATGAAAGGACAGGCAATACCAAACCACAGAAGAAAAGGCAAGAAACTAGAGAGTAGCATTGATTTAGCTGCACACAATCAAACCCTTAAACAACAAAGACAACTACATGACAAGGATCACCACATAACTATCAATACTAACACTGAATATTAACAGACTAAATTCTCCCATCAAAAGACACCATTTGGCAAACTGGATTAAAAAGGAAGATTCAACAATCTGTTATTTACAGGAGATACATGTCATAGACAGAAACAAGCACTGGCTTAGGATGAAAGGCTGGAAGAAGATATACCAAGCCATTGGCTCCTGAAACACGCAGGGTTAGCAATACTTATCTTGGACAAATTTACATTGATCAAACAAGGTAAAGAAGGACACTCCATACTAATAAAAGGGGAAATACACCAAAAGGAAATAACAATTATCAACCTACATGCACCCAATTTCATCAATCATACTCTGAAGGACCTAAAAGCATATATAAACTCCAACACAGTGGTAGTGGGAGACATTAATACCCCCCATCACAAATAGATAGGTCATCCAAACAAAAAATCAATAAAGAAATCCTAGAACTAAATCACACCATATATCAAATGGACCTAGCTGATGTCTACAGAATATTTCATCCAACTTCTACACAATATACATTTGTCTCAGCAGCTCATGAAAACTTCTCCAAAACTGATCATATCCTAGGGCACAAAGCAAGCCTCAGCAAATATAAGGAAATAGAAATAATACCATGCATTCTATCTGATCACAATGCATTAAAACTAGAAATCAACAACAAAAACAGCAGTAAAAAATATGCAAACAGTTGGAAACTGAACAAAGCACTGCTCAATGATCAATGGGTCATTGATGAAATAAAAGAGGAAATTAATAGGTTCCTGGAAGTTAATAAAAATGAAAACACAACCTACTGAAAAGGCAGTCCTGAGAGGAAAGTTTATAGCTGTAAGTGGATATATTAAAAGGACAGAAAGATCTGAAATCAATGTCCTAATGCTACATCTCAAACTCTTAGAAAAACAAGAACAAGCAAATCCCAAAACAGACAGAAGGAGAGAAATATGAAAAATAAAGGCTAAATCAATGAAATAGAAACAAAAAAAACATACAGAGAATCAATGAAACAAAAAGTTGTTTCTTTGAAAAAGTAAATAATATTGATAGACCCTTGGCAAACCTGACTAAAATGAGGAGAGAAGAAACCCAAATCAGTAAAATCAGAAATGCAAAAGGGGAGATAACAACAAACACCATGGGAATCCAGGAAATTGTCAGAGACTACCTTGAGAACCTATATTCTAATAAATTTGAAAATCTTGAAGAAATGGTCAGATTTCTAGGTACTTGTGACCATCCAAAATTAAACCAGGACATTAATCACCTGAATAGATCTATAACACAAAATGAAATTGAAGCAGCAATCAAGAGTCTCCCAAAAAAGAAAAGTCCAAGACCTGATGGATTCTCTGCTGAATTCTATCAGACCTTTAAAGAAGAACTATTACCAATCCTCCTTAAAGTGCTCCACTAAATAGAAAGGGAAGGAAAACTGCCTAACTCATTTTGTGAAGCCAGTATTATACTCATTCCAAAACCAGACAAAGACACCTCCAAAAAGAAGAATTATAGGCCAATCTCCTTAATGAACATTGATGCAAAAATCCTCAATAAAATAATGGCAAACCGAATCCAACAACACATCAGAAAGATCATTCATCATGACCAAGTCGGCTTAATCCCAGGGATGCATGGGTGGTTCAACATTCACAAATCTATAAGTGTAATAGAGCACATTAATAGAAGCAAAGACAAAAACCACTTGATCATCTCAATAGATGCAGAAAAAGTCTTTGACAAGATCCAACACCACTTCATGATAAAAGGTCTAAAAAACTAGGAATGGAAGTAAAGTACCTCAACATTATAAAAGCTATATATGACAAATCTACAGCCAATGTCACACCTAATGGTGAAAAACTGAAACCATTCCCCTAAAGTCAAGAATGAGACAAGGGTGCCCACTATGCCCACTCCTATTCGATTTAGTACTGGAATTCCTAGCCAGAACAATTATGCAAGAAGAAGAAATAAAAGGAACACAAATAGGTAAAGAAACTGTCAAAATATCCTTATTTGAGGAGAAGGGGACTAGGAACTAGAGAAAAGGTTAGTTCGAGAAGAAACAATTTAGAAAGTAACACATATGTACTTAGAAGCAATACTAAGAATCTCCCTATATAGCTATCCTTACCTCAACTAGCAAAAACCCCTGTTCCTCCTTATTAATGTTTATACTCTCTCTTCAACAAAATTGAGATAAGGGCAATACAGTTTCTGCCTGGAAGTGAGGAATGTGGGGGAGAGGGAGGGGGTGGGGGAGAGGGAGGGGGTGGGAGGACCTTGTTTGCAGACAACATTATCTTATACCTTAAAGATCCAAAAAACTCTACCCCAAAACTCCTAGACACCATAAATAGCTACAACAAGGTGGCAGGGTACAAAGTCAACTTACAAAAATCTTTTTATTTTCTATACACCAATAACAAACAAACTGAGAAGGAATATACAGAAACAATTCCATTTACAATAGCCTCAAAAAAAATCAAATGCCTAGTAGTAAATTTAACAAAAGATGTGAATGACCTCTACAAGGAATATTACAAACTCCTGAAGAAAGAGATCGAGGAAGACTACAGAAGATGGAAAGACCTCCCTTGCTCATGGATTGGTAGAATCAACATAGAAAAAATGGCTATTCTACCAAAAGCATTCTACATGTTTAATGCAACTCCCATCAAAATCCCAATGACTGTCATCACAGAAATTGAAAAGTCTACCCTAAAATTCATTTGGAAACTCAAGAGCCTGTGAATAGCCAAGGCAATACTAAACAAAAAGAGCAATGCTGACGGTATCACAATACTCAACTTTAAACTACATTACAAAGCAATAGCAATAGAAACAGCATGGTACTGGCACAAAAACAGACATGAAGACCAGTGGAACAAAACAGAGGACCTGGATATGAATCCACACAACTATGTCCACCTTATTTTTGACAAAAGTGCTAAAAATATACGATGGAGAAGACAGCCTCTTCAACAAATGTCGTTGGGAAAAGTGGTTATTTGTCTGCAAAAAACTGAAAGTGCACACCCATGTTTATTGCAGCACTATTCCCAATAGCCAAGTTATGGAAACTGCCAAGATGCCCCACTACTGACGAATGGATTAAGAAAATGGTACTTATACACAATGGACTTTTACTCAGCCATGGAGAAGAACGAAATCTTATCATTTGCAAGTAAATGGATGGAACTAGAGAACATCATTCTGAGAGAGGTTAGCCAAGCTCGGAAGACCAAAAGTTGTATCTTCTCCCTCATATGCAGAGTTTAGATCTAGGGAAAATACAGCAGTGTGGTCAAACTTGAGTCACATGATAAGGGGAGAGCACACAGGGGAGGTATGGTAGGTAAGAAACCTAAAACATGATAGTATTTGATGTTCCTACTGAAGAGGAATTAATACAGAAACCTTAAAGCAACAGAGGTCAATATGAGAAGGGGATCAGGAACTAGTGAAAAGGTCAGTTAGAGATGAATCAACTTGGGTTGTAACACATTTGTATATGGAAGCATTGCTAGTAATCTCTCGGTATAGCTATCCTTATCTCAACTAGCAAAAATGCTTTGTCTTTCTTTTTATTGCATATACTTTCTCTTCAACAAAATTAGAGATAAGGGCAGAAAAGATTCTGCCTGGAAGTGAGAGCAGAGGGAAGGGGCAATGGGTAGGAGAGAGAAATGGCCCAAACAACGTATGCACATATGAATAAACGAATTAAAAAAACAAAACCCAGTTGGGCATGCTGGCACACACTTGTTATTCCAGCACTCAGGAGGCTGATGCCAGAGCATTGTGAGTTTGAGTCCAGCCTGGGAGACAAAGCAAGACCCTGTCTCAACGAAACCAAAAAACAAACAAAAGAATATACAAAGTCCTTCATAAATGTTGAACTTTCTCAGGTCTAAAAAAAAAAAAAAAAAAAGAGAACCGTTTTGACCTCTCTGAATACCTTATACATAGAAGACATTAAATAAGGTTTAAGAAAGTATATAAAATATGGGATCTATACTTCTGCTAATTATTACTCCTATTAACTGTAGCAATTTTTTTTCCTCTAACAGGTGAACATAAAAATAACAATGTCTTTAGAGAGTTGCTGTGTGCTTGAATAAGAAAAGATAAGAATGTGCTTTCAAGTTACAAAGACTGCAGAAACATTATCATAAAAAGCTCAAAATAGTTCTTGAATTGAATCTATATTTACTTGATTGCTATAGATAAATTGTCCATGTCAAAATCATCACTATTAATAATTAAGAATATATTACAAAGATAATTTTGTATTTGTGCTTTAACATGGCTTCTTTATTTCTTTTAAACAGATAGTTTTTTAAGTTACCTCTGTTTTTTGTATTAACATACAACATGCATGTGAAATCTCTGATAGCATATTGCACAGGTAGTGATGTCTTAATACAGTATAATTAAAAAAATCTGCAAGTTTTCCTCATTCATTCACTCATTAATCTGAAAGCAAGATGCTTGGAAGACATTATCTGGGTTGAAGGAAAAAAAAGCTTTAATTAGAATGGTAATTGATTCCTACAAGTTTAACAGCAATTCAATCAGCCTGTACTTTAGTAAAATATAGTCAGCATAGACTTTTGTCATTGACTCAGTGTGAAATGTTGCAATCACTAAGCAATAATAGATTTCATGAATAAAATTACACATGAAAGCACATTTTGTTTATTAAACTGTTAGTTTTCAGTTTAAAAAGCAATTTCAATCTAATAATTATCTTGTTGAAATAGAAATGAAGCAACCTGTTCTATTTTTTTATGAGTAGTTACTTGATTTTATTTCTTGTAGAATTAAGTAATGATTAATTTATTCTAAACTTTGTATCTTTTTTGTCTGCATAATTCTTTTTCTACTTATTACTTTTACTTTTTCTTATGAGAGTGTATGACTATACCTGTGTGTTTGTGATTTTTTTGTGTGTGTGCATAAATATGTGTGTGTGTATATTTATGTCTATCATTAGAGCTTCTCTGGGGCAGAAATATTTTTATTCATCTTTTTATCTCTGGCTAAAAGAGAGCCTTACCCACAAATTAAACATTTGCTAAATATATTCATAAATTGTGTGGAATAAAACAATGAAAATATATGTGTGTATATCAAAATCTCACTATGAAGTCAAAGTGACAGTTGATTTGGCAACATAGTAGCAAACTACTAATCTAAAGAAAAGTCAAAATAAACCTTCTTGCCACATTCTATGTGATAGACCCTCATGATGAACTCAAAGTGAAATGTGGGGGTTTGAGGTTTTTTTAGAAGACAAGTTTTCATGCTTATATTGCCAACTCTTCAAGAGAAAAATAAAATGTAAAGTGCTGATGTGCATATAGGAGAAGAGCTGGCTATGATCAGTGGGATCTGGAGTATCTGTTGGCTTTTAACATCCATTTCAAAGTGATGGATCATCATAACATTTCTTTTGTGAGAAGGATTGGATTAGTATTAGATTTTATTAAAAGAGTTTATTAGGACCCCAAAAGCTAGCAGTTTATACCTAATATATAACTTTAATACTATCTAAATTTTTAATTATGACAGAAAAAATGGTTTATAGTGGTTGCATGTTATTGAGTTTTTATGAAGTACTAACCATGTAGCATTCATTAATGTTAGTCTTTGAGGTATATTGCAGCATAGTATTATTATCATTTTACATATGGAGAAACTGAGATTAAATAAACTAAGTAAGGTGCCCATGGACACACATAAATACGCACAAGGATTGAATTCCACCTTAAGCATTTCTGACTCCATTGGTTAGGCTGATTTCTAATATATCTCTAGGAAAAAAGGTCTTATTTGGCACATCAGGAGAATGTCTTGACTTTCTTTAATAACCAGATAATCCTTACTTTCAAAAATGAAGAAATCTATTTAGTTAGGGGCACATATTTTAGCTAAACAATGACTATCAAAGGAAAAGAAGCCAAATTGGTAGGTGTTTCTGTTTAAGGGAAAATGCCTAAAGCTTTTAAAAGCCATGAAAGGAAAGAATTTGACATTAAATTTCAATCCTCATATTCTAATATTTTCTGCATATCTCATTTCTACTTCAAAAGCTATATATAATTCAGAAAACAAGTTAGAATTGTTGGGATTTATTTTCAAAGCATTTTTATTAAATTGAGTTTGCTGCATAGCTATTATCATTAATATGACTGTGAAAATTGGTTGAGTTGGCAATTAAGTTTTTTGACATGCTGGTTTAATTGCTTGATAATTACTAGCTGAATTGTACTTAGCAGATGGTTGGAAATGATGTTGATACAAAAACAGCACCATTATTTATTACAGCCAAGCTACTATCCTGGAATCACTGTTTTTTGCATACCACTATGAACTGTATTTTTTAAATATTCTAGTTACAGTACCTGTATATAATATGAATTTAATTCAACAATTCCAATAAATGCTTTTTCAAAATGTGTAATTTTTATGGATAGTATTACTATCAAACACATAAATGAATTTCAGGGAAATTACACATGAAGAACGCTTTCAGATTAAAACATCAATCATATAAGTATAATCTTGGTGGAGATGACCTTAAAGTTAACCTTGGGAAGTATTCTCAATATGCTGCATACTGAATTTACACAAATTCAGTATAAATCATTTAAAAATTACTGAGATATTGTGTTCATGCAGATCTCACAATAATTTTGAGAGATACTGTTTCTTTCATTTTATAAATTTTATGAGGACTTTTCCAAATTCCATTGAGCTAGTAAGTTATCTGCAGTGAAAGTGAACCTTGCTCTATTTCACTCCTATCTGGGGTCTTCTGTGTTTAGTAGTGTAAATCCCCTTACTATAAAGAAGAAGAACTGGAGAAGCAACAAACTAGAAGTGGAGAGACCAGTTAAAAAAGTGACACTTAGGGGAACAAAAATGCCCTGAGTGATTTGTGGTACTGGTTGTATCGCTCAGTAAAATTACTAAATTACTGAATTATCCTCTTGAAATGAGTAAATTTTATTCTAGCTGAAATATATTTCAGTAAAGCTATTGAAAAAATAATGTGAGTGCAACAGAGCATGTGAGAGATGATGAGCATCTGGGTATTGGCAGTAGCCTGGGAAATATAAGAGGTGGAGTAAAAAGACAACAGAGGTAAAATTTGGAAACACTGGCTGTCATAGGAATAGGTGATAATGCCGAGGTTGGCGTATTGATTGATAAGATGTATGCAATAGTAATCTGTCAGAGATAGGACATGTGACACAAAGAGAGGAACATATTTAAATGAGAAACTGAGGAGAAAGAGTTCAATTTTGGATGAATGTAACTGAGTTGTTAGCAAGGTGGCTTTAATGTTCCCTTCTGTTTGTCTAAACTTTAGATAGGCTTCTAGCTGATTTTAGTCTCCAGACCTCCTCTTTCTTAGAATATTTACTTTGTAAGCTTGCTATTGTAAATTCTTTCTTTGTCCATTTGAGATACACATTTTCTGCAACCCAGGAATGTTTTTCTCAAGACCTGTGGAAAGTAGGAGCTTAACCTTGTCAAGAACCAATTGTCAATCATAATTGCCTAGCCCCCTAGTTATCCCATTAATTTTCTTTCTTTTTTTTTTTTTTTTTTTTTTTGTGGTACTGGGGCCACACCTTGAGCCACTCCAGCAGTCCTTTTTTTGTGATGGGTGTTTGCGGAGATAGGGTCTTCCAAACTATTTACCTGGGCAGGCTTTGAACCACAATCCTCCTGATCTCTGTCTCCTGAGTCACCAATGCCCAGCCCTTAATTTCCTTTCTTAAGAATTCTATTTTATGGCTTCTGTGCAATCCTGGTCTGGACTAATTTCTTTTCAGGACTCTTGCATATCCCATCTCCTAGGATTTCCTTTTCCTCCATTCTTAGGATCCCCTTTGCCTCTCACCTATGGGCTCCCTACTTTAGGAAAGCTACATTTTCCTCTTTTTTGGTTTCCCTCCTTGTTGTGGTGAAGTGCTTTTCCCAATACTTAATTCAAATAATGAGTTAAGAGGGCATTAGGCTGAGATAGCTCCTATATCTTGTCCTATGTAAGAAAACCAAAACCCAATTCAAAAGTAAACAAACTTGGAAAACTAAAAGTTTAGCTCAACCAGTCTGAAGCTGCCTAATACCTCTGAAAGGATGAATGTCCCTTCATTTAACTTTTCACTTTTACCAATCAAGTATTTAATTGGTCTTACTTCTGAGGATATAAGGTCTCCTACAAGGCAGTTGCCCTTTTGGTGGAGCCCTTAACACTTGTCCAGGGCCACCTTTTAATGAATCACCGAAAGCTCAAATAAACTCATTACAATTTATAACTAACTATAGTGTATCATTTAATACATGATTCAGAGATAAATCTTTTGATATCTTGAATATCCAAAAATATCTTTATGCTCACATTTAATAGTTTGGGTAGTAGGTATAGAATGTACATAATTATTAGATTGTAAATAATCAGAAGTTTGAATAAATGAAAGTTGACTTTTCAAAAAAAATCAGAATTTGAGGCATGCTTTTACTGCCTTCTAGCTTTCAGTGTGGCTGTTGAGACT
The DNA here is from genome assembly GCF_047511655.1 of Castor canadensis. NCBI lineage: Eukaryota > Metazoa > Chordata > Mammalia > Rodentia > Castoridae > Castor > Castor canadensis. Next base: position 147,232,532 of record NC_133388.1, on the reverse strand, counting down.
CTTTGCTATGACTTTCTACTTTCTTTATCTGAAAACTGTCCTTTTTTTCTTCTACTTTTTACTAGTGCTTATTGGATTTTCTCTTTGTTCCCATACTCTGCAATGTCACAATAACATGCTTTGATATTTTCATGCATTTCCCCAAATACTTGGTTAATCTTTTCAATCTAGCTAACTATGTCTTTTATTTTTGTTAATGAAAAAAACTGAAACGTAGTATTTTGAACAGTTTTTTCCTCTTTCCAGAATCCTGTTATTCCTACGTTCATCGTGCAATTTTAATATCCTTTCTCTCCCATTGTCCACCTCTATTTTCTTTTATGTTTTTTGGGTGAGTTTCAAGTATTGGACTGAGTAATTTATTTGTGCTATCATATGTTAATTTACAAAATTCTTTTATTTGCCCTCTGTATACTCAGTTTTATAGTTTTGTGTTTTCTTTTATCTCTGAGGGTATTAACCACTGGTTTTCTTTCTTTCTTTTTGATTTTTCATTCTTTTGTACAATGTTTGTTTTCTCAGAATTCTTCGTTCTTTTCTTTTTTTTCTATTTGTTTTTTTATATTAAATGTTATCTGATAATCCTTTTCTTTTCCATATTAACAGAAAAGTATTAAAAATACTGACTAGCAGCTTTGTGCACACAGAAAGACATCATTCTGTGATCTGGTTGGCCATTTCCTGGAGAGCTCCATATCAGCATTTTTGAATCTTTCTTCTTGGGCTGTTATATTCCTACCCAAAAATAATTATAGTGTCCTTTTAGTGGTTTTGTGGAAAATGCTTTGTATTTCTATAGCAATTGTCTAAACTTTTACTCTTTCATGGCTTCAACTACTCTGGTACCTGCTTGTTGTCTATCTGCACTGACACCTACTGTTTTAGCTTTTCTGGAGGGAAACTTCTTCAATCTTCTAGCAAGTGGTGCTGGGACAGTTGGAAATGGGGAAGTAAGAACCTGCTTTCTACACAGAATTAAAACCATTGATAGCCTCTATTCAGGAGGAATATGATACATTCAATTCCGAGCATTTGGGGAGTTTGACTTAAAACTGGTCTTAGATTTCTAGAATGTACTAAATCAGGTACATGTATCCATCTGCATCCAACTTCTGAAATTTTATTCCCATTTTCTTTATAGCAGTGATTTTTCATGTTTTAAACCCATCATTACTATTAGGCAGCATAAGAGGAAGCAGAGAGCAATTCAAATGTTCGATCTATTGTCTCCAGCTACAAGCAAAGTGTAAGTGACAGCAGGAGGGTATTCAGAACAGAGAAGGTCAAGATGCTATCAGCTGCAGCAATCAGACTGTATCTCCTGTAATGTTTTCCATTTTGAGCATCACAATCTGTGTGTGATAAACTGGATAACTGAGGGAGCTATGTCAATAGTTACAAAAGCAACAGATATAAAACCAACTTTATAAGAGAAGAAGCAGCTGAAGGGTTTGCTATTTCTCTAGACAAAGAAAGGCTTTAAAGACGTTTTGATCAAAATATGAATGCAGCAAAGATGAGTATCCATGGGTTAATTATATTGACTTACTGTTCAAAAGTTTTGGAGAGGGGAGAACATTAGAACTCTTCTTAAATATTTAATTGACAGTTATATTCACAAATAATTAGAGATTAAGCTTGGTTTTACAGGACATAGAAACAACAGTTAAACCAAGTGAAAGCAAAATATATTTTAGGTCAGTATAAAGAGAACCTACTAAAGTAGTGGACACAAATGTGAACAGGGACCAAGTAAGTAACATAAATATGTGAATTAGGTAGATAAAGATATAAATCTAAATGTTCATGCCATGTATAGAGTAACAGCATTGAAAAATTCCTATTTTTATAATGAGTTCTATAGTTATATATCTATTTTTTTTATTCATATGTGCATACAAGGCTTGGGTCATTTCTCCTCCCTGCCCCTACCCCCTCCCTTACCACCCACCCCACCCCCACCCTCTCCCCCATACCCCCTCAATACCCAGCAGAAACTATTTTGCCCTTATTTTTAATTTTGTTGTAGAGAGAGTATAAGCCATAAGTCCATGTCTAATACAAACAGATAAATTTAACTTATGTGATCATAATTTGTGACCTCTCTAATGCTTGTATTTAACACTCTAATGTTACCACTGGACTTGTCCAAGAGAGATTGGCTGCTCATGTTATCAGGCATGCCATTGAAAGTAAAGTTGAACTAAATAATGTCTAATTGCATTTTCTTTATAGAAACCCTATACTTGAAATTTCATGCTTTTTAAAAAATGTAATTACCCATGGAGTAATTGTACCCATTTTGTAATGACCAATCTTTACTTTTCCTTCCTGCACCTTTTACCTTTCTTGGTCATTCAACACCATATGTGTGTGTGGCAATTTATATTGTTCTAAAAGATCATCTAGGAGAGAGACACAATTGTAGACTAAGTTAATATTAAGTGCTATTTGTTGGTCATGATAGTCTACATGCCCAAAGAAGTGTACAGTTATCCAGTGGAAAAAAAATATGCATGGTGGATTCACACTAATCATAATTTTAAATGCTGGAATATATGTTTGAGGCCATCATCCGTACCTGTAGTTTCCATTTGAGGGTCTTAAGACCTGCTGCATACCAGGTACACATAGCATACGGTGTTGGGTAGGGTTCATGCCATGTATAGAGTAACAGCATTGAAAAAATTCCATTTTTTTTGTAAAGAGTCCTATATTTATATACTTATTTTTTAAAAGCCCATGTCTAAGTTAGGAAGTTCACAATTTCAAATACAGAGACAAGAGGTGATATGTCAATTAGAAGCAATTTAAGGTATAGACAACCCAACATATTATATTTCATTGTGATTCTCTCTCAGAGCTTTGGAATTCACTTCAAAGAAAAAAAAAAGAAAAATATATTATGAAACCTGGTAGGGACTTGCTCCATGTTCTGAGACACTTTGTTCCTAATCTTTTTCCTGCCCCTAATTCTATGCTGGAAACTTGTTTTATCAAGTGGCTAATGGTAAACTGGGAATGAGAGATGCATAAAAGAGCAATAATGAAGAGTAAATGCTAGCTACCAAATAATTAGCTTTCAACTAATTAACTGTTAAAATGAGTTCCCCCTTAAATTTAATAAGAAGGCTTTGAGTGTTTTTTAATGAATTCTAATGAATTTCACTGCATTTTCCATAGTGTAGCATTGACTTTTTTCATATAACCTTGACTTCATTCAATAAAGAAAATACGAAAAATGTAGAAGATAATCCTCTTCTCTCTATAAACAGGCATACTATCCAGGAGACAATAACTAAGAGAGTGATTTTACACATTAAATACACTCACTTTCTTACCATGTTAAAAAAAAAGATAGCTATACACATCAAAGGACAAGGTCTATCGCTTGAAAGTAACTGTCAAATGACTGGGGAAGTTTAAATATGTGCAAAAGTAAGAGGACAGTTTTCATAAAAAGAATCTCAAGGCCTGAATTTTAGTGTCATGAACGATCTTCCAAGAAGATCTGTGGAAGGTATGATTCATTGCAGGAAACTGGAAAGTATAATATACTGGAATAAGGATCACATTTTTCTCTTTGAGGTGATTTATATTTAAATGAGTTCTCCATAATCCTTTAAACTGAAGTGCAAATTGGTTATCAAAGTCTTTTGCTGTAAGGGTTGTTTTACATAATAATGAATTTCACAGAAGTTCCTCAAAGGGAAATATTGATTTAGGCAATATCACAGGACATTTCAGTTACAGCAATAGTTTAGTTTAGGGCCATAGATAGCATATGAAACTTTCTGAAAATCAGAATTTCTTTACTAAGAAGTGCAGGCAGTGTATCTTTTTCTCAGTATAAATTACATTTGTGATAAAAAATTTAATGAAATAATTCCATTTAATTAATCATTTCTCATCTATATTAACTTAACAAATGTTAGTAAGAATCTACCATGTCCTGTGTACCTGGTTTACATTTTTTCCAAAATGTGGTTTAAAAATGGGTAGAAAATCCCTTATCTGAAATTCTTGGTACTAGAAATTATTCAAATTTTGGAGTTAGAGAAGCTCTACTTGTAGCTGAAACATTAATTTGCCTGTATATGTGCTGCACTAACCTATGATAGCTCCACTTGTTAGGCCTTTTAACTATATGCTTGTTACTGAGCTACATAATTTAAATATGCTACTTATATCACTTCTTATGATGTAAGGTAGCCATTACTAGTACATAAATAAGAAACTGAGATTAAGTGGTGGATGAGAATTTGAACTAGATTTTATTTCTGTCATGCATTATGCTATCCCACCTCCTCACACATGGCTTCTTTTCATTCTTGAGCCCTAGGTGGCTCACCATAAGAAGGTAAGCTCTAGTCCTTACCTGGGTGGTAAGCATCAGCAAAAGGGCTGCTATTGTTTGTCCTACTTAATCAGTTCTGGAGAAAATGTGAGATTGAGGCTGATTTGTTCATAAGACCTGGTTTGGAGACTAAGGTCTATACTAACTGTAAGTTACTGCCGAATAAAGACCATGCCACGTGTGGAAAGGAAAGGTTTATTGGTGCAGACCACAGGGCTGTCACTCTCAGGTTCAGAGTGAGGCAGCTTCATTGAATTGGGTAGTGGGCTTTATAGGAGGGGCCAAGCCATGGGGGAGGGAGAGAGAGTCTGGTCTCTGAATATCTGCAATCACCAGGTGGAACAGGTCAACATGCCTGGCTAGTTGAGTAACTAGAAGTTCCTCAAGTTTCTTGGCTTGTTTTGCAAGCCAAGAAACAATCAGGCAGGGAGAAACAAGTGGTCATAAATCAGGGGGGTCTGTTTTTAAGGTGCTAGCCTTGGGACCTTCTGCCCACCCCAAGAATGCCAGGGACCTAACACTAACTAGATATGTGGCAATAGGAAAATTAATTTACCTTTCTAAGTGTTTGTTTTCTATTCCATGAATGAGGAAGATGGGTTTATTAATGGACTTTAAAAATTATATTATTCATTTATTTATTTTTTAAGTAGTCAAATTCTTTTAGCAAATTAAGTCTTCTCTGGAGTCCCAATGTATAAACATGTACAGAAAGAAGTACACTGGTTAGGTAAGGTCTGGGTTTGGAGGAGGCATGACTTTATTTACCAACTATGTCTCCTTTTTACCCCCATCTCATCTCCAAGAAAGCCTGTGAAACATCTTATGATTTGTAGAACACAATTTTCCAACTATGCGCTAGCTCAAAGCTCATTCCAATTGTCTTCGTTAATGATTTAAAAAATATACGAATCCACATAAAAAGAACATTAAAACTCCATTAGAATGTAGCAAGGGTGAGGGCTAATGACTTGATGGGGAGGAGACATTAAACTTTAAAGGATATAATCAGATAAGTTGGCACAAGGATGACCAGAGGCTTGTTGTTGGTGTGGAGGTTCCTGAAATTGGGTACTGAAGTTTTGTAGGATGGCAGCAAAGACAACATTTGGGTTTTGTAATAGTGAGTTTTGAAACCTGTTAAATTTTGTTCCAGCTGATTTAATGAAATATGAATATTGTTTTAGCCTGATAGCATTACCCCATTAAGTGACTTTATTATCTTAAAGGTTACTTGATATTAAGATATAAACATTCAATTATGACTCTGCTATTACTGATTTTTCCATCAAAATACATTTCCTTTTTTTTTTTTAATAAATGGTTCATGTTCTCTAAAAGTAATCATATTTCATCATGGGTTACAGGCTTTATTTGTGTATCTGTATTAAATTCTGATCACTCAGCCAGTGTCTCCCGGATCTGTGTCCTGTGACTGATGGTGTTTAACTGGTTTCATTTTGACCTGTCATGCCCACAGATTCTTTTCACTTACCTGCCTCCGCCTTCTGCTGCTTCTCAATCTTCTCCAGGCGCCCTAGCAAGGAGTCAATTTTAGTTTTGATCTGGGTTAATTCTTTCTTGATGGTCTGTAACTCATCTGATTTCACTGGATGTGGAAAAGGGAAAAGAAAACAACAGAACATAAAATGTACCATAAGTCACTTAGGACACAACAGAAGACACCCCATGTTTTCTCAAGATTGTGTGAAAACCTACAGGATATTTTTGGTATTATCAGCAACTCATCACTTGTAATACTGGAACAGTGGAGGATTTTGCCAATTGGAAATAGGGATTCTCAGTAGCATGAGCATTTTTGACACTAAATCATTTTTGTTTTGTTTTATTTTTAATTAATTTTAATAAATTTTCCAATCTTCGGTATTCCATGGGGAACACAAATGGACTGGGACAATGGGCTATTTAGAATAATGTTTCCTACTGACAAACTCCATCATTGGTATCAAAAACTCTATATTAATCTCCTAAGATTAAAAAATCTTAGTTATTTTTTATTAAGCTACAAACTTAATTTTAATTTTTTTTATTGTTCTGCTGAGTGAGGAGTACAAATCTTTTAACTGACAGTTTTCCAAAGGGATAAAAGAACCTAGAAATATTTTTAAAAATAACTAAATGATGCTAAATTCAGTTTTGGCAAATAGTGGAATAAATCTGCAATGTCAAATAGATTTAGATTATGGAACAATTAAGTCAAGATAGGTATGTTAAACTACTTGGAGACTTTGCAATACATGTTTTGGTAGTCAATAAATTCTTAATCCAGCTCTTTGGGGACTGGCTGAAACTAGGATACAACACCTTCTTCTAAAGAAAATACCTCAGATGCCAGAGGACTGTTTTAATTCTCTCTAACTTGGCACTCCTCTAGTTTTTCTAAAAAATAAACAGTGGGTTGTACAAAGCCCTCTAGAAGCCCTGGGCTTGATGGAAAGGAAATCCACAAATCCATGTGAGTTACCATTGATCTTTTCCTTCTCTTCTCCTTTTTTATCTTGCTTTTTAAAAATTTTGTTTATTCTGAAGAGAACACCCACAGAGTGGGAGAAAATATTTGCCAACTATACATCAGACAAAGGACTGATAACCAGAATATACAGGGAACTTAAAAAACTAAATTCTCCCAAAACTAATGAACCAATAAAGAAATGGGCATGTGAACTAAACAGAACTTTCTCAAAAGAAGAAATTCAAATGGCCAGAAAACACATGAAAAAATGCTCACCATCTCTAGCAATAAAGGAAATGCAAATTAAAACCATGCTAAGATTCCACCTCACCCCTGTTAGAATAGCCATCATCAGCAACACCACCAACAACAGGTGTTGGCGAGGATGCGGGGAAAAAGGAACCCTCTTACACTGTTGGTGGGAATGTAGACTAGTACAACCACTCTGGAAAAAAATTTGGAGGCTACTTAAAAAGCTGGACATCGATCTACCATTTGATCCAGCAATACCACTCTTGGGGATATACCCAAAAGACTGTTACTCCAGAGGCACCTGCACATCCATGTTTATTGTGGCACTATTCACAATAGCCAAGTTATGGAAACAGCCAAGATGCCCCACTACTGATGAATGGATCAAGAAAATATGGTATCTATACACAATGGAATTTTATGCAGCCATGAAGAAAAATGAAATGTTATCATTTGCTGGTAAATGGATGGAATTGGAGAACATCATTCTGAGTGAGGTTAGCCTGGCTCAAAAGACCAAAAATCGTATGTTCTCCCTCATATGTGGACATTAGATCAAGGGCAAACACAACAAGGGGATTGGACTTTGAGCACATGATAAAAGCGAGAGCACACAAGGGAGGTGTGAGGATACGTAAGACACCTAAAAAATTAGCCAGCATTTGTTGCCCTTAACGCAGAGAAACTAAAGCAGATACCTTAAAGCAACTGAGGCCAATAGGAAAAGGGGAACAGGTACTAGAGAAAAGGTTAGTTCAAGAAGAATTAACCTAGAAGGTAACACCCACGCACAGGAAATCAATGTGAGTCAATGCCCTGTATAGCTATCCTTATCTCAACCAGCAAAACCCCTTGTTCCTTCCTATTATTGCTTATACTCTCTCTACAACAAAATTAGAAATAAGGGCAAAATAGTTTCTGCTGGGTATTGAGGGGGGAGAGAGGGAGGGGGCGGAGTCGGTGGTAAGGGAGGGGGTGGGGGCAGGGGGGAGAAATGAACCAAGCCTTGTATGCACATATGAATAATAAAAGAAAAATGAAAAAAAAATTTTGTTTATTTATTTTTTGTGAGAAAGGGTCGTGCTTTGTAGATCAAGCTGGCATTTGCCACCACACCTAGCCCCAGTGATATTTTCTACAATAGTGGTTCCTTTTCTAGATTTTCTTTCAAAGAAAGAAAGTGGGGATAATATAAAACTGATAACTTTTAAATTTTGCTAATTAAGGTTGTTAAAAACAATAAAAAACACCCCAGTGCGAACAGTAATAATCACTGTATTTAAAAAGGGCTTAAGAAAAGAACAGTTCCATATTTATAGGATGATTATTCAAATTAAATAATAACTAATTATTATTAATAACATGTTAATTATTTATGAAAATTTCCCTACATTGTCCTTATTTTGTTTTTCTGAAAACCTCTGGCAATTTTGTCATGAGTTCACAAACATCAGAGATGAAAGATTGTAAGGCTGTCACTAATGAATAGCTATAGTGTCCTTTAAGACTTCAGCAGGGTGTCCGTTCCTCAGTAGAGCAGGGCTTCCAGACCTGTACCTCAATTCCAGTCTTTCTGTTCAACTTTACAATGATCTCAGCCTAGATACTCTAATGAAATTAGTATTTAGTTTGATTTTTTTTGTCTTCAGGAAATTATGAAAACAATAATAAAAACAAAATGTAGTCTGTGTTTGTTTGAAGTAAAGATATTTGTCAGTTAAGATACATGCAATAATACACATGACATATTACGCATCATATAATTAAGTCTCAAGGAAGAACAGTTTTTCCAAAACAAAAATGAGAAAACACTTCTGCTACAAAATCAGATTTTTTTTTTAAAAAGTAATTTTTTCTTTATGATACTAAAGTTTACAAAATAAAAACTGCAAGAAACAAGAGCCCTCTGGAGTATTCCTATAATAAAATAGCAAACTGAGAAGAGAATAGAGTTTAAAACAGAGAATCACTCTTTATGTTAATTATTTCAAAGACATCAAAGTACCCCTGTTGAATTGCAGCTAATTTGAAGAACATCATTTGTCACGATTGCAAATTGATTCTGCTTTGGAGGATGATGCTTGCTCATTTCTTTTGATGGAGGCATATCATGTAGTTTTACTTAAAGCTATTAAATTTAATAGAAAATATTTTATCTTATAACAGATTTCAGTGAAGGAAAATGTAACTGCTCCTAGAAAAAACAGAATATTTCTTTCTTCTTTTTTGGCAGCACTTGGGGTGGAGCTCAGGACTTTGAGCTTGCTAGGTAGGCACTCTACCACTGGAGCCATGCCTCTAGCCTTTTGTTGCTTTAGATTTTTTTTTGAGAGAGTCTCACTTTATGCCCAGGCAACCTGCTCTGAGATTCTCCTATTTTGCTTCTTGTGTAGCTAGGATTACAGGCACCCAGTTTTTATTGTTTGAGATGGGGTCTTGGGAACTTTTTGCCAGAGCTGGCCTCCAACCACGATCCTTCTGATCTCTACCTCATAAATATCTGGGATTACAGTTTAAGCCACTGTACTTGACATAGAATCTATTTCTCATTGAGTAGAGCCACTCCTCAGCACAGTGATGTAGTTGGTTAATTTTAATTTATTTAGCTTATTGCAAAACATAAACCAATAAATCACTAATATCCCCATTAGAAAACCTACCTTAGAAAACAACTGGAAATCTAGATTCACCTATTAGGAGCATTTAAATGTCAGGGAGCCAAAGTTTAAGTTTAGATTCATGTCTACTATTGTAGAAATGCTTTTCAAGAGAAGAACCATACTATCATAAAATTTCAGTGTAGTTAGTTCATGTTACTTCAAGCTTATAAGAAAACAATTTCTTTCCTTTTTTTTTTTTTTTTTCTGGCAATACTGGGGTTTGAACTCAAGATTTCCTGCTTGCTTAGGCAGGAACTCTACGATTACAGTCACATCTGCTACCCTTCTAACTCTTTTGCTTCTGTTAGTATTCAGAAAGAGTCTCACATTTTTGCCTTGGGCAGTCCCCAGATTCTGGTCCTCCTAATCCTCCTATCTTTGGCTTCCAGCCCAGCTGGGATGACAGGTACACACCACCATGACCCATTTATTGATTGAGATAAGATCTCACTAACTTCTGTCTGGGTTGGACTTGAACCATGATTTTCCTGATCTCAACCTCCTAACTTGCTGGGATTAGAGGCAAGAGCCCACCACCCCCAGTCCAACAATTTCCTTTTCAAACAAGGAAATTTGCAGAGGCTCTGTCAATTCTTTCTTGGCCCCTGAAACAAAATATTGAAATGAGTCACTAGCCCTTTGCAGACTCCTCTCTTGGAATGAACAACAAATGCTGATCAATGCTGATCAACGTTCTGCAAAGTGGGCCTTAGAAAATCGTGGATGCTTTTACTGCAGTTGTGCAAGTTGGTTCAGCATAGCACTCACCATATCAACGCTGTTCTTGGGAGAAGGTCTGCCCTTTACCTAGTCCACTCAGCTGAAGTTTTTTTTCTACCTTTCTTCAGTTGGAGTCACTTCCTACAGATGGACCTGAATTTGTGCCATCATACTTGGTTTATAGGTGGAATTCCTGGAATGGGCTACCTCTAAGACTGATGTGCTGCTCTCCCTAACTCTTCTCTGCTTTCATTTTCTACCTTTGCTCCCTTCCTGCTACCATTTTCTCTACAATACAGTGGATGACTTAAAACCCCTGTTTTTATGTACTTCATCAAAATAGATATATATTTAAAACTCTCCATTTCTAAACTTAGGATTTGAGAAGTCTTAGAGTTTGAGAAACTTTTGCAGCTATATAAAAGTTACTTCAAAATTAAGGACAGCTGTATATGTAATGTATGATGCCTGTTTTCATTGTTTTCTTCTGTTTGCTTGGCTTCTTGCATAGAGTTCTCAAACTAATGTTTATAATTCGTCTTTTTTAAATAATGTTTATAAATCATGTCATATTTCAGAATGTCTCCATTTTCTATAGGGAAAAAGGTGAGAAACACACATATGCACAAACCAAACTCTTTAAATGGGTATTCAGAATCTGCTGAAAGTATATTTTCTTTACATAGCAGTATTGGGGTTTGAACTCAGGGTCTCATGCTTGCTAGGCAGGCACGATTAGAGCCACTACTCCAGCCCTGAAAGTATATTTTTGGTTGTTTACTCCATCTCTTCTCAAAGCAAACAATTTAAACATAACAGCTTTGCACTTAATCAAATGACATATAGAACAGCATAGACAGAGTTCATATTTATGTTTGCTGGGAAAGTCACTCGTAGTCACCAAGCATCAGGTAGGTTTCTTCATCTTTGTAACTCCCATCCTACCTAAGAGTATTACTTTAAGGATTTAATAATATAATGATCATAAACCCCTTAGCACTATGCCAGAACATCATCAGGTCCAATAACTTATAAGAGCAGAAGCTATTATATTATATTATTATTATTTTGTATTATTTGTAATATTACATAAATATGCCTACCCCAGCAAAGACTCTTTCTGTCTCTCAAATTTGTCTGTCAAATTCTTACTCATCATTTTGTATTTAGTTTAAGTTTTGCCTTTTGTATGAATGCTTCTTTGACTAACTGAAGGGTAAAGGCTGCATTTCTCACCTTTGGTCTACATAATTGCAGCTCACAGTTGCTGTTACACATGTACTGCTGTTGACTGTTTCTTTGTAAACTTATATATCTTAAATTGTAAGTTCCTTGAGTGAAGACCTCCTAATTAGGCATTCAAGAATTTCAGTGGGCATGATTTTGAATATTTTCTGTGTTTTGATAAGGTGCTTCTATTGTTGACCAATGAGCCTTCTGATATTTACCTTGAAGACTTTGATTTGAAGTCTGTCTTCCTTTATTTAAAACTGATATTAACAGGTTCAAGGACAGATGTCAAATCAGATTAGTCCCTAATAAAAAGCTGTCTATCTTCTTATAATAAGGCAGAACACTGAGAAATTATTCAGATTTCTGACTAATAACATTTGCAGATCTTTAACACAGTTTTATAAAGGAAATTTGGAAAGATATACAAGAACACATATTAATGGATTTGTCTCTCTGGAACCAAATTTCCTTGTATGGAAAGTGCAACTCTTTCTTTTCTGCTATTGCCTTTTTAATAGAACTTAGCCCAGTGTCTCAAATACAGTAAGCAATTAACAAATACCAGAAAATTTGGAGGCATATATATTTATAAGCATGCTCAGACCATGCCAATTTCAACCAGAGAAACAAATTTAATTGAAAGCTTTGTGTATGTGGCAGGCACTAAGTTCAAAAGCCATCTGTGCTATGACTTGTCTGACTAATGGGGAGACAGGTAAATAAGAGGAGGATCAGAAATAAAATTATCATGGAGGAATTATGCCTTTGTTTTATCAGAAACACTATGATGGGTCATTCTCATTGTCTTTCTCTAGAGATGACCTGTTTTCAGTCTATTGAAAATGTTTTCCATTCATAATAACTTTACTATCACTTTCACTAAAAAAAAAAAAAAAAAAACCACTATAATGAAAGAAAAAGAAAAAGACACATGTGGTTTGAATTTTCCCAATTCCACTGGAATACCTAGTTTTTATGCAGTATTAGAGAACAAATGTAAGGAAGATTTTTCTAAGAATAATGCTGTATACGTTCAGTCATCTCATGGTAAGAAAATTGCTATGGCAAAAGCCCACTGATGTAAACAAACTAGCAGCTATGAAAATTAGGGGGTCAAGCATGGTAGCTCATGTCTGTAATCCCAGCTACATAAGAGGCAGAAATCATGAGCATAAAGGTTAAAGGCCAGCCTGGGCAAATGTTAGCCAGATTCTGTCTCAATAAAAAAGCTCAATGTGGTGGCACACACCACACCTGTTGTCTCGGCTATGTGGGAGGCTTACCATTCAGTCCAGCCTGGGTAAAAATGTGAGGCACAATCTAAAAGAGAAAGCCTAAGGTGCTGGGGGCATAGCTCAAGTTGTAGAGTGTCTGCCTAATAAGCAGAAGGCCAAGAGTTCAAACCCTGGTACTGCCATAAAATGAAAAAAGAAAATTAGATGTAATTGCTGAACATTCTGAATTTTACAATTTAAAAATTATAAATTTGAGAAAATTTCTTTGCTGTTCTGTCAGTTCTCTTGTCCCCCCACGCATCTTCTTCTAGTCTATTTGATGATCTACTCAAACCACTGATCATTCCTGTTAGGTCCCTGGCATTCTTGGGGCAGGCGGAAGGTCCCAAGGCTAGCACCTTAAAACCAGACCCCCTGATTTATGACAGCTGTTTCTCCCTGCCTGTTGTTTCTTGGCTTGCAAAACAACTCAGGAACTTCCAGTTACTCAACTAGCCAGGCATGTTGACCTGTTCCACCTGGTGATCGCAGATAATCAGAGACCAGTCTCTCTCTCCCGCCCCCAAGACTTTGCCCCTCCTATAAAGCCCACTACCCAATTCAGCCAAGCCGCTTCACTCTGAACCCAAGAGTGACGGCCCTGCGTCTGGACCAATAAACCTTTACTTTCCACACATGGTGTGGTCTTTTTCCAGCAATACCTTACATCTGGTGCTGAAAACTGGGAGAGGTTATCAGGATGCTCCAGCCCCCAGCTGGTCCCTTGGCTTTCATGTCCTGCCCTCTCCCAAACCCAGACTGCTGAATTGACCCCACATGCCTCCTGACTGTGGATTTCGGACCTTACTACCTTGCTGGCTTTTCCATCCATCATTACCCTCTCTCTTCCATGGCTCTCCATCTGACCTACTCCTCAGGCTCGGTAAGTGTCACCCTCCTGCCAAGGCTACCTGCTCTACCTGGTCCTGAAGTCATAGCTATGCCAGGTATGCCTCTCCTGCCCACAGGGGCACCCACCGCTTATCACGGGGATGCCTGGCTTACCAGGTGGGACATTTCCTGCTGGATGGCAACCTAGGCCGGGGATGCCTGCCCTTGGGAAACTATCTGGGTGACACTCCCATTGTCACTCCTTCTCTCCTGCTTTCCCTCTCTGTTTTCCTTTCCTCCACCTAGGGTGACAGCTCAACAGCCCCTCCAGCTTACTTAGACCAAATGGCAACTGGACGATTCTGCTCTTTTTGCCTGAGTCATGTAGGGAGGCTAGATCTTGATCTAGATCTATATTGGCCTGAAGAGTAAACTCACCAAAGCACCTGTCTCTCTCTCTCTCTCTCCTTCTACATTATGGGGACCTCCCTCTCTACATTAGATGCATCCACTGGGATGTCTTCTCCGCACCGTCCCCCTTGGTCTCCAAGATGATATAAAGCCTAAGTGACTGATTTTCACACATTCCCAGGTCTTGACAATTTCTGCCATCACAACGGCAAGTGATCTGAAGTTCCATTCATCTAAGCTTTCCTTTCTCTCTGCTCTCAACCCTCCCTGCTCCAATCTTGTAATGCTGTTTAAATCCTCCTTGCCAGTGACAAAACTCCCCCTCAAAGTCTGTGTCTCTCCCTCCCGCTGAACTCTCTTACTTGTGACCTCACAGGCTCTGCCTGCCCACTTCCCAACTTCTCCTGCCAGTCCTCTACATCAATCTCTTCTCCCACCTTATCATCAGACCCTCTTTCTTCCACCCCTGCTGGCTCTCCCAAACTTCCACCATCCTAGTCCCCTTCTAAAATAGTTATAATTGACCATGAACCATTGTCTCCTCAGGAACCAACACTGCCAACCTTGCCCTCAGCCCCTGCTACACCTTCACTCTTCTCCTCCCCACCTGTTACTTGGCTCCTTCTCTAATGACTCAGCCTCCTATATTAAAGAATTTAAATACCTAATCCAATTACTCTCAACTCTCATTTTATTTCCCAATCCTTCCCTGATATTCTAAGAAAACTTAAACAGGCAGTGGATGGTTCTCAACCCCCGCCCCCCCACCCCACCCCGGGAGATCTTGTGAAAATGGCATTTAAGGTATTTAATAGCCGAGATGAGGTTTGAAACCAGTGAAAGGCCCAGCTCTTGACGGCTGCCCTGAGGCTACCTCCTCCAACTTCGAGATGGGCTGGACAACAATGCACGCTTCCAGGGGCCTGTGTCAAGTGCAACCAGACAAGACATTGGGCAAAAAACTGCCCTTCACCTTGCCTGCTGCCAGGACCCTGTCCACGATGTGGTCAGAGTGGACACTGGAAGGACGACTGCCACTCTTTGTCCTGCAAGGTAGGTCAGTCTCCCTCTCCCACTCTCAACAGAGTGAAGGCCTCACAGACCTCTTGGGCCATGTGGACGTGGCCCTGGAAACTTGGCCCCCTTCAAGATCACCTCGGAGGAGCCCAGGGTAGCCATCCAAGTAGCAGGTAGGCCTACTTGGTGCTACCTGACTTTTCAGGTAAGCTTTTTCCTTCACAGATCTCTGTGGTGGGGGTGGATGGTCTCCTCTACCAGCCAAAAAAGAAAAGACAGTTTTATTCAAATTAAAATTCTTATAAAAGTTAACTTTAAATACAAATTACAAGTAAACAATTGGAAAAGATATAGATAGGTGTTGAATGTATTTTTGAGACATTGAAGGAAAAAGGAATGGTTTTTTGGATGAGAAAGGATTTTGTAAAGAAGTGTTTGTCCTAAAGATTGTTTCAAATAGGAAGGATAAGGACAAACCATCAAAGGGTTTAGTATGTTGTATGAAGGTCTGAGTAAGTTTTAAAAGTGTATAATAAAAGCTTCAGTGTGTGATAAAGTTAAAATTATCTTAATATTATTCTGCTCTGAGTAAAATCTACAAAAAAACTATTATAGGGAAAGCTTTTATCAAAGAAATTACTTGTGTTTTCTGTTGATCTTGTCAAGCTTTAATTACTGCTAAATCAGCATTCATTTACAAATTTGTTCATGCAAAGGTCTCTTAAATAACCACCTTATAACTGTTCTGTGTCTGTACTTTTTCTAAATATGATACAAACATTTACAGAGTTAAAAGTGTCAGTTTATATAAAATAATGAGCTAATGCTCTTTTTTATCCAAAAGTGCTACATTTAACCTGCATTCTGACAGCCAGCCTCCATTTGCCTTTAAAGGTCCCACAAATGCTTCATAACAACTAACCTGGTCAGTTTTGCCACAAGAATTTAAAGACAGTCCTTATCTTTTTTTTTTTTTTTTTTTTTTTTTTTTTTGCAGAGGTCGGAAAGATTTTATTTGTAGAAAATTTAGTTGGAGAAAAGAGAAGAGAAAAACTGCATATTGGAGAATGCAGGGGGACCCAGAAACTTGTGATCCCCAAGACAGCCCTTATCTTTGTGGACAGACCCTAACAGAGACTCATTAGGTTGGCACTACCCAGAGGCTACCCTTCTTCATGGCATACTTCTGTGCAGAGCCACAGAGCCCCTTATCTGCAGGGCAACTAAGTCCTTTTTAAAACTTTCTGGCCTCTGGGGATACACATTCTGTAAGGAGAAGGTTCAATTATGTCTCCCTCAGGTCACCTACCTAGGTGTGTTCTTAAAGGGACAGACTCACTCCCTAAGTCATGAGTAAATCAACCCAATCCTCCATTTCCCACTCCCCCATACCATAAAAGCAGCTTAAAGCTTTCTTGGGAGTTACAGAATTTCACAGAATCTGGATCCCTAAATATACAGCCTTTAGCAGACACCTTTTTATGCTCCTCCTAATATTCCTATTTGGGTCTTAAATGATGTATGGACATCCATTTCTCTTAAGAAACTTGCCTCCAACAGACTCTGCTTCTCTAGCTATCTGCCTGCCTTACCTTAACCTCCTCTGGGAACTTCTCAGACAGCAGGCAGACCAGAGCCTGCCCCACCCCATAACAATTTCTATTAAAACCAGGGGATCTTGTTCTCCTCAAGGATCTTCGACCCTCTCCATTGGGACCTCAGTGGACTGACCCTCATTTGGTCATCCTCACAATGCCCACCACTATCAAAGCTCAACAGGACCCCCCCAGTGGCAGCACCTTTGAAGGATAAAACATTGCCCACCTACCTCAGACTCTTCCATAACAGCAAAGGATGAGTACTCTTGCATACTGCTGGGCCCCATACAGCTACGCCTCTCCCGCAAACTCTCTCCCTCTTCCTCTCCCACATAAGTTCTCAGTCCTATATGGCTCTCAATTTTCTTCCATAGGTGAACTTACCAACAACTGGCCTTGTCTACACATGAAGCCTGGGAAAAACCATCAGCCTCTGCTCCTAGGGACCTCAAAATTTTCTAAATTCCAGCCAACTCCTGCCCCTTAATGATGCCCCCATTCAGCATGAAGCAGCTATATTGATTGGTGCCCATAATACCAACAAAAGGCTGGAATGTTAGGTCCCTGGCATTCCTGGGGTGGGCAGAAGGTCCTGAGGTTAGCACCTTAAAACCAGACCCCCTGATTTATGACCACTTGTTTCTCCCTGCCTGATTGTTTCTAGGCTTGCAAAACAACTCAAGAACTTTCAGTTACTCAACTAGCCAGGCATGTCGACCTGTTCCACCTGCTGATTTTAGATAATCAGAGACTCTCTCCCTCCCACATGGCTTGGCCCCTCCTATAAAGCCCACTACCCAATTCAACCAAGCCACCTCACTCTGAACCCGAGAGTGACGGCCCTGCAGTCTGGACCAATAAACCTTTCCTTTCCACACATGGCATGGTCTTTATTCAGCAGTACCTTACAATTCCTTATATGCATCATGTGATATCAGACATCCATACTTTATCAACTGACCCACACTCTCATATCCTCCCCCTGTCAAATTCCATTTAATCCTTAAGTATTCAGTTCAAAGTTGGCTATACAGTGATGTTATCCTCCTCCCTCATCCTCTTCTTCAACAAACTCACTC
This sequence comes from Castor canadensis, assembly GCF_047511655.1. Classification (NCBI taxonomy): domain Eukaryota; kingdom Metazoa; phylum Chordata; class Mammalia; order Rodentia; family Castoridae; genus Castor; species Castor canadensis. The sequence continues at coordinate 147,214,627 of NC_133388.1, read as the reverse complement.
TCCTCCCACCCAAACTTCTTTCCTGTGATAATTTTGAGTTCCTATTTCTTTAAATGTCCTCTCAACAAGATCAGGAACTGCTGTTTCTTTTTAACTCACGTGTCTAGTACATTTTCTTAATAATATTGATGGGAATCCATTATTGCCAGGCTCCTTTCCAGATGCTAGAGATAACACTACTGAACAAGAGAAATAAAATTTTCTACAACTGTGAAATTTCCATCTAGGGTGGAGGAAAATAAAAAAAAATATTTACACTATGTCTAGAACTAATACAGAAAAGAAGAATTTAAGGAAGGCCTGGCTTGTGAGTAAGATTTTCCACTTCACGTAGAATTGTTAGGGAAACTTTTAGCCATAAGAAGATATCTGACCATAAGTCTCAATGAAGGAAGGAAGCAAGTACATGGAGATGTATGAGTGGTGGGATGGAAGAGACAGTGAGACAGAAGAAGATTACATATGGTGGGCTCAGAAAAAGTATACTTTGGGTGCTCTAGGCAAATAACTGAATGCAGCTGGAATGGGATAGCAAGTGAAAGAGGAGAATACAATGTCAGCAGTAAAGTGGAAGCAAAAAGAAGGAACGGGGATATGGAAAGAAGACTGTATAGAGTCTTGTGTACCACAGTAACTAGTTTGGATTTTATTCTGAGGGATATAATCAAGGTCAACTGTTACAGTTGAAGAGCACTCTTCTGATGTCAGATTGTGAAAAGCCTATAGGTTGAGATCGGTGAGATCAGTAAGGAGGCTGTGAGAATAACTCAAGTGAGAGATGATGGTGTTGGATTGGATTGAAGTATTAACATTTGAGTGGTGAGAAGCAGCTGGATTTGGCATTTACTTTAAAGATTGATGGGACATAACTGGAAGAGTGGAGTTGCCAATTACTAAAGTAGGGAAAACTGCCAGGAGCTCAAGTTGTAAGGGGAAGACCAGAAGTTTTGTTAATTTTGAAGTGTATCCAAATACAAGTGAAAAGTTTGTAGCTGGGTATGTAAGTACCAAGTTTATGGGAGAGGTCAGAGCTAAAATAATAAACTTGGGAGTTGCCAGTTAGAGATGGCATTTTAATACATAGAATGAGTCTTTTCTCATAGGAGTACACACATATATTACCAGGTGTTGTAGAAGTCATCAGTGATAACATCTTTAAGAAACAATGTTATTTACTTATTTTCTCTCTATAAATTATACAATAAAAACTTTTCAAAATATTATACACAAAGGCAAATACACTGTCATAATAGAAAACCTTTTGTAGTGTTGAGTAACCCTTTTTTTGTATGAGTGATTATAGGGCTTGAATTTAGAATTATTAAATAAGGTCAGCAAAGTGATAGATGAAAAAAAAGGCATACTTAGGATAAATTACTTTTGCTTGTTTTAAGGAAAGAATGATACTAGAGAAAGTCAGAGTCAGGTTCATCATACAGATAACCTTAAATATTTTTTTCTTAAAGTATCTCTGTAGTATTTTTGTTAGAAAGAGAAGTCATATTAAATAATTTCAGATAATTTCAGACCTAAAGAGCTCACTGATTTAGTGATAAATGTTATTACATTCTGATACAGACAACAAAATGATGAGTGTGCCTTTTGCTGCAACATGAGATATAATTTTAAAAGGAAATTAGACATGCAGGGTGATACCATCTGCCTATCTCAAAAAAATGTGTGCATCTCTGATTTATGTAGTGAAAAGTATTTCAATTTATTTTAGTCATCTCTGGGTCAAGTCTATTCAAAGACAAATAAAGAACCTTCAGCTAACTCTCTAGACCAATAGTTCCCAACAGAGGGTGATTGTATCCTGCTGGGGACATTTTTTAATATATTGAGGCATTTTTGTGTGTTGCGATTTAGAAAGGGTGACTACTGGTATTGTAATGGACATTTGGTCTGCTGAACAAAATTGGAATTGTCCCCAACATCACACAAAGAACTATCTCACTGAAAAATGCAAATAGTTCCAAGCCCTAAAATGTCTGGCTGCCATAGTTTGAATGTGTCCCCTAAATTTCATGTATTGGAGCATTATTCTCCAAAGTCTTAGTTAATGGTAGTTGGACGTACAGTAATAAGAGGTAATTATGACTAGATTAGGTCATGAGAGTGGGAGTATTAAGGTGAGATTAGATTAGTGGTTTTATAAGAAGAGGAAGAAAGACCTGAGTTATCAAACTTTGTCTCTTCATGTGATGCCTTCTTCTACGTCATGACCCAGCAGGAAGCTCACTCCAGATGCTGAGTAGATACTGAAGTATACTCTTGGACTTTCCAGACTTCCAAATCATCAGCTGACTAAACATTAATTGTTTACACAGTGTAGTATTCAGGTATAACAACAGAAAATGGACTAAGACATAAGTCTTCATAACTATATACCCTCCATCACCAACACCATGCTTCATGTCAACTACTTGAGAAATTTTCAAATGTTGGTAATTGTATAAACTTTACTAATAATTCACATTAATTTATGATTGTTTTTTATTTTTCTAAGTCTTTGGTCCATTATTTAAATATAAATGATAAATTTGCATAGAAGTTAATTTATTGGTCTTTATACACACTACTTCATCAATATGATGGCTTGACATGGCTTTCTCAAAGTCACATTATCTGCACATGTGGAGTTGAGGTTCAAACTTAGGACTTCTGACTATGTCACGCAAATTTAGCTGGTGTGAAAATATGATCTTCAGTTTTAGTTATTTCCCTTGCTATGAATTAATGAATTATAGTACTTAATTCAGTCACATCCAGAAAGAAACTGAACTACTGATTTCTGTAATGTGTATTTCTGGAAATCTTTATCTGTCACTTCAACTCATTTGCTTCTGCATCTCATTTGCTTCTACATAAATAAAAGGAAAAAGACATTTTAAGGTACTTTGATATGTAGAAGCCAATTTGTATATATTTTAAGGTAGTTTGATATGAAAAAGCCAATTTGCTAACCTTGTAAAAATAGTTTTCAAAGGCCAGACTTTACAGAATTTTGCTGTAATAAGTTAAAGCAATTGGCTGCCCTTCATGGAATTTCCTTGAAAAAATTACATATATTTACATATGCATATATTCATAGTACCTGTGCCTATAAACATCTATACTCATTCTTTCTGTATATTTTTAGGATAAGAAAATGAAATGGAGAATGAACTTATTTTAGTCAGTAACTATTGATTAGTTGCTTATTATATACAACCATTCAAAAATATTTTACTCAGAGCTTCATATATACAATTACATTTAATTCTATGATAAATATGCAAAACATGTATTAATAAATTGTATATATTTATTAGAACTGAATATTGGAGAAGTTAAGTAATGTGTTTAAGATTGCTTACCAAAAAGTTAGAAAAACCAAGTTTAAAGTGGCTACATGACTCCAAAGCCATGGCTTTTGTTAGAGTTTCTGCCTACCTGCACCTCTGACTCATAAGCTTCCTATAGTGAACTGATTCCCTGGCCTCATGGAGTGTACAATTAGTGGATTAAAAAGTATGTAAGCAACTTACTATTACACAAAAGAATATAAAATACATAAAGTAATTGAGGAATAAGAGAAAAGCTCCTACCAGTTTTGAAATTTTCTCCTATTTTCTGGTCTTCCCACCAAATTATAAGAATTCTTAATGAAGGATCATGTCTGCTTTATCAATGGAATAGCAGTTCCTCAGGGATCGTATTTTCTATGGAAAATTAATACCTGCCATGTGGTAGGTGCTGATGAAGTGAACTTGTGTGGGCAAAGAGAAGAGAACTTATTCTTGATAGGGTTTGATAAGTGATTGTGAAAATAGTTATAAAAGAGTAAGTCCTTGAGCTATGACTACAAGGATATTTTGGATTTCAGCAAGCAAAAGATGTCTAATTAAAGAAAGTAACAGATCTTATTTTAGAGTCTGAAAATCACATCTAACCTGATTTCTTTTAAACCTTGGAGTATAGACCAGACTATGTCCCCTCGTTTCATTGATTAACTCAACACATTCTATACTTAGTTTTCTCTATGCCACAGCACTTCTATACATAAGGTTCCTAGTCATCTCTAGAATGTATGAAAAATAAATACCAAAATGCAAAAAGCATAAATAATAGTGGAAAAACATTCCACAAATGTTTGAGTACACTGTGCAAAACATAAGTAGCTGGAATAAATTTGAAATTAAAATGGAGAGAGATGATGTGCCCACAACTAACTAACATGAAGCAGAAGAGTTTAAGTCCCATGAATGGAAGATGCCCAGTTCACTTGGGGTGAGACACAATGATGCATTGGTAGAACAAGGGGGACTAATTTGTTAATATCAAGTAGTATTAACAGAGCTGGAGCTTGAAAGATGAAGAAAATTATTAATACTGCTTATTTCTCCTAGTAGTAAAGCTGCAAAACCATTTCTTCAGATTAATAAAAAGGGATTTTAGGTGGAGTTACATGAAAAGGAGTTTGGAAACTTTGAAGTAATTATTCAACTAAGCTAGGAGAACAGTGGGGAGAAGAAGTGAGAATGGAGGTGCTAGATCATATATTTTTTGAGAAGTATACTAAAAAGTTTAGATTCTTATTTGGCAAATAGTGTTCATTTTGTGGTTTTTTTGTTTGTTTGTTCCTCTTTTCTTTGACAATTCTGGGAGGCCTAGTGCTTGGTAGGCAGGTGCTCTACCACTTGAACCATGTGACTAGTCCCATTTTGCTTTAGGTTATTTTTACAGATAGGGGCTTGCACTATTTGCCAGGGACAGTCTTGAATCTTGATCCTCCTTCCTATGCCTCCCACAAAACTGAGATTACAGATTTGATCTCCCACACTAAGTTTATTTGTTGAGATGAAGTCTTGTTAACATCTTTCCTGGACTGGTCTCAAGCTGTAATCCTCCCAATCTCTGCCTCCTGGGTAGCTGGGATTATAGATGTGTACTACCACACCAGGCTCCTAATTTTGAGTTTTGAGTGAGAAATTGGCAAAGTATTTGGATTAGAATAGACCTGCGGCTGGGCATGGAAATAATGAGATTAGGGAAGGGTATAAAGTCAAGAAAACCCATGAAAAGGCTATGATGGCAGCTGAGGTTCACCTTATTAGGATCTAGTAAAAAGATCAGAAAAAGAAGAAGTAGAGGTAAGAAATCCTGTTAAGGTGTATCAACAGGATTTATTACAGCCGTGAAAATCCCATGCGACACATCCAGCAAGGCATGTCCTGCTTTGGGAAAATAGCCCCTTGACCACTTCTCTTTTTTTTTTTTTCTCCCAACAAAATTAATAAACCAATAAAGAAGTGGGCAACTGAACTAAACAGAACTTTTTGAAAGAAGAAATCCAAATGGCCAAAAAACACATGAAAAAATGCTCATCATCCCTGGCCATAAAGGGCATGCAAATCAAAACCACACTAAGATTCCACCTCACTCCTGTTAGAATAGCTAGCACCAACAACAAATGTTGGTGAAGATGAGGAGAAAAAGGAGCCCTCATACACTGCTGGTGGGAATGTAAGCTAGTACAACCACTTTGGAAAATAATATGAGGTTTCTTAAAAATCTAAACATAGATCTGCCATATGATCCAGCAATCCCACTCCTGGGGATATACCCAAAGGAATGCAACTCAGGTTACTCCAGAGGCACCTGCACACCCATGTTTATTGCAGTGCTATTCACAATAGCCAAGTTATGGAAACAGTCAAGATGCCCCACTACTGACGAATGGATTAAGAAAATGTGGTATTTACACACAATGGAATTTTACTTAGCCATGTAAATGAAATTTTGTCATTTGCAGGTACATTTACCTGCTGGAGAACATCATCTTAAGCGAAATTAGTCAGACTCAGAAGGCCCAAGATAGCATGTTCTCCCTCATATGTGGATTATAGACCCAAAACAAATGCAGTAATATTATTCAACACAGGTTACACACTAAGGGGAGAATGGGCATGGGAGGAATAGGGAAAGGGAAGGAAACCTAAAGTTCATATGTGGTTGAGGTGCTCACTGTAGATGAGCAAATATAGCAGTTTAATATCTCTTTATTTTTATTTTTATTTATTTTATTTTATTTTTATTCATTTATTAACATGTGCATACATTGTTTGGGTCATTTCTCCCCCTGTCCCTCTTCCTTCCCCCATCAGTTCCAGGCAAGTCCTGTTCTGCTTTTATCACTAGTTTTGTTGAAGAAAAGAGACAAGCATTAAACTGGCAGATGCCACTATGAGAAGGGAACCAAGAAGTAGTGAAGAGTCTGGTAGAGATGAACCAATGTGGGTTGTAATACACATGTACATGGAAGCAATGCTAGGAATCTCTGTATATAGCTATCTTTATCTCAAACTAGCAAAAACGCTATGTCTGTCTTATTATCGCTTATGTTTTTCTTCAGCAAAATCAGAGAACAAGAGGAAGGAACAGGTTCTGCCTGGAAATGGGGTATGGGGAAGATGGCCCAAACGATGTATACACATGTGAATAAATGTACAAATGATAAAATTTAAAAAAATAGGACTTATGCTCATAGGCTTTTATAATTCCACAGTGAAAAGATTAGATCCTTTTTGATTTGTGGAGCTCATAGAAAAATTGTAAGTTCTACAATAAAATTGATTAAACTGTCTCAAATTCTCATAAGTCATAACTGAAATAAGAACTTTGCTGAACATTTTGCTATTTTCCTTTCTACCATTTCTAAATCTGGTTATATTAATGAATCACATTAAAGTTTAGTGAAGAAAACCAAGCAGAAACACCTATCAATGTGTTTATTTATCATGAAAACATTGTAATTGAGCTACCGGCTTCCGGGCTCTGCTGAGCTTCTCTAGCTGTAGCCTTTCTTTTCTCTCTAATAAATCCTACTTTATATATAAAAAAAAAATGTAATTATTTGACTGCTCTCCATGAGATTGCAATCTTAGCAGGACTTTAGTGTATTAATAATACATAGTGCTAGACTGTGAAGACATGAGCGCCTGAACTGTGACATGTATTTACCGGTATGAACTAAATAACCTGAATGCTATATTCCTCTATTAAGTATATAACTAAATCATGTCCAAGAATTTGGTTTTTAAAATAAAAGTGCAGGAGGATCTGCAAAAATCTCTATATATTATTTATGTACATAGCCACTAGCTTTTGGGTTAATGGTGTCCTCTCTGAAAATTCTTATAGAATGTGTCTATTTTTATATAGGGTCTTTAAGAGATAATTAAGTTAAAATGAGGCTGTTAGGGTGAACCTAATCTAATACAACTGATGTCGTTATAAAAAGAAGAAATTTGGACAAGGCATACACAGAGGGGAAAGAGTGTAAAGATGTGGGGGAGACTGGGCATTCACAAGCCAAGGGAAGAAGCCTGTCACATGCAGGTCTTTCCTTTGCAGCATCAGGAAGACTCAAACTTCTGATACCTGGATCTCCAACTTCCAGCTCCAGAACTGTGGGAAAGTATATTTCTGTTGTTTCATCCATCCAGACTGTGCTAGTTTATTATGGCAGCCTGAATCCACTATCTAAATTTTCCTAAAATATCAATTTGACCAGGTATCACTTTGCTGAGAGTCTTTTCCTTTGTTCCTCAATGAAATCTACACCCTCCAATATTTTCTAGTTATTCATTATGCTGTTACCAAGTTTCCATTTTGTTTTGCTTAATCATAATGTTCTCAGTTTCTTAACTGACATAACTAACAATACATTTTTGTCCCATGTAATAACAGCGGTATTTACATACTATTTGATTATTATTATATTAATCTATAGTGTCTTATTTTCTATTAGAGCTTTCATAATACTTGGCACTGTCCAAAACCTGCTCATGTGTCAACTTCTTTAATTTTTATAACATCTCTATGAAGAAGGTGGTAAGATGGTCATTAATATTTTATAAGTGAGGGAACTAAGGTACAGACAGTAAAGTCCCTTTGCTCCAAAACACACAGCTAATAAATGACAGAGATATGATTGAATTCTAGATATAACAAATTCTTATTTCATGGTCTTAACTACTATGGTATTCTATAATAATAATAGTAATAATGATAATTAACCTCATAGTTGTAGGTTAAATTGATTGGGAAAGGGACAGAAATACATAGTGGAAGTCTGATTTTTTTAAAAGAACAATCTACTTAAAAGGGTTATTGGTATTCTTTGACAAATTATCACAGTATACTTTTCTTTGTACAGTTTTTCACTTCAGCAGAATACAGCCATATTAAAAATTCTGAAAAAAGAAAAAGCAAATTTTCCAATCTACAATATTGAGTTCCTTTTCTGAACTTGTTAGGGCATTAAATAATGGGAAGTGACAATTAATAAAAGAGCAGTGAATATATTAATATAAATACATATATCAGTAAAAATTAATTCCGTTTCTGTCAGTGTTAATATGGAATATTTTATACTTTACTTAAATGTTCATTTGTGATTTGAGTTTGAAAATCATTGTTACTCCTGGAAAACAGGTTAATTATGAATGTACTGTTAAATAAAGAATACTTCTACATATATGATCTATATATGTATATATAGTATAGTTTGCCAATGTTCTCCTAAGCAGAACACGCAGTCATGATTTTTGTTACATTTCCAGTCAGAGCATCTCTGGTTTGTATTTAGTCATCTAATTTTCAGACTTTGCCTTCTGCCAAGACTGCCACATTTGTCACACAAAACCAGAAAGAGAAGACCAAATTAAATCTTGTGTTTGTGCATTATCCACCAATGGACTTAAAAGAAATTTCATCTTACATGTAGTAAGTGACAACTTGTAAAGCTAGCTCATCTAGAATGCTTCTCCAAGGAGCTGGCTTTGGAAATCGCCTGTCTCAAAACATAATTTCATTATGCCAATGAAAGACTTTTCCTAATACTTGGAGACTTTTGAGGGCTAGAAACTCTCATGTACTCCATGTTGGGGTGACTCAACATTGAAAAACATTCGACTAGATGAAATTATGGAATAGAATAAAATAAATTCTGGCTGACATGGAAACTGCAAAACCATCCTCCTACTGCTATGAGCCTGTGTCGGTTGGTGGAAGGTGTAAATGTGGCATTACACTTACGTGTGGGGACACAGAGAGAAAGTCTGCAGTTACACATATTTGGACAGGACCCTGCCTCTGCTGAAAGTCAGGAAGAAACATTACTTGTCCTTGGGCTGCTGGAGAGACGCGGAGTGACCAAATCCCCCAGAATAAAGTGCAGGATGGTAGCTAGCACCCTGCTGTAGGTAGAGAGTCTGAGGTTCCCACTGATTCTAGAGAAGTTTATGGATGGCAGATGCACTGTCAAGTGGGCAATGTCAGTTTACACTTGAGATAAAGATGCCTTCTCATATGTCAAAAGGGAGGTCCAAGGTAACTACTATAAATAAAATAAAATTCCCAGGGTATTAGTCCTTTAATGCCTGAAAGACAAAAAAAGTTTGATGGACACAGATGTCAAAGAGTTCTACAAAAACACATGCAATTAAAAGAACACAGATTTTTTGTTTGTTTGTTTGAGAAAGACAACCCACTAAAAAGAGTGGATAATGTGGAGGTACAACTGAAGTTAGAAAATATTAATAAAAATGCCATAATAATCCTTAAACAAAAGCAATCACAAACATATCTGAAATAAGGATGAAAGGAACATAGCTGAATATATTAAATACATGTCAAAGAGTTAAAATTCCATATTAAAACAGATTTCCAAATTTCTACACCAAAGCAAATTCAGATATATATTGTTTTAAGGAAATATACAATAATAAAATGACAAAGAGTTATGGGTTGAAATGTATTGCTTCAAAAGATATTGAAATCCTAACCCCCAATACTTGTGAATGTGACCTTATTTGGAAAGTGATCTTTGCACATAGAGTCAATATGAGGTCATTATGGTAACACTTACTCCAACAAGACTAGTATCCTTATAAGAGGAGACAGGAACAACACAAAGACACTGGAGCACGGTTATATGACTGTGACAGCAGAAGGTGCAGTAGTGTCTCTGCAGACCAAAAAATGCCTCCAAATTTCTGTTGCCTTAAGCAATTCAGCTTGTGGGAGTTTATTACAGCATTTCTAGGAAACTAATACAGAAAGGTTGAAAACAAGTGGCTATATGAAGGAAGTGAATAACAAAAGAGAGTCATATGAGAAGGATAAAAAAAATTAGAAAAATAAAACACAAGGTCAAAAATATTGAATGAGATAAGATATAATTCAAAAGTTACAATTCTCCCAGAAGACAAGCTGCTGAAAAGGCATGGGCTGAACCAGCCTTGCATCCTAAACCAGACTTCTAGGCTGTGATTCTTGGCTTTATTATACTATGAGTTTTGGGATAGTTCTTAATGTTTCTATGTTTTATTCTCTTAACCTATAAAATAGGAATGATAATAATACATCACTTATTGGGTATTTTGGGAGAATAAATAAAATAATCTTTAAAGTACTTGAAACAGTACTTGCCATAAACACTAAAAAGCATGAGCTATTATTTTTCTTTTAATATCATGATTATAAACAATTATATATGAAAATACCCAAGGAATGTGGGATATAAAACAATACCTCAAAAAAAAAAAAAAAAAAAAAAAGAAAGAAAAGAGAACCACTTCATAAAATCACTGTCCTGGTAGAAGATTTCAGTTTCAGAATTTGACATATGAATCTGCTACCAGAAAAGCAACTCTAAAGAGGATATGGATAATACAATCAGCAATCTAGCACTACACACAGTTCTACAATATGAGGAGAAAATGTATTCTGCTCTGGGTCCATTTAGAAAATCTAATTATTACAGAACCAAGAGATTCCTAATAAGATCCTGAAAGGGGAGTTTTAAAGTTAGAAATAAAAAAAAAAAAAGAGACCAAAACCATCTTAACCATTTGAACATTGAGATATTTACCTCAAATAATTTCCAAAAGCCACTACTCTTCTCAGACTCTCCTCAGTGACTCATGGCAACTGAGTGGTTGAGCCTTGTACAGTGGCATTTCCAGAGAATGCTCCCAAGATAAGCCAAGTATTTTTCTAAGTCAATAGCTCTAAACAAGGTGGTACCCTTTCTTTATGAAACATTTAGAAATGCATAATCATTTTGTAATTACAAACATTGGTATAGGATTTGGGGGTCAGTAATGTTACATGTTTTGCCAAGCTCAGGACATATGCAATGATTCTTCCAGCCAAATGCCAATAATGCACAGTTGATCAATAGTGCTTTGAAACTGATCACAAGACAAAGAATACATGATGCTCTAGATTTTTTGATTTGACATTAATATTACCAATGCAGAAAAATACTGTATAAACCAGCAGGCAATTCAGTGTTCACTTTTCTACAATGAAATGAAATCATAAACTTTCTTTGCTCTTGACAATGATCGAGTATAAATTAGTGTGGGTAGAGTTTATTTTTTTTAATTTTGACAATACTGGGGTTTGATCTCTGGTAGAGTGTTTAGTAACTGCAACAGAAACTAATATTTTGTTTTCTTTCTAAGACTCAAAAAGGATTTCCTATTTATCTATCCACAGAGTAGACTGGATTAGAGAACTAAAAATTCACTTACTTTGCTTGGTATTGAGGTTATGTTAGCATAGTAGAATTCTCAGTGAGATTCTTAGCACACCAAACCTTAGAGTTTCTAGAAGCATTAGTACCTTCCTGAACTATGTTAACAATGTTTGATAGCAGAGAGAACACAGGCATGAAACTGAAAAGACCTGGGTTGTAATTCTGCCTTTACCATTTACTAGCTACATGATCTCCTACATTCTCTCATTAATAAAAGTAGAATAAAAGTATTTGCCTCATACACACATATGTAAATGTAAAAATAATATTTGCTGAAACTATTCTAGGAATGGGGGAGGGGAGTAATAAAGGAAAGTTATGAAGAGGGTGAATTCAAGTATGATATATTTGATACATTGTAAGAACTTTTGTAAATGCCACAATGTATCACACCCAGCACAACAATTTTTTAAAAAAAGGTTTGTATGTAGAGTAAATACAAAATCCTTACAATAGCTACCAAGCTGCCATGGGACTTGTCCTCTGATCATATCAATACTTGTAGGTCACTTCTGTGGCCTTGCTGTCTCTGCCCTGGCTGCCTTGACTATTCCAACATCCAGGTCTCTGCACTCACCATTCCCTCCGTTCAAAACACTGCATCTGATAGAGTTTTCTCTCTTACACCCTCACTTTCTCCAGGTTTCTGCATAAGTGTCACTTCTGACAGGTAGCACCAATCACAACCCACTCCCAATTTTATAGCTTATTGTCTACTTCTATTCTAAATGGAATCTCAAGGAATACAGGAAATTTTGTTATCCTTTCTTTAGGAATAATATACTAATAAAAATTAGAGATTTTCTGAGTCTGTCCATATAAAAATTTAGCAGTATATTTAGTTGGTAAGTTTGCATCTCTACTTTTTATTGATTAATGTGAAATTATATGAATAGTGTTTCATTTTTCATATGAAATGTTTTCAATACAACTTAGAATAATATAGTAAGTTATGCATTTAACATTTCTACTGTATATTTGCCTACTTTTATCCTAATTATCCTAGTGCTCAAATATTCAAAACCACACTAATTTTACATAATGTTTCTATGAAAAGACTCCCTTTTCAAGTGAGTGTTTCCTTATTAAAAGCAGCATGCTCTATTTCACGACTTTACAATATCACAAGCTAAGCAGGTTGAGTACAATGTTATTTGCTGTGATAAAATTCTTCTAAAATTGGTTCTAGGTTTTTATCTGTCATGTTTTTGTCTGTCTTTTCCTGTAATACAATGCAGTGGACAGCTGAAATTATTTCTCATTTTCAGTGCCTCGGCAATAATTACCTGGGTAATTTATTGACTGTAGCCATTCATGCAATAATGGTTATTCCTACTTTTCTCTAAAGGGAAATAAAATAAAGAACATTACTTACATTTAGAGCCTGATGAAGATGACCCACTGACGGTAGATCTTGATCCCCCTTTCATGGAAAAGACTCCTTTTCCCCTGCGAGTGGTTGTGACAGCCACTCTGGGACGCTTCAGTGGGATTACTGCCCGGGGAGGTGGAGGCACACGCCCGTGGTAATCAAACAACCTTCACAAAACACAAATGGGGAAGCAAGTTTGCTTGAAGCTTTCATGTTATCTTATGTGTGAAATGAACGACCTGGTAAAAATTTACAGTAAATGTGTGTTTTGTTGTTGCTTAATATTCATACAAGCTGTTCATTGGCAGATTTATTTTTCACAAAGTAACAGAGTGCAAATATAGACTATGCTTTCTGGACATCAGGATATGACCTCCATTATGAATTCATTTGTAAGGTGTGAAAGGACAAGGAGCTTTGCTCCAATATTACCATGCAACTTGATGAAATTATGTTGAATTTTGTTCCCAAATATATTTCTTTGCTTGAATAAACAGATTTACCCTTCCTGTGAGCAGATATCTTCCTCTTATGCATCAGACACTTATTAGCACAGTAGCATGAGAGAGGAAGCAATTATGCAAAATAATGAATAAAGCAAGGAAAATGATCCTCTGATCAGAAACTAGTGATTGGAGGAAAAAAATAGAAATAAAACTGGCTTAAAGAAAACAGCTATGAGTAGAAAACTATTATGGGTGTCCTACCTCTCTCTACAGACTTTTAAAGTAATCAAAGTCTCTTCCAATTGTAGGAAAAAAAAAAGACACCGAGTTTGGATGAAATGGAGCTGGCTGGAGAAGACAATCTTATTTATAAAAACACTGGTGAGAAATATTTGTGAGGATCTGTTTTATTATTATGGCCATTTGCCAGATGTGCAAATTGAGAATATTTATAAAGTTAGCTAGTGAAAAATTTTCTTATTAAAAAGAATACTACTAAATCTCCTACTTTTGTTAAAAAGGAAAACATGATATTTAGCATAAGCAATTCATTTCCAATAAACAATGAAAGGAATAACACTAAGAAGTTTAATTCATTTATATAGATGCATAATTCATTGATTTGAAAGCTTCATATCATTTATGATGTGTACTTGTATACATCACATTTTTATATGACAGCATAGTTGAAAAGCATAAAAGGTCAGATAAAAAGTACTGGGATACATTTACTCATTTATTTTTTTAAAACTATTTACTACTGAACCAGATGTCCAATTATGTTACCCTCTTTAAAGAAAATAGCATTATTGTCTTAGAATTATGATTGTTATATATTTTATTGTGACACCATTATGTGAATTCTAGTCCTATAATTGATTTATAACAGTCAATAAAAATAATCCATTGTGAAAGTCAGAAATGAGAAAACTAGAACAGGAAGAAAATAATGAAAAATAATTTCATAAGAGGGTATTTTATAAAATTATATCTTTTATACATACATCTGAAATTATTTTAATATTTTTTTGGAAAAAAATCTAGGAAATATAATAAGATTAAGACAGACTGGTTTCAAGTACTTATTCAGGTAATTTTAAAACATTACATGTTGGGAGCAAAAGCAGTATTTATACTGATTTTAAAGCAGAACAGTTTAGTACTAGGAGTATCTCTAACATTAGAGAAGTAAATGTCCAAAAATGATTTAGAAACATGCTGGGGGAAAATTTGGAGATGTCTGGAAAGGAAAGGGAGTGAAATAAAACAGAGCACAAGAGAGGTTCCATCCTCCGTGAATATGCACAGTTCATTACAGCTGAAGAACTGCTAGCAAGTAACAGGTCACAGATGTCAACACATTATGGTTTGCTTCAAAGAGTACAGGCAGAGTGAGGCTGAAAAGGATTATGAATATCATCCATACCACCAGGGACTTGAAAATCAAAGGGTCAATGAAACCTGCCCCTCATTTCAATCACAAAACAAGGTCAACTTTAGTTATTTATAAGATGAAGTCATTGAGCTTCCAAAGTCACTGAACCAAAATAACAAGCCATTTTGCATGAGCTACAATACTTCAAACTATTGAGGTAGATGAAAATATGACAATTGACTCATCTCTTCTAGGGTAGAAGTTGCTACTTGAGGTGAAAGGTAAAGTCTTGAAGAGATTGTTTCCCTAGGTCATGCATATGCAAATTAGCAGATTCTTTAAATAAACTAATCTACAAATTGGATTAAGAACTAAACACAATAAATTTTCTGGTAAAATACCAAGGCAAATCCCACTGAACAATGAACAGTAACCTAAGTAATGAAGGACAAGAATATAAAACAGGTCACACTAAGGAGAGGGCACTAAATGAGAGGAGGTGGGGTAAATGAAGTAAAGAAGGTAAATATGTTTGATGTACTTTCTATACAAGTATGAATATGGAAAATTCAAACCTGTTGACATCACCATAAAAGAGCACTAAGGTAAAAGGTGAATAATGGAGGGGATGAACCAATTTGGGTTACCACATACATGTATATATATTTCCAGAGGTTGGTACTAGTGGAAGCGGGGAGGACATAAGGAAAGGGTGAAGGAAGGTAAATACAGTGGAAGTACTATGTGTTCACATATGAAAATGGAACAGTGAGCCCTGTTGAAATTGTTTTAAGAAGGGGGATGAGAAATAAAGAGAAAGATGTAGGGGAGTGTATCTAACTAAGATATTGTAAGCACTTTTTAAAATGTCACAATGTACCTCAACAATAATATGCTATTAAAATTTTTTAAAAAAGGAAAGAAAATCTCTAATGCACAAAGAGAATTATAAAAAGATGTAAAAATGTTATAGTGGAAATGCAGACCAAGTAAAGCCATATAGTTTGTACTTTAATTAAAGTGCACTCTGATGATAATATTTTATATGTGACTGAAATGTCTGTCAGTATTTCTATTGCATTCACAGATAAACATTCCAAAACCTCTATCGTTAGCCTCCTCTGGACTTATGTTGAGATAAGAGCTCTTCATTTATGGTGTATGTGTGACATACTGCACTTGTATTCGTGACATACTTTTAGTATGTGCCATGTAGTTTAGTAACATACTTAGGAAGCATTGTAGTTGTTGGTACAAGTTCCTGTGACGAGTGACCCTTGCTCCCTGAATATTTTAGTGAATTATTTCAAGTGGAGATAATGGCTTTCCTCACCAAGGAATCAGGTAAGATTTTACCAATTCCTTCTGCCCCTCTGATGGGAAGATAGGCAACACTTAAATATTTTAATGTGATATGTGATTCACAAACAAAACTAAAGAAAGATATAGACATTTCACATGGAAGCATAATTTTTAATTTTACAACTGTAGATGGTAATAGAGATTTTCTTAATTTTCATTAGCAACTGAGTTTATCAGAAATAAAAGGAAGGAAGACTTGGTTTTGCCTTCATGTGCAAAAACATAACAAGACAAGGATGGGAAAGAGGGTTAGGTCTTCTGAGTAGTGAGATGGAGTTCTAAAAACAAAGGGACGTGGGTGAAAGGCAGTCTGAGAGGACACTGAAATTGTGTTAGCATCAGAAGTAAGTCTACAGTAAGTCAAAGGAAGGTGCCTTTAAATACAATCCATTGGCAAACAGTATTGGGACTATTTCCATTTCAAGATGGCAAGCCAAAAGAGTTAAATGGAATCCAAATCCCAAAAGTTAGTTAAAAGATTAATCTTTTATTTCTTCCCCCTTAGTGTTATTATTAGTTTATTTCTTCCCATCTTAAATTATATTTCCCTCTCCTTTCTTTACAAGTCCTTCATTTCCCTGATAACTGCTTGGTAAGAACAATTTTCCTTCTAATAGTTACTAGTCAAATAGATGATTCTTTGTTATGAAGCTAAACCTTTAATTTTCCTTTCTTGATGTTACATTTTTAAATGAAAACTCTAAAAGACCTATCATGCAATAGCAAATAAAATATATGTAATAAGACGTTAATAAGTACAACCCTTTGAAGAAACTTGAAAGTTTTATTTTATTTTATTTTACAGATGTACTTTTATTGTTTTAACTTCTGCTTGCTTTAAATAATACCTGAGATACACAATTCTATTTCTAAAAGCTAATAGTATTAATTTTAATGCTAATTTACTTGATGAAATAGACATAAC
This sequence comes from Castor canadensis, assembly GCF_047511655.1. Taxonomy (NCBI): domain Eukaryota; kingdom Metazoa; phylum Chordata; class Mammalia; order Rodentia; family Castoridae; genus Castor; species Castor canadensis. Next base: position 147,197,554 of record NC_133388.1, on the reverse strand, counting down.
TAGTCTCTAGGAAGAATAAGGATATTAGATTTCATCTACTATCCTCAAAACAACAGGTGTGTTTTGGATAAAGGCAACTTAATGTATAACAACATATAAAACAAATATAATTTTGAGTGCTTTTTGAAATACAGAGCTTGTTATTACTAAGCTTTAATAATAATAATGTTTGGGGGAACAAAAAGCTACAATTTTCAATCTTATACTCCCAAGTATTATCATCCCCTAATCTTTGTTCTGTAGTAATCCACATTTTTCACTTAATTGAAAACATAGTATGTGTATAGTGATGTATTCTAGTTAGTGTTATATTAAAAATATTTCTCATGTTTCCTTAATGTTTTACCTAATGTTTATTTTAATTGCTGTGGTGCGAGTTTTTCAAGTAGATACACCATATTCCAGTAAATCATTACCTAATTGTTAGAGTTTTGTTCTGACACTTATTTTTTTTTTTTTTTGCTAATAATCAATATAATTTCAAAGCCAAGGAAAAACTGAAAATTTATTCTGTGTGTATTTTGTCACTGAGTATGAGTACTGAATTTTCATTTTAGAACAGTAATAATTTCAAGAATTTTCTGGTAATTATCTGTTTTCTCCTAAATTTTCAACATGAAAATAGTTCTTTATTTTCCCTTCTCATGAATCAAACTTATTGTCACTGTGTGATAAATGTTAACAAAATCAATGAGCTGGAGTAGAGAGCTAAATCACTGGGCTGTCCAGAGCAAAACCTGAGAAGGGCCAGGTTCTCATGAGGATGTTTTAGCACATATATGTATATCAATAACCAGAGGATCAAAGATCTGATTCTGTCTTTATCCAAGCTCAAACTCTCCTTTTAAGCATGCTTGAAAGAAAGGAATTTTAAAAGGTGCACTTCATCTGAGACTAGTAAATGAATAATTTCTATTGATTTTTTTGTCATTAAACCTTCCATGGTTTCTATGAATTTTTCCACCAGGATCATGTTTTACTACTTTCCCCTTCCCCTCTTTTTCTTGAGACAGAATCTTGTTATGTACCTTAGGTTGGCTTCAAACTCATGATTCTCCTGCTTTAACGTCTTGAGTCCTGAGATTAAGGTATGCACCACCATGCCTAGTTGTGTGCAAATACTTCTTGAACATACTTTTCAAGGCAAGTTGACTGCAAGTTTGCATGATGATTTTTGCCATTTTTGACCTTAATATCATCTTTATACTTTACTCAACATTGCTATTTGCGTACAACCTTATGTAATGCATTAAACTGGCTAATGTGATGTTAGAAATCACTAAAATGATTTTCTTATTTAATTGTAATTCCACAAGGACAGTATTTTAAGCCATTTTGTCCATTAAAGAAAAAAGGAAGAGGTAACTTGTCCAAGTTAAACCAGAGAAGACCTGTGGATCTAGGCTTGAGATTTCTGTCTTCTGACTTCAAATAATACCCTTTATCAACTGTCCCATGTTGTTACTATCAAACTTTTAAAAGTAGAATACCATTCTACCAATCTAATTTAGTTTCACAAATTAATCTATCATTCTAATTTAAATTTGCATAATGAATCAGACAATGCTTCTTGCTAAGATGCTTTCCAGTATCATGAATATATATAATATATTTATATATTATATATACATATATATTCTGTTTAACTATAATTAATAATCAGAAACCATTGGAATTTAAGAGTTTTTTCATTTTCTGCAGCACTAATAGTTTTTCTTCAGTTAATTAATCCAAGGCCAAAAGGGTTTTAGAATTGAACAATGCCTACTTTAAATCATTTAAAATATATAAAGGTATTTTTTACATGGCCAAAACACCTCTGGCATTTCTTTTACCTATCAACAAAGGTTTTCTCATTGCAAGAAATTATTAACTGCTCAGTGCTCTTCTCATTACTCTTGAAAGTAAGAATGGATTTAAATGGCTTACATTTCAGAAACTAGGTACAGTCTCTGGGAGTACTCACTATAGTTAGGAAAATACCTCCTTTTACTCTATTTGGAAGCATGAAAATATGTATGTTGAGTTTTATTAACATATTCTACAGTTTGTCATACTTGATTCTTTAAAAGAAAATGATATCAAAAGCTAGATATCGTTGGGAATTATAGAAAATATTAAAATTTAGGATAGTCACTTAGGTATACCACTTAGTAATATTTTTTATTTTCCTCAAAGCCATGGATAGACACAAACAATCACAAGATGGAACTTTTTTTTTATTGTGTTATTATTCATATGTGCATACAAGGCTTGAGTCATTTCTCCCACCTGCCCCAACCCCCTCCCTTACCATCCCCTCTGCCCCTCCCTCTCCCCCTCACCCCTCAACACTCGGCAGAAACTATTTTGCCCTTATCTCTAATTTTGTTGAAGAGAGAGTATAAGCAATAATAGGAAGGAACAAGGGTTTTTGCTAGTTAAGATAAGGATAGCTATACAGGGAGTTGACTCACATTAATTTCCTGTGCGTGGGTGTTACCTTCTAGGTTAATTCTTTTTGATTTAACCTTTTCTTTAGTTCCTGGTCCCCTTTTCCTATTGGCCTCAGTTGCTTTTAAGGTATCTACTTTAGTTTCTCTGCGTTAAGGGCAACAAATGCTAGCTAATTTTTTACGTGTCTTACCTACCCTCACCCCTCCCTTGTGGGCTCTCACTTTTATCATGTGCTCAAAGTCCAATCTCCTTGTTGTGTTTGCCCTTGACCTAATGTCCACATATGAGGGAGAACATACGATTTTTGGTCTTTTGGGCCAGGCTAACCTCACTCAGAATGATGTTCTCCAATTCCATCCATTTACCAGCGAATGATAACATTTCATTCTTCTTCATGGCTGCATAAAATTCCACTGTATATAGATACCACATTTTCTTAATCCTTCGTCAGTGGTGGGGCATCTTGGCTGTCTCCATAACTTGGCTATTGTGAATAGTGCCGCCATAAACATGGGTGTGCAGGTGCCTCTGGAGTAACCTGTGTCACAGTCTTTTGGGTATACCCCCAAGAGTGGTATTGCTGGATCAAATGGTAGATCAATGTCTAGCTTTTTAAGTAGCCTCCAAATTTTTTTCCAGAGTGGTTGTACTAGTTTACATTCCCACCAACAGTGTAAGAGGGTTCCTTTTTCCCTACATCCTCACCAGCACCTGTTGTTGGTGGTATTGCTAATGATGGCTATTCTAACAGGGGTGAGGTGGAATCTTAGTGTGGTTTTAATTTTCATTTCCTTTATTGCTAGAGATGTTGAGCATTTTTTCATATGTTTTTTGGCCATTTGAATTTCTTCTTTTGAGAAAGTTCTGTTTAGTTCACTTGCCCATTTCTTTATTGGTTCATTACTTTTGGGAGAATTTAGTTTTTGAAGTTCCCTATATATTCTGGTTATCAGTCCTTTGATGTGTAGCTGGCCAATATTTTCTCCCACTCTGTGGGTATTCTCTTCAGTTTAGAGACCATTTCTTTTGATGAACAGGAGCTTTTTAGTTTTATGAGGTCCCATTTATCTAAGCTATCCCTTAGTTGCTGTGCTGCTGGGGTTTCATTGTGAAAGTTCTTACCTATACCTACTAACTCCAGAGTATTTCCTACTCTTTCCTATATCAACTTTAGAGTTTGTGGTCTGATATTAAGATCCTTGATCCATTTTGAGTTAATATTGGTATAGGGTGATATACATGGATCTAGTTTCAGTTTTTTGCAGACTGCTAACCAGTTTTCCCAGCGGTTTTTGTTGAAGAGACTGCTATTTCTCCATCGTATATTTTTAGCTCTTTGTCAAAGACAAGTTGGTTATAGTTGTGTGGCTTCATATCTGGATCCTCTATTCTGTTCCACTGGTCTTCATGTCTGTTTTTGTGCCAGTACCATGCTGGTTTTATTGTTATTGCTTTGTAATATAGTTTGAAGTCGGGTATCGTGATACCTCCAGCATTGTTCTTTTGACTGAGTATTGCCTTGGCTATTCATGGCCTCTTGTGTTTCCATATAAATTTCACAGTAGATTTTTCAATATCTTTAATGAATGTCATTGGAATTTTGATGGGAATTGCATTAAACATGTAGATTCCTTTGGGGAGTATAGACCTTTTTGCTATGTTGATTCTACCAATCCATGAGCATGGGAGATCTCTCCACTTACTCTAGTCTTCCTCAATCTCTTTCTTCAGAAGTGTATAGTTTTCCTTGTAGAGGTCTTTCACATCTTTTGTTAGGTTTACACCTAGGTATTTGATTTTTTTTGAGGCTATGATAAATGGAATTGTTTTTATACATTCTTTTTCAGTTTGCTCATTACTAGTGTCTAGAAATGCTAATGATTTTTCAATGTTGATTTTATATCCTGCTACCTTGCTGTAGCTATTGATGATGTCTAGAAGCTTCTGAGTAGAGTTTTTTGGGTCTTTAAGGTATAGGATCATGTCATCTGCAAATAGGGATATTTTGACAGTTTCTTTACCTATTTGTATTCCTTTTATTCCTTCTTCTTGCCTACTTGCTCTGGCTAGGAATTCCAGTACTATGTTGAATAGGAGTGGAGATAGTGGTCATCCTTGTCTGGTTCCAGATTTTAGAGGGAATGGTTTCAGTTTTACTCTGTTAAGTACAATGGTGGCTGTAGGTTTCTCATATATAGCTTTTATAAGGTTGAGGTACTTTCCTTCTATTCCTAGGTTTCTTAGAGCTTTTATCATGAAATGGTGTTGGATCTTATCAAAGGCTTTTTCTGCATCTATTGAGATGATCAAGTGGTTTTTGTCTTTGCTTCTGTTAATGTGGTTTATTACATTTATTGATTTTCATATGTTGAACCACCCCTGCATTCCTGGGATGAAGCCTACTTGGTCATGGTGAATAATCTTTTTGATGTGGTGTTGAATTCGGTTTGCCATTATTTTGTTGAGGATTTTTGCATCAATGTTCATTAAGGAGATTGGCCTATAGTTCTCCTTTTTGGAGGTCTCTTTGCCTGGTTTTGGGATGAGTGTAACACTGGCTTCATAAAATGTGTTAGGCAGTTTTCCTTCCCTTTCTATTTCATGGAACAGTTTAAGGAGAGTTGGTGTCAGTTCTTCTTTAAAGGTCTGATAGAATTCAGCAGAGAATCCATCAAGTCCTGGACTTTTCTTTTTGGGGAGACTCTTGATTACTGCTTCAATTTCATTTTGTGTTATAGATCTATTCAGTGATAATTTCCTGTTGTTTCAGTTTTGGATGATCATATGTATCTAGATATCTGTCCATTTTATTAAGATTTTCAAATTTATTGAATATAAGTTCTCAAAGTAGTCTCTGATGATTTCCTGGACTTCCATGGTGTTTGTTGTTATATCCCCTTTTGCATTCCTGATTCTACTAATTTGGATTTTTTCTCTCCTCATTTTAGTCAGGTTTGCCAGGGGTCTATTGATCTTGTTTATTTTTTCAAAGAACCAACTTTTTGTTTTATTAATTCTTTGTATGGTTTTTTTGGTTTCTATTTTATTGATTTCAACTCTTATTTTTATTATTTCTCTCCTTCTATTTGTTTTGGGATTTGCTTGTTCTTGTTTATCTAGGAGTTTGAGATGTATCATTAGGTCATTGATTTGGGATCTTTCAGTCTTTTTAATATATGCACTCATGGCTATAAACTTTCTTCTCAGGACTGCCTTTGCTTTGTCCCATAGGTTCCGGTGGGTTGTGTTTTCATTTTCATTGACTTCCAGGAACTTTTTAACTTCCTCTTTTATTTCATCAATGATCCATTCTTCATTAAGTAATGAGTTATTTAGTTTCCAGCTGTTTGCATGTTTTTTGTCTTTACTTTTGTTGTTGAGTTCTAGTTTTATTGCATTGTGATCAGATAGTATGCACGGTATAATTTCTATTTTCTTATATTTGTTGAGGCTTGCTTTGTGCCCTAGGATATGATCTATTTTGGAGAAGGTTCCATGGGCTGCTGAGAAGAATGTATATTGTGTAGAAGTTGAATGAAATGTTCTGTAGGCATCAACTAGGTCCATTTGATCCATTGTGTATTTTAGATCTTGGATTTCTGTATTGATTTTTTGTTTGGATGACCTATCTATTGATGATAATGGGGTGTTAAAGTCTCCCATGACCTCTTAGTTGGAGTTAATATATTCTTTTAAGTCTTTCAGGGTATGTTTGATGAAATTGGGTGTGTTGACATTAGATGCATACAGGTTGATAAATATTATTTATTTTGGTCTATTTCCCCTTCTATTAGTATGGAATGCCCTTCTTTATCTCATTTCATCAATGTATGTTTGAAGTCTACTTTGTCAGAGATAAGTATTGCTACTCTCGCCTGTTTTCGGGGGCCACTGGCTTGGTCAATCTTCTTCCAGCCTTTCATCCTAAATAAGCATAGGCTCATTTCTTTCAGTGAGATGTGTGTCCTGTAAGCAACAAATTGTTGGATCTTCCTTTTTAATCCATTTCGTCAAGCGGTGCCTTTTGATGGGTGAATTAATTCCGTTAACATTAAGTGTTAGTACTGATAGGTATGTGGTGATTCCTGTCATTTAGTTGTCTTAGTTGTTTGAAGGTTTGATTGTGTGTACCTAAGTTGAGGTTATTCTCTACTGTCTTGCTTTTTCTTTTCCTGTGGTTTGGTGCTGCCTGTCCTTTCATGGTTAAGCTGGGTTTCACTTTCTGTGTGCAGAGCCCTTGAAGAATCTTTTGTAGTGGTGGCTTTGTGGTCACATATTGTTTTAGTTTCTGCTTATCATGGAAGACTTTTATTGCTCCATCTATTTTAAATGATAGTTTTGCTGGGTAGAGTATCCTGAGGTTGAAGTTATTTTCATTCAGTGCCTGGAAGATCTCACCCCATGCTTTTCTTGCTTTTAATGTTTCTGTTGAGAAGTCTGCTGTGATTTTGATGGGTTTACCTTTATATGTTATTTGTTTTTTCTCTCTTACAGACTTCAATATCCTTTCCCTAGTTTCTGAACTTGTTGTTTTAATGATGATATGTTGTGGGGTGTTCTATTTTGATCTGGTCTGTTTGGTGTCCTGGAGGACTCCTGCATCTGTATGGGAATTCTTTCTCTAGATTTGGGAAATTTTTTGTTATTATTTTGTTGAATATATTATGCATTCCCTTTGCTTGCACCTCTTCTTCTTCGATGTCCATGGTTCTCAAGTTTGGTCTGTTGATGGTGTCAGTGAGTTCTTGCATTTTCTTTTCACAGGTCTTGAGTTGTTTAATTAATAGTTTTTAGTTTTTCCTTTAATTACCATTTCATCTTCAAGTTCTGAGATTCTGTCTTTGGTTTGTTCTATTCTGCTGGATTGTCCTTCCGTTTTGTTTTGCAGTTTTGTTTCATTCTTTTTTCTGAGGTTTTCCATATCATTGGTGGTTTCCTCTTTAATGTTGTTTATTTTTGTCCTGATTTCATTTATCTGTTTATTAATCATGTTCTCTGTTTCACTTTGGTGTTTATACAGTGCTTCTATGGTTTCCTTTATTTCTTCTTTTGCTTTTTCAAATTCTCTATTTTTGTTGTCTTGGAATTTCTTGAGTGTCTCCTGTACATTTTGGTTGAACATATCCAGTATCATCTCTATAAAATTCTCATTGAGTACCTATAGTATGTCTTGTTTTAAATTATTCTTGTGGGCTTCATTGGGTCCTTTGGCATAGTTTATCTTCATTTTGTTGGAGTCTGATTCTGAGTATCTGTTTTCTTCATTTCCCTGTGGTTCCTGTACTAATTTTTTGCTGTGGGGAAACTGGTTAACCTATTTTTTCTGTCTTCCTCTTATTGTCCTTGGTGTTGTTACTGTCCCTGTACTGTGTGCAATTAAGTATTTTCTAGCTTGTAATAATAACAATGGTGATATTTAGAATGGAAGGGTGAGAGGAGATGGAAAGCAAAGAAGTTAAAGAAAAAGGGAAAAACAAATAAACAGACAAGTACGGAAAAACATAGGAAAGCATCAAACAAAAAAGTTTCAAAGATATAAACAAGGAGCATTAGTATACTAATTGACAGTAAACTGAACAGGCATTAGAGAGACAGTGAGAGGATTGAATATAAAAAAAAAGAATAAAGATAAGAATAAAAATTAAAAATAAGTAAATGAAAGAAAAAATATATAAATAAAGTAAAATAAAACAATATGAAAAATAGAAAATAAAAAAACCTCCAAGTTCAAATGCAATGAAGTTTCAGTCTTAATAATTTTGGTGTCCGTCTCAGTCTCCAATTCTGGAGATGGTGCCTCAGATGTTGTTCTGTATTTGTCTCATCAAAGGGGACACATAAAGTAGAACAAAACTGCACACACACAAAAATAACCCCACAAAGTGTCCCAAGTTCAAATGCAATACAGTTTCAGTAAGTTTTTCAGCATGCAGTTGTAGTTCGGTTGTTTTCTCATCAAAGGTAGGGAGAGAGAAAAAATAAAAGAGTCTGGAGACAGTTCTGTGAATGGCTATCTGTGGCTGTGGCTTGCCTGCCCACTGCTGTCAGCCTGCTGTAGCTGGAGGTGTTATTTATGCAGATCTCTGGGGTGAGCTTAACACTCATCTGGCCCTGCAGGCTTTGTTTGCTCAGAGTTTTCCTGTGCATGAGCCACTGCTACAAGCTTTCCCCTTTCCAAGCACACTGGGGAGGTGACACTGCATCTGCTTTCTCTGGCCTGTGTGTTTGTTTACAGCTCACATGGGAAGTGGGTCTTCCCACCTTCCTGTGGAGTTTTCCTCCCACCGCTTCTTTTTCAAGCTTTCCTGCTCCTGATTATTGGGCAGTGCTGCTGCTCTTGCCAGCTGGTGTGTTTGTTTACAGCTCACGTGGTAGGTGGGTCTTCCCCCCCTCTCCTGTGGAGTTTTCCTCCCTCTGCCAATCTCACAAGCTTTCCCACTCCTGGTTGCTGGGCACATACCCCTGGTCCCACCAGAACCTCTCCCGCCAGGCCCGGCTTGTTAATTTACAGTTCCAGGAAGGAGTCCCCTCCCTACTCTTTGGTGCTCGGGGTGCCCCACTCTCTTTGCAACGTGTCTTTATTGTTCTTATTGCTTATTACTCAGTTTTTCTTTTTTCCCTAGGTGGAGGTCTGTCTATCCAGGGGGCTATACTGTTCTGACCCAGGGTTGTCTGTGGGAGTGCTGTGTACCACTTAGCTCACCTCGTCTTCCCAAGCCATCTGGGCACAGGTGACTGGTGGCCTGGGGGCCCTCCTGGTTTCTCCATTTAAGTGAAGTGGAGATTCTCTGAGCAGGCTGTTGGTGTGGAGGGGTCAACGTTTTGCCTCTTCTTGGTGGTTTTGCCTGCAAGGTGTGTCTCCAGTGTCTCTCCAAGATTTCACTATAGGAGACACGCTTTCTGCTTCCTCCCTCTACCTGCCATCTTGGAATCTTCACAAGATGGAACTTTATGCAGAGAAGTCTCCTTAGTTAAAACTGTCTAAGGATGAAAACCCCTCGATTACACTAACATCCCGAACCTGCCCATTCCTTAGGATATAGAATTATGAAGCTGCTGCTTCTCAGCTTCAGGCCTTCTCTTAGCCAAAGTGGGGTTGAAATCCCTCAGACCCTGTGTCTGTGAGGCATGGATGGGGCCCAGGCTTCCTACTCTGTTCAGTCAATAAAAGGCCCCAGGAGACTGAGATGTGAAGAGGCAGTGGTTTGTGCTGCTTTTTGTTTTGGTTTCCTGTTCTTCTCAGCATTCCTCACCTTGTTTTTCCTCCTGGCAGCAGTAATGCAGTTCAGTAGCAGTATCAGAATCTAGTTGGAGTAATATTGCAACACCTGGGAGGGAAGCTGCTTTGTACTTCCTGCAAGACATCCAAACTAGCAACCTGTGTCCTGTCCTCCAAGGAGTAGGTCCCAGCTCCACACAGATACCACAGCACCAGCTGAGAAGAAGCTCCTACTCATAATCTCAGCTCTGCCAGACTCTTTTTCTAAAGTAAATTTTGATAATCACAACCTTTTGCTTTGTTTCCCCAGTCTTTAATGTGATAGCTGATTCCTGCAGTTGCTTATTCCATTTGAATAGTGTTTTCTTCTGGTTTTTTTTTCAGTTTCTCAGTACCTGGTAAGCAAGGTTTGATATATACAATTGTTTCTGCTAAACATAACAAGTGTGATTTCTGTTTTTCTGACATAAGCAAAGCACCATGGAGTTAAACAATGGTTGAATGTTCTCTTTCTGCAGGTGTGTTCAGCTTCAGCTGTAAAGCTCTGGGGAGCAGGTTAGGCAAAAATAATGAAAACAGAATAATTCAGAGGTGTCACAGTTATGGAAGGACAACTGACCCACTATCATGTTTCTGTCATACGGACATTCCTATATAAGTATCGGGATAAGAAACATGTTCACTATCATTGTTAATGGTTATTGCTAATTGTTACCTGTAGCTAACATTGATTAAGCACTAAAAATATATCAGGGATAGTGCTGTTCATTGCATATATGCTAATTCATTTAATAAGCACAATTTTATGAGTTAGAAAATAGTTTTATGCTCATCTAAAAGATGAGATAACAGTTATGGTAGTACTAAATAACTTGCCCAAGTTTGCACTGCTACAAAAATTTTTTTTTTATTAACCATAAATATAAACTGAGTGTAACTCAGGAGCAATTATGGTGAATAAAATGGTTGTAGTGACTCTGTAGGCTGTTCATCCTGTCCATCCACTCTAGTCTATTTTGCTTTCATGGGATTCTGTTTACAGGGAGCTTATGAGTATATCCAAAGTGGCAGATACTTATGCCTTTCTTAGCAAAAGATGAAAAATAAATGAATGAGACCACAGACTGTTCAGATATTCTGTTGAAATACAACCATACTGATCTATTGCACACTAAGAAGCCAAACAGATTGCAAGTAACACAAATAAATGATTTTTAAAATTGTTTATACTTTGCTTTTTGTGTAGTAGAAAGTCATCGGAAAGTTTTTCAGGCTTTGTAATAGTTTCACTGTATAAGGACCTTCCTCTTTAAGAGTAAGGTCTAGGGGGAGAAATGAGCCAAACAATGTTTATAAATGTGAACATATGAATAAAAAATATATATATAATACAAAAAAAGAGTAAGGTCTATCTGTCTATCATCTATCTGTTTTATTGAGCTATCATGTATAAACAGTAAAATATTCTGGCTTCTATTTAAAGATAAGATCACCAAAAACTTGATTCATCCAAAGTTTTAAGACTTCTTATCAAAATCTGCTTCTTCTAACTTGTAGAGCAAAAATTCCATTTTAGGTAGAAATACATGAAGTGTGTAAGTTAAGGAAAGATAATAAAATAATTTCATATCGACAATCCATAAGACAAGGTTTATTCATGGAAAACTTAGTCATTGCAATTAAGACAATGTTCTGTAGTCTTAAAAATAAGTCATAGTAAAAATGTTTTTAAATGTATCAAAAACTAAAATTTTCAAAAGGTATAAATACTTTCTCCATGTTATCTTTTCTTAATAGGAAATGGGAATATTTTAATGCTGCCAGATTTCTGTGCACTTTGAGAATAGTTGTTATAAGCCATTAAATAACTAAAACAAAATTTTTTTGTGGCACTAGAGTTTGAACTCAGGGCTTCATGCTTTGCTAGGTATATGCTCTACCACTAGAGCCATGCTTTATGTGGTTGTGTGTCTGACTGCTCTGAAGTGAAGAGTGCAGACTAATGCTTTTTTTTTTGTTTTGGATAGTCACACAGTGAGTTTTGAAATCAAAATGGATGGTCAGATTATGATTGTGGTTCTGCCTCTAATTAGCTAAGTGACCTGGGAGAAAATGACTGTCTTTAAACCTAAAGGAGATGAATTAATGACAAAACTTGAGTATCCATTATGAGTGAGGTTTACTGAAAGTCCCTGTGGAAACAAGGTAAGCAAAAATTAACATCATTGTTGAGTTAAATACTGCCACTACAGAAGGAAATATAGCAATCCAAATTAGGAGAAGAAAGTGTCCTGAGATAGGTGAGCACAGGACCTAACTTAATCTGGGAGTGCTGCTCTTGCTGAGATCCAAGGATGAAGTTATGTGAAGGAAGTAGTGTAGGGAGGTCTGAGGATCGAGAAAGGACTGAAGCCGGAAGAATTGTGGTGTTCTTGTGGAACTGAAAAATGACCTATGCTGCTGGAACAGAGAGAATAAAACCTTTGTGAGGGATCACAGCATTTCTTCACTCTTTAATATGTCTACTGAAAACTTTTTTCTAGGTTTTCATTTTATACCTTGGATTTTTTGGTTTTATAGTACTTATATTAAGGGCTTAAAACATATGTGCCTCTTTTAATTTTGTTTTTTAAATTTTTTCCAGTGATTATAGTTGATCCTCAGGTTGCTTGTCATGGACATGCATGGATTTCAGTGTTTTGTGTTGGTTCAATAATATCAGTTTTACAACAACACAAATCACATTTCTGATACTAATGCACTTAATCTGTATTTAAGATTATCTGCAGGCAGCACCAAACCACAGGATAAGAAAAAGCAAGACAGTAGAGAGTAACATCAAGTTAGGTACACACAATCAAACCTTCAAACAACTAAGATAACTAAATGGCAGGAATCACCACATACCTATCAGTACTAACACTTAATGTTAATGGACTTAATTCACCCATCAAAAGACACCGTTTGACAAAATGGATTAAAAAAGAAGATCCAACAATTTGTTGCTTACAGGAGACTCATCTCACCGACAGAAATAAGCATATGCTTAGGATGAAAGGCTGGAAGAAGATATACCAAGCCAATGGCCCCCGAAAACAAGCAGGAGTAGCAATACTTATCTCTGACAAAGTAGACTTCAAACCTACATTGATCAAACGAGATAAAGAAGGACATTCCATACTAATAAAAGGGGAAATAGACCAAAAGGAAATAATAATCATCAATCTGTACGCACCCAATGTCAACGCACCCAATTTCATCAAACATACCCTGAAAGACCTAAAAGCATATATAAACGCCAACACAGTGGTTGTGGGAGACTTTAACACTCCATTATCATCAATAGATAGGTCATCCAAACAAAAACTCAATAAAGAAATCCAAGATCTAAAATATGCAATAGATCAAGTGGACCTAGTAGATGTCTACAGAACATCTCATCCAACCTCTACACAATATACATTCTTCTCAGCAGCCCATGGAACCTTCTCCAAAATAGATCATATCCTAGGGCACAAAGCAAGCCTCAGCAAATATAAGAAAATAGAAATAATACCATGCATACTATCTGACCACAATGCAGTAAAAGTAGAACTCAACAACAAAAGTAAAGACAAAAAACATGCAAACAGCTGGAAACTAAATAACTCATTACTTAATGAAGAATGGATCATCGATGCAATAAAAGAGGAAATTAAAAAGTTCCTAGAAGTCAATGAAAATGAAAACACAACCTACCAGAACCTATGGGACACAGCTAAGGCAGTCTTGAGAGGAAAGTTTATAGCCATGAGTGCATATATTAAAAAGACTGAAAGATCCCAAATCAATGACCTAATGATACATCTCAAACTCCTAGAAAAACAAGAACAAGCAAATCCCAAAACAAATAGAAGGAGAGAAATAATAAGAGCTGAAATCAACGAAATAGAAACCAAAAAAACCATACAAAGAATTAATGAAACAAAAAGTTGGTTCTTTGAAAAAATAAACAAGATCGATAGACCCCTGGCAAACCTGACTAAAATGAGGAGAGAAAAAACCCAAATTAGTAGAATCAGGAATGCAAAAGGGGAGATAACAACAAACACCATGGAAGTCCAGGAAATCATCAGAGACTACTTTGAGAACCTATATTCAAATAAATTTGAAAATCTAAAAGAAATGGACAGATTTCTAGATACATATGATCATCCAAAACTGAACCAAGAGGAAATTAATCACCTGAATAGACCTATAACACAAAATGAAATTGAAGCAGCAATCAAGAGTCTCCCCAAAAAGAAAAGTCCAGGACCTGATGGATTCTCTGCTGAATTCTATCAGACCTTTAAAGAAGAACTGATACCAACCCTCCTTAAACTGTTCCATGAAATAGAAAGGGAAGGAAAACTGCCAAACACATTTTATGAAGCCACTATTACACTTATCCCAAAACCAGGCAAAGACACCTCCAAAAAGGAGAACTATAGGCCAATCTCCTTAATGAACATTGATGCAAAAATCCTCAACAAAATAATGGCAAATCGAATTCAGCAACACATCAAAAAGATTATTCACCACGACCAGGTAGGCTTCATCCCAGGGATGCAGGGGTGGTTCAACATACGAAAATCAATAAACGTAATAAACCACATTAACAGAAGCAAAGACAAAAACCACTTGATCATCTCAATAGATGCAGAAAAAGCCTTTGATAAGATCCAACATCATTTCATGATAAAAGCTCTAAGAAAACTAGGAGTAGAAGGAAAGTTCCTCAACATTATAAAAGCTATATATGACAAACCTACAGCCAGCATTATACTTAACGGAGAAAAATTAAAACCACTCCCTCTAAAATCAGGAACCAGACAAGGATGCCCACTATCTCCACTCCTATTCAACATAGTACTGGAATTCCTAGCCAGAGCAATTAGGCAAGAAGAAGGAATAAAAGGAATACAAATAGGTAAAGAAACTGTCAAAATATCCCTATTTGCAGATGACATGATCCTATACCTTAAAGACCCAAAAAACTCTACTCAGAAGCTTCTAGACATCATCAATAGCTATAGCAAGGTAGCAGGATATAAAATCAACATAGAAAAATCATTAGCATTTCTATACACTAACAATGAGCAAACGGAAAATGAATGTATGAAAACAATTCCATTTACAATAGCCTCAAAAAAAATCAAATACCTAGGTGTAAACCTAACAAAAGATGTGAAAGACCTCTACAAGGAAAACTATACACTTCTGAAGAAAGAGATTGAGGAAGACTATAGAAAGTGGAGAGATCTCCCATGCTCATGGATTGGTAGAATCAACATAGTAAAAATGTCAATACTCCCAAAAGTAATCTACATGTTTAATGCAATTCCCATCAAAATTCCAATGACATTCATCAAAGAGATTGAAAAATCTACTGTTAAATTTATATGGAAACACAAGAGGCCACGAATAGCCAAGGCAATACTCAGTCAAAAGAACAATGCAGGAGGTATCACAATACCTGACTTCAAACTATATTTCAAAGCAATAATAATAAAAACAGCATGGTACTGGCACAAAAACAGACATGAAGACCAGTGGAACAGAATAGAGGATCCTGATATGAAGCCACACAACTATAAGCAACTTATCTTTGACAAAGGAGCTAAAAATATACGATGGAGAAATAGCAGCCTCTTCAACAAAAACTGCTGGGAAAACTGGTTAGCAGTCTGCAAAAAACTGAAACTAGATCCATGTATATCACCCTATACCAAGATTAACTCAAAATGGATCAAGGATCTTAATATCAGACCCCAAACTCTTAAGTTGATACAAGAAAGAGTAGGAAATACTCTGGAGTTAGTAGGTATAGGGAAGAACTTTCTCAATGAAACCCCAGCAGCACAGCAACTAAGAGATAGCATAGATAAATGGGACCTCATAAAACTAAAAAGCTTCTGTTCATCAAAAGAAATGGTCTCTAAACTGAAGAGAACACCCACAGAGTGGGAGAAAATATTTGCCAACTATACATCAGACAAAGGACTGATAACCAGAATATACAGGGAACTTAAAAAACTAAATTCTCCCAAAACTAATGAACCAATAAAGAAATGGGCAGGTGAACTAAACAGAACTTTCTCAAAAGAAGAAATTCAAATGGCCAGAAAACACATGAAAAAATGCTCACCATCTCTAGCAATAAAGGAAATGCAAATTAAAACCACACTAAGATTCCACCTCACCCCTGTTAGAATAGCCATCATCAGCAACACCACCAACAACAGGTGTTGGCGAGGATGCGGGGAAAAAGGAACCCTCTTACACTGTTGGTGGGAATGTAGACTAGTACAACCACTCTGGAAAAAAATTTGGAGGCTACTTAAAAAGCTGGACATCGATCTACCATTTGATCCAGCAATACCACTCTTGGGGATATACCCAAAAGACTGTTACTCCAGAGGCACCTGCACATCCATGTTTATTGCGGCACTATTCACAATAGCCAAGTTATGGAAACAGCCAAGATGCCCCAGCACTGACGAATGGATTAAGAAAATGTGGTATCTATACACAATGGAATTTTATGCAGCCATGAAGAAGAACGAAATGTTATCATTCGCTGGTAAATGGATGGAATTGGAGAACATCATTCTGAGTGAGGTTAGCCTGGCTCAAAAGACCAAAAATCGTATGTTCTCCCTCATATGTGGACATTAGATCAAGGGCAAACACAACAAGGGGATTGGACTATGAGCACATGATAAAAGCGAGAGCACACAAGGGAGGGGTGAGGATAGGTAAGACACCTAAAAAACTAGCTAGTATTTGTTGCCCTTAATGCAGAGAAACTAAAGCAGATACCTTAAAGCAACTGAGGCCAATAGGAAAAGGAGACCAGGAACTAGAGAAAAGGTTAGATTAAAAAGAATTAACCTAGAAGGTAACACCCACGCACAGGAAATCAATGTGAGTCAATGCCCTGTATAGCTATCCTTATCTCAACCAGCAAAACCCCTTGTTCCTTCCTATTATTGCTTATACTCTCTCTTCAACAAAATTAGAGATAAGGGCAAAATAGTTTCTGCTGGGTATTGGGGGGGGAGCGGGAGGGGGTGGAGTGGGTGGTAAGGGAGGGGGTGGGGGCAGGGGGGAGAAATAAACCAAGCCTTGTATGCACATATGAATAATAAAAGAAAAATGAAAAAATAAATAAATAAATAAATAAAATGTGAAAAAAAAATAATAATTTCATAAACTTCACACTTTGCTGCTATATTTGCCATCCACAAATGACTTTGTACATAAGAAATATACTATGAGCAAGCACCAATTACATTACTTCTTCCAAAGTGTGTTAAGAATCAGTTGCTGTTAATCCATTAGTCAGTTCACATACAGACAGTCAGGTAGTTGTAATGCCTCCTTATTTCCCAGTGATAAATTGATGTGGCATTTTACAAAAGTGGATAATCAAAAGAAAGTGCAGCAAAGAACCAAAGAGCCATAAAACTGAAAGTGAATTTCATAATAAATATAAATAAAATTATCAAAGTGGTAGTTGATCATAGGGAGGCTGATGCTTCTTCATTTGAGAAGCTGTAGATATAGCCCCAAAGCAAATTAACAAAAGGAAACTTATTGACATAAATGTGGAAAGCAGATATGATGTGGGCTAGATGTGGTGGCTCCCAATGTAATCCCAGCTACTTGGGAGATAGAGATCTGGATGATAGTGGTTCAAGGACAGCCTGGGCAAAATGTTACCAGAGATCCCATCAACACAACAAGGTGGATGTGGTGATAAGAGTCTGTAATCCCACCTATGTGGGAGACAGAATTAAAATTAGCATCCTAAGATGACTTATACAAAAGTGCAAGGCCTCCCTGAAGAATAATTAAAACAGAAAGTGGTGGGAGCACGGCTGAAGTGGTACAGTGCCTGCATACAAAGCATGAGGTCCTGAGTTCCCGGTGCCACCAAAACAGAAAATAAGTGACTATGACATGATGAAAAGGGATGAAGATATGGAGAGGAAGTAATGCTGGCAGAAGAATTACCCATTGATGGAGCTCTCAGAGATAGTTCACAACATGAATAAAATGTTGAGGTTGATCCAATCTCAGAAGTATGAGAGTTCACCAAAGCCTAAAGCAGATACAGTTCTGTATCTCAACTTATCTGATGGAAATAAGACATGCACTTTGTGAATTATTTTTGATAAATTTTTATGCAAAATAAATTAATTTTCAATACATTTTGCTTTAAATTATAGTATGCTAAACAACTATTAGCTTTGCTATAGATGCCTCTGCGCTTGTAGGGCAGAGAGTCAAAGAGTTTTCAAAGTCCTGAAAAACAATTTAAAAGTCCTGGGAAAAGCCTGTTTTCCTATTCATTCATTACTAACAACATTTTGCATGATTTCAGTTTGCATGGTTGCTTTTATGATCCTATACTACCGCTCAAGGCAGGAATGGTGTGTAAATTTTACTGAATTTAACCAATATAGCATTTGAGAACAGATAAATTTTAGGTTAGAGCCATTTTCTTTTTTCTTCTTTTCTTCCCTTTATTCTTATCCTTCTCTCTTCTCTCTCTCTCTCCCTCATCCCTCCCCCCACCTCAATTTGGTTCTTTTCAAGGCAGGGTATCATTATACATTATATAGCTCAAGGCTGCTCTGGAATTTTTGATTCTCTTGCCTCAACCTACCAAGTGCAGGGATTACAGTTGTGATCTGTCACACCTGGCACTCAAATCATTTCATGACTTAACAAATCTCTCAATCTTGAGAATTCTAACTCAACAATAATTAGTTAACTAAATATTTAAAATGTTATCCAAAAATTATAAGTGATGTTTTAGCTTTATGCAACTCTGAAGTCCTAAAACCCCAAGACCTACTATTCAACAGTAAGTATAATGAAAGAGAAAATTTTGTCTAAATTATATTTTGTTGGGATGTCATATTTTATTTTATTTTTAACCATAAAAATGTAACTTTTAGCCAGGTGCTGTGACTCATGCCTGTAATACTAGCTACTTGGGAGACTGAGATGGGCCAAGGCAAATAGTTTGCGAAACCCCGTCTTCAAATTACCAAAGCAAAATGGACTAAAGGTGTAATTCAAGGAGTAGATTTCCTGCTTTGCAAGTGTGAAGCCCTGAGTTCAACCCCTAGTCCCACCAAGAAAAAATAATGTTACTTTAGGTACTCCAATCAAGATCACCCATAAATGAAATGCACAAAATGGTTAAATGATAATTTAAATTATAGGGAAACAAGGATGAAAAACTCACATACCGATTGTAGAAATCATCTCTGTAGTAATCGTAGTCAAAGACATAACCACTAAGGAAGGAATAAAAAAAGTTAGCATTTGTGTAAATTTTGTCATTAATTTATGATATTATAGCAAGACATTCATGTTACTTTTTAAATACTAATTTTCCATGGAATTACTTAGGGCTTTTCATGGAGAGGGTGAAAGAGAGCAAATATGGTGGGTGTACCCATACACATGTATATAAATCGAACAATGAAACCTTTTTGAATTATTTTAAGAAGAGGGAGTGATGGGGAAAATGATGAAGAGGGTGACTCTAAGATGCATTGTAAGCACATATGTAAATGTTACAATTTACCCCCCTGACCCATACAACTAATATATGCTAATAAAAAAGATAATATCCTATTTAGCATAATGTGTCAAATTGTTATCATATGTTTAACAATGTAGAAACATAATTATTTCTGTGGTATGGAATGGAGGATGACAGGAGGAAGCAAAATAAATATTTTCTAGCACTTGTAATTAAATATCAACAAAGACTGTTATTTTCCCCAATACAAGATATAATATAGTTATCCCTTCTTTGTAAGGTAATGTTTTGTGCTGGTGTCGAGGGTCCTTGCCTTCACAGGCCAGAGAATTGGTTCGTGAGGCAGCTGAATGATAAGCCAAAGCCAGTATATAAAGTAGGATTTATTAGAGAGAAAGGAAAGGCTACAGCTAGAGAAGCCCAGCAGAGCCCAGAAGCCAGTAGCTTGCTGCTCAGGTGAAGGCTGGGGTTTTTTATGGACATTCTAACTCTGGGTTAGGTGGGTTTTTATCATTGGCCGTGGATTCGTGGGCTTTCTCAGGTGAACTGGTTTGGTTTTCACCTTTATTGGGGGAGGGAAAACAGTCTTGAGAGCATTTTGCTCATCAGCCCTGTGGCAGATCTGTATCTGTCCTTTAGGATGCAGGAATGCAGGCCTCTTAACTCCTCAGGATGCAGGAATGATATTGCTCTCTATGGGGGATGGGATACTCCCTCATCTGCCTTAGGTCTCCAGGCCCAACAAATCCCCCCTCTGAGACAAGCACACAACTGCTGTTGGGGAGAGAGGTGATGGCTCATCTAGCTGCTTTTTGCTGACAATGGGGAGATGGGGAGATAGGGGAGAGTGTACTTGTCTCAGGGGTTGACCAAGTAGTCTCTATGGGCCCCTGAAAGAATGGGATGGATGGTACATGCCTAGGCAGAGGTAAGTATTCCTTGACTAAAAGCTGGAGTTTGATCCTTTGAACCTGTTGAGATATAAATTTGCAGAGATCATTTATTATACAAGACCCAAAGAGGGATATTAGTAGGAGCATAAAAAAGTGTCTGGTAAGGGATGCATATCTAGGGATCCAGATTCTACAAAATCCTGTAACTCCCAAGAAAGCACTAAGCTGCTTTATGGTATGGGGGAGAGGGAAACAGAGGATTGGGGATTCCCTCCCGACTCAGGGAGTGAGTCTGTCTCTTTAAGACCACACCTAGGCAGGTGACCTGTGGTAGGCATAATTGAGCCTTCTCCTTAGAGACTTTGTATTCCTGGAGGCCAGAAAGTTTTAAAAAAGGACTCAGTTGCCCTGCAGGTGAGGGGCTCTGTGGCTCTGCACAGATGTACATCATCAACATATTGAAGAAATGTGGCCTCTGGGTAGTGCCAACCTAATAAGTCTCTGTCCAAAACAATGAGGGCTGTCTTTAAATCCTTGTGGCAAAACTGCCCAAGTTAGTTGCTGTGAAGGGTTTGTGGAATCTTCAAAGGCAAACAGGCTGACTGTCAGGATTTAGGTTAAATGTAATATTTTTGGATAAAAGAGTGCTTTAGCTCATTATTTTATATAAGTTGACACTTTTAACTTTGTAAATGTTTGTACCATATTTAGATAAAGTATAGACACAACACTGTTATGAGGTGGTCATTTAAGACACATGAGCAAATACATAAATGAACTCTGATTTAGTAGTACATAAAGCTTGACAAGATCAACAGAAAACACAAATAATTTATTTGATAAAATCTTTCCCTATAACAGTTTTTTTGTAGATGTTACTTAGAGCAGAATAATATTAAGATAACCTTTTTATTTTATAGACATAGAGAATTAGATTTTAGTTTGACATGACCCTAAAAATCTTTTAGGCAACTCTTAGATTATAGTCAACTTTAACTTTATCACACACCGAAGCTTTTTAGTATACACTTCTAAAATTTACTCAGACCTTTATATAACATTTTAAACCCCTTGATGGTTTGTCCTTATCCCTCCTCTTGATATTTGAAACAATCTTTAGGACAAACCCTTCTTTACAAAATCCTTTCTCATCCAAAAAACATTCCTTTTTTCTTTAACTTCTCAAAAAATACACTCAATATCTGCCTATATCCTTTCCACTTGTTTACTTTGTAACTTGTATTTTAACATTAACTTTTATAAGAATTTTAAATTTATTATAGGGGCTGGAGCAACTAATTAGTAGCCCTTGGTTTTTTAAAGGAATTTTGACAGGCATAAGGCCCCATCATCCCTCAGCTTGAGGGGATAGTGTTTTTGGATGTGTAAACTCTGAGGGATCGTTGAGTTTTATTTGAATAGGGAGGGCCATCCTGGCTCACCCTACAGTCATCCACACTGTGGAATGTATTTGTTTCTGAAGGAGGGGACAGCAGAGACAGGTGCCTGAGGGGAGGAGAATTTGAGCTTTTAATTGAGATAGTAAATCTCTTCCCAGCAGGGACACTGGAGTTTCAGGTACTATGAGGAAAGAGTGACAAAAGAGGAGGTCTCCCCAAGACCAGGCCAGAGGCCAGGTAAACTAGCACTTAAGGAGCTGGCCAGATATGCCCCAAATGATAACCTTGTCATTGGACTGGGGACCAGGAAAGAAAAGTAAAACAGAGAAACAGGTTCCACTGTCTAGCAGGAAAATTACCTTTTGGTTTTCTGCCATTATGGTTACCCTGAGGTGCCTCAACATTGATGCCAAGAAGTGGAGCAAGGACAGGAGGCCAGGACCCATCAATCCATAGGAGGTGGCACCTCACCTTCCATCTGAAGATGTGGGCACTTAGTCCTGCAGTGGTGGGGCCCTCTTTGAGAGCAGCAATGAGGTCATGATGTCTCTTATGTTTTTCTCTCCTGTAAGGTCCCAGTTATAGTATACAGACATGGCTAGCTGTACTAGTTGATCCAATGATTTTTCTCCTTCAGCCACAAACTGTGAGTTTTCTATGAATATCTGGGATTGACTGTGTTAGAAATTTATCTTTGAGGAGAACCTCTCCCACCTGTGACTCTGGGTCCACTGTGGTATGCTTTCTGATAGCATCCTTAAGATACAGAAAGATAAGGGTTTTCTTCAGGCCCTTGCTGTACTACAGTCACCTGGGAATAGTTTAGAAGTTTGACTTTGGTCCTTTTTAGCCCTTCCACTATGAGATGGATTAAGTGGTGTTGATGCCATTTATCCTCCTCACTACTTATTTTTTATTAACAATGCTGGGGAATTGAACCTAGGACCTTGTACATGCTGGGAAGACAGTCTCCCACTGAGCTACGTCCTTAGCCCCAAATATATATATGTTTTTCTTTTGGCTGTACTGGGATTTGAACTCAGGGATTTATACCTGCAAAGCAGCATTCTACTGCTTGAGCCAAACCATCAGCCCTTTACCATTCTGATTTTTAGTGTGGATCTGTCAAGGGGACTGCCTGTGCCCCTGTAGGTATAGACACATTTATTCCCTCATTTTTAGGTGCTATGGGTATTGGGGCTCATTGTAAATGGTAATCATTTCCAACCTGACTGGCCTGGGCCAGACCCATTGCTTTTCTAATGAAGAAAGAGTCTGGTCTAATAGAAGCATAATATCCTTTCATGTCAATTGAAAGGTTTGGATCACAGAGATAAAGGCTTGAATGCATTGATCTGGTGCATCAGTATAGCTGTCCAGATGTTTTTTTAATTTCCCTTAGACCTGATAGCTGGAAGGGGACATAGACTTGCCCTCTTCCTACCATTGCCTGTTGAAGGGGAAAGCACCCATTAGCAGGTTCTGAATATTAGGGTGGCTTAGAAGGTAGGGCACAGGATGGAGAGTAGTGGTGGGGGCCTTGTCACTGATAAGGGGCTTTTCTGGTCATCCTTTCCCATGTTTATCCTGTGGCTTACAAAGAATGGCCAGCGTTTGAGTATCTAGATAGCAATTATGGAGCCAATCTGGGTGGTCTCAGAGATGAAATAAAATTTGCATAAAGGACCTCAGTTCACTTTTCTCCCTTTTACAGAAAAGGCTTAATAAGAGTATGTGATTGAAATTAAGGAACTCTGTGACAGCCACTTCTCTTGGTCACCCAAGGTATACTGAGGCCAGGCCTCAGTACAAAGCTTCCAACATTTCCTTTCAACATTTTAATAGACAAGCCAGAAGACTGGAAGGGGCAGGTCCCATCTAGAAAGACAACAACAAGAATAAACTGGGTCAGTTCCCTTCTGCTCAGTGTCCTGACTGGGAATGACCTTACCAATGAGTCCAGGTATCCCTGCCTTGTGACTTTTCCCCCATCCATGATCAGGACTGGAGAAAGTGACCTGGTTGGATTAGACCACCTAACCAACACAGTGAGAAGAGAAAAAAACCAAACCACTAGGATCCTGCCTTTTAGCTAACAGCAGGCAGCCTCTTTAATAAAGGCTACCTTTTTAACAAAGGAATGCATCATCTGAAAAGTTAGAGAAGGGCATTCAGAGGGTGTCCCAGGGCAATAACAGTACCATAAGGGACAGCTAGTGCTAATATTTGGAGGGAAAATTTATGCTGAGGCCAAAAGTATAGGAAATTTTAAATGAGAAGTTTAGAGATCACAGTAACGTCCATTTTGCTGTATCTGGGATTATAACCTTGAGATAAAAATTAGCTTATGAGGGCTGGGTTGGTCAGGCCCAAGGTGTAAGGTGGGGCTGGGAACCAGGCTTGAGCAAAGTGCTGTTGCCCCCTCCCATGCCCAGGATAAGCAGTCCCATCCTGCAGCCTGTCGCCCTTCCCCCTTCCCGTGTATACATGCCTGTGTGTGTTTATTTTTCCTCTCATCCGTTTTGGGGGAGTGGTGACAAGCTAGTATGTGTGCTATGGCAGGCATTCCCACTGTGCCCAGGGGCCAGCATCCCTGTGCGTGAGTGTGCCTGTTTGTTTTCCCTCCTCCCCTTGTGGGGGTGGAGTTAGGGCATGAGTGTGGCAGCCGCAGTTTTTTTGTACGCAGTTTTGCCTCACTGGTGCCTAGCAGCTGATTCAAAGTTGCTTTGGACTGAGAGGCCTGGCAAACTAGTTGGAATAACTTAAGTCATAAGGTATCATGCTACAAGTTTTTCATGGGAGGCCAGGATCCCAGTAAGCCCAGGGAGGGGAAGGCAGACAGACAGAAAGGCCACATGGTGGGACCAGGGACCAGGGAGGGAGCAGAAAATGTGTCCTGACATCCTCAGTAAGGGAGGGGAAGGCAGAGCCTGAGGGATTAGCAATCATGTGTACTTCTATGTTGCTCCCACTGAGTGGTACTGGAACACTTTCAGCAACACAAAACCTCCACTCTCAGGTCACTGTCTCAGGCAGAAGGGGCATTAGACAGGGGGAAATGAGATGCAGTGGTCAGGTGCCATAACCAATCAGGACTCCCCCAATGTAGCATGAGGCATACCCGAATAAACCCCAGACTTGGAGGGAGCATGAGCTCTCCCAGAGCCAGAATCTCCATGAGGCCAGAGTTGGCAAGGTGTGGCTGGCTTGACACCATGACGGGAAAGTCCCTCAGGAAGATAGGAAGAGATAGGCAGGGTGAGCAGCACAAGGAAGTCTGCTTTTGGCTAGTCCTTAGCAGGGGGTTTCCCCAGCAGGAGCATTCAGCAGGATGCTGGACACTCACCGGTCACACCTTAGGCATGCCCCTGTTGGTTTGGCGCTCAAGACATACCAACCTTGGTTCAGAGGAAAGATCCCTTCGTGGTCGCCAAAATGTTATGTGCCGGTGTCAAGGGTCCTTGCCTTCACAGGCCAGAGAACTGGCTCGTGAGGCAGCTGAATGATGAGCCAAAGCTGGTATATAAAGTAGGATTTATTAGAGAGAAAGGAAAGGCTACAGCTAGAGAAGCCCAGTGGAGCCTGGAAGCCGGTAGCTCACTGCTCAGGTGAAGGCTGGGGTTTTTTATGAATGTTCTAACTCTGGGTTAGGTGGGTTTTTCTCATTGGCCGTGGATTCGCGGGCTTTCTCAGGTGAACTGGTTTGGTTTTCACCTTTATTGGGGGAGGGGAAACAATTTTGAGAGCATTTTGCTCATCAGCCCTGTGGCAGATCTGTATCTGTCCTTTAGGATGCAGGAATGCAGGCCTCCCTCTCCTTAGGATGCAGGAATGATATTGCTCTCTATGAGGGATGGGATACTCCCTCATCTGCCTTAGGTCTCCAGACCCAACAGTAACAAACTTACTCTTCCTTCTTAAGGTATGTAAAAGGAGGTTAAATAGTAAACAAAAGTCATTAAAATTAATGGAGGATAAATGGAGAGGTCTAATGACCAATATACTAAAGAAATGGTAAATAGAAATGTAGAAATTCAGCAGTATTTTTTCATTCTAAAAACTGTGGATTAAATGCTTTAAATAATGAAAAAAAAAAAACCCTTTGAATCTTAGCAATAATAACTTAATATTTTAGGGTACTTAAATTGATACATGCATATAGTGATAACTTATTATGACTAAATTCCCCAAAGAATGTACAATAAAAATTGCCTATATCCACTTGCATAATCATTTGATTTTATGAAGTACTTGATATGCATCTTAATTTTAGTCATCCAAACAACTGTTATGTGATTAGAAGAACTAAGATAGAAATTACCTAAGTGACTAAGGGAAATTTTTATCACTTCTGTTAGAAATGAAAGAGTCATGGAAGAGTCAGAGAGACTGCTCAAACACTAGCACAGGGTTTATTGCTCGGGAAGGAGCCCTGAGAGGGGGATCCCAGCAAGGGAGCTAGAACTTCAGGCCCTTACAGACTTGGAGTAGATATAGTGGAGCAGTATGGAGGGTAAACCCCTCTGAGTGGGAAAATTCTTCCAGAGTGGAGTAAGCCATGTTAGGGGAAGCTAGAGGAGATAAGTGGTAATTAAGTAGATAAGTTGCTCAGCTCTAGACCCCCCTAGCCAGTTGGTGGCTTGTCATTTCCTTGTGGTCCTTCCAGTGGGTGGTGGTGTGTCAGTAAGTTGCCTGCAAGGATGGGAATGTTCCAATCCTAAGGTGGCTTCTTTTTGTTCACCCTAACAACTGCTAAGTAACAGAGCTAAGATGGGGAAAAAAGTCTTATAAATCCAAATCTGAGGCTGCTTTCACAATACTTTTCAACCCTTTCCAACCTAGGAAAAAATATAAATACTTAATTAATAGAGCAACTGTAATACTAGTAATACTAAAAAAAATTTTTAAAAATATGGTTGTTTGCTCATTTTTTTTTCATTGTGATACAATACACAGAACATCAACATTATCATCCTAATCATTTGTGTATAGGATTTTTTTCCTTTTTTTATAGTGTATTAATAGAAATACCAGGTTAAACATGAATGAAGGTAAGAAAAACAATGATGCCAAATACTGAATCTCTTTTGCACTGACCTTTGAACACTGTATAGGATGTTAAGTATATCTTTAATTACTATTTAACCATTTAAATATATAATTCAGTGGCATTAAGTACATTTACAAAGTTATATGAGCAATCATGCAAACAACAGTACAAATATAAATCATTCAATGTGTAATCATATATCTGTCCTTTTTTGTATGGTTTATTTTCCTTTGTATAATATTTTCAAACTTCTTGCATGTTGTACAAGATAGCAGAATTTTATTCCTTCTTGATACTGTTGGGTCTGATAACCTAAGGCAGATGAGTGAGTATCCCATCCCCTATGGAGAACAATATCATCCCTGCATCCTGAGGAGATGGAGGCCTGTATTCCTGCATCCTAAAGAAGAGATACAGAGTCTGATAGATCTGCCACAGGGCTGATGAGCAAAATGCTCTCAAGATTGTTTTCCCTCCCCCAATAAAGGTGAAAACCAAACCAGTTCACCTGAGAAAGTCCACAAATCCATGGCCAATGAGAAAAATCCACCTAACCCAGTGTTGGAATGTCCATAAAAACCCCAGCCTTCACCTGAGCAGTGAACTACCAGCTTCTGGGCTCCACTGGGCTTCTCCAGCTGTAGCCTTTCCTTTCTCTCTAATAAATCCTGCTTTGTATACTGGCATTGGCTCATCATTCAGCTGCCTCACAAGCCAGTTCTCTGGCCTGTGAAGGCAAGGACCCTCGACACTGGCACGTAACAACACTAAATAATATACACACACAAACACGCAGCATTTTTTGTGTATTTGTTCATTTGTTGATAGACATTTGGACTATTTCTACACTTTGTTGTGAGTAATGATGTTATGAACACTGGTATGGAAGTACCTCTGGTTTCATTTCCTTTAGATATATACAAATAAATTTTCTGGGTCATATGGCAAGTTTATGTTTAACATTTTAAGAAACCATTCTCTGTCAGGGAGGTACTTTTTAATTTCCAAATCAATTTAACAGTCATGTACTTTATGTCTATTCTTACACTAGAAAACTAAAAGAACTGTTTTAAGAAGGCATTGCTATTTCTGGTATAATGGAACACATGGTGTTTGAGTTCAAGGTCTGAAAAGTGGGAGCCTAATCCATGTAAGTGTCTGAATGGACGACTGAGCATTTTCTGGTCAGAACAATGCTCTGTCCAACTATGCGATGCAAGAAAGTCAGTAAGATCATTGCCTAAAGAGTAAGAAAAAAAATACCCACTTTTGTCTGACAGTCATGGATTATTAAAGTAGTAATGATATATGATTTAGTGTAGATTGTTGGTGTAGATACAACTAGGATGTTGAGCTGAGGGACTATAAGCAACTTACTGGTTACCACCATATCTATGGTAACAGTGTCTACTCAAAACCTTCCTGATATAGCAATGCATATGCTTATTTCACTGAGACTGAAAAATTATTACCTTAATTTTGTGGGTAATAAGGAAGATGGAGATACTCACTAAACACTTTTTCTGGAAAGTCTCAAGTTTAAAGTTGACAGCCCGGCTCACATTTGTTATGGGTAATCATCATCATGGCTTATGTTTGATTATTTTTAAGAATATGCTGGTAGAAGATGAATACATGTATGATAATTTTCATGTTTGGATAACATAAATGAGAATGAGGTTCCCAAAAATCAAATCAAGTAAAAAAATCAAGCACAGTAGATCATTTTAAGAAGTTTGCATAGAATTTATAAACAACAATCTCTCGAGATGAAAACACTGTAGTTTGAAACCCTTTTCTAGGTATTTTTGTATTCATCATGCTATTTAATCCTAACAACAGCTTATAAGATGTGTAATGTTCTTGCAATTTTGCAAGCTCCTGAGGTCTACAGATATTAAATACCTAAGATAACACAAGTAAGTATTATAGTATAATACAGTCTTTCATATGATCATTCATCAAAATCTGATGAAGAACATGTGTGTCAAAGACTATACTAGAAGTAAAATGGCTTCTTTCTTTGCATAAATTTCACAGCATAGTTGTGATTCAATATGGTATCCACATTCCTGTCAGCTTGATAAACTTCAACAGCTTTCTTCCTGACCCCAGGACCCTGACATCCATTTCTTATAAAATCTTTCACTGAGCCTTTGATATGTGAGTCTCCTAGAACTCACCTAGTGTTGCAACCCTAGAACATCTTTCTTAAGGACTTCAGAGCTATCCCTTTGAAATGTATTTACTGAGGAAGATAACTCCTTTTAACCAACCTTTACTTCTCTCCTCTTACCCTTCCCACACTCTGTTAACCACTATTCTTCTCTATTCTGATGAGACTAACATTTCTAGTTTCCACAAATGATAAGAGGGATAAGTTCTGCTCATGTTCCATAGGGTGACTTATTACCAATAACTTATTGTTCATTTCAAAATAAATTGAAGAGAAAATGTTGAATGTTCTCACCACAAAGAAATGATAAATGTATGATGCTATGGATATATTAATACTCCAGATTTGATCATTACATTGCCTACATGCATTGGAGTATTATGCTGGATACCATAAATATGTTCAATTATTATATGCCATTTAAAAAATAAAAGAAAAATCTCATTGTCACTGTGTAGGAACCAAACTTAAATAAACAATTATTAAGCTCAGATGCCCTAATCACATTGGATACCCTCCCCTTGCTGCCACTGGCTCACTCTAGCTCTTAAGAATAAAAGCACATGATAAAAGCAAGAGCATACTAGAGAGGGGTGAGGATAGGTAAGACACCTAAAAAATTAGCTAGCATTTGTTGTCCTTAACACAGAGAAACTAAAGCAGATACCTTAAAAGCAACTGAGGCCAATAGGAAAAGGGGACCAGCAACTAGAGAAAAGGTTAGATCAAAAAGAATTAACCTAGAAGGTAACACACATGCACAGGAAATCAATGTGAGTCAATGTCCTGTATAGCTATCCTTATCTCAACCAGCAAAAACCCTTGTTCCTTCCTATTATTGCTTATACTCTCTCTTCAACAAAATTAGAGATAAGGACAAAATAGTTTCTGCTGGGTATTGAGGAGATGGGGGGGAGAGGGAGGGGGCGGAGTGGGTGGTAAGGGTTGGGGTGGGGGCAGGGGGAAGAAATGACCCAAGCCTTATATGCACATATGAATAATAAAACAATAAAAAAAAGCAAAAAAAAAAAAAAAGAATAAAAGCACAACATATAGGGTCCTGAAGCAACAAAGGCAAGCCCCCCTTGGACTATCAATGAAGGGCAGGAGAGAAAAATAGATTTTGTCAAAGGATGAGTATCAGTGGGAAGGGGTGGGCACAAAGACAGGGGGAATGAGGGTGTTTGTGGTAGATGTGTTTTGTATCCATATATGAAAATAGAACAATAAAACCTATAGAAATTGTTCTGAGAAGAGGGAAAAGAGAGAGAATGATGGAGGGAGAACTAAGATATATTATAAGCATACTTGTAAATATCACAGTGTTTCACTGTGAACTATTATATGGTAATAAAATCATAAAAAGTTTTCCTGCTTTTGGTTTCAGTGGAATTGAGTCCAATTTTTATCCCTTATGGTAATAATCCTGAAGACTCTTCCTTACCTGTTTAACTTACCTAGTATGATTTTTTCCTTGACAGAGGAATAGAGAAAAAATAAACTAATAAATGCACAAATAAGTTAAAGTAGAAAATTCAAAGAAAGAAATAAATGAGATAGATGAAAAGAGAGGTTGACGAACTATTGAAAGAAATTGTTGAGGAGCATAAATCTATGACTTTCTGAAGAGGTGACTTCCAACTGGACCCTTGAAGGACAAGAGCTTAGGAGGCAAAAGGACAGACAGGGAACTGTATGCATAAGGGCACACGTTGGGAAAGCCATAGAGATGCAATAACATGAGAAGGCAAGTCTAGGGCTATGACCCTCACTCAGATAGTAAATAACAGTATCCTAGGGTACCCTGGTGCAGAAGGGATGGAATTGTGTAGACAAAATCAAGACATGCTTTAGAAGTGTCTTGAGAAATTGGGGAGATGGCATTATCCTTTATTGAGATGTCAAAGATTGGGGGGAAGATGTTCTAGAAGAAATTCACAGGAGTCAAGAAAAACTTTAAGAGGTGGAGATAAGAAGCTCATGGTTCAAGGCCAACTTGGGCAAAAGTTAATGAGACCCTATCTCAAAAATAAGCTGGGAATGGTAACACATTTCCATAGTCCAAGCTGTATGGGAGGCCAAAGTAGGAGGATCTTGTTCTGAAGCCAGCCCCTGGCAAAAGTATGACCTGATCTAAAAAGTAACAAAAGCCAAAAGGGCTGGAGGTGTGGCTCAAATGGTAGAGTAATTGTCTGGCAAGCACGAAGCCCTGAGTTCAAACCCCAGTACCATCAACTAAATAAATAACAGTGAAGAAAGACTTTTAATGAAAGTTGGATACTATCTAAATGAGAGGATCCCCAAAGACAGGGCTTGCTGGGGAAGTAAGTCTGGAAGAAGCACGTTTGTAGTATGGAAGCTATGAAAGGGTGAGATGTCCTTTAGGAGTAGGTGTAGAGAGAGACTGACATCTGCATGTGTGAGTTCTAGAACACAGAGGTCAAGGAAGGGGAGGCAGTAGCAGAATATCCTGGTCAGAGGTGGGGCACAGGAGATAAAGCTGAAAAACAGAGCTCTGAGAGCAGACCCCAGTTTGACACTTACCTGATAAGACATTGAATCATCTCTTTACTCATTCTGAACCTGATCTGAATAATAGGATCGTAGGAAGAACAACTTTATTAAGCACAGTTTTTAACACTGTAGTTATTTCTACAAATGTGTTTTGTTAAAATTATTTTCATAGAGCTAAATTTTAAACAGATTTCTCTGAATCTGGAGTCTGATTTTTTTCATATTGTGTCATGTGTTTTCCAGATGTGTTAATTTAAATAAACTTAAAAATATTAGTCTTTTAGTACTTATAAATTTACTTTTCCTGAGGTGTTTAAATGTAAGACTTATGATTAACATGATGAGAACATTTAATTATAGATGCACAAATTCATTTTAATATTTATGTAAAATTTGTAAACTCCTTGTGTCTCAATCACCCCTTGGATCTTTGTTTCCCAGTTTCAATTTCCTGGTAGTGTCTAGTAATAAAATTTCTGATAATATAAATAAAAATAATTTTAAGAGAATAACGATGAACAGTTATTAATTATAATAGAAATATTTAAGCTTTTATTATAAACTAGACCTGATGCTGGAGACACTAGATGTAGCTATGGGATAATCATTTTACTGTAATAAAAGTTATCAGTATTTTTAGATATTTCAAAGTTATTTCCAAATAAGTTCAGTGATAGAATATGTGGCCAAATCATTTTTATAATTTTGAAGACTCCTATATTATATTCTCAGAAGAGTTTAGTTGCAAGAAGAAAAGATGACACATTGACCATTTAATAAAGGAGCTATTAATATGGATGACAGCAATGATTCCACTCATGTCTTACACCTTTAGGAAATATGTCAATAACTTAATAGCTTTCTGGAAATGTAAAAGAGTACACAAGAGAAAAGAATTCATTTTTATTTTTCTCATTTGCTGTTTAAATTATCTTGTCCAACCTGCTTATTTTTTATTCAATCCTGAATGCTAAAGACGTATTTATAAGAACCAGTTAGAGCTAAGAATCCTGAATTGTTTGAACTCTACTCTCACTGCCAGTCATCATGAACTCAATTTTACCTGTCAATGTTAAAAATGAAATGCAATGCAGAAATAGACTTGTCTTGGTAATCACGCCAAGACTGCTTTTGTCTTAATGGTGTGGGCTTTTAGCAGAAATGCCATGACAGTAGTTGGCTCAGGTCAGAAGCTGTAAAATTAAGCTGAATTTCCAAGAAAATGGAAGAGATTCAACAAGATGAATGGTCAGACCAGAATCAAGTTAATTATGCTTCCTCAGTGTTCCTGACACTCTCATCAGTCCCCCTACTGATGAAGAAGAGGGGGGTCTTCTTTCCCTTCTTTCCCTCTCCTCCTTTTTCTTATTTTATGTATCCTAAAATTGTATTGTTGGAAAAGTTTGTCTTTTAGTTAGGAAAGACCATCCCAGACTGCCTTCTTTTTTTCTCTCTCTCTCTCTCATAAGCTGAGTGTGATACTGTTATACTTATGGGAAAATCTATTTTGATTTTTAAGAAAAGAAATGTTACAATTTTTATGTCAATAGTTATATGACAATTCAGGGGGGCTGGCAGAGTGGCTCAGGTGGTAGCGTGCCTACCTAGCAAGCATGAGGCTCTGAGTTCAAACCCCAGTACCACCAAAAAATTATTTATATGACAATTCAACCACATGGACCACTCAAAACAAGATTATAATGAACTCGATGTTTAGGTCACTGTTCAGGAGGAAACTAATCCAAGGTACAGCTTCTGTTGTTTGGCAGTCTGGTCATAGTGATTAGCAACAGGTGGCTGACTTTTCAGAAAAGCAGAATGATGGTTTGGAATATTTAACATGAATATATATTTCACATTATTTATTGTAAAATCTTGTATGATTTTATGGCTTTTATTTTACTTCTCACTGTACCATTATTCTAATTGCTCAAGTTGCCTCAAAACTTAATGGAAAATAAGAACTGCAAAAGTAATTGTTCAGAGTCATACACCCACACTATTTCTTTTACTGCTAAAGAGTAAATGAGGACTAAATAACTTTCCTGGAATTTCATTTAAACTTTTTCACTTTGAAGAAGAAATCACGAATCATTGGGTTTTACAATATATGCAATCAACTTTATGTAATCCCTTTAAATTCATAAAACCTGTTTAATATGAGTAGACTAATATACAAAGTATTTCTTTTTATTTTCCTTCACAGAACTTCATTAAAATATAATCTGAAGAATATTAATAAATTCCTTTGCACAAGCAGGGAGGATTTTAATGGTTTCTTAGCACACATCCTGCCAATAATAAGTACTACTAGAACCTTCTCAATTACTATATCTAGCTCTCTAAAGTAAATTGAATAATCAATTATGGAGTACTTATTGTAAGTCAGGTGCAATACTGGGAGCTGTGCAAAATAATATCAGGAGAACCTCAAGGAATGCCAATATAAGTATAAGGGATTATACGTATTTACACATAAGACCGTAATTTGAAGAAGAATTAAATAAAATTGCTCTTACAGCTTATAGGCAGAAGACAGAATAATCTAGGTGGGAAACAGGCACCAAACAAGGCTTCATGAAAGAAGAGGTCTTTTAATTGGACTTTGCAAAAGGGTAGGCACTTGGTAAATAGATGTTTAAAAGTTAGGTCCTTCTGGTGCTCAAGAAAATTAATGGTAGAAAAAGTGGGATAAGTAGAGATGAGGGTGTTTTTGAAAATTATTTTCTTGTTTATCACAGCTATTTTCAAGATACCTAGCTGAAATCAGGACTATCAAGAGAAGTTCCTACAGAATCTTGTCTGTAACTTATCATAACATTTTGATGTACCTTTCCAACTCTCAGTATATCCACAGCTGCACATATTTATAAGTTTTGTGAAGCTAAGTGAACAAATATTTTTCAATTTATACTTTATGAAATTCATATAAATCCATAGTGAATATACACACACACATATATTTGAAATTCAAAGACAAGGAAATTTTTGTAGTTTAAGTTTCATTGACAAAGTACTCAATTTATGTCAAGGACCTTTAGAATGGGAGCAAGGTAAGGGGGAACGTCAAGATTTATGACACATTCATAGAGTGTCAAAATTGGTGTCCTAACTATGGATCAGGACCTTTCACATTAGGAAGAGAAAGTGACTTTGAAGCCCAAAAGATTAAAATAATCTGCCTAATCCATATAAGAGTCCTGATTTTTCACAAACTATGAGTTAACTGTACTGTCTCACACATTTAAAGACAATTAATTGAAAGACCAGTACTGTGATATGTGAAGAGTGAATTTTGGAACTAAGAGAGAAAGGGAAGGAAAAAAAGAACTTTTTTTCTTTCTAGTTGGATTAACACAGACTTCGAGTTTGGAAGTATCACCTTGCATGAAATGTGCTGTGACCCCTCTCTGTGCCATGCTGTGTTAGGGAGGGGATTTAAACATGTGATTCAAAATCGTATTTAGTTTTCACTTTCATCTGACCTAGAGTCATGATTATTTTATAAGGCTGCAATGATAGTGAAGATTTCTATTTCACAAACAGCAAGACTGGTAAAGAACTACAAATGCGAAAAAAAGAGAACCAAGCATCTCTCTATTTAAAGGGCCTGATCTAGAGAAACACAGTCTTAGCTGAACCAGAGCAAATGCCTGGTTCCAAGGATCTCCATATCTGCCACCCATAATGTTTGCTGTTAATGATATGAACATACTTCTTTTTATAAATTATCAAAACTAACAGCTATAAGAGCATCAAACAAAACCTTTTCAGTTACTCCCCATAGTCTATAAGACAACCTATATACTAACATTGAGGCTGGTCCAACATGTAGCCTCCCCTGCCAACTGTCCGTCAGTGCTCAATTACTCTCAGTCTTTTAGCATTTCTCAACACCTGCTGTCTGTCTGGCACTCCTCTTGTTCAGAAAAGCTCCTTGCTCTAAGGCTGCTATGTCTACACAATCTTTTGCATTAGTTCAATTGATTGCTTAACAGCAAGTTGCTTGTTATACCTCCATCCGTCAACATATGCTGTATCTTCTTTCCACCAGAAATGCTTCCATTCTTAAAGGCCTAACTCAAGCTCCATGTCTTCCCCAATTACTAATTTCATTAAGTTAGATTAAATTCCACTTACTCTGCTATCCATTGATTATAGTTTTTTGTGTTTACATCTGATTCATTCTTGTCAGCTCTCTGCTTTTTTTGTCACTTAGCTAATCCATATAGATTTGTTTCTGTCAGCCCTTCCCTTTCACAATCCAATCCTTCCATTCCATTAAACATTCCTGTCTTCCCTCTTTGAGCTCAATCTAATTTATCTGAATTTCTTGAAACTGAAGTTTTCAGTTAAATACTTGAGGAGGACTTATGTCAAAATCCATTTGAGCATTATTGATCTTTTTGTTTTAGCCTTATTGTTGTAGCTTCTTAAGCATCTTTTATTTAAGCATATCTTGTTTTATCATTTGTAAATCTATTTCACTACATGATGAGGTATGAAAAGGCAGATTGTGGCCACCCAGGAGATATTTTATGAATTCAGTGTTTTCACTTCTGTAGAACTTTCTGCTGTAATATTTACTTTTTTTTCTTTTTTGGCAGTACTAGGGATTGAACTCTGGGCCTCACACTGAGTAGGCAAGCACATTACCACTTAAGTCACATCCCTAGTTCTTTGGTATTTAGTTTGTTTTTCAGACAAGATTTTATGCTTTTGCCTAGACTTCCTTCTCACAAGTAGCTGGGATCATAGGCATGCATGGCTATGCTGGCCAATATTGACTTCTTATGGGCTAACAAAATGTCTACATTAGAATTTTTAAAAAGTAGTATAATAATATGAGAATGTTTAGACCATTACAAGTACCAGATCGGGTTAACCTATCTTCTATTTATCAGTTTATTGCCTCTCAGCTACTTGCTTTGTGATGGTATCCTTTTGTTTTGTTTTGTTTTGTTGTGTTTTTGTTTTTGTTTTTATGCAGTGCTGGAGATTGAACCAAGGGTATTGCACATGCTAGGCAACACTTTCCCACTGAGCTACATCTCCAGCTAGATTGTACAAAGTCCTTCAAGCCAGAATCCTGTACTTCTCTTTCACAGGGTATCAGGTTAGGGTTTGCCAGTAGAGGGTACTGGAGGAGAGCTGGAAGGCACAGAAAAAAAAGGGCATCTCTTTTTTCAGGTTCCCATGGGTGTTTCTTCTTTCTCTCATGGCTCCATTACCTGC
The DNA here is from genome assembly GCF_047511655.1 of Castor canadensis. Taxonomy (NCBI): domain Eukaryota; kingdom Metazoa; phylum Chordata; class Mammalia; order Rodentia; family Castoridae; genus Castor; species Castor canadensis. The sequence goes on along the minus strand of NC_133388.1, from coordinate 147,161,045 downwards.
AGGATGTCAGATGCTCAGTGAAAAACACCCAGCAGGAAGTTTTTTATATATCCTCCAACCACCAATATCTCAACAGACTTCAATTCATTTGACTTTAGCCATGCCCTCTCCAATGAGATCTGAATCTCAGCCTTGAGGAGAGAAAGGCTCTGTATCTTTGTTCCTTTCCTGAGTGGGTACCCTCCCTCAGCTACAGAGGTAGTAGTTCCTTATGCTTCTACCCCAATATGCTTTTGGAGTTTCATATACATTTTAAGGATTTATTTTTTTTTACTAGTTCATAATTCTTCATATTAAATTGTGCCATTAAATTACTGGTGTGATTTTTGTCCCCATTTTCCTGACGGGGCATTTTTACCACCTAGTTGCATTAGTTTTTAAATTTACCTGTTTGACAATGGCTATATGTGACATATAGTCAAAGGGTATGTTTATCTGTTTAAAAATAAATGCTTTTTATGATTTAGCTTACTGTATTACAAAGTCTTTTCTAAAGTTTTCTTTCAAGGGTAAATATATCAACCACACAATTCCTCATGGCAGAACTAGCTTGTGAAAATATTTGGGAGTAATGTCAAAAGGGATGACAACAATGATAACAATAATAATTAATGATAATAACGTTAACAGTTAACATTTGCCAAATGCTTGACATTTATCAGCAACCATTTTAATCTTTACATTTATTGAATCATTTGGCTATTTAAAAATTCTGTAAGCAATATTACCTTGGTGTTTTAAATGGGAGAACCAAAGTATTGATGTGACCAATTAAAGTCCGTAGTATAATGAAAATGTGTATGGGTTACCAGATATTGGTATAAGAAATACTTAGGTATTTTTGATAATTGCAAGCTCACTAAAAGTCATGAGTATGATACAAAACCACAAAGCTAATGAAGTTTTAGTTGGCATTAAATAAAGTATAATGTCTTTATACTTATTTAGTTTAATATGTGTCAGTGTAGTTCTAGAAGGATTTTGAACTCGAATGCATATAAATAAAGGAAATTAAGATGGCAAAAAGGCCCTCTATAAAAATGGTTGAATTTTAAAAAAGGATGTTTGGTTTAGAGATGAAAGTCCTTGGGAGGCAAGGCAGCTGGCTAACTACTTAAATGTTTGAAAGGCTGCCAAGTGGAAGTGGAATGAACTTTATTCATTGTGGTTCTAGAAAGTAGAAAAAGTATTAAAGGGAAGCAATTATAAGGAAGAGTGTTGCTGCTAAGTATAACAAAGAAATAGACTCATGTGTTCCAAATAGACTCATTTGAGTTTCTAGTAATTGAGGGTAACCATAGAATCATTAAAAAATACAATGACAGAACATTGTATGACCTAATACAATACACAGATACATATACCACAAGATGAACCTGAAAACCCTTTGTTAGGGATTTTATAGAGAAGAGAATTAATGCTTTGCATAGTTCTTGGTTTAGCAAGTGAAATATTTCATTATTTTACTAAAATCACATTACAGTATTAAAATGTGATATTTAGAGATTGACATATAGGTTTTAAGGTGCTGGTGATGTGAAACTGGCTCCTTTTCCCTTGGTACCAATTCCAGTCTCTGTAATTCTCCTCAAACTGATAAATGAACTTTCCTATTATCTAGAAAGAAATAAGAAGAGTACTTCTTCTAAAACCTATGGAATACTGAAAGCTTGACTTGGAAAAATTTATAACTTAGATACTTGCTTCTTAAAAAGAAAGACAATAGAGAAAACAACTAAGTCCTAATCTCATTAGAAAAAGAGCAACACAATAAATCAAAGTAAGCCAGAAAGAGGAAATTAATATCAAGTTCAAGTCTGGAAGTCTATCAACAAAATCTGGTACAGAAACATGTGAAAGGAGAAAAATATGACTTTATCAGTAGATGCTAGAGGCAGTTGATCTAATATGCATTCTTTGTAATAGAATCAAAGTAAAATAGTGTTAAGAAAACTGCTAAACTGGAGGCACGGCTCCAGGAACAGAGCACCTGCCTTGCAAGTGTGAAGCTCTGACTTCAAACCCCAGTACTGCCAAAAGAAAGAGAAAGGCTTTGGGAAAAAAAGAAAACTACTGAAATATGATAGACTGTGCCAAAACAAGTTGAAAATATTTGACATATAATAGTAAAATATTGAAATTAAAATCAGGATGATAGCTTTTATTGTTATTATTGTTCTTCAAACTATCTTGAAGGTTTTAGCAAATCTTTATACACTAAAATCTATCATTCCACCAGGCATGTGTACTTAATTTGTTGAACTATTTTCCTAAAATACCTAGCTACTCATAAATATCTTCTATATCCTTTTTGTTACGAACTCATATTTCACTGAACACACATTCCCTAAATGAATACTTCTTACAAGCATTGCAGAAGCAAATTGAATACCTATTGATTTGATTTGCACTCTGTCAGTTATAACCTTCTTGTTTAAACATGGCTTATTGTTGTGGTTTCTATGATTCCTCACTGATTAACATACCAATGCTTATCCCTAAGTTATATATTTGTAGAAGAGATAGGTTCTTTCAGATTACTGTTCTTCAGAATTTTCTTTACTGTTCTCATCTTTGTCTACCTGAACTTTAGAAATGTGTTTTTTCTACCACCAACATCCTTTTTCTAACATAGTGATTTTCGTGAAAACATTTTTTCTTTTTCATGATGCTTTTAGTTAAAAAATATAACTAAATAATTGTTAAATGTGCATTACAGATTATCTTGCTCCTTGTGATGCTGGTGTCTAGGGTGGAAAAAACAAGTCTAGTGCTATCTTTGTAGAATTTTGCCTGGATACATGACACAACATAAAATGTAATTTAAAAAAATCAATGAATTATATTTTACTTTTCATTATTAACTCATATTCTGTAAAATTCTTTTGGGAACTGTCTATTATTTACAAATTAATCTTAATGATCTTTCACACAATTCTTTTTCTTTGTTCGCAATTTTGGCCACTTTATTTTTCCTCTATTTTGCTTAGGGAATATTTATCAAGTATTTCCCTAAATTTTTCCTTAATCACATATTAAATGGTTTTTCCCCGATAGTATCAAATAACTTCCTTAACTACTAGAAGCAAATCATTGCATTGATTCTGGGTTTTATTTAAAAATTAGTATCTTCCTATAACTATTAATGTTTCTTAGAGGTACTTTATTCCTGAACATTATTGGGCTAAAGAAACAGACTTTCAGTAATATTAAAATACTCCAATCTTTAGAATTAAATCTTATTCAGAGAAATGAGTTCTTTTTGCATCCTCAGAATATTGCTTTGTTCATTTGTACTAAATAAGGTTTTCATTAGCTTCTGTGAGTTTTTTATTTTCTTGTTAATTCTGTTCTGTTTTGGTTAAGTTAATATTTAGTATTTATATGTTATGACCATGTAAATATCATTTACAGTTGAACAATATAATTGCAATAATTAAATTTCCTTCTTGTACAATTGTGGTTTATTTGGCAATTATAAAAGCCTCACATGCTTTTCAGTCTTCCTGAAGCTCTCCATGGTTCTGCAGAAACTTGGCTCGTCCTCTCTAAGTCAGTAATGAAGTCATTGTCCTGCCACTTCTTTTCACTGAGCGTTTGTTTCTCTTTTGTGTTAGTTGTCCCTCCCCTTTTTATGTTCATTCAATGATTTTAGCAAATTAATCTTGTGTAGTTTTCTTAGAAAGGTCTTGTGAATCATTAAGATTGTTATTATTTCTAAATTTGTAATTTTGCATAATTTCTTTTAACCCCCAAATGAATATTGGCTGAATTCTCAATCACTTAACACACATGTCAAAAAGTCTCCAAAACTTTTAGTCAGCTGGTATGCACGGTTCCAGTTGTGGGTGAATACTGTGGCACGGGCCTCCTTACTTTAGCTCTCACACTGTGCATAGCATCCTTTCTGTTACCTATTTTTTGCCATGCTTTTGGTGGGTTTGTGCTCTGGGATAGTAATTTTGCTATTTCAGCCCTCAGCATAGGGCTGAAAGGCTGCCTCATGTTTCTAAGTGCAAGGGGACTGTGAGGTGTCCTAAGAAGCAAAGGCGTGTATCAGATAAGCTTCCTTGAGATTTGAATCATACTACTGTTGGCCAGGAATTCAGTATTAGTGAGTCATCAATATCTATTAAGTAAAGTATCTTTAAGCAGAAACCCACATAAGCAAAATTATATTTTGACTGATTGACAAAAATGTTATGATCTGAGGCTTATAGAAACCTAACCCTATATTTCTCCTAGGAATAATGATTCAGTGTTTGCTAATTCAGTGTTCACAGTGACTTTATAATATAACTACTGCAAGTAACAATCATCTACTACATTCTTTTTCTACCTTTATGATGTGACTGGTGGTGTTCAGCTTCATTGATAACTGCAATCTTAAGGGTCGATTTAATTTTCCCTCAGAATTTTGAAGGTCTTTTTCCATTTTCTACAAGTTTCTTTTACTTTTTTTTTTTTTTTTTAAGGTTCACCAGTTTATTTCTCAGTGCTTCCAAGAGCTCATGTAAAAACGGCACAGTGGACAAGAGCAACAGTGGTGAGGAGAAGGAGATGCCACCTGATATGTTTCAGCAGTCTCTGTTTGGCTTTGGCAGGACACACCCCTAGGTGTTAGGGGCCAAGAGAGCACAGAGTGAAGCCAGGCCTCTTGAAAGTGAGGGCTCAGAACATGGAGGAGGGGTTCTGGCCAGTGGATTTTAGATCCACATGTTTTTCCCAAAGTCTACCAGGAAGTTAGGGTTTAACTTTAGCCTTTCCTTTACTATGTCTACATCAATCTGCAGCATTATGGAGTCCTCACTGATAAGATCAGGGTAAAACTGCTTGTCCTAAGCACTGTACAGTGATGTGGTGATACTTCCCATCCAAGCTAAGTTGGATCATCTGATGGCCTCCAGATATACGTTTTCCCTTGAACACCAAAGGCTCTGACTCACACTTTAGCATCTGGTCCTCCAGCACTTGCACGGGACCCCCATGAACAATGCTATTCCCAAGGAAGATCTTTCCGGTAAGCAGGGCTTCTGTGGCTTGGAGATGTCATATTGCCACAGGTCATGCAGCCAGTTGCTGAAGTCATCCAGGGACAGCAAGGTGTCAGTGATCAAGCCTGGCATTTCAGGCAGCATCCAGCCCTTCACTTCCCTGGGTGGGTGGGGCATTTTCTACAAGTTTCTAATCTTGTGAAAACCTATTGTCATTCTACCTCTAGGCCCTTTTATATGGCTTTTATTCTTTTACTTGGACATCTAAATTCTTACATCACCTTAATCTGCCTATGTTTGGGTCATTGTTCCTTTACTATGCTGAGCACCTTCAGTTTCAAAAAGTTTTCTTTCAGTTTTAGGATATTTTTCTGTCATACTTTACAAGATTTTCCTTTTTGTTTTTGGTTTGTGAAATAACTGTTAGGCAGATTTTATCTCCTTGAGTGAGACTGTCTTTGCTTTAAAATCTTTATTATTTTATGTCTCTATCTTCTTTGGCCTTTTAAGTTTATATTCCAAACTTTTATTAAAACTTTCATTTCTGCTGTTTGTAATTTCTAGGAACTTTTTTTATTTGCCATACATAACTTTTTAATACTATATATTATATCTATATAAGCTATATAATCTATATAAGCTATAGATGCAATATCCTATTCTGTTTCTAGAACTATTCATTTTAGGTTTCATTTTCAGTTTTTTTTTTGTTTACATATTTAGTTTTATGCTCCTTATATTTCCTCTGTTTCTGCAGAGGTCCGATTTTCTCTAGGATTTTACTTTCATGTTTTAATATCTTCTCAAATGTCTGGTGGATTTTTTGCTGGTTGGTCATACTACAGAGCAAAGCACTAAAAGCAGGGGTGGAAGTTTGTATATTTAAGTGTGTGTTTGTGTGTGTGTGTTTGTGTGTACATGTTTTCAGAGTTTGTTGATGGGGGGTGCTTGGTAGAATGTGATAAGTCAGGGTCCTAGGTATATACTGAGAATGTCAAAGGTTAGTATGTTTTAGGTCTTTGGTATAGTTCAGTTTCATCAGAGAGGACAAACTGCTAATTCCAAAATAAAGAGGTGTCTCATCCTGGTATGACATTGAAAATGATGGCATTTTTGGATTGTCCTAATTTTTTTATAGACTGTTAAGGAAGAATTTTTCAATCCACTGTAACACAGGACAGGTTGGAGTGTTAGGGAAAAAAATAAGAAAGTGAGAAGGAAAAGAGGGAGCAGAAGGAAGAGAAAGAGAGAGAGAACAGAAGAGAGGAAAGGAAGAAGGGAGTTGAAGAAGGGTTGGAAGATAGTTGGTGCTTTCCAGTGCCCTTCTATGGCCATTGTTTAATTTCCTGCCAGGTTTCAGCCTGTATTTCTTCTAAGATTCTCTTTTGTTCTAGTTGAATGGTGCTACTGACTATCTCCAAAATGGAATTAAATCTTCCTGGTTTTGTTTTGCCTCACATGTTAATAGTCCCCCAACTTTTTATTTTGTTCTTTCAAGAATTATCAGGCCAAGCTTTAGATTGGTGATACAGGTTTACTTTTATTTTTTTCAATAGATTAGGTTTCCTAACCAGTTAGGTTTCCTAACCAGCTTATTTTTATCCTCTTCATTACATTATAATTGTCTCAAAGACAAAACTTAGACTTGTCCAACATTTCCCTACTTACTGTGATGAAGCACTAGCTTTTTTACTTAAAAAATTTCCAATCCATTACTATTTGTGACTTTTGTATAAATCGTATACCTCAATGTCACAGCACTGTCAAAATACTATAGACATTTTTTAAATGTCTAAGCTTACTTTCTAAACTTATCTAATCATGAGCTGGTAGAAAATTCAGTGACTGGCACAGCTTTTTACTGAATTCAAAATGAGAAGCACCAGTCTAGTCTACCTTAATGTTTTGCTTTGCTTCTTCCAATATGACTTGAACAGAATTCTGCAGTGAATTGATATTCTTAGCTGAGTTGATATTCTGAATTAAAGATCAAGGTACTGGGAATGAAGTCTCAGTTAAAAGAAATGGCATCATAACATCCACTTCTTGTTTTTAATTTGTAGTTTGTACTCTGGAGGTTTAAATGTTAAGTAGTTACATTGCTCTCAAAAATATTCTGAACTTCAGAATAGGAAGAACATAGTAGACATTTATATAATATGTTTAGTATCACCATTCATCTGATACTGTCAAAAACAAATGTCTAAATTCTTAACTGAATTCCCCAGTAATGATGATTTGGTGTTTTGATCTTTTCAATATAAAATAAAAGCTCAATATTTAATAGGAAATTACCTCTGTTTCATAAGCTAGTATACAATGGCAGCTGACATTGTTATCATGTAATATTTTTCACACTCATGGCACCCTTCAAGTAATGAATTGATGTACTTACTGAAATTTGCTTAGCTGTTTTTTGCCCAAGGACAGCAATACTATCAAGTCTTTTCTTTAGAGCTTCACACCCAAAGCTGGCGTCTTAAGAAAGTTAGAAAAGAATGCTTTGGTTTATGGGGCAGCCCTTTAATCTATGACTTGGTGGCCTTACATGAGAATCTGGAATACTTAACCTGCTACACTGAGGTTAATGTGGGTAATAAAGGCCCATGATTTACAGAACAAATAGCTTCTTCAGGGAGTCTCAGTTTTAAAAACGCTTTCAAAATTTTTAGTATTCAGTTGGGCTATCACGTTATGCCTGCATGGTATGATAATTTAGCCAGTGTCTGGAAAAAGTGTCTCATCAAGTGTTTTGTTGGTGCAAAGGGAACTGTAGGCAAGAATAGCCCACCATTGCATTAAGCTGCAGGCATGCTATTTATTCATTTTGAAGTTCAATGTGGCCTTTAGCTTATAATGGCACATTTTGAATGTGATCTAGTAAAAATTTCACCAAGGAAATAATGACATTTCTAAAACATGGAACATTAGGAGGTTGACTTCTCATTTTAATATCTACCTTAGGTGGTACATGCTAAAACAGAGCTGGGAAATGCCTTGGTTTGGGTTTAGTTCATCTGTTCATTTGGTTTTGTTTCATGGGATTTTCTTTTGTCCTGATAAGGTCTTAAAGCATAAGTCTGGTTTTTGGAAATTTTTGGCAGCTACAGATTTTACTGTCATAACTAATTTGTTCTACAGAGTTAAAGTGGAAAATCCTTTTGAATGAAAAAATATTTCTCTGCTGTGAAAATGTCATTAAAAGTATTGAAAATGTCACATTTTGAGTTTGATCCAATAAAGATCAGTGTTCTTAGCTGGATGAAAAGAATGTGATTAGGAAGTGAGGCATTCCATCTTTCTTTGTGCTTTTATAATGCAAATCTGGGCTAAAAGCAATAAATAATTTAATGCATGTGATCATTTCCCTGAGTAATTGAAGCTGCTATTTAGATCTGTGTGATGACTGAGATGAACATGAAACTCAAACAAGAGCATGGCTTGTTAGAATGCATAAAACCACCAGCTACTTCTATGGAAGCCCCAGATTCTGCTTCATTCCAAAATGTCATCCAATAGTCTGTGTGTCTTTGTGGTGATGTTATCGTGTTTCTGCATCTCAGTGTTCCAGAATTAAAAGAGTGATGATATCTCTTTTATCTCTGAGAAAATCAGTAAAGAGTCATTGAGCAGCACAGAATAAAGAATAATCAATACTTTGAGTTCTGTAACATGAGTGCTCTTCATACTGTGAGGAAAAGACTTAGATTATCAACTGGATATTCAGCTTTAAGTATATTTTATGAAATTAAGAAGGAAAGAATTTATTCTCTTCAAGTGAGCTTAATTAGTTTTCTTTCCTTTGAGGTGGGTTTAATGTGGTCAAGTGTAGGAAACCATTGCACTTTATTCATTTTGCACTTTTGTTTCTAATGAGTGATTATTTTAAGGATTGCTTTTAAAAGTGTATAAGACTAAGACCTTGTTTTAAATTGAATCAATATCATTCTCTTCATGTAGTATTCCTAAATATGACATATAAATAACTTTATTCACATATACATTCAATAAATGTATCTTTCATCAGAATATATGATTACTTTTTCCAATGTGGTCTGACTTCATTTGATGCAAATAAATTACAAACTGATTTAGAATTGACTGATTTATGAAATGACCATAAATTCTCTCTAGACTTTGGAGGACTAGTCATAATTCTTGACCCTTTAAAATCATTAAGTGGTAAGGACTGAGGATTGCCACCAACAAGTTTAGAGGGTACACTTAGACTCTTTCGTCAATGTTTTTTGTTTACGATTTTGACAGTATTTTACCTTAAATGGACACATGCTGTATAGGATATCATATTTGCTATTGTGTTGAATGGATTTTATGATTGAATAGCTTATCTATCTACCTATCTATCTATCATCTATTAAGACATTATGAACAAAGATATCATTTAAATTTTTGTGAGGAAAAGGTTGCCTATGATATATGACAATACAATCTCAAAGTGAAACTGGATTGTGACATTTGGGTTAATGTGACACTTTATTATATGAACAAATTAGATAGTGGTGGAAGTGCTGATAACACTCTTTTGAAATATCATCTGCTATAAAGTACTGCACCACTGCTTTCTTTATAAGAAGAACTTAAATAAATCTATTTAATGATCCTATGCATTTTCTGTCCCCATGTAACTATATTCCTGCCTGCTATAACCTGCAATTATATCCTTTTCCCTGAGGAGAACATTTCATTGAAGAAATAAAAGTCATTTTAGTCACAATCAGCCCCTCCATTTCCTAAGACATTTCTTTTTATTTGTAGGGATCAAGGAAGACTCTTTATGATGACTTTACTGTATTTTTATTATTTAAGAGTAATGAGTTCCTCCTTCTTAAAAATGTATCCTGGAGCCCATGTATTTAAGACACAACTGTCAAAATATGCACATACATGATTGATTGTCCAATTTATTGGTGATAGTGTATATGTTATCATGGTGCAGTTTAAATGATTTTGACAAGTACAGAAGAGTGTCATTGACAGGTGCAGAAATAAATGATGGGTTTAAGCTTTCAGATGTTTTTACAGCATTTTTCTGAGTGGCAGGTTGATAAATTAAAATTACAGTCATAGCATCAGGCCTGAAAGCACAACTGCTTTAGATTACAAAAATAGCACTGTGAAAACTTTGTGTACTCTACAGAGAAGTAGCCTGAAGGGCCTTGGGGAAAAAATGAAGCAAGTGCAGTTGCTAAAGAAATCATTAATTTTGTGGCAGCACCATTTAAGTCTAAGAAAACAACAAAAATAGATTTTTAGAAGAGGAATATTGACTTTATCTTTTTATCTTTTCTTCCCTGGGAGACACAGAGAAAATTGAAACCACACCATCAAGAAACAAAAATTGAATTGCCCATTAGTGACTCTGTGGTGTCAGATGGTCATAGTCAAAGCTTGGGATAGTTTCTTATTAATCATCCCTTAGATTCTAAACTACACCTGGATTTGAGTTTGTCCTCTTGTCACCATGATCTTACCTAATCCAACTGAGAAACCTCTAAGGCATCACTTGATCACTTACTAATTCTAATTCTGATTTTTTTTCTCCTGAGATAGGTTCCCACTACATACCTCAGGCAGGCCTCAAACTTGGGAGCCTCCTGATCCATCCTCCTGAATACTAGGATTACAGGCACATACCACAAGCCTGGCTGAATTCTGTTATTGTTAAAGAAAATGATTTCATCATCTTTCTTTTATTTCCTTCCAATCATCCTGTGTTTGTTCAAGTCATGCCTGATCTAGTGCAATAGTTTTCTAAATGACTCTACTATAACCACACTTTGAAAAACACTACTATTCAGGTAAAAATGAAGTAGACGGGTGATGATCATACTTAACCTAATGGCCCTCTTTCATCCATACTAACACTTGCATGAATATTAATTTAAAACATGTATTCCACATTAGCTTGTTAATCTTTTCTTTATCAAGGTATATTAATTGTACAAAGTAATTAATTCCATTATAATACACTGTGATCAACTAACTTAACAATCTTAACTCTCTCCCTTCTTTTCATGAATCTTTCAAGCTTGCTAGACCAGGCTGTTCGACATGAGTAGCAAGTATCTTCCTTCTGTTGCCACCCACCCATGCTTTCTGCCCAGGAATGCCATATCTTAATGCTTCTTTACTGAAATCTTACCATGCCTTGAGGATAAATACAGGTTCTACATTTATCTTAAAATTTTTCTTGACATTCTGGCCAATTTTTTAAATTTCTTAGTTCCTAAACTAAGATAATCTTTTAATTCCTAATTCGTTGGTAGACACTCATATAACTGTGCTTCTATTTTTAATGTTCAATTACCAATGTTCCCTAAATCAATATTGCTTTGCCTTTTTCATATTCATATTATTAAAGTTTCTGATGACATATGCCATACTTTAAATACATCTAAGTATTCATTCTGGGATTATCTTCCTGTCTTCATGCTGATGTTTTATGTTCTCCTTATTACCTTTTTTCAAGGATTTTCCCAGGAGGACATTCCTTTATGCCTGTGCTCATTTCACTCTCTTCTGAACTTTCTTCCCCAGAATTTAAATACGTTAACACCCTTCCAGAATATTTATTTTTATTTTTTTTTCACATTAATTTCCTGTGCGTGTGTGTTACCTTCTAGGTTAATTCTTTTTGACCTAACCTTTTCTCTAGTTCCTGGTCCCCTTTTCCTATTGACCTTAGTTGCTTTTAAGGTATCTGCTTTAGTTTCTCTGTGTTAAGGGCAACAAATGCTAGCTAATTTTTTAGGTGTCTTACCTATCCTCACCCCTCCCTTGTGGGTGGGGTGAATATTTAGACTCTAGGATTTAACTAGTTGGAATCTGTTACTCAGTAGAACTTACTTCTTTAGGAAAGAACAACTTAATTATGCACTGAATATTAATAGTGAATATTATTTATTTTCTGACACAGTTCTAAGTACTTTGAGTACTAACTCATTCATACTAACCATAAGTTAAGTGCTACTTTATGTGAGAAAACAGACTCTCAGAGGAGTTAAACAATTCTTCAAGCTACCTAGCTAGGAAATGTCAGAATGGCACTAACTCAAGGAAATCAACTCACAGAATTTGAGTTCTTAACTGGGCCCAAATAATTAAGTGGTTAATAATATAACAATGTATAATATGTGCTACTAAATAAAAGGTCTCCTATAAAACTTGGATATAAAAATAAATAGTATAAATCTTTAACTCAATAAGAATGACAAGGTTTAATGAAGTTTTCATAACAGCAAAAGCTTATTGAAAGTTCAGATTGTTTCAAGACTGGACAGGGGCCAGGCACGGTAGCCCATACCTGGAATCCCAGGTATTTCGGAAGCAGAGACAAGAGGATGGCAAGTTTGAGGCCAGTCTAGGTCCTTAAGTTCAATTCCTAGTACCAACAAAAACAAAAAAGATTGGAAAGAAATGGGGAAGGCAAATTAGTAAAGTATAGCTGTTAGCAATTATGTGATCAGTTTTGGATGCAAGGCGAGCTTTGTTATCCTGATGATGCTTACTCCCTCTTACTTGTTCTTAGTAGAATAGAGCTCACACATTTCAGATAGAGGTGTGACTGGCCCATCATAAGCTAACTCATAGAGCCAATCCACAAAAGAGATATATTGTTTTTGCTACTTTTATCCTTGCTGTGTTCTTGAAAAATCTCTGAAACAATGCTGAGAAATAATAAATTTTGAGATATATTAATAAAACTTTTAGATTGCTCTGAACTAGTAAAGTTATTCTGATATAGTCAGATAAATCTGAAAAAAAATTTTACCCATGTAATAATCACCTTGATAGTAAAGCTATTCATGCAAATCTCATCACCTGAAAGATTGGCATAATCAAAGTTTCAATTCCAAACTATAATGGAGTCATAGTAAGTCTTTTTTTTCCAGAAGGTGAATTTCCTGCTGAAGAGGTAGAAAAACTGATTGACATGGAAATTTTCTTTTGGTAACTTGGTTGTATTTTAAAAGCGGCCTAGTGCAAAGTGTCCACAGACACAAATGCTTGCACTTGAAAAGGACTCCTGCATTGTCTTGACATGTCCTTGCAGTGAGAGTCTCAAACTTCAGATGAATAGGATCGTCCCTTCTTTCTCATTCTGTATTTTCATTAGAAAGTTGTAGAAAGTGTTTTCAAGGCATGACTGGTTTTAAACTAGATTTGTATCTTACAATCTTAATTGAGGTGATCACTCTGTTTTTACTCACTTTTCTAAAGCCAACCTTGATGACTATATTCTCCCAGCTCACTTCCAAAACCAGAAAGTGATGTCTTATAAAAGGTAATATTTGCAAGCAAAGTTTTAGTATTCCTTTGAATGGAATGTTTCAAGAATAATTTGAATATTGGTCATTCAATACTTGTTTAGTTCCCAAGCTTAAGCCTCATACTAAGAAATGAAGTTGCTCAATTTATCTGTAGTCTTAAGTAAAGATGAGCAATAATGTTAATGTTTAAACTTAAAATAAATTTACATCTACTTCATAACATCACATGTTAACACATAACATCAGCATGTGTTAAATATCATATATTGTAATAAATTTACTCATATTTTATAAATATATAAAGAATAAGTTTATATAGAAATATCTTTATAATTTAAAAGAAAAAGTTATTGATATTTAAAAGACATTCTTACATATTTAATATTTAATTATGTTTATGTGTGTATTATATATTTATTTATTTACTTTTGAAATAGGGTCTCTCTATGTAATTGCCCAGGTTGGCCTTGAACTTGTGATTCTCCTGCTTCTACCTCCTAAGTGCTAGAATTACAGACATGTACCAGTATGACTGGCATTAAAATTATATTTTTGATACTTTAAACTTTAAAGTTTAATATGATCCTAGTCTTTGGTCTAGGAAACATCAGAATGCAATTTTGTGTACCTTTGCACAGGCAGTGTGCAGACTTACATGGCATGCCTTCTGAACTCTTTGCATCTACCCTGTTCTTTGATAGATGAATCCCAAGACAAGCCTAGATCATTGTGATCACCTCCATTGTATGCATTCAAAACAGGTAGGGACTTTGGAAAGTTATAATTCAAGGATTTTCTAAACAAATTTCCAGAGACCACAACTATCAGTAAGAAAGACTTGTGTATATGCACATGGAAAGGATGAAGAAGGCTGACAACTCCATACAGACACTGGCTCCCAAGCCTAGCTGGTATCACGACACATAGGTAGCTTTGGAAGATACTGCGTTGCTGCCTGAGGAAACAGAATTCGACACTGGAATGAGTCTTCATCCCTCACTTTACCTAGGTGCATTGCAGGGCCATGCCATTAAGTGAGAAAAGAAGAGGCTGTAGTTTATTTTTTCGTAATGACATTATTTTATTAATAATTGTTGGTGTGTATGAAGAAGAGTTTTTCTTACATCAATGTATAGTTAAAGATCTGAGATTTCACTCAGCTTCCTTTTATAAGTCTCTGATGTATCTCAGAAAGCAAATATTTTCTTGCATTGTACTTATCATTGACAGTTTCTCCACTGGTACACTCACATTAATTTTATACTGTGACAATTAAATCTTTATTTCAAAACTAATGTTGTACACTTATTAAGAAAAGAATTTTCCTCCTTTAAGAAGAAATGCAAAATTTATCAATATTTCTATTCACTTATTCTTTGATTTTTGTGGTGCTGGAGATTGAACTCAGGACCTTCCCTGCACTAGGCAAGTGCTCTTGGAAGAGCTACATTCTGATCCCTATTTCTTTCTTTTTAAAAATTTTAAATGCTAATTACTGGTGTTTATTATTAAAATCTGAATGATTGTCTATACTCATTTTATTTGGTAGCTCATTCTATTATAATTTCTATTTTTCTTTTTTCCATTATTAAAACTTCTTTTGGTTTACAAATGTAACTCAAAGCACTGTCCATAAAAATGGATTTTTATTCTTCTGAAGTATTGCAGAGATCTCTGATAATGTTTTTGGAGAATGTACATATGCCTTCAGAACTGAAATAATGGCTAACTATTATTATGAGCAATTTCTATGTGCCAGGTACAGTGCTCGCAGCAAAGGAAACAATTACAAGAGAGAAGAGAAAGCCAGCAGAATGGAAGAAAAATCTTTGCCAGATATTCATTTGATGGGGAATTAATACCCAAATTATGAAGATTCCAAAAATTAAACATTAAAAAACAAACAATCCAATCAATAAATGGAAAAATGAATGGAACTGACAGTTCTCAAAAGAAGTACAAGTGGTCAATAAAAATGTGAAAAAAATGCTTAACATCCTTAGCTGCCAGGGGAACGCAAATTAAAGCTATAAGAGATTCTATCTCACCCAAGTGGTAATAGCTGTCATCAAGAAAACAAAAACAAATGCTAGGGAGGATGTGGAGTGTGGGGTGCATAAGGAAGGAAACCTTACATACTGTTGAGAATGTAAATTAGTGCCCCCACTATAGAAATCAATATGGAGGTTCCTCACAAAGCCAAAAGTAGAACTACCATGACCCTTCTATACCACTCTTTGGTATATAACTGAAGGAATCAAGTTAGCATACAATAGAGATCTCTGAAAACCCATGTTTGTTATTGCATTGTTCTAAATAGCCAAGTTGTGGAATTAGCCTAGGCACCCATACATAGAGAGAAAACAGCAATATCTAATCAGTGATTTGTCAATATTTCTTCTTTGAGCATTTGCTGAGTTAACATCATTTTGTTTTGGAGCTTTTCTCAAGTCTCTAATACTGAGGGCTAAACTCCTGATAAGTTTGAAACAAAGATTACTTAAGAAGTAAGTAATCCTTATTGTCCTTGCTGAATGGAGGTATGTAATAAAAGATGGATCTCATCTCAAAATAGTCAAGAGAACAGAAAAGGCTGCAGAGAAACTGTACTAAGTGAGGCATGAAGAGAAGCTATTTCAGCCCTCTTGACTTGCAGGCAGACACGTATGCATTCAAATAAAAGACTTCTTTGGGTTTGAAGGTTTTTAACAATAGGAGCTGATGATCAGTGTAGGAGAGAAGTATGCTGTAATGATTTTTTATGGCCAGACCAACTTGACCTTTCATTTTTCATGAAATCCTCCAATAAAATGCATATATTCCGTTTTTTCTCTTTTCACCTTCCCTAACAATTATTTTGATTTCCAGGATTTGAATGGCTTTCTGAAATGCTTTCATAAGGAATAGAAGGGAATTGCAAATGATGTTGTTCAGTGAGTGACAGAAATATTCCAGGAGTGTGAACAAAGTAATAGAAGAATTGGTCTGGCCATTTAACAATGTAACCTCATTACATGCTTTTAGTTACTAACCATAAGTATAGCATCTACCTACATCTAACTTTTATGTCCTCATGAAATTTAGTATGATCACCTCTTCCAAGTTTTTGATACATCAACTGTAATGTTAAGCCTGTAAATCCCCTTTATAACACATTTTCATATAGTCGTCAAAGTATTATTTGATAGATCAGACAAAAACAACATTGCTGATTCGTAATTAGTTCTAAATGCTGGATAATAGTATACATGTATCTTTGTCAATGATATCTTATTATTCAGACATGCTCTGTAATTCAGAACAATGACCATCAGAGGAGGCAAGCATCAGTCATGCCAAATTCTGCCTCAGGGCTTTTCAGCTTCATGTTCAGAAAAGCAGTCAGTGGGAGTTAACTGAAGAAATAATGTGAAATGAGGGAAAAGAGGAAAGAGAGGTATTCAAGATGATTTTAGAGGAGTAAGAAGAAACATTGAGTGATGTAGATTAAAAAGAAATGTACACATATAAGTACACAGACTAGGAATAATGAAGTTGTTGACACAGAGGAATTTTTAAACCCATCTAAGCCCATCTGTTCATGTTGATAATATGGATATTCACAGTACTTTTTATAGGAAGTTCTAGAAGCTTTTACAGAAGATACAAGATTTCATTTGCAACTATTAGCTGAGTTTCTGAGGTTACAAAACAACCTAGGGAACATTTAAGTTTAGTGTTTATAAAACAAACACAGCAATGTTGCATGCAAGGATGGTGTTACAGTTTTAAATACAGAATTAAATAGCTGGAAATATCTCAGAAGACCTTGTTAATATGAATTAAATAATATTTAACATATTTTGGCATATACTCACCCAACAGACAGGAATGGCTCCTTTGATTCAAGTCTATGAAAAAATAAGAAAAAAATTGTTTTAATATAACAATTTGCTGTACATTCAAAAATTGCTTTTATATGAGTCTGACAGAATTATTATATGGAGTTGGATGGAAATACATTGCTTAACAATAGTAAAAAGCTATATAATACGTAAAAGAATAATCCAAACTGAGTTAATGCAGAGGTTAGATAAAATGAGAGCCTTGGAATGGGAGTGTAGCATTTAAACAATACATTTCCATGAAAACAGCGTTAGTCTAACTCTTATAAGTACTTTATCTACTTACTTATTCATGATAACTTGTTTCTAGATGTTTCCATATATATATTTGTAGTTGTAATAGTGAAGAAATACATCATGAATTTAGTTATATATTGGCTGAATACAGGCTAAATACTGTGTAATGAAAAGATATCAGCATACCACATGTGGTCATTTATGGGAGTTATACCCCTGTGGGGAAGGAATCATGCCAGGTCACAGACTAGGGTCTTTCCCCTTAAGAACTGTATTTTCTGTACCTCCTAATTTATCAAGGGTGAAGTTTAATCTCAAAGGTTCTGGATAGTTTTGAGAAAGCCACTTAGAAAAGTCTTTGCCACTTACTTTTTAAAAAAATAAATGGGATAAGATTGCTTCTGGCTAATTTTTTGCTTTTATAAAATAACTCTATATTCTTCACAAAAAGTAAATAAATCATGAAAGGATTCATTCCTAGATATTTATGAACTAATTAAGGAGACCAGTTGGTAGTATGTCTTTGTCATGTAATTTTCATTACAGGTTTCTTTAACCACAATTATGGTTTAAATGTAGGCAAATATTAAAGACATTTTAACTAAATACTGACATTTCATGTTTTAAAATTTTTAAATATAGAAATGGTTATAAGGGAATGGCAGGAAATTTAGTTCTGCAATATTTAAAGAGTACCAGTTATTTTTTTTTTCATGTTAAAGTGGATAACTGAAATAAGTGACTGCCTTCAAATTAGGCCAAATTACTATTTTTGTCTCCATTTCATTTTGCATATGTGACATATACTTTACTGGTACATTAAGGACAAAGCCAATTACTCTGTCACATGGTATGCCACTTTGGATAATTAATCCTTTTTTTTTTTTTTGTGGTACTGGGATTTGAACTTAGGGCCTCATGCTTGCTAGGCAGATGCTCTACCAATTGAGCCACTCCTCCAGCCCTTAGATGTGTATTCATGTAAACTTTTCCTTTCCTGAATTCTTATATTGACATATTTTATTTATTTTCTCATATATTTGTGATATAGATATATCAAAGGACAAGGGAAAAAAGTTGAATCCAAACAACGAAAAATATTTGGTAATGCTTGCTTTATAAGACTGACTAGTGCCAAGTTATCAAAAGGAAATTACTTGGCAGAAATGAGAGGGATTCTATACATTATGTCATGGGGGACTGTTTACTTTTTTGGACTATCATGATGATACTCTAACAACACTTGAAAAGTAGAGAACATATGAGCATTAATGGAATTCCTTCTTTCTATTCTTGCCTAACAATTGTCAGACTTTAGTACAGGTATGCGATTTCTTTATGTGAGGTGATGCCATTGAGCTACCCACATCATTTATTTAAGGACTGCATTGAACTACATTCCTTAAGGATATCATAAACAACTTGAATAATAGCAAGGCCCAGCCCATCACTCCGCCTTTGCTCTGAAATTAGGCAAATGCTGAGTATAGAATGTGTTTGAAATCATATTGATTGACTTTTTTCCCCTAAAGCTTTCAGATGTATGCTACTATTGGTTTGGAATGCACAGGAACAAATGCTGTCCCCCTGGCCCCAGTGGTCAGTGTAGTTAGTCTGATGAGCTAGTCAGTTATCCCTTCTTTTCTTAACATTTCACTTCCCACTTTGACAATCTATAGAATATTCTGTAGAAGATTTTAGAGAATTCAAAGTTTTCAAAATGATGTTGGATTTAGAACTCTGACTGCTATTCTATAAACCAGGGGGTTTTCAAACTGACCTACAAGAGAAATCCTGTTTGCCATTTGAGTTTAGATGATCTACAAGCTAAGAACTGTTTTTTTCATTTTTAGGAGGTTGGATAGTATCAAAAGAAGAATGCAATTTTGTGATGTTAAATTATATGAAATTCAAGTTTCAGTGTTTATAAACAAAGCCCATGGGAACACAAACATACCATTTCATTTACATATTGTTTAAGGAGGCTTTTATGCTACAACAGCAAATTGGTAGGTGTGGCAGAGACTGTGTTTACAATACTAAAATATTTGTTATATGTCTTTTACAGAAAATCCACTCTAACTCATGCCATATAATTATCTTGTGGGAAAGAAATGTAAACAACCACTCAAAGCAGGCACTTTTAAAATATGTATGAAGACTTCTCCCAGATTTAAAATTCAGAATATTATGAATTCCTTCTCTATGTTAGCATTTCAGCATCTTACCTTAGTGACAGACTCCCCTAAATTGATTCTTTTATGGCACCACCTTTCTTGACACTTTCCATAACCACAAGATGGTGCGCAAACTTTTTAGTACTTTACAAACCCCTTTCTTTTCTTTTTGTTTTCTCTCTCTTTTTTTTTTTTTTTTTTTTTTGGCTAAGCATGCGATTCCAGGGAAATTGTCTATTTATTGCCCAGACACATCTAATTTAAATTTGGTGCCTTTAGCATTCTATTTCTATATCAAGATACTGTTTTTTCCTTTTCTTCTCCCTCTCCATGATCTATTTATTTTTTAAGTTCATCTCAATCGAACTCTCTAACACCTTTATCTTATGAGGACAAACCCATTTCTGAGCTTGCAATACTTATGTCTGTTGTTAATGAGATAATCTTAGGACACTAGACTTATCTTAAAAAGTGAACTTGGAATCTCATTAAGACTGGTCAAATATTAAACATGGAACTTTGCTTAGGTAAGAGAAACTCAACAATTCTTGACTAGGCCTCATGTGGGTTCAGGTAGAGGATGTTCCATGAACTGAATATAAAGAAAAGTTTAGTGCCCATTAGTCATTCTAAATAATAGGAAGTAATTCCTAGGTACAAAGATGCCCAAGAATCCTCTGTGTAGGGTAGGGCAGGAAATCTTGGAGGGGGCCATCATCAGGCATCCTACCACATGCCTTGTGTCCAAAACAAAGACACTGCAGAGGAAAGTGACAATCAGCCCATGTTGAATGACGCTTTGTTTTGTAACCATCTGCTTAATTATGGGTCATCATTTTGAATCAAATTCCCTAATCTTGAGATAATGCAGAGATTCTGACCATGCTCATTTTCTCCAGTTATGTAGCAAACATCCTAGACAACTCAAAAGGGATTATTGTGAAGAATATATGAGTACATATTTATATCATCTAGTGCAGTCCCTATTGCACAGTGGATCAAAATTACTAACTCTAACTGCTGAAACTGTTTGAATGGATGGAAATCTCATTTCAGTAATTTTAGTCATGAAACTGAAAAACAATATAAGAGAAAATTATTGATCAATTTTCTTTGGAGAAAATTGTTGATCAATTTAGTCTCTAGAAACAGGTGGTTACATTGTAATATGCCCAGAGAGAACTTTCCCATGATTTTTTATAAAATAATTTTTTTGTGAAGAAAGGGATTGATTTTATCTTTCCTAAGATTTACTTTGTGCATGAAATAGGTAGTGAATTTAATAATACTTTATTCAGGGCCCATTAGAATTTAGGAGAAGAATAAGATAAACAAACCATGGCTTCCAGAAAAATAAGAAATAGTAGAGAAATAAAATGGGACATATAATGAAGATCAATATTTGGGGCTAAAAGAATTATAATACTTTATAATTAATAAAAAAACAAAACTACATTTACTAAAATATAATTATTCAAAATGCTTTATAAACACTGAGTTATTTAAAGACCTAATACCTTCTGAAGTAGTTTACAATTTATAGATGAAGAAACTGAGAACAAAACACATTTAATACCTTTTCCAAGGTCATATAGCCAATAAAGAGTTAAAATTTGAAGGTAGGCCTTTTGGCTTGAAAATTCATGCTGCATGTCTACATGGTGTGCTATATCTCAGCTCTCTGTTTCGTTTGTCTTATTTACATGTGGCGTATGGTGCAGTCACATTTTCTATATTTATACTTCTGTGCTGTACTGAGAAATCTCATCTGGTTTCAAATGTCATCTACATGTTCTGCAGATGCCAAAACTTCTGTTTCTAGCCTTGTTTTATGTTTGACACATGGTATCAGTGCCCACCAAACATCTCTAATTGTAAAGTTGCCTCTAACTTAATATGCCTCAAACAGAGTTGACTGTCTTCTCTCCTAATTCTGTTCTTCCTTGTTTTTCTCAAACTCAGAATATTCAGCCACTCAAGTAACCAATTAGAAAGATCAGGGTCTGTCTAATAAGCACCTTTCCAATAACACTTGCTTCCAGGAGAACCTCATGATTTTGTTGTTTCTGTGACCAAAAAGACTCTTCATTCTGTTTTTACCTCTCAATTCTTACTATCACAGTTCAATTGACTTTTATATATGAGTTGTTAGAAAAATACCTTAGTTGTTAGAAAAATATCTTCTTCAGTATTTCTTTGAAATAGTCATATCTACTAGTAGAACTATCTTCCTCAGTTACCAATATAATCATGTAATTTTTTTCTTTACAAATCTCTGAGTGCTTCTAGGAAGTCTTTTCTTATAAAGCACAATGAGTTGTTTGGGTATGCTTCATAACTACTATCATAGCACCCTGTAACTCTTAACCATTGTGTATTAAAAATTAGCAATTAATTGCCAGGTTCCTTGGTAACACTGTGCATGCCTCAAAGTTATGAACTCACTGTATTTCAAGAACCTAGAGTCATGCCCTTTGTTTTATTAGATAGAGTCTGTCTTCATAGCCCAGACTGGCTTCAAACTCATGATCCTCTTGCCTCAGCCCCTTGAGTGCTGGAGTTACAGGCATACATCACCACACCTGGCACATGCCTTTTTTTTGTTAGACTCTCAGTAATGATTTGTTGGATGAATTTTTATTGCTTTGTACCCCATCCCTATCCTTACCAACAGGGTAAGGTTCAACTCCCTTGAAATAATAAAAAGTTCATTCACAATCTGGTTCCAGTTTAATTTAAGAAGTTTGTCTGTCTTTTTTTGTTGTTGTTGTGCTGGGTGGGGTTACAGTGTAGCATTTACAAAAGTTCTTACAATGCATCAAATATATCATACTGGAATTGACCCACTTCAGCCTACATATTCCATGCTCTCCTAGCCAGTCTGAGCAGACTGCTTACTGTCAGGTGACAACTTTCTCATACTTCTATGTTTTGATATGTATTGTGATTTTACAGAAATGATTTCAAACATTTTTGAAAGACTAGTGCCTTTTCAGGAATCCAAAGTAAAATACAAGGATGTTCTCTTTTAATATCTGTATCATCTTGCTGTTAAACTAACCAGGCAGCAATACTGTTTACTAATAAATCTAATCTATTCTTTTCGATAATAACCCAGGTCTGGGCCCACATTAAAGATGGATGTGCCAAATGGCTTAAGGATATAGGTTCTAGAGTCAGATTGCCAGATTTTAATCCACTTCTTTGTTGCCCAATTATTTTAGAGTTAATACTAGATTTAACTCCTTGGTCTGTTGTTAGAAATAAATAAGATAAATAAATAAACATAAATAAATGATTAATAAATTGAGCATCATTGTTATCACTATTTTTTAAATCCCCTGAGTCTTCAAATACTTGTTCCTTGATTAATGGCCAGTAAGCAGAAATAAGAAGAGTCTAGGTTGGGGAGTAGGTTGGTGTATGCATTAATTAAATACTGTGTTAGTTACTTCTGCAGCCCTGTAACAAATGCTTATGAAAAACAGAGGAGGACATTGTTTATTTTGGCTCATGGTTTCACAGAATTGAGTCCGTAATCACTTGGCTCCATGTTTCTGGGCCCACTGTGAGGCAGAACACCATGGCATGGTGTGTAAAGGGGGAGGCTGAAAAGGGGGTGGCTGTTCTCATGGTAGACAAGAAGCACAGATAGCAGAAGGGGCTAGGTACTCGGTAGAATCTTCAAAAGTATGCTCCAATGATCTACTTTCTCCAATTAGATCCTACCTTATAAAGTTTCAACCACCTCCTAAAACAGTACCACTTGCTGAGGACCATGCATTCAACGCATGAGCCTGTGGGGGATGTTTCATATTCAAACCATAAGAGCCATATCAGAACATATTGGAGCAGATATTCAGTAGTTGACAGAGTTGGGACAGAATATCCGGTGAGGCATTTGGGTTGGAAATACAGAATCAGGAGTCATGTCATCAATTCATAATAGAAATACAAAATCATAGGAGAGAATGAGGGCACTCAGAGGAAGTATAGAATAAAAAGGATAAGGCTGAGGATCACCAATAGGCTCTTGGGTAGGTAGCACCAAAATTCAGAAAGTGGCAGGAGAACTGCTTAACCATTTGTATTAACCTGTAACTGGTATGGCACCCTGCAAATAGCAGAAGCTTCCCAAATGTTGACTTAGCAACCCTGTACCTTAAGTAATGAAGCCAGTCTTCTATCTGTTGTGTAAAATGGAGGCAAATAAAGAAGAAAAGATTTCTTTCTGGAAGTAACTTATGTATGCTTAATGTTACACAGAAATGAGCAAGAATCAGGGAAGGCTAACATTCTCATATACAGAGCAGAGTAGATTATAAACCAAAACTAGTGTAGGAATCTAATGTTTTAAATCTCATTCCCCAATCCTGTATGATCTAGTTAATCCTTTATAAGGAATGGAAGTCATATTTTTAATGATTTTTTTTTCTCAGAATAGAATTGATTTTCATATGCATTTCTAAAATACATTAAAGAAAAACAGAAGTATTTTATGTAGAAAAGAACTGCATTTGTGATGGGATATAAGGTAAGGATATAGGAAGATGAATGTAGTTGAAATATTATTTACTCATGTATAAAAATGGAAAAATGAGATGTGTTGAAGCTATTCCAGAAATGAGGGGAAGATGGGGGATGAAGGAAGGGTGCTGCTATCTCCAGGGATAGATTAATGGATGGCTATAGTATCAACCAAGAATCTCAGTGAAGTTGTGACACTCACACTCATGACTTTTGCTATTTTGGAAATTCAACTAGATATAGTGTTAGAACTTTTATAAATGTCATAATGTATCTCCAGTACAACAATAATATGATAATAAAAATAGAATTATATGTTCATAATAAATATAATGCAATTCTATCAGTATACTTAAGCATTCATTTGTTGACATAGCATTTAATAAAAAAGTGACTTCATGTAACAGAGAAAGGGATTCATGGGTAGCCTTTTGTGGTGTCTTGTCAACAACATTAAGAAATTTATGACAAAGCAATGCTCTGGGTGAAACTGAAGGGATAGTTTGAGATGACTGAGAATGAGAACAATCATTTCTTTTAAAACTGTATGCTCCAAAGCTGAGAGGTCAAATAAGCTCTAATTTTCATGTCAACTCTGACTAATTGATGGTGGCTGCTGGGAACAAAGTGTTGACAACAATTCTAAAAGCTCCTCAGGCCTCAGTGTGCAAGAAGGTTGTAATTAACCTATGTCTGCCACAGCAATAAGAGGTGAAAGGAAAAGAATGATGTCTAAATATGTATTTACTACTTTGTGCTAATAGAAGGTACAGAAATTTGCTCCAAGCTACAAAAGGAATGAAGAGGTACAAAGTCTATAGTAGAACTTAGATGTCTAGACCAGATGCCAATGTGAAAAATAATGTGTATTAAATTTATCATGAGTATTTTGAATTTGGCACATTACTTCAAGAATTTAAACATATTTAATCCTTAGAACCTGCCTGTGAATTTGGTATCATTATCACTTCCACTTTATAAAATGATGAAACAAAGGCAGAAAGGATTAACTTTTCTATATTTTAAAGCTGGAAGGGACTAGAACATGAAGATAATTCAAGTGGTCTGGTTTAGAGCTTGAATCATACTATTGGAATATATTTTCAGTACTTCCTGCATTTACTTATTGGCTTTAAGAAAAGCACCATATTCAACTACAATACTGAGGAGAACCAAGCTCTTTCACTTCCATGGTAGAATTTCTCTACAGTGGATTCAATTCCTTTGGAATAAAAAGCAACTTTATCCTCTGTTTCCTGTGATGCTGTTTTCAAGGGCTTTCATGCCCAATTGAAGTCTCTGCTTTGGGCTATAATCAGGCCCCTTGGTAAGTTTCAATTGCAGTTACCACCATCTGTGCTGCTATCTCCAGGGATAGATTAATGGATGGCTATATTATCAACCAAGAATCTCAGTGAAGTTTTGACACTTAGTCATGACTTTTGCGATACTGGAAATTAAGGCTGCAGGGCTGATCTCCCTTGGACAAGCTGTAATGTTCTCTCATAATTCTCCCAGGAAGAATGAACTACAGTAAGAAGAATCTACTGGCAAGAAATACCAGTAACCATTGGCTCATTCTTCTGGGAGACTTCAACACTTTCCCCAATAGCTCTGGGGGCACCACTGGGGATGATGGTAGTAGATATGTGGCCAAGGCAGAGTGAGAGGTCTTATCCTTTCTCCAATGTGACTCTAGGATTAACTTCACTTCACATTAGAAGGGAATATACACAATTTTCTGGGTGTTTCTATTAAATTAAGAAAAATGAATTTATAAAAAGAAATACCTTCAAACAATTATTTTCATGTAAGAAGATTTGCTCATCTCAGTTTGTGAAGTACATTTAAGAAAAACTAACAAGCGGGATGCTCTGGTCTCTTTTTCAACTGTCTTATTTAGTAGCTTACTAATAGCTATCAAATCCTACAGAGAAACTGTGCATTTGTCAAGAGTGCAATTGCGAGAAGCAGGTAATCAGTCACAGAGTTATCCAGATTCAGATCTCAGTCCTCATTCCTGCTTTTGCAGAATTCTGGTGCCATTTACTTTCTTTCTCCATTTGAAGATACCAGAGTCAATACAATTCTCTGTGCAGTCATTTAATTAGCAGTCATATCAAGTTGTGCAGAGTGTGAATGGTAGTAAATGACTAATGTTTTTGTTCCCAGGGTACAGTAGGTTGGGATGAGCAGTTGCCTTTTGTCTTTCTATGCCTCCTTCCTCCTTTCTCCCTCTTATGCTTCTTTACCTTTCCTCTATGCTCCACACTCTCACACCCATCAGATCCCAGGTTTAGCCTCAGTCTCCTCTTCCTTCTCAGTAGAGCACTTGAAACTCATTCAGATTAAATTGTGACTCATGTTTGATACAGGATTGGGCAACAACAGCAATAATTCACTTTTGCATATATTTTGCTTAACTATATGTCTGCCCTCTTCCCAGTGACAAACTGATCTCATTGGTTAATTTGTCTGAGCTTCTGTCTTGGTAACTTCAATCCCTCCTTGACATAACTTCTAACTCCCTACTCCCCTACTCTCAATTCTCTGAAGAAATAAAATGCTGGAACTTAATTTCAGAATTCAGTGATCTTAATTGCCACAGGATGCAGAAATTGTATGATGTCAATCACCTGCCTGGATTACTCAGCATTACCTAATCCTGGGCTGTGCTGGAAACTCCACTTAACTGCCAGTACTGCACTGTAGCCTTATATTTGAGTCCCTTTCATAATGCAGCTGTACCTATTTTGGAAATAATGTGGGTTATAACTCTAGGTCTCATCTGCTCTTGGGGTGCTCCCTTTGTTAATTGTGAAAGATTGAACCCTGATTTCGACTTGGTGGATACAAAGATTTGTTTGGTTTTTCCAAAATCTGTAATAGTTTCCACAGTACTGAATCTAACGCAAAATGTAAGATAAGATGAACTTTAAAGAACACTTGACCCAATTGACTCTTACTAACACATTATTTTATTCACTGGGTTTTGTACCCCTAAAATTACATCACTAGTAGTTTCTTCCTAGTTACCTTTGCTGATTTCTCCCCCCTTATTTTTTTTTGGCAGTACTGAGGTTTGAACTCGGGGCCTTACACTTGCTAGGCAGGCACACTACCACCTGAGTCATGCCCCAGTCCTACCTTTGCTGATTCTTGACTTCAAATATTAGTATGTTCTAGAGTTCTACTTCTGGAATTATCTTTTCTGTCTTTACTTAATCCCTTGCTATTCTCACCCTGATCATGGTTCTGAATTTCATCTGTATACTGATGACTCATAAATAGGTCTATCTCATCTAGACCTCTCCCCTGAACTCCAGAATGGATATTCAACTGCCTACTTGACATCTTTACATGGATGTCTAATGTACATCTTAACTTTAACATGTTAATCATGTCCATCAACCCCTGCTGCATACTTCAAACTCTTCTGACATTTCTCTTCATCTCCCTTACTTCCAACTTTGTATGTGCAGTTTCATAGTCCAGGATACTTGAGGGTAACTCTGTGGTTGATAGGGTGACCACCATGAATTTATTCCCTCCACCCATCAAAAGTTAGATGAAATCCAATTTTTCATGTGAATTCATGTGAATTGCTTTCATTAAAAGAATGTGCAGATGTGACATTCTGGAACTTCAAATTCAGGTTCAAAGAGGACAAGTGGCTCCTTCCTCAATTTTTTTCTTTTTGATTGGATTGTTTGTACTTCTGGTGTTTAGTTTTAAAATTTTTATTAGCATATAGTAGTTGCACAGTGGGATACATTGTGATGTTTACATATGTGGTTATAATATATCTTAAATTTACCCACTCCATTTTACTCCCTCCGCCCTTTCTTAGAACAATTTTAATAGGTTTCATCCTTCTATTTTCATAGTGAATATAAAATACATCCACCAGATTCAGATACGTATATATCATGCTTTAATTGGATTAGCCTTCCCATTACTTACTCTTGTTATAACCCAGCTCCCCTATTTCCAACAATTTACAGAACATTATGTCATGTTATATTCTCATAGAAACTCTGACGACTAATACCATCATAATGTGACAAAGCCTTGCCTCGCCACAGGAGAAGGCCATATAGTGAAAGAGGCATAGTTCCCACTGCCATCCTAGCCAGTCCTGGCTGAGGAACCAGATACAGATGTGCACAAGCTACTTTGAACCCCATGCAGAGCAGAGCTATTCAACTGAACCCAGTTCAGATTGCTGACTATGAAAAAGGTGTTTTTAACACAGAAAATTTTATCCATTGATTCCATTCTTTCCCTCATAGTTCACATCCAATCTGTTAGCAGTCTTGTTGACTCTACCTTCAAAATACGTTTATATATTTTTTAATCTCAGCTGCTCTAACTTTATTTGTATCACATAATCTGCCTGGTTTCCTGTGTTCCATCTATGCTCCTCCCTGAGGATTTTCAATGTATAGCTAATATGACCTTCAAAATTTAAGTTCTCTCATGGTA
This sequence comes from Castor canadensis, assembly GCF_047511655.1. Classification (NCBI taxonomy): domain Eukaryota; kingdom Metazoa; phylum Chordata; class Mammalia; order Rodentia; family Castoridae; genus Castor; species Castor canadensis. The sequence goes on along the minus strand of NC_133388.1, from coordinate 147,132,450 downwards.
CTTCTCTGTTAAAACATTCCAAAGACTCTCTGTCTCACTCAGAGAAAAAGGCAAACTACTTCAAGGCCTGGAGGTTTTTAAGATAATTTTCTGCCTCCATTGTATTTCCCCATCTTCCCATCTTTCTGTCTCTGCTCCAGCAACATTAGGCTTCTTGCTTTCTAAACACATAGATAAACTCCTGTTCTAAGTAAGCTAGTCCATCTGCTCAGAATCTTTTCCCAGTATCACCTTACAACTCATCACTTAGCTCATGTCTGCTCAAGTGTTCCCTTCCCCTTCTCTACTAGGTTTCCTTGGACCTACTGAAAATCATAATACTTCCTATTTCCCTATCCAAGTCCCTCTTTCCTAAATAAAACCTACCAACATATTTGTTCTAACATACAATCATTTTGCTCATTTTTGTTTATTTTCAGTTACCTCATACTTGAAGACAAAATCAGGGATTTTTGTCCATTTTGTTAGCTGAGGCATCTTCAGTGACCAGAAAAAATGTTCAGTAGGTACTCAATAATTAATTGAAGAAGAAAGCCTAATTAGCAAACTTGGGTTTCTTCTCTATTAGATCCACTATGAGTCTCTAAAATGGGCTGAATTTGATCAGCCTGAGTTGGATTAGAGTCCTGTTAACAGAGGCAAAAATGTAACTCATACCTCCAGTCTTGAGACTGTCTGATCCACTCAAAATCTCCTGAAAGTCTTCAATATTCTTAAATAGAACCTCAGGTATGACTCATGTGAAGTACTTATTTTACCCTTCTTTTCTTTCTCTCCACTAACTTGGTCCATCTCTAAAATTTGTCTGTGTCTTGACTCCTGAATCCTAATGGTTGCTGTAATTAGGTCCCTTGTGAGGATAGCTGACTGGATTGCCCAGCTGCCATACCCTACTTTTTCAGTCAACATCCCAGGACCGGTGCTTTGTTTTAGATCTTAGTCTATGTTCAAGAGAATAGTAACCCGTTGATTGGTTACCTAGAAGGCAACTCTTTCCAGCCACAATGCCTAACCACCCATAAGGTCTTTCTTGTTTTCCTCTCTTGGGCATTACATTTAATGAGAAATACATTTGCCTTATCAACTAAAATAGATGTCTGATATAATCTATTTTTCCATAATGTCTTTTTTATGCCAAATATATTCAACTTTTAAAATTTCAATTTAGTTCATATTTTCAAATACCATTTATATAATGTTTCTTTACTTTTTCCTTTCCTTTTTTTTTTTTTGAGACAGTATTGCTGTATAGTACAGGCTGGTCTCAAACTCATGGTTCTTCTGTTTCAGCTTCCCTAGTGCTGAGATTATAGGCACACACCACCACACCTGGCTTATACTGTTTCTTTTTTCAACCCTCTAACTATGAGACTTAAAATATTGACCTGGAACCATAAATATTTTTAAAAAATAGAAAAAAGACAACTTCATCAAAGCGAAAAAATAGAAGGTTAAATCTATTTAATTCTTCCAGAATTATTGCACTATCATCTTCATTCTTGATGCTATAGACATTTTGAGTAAGAACAGAACTTACAGTAACTATAACAGTTACTAAGCAATCTCATTAAAAATACTATTTCACATGTGACTGTATTTTATGAGTCATCTTCTATTTTCTTTCAAATTCAGGAAGTGGTTGGTGTACCATTCTTAAAAAGCCTTTTTTGATATATTTGTTGTACAAAGACTTATCACATTGACTATCCTGGATTGATACATTCTCTCTTTTAAGAGGAGCAGATCACCTGCCTCCTCTTTTTTGTCATGTCCCGTGCTCTGCATAATAAAGCTACAACCTGAGCTTGCTTCTGTTATTATCTGTAGTTCACGTACACTATGCCCTTTCAAAGCAGTAGCAAAGCAGCTGAATTATAGCCTTAAGTACAATAAGGGACAGTTATTGTCAGAAAGGAGCCATTGTCTTGTTACTAGCTCATAATCTGCAGTCAGAGGAGCTGCCATCACCATGCATTCCTGATTACTTATTTTATTGCCCACTTAAGGGCTCATCAATTTTGACTTTTTTGTTTTTGAAGATTATATGACTCCAGCTGCTCTCCCCTTGTACCCTGCTCCTCATATTTCCCTCTCACACTGAGCTCCTCGTCTTGCCCTGGCATTAACTGACTGACAGGTCATGTCCAGTAGTTAGCTCTGGCAGTAACTGTGTCTTCACATGGACTACTGGACTGCATTGAACTGTGAGACTGATGTTAATGAAGTTGCCCTTTGAGAAAATTAACTTTTCAAATAGCCATGGTAACTAGAGAAATCTAGTTTTTAAGATTAAGGGGTGTACCTGTGTGACTGGCTTTGCCCAACATCTAGAATGAACAATCCTCATTGTTGTCTGTATGAGTGCTTTTGTATGATGTACATTATTTATCACTGAGAAAGTCTTGTTTTTAAATATACCTCATTTTTATTATGAAGTTTTTCTTAAAGAAACGTTTGCAGTAGGTATTATAGTTACGAGAGAAGCACCATTCATATTCCTACCCTCCAAAGATAATTAGTGTTAATATTTTGACTTCTCTTCTCTGCATATCCATAACTTTTTACATAGCCTTAGTCATGACGTTTATATGGTTTTGTCTTGTTTCTCTAATCAAATGTTGAATCCTTTTCTATGTCATTATGAATGTTTTGTGAATATTCCATCTAATCTGATTGCCATAACCATTATTGCTTCATATTTTGGTTGGATCAATTTACCTCACTATTTTAATACAGTTTCATGGAACATATTGGGAATAATTTATTTTTAAATATTTCAAACATGTGGGATCATTGAGCTGTATCTAACACTTCAATAGTTAGAACTAGCTAAAAGATAAAAATATTTTAATACTGCACAGAGTTTGAAGGAAATAAATGAATAAATTCAATAATGAAGTACATATGCCTAACATTAGCCTACAGATTACAAAGTCAGTAAAAGAATCCCAGAATATTAAAAGTAGGAATAATCTAAGATATATTTTATAAGAAAACTGGGCTTATAAGAGGTTTGAATTGCTGATAATCATGAATCCCTAGATATTCATCTTGATTTCCGGTTTCCTGATTTTCAATCTACTGCATGTTCTAAATGACCCCTGAAATATTTTCAGGACTAAGTAATCCTGACACAAAGAGGTTTTTCCAGAACAGGGAATATTTCAAACAATTATTAAATATAAATTTTGTGGCATCTCAGTTTCTTTTGTAGTATAATATGCTCAATTCAACCAAGCCTCTTGTCCTTTGAGTCTTCCATATAGTAAACACAAGTACAGTAGGCGTCAGCTCTCAGAACTACAAGATCTGGAGTATTCTGACATGTAACAAGCTTACCAACAAGAAGGGAAAACAGGACCTGTCTATGGGTTGGAATCAATAGGGGGAGGGAGGATGTAAGAAAAGGCTGTAAGAGGGTAAATGTGGTGAAAACATTATTATGTGCTCATGTATGAATATGGAAAATTGAGACATGCTAAAACTATTCCAGGAATGGGAGAAGGGGGGATAAAGGAGAATGATGGAGGGGTGAATTCAACTATGATATATTGTATAAATGTCACAATGTACATCCAGTAAAATAAAAATATAATTAAAAAAAGAAAAAAAAGGAATACCAAAAAGAACGAAGCAGAAATCATGTTTTCATTCCACTAGAAATAACTTTTGAAAATTTCATAGTCACTGAATTTCCCAAGGAATGAATTTTTCTGTACAACATTCATCATTCATGGTTAACTGATAATCTAGTGAGACTATGTTGCCTCTTTACCCTTTTCTGTCTAAACATGGAATAATGAGGCACTTCTAGCTTCATTTCTACCACTTACAATACAATCAGAAGAATTAATTTTAATAAGGTACAAAATAATTTATGTAATTTTTATAGGGAAATTGAGGACTACCTTCTTATTAATATTTATAAAAACCAATCAAAGCTAAGACATATATAAACTTCATTTTTCTGATGCACAGACCTTTCTGATAAGTAATATTTTTAAAAATCTTTATAATCTAACTTAATCTATAAACATTTTCTATTAGATTAGAATTTGTGATAAGCATTTTTAAACTTTACTTGACCAGGGCAAAACATAAAGAGAATAGACTTAGCTAATTTTATTAAAATGGTGTTGTTTAAAAAGAATCATCCACACTGTAAAGTGAGACAAGATGACAGAGGGAAAAGAGGTTATTTGGTTTCTCATTACATCAAATGTGTCCATCCATACTGTCACTATTCATCTTTTCTCCTCTTCTTATTTCTTATGGGATCAAAAATTCTTCCATATATTGACATTTTTCTTCTTATTTTTTTCAGTTGTCAGAAAATAGTCTGTTCCCAAAATATCACATGCTGTAACAGACAGATAAGCCCCACCTTCTCCTGGGTCTTGGTTTCAAGAATCAGTTGGGGAGGAGAGCGAAGTGTTTTATCTGCTAGTGAAGGTACACAAGAAGAACTGCTATCAATCTTATACAAGCTAGTGGTTGAATAGCACTGTCTATTGTACTTCTATTATAAAAATAAGAAAAAAACCCCAAACTTAAAATTGGAAAAAAGAAGAACATAAAATAATTTTAAAATTGGAGGCAGGGAACCTGGATCCTAGCCCTAGCTCTGAGACTTCCTGACTGGTTGGTCATTCTGAATCATGATTTTTTTCAAACCAAATTAAAAATACAGGCTTAATTTTCTCTGTGATGATAGGAAATATCTACTCCACCTTTTTTTTTTTTTGGAATTTACACCGGTAAATTAATTGTAAGTATTTTCTTCTCTTTTTGAAATATGCAAATATTCTTTAGAGGAGTAGATTGTTGTTTTATTGCTTTATGACTCAGGAATATTTTTCTCATGGACTTGGGAGCAATCCCTTTGAAATGTAAACATCAAGAAGATAGTACACTATTACCACCCCATGTGAGTGTGCGTGTGTTATGATTTCGATATGAAGTTTTCCAAAAAGAACTCTGTTGGAGACATGATTCTGATGTACCAATGTTCAGAAGTGGAGCTTTTGGGAGGTGATTAGATCATAGGGTTCTGGTTTTATCAGTGAGTTAATTTATTGGTGGATTCATAATTTGATGGCATTATAGGGACGTGGTAGAAACCTGTGAGGCCTCATTGGGGGGATTAGATCATTGCGGGGAAGAGGGAATTGTACCTGTGAAGGGTACATCTTGTCTATGGCCTCTTTCCGTGTCTCTCTCTGCTTCATAATATAAATGGTGACTCCACTTACCTGGTAAAGTTAGGAGAAAGTATGCGTGACAAATGGTACTTTGTCTTTATAGCACTTCTTACTTGAGCACTAATTATTTATCTTGAAAATATGTATATAATTGGTTTTATTCAACTATACAAAAGTGTAAGATTTATTTTTATTTTTCAATCTCTTAGGGGGCAGCCTGTATGTGCACCACATTTTGGCTTAATGTTTATTCATTAACATAAAGAGTTTCCTTCTCTATTGCCTTTGTGGTGAAGATTTTTGGGCTTGGAAAATATTTTGATTTAATTATATGTCTCCAATGTACAATGAGGAGGTAACTCTCTAGCTACTTTAGTTAGAAGCTTTAGAAACTTCTTAAGCTTTTCACCCTAGATTTGATTTATTTGGAGAAAAATCTTTAAGCACATTTTAAATTTTTTCATGTTCCCTTCTATGTAGTCTTGTAGAACTGAAAATGTATAGGTAATATATTAATAAGTGGGTAGACTGAGAACATAAATAATGAGTTCTAGGTGAACAAAAGAGGGATGAGATAACATTTCAAGATAAAAAAGCAATTGACTCATGAACATATTTTAGATTGGAAGCACAAAACCCTAATTTCTCTAGCAAGGGCATCTTAAAAAAAGAAAGAAGTCACTGGAAGTAAAGATGATGAAAAGCACCAAAAATTATTTAAAAAAAAGGTGGAATCAACACTAACAAAAAGAATTTCCAACTTATGACGAGGAATGGCTTTGCTCCCTGGAAGATGAAACTCGCATACCATCTTCCTCTCAGGCAGGGAGCAAAGTGAGATATACATCTTCCTACTAAGTTCTGGTATAGACTAGCAGTGTTACTTTCTGTACTGTTCCTTAGTGCTTCTCAATGTAAACCATGAGGAACACAGATAGAATGAGATTCAAGAAGCATACAGCATAAAAGTACTATAGCATCAGTTTTGTTTATAAGATCTTTGGTTCAATTGAAAGCCCTGTTTTCATGCATGAAAGAAAGAAATTAGTTCAAGACAAAATGGAGTTTCTATAATGCAATAAAATTAACAGCTAGAAGAAATGAGTTCTATGCCTTCCTTTGCTTCTCCCAGATTGAAGAATTTTCTTTTTTGTTGTGCAGGGTTTGAATTCAGGGCTTCTGCACTTTCTATGCAGAAGCTCTATTGTTTAAGCCACAACTCCAGCCCAGTACTTTCTTTTTCTACATGGATACATAGTTTATTATGCTCTCTTTTTCTGCCTTGACTGCCAGAAATCTCATGCTAAGTTTGTTGCTCACATGTAAGGCTTTGTTATTGCATAAATTTTCTGAGTATGATTAAAACTTTGCCTTATCCTACACATCCATCCCTCCTTTAATTCCCACCCAATGTGTGCTTCTTATTACTTTTCCATTTTTAAAATTGGTTGCATGTTTTTTTTTCCCCTTTGGTTGCATGTTTTTTTCCTTTGACTATCAAAAACTACCTCAAACAAACAAAAGAAGTGCAGTTTTTCAAACTATCTGAAGATTAGAAACACAAATCACAAAGGTCTCAGAGATGGATCATCTGCATTAAGGAATTGAACCATCTAGTCTTTCTCCACACCTATTGTGGTCTTTCCAAATGCAAGAACTTATAATCGTGGATATTTATGCATTAAAACTTATCAGAAACCTGCAAATAGGTCATTTTTAACCTAGCAGAGAATTGCCTGCAGCAGAGCTACTTTAATGGGTATTGTGTCAGCATTTCTTTAAACATTTTAAATGAAAAGATCTATAAGTTACATTTACTTAGTGTTAAACTGTGAGGGACATAAGTAAAATTAATCTTTTAAAAATCCATTTCCCTTAGGAAGTTATAAGAAAAATTAGCCCATGTATTTAAAGGTGTGAATTTTAGTAACATTATCATAGACAAAATCTCATTTAAAATAATCTCCTGAAATACCTTAATATAGAACTTTTTCTTTTTTATGATTTTATTAACATTTAATACTTTTACAGGGGATATATTGTGATATTTACATATGTGCTTACAATATATCTAATTAGGTTTATCTCTTCCATCATTCTCCCTCTCCCCCTTCTTAGAAAAATTTCAACAGGTTTCATTCTTTTATTTTAGTATATGGATACAAAACGCATTCACCATATACACCCTCATTCCTCGTTTCCATGTGCATACCCCCCCACACTAGCACCCACCCCTAAAAATGATTTCTTTTTCCCTCCTGCCCATCATTTTTTAAAATTAAGTGTGAATTGATAGTCCCAGGGGGGGTTCTACCTTGGTACTTCCGGTAAGTATATATTGTGCTTTTATTAAATTAACCTCCCTCCCCTTCATTACTTACTCATTCTCTATCACCATGCTCCCATAATATGCAGCAGCTTGCTGTACAGTGCATTGGATTATATTCATATGTAGATGGGTTATTTCAATATTTTTCATTCTCTAACATTTTCTTTTTCTCTCCCATTTCTTGTAGCCCTGTCTGACAGATTCACTAATACAATTTTTTCTCCCTGTCACTATATATATTTATATACATGCATCATAAATACACTTATATAGAGAGACATATATATTTCTATGTTTCTATATATACATTTAACTTATAAGTCTAGCTTCCACATATGAGAGAAAATATGCAACCTTTAATTTTTTGAGCTTTGCTTATTTTGCTTAACATGATGTTCTCCAGTTCCATCCATTTACCTGCAAACAATATAATTTCATTCTTCTTTATCACTGAACAAAACTCTATTGTGTATGTATCACATACACATTCATCAGTTGTGGGGCATCTGGGCTGCTTCCAAAGCTTGGTTATTTTAAATAGTAAACACAAGTGTGTAAGGGGCTCCATCATATCCTGGAGTGCATTCTTTCAGATCTAAGTGGTATCACTGGATCATATGGTAATTCTACTTTTAATTTTTTGAGGAAACTCCATATTGTTTTCCATAGTGGTTGCACTAATTTGTATTCCCACCAACAGTGTAGAAGTAGAAGTTTATTTGACTAATCATAATAATAATGAGCTTAACTAATATTAGTAGAGTATCTGTAACAGTTTCAAGCTCCATAAGTATGTCATCTTTCAGAAACTTTTGTTTTTTATATAGTTAAAGAAGTTGAGGAAATGAGATCAAGATCAAACAATTTGAAATGCTATGGCTGTTTTAGGAGTTATACCTATCTAACACTCTTTCCACTGACGATATTCATGGGAAACATTTGCTTAGTTTTGAATATGTTTGGAACCATTTATGGTATAAAAGCATGCCAAGATTCATTTGGAAACTGAATTAAAGAGAATTCATCCTCAATCACTCAAATGTATGGATATATTCAATTTTTCACACACCCCCTTTTTTTTTCTTTTTTCTCTTACGGATTTTGGCAACTGTAAGTCAGTAATTTGGTTGTATATGAAGATTGAATCCAGAACAATAAAAGACTGAAATTTCTATAGAGTCCTGGTGGAAACACTCTTTCAAGTAAACCTTGTAGACATGTCAATGCTTCACTTGTGTCTTTTTTAGAAGGACAGGATACATCAGTATGGGAGAAAGAGAGAACATTTCCCTGTCTTGCTCACACTACATTTCTTAAACCAAAGATCCTATTCCCAGCTGGCTTTCTGAGAGGCCTACCTGACAAGGTAACTAAAAGGAAAAGAAGCCTCTGTCAGTTCAAAGAAAAGCATTAACACTGGAAATATTAAACTTTTGAAAGGGAATGTGTATATTCTTTGACATTATAAAAGTAGACAGAAAATAAATAAAATTGTCAACAGCTAATTGGTAAACATTTTTCAGCAAACTGAGGAAGTCAATGAACTGGAGATGTCCAGGATGCTTTTTCTCCTTATTGATTTTTGCTGTTTAGGATTAGCTAAAGGAATTAGCTTCAATTTCTGTAATTTTTTGTTGTCAATGATCTAAGGGGTGTTTTAGGTCAACTGAATGTTCCCTTTTCCCAAGATCTGCCAGAGCCATTATGAAGGCTAATCGAACTCATGTAGACTGAGTGGAAAATAATGCACCTTACTTAGCCAAGGCTTTATTTTGGGTCCATAAGAGTTCTCGTATCTTTACCCCATTCGTGGCCAACACCACCAATTGTGGTGACCTTAAAATGGCCATGCTGGTTACTATAGGTTTTCCTTTGACAAAATTAAGAAGTCTTAATTTTTCTTGAGTAGACAGGTTTGATTTCCATGGTCATCTCTCTAGAGTGGGAAAGTTGCTATAAAAGGCACATGTATGACAACCACAAAACCATATTTGAAAATGGTACCTACTACTCTCTATCAAATCATCGGGATGAAACTTTTTGTGTTACATGTCTTACTGAGCTGTGTTCCTTGTAACTGAAAGGGCTACCTTCAGGTGATTAAAAACCTGCTATTTGTTTAGCGCTGATAAATGTATTTTCTTTGTTCTCTGGTATCTTTGTTAGCTTTATGAAAATTAGAGAAAAGGTCTGTCTACTTTACAAGCAGAAGCAAAACCATCATACAATTATGATGGTTAGTGATTATTTAGCATTAATTGGAACTTGGCATGCTGGAAAACTTACTTCCTAGGGGACAATTATTATTTTAGAGCACTGCAAATACTTTGCAATGTACATAGAGTATTTGAGGCATCAATTTATTAAAAGTTACAATATTTTCCCTAGAGAATGGATTAGCTTTTCACAATTAGGACTAGATCCAATATTTATGAAATGCTCAAAAATGATTAATTATGTTTCATTTACAAATAGATTCTAGAGGGGGACATTTTATTGCAAATGCTATTTTAGTGAATTGTTTGCCATTATGAATCCATGTCCAAGACTCAAGTAATTTATTTTTGCTTCCTTCCCTCAACTTTACACCCGAGTCCACCACTGCTTATCAAGTGTTTCTTCTTTTTTTCCATTCAAACCTTGTAATTATTCCCCTAGTTGCTTAAGTTAGAAATTTTGGACATCTGTGACTCTCCTTCCCCCTCACACCTTAGTTTCAATTAGTCACTATATTCAAATAATTCCTTGTGTGTCAAATAGAAGCCAAATTTCCTTAATAAAATATATAGGGATATTCACAGCCTGGACCACCATAGTATTCTCTTTATCCATTCTACACCAAATAAACCATCTTAGCTCTTATCAGGAGATGTTCTTTTTTTGTCTCTGTGCCTCTGCCCTTGGACATGTTTTCTTTGCTCTACATATTCTTCTTTCCCTTTCTCTGCAGAACCAGTGCCTGCCTGTTCAGGAGCCAGATCAAGTATCATCTTCTTCCTATAACTTTTTCATACTTTTCACTTCCTTCCCCTTAGCTAAAAATCAATAGTTCTCTAATTTATTTTCTTATGGACATGTATGCATACATTCCCTGGGTTGTTCTTATTTATTTGTACATCTGATTCATTCATAAGACAGATTTTTAAGCCTCACCGCATTTTATTTTGCATCGTCTATGTATGCCATCATCACTTAATGAAGATTGTTTGGCTAAAGTGAAAAACCTCTTAAATAAGAAATACAGCAGTGGTTATTCTTTGTCAATATCCCATCATGGTGAATTATGGTGGTGGATATAGATTAGGAAGATGTGACAGTGGATCAGTTACAGGCCCCAAGAGGACAGTAATAGAGACACAGAAGCTTAGAGAAGGAAGATAAATTAGAGATTACCTTTAACTATACAAATAACTTTTATTTCACTATGCTCTGTCCTTGCCCTGTAGTTCAGCATATTTGTTGCCAGATGCCTAGAAAAGCAGTCATCACCATCTTCAGACCATGTGACATAAGTCTTCAATGAATGAGTAAATAAATAAATGAAAAAATGACAAATAGAATGAATCCAGCTATTTCATCTAAGATAAGGAAAAATAGGACTCAAAGACATAAACAATAAAAAAGTAGAGACCATTGCCTTTTAAAGCTACTGCCATATTCCTTACACTGAACTAGATGCTTTCTTCACAATTATGTAATTATATATTCTCAAGAAAATTTTTCAAGTACTATGCTACATAAACAACTTGAAGTTCAAAATTCATGCCTCACAGTTACGCAAACAGGTATGAATCATCTTGTTCTTATGAAGTGTCTTTTATATAGTTTTTCCTCTGCCACCTGCAGCTGTGCTGTGTATAGACAGAAATGTGACTATTAGTTTTGTTAACTGGAAAAGCTCTGTTTTTAAAATAATCTGTATTTGTTAGGTGGTTGCAGGTAAGATAATATAAGGAGCTATGATCCAGTGGCAAGATCACTAGACTTGAAGGCTGAAGACTAGAGTTCAGCTCCTAATCTTGTTATCTTCCTTTGAGCAAATTCTTTATTGTCTTGGAAACAGACTTCTCATTTATATAGCAAGGCTTCTCATTCTAGCCTTGTGGAGTCTTACAATGAACAGAAGAATAATGACTATGAAAACAGTTTTCCATATAAAAGTAAAGTATTATTAGACTTATGTAAGAATGAGAAAATGGGTATAAAAGAGATTTTTCAGCTGCAGGTTCATTCCTTTTTATTTTTAGTGTCTTTCACTAAAGTACTATCAGAGTACCTCAACTTGAATTTATATAAACAAATGAAAATAGAATAAATAAGCATTTCCCCTACAAATGTGATTTGTATACAATATAGCACATTTAAATTAAATTCCACTTCTAATTTTTTTTAATTCATAATTCAACATAACTTAGCAATAATGAACTAGCAGTTAAAAAGATATTTGTTTCTTGTCATAAATTTCCATTCTCATAAGAAAATTAAAACAATCCTAGATCAGGAAAAATATGAAAATTAGCATCATTATGAAGACACTATTAACTCTTTGAATTCAGCATTGCTAGCTTGATTTGTTAGTAATTGAATATATGACTTTTCAAATGTTCTACATTAGTTGCAGCTCTATGTACACACTTAAAAATGATTCTTTTTGGACCAATCAAAGCTGTGTGCAATTGCATCCGAGTTCAGAGCCTCCACTGCCACTCCCCTCCACTATGTCCAAAAGAAAGGCTGAAGATAACGCTAAAGGAGATAAAGCCAAGGTGAAGGACAAGTCAGAGAAAGATCCACAGGTTGTCTGCTAAATGTGCCCCTGCAAAGACAGAGCCCAAGTCTAAAGAGTCCTCTGTAAAGAAGAGAGAGAAGGTATCCAAAGATAAAAGGGAAAAGTTGATGCTGGAGAGGATGGAAATAACCCTGCAGAAAACAGAGATTTCAAACAGCACAGACAGCTAAAGGTGCTGGAGATGCCAAGTGAATGTGTGCATTTTGATAACTATATTTCTGATGACTGCATAGTTTGACATACTATTTTTATCAAGTTTTATACAAATGTAGACTTTTACTTTTTTTTTTAAGCTATGTTGCTTAGCTTCATTGTTTTGGGGAGAAGGAATATGTGTCACTAAACAAATGTCTTCCAAGCTGGATCAAAGTTGGGAAAACATCTTTCCCTGCTAGTTTTGAGACTTCCTCTTAAGTCCCAACAGGAGAGATTCACTGACATTACCACATATAGTCAGACACCGTGGCACAAATGCCTTGTGATATAGGAAAACTCAAATTCATTTCTATGACCTTCTCCTCCATCATCAGTGTAGATTTAACTGCCTTAGAAACAGAGGCCTGCTGGGACCTGACACTCAAAATAGGTTTTGCCACTATGTCAGGCAATCTGGACTTTCCAGTGACGTCACTGAGATGGTGTTTCCCAAAGAACGGTGGTGCTTTTTCTAGACTGCTTCTTCAGTTTGATAATTTTGCCATTTTCATCATATTTCCTAAAAGTCAGGGTCAGCTCATGAAAAATTGTTAAACAGTATGTTTAATGTGAAATGTCAACCCTCACTCTAAACTTCCCCTGTTCAGAGCTTCATATGAAGACATCACTGGGATTTGTAATGGATTACTGATTTTGGTAGTCCTTTCAAGAACGGAGTTTGAAAGTTGTTCTATGAAAAAATTGTCCATGTCCCGCCCACGATTGTTTGTGAAAATATCTTTAATAAAGATGGATACAGTTTGGCTTGGAAAAATTGCATTGTTCAGCTTTATAAACATTGTCCTTCACCTCAAAGTACAAAAAGTGTCATCTGACTTTATTGATGATTTCATCACTGCTCTTTCCTGTCAATGTTAGTTTATGGCCAGTTATCAGCATTTCTTTTTTTCTGTTGCTTTCCATTTTATATAAAAATATTTCAGTAAGATCAAATAAATTTAAACATGTGCAATACCAAGAGAAATTAAGCTACAGTTTTCAATGTTTCAATGTAGATTTGAAAATCTCTGACAGTCACACATAAGATAGCTCTCGTATGAATCAAACCTTACAGGTGATCTCGTTCTGACCCTTAATTTATAGTCTGGGAAATGAGGCTGTACATGGCTGAAAAAGAAATATGCTAGATCTCAAAAAACAAAGACAAGTAGCTCAAGGCTCTCTTAGAGCATTCTTCACACTATACTATATCACAATATAATCCAATTTAACACATTTAACTTAATTCTCCTTTATCCAAATGATATCAGTGACATAGAAAAACCTTGCTCAACACTTCCATATCTGGGAGAAGACCCAAGAAATTGGATGATAGTCTATATCAATAGACTGGAACAGTGGCTAAATCTAACAAAAGGGAATTTTGCAGAGACAGATGCAAAGTCAGCACTTACAGTAAAAAAACCAGTGGCAAAGGTACATGAAGTGGGACATATGTTTCAACAACACAGCATATTTTTTTTCAGATGTGGCTATTTTTAAGGGATGGAAAGTTGTATGAGGTTACTCTTGTTTTCTTCCTGAAATCAATTGAATTTTACTTCAGTTAACAGATGCTATGCAGAGCAAGAAAGGCACCAAATCTAATCTGTGATAGCCAACTGGAATTTTGAATATAGTTATGAACACTGGGAAACTGAGGCATGTAGAAACAAAAAAGCAGAATGTCTACTCAAATCCAGGGACTGTTGGAGAGGTTAAAGGAATGGGATCTGTCTCTCTGAAGAAAACAGCTGTATCTGTCATTTTGGAAAAAGGCACAGAAAAGAGACATGTATTTTATAACCAAAGAGGCTGAATGATTGGAAAGAATCTGGGATGTTGCATGTGAAGGCATGAGCTTGAGTACTGGTATCCTCATTTACCAGTGGTATGATCTTGAGAAAAATTACCAGGAAACTAAATCTCAGGTCCTTAATCTACATCATGAGATTGATATGGAAGTTAAGTTAAACAGCATATGCAAAACACCTACAGTCTATGGTATGTAGTAGACAGCCCATAAAATTTATCCTTCTGCTTGTTAGAAGGATTTTTATTAGATTTTATTAGAGAAGTACCTTGCAGAATGATTTTTGTTATGGTTTAGATGTGAAGGGTTTCCCCAAAAGGTTCATGTTTTGAAGAATTGGTCCCTAGCTTGTGACACTAATGAGAAATTATTGGACCATGAGAGTAGTAAATTCATACTAGATGTGCTGTTAAGAGATGAGGCCTGATTGGAGAAAGAAGGTCACAAGAATTATTCCTTTGAGGGGTATATCATGTCCCTGGCTCCTTAATCTCTTCTCTCTCTCCTTCTCTCTCCCCTTTCTCCTCCTTTCCCCTCCTTTTGCCCTTCCCTCCCCTCTTTCTCTCCTTTCTGTCCACCGTGAGGTGAGAATCTTTGCTCTGGCATTTTCTTTCACTATGATATACTTTCTCCCCACAGGCACAGAAACAATAGAGCCAGCTGGCATGGATTGAATATTTGAAATCATGAACCAAAATAAATCTTTCCCTTGAATTGCTTTTTTTGGGTATTTTGTCACAGCAATGGAAAGTGACTAACAATTATAGAATGTGAGGTATCCTAAGATCATTGCCAATGCTGTGTGGTACATCTTCATGTTGACAACAAAATTTTCTTATGCTTAAAGTAGAGCAGATATTGTTATTTAAAATAGTTGATGACTTACATGTTATACTGCCTCATAAAGTTGTAAGAAATTATTATATATAGCTTGTCTACTTACCTGTAAAGTGCAGAAAGGGGCCTCTTGCTTCCAGGTTTTGGTCTGTATGGTTTGGGTTCTCCTGCCATGTTAATATCTGAAAACATAAAAAAAATAGTACAGAATAGAAGGTATTAGAACATTTGAGAAAAATAAATCTTGGAATTTTATATTTCCTTTTTTCCCTTTGCTTATGAAAATGTTGTATGACATTTACTTATTCATCATTCAAATTCAATGTGAATTGTAGCTTTCTGGAGTGGTCATATTCTTTCTCTTCATGAACTGAAAATATGATCAAGTGCCTGACCATATATATATATATACAATTAGCTAAATTAGATCTGAAACAAATGTGTATAAACATTAAGAAATTGGGAAGTTGGGTGGTGGTTTGGAAAGTAAAATAAACAGCTAAATTTAATACAGTTTACTTATGGATTCCATGCAATTCCAATAATGTCCCCAAATATTGTGTTTATGTATGTGTGTGGATTGAAAGGTTGATTCTAGAATTTATGTGGCAAAAGCCAAGCATAGCTATGATATACATAGAAAAAGGAACAAAGTTAGTGAAATTGCTTTGTCAAGATTCATTTGATAAACTTGATGATTAAGAATATAATATTAGTACAAGAGAAAAGGGACCAATGTAGCAAAATACAGAATCCCAATCTCTCTCTCTAATATTTGAAAAATCTATGTGCACACAATTGACATAAAAAGTCATCTGAGATATCATGAAGCTGGCATAGCAGATCAGTCAGGAAAAGACAGGGTACTCTTTTAATGTAGCCCATGTTGGCCTGGAATTTGCTATGTAGGCCAGGTTGGGCTTGAATTCACAATTGTCTTGCCTCAGTTTCCTGAGTGCTAAGATTACAGGCATGTACCACCATGCCCAGCAAGCTAGACTTTATAAAAATAAATTAATGTACTGTATAAGAATTGGTTATTCACAAAGACAGACATGAAATTGAACCTCTCACCTTATACTACCAAAAACTGGTTAATAATGCCTAAATACAAAAAACAGTATAAAAAACTTTTAGGAGGTGGTAATATAATATATTTAGGAGCTCAAAACATGAAAAGATAATGTTAAGTCCAACTAAAAGAAAGCAATAACTTTAAAATATGAAATTGATAAATACCACTACATTAAAATTACTAATTTCTACTCATCAAAAGTCACATAAAGGCAGTGAAAAAAATCCCACAAAATGTACCAAAAATTCCTTGAGAAAGGAATTGTTTCTCAAATATACAAAAACCTCATTCTTTTCACATGATAAAGTGAAAATACCAAATAGAAAAATAAGCAAAAAAGTTATTAAGTGTGCTTTACAGAAGAGGAAATATAATGGTAAATAAACAGATGAGAAATGTTTAAACTCATGAATAATGAGATATCCAAGTTAAAATGCCACAACATGCAACTGAAGCCCATTGAATTTAAAATAGTTTACAAATGGCTAATGGAGTGTTGGTGAGCAAGTGGAATGTGTGTATATTACAAGTACAAATGTTAACAAGCAAAACTGTAAGTGAAAAATAATTTAGAGGTTTTAATACACTTAGGTGTTCAAATTTTATAACCTAGGAGGTGTGTGCACATAACGAAATTCTTGCATACATGTACCACTAGACATATAAATGAGTGTTCTCTGGAGCACAAATATCTCTGAAAAAACCCAAATGCATATTGACAGGTAGTACAATAAATAAGTTGTGACACTTTCACAAAAAATACTACACAACAGTAGAAAAAACTATATAGAAACAAGTAGAGTCAGAGGCAATCCCCTCAATGCATTATTGAGCCTCAGGAACATAAAAATTGAGTAAACATAACATCACAGAAAAACACTGAAAGTATGGAACTTTTCATGCAATTAAAATGAAATAATAAACAATATGTAGGAATAAAAATATGTGAGAAAACTAAAGAAAAGAAAGACATATACAATAAATTTATAAGAGGTTTACCTCTAAATGGATAGAAAAAAAGTGTGGGACTTGTATGACATACATAGGACTTTAAAATTAAGTAATAAAGAACTATTTCTGCAATGATGGTGATATCATAACACCCAACTTCAAAGTATACTACAGAGCCATAGACATGAAAACAGCATGGTACTGGCATAAAAATAGTCATGAAGACCAGTAAAAAAGAATAGAAGACCAGGATATGAATCCATGCAGCTATGCATATGGGATTTTTGACAAAGGTGCCAAAAACATATGATGGAGAAAAGACAGCCTCTTCAACAGATGTTGCTGGGAAAAACTGGATATCTGCATAAGGAAAATTAAAAGTGGATCCATGTCTCTCACCCTGTACAAAGGACTTTAATATAAGACTTGAAAATTTGAAGCTAGTTCAGGAAAGAACAAGGCATATGTTGGAATTAATAAGCACAGGCAATGACTTCCTAAATGGAACTCAAAGGGCTCAGCAACTACGAGAAGGGATCAACAAATGGGATGACATGAAATTAAAAAGCTTCTGCACAACAAAAGAAATGGTCACCAGGTTAAAGAGAAAATCCACAGAATGGTAGAAAATTTTTGCTAGTTATTCATCTGACAAAAGATTAATAATGAGAATATACAGTGAACTCAAAAAAACTAAACTCCTAAAAAAATCAATGACCCAATGAAGAAATTAGCAAATTAATTAAACAGAGGAACTTCTTCTTTCAAAGGAAGAAGTTCAAACAGTCAAATAACACATGAAGACATGCTCAACCTCCCTGGTCATGAAGGAAATGCAAATCAAAACCATGCTAAGATTTCACCCTACTCTTGTTAGATTATATCATAAAGAAAACAAATAGCAACAAATGTCAGCAAGGATGTAAGGACAAAGGAGCTCTCATATACTCTTGGTGGGAATGTAAATTAATGCAACCATTATGAAAAATGGTATGGAAATTCCTCAAAACACTAAAAATAAAACTGCCATATGATCCAGCAATTCCGTTCTTAGGGATATACCTGAAAGAATGTAAGTCAGGTTACAATAAAGGCACCTGAACACCCATGTTTATTGCAGCATTATTGATAATAGCTAAGCTATAGAAATAGCCAAGATGCCTCACTATTGATGAATAGATTAAGAAAATATGGTATTTGGTATTTATATACAATGGAATTTTATTCAGCCATAAAAAATAATGAAATTTCGTGGCTTGTAGGTAAATGGATGAAACTGGAGACAATCATCTTAAGTGAAGTTAGCCAAGATCAGAAAACCAAAAGCCACATATTTTCTCTCATATGTAGAATATAGGCCCAATACAGTACAAGCAATATTATGAAAAACAGGTCAGGCTAAGGGGAGGTCACATAAAAGAAAGGGAGGGTAAAAGAAGGAAGTTAAGAAGGTGAATATGATTGATATACTTTGGATACAAGAATTAATACAGAAATTTTAAATGGTGTTGAAATCACCATAAGAAGGGGATTAAGGTAGAAAGGAGAAAAATAGAGAGAATGAACTTATTTGGGTTATAATACATATATGCATGGAAATGTCACAATGAAACACCCTGTATAGCTATCTTAAACAAATAAAAATGACATTTTTTTTTTTTTTACAAAAACAGAAAACAAGAAAGGATAACAGATCCTGTCTGGGGAATGGATTCCAGTGGGAAGGGGAAGATATAAGAGAAGAGGGCTGGAGGATGAATATGGTGGAAATATTCTGTATATATGTTATGTAAATGGAAAAATGAGGAATGGGGGGAGGGAGGATAAAGGAGAATGATGGAGGGGTGAATTCGACTATGATATATTGTAAGAAATTTTGTAAATGTTGCATTGTACCCTCAGTAAAACAATAAGAAGAAAGTATAAAAAATAAAGTACTATTTCTTAAATTGGATGGTGAGAACATGGATTTACCTTACAGTATTGCTCTCTGAAGGTCAAATGTTTTATAACTTTTATTTCATAAATTATTAGTAGTAAGAATAGCCTACAAAGTCAGAATAATATAATAAATTATGGCTGATTAATACATAGGGCAAGAGTTTGGTGAACAACTGGATTTAAAAGAGGTTTTGAAAGGTATATGGCAGAAAAAGAGAACAGGTAGGGATAGATTACTGAGTGAGAGAATTCATTAGAAACCCCAATTAGAACTGCAAATTTTATTTGAGTGGGTGATAATTTAGGGTTCAGAGCAGAAGGCAGAAACTAGAATAAATCATAAAAACAGCAAGTGTTATATGATATAGAATAAGGACAATTCAAGATGGAGGCTTCCTGAATCATTCAGATGTAATACAATTCGAACAAAACAGTAAATAAAACAAATATAGATTTCTATTTTTTTAAGCTCTATGACAGAATAGATTTGTCTATGATAACATAATGATATCACTTGCATAATTTTAGCTAAGATCCCATGATTCATAAGTGAAAATGTAAAATTAATCTTATAGGTGAAAAAATGCTTGAGTAAAGTCTGTCAATAAAAATACTGCAGCATCTGCATTTAGGAGTTGATAGCATATTCAAATGATGTAATGCCTTTTATGATAGTCTGGGAAACCCAGTATTTCCAGACTTTAGCCTCCCTTCAAAGGTATATAAAAATGCATAAGAAAGTTCTTTGTCCCTTCTGAACATCAAGTAGTGCTCCAATTCAGAATTCTCCCTTTAATGTATGGAAATCTAGTCTTAAATATACATTATTTGTATGTTTTGCACTGCTTTATTGACTGCCATCCGAATCTGTGTTTAGTGGGCAGTATAGAAGAGGGCAGTGAAATCAGTTAATCAAAGTGAACATAAAGCCTTTCAGTGTTTGAATGGACTGGCATTTCCTTTTGTTTTTTCTATACTTTATCAATGCAACTCTTATTTGTCTTCAGAACTCTGGTTAGTTGGAAGCCAAGGCTCAGATTCTTGTGCTTCAAGAGCTGTTGGCCTTGAAAGGACCATGCAAGTAGGGTCAGTAGCATGCTAACAGGAACTTTGTGGACACTGACTGAGAGACCCCCCTAAGCCTTCATGCTCTGATTGTCCTGGCACTATTTACCTTACTCACAAGGCCAGGTGAGGGGAAGGATGGACAATGCTCTATTTTTTTCCCAGTCTCATATGAAGGTGGCTTTGAAATAAAACACTGGAATACAGACAAAGAAACAGCTGCCTCTTGAGTCCCTGAATTTACAGATTCATACCCATTACTAATAATATTTAGAACTCTTTATAGTACCTTCCAGAAAGGATGTAGGTTGAATCATCTTCAACAAATAATTTTGGTGCATTCCTAAAGTCCTAGTTAAGTTTTTAGTCACTGAGTAAGAATGCCCATAAAAAATCAACCCAGATGCCATACAAGTGATGAATGGATTAAGAAACTGTGGCATATACATATGTACAATGGAGTTTTATTCAACAATAAGAAAGAATGAAACTATGTGGCTTGAAGTAAATAGGTAAAATTGGAGGACACCATGTTAAGTGAATTAAGTCAGGTTCAGGAAGACAAAGGCTGCATGTTTTCTTTCATATGTTGAAGATAGATTCAAAAGATAAATGGATACAAGAAACAATGCTTATGATCATCTACATACACATCTTTAGGTAGAAGATGTTGGAAATAGAGGAACTATACTATGGAACTCAGGGGAGGAGGGAAAGGACAAGATAATAATAGAGTATCAACAATATTGAAATATGTCACAGCTGCTCAGGTAGAGGACACAATGATATGTACTGAAAGCAGCTGAATAATAGTGGTGAGAAGGAAGGGGTAAGGGAGAGTATCTGAGAGGGTTGAACTGACCAAAGAAAAGCATATCCACAGCTGAGATACATTAGAAAGCTCTTTGGACATTGACTTTGAAATTAATAATGAAAGATAGGACTATAAAATAGCTACACTGTATGTGAGGGTACTTGTGAGAAGGGAGAGAGTAAATGGAGGAAATGAAGATGTAGGAATAGGGTTGATGGACTTCATACACATATAGGAAATAGAAAGATAAAACATCTTGTAATTGCTTAAAGTGGAACAGGGAGGGAGGGATAGAAGTAGGGAGATGGAGATAGTGATCAAACCAATATGCAATGTAAGGCTATTCAGAAATGTCACAACAAATCCCCCTGTACAATGAATGTTTGCTAATAAAAATGAAAAAATATATATCCAAAAAAGAATGCCCATACAAGTATCTCTATATCAGGTGGTGGACCCTATTATCTGGCTATTAGAATCAAATTGTTGTGGCAAGTGTTAGTTAAATCATGCAAACAGAATTCTGGTCTGTTGATGAGGCTTACTTTTGTTCAGATGCACTACACATCACACCTGTGTGGTGGACTCCCCCACTCCCCTTCCTACCATAGTGAGGAAGCAGAAAAGAACTGAAGCTTTATTTCTGCATTGAGAGGAGACAGCATGCCCTCTCCTGGAGGCAAGGAGGAAGGGCATTTGCATTTTGCCCTATAACATCATAAACTTCTGTAAACACCAAAAGCCACATGAAACAAACCAACTCTACTTTGACTTTGACTTTAATTTTAACATTGGTTTTAATATTTTGAATTAGCATGAAAAATGTGAAGGAAATTAAAATGTGCTCCAAAAGGAGGATTCCAAGATGGAGACTAGAGAGAGAAAGCAGAAAACATGCTTCCTAAAGACTCTGGAGATACACCTGGCAGAAAAAACCACCAAGAAGAGGCAAAACTCTGACACCTCCACAGCCCCAGCCCACCCACAGCATCCCCCTGACACGTTAAATGGAGAAACCAGGAGGGCTCCAGTGTTGCTAGAGCCAGCTCCTAACCTGCTTGGGAGATCACCAGGAGCAAATAAGTGGCACGTGGTACTCCCTGGGACAAATCAGCAGACAAATCTGGACAGACTGCCTCACCCAGAGAAAAAAGAAAAAACTGAATAATAAACAAGCAGCTGAAAAAAAAGACAAGTAACAAAGAGGGCAGGGTGCCCTGAGCTCTGGAGAGGGGGGAAGGGCACTACCCCCCCCCCACCTGAAATGTAAATAAACAAGCCGGCTGGAGAAGGTGGGTGTGGTGCCCCTGCCCACAAGCTTGGAGTGGGGAAAGCTTGTAACAGTGACTGTTATGTGGAAAACTCCACTGGAGGGGGAGGAGGAGCACCTCCCCATGTGAACTATAAATAAAAAAAGGACGGCAACTGCAAGACTTGGGTAGGGTTGTATACTGGAGAAAACAAAAGAGGCAAGCATCCAGGAGAACTCTAAATAAACAAAGCCTGTGGGGCTAGGTGAGTGTAAAGCTCATTCCTGAGATCTGCAACAAATAAAGCCTGCAGCAGTAGATGGCTGACAGTAGGTGGCAGGTGAGCTGCAGCCTCAGATAGACATTCACAAAGGTGTCTCCAGACTCTTATTTTTTCCTTTGATGAGACTGAAATTGCAATGCATTTGAACTTGGGATTTTTTTTTTCGCCTTTGATGAGGCAAAGACATAACTACTACTCAGGCACCAACACCAGGACTGGATGCTGAAGGACTAACACCAAATCTATTAAGACTGAAATATTATTGCATTTGAACTTGAGAAATTTTATTTTTTTAATTTTTATTTATTTATAACTTATTTATTTATTTTTTTCCTCTCTCTGTCTCTCTAATGCCTGCTTAGCTCACTGTTGATTCGTACACTATTACTCCCTATTTCTTCAGCAATGTTTTTTGTTTTGTTTTTTTTCCCTTTTTCTTTACATTCTTTGCTTTCCCTCTCCTGTCACCCTTCCATTCTAGATATCATCATCCTTACTATTACAAGCTAGATGATACTGAATTACACACAGTACAAGGACAGTAAAAGAAGCAAGGACAATGATGGGAAGACAGAAAAAAGAGGGAAACCATTTTCCCCCAATAATAAATTAGTACAGAAACTAGAGGGAAATGAAGAAAACAGATGCCCAGATCCAGGCTCCAACAAAATGAAGATAAGCTAGTCAAAGAACCCAATGAAGCCCACGAGAACAACCTAAAGAAGAAATCCTGCAAGTAAAATCAACAAGAATTTTATAGAGATGATACTGGATATGGTCAACCAAAATGTACAGGAGACACTCAAGAAATTCCAAAACACCAAAAATAGAGATTTTTGAGAAAGCACAAGAACAAACAAAAGAAACTATAGAAGCACTGTATAAACACCAAAGTGAAACAAAGAACATGATTAATAAAGAGATAAATGAACTCAGGATGAAAATAGACAACATTAAAGAGGAAGGGACTTGAGATATGGAAAACCTCAGAAAAAAGAATGAAACAGAATTGCAAAACAAAACGGAAGGCCAATCCAGCAGAATAGAACAAACAGAAGACAGAATCTCAGAACTCGAACATGAAATGGTAATTAAAGGAAAAACTGAAGAACTATTAATTAAACAACTCAAGATCTGTGAAAAGAAAATCCAAGAACTCACTGACTCCATCAAAAGACCAAATCTGAGAATCATGGGCATTGAAGAAGTAGAAGAGGTGCAAGCAAAGGGAATGCATAATATATTCAACAAAATAATAACAGAAAATTTCCCAAATCTAGGGAAATCTATCCCATACAGATGCAAGAGACCTCCAGAACACCAAACAGACCAGACCAAAATAGAACTACCCCATGGCATATTATCATTAAAACAACAAGTACAGGGACCAGAGAAAGAATATTGAAGGCTATAAGAGAGAAAAACCAAATAACATACAAAGGTAAACCCATCAAAATCACAGCAGACTTCTCAACAGAAACATTAAAAGCAGGAAGAGCATGGGGTGAGGTCTTCTGGGCACTGAATGAAAATAACTCCAACCCCAGGATATTCTACCCAGCAAAACTATCATTCAAAATAGATGGAGCAATAAAAGTCTTCCATGATAAGCAGAAACTAAAACAATATATGACCACAAAGCCACCACTGCAAAAGATTCTTCAAGGGATTCTTCACACAGAAAGTGAAACCAACATAACCATGAAAGGGCAGGCAGCACAAAACTACAGGAAAAGAAAAAGCAAGAAAGTAGAGAGTAGCATCAATTTAACTACACACAATCAAACCCTCAAACAACTAAGACAACCAAATGACAGGAATCACCACATACCTATCAGTACTAACACTGAATGTTAACAGATTTAACTCCCCTATCAAAAGGCACCATTTGACAAACTACATTAAAAGGAAGATCCAACAATTTGTTGCTTACAGGAACCCATCTCATCAATAGAAATAAACATAGGCTTAGGATAAAATGTTGGAAGAAGATTTACGAAGCCAATGGCCCTCGAAAACAGGCAGGAGTAGCAATACTTTTTTTGGACAAAGTAAACTTCAAACCTACATTGATCAAATGAGATAAAGAAGGACATTCCATAATAAAAGGGGAAATAAACCAAAAGGAAATAACAATTTAAAACCTATATGCACCCAATGTCAATGCACCCAATTTCATCAAACATACCATGAAGGACCTAAAAGCATATATTAACTCCAACACAGTGGTCATGGGAGACTTTAACACCCCACTATCATCAATATATAGGTCATCCAAACAAAAAAATCAATAAAGAAATCATAGATCTAAAACATACCATAGATCAAATGGACCTAGTTGATGTCTATGGAACATTTCATCCAACTTCTACACAATATACATTCTTCTCAGCAGCCCATGGAACCTTCTCCAAAATAGATCATATCCTAAGGCACAAAGCAGGCCTCAGCAAATGTAAGAAAATAGAAATTATACCATGCATTCTATCTGATCATAATGCATTAAAACTAGAATCAACAACAAAAATAAAGACAAAAAATGCAAACAGCTGGAAACTGAACAACTCATTGCTAAATAAAAGAGGAAATTAAAAGGTTCATGGAAGTCAATGAAAATAAAAACACAACCTACTGGAATCTATGGGACACAGCAAAGGCAGTCCCAAGAGGAAAGTTTATAGCCATGAGTGCATATATTAAAAAGACTGAAAGATCTCAAATCAATGACCTAATGATACTTCTCAAAGTCCTAGAAAAACAAGAACAAGCAAATCCCAAAACAAATAGAAGGAGAGAAATAATAAAAATAAGAGCTGAAATCAATGAAATAGAAATAAAAAAAAAAACATACAAAGAATTAATGGAACAAAAAGTTGGTTCTTTGAAAAAATAAACAAGATCGATAGACCCCTGGTAAACCTGACTAAAATGAGGACAGAAAAAACCCAAATCAGTAAAATCAGGAATACAAAAGGGGAGATAACAACAAACACCATGGAAGTCAAAGAAATCATCAGAGACTACTTTGAGAACATATATTAAAATAAATTTGAAAATCTTGACGA
This sequence comes from Castor canadensis, assembly GCF_047511655.1. Classification (NCBI taxonomy): domain Eukaryota; kingdom Metazoa; phylum Chordata; class Mammalia; order Rodentia; family Castoridae; genus Castor; species Castor canadensis. Next base: position 147,106,842 of record NC_133388.1, on the reverse strand, counting down.
TATGGACAGATTTTTAGATACTTATGATCATTCAAAACTGAACCAAGAAGACATTAATCACTCAAATAGCTCTATAATGCAAAATGAAATTGAAGCAGCAAGCAAGAGTCTCCCAAAAAAGAAAAGTTCAGGACCTGATGGATTCTCTGCTGAATTCCATCAGACCTTTAAAGAAGCATTCATACCAACCCACCTTAAACTGTTCCACAAAATAGAAAGGGAAGGAAAACTGCCTAACACATTTTATGAAGCCAGTATTACACTTATCCCAAAACCTAGCAAAGACACCTCCAAAAAGGAGAACTGTAGGCCAATCTCCTTAATGAACATTGATGCAAAAATCCTCAACAAAATAATGGCAAACCCAATTCAACAACTCATCACAAAGATCATTTACCACAACCAAGTAGGCTTCATCCCAGGAATGCAGGGTGATTCAACATATGAAAGTCAATAAATGTAATAAACCACATTAACAGAAGCAAAGACCAAAACCACTTGATCATCTCAATAGAGGCAGAAAAAGCCTTTGATAAGATCCAACACCATTTCATGATAAAAGCTCTAAGAAAACTAGGAATTCTACCTCACCCCTGTTAGAATAGCTGTCATTGGAAACACCACAAACAACAGGTGTTGGTGAGGATGTGGGGAAAACGTAGCCCTTGTACACTGCTGGTAGGAATGCATACTAGTACAACCACTGTGGAAAAAAATTTGGAGGTTTCTTAAAAATCTGAACATAGATCTGCCATATGATCCAGCAATACCACTTTTGGGGATATACCCAAAGGAATGTGACACAGGTTACTCCAAAGGCACTTGTTCACCCATGTTTATTGCAGCACTATTCACAATACCCAAGTTATGGAAACAGCCAAGATGCCCCACTGTTGATGAATGGATTAAGAAAATGTGATATTTATACATAATGGAATACTACTCAGCCATGAAGAAGAATGAAATCTTATCATTTGCAGGTAAACAGATGGAACTGGAGAACATCATCCTGAGTGAGGTCTGCCAGGTCCAGAAGACCAAAAATCATATGTTCTCCCTCATATGTGGACATTAGATGAAAGGCAAACACAACAAGGGGATTGGACTTTGAGCACATGATGAGGCGAGAGCACACAGGGAGGTATGAGGATAGGCAAGAAACCCCCCCAAAAAACCAAGATAGCATTTGATGTCCTCAATGCAAAGGAACAATTTCAGAAACTTTAAAGCAACAGAGGCCAATAGGAGATGGGGACCAGGAACTAGAGAAAAGGTTAGTTCGAGAAGAATTAATTTAGAATGTAACATATATGTACAGGAAAGCAATGCGAGTCAACTCCCTGTATAGCTATCCTTATCTCAATGGGCAAAAACCTTTGGTCCTTCCTATTATTGCTTATACTCTCTCTTCAACAAAATTAGAGATAAGGGCAAAATAGTTTCTGCTGGGTAGTGGGGGGGGTGGTGGGGGGAAGAGAGAGGGGATGGGGGAGAGGAAGGGGGTGGGGGGGAGAGGGAGGGGGTGGGGAAAGGGTGAGGGGAAGGGGGGAGAAATGACCCAAATATTGTATGCACATATGAAGAAAAGAAATTTAAAAAGAGAAAGAAATTAGGGTCTATAAGAAAAAAAATGAAAAATGATCTTTTTTATGTTAAACCTCAGACTCAAACAATTAAAAATTTTTCTTTTGGGGTCCTAGTATATCTTGCCACAATAAATCAATTAAAATATATTAACTGTTCTAAAACTTTTTAACCAATTCTCTTTTCTTCATTATTTTAAAACTACATAAGTAATATCATGATAGAAATGTTACAAAACTGAAAAAAGTTGATGAGCTGAACCCATCCTGATTTGAGACAAATGAGATGAGGCAAATAGAGGAAGATATTATTCCAAAGTGTCATTCTTAGAAATGAAAACCTGTGTACATAAATACATTTATTTGAACAACCTTTGGTATTGACCTACTAAAGATAATAGGAACAACATTCTATCATTTCATTTTTTTTGACTCATGGAAAATATTTCCTCTTCTATACCCTAATAGATGTGATGCTGCATCTTCGCACCTATTTTTCTGCATTATATCATTCGTATTGCACCTACTGCTGCAGTGTGCTCTTTGACTTTGAACTACTAGAAAGTAGTCAGAATTTCACCCAACTTCCTATGCTCTTCAGCTCCCTGAAGTGTTGTTTATCCAGTGATTCTATTATCAATTAAGTTTATACAGGCCATAAGGCAGATCCTTGTATGAGTCTCAGGGGTCTAAGCAAACATTTTGCCAACACATTTTCTAAAGTAATATTAATGTTTTGGAAGATGGTATTGAGCAAATTGTCAAACAAATTTATCAAGGTAAAATAGCTTGCTAAAAGTGCTGTATTACATCCCTTTTTTGGATATGTATACTGCATATCAACAGGTAAAATCCTGCAAAAAAAGAAGACACATATTAAGTCATGTTTAATTCAATGTTCTTATATACCTGTATGGATAATTTTTTGGACAGCACCCTTGTTAACATCTAGCATATCAGAGCTCCTTCATAACGCTGGTTTATCAGATACCCTGAAATATTCAGAAGGATGTTTTACATTAATTTCTTTGCCAATGATTCCATTTGTAACATCCTGATTTTAAAGGTTAATGTGGTCTTTCAAATTGCATGTTATTTAGACTGCTACAATAACCTGGCATTTTTTACTTAATTCTCCTGCTGGTGATCCCTGCTGTCTTACTTCATTTTCTGGATATGCTAACCTTGATGTGGAAGTGATGTCTATCTTATCAGAGAGTAGGTCATCTAAATTACCAATGCTTTCTTCTCTTCTAGATGTGGAAAAATTAAAAGTAATACTTTTCCAAAGGAATTAGTTAAAAGGAAAATCTTTATTCTTAGGAACTTACCCACTCTTTCTTAGGTTTAAATAGAAGTCTAAATAATTCAGCCATGGCATATAGACTGCCAGGAAAAGTCATTCAAATTCTTTTATTGTTCACATTTAGAAGATTTAGGGATTCATTACTGTTTCTTTGAATAAAAATTCAGGAGATAAAACAGTCTGTTATGTTTGACAAGTGATTGGCTATAACTATACATTACCCAAGAATAAGCAGTGTGCCATTAAAAGTGTTTTTTCAGTTATCATTAGTTGAGATCTTCAGAACAATCCCATGAAATAAGCAGAACAGGAACCATTATCCCCACTTCATGTATAGAGATGTTTGAGATACTGAGAAGTTAAATGGCTTTCATATGAATATCATTTCCTCCACTCGCTTCAACTGTCTTTATTATGCATTCAACTAAGAATGCATAATAGTTGAATAGTTGAATGCTAAGCATTCAACTAAGAGGAGAGAGGACTCCGGTGGCGCTTTAGAGAGAGAAGAGTGAGGGGCTGCAGCCTTGAACTGGGGCTGCACCAGACTCTCAGTCTTGAACTTTCCTTAGTGCATTTTTTGCTTGTGGCCAGATTCTGGATGTCACACCTTCTATGCTACTCAGATCCAGTTTGGCTATGGAAAGCAGCCGGCAAAACAATGCACTCTGAGTTCCCGAGAGTTTTGTAATCATGGCGTATGATGTGTGGTTAAAGAAATGCTGTAGGGAGATTTGTGTTTCAGTAACTGGAAAGGCACCTTTGACTCCCAGCTGAGCTGCCTGAGATGTTCTGGTGAGATAGGTTCATCACCCTGGGGTTTGCTGGAGTGGCACAGAAGTGCTTTCACTCTAAGGAAAAATGCACTAAACTTGAAAATGCCAAGTACAGCCCATCCTGTGCTCTTAAATATGAACATTTGAAGCATTTTGTGCCAAAAGATGAGAGAAAAAACAATTTTGTATTGCAAAAGTAAATGGCTTTCTAATCTTATTGTTTTTTTTTTCTTTCTAGAATCAAAGCTAGCTCTAACATTTGAAATATGTCCTTAATAGTATGTTAAAATATTCACTGTTATGAGAATGAAACTATAGTCTAATTTTACTAGGCAGCCACTGAATTGTGACCACTTTAATGAGCCTTTGTTCGTAGTTTCATAAATTAGTTCTGACACATCACTATGGCACTTTGGCCTCTGGTTATTAGAATGCTAATGCAAAGATCACTGGTTGGCCAGGTTCCCATTTGTTACCAGAGTATACTCCATGATCCCAGGTTCTGTTTGCAAGGGCAAATAAAAGTGGAAGCTTGAAATTCTTACTAATGCCTTGTAAGTCTGATCCTTGCATATCATTTATTTAGATTCAAACATTTTTCCCAATAGAAACAGAAGTGAAAAAAAAGTGAACGCATTTAGTTGGATGCCCTTTTTTATCCAATATCTAATCCTTCCAATGATTCCATTAAGAAGAAAATAAAAAAATGGCACAGATCATTCAATTTCATTGATCAGATAATTTTATATATATATATATATATATATATATATATATATATATATATATATATATATATATATATATATATATATATATATATATATATATATATATATATATATATATAAAACAAACCAGGTACTGGGCTAGATATTGGGTGAGGAAAAAGGAACATTGTATGCTCAAGGATATCATAGAGAAACACAAGCCTGCCATTCCCTATGGAAAATATGATGTCATAATGGAGAAGTAGGTCTCAGGTTTTAAGAACATTGTGTTCCATTCTCTGTAGCTAAGAATGTCTGTCAGGGTCCATTCTTGGTGATTTCCTCCCAAGTTACCAATTCTAATATTAGATGTTTCTTAAAACTTTAACTACCAAATTGTGAAAGCCTCAGCTATCCACTGAGCTGTAGAGACCTGCTTCTCTTCATTTATTTGTTTGCTTTACTTTGCTTTTCCAATCAAAACTCCTATTAGCTAATTGTCAAAATTCCTTTGATTTGCCTTCAAGCACTAATGGCATGAAACTTGATGGAACTTTGTAACTTTTGTGCGTGTTTCATCAATGTCTAGTCTAAAGTTATTTAGCAGAGAACGCAAGCACATTTTCATACAGGTTACAAAACAAACACCAATTGATAGTAATGATCAAGTTTGAATTTGGATAATTCAAACTTTCAATTTGGATAATTATTTTGTTTCTTTTACTATCTTAGATAAGTTTTCTGAAGAAATGATTTCTATATTTCATGAATATCCTTATCTACAAAAGTTAAAATGAAGGTGAAATGTTTTATTAAGAGATCAATCCTCCAGAAACTGAATAAATCAGCTATAAAATTCAGATAAATGTTCACTAGTAGCATCCTGAATATGTTTAGGACTTTGATTAAAAATTTTATAAAAATACTTAGTGATTTGTTGACATCAATAGCAGAAACAGCTTATGATGAGACTAAAGGTACATGGTGAAAAATAATTTAGTCGTATATTCATTGATGCTTACCATTACTAATTTCTGTGCATCACAGTAGTTTGTTTATTTTCATACTTGAGTACAAGCCATTCCTTTTAAAAGGTAAAATAAAGTCAACAGAGTATCAATTACCAGTTTCCTTGAGAACTCTTAGATTTTCATGTCAGTGAAGCAGAGATCCCAAGATTTGGATATTGCTTATTTTTGTTCCCTTCCTTTTTTGATTTCTTTCTTTTCATATGTGTATATATGGATTTTATTTTCTGAGGTCCTTTTTGTGAAGATTTTATTCAGTTTTTACAAAACCACAGTTACTGTATTATGTATTTTATAATTCATAAATACAATGAAATGTCTGCACAAATGTCAAGAAGCTAAGTGTATTTTGTGTGAAACTAGTATACAACCCTGATAATCAGTGTGTTTTAAAAGACAAGCAAAATCTACACCATATAAAAGCAGGATCCAGACTGGGGGCATGGCTCAAGTGAAAGAGAACAAGAGGCCCTGACTTTAATCCCAAGAAAGGAAAGAAAGGAAGGAAGAACAGGAAGGAAGGAAGGAAGGAAGAAAAGAAAAAAACAAACAAACACACACATTGCTGAGAGCCGGTGGCTCACACCTGTAATCCTGTAATCCTAGCTACTCAGGAGCAGAGATTAAGAGGATCAGGGTTCGAAGTCAGCCCCAGGCAAATAAAAACACATCACAAAAAAAAAAAAAAAAAAAAAAACGGGCTGGTGGAGTAGCTGAATGTGTATACCCTGAGTTCAAACCCAAGTTCAGTTTCCTTCCTAGTCTCGGTGAATCAGAGTCTGCATTTTAACATGACATCCAAGTGATTGCCCCGCACATTCAAGTTTATGAAGCTCTGGCATATACCATAGTTAGTTTATATCCCTTTCTTCAATTGTCTTTTAAGGGCTTTATTTTGAAGGTATTTTGAAAAGACAGTATTAAGAATTCTGAGCAGAAAAATAAAGCTTTTAGGGAAGACATTTGAAAAATGCTTTTCTAAAGGATTACAATGTAATAATGCTACCTCAATGTCATCTTTTGTGGTAATAGTAATAGGCATTTGTATAACCTTAAACAGTTGATCAAATTTTCACATGCACACACAAAAATCTCTCACAATAATCTTGTGCTAAGGGCCTTATTGTTGATAAAAGTTGAAATTCAGAATGTATAAGTTATTTGTACAAGCTATTGCTAAAGGTAATGGTACCAACACACTGAGTTCAGTAGTTCTCACTTCAAACACTATATTCTATACATAAAGATTAATTTTAATTAAAATGTCCATAGCCTTTAATTTATTGGCAAATTACTAAATATTTAGCAGTTTCATTTTTTAAAGGATCATTTGTTCATAAAGTCTCCATAAGCATATTTCAAGTAGAAAGTCATCAAATTAAACATTATTTTTAAGAATTCCATGAGAAAAGAAAACTTCAAAGAACTATTTTGACTGAGAATGCAAACCCAAAAGACAGAGCGAAGACTCAAGGAAATACCAAAGTACTAAGATTCTTTCCCCAAAGCAAGAGGAAAATAAGGTTTCTGATATCTAATAACAAAGATCCAAATAAAGGAAAAGAAAAGAAAATATAAGATTCAGTAAGATAGAAATTCTTATAGTTAGGGCTTAAGCAAAAATGTTTAGGAAATTGAAAAATCCTACTGTCTGTATCCATACTCATCTATCTAGCCACACTGTCTCTCATAACTTCTGTCTTACCACCATCCTTGTTTTGCACTGGCTTCCTGGCTGCTTCATAAAAGTGCCCGTTGCTCTACTTCCAACTGCTGAATCTCTCCTGGCATGTTCTTCCCATAGATAATCTATGGCCAGTTTCCTCAATCCCTTCAAATCTTTGCTCAAATGTCGTTTTGTCTCTATTTAATATTTCAGCATGTCATCTTCTACTGCTTCTCACACTCACAATCCCCTACTTTAATTTTTGTTTTCCACAGCACTTATCTGTTCCTAATACATTTTCTTTATTTCTTGTGTTCTTTGTTTGTTTTAGATAAATGCTTTCTGCCAAAAGGAAGCCTGGGATGAGCTTTATTTTAGTTCACAAATATATTCAAAGAATCTAGAATGGAAATTGGCTCTTAGATGGGATTCAATTAGTGTTGAATATGTGATTAAGAGTTCCTTTTACAATGAGAGTTCCTGAATCAATGCATTAATGAATGTATTATCTGACCATCTGTGAGTAGATGTAGCTGAACCATGAACAAGCTTAAAGTTAGGGTAACCTTCAATTTAGTATGTAAATGGATCATTTTAGAATGAAAGGGGGACATTAAAATTGTTAATATTATAGTATTTTGAAAATTTAATTAATTAATCAACAAATTGGTTTGTTACTGGTTCTGTAAGAATTTGTAGGAAAATATTTTTAAAAATTATTTTTAAAATTATGTTTAAAGAAAACTTAAGGAGAATGGTAGAGGGGGGAATTCAAGTATGTATTTGATATATTGCAGGAACTTTGAAAATGTCACAATGTACCTCCACCCAGCACAATAATAAAAAAAACAAAGAAAAGTTAAAATGAATATTGGTTGATTATCTGAACACTAAAATTTCATAAATTGAGTAATTCTCTATGGTGCTTTACTCAAATTTCTTGACTTACCTATTTCATGTACTGTGTCACTTGTATTTTTCTATAAATTATTTTCTTTTTTCAGTAATACTGGGAAATTGAACTCAGGGCCTCATGCTTGTGAGGAAAGAGCTCTGCCAATTGAGCTACTCCACCAGTCCTTTTTATATTGGCTATTTTTGAGATAAGGTCTAGCTTTATGAGTGAGTCAGTCTGTCTGAGATAATCTTATTTGTACTTCCCTGTGTAGCTGGGATAATAGGTGCACAGACCAGTTATTGGTTTAGATGGGGTCTCACAAACTTTTTTGCCCTTGCTGGTCTCAAACCATGATCCTCCAAATCTCCACTTCCTAGTTAGCTAGGCTTGAGTTACCAACAGCCTGTGTGAAAGTTTTCTATCTTCTTATTTTTAGCTCTTTATAATATTTCTCAAATGTTTTTTAAGTTGCATATTGTCATTAATAGTTTTGACACTGACAAAACTAGAGTCTTTCAAATGACTCTAGTTTATAAGTATATTTTGAAGTGGGAAAATACTTTTTCTTACAGATGCTAAGGAGAATAATAAGCTCAGAGCCAGTTACTGTAAATGAGTGTCCTAAGTATAGTTTTATATTGTAATGCATAAATATTTCAGTCCAATTACTTTGATTCATACTGTCTTTTCACCTGCTTTCACAGAATATCTTTCTTTGACATATTTTTGTAAGCTAAGACTTGTCAAAAACGTCTGATGATTTTTCAGAATATCTCAGTAAGTATAGAAGCCACATAATCATGGGCTTTCAATTTCATTCCATTTTGCAACAGAAGATAATTATTTAATTATAAACAGGCGCTCCAGCAAAAGGCTTTCCCTTCAAGTTAAGACATTTTAAAGCATACTTATTAATAAGCCTTACAAAATTAAACTTGAATATCTCTAGAGTTCTCATTGTTTATTTCCTCTCTGCTTTTGTAAGAATAAATTTGTCTTTTCATTCATGAGGTTTGCTTTCAATCATGGACGTTTTTTTAAAAACCTGCAAAATTCAAAAATTTTATTCAATATTTTGATTTGAGATTTCCAACTAATTTTAATAGGATATAGCCAAAATATAAAGGATTTACCAGGTAGTTCTTAATTTTTTAATTTATTTTTATTTGTTATTCATCTTTTTATTTGTTTATTTTAAAATTTTTATTATTGTTGTACTTGGAATGCACTGTGACATTCACAAAAGTGCTTACAATATATCGCAGTTGAATTCACCCCTCTATCATTTGTCTTTATCCCCTATGCCCCTTCCTAGAATAGTTTCAATGATCTCATTTTTCTCTTTACATACAAGTGTACATAAAATTTCCACATATTCAACCTCCTGCACCCTTTCCTTATGTCTCCCTCCTCCTTCTGGTATCAATCTTCCAGACAGGCCATGTTTGGCCTTCTTATTCTCCATTTTTGTAAAAATAATGACATTTTTGTTTTTTCAGTTCTTTGAAAGCTCAAATATTTGCAGTGGCCAATTGTAATAGGCAGTAAAGGGAGAGATTCTATAAAAACATACTGCTTTTTTTTTAATTAAGTATCACATTAATCACAAAATTTTTATATTCCTGCTTTCTGACTGAATATATATCAAATATTTAAACAGTGTGATATGTATAACTTACATAAACTTGTGGAATATTACAGTTTGTTGGATGTGATTGTGAATTATTTGTACATTGTAACCAATTTCCAGTACTTTTTTGCTTCATAAATATTGTAATTTGTTAAGAGCATTATTTTTACTTCCATGATGTATTCCACCTGAATTTATGTTCATATCATCATTGAAAAATCTTATGATTTTATCTTCAATATTGGATTTTTAAACTAAACTTATAATGACATAATTGCATAGATTTATTTTTATCATCAGAAAACAATAAAAAGGTTTTCATTTTGTAAGAAACATCTATAGGTATTTGGCTAAGTTAGGTCATGGCCTCTTCTTAAATTTTTAAAAAATTTTTTTGTTCTGGAAGGGTATACTGTGTCTTTTACAAAAGTTCTTACAATATATCAAATATATTATACTTGAATTCACTCCCTCTACTGCTCTCCCTCACCATCCCCCATTCCTGAAATAGTTTCAACAGGTATCATTTTTCCATTTACAAACATGTGTACCATTTTTTTGCACCATATTAACCCTCTTACCCTTTTCCCCTGCCACCTCCTACTGGTATCCTCCCTGGACAGGACCTGTTCCTCCTTCCTGTTCTCTGATTTTGTAGAAGAAAAAAGGAAAAAAATGACATTTTTGCTTGTTTGAGATAAAGGTCATGGGCGTCTTAAAGATTTAAGAACTAAATAATCCACTGTTGTTATGAAAGGCTTTTAGAATAAAATTATTGATAAGATCTGCCCATAAGCTGGGAAGGCAGGACAATATGTAATTCCTTAACAGTGAGCCTTGTTCTCTAGGTTAGGTACTTTTCTCAGGGGCCTTGGGAGTAGAAATCACTGGTGGAGTATCTAGCCAGGTGCTGGTGGCTCATGTGTGTAATCTTAGCAATTTGGGAGACTAAGATAGGGAAGACTTCAGTTCTAGGCTAGCCCAGGCAAACAGTTAATGAGACCCCATCTTAACCAGTATCTGCAGTGCCATGTACCTGTTATCACAAGCTACCTGGGAGACTGAAATCCGGAGGATCCTGGTTCCAGGGCAGCCCAGGCACAAACATTTGGGAAACTCCATCTCAATGGAAAAAAGCTGGGCATTGTGATGTGCACCTGTCATCCTAGCAATGGCAGGAAGTGTAAAATAGAAGGATCAAGGTCCAGTCTGGCCTGGACAAAAAGTGAGAGCTGTCTCCAAAATAACCAGAGCAAAAATGACTGGGGCTATGGCTGAAGCCATACAGCTTCTGCCTGGCAAGCACAAATCCCTGAGTTCAAACCTCAGTACCATCAGAAAAAAAGAAAGAAAGAAGGAAGAAAGGAAGGAAAGAAGGAAAGAAGGAAAGAAAGGAAGGAAGGAAGGAAGGAAAAAAGAAAAAGAAAGAAAGCTTATTAATGATTAATGAAAATAAGAGGAAAAAAGTAGGGTCACAGATATGTATCGGGGTTAATGGTAATCATTTGATAAATATATACTAGATTTTGCATAAGAGAAAAGATTGAATAGGCAATTGATTTTTGAATGTTAATCTGTAAAACATCTATGCAAATCAATATTGCTTGCCAGCTTTTCTAGGTAGAAAAACCTTATGCCAGAGAAAAGAAAAACTTGCATAAGACCACCCAGCTATCATTTGAGAAGAACCCAGATTCAAATTGGATTCTTTCTGACTTCAGAGGTACAGTCCATAAACTACACCCAATTACTTTTCCTACTTTAGGATAGAAATTTTATCTTATTGCTCTTGGCAACCACAAATGCCTAAGCAGCAGAAAAGCAGGGGTGTTTATTTCCCTTGGATAATGAATGGGTGGCTAGTACAGGCAGTTTGCAGGTAGTGCTTATTATACTTTGATGAGGATTCTGAAAGGGCAGCACACTGAGTGTGTGTCTGGGTAGGATTCAGGAGCTTGAGATATACAAGTCATCCCTCAGTGTCTGGTGAAGATTGGGCAGGAGAACAATTACATAGTAACTGAAAATCCCTTTACACTTTCTCTAAATTTTCAATCATTATCTTAAAAAAAATCATTGCACAGAACTACACCTAAAAAAAGATAGCTATGCAAGTGTAGTTGAAATCAATTATATTACCAATGAGTAGATTTATCTATGCATAGTTATTCAAAATGATGATTTTTTAAGGATTTCTTGATTTTATATATCCATTCCTCAGTCCACAAGGGACTGGTTTCAGTTTCATTTTGTAGATAATGAAAGCCTATGGATTCTTCAGGTCTTATATAAAGTATTATAGTATAGGAATATAACCTGTGCACATTCTCTCATGTGCTTTTTCCAGATTAATTATAGTACTTAGTAAAACACACACACTATGTAAATGATTGTACTGCATTTTTCAGGGAATAGTAACAAGAAAAAAAAGCCTGTACATGCTTAATATAGATGCAATTATAGTATGTCTAACTACACATTTCGAACTTTCTGGATTTGTTTTTCTATTTTTAACCCATAGTTGGTTGAATCTGTGAATATGGAATCAGTGCCTATGTCAGGCTGACTGCATTTGATAATGTATGATTATTTGGGCAGTTTAAAATATATATCCATAAATTGTTTGATACCTGCAGAAGGAACATAGTGACCTGGAGACCTGAACACTGATTCTTTGCTCATGTGAATAAGTTACATTATACAGAAAAGGGAAATTAAACTAACTTTTAAACAGAGGGGTTATCCTGGGTAATCTGGTTGGGCTTCAAATGCAAGGAGCTCTTACATTTGGAAGAGAAAAGAAGAAGAGAAGTTCAGAGTCATCCCACCACTGTTGGCTTTGAGTATGGAAGAAATGAGCCAGTAGGAAATGAATGCCTGAAGCCTCTAAAAATTGAAAAGATAAGAAAATAAATCCTACCCTATAGCCTCTGAGAGGTCCTGCTAATAGCTTTATTTCTTCTCAGTGAAACCCATGTTGGATTCTGACTTGAAGAATTGTGATATACTAGATTTGTACCTTTATGCCAGTAAAAGTTTGGTAATTTTTTGTTTTTTCAGAAACATTAGAAAATTAGTAGAATAGCACTTCTCCAAGAAGTAGAAGTTTTTTTTTTTTTTTTTTTTTTTGTGGTACTGGGTCTTGAACTTAGGGTCTACTCCTTGAGCCACTCCACTAGCCCTATTTTTCTGATGGGTTTTTTTGAGATAGGTCTCTCAAACTATTTGCCCAGGCTGACTTTGAACTGTGATCCTCCTGATCTCTGCCTCCTGAGTAGCTAGGATTATAAGCGTGATCCACTACTGCCTGGCTTCAAGAAGTAGAAGTTAATACATTTCTGCTTAAGTGTGGGCTGGGTTTAGCTGCACTATTGTAATAAATACAGAATGGCAGAAGATAGAATGTCACTTCCTAGACTGTATCATAAAAACATGTGTCTCCCCATCTGAGCTGGCTATGCTGACATCTGGCACCCTGTGGAGAAGAGCCACACGGTGAAGAAGTAGGGCTTGCCAGTGATCACATGCATGAACTTGCTTAGAACATCCATCTCCCAGGTAAAACTGTACCTGACTGTAGCTCCAATCCATGACCTGGTATCAGCCTTGTGTGAGCCTGTAAACCAGAACTACTCAAGTAAACTATTATCAGATCTTTGACCCACAGAACTGGTGACACAATAAGTGTGTGTTATCTTAAGCTGTGATGTTGGGAGTAGCTTGTTATCCAGTGATAGAGAACTAATACAATTTCTCTAAGGTTTTATTTACTAAAAGATAAAATTGCAAGAAAAGGAAAAAGTGTTAATTATATAAGCACTACTCTTTTCCTTCAAGTAAACTCTGCTGTGAACATGCATATTCCATTGAAAAGTTTTAGAAAATCATTCAGTATTTTTAGTATAAAGGTGCATGCATATAATAGCTCACATTTCTATAAATGTAATTTAGTCATCTTTTATTCAGAGTACAAATGGAATTAAAACCTCAATGCTAAGAATACAATTTCTCAAAACATACAATCTTACTAAGAATACATTCATTCATTTTTATGCATATTTCAATGGATCTGAGCTGTCAAATTTATTGTAAGATCAACAAAGGCAATTAACCTCTAATTTTCCCCTCCCTTCTTTCTTCATTTATATTTTGCTTTTCCCTTGAAGTCTATACTTAGTGGGAAAAGAGTACAGCAGAACTGAGGTTAATTAATGGGTTTTCTATTTGGGCATACAGAAATATTCTCCAGACTTTGATATGTAGTTTAATGATTTCTAGACTAATATACATATGCATTGAATAAAAAATAGCATTTTACTCTATTATTTTTACATTTTATTTCAGGCTGAATATGATTAGTGAATAGCTTCTTTTTTTCTCCTTTCTGAATATAATTGGTCTTGCTAACTAAACACATGAGCTGGCCACGATAGTCTACATGGCACACAGCCCAGTTCCCTTCCCACCTTTCTTTTTCATTCTACTAACATTCAGATCACAAATTCAGTACTGACAACTTCTTTTAAATGCAAGTGTTAGTTCACCAAATCTACTGCTCTGGCATAGCTAAAATATAATTCCCCAAATCCAATTTAAATATTGACTAGTATATAAATCATCTCCATGTACAAAAACTGTACACCAGAAATTTCTCCTCCAAGAAACTGAATGAATTTCTTCTCCTAAATGTTTCAGTAGAGAAAATTGTACTTTTTTATAGATCTGACTCCATTATTTTCTCTGTGAAATCCGAAGTAGATACACCTCTTGAAATTAACTCCTAGAAAGACCAGTGCAGAGAGGTTATGCACTTCTATTTTGAAATGACATCTATTTTTTTTAAACAAAGACACAAGAAATACTTGTAAGTTTAATCTCTTACATAAATAACTCTGAAGTGATTTTTCCATCTATTAGCAGATTTATTCATGCCAACCAAACATGAGAGCTAAGGAAAATAAATCTTAAGATTTCAGGTGGTGGTAGGAGAACCTAGGTATTGATGTCACGGGTTTTCATGTATGTTTAAGCCTTAAATGTTTGGAGGTCTCATAAACTTTGATGGGCATATGGGAGAGAGAAATGTAGATGCAATGGGCCATTCATTCAATGCTGACTCTCCCCTTTACCTGCACAAAATATATATCCACTGTGCATTTGTTCATACACCAAGATATTAGTCATTAGCATGGGGTCTGAGGCTCACAGTCCAAGAGAGGGAGAGAAACAAATTCAGTAACAGCTATAATAAAAAATGGAATTGGGAGAACACCATTAGTAACTTATGGAGTGTTATGGGAATTCATTGGAGGACCATATCACATTAATTTTCTTGCCAGAGAATTCCAGTAGCATGGTCACCTATTATTCAAGACAACGGATCCATAGCTTCCCAAACATTGGCCTTGTCAGATTTTGAGAACGGAATGACATCTATTTTTATAGTCATATTTGGAATTACATCTGACCTGGTTTAAGTTAACAGCAGATAGTTCAATATTCAAGAGTTACCAAAATAAGCCTCTATTGGTAACTCAAGCCTGTAATCCTTGCTACTTGGGAGGTTGAGATAAGGAGGTTCTTGTTGAGGCCAACCTAGGCAAAATGTTAGTGAGACTTTATCTCAACAAATAACTGGACACCATGGCATGCACCTGTCATCCCAAGCTATGTGGAAGGCTGAGATTGGGAGTATTATAGTTCTAGCCCAGTCCCACAAAAAAAATTTGCAAGAGGAAACCCCACCTCAACAGAAAAAAGCTAGGTGTGGTGGTGAGTACCTGTCATTACAGTTATGGTGGGAAGCTTAAAATAGGAAAATTGTGGTCCAGGATGACCTGAGTCAAAAGGAGACCCTATCTCCAAAGTAGCCAGAGCACAAAGGGATAGAGAAATAACTCAAGTAGTAGTGCTCCTGACTAGCAAGTGTGAAACCATGGGTTCAAATATCAGTATCACTAAGAATAAAAAAGAAAAAATCAAAATATTTCCAAATTTTATTCATATGAAGAAATAGGTCAGGTCCATATTTCTGCATGGCAGGATATGAAATTCTTCTTCTCAGAAATAATTTTCCTTTTTAATTCCAATTCTTCTTATTGCTATGTCAATACATATGTTATTACTGCTTAATTACAAAAGGGACAATATATAGCACCCCAGGAAATTTAAAAAAGGAATGGCTGTGTTCAGATTCACCGCTCCTAACTCAAGAAAGAAATTAGTATAGGAGAAAAATATTTGTTGTACCTTTTAAAAAGGAGAACTAATTGCTTTATTCAGACAGTAACCAAAATATGCTCCCATTATGTAAGGAAAATGTGCTCATCTACAAACCAATTAGTTCTGCTAATGAGAAAATAGAACAACCTTTTAAAATGTATCTTTTATAATGTCTAATAATGTCTGCATCACATGTGAAGTTTAGATAATAAATCTGGACAAAGAACTATTGTCATCAATGTGAATATTAAAACATGAATATAACTAATTATGTATAACTTCTTTCAGACTGGGGCTGAGGATCAGCAGGAGCTGCTGTGTAAATTATATTCACATCTCACTTGTTGGAAGATAAGCAGTGCTACTGGTAGGTCCTGAAAG
Organism: Castor canadensis; assembly: GCF_047511655.1. Taxonomy (NCBI): domain Eukaryota; kingdom Metazoa; phylum Chordata; class Mammalia; order Rodentia; family Castoridae; genus Castor; species Castor canadensis. Next base: position 147,090,642 of record NC_133388.1, on the reverse strand, counting down.
TATGTATATAAAATGGCATGAAGCCATCAATATTTATTCTTAGAATGGTGATCATTCAAAGCTAGCAAAGCAAACATTTTCCAATTATAGGTGCAAGGTTTGTGAGTAGGATTTCTTGCCCTTTGCTTTTACTCTTTTTCTTGGGAAGGTAAACAGAACCCCCACTGGAAAGCTGCTGTATCCCTTTCAAGATTATTGAGGTTTTTTGGCAGTTTTGTGTGCTGATTCAATAATCTCTTTCCCTTCATTTTGAGGAGTATCTATCAAGGAATTTCTTTCTTGCTTGCTTTACTGTTTCCTTGTTTGTTTACTTAGAAATTAGGCATCTGAAAACTTGTCTAAATCATATTGTCACTCCATGTTTCAAATATTACTGGGATGTTTTGGAGAAGGTATAGATATAATAAAAGTCATTATATTTGTATAAATAGTGCATATCCCTTATATTTCATGCATATTTTACTAATCTTAAAAATTCAGAAAAAAAGTGTAGGTCACCTGTATTTGTCCATGGTAAGAAATTAAAACAAACTTTCTGCAAAGGTTTTTGAAAAAAGTTCAGCTTAACTAGAGCTTCACATGATTTAAGACCTGTCTTCAATATTTTTGGCTTAATGCCATTGTCAAATGTCAGGAACACTCTGTAAGAAAGAGGCTATTTTATTATTTTTTTTACAGTAGGCCATATTTACCTTTTTTTATAATAGCTGTCAGCTCACAAAACATTTGCAATGAAGAATGATTAAAGTAAGTGGATTACAAATTCAGTCACAATATTACAGAACTATAACCTTCTTAGATTTTTACTGTGGCTACACAATTCTATTATTACTTTTACATTAATACTTATTATGTAGCTTCATATTAGGAAATAACACGAGACAGGGAGATGTTTTCCAATCTCTTAAAGGTGCATTTTTACACAGATACAACATTCACATACATCTTCACTAATCTGACTTATGTGGAATGAAAGCAGTAACTTGCCAATTTATGTAGCAACTATTTAAACATTTCAAATGACATCACAAAACTAAGTTGAAGTCTAGTTTATTATATATACAGCCTTTGTCAGATATATAGACACAGTGATATGTAAATATAAGTGGAAGGAACTTGAGATTTAAAGTAGAAGCTATACATCAGCATCTTTGATAGCTTGAGAAGGTACTTCCGTGGAAAGCTTGGTATTCATTTGCATATTTGTAGCAGAAAAGACTAACAAAGGTTTTCATACCATGTCCATACAAAAAAACTGCTACTTGGTTTTTGAGACATAGCATGTTTGCAGGGGAGATGGGCCATACCAGCATTATTCCTTCTTCTTTAGCTTTACATCAGCTAGCTATGTTGTTTTGCATTGTCTCAACAGCTCCTTCAAATTACCCATCTTCACTCTCCTGATGTCATCTTGATAGTTGAACCTCAATGTTTCACAGCACCTAAGCATCAGTATATCCATAAATGGTTTCAGCACTGAGTTCAAAGGCCAGACTGCCTAGCACGAAATTCTACTCCAGGGTTCTGTAGTTTTTGTAGTAGAAATCTTTCACATTTTGACTGGTTAGTCACAAATTTTTATAGCTATTGTGAATGGGATTTTTAAAAACTTTCTTTTTTATCAAGTTCATTATTGGTGTATAGAAATTATTCTGGTTTTTGCAAGTTGAGTTTGTATCCTGTTATGTTAGCAAGTTCTAACAATGTTTTGTTGGAGTATTCAGGATTTTCTATGTATAGAATCATGTCATCCACTAACATGGATAATTTAACTTCATCCTTTTCAATTTGGATATTCTTTATTTATTTTTCTTGTCTAATTGCTCTTACCAACACTTCCAGCACTACATAAAGTAAGAAAATGAACATTCTTTTCTTAGAGGAAACACTTTTTCAGTTTTTTTTCTCTAATTGGTATGATGTTAGCTTTGGATTATTCATATGGCCTCTATTATTTTAAGGTATGTTTCTTCTATACCTAATTTGTTGAGAATGTTTTTTATCATAAAAGAAGATGCCCTTCAGCAGATGAATGGATAAAGGAAATGTATTATTTTTATACAGTGGAATACTACTTAATCATAAAAATTTGAAATCTTGTCTTTTGTGACAATATGGATAGAACTGGAGAATGTTATGTTGAATGAAAAACACAGAAACAAATAGCTTATGTTCTTCTTCAAGAATGGAAATGAACACCAACTTTGCAGAGGAATGGAATAGAATAGTGAACACTACTGATGGGGAAATGTATGTTGTAGGGAGAACAGAAAGAAATTTAGAGGGATTTTTAAATTCTGGGCGAGAGGAGATCATGTCAAATTAAAAATTCCAGCTCCACTACTTACTAGGATGTAAACTTGGGCAACTTTCCTAACCACATAAATAAAAAAAGTATCATCACATAATGCTGTAAGGAGGGATTGTGTAAATTAATAGGTGCAAAAACTTGAAACCTGGCATACAGTCAGTACTCAATAATTAGCCATTTCCATTATTATTACAGCCATCCACATACCTAGAGGACCTACTTCTCTTTTCTTTCCATCTCCATTCCCCATCCAATAGCAGAGGAGGGAGGTAGCAGGATGTAGAGGTTGAATTTTAAGAGAGTACAATAGCTATAAACTATCCTCTCCTTTTATCTCCACATTGAGAAAGGAGAGAATGGTACTCAACTGGCAGATATCTCTATATAGATAAACCCCAGAAAACCACTCAAAGCATGAGAACTTTAATGTGAAGGAAGGCTGACATTCAGTTCCACTATTGGATATCTACTCAAAAGTGCATCTCATCTGATGACACTAAAGAGGAGAAAGGTCATCAAAAAGGGCTTTAGGGGAGAAGAGCAAGAATCCCTTCCTTTAATTCACATCATCTCTTTTCTGACTCCTTGGCTAGAGCCCTTTTTCTTTGCTTTCTGTTTTTACCTTTTTTACTGTATATAAAATACCCTAAGTGTAGAACTTCTTCTTAGTTCATAGTATATTGTCACCAGTGATTTATAAGATAAATGAATAAAAGAGCGTCAAAATAAAAATAATAGGTTCAGAATTATGTTTAAGGAGAAGTGAGTAATATGGCCAGAAGACTGTAAGAAAACTGGTATAAGACAATATAATAAGCAGAGAGATTAGTTAGGATACTACTAAAATAATGTGGATAAAAAGTGAAAGATCTTAAAAAATGATAATGTCTGGGGCAAGAATCACTGAAAAAGTGTTATAATATTTACTTCATTTATAATTCCCATGTCTGTTGTCAAAGAATTCTCCTATTTGTAAATCTCAATCTTCAATCCTTTGAACATTTGGAATATACATACACATACATATTGGTATGTATGTTTATGTTACATATACATATGTATGTATTACTTTGCATATCCTACTTAGCTAGCTATTTGATAGCAGGCAGGTTAGCTTATTATGCAATTGAATTCTCAGAATAGTGCTAATTGCATGGTAGAGATTTCTCTTTTCTAAAAGTAGCAGAAAGAAAAATGATCAAGTTAATTGTAGATTTACAATTGAGGAAAGTAGAAAGGAGACAAAGGTTATTGAGGAAAGTAGAAAGGAGACAAAGGGCATAAGAAAAGACTGGAAGAATTAGTTGCTGTATTATTTTCTTCATTGGCTCTGAGCCTCCATCAAAGACCAGTCATAGTGGTACATGCCTATAATTCCAGCTACTCAAGAGGTATGGAAGGGAAGATACTGGTTGAAAGCCAACTCAGACATAAGTTAGTAAGACCTCAGTGAACAAATAAACCAAGCATGGTGGTATGTGACTGTAATTCCAGCTCTACATGAGGCTTAGGAGGATTGCAATTCTAGGCCTGCCCCAGGCAAAAATGGAATACTTTATCTAAAAAAAATAACTAAAACAAAAAAGGACTGGGGGCAGAGCACCTGCCTACAATGTGGGTAGTCCTGAGTTCAAACCACAGTATCACCAAAAAAAAAAAAAAAATCAAATGCAATTAATACATTAAATAATAATGTCTTATGTTACTAAGAATATTTTGGAAATCTTGATTATGGTTACATTTACTTTCTGCCAGAAAAAGATTTCAAGATTCTCAACAAGCCTTTAAATATTACCTAGTTTGAAATCAAGATGCAAAGTCAATCTATTCAAAATAATATATTTGAGTAGAATGATACCATGAAAAAGAGTTATTTTGCTCTAAGCTACATCTTTTGCTATAGTATCTGGTTCAAAAATTCTCCAGATAATATATAGATTTCTTTACTTTTTTTAGGTAACTCAATGCATTTCAGACTTATGAAAATGACCAGAATTATAATAGACAATCTTGAATTTGGGAAATTTTCCAAAGATTAAATGCAAGAGCCAAACTAGAATGAGGTCTGCTTTTGTAGCTGAGCTGCTCCTTGCCTATCTAAGATTGTCACATTATTCAAATATGATGATGTCTGAAACTATACATATTTTAAAATTAGGTAAGTTGTTCTTAGCATTCCACTCCAGATCTTCCATTTTATCTACAAACATGTTTGTTGAATCAAGAGTCAGAGAGAAAAAGAGTATGAAAAGAATATAGAATCTTTTCAGGTTAGATTAATTGATTTAAGTGGGGCTGGAATTTTCCCGCAACCTAAATGGAACTACAGAATTCTACCTTCCTTGCCAATCAGGTAAAAAACAGCTTAAAGGGATTAAGATAAAATGTGACAAAGAGGACAAGTGATTCACTAAGTTGTAAAACCAATTATCAGGTGAAATGTGTGGACTTGGCTTCTATTTTTGACCAAGCAGATAGAAATCAGCTCTAAAGAAAGCTCAGGTGCTTTTTCCCTGTGAGTTAAGATCTGAAAAAATGCAGAGTTCAATGTTTTCTTTGGGCTCCAATATATGATTACGAGAGAAACAGCTACATCATGGTCTTGGATTCTATCTACAATAGCAACACTTCCCTCTTGCTGACTACATTAGAAACCCTGAAAAGAGAGTCTGGCAGAATGGTTCAAATGGTAGAGTGCCTGCAGCAAGTTTGAGGCCCTGAGTTCAAATCCCAGTATCACAAAAAATCTTTTTTAAATCTTGAAAAGATTAAAAAATAAGTAGAGATAAATTAAATGAAGCAATTATTAGTGTTTTCTAATTTTTAAATATTTGTTGAACCTGTTTAATTTTTTTAAGTCCTTAGGAAGACTCTGCATGCTAGATTTATTAATATGACCTTTCAAATATTTAGAGTACTGAAAGATCCAGAAGTATTAAAGTTATATATTAAGTGCTATAAATGTTTAACATAATATAACTAACTCTTTCAAAATGGAATTAACTATATAGGGAAGTTTAATTTCTTAAAATAGAATTTATTTGAAGATTAATCAAAGGACATGTAATTTATTCTTATTTCAATATAATTACCAAATGCATAAATTGATTTTAAAACCATGAGATGAATCTAAATTCTTACGAAAATTAGGATTTGAATGTATAATCTTAATGTTATTAAAAAACATAATTTATGTTACCTATATACCAAACTTGTGTTAAACATTAAATATTTTAAATGTTAGCCTTCTATTTGGCCATTAAGTAAATTTTGATTTTCATTTCCAATGACTGTATTTTTGTTGATCACATAACTCAGGTGTATTTCAACAGATTTTTTTTCTCTGGTCCTTCAGCTTGTATGGAGATAATTTCTAGTTGAGATATCTCAGGAGAACAATAAACAATTTTCTTACCATGGAATAAATACAATTTATTTTTTTCTACATGTGTATAGTTTAAATATTCTCCCCAAAAGCACATGAATTGGAAGATTGGTTCCCAGCTGGTGGTGGTATTTTCAGAAGTTCGGGAAACAGGAGATGGGATCTAGCTAGAGGATGTAGGTTAGTGGAGGGTGACTCCCAGGCAGTATCTTGTCCCTGGTTCCTTCTTGGTCTTCTCTCTGCTTTCTGTCCACCATGAGATAAAGAAGCTTCTTTGTCACACACTCCCACCACCATGATGTTCTGCCCAAGTAGACAGGGCCAAGAAATTATGGACAAAACTTCTGAAACCATGAGCTAAAATAAATCCTTTCTCCCCTAAGTCATTTCTGTCAGATGTTTGGTCACAGTGACAAGAAAAATAAATAACACAAACTTCAAGCTATAAGAAAATATGCCTGTAAAGATTTGAGTTTAGTGATATAGTTCAATAAATTAAAAAGGCCACAGGACTCCTCTTTATGGGTCATGACTAACCTTCTTATTTCCTTTTTACCAAATATTGTGCTTGGCTTTTTATTTAATGAAGAAACTGTTGTGACCTTTCCAGGGCAAAAAATTATTCTTAGCAAAATTATCTGATTTTTGTGAGACTTTAAATAAACTAAGATTTTTCTCAATATGCCTAAGCATAACAAAAATTTCATAGTTTTATATTTTTCAATGCTCATTTTTTCTGTCTGATATAAAATATGGTACCTATGTGAAGTCCAAAAGAATAAGGTTCTATACATGTGATAAAATTAATATTTGTTGAAAATTTTACTTATTATTGTTATTACTATTAACATTTCCTTTTGAGTAACTTCCCCATGCTGTGAAAGGCATCCATTGGTTTTGGAAAGGATTCAAATAGTTACTGCAGGAATGTAAGGAGTAAGAGTCAAGTTTTCCATTTTGTTATCCAGAATAGGATTGTTGAGATGGAAGCTAAAAAAATAATCACAAAAGTCATGCTTCACTGAGAGATAAGAGGATTTCCTCTGTCCCTTTACCCTGGGTGGATATCAAGTAATAACTTGCAAACTCAATTGTAGGTTCTTCCATAGTCTAGAGGACAACAGCTTCCACTAATCTGACTGAACTGTGAATCTACTTGCCTCTGGAAGAAGAATATGTAAGAAAAGTTCAGGCCAAAATATTCAGTATTGAATATCTTGTGCTTTAAATTTTCAAAGGATACAAGAAGGAGAAAGGAATTGAAGTAAGGAATGGAATGAAGACAAAATTAGTCCAGTTTCTGTTTGGGATCCTGGAAGGAGAGGTCCTAGAAAAACATTCTTTGCATATCCGCAGAAGTAAAATTCTATATGCTACCTAACAATGGAGGCCTCATACTCATACAAACTGAGTATTTGTAGAAAAGTAAAGCCACATTTCTTTACACTACTGATCAGTGGAGAGTAAACCTGTATCCTCAATGTACATGATATTGACACCTCTTTTCTAACATACAAACCACTGTGGTACATTAATTGTACAGTGAAAGCCACAGGGCTCACAGGAAAAGTCAAGTTGATACATAGCACTTAAAATTTTCATCAATGATATTTAAAAATAAGATCTTAATAAAAATGCTAGCATGGTTTTACATGTGTTAAAACATTACAAAACAGATTAGCACTACAATTAATTGGCACTTCATCTTGAAAAAACACCCGCTTATGGAAATGGATTTCAGAAGAGTTACAATTTATGAATTAAACTGCAGAAGTGTAGAGGGGTAGTCATCTGAAACAGTACAGAAGGTTGTAACATTAGATCCAAATGGACCAAGAAGACTGGTGAACCAAGGTAGCTGTCAGATGTTTAATGCCATCAGCTTTAAAATATTATGTGTGTAGGGGTGTCTATTCAGCTGGGAGTGGGGGATGTGAGTTTTCTGTGCTCCTAAATGAATATATGTTTAAGAAAAAAACATTCATAATATGGTTAAATTATTCCATAATATGTTCATTGATTTGAAACAGATTCAGAATTTCACAACAAGCATTATAGCAGAAATGCTTGCATCTCAAAGATTTAACTTCATCTGGTCTCCATCATCTTTTGAGGAAACAAAGAAGATGAAATCAGCACCATAATCTTGACATCAGTCCAGAGTTCTACTTCCAGATTTCAGTATCTCCCAAATGGAAAAGAATTCTGGATAGTTCGTTAGTGACCTTACTTTAAAAAAAAAAAAAAATGGGCCTTGAGTGATCTTGTTCTTTTGTGCAAGTAGTTTAGATTGGTGATTTTCAAGGTATGTTCCACAAAAAATATTTGACCGATATATGTGATGAAGTGTTTTTAGCCATCCTACTGTACGCTAAATAGAATCTTAATTCTTTCTAACAAAGATCAAGTGCTCTAAGTCTGATGGGGTAATTTAAAATTTCTTTGTCTTTTTAAACTGTGTATTCCTGTTTTGTTTGAGTGGGACCTATAGAGAGGAAGGCAATGACAGCACAATGTCTGGCTCAATCCAGAAGCATTTTTAGGCAAAACAAACATTACACAGTGAGGCTCAGATTCTTGCCTGTACTCTCTCAGACAAAGTGGGGCCAAAGTCTATGAGGTAAGAATGACTGGGAGAGCTTGTGACTAGAAGTATGGATGTTACAGATTGAACAGCTGCTAAGGAAACATATCCTTCCTGTCTCTTATTCCCTCCTCAGAGTTCTCAACTATTTATCACTCCCCCATTTTCTTTTTGAAAATTTTATACTGAGGTATACACACATGTATATAAAAATAAGCATCTGAAAGTGTTCAGGAGGATTAAATGTAGTTACCTCATCATGAAATTATCACCACTATTGCTCTCCAGAATCTTTTCATCTTTCCAGAGTGAAACTCCATACCCATTAAGCAATGAGCCTCCATTCTGCCCTTGCCCCTCTGCTAACAACCACCATGGTACTTTCTGTCTTTCTGAAGTTTTACTCTAGATAACTTAGTGGAGTTATCTACTATTTGTCCTTTCTGACTGATATCTCTGAAGTCCTTCCATTAGTAGCATGTACAAGAGTGTCTTCCTTTTTAAAACTGAAAAATATTCCCCTACCTAATTTTCTTTTGATGTTATGGTTTGAATCTGAAATATCCTTCAATGGGCTTGTGCTAAAGGTTTGTTTGTCAGCTAATGGCATATGGGGAGGTCGTGGAACCTTTAGGAAGTGAGGCCTAGTTGGAGGAAGTGGGCCATTGGGGCACACATTGGGACCCCAGCATATTCCCCTCTCTCTCTCTCTCTCTGCTTCCTGCCCACCATGAGACAAGCCAGTTTCCTCTGTCACAAACATCCACCATGATATGCTTGCTGCCTCACCATAGGCTTAGCTCACGGTAACTGAGACAAGCAACATGAATTGAAACCTCTGAAACTGTGAGCCAAACTAAGCATTTGTTCCTTGTAAGTTGTTTGTCTCAGGTATATTTCCATGGAAAGCTGATTTACACAGTGAGAGTCTGTCATGATCATTTTCAATGTAGCATATAGGATGAAATGGGACCAAATATTCTTGGATGCCTTGGTTGTCTCAATAAGCTTGAAACTGCTCAGTTACTCCATACTTTTGTTTTTCTTTGGAATAAGTTGGCCCACTCAGCAATTCTCTAGCTATGAATAGCATTGGTAACTACAGTGTTGAAGACCTTTTCTTTGTTCAGTGTATCTTCAAATACTGATCATAAATTGGCAGTGTCTCCATAAGAGACACTTTATGTTGGTGTAGGGAAGAACATCAGCAAGAATGGTAAATGATGTTCAATTACTGCTTATAGCTTTTATTTTTAGATTCTTCATTGCACTCATACACTGCTTCAAATGAAGAAGTAGAACTCGAAAAGCAAAATGACCTTCAAACAGAGAAAAGAGCATACAGTGAAAAACCTCCTCCACTCAGTTTTATCCAATATCAGGGAATCACTCTCTTATTTTAGAATGCTGTCATTTGAAAGCTTTGAAATAATTTTTATTAAAATGATTATATTAATGTTGTAGTCAATTTGTCTGAAGTTAGCAAGCATTACTAGCCATCAAAAGTGTTGGAAAAATGATTGAATACATTTTTGAAACTAGTAGATCCAGTGGTGATAATTTATTTTTTGAGATTTCAAGAAGTAGCAGAAGAAAAACAGTTTCTATCAGGCACCAGAAAAAAAATGCAAAGATTGAATAATGCCAAGCTTAATGTTAGTCAATGATCACATATGGTCAATAGGTAGCATTAACTTCTGCTTTCAATTATTGTTCCTCTTAAAAGCACAAAGAATTTAGGACAACTATCCATTCTTTCCTGATTTAAACTATATGTGCACAAGTCAGTTTGATGGATAGCTTAATGGGGCTGCTGAAGGACAGACAGCCTGATTCTCTATAACACTTCACCAAGACCAATGTGTAATGTATTATCCTAGGAAAGATCTTATTTCCCCTTAAGGGATGTTCCATTACACTTGAATTTCCTGGCTTTCAATTCTTGGTACACATCAAAATCATTGACCTGTAGGGGTTAGTGTCCGCTCCTCCAATTTTCTCTAGTTCTTTCCTGTTCCCTGGAGCCAGTTCTGACACATGTGACCGAAAGCAGGGCACAGAAAGAACTTGAAAAAGAGGTAATCAATTATGTGGATATATTCCTCTCCCATTTTTTTTCTCACACATAGTTAACTTCTCCAGGTTGACTACTGTTTTAAATAAGTATTTTTAAAATAGGTATGTTTAGATAAGTATTTTCTGAATAAGCATTAACTATACTGATTATGGTAACAGTTAAAATATTTTTAATTTATTGCTCATTCATCACATGCATAGTAATTTGTTTACTATTTGCTTAGAACATTTCTCCAGAAAAAAAAAAAATCATAGTTTGAAAAGTCTCAAGTATTTTCAGACACTATTTTACCTGGATACTGACTTCTTTTGTTCACAAAGCTTTTGCTATTTTATATAAGAACACAACCATTTATTCATGAAGGCATTTGATGTGATACTGCACAATTGTTTATTAAATTGATAAGGCTATAGTCTAATGCCCATCTAGAGTCTTGGTAGTGTTTCTCAACCTAAACTTGTAATAGACAAGGACATTTGAGCTCCTTTTAAAAATCCTTATATAACTACCTTCTTGCACCTTTTCAGCTTTTCTTCATATTTCCCATCTTCAGTTACTCCTTCTGTCCCCTTTCCATCCCCAGGAATAAAAGAAAAGTGAACCAACATGAAATTTAAAAAAATGCCTAGAAATAACAGACCTAATTTTCAAATCTTTGATGATATTGACCCAACTTTTCAATCTATAGTAGCAAAGATTATGGACATTAAATTCGGTTAAACTAAATAATTCTTTGACAGTGAAGGACTGTGGGAGGGATTGTATGCTCTGGAGCAAATTCTGTTTCTTTTTAAAATGACATGTTTTCCTGTCAATTATGATTGTATGTTGAGTAACATCTCTCTCCAAGGATAACAGACAGTGAGATGGGTTGATGGAAGTAATCCCGGAGGGAGCTATAAGCAGTGCCCCATAAAGGCTGACAGGGTGGCTATCAGCTTCTTTTCCATCTTCTATTTGAAACATGATACCATTTCTTTTCCAAGTCACACCCACAGTATTATACTAAGGCTGTACATCGGAGTGGAATTGGATCTTTCAAAGTAACAATTCCATAAGTCCATTTTGGTGAGCAGGGCTTGCTAAACTAACTTTTCCTGATGGACTTTTAATTTAAAAAATCCCTCTTTTCCTCCTTCTTTCCTCCTTTCTCTCTCTTCTTCCCTCTTCAATTGTTTTTGTCAAGTCTCTTCAGTCCTTACCACACACAAAATATAAAAGTTTATAATTGCAATAGTACCCCAAATCTGCCTTTCAATTACATAAAGAACATGCATTCTCAGGTACTTTTCAACACTGATCTGTCTAGCTAAGACTATACTAGCTTTCAGTCACTAAAATCTTATGCCAGAATAATACAGAATGGGCAGAGCCAATGGACTCCACTAATACTTCATAATTCAGTTTCTGTGGGTTTTGTTGTTGTTGCTGATGTTACTTGCTTTTTGAGACAGGGTCTTGCTATGTAGCCAAGGCTAGTCTAGAACTCACTCTATAGTCCAAGCTGGGATTACAGGAATGTACCACCATACTTGGTCACTGTGCTTATTGTGAGTTCAGTGCTATAATTTTATACCCTTTTAAGAGAAACTTTTATGTGCTAATTATACCAGGGTATAAAGTTTCAGTTGTACAAGCTGAGTAAATTCTAGAGATGTGTGCCACAACTTTGTGCTCATAGTTAGCATTACTCTATTGTGCACTTCAAAGTTTAAGAGAGTGTATCTCCAGGTTATGTATTCTTGCCTTAATAATAAAAATAGAAGTTTCTTTAAAATTAATGGCTTTTGTTTTTAGAATAAATTGTGCTCTGTGGTATAATTCTTCTTTTTCACGAGTTGCTATTATTCTTCCTTTTCTATTCCTCTTTTCTTCTAACTTTAAACAAAAACTGTCAGTGCGTAATCTTTTGTCCTCATTTCTCACCATTTAATCCTTGTCTTTCACACAGTTTCAGACATCTTCTATTTGCAAAGGGACATTATGCACTTGAAGTATAAGGCAAACAATGGCTCTGGTTGTCTTTCATCCCCAAAGACACCTTTTCCAACTGCCCCTCATATATACTCTGTATTGTCTTTCCAAACTGCCTTTACCTCATTAGAATTTGATTTTTAGCCTCTGTTCTTCTGCTCTATTTATTCTCCCCCTTTATCTTGGAACTAATCCTTGGTGGTAAGTTCTTCCCTATTGCTGGAACTACCACAATCAAACAAATCTATCAAAGCATATATTATATACATGAGCTAATATTAGAGGAGTCTGTTTTCTGTTCAGCTTAAATATGATAGTCCAATCCTTACTCATATCGCTATAGTTTTTTTTTTTTTAATCAAGGCATCTTGGCTAGTTTTAACCATCTTGCATCAATTTAACTATAAAGATTTCCAGTAAACCATTCTCAACTAACAGTTCTCAGCTTCATTTCTCAGAATTCATCTTTCATTATGGGTAAAAATAATTCATCTGCTTCATTCAAGCTAATTGCTTAAATCCATCTTCTAGATGCATGTGAACTGATGTCTTCATGACTTTTCAAATATATGTATTTTAATCTGTATATCCTTTTATTCTTTACTGCTCACCAATTTCCACTATTCTTTCAAAACTTCACATAAAACATTCTTTTTGGAAAATTCTCTTCTCTCTACTTCATCTCTCTCCCTATCTCTACTTTTCATTTCCTTGACATTTTATCTAGCAATTTTTATTTTGTCTTATTTCACATTTCTATTTAATCTTGATGGTTCCTATTTTTTGTACTCAACTATACACTCTTTAATTCAATTAATTAACAACTAAATTCCAAGAGTTTTCTTTTCTTTCCAATGACAATATAGTGTTGAAGTATTTGTTAATTGTTTAGGAATGAACAAAAGCACTTGATAGCCATTTATGAACCTACAATAAAAAATAATAACACTAGTTTTGGACATTTTCAGCCAACTAAAATCATTGAAATGAGATGAATTTTCAATGGGAAATAAGGAAGCAATGTAGAAATGTAAAGTTTTAGAGTAAAAAGTATCTTGAATAATGTGTTCATTAAATTTTAATTTTCCATTATTTTACTTTAGATTTTTGCAATTTTGACATCATCTTCATGGTATATATTCATATATTATCAGAGTACTTCTTATTTCATGGAAATTTCATCTCTTCTTACTGAATGTTTCATTTAGAAATAAATATTTAATTTTGGAATTAATTTCCATCCATTAAAGAGATAACCTTGAATCATTCAAAAATTATAAATGGTTTTTAATTAAATCTTTGATATATTTGGGAAATTATTTTTGAACTCCTTCTGTGATATTTAGTGCATTTATCATAATGTTACAGTTATTTCCAGGATGTTATACCCACAAAAATCAAGGTATTCAGTTATGCTTTGCAGTGTTCTAAACTATGTCCAGCTCCTATAGTGTAATATTTTATTGTTACCTTTGATACTTACAAAAGTAGCAATATATGAATGTTGCCTCAAGATGTACATTTGAGTGAAATCTTATTTATTCTTTCCCAAATTTTTCCCATTGAGGAAGAATAAAAAATGAAGAAACAAGGAAGAGTATGAAAACATCTCATAAATATTGCTAATAAGAGTGCAAATGTAAGATTGAAGTGTATGTGTAAGATCTATCCTCATTCCTTCCTAATACTTCTAGAATGACTCCCCATAGATTTCAGGCCAACATTTTAAATCTTTAGTTTGGCAGATGAAAGAATCATAGCCTTTCTCTAGCCTACTCTTCATTACAACATCTCTTGAAAACTCTTTGTACTTCTTTTTGTTTTCCTCCATTTTTGCCAAGAGACATGTCTCTCCTCCTTCTTCTGAATTCCTACTCTTCAAAACTCAACTCAAGCAACAGTTATCCTGCCTGCCCTGAATCTACAATATGATTCAGATGATGCTCACACCTGACTCCCATAGCCCTTGGGCATCCTTCTGCCATAGAAATTAGAATAGGATTTACTTATCTTAATCATTTATTTGGCTGCAAGTTCATGAAGTGAAGAAATCACATCTAATTTGACCATATAATAGCACTTACTAAATTGTCAGATAATGTTTTAGTCTGGATTAGCATAACAAAATACCACAGCATGGGTGGCTTATTAACAACACAAATTTGATTTTTGAAATTTTGGAGGCTCTGAATTCCAAGACCAAAGTGCCAGCAGAGTTTTGGTTCATAGACTGTCATCTTTTTGTTGTGTCCTCACATGGTGGTTGAGAGAAGCAATCTTTCTGTAGCTCATGTTTTTTAAGCTCATCAATGCCATTCATGAGGGCTCTATCCTTATAAGCTAATCACCTCCCTAAGGCCTCATCAAAAAACAGCATCACTTGGGAATTAGGATTCAACAGATAAATTTGAGTGGGAAGGGTGACAAAAGAATCTATGGTAAACATAGAGTAAGCAACCAATACAGTTAATGAAAATATGTGATTGATTTTAATAAAGTAGATCTGGGAGTTAGTTTAATTACCATAGACTATACATGCACATTGCATGTGGTCATGTTCTTTACTTGATATACATTCCCTTCAATGCATTATTCTATAGATAATAAAGATTGAAATAACTTGCCAGATACATACAGGTTGAAAGAAAAAGAAAAACTCATCTAAAATATCTCCCTTAAAAGTTTGACTATTAATAGTACATAGGATAATATTGAGGAATTTGCATAATGGACAATTTATATTTAGATTTGTTAATGTGCTTTTTCAGTTAAGATTAAATTAAGCATTTATTTACTTTTAAGTTTAATGAAACAGAAAGTTAAGTATAACTGTTAGAAATAAAACTAAAATAGTTTTTCAGTGAGTCAGCATTTTAAAAGTACTTCTGCCTAAAAATGCAATGATTTCTACCACTGTATCTGGAACCAGAAAGAAAGCTCATGTCTTGCCTTCCTTGTTATTAGCTATTTGGCCTTTTTTCCTCCTTTGTTTTTGTGCTGAGTAGAGGTACATTGTGGCATTTACAAAGGTTCTTACAATGCATTAAACATATCAGATAGGAATTCACCTCCTCTATATTCTCCTTTATCCCCCCTACCCTGATTCCTGGAGTAGTTTCAACAGGTATCATTGCATTTACATTTGTGTGTACACATTTCTTTGAGCTTCTTAATCTCTTTAAGGCAGTTTCTTCATCTGAGAATTTGAACTGCCTAGTATAGAATATGTGGTAAATGTATCATTATCCTTGTAGTATTATTAAGGTCGTGCTGACTTACAAAACTTTTAGAAGAGTTTATTAGGATTTAAGAAAAGAAAACACAAAGATGTCTTTGTAATAGGAGTTAGTAAAGGGAAAGTGTGTTATCTATCCTGAAGTAGATAGCCATGACAATGATTATTCTAAGCTTCTGGTAGGAAGAGTTTGTCTATTTTTTCATTTATATACATGTGTATACAGTATTTGTATTATATTCACCCTCCCATGCCCTTTCCCTACCTCCTTCTCCCTCCAGTTGGTACCAATTCCCCAAGCAGGATCTGTTCCACCTTCCTATTCTCCAATTTTGTAAATAGGAGAAAAATGACATTTTTGTTTGTTTAATATAGCTACATAGGGAGTTGTTGAAACTAAGGGGGAATGAAGGATGAGATGAATTCAAGTATGATATATTTGATATATTGTAAGAACATCTGTAAATGCCACAATGTACCCCCACCCAGCACAACAATAAAAAAAGAAAAAAAGTTTTTTAAAAAGACCTTATCTAGTGGAGATTCCAAGATGGCGGCTAGAGGGAGGAAGCAGAAAGTGAACCTCCTATAGTGAAATCTTGGAGAGACGCTGGAGACACATTTTGCAGGCATAATCACTGAGAAGAGGCATAACTTTGACCTCTTCATACCTCCAACCAGTGCAGAGAATCTCCACTTCACATTAAACGGAGAAACCAGGAGGGTCCCTGGGCTGCCAGTTGTTGCCGGTGCCCAGACGGCTTGGGAAGACGTGGACCAGGTGAGCTTTGTGGTACTGCAGTACTCCCACAGACAAGCCTGGGCCAGAGCAGCATAGTCCCCTGGACAGACTGACCCCCACCCGGGGGAAAAAGAGAAACTGAGTAATAAGCAACAAGAACAATAAAGACAGGCAGGGAAGAGGGTGGGGCGCACTGAGCACCAAAGATTGGGGGAAGGGAATCCTTCCCAGGACTGTAAATAAACAAGAGGCAGGAGAGCCTCTGGTGGGAGCGGGGGTGCACGCCCAGCAACCAGGAGCAGGAAAGCTTGTGAGAGTGGCGGAGGGAGGAAAACTCCACAGGAGAGGAGGGAAGACCCACTTCCCACGTGAGCTGTAAACAAACATGGTGGCTGGCAGGAGCAGCAGCACCGCCCAGTAACTGGGAGTAGGAAAGCCTGTGAAAGTGGAGGTGGGAGGAGAACTGCACAGGAGAGGGGGGAAGACACACCTCCCACATGAACTGTAAATAAACACACAGGCCTGACAACGCAGATGCAGTGTCACCTTTCCCAGTGCTTGGAAAGGGGAAAGCTTGTAGCAGAGGCTCACGCACAGGAGAAATCTGAGCAAACAAAGCCTGCAGGGCCAGGTGAGTGCTAAGCTCACCCCTGAGATCTGCATAAATAACGCCTCCAGCAACAGCAGGCTGACAGCAGCAGGCAGGCAAGCCACAGTTGCAGATACCATTCTCAGAACTGTCTCCAGACTCTTTTTTTTTTTAATTTGTCTCCCTACCTTTGATGAGAGAACAACCGAATTACACCTGCAAACTGAAAAACTTACTGAAACTGTATTGCATTTGAACTTGGGACACTTGGTGGGGTTTTTTTGCATGTGTGTGTGTGTAGTTTTGTTCTACTTTATGCGTCCCCTTTGATGAGACAACTACAGAACAACATCTGAGGCACCATCTCCTGGATTGGAGACTGAGACGGACACCCAAATTATTAAGAATGAAACTTCGTTGCATTTAAACTTGGAGGTTTTTTGGTTTTTTGTTTTTTTTTAAATTTTCTATTTTTTCATTTTATTTTAATACATTTTTATAAATAGATTTTTCTTTCATTTACTTATTTTTTATTTTTATTCTTACCTTTATTTTTTTATTTTTGATTTTCAATCCTCTCTCTGTCTCTCTAATGGCTGTTCAGCTTACTGTCGATTAGTAACTAAAGCTCCCTGTTTACACCTTTGAAACCTTCTTGTCTGATACCTTGTTCTGTTTTCTCCCTCCAGTATGTGTATTTGTTTTTCCCATTTCTTTAACTTCTTGCTTTCCATCTCAGCTCACCCTTCCATTCTAAATATTACCATTGTTATTATTACAAGCTAGAAAATACTTAATTGCACACAGTACAGGGACAGTAACAACACCAAAGACAATGACAAGAAGACAGAAAAAACAGGAAAACCAGTTTCCCCACAGCAAAAAATTAGTACAGGAACCAGAGGGGAGTGACGAAAACAGGTACTCAGATCCAGACTCCAACAAAATGAAGATAAACTATGCCAAAGGACACAATGAAGCCCACAAGAATAATTTAAAACAAGACATACTACAGGTACTCAATGAGAATTTTATAGAGATGATACTGGATAGGGTCAACCAAAATGGACAGGAGACACTCAAGAAATTCAAAGATAAAAAAATAGAGAATTTGAAAATTCAAAAGAAGAAATAAAGGAAACCATAGAAGCACTGTATAAACATCAAAGTGAAAGAAGAACACGATGAATAAACAAATAAATGAACTCAGGACAAAAATAGACAACATTAAAGAAGAAACCACCCAGGATATGGAAAACCTCAGAAAAAAGAAAGAAACAGAACTGCAAAACAAAATGGAAGGCCAATCCAGCAGAATAGAACAAACAGAAGACAGAATCTCAGAGCTTGAAGATGAAATGGTAATTAAAGGAAAAACCAAAGAACTATTAATTAAACAACTCAAGACCTGTGAAAAAAAAATGCAAGAACTCACCGACTCCATCAAAAGACCAAACTTGAGAATCATGGGCATTGAAGAAGGAGAAGAGGTGCAAGCAAAGGGAATGAGTAATATATTTAACAAAATAAAACAGAAAATTTCCCAAATCTAGAGAAAGATATTCCCATACAGAAGCAAGAAGCCTCCAGGACACCAAACAGACCAGATCAAAATAAAACTACACCAAGACATATCATCATTAAAACAACAAGTTCAGAAAATAAGGAAAGAATATTGAAGGCTGTAAGAGAGAAAAAACAAGTAACATACAAAGGTAAACCCATCAAAATCACAGCAGACTTCTCAACAGAAACATTAAAAGCATGAAGAGCGTGGGGTGAGATCTTCCGGGCACAGAATGAAAATAACTTCAACCCCAGGATACTCTACCCAGCAAAACTACCATTCAAAATAGATGAAGCAATAAAAGTCTTCCATGATAAGCAGAAACTAAAACCATATGTGACCACAAAGCCACCACTACAAAGGATTCTTCAAGGGATTCTGCATACAGAAAGTGAAACCCAACTTAACCATGAAAAGACAGGCAGCACTAAACCACAGGAAAAGAAAAAGCAAGACAGTAGAGAGTGACCTCAACTTAGGTACACACAATCAAACCTTCAAACAACTAAGACAACTAAATGACAGGAATCACCACATACCTATCAGTACTAACGCTTAATGTTAATGGACTTAATTCACCCATCAAAAGACACCACTTGATGAAATGGATTAAAAAGGAACATCCAACAATTTGTTGCTTACAGGAGACCCATCTCACTGACAGAAATAAGCATAGGCTAAGGATGAAAGGCTGGAAGATTTACCAAGCCAATGGTCCCCGAAAACAGGCAGGAGTAGCAATACTTATATCTGACAAAGTAGACTTCAAACCTACATTGATCAAACGAGATAAACAAGGACATTCCATACTAATAAAAGGGGAAATAGACCAAAAGAAAATAATAATTATCAACCTGTATGCACCCAATGTCAACGCACCCAATTTCATCAAACATACCCTGAAAGACCTAAAAGCATATATAAACACCAACACAGTAGTTGTGGGAGACTTTAACACTCCATTATCATCAATAGATAGGTCATCCAACCAAAAATCAATAAAGAAATCCAAGATCTAAAATATGCAATAGATCAAATGGACCTAGTTGATGTCTACAGAACATTCCATCCAACTTCTAAACAATATACATTCTTCTCAGCAGCCCATGGAACCTTCTACAAAATAGATCATATCCTAGGGCATAAAGCAAGTCTCAGCAAATATAAGAAAATAGAAATTATACCATGCATACTATCTGATCACAATGCAGTAAAAGTAGAACTCAACAACAAAAGTAAAGACAAAAAATATGCAAACAGCTGGAAACTAAATAACTCATTACTTAATGAAGAATGGATTATAAATGAAATAAAAGAGGAAATTAAAAAGTTCCTGGAAGTCAATGAAAATGAAAACACAACCTACCAGAACCTATGGGACACAGCTAAGGCAGTCCTGAGAGGAAAGTTTATAGCCATGAGTGCATATATTAAAAAGACTGAAAGATCCCAAATCAATGACCTAATGATACGTCTCAAGCTCCTATTAAAACAAGAACAAGCAAATCCCAAAACAAATAGAAGGAGAGAAATAATAAAAATAAGAGCTGAAATCAATGAAATAGAAACCAAAAAAACCATACAAAGAATTAATGAATCAAAAAGTTTGTTCTTTGAAAAAATAAACAAGATCGATAGACCCTTGGCAAACCTGACTAAAATGAAGAGAGAAAAAACTCAAACTAGTAGAATCAGGAATGCTAAAGGGGAGATAACAACAAACACCATGGAAGTCCAGGAAATCATCAGAGACTACTTTGAGAACCTATATTCAAATAAATTTGAAAATCTTAAAGAAATGGACAGATTTCTAGATACATATGACCATCCAAAACTGAACCAAGAGGATATTAATCACCTGAATAGATCTATAACACAAAACGAAATTGAAGCAGCAATCAAGAGTCTCCCCAAAAAGAAAAGTCCAGGACCTGATGGATTCTCTGCTGAATTCTATCAGACCTTTAAAGAAGAACTGATACCAACCCTCCTTAAACTGTTCCATGAAATAGAAAGGGAAGGAAAACTGCCAAACACATTTTATGAAGCCAGTATTACACTTATCCCAAAACCAAGCAAAGACACCTCCAAAAAGGAGAACTATAGGCTAATCTCCTTAATGAACATTGATGCAAAAATCCTCAACAAAATAATGGCAAACTGAATTCAACACAACTCAAAAA
This sequence comes from Castor canadensis, assembly GCF_047511655.1. Taxonomy (NCBI): domain Eukaryota; kingdom Metazoa; phylum Chordata; class Mammalia; order Rodentia; family Castoridae; genus Castor; species Castor canadensis. The sequence continues at coordinate 147,069,995 of NC_133388.1, read as the reverse complement.
GATTATTCACCACAACCAAGTAGGCTTCATCCCAGGGATGCAGGGGTGGTTCAACATATGAAAATCAATAAACGTAATAAACCACATTAACAGAAAAAAAGACAAAAACCACTTGATCATTTCAATAGATGCAGAAAAAGCCTTTGATAAGATCCAACATCATTTCATGATAAAAGCTCTAAGAAAACTAGGAATAGAAGGAAAGTACCTCAACATTATAAAAGCTATATATGACAAACCTCAGCCAGCATTATACTTAACAGAGAAAAACTGAAACCATTCCCTCTAAAATCAGGAACCAGACAAGGATGTCCACTATCTCCACTCCTATTCAACATAGCACTGGAATTCCTAGCCAGAGCAATTAGGAAAGAAGAAGGAATAAAAGGAAATACAAATAGGTAAAGACACTGTCAAAATATCCCTATTTGCAGAGGACATGATCTTATACCTTAAAGACCCAAAAAACTCTACTCAGAAGCTTCTAGACATCATCAATAGCTATAGCAAGGTAGCAGGATATAAAATCAACATAGAAAAATCATTAGCATTTCTATACACTAACAATGAGCAAACTGAAAAAGAATATATGAAAACAATTCCATTTACAATAGCCTCAAAAAAAAAATCAAATACCTAGGTGTAAACCTAACAAAAGATGTGAAAGACCTCTACAAGGAAAACTATACACTTCTGAAGAAAGAGATTGAGGAAGACTATAGAAAGTGGAGAGATCGCCCATGCTCATGGGTTGGTAGAATCAACATAGTAAAAATATCAGTACTCCCAAAAGTACTCTACATGTTCAATGCAATTCCCATCAAAACTCCAATGACATTCATTAAAGAGATCGAAAAATCTACTGTGAAATTTATATGGAAACACAGGAAGCCACGAATAGCCAAGGCAATACTCAGTCAAAAGAACAGTGCAGGAGGTATCACAATACCTGACTTCAAACTATTTTATAAAGCAATAACAATAAAAACAGCATGGTACTGGCCAAAAAACAGACATGAAGACCAGTGGAACAGAATAGAGGACCCAGATATGAAGCCACACAACTATATCCAACTTGTCTTTGACAAAGGAGCTAAAAGTAAACGATGGAGAAATAGCAGCCTCTTCAACAAAAACTGCTGGGAAAACTGGTTAGAAGTCTGCAAAAAACTGAAACTAGATCCATGTATATCACCCTATACCAAGATTAACTCAAAATGTATCAAGGATCTTAATATCAGACCACAAACTCTAAAGTTGATACAGGAAAGAGTAGGAAATACTCTGGAATTCGTAGGTATAGGTAAGAACTTCTCAGTGGAATCCCAGCAGCACAGCAACTAAGAGATAGCATAGATAAATGGGATGTCATGAAACTAAAAAGCTTCTGTTCATCAAAACAAATGGTCTCTAAACTGAAGAGAACACCCACAGAGTGGGAGAAAATATTTGCCAGCTATACATCAAAGGACTGATAACCAGAATATATAGGGAACTTAAAAAACTAAATTCTCCCAAAACTAACAAACCAATAAAGAAATGGGCAAGTGAACTAAACAGAACTTTCTCTAAAGAAGAAATTCAAATGGCCAAAAAACACATGAGAAAATCTCACCATCTCTAGAAATAAAAGAAATGCAAATTAAAACCACACTAAGATTCCACCTCACCCCTGTTAGAATAGCCATCATTAGCAACACCACGAAAAACAGGTGTTGGCAAGGATGCGGGGAAAAAGGAACCCTCTTACACTGTTGGTGGGAATGTAAACTAGTACAACCACTCTGGAAAAAAATTTGGAGGCTACTTAAAAAGCTAGACATTGATCTACCATTTGATCCAGCAATACCACTCTTGGGGATATACCCAAAAGACTGTGATACAGGTTACTCCAGAGGCACCTGCACACCCATGTTTATTGCAGCACTGTTCACAATAGCCAAGTTATGGAAACAGCCAAGATGCCCCACCACTGACGAATGGATTAAGAAAATGTGGTATCTAAACACAATGGAATTTTATGCAGCCATGAAGAAGAATGAAATATTATCATTCGCTGGTAAATGGATGGAATTGGAGAACATCATTCTAAGTGAGGTTAGCCTGGCCCAAAAGACCAAAAATCCTATGTTCTCCCTCATATGCAGACATTAGATCAAGGGCAAACACAACAAGGGGTTTGGACTATGAGCACATGATAAAAGCGAGAGCACACAAGGGAGGGGTGAGGATAGGTAAGACACCTAAAAAATTAGTTAGCATTTGTTGCCCTTAACACAGGGTAACTAAAGCAGATACCTTAAAAGCAACTGAGGCCAATAGGAAAAGGGGAACAGGTACTAGAGAAAAGGTTAGATCAAAAAGAATTAACCTAGAAGGTAACACCCACTCACAGGAAATTAAGGTGAGTCAATGCCCTGTATAGCTATCCTTATCTCAACCAGCAAAAACCCTTGTTCCTTCCTATTATGGCTTATACTCTCTCTACAACAAAATTAGAAATAAGGGCAAAATAGTTTCTGCTGGTTATTGAGGGGGTAGGGGGGAGAGGGAGGGGGTGGAGTGAGTGGTAAGGGAGGAGGTGGGGGAAGGGGGGAGAAATGACCCAAGCCTTGTATGCACGTATGAATAATAATAAAAACAACAACAACAAAAAGAGCTTATCTAGACACATCAAGGAGCTGTGGACACTAGAATACAATAAAAAAATGGCTAAATATTTTCTTAGAGAACATAAAATTCAGAGTCAACAATAAAATTTAATTATTAATTACTCAACAATTGATCAATAATATTTCAAATGGAGGAATTATGGGTTAATGGAAATTAAAATAATTACCCAATAACACTAACACACAGTACACAATACAAAATATGTTTCTCAATTTTGTGTTTCAGGTGCCTAAGACATCAGACATACCTTGAATGGAAACATTTTCCATCTCGTGGTTACTATTAACACAGAGACACTACTAAAATTTTCACAAGGTTATAGTCTGTCTTACATTGTTTTTACTTGTTTTTAGTGGTCCCTCAAATTATACTAGAAAGAGATGATGACATTTTTTATTATCCTATCAAAATAGATGCAATCATTTGAGTACTGCCTCAAATGCCTTATTCAGAACTGCTTATAGTAATGTTAACATGTTCTTTTTTGTGTTAATATGGAATTCAGATATTTTCCAAAACAGCATTAGCTCTTCCAGTATATGAATATATTTACTGCATTGGGAGGAAATTTACTTAATTAGGATATTTTACTTATTATAATCATTTACTCTGTATGAAATTAAATTTAACTGGTTTCACACCTGTCTTCTATGTGTCTCACATTGCTAGGAAAGTATGAATATAGTCTATGTTGGAATATTGCAGGTCTAGAAGAATATTTTAGGAAATAATGTATCATAATGATGTGCTTGACATTGCACTGATTGTGAGGCTGGTTTCCAATGAGCATGGTCAGAAATTATAATCGCATTGTTGAGGAAACTTCCTGAATGCCATCATTTTTTGTAATAAAAATGATAGTAAAGTTTATTAGGAAAAAAATTTAGTATAACAAGATAAAAGTGGGGATAAATTTAAAAAGAAAGAAATATTTCCTGCCCCCATCCAGTAAATGGGAGTAGAGACTCCCTGAATGTCATCTTTTACTCTCTGTTTGTATGTGTGTGCACGCGCACGTGGGCTTCTATGTGTCATAGTTGCATAATAGACTCCTCATCCTGGGATATCTGATTCAAGTTCAATAAGAATCTCAATTAATAACTGAAGATAACTTCATTATATAAGAGTCATAGAATAAAAGAAAGATTGTGTGAGTGTTCCAGTCAAGTTAACTGGGTTTCAGGCTACCAGGCCAGCCAAAGATAAGAAATAAAAATCTACCTATAACCAGATTAAAGGCTAAGCCACTGAAATTGAGTATATGAACTTAGGTTGAGGCTTAGTTAGCAGTTGGCACATGGAAAAGTCTTATTGTCAAGGCAAAGCATGGCTGATACATAGCTAAAGTTGATTATCTTTGAATTCAGGAGCCATGTGTGATAGAATTTAGTGAAAAGAAAAAATTAAAAACTATTTCTGTAAATTATTGTAGGTGTTCTTTGTGGCAAATACTATTCCAAGTCTTGGAGATACAGCAGGAACTTTAACCAGAACTGCAAGGACAAATGTTAGGAATTTATTATCCTGGATGCTGATGTCCAGGCTACTTCTTAGGGTTATTTCTCTTAGTCCTGAGACATACCCAGATTGTCTAAGGATCATCAAAGAACAAAAGAAACTGCTTTGGACTCCTTGTGGCCAATAAAATGTCAATGAATTTCCAGGTAAATGTGATTATGTGTGTACAATCAGATTGTCAATCATAATTTATAATAGTATATTTACATCAGCCTTCTTCAAATCCATGCTTTAAATTTGAAACTAATTATTGTTGGCCTTTCAATTTTTATTTCTGAGTACCCTGGTTCAACTTATCATAATTACTTTACTATAGAACTTCCTATCCTACCCATATTTTTACATCTATCTGTATATTTCAGCACTCACATTATTGAACACCTCATGCATTATTTTCCCCTATTTTGTAGATAATGTCATTTTAGTTAGAAATGCCAAGATGTAAACTAGAACCATGCCATTCTTATAACTATAATCAAAATGTCTTTAGTGACTGTCAATAATAGAATAATAGAACACACCAAATAATAGAATGTGTTTTGGCATTTTACAAGCAAATATATTGTTAGCAAAATTGTATTTCTACCTATGTTGATGGACATAAACCTTTGCTCCAAAGGTTGGATATTTCCATCCACAGGACTCTTGAATATTATGCAATTTTAACAACAAAGAAATAGTAAAAGCAAGATTTAGAAGACATGACCTTAAAATGAAAGAAAAGTTAACCTGTTAGCATAAATAATCACTTAAGGTAAACATAACAAATACAGAAAATATAGCTGAAGTCCTTGTTTTAGCCAATTATAAGTTTTAAAAAGTTGAGTAAAAGTATTTATTTTTCTTACTGCAAAAACTATTCCATTTAGTAAATTACTTTGTCAAAGATTTAAATTAAGGGGCGATATGCACAACAGGAATAGAATGTAAAATTAACAATGAAAGCTATTTAAGTGCAAGCAGAGATAAATCTGGCTGCCCACTTGCTGATTCAAATAGACTTCAGAATTTTTATGTTACAATCTGTATGCATAAATCATGCAGTTTATTATACAAAGAACAAAAGATTTATTAGCAACAATATCCCCAAATAAAAGGGTTGTATATATTTTTGAGCAAAAAGTACTTTGCACATAGGACAAACTCTCATTCAGTTTTCAGTAATAGCAAATGCTTTCTGTCTTTTAAAATATTTTTTGTTAGTCTCCTTTGAAAATGCAGATACAGAAGTGTTGACACCTTATGCACAGGCAAGCCATCACCATCTCTGAGTTTGACATGTGGTGATGGGCCAGGTGTTTCATGGAGTAACAATGCTGATGACTCTTCTCCAAGAGCTCATTGTGTTCTGTGCACAGTGCTATGGATTTCATAAACTTTCCCATTTAAATTAACCTATCAATATTACTAATAAACAGATGAGAGAACAGATTGCAAGGATTCAAACTTCAGTCCACTTGATTTTAAGACCAGACTTTAAAGCTCAGTCTAAATTTTAACTCACTATTTTATAAATGCCAAAATATTTCTTTCCCATATCTTCCATATTTAGGACTTAGTTCATATTTTCATGTCCTCACATAAAGGATAATGCTGAACATCTTTTCTTGATGAGTTGGGATAAAATCATGAAGTGAAGAAATGGAAAAGAACCCTATAGTTCTGCTAGTGTAATTTCTTAATAGTAGAAGGAAATTTGGGGTATGGCATAAGTGGATGAGAAAGAGTATCCAGTATCTGAAACAAAGGACAGGAACTGATAACAAATGGTAGGGGCTAATGCTCAGTGTAGTACCAGGCCCAATGCCCTACTACTATGTGCCTTTTGAACCATAAATGATGGTTCTTCAGATCCTTTTCAGAATTGCCACTTACTTGATAGTAGTAAGCACACCAAAAAAGGTAATTTAAGATTATAGTGGGCTAAAAATCTCAATTTTTATTGGTTACTTACACTTTCCCCAAAACTGGTATCTGAGTCCAAAAGGATCAGGGTGAAGTGCTTTTGTGGTTTGGAAAGTAATAATCATCATTACAAAATTTATTTGCCAAATAAATTTATATGTGTTATATCTTTTTCATTCAAATACATTTTATACTTATTAATTTTTACCCAAAGTATTCCTGCTTGAATAAATGGTAGTTTTACTCATTGGGATTTCTGATGTTTACGCAGTATTACAGTAGCTAATTTTTAGCACCTTCTGTACGTCAAAAAGATTACATGAAGGCTCTAATTAGATTATGACCATCCTTATTCCATGGGAGAGAGATGTCTGTGGAACTTAAGAAAATTATTCAAGGCTGTGCTTTTAATAAATGAAAGGGCAAGAATCTAATCACAACCTGAGCTACTAGTTGTTCGTGGTTCCTTCAACAACTATGTATGAAACACTCATTCTAAGTTAGGTGCAAGTTCTTGGCATAAGCAGTGAAAAATAAGTGATTTCCTTCCTCATGGAGTTTCTGGACTAACGGGAGAAACATGCTAACAAAAAAAGTATATGGATATATATTTTCTAACAGAGGGCAGGATTACACAGCAAAAGCACAGAGTCTGATAAGAAATCTATGAAAAGGAACATTCTCACTTCTAGGGATCAAGGAAAACTTGTAAGAAGGTCAAATATCTGAAGGACAAGAAACACAGTTTAAACAACTAAATGGTGGAGAGTAGAGTCGGGGAGGGGGTTAAAGAATATTTTGAGAAAGGAAAAGCATTAGCAAAGCCCCAGCTTGTTCAAGCCCTGGAAGTGAAACCAGTGTGAGAACCACCTGGAAAGATGATAGATGGTATAGAGGTTAGCATGGTTAGCATGGAGAGTAGAATCTAGGCAGTTGAAGACCTTTGATCTTTTTAAAGGGCAATAGAAAGCCATACATTTTTTACATTCCTGTTGTATTTTTATTTTTAGGAGCATAACGTGATGACTAGTCTTGGGTTTTAAAAACCTTATCCAAGTTAGAGCATAGGAAAAAAAAAAAAAAACCTGCAAGTGGGGAAATAAGTGATGTGGGGGCACCATTCAGGAGGCCACTGCTGCAGACCTTTCACGAGACATCAATGCTTACATGAGAAGCAGTGAAGAGAGGAGAGGATGGATTATAGAACAATTTAAGAGATAAAATCAGTGATGTTTGGTGATGAATTAAAGATGGATGATAAAAGAGAAAGAGGTTTCAGAGAATGATTACCAGATTTATTGCTTGCATAATAATTGCATACTTTATTTCTTTGTATTGCAAGTGAAATTTCTTACTCTATACTTTTAGATAAAATACTTTTTTGAGCCTTATTCTCAGAATAGGGATAAACAATCTCTGCTCATTCCACAGAGTTACTGTGAAGGCCAAATGAGCTCTGCTGCAATGCAGATCTATGGGAGCAGATCTCAGCTTCCTGTCCTATAGGCCAATAGCAACAGGCAAGGGGAGATTTCCAAGCCTTCATTTTCCCTTTTAGAAACTAGTAATAGTATGTAACATAGAGCTGACATAAAAAAGTAAGTGCATCAATCTATGTGGCTTAGTTTAGTTCCCTTTTTGTCGTAGAGATTTTATCGAATGCCTCTGCTCCTCCTTCTTATGTTCTCTTCTCTTTTACCCGCATTTCTTCTGTACCTTCCTTCCCTTCTGCACCATTTACCTTTTTCCTCCTTTACTTACTTGCCATCATTAGCATTCTGTTCCTCTTTCTCCTCCTCACCCATTGCCTTATTAATTCATTAACATAACTCTCCATCTCAACATGATTTTTCATTCCATTTTTTGGGGGGGATGGTGGACAGGGGTTTGAACTTAGGGTTTCAAGTGGTAGGAAGGTGTTGTACCACTTAAGCAATGTATTCAGACCTTTTGGGCTTTAGTTATTTTTCAGGTAGTGTTTTGTGTTTGTGTTTTTGCCAGAAGCTGGCCTTAGACTGCAGCTATCCCCCTACCGACCGCCTCTGTGTAGTTGGGATGACAGGTGCATGCCATCATACCTGGCCTTTTGATTAAAATGGGATTTTGCTCACTTTTTCTCTAGGGTGGCCTGGAACTGAGAACCTCCCAATCTTCACTCCTCAAGTAGCTGGGATAACACATGTGAGGCACCACCCCTTGTTTATATTAGTCCATTTCTTTCCCTTTTAAATATTACCATGAAGTGTAAGCTTTATTATTTTATTCCTCTACCAAGATAAACTATGTCATTGTTTATGGTCTTCTGGTTTCCATATCATATGACATATTGTTGCTAGATTAATATACATAAAATACTAGTTTAATCATGTCCTACTGTCCAGCTCAGAAACTTTTATAGCTTCTTGTTGGTGGCAAGTAAAGTAGAAATATGGAGAGGGATTAGGCCTCTGGAATAAAAAATTTGTTTTTTAACTTAGTCACTATATTAGACTTTCTATCACTGTGACAAATAAATGAGAAACATCAACTTAGGGAGAAAAGATTTATTTTTCCTCATGGTTTTAAAGTTTTACTCCATGGTTGGCTGGAGGTGCAGCAGAATATCATGGAAGCAAACCCACTTCTTCCAAGTAGGCCTAACTTTCCACACTTCCACAATCTCCCAAAAGTCCACTCAAAATTGGAATCTGTAAATGGAGTAAGCCATTAATTAGGTCAGAGCCGTCATAATCTAGTCACACCTGGAAATGCCCTGAATGACACATCCAGAGGTGTGCTTTACTAATCATCTAGGTATCTCTAAATCCCATCAAATTGACAAGATTAACCACCACAGGCACTCACTAATTTAGAGGGAATTTATGCATCTGTAAACCTTGATGCCTTCTCCTATATAATGGAGATAATAATTCCTTATAAGTTTTTTGTGACAATCAACTGAGAGATGCATTCTGTTACTCAAAATTGTGCTTCAAATATCATAGGAGACACTCAGTACTTGATATCATTATTATCATATAATGAATGAAGCTTTCAAAAAATATATTATTGACAATATTCCAATTCATATGTCTACTTTTTTTTGACAGTACTGGGGTTTGACCTTAGGGTTTCATGCTTGCCTATTTGTATTACATCCCACAGCTCCCTTTCCAGTAGAGCCATTGGAGTGTAATTCTAAATTGGTTCTAGATTAAACCCCACTTCATTCTCTAAACACACTTAGTGTCTTCCAAGCCTCAAGACTATTTCCTTCTATAATCTATTTTCACTTATTTTTTATATTAGTGTATATTAATTGTACAAAATAATGGGTTTTACTGTGATATTTTCATGCATTGTATATATCATAGTTTGATCATACTTACCCCTCCATTAACCTTTCTTGTCCCTTCTTTCCCCTCCTGCTGCTTCCCTTTCTTTTCCCAAACATTCTGCTTTCTAGTTATTAACAATCTACCTGTCCTTCAAATTTTAAGCACAGCAGCAGAAATAATAATTTTGAGGACTACCAGGGCATTCTGATCATTACTTTGTGTTGTGGAGGGGGCGTTGTTTTCTTGCTCCCTCTTTTGTTAGAGTGAGCTTTCTCTTTCTCACTCTTGGTTATTACTGAGCCTAATTGAGGCTAGCTGGGGGAGACTGGAGATTTGGAAAAGACGCAGGATAGACAGATAGACAGAAAGTGGGGTCAAGTGTGTTGGGTGCTTGGGTGGAGACGTATAACCCTCATTGCTTCCTTTCTTTATCTTTATTTTTTAAGGCCTTACTCCTTGCAGTTTTTTAAAACCTTGCTTCTAAAATCTTCTTTAAAACCTTGCTTAAAACCTCTTTCCTTAGACCCTCTCTGTTCCATGTTTTCTCTTAGCTTATCTTTAGCTTAATCTCTCTTAAAGTCTTTTGCCCCCAGGCTTGCACTGTCCCATCTTCCTTTAGCTTTCTTAAGGCCTCAGTGCTCAGACTTGCACTGTGGACTGTCCCATGTTCTCTTTGGGCTTTTCTTTAGTTTAGATTTTCTAAGGCCTATGTATTAAGTTCTTTCTTTAGCTTAGCTTTTCTAAGGCCTATATTAAAGTTCTCAGTGCAGACTTTCTATCAACTCATTTTTAGCCATTCTTTTACCCTCAGCAATTTCCCTTTACCAGTTTTTTTCCCATCAGTAATTCCTTTCCCTTCCAAAGCTTCCCACACCAAAAAGCCGAAAGTCAAAGCCCAAAGCAAAAAAACCCAAGCCAAAGCCAAAGGCAAAAGACCAAAGTAAAAGCCAAAGGCAAACATCCTCATGGCCCAAAGCCAAAGCCAAAAGCCAAAGCCCCCAAAACCCCGTCCTCCTTCAGAGTTTCTTTTATAAAACATGGCAAACAGGGTGGAACAAAGGCTGTGGGGAGGGGCGTGACATTGTAGCAGGAAAAACCTGCATTCCTGCTTCTCTGAATGTAAACAATTTAGGAGATTCAGCTGTTCTGGTTTTTTCTGTTAAGCGGCCAGGGGCATGCCTATCTCTGCCTACAGGTAAAAGTGATTAAGCTGCATCTTGCCTTGCTTGGTGTCCAGTTCTCATAGGCTTTTCATAATCTGTTCTCCACAGTGCTGTGTTTAGTGAACTTGAGGATGGAGATCATCTTCATTTATGTTTACAACATACACACAGGGAATAGTATAGTTTATTTCCTATTGAATAAATGTTTGCAAGAGAAATGAGTGAACTTAAAAGCTGAAAATAACTTGGATTGGAGGCATGAAAATACTTGATGAAACTGAGAAGAGCATGGGAAACAAATGATTTTTATAACTCAAAATGCCAGTCTCATATGATTATATCTAAATGTCAGCTTCACAGAAGTAGGCAACAGCTGGGAGACAGGTATATGAGAGGCCATCACACCAGCAGAAACTGCATTAAAAGTCAAGGGAATTTGTAATTCACCTGAAGATGACTACTTGGTGAATTTATAATTAAGTAAGAGGATATACTTATGTTGTTCTTTTGTAGTATGTAAGGTTAAATCTTCTACAAAAAATGGAAAGTATATTCAGTATTGTCAACATGGATTAATTCGAGAATCATCAGAATTTTCAGAAGCAGCTGTCTACCTGACATTGAAACTTAAAATGTTTATTATAAGGGTCACTAAAGTTAATATCTTTATTGTAATGGTTTGAATTTTAGTGAGATTTGACTTTATCATTCTAACATCATTTTCATCCACATTGAAAATAGGGTAGCTGGGAATTAATTGGTAATAATAATAAAAATGACAAAAATAACATTTAACATACATCAAATTCTTACTCTGTCAGGTTTTATTTTAAGAATTTTGTTACATGTGACTAATGTAATTTGTATAACAGAGCAACAATCAAATAGTAACAAGAAAATAATCCAACAATCTGTTACACTTTTATTTTCAGTGTAATTTAAAAATGTTAATAATGATTTTGATATTTCATCTCTAGGAAATTGGATATACAAAATTAAATAAAAATATGAATATGAGCCAGGATACAGATACATCTGTTCCCTAAAGTAACTACAAAGTCAAGTTTACAAGGTACCATGTAATGTTTGACCAATATCTATATTTTTAATCATACAAGGGCTAAAATAAATATCCTGATCAAAGTTTCAGGATGCAAAATATTTTATATGCAAACAAAATATTCACAAATGAATGCATTTGTCACATGTGCTGTTTTTTTATGCAGAAAAATGAAAGGTTTTTAGTACTAAGAAAAGTGAAGTGCTCTGCAGTGATTTTAGATTTTAGAACAGCTAAATTGTTTGGCCTAAGCTTTTGATTAATTTCCTTTTTCTTGTTATTGATTTGGCATTACTTACTGAATCCTACTCTTATTCTGACTAAGAGATTTCTGACACCTTTAGTTATATAGGGTTACATTATATATATGTTATTATTGACTCTAGATCTTGACAGTTTCTCACCATTGGCATTCTATCTAGAATTCATTTTTACTTAACTCTGCGTCTTTTCCATTAAACTTTGTATGGAGTGTATGGCGCATATTTTTGCAATGCTTTATGCCTTAGGCCACTTATCATTGGAAAGTGTTATATGTTAGATTCTATGACTCTTTTGACCCCTGGTTCACTTGAAACTGCCTTAGAGGAACAGTTGGACATAGTTCCTTAAATAAACACACATTGTTCTTCAAATTGCCAGTATCTGTCTTCTTAATAGGCTCCACAGGCAATGGGAATTTGACTTTGAAATGACCTCTGCTGGATTCATGTAGATTACTCTGACTACCATTTTTCTTCTCATACTTGAACGGTGCCTTTCAACTAATGTTTGTTTTAAGATTTATAGGACAGGGTCATAATTTATCCTTTATCAGTACCATCATATTACACTATTTTTGATATTTTATTTTTTGTTACATTTTACTATCACGTGTGATAATAAAATATCAAAACTGTAATATACCTGTAAATGACTACAGATTACATGAAATATTTAATTATGCCAATTTAAGATCTTAATAATTAATGACAGGTAGACTCACAGTTAAATTAATATAAACACACAAAATTAGAAAACATTTATTTTTAATTGGTGTCTGAGGAAAAAATTCATTTACTTTGTCATGTCCCTGGATTTGCTAAGGCAGCAAGGAGTAAACAGTAACTTGAATGATCAGAATTTTGTCAGCATTAAATTCGTTCTCCAGGAATATTTATGTGAAACTAGCCTTTTTCTAATAATATTTCTAGCACAGATAATACACTCAAATTTGATAAATGGATAGAGTCTCTCAAAGAAGCTATAGCAATGATACCCCATAGAGATTTCTAGAATTTGTTTGTTTTCTGTCTTGAGAGAAATATTTTTCAGATTATTTAATATCTCATTGTTTCAGAACCCATGTTGGATTTTCAGAAGATTGTATTTGAGTGGATATGAAAACTTGTTTGAGATTAAAAGAAAAACAAAGCATTTAAAATTCTATTTTGAAAGTATTCTTTGATATTTGGAAATTTAAGGGAACAAAAAGATGATGATCATTGATGTTTGCTGCAGAGATTCTCTTCCAGTAGCTAATTCTTATGCATCCTTCAGGAGCTTAGGCAGTCAGTTCCTACTGATGCATTTATTTAAACTCCTCATGTCTCGTAAAAAATGGTCTTTTTAATATGTTCCTCTGTAACATGTATATATTCTGTATGCAAATTACAATTTTCCCAGAATTTGACAATGACTCTAGAAGGCAGAAACAGTCCCTTTGTTCCTTACTGTATTCTCAGCACAGTATGGCATTAGGAAGCCCAAAATCAATAGTTGTTGAAGAGTGAAAGGAAACAATTGCCTTACTTATGTACCTGTTTCAGAACTAGAAATTGCAGTCATTTGCCTCATAAATCACTATGATACAGTCTGTTGATAAAATATTCTCTGCTTTTTTGTACTCACAAATATCCTTGCATGATGTTAGTATGTAAAAGTCTTTGTGTCAGTTTTGATTTTTTTTGTCTACTGACAACCTTAAATTTCTTGTTTCAAAACAATGTAACAATGTTTACACCAAATTTAAGGCACTCTATCAAAGTAATATGAAATATATATATGTGTGTGTGTGTATTTATCTATTTATATATATGTATATATATAAATATACATATACATATATATATGTAGATATATAGTGACTTTTAATGATTGTTGTCCTAATCATTAACAATTATATTTGTTTCTGGTTAAATTAAAGCTTCTAGATGATTTTGTCCTTGTGGTTCAAAACTGAAGACATAGCTGATAACACATTTGGAATTAAAACTTGCTTCTCTGCATTCTGTTTTTTCTCTTACCCAGGATTGGTTGTGGCTGTTTCATTATTCCCTAAATCAATTTTGAATCTGTTAGAGGAACAAATTGTTTATTTCTCCAGAGATTCATAGCTATTAATCTCAGCAGTAACTCAATGATTGATTTTTTTCAAACCTCAACTCAGAAAGACATAGATGGGAAGGAATAATTTGAACCAAGTCCAGGATATATTAGCTGAACTATGAAAGCTAAGACTTCATGCCATGCACCATAAATCTTTGTGACTAATTTGTTATGCCACTTTTAAATTTGAGGATATAATTAGAATGGTCATATAAAGCAATTTCATTGCCCACTTTCTTATTCTCTTCTTTCATTGTCCTTTCTATATTCTTACAACTCAGTAGTCGTATCAACTGGAAATTATTGAATTCTAACTAAAGTGACCCTATTTCTAAAGCATTTAAAATTGCTGCAGGTGAAAGGCTTTCAATGTTTCAAATACATAGATACCACCAATGCCAATAATGAATATTGAGCATTAAATAGATCTGAATGGTTAAAGTCCAAACTTTGCTGGCAAATTTCTGACATAAAGGCTTAAACTGTAAGAGATGAAAAACACTATTAGAATAATGCACAGACTCTAAAAGGATTTGCAGGTTACTACACTTTCTTTCTTTCCTAAAAGTAATCAATATTTCCAAGAATTTTTACTGAGGAGTAATTTACTGTCTGGACTTGGTAATTTGAAAAAAAATGAAATTGTTAGAAGAGCAGTAAGTAATTCAATAAAGAATTGAAGCTAAAATGACCTGAGTTGGTTCAAGAACAATCTAAAGTGCTACGGTCTTAAATTTGAGTTTTTTATGGTGCAGGTAGTTTACCCTCTTCCTGGGTCACCAACCATGGAATAATTTTGCCTAGACATCCTTTAAAATAGGATATGGCTCCAACACAACAGTGGGTGAAAAAGGCAGGTTAAACCAGAGCCGATACAGAGCTACCAAAGCCAGTGTCTCAAGGTGAACATACAGCTAGTGTTATGTATGTGTGGTGTCCTGTGGTACCTTTGTATATATTAACACCTTTTGGCACAAAAAAGAACAGACCTGCACTTGAATAATAATTATCTGCTTGCATTTTAATTCATTGTTTTCAGTTCTAGAGGTTGAACTCAGGGCCTTACAATGCCTATGTAAATGTTCTGCACTGAGCCACACCCTCAATCTTTTAAGTGTTAGTTTTTCAGGTAATGTCTCATATTTTTACTCTGGCCAGCCTTGGGCTGTTTCCTCCTACTCTGCCTCTCATGTAGCTGAGATTACAGACACAGGAACCACCGTATCCAGCTCTCATTTCAATTTTTGAATGCAGTTAAATTCAAGCTAACTAACTTTGTTTTTGATCAAGTGTTAAGTTCAACATACTTGGAATTTCACAGGATAAAAAAAAAAAAATCTAGAATTCCAAAGACAGGTCTGCTTCAGAGAGATTGTACCTGAAGAACACATAATATTATTATCAGTTCCTAAAAATAGGCATGCCTACAAAAGTTTAAAAATAACTTCCTTTTAATGGTTGGCAACAATCACAATTCTAAATTATAATTTAAAATCTTCACTTGTATATATTTTAGAAACTATGAATGATTCATTTTGTATCTGAATTGTCAAGAATGCACATTCATTTATTAGTACTCCTTTAATGTACTAAGAATATTGTACCATATAAAGTATTCACAGAGGGGCATTTGTTAAAGATATCCAGTTAGCAACTATTTTAGAGGAAAAATATCCAAGGCCCTTGACCTGTTATTCTATTTTCTAGTAAACTTAAGTACCATCTTTGACATTTATTTAGACTCCATGTCCTTCATCTCTCTTGGCCCAGCACCACAGGTTTTGACTGATGACATCTGAAGCAACTTGCTTTGACTTCTGTTCTATTACTTGTCAAATCATTTTAAAACTAAAAAAATCCAACATATTTCATCAATGTAATACACAAAATCTTCATTTAGTCCACTAAGTTGTATTTCATTATTTCCCTCACACTGACTGTGTACATCAGGTTGCTGAGATTTTATAGGCAAGTCCCTCCTTTCCCTGGAATTTGTATTTGGAAGTTCACCAGGTAAACATAAAATCAATATCCTTAATTAAACTCTAAGTATAGGGACACCATATTTTCCACAATGCCTAGTTATTCTCTCTTGCAGAATATTTAAATTCTATTTTCATAATGGAAATAGTATTATGAGATCAAATAATATTTTATGTTGCAGTTATTAGTTATAAAGCATAGAAACATTTGCATTTTTCCTTGATGTAAAATCACCCTGATGTTTATCATGATTTGAATTTTATGGCAGTTAAGATGGCTATATATACTTCAATTGGACGTATTTAATGAATATTCAATATTTTTCCTACTGTGTAAGTCTACCTAAATCAATACTATTTTTAATTGTCTTGGTACCAATCTTATTCAAATCACTTCATATCTCATGAAATGGCTTAAACATAGTTTTTTTTCTTCTTATTCTACACATATCATGATTTCTGAGGTCATTACATAATATATTAAGATGTACAGTCATGACAAAAGACCAACCAGGATTGGGTACAGGCCATGCTTATTTTTTTCTTATTACTGTAGAAATTTGATTTGTGATAATGATAGCTAATTATTGTGAGCAATATTTCCAATCAATCTAGTGAGTTTACTAAGGAAAAAGGATTATATTAAATAAGAATTTTGATAAGATTGGAATGAACTACTGAAATAGATTAATTGGTTTGATGCCTACTTTAATCAAAGCAGTGGTGTGCCCTTTATAGATAATGCAACTGTTCACACATAGAATAATGATATTTTGTTAACAAACTTAATTTTCAGTTCCTTTAATAGCAATAATTTTATATTTATCATGTTTTAGTTGAGTGTGAACTTTGCATAGTGTATGTCTATAAGGTCTCCAATATTGAAATATGAAATATGAGTTACTATGAGATTATAAATCTGCTAGAATCCAAATACACAAAACTCATAATAAATGATATAGATTCTTATATACTCTTCTCATAAACATTACAAATAATGGAAATATTAATCTCACTGATAAATAATGTACATAAATATATTTTATGAGATTGTTTCTGTGGATGCATCCAGGAATTACAAATACAGTAACATTAAGTAATCATAATTTAAAATCATCAGTTTCACTTATATTTAAAATGAGGATTATAAAGATAATTATGCTTTACAAGCAACTTGGTTTACATTTCATTGGACATGAAGCAATGAAATGTTACGAGATCACAAAAATTTAAACAACTAAAGCACTTGTCTATATTAAAGTAAATCCAGATATACATGATGATCTTAAAGGAACTTGAATTCAGAGCCTTCTATGTCTGTGAGTCCTGCATCTGTGGATTCCACCAAGTCCATTTACTCTACAGTTAAACCTGTGATGGTTCCATAGGTGCTGAACATTTGTAGCTTATTTTGTCATTATTTCCTAAGCAATACAGTCTAAAAATTCTTTATGTGTCATTTACATTGAATTGGGAATTGTAAGTAACCTAGAGATAATTTAAAGTATACAAGAGGATATGCAGGCATTTTCTGCAAATACTATGCCATTTCACATAAAGGACTTGGACATCCATGGATTTTCATATCCTGGGAGGACCTGGAAACTGATTCCCTAGGTCAACAGAAAACTGCATATAAAAATCAAGAAATCTTTAAAGAATGATCATTTTAAATCATGGTATACAGAGACAGACCCTCTCTGTGGTAATAGAATGGACTTTGCTAACACTTATATAGTCTTCTTTTTATAGGTAGAGGTCTACTCAATGTCTTTCTTATAGACAATGGTTGAAAATTAGAGAAAATAGAAAGATATACTTTAGTTACTACCTAGTACTTCACATGATGTTGGAAGATTATAACTGAAGAATAATTTGCAACCTAATGTGATTTAAATTATATTTGTACTTTCAAAAGATAGAAAAATAGGGATTCCAAGATGGCGGCTAGAGGGACGAAGCAGAAAGTGTGCCTCCTACAGTGAAATCTTGGAGAAATGCTAGAGACACACCTTGAAGGCAAAACCACAGAGAAGAGGCAAAACTTTGACCCCTCCACACCTCCAGCCTGCGCAGAGAATCTCCACTACCCATTAAACAGAGAAACCAGGAGGGCCCCCGGGCCGACAGATGCCCATGCCCAACGGCTTGGGAAGACATGGACAAGGTGAGCTAATCGGTACTTGGTACTTCCACAGACATCCCTGGACCAGATCAGCATAGCTCCCTGGACAGACTGACCCCCACCTGGGGAAAAAAGAGAAACTGAGTAATAAGCAATAAGAACAATAAAGACATGTGGCAAAGAGGGTGGGACACCCTGAGCTCTGAAGATGGGGGATGGAGAAATCTTCCCAGAACTGTAAATAAACAAGCCGGGCCTGGCCGGAAAGGCTCCAGTGGGAGCAAGGATGCACGCCCAACAACCAGGAGCGGGAAAGCTTGTGAGAGTGGTGGAGGGAGGAAAACTCCACAGGAGAGGGGGGAAGACCCACTTCCCATGTGAACTGTAAATAAACACGCAGGCCTGAGAAAGTGGGTGCAGTGTCACCTCCCCCAGTGTGGTTGGAAAGGGGAAAACTTGTAGCAGCAGCTCGTGCACAGGACTCTGAGTAAACAAAGCCTGCGGGACCAGGGGAGTGTTAAGCTCATTCCTGAGAGCTGCATAAATAACACCTCCAGCAACAGCAGGCTGAGAGCAGTGGGCAAGCAAGCCACAGCTGCATATAGCCATTCACAGAACTGTCTCCAGACTTTTTTTTCTCTCTCCCTACCTTTGATGAGAAAACAACTGAACTACACCTGCATGCTAAAAAACTTACTGAAACTGTATTGCATTTGAACTTGGGACACTTGGTGGGCTTTTTTTTTTTTTTTTGGTGCAGTTTTGTTCTACTTTATGTCTCCCCTTTGATGAGACAACTACAGAACAACATCTGAGGCACCATCTTCAGGATTGCAGGCTGAGGGATGAATACCAAAATTATTAAGACTGAAATTTTGTTGCATTTGAACTTGGAGGTTTTTATTTTTTATTTTTTACTTTGTTTTATTTTATAAATATATATTTTTTCTTTCAGCTACTTATTTTTTATTTTTATTCTTATCTTTACTCTTTTTGTTTTTTATTTTCAATCCTCTCTCTGTCTCTCTAATGCCTGTTCAGCTTATGGTTGATTAGTCACTGTCTCTCCCTGTTTATATCTTTGAAACTTTTTTTGTTTGGTTCTTTGTTTTTTTTTTTTCTACTTGATTATTTGTTTTTCCCTTTCCCTTTAATCCTTGCTTTCCATCCCCTCTCACCCTTCCATTCTAAATGTCACTAGTGCTATTATTACAAGTCAAAAAACAATTAACTGGACACAGTACAGGAACAATAACAATATCAAGGGCAATGATGGGAAGACAGGAAAAACAGGGAAAACAGTTTCCCCACAGCAAAAAATTAGTACAGGAACCAGAGGGAAATGAAGAAAACAGATACTCAGATCCAGACTTAAACAAAACGAAGATAAACTATGCCAAAGAACCCAATGAAGCCCACAAGAACAATTTAAAAGAAAACATACTACAGGAACTCAATGAGAATTTTATAGAGATGATACTGGATATGGTCAACCAAAATGTACAGGAGACACTCAAGAAATTCCAAGACAACAAAAATAGAGAATTTGAAAAAGGAAAAGAAGAAACAAAGGAAACCATAGAAGCACTGTATAAACATCAAAGTGAAACAGAGGACATGATTAATAAACAGAGATATGAACTCAGGACAAAAATAGACAACATTGAAGAGGAAACAGCCCAGGATATGGAAAACCTCAGAAAAAAGAACGAAACAGAATTGCAAAACAAAACAGAAGGCCAATCCAGCAGAATAGAACAAACAGAAGACAGAATCTCAGAACTTGAAGATGAAATGGTAATTAAAGGAAAAACCAAAGAGCTATTAATTAAACAACTCAAGACCTGTGAAAAGAAAATGCAAGAACTCACCGACTCCATCAAAAGACCAAACTTGAGGATCATGGGCATTGAAGAAGGAGAAGAGGTGCAAGGGAAGGGAATGTGTGATATATTCAACAAAATAATAATGGGAAATTTCCCAAATCTAGAGAAAGATATTCCCATACAGATGCAAGAGGCCTCCAGGACACCAAACAGACCAGATCAAAATAGAACTACCCCAAGACATATCATCATTAAAACAACAATTTCAGAAACTAGGGAAATAGAAATTAAAAAAAAATGAAGCCCCCCCAAACAAAAAAGAAAAAAAAAGAAAGAAACTAGGGAAAGAATATTGAAGGCTGTAAGAGAGAAAAAACAAGTAAAATACAAAGGTAAACCCATCAAAATCACAGCAGACTTCTCAACAGAAACATAAAAGCAAGAAGAGCGTGGGGTGAGATCTTCCGGGCACTGAATGAAAATAAATTCATCCCCAGGATACTCTACCCAGCAAAACTATCATTCAAAGTAGAGGGAGCAATAAAAGTCTAATAAGCAGAAACTAAATAAGCAGAAATTCAAACAGTATGTGCCCACAAAGCCACCACTACAAAAGATTCTTCAAGGGATTCTGCACACAGAAAGTGAAACCCAACATAACCATGAAAGGACAGGCAGCACCAAACTAATGAAAAAACAAGAAAGTAGAGAGTAACCTCAACTTAGGTACACACAATCAAACCTTCAAACAACTAAGAAAACTAAATGACAGGAATTACCACATACCTATCAGTATTAACACTTAATGTTAATGGACTTAATTCCCCCATCAAAAGGCCCAACTTGACGAAATGGATTAAAAAGGAAGATCCAACAATTTGTTGCTTACAGGAGACCCATCTAACCAACAGAAATAAGCATAGGCTTAGGATGAAAGGCTGGAAGAAGATTTGCCCAGACAATGGCCCATGAAAACAGGCAGGAGTAGCAATACTTATCTCTGACAAAGTAGACTTCAAACCCACATTGATCAAATGAGATAAAGAAGGACATTCCATACTAATAAAAAGGGAAATAGACCAAAAGGAAATAATAATTATCAACCTATATGCACCCAATGTCAACAAACACAATTTCATCAAATATACCCCGAAAGACCTAAAAGCATATATTAATTCCAACACAGTGGTGTGGGAGACTTTAACACCCCATTATCACTAATAGACAGGTCATCCAAACAAAAAAATCAATAATGAAATACAAGATCTAAAATATACAATAGATCAAATGGACCTACTTGATGTCTACAGAAAATTTCATCCAACTTCTACACAATACACATTCTTCTCAGCAGCCCAGGGAACCTTCTCCAAAATAGATCATATCTTATGGAACAAAGCAAGCCTCAGCAAATATAAGAAAATAGAAATTATACTGTGCATAGTATCTGATTACGATGCAATAAAACTAGAACTCAACAACAAAAGTAAAGACAAAAAACTTGCAAACAGCTGGAAACTAATAACTCATTACTTAATGAACAATGGGTCATTGATGAAATAAAAGAGGAAATTAAAAAGTTCCTGGAAGTCAATGGAAATGAAAACACAACCTACCAGAACCTATGGGACACAGCAAAGGCAGTCCTGAGAGGTAAGTTTATAGCCATGAGTGCATATATTAAAAAGACTGAAAGATCCCAAATCAATGACTTAATGATACATCTCAAACTCCTAGAAAAACAAGAACAAGCAAATCCCAAAACAAATAGAAGGAGAGAAATAATAAAAATAAGAGCTGAAATCAACAAAATAGAAACCAAAAAAACCACACAAAGAATTAATGAAACAAAAAGTTGGTTCTTTGAAAAAATAAAAATGATCAACAGACCCATGGCAAACCTAACTAAAATGAGGAGAGAAAAAACCCAAATTAGTAGAATCAGGAATACAAAAGGGGAGATAACAACAAACACCATGGAAGTCCAGGAAATCATCAGAAACTACTTTGAGAACCTATATTCAAATAAATTAAAAAATCTTAAAGAAATGAACAGATATCTAGACACTTATGACCATCCAAAACTGAACCAAGAGGAAATTAATCACCTGAACAGATCTATAACACAAAATGAAATTGAAGCAGCAATCAAGAGTCTCCCCAAAAAGAAAAGTCCAGGACCTGATGGATTCTCTGCTGAATTCTATCAGACCTTTAAAGAAGAACTGATACCAAACCTCCTTAAACTGTTCCATGAAATAAAAAGGGAAGGAAAACTGCCTAACACATTTTATGAAGCCATTATTACACTTATCCCAAAACCAGGCAAAGACACCTCCAAAAAGGAGAACTGTAGGCCAATCTCCTTAATGAACATTGATGCAAAAATCCTCAACAAAATAATGGCAAACTGAATTCAACAATATATCAAAAAGATTATTCACCACGACCAAATAGGCTTCATCCCAGGAATGCAGGGGTGGTTCAACAAACGAAAATCAATAAACGTAATAAACCACATTAACAGAAGCAAAGACAAAAACCATTTGATAATCTCAATAGATGCAGAAAAAGCCTTTGATAAGATCCAACATCATTTCATGATAAAAGCTCTAAGAAAACTAGGAATAGAAGGAAAGTACCTCAACGTTATAAAAGCTATATATGACAAACCTATAGTCAGCATTGTATTTAATGGAGAAAAACTGAAACCATTCCCTGTAAAATCAGGAACTAGACAAGGATGCCTGTTATCTCCACTCCTATTCAACACAGTACTGGAATTCCTAGCCACAGCAATTAGGCAAGAAGAAGGGACAAAAGGAATACAAATAGGTAAAGAAACTGTCAAAATATCCCTATTTGCAGATGACATGATCCTATACCTTGAAGAACAAGAAACTCTACTCAGAAGCTCTTAGAAACCATCAATAGCTACAGCAAGGTAGCAGGATATAAAATCAACATAGAAAAATCATTAGCATTTCTATACACTAATAATGAGCAAACTGAAAAAGACTATATGAAAACAATTCCAATTACAATAGCCTAAAAAAAAATCAAATACCTAGGTGTAAACCTAACAAAAGATGTGAAAGACCTCTACAAGGAAAACTATACACTTCTGAAGAAAGAGATTGAGGAAGACTATAGAAAGTGGAGAGATCTCCCATGCTCATGGATTGGTAGAATCAACATAGTAAAAGTGTCTATACTATCAAAAGTAATCTACATGTTTAATGCAATTCCCATCAAAATTCCAATGACATTCATTAAAGAGATTGAAAAATCTACTGTTAAATTTATATGGAAACACAAGAGGCCACAAATAGCCAAGGCAATACTCAGTCAAAAGAACAATGCAGGAGGTATCACGATACCTGACTTCAAACTATATTACAAAGCAATAACAATAAAAACAGCATGGTACTGGCCAAAAAAACAGACATGAAGACCAGTGGAACAGAATAGAGGACGCAGATATGAAGCCACACAACTATAACCAACTTGTCTTTGACAAAGGCGCTAAAAATATATGATGGAGAAAAAGCAGCCTCTTCAACAAAAACTCCTGGGAAAACTGGTTAGCAGTCTGCAAAAAACTGAAACTAGATCCATGTATATTGCCCTATACAAATATTAACTCAAAATGGATCAAGGATCTTAATATCAGACCACAAACTCTAACGTTGATATAGGAAAGAGTATAAATACTCTGGAGTTAGTAGGTATAGGTAAGAACTTTCTCAGTGGAACCCCAGCAGCATAGCAACTAAGAGATAGCATAGATAAATGGGATGTCATAAAAATAAAAAGCTTCTGTTCATCAAAAGAAATGGTCTCTAAACTGAAGAGAACACCCACAGAGTGGGAGAAAATATTTGCCACCTACACATCAGACAAAGGACTGATAACCAGAATATTTAGGGAACTTAAAAAAGTAAATTCTCCTAAAACTAATGAACCAATAAAGAAATGGGCAAGTGAACTAAATAGAACTTTCTCTAAAGAAGAAATTCAAATGGCCAAAAAACACATGAAAAAATGCTCACCACCTCTAGCAATAAAGGAAATGAAAATTAAAACCCCACTAAGATTCCACCTCACCCCTGTTAGAATAGACATCATTAGCAACACCACGAAAAACAGGTGTTGGCGAGGATGCAGGGGAAAAAGGAACCCTCTTACACTGTTGGTGGGAATGTAAACTAGTACAACCACTCTGGAAAAAAATTTGGAGGCTACTTAAAAAGCTAAACATTGATCTACCATTTGATCCAGCATTACCACTCTTGGGGATATACCCAAAAGACTGTGACACAGGTTACTACAGAGACACCTGCACACCCATGTTTATGGCAGCACTATTCAAAATAGCCAAGTTATGGAAACAGCCAAGATGCCCCACCACTGACGAATGGATTAAGAAAATGTGGTATCTATACACAATGGAATTTTATGCAACCATGAAGAAGAACGAAATGTTATCATTCGCTGGTAAATGGATGGAATTGGAGGACATCATTCTGAGTGAGGTTAGCCTGGCCCAAAAGACCAAAAATCATATGTTCTCCCTCATATGCAGACATTAGATCAAGGGCAAACACAACAAGGGGTTTGGACTTTGAGCACATGATAAATCTGAGAGCACACAAGGGAGGGGTGAGGATAGGTAAGACACCTAAAAAATTAGCTAGAATTTGTTGCCCTCAACTCAGAGAAACTAAAGCAGATACCTTAAAAACAACTGAGGCCAATAGGAGAAGGGGACTAGGAACTAGAGAAAAGGTTAGATCAAAAAGAATTAACCTAAAAGTTAACATACACGCACAGGAAATTAATGTGAGTCAACTCCCTGTATAGCTATCCTTATCTCAACTAGCAAAAGCCCTTGGTCCTTCCTATTATTGCTTATACTCTCTCTTCAACAAAATTAGAAATAAGGGCAAAATAGTTTCTGCTGGGTATCAAGGGGGTGAGGGGGAGAGGGTGGGGACAGAGTGGGTGGCAAGGGAGGGGCTGGGGGCAGGAGGGAGAAATGACCCAAGCCTTGTATGTACATATGAATAATAAAACAATAAAAATTAAAAAAAGATAGAAAAATAGCACATTTCCATTTTACAAACAATATTTATAAAATAGAAATTGGCTTAAATTCTTGTTTGGAAATAAATCATACAATCAAATATCAAAGTCATATTTGTATATATATGCAACACAAACATATATATCTATATTGTGGAACGACTCCATATTATTATCCTAATACAAGAGAGCCTCTGGCATACGCTATTCTACTCTTTGCTTCTGAGTTCCACTTTTTCAGATCCCACGTATAAGTGTATGGCTCATTTCACTTAGCAGCCCTCCAGATTTATCTATGTTGGCACAGAAGACAGAATTTCCTTCTTTATAAGGTGACATACCATTCTATTGTGTACATAAACCACATTTTCTTTATCCTTAATATATGGACTCTTTGGCTAATTCTGTATCTTGACTATTATGAATAATTCTGAAAAGAGCATGAGGGTATGGAGAACTTTTTGTGATAGCTGATTTTATTTCTATTGCTACTGCTTGATTTTTGGGTTGTTGCATTTCTTTACTTTTTAAAAGTGACTCCGTTCTACCCTGTACTGATTTATATTCCTCAACAGTATAAAAGGATATCCTTTACTCTATATCTTTGACGCTTGTTACAAACTCTTATGTTTTTAGTGATTACCATTCTATCATGTGTGGTTTTAATTTGTGCTTCCATTATGATTAGTGATAACTGACATGTTTTCATATACCTGTTGGCTATATGTCTATTTGTAGCCCTTCTTAAGTAAGTCCACACATGTATAAACAACTGATTTTTGAAAAATGTGCCAAGAAGACACAATGAATAATGTTGAGAAAATTTGATTGCTACATGCTGAAGAATGAAATGACACCTTTATCACTCAATGCCATCTCTCCTCATACAAAAAATCAACTGAAATGGATTAGAGACTTAATTGTAAAACCTGAACTTGTAAAACTAGTAGACGAATAGGAGAAAGGTTTCTTGACATTGGTCTGGAGTAATATTTTTTGGATATAACCCAAAAGTACAGGCAATGTAAGGAAAAATAAGTACATGGGATTGCCCTAAACTACAAGGCCTACATACAGCAAAGGAGAAAAAAATCAAGAGAGAGAGAAATATAACCATAGGATGGGGGCAATTATTTCTGAATGACACATGAAATGTGTTAAAAATAGATTAATGTCTGCCTTTTACAACAATCTTATTTTCCTATGTGCCTAGTTGGTTTCAAATGTATAATCTGAATGTAATTTATTCATTAAATACAAATATACATTATTTTTAACTGTGGCATTCTTTAAAGGGACAAATGACATTCTGCATATACCATGGACCTGAACACTTGGACACAGAATGAAGTAGTTTTTGTGCAATTCTAGAGAATAATGTAGCAGGATTTTTATAAGAAAGGTACTAAAAAAGCAGGTGATACATGACAGCCATGCTGCTTTTGTTTAATAAAGAAGTTAAATAAAAATGCACAGACATTTGTTTTATAAAAATGACCTTTGACCACATGGAGTATTGTTAAATACAAAAAATACATGGAGAAGTAGAGATAGAGATGAGAGAGAGAGAGAGAGAGAGTATGAGAGAATGAATGGGAATTAATATTCCTGCAGGCAGAACCAGTCACTGCTTAGAACCTGTAAACACCACCTGGATTAAGGATGTGAGACAGACCAATATGTACTTCCATTTAAGGTCAATCTGCATTGGGGTGTTACCCATCAGCCTTTGTACATTTCTGCTCCAAACCGGCATATATGGTCCCATTGTGTTGTTCAATCAGACCATCTTGATTCTAGCCATGCAGGTATAATTCCATGGAGGAATGTCTAAAACCACAACTTCTCAATCCATATCATATTAGAAAATGAGAGAAAAATGGCAAGAGAAATTTCAGAAGTCCCAACAAGCATCAATAATGGAGAAACCAAGGAATAAATTTAATAGTGTTCTCTGGAAAGATTTTACCAACCAAGCTTAAATCATCATCTTAGTGTAAAGTTAAAAAATTTTAAACCAGGTGATATCTTTAACTGCATATGTGGTAGATAACATCAATATATGAGATACGGAATAATTTTGGAATTAAGTTAATGATTTGTTTTGCCTTCACTGTTACAAAGAGAGCATATATCTCACAATTCTCATGTTTTGGCCTTGTTTGTCACTGCTCCTACTTAAGCTTTCTGCATAGCTAGCATTACAGGTGTGAACGACCATACCTCACTTGTTTGTTTAGATGGAGGTCTCAACATTTTGCCTGGGCTGGCTTTTAACTGCAATAACTCTGACCTCCTTCTCCTGAGTTTCTGAGATTACAGTGTGAGTAACCATGCCTAACCCTAATAATCCATTTTTATCTTGCTAACTAATTCATAAAAATTTCAATGGCTATCTACAATAAAGACTTATCTAAAAAAAACTATATCAATAAATATGTAAGAGCTAAGACAATTCATTTTTTGAAATAATCACACAATACTGAACCTGTTACACGTGTTGATCAATAAATCCCTGATTCTGCATCAGTTGAGACTGGGAACAACCTTATTTGTTACTGCTACTGTCTTACAAAGCCTTACAACAATGCTAACAAACTATTAAATAATTGTCTCTGAAAGAAAGGTTTTTAAAGAGACAAAGTATTAATATAGATCAATAATACAAAGATATTCACAAGAAGATAAATTGGAAAATACACTTGGCCAAAGAATATATTACTGATCTCTGACAGACTACAGTTTATCATAGATGTAATGCTAAAAAATATCATTCTTATAATTATCATTTTAATAAAAGTATTCCGCAAGTCACTTAGAGATATAGATAGTGGTTCTTAAAGGTTAATAAATACATCTCTCCCATTTCCTTTATGTTTCTGATCTTAATAAGAGTGACTTTTCCTGACTACTCTGGGGAAAATGGAAACAACCCACCCCACCTTCCACTTTTCCCTTGCTTGTTTTATTTTTCTCCATAACTCTTAACATCATATGGCATATCAATATCTATTTGTGTGTCATCTTCCCATAAAAACTGAAATGTTATTTAGTCCATTAGCACTAGAGCAGTGTCTGGAATGTAATAGGTGATCAAGAACATGTATTTGCATGAATAAACTTTATTGCACACTCATGAATTGCTTTGAATAAACCAATATAATGCACCCTTGACAAGATTTAAAACTTGAATGAAGCAAACTGTTTATGGGATAAACAGTTTTTCTCTATGTAAGACAGAAAGTAGGAATCATAAACAAAATTACATCATTTGAAAAGAGAAGAGAAAGGGTAAACTGACTTGGAAACCCAAGAGACCTCTTTGAGGATGCAGCATTTGAATTATAAATGGAAAAGAGAAGGTATCTATGTGTGAAGATGCAGGTGAAGGCCAACACATAGTGGTAGGAGTCTACAGAGTCAGTTTTGAGGACAATCCACTAGCACAATAAAGGCTAAAATATAGATGGTACCAGGAAAAGGGAGTGGATGACAATCATGTAAATGTCAATGTTACAAGGTCATGTTTATATTCATTTTCTAACTCAGTGACTTTTCAACATTTGTGAACATTAGGAGTTTATAAACATTGAAATGTAATAAGATCTGCATGTGATATAGTTGTCTTTCGGTGTGAGATGTATGGTATCCAAAGCTATTGCAAATTTAGTACTAGCTCTTTAAATTTTCATTTTTTTTGATTGACACATAATATTTGTGCACACTTATAAAGTCCAATTTGATGTTTTGGTTCATATCTGTATATTGGGTTGTAGCTCAATCTTTTAAAGATATGTATTTTAATTAAGCCTATTTTAGAACTTAAAAAGTAACCAAAATGTATGTGTCTATATGAACACCTATGTGTATGAACATATATATACATATTGCCCTTCATTGTACAGGTAATTCTTTATATATTCATAAGGATTCTAAGGCCCATTGCAGTAACTTCACAGGAATCTGAAACACAAACTCAGAGCCACCATCCATTCAACAAGAAACCATCAACCGTGTTTGAGTAAGAGAGGGACACAAGGATGCCTCTGTTGTGGCAGCAGTGAGGAGTAGAGCTGGAAGGTACCTCAGATCCCATAACAATCTGCTAAAGTTACAGAAGAGGGTTAAAGAAGAAGCGAAAGTGTAACCCACAGAAGTAGTTATCATTAGCCAAGATGATGAGTAGAGTACTGTCATGGCTAGTATTCAGAGTCCTGAAATGATCCTATCAAGTATTTCCATATAAAATGGACAAGGTGGATAGAGCTCACCCAAACATACCATTAACAATAAAAATGAATACCTCTTCTAATTTGATAAAATAAGATGAACTGATACAACCAGAATTTAAATTTACACTGTTCTCTTCTCCTATGGTATGAAGATTATAGCATTTATAAAATTCTACATTTAATACCAAAGACAGTATACTCTAGTTTTCTCTAATCTACATTTTGAAAGTCCTTTTTTAAAAGTGTCTAAATGTGTTTTTAAGAGCCCAAAACCCTGTTTTTTCAAGGTCATTTAGAGTTTCAACTAGACGATATTCCTTGTATACCTAATATGAGGTTTTGAAATTTAAACAAAAGCCTCATATTTTAATAAACATCCTTATGAAAATGTTTTATTATGATAAACACAAAAGTAAAAGACTATTTATGTTAATCATATTCCCAGATCAATCTGATAAAATAGGTATGCAAATATTAAGATTTCTTAAACTGTTCAGTACGTTTGGTGCCAAGAAAATTAACATTTGACATATGCAAACATTTGAAATATCACTCTCAACAATTTCCCTATTAAATTGGAAATCATTATGCAGTTATACATAGATAAGCTCGCTTATCTGAATGGATGCTGAGGCTGTACATTTTCCATTATAATTGCTCTCTCAGAAGCAAGCAAAGGGGTACTTTCCTTTCCCTCTCTTTTCTTATATAGGAAATTATAAGTAACCAATCTATACATGAGTGGAGAATGGATTCCAAATCCCCACGTGAATTCTCAGAGGATTAATGCAAATTATTCTTCAAGTTACCTGTTAAAAGTATCTTTGCTCTCCTTTTTCTCAAATCCTTAACACAGTCACACACACCTTTCCTATTCCTTTTGCTGGATATATGAAAGGAAGTTTCATTATTTTTGCTAAAAGATATTATGTGAAATCATTAAGAAATGAAAAAAATTACAAATTTGATTTATTTATTATTTCAATTTTAAAGAGAATCATAATACTTTCCTTTTCCCACAGTGATATTTTGTTAAGCATGCCAATTATTGCCTTAATTCAAGTACAATTGCCTCTAGGAGAGTTTATGCCTTTTACATGATCAAACACAACATAATACACACACACACACACACACACACACAGGATATGACTGAAAATAGAAATAATTTGAATTTTGGTTATGGGATAATTTAGGTATTTTTATATCCCAGTTGGATGGCACACAATTGTATTATATTCCACTTTTACAAATATTATTATGTAAGATAAAAATTCACTTAAGGATTCTATTTGCTTTTATTGCTAGGCTTTCTATATACTTCAATTTTATTATATTCCTGCTGTCTGATATTTTATGTTATTAGAATATAGAAACAGTTAATATGACATAATACAGCTAACTGACACAATTAAACAAAAGTAACACATTAGATTTTAAAAAACTAAACCATTCCAGTACACCCTACTGTGTCCATGCCTGTATAATTATACATCTTCTGACTTGTCTCATGTAATTCACAATTTCTTCCTGCTGCTTAATCGCAGACTTCAGCAAGCACAGTTTAGGGGGAGAGACTCAGTACAATTTTCTGTGAATCCTTTATTTGCAATGTGCATTATAGTGATGATTACCCACAAGGGAAAAAAATGAGGGGGTGTATAAAAGATGCAAGAGTAAAGGTGCAAGATATTTTTTCAAGCACATGCATAATTTAGATTCATTCTTGCAAAAGGAAATCATAAGGAAATTAATCAGCAATGTATTTGTAGACTTCACACTAATAATTTTTATAAGAAAAAAGTAGCATTTACTGTATGTTGTTTCTTGATCACAAGAAAACACTGGTATCAAAAAGCAATCAGGTATATAGAATGAAACTGGCAATCTCAGTTCTCAGAGCTCTCTGTGGTGCATAAAACTTCTTTGAACAAGAAAAATTGTTAGTTTGCAGAGGGGGTCTTACATGAAAGTAGATAAAATAAATTAAAACACTGAAAATTATCAAAAGCCATAGCTTTTTGATGGATTGTTTCTGATAATCTTTCTATATTTTAAATATATTTGATAACATCTAAAGACATTGTAAGAAATAAAAAAAGTGCAGACTTTGACTAGAAGTGCTATTACTTGTTTACAATGGTACACAGAGTCAGTGACAGGCCATTTTGGGTTCAAAATTGTTATACTTACTTTACACAACAGAAAAGATAAAGTGATAAAGAGTTTGACTCACTAGAGAAAGATGTGACTGGAAAGCTTTTCATGAGAGGCATATTGCTTTGCCACACGACAGTTTTATTATAAAACTGATTCTCAGCAACCTCTTGATGGTTTTCAGTTCCATAATCATCTCTGTTGTAGACTTTAGGCCAGAGTAATTGTGCTGCTCCTTTTCAGTCAGAATTAGTTCCTTTAAGGTGGATTGCAGATGCCTTCTTTTAACCCTTTGAAATGATGCCCGTAGTGAATTACATTACAAATATACTCTGGACTAAGAAGTTTGGCAATGAATATCCCGCTAAATTCAGCTAGTCATTCACAATTAACTCTCTCTCCTCCATTCTGAACTGTTTCATTTCCTCTGAGAGTTGGAATTGAAATTGGATGAATAAATAGAAGTTTTAGCCTAGCTTCCTAAATCTTTTCAATAGACTTCCAGGAAAGAAAAATCTATCACTCCTAGAAAAGCGAAAAGGAGAACTGTCCAGTGCTCATGCCTGAATGAAGGATGCTGAGCTAGACTGAAATTGCATTTGATCTGTTTCTCTGTTGATTTTATAAACCTTTCCGAGGGTTTCCATGGCAACAAGCGAATTAGCCCCTCTCTCCACTAACATCTTTCAAGCACGTTACAGGGATAGAGATAAAGGTTAAGTTAAAAAGAGCTACAGGATATTTTCTACTATCAGGATGTATTTGAAGAAGTCATGATTAGTCTTTTAAGAAATCAAGTATGTTTTTTCCCACCACAGTCATATGAAAAAGTTGGGTCGGAATCTACTTACATCTCTGATGTCTACGTTTGCTTCTGTACATGGTCATTCTGAGAAAATCCGACTTTCTAAGAAGTAATTGGTTTGACCACGGAGACAAAGAGACGGGTTGTGCTCCTGCTTTGCAGTAAGACTGTTGCTCACTGACAGAAGGTAACCAGCAATCACACAGTGAAAGCCAGGGTAATACCATTCTCATAAAATTACAGGGGAGATGCTACAGCTTGTAACTTCTGTATCTAATGCAAATCTCCTAGAGAAAATTGTATTATTTTACATTCCCACAACCAATATCAGTTAAGTTCTCTAATAATATCTGCACTATTAAAGCGTTGTGCTTGAGGCAATGTTGAATTAAGAATAGATTCATGTGGCTAGCAAGAATACTGAAAATTTAAATATGAAATATAAAAACCCTTGCTTGGTATTTAAGAATATTTGAAACTATCCTATGGGTTCATATATCTTTTAGCCCCTATAGAATATTATAATTTGTATTTTATCCTGAAACTCTGCTTAGTTTTCTATGAAACCCTTAAGTACTTCATATATCTAATTATTGAAGTAATTATCACTTTTGGTCTTTTCTATACTTCAAACAGTCTGCACTTTTCAGAAAAAGCAAGAATGGCATGTTCTCAAATTTGTATTCTCAGGACCTAACACAGAAAATGCACATGATAGGGTGTCAGGGTCAGAGAATGCCTTACTGTGTGCTATGAACTCTGCTCCTTCTTGCAGAAAGCATTTCCAGAAACTTTGCTCCACACACCCTTTGCAGCATCATTTTAATCCTCAATACTTTACTTTCACTATATCTGGGGCATATACCCACCTGAGCATATTTCACATTGTCACCTCGGGTGGAAGCTGTGACTTCATATGCATTGTACTCTTTCCTCAGAGAACAATGCCTGGAACCCAGCAGACGCTCAGGAATACTGCTCCCAGACATTCCAAAGAGTGTATGATGATTTTTTGCCTTTTTGGTGGTACAGGGTTTGAACTCAAGGCTTCTTCTAGGCAGGCACTCTACCACTTGAGCCACTGCACCAGCCAAGTGTATGGTTTTAAAATCCCTTTTATGTGCCAATCAATGTGTCTGAAATTCAGTTTTTATTTAAAATACAGAAGGACCCACACATCACTGAAAAAATTCTATGTACTAAGACTTCCTGATTATGTATTGTTTCATCTTCTACCCAAGAAGCAGAAGTAGGTGTTTTCAATTGTCTATATTATTTCGGTGTTAGCAAACCCAGGTTACTATTGGTAGCTAGGAATCTTATCTTTAAGACTCTTTGTAATAGGATTATTTCAGTGTAAAGAATACTTTGATGCTTAAATAATTACCACATTCAATAATTATAGATATCAAGAATGATACTCAATAAGTTTCTGGCAATACGTATTATATCCAGCTTCCTTAACTTTTGACTAACTACACTCTTTCATAAGACTGTGTCTAAGATCACTATTGATTATAGCTTAAAAACATAGCCAGTATGTTACTCTCCCTACCCTAGATGGATTTTCCTTGTGTTGTCTCTTGAAATGAGCTTATGATATTTCAATAAGTAAAATAATAATGCGTTTTCTACAGAAAATGTAGCGCACAGCCCACCACCCATTTACAAAATCATGAATTTTCCCATGATATTTAATAATCACCTGAAATAATCTATATTTACTTGTTTTTAACTGTTTTTGCCTGTCAGAACATTAGCTTCCTCAGTAAAGAGCCTTGTTTTCTTTAGAGACATGCATCTAGAAGTCAGATCAGTGTCTGGTACAAAATAGGACATCAATAAGTACCTGTAGAATATATGAGTTTTAATAAGTTGAAATTATAAAATCACTATAGTTATAAACTCTTTTTCAGTAAATTTGGACAATAGCCAAATGTATATTTATTGATGAAATTTAGTTTCTTATTTGATGAAAATACTGACCAATTTATACCATCTTGTGTTTCCAAAGACAATTTGAGTGAGTTCTGTGATTTGAATGAAATTATCCAAACTTATAGGCATGAAGATGTATTTTAAATTCACTGCAACAAACTCATGTCCAATAAGTAAAGTCTCAATTATAAAAGTCATTTACTACTTTCTTAGACACAGTATTATAAAACCAACAGACCATAAAAATGGATGCAATCCAAAAAAAAAAAAAAATGAGAAGAGAGTTTGCCTGTTGCGTGCAGTGTATATTTATGATATGAATAAGGTGACTTGTACCATACGATTATTAGGTGGTAATGACAGAAAGGCCAGTAGTTTTAGCATTGCTATGTGATTATACATAAATCAATTTTCTGTTTAAACAGTGTTAGCTCTCCATTATCTATAATTAACGTCAATCTGAATGATTTTTGCAAAGACCATGTAACAATTTAATTAACTCAATTCACATATGCAATAATACCCTCCCCATCCACACCTACCATACTTCACAAATTACATGTTAAAACAAATAACCTGACATACTCATTTGGCAACTTTTCCCTGTGAACCTTGTATCACAGTTGACTTTCTCAGGCTCCATACAGGGATTTCCATCTTACCAATTCTTTCTTGTGTTACTTTTCTCACTTCAGGGCCTACCAAGAACTGATTCCTGATTCTAGTAGCTTGGTTCTAGAGGGCATTGAGTTCCCAAAACTGGGGACCTCAAGCATACTTGGTAAGTAAAGGCCCATTGTGTGCACACACTGCAGCCCAGGGTGGGAGGAAGGTGGGGACAGTGGTAGAGGGAGAGGATAGGTCTTTGTAAATATGAAATCTGGGAAAACTTCCATCATAAGAGTATAAAAGAGGAACCTAGACTGAAGGGACAAAAGAACACTTGAAGAAAGGGGACATGTCCAAGCACTCCCTTCTTATTTCTTCCTATTCTCCTCAGGAATCCTGAATGTCTTACATCAGTTTTGTCTTCAAAATAAACTTCATGCCTCTAAATTCAGAGGCCAAAAGAAGCTGTCATCACTTAACAAAATATTCAATCTTTATACTCCACACTTAAAACTCAAAACAAATGAGCACTGATAAGTTGCTCATTTAACTTAATAAATTATCTAAGTCCAGTAATTATATCAACAATAGCATAGTTGATAGTTGAATAGTCTTTTCACAGTAACAGAATAACAAGCAGAAGAGAAAGAGAGGGGGAAGAGAAAGGTAGAGAGGGGGAAGAGAGAGAGAGAGGGAGAGAGAGAGAGTATTTGTATATTTACTATTATCCAGCTCTGTGTTAAAAATATATCATCAAAACAATTGTTGTTTAAGTATCACTATTTCAATTTTGGAAATGAGGAAATTTAGTCAAATGAGAACAAGTACAGGTAACGGTCAGGGATAGTCCACGTCATACATAGATGTGTTGAGAGCATTTTATTTGTAACTGAGGAACTGAAACAATATGATATTAGGGCTGAATTGAGTGGCAGCTTCTGGTGGAGATTTATGTAAAAGAGGTGCTATCACATCACTATTCATACACAGAAATCAAGTAAATCCTGTTGCTGGCACTCAATACAGAGAGTGCATGCTGTGTGTTTTAGTAAGAGCTAACACTGAACGCTCATAAGGTGCAGGACTCTCCTGGTTTTATTTATTCATTTTATTTTTTGACTTTTCTTGCCTATTTTTGATCATTATTAGTAGAATGGGCTAAGCTGGCCAAATAAAGAGAGAACAGATGACAGAGGTAGCAGCAGAGTGGTAGCAGTGGTGAAAGTGGCAGCAGCTACTGACCTAGAAGTGGCAGCAGTGATAATGGTAGTTCAGTAGCACTGAGTGAGCAGTTAAAGAATTTTAGAGTGTGGCCAGGGGCAGAAAGAATGTGGGCAGAGGCAAAAGAGACAATGAAGGGTCACTGATGAGAAACCACAGGTAACTGGAAGATTTCCAGGGAGCTGCCAAGCCTTAAGGGTCAAAGGTTCCAACACTGTGGGCCTGAGATATAATACTTGCTGTTGTAGGATCTGGGGATCCCAACACCTGATGCCAGCCCAGCAGCTGTCACACTAGCTGACACTGCCTGCTGCTGTTCAATGCTACTGGTGGTTAAAGTCCAAAGCAATAAGCTCCAACCTGGGACTCCTCTAAGTTTGATGTGCGTTATCTCATCAAACACTGACAACAACTCTATGGGGTATGTGTTTTTATTATTAGCATTATGATTATTATCATTATGATTATTTTATGTTGCAGTAAAGTGAAACTGAGAGGTTAAGAGTTCAGACTAAATTTTCACAGACAGCAAGATGTGTAGTGTGTCCTGCTTCAGATCTGCCTTATATTTCTTTAGAGCCAGTGCAATATCACATGCCATGTGAGGATGAAGTGGTACTTTAAGAAGCTATTTAGGAAAAAGGAGATGAGATCTCTCAAAGAATTTGCTTCCACAGCAACCAATGATGCTAAACTATCTTTCAGGAGGAATGGATACAATTAATTGTAGTCAGAGACATTAAAGTTTGGAACCAGAGCTGATTTGGTTGGAATCACAGGTCTGCTCAGCTCTGGGGGAATGGTAATGGTGACTTTCCTCATCTGTCACTCCTCTTCATGCCTCAGCCCTCATCCTTTCCATGAAATGAAACACCAAATACATATTTCCAGAATATCAAGAGTATCAAATTATTAGTCAATCTAGAATTCTGACACCCTTATCTTTATCTGGTTTTAAAACTAAAATGTGTGACTTTCCCATAACTACTTAGAATTTAATCAAGAAATAAGAAGTTCTAAGAATTTTATCTAGGCACAGTATAGAATGTATAGAAACACTATATTTGAAATGTGTGATGCCTGTATTTCATAGAATTACTAGTAAAATTAAATATCAAAGCTGAAATGCTGTCATGGTATGTTGCCCAAATTCCTATTTTATGGATAGGCACCTGGTACACAACACCTGACTTTTACCAGTTTGCTGACTGCATAGGTGAAGGGAACTGAGGTGTAGACCTCAAACAACTTGTCTACTTCCATTGCAGACTTAAATTGGAGACTCCCTCAAGCTAGCTCAGAGCTTTCCTTTTGAAACGCACTGTCTTGAACTTTATTTCTATAAGTGATATCTCAACTTTCCTTTGGTCATTTTTCCTCAGGTTTGAATAGTTACCCAATAGTAACCTATGTCAAACTTTTTTTTTTTTGTGGTGCAGGGAATGGAACCTAAGTCCTTATACATGGTAGGCAAATGCTGTACCACTGAACTACATCCCCAACCCTATGTCATCCCTATCACTTAACAGCTGGATGCACTGTTGAGACTTTTCTCTTACCTTTCCCTCAAAATAGAGGCAGATCCCCCCTGTGGTACCACTGCCTTTTCTCCTCTCAGACATAAGGACTTCCTTCTTTATTGAAACATTTCCTTACTATTACAATTCCTGTAAACTCTTCATGTCAATCTCAGGTCTTTTCAGGGATAACAACCAAATAATTTTCAACCATAGCACAATCATCAGCCATCTTTTCAACAATAACAACACATAAACACATGTACATCTTCTGAATGTATTTTTATTGAGTTGCTTGCTATCTTGCCAAATTCCCTATTATTATACTCACATCTATTCACCCCCTCCAATCAAGTGCTCTTCTATTAGTAAAACCCTAAAAATACATGAAAATATTCAAGGGCTATCTATTAATAACTGCTGCTTGTCATTTCATCTAGCATCCAATTGTACTTTATTTATTTGCTATTTTTATCATTGTTCTCCTTTGATTTGGAGGAAATACAAAGTTTCCTAAATTTTATTCAAGTTTTAATTTATAATATTAGCTCAAGTTAGAAGAAAATAATAATCTCTAGAATAACACTTTTTTTTTATCCTTGACTATTGTTGAAAATGAAATGAGAAAACAAATCAATTCTGTACTCCTTGGTTTATTCATTACATTTTTTGAATGTATCTAGGAAGACTTTTATTGCTTCTTAAAAAAACACAATTAGATTGATTCTATTATGAAATCTTTATTCATTTCTTTGGACTTTCTCCAGTTCCTTGTGCTCTAATATCAAAGAAGTCTTTGAAAGCATCAAGTTTTTGAAATATTTATTACAAATATTAAGCAAAGCTAAAATTTTTCTCCTTTATAAGTCATGTTACAGTTGATCTTATTTTCACTGACTCTCCTTAGTGACAGAGGTTTTTGAGCTCTTGCAATTTCATTGTTTCCTTTTCTGTATGTTTTTTATTTAATCTTACCTGAGTTTCATCTCTTTTCTTTGCTTACATTTGATTATCCAGACTTAGTTATATCTTTTAGTTGTCTTATTTCCCCATTTATGTTTGGATTAATTTGCAGTGTTTTAAGAGTGATGGAATTCTGTCTTCTTTATTGCAATCTTTGGATGGGTGCAAATATTTCATGGTTACAAAAGATTTTCTTAAAAAAATGGAAACATATACAAATAAATGAATCTTGAATTTCTTAAAGAATATAGTGCCTATTTATACAGGCATATGTAATTTTAAAACTTTTAAAATATTTCTCTTCAATGTAATTTAAACAAATGTTGGCTACATTAACTAAAGATGCAAAGTACTGCTATACTCAAAGAAGAACTAAGTCTCTTCAGAGTGATCACCACATAAAAGGTACTATTTGTAACAAATTACTTCAAAGGCATATGAACACAACAATACAGTTTGTTGAAGGTATGCATTTCCGTCTCCCCAAAATTTGTGACCTCCTCCACTTCATATGTTAATCCTAATCCCAGTGTAAAGGTATTTGGAGGTGGGGCTTTGGTAAGAGGTGATTAGGTCAAGTCCCTTTTTAAAAAGACCCAGAGAAATTCTTTTATCTTTCTACTATGTGAGGGCTCAACAAGCAGCTGCCTTCTATGAAGTAGAAAAGTAGAAAAGTAGATAGTACCTTTACTAGGTACTATCTGCCAGGAACTTGATCTTGTACTTTCTAACTTCTAGAACTCTGAGACATAATCTTCTTCTGCTGATAAAGGTATGGTATTTTGTTATAGTAATCTAAATGGAATAGATAGGCATGATGTGTAAGAATTACTGTATCTCACTCCCTGGAGACATTTTGAAGAATATTTCCCCAGAAGCTCATAACTCTTGTGTTCATGTCCTGAGATGAAGGGACAGAACTGAGTTTGCAGAGAAAATTGTTAGAAATTAAAATATCCTTATTGTCATATTAGTTTTTGTGATTATGAAAATTATGTGTAGAATTTTACTTGTTACAAAGAATTTATAAGAGTTTCCAAAACAAAATGTATATACTCTTTCCATCATGCTATTTATCCACCTATCATCTATCTACTATCTAATCTCATTCATTATCTATCTATCTAATCACCCTATTTTAAAAGACAGAGAGTTGAATTGTGTACAGTAAAGCTATCCTAGTAGCTGGGAAGATGAGTCATATTTCAGTGACCAGACTGGATGGAGGAGAAGATTCTTAGGACAGTGGTGGTGACCAGCAAGTGGCACCAGAGGCAGAGGAAGGTAAAATGTAGCGTCTGTGGAGACATGAAGTGCCGCGTATGCTTTTACACAAATTGCTGCTTTTCCTGAGTTCTTTTTCTGATTCATTCTTAGTCAACTTCTTCTCTCAAACTTATCCTGACTTTCTTATTTCTAGAATCTGAACTAGACCATCTGGTTTTATCTTTCTGTTCTCTTTCCCCTCTGCTGTGTGTCATCTGCAATCAGCCTTATACATGTGTGGGTTCTACATCTGCAGATAGAACCAATCAGTCTTCAGGATTAATTCTAAATCAATATATTTGATCTCTGGATCAAATATATTTTAAAAAGAATTTAGAGAGAGATGGTTTAAGATATATAGAAGAATTGATGTTATATGATAACACCATACTATGTAAGTGACTTGAGCATCCACAGATTTTGGTATCGATGGCGGGGACCTAGAATCAATCTCCTATGGATTAGACACCAAGAGACAGTTTATATGAAATTTTACTTTTTTGTATACATGTGACAGTAGGGCATGGATGAGGATAAGTTACCTCAAGTTCTTATTATTATGAGTCAGGTACTAAATACATTATGCTAAAATATGAGTGAATTATAGGATTTAACATTTTACTGTATAATGCCTTGCATTTTCTGTTTTAAAGTGTGTATGTTATTATGGTTCCAGTTATATCATTAATGGCGCCAGTTCAATCTGTGATCAGAATACTTTCAAATTCATTGTGTCCTAAGAGAAGAATCCATCACAGGACACGTGGGTGTAATGGAGTTTATTAATAGTTAGGGAACTATAAAAGGCAGCATGCGGGGACAGGTGGAATCTGGTGGCAGAGAGAGCATGCTTTTCCTTTTTAGGTACTTTTAAAACTTAGTCTATGGGAAGGAAGGAACCAGGTGATTCCCATCCAGTAATCAATGAGTGGGGAGTGGCATGGGCAGTTCCTGGCAAGGTGAGTCTGGGCTGGACCGGCCTGTCCCTAGTTAACCTGTGTATGAATCCAGAACTTTCCCTACTTCTAGCCTGCTCAATATGGTTTTCCATCATCATCCTTACACTCCACCATATTAACTTTAAAATGAAAGTACTGGATTAAATACCTATTAGGCATTTTAAATATAAATAGTCCATTTATTAATTATAGAAGCTGAATGGAATTATAGACATGGAGTGTCTATATTTTGTGGCATGAATTTTATTTTATTTTTTTATTAATCATTTATAAATTTTATTTATGCTACTTTAACCCTAAAACAGAGAAGAAAGTAAGAGTCATCCCATCTTTCAAATAAGAGAACTGAGGCTCAAGTATCATGTTCTCAAAGTTGGTAAGAAGCAGAGATTGAGTGTGTAAGCTTTTCAAGTACAAAATCCATACCCAATCCATGAAACTACTGGGTCACGTATTGAACAAAGAAGTGTCAATGAAACCAAATTCAGAAAACATTAGAGAATAGAAAACACTATCTAGGATTTTGCTTCAGTTTGAATTGCTAAGCTTACTTTCATTATTTTAGTAAATATATCTAATTTTGAAGTGTAAGTCAATGGAAGAATAACTTTGATATGTGGGATGTCAATATACAACATATTCTAATCATCACCTATGCTAGAATACCGTATAAAGAATTTTAGAGGTGCCCATATAATGATTCCAGAGATATTCAAGAAATGGCAGAATTGGTGCCCAACCAATGTATAAAACCTATTGAAATTATGTATTTGTGCTAACCTTTAAGTCAAGTATGGACTTGAAGAATGTTCTTCAGAGAAAAGAATCAAGTGGGCGAAAGAATAATCTGGCAAAAAGTTTCCAATTAAAAATAGATAGAACTAGATAAAAAATTTAAACACTCACACAAAGACACAAACACATAATCTTGAAATTATTGGGCTGGATATTAAAATGATAGGTTCATGGTTTAAAAATAATTTGCTTAAAATGGACACAGATAAATGCTAAGATTTGTGATTCTTTATAATCTTTTAAAAAGTATTAACTAAATATAACTTTCTATTTATGAATCATATTCAGTATACTTTTATTTCTAATGGTAATATCAAAATTTTAACTTCAAAATTTCTAAAAATTTTAAATGTAAAATGTGCATAAAATATCTTAAAGTATATAAATACATTTTGCTTCAGCCCATTTGCAAAACTAGTATATACAGCAGTCCTGCTTTCTAATTCCTTTTCTATTCACATTTAGTTATAATTATCACATTGATGAGCTACTTCAGCCTGCTGAGTTGAGTAGAATGAATTTTCAGGTATAATTTAGCATTACACAGCCCAAGGGTATTTCAGGAATTCATCTTCAATTTTCATTTTGTGTGTTTTTGTGTCTGCTAAAGGGCTCAGAACCACCTGGATATTCTTTGACCTCGAATATGCGTTTCAAAGACAACTATTTGAATAAACTCTGCATTTGCTGTTACCAGCACAGCAGCATATGAGCAGTAAATATGTAAATGAAATTCAGTATTCTCTTACCATTATATAAACCAGTTTTAGATGTTTACTTAAGCATCCTTAGATAGAGAAAGAGCAACTAAGGAAAGGATAAAAGAAACTCAATTTTTATTTTCAAAACTGTCTCTTTTAGTTTAGTGAATGCTAAATCTCATGCTACCTTTAAGTCACACCTCAGAAAGCTTTAGAAAGCTCACTTGAAGTGCTTAGTAAATATTCAATAAGTCATTAAGAGACTCACACGATATGAACAAAAGATAGCAGGTGAAAGGTGATTATTCAATTTAAAACCTTTTGGCTCCCAACATCTAAGACCAGTCGAAGAAATGTTTGTCAGAAAAGAGTACATCAAAGAAGGAACCAAGATTTCAGCTTCTAACTATCTGCTCTTGATTCAATAAGAAATAAAAAAATTGTGTTTTACTTTTGACATTTTTGGGGGGTTGGTGATACATGTGTATCATAAATTCCCATGTTCCAACCTGGGTTAGATTAACCTGATTTTTTATTATAAAATTTCAGATTCTACATATGATCTCTCCTTGGAATTAAATCAACTTTTAATTTTTTCATACACTTAACTTTGTGCACTTAAATTGTGCCATCTAGTTGATGTGATGATAATCAAAAACATGTCTATTCCTGCAGCTTTTATTTTAGTAAAAAATTATTAATTAATACTTGTGCAAGCTAATAAATGAGTATATTCTGTAAGTTCACAAAAAGATTCTCTGAAAGTAGTTTTGTGGTCCTCTTGCAGCTCACAAAATATTAGCCCATGAGTCTGAATGATCCTCTCCTCTCTGAGGCTGAGTAGGAGGATTGTGGAAAGAATGGAGTCACAGGTGACAGTACTTAAAAGAGAACTTTACTTTTGGCAAGAAGTTCAGAGGAATATATTGCTGTAAGGATGAATGACGAGACACAATTCATATTCAATAAATAATGTTGACATGTTGCTCTTATGCTATGCTGCTAATGAATCATAATCTTAATTCTGACACTTGTTCATTACTCAAATTAAAATAATTAATTAGAATTCTCTGCCTTATTGCTTCATGCAATAAATAATTATTGAGTATGTATCTGCACATGGTAGAAAGGGATAGATAAAGATAAAACAGTGATTATCTCAACCTTGAAATTTGATTTATCTTATATATTATGTGAATCCATAAGGTTTTCATAAAGAATATTTTAATAATACTGCTAGTGTTATCTACACAGAATAGGGTTGATATAGTCAGTGTCCTGACAAACTAAGAGATGGGTTTAGTTTTACAAAAATGACAATCGGTGGTGACAGAAAGACCAGTAATCATTGGCACAACATTTTGGGAAACTTTAGAGAAAGCTGAATGAATTATTTCTGTCTTAAAGAGTATTACAAAAATGCCAAGATGTTGTATGTGAGTTGGTGACCATGACATGGATGAGGGGTTAGAGAGAGGTGCCCAAATATATTGAAATTGCCAAAAAAACAAAATACAAACAAACCAACAAAAATCCTGCTGAAAAAATTATGTGCAAAGTCCTGACAAATTATGTACAACGTCTTGACAGTATCAGAGAAATAGTGACTAATAATAACAATAGGAAAACATTTATGGTAAGAATATCAAATCAAGGCATTCTACATGATATTAATTAATATATGACCGTATCATCTTTTTCTGAAAGTTCCAGTCCTTGGCTTCTATGCCTTTATTGGTTTTTACTCTTCCCAAATTTATAATTAATTAGTAGAATCCATAGAATCCTACATATATTAGGATTCCACATATATTTCAAATATCTGCATGAAGCTCCTTAGTCAAATTCTACTCTTTCAAATGAGACTTGTTGAAACTATTCCAGGAATGGGAGGAGAGGGGATAAAGGAGAATGATGAAGGGATGAATTTGACTACAACATATTGTAAGAGCTTTCGTAAATGTCACAATAAAAAAATACCTATTATTAAAAAGGGTTGGCAGAGTGACTCAAGTGGCAGAGTGCAGCAAGCACTCTGAGTTAAAATCCCAGTACTGCCAAAATACAAAACAAAACAAAAAACCAACCAACCAAACAAAAAACATTGTTTACCAGATATAGCAGTACACCTGCAATCCCAGCTCTGGAGGGAGAGAGGATCACAAGTTTAAGGCCAGCCTGGGCTACATAATGAGAACCTGTCTGGAATATAAAACAGGTCATGTTAAGGGGAGGGGGAGCAGTGAGGAGGGGAGGGAACATGAAAACAGTCAAGAAGGGTGAATATGGTTGATGTACTTTCTATACATATATAAATAAGGAACATAGAAACCTGTTGAAGTTTTTTTAAGAAGAGGGATGGGGGGAAAATGGAGAATATTGGAGGGGATGAACCAAACCAGGGTACAGTATATGTATATGTGAAAATGTCACAATAAAACCTTCTATATAACTATTGTATACCAATAAAAACATTAAAAAAGAAAACAAATTCTATAATTGCTACAAGTGTGGTGGTTTACATAGAAACACTACTGATTTTGTGTATTGATTTGTATCTTGCCATTTCTTTGAACTTATTTATCAGTTCTAACAGATTTTTTGGATCATTTAGAAATACACATACACACACACAGATAATTGCGCCATCAGTAGAGAAAATTAAATTTCTTCCTTTTGTATTTGAGTATCTCTTATTTCTTTTTTTTGCCTAATTTCCCTAGCTGATTTCTAGTGAT
Source organism: Castor canadensis (assembly GCF_047511655.1). Classification (NCBI taxonomy): domain Eukaryota; kingdom Metazoa; phylum Chordata; class Mammalia; order Rodentia; family Castoridae; genus Castor; species Castor canadensis. The sequence continues at coordinate 147,025,073 of NC_133388.1, read as the reverse complement.
ATGTTGCACAAAAGTCATAGTGGTGGGTTCCTGTATCTTGTTCTTGGTTTCAGTGAGTAAAATTAAGTAAAAGGTTAGATATCAGTTTGTCATATAGGGCTTTTATTGTGTTGAGGTACACCACTCTGGCCCTAATTTGCTGAGAAGTTTTTGTTTTACCATGAAAGGATATTGAAATTTGTCAAAAGTTTTATTTATTTTTTTGGCAGTACTGGGGTTTGAACTCAGGGCCACTCTGCCAGCCCTTGTGAAAACTTTCTGCATCCACCGAGATAATCATATGATTTTTTTCCTTTTATTTTGTTAATATTGTGAATCACATTATTTATTTATGTATGTTGATTCATTCTTTTATCCCAGGAACAGATCCCATTTGGTCATGTGAGTAATCCTTTAATGTGCTTTTGAATTCAACTTGCTGGTATTTGTTGATCATTTTTGTAACTATGTTCATCAGGGATATGGGTTTTTATTATTTTTTTCTTGGTGTATTCTTGTCTGGCTTTGATATCAGGATAATGCTAGCCTTATAAGATGAGTCTGGAAATACTTTTTGTATCAGTCATGTCTGATATATACTAGATGTTCTTCAAATATTTATAAAATGAATTAATATATTATTTTTCTATTGTTGTTTTAACAAATTACCACAAAAGTAATGGCTTAAGACAGTACAAAGTCATTAGCATAATTCTAGAAGTTAAAAGCTTAAAGTGAGGAATTAGTTAGTCTATATCCATTATGAAGAATTTAGTGGACAGTCTTTGCTAGGGTTTTCCAAATTCTAGAGACAACCTGCCTTCCTTGTCTCATGTGCCTTTCTCCACCTTCAAAGTTCATCACTTCAACTACCAAATCCATCACCACTTCTCCTAGTCTTTACCGTGTCCTTTCTGCCTATTATGAAGATTCTTGTGATTACAACAATCTATTTGGATAATCTAGAATAATCTCCAAATTTTAAGATATTTGATATAATCACATCTGCAAAAACCCTATTCACATATAAGGAAAACATTGGTTGTAGGAGTTAAGATATAGACATCTTACAGAGGTCATTATTTGATTCTGCCTACCACAGTATCCACTTTATCTTCCATATATTCAGTCACACTTGTCATATACAAAATATATCCCCCAAATTCTTAACCTGTTAAAGCACCAACTCAAAATCAAATATCACATCTTATCTTATTATCTCTTCACCTACATAGTCTAAATCAGGTATAGGTGGGACTCCAAGTGTGATCCATTCTGGGGTAAATTCCTCTTCATCTTTGAATCTGTGAAAGTAGAAAGTAAGTTACCTGTTCTCAAAATACAATGATAGGAAACATAAAGGTAGAACTTTAACTATAATCATTAATAATAACAATAATAGGATTAAAGAGTCAACATAGAAGAAACTTCCAATTGGGAAAATTCCATGAGGTTTACAAGGCTGGGAATAATCCTCTTTGACTCTTGGTTCCTCAGAACATGTCTCCATCTTTAAATGATGCATGATAGTATTTAATAGCTCCTGTGGAATTAATTAAATCCATAGGAATAAAACCAATTGATTGCATAAGATAATAAGAGAGGCAACTCAGTTTCTGCTATGAAGACAGTTTACAACTTCAGGGATGGTGTTGTGTAGCTCATTTGAGAGCACATGCTTAGCATGCATGAGACCTTGTTCATTTTCCAGCACACATACACACAAAACAACCATTTATATCTTCACCTGGGAAGACAATGACTGAAAATATGACTCCTAAAGTTCAAAGATTTCTGTGACATGTATTCATGTTAGTAAAATTTCTACTGAAATGTAGCATACACGCAGAGAAATGTACAGATGATAAATGCAGATCTTAACACATTTAAGAGTGAGCACACTATGTAATTAGTATCAAAATTGAGAAATCATCCCTGTCCTTTTCCTTCCCAAAGTTAGACCATTCAAACTAACAATAGTATAAATTAATTATCTCTTATTGAAATTTATAGAACTAGAAGTATGTTACAATTCTATGGTATTTGCCTACTTTTGCTGAAAATTATTTTGTGATATTCAAACATATTGATTGGTAGGTGCCACATAGTCTATATTCCTTTTTACCTTTATATAGTATTTGATTGTATCAATGCACCAAAACTTTGTCCATTTCACTGTTGATAGAATATATATCTATACATATATATGTATATGCATATATATATATATATCTATACATATATATGTATAGATATATTCACTTTGGCAGATTTATATTTATATTGAGTTATATGTATTTATATTGAGGAGAATTACTAATTTATATGCTATTGTGTAATAGGCTATAGTAGAAACTATAAAGCTATTGCCTTAATTATCATAGCTTTATGAGGTTTTCCAAAGGGCTTATAAAAAATTTACATTTCCATAATGTGTGAGAGTTTTAATAATTTCACATTTTTGTCAACACTTGTAAGTATATTCATTTAAAATATTTTAGGGTGTGTGTAGTGAGAAAGTACTATAGTTTTAATTTACATATCCTTAGTGAGGTTGAACACCATTGTGTTTGGGTCATTTGTATTTTCTCTTTTCTACAGTGCTATTCAAGATGTTCTTCATTTCTCTATTGAATCTTCTGTGTGTGCATGTGTGTGTTACTTGCTTGTTGGTTTGTAGAAATTCTTTACAAGTTTTGATCCTTTATCAGACATGCTTATTTTATATACTGTCAGTGTTGTGGCTTACTCTTCATTCTGTACATGATGCATTTGATAAACAGAAGATCATATTTTGACAACATCCAGTTCTTTTATTTTTCCTCCTATTATTATCTTCTAACCTTTAAGAAAGCTTCATGCTCACCAAAATAATGAAAATATGTTCTTATGAATACCTCTAGGAATTTTTATCTTTGATCTAATTAGAATTCATTTTGACGTATAGTGCTTGGTGAGGAATCAATATTACTGCTTTCCATAGAGAGATTCAATTGACCCACACAGTTTAAAAAGACACTGCACTGCATTGTCACTTTTAACTTAGTCAACCAACCACATATGTATGGATCTATTTCTGGATTCCACATTCTCTATCTTTAGTCCATTAGTTTGTCCTTGCACTATAATTATATTGCCTTAATTATTTTGGCTTTATATTAAGTTGATATCTAGTCCTGTTGAATCTATCATTTTTTTTCTTCATGGAAATTTTAATATTTTATTCCTTTGTATTTACAAATTAAATAGTAGAATAAGAGCATAACTTAGAAGATCATTGAGATTCTATTAGGATTTTATTGAATCTATAGAATAATTTGGTGAAATATGATATTTGATATCCTCAAATCCATAAGCAGATTTTTAAGGTTTCAGGATGGTGATCATTAGAGATATTCTGATATATTGGAATTTTAAAAGGCTGTTTCACAGGGGATTTTTTTAATGTTTAAATTCTATATTTTTATTCTACTGCAGGTCTATAGAAAGAAAAAAATGAGTATTTGGAAATGGTAAACTAATTCTAAATGATTCAGATTATATTGCTTTAGATTTCCTATATATTCAACCAAGCTACCTTTACATAAGTTTAGTTTTCACTACTTTCTGAGGTAACTATGACCTCCAGTGCAACACTGAAAATAAGTGGTGGTAGTGGGGATCCTTTTTTTCACTCTTGATTTCAGGGAAAAAGTTTCAATTTCTCATCTTTAAGTATGATTTTGCTCATGGACATATGTTTGTATTTTCAGAAACTTCTTGCATTAAAGATATTCTCTTCTATTATGGTTTTCCAAGAGTATTTAACTATGATTGGGTATTGAATTTGGTCAGATTTATTCCCTGCATCTACTGATGCATGATATTTTTCTCATTTATTGTGAAATATTTTGGTTTATTTTAAATATTTCATCAGATCTGCATTTCTAGAATAGACTCCCCATGTGATTATGATGTTTTATCCTTTTATGTATAATTGCATTTGATTTGCTAATATTTTGCTCCCTTGTTTAAGATTTTTTCACCTATGAACACGAGAAAGTTTGGAGTATATTTTCTCACCCCAGTGATTTTGGTATCACTTCTTTTGCATATACTTCTTTCCTTTTCTTTTCCTTCCTCCAAGGTAGCTAGACTTGCTCTCTTCTGTGGTTTTCATGGCATCTAGAGCATCCCTCTGTTACAGACTTTACCACCTCCACACAAGACTCATGCAGGGAGGAAGAAATGCTGACCATTACAGCTTAGGAACTGCTCAACTGATGATTCCAAAATCAAATGTGTCTGTGTATTCCTTAGGAATATAATCAGATAATGATTTGGAGTTCTTACTCATCATTTCCCAATATTACTATATCCTATTCTTATTAAAATGTGCAGTTTAATTATCTTCTAGCAAGGTGACTTGGAGAGCTAAAACATAATCTGTATTTTTGGCTAGCCAGAAATGACTAGAGTGTCTCAGATTCAATCTCAAGAGAGATGTGTGGAGATAACCCTCCATGTAATTTAGAATTTGTGACAGAATCCAAAGTCCCTTTGGCTTTCTTTCCGTAATAGTTCATCACAAGCCCATTTATCATTTTAGATCCCTTATAAAGTTATCCTGTCAAATAATATAAAATGTTTTTACTCTAATAAAGCAGAAGAAAGTAATTTTTGCTTTTAGCTTTAATAAATACCAGCTATGTGGAAATTCTCCAAACAGTGCTTTGACTTGCCTGCAAAATGTTCTAACTGTAAAATTCTTACAGAGGTTAGATTTCTTTTCCTTTTAACTACAAAAATCACTTTTACAAAGATAAGGATTTTTATCAATCACACCATTCCAAAGCAGTTATGTCAATTTTCTCACTGTACATTCACATTTCTATGACTTTGCTTCAGTGATAAATTTCAAAAAAAAAAAAAAAAAAAGAAAGAACAGTTACTATCTCCCCAATCTCAGTTCTCACAAGTGAGCTTTGCAATCTACCATCTACTTTCTCCTCCTTGTTTTCCAGAACGTGTTCTAATTATTCAATTTTTGACCATAGGAAATAAAGATTGATTCCAACCATTATGTTATTTGTATGTGAGAAAGGCAGATACATTTTAAAAAATATAATAATTGTTCTGTTATTGTAGGAAACTTCTTTCACCATTTGTTTTTCTAGTTTAGGTAATTTGCAAACAAAGCTCTATATATCTAAGGTGTTCAGTGTGATATTTTGCTATATGACCATGATGGGAAATGATAGCACAAACTAATTAACATGTCTAACACCTCATACATAATCCTCTGTGTGGGGAGAACATTTCAGGCGTACTCACTTAGCATGTTTCAGTTGTATAACACAGTATTATTACATGTAGTTACCACATAGTACATTGGATACCTGGAACTTATTCATCTGCATAATTGAAACTCTATACAACTTTGGTGAACATTTTCCCATTTCCCACACCTCTTGGACCCTGGAGACTGCCAGACTATTCACTGCTTCTATGAGTTTGACTCTTTTTGATTCCATGTATAAGTAGGTCATGCAATAGTTAACATTTTCTGCCTGGCTTATTTATTTAGCATCACAACCTCTAGGTTCATTCACGTTGTTGTCTGTGACAAAATTTCCTTTTCTAATGTTAAATTATTTTCTATTATACATAAAATGGAAATATATGTACTAAATATGCATATAATATATAATCATATTTGTATGTGTGCTTTCTTTATTCACTCAGATGATGATGGATACAAGTTGCCTCTGTATCTTAGCTACTATGAAAAATGCTACATGTATATGGAAGTGTAGAAATTGTCTGACAAATTTATTTCATTTCCTTTGGACATTATCAGTTGTAGGATTGCTAACTCACATGGTAGTCCCATTAATATTTTTTGAGGAACCTCAATACTGTTTTCCATTCATTATCATCAACAGTATAAAAGTTTTACATTTTTTTTTAATACTCACGATCACTGTTCTTTTTTGTCTTTTTGATAATATCCATTCTAACATGTATTGGGATATCTCATTGTGATTTAAATTTGCATTTCTATGATTATTAGTGATATTGAACTTTATTCTCATATAATTGTTGTTGATTTATATGTTTCCTTTTAGGAAATGTCTTTTCAGATCATTTGCCTATTAGGTTTTTTAACTAGGTTGTGTTCTTGCTATTGAATTCCTTAGGTATTTTGGACATTAACCTATTATCAGATAGATGGTTTGCAAATATTCTCTATCTTTTTAATCTGTTAATTGTGTTTCTTTTGTAATACTGAAGCTTTTTAGTTTGATACAATTCTATTTTTCAATTTTCGTTTTGTTACCTGTGGTTTTATAGTCATACTCTCCTCCTGCCCCCAGAAAAATATCATTGCCCAGGTCAATGTCAAATCAACTTCTTTCTATATTTTCTTTTAGCTTTACAGATTCAGGCCTTATGCTCAAATATTTCATGCATTTCAAGTTGATTTTTGTAATGGAGTTAGCTATAGGTTCAATTCCTTTTTCCTACATATAAATATTGTATTTTCCCAGCACCATTTATTGAAGACTCTCCTTTCCCTATTGTATGATCCTTGCACACTTTAATTTACCATAAGTATGTGGACTTAATTCTGGGTTCTCTATTCAGTTTTTTGGTCTACATGTCTGTATGCCAGCATACGTTTATATGCCAGTCCCATATTATTTTGAGTGCCAAAGCTTTGTAGTATATTTTAAATATTTTTATTTAGACACTTATTTGCATCTTCTCTTTTGTCACTTAACATCCTTAGAAGATAAGATTCAAAGGTCACATCAAAGTAAATTCTGCACTGATAGTTGCTACCTATTTTAAAGAGAAAAACAAGATTTTCTTTTATATTACAAACATGAATTCTAAAATTAAAAAAAAAAGAGCAGGATAGTAGTTCAGTTAATCAATAGCAATTTTAGGAAAGGAGTTAAAAATTAAATACTCTAAGTACTCATTTATTTTAGTCCTTTTATGTTTATTTCAAAAAATTATAATGAATGAATAATATGAATTTATCGTTCCCTTATTGTTCTCACCTGTAAAGTGCCAAATAAGTAAACTGAGCAACAAAGCAGTTGCTTTGAATCAAAAGATTCCTTGGAGCCACTACAATAACTATCTAGGCAATTGCAGTGACATAAGTACCTTCAAGAAGTAGCTGGAAGCTTAATGAACACCCAGAATAATAAAATATTAAAGAAGTTTTGCAGAAAATAAAAGAAGTGTTTAGAGCATATCTCTAGAACATTTCAGAGAATCCTAAAGGACACAATGTTCCACTGGTAGTTTGAACAGTTTCAGTAATTTTACTTATTATGCAACATGTTTTCTATTATTGCAATAATTTGTGTCTCTTGATTTTCACCTATAATGAATATAACTATTATATGAAGCAGTGAGTTAATTAAAAAAAAAGATTGCAGTGCTTTCAAAGAATGAGACTTTAAAATATACTTGATCCTCCATGTGGAAGAAGGCCCATTTATTTCAGGAAATCAATATTAACAAAATAATTAGAGTAAATTGAATGGTATTATTTCACTGAAGTATTTTTTCCCATTCAATGTTTTTCCATCAAGAGTGTTCTCAGTGCATATATATGATATTCAGCCCTGGAGCAAACACTGGAAAATTTAAGGCATAAAATGTAAGCTCCTTGAGGGCAGAAACCTTTTTCCTCTTCTTACTTTATTCCATACTACCAGATATATAATGAATACTACATAAATACTTATTGAATGAATAAACAAATCTTCCCATCACAGTGACTTGGCAGAGTATCATGTATTAAATAAATGACAGTTTTGCTGTCACTATTTTATGCACTTTTGAAAGCTTTATGCACTATTGAAAGTTCAGCATTAGTTTCCTCCTGAAAATGTGAAAGTAAGAAACAGATTTAAGAAAGAACTCCTTTTTAAAATAAATTCATATAATTTTTCTGACTTCCTTTTAAATTCTAAATTATATACCTGTTGCTCATGTTTTAAAATGCTGTACTGTGCAGGTCACAAGAGGTCATTTATATAGGAACTAGTTCAAAAGCTGACAAGTTAGCTATAGCAACCAAGAGTTGTTCATTCTTGTGTAGACAATATTTTTTTAAAAGTGAGAAAATAAAGGTGCTTTTACTTCATTTACAATATAGGTGGAATTTGAAATTTAGAGCTAATAATCTTTTTGATCTCTGATAATTTTTTTTAAAAGTACTAATGCTTGACTTCACTCTGAATCACACAACCTGAAAAATTTATTGCTCCTCCAGCAATCCAGAGAAATTCAACCTCCTATAAATAAAGAAATAGAAAGTGGTTTTATTTTCCCCTTGTGCTACCTGTTTATTTCTTGAAACATGTTATCTGTATTGGGTAAAGGAAAAGTAGTCCAGGCTAAAAATTTAGATTAGACATGCATGCATTGAAAGAACATTGAAAAATGTCACACAAACTCATCTTGTGTGGGAGCCAGGTTTGACATTACTCTAAGTTTTCCTTAAAAACAGCTTTAACTGGGAAGGTAGCTGGAGTAATTGCATTTTTATTTTCTTTTATTGCACAAAATATCAATAAATACCGCTGGTCTTAAGCATTTTCTATTCAGAAGCAATCTTTATTCTTTTCTATTTCCAGGTTTATCACCAGTTTAAATTGTTAGATAGATTTTGTTGTAGGTATACTTTTACTATTCAAAAAGTCTCTGAAAAACATATTTTGCTATGATCATTAAGAAATAGGTGTATTATTTTCTCCTTGGTTTAACAACATACAATTTCTTAGTAGGCAATTCATTCTTATGTCCATTTATCATACTTGTTTTTATTCCTTTTTTAAGGATATAAGCATTATAGTGACCATGACTGTTTACATCAACTCTAATCTATACTTAGTATCTTCTGAAAACAATCTTGTTATTAATAATGCATTTTGTAAATATAACAATTTAACTCTTTATTAGTCTGTTTAATAAAGGACAAACAAGATCAAATTTCATTTTATCTAGAATATTGACAAGTGGAGAAAAACAAGTATAGCCTTGAAGGCTTCAAACAAATGGCTCTAACTTGAAATCTTTCTGTCCATTATTTCTTTAATTTCTCATTTCTTCTCTACAGTTTGAGCACACATTATACTTGTCCAAGAATGTGTAGTCAAGCCTGGGTGATTGAAACATTTTGTGAGGATTACAACTTCTGAATTAATTTCTGTGTTTTCTCCATCACAATGAGCATAGAAAGCTTCAATAATCAATTGCTTGGGGGACAGTGATAGCAGAACTAGCTATTATTTACCTTCTTAGCATTCATAATGCTGTTTCATGATTGGGTGAGTAGCCTAAATAGTCATCTCCTATTAAGCATAATTACACCAAAATCCATGAAGACTGATTTAGATTATTTTATAAATCCTATTTGTGACATGGGATTTGGATGCTTACCAGGAGTTTTAAGACATGGTTTGGTCACGACATCCTCACACAAAACAATTCCATTAAAAAAAGATGTTGCTATTGTGAATAGTGCCACAATAAACATGGGTGTGCAGGTGCCTCTGGAGTAACCTGTGTCACAGTCTTTTGGGTATATCCCCAAGAGTGGCATTGCTGGATCAAATGGTAGATCGATGTCTAGCTTTTTAAGTAGCCTCCAAATTTTTTTCCAGAGTGTTTGTACTAGTCTACATTCCCACCAACAGTGTAAGAGGGTTCCTTTTTCTCTGCATCTTCACTAACACCTAGTTATGGAAACAGCCAAGATGCCTCACCACTGATGAATGGATTAAGAAAATGTGGTATCTATATACAATGGAATTTTATGCAGCCATGAAGAAGAACGAAATGTTATCATGTGCTGGTAAATGGATGGAATTGGAGAACATCATTCTGAGTGAGGTTAGCCTGGCCTAAAAGACCAAAAATCGTATGTTCTCCCTCATATGTGGACATTAGATCAAGGGCAAACACAACAATGGGATTAGACTATGAGCACATGACAAAAGCAAGAGCACACAAGGGAGGGATGAGGATAGGTAAGACACCTAAAAAATTAGCTAGCATTTGTTGCGCTTAACGCAGAGAAACTAAAGCAGATACCTTAAAAGCAACTGAGGCCAATAGGAAAAGGGGAACAGGTACTAGAGAAAAGGTTAGATCAAAAAGAATTAACCTAGAAGGTAACACCCATGCACAGGAAATCAATGTGTGTCAATGCCCTGTATAGCTATCCTTATCTCAACCAGCAAAACCCCTTGTTCCTTCCTATTATTGCTTATACTCTCTCTACAACAAAATTAGAAATAAGGGCAAAATAGTTTCTGCTGGGTATTGAGGGGGTGGGGGGGAGAGGGAGGGGGCGGAGTGGGTGGTAAGGGAGGGGGTGGGGGCAGGGGGGAGAAATGAACCAAGCTTTGTATGCACATATGAATAATAAAAGAAAAAGGAAAAAAAAAAAGATGTTGCTAGAAAGGTGGGTCAGTGATAAAGTGCTTGGTTGGCATGCATGAGTTCCTAGGTTTAATTCCCAACAGCACACATAAACACACACATGCACACATACGCACACACATACACACACAGAAACACATGAAGATTTTTTTTTTTTTTTGATGCATCTTGCTGTTTCCATAGTTTGGCTATTATGAACAATGCTGCAATAAACATGGGTGTGCAGGTGCCTTTATTGTAACCTGACTTACATTTCTTCATATGACAGTTGTATATTTAGTTTTTGAGGAGCCTCCATACTGTTTTCCATAGTGGTTATACTAATGTACATTCCCACCAACAGTGTATTGAATATTCCTTTTCCCCTACATCCTCACCAACATTTGTTGTTTTGTGTTATTGATAACAGCCATTCTAATAGGAGTGATAGGAGTGAGGTGTACTCTTAATGTGGTTTTGATTTTCATTTCCTTTATGGCCAGGGATGCTGAGCATTTCTTCATGTGTTTTTTGGTTATTTGGACTTCTTCCTTTGAACAAGCGCTGTTTAATTCTTTTCTCCATTTCTTTATTGGATCATTTTTTGGGAGTTTTTTAGTGTCTTGAGCTCCCTGAATATTCTGGTTATTTATCCCTTGTCAGATGTGTAACTGGCAAAGATTTTCTCCCATTCTGTGGCCAACCTCTTCAATTTAGAAACTGTTTCTTTTGTTGTGCAGGACCTTTTTAATTTCATGTAGTTCCATTTGTCAATCCTTTCTCTTAGTTGCTGAGCCATTTGAGTTCTATTTAGGAATTCTATGCCTATGCCTGTTAATTGCAGCGTATATCCTGTTCTTTCCTGTACTAGCTTCAAAGTTTAAGGTCTTATATTAAGGTCCTTAATCCACTTTGAGTTGATACTAGTACAGGGTGAAAGACATGGATCTAGCTTCAGTTTTCTGGATGTAAATATCCAGTTTTCCAAGCAACATTTGTTGAAGAGGCTGTCTTTTTCTCCATTGTATGTTTTTTTGTAAAAAATCAGTTGGGTGTAGCTGTGTGGATTCATATCTGATCTTCAAGTCTTTTTGTGTCAGCACCATGTTGTTTTTATTGCTATGGCTCTGTGGTGTAGTCTGAAGTCCAGTATTGTGATACCCCCAGTGTTGCTCTTTTTGCTCAGTATTGTCTTAGCTATTCTTGGTTTTTTGTGCCTCCAAATGAACTTTTAGGGCTGATTTTTCTTTTTTTTTTTTCTTTCATTTTTCTTTTATTATTCATATGTGCATACAAGGATTGGTTCATTTCTCCCCCCTGCCCCCACCCCCTCCCTTACCACCCCCCCCTCAATACCCAGCAGAAACTATTTTGCCCTTATTTCTAATTTTGTTGTAGAGAGAGTATAAGCAATAACGGGAAGGAACAAGGGTTTTTGCTGGTTGAGATAAGGATAGCTATACAGGGCATTGACACACATTGATTTCCTGTGCATGTGTGTTACCTTCTAGGTTAATTCTTTTTGATCTAAACTTTTCTCTAGTACCTGGTCCCCTTTTCCTATTGGCCTCAGTTGCTTTAAGGTATCTGCTTTAGATTCTCTGCGTTAAGGGCAACAAATGCTAGCTAGTTTTTTAGGTGTCTTACCTATCCTCACCCCTCCCTTGTGTGCTCTCGCTTTTATCATGTGCTCATAGTCCAATCCCCTTGTTGTGTTTGCCCTTGATCTAATGTCCACATATGAGGGGGAACATACGATTTTTGGTTTTTTGAGCCAGGCTAACCTCACTCAGAATGATGTTCTCCAATTCCATCCATTTACCAGAGAATGATAACATTTTGTTCTTCTTCATGGCTGCATAAAATTCCATTGTGTATAGATACCACATTTTCTTAATCCATTCGTCAGTGGTGGGACATCTTGGCTGTTTCCATAACTTGGCTATTGTGAATAGTGCCGCAATAAACATGGATGTGCAGGTGCCTCTGGAGTAACAGTCTTTTGGGTATATCCCCAAGAGTGGTATTGCTGGATCAAATGGTAGATCGATGTCCAGCTTTTTAAGTAGCCTCCAAATTTTTTTCCAGAGTGTTTGTACTAGTCTACATTCCCACCAACAGTGTAAGAGGGTTCCTTTTTCCCCGCATCCTCACCAACACCTGTTGTTGGTGGTGTTGCTGATGATGGCTATTCTAACAGGGGTGAGGTGGAATCTTAGCGTGGTTTTAATTTGCATTTCCTTTATTGCTAGAGATGGTGAGCATTTTTTCATGTGTTTTCTGGCTATTTGAATTTCTTCTTTTGAGAAAGTTCTGTTTAGTTCACGTGCCCATTTCTTTATTGGTTCATTAGTTTTGGGAGAATTTAGTTTTTTAAGTTCCCTGTATATTCTGGTTATCAGTCCTTTGTCTGATGTATAGTTGGCAAATATTTTCTCCCACTCTGTGGGTGTTCTTTTCAGTTTAGAGACCATTTCTTTTGATGAACAGAAACTTTTTAGTTTTATGAGGTCCCATTTATCTATGCTATCTCTTAGTTGCTGTGCTGCTGGGGTTTCATTGAGAAAGTTCTTACCTATACCTACTAACTCCAGAGTATTTCCTACTCTTTCCTGTATCAGCTTTAGAGTTTGTGGTCTGATATTAAGATCCTTGATCCATTTTGAGTTAATCTTGGTATAGGGTGATATACATGGATCTAGTTTCAGTTTTTTGCAGACTGCTAACCAGTTTTCCCAGCAGTTTTTGTTGAAGAGGCTGTTATTTCTCCATCGTATATTTTTAGCTCCTTTGTCAAAGATAAGTTGCTTATAGTTTTGTGGCTTCATATCTGGGTCCTCTATTCTGTTCCACTGGTCTACACATGAAGATTTTATGCCTGTAATCAAGCTTTGCATATTCTCACAAAAGTCACAAACTAGTAGTTATTCCTACCTCATGTATATCAACAAAATTGCAGGGAGTATTTGGAGGCAGGAATAAGTTATACTTCTAATACAGTCATAGTGCCATAGTGTGGCAACCCAAATTTATTATCTATATCTCTCTGTCAGTGATTTCTAGACTCTGGGAATTCTTGGATTATTAACATTTCAAAGGAGGATAGAATCTTTCAAGTAAATTAAAAATGCCTGTGTTATTATCATCAGTTATGAAAACATAACCATCTAATGTCTACAAACTATACTGAAAAGGCAAAGGTGACATTTTAAGACAATGTGGGCCCCAGAAGACAAATTCTTTAAAGTGATTAAAGCGTGAAATAGGAATTCTGCAGAGAAGATAAAATTGGCCTTGGAGAGGAAAGGGATGCTTCAATTTGATAATATTAATGTTTGAGACATGCATATAATCAAATACTGGTTTTCTAAAGTAAATATCGACTTATAATTTTAGTTTGAAATTTAGCTTTAAAAATATTCCACAGGCTTGGATGGCATTTTTTTGTAGTTTTGAAGTAAAATTTAAAATATTATCAGAGGAATGAGATATGGTACATTTAATTTCCCTATTTCTGAGTAAAGTCCCTGTTAAGACAAATTACTTAAAAACATTGTTGGTTACACTTTGATACATATTATTGAAAGAAGAAATTCTTCAAAGTAATCTCAAAAACACCTAAATTACCCAAGTTTATGTAATTTAAAAATAGGTAATTTATCAGATATTGGTTTATATTAAGTAGAATAAGGAAGAATCAACCCAAATCCTTTGCTTTGCTATGCTTATAAATGTCTCTTATTCTCATTTTCTAAAATAAATATTCAGATTAAAACACATTTCTCAGTATAAAGTTGGCAGTAAAATAAATCTTGTTATAGATTTTTATGTTTAAAAATCCCTTCATTTCAATAATTTAAACATATTTACATTTTAAGAACTAGAAGCTACTTAAAAGTTGATACTACTAAATTTTATGTCTTCTTTATTTTTTTACCTCTAAAACATTGGCACATGATTTTTTACAACCAAATTTTAAATAAAAATATGCAAATTTAGCTCAAACTGTGTCTACTTTGCAGAAAATCTTCTAAAATATTCCATAATCCTAAATTTCATGTATAACCTTGTAAGCAAGCACTGACTGAACAGGAACAGGCAAACAGAGGTCATTTTGTTTAATAAAAATTTATTGATTATATAATAACAAAACATAGGGATAAAAAATAAATTGTCTTGTCCTGCAGGATAATATGACCTTGAGAAAATAATTATGGTAAGAATTATCTTAGAAGCACTTACAAAGTACTCGGTAATCATCCACACTCTATGATTTGACCTGTAGTAGAAGAAGGAAAACCGCAATAGCTATAAGAGAATGCAACATTTGGTGCAATGTTCAAGAATGGGATAGGAGTTGAAACATGCATAGTTGGCAAGGGAACAGGAAATCCAGATTCCAAACGCACTAAAATTGTAAAAATCCAGCAAAATCCCACCTTTCCATGTGTCTAGACAATATGAGATTTGAAGTTTCAAAGCTTCAAAGGCTCTTTTCCAGTTGTACAAATTCTACAATTCTATTTCATACCTTAGTTAACTTCATAAAGCAAAGTCTGTACAAATCCATCCAGCAGAATTATATGAACACTTTTCTTGAAACCAGAACTTTTCATACTCATCACTTTGCCAAAGAAAGATGGGCTGTCTGACATTTTTCTCTTGAAGTCCCTCATAGAGGCAGTCACCAGAAATTGTTAATTTTTATGCAAGCACAGTATTCAAAATAAGATGAATGTCAGGCAGAAAGAATTACACATAACTAGTAAAATTATGAAAGTATTTAAAAAATTATGAAAGTGCTTTCAAGTCCTCCAGATGTATTCTAAGAGAAAATATTAGAACTGATCCTGAGAAAAGACATGACCAGGATTTCACCATAATCAGTGGGAAATCAGTGTGAGAGATAAAAAAAGGTGGGATTTTTTTCCTTCCTTTTTTCTTTGTTAGGAAAAGTCAGAGAAGATGCCTTGAATTGAAGAAAATCAAACCACACTGTGGAGGAAGAACAAACCATCAAAAATTTCTACTTCAGATAAACAAGGGCCAGAGATAATCACCTAGAGATGTTTTGAGACTAAATTAAAGAATATAAACATGAAGAGTAAATAAGAGAATTTGTTTAAATGCTCACTTTTACTTATGAACTGCTTTATTTGCAGAGATGTATTAAAGAGTGCAACATTTCATTAGTGTTTAATGAAAAAAAAATGAAGTTGTGTTTCTTTAACAAGCAGCTGAGTTTTTGGTAGTTTGTCATTTTCTAACCTGTGGCATGAAATCAAGGTTTCATTGGTGATGGAAGTTGCCCTGTTCAGTAAATGCTAGACTGTAAAAAGTGAAGTGTCATATTACATTAAAATGTAATATGAATCTGTGACACTTGCTGTGGACAGACTTGATCAGAAGCATTCTCAGAAGCACATGGGCATACAAAATGGGAATGCTCAAGTTCCCTGCCCATGCACAAACACTGCATATGCACAATCAATTATAATGTCAGTATTTATGGAAGAAGTAAATGCTGGTTTACCTTTGGTTTAAAATGCAGAGTTAAGGTGAAACTTGTGAGACAGGAAAGGATAAGGATTGTGTGATCAAACCAACATTAGACTAAAAGTTTTGCCTTTCACCTCAGTGTTTTATCAACCATCATCTTGTAATATTTCCAAGGATGGGACCAAGTTTTGTTTTTGAGCGTGAGTGTTTCCTGCAAGTAGCTTAATGTCAGGAACACAATAGGCCTGAATAACCATTGAATGTACAACTAAAAATGAGCAAATTAATGTAATGTTGAGTAAGTCACTAAAGTGAAACAGAGTTCCCGTCCAATAACTGTCACTTTTTGGTGACTTTCTCTGATTTGTGTTTTTGTTTTTCTGTGGATTTATTTTTTTGAAATATGGTATCACTGTGTAACCCAGGCTGGACTCTCAAGTGCTGGCCTCATAGGCATTTACTACCATGCTTGGTTTGATTTTCTCTGATTCTTGATGATCCTTCTTTTAATTTTGGTATATTTTTGGTTTTGAAAGTTCTTTAATGTGCTTCTTTGTGTTACAAGTTCATTTCTGAGCTCTAACTCTGTCAATTTACTCTCTTTCCACTATCAGTCAAAATCTAATATCAGTCATTATAAGTGAAATTACCATGGCACCTTTAAATTCTGTCAATCTAGTCACCAAGTTAACTATAGTATCTATACAGCATCTCATCTGTGTGCTTCTTTATTTACTCCCTGCTATAATCACCCAGAAATAGATGAGAACTGACTCAATATATTTGCTCAGTAAAATGTTGGAAATTCCAAGGAGTCATGTTATTCTCTAACCTAAGGATCAACTATCCTGTCAACTTCCCAATCATTGTGGTTTTACTCCTGCTATTCTATCCATTGTGTACAATATTTACACCCCACTGGAAGAGTTTTAATTCTTCCAGTCCTTTATTCAAAAACTCATTCATAGGAAAACCAAAAAAAGAAACAAAAAAAAACAAACAAAAAAACTTCTCACTCCATAAATGTTTCTCTCTTTCACTCAGGAAGAATTTATACTTTTTTTTCTCTGGGCTTCTACCTTAGCATTCATCACTCTATTGAAATGAGGTGAAGAACAATGTGGAATAAATCTTAATCATGCTTGAATCAGTAAACATTTTCTGATTATTGTGTATGGACATTCCTAGTTTATGATGGTTTGCCTCACAATTTTTTTGACTTCATGATGGTACAAAAGTGATATGCATTCAGTAGAACTGTATTTTGAATTATGAATTTTGATCTGAGTTAGCAAAATATAACATAGCACACCCTTGTGATACTGACCAGCAGCAGCAAACCATAGTTTTCATGAGGGGAAACAACTGAGACTCTACAGTGTTCTGTATTGGCAGCTTTATTTTGGTATTATGTTTTGTGTTTTTGCATCCCTTCTTGTCTACAAAAAGGCCACCTGTGTGCATTCATGAGATACTCCATACTTTATTATAAGATTGGCTTTATATTAGATAATTTTTCCCAACTATAGGAAAAATTAAGGTAGGATGGGCTAAGTTATGGTGTTCAGTAGGTTAGGCATATTGAATGCATTTCCAAATAGGATGGGTTTATTAGAATGCAACACCACCATTTGCTGAGGAATATCTGTATCTTGTCTGATACAGAGCTCTATGAAATGCAGTGGTAGTAATTTAAAACATAATTGCCTGCTGGTATCACATGCTGTTGTGTCATCCTAAGAAGTAAACCACTGGGGAAAGAGGACAAGGAGTCTATAATACCTGCCTTAAAAGTTTAAAAATAGTAATGAGAAACAAGGGAAAAGATTGTGGTTTTGATAACATGATTCTATTGCAGAGAGCTTCTCTGATTTAAAAGACTGTCATATGTTTTCACTCATATGAGGACATTAGATAAAGGGCAAACACAACAAGGGGATTGGACTTTGATCACATGATAAAGCGAGACCACACAAGGAAGGTATGAGGATAGGTAAAACACCCAAAAAACTAGATAGCATTTGTTGCCCTCAATGCAGAGAAACTAAAGCAGATACTTTAAAGCAACTGAGGCCAATAGGAGAAGGGGACCAGGAACTAGAGAAAGGGTTAGTTCAAGAATAATTAACCTAGAAGATAACACACTTGTAGAGGAAATCAATGCGAGTCAACTCACTGTATAGTTGTCCTTATCTCAACTAGCAAAAACCCTTGGTCCTTCCTATTACTGCTTATACTCCCTCTTCAACAAAACTAGAGATAAGGGCAAAATAGTTTCTGCCTGGTAGCGAGGGGTTAGGGGGGATAAGGGAGGGAGCCGGGATAAGGGAGGGGGCGGGGAGGAAGGAGGGAGATATGACCCAAACATTGTATACATGTATGAATATAATAAAAAATGAAAAAAAAAACAAAAAAATAAATAAAAGACTGGAAGGTTTCCAATTGAATCCCTAAATACCATCACCACCCGCTAAGGCACTGAGAGAACTGATTGGTTTTAGTTGTGGATCAGGAAATGCATCACATAAGTTGGTTATGGTGTATCATGGCAGAAACAAGGGAACTGTCAGAGATAACTCTAGTCATGTGTAGGGTTCTTTGGATCAAAGTTGATGTGATTCTTAGGGACCAAAGTTGGGATGATTTGAGGGGGAAAAACAAAAAGTTATAATGGACTGAAAGGCTTAAATATTTTAAAGCATGAATTCATAATGATACTAGGAAAATGTTTCATTAGACACTGTTAAGTGATATTTCAGAAACAACCCATATTTTTTCTATTGTGCTAGGTGTGGGTACATCATAGCATTTACAAAGGTTCTTACAATGTATCAAATATATAAAAGTTGAATTTCCCCTCCCTCCACTTCTCTCCCCCATACCCCCTTCCTTGATTCCTGGAACAGTTTCAACAGGTATCATTGCTGCAGTTACATACATGTGTATACATTGTTTGCACCGTATTTATCCTCCTACCCCTTTCCTTGCCACCTCCCCCTTCCCACTGGTGCCAACCATCCCCCACAACCTCCCTCTGGGAGGAACCTGTTTCTATCTCCTGCTTTTTGATTTGTGGAAGAAAAAAGCATAAAAGGTAAAACAAGAACTTTGAGATAAAGATAGCTACCCAGGCAGTTTCCTTGTGTTGTTCCCATGCATATGTGTGTTACAGCTGCAGTTGATTCACCTTTTCCAGTCTTCTTAACTCCTCCCTAGTCTGCTTCCTATGGTGGCTCCGCCCAGTTTAAAATTTCTATATTCATTCCTGAACAGTGAACACATCAACCTCATTCAAGTGTTTGGTTTCCTTCCCTTACCCTATCCCTCCCCTGCACAGCCTTCCCTTAGTGTGATCCATGTCCCATAATATTGCTGCATTTGTTTTTGGTCTGCAATTTGCAAGTGAGGGAGAACATGCGTCTTTTGGCCTTCTGAGCCTGCTAACTACATTTAAGATGATATTCTCCAACATCATTTTGAGCAAGGTTAGCCAGACTCAGAAGACCAAAAATCGTATGTTCTCCCTCATATGCGGACTTTAGATCTAGGGCAAATACAGCAGTGTTGTAGGACTTGGGTTACATGACAAGGGGAGAACATATATGGGAGGTTCGGGGTTAGACAGAAAACTCAAAACATGAAAGCATTTTATGTCCCCACTCCAGAGGAATTAATACAGAAACCTCAAAGCGACAGTGGTCAACATGAGAAGGGGATCAGGAACAAGTGTAAAGATCAGCTAGAGATGAATCAACCTGGGCTGTAACACATTTGTACATGAAAGCAATGCTAGGAATCTCTCTGTATAGCTATCCTTATCTCAACTAGCAAAAATTCTATGTCTTTCTTATTATTGCTTATTTCTACTCCTCCACAGAACTCGAGAAAGGTGCAGAACAGGTTCTGCCTGGAAGGGAGGAGATGGGAAGGAGAGGGTGGGGGGTGGGTGCAGGGGGGAGAAATGACCCAAACAATGTATGCACGTGTGAATAAATGAATTAAAAAAAAAAAAAGAAACAGAAGGAACAGACCAAAAACTAAAACTCAGCTGGCAGTTTTAAGTCCTAATATATTATTAATAAAAAGAAAATTATCTAAATACAAGAAAAAAAGAGATGATGTTCTCCAATTCTATCCATTTACCTGTGAATAACAAAATTTCATTCTTTGTGCTTGATTAAAATTCCATTGTGTATAAAAAAAAATAGCACATTTCTTAATCCATTTGTCAGCAGTGAGGCATCTTGGTTGTTTCCACAGCTTAGTTATTGTGAGTAGTGCTACAGTAAACAGGGGTGTGCAGGTACCTTTGTTATAACCTGATTCACATTTCTTTGGGTACATCCCTAGGAGTGGTATTGCTGGATTGTATAGCAGATCTATTTCTAGCTTTTTAAGGAGCCTCCATACTGTTTTCCATAGTGGTTGTATTAGGTTACATTTCCACTAGCAGTGTATGAAGATTCCTTTTTCCCCCCACATCCTTGCCAACATTTGTTGTTGGTGGTGTTCTTGATGCTTGCTATTCTAACAGGGGTGAGGTGGAATCTTAGTGTGGTTTTGATTTGCATTTCCTTTATGGCCAGGGATGGTGAGCATTTTTTCACGTGTTTTTTAGCCATTTGCATTTCTTCCTTTGAAAAAGTTCTGTTAAGTTCAGTTGCCCATTTCTACATTGGGTCATTGATTTGGGAGGAGTTTAGTTTTTTGAGTACCCTGTATATTCCGGTTATCAGTCTCTCGTCTGATATATAACTGGCAATGATTTTCTCCCATCCTGTGGGTGGGAGACCATTTCTTTGGTTGTGCAGAAGCTATTTAATTTCATTTAGTCCCATTTGTTTATCCTTTCTCTTAGTTTCTGAGCCACTTGTGTTGTACTGAGGAAGTCCTTGCCTATGCTTACTGCTTCAGGTGTATTCCTTGCTTTTTAAATATTTTTTTCTTTTATTTACATGTGCATACATGCACATGTAAATAAAAGAAAAATGTTTCTGCTACCAGGCAGAAACTATTTTGCCCTTATCTCTAATTTTGTTGAAGAGAGAGTATAAGCAATAATAGGAAGGACCAAGTTCCCTGCTCTTTTTTGTACTACTGTCAAGGTTTCAGGTCTGATATTAAGGTCCTTAATCCACTTTGAATTGATACAGGGTGACAAACATGGATCTAGTTTCAGTTTTCTTCAGGCAGATATACAGTTTTCCCAGGAACATTTATTGAAGAGGCTGTCTTTTCTCCATCATATGCTTTTGGCACCTTTGTCAAAAATTACCAACCCATAACTTTTAGAGTCAAGCATTTATCTTGATTTTTCTATAGCTTCTGCACTGAAGCATAAGCAGAATTAATCAAAGAAAGTTTCTCTTAATGGAAATATTATATTAAATAAATTCAGAAGGAGTAATGGAAAAGTCTCCATTTTGAAGTTTCATGAAATGCTGGATCAAAAGTGGTCTTTAAAATGAAAAAAGACAAACAGAACTAGTCTCTGGATGAAGGTACTTGGAAGTGCTCAATACAATTTATGAACTATTCCAGCCAAAACTTGAACCTGATTTAACTAACAGTTTATAGGGAATACAGGGTAAAACAGGAAAGAAAACTCATAACATAGGTAGTTGAAATCCGCAAAATCCTCAGGACAAATTACCCATTTTCTCCCACAAATGAATTAAACAGAAATATAGAAAATATAAAGGAGGTACTCTTTCTTCTGTTTGAATAAAACCACTTGTAGCTCTCTTCATGCTACCCAGCTAACTTAAGTTTATTCTCACAACCTTGTACTTGCATTAAGGTTTGTAATAACATATTACTTGCCTGTCTTATCTAAGATATAGCAGGTACAATGTCTTGTTAATTTTATATTATTAGTACCATCCAGCACACAGCTCATAATAAGTGATCAATAAATGTTTGCAGAATAAATGAATGAATAAAATTCAAGCATCACCAACTTGCCACAAGGAAGTTTTATAACTTCCTTGTTTTGCATCTTACCAGATCAGGGAGTAGGGAACTAGAGGAGAACAAAGGAAAGTAGAAAATAGAAAGAAAAGATTTTCATCTGATTTCAGATAAATGCTTTTAAAGCATATGCTTTCTCATTGTTCTCAACATTTGCTGCATGTTATTGTTTAAAAATATTAATAGCTGATCCCACCCCCACAGATTTTGATTCATTTGATTATGGGAGGGATGCAAAGATGAGGGTTTTTTTTTAGCTCCTCAGTTTGTACAAATGTGGGGACAGAATGGATTGTTCTGTATTATTTTTAATAACTTACCATCCTCCCCGGCTCCCAAAATGCCAACATCTCATTACTACAGGGTTCTTATTTTGGCCTCAGATCCTAGTCCAGAGCCTGCAGTGTTCATAGTGCTAAATATTTATGTCTATGTGTGTGTGTGTTTATTTCTTTTAAAATTTTTATTATCATATAATTGTTGTACTGGGGGTACATTATGTCATTTACAAAAGTGCTTACAATATATCTTAGTTACTCAGGGATTGGTAGCTCATGCCTGTAATCCTAGCTATCAGGAGGTAGAGATCAGGAGGAACACAGTTCAAAGCCATCCCTGGGCAAATAGTTCTAAAGACCTATCTCAAACAAGTATTGTGCACAGATGTATGCAAATGGAATAATGATACCTGTTGAAACTATCTCAGGAATGGGGTGAAGGGAAGATGAAAGAGAATGATGAAGGATGTGAATTTAAATATGATTAGCTGATCTATTGTAAGAAATTTTGTAAATGTCACAATGTACCCCCACCCAACAATAAAAATAGATAAAAATAAAATGCCAGTGGTGTAAAAAAAGTAAGAAAAAATAATGACTAAAAGAGTAAGTTATGTAACTAAATGAAAATTGGAACTCTGGATTGGCTCCCGGGATGTTGCTTGATTGACTCTGACTTGTGTTCAGAGGAGACAGCTCACTTATCACAATGGGATACCAGGCAAAGGCACCTCCTGGAAAATTTCCCTTGTGCGAGTGATTTATGCATAGGCGAAGGTGCTAGTCAGATTAATACAGCCTAGTTGCCCATTACATCTCCAGGATGCAGACTTTGAGATGAAAATTAGTGTTAAGGATATTTATTAGGAACTGCAGTAGACATCAACACCTATAAGAACAGGGGTGGGGAATAAGTTTTGGAGAGAGAGAAGTGAGTCTGTGAGGAAGCATCAACAGCTTTAGTTGTCCCCAGCAGAAGTTTTGGAGTTGGTATTTTCTGTCTGAATTATTTTCCATTGGGCAGAGTTATCCCTGCTGAAATTGGGAAGCCCTTTATACGCTTGCCTGGACCAGTTATGAGATAAAGTCCATCTCTTGAAGGGTATGCCCTTGTCAGCTAAAGAAAGCTATCTTTTTGGCAGCACTTTCAGCAGCTAAGGCAGACTTTTGTGTAAAGTGAATCTAAGTGGTGCAATAATAAGCTTGAGGCATCTGAACTTGGTGATAGAGGCAACAGATACAGGAGCAAAAAAAAAGATAACTAAAATCTGTGAAAGTTGACTGGCTAGCAAAGGTGGACAGTCAGGACAAACTTTGTGAGAAAGAAAATGTAACCTCATTTTTCTTTACATAATACTAATATTATAAACATTATATAATGCCTTCACACTTTATTTTCCACCTGTTGAAATTCAGAAGATTATGGTTATAAGGCCCAATACATATGTATTCCATATTAATAATCAGTTTTAAGATTATAGAAAACTGGTGTTTGCAAACTGAAGGAGGAGATGACTAAAAGAGAAGGTGGTTTATTAATATTACAAGATAAAGTCAGAAATCAACAAATACCATTTATACTAATGGGACAAGAAATGTTCAAAATATTCTGATCTTGGAATCTTCCCTCCTTCAGACTACAACTTACTGAGGGAGATCTATTCCAACCAGTATTAGCTGCTCTCCATCTAAGATTAGATCCACAGTCTCCTGGGTCACTTAGCTTCCTTCTTGGTTTATGTCTACCTTTTTAGGAAGCGCATCTGCAAGCGACCTCTTGTCTTTCTTTAAGCATGGCATTTTCTCTGATCTATTTCCTCTCAACTTTTTTCCACCCAAATTTCATCTTCTAGAAATTAGTTGATGGTATTCATCTGCAAATAGACACCTTCCTACTCTCTTCTCACCTGTATACACCTTTAATCTCGTCACTAATGTGGTGTTATGAGAAAGAAATGTTCATGAGGACTCTGTCTGCGTGAACAAAAGTCTTCTAGGCATCATATCAGTTTTACCTTGGAGTAGCACTGGAAATCTAGAGGGGAGAGCCACTCTTTTTGCAATTCTGTGGAATTCCTGGAAATTTTTGCTGTGGAAGCATATTCTTTTGTTTTTCAATAGAAGAAAACTAATTTTATAAGTGGAAAAGTATTTCATAAGCAACTACTAAAAATGGACACTGTTCTAGACAGTTTTTGAGAGTGTAAGAGATTGAGGAAAATCCAACACTAATTACCCAATTCAAGAAAGAAATTGCCTTAGAGAAAGCACAGCAATTTCTGTATTTGTTACTGTAAGTCTATGCAAGCCTATAGATATCCACTCTGCTTTTAAAAATGCAGTGAAAACCATCACTACACTGAAATTTCAGCTGAAATTTCTTTTATTCTCGTAATGTAGGCTCTGAAATAATTTTTAGCCTTCTGTAAAAACTGACTCAGCAGTGGAAGTGAACTCATTTTTGCCATGTAAAACATTTCTCCACTGTCCTATGTGTTTTAAAATGACTTCAACTATAAGATTATAATCAGATTTGAACAAGTGGGAGAGAAAAACTCCCAGGTTTCTTGGGATATGTAATCAGAAACAAGCCAAATGATTTATTTTGTATGGATTTTAAAGCCTAATGAATTTTGAGATGTGAGTTTTGCTCATTTCACATACATTTGAAGCAAATTTAAGATATATAGATAGTACTTTCTTTACTTTTCACAATTGCACTAATTATAAGAAATCCACATTCAATTTTGGGTAATTGTATGTTTGCATTAATAATTGAATGTGAGAGCTGGAAAGGGTGTGAAGGATATAAAGGCACTTACATTTTTGAATACTTACTATTTACCAAGAATTGTGAAACTAGTTTCTAGATCCATGGGTTTCTTTCACATTTCTTTTTAATTTGAAGGCTACCCCCTTCAGATTAAAAAAGTTAAACAAGCTTTGCACTGAATAAGCATCAAGTTTAGAACCATATAAACCAATCACTTTCTTGCTGAGAAAGAGATACATATATAGTGAAAGCAAATAACAAAAGCAAGATGAACCAAAATTTAGGAGAGTAGTTACCTCTGGGGAGAAGAATAAGAGCCGCAAAGTCTTAAAATATATTAGTAAATTACTTTTCTCAAATGACCTAAAAGGTAAATAAGTATTTTTATTCTTACTGTTTAAATTACATATGTAAGAAGTACTTTTGCATATAAGATAGATAGCAATACTTCATGACAATTCTTTAAGAAAGACCACAGATGGATTCACTAACCACACAGTGCCAGCTATTGGGAAGTCTCCCCATAAGCTATGATGTTTTAGAAAAATGGTGCCTTGCAGCAATTCATGTAAAGGAGGGAAGAAGGTAGAATTTGTCTGCGTGACTCACTACTATCTCCCATTTCCCATTAGTCAAGTTTTACCCTGTGAGTATTAACTCCCCAAACTTTTAGGTTGCTAGAAGCCACATGATATCTTAGATTCAATATGTTCTGATGGGGCATTTCATCCAAATGCGGAAGTGATGGAAAGTGACAGAAACTTTGGACATGGGAAGGGTGAGTACCAGAGAGAATCTGATATAGTATATATTAAGTGTCCAATATAGTCCAATACAGTTTTTCTCATGTTACAGATAACAAAACAAGGCATAGTGATCCAAGGACTTTTCTAAGGTCACATGACTAGTAAATGGTAAGTTGAATATTTGAACATAGTCTGATACTGGAACCTGTAGAACATCAGGATAAAGAACTTGTATTTCATGTAGCAGTCAAAAGAGATTCACTAATGAGTTTGAAGCTGGGAAGTGACAAGAGATTTTTATAAAGCTCTCAGTATCTGTGCTCCATCTTCCCATTTAGCTAAGCTTATAAGAAGTACAGGGATACAAACAGGTGAGGGCACCCAGGCAGTTGGGCCACAGCTTCATTTGGGCTTCAAGCTTCTTCCTAATTTTCTCTGTCTTTGTATTAGCCTGAATCTACCAGAGGCAAGCTAGTCAGAAGCAGACTAGATCTGGGATGAAAAGCCAAAATAAAGGGAAAGTGAAATTGATCTGAAGACCAGGAGCAAGAAGGCCATCTTGTGGATCTGGGAGAACCCTAGTTTTCTTATTATAAAATCAGAATACTAATATCTCATCTCATAATTTTCAAATAAGGCCAGGGTGTATCTAGTCCACAACCACAACAGGTCTGTAATATTAATTATCTTTATACTCCTATCTTTATGGATTGATTAATTTAGATGAGTCTGGTCAGTCCTGTGAATGGGAAAACCTCTCTCAAGGAAACATAGATTTTTCCAGGCTGCCAATCAGGTAACTGGTTAATACTTGTCTATTAAGTGAGAATCTCAGCTGCTCTGACCCTCTCACAACTATCTCTACAAGTACACACAGTTTAGCTAAAATGAAATAAATCTGTATTTACAATCAGAGACGAAATAGCTAAGATACATGTTTGTAGCATGGAAATTTTATGTTATAAATTCTGATTCTCACCTGTAAATTTCATATCCTGTTTGTGTTTAGCATAGGGTAAATTGGTATACACAATGAGTTTTAACCAAATGTCCTGCAGACATTAGCATGAATAGATGTTCAGGTTTTCTTTCTATGTTTCTTTATAAATTTGAAGTAGACACCATATTACTACATTTCAATGAATTGCTACAACATCTGAATCTTGATTAAATAATTCTGATTTCTAAGTGTGTTCTAGAGTGACCACATAATTTATCATCCAAAAAAAGGACACATTGGTGGAGGACAAATGCTTAACTGGATAGGTATAAATTGAAACTGTCAGACAAAAAGAATATATGGGCCCTAGAGTCAGATCAAACAAGAGTTTTAGAGTTAAGCATACCTAGAGGTGAATCATAACCTTATCTCTAGCTCCCTTTATAGACTTAAACAGATTACACTTGCTGTTTTAGATCCATATGTGGGGTTGTAAAACCTGGCTCACAGTTACTTGGGTGAATTTATTCAGATGAAACATCACATTTTAGGAGTGAGATCTTAAGCAACAATAAGGAGGAAATGAGGGGAATTATGCTTAATTATCACAGAAGTTATTGAAAGGGCATTGCTATAAAGCTTCTCTGGGCCAAGTTACTCTAGGGCCAAATCAGCATAGAACTGTAGTTACTCAGTGAGTAACAAAGTAAAGTGAGGGTTTTGGAGCATGTTCTTGGCTTAAATCATGATACAACTCTTACTTCTTTAACTAAAACTGTATAAATCAAAGTGATGGAATCATCAAATTTAGTATCCATTATTCAATAGCAGAACAATGAATTTTAGAGAAAAAAACCTGTTTTAGGTATCAGACTGACTTACTTAAATGGTAAATTTGATAACAAAAGTTTCTTTAGAAGAAGAAATTTAATTTTTCCATGTCTTTCATAACTATAATCCTATAATATATCTACTGATAGAAACACATTAGACAAGAAGTCACCTTATATTTCAGATTCCTATGGATAATTAGAGGAGATTAGAATCCTTATGAGACACACTACACTCTTGGATTTAATAACATGCTCAATTTTTCATGTCAGATCCAAATTTGAGGGTATTGGCAAAAGATTCTGAGCTCTTTTCTGTGCAGAGACTGGTTGAAATAGTCTTATTTTTTGCAATTCATTAATTCCATCTTTCTCTACTTTTAAAAAAATCAACCTTTCCCAGATTTTTACTTTTATTTTATTTATTATTTATTTATTTTTGAGATAGGGTCTTACTATGTAGCCCAGGCTAATCTAAACTTGAGATTCATCTGCCTCAGCCTCCCAAATGCTGGGATGACAGGTATATGCCACCAAACCCAGGTTCTTCCCAGATTTTGTCAACAGAGGTTGACATCCAGCTCAGTGGCTGAAGACATTACCTACTTTACTTCCAAAATCTACTTTTTTTTCTTTATTCATATGTGCATACATTGTTTGGGCCATTTCTCCCCCCTGCCCCGGTCCCCTCATTCTCCCCTCCAAATTTTTCATCTTTTTCTCAAAACAATATTTGTATTTTTTAGTTATTTTTCATACAACAAAATGTTTTATGTAACTTAAAATTTTTATAGTTATCTTAACTTTTGTTAACTTACATAGTTTATAAATATCAGATTACAAGTTTACATATTCTGTTACTAAATTTGACAACTTCAGCTTTTTCAGATGAAATGCCTCAAACATTACATTCATTCTATGTAAAGCATTTGCTCTAATCTCTAAATTTGACTGCTGCCTAAAGTTTAAAATAAATTTATCTGTTTGAACAAGTTTTACTATTTGCATAACTATCAGAATTCATTTTGAAGCAGTAAGCATTTTTATCTTCACTTCTTGTGCCTAGAAATGAGCAATATAATATTGTGCTCAGATACATGTTACTAGTCATATTACAACTATTACCTATATTAATAATATTGATGTGTGCTGTCTGTATTAGCAGGCATTTTTTTCTAGCTGAATTTCATGGTTCTGAAAACTAATTGAGTCCATGACTGGAAGAATTTGTAACAGTTTTGTTTCCAATATAAGGAGTCACTATGTGTATTTAACAAAAGGCTCAATATTATGTAAGCTTTTCATGAAAATAAGACAAAGAGTATGTGAAAAAGGTTGTGAAAACAACATACAAGAGACTTTAGTTCAACCAATATTTGCTATGAGCACTAGAAAATCATACTCCAGTGAGAGAGGATTTGAGAAGGAAACCTCAGTTAGTAGCTAAAACTACATTGTGTTCCTTGTATGATTTTTGCTAAGATATTCCAATATTACTAAAATACATATATGTGTGCATGCATATAGATACAAATGCACACACCTACAATTCATTCAATGTACTGAATGAATTCACTGAATATAAAATTACTTCAAATAATGTATTATTTTTATTAAATTGTGGAAGATGTTATTCTTATGGGTATAAAACTTTAGAATGAAATGTTTAATATTTCCTCTCTCATTTGGAATTTAAACACTTTTTGAAAAGATGTAAGCATTCATACCATGTATAGTAATGTGTAACTAAAATAAGGTATTAGATCTTTCTTAAGTTACTAATTCACCAAGTGTGAGAAATGTTTAACATGTCATGGAGAAGTAATCACAATACTTGCACAGGTGAGTATCATTGCAAACCAATTTTTTCCTTGCAATGAGAAGCAACTCTCTGGCACCATCTATTGACTACATTGCTTTGCTCTCTAATGAAGTCAAATGCAAATTATACTGAATGAATAAAACATAAACTTTTCTTCCTTATTTTTCATTAGTAATGAGGTGCTTGAGCCATCATCACTGTCAGTAGTTGATGTATTGAGATAAATCTGCAGATTTATGCTGCACCCCTGGAATCTGGTGTTGCTTTCTAAAGACTAATGAAAACTTGACTTAATGTATCCACAAGAGTCCACCTCCACAAGTAATATTCATGCCAAAATATCTAATCAGAGGCCAAAATGATCTTTGTCAGGATTAACTGGCTTTGTCATGTGCCTTATTAATTTTTTTTTGAAAAAAAGCATTTTAAACTCTGTTGGAGAGTCATTGACACAGTCTTCTGTGGTATGGACTTTGAACCTAGGCATCAAAAAGACAGCTACAGAAAGAACACTGTTAAGTGCCATTACTTAGTGGTATACTTTGACACTATTTATTTAGTCCTTCCTCAAATTACAGAGGCAGAATTTAAGTATACAATGATTAAACACCTTGCATTAAGTCTTCACATCTTTCAGGTCTTTAATCCAAATGTTACTTAAGTAAATTCCTTCCTAGCTATCTTGCCTGAAACTTTGAACACTCCCAAGTACTCTTAGCCCCTCTATTTGCTAATTATTACTGCAATATTCTGTGTATTCTATTTCTGTATCTTTTGTCTATCTTCCTCTTGGGAATGTGAATTCCCTGACAACATGGGTTTTATCAGCTCTGTTCAGCACTGCCAACTGAGCACCAGAATAGTGCCTGTCTCAGAGTAGATATCTAATAAGTATTTGTGAAAGAGTGAATGAATACATGATCAAATATGCTGTAAGTAGTGAAGTTAGGATTTTACTCCAGCACTCATTTAGTGTTCTTCTTACTTCCACAAAATATGACACACTTAATCCTGTGCACATAAACAAGTCCCCAATTTTTCATCTTAACCTAAAATCTACAGGGGAAAAAGGCTATTGTCTTTTTTTTTTTAAACTCTTCTGAGTTAACTAGCTATAAGAAGGAGTCTGGAGTGTCCTTCTGTGGCCCTTCATTCTTCCAATATTCACATGCACACTGATTCACAATAGCTGAAAGGCTTCTTTGTACCAGAAACATAGTAGGAAGTGTGTGCTCTTGCTCATGTATGTGTATGTGTATCACTGCATTAATATCCAGATCTTTGATCATCTTTACAATGCCTTCTTGCAGAATACAAGGAAGGAGATCCACAGCTTAATATTCCACTGATCAAACATAAGAAGATGAAGAACAGGGCTTGCTCTGCTAGACTTAGAGGATGTGGGCCTTCCCTACACTCTGGTTACATTGCTCTGTGCTTGATTTACCAGTTTGTAGTTTTTCATCTTTTTAAGTCAACATATTTATTTATTTGAGTTTGTTCTCTGCTCTCAGAAGTGACTACTTTTGGAAAAAGCACTATTTAATGATGAGAATTTACATGAGATATACTTTAAAAAATTTCTTTCATTCTTCTTTCTCCATTAGATGCTCACAAATGCTCAAGAACTATGTGACAGAACAAAAAATAGATTAAGTTTTCTTTTTTAATGAACTCGGTACCCACCGAGAAGCATATATATTAGAAAAAAGAAAGTGTGAAAATACAGAAGAGAAGCTTTACAATATCCACTAAGATATTCTGAAGAAAACCACATCCTAATGCCAGTTTATTTTTTGGTAAAGAGGAGTTATAAAGAGGGAAACCAACAGGGAAATAGACAGGAAACAGGCAGCTAGAAAAATAGAATTTAGCCTCCCTCCAATGGTCCAATTTTCTAGTGGTAACTACATTTGTATCAGGTGGAGATTTGGACTAAGTAAGGGGAATCCTGAGGAGAGGATTCCTATAAACATGATCATTTAAATTCCTGGATAGCTGTGGTAAGTAGCTCAATTATGCCTCATTTTCTTCACATATAAACTGGAATTAATATAATACTTCTAGTTGTTAATGATGCTAATTTAACATATGCTAATTTAATATATTTATAAAATGATGTAAGTTTAATATATATATATAATATATTTAACTTGTTAGTCAATAATAAGCACTACATAATGTTAGTATTATGATTTTTAGTAGTAGTTCTGGTATTTATTTAAACTTATTTCCTTTTTGCTTGAAATAAAGCTTTGTGTTATTGCTCTAATTGTATTTGCTATCTTTTTAAAAACTACAAAGGAGATTAGGTTAAGGATAATCATTTGTTTGGAAGTACATGTTTAAAGACTCCAGTTCTCCAGTAGTAATGTGGATGGGTTTTGGCAGTGGAAATTCAAGGAAATGGTAAGTACTAGAGCTAAATTGTGTCCACAAAGATCTCTTTGTCATGCTTCTACATGAGAAGATTATTTTTCTGATAGAATTTGAAGATTTTGGGTTGCAATTTTATTATGGTTGAAGCTACTAAAATTTCTTTATGAATATGAACATCAAACTGTGCAAAGAACACAAGACCTGAAAATATTTAGTTGCATATCACTCCCTCAGCAGCTATTCTCAGGCATGTTAGCCTTTCCTTACAAATCCACCCCCTGCCCCTTCCTCCTCTGATCTCATGTCCTACTTGTTTCTCCCATATTCATGTCCACATCATAGTCCACTCAATCCTCCCTGTTTTCTGTTCCTCGAACATACCAGAAATGTTCAGATCTTGGGAGTTTCATCTGTCTGAAATTCATTCCCATTCTAAGATTCCCCTTCCATAACATCTTAATCTTTCCGTCAACTCTTTGTCTGACATAACCTTCTCATTATTATCTCTTCTGTTGACATGATGACCTATAGGTTTGGAGGGCAATGTTGGCTGCCTCACATTCAAATTCAGAAATTGAGGTTTGAAACTCTCAATCTGAGAGACTCCTCATTGATATCCCACCAAAACTATAAAAACAAGAAAAAGAGCAAGTGAAATCATTGAAGATCACTTCTTCAGCAGCACCAAGAAGTAGAAAATGCAGTACTCTTCAAATGACTTGTACCTTGAGGAAAAACATTTCAGTAATGTTTTCCACTGCCTGCCCTATAGGTGTTTGTGTGTAGAGTAGGAGCTAGAGGCTTAAGAATTTTTTAAAAAAGGAGTAGAAGAGTAGAGATGACCTAAAAAGAGAGTTCAACACTGAATACCAAAGCACTGAGCCCAAGTCAGTACTTAGTCCATAGCCCTCGATACAGGGAGAGTGCATGGCATCAGAAGTAGCAACTGCAGGGAATTATTGTTTGGCCAAAAGAAGAACTCAGAGGTATAAAGATGGGGAGGTGCATCTAGAATTTATGGTTATGAAAGAAAACAAAGAAAGAATTAAGAAACAAAAGTGAAAAAGTAGTCCAAACATCACACCCACCACACTGCCATTAAAGCTGCATTCATACAGAGTAGGACAGAACCAAGAGCGGGCACTCTAAATCCATGAAGGGCACAGAAATAGTAAAACCCAGACCACATCCACACAAAACTTCCATAAAAATCAGTAAAAGCAAATCAAATAATTTTACCTGAGGAAAATTCTACTCATAAAACCAACCAAAGAACCAAAAAGAGCTATAACATAGTATAACAACCTGAATTAAGTATCTTCTGACAAGCATTTTGAAATATTTTAAAATACACAACATTAGAAATATAAAAACTTACAGCAGAAATAAAGAAAACCAGGAAAAATAAAATAAGAATTAAAGAAACCCAGGAAAAGTAATAGAAGGAAAAAATTAAATATTAGAAAGGAAGAATGAATTATAAGATGTTGAAAGAGAAAAGATTCAACTGAGAATTTTAATAAGGACATCAATGACATAGAAAAAACTATCAGAGGAATAAAAGAGATTTAAAAGGAAAGATAAAAAGGATAAGAAAAAAACTGATTGCAATGGAAGATGAGTAAAGGATGATCAACATTTATGTATCTGCAGAATTTGACTAAGAATGCTAAAACCATGGAAGAGAACTGATTTAAAAACTGTAATTCAAGAAACTTTCCAGAAAGAAAAAGAACTAAGTCTGCAACTGGAAAGGGTAAACTGAGTGTTAGGGAAACTTGAAGTGGTATAAGCAATTCCAAAATACACTCAAGTAGACTATGAGACTTTAAAGAAAAATTAAGATCCCACAGGGTTTCTGGGCAAAGAGATAACAAAGTACAAAGGTATTAAAAGCAGATAGGTAACCAGACTCCTTAAATATGAAATATAAAGGAGGGCAGCAGGAAGCAATACTGAAGAAACTTAAGAAATAAATCCAGACACCACTGAGCCTTTCAAGTATCAAAGCCATAGAAATCCAGTTGGGTTGAGCACATGTGATCTCTGCACACATGTGACCTTCTTCAGGAGTCTCCTTAATGGTAACTTTCATCCAAGTAGGTGTGGCAAAAAAGTAAGGGTATTTGATACTTTTTTATTAGTAGAACTAATACTAAGTACTATGGTTAAAAATCTAAGTTATCAGTGGAAGACTTATATGCAAACACTACCTAGCCTGACAAATAAAATAACAAAACTTAAAATATGGAAAAGAAGAGAGGAAAATAGAGTTCATTGTATTGTAGTATATTGGGTAGGAATCAAAACTACCCAATTAAAACTAAAGGAAAAGATAGTAGAATTTGGAAGTGGAAAGAAAAAAATAAAAGAAAGATTAAGTTTACTATATCAAGTATTAAAAACAATAGTCAGGTCTGATGATGGATGCATATAATCTCAAGGCACTTGGGAGAATAGAGGTAAAGGAATTGTGGCTTGACATCAGTCTGGGCAAAATTTAGTAGGATCCCATCTCAACAAATAAGCCTGGGGTTGTGAAATATGCCTATAGTATAACTAGGATGGAAGCATAGGTAGGAGGATCAAGGCCCATATCTAGCCCTATACCAAAACATAGACCCTTTATGAAAAAATAAAGCAAAAAAGGGTTGGAGGCATTGTTCAAGTGGTATAGCACTTGTTTAGCAAGTACAAGGCCCTGAATTCAAACCCCAGTGACACCTAAATGAGTCAATGAATAACTAAGTCAAGTATTAAAACAATAAGTAACTGCTAGAGCAAAAGTTGTAAATATAATATAAGCAAATTAAAACATCATTGTAAGGAACAAAAAAGATGCACATATAGAAAAAAACAATAAAAATAAGACAACATAATATACATTGTGATTATGACATAAGATGCTATGAGCAAATTGAGATCCAGCATTTTAATATATTGATTAGTACTAATTTAATTAAAAATAAAAATTTAAACTGGCTTTTAAGCAAAACAAAATTCTTTCTGAAACATAGTTATTCAAAACAAAAAAATGGGCAAAACACAGCAACAAAAAAACCAAAAGAATGGGCAAAGGTTTAATGGACAAGATAAAACATAAAAAATCCACTCATGTGTAAAGGTGACACTTTTAATGCTAAAATTCTGTTACCACTCCAACAGTCCAGACTGTTTTTACCTTGTTCTCTAACGAATGTGTCAGCTTTAATATATAACTTAAGTCATTTATTCTGTTTATTACTGGAATGTCAGCCTATGGAGACACGTATTTTAGCTGTTTTTGGAAATCAATCTATATCAAATTTTTAGACTAAAGTCTCGATATTTGTTAAAATGAGAATAATAAGCCTGACCTTGCAGCCTGATGCAAGGTCATCAGAAGAAGATTCATAAACATCTTTAGCAAAGTTTCATTTGAGCCTTGGATGCATTCAAATACCAGGCTTAATAAAAACAATGGTGGCTTCAAATCTAACTCCTGATTTCCTTAAGTACTTGAGGATATTTATCTGAAAGCAAAACTCTCATAAAAATTAAATTGATGGAGATTTATCCAAATGTTTTTATTTAGATAAGATACATACAACATCAAATGACACAAGATTTTGTCTTTTACATGCTACAATCTTAGACTCACAGAAGTTTGGAACTTTAAAGATAGAAGTCATTAATAATATAATATATTTTATCTTGTATCTATGAGGTGTAACAATAGAACATATCTACTTATAGAATTGTGAGAATTAAATGGAAAAAGTTTTTATAAAGGTATGTTTCTTGACTCATTGCAGTTGTTCAATAAGCCTTACCTTCAGAAAATAGGATGTGTACCCCATAATGACAAGAATCAGAAATCAGAGCCACCTCACATCCCCGTGTACTACCGTTATTTCCCAAATAGCAGGTTCTCCTTAACTGCATGGTGAATATGTAGGTGTAGACATTTCGAAGTCAGACCCAGAATCATGGGTATAATTTATAGGGTTAAAGACTTCTGCTTAATTAGTGCAGTGGGGCCAACCCAAGTTAATAGAGTGGGTTATCATTTCCTACTATTAAGGTATCAATAAAGAAGTTCTAGAAAATTGGAGTGATTGTCAATGCAACAAGTTGACTTTTCCAACTCTTTGGAGTTCTCTGTTCTCTCTGTGACACACTACACTGTGATTTCTCTTTTATTGAATGTTTCTATTGTGTAGACTTCAATCCCAGAAAGATTCCCTGTCTTCTTATTCTATACTGTATCTGGTAATTTCTGTATCTTATTTCATGGCTTCATGCTAAGACTCCAAATCTTACAACTCAATTGTGAGTCCCAATTGTGAGCACAACAGTTTAGTCAGCTATCTACTAAATATACTTACTGGAATATTATTTTTGACTATTGTTAATGTAAATCTAATATCCTCTAGTAATCCTAAGCACTTCTGTGAAACCCTAAGTACTACCAAATCCTAGTACCAGCTTCTGTAAAAAGTATAATCTCAAGATGGGCCTGGTGGCATGACTTGTACTGCCAGCACCAGGAGCCTGAGGCAGGAGGACTTCTTGAGTCCAAGAGTTTGAGACCAGTCTGGGCAACACAGTGTGACTCCATCTCACAATTTTTTTTAAAAAAGAATATAACCTTAAGTTAATGAGTATACTCAAGCAATGATTTACCCACTGTTTTGAATGTGTGACTGAGTTCCATACACTATTAACCCAAGTGATGTTTCAATGAGTTTGAATCTTGACTTATTGAATTTTTCCAATATATGGAACATACCATTTAATTATCTATAAAAATAGTAAAGTTTCTTCTATTTATAAAAATACTTTCAATGTAGTTATAGAATCTGTATTTTGGTAAAACTAGCTTAAAAACATATTTTCTAGTTCTCAACTTGAGTGCATTACTATGTTCATCACTGGTGTGCTATTGTCTGGGCCCATTGGGTTTCTACAGTTGTTTGTTAGGATGATGGCAGTCAGCTTAGCTGATGCTGAGTAATTTTATAGGTACAAAGGATTGTTTTTGAAGACTTCCTCTTCCCATGGTGATGTTTGCTTTATTTCTATTGAACAGAAGCCCTTCTGAGTCTATTGACATGGGTAAAGTTAGTTACTTTCCCACAAAAAGGCTCACCTTGCCATTCTCACCATTATTTATTCCACATCATCCCTTACTGTTAACAATTTATAATGCTGCCATTCAGCTGGCTTCCAGTGATTTCCACTCACTCATGATTATAGTCCAGGTCTCTGCACCTAAAAAGGACTAATGGTTGCCAGTGGAAACCAGATGAGTAATTTATTAATTCCCTAATTTAATTTTACTTATATTACTAAGTCAGTACACTCGGATCTGAGTACTGGGCCTCCTACACAGTCAGGCATGGTCTTTATCAAAATTGTTTTCATTAGTATTTACAGGCTTTTCTATTTTTTCAGGTTCATATTAGGGTTCTTAATGTTAATGGCTGCTAGAAATGTGAAAAGCAGACAGGTAAACTCTTCAGTTGAAATAAACACTTATCGATCATTATCATCTATTCTTATAGGTGTCTCCTTAACTCTTACAACCTCAGTGCCTTGCACAGAGAAAGGGATAGAAAGTTTTGTGCTGAATGAATGTGTATTGAGTACATGACACTGTATTATGCACTGTGGAGAATGTAAGGTTATTATATGTATTTTGGCATTGGCAGCTCAGAGTCTAATGAGTCAGCAAAGAATTTCTTAAATAGATTTTTAAGTAGAAGAAAATGGCAAATAGGAATAGATCTATTCCAGTTGTATTGTCTGAAAAACCTTCAGGGAAGATATGTGGTTTATCTGTGCTTTCAGGATGCATAGATCTTTGAAAGGCAAGTACAAGACAGGGGAAGAATATTGTTGTCTGACAGAGGATGTTGGTCCAAAGTAGAAGAGAAAGGAGAAGCGTAACTGAAGAGGACATGCATAGAGAGACACATAAATCTGTGGGTTTAGAGCAAGTTATAGTACATTCACTCTTATTTCGATGTGGAAACCACACACAGAAAGATTTAGTAAAAATATTCTAATTCAACTTAATATAATCTAACATTGAAGTTACCTGTGTCAAGCCAATGCTTGGTTTCATCAGCAGCCCTTACAATTACAGCTTTGATGACATGGACTAAGTCATGAAATGTTTTGTTTGGCAGGAACAGTTTTACTATATTTATATTCATCACATTATTTTAATAGCCGTCAAACTTTTTAAAGATCTGTATCTGTAATTCA
Organism: Castor canadensis; assembly: GCF_047511655.1. Lineage (NCBI taxonomy): Eukaryota > Metazoa > Chordata > Mammalia > Rodentia > Castoridae > Castor > Castor canadensis. Next base: position 146,987,174 of record NC_133388.1, on the reverse strand, counting down.
ATTCTGAATACAAAGTATTAAGAATTTAAGCATCGCTCCCCAAATCAGTGGGAGTAAGATTCAAATCTAAGTTTGGCTGACCTCAGAGACTTTTACAGATATTTCTCAGATGGCAGAATACCTCTGTCTTCATGGAGAAAATATTAGAGATAGAGCCATAGTTAGTTGTCTTTCCTAATTTGGAGGTGACACACTAGTAAATTTGCATATATGCAAAAGTAAGCTGTTGGGCCTTTATTTTCCAAATGCCATATGAAGCTTAATTTTTAATATTGAGTCACAGACTCTTTTTTAAATGTTTCCTTATCATTGCTATTTTCTTAAACATACGTGTTGTTAATATTCTCTCATAAATTAAAAGTAATGTTTCATCACAAAGAACTTTTGTTTACAAAGTTATTCAGGACCTTGTTTAATAAAGGTTGCTGTATTCCAATTGAATATCAAGTAACAAAAATGTGATTTTTATTGGAACAACTATCTTTTGCTATTTGAAAGTATGCAGCTAAGAATAAATACCAAGGGAAAAAAGAGAGCAGGAGAGATCCAGCTTATACTTTGTTCATCTGATGTGATGTGTAATTATCTATTTTCAAACTCTATCTGGGCATTATCAGCCAAGAATCTCACCTCCCCATAAACGTTGTTGGTAAAACAGAATATTTGGAAGGAATGCACACATAGTTTTAATATGCTTAGAGAAAATTGCAACCAATGGAGATTCACTAATGACTGTGTCTAACACTTTAATATACTACAGGTAATATTTAGGTGGGAAGAGCCCAGTTCTATCAGCTATAGTAAAGAAGTTAGTTAAAAATAATTCTAAATGTATGCTAAACTCTCCAATTTTATGGCCAGAAAAAGTACAGTCAATTGCACTTGCTATCATAAACATTGATAAGATGGATATTTCAATTGAAATCTTTTCCATTCTAAATAGAAATATGATACAAACAGCATGAAAATGTTATAAGCTGTGCTTTGAAAGTAGTATCATATTCAGTCATCTACTTATCCAAGGCCATAGGAGTGTGTGTACTAGAAATCAATGTCACCAAAATGAAAACACTGCATATTCCTCTGAGAAAAGTTCTCTTTAATTTCTTACTCAAAATAATGCTATTTGGAGATATTCGTAATGTTTTCCACAAAACTATCTTCCAAATATTCCCTGTGGCGTACTTTACAAAATAATAGAGTTTAGCACTGCTCTCTGGTAGAATAAGTCAAGGTCACCACTGTAATGGAATACAGTATATGTAAAGTTTATGTAGAAAAATAAAGAATGGCAGATGTACTTGTATGCTTTTGTGTATGTGAAAATGTGTAAATATAAATACACACATCTTCATATGAATATAAAGTCATATAAAAATTGGCATTTTTTATTCTCTTTTGGGTGACAACAAATCAGTTTCCAGGTTCTTGTTTACTTATCACTATCAGAAGCATATGAAACTTGGGGTAAAACTGCTCTTGTAGGTATAAATGTGTATTGAAAGTAATCAAACTTACTCATCATAGTTCTATTTTTATGCTTTTTCGGAGGGCTTTTTATTATATAAAATTTTGAAAGCTCACTGGCACCTCTGGAAATCTTCATGACCTGTTCTAGATAAAGGGTCCATTCTACCTTTCATAGTCATCGTGTGCCAGTTATAATAAGAGTTTTTAGAGAGCACAATTGGCCCTGCTGTGTTTCAGATGACTTAAGTATTACTAAGTCGTAGAACATTTGTAGCATTAGATTTTCTGTTTTCAGAACCTTTTACCCATTCTGAATTCTATCTTCAGTTAAGGCCTTTTGTTTATAATTTTAAAGTTTCATTTGTTTTTGAATTTGCTGTGCTACTCTTAGCTGGAAAAAATTCTACACGGTATTGTTGAATTCTCCAAAGCTTTCCTTCACTGGGTAATCAGAAGTAAGCCTAGAGTATCAAGACACTGTTTCTTCTCCTGGGTTCTGAGAGATAAATAATCATACTATAATGGAAAATTAAAAGGCTTTGAAATCTTAAAAACATCAATCAACTTCTTCTGAACTTTAGCATAATCATTCATAAAATTTCTGGATTAAAGCTTCTTTTAAAAGTGTATCTATTCTTTTATTTTTTTTACCCATAAACTCATACTCAGTCTAGGGCAATTAGAAAATACACAAAAGGTGAAATTATTACACATAATTATGCTTGACAGTCACTTTCAACATTGTGCTGCAACATTTCAAACTTTAGTCTATGAAATTCTATGTATAAACATTTATACACACATGCAAATGTAGACTCATATGTATATTATTTTATGTGTTATATGTACTTCTGTCTCAATCTGAGCCTGGATTTCACTGATTTCATTGAGTGTATGGTCGAGAATTTGTTTAATGAATTTGCTTTTGAGGATTCTTAGTTATTATTCAACATTATTATAAAATATTGCAATTAAAATCATTGTACATTTGTATGCTTATTTAGTTTTCCAAAGCAGATGCTCAAAGTCATACCCAAGTCTAAGGACATAAACATTTTCAAGTACTTTTCCCACACTTTCACAATTATTCTCTCTCTAATATTTTTCAACATTAAAATATTCTTAAATATTGTTGATTTTTATTTCTGTCCATTCAATAAGTTTATTCATCACTTACTGTCTAAACACAGGAGATAAAGGAATGAATAAATAGAAAAACATTTCTCGCCATTCTAGAACATACATTTATTAAGGCATTGAAAACAGTGGTTAGACAAGTATGCAGACAGTAGAAGTTGATAAGTTGATAAGTTGATAAGTTGTAGTCCCTTCCACAGAATTACAAATCTGAGCCAATGTTCTAGGTATTATCTAATGCTCTGCTTTTTCCCCTGAATCAGTGAGATGTACAGGCAGTGGAGATATGCATACTTGCAACCATACTGTCTATCTTGTCTATTACACTATCTGTTCCAGATGATTTTCCTCTTTACTTCTATTACTTGCCAGACTATTTGAAATGGAATTTTCACCATTAAGGATTTTTTTCTGTGTGTATACCAAAACACCGTTCGTTAATATGTCAATTTATGATTGTGAATTCTCATGCAGAATGTGTCGTCTTTGCTGCCTATTCCGACTCTTCATCTCTCTTTTCACTTTGGGATATTCTTCTTCTTCTTTTTTTTTTTGGTGGTACTGGGATTTGAACTCAGGGCCTCATGCTTGTAAGGCAGGCACTTCAGATATTCCACCAACCCTTTTTCTGTGTTGAGTATTTTCTAGATATGTTCTCACAAACTATTTGCCTGGGTTGTCCTTGAACTGTGATCCTCCTGATCTCTGCCTCCTGAGTAGCCAGGATTACAGGTGAAAGCCGCCGGTTCCTGGCATTTGGGAGCAATCTCTCTTCCAGAATTCTTTACCTTTGTCAATAAAGATTTCATAATCTTTCCTGCTACTTTCATGGTGATTTTTTTTCAGAATTTAACTGCTTGTTGACTGGTGTAAAAATATATCCATTGACTTCTTTCATGAATGCTGATGACCACTTATATATAAGGTTTAAATATTTTAGTAAGCAAAAGCAAGTTGGTCTACCTTCAAAGTCACTTTCATTGCAGCACAAGATATAGACAAATAAATGTTTACAAATTAGGAAGTACTATAAAAAGAATGGGCAAAATGACTATTAGATATCAGAATAAGATAGGGTGGTGAGGAAGACTTTTCTAAGGAATTGTTGCTTAATCTGAAACTTGAAATATAAGAAAGAGCCATGGGAATTTAGAATTAATTAGAGTTAAAATGTGTGAATGATGGAAGGAAATATTCAGTAATCTGAGGATATGCAGAAAGGCAGGTGTTGTGGAATAAGGAGGTGGGAAGCATGAGAGTAAGGGATAAAGGAGAACAGGGGAACACCAGGATATCCATATCAATGTTACCTATCAGGGTTCAGTTTATATCCAATGTAAGTCACTGTAGGCTACTACACAATGAGTGATGTTTTTTATCCATATTGTCATAAAATTATTTTGCCTGGGATTCCAGAGAATCAATTGAAAGGGGGAAAGAGAGAAAGATGCAACAGCAATTAAGAGGTAATACAACAATCCAAATGGGAAATTAAGAGTGGATTAATATATATAATTGGAAATACAAAGAAATAAACTCAATGGGGATAGTTTGAAATATATGTCATAAGGTACATTGAAAGACTGAATTTGGATATGGGTGTTAAAGAAGGAAATCAGGGATAGGAATCAGTTTTCTGACTTGAACAAATGAGAGAATACATGATCATTCTGCTCATTGTGGCAGAAAAGTGGAAATACCAAGAATTCAATTTTAGGTATAAGATTTGAGGTCACAGAAGTAGTCTCAGTTAGAGAAATAAAACTTAAGTATACCATATAGAGACAGAAGTAAAGGATGCAAGGAAAAGGGAACTAAGAAGTGGTTAAAAATATAGGAAGAAACCTAGTTGTTATAAAAAGAAAAGAATGGCATATACATCATTGAGAAACTCAATGAAATAAGGACAGAAAACTGCTTGCTAATTGTCAAGCTAACCCTTCAGTAAACTCAATGAACCAGTGTTTCATTAACTAGAGACTTAGGAGAGGGAAACTAGATGACAAGAAAGATTAAAAATGAATCCCAGCACTTGGTAGACTGAATTCCAGGTCAGTCTGGGCTACCTGGACACTGTCAAAAAATGAAGAAAAAAAGAATAAATGCATTTCGGCCAAGGTTTCCTCTAAACAATACATTAACATGATGTCATCATCTGTGACCAGGATTTCAGACAGCTAGATGCTGAAGAGAGAACTGGAGAAGTATGAAGGATTGGAAGAGATCATTGCAAAAGGATGGCACCACCTAGTGAGAAGAGTGGGAAGAATTCTCTGCCCTGTGGAACAGAATGCAACGTTTTAGGATTTTAAATATCCGTTTTAGGTCCTTCTGCACATCCCAGAAATGTAAGAAACCATACACTTCTAATTTTACAATAATTGTAAAGGCTCCTAACATATTTGGGATATGAAGACAGCATAATGAAACCTACCAGACACTGTTTGAAAAAACAGGGGAAAGTAATGGGGATCTGGGAAAACAATGGAGGGGGTGGACTTGTTCATGGAACTTGCACACATGTATGAAATTATCACAATAAAATCCCCTCACATTTTAATGTACAATAAACTAAAAATAAAATTGAAATAAAAAACAAAGGGTAGTATAAATGTGTAAGTGAAGGAAGATAATGATAGTAATTTTTTCTTTGTTTGGAATCTGTCAGGTCTGTACATTTTCCCTGAATAGGTTCAGCATCACATTACATAAAGTTTGTGAAAACACAGAAAATTGTGATGTGCTCTATCAATGCCAGTTGCCATCGTTATTCAATTCTAAAACATTTTTGATCACAGGTCAAAGACTAAGTATGGTGGCAAAAAAACACATGAAGAAAAGTTCACCATCCATGACCATAAAGGAAATGCAAATCAAAACTATACTAAGATTCCACCTCACTCCTGTCACAATGGCTACCATCAAGAACAACACCAACAACAAATATTAGCAAGAATGAAGGAAAAAGGAACCCTCATACGCTGCTGGTGGGAATGTAAATTATTACAGTCACTATGGAAAAAATATGAAGGCTCCTCAAAACACTAAAATAGAATTGTACAAGATCCAACAATTCCACTCTTAGGGATATACCCAAAGGAACATAAGTCAGGTTACAACACAGGCACCTGCACATCCATGCTTATTGCTGCATTATTCACAATAGTTAAGCTATGGAAATAACCACAATGTCCCACTACTGATGAATGGATTAAGAAAATGGTATTTATATACAATGGAATTTTATCCAGCCACAAAGAAGAATGAAATGTTGTCGTTTGCAGGTAAATGAATAGAGTTGGACAACATCATCTTAAGTGAAGTTAGCCAGGTTCAGAAGGCCAAAAGCCACATGTTTTCTCTCACATGTGGCATATACACCTAAAATAGATACAGGAATATTATGAAAAACAGTTCACTCTAAGAGGAGGTTACATACAAGAGGGGGAAGGTAAAAGAAGGAAGTTAAGGTGAACATGGTTGATGTACTCTTTATAGAAGAATGAACATAGAATTTTTAAACAAGGAAATTCCCTGTGTAACTTTCTTAAAAAAGTAAAAAATGTCATTTTTTTCTTTCTTTTGCAAAATCAGAGACCATGAGGGCTGTACAGGTCTTGCTTGGGGAGAGGGGGCATTGACACAAGTGAGAGGAGGGAAGAGATGGGGAGAGGATGTAGGAGAAAGGATGCAAATATTGATACCTGTTGAAACTATTCCAGGAATTGGGGATGGTGGGGGATAAAGGAGTACAGTGGAGGGAATGAATTCAAGTATGATATATTTGATAAATTGTAAGAACATTTGTAAATGCCACAATGTACCCCTACCTAGCACAACAAGAAAAAAAAGACTAAGTTTAGTAATATTTATTAAGACTTGGCAGAAACATAAGCATATACACACATAATAAAATATAGTTTTATGACATGCTGTGTACAATCATCTATTTTAAATAAATTAAAAGCTTGATTCAGATCTACAGTCTGTATTAAATCAATCACTATGAAATAGCATATTGTTCTTGATTTGTTACATATTTATGCTTTTCAGTATCACTTAAAATTGTTAAATCAATGTTCCTGGATTAATTAATATTTTTCAGCAATCTCAAATCGCATCTAAAATAATCTGTGACTGTTTGTGAATACCCATCAAATTAATTTTCATGTTGTTTGTCATACAGAACCTAAATTCTTCAGAGGAATATTTTAATAGTATCAACCTTCTTTATTCCATCTAATATTTACTTGAATAGATTTTCTTTACAAAAAAAATATGTGTAAGGAAATGTGAAGAAAGGACTCCATCGTGTGGTCAGAAACTAATAATACAACAGAATTAAAGTACAGGATGTGGATCTTCAATGTTTGATCATTCAGAATTTTTCTGAAAAGTTATTCATGCAAAGGGCAAATGTGGCAGAAGTAACAATGCAAGCACCTAAACTCTGCTGCCTAGTGGCACAACCTGGATTTCCACTTGCAACTCTATGTGTATGTGCTCAACACAAACTCACTTTCTGCCTTCATTACATGGTCTCTAACTTAGGGAACTACAAATGTACAAAAGTCACTCAAACTGTATCATTGGGAATTATCCCTACTCCCATGATGCTCTCCTATTTATCCCCATCCGGGGAATCCTTTACCTACTGACTAAAGTTGACGCTCTTGTACAAAAGACCCTGTTAGCTGGGTGTGGTGGCACATGACTATGATCCCAACTCTCAAGAGACTGAAGCAGGAGGACAGTGAATTCAAGGCCAATCTAGGCTACACAGGGATTCCTTATCTCAACAAATAAAACAAACAAAAAACTTACTGTTGAATTTCTTAACTTACCATTTACCGCTCCTGGCTTTGCATGTTGCAATCCAATAATATTGAGCACCAGTACAGTGTCATGTTCATAAATAGAATCTCTGAACCCAGACTTCCATGGCTTCAAATCTTGGATTTCTGAACACTGTTAGCAAATTGCTTAGCTGTTTTGTCCTTCAAATCACTAAACCGACAATTTTTTAGTACCTACCCCCACAGAATTGTTGTGATAGTTAACAAAAAAGGTACCTAAATAAGTTAGCTGATAAACAGTAAGCATGAATACAAATTCAAAAGTACCATCGCTATTCATAGAAGTTTTCTTAATATTTATTAAATACGCCCACTACATACTGTTTAGTGACATGGCGATTTCTACTTCTGCTATCTGGAATGTCTATTCCATCATTTCACTTTCCTAACTTCTCATCCATTAAATTTTAGCTCAGATGAGAATTTTGTGAGGAATTCCCAATCAGGTCTTCCACTCAAATCTATTTTCCCATAGCATCCTGTGATTGCTCTATCATTTCATTTACTATAGTACAATAAAACGATGTGTTCCAATCTTTCCTATTAGCCCCAAACATTTAAGGGTGGAGATTATTTCATAAGGGACCATTAATGCTCAAAAAGTGTGAAATTGAACAAAGTTCAATTCAACTTACTTAAAAGACAGTTTCATTCCCTTTTCAGCAAATACGATTTGCTGTTCTGTCTGAATGTGTTTCTCTTATTCTGAAAAGGACAATATATCATCAACTTCTTAGAAAATAATTTAGTCATTGAAATAAATTCCAATTTCTCTGTACACATTCATTGCCACATTATGTCAATACATTTCTCTATATGTATGAAAAGATCAATATCAAGGATATATGTATGTTACTCATGGTAACATAAGAGAAAATTTGGAAAAACTGGCAGTTTTCCCAAGGATGGTGGTAAGTGTGAACTTGGAACTATGTTTGGTGAGGAAACATAAAGTGCTTCAAAACACAAGATGAGAAGAGACCTTGAAGGCTGTATTGAAATGTGTACAGAATCACCCTCTGGAAAAGGAAAAGGTGAATTTTTTTGTGTTATAATTGCATAAGATAAATCAAAAGTCAATGTGCAAAAAGATTTAAACCTAATATAAACATGACAGGCAGAACAATAATCCCTCAAAAATGTCTACATACTAATTCCTGAAACATATGGCTGTATCACCTTACATGAGAAAGGAAAGCTTTGTATGTATGATTCAGGATATGACCCTTATGTCCCCAATTAAATGAATTATTCAAAGCAGAGTAATTTTCCCAAGGTGTAGTTAGGTCAAATGGGTATGTGATTAGAGAAGAAATGCAGAGATAGATACAATATTGGTGGCATTGACGTTGACAGAAGGAGACCGTAATCCAAGGACTGTGAGTGGCCTTTAGAAACTTGAAGACAAGGAAAGTCTTTCTTTCTTAAAGGTTCAAGAAAGGCATGTAGCACTACTGAAACCTTGACTTTACAGCCTGGTAAAACTCTTGACGTACAGAACTGTGATCCAACGCATTTGTTTTCAGCCACTATTTGTGGTAATTTGTACAGCAGCAGTAGAAAACTAGTAAAGTAAGAAAAATTTCCTAAAATGTTGGTGATGTCTGAACATGAGAAGGGCTGTTCCTCAAAAAGTGAGCTGCTCATTGCTGGATGGTCATATTCAAAACATTTGAGCTGCTATACAACTGATATTTGTACCAGGAAGGATGAAGGACATGGTGATCTCTAAAGACTAACAGCAAGAACAATAAAAAGTGAAAACTTTTAATATATTCTGCAAGACTTATTTTTCACATGACAAATTTGCACAGAAAATAGGACCAGTAGAGAAAGAAATATCTTATCTCTCACAGTTAGATCTCCCAAACTCCTTTTTCTGGTCTGCTCTACCTTCCTTTCTCCAAAATGGAGCTGTAGTCTTTGGAGATTATCATGTTCAGTACCTCTCTCAGTGCAGGAGTCAGCTGTGTCATCCTCAAATGTTTTGAATATGGCCTTCCAGCAATGAACACAGTTTTTTTCTGCTGAGGATGAGATTCCATGCTCTTTCACTTAGGTATTGTTTGTTTTCTACCTTAACATTTTTTTCGATAGTATGTTTGTGATAATCCCCATGGTATAAAAGGAAAAAAGTATTTGTACCAACCATCTTCCTCACTGTAAATGTTCAACATGATTTTTCTGCTCCTGCTGAGACCAAAAATCCTTTAAAGAATTCTTTGTAATCCTTACTTCCATGTTCTAACCTCACACTTTTTCTCTAGTGCACTTTGGTTGAGAATGTTCTCTCCCAAATTCTTCCAAAGAACTCTTTTCAAGGTCAGTGATCTCAATATTATGAAACTATGAATTTAATTCTACTTGCTATTGGTGACTTACCACTGGATATTGGGGAGACATACAAGGTAACATATTTCTCAGAACACTGATTTAGAGATTTATACATCTCATGAACATAATTATTCTTCCCACTAACCTTTGTGTGTATACCAGGGGAATGCCTTTTGAAATGAAAACAGGCAGGAATTATTTCATGTGATCAAATGAATCAAAATAGTGTTTTCTTTTAGGCTAACACAATAATTTGACTCATTAATTCTTTTGCCTAATGAAAAACCTATGTCATTGAGCACTACAGTAAAAGAACAACTCCAATTGCATGTGATAGTTGAGGGATAGAACTGAGCTAATATTTGACAATGAGATAAAACTGAAGCAAGATTTTAATTTTGGACCACATTTAATTTTGTGCTGAAACTATCATTATTATTATAATTTTGAGAATTATTCATAGCATAAAAATAAATGACTTAGTTGTATTTTGAATATTTCAACTTATATGATGTGCATAATACCTTAAGGAAATATATGCATTTAAAATTTATATGACTATCTCAGAATTTTGCAAACAAAATTTTAAATTCTACATTCATAAATTTATCTACATAAACTCTTTTTCTTGTATGTAACAATTTGTTATATGTAACTCAATTCTTATGTCTGGAGACATGGGTATGTCACTTTTTAAAATGAAAACGTATTTCTGCTTCATTTATTGCTCATTGTTTCCTACATGGGATTTCCCATGATTTACAGGATTTTGTGTTGGTAGGAATCCATACAGCACTGATGCTAGCAGACTTCAATTTCTCCCATAGGACAGTAAGGAATGTAGACCGAGATTAATCTTATGCTGGTGAGAGGGACTTCTCCAAAATAATTATACTAATGACCATTCAACTGTGTTAAGCACATATCCTAACTCCTGGACATATTAACCCTCAGGAAATTTCTCTTTTGCCCATGTTTATTGCTGCTATTTTTCTAGGAAATGATACCACAGTCTGTAAAACCTGCACAAAATTCAACGGTCCAGATTAGGTTTTAAATTTTTTAAATGCCTGGAACATTGCCCCCCCTGCCAAAAATGAATTTTCATGTCTATATTGAATTTTGAGCTCAAAGAACATCACATTTGGGATTTCTTTGACATGACAATAAAGAAAATACTTCCATATTCTTCCTCAAATACATTTGGAACAAGCCCTTTAGGTAGAAATATATTTTGGAAAGAACATTTTCCTGAGTCTCTGTCAAGTTACTGCCACCTACTACTGTTTCTTCTTTGTGGCATCAAGCACAATTTTCCTTTCATTCTTGCTCTGATTCTCTCTCACTGTTAATTTTGTCTTGAATTGGTTCCTTCACACTTGTTTTATTGATGCAACGACAACTTGTGGCTTCTGCTGATTAGTTGAATACATTTTTGGTTCTAACTCAAGCACTTGAATTAAATTATTGATATTTTCTACTAACAATTATAAAGATGTAACTTGAGAATTAGCAAATGCTGTCATTAGAAAACCTTTTATCAAGGGATCATAGGAAATAGTTTTCACAGAAGAATTTGAAAATAATGGTTAAATTAGAATTGCAATGAACTAGGAATCTGCATAGGGTTGACAATACATGTGTCCATCAGAAGCATGCCATAGTGAGTGGTTATCAATTTAGAATTCATCTTTTCCTGACTGTGCTCTCTTTGTGTCTGCTATAGTATGGATCTGCAATGTTCCACAGAGGTCCATGAATTAATGCTTGACCTTCAACGTGGTGCTACTGGAAGGTGGTAAAACTCCTAAGAGGTGGGTTTTAGTGGGATGTCTTAGGTCAATGGGGATATGACCTCATAGGGGATTACGGGACACTGATTTCTTTCTTTCTCTGTTTCCCAGCCTCCACAAAGTTAGCTCCCTCTAACAGACACAATTACCATAATATATTATTACTTCACAGGTCCAAAGAAAGGGGCCAACTGGCTATAGACTGACACCTCCAAACTTTTGAGCTAAAATATACTTTTCCTTTGTTTATGATGATTGTCTTGATTTTTTTTTTGTTACAGTGATGAAAATCTTACTAACACAACACCCTACAAGGTTCCTGCCAATCACTGTCTAAATTAACATAGCAAAACTTGAAGCTATTTGAAGAAGAATTTTTAGCAGAGAAATTGTTTATACAATGTTCACAGTTCTATAGTCAGGTTCTCATAAAACCTATTGAGTTAGATTTGTAGTAGATTGTTTAAATCAATTAATTTGACACTACAAATAATTTTTGAAAGTTTAAGCAGTTTTCTTTTCTGACATAAGGTATTATATGAATACATACCAACATTGGCTTCTGGGGGCTATGATCTACCCTAAGACACATTCTGGTTTTCCACCCTACCTCTCTTCCCATTTCTCTCTTCCTTTTAAAAGTGTTTTTTAACATTTTAGCAGGTAAAGAGATTATTTAAAGCTGATGCAATTGAGAAATAAGAGCTAATAGGAGAGAAAAAAAAAATCCCTGACAGTCCCTTGGGACTAGTTAAATTAGTTTAAGTAAACTTGCTTTAATAAAGGAACATAGCAAAAGAATAACAAGGCTGTTTAGAAATATTTCAGTAAGAATTAGCGGTGTCTTAAACTGGAACTGTATGAGGTAAATGTAACTGTATAAGGTAAATGTACTAGTGTCTATTTATTAAATAATTTTTAAAATAATGATTTTCTACCAGACACCATGAAAAGGACTACAAATAAGTTAGCAAATGAAGAGATAGTGATTTTTTTCTGTAAATCCTCATTTTACAGTCATTTATGCCATTCAGGTATCAGGGAGATACCATGTGTAATTCGTATACCACATTCTCCTGGGTACCTTGGGAAACTTCTGTGGGCTCAAAATTACTAGCATATTTTATAAAAACTTATCTTCTAAAAGGTGAATATTTCTAAAAGAAGAAAGATAGAAAGAAGGAAGGAAGGAAGGAAAGAAGGAAGGAAGAAAGGAAGGAAGGAAAGAAGGGAGAAGGGAGGGAGGGAGGAAGGAAGAAAGGAAGGGAAAGAGGGAGGGAGGAATACTATGACTATAGTACTACACTTGACAGCAGACCCTGACTTCAAAGGCCACTGTAGAGTCAAAGGATTGAGCTAAATGACTTTTGAGGTTGTTTACTGAATTTGCATTGAGTCCATTGAAACCATTGTATAGCTATATTAAATATCCGATTCTTGAAAAATCAAACAAATAAGGACTGAGAGACAGGAAAGATGTAAGTTAAAATGTAGGGACTATTCCTCACATGCAGAAGATCCATCTCAATATTTGCTTGCAGATTCTGTAAAGCAACCTCAAGCCAGGAAAGATCCATATTTCAGCTGGCCTTTGTGATGTCTTTCTTATAATGGTAGCATAGGATTCTAATGTAGAACACTTTTTTTCTGTTTTTATAGGATTACTAACAACAATGTTAATAACTACCTTGAGAGTAATTGTAACATTAATATTAGTTTATACCAGTTCTGTGTGTTAAGTACTATTAAAGGATCCTGTTTTACAGATGAGGACACTGAGACTTAACAACTTAATTGTTTTTCACAGCTTATGAATTGTGGAGCTGAGATTGAAAAAGGAAGACTCCTTGAACCAAGATACTCTACTATATAGCCCAAACAGAAGGTGGATGGTAGGACCAAGTTCAGTAGTTGTTGAAGTGGGAATGGAAAACTTTATGTAGTGTGTTCCTCAAGCATTCTTAAGCAAATTGTAAGTAAAAAATGCAGGAAGTTTTCTGACTGCAAGAAATGATTCTGAGTAAATTAGGAAAGGATCTGAGGGACCACAAAACCTGTAATGATGGAAATGGTTTGCTGGTGTTAGACATTGTCATTTTTCAAAAGTCTTTCCTTTCTGTACATTATTGTGAGGATCAAAGAATTTTGTAAGTGGTAAGAATGGATATTACCAATTATCTACATTGAACTGTTATCTTCCCCAGTTACTTTATGACATCAGCCAATTTATTTCACTTCTACATGTCTAAATTTCCACATATAAAATGGGGGAGATACTAACTACTCCTTCCTAAGGTTTTTACAGATTCCATTAGTTATTGCATCTAAAGTACCAAAGAGTCAGTGTCTTACACATGGTAACTTTTCAGTAGATTCTAACTATTGTTATTACTCTCATTTTCAGCATAATATCATATGAGTTTTCTGATTAAATGAGTTCAGGGATGCTTATGTTTAAAGAATCATATCTAATATGTTTCTCTTTTCAAATAAGAGTTTACTGGGCTTAACTTAACGATTTGAAAGGATTTGTTTTTAGTTTGTATGAAAATTGAGGCTTTAAGGTTGCAGACAGTAATTCTGTAAGGCAAGCATGACCGTGCTCATTTAAAAACTTTAATATTGAGATTCTGTGTTTACTTAGATTTTTTTTTCAGTATTTGATTAACTTTGTTACCTAAAGCAAGTCATAAACGATTAACTTTTTAAAGAACTTCTGGATTCCATGAACTTGGATCACAAGTAAACATACTTTTCAACCACCTTAAAAGGAAAAAGCAAACATAATCTATTTTGCACAGTAAATTTTATACCATAACTGAATTAGTATTTACTGGAAAATATAAGCAATTTACATGCAGTGACAGTTTTTCTTTGTTTAGTGTCACTATGGATTCGTACACATGCATTTAAAAGTGACACTAACAGCGCTGTTCTGAGTGAACTGCACTGATGTTTTCTTACTCGTTTTATCCCTAGTTTTTTCAGAAGACATTCAACGTTGTTTTTAATTTTCCCCTTTGTACCACCCTACACAAAGAAGTACTCCCAAGTAGCATAAAATTGTATATTTTCTAACACCCTACACAAAGAAGTACTCCCAAGTAGCATAAAATTGTATATTTTCTAAGTTTTCTGTGGCAATAAAGATAAAAGAAAATTAAATCCCTAAATAAAAGGATCATATTCTCTCAAAAACCGAATACTGAAGTTTGTTAGTTTTTACACTCCCTGCATGTCTTTCCTCTGGAGTGAGTAACAGACTGGATGGATCCACTTTCTTTTGCAGGGTCACTTCTCAAAGCAGGCAATAGCTGTTCACTGGCATATGAAATGCAGAAGTGGTCTTGTTTTGGCTCACAGATAATACCACACATACAACAAAGCCTACAAATGGGAGACTTCATCAGGGAATGTTTTACAACTTACTCAGGGTTTTCTGCTATATTTTCTGACACTTGCCATTCTGGTAACTTATATAGCCAGATATTTGTGACTTGGGTAGTACCCAGTCAACCACATGAACCATTTTGATGCTGTTTTTGGTAACCAGTAACATTTTAGAAGACTCACAAGTGATACAATAGAAATGATAAAGAAATGATAAATATATTTGACTACCCAAAATACTCAAACAAAAAATTCCTGATTAGTAATCTACATGGCAAATAAGTCATAGTGCAAGAAAAATGTTTAACATATATTAGAAAACAAACTAATATCATTGTTTCCAGAAGCCATTTGCAGCAAGACAAATATAAAAATTTGCAGAAAAAGAATAATAAATGTATTTAAAAAATAAAGACAACCAGAAACATGAGAGAAAACATTCTGGTTTATAATTTGCAAATCTATATTTTGCTTATCTGAATGATGTCCTTGGTGTTATAAGGGGTGTGAGTTTTCCAGATGTGGCTGAAGGAGTAAAGCTTCTAAGCTACCCCAACATGACAAGTTACAGAAAAAACATGGATACAATGAACTACTACAAGTGAAAAATAATAAGTATTCTGAGAACAGAGAGGTGATATCTAAATATTTAGAGGATGCCTGGCCATGCATGTGTTGCATTAATCAAACATATTGTAGGCTGGCCTGGTGGTACATGTCCATAATCCCAGCTATGCAGGAGATGGAGATAAGGAGGATCATCATTCAAGGTCAGCCTAAACAAAAAGGTAGTGAGGCCCCCATCGCAGCAAACAAGTTTGACATGGCAGAGCATATCTGAAATTCCAGCCATGCAGGAGGCTGTGACAGGAGGATTGTGCTCTGAGGCTGTCCTCAGGCAAAAATGAGATCCTATGTGAAAAAGAACTAAAGCTAAAAAGGGCCAGAGGTGTGGTTTAAATGATAGACTGCTTGCCTAGCAAGTTCAAGATCCTGAATTCAAACTCCAGCACTGCCAAAAAAGAAAACATATTATGAGTTAACTAATATTAATAATTACACATTTAATTTGCAAATATTTATGGATCACCTAATTTGAACCAGCCATTGAACTAGGGATAAAATTTGTAAGGAGTTATTGACATTTGCATTAAGCCCTATGTGAATAAAAAGCACTCATGTCATTATCTCAAAATACCTCATTAAGCAATATGCACATTTGAATAACCTAATAAAAGTAACACCAATAATGTGGGCATTACAATCCAAATACTTGAAAAAAACAACACCTTAGCAGTAATACACACACGTGTACTTCAGATCTTGGTTTGTAAAGCATTTCTGCATTTGGAAGATCCAGGGATTCTTGGAGGAATCTCTGATTGCAGGCCCAGGGCAGGGAATACATAATACAAGCCTGAAGCATCTTCTACTGCTGGAATGTAAGGAAATGCTAAGAAAAGTAGATCACATACACATTTACACAACACACACACTCTCATACACGTTCATATGGAGATGTCAGAGAGCAGACGTACCAACAGAGCTCACCATGTTTACACCTATGACAGTATTTGAGCAAAAAACCAAAGTAGCATTGAGTTATTACCCTCAAATAAAGTAAATGTCCATGACTCCATGGTGATATAAATAAATGATGGACTGAATTCACAAATACAGAATTCAAAAAAAAATTATGTAGTTACACTACCCCACATGAGGGGGAGCATAACTCCTCACTCTTTGAATGTGAGAATGCAAGGAGTCCAGCCCAGCCCAAGGGAAGGAGGGATGGTGGCTACAGTAGATGAACATGAAAACAGCAGTTCAGTCAGTTGGCCATGACCAGCCCCAACAGGTATATCAGCCCCAAGAGCTGACATATTACCCTTGATGTTGTTTGCTGAAAATTGTATTTTATCTCTGTGATATTCCAAATATCATTCCAGTAGAATCATGAGGAAAACATCCAACAAGATCCCAGAGTAGGACATCTTATGATATACCTGACCATTATTCCTCAAAACTACCAAGGTCATCCAAAACAAGGGGGAGTTGAGAAAATGTTTCCATCACATGACAACTAAGTGAATCATGGTATCCTGGGTGAAGTTCTGAAACAGAAAAAGGACTTTAGGTAAAAAGCAAATAAATGTTAACTCACAGAATTTTAATAACAATGCATCAAAATTGGCTTAGTATTTACAGCAACTGTAAAGTGTTTAATAGTAGGGGAGGCATGGGAGATTATATAAGTAAGCTGCAGGATCAGCTCAAGTTTTGCTGTAGGTGTAGTATTGTTAAAAAATATATTAGTAAATATGCTAATAAAAACTCCAATATTGAATGAAGCATTAGCTGCAGTGAGTCTGAACCTCCTGGTAAATATTTTCATAGTTTGAACTTAATATTTGTTATTTATAAAAGTCACATATTACACAAGTAATACAAGATTGGAAAATTAAAATTAGGCAAAAGCCAAAAAAAAAAAAAAAAAGCCAAGAATCAGTTGTAACACCTTAAACCAGACATGAGAAATCTTCTGTTTGACCTAGTAATTTTGTTTTCTTTTAGACAAGGTTTCACTCTGCAGCCCAGGCTAGCCTGAAACTCATTATGTAGCCCAGGCTGATCTCAAAGCTCATGATTCTCTTGCCCCAGACTACCAAGTACTAGGATTACAGGTGTGTACCAACACACCCTGTTAGTGAATATTTTAATATATGCATTTACGTCTAATGGCTCATGGATTTGGATTTAAATAAATAGATAAGAAAGGAAACAGAACTCTTACTCACTGAGCCTCTACAATGAGGCAGAACAAGTTACTTTCATGAATGTTATTATGTTTAACTGTCATAGTTCTATGAATTAGACACGATTCACATTCCACAGATGAGGAAACTACATCCAGAGATAAAGTTACTCTATAAGAAACTATCACTTTTGATAGTCAGAGATAAACCCCAAATGTGTGACTTCCAGCCTTTTAATTCTTTCAAATTTTCCTTGCCTCCTGCAAATTAGAGGGGTTAACTAATCTTTTAAAAATCTCCTTATTACACAGATTTTTTGGATGCATACCATATGCTGTAAAGTTTAACATAATTGAGAAATTTCTCCTAGCTTGGTTACATGTGAAGAAGAGCAATAAACTGGAAAGGTCACCACACTCTGAGGAAATATCTCATTTGGAGCTCCTAGTGGCTTCTTCCATTCAATAGCTGTACAATTTGAGGTAACCTGCCTCAACTCTGTGGGCACTACATTTCACATCTGTAAAACAGGTCCATTAGATTGTAGACTCCTTGACTGGATAGCTTATCTCATGAAAGTTGTACCCCCAACACCTGCCCAGTGACTGCCTCACTGCAGTTAGGCAACACATCTCCAATGAATTAAATTGAATACAGGATTCATGGCCAAGAACCAGGGTCATTAACAGAATTTACGAGGTGACTTGGAAAAGACTTGCTATAGCAGCCAGAATTCAGACAGTCTAGTTTATTCCTGCCAAAAGCTTGGGAATCTATGAATTTAAGATATGCACACTTTATTTCCCCCCTTAAAATGCTGTAATAGTTTGATAGGTTTATTGTTAGAAAAGGAAATCACAGTAGCACCAGATGGGAACATGAAGCAAATGCACAGAACATGAAATGCCAGAGCCCCAGGGAAGTTCAACGTGAGGCAGAATAGAAAGACAGAATTAGTCCAGTAGTTCTAGTGGCTCAAGAAACAGCAAGGCTGGCTGGCAGCAGAGTGCTCAGAAATACAGGGAAACTAGCAAAATAGCAATTTTGTCCTAGTCTGACTGCAACATCTGCACAGAGTGGAGAAAGAAAATAAAAGGATTTTTAAGAAGTCTTCAAATTTTTTCAGGAATGCAACACATGTTACTCCAGAGGCACCTGCACACCCATGTTTATTGCAGCACTATTCACAATAGACAAGTTATAGAAACAACCAAGATGCCCCACTATTGATGAATGGATCAAGAAAATGTGGTACTTGTACACAATGGAATTTTACTCAGCCATGAAGAAGAATGAAATCTTATCATTGGCAGGTAAATGGATGGAACTAGAGAACATCATTCTGAGTGAGGTCAGCCATGCTCAGAAGACCAAAAATCGTATGTTCTCCCTCATATGCAGACTTTAGATCTAGGGCAAATACAGCAATGTGGTTGGACTGGGATCACATGACAAGGGGAAAGCACATAAGGGAAATATAGAAATAGGTAAAAAACCCAAAACATGACAGCATTTGATGTCCCAACTCCAGAGAAGCTAATACAGAAACCTTAAAGTGACAGAGGTTATCATGAGCAGGGGATCAGTAACCAGTGTAAAGATCAGTTAGAGATGAATCAACATGGGTCATAATACATGTACATGAAAGCAATGCTAGGGATAGTTCTGTATAGCTATCCTCAACTCAACTAGCAAAAAACACTTTGTCTTCCTTATTAGGCTTGTCTCTTTTCTTCAACAAAACTAGTGATAAAGGCAGAGCAGGACCTGCCTAGAACTGAGGGGGGAAGGAGGGAGAGGATGGGAGAGGGGGCAGGGTGGAGAAATGACTTAAACAATGTATACACATGTGAATAAATGAATAATAAAATTTAAAAAAGAAGATAAAAGGAAGCATTGGTGGGGGCCTGAGCTCCCTCTCTTCTTATTCCAGACCCAGTGTTATATGAGGTGCTTATATCCTCATGAACAGACACTTTACCTATGTGCAATTGCACAACCTCATCAACAGCTTACTCTAGAGTCATCTAGATTTAGGAGTTTCCTTGTCCATCTTTGAGAGAACCAACTCGGAGAAGAGATTTCAGGCCCTTGGAGTTGGCTTGGAATTCATGCATAGGAGGATTGGGAGTGTGATTTGTAAGAGTACTACTGAGTACTACTCAAAGTATATCTATGAACAACTATTGTCTAACTACTACTGGGCCTAAGGAAGTAAGAGATTTGAAATTTTATAACAACATGATAGAGTACTATCAACTACAAGACAGTAACAAGAAAAAATTAGAAGATTATATATTTATATAAAACGTTCTAAATTGCACACTTTTCAACTTTTATAAATAATGATATTGAGCATATAGTTTCTCCAGAATGAACAAAAATGGTCAACCAGAGATCCACGCAGTCAGGGACTGTTCTAGGTCCACTAACCATGCCAGTGAGCTTACTCCTCTGCCACAAAGATTCTTCCTCAATATCATTCTGCCAAATATTTCACTGATTCCTCCACAACTAGGAATATAAAAGACACAGTTATGTAATTGTAAAACTAAGTTGGAATTCAAATTTAGCTACTATGAATTGGTATTTAATCATTCTCCATCTCGAATTGCTCTCATAAACTTTCCTAAATTTAGTTTCAAATTACTGTAAATTATAACTGTCAACTGACCGTCAAAGGAAATGAAACAGATAGTCTATAAAGATGTTATACATGCTGCTTCTTTTATGTATTTTACTGCCTTTTTAGGAAGAAGAAGGAAGAAAAGAGAAACAAATGAGAAGAAAGAAGAAAATTTGGAGAGCTAGGAAGAGAAAAGAATAGATAAAGTACTCTTTTAGTTTTATTAAGGTGAGTTAAAGGTGATAAAATAATAGTTACAGAACAACTAAAATAAACCAATCATCCATGTATGACACTTCAGAATTATCTTTAATTTTTCTCTCCTCTCTCCATCATACACACACACACACACAGAAGTACACTCCTTGCAAAAAGAAATCATTAATTTCCTCACTTATATAAAAAGTTTTCACTGAAAAAATACTATATAATGGAATAGTTAATACAGTTATTGGAACCACATTAGAATTCAATTCTGTGACTCCAAATCTTTTCAGTATATCAGTTTGTTTTTTCTTTATATAATGGCATAGCATTTATAATATGCATAACATATTGTTCTTTAATGATTAGGCCTTATTTCTATTTTCCAGGCAAAAAAGGGTTGCTACCAAAACAATACCTATTAACTGTACAAAACAACAAGACATGTATAGGAGTCTCTGACCATCCAAGATCAGGTTGTATAAACAAAAACATTCACCAGCTACACCAGACTTATGTGTAGGTAGAAAAAATATCCTATACTCACAGAAAAAAGTAAAATATATTGGCATCTTCAAGGGAGAAATGAAATAAATAATATTCAATTAAATTATCAAGAACTCCATGTTATGAAGGACCACTGGTGCAATAGATAATGCATCTGACTACAGATAAGAACTCCATGTTTTCTTCTGTATACACAGAATGGTACCAGGCTCTTAAGGCTATGTCCTTGTACTTAAATATTAAAACAATACATAGAAACATCCTCACGATTACCATTTCCAAGACTGTAGACACAGGAAACCCAACATTAAATTTAGGGGTTATTCACAAGGGCCACATTCCTAGTATGGCATGTTTTTGTTCAAAAAGTGGGAGATATTTTCTGGTAATATTGTACTCTCTGCCCTATGGTTGAGGAAATTAGACTCCATGTTAGGGCAAAACTTTGTGAAATATGGAGACTAGCCTCTTTTTAAAGAAAGGAAGGGGAGTTATTTGATGTATGTAAGTTCAGGAGCATCCTGGAACTAAGAAGGCACAAGGAAGTGGGGCTATTATAGAGTAATGGAGAAGAGCTGAACTGATTTGTGAACAAACTCTACAGCAATCACATTAAGGATTGTGAGGAGGGATTAAATAAGACAGAGCATAGCAAAACGGACACATTGTGAGGCTGTCTTATACAGGTAGCACGTGTAGATTAATAAACCTTTGCAGGCATCATAGTTCAATCTTTCAAAGGAATTCAGAATCCAGGGTTGTGTTCTCTCATACTGGTTAAGCCAATACCATAAAAAGAAGAATAAGGCTGCCTGTGGACCTGAGTGTTGCACAGTGTATCCCTGACACAAGATAATCTAGGTTTGGATAATAGGACAAATAGTGAACCCAATATATAGAATAATAGCATGGCTCTAGACATAGAACATATCTACCAGGTTAGGATTACCTAAAAACTGAACTGAGCTGTGTATGTAGATTGAGAACAGTAGTGTTAAGTGAGAGGCTCTGCAGGTGTCACAGGCTGATGGGAATGAGCAGCAGGAGAACTGTAGACAATTGCAGCCAAGAGAGGTTTCTACACCCCAGAAAGGTGAGGAGATCGCTGTGGATACAGCATCAAATTGCGTGATGGTGATGATGAAGGTGGCTGTGGAGGTGGTGGTGACAATTATGATGGTAAACATGTCAAAATGATTGTCAAAGATTAAATGTTAGATTTTGGTGGGTTGAGAGGAATAGCTCCTAGAAAGCTACATAATATTGGTAAGTAAAGATAGAGGAATGATATATATATATATATATATACATTTTTTTTTACAAAAGTTCTGATAATGTATCAAACTTATCATACTTGAATTCACCTGATTCTCTGTCAGGGCAGATCTTTACAGGTTATTTGCAACATTGAATCATTTTCACGACATTTGTTGATATTACAAGTGAAGGTTCTATGGTGGAAGACATTAAAGTTTATTGAAATAGTTTAAAATGAAGAATATAGGAAATTAAACATGGTGCTATCCTTTAATTGGTCAAGATGGAAAGTCATAATTTTTTAATGATGTAAAATAGAATGTTATATTAGAGAAGAAGAGGTTGCCGTGTACCAGATATTGATTTGAGATAATGTACAGAGCTGTGTAAGATTCCATTGTGAAGAGAGGAGGTTACATGTGCCAGATTTGTGTTGACAACCCAGCTGTGAGGTCTTCAGAATACCTCACAGGAACTCCAAAAGTGTCCAAAATGCTCTTTCTTTTAATTGTCCAGTGCTCTACGGTCCAGTGACATTTGCTGTATCCTTGTGGCCTGTCAAATGCACTCCTTTTTGTTGTTGTTCGTTTATTCACATGTGCATACATACTCTTATGATTAGAACACAGAAATATTCATGCCTCAAAGTATGTATGTAGATAACAACCCAAGTAAAAGTTATTGATTTAGTTCACAGATAATGTCCTCACATTGAAAATCCTCAAATGAAGCTTGTAAGTCAGATCTTATCTCCTTATTTCACATTCAAAGGGAAAAAAATGAGAGAGCAAATGAGCTTTGTCTGAAAAGTTAAATATTCTTCAAATTAATTTCTGAGACTTCTTTTGATTTACTTTACAATAAAAATTCACCTTTTCAAGGGTAATGGGAGAGTTAGACTTTTAGAAAGGTAATGGAAAAAAAATTGTGTATGCAAGTAGAATAGAATGAACAGAATGTCCCAAAATAATTTCCAAAATACCAAGTTGTTACCACGTGGTGGCACCAAAGTGCTTTCCAAAGATTTACCTTACTGCATTTGTACATTTGTTGCACACTGTTTTCTTTCATCTATCACATATAATAAGTAAAAGCTACAGAGCATTCTTCATCCTCTAAAAGGGAACAGGAAACTTGACAGTTAAGTTTCCCTTGGCAACAAATCCCAGATGTGACACATGGATGGATTTCAAATTGATATGAGGTTAAAGGAAGGAATAAGAATAGATGGAAAATAGCACAATTAAATGTGCTGCGATTTCAGAGACAATAACTTCTTAAAGAGGGTGTGGTAAGTCTTCTTGTATGTAAAATATATTTGGAGAAATATTTTAAATGCTTTGAAGAAATGCAATCTAGAAGTGTGTAGGGAGGTACAGTATACTCTGCCAGCAGCAGTGAGATGGGATGTATTTTTGGCAGTAAGGGTACAGACAGCCTTCTGCATATGTGATCCCAACCCAGCAGTTGCACCAAGAGTATTCCTAGATTTACCTCACTACATGTGTTGATTTATGCCCTGTGTGTGAATAGCAAAGGTTTAATAATTGCTGAGACCAATAAAAGGCCAGACAAAATGGAGGTCCTTTATTGATTGACAAGTTAGATGCGATTTATGACATTTCCTAACTTAACGGCAAAATAAAATATTTCAATAGAAAGGGTGTGGAAACATTGCTTATCATTAAGGGTTTGAATAATTAGTGGGCATCTGTGCTGTCAGGAGAAGGACACTATTATAAAAGGAAAAAAGCATCTATATCATGTCTAATTGGTAACAAAAAACTGTGAAGGAGGAAGGAGCTATGATTAACTTTCTCATCCAAGTTATCAGTTCTACAAAATTATTCATCTCCAGGTTCTGCTTTCATAAATAGTATCCAGATAAAGAGAAAACTATAGATAGGGAAGATTATTTTTAGAAACCTGAAAAGTGGTCAAAGCAGAGGTAGTAAAGTTTGTTTAAGACAGGATTAGGGAATATATTTCTCAAGAGGTGGCATTTTAGTAGAGACCTGAATGAAGTGACAGTGAGTCACACAGATAATTAATCAAACTATAACAACAAGAATGACAGTCTATCTCTAGCCCATGGTGTGAATGTCCATGTAAGTCAGAGAAAAGGTGATTTAGTATTAAGTTTGATTTTCAAATTAAAGTCTGCACTTGCCTGCAGCATATCGGCTGGTCACATTCTAGTTCTTTCACTTAGACATGTATCAATTTTGGCTGAGTTTTTTCACCTGTCTTGCCTCTATGCTAGAGTGTGTAGAATGGTAGCCCTCCTGTTCATCCACTCTAAGGGTCTGCAGAATCAAGTGAAATGGCATACCTATACGACAGTCTCCTTTTCCCCCTCACATTTTCCTCCTAATTCTTTTAATGTGTTTTCAACCATGAATAGCAGTAATATCAGGAACAATGACATAGTTCTTCACTCATTCATCTGTTTATCCAAGAATCATTTATTAGGTTCTAATTATGAGTGAGTGTCTGATAGATACTGTTGAGTTAAAGATGAATAAGACACAGTATGAGTCCAAAATGAATTTAGTCTAACGAGAGAGTAAAGAAGTACTTGCACTAGAATGTGATCATTACTATCAGAGTTACACACAGTGTGAGGTAGAAGGATAAAGAAAAGATACCTAACCCTATTTTCCAAAGGAGTTTGAGAAATGAGTAGAATTTATCCTGACACAAATAAATGGAGGTACTTTAGGTAAAAATTATAACAACAGCAATAATCATAATAACAACAGAATAAAAAGTACATATAAAGAAGAGTCTGTAGAATGTGTGTCACATTTTGAGGGAATTACAAATAGTTCATTTTAAAACCTCTCCTTTCACTACTCATTCTCCAACCTCATTGGCCTTCTATCAATTTCTAGAAACTACCATCACTATTTTCCCCTTCAGGACATTTATAATTTCATTCTCTATGCCTAGGACACTCTTACCCTCAATATGTCACATGGTTGAGTACTGCTCATCCTTCATACTTCATTCAGCCTAAATGTTATTTTTTAAGAGACCTTTCCAGACCACTCAATCCAAAGCATCCCCCACTATTACTCTTAATATAGAAATATATTTCCCTTATTTTACTCATCACTGGTTGATCTTATTTGTTTTTGATATATTTATTATCTTTCTCCCCTACTTGATTGTAATCTCAATGAGGACCAGAAGAAATTCCATAATCCCAGTAGTAGCCTGGTTTTCACATATATCATGTGTTCAATAGCTATTTCTTTACTAGGTAAATAGAAATGATAAGTAAATGGAAATGAATGCCAGGCCTTGGACAGTTAGGAGAAAAAAAGAGATTAGGTAACCAAGTTGAGGTCAGGAAATGCCATGTTAAAAGATTGCACTAAATCCTTAAAAGACTCTGGAAAATCCTTAAATATCTCAGTGGACAGATGGCACCAATGCATTTGTATTAGAGAAAGCACTCCAGTAAGAATGTTGGGGAATTTAATGGAGTAAGGGCAATTGATTGCAATGAGAAAATTGAGGCAGGGAGCTCCATTAAGGGCTTGCTGCAGTAATGCAGGTGAGCAATGTGGTGAAAGTTTAAGCTTAGTGGCTGAAAGGATGGAACAAATAGATTCAGGGTTATTACAAATTAAAAGAATCTGTTGTCTGACTAGACATAAAAGGAGAATGTAGAACAGTCTAATATACTTTCCAGATGCCTGACTTTAGCAATTGAGTGAGTAAAGTGACAAGATGTATGTGGAGAGAGAAGTACTGAATGATTTGAACTTAGAGTGATCATTGGATATATTTCAGTCTGGAGCTCAACAGAAAGATCTAGAAACACAGAGTGGAGAGTTAAATGCATATAATGTCATGGTTAAGGCCACTATGGCAACACTAAATGGCTCATTTAGAGTACTTAGTGAAAAACAGACTGCAGTAAGAAAATTATAAAAGACAAAACAAAACTTTGTAAAATAGCATTAAGTCAGAAAGTAAAGAAAGAGCCAATGAAGGAAACAAAGTGAGATGAGTCAGTTATTCCAAAGTCAAGAACTAGTAGAGTCAAAAAAGTTGAAAAGGAGGAAGATGACAGTAGTTTATGATACACATTATTCTGTTCAGAAAATACTGTATTACAGTGACTTAAGCCAACAGGGGACTTATTTTTCTTCCTTAACAGTAAATGTGGAGGAAGACAGTTTTTGCTATGTTTATCAACTCTTTAGAAGCAAGGTCTCTCTCTCTCTCTCTCTCTTTCTCTCTCTCTCTCCCCCTCAATATGGAGACCAGAGCTTTGACCACTGTATCTGTGGTTAAGGAAGGAAGGTGGGGTTGGATGAGGCAGACCAAAGCATATCTCATCTTATCTAATTAAATCCTGTTAATAAACTTCCAGGTTGATCCTGTTTTAGGAAGGCTAGATAAGTGGGTGGTTAGTATGTAATCATCTTTAGCAGAGACAATCATCTGTTACGTCATGGTTCCAGTTTTCTTCTCTATCTCTGCTTTCCCCAGCATTTGTAGCCTATTGGTAAATACCATGGGTTTGAGGGTAAGACAAATAGTCTGCACTTCTGATTATCTATCAGAACTGGGACCATACCTTTTCTGCATCTATAGTTTATTTCCCTGTAAAATGGGGATAACATTTTCCAAGACTAAGTTTAGATAATATATAACAGCCTTTAGTACCAAGATGTAATGGTATTAATTTGTATACATAGTAAACTTACATATACATATTCATACATATATGATGTATATATAAACACAAACACACATATATATGTGTATAAATGTATACATATATATGTATGTATGTGTGTGTGTGTGTGTGTATATATATATACATGACTTATTTTATTCCCTGAATACATTGTAGCTCTGCCATGCTGGTTTGGAGCCTTCTTGAATGAGGGACACATCTTAGATAGCTAAGACTTTTTATAACTCTTTCTTTGTACATTACAAGTACTCACAAAGTATTTCCTGAATGTGTTGATGGAGTTAATTGTTTCTGATGATAGTCAACTGCATCATGATGAATCTAATTGAATAGAAACATGAAAAACATTAAATCTAACACTTTCTTCATAAAACTGAACATTTCAACAATGTTCTCTGTTTGATGTTTATTTCCAGCACCTGCTTGTTCTGGATGGTAGAATCACATTAATCCCCACACTGTGGCTTTACTTGGGAGAAATATGATTGTGAAGGTAATTTTTTGAAAAGTTCCTCATTTCTCTCAGCCATATCCATATCATCTTGGCATAGGACTAGTCCAACAGATGGTTGAACATGAAGCCCCAAAGGCCTGCAGAGTCATGCTGTAAGATCTCACAGTGATAAGAATCCTCCCTGGAAAACATTGTACCTAAAACATCAGCCTCTCTTTTCCTATTGAGTTGTCAAAGTGTGGACTTTTCTATATCATCTACAAGAGCCAGAGTGTGTACTCAGCAGGAAAATAACAGAAAGTGGATGCTCACAAGGTAGACTACATAAGTCAAGCTTAGAGAAAGAATCTAGCATAAGCCCAAAATATAGGAAAATAACTCATAATCAGTTCATGATTTGTTATACCAAAATAAAAAAAGCTTTACTTTAGCAACTTGAGAGGTGTTATAATTTCACATGATTAAAGAAATAAAGGTTTGCATTTTGTGAATGGAGGATGAGACCCTCTTAGGAAACAGAGTAAAATTAAAATTACAGTTTTTTTGTTTTGTTTTAGAGGGGAAAATAGCAAAATAATAAAACCAATGTAAAGGTAAAAGTAACAGCTATATGTTTCTAAGTTAAAATGAAAAGTTTTGGAATTAAGTAATGGGTTGTAAAACCAGATACACAGTTCAGAGTAAGCCCAGGATCAAATAAAGCAAATCCATCAGGATTAATGACCATATCAGCGATGATTAAAGATGAAAATATACATCCTTCAGAAAAATCTATTTATCACTCTATAATAACAAAAGAAAAATGTTCCATTTTGGAACAGTTTGAAGAAAAAGATTTTTAAATTTTTCATATGTGAGAAAAAGACTCCTTTGTTTAAGCATCATATATGCAAATATTCATATTGAATTTAATTAATATGCTTTTTGATCTTTTTGGGAAGAAGGAAATGAATGGTGAAATGCTTAAGACATTAGTTGTATTTTCCTTGCTCGAAATATCGAAAGAAGGAATTACTTTTTTAACTCAAAAATTAACAAATAAATTTTGATCAAAGCAGGAATTTCCACTGATGCAGATTCTTAGCTTTTAATGACATTTTACTAATATTTGGGAAGTAATATATTCACTATTAGTTATTTTACTAACTTGCACGGGAAGAATCAGGTTATTTTTTATATAGTATCTTGACATAAAATAAATACAAAGTTCTGTAATCTTTAAAAAATATTTCATTGAATATTGACAAATTATAGCCTATATATTGATCAAGAATTGATGCTATTATATATTACTGCTAAATTAAACCCTACTAAATATTTCCTTCTCGGCAGGATTGAACACATAAAATATTTCAGCTCTATGAGGTTCTAGTTTTCTTAGTTCATTATCACAGTACAATTGTGGAACTTTTAAGGGTCAGTGATATATAATAATAAGGAAAAATGATAAGGTGCCTGGTTTAAATTTTTATCAAATGTATTTTTCAACCCTATTTTGGAATTTATTTTTGTATCTAAAGAAATTATTTTGTTATCATATATGCTTCTGGAATGACTTCAAAGTAAAAATCACATAATTTTGAAATGATATGTCAAAATAAAATGTTTAAAAATAACTGCAAATTATTGCACCACACTTGCCATACTGAAATTTCCAGACTGAAATACTAGTGCACACTGCATATTTAAATTCAAAACTAATTTCATATAAAAATAAAACCCTGCATATTACCAAAAAACAATGAGGGGACTTGGAAATGTAAGGTTGTAATCTTTGTTTTTACGGCAAGTTTAAAAATCTACTCGGGGAGATTTATTTATTTTTTGGTGGGACTAGGGTCTGAACTCAGGGCTTCACACTTACAAAGCAGGTACTCTACCACTTGAGCCACACCTCCAGTCCCTTTGGCTCTGGTTATTTTGGAGATGGGGTTTTGCTAACTGTTTATTTTAGCTGGCCTTGAACCTTGATCCTCCCAATTTCAGCCTCCTAAGTAACTAGCGTTACAGGTGCGATTTTATTTCTTGCAGTCTCATTAACTCACTAGTTATTGCACGGAAACTTTCCAAGTATAAGAAAGAAAGACTCTATCTTACACATACTTTATTTACATGATTGAGAACTTTTTTACATGAGGGGATCCTGGCGGTTTCTGATTTTGGGAGTTGTGTTTAAAGGTTTCCTATGCTCAGCTGCTGCTGTTGTTGTTGGCTTGTTTCCTTTCAGGATCAAGGTGGGTGCTTTCATATAAAATCTTATTTTTAATTCCTTCTCTGGCAATTCTTTCCTGGATCCTTTGCTTTGCATAGTTATACCTACAATGGAGCCTTGTAAAAAAAAATTGAGTGAATTGCTAAATGTATAGAGTTGCTGTAGAAATTAATTTGATGAATTTAACTTTATAATCACAATTTAAAAATGTTTACAGATGATTAAAATCAAGTAATAGAGAAAAAAAAAACAAATCACATAATTTTGAAATGATATGTCAAAATAAACTGTTTAAAAATAACTCCAAAGCTGTGTTTTTATTATCAAGCAATATTGTTTATAATCTTATATAATGTGCTCTTTTAAACCTGATCTATTATAATAGACATATACATCAGTTATTTTAATTTATTTAAAAAACACTTTTTAATCCATTATTATTTACTGGGGATGAAAAAAATAAGCAAAAATTTTTTTGAGGTGGATTCAATATCCAGAGCTTATAATTTAGACACACACAGAAATCAATTTTCATGAAATAATGTGCTACATGAGACAACCAAATTTAGAGGACACATCATTTTGGAAAGTAGTCAAGGTAGACTTCCCAGAGAAGATGACACAATACTCCAAAGGGAAAGAGAGGCAGCCCTGAAAGAGAGAAGACTGGCCTTCCAGGTTTGCAGGCATATGAACCCAGGAAGAGCACAGGCAGAAGTCTAAGTCTGAAGTGATTGAGGCTCAGGTACTAGAAGCTGTGTGCCATGCTCAGGAGTGTGGGCTTATTTTGCAAGTGGTAGAGTATTAGTAATGGATTTTGTGTAGAAAAGACATATTATAATCTTTAAGCTTTGCAGCAGGAGCAGCAAGCTTTTTCTGCTAAGGGCCAGATAGTGAATATTTGTTCTTTGTTGTTACTACAGTCTATGCTGTTGGAACACAAAAATACCATAAACCATATACAAACAAATGAATGTGGCTATGTGCAAATAAAACTTCATTGATGGACACTGACATTGAACTGAAGTTCAATTTTCATACATCACAAAATATTATTCATCATAGAAGTTGAAGTTTACATTTACATTTAAAATGTAACAATCAGTTTTTATTCATGGGCCATACAAAAGAAAATAGCTGTCAGATTTGGCCCTTGATCTATAGTTTGTTGACCCTAACTTTCAATATAGGACTACGCCAAATCTATGGAGCATGAATTTAATAAGACAGCAGTCATAGAGGAGGCCTGTTAAAAGTTGACTTCTATTACTCATTTTAAGATTTATATCAATTCTACCAGTATTTTAGTAGTAAAGATTGAACAGGGTGGAGGGTTAATAAGATTTGGGCAATAAATTAGCATGATTTTGTAATTAAGAGGTGAGTATGAAAAAATATGTTTCTAGAGTAAATGGGTAGATGGTGGTCCTGAAAAATATCATGGTGAATTAGGGGAAGAAGGTCCAGTTCAGTGAATACAAAGATAAATTTAGAGAATTCTCAGCAACCTAAGAGCCATGAAAATCAAAGACTTACCATACCGGACTAATGAAAATCATGTTTCATTTCTTTAGCAAAACATTGGCTTATTCCCTCTACTTTTACATTTTTGAATATACTCCACTTGTTCAGATAACTAGTATTATTTGTATTTTCTACTTTGAGAAAAGCTAATTTTTAAAATAGTTCATTTTCCTATTGAATCTTTTGAATCTGTAGCCTCTTATTTTCAATCTTCCTGCTATTTATTTTATATCAACTTAAGCTCTTATCTCATTTCTTTAAGTAAAGGAAAAATCTAGCAACCATTCCTTTTCTTTCCCTTTCTGTACTAGCAGTAAGAAATCTCCCATGTTTTGTACACAAATCAAGTCCCAGAGAAAAGGAGGAGTAAATTCAGGGCAAGGGCAAGAGTAAATCAGAGAAAAATCAATGAAAGAAAAAGGGCTTGTAAATCCAGGGATTCCTTCTCCTCTATTTACCCAACAAGATCATTGAGAAAGAGAAAGAGAGAGAGAGAGAGAGAGAGAGAGAGAGAAGGAAGGAAAAGAAAGGGAGGGAGGGAGGAAGAGAGAAAGAAAGAAGAGAGAAAGGAAGGGAGGAAGGGATAGAGGAAGGAAAGGAGGGGGAGAGAGAGATGCAAGGAAATAGAAATCCTTATATACTGTTGGTGGGAAAGTAAATTAGTACAACTATTTTGGAAAGCAGTATGGAAGTATGGAGATTCCTCAGAAAACTAAAAATAGAACTATAGTACACTCCAGAAATACCAGTACTTGGTATATATCTGAAGGAATGTTAGCCAGGACACAATAGAGGCACTCTCACACCCATGTTTATTGCAGCATTATTCACAATAGCTAAGCAATGGAAACAGCCAAGATGCCCCACTACTGATGAATGCATTAAAAAATGTATTTATATACAATAGAATTTTATTCAGCCACAAAGAAGAATGAAATGTTGTCACTTACAGGTAAATAAATAGAACTGGAGAATATCATCTTAAATGAAGTTAGCCATGTTCAGAAGGCCAAAACCTGCATGTTTTCTCTAATATGTGGAATATAGACCTAATACAAATACAGCATTACTATGAAAAACAGGTCAAGCTAAAGGGAGGTCACATGTAAGAGGAGGGTAAAAAAATGGAAGTTAGGAAGGTCAATATGGTTAATGTACTCTTTATACAGGAATGAATATATAAGTTTTAAACCTGTTGAAATCACTATAAGAAGGGAACTAAGGTAGAAAGAAGAACGATAGAGGAGATGAACCAATGAGAGTTATAATACACACATACATGGAAATGTCACAAAGAAACTCCTTGTATAGCTACTTAAACAAATAAAAATGTCATTGCTTTTCTTCTTCAAAATTGAAGATCAAGAGGGCAGAACAGGTCCAGTCTGGGGGTTAGGAACAGTGGGAGGGAGGAAGACGTGGGGAAAGGGTGTACAAAGGTGAATATAGTGCAAATACGTGGGGAAAGGGTGTACAAAGGTGAATATAGTGCAAATACTGTGTACACATGTATATAAATGGAAAATGATACCTGTTGAAAGTATTCCAGGAATGTGGGGATGGGGATAAAGGAGAATGATGGAGGAGGTGAATTAAAGTATGATATATTTGATACATTGTAAGAACCTTTGTAAATACTACAATGTACCCCCATCCAGGACAATAAAAAAATAAAAAAGAAAATGTAGTATATATACACAATGGAGTATTATTAAATCATAAAGAAGAATGAAATTATGTTTGTAGGTAAATGAATGGAACTAGAGATCATCATGTTAAGTGAAATTAGCCAGATTCAGAGAGACAAAGGTCACATATTTTGTCCCATATATGCAAGATAGATCCAAAAGCTAAAACATTACACAAATACAATATGATCACATATATGTATATATATGTGTGTGTGTGCGTGTATATACATATATATGTATATATAAAATCTTTGCAATAGTGGGACTGTTAGAGAGGACTAAGGGGAGGAGCAGAGGAAAAGAGAATGATATAGAGTGAATAATATTAAAATACATTCTAGTTATGTGGGAAGATGGCATAATGAAACACTGAAAGCTGTTAAATAATAGGAGGTGTGTGTGTGTGAAGCCTGAGGGACAATAATAGAGAATGTTGGCCTAATTAAAGACATACATTGCGGGTCAAATACCAAAACCCTCTGAACAATTAATAAACACTTTAAAACTGAAGAACAAAAATGTAAAACAGGTCCTGTTAGGGGTGAATACCACTGGGAGGTAAGAATGGAAAGGGTAAAAGGAGGGCGAATATGGTCTATGTACTTTATATGCTTGTATGAAAATAAAACAAAGAAACCTGTTTAAATTGTTTTAAGTAGTTGGGGAGCAGGATGAAGAAGAATGATGGTAAGGGTGAACCTAACCAAGACACATTGTAAGCATATATGGAAATGCCAAAATGAAACCCCATGTACAATTAATATATGCTAATACAAATGCTAAAAAATCTAAAATTATAGGAAAAATTAACAGAGAACAATAAAGAAAATTGAACTATTGTGAAGTCAAGTCTTTTAGATTTTGTACAGAAGAGAAGAATACAAGAAAAATGTAGTTACTAATCTTATCTAATTAACTGCATAGAAAAAATATAGATCATAACTGACATACAAAAATGCCTATAATAAATAGGACACAATGTAAATGCCAATAAATAGCTGATAGATTATATAACTAAAATACAATTTAGGAGACATAACATCAGAGAGGACCTAAAATGTCACATAATCATTACTTTCAAATTTGATTGCAGAATGCTATTTATATATTAAACTTTCCTAAAAAAGTTACATGGCTATTGCTTGAAAATATCCAAGGATATCAGGGCAAGTACTCACCCCCTTGCAAAACTGTCATTCCATTATTTGATAGTTCTGACTGTTGAAATGGTGTCTTGAGCTCAAAACTGCCTTAGGATAAATTCCATAGATTCAGCTCTGATTTCCCTTCCTCGTGAGTATCCTTCAAACAATGTGCAATATTCTCACTCTCAAGTGTACTCTCACTTAGCTATACATTTCACAGCATATGTATCCTTATGCTATATTTGAAGAAATGATCATTTAAACCCATATATACTAGTTTTAGTTCCCTTATTATATTTCATCTTCCTGATTTTGACCTTGATCTTGAGTCTGTTGAAATAACTTTGAATCTGTTTCATGGCTATAGTAAGTTTCCAACATAATTTTACGATCACAAGATATCCTATGAAAATAACTGAATGTGTTTTATAATTATACTTCGAACCAAAGGCTATTTATAAGATTTAAGTTTGCTACCCATGTTGGTTTAGTGAAGCTAGGGAAATAATGTCAATTACAAAGCATTTGATGACTACAGCATAGATTTTCTCTTCTTGTGATACTTCTCTTTGCATTTTTAGGAAGATGATAAATTAATTATCTGATCTCTTTCTCTGAAACACTGAATTAGAAAGATTATGTCTCTCAAAATGTACAGAACAGAGGAATTAAGCCACACAGGGATCAGAGTTATTAGTGATAATGTATAGCCACTGGAGCCAAAGAGCTTTTATATGCTCTCTTCATTTCTGCAAGTAATTAGATCCTCTCATTAGAACACAATCAATTCATCATTTTCAATGGGCAGATAATATGGTGATTGATGTCTTTGCCACTGGCTACATGATATAGAAATATTATATGTGACTTTTTAATAGTTGTACAAAGCAAACTGTCTGAGTTCATATCACATTCGTATGTTCTTCTTTCCTTTTGTCTTTCTTATTGTTCTCCTAACATCTGACTCAGAGCATCAATCCTCTGACTCTGACATTGCTAGATAGGATCAGATGAATAATATTAATATAATAATTGGGCTTTTAACAATGAATTAAGATAAAGACTATCAACTTAAAAATATTTTCCTGTGAAGAGATAGCATGCTGAAACCTACCAAACACTGTCTGTAAAAGGGGAAAGGAAAGAGGAGAGTAAAGAAATATAATAGAGGGGTGAACTTGTTCAAAATACACTGTAGACATCCGTAGAATATCAAAATGAAACCCTCTCACAGTATCAATATATGCTAATTAAAATAAAATGATAAAATAAAATACATTTGATACATAATTTGATGTTTTAAAATATGTATTTCACAATGAATTATTTTCATTAATATTTCATAATCTATTGCATATAAATTACATAACTGAATATGAAATATATATTACTTCTATGTTTTCAGTATGATTTACATCATCTGAAGTTAATAAACGTATATTATGTTATCTGTTAATGTAGTAATTTTGTAATTCAACATAAATTATCCACAGGTAAAGCATGGTATCTATAACTGGCTTGTTGTACAGGTTGAATCAAATAGAATACAGCTAGAAGAAAGCTTTATTTTTTCTCTAATTCTATGTTCAGGATGTTCTTTAGGGAATCCCTTTCAGATTCTGGGAAGATGTCTGCATGTGATCCTACAGTTTTGTAATCACTATTAATGATTAGAGCAAGTCTCAGTGCAAGGCAGAGGAGAACAAAACAAAACAAAACAAACCAAAAATAACTCTTAGTCACCGATAACTCCAGTCATGAAAAAGATCTAAACTTTACCTTAACATACAGGTAAAATCTCTTCTTTTCTTTCATTTAGGTCTTTATTGTGATTCTGTAATCCCAGAGAGAAAAGAAGTATGCCCTGGTCTTTGTGGCCTAGTCTTTAGCTCTCTGGCTTCTCTTTCCTTCTAATTTCTATTTTTTCCAGGGTGAAAACAGTGAAATATGGATTTCAGGGTGAACAATCTAAAGTCTTATGCAGTAGTTCTGCTGGAGTTCTTTCTTGGCCAGTATTGGCTGGCCATCTTCCCTCCACTATGGCACATCTCAAATACTGGATTTTAATGGGAGTAGATTTGTGATTTCTTCAGAGATATTGCTCCATTACACACCCCCAAACACATAGTAATACTGCACAGTTTTCTTAACGAGTTACATATCCTAACACACCTCCCACTGCCATTAGCTATCCTAAGTGGCAGCTCTTCCTATCTTCATTCTGCCTTGTCAAGTAGCCCTTGTGGGTGAGCCCTCTTGATCTCCTGAAACACTTCTTCCACTACCAACTCATATTTCAACATATTCTAGAAGTGCAGAAACAGATTTCGTTCCTTATCTCAACATGTTTTACCCTAACAGCCCAAAACTTGGAGAAACAGAGGCATTGTGTCAGACACTTGACCCTTTGTTCATGTACACATACATTCTTCTTGACAATAGAGGTTGAACTATCCTGAGAACTGTCTTGCTGAGCTCCTCTCAAATGCACATGTTGGTCTTGCATCTTCCTAAAGCTCAGCATATCACCAACTGATGCTACCCCGAACCTTTAGCCTTCTTTTTATTATAGGGGTTAAAGGAAGGATAAGAACTGCCAAGCAGGGCCAGGCTCTGTGGGACACATCCATTATCCTCACTATTTGGGTGGTTACAAGTAGGAGGATCACAGTTCAAGACACGATCAAAAACCTAAGGCAGAAAGGACTGTGAGAGTGGCTCAAATGATAGATTTCAATCTCTGTTATTGTCAAAAGAAAACAAAACGCAAAACAAAAACCAAATTTCTGAGCATACCGTTGTCTTGTATTCAGTTACTGTGAATGTGTTTAGCTATTCCTAGTAGCTTATGGGCTACTTACAACCTATGGTTCTCAGTTTTACAGTTTTAGTAAAAATGTGAGACACATGGAAAATTAAATACCTGTAAGTATTTAGTTTAAAATTTTAGTTAATAGCAAAAGTGTATCACGTAGATTATGGTGTTTTGTCTGGGAAATCCTCAACTTTTGAATTTGATCAAAATTTTTCTTCATCAATTCAGAAATGCGATATAACTCTCCCCTAAAAAATAAAAAGTTCCAAGCAATATCTTTAAAACATTTAATTTTAACTCATATTTCTCCAGAATTATTTCACATTACAAAAATTTGTTTTCCATTTAAACTACTTTATATTTTATGGGGTAAGTATCTCAGAAATGTAATTTGGAACCATACTTAAAAATAACATTTAAGAAGTTCCTGGGCATGGTGGTGCTTGTGTGCAATCCCAACCACTCAGAAGGCTGAAACAGGAAGAAGGCAAAGTTTGAGGCCAGTCTGGTAATTTAGTGAGACCCTGTTTCAAAAATAAGATTTTAAAAAGAGGATAGTGGTATAGCTCAATGATAGGGCACTTGACCAGCATGCATGAATGCATGAGACACTGGGATTAATCTCCAGCAACACACACACACACATGCACACACATACACACACACACCCCATACACACACACACACACACACACACACACACACACACACATTACTGAGGAAGCACTATAAAAATGTGATCGCTCTGAAGGAGAAATAGATTGCAGGTTAAAGTGAATTATGAGTTCCTGAATAATTGATTCTTTAGGATTTATTTTCTTACTCTAACATTTCAAAAGAGCTTGTAGTGATGAGAAAATCTAGGAATTAATACTAATGCTAATCTAATACTGTAACATTTAGCTACAGAAAAACAGAGGTCTAATTTTCAGTTTTGTGTTCTCAGAATGAATGAAGGAAAGTCCCACTTTTAATGTATATTTGTACTATGACCTTATGTTCCATAAGTACATAAAATAAAATATCAAGGAAGAACACATTTACATTGAACTGGGTTATATCTGTCACTTTTTTGTTGTTTGTAAGTTTGAATATTGCTACTTGAAGACTATGGTGAAGTTATTGAATGTTGTATTTAATGATACATTCAGTAGCAATCAATATTTTAGAATTGGACAGCTGAGACACCAATATTGCTCTTCAGCCCAGAAAAAGTGAACCAAATTGAGTCATATAATTTTCTTACACTGATGTAGGCATTGTAATCATAAATTACATGGTGCCCTAATAATACCGAGTTGAAGCAGAAAAAAAGAACATGCTTCTCTAATAAGTTTAGAGTATGATCAGGACATGAGACATATTTTCAAAAATTAGATGAACATGGGATTTAACTTTAATTCAAGGAGTATAAAGAAATCTACAATGTAGTATTTTTTAATAAAAAGAAAATATTTCCTAGTTTGATTTCATACTCAATTGTATGATATTACCTGCAAGAATAACCATTTAAATATTACTTGTTATTCTTTTATGTACACTATCAATAACTCAAATTACAGGTGTAATATGCAGCCATTAATAAATCAGATTAGGGAAGACTTCCTATTATATAAATATAAGTCTATTTTCTAATTGCTTGTATAGATAAAGCTTTAGGAAGTCACCAGTAGACAGAAAGAGTTGGCTTTGGGCATTGTGGACTTGGATTCGAACTTCAGTCCCATAATGTTGGAAAAATTAATTACCAGTTCACTTAACTTGTTTCCTCACATGACAATAGGAGCCAGGTACTTCCTATGGTTCTTTTGAAGTTTAAATTTAGCAAGTACATGGTAGTTCTCAACATGGATAGTGTCTTTAGAATCAGGAAAGTATTCTAAAAATAAATTTACTAACAAATTCCCAGATGACCTGCCCACACCTGATCCCTGTCTCAGCATTCAGCACTCTGAAATGCAAGTGCCAGCTTCTCTGTGCATACTGTGCATGTGGAAACTTGAGGACAGAGTCCATTTCTTATTTCTCATTTTGTCTTCAATATGAACAGGGTACTCAGCACATTTGGTATTGGTATATTTCAATGCATAAATAAAAGGCATTTTAAAATTAACTATCATGTCAATGCAAATGTATTGTATAGATGCTATGTTGCTAATTTTCATATAATAGTATTGAAATATATTTAGGAGAAATTTCAAATTGTCATCAAAAAGCAAAACCTATTACAATAAGAGTATGAAAAATAATAATCTTGGAATTTTCACATATGGCTGTATATGTATATACATATACACACATATATTTGTACTTACATGAATACACACACACATCAACATAACTCTCTCCATTAAAGAAATAAAACTTAGGTCTATTTATCTCTTTCTAGTAATAAGCAATGCATGTTAGTATCACTAACATGAGCCAATGATACCCACTAATATTTCTGGTAATAATATCCATTAATAAACATTTACTGAACTCATGTGATGTCTTTAGAAAGTACACAACAGTGAATCAGAATTTTCCCAGATGTCTTTTACTGCAAATTAGGCAGTCAGAATGACACAGACATGGAGAATGAAGGTTAATGCATTCAGGGAGAGAATGAGCGACATCAAGGCACATAGATTGATACTTGATACTTAGGAATGAAATCGAGGGATTCTAAATTGCTTAATGCAGTTGATCACCATTGTAAAAAATGACCATAACAACCACAAGGACTCAAGAACATGTTCTTAGAGAAGTTTGACTTGAAAGTGTCAAGTCAAGTAAAGACACTGAATATTAACCACTAAGCAACTGGTGTGGCAGAAGCAAGAGCTGTGTTACGCTATGCACTGAGCAACATGGTGCAAGATAGGTGCTCTAGAGCAAGCTATACATACAAAGCCTTTTTAAAATTATTTATTAAAAATTTATTAGTATATTTTAATTGTAAAAAATAATGGGTTTCATTATGAAAGTTTCTACATGTATACAATGTACTTTGATCACATTCACCCCCCCATTACTCTCTTTTGTCCTCCCTTCCAAAGGGGAGGTCATCCCATAGAAAGCCTTTAGTGGAAGTGAAACCTATCTGTCTAACAGTTTCTTTAAAATCTTAAGAAAATATAAGGAGATAAAATGTAGCTATAGATTTATTTTCTCTATGTGATCATTATTTTCCTATTATTTCTCCCAATTCATGCATCTCAGCTATTTAACTCAAGTTTTAGCCAATTGTTTTGCTACTTTTACCCATCTCTGGTGATTATAAAGTGCTATTGCTTTATTGAAAAAGAAACTTAAAAGAAGTCACACTTAAGTACTAATAAATTTTAAAACTATAAGAACAAATAAATGTGGTATAACTATTAAACCTCTAGAAATACTTGAGAGGCAAAAATTTTGGTAGCTTGTAATACATTTGTTTCTATAAGTTCCTCTCTCTATCCTTTGACATATAATTTTTTCTGATATATTCATATTTTTCTAATTAAAATATATCCATCATCATCAAATATTTGAGTATCCTGATCTTTGTAATCATACATTATATTCAGTTTTTAAACCTTTCCAGGTGAAGAACTGTTGCCTATAACTTCATCATTTCTAAGCCTGTTTCCTTGACTATTCAATAATAACACACATAACAAGGTTGTTGCAAGAATTTAACAATGCAAGATACTTTAGCCTCCTAGCAATGCCTGGTATAACTATATGTTGAAATCCTAATTTTCAGAATACACTTTATAGTTTCTATCACTATTCCAAAAATATAAAATAATAGAAATCATTATAAGGTCTAAGAGTAGATAGGAACAGCATATTGAACAATTACTATAACAATTTACCTTTCATATTGCCTCAAAAAACCTTAAACTGTATTGGATGACTTCTGCAAATCTTAGTAAGAAATGTATTCTAATATTTGCACTATTATTATTAAATTTATTTGAGTGTACTAAGGAGCCTGGTCTATGAAAACTGTTTAGTATACTGGCTGAGCTGAAAAGTTTACAAAAGGACTGAAGGTATGGTAGTATAGTATGTCTGAACATGTCATGTTCCCTAATAGCTGATCTATTTTTAATAAAAGTAAATAGCACTATGTATAGTGCAGCTTTCATCAGTTAATTTTGCTATTCCTATTCAGGAATTTGATGATTAATTTTAGAAACCTTCCAACTCATCAGTTTCAAACCATACTTTACCCAGGTATCCATTATCCTGATTTCAATAAGTTCAAATGTGAACTGAAGAACAAGATGCCTAAACCTCCAGCTATTTTTTACTTTAGTATTTTTTAGAAAGATGCTTGCTTTTTTTGCCTGTTCAGCTGGGATTAGAGGCACATGACACCATGCCTGGTTTGTTCTGTGAGATAAATTTTTTTGACCAAGATGACCTTGAACCATGATCCTGTTATCTGTGCCTTCCAACTAGCCTGGATTACACACTGGCACTATGACTTTTTAGAAGACCAAGAAAATGTTGGGTCAGTTTTAGTGAGGAAAATGGAACACAGACACAAGGAAATCAAATACCCAAATCACTATCATTGATCTCTCTTAATAAGGCAGCTCAATGTCTTCTGTGTGTAGATTGAAAGAGTCAGGAGCTACATCATGAATGACATTAATTACTTATGAATAAAGAAAATTTAAATTAGTGTCTCCCAGCAGCCTAAACTATAAATAGTAACTTTGTTTTTATAAAAACTTGTATATTAAACATTGGTCATTGTAATGGAACATATATCTATAGTATGTTTGATGAGGTCAAAGACATTTTTAGATAAATGCCTTTGTAGAGTCAAGACTATGCCAATTACACATCAATCTTGCCTGGAGGGATTGGTGACCAGCTTTAAATCAGTCACATGTCAGCAGGTGAGAGAGGACTAGAACTTAGCTCCTCTAACATTTAGTTCAGCAATGCTTTCTACTAACAGCCTTGCTTCTTCTAGACTTTAAAATAATTTTCTTAGTATCATCTGTGATCTGTAAATATGATGCTCCAGAAAACATTACCTATTTGCAGCAATGCAAATCAAATGGGTCATAGAATAAGTGGTGGGTGAGAGATTCCTTAACAAAGTTAGATTCAGTGAAGTGGGAGGCCTGGGACTTTTTTCTTAAACTACACTATAGAGTGGGAAAAAGCTGTAGTGAATACCAGCCTGAAATATCATTTCTGATATGTATGATTCTTTATTGATTTATGCCTTTACTGTGTTTAGAAAATAGAGGTAGAATTTCAGCAAAACTCTGTTATATTTGAAATAACAGTAGTTACCTGGAAATTCATCCACTGTACACATTTATAGGTAAAATTAACAAATTTTAAGCTCTGATGATCTTTATTGGAATATGGATTATGGTTAAATATGCATAAACAGCAAATTCATCAGCAATTTCTTAACGGTTTAGTCTGCTATACTAAAATATGTAGATAGCAAAATGACAATGAAGATTTGCTCTAAAATAAGTTATGAATCAATCATTTAAGAAGACAGTAAATACTCCTAATTCTATTCACTTAATCACAAATGTTTTGAAATAGATGCCCAGTGATTTTTGATGTCAATATGGAAACATACTTGGTTCTTTCATTCTTTGAGTATTTCAAGGACACCAATGATCTCATGCAATAGAATGCAGCAAAATTAAACTATTCCAGAAATATCCTTCCTCTAATGATTGGGATAGATAACTGTCTATTGATTAGGATAAACCATGGAGAAAT
Organism: Castor canadensis; assembly: GCF_047511655.1. Classification (NCBI taxonomy): domain Eukaryota; kingdom Metazoa; phylum Chordata; class Mammalia; order Rodentia; family Castoridae; genus Castor; species Castor canadensis. The sequence goes on along the minus strand of NC_133388.1, from coordinate 146,944,550 downwards.
TTGTCTGAGTTAAAATTTCTGGAAATATTTTTATAAAAGTCTTTGCTTTCTATTAGATGCAATAAGCACTTTTATATGTATTATCCTATTCAGTGCTACTAATATCTTGTTTAAAAAGAGGACTATTATTACCTTTCTTTTTCAAAAGAGAAAAAGAGGCTTAGAGAAGTCAAGTAATGTAATCAAGGCAAAATATGTAGCAAGTCGTGAAGATGGAATTTAAATAATGATTTGTCATGATAATAACAATTCTCTAAGACTAACAATTACTAAGCATGTCTAGCATGCTAGGCCTCAACAGGATACTTAATTTGTATCATTTAATGTACTCCTCAAAACTCTATAAATTATGTATGCAATAAGGTGACACTGTCAACTGGGCATATACAATGAAATCTCTAATGAAAATCTGAGTACAATCAGCTTCTGAAGTTACAAGTGACAAAGATAGAAGAATTGATGATAGAAATAGGGAGATAGAAAGCATGTTTGTGTCATAGTTTTAAAATATGTTCTCACAACATGATCCTATACCTTAAAGACCCAAAAAACTCTACTCAGAAGCTTCTAGACATCATCAATAGCTATAGCAAGGTAGCAGGATATGAAATCAACATAGAAAAATCATTAGCATTTCTATACACTAACAATGAGCAAACTGAAAAAGAATGCATGAAAACAATTCCATTTACAATAGCCTCAAAAAAAATCAAATACCTAGGTGTAAACCTAACAAAAGATGTGAAAGACCTCTTACAAGGAAAACTATACACTTCTGAAGAAAGAGATTGAGGAAGACTATAGAAAGTGGAGAGATCTCCCATGCTCATGGATTGGTAGAATCAACATAATAAAAATGTCGATACTCCCAAAAGTAATCTACATGTTTAATGCAATTCCCATCAAAATTCCAATGACATTCATTAAAGAGATTGAAAAATCTACTGTGAAATTTATATGGAAACACAAGAGGCCACGAATAGCCAAGGCAATACTCAGTCAAAAGAACAATGCAGGAGGTATCACAATACCTGACTTCAAACTATATTACAAAGCAATAACAATAAAAACAGCATGGTACTGGCACAAAAACAGACATGAAGACCAGTGGAACAGAATAGAGGACCCAGATACGAAGCCACACAACTATAACCAACTTGTCTTTGACCAAGGAGCTAAAAATATACGATGGAGAAATAGCAGCCTCTTCGACAAAAACTGCTGGGAAAACTGGTTAGCAGTCTGCAAAAAACTGAAACTAGATCCATGTATATCACCCTATACCAATATTAACTCAAAATGGATCAAGGATCTTAATAACAGACCACAAACTCTAAAGTTGATACAAGAAAGAGTAGGAAATACTCTGGAGTTAGTAGGTATAGGTAAGAACTTTCTCAACGAAACCCCAGCAGCACAGCAACTAAGAGATACCATAGATAAATGGGACCTCATAAAGCTAAAAAGCTTCTTTTCATCAAAAGAAATGGTGTCTAAACTGAAGAGAACACCCACAGAGTGGGAGAAAATATTTGCCAGCTACACATCAGACAAAGGACTGATAACCAGAATATAGAGGGAACTTAAAAAACTAAATTCTCCCAAAACTAATGAACCAATAAAGAAATGGGCAAGTGAACTAAACAGAACTTTCTCAAAAGAAGAAATTCTAATGGCCAAAAAACACATGAAAAAATGTTCACCATCTTTAGCAATAAAGGAAATGCAAATTAAAACCATGCTAAGATTCCATCTCACCCCTGTTAAAATAGCCATAATTAGCAACACCACCACCAACAGGTGTTGGTGAGAATGCGGGGAAAAAGGAACCCTCTTACACTGTTGGTGGGAATGTAAACTAGTACAACCACTCTGGAAAAAAATTTGGAGGCTACTTAAAAAGCTAGACATTGATCTACCGTTTGATCCAGCAATATCACTCTTGGGGGTATACCCAAAAGACTGTGACACAGGTTACTCCAGAGGCACCTGCACACCCATGTTTATTGCGGCACTATTCACAATAGCCAAGTTATGGAAATAGCCAAGATGCCCCACCACTGACGAATGGATTAAGAAAATGTGGTATCTATACACAATGGAATTTTATGCAGCCATGAAGAAGAACAAAATGTTATCATTCGCTGGTAAATGGATGGAATTGGAGAACATCATTCTGAGTGAGGTTAGCCTGGCCCAAAAGACCAAAAATCGTATGTTCTCCCTCATATGCGGACATTAGATCAAGGGCAAACACAACAAGGGGATTGGACTATGAGCACATGATAAAATCGAGAGCACACAAGGGAGGGGTGAGGATAGGTAAGACACCTAAAAAATTAGCTAGCATTTGTTGCCCTTAATACAGAGAAACTAAAGCAGATACCTTAAAAGCAACTGAGGCCAAAAGGAAAAGGGGACCAGGAACTAGAGAAAAGGTTAGATCAAAAAGAATTAACCTAGAAGGTAACACACATGCACAGGAAATCAATGTGAGTCAATGCCCTATATAGCCATCCTTATCTCAACCAGCAAAAACCCTTGTTCCTTCCTATTATTGCTTATACTCTTTCTACAATAAAATTAGAAATAAGGGCAAAATAGTTTCTGCTGGGTATTGAGGGGGTGGGGGGTAGAAGGAGGGGGCGGAGTGGGTGGTAAGGGAGGAGGTGGGGGCACAGGGGAGAAATGACCCAAGCCTTGTATGCACATATGAATAATGAAAGAAAAAAAAAGTACATTCTCTCATGGATTCCAAAATAAAGAATTCCTTTGTAGCAACACCTATTAGAGAACAGTCCATGAGCAGTTACACATTGTATAAATCTGAATTCATTCACAGAATATCAACTTCTTGAATAATTTGTTTTGTGTTTAAAAAAATAATAAAACTACTATTTTGTTCAAAAAAAAATAAAATATGTTCTCAAATTCTTTGACATCTTAATGAATAGGCGAGGTCTATGTCACTTCCCTTTGAATAAGAACTGAACTTTTTGATTTGTCTGTAGTCAATATAAAGGAATGGAAAAGATGCTTTGTGGCTTCTAAGAATAAGTTCCATAGGCAATACAACTCTGGTCTTATTTTCTGGAACATTTGTGCACTTACAGCACTGAGCTCCATATAGAAATATAATAATCTTAAACTGGCAGAGGCCACTATGTGAAGGGGACCAGGAAGTAATGAAGAGGTCTGGTAGAGATGAACCAATGTGGGTTGTAATATACATGAGTATGGAAATAACACAAGGAATCTCTCTGCGTAGCTATCTATATCAAACGAGTAAAAATACTATATCTTTCTCACTATCTCTTATGCTTTCTCTACAACAAAATTGGCCAACAAGAGGGTGGAATGGGGGAGGGGGGCTGGAGGGGAAGGTGATCCAAGCTATGTATACACATGTGAGTAAATGTAAAATCAATAAAAGAAATATCATTTAATACAGTGCCAAAAAAAAAAAATCAAGAAACTTCAACCTGAGAAGCTACACTATGTGGACACCAAGTTACACTGAGAGGTCAGATGCAACAATGATTGGTAGTCCTGTCTTTGAATTTTCCCAGGCTATGTAGCAGTGAACACGATTCCAGATGACTGCAACTCCCAGACCCTGAGCCATTCACAATCCAGTTAGTCTCACATTTGAGGCTTTAGAATCGTAGGAGCAGAGACGTGCTATCCCTTTCTGCCCTCTCATATACAGACCCTGAATCTGTGAGTGTATTAAAATTGATTGTTTTATCTTGATAAAATTCAAGGTGATTTGTTACGCAGCAGTAGTAAGTGGGACAATGTTTTCAAAAATTATAATTATATTCAGAATGATATTCATATGATTCATACAGATAAAATGCAGGACTACTGATAGTGAATATTCTTTAGCTTGAAAGAATGTTACCAAAAATTAACTGGAAACATAGCTTAGTATATAATATATAACCTACAAAAATGTAGGGTTCCAACTCAAGCTGTTTTATATCTATTAGGGATATAAAATATATTTATTGCTGATTAATATTTAATTTATAGACTTCATGTATATAATGAATAAATGAATAAAGGCAATACTCTCAAAACCTTTTATGTTTTCCAATATGAGAGCCACTGGTTATATGTGGCTATTGATCAAACTGAAATGCTCTGTAGCATTGAATAGTTCTTTGTAAGTAAAATACACACAAAAATTTGAAGTCTTGTAACAAAAGAATATGTAATATTTCTCAATTTAAAATACATTAATATTTTGGATAGTGTATTAAATAAAATGAATTATAAAGATGAATTTCACTTCTTTTATTTTTGTTAATGTGGTTCTGTATTTAAAATTTTACTGTTATTTATAGAACAACATTGGATTTAGCCATTACATTTTTTGGAAATTTATTAGTTACTGATGAAATAATATAAAAAATATTCAATTGATGGAGGGGATGAATTCAACTATGACATATTGTTAAGAACTTTGATAAAGGTCACAATGTACCCCCAATACAACAATAATAATAAAAAATTCTCATGCTACTATATTTTTTAAGTTATGGAAAAGAGAAGACTAGTTGTAGCTAGTTTTTTCCATATTTCTGCTACTAACTGAAGTAACTGAAATCTGACTTAATTCCTTATTATTTCAAAATAAGGGGGAAAAGATTTGGTGTTAAAAACACACATGTATTCATTAAAGTTGATGTGGTCAAACAAAGTGTTGCATTTCACTAAAGTAAGGATGTTCTATTTACCATATTTCATTGTGCTGTTTAAAACTATGTTTTATAAAAATGTTTATTTATTTTCATACTAAAATATTAGGAGTCAAAAATTTTCTCAGTAACTACATTTATTTATTCTCTGCTCCCATATCAGTATAAATTATTCATATTTTTCTAGATTTCCATCACATTCAAAAGAATGACTGGAGTGATAAAAATGAAACAGGCACAATGATCTTTAAAGGGAATGTCAACTTCTTGAGAAATGTTATAAAAAGGATTTTATATTAACATTTGCAAAGTAAGAGGATTAAGAGTTATAATTTTAATAAATTTGTGGCCATTTTCCATAAATGTTGAGATACGTTTTGCAAAATCACATCAGTATACATTCTAGCATTTCTATTCTTAATCAAACCCCAGGTTGCTCTAACCACAAGCTGTTTTCCTTTTTTGCCATCTAATGCTTTCTTCCTTTTACCACCCACCATTCCTCTGTCACTCTTAATTCTAAACTTCACTCCACCTGCCAGGCTGCAGCACAGCTGCCACCGGCTTCATCTTAAAAGCCTGACATTTAGCCTTTCCTCCTCAGCTTCAGTCAATCAACTATTTGAACGTAGTGAATGTACCTTGCAAAAGAGGTGGATAGTGTCAGTCTGACTAAAAACTGTGAGATTGGCTGTTTCCTCAGAAGAAGTATGTAATTATGCCAAATGCAACTGTTGGCTCACTTGTCTGATGGCCTTTCCATCATATGATTTCCTCAGAAAGACCTGAAAACTGTCAGATAACAGCTGTGTGAAGCAGTTGGTGTCACCTCTGGGAAAACACCTGTCAACTTCTATGTACAGGCACAAGTTTACTGAATAAGAAGATAGAAAGGTGGTAGAATTGAAATAAGATAAAGTAGGTACTATAGACTAGAAAGCAGACTGGTCAGGAGTTCTGCCAGAAAGTCACTAGCCATTACCTTCTGCAACAGTATAAAGGTCTGATTAAAGTTTAGATTTCCAGTAACAAATTCAAATGTCTTCAGAAGCTAAGTGAGTAAAATGTATGAGACCAAATATTACTATTACTGTTACTTCTAGTACTGTTGTGACTGTAGATAACTTAATATATGCCAAGTATTGGTTCAAGCAATAGTTTCTATCTATCAATCATCTGTCCATATATACACATGCATATATATACATATCTACATATATAAGCATTCATTTAACTTTTACATACATGCTGAAAGGTAGATACTGTGATTGCCTTCATTTTATAGAGTAGTATGCCTACAGCTATGCAAAAAGCAAAGGTAGTGTTTGAATTCAACCTATCTACATCTGGAGACTGTGGTCGCAAGTTACCTCAGGCCCTTTTGCTTCAGGGAGAGGTGGTACCTCTGTCAACCTGAAGATCAAGTATGTTGGTTGAAAGTATTCAGTTCTGGTCACCAAACACATCTGCCATACCAATTCAATCACTGAGTAATCTACAGTCTCAAGTAAAACAAAATCTGGCAGCATTTTTCTAAAGTCCAGTCATGTGTTCTCATGTAGTCTGAAATTAAATATAAATATCTAACTGTGAAACACAATTTTATTTACAGAAATCAAAACACTTGCTTTAAAAGTATTTTCTATGCATGTAATTTATTTACAGTATCCCTTAATCCTAAATTCACTGCTTATTTTGCTTATATTTCTAAAGTACAGAAGAAACTAGCATGAAAATTTCACAGTATAAATAAGTAAAAGTTGGCTGCTTTCATAATCTAATTTACAGTTTAATGAGTGCCTTGTTTTAAATCAGCAAGTATAGATGATGGAAAAAAATTAAAATATTCCTTATGATAGATCATACTTGATATGTCATTATAAAATATTCTTTGTTTATAAATTAAGGAAGGATGTGACATAGTAATCACTTGTTTCATACATAGCATTTCTTTTTCTAAAACTGTAAGGTCATCACAACTGGAACTGCCTCCAATTACTTGTTCTCAGAAGCAGTCCTCGGATTTACGCTGCTGAAATCACTTATCTTAATTTTCAGAAGCAGACCAATGAGAGAAAATTTTCTCCCATTACCTTGACCTGATTAATAAAAAGAAGGTAATGGCCATGTCTGAATCCATCATGGCACACATTTCTCATTGATGCACCTGTGCATTAAGAATGAGCTTCTGCTGTGTCAGCAAGATAAGACCCCAGAGAATAATCCTTTATTGACTGAACTGTCCACTTCTATCTCATGAGGGAGAACACTTTCTATGCTGCACTAGATGATTATTGACCAGCAGTGATGCCTAAAAATGTAAAGTAAATAGTTTTCATGGAAGAATGTACTCTCAATCTAAACTAAAGCAAAACAATTGTACTACTTCTGGGATTCTATGGGAGGAGGTGAATTTTTCCAAACTGTCCTTTATGTTTTAAAGAATTTTTAAAATAAGCATTCACGATTTCATGTAAGAACATATGTACTTCAAATATCACATCTTATATTTGTGTTTGTCTAAATAAGCAATAGACCTACAGGTTTAACTCTGACTTTTAAACATGCAGCAGACATATATGGGGTTTTAATGCGACATTCAGTAGCACTGAAATAAATTTACTGTTAATTTCTACTGTAAAGTAAAATGTAATGATATTATTATGAGCTGTTGCCTTTTTTGTCATCTACAAGTCTGAGGTGGTGGAGCTCTGCATCATCCAGGAGTGAAATGAAAACAGAACCTGAGGTTATTGTGACATGGAGTTAAATAAGCAGAACTTTCTGAATTCCAGAGACCTTTACCTTTATGTCACATAAAAAAACTATGGCTGAATATGACAAAATGAAAGGATGCAGCAACAGTCTTGAGTTTTATTCTGGTAACATAAGAATAAAGGCATATCCAAATACTTAGCTTTGTTGGTGTTCAGAAATGTGCAAAACAAAATATCATGTATTTCCACTTTTAATCATGAGAGACTACTAAAATCACCTTACCTTGTTGCCATAAACAACCATAAACTTGATATATATATATGAATTAAATGTGTTCAGACACTGAAAAGAAGGTAGCAAGGGACTAGGAAATCAGAGGGAAAGAACATATGAAGTGAGCGCTACTACCATCACCATTCCAGTTTTCTGCCAAGAGGCTCCTTCCCAATCATTGTACAGGAAAGGTAGGAAGGGGCAGGAGAGGGATAAGAATAGACAATAGGCCTTCTGAGTTGAACAGGCAGAGATACGTATTGGGGAAATTTGAGGCAGCTTGGATATATAGGGGAAAACACTAAGAAGAAAAGAATATCATGGAGATATGTATAGATGCATAGAGGTCTCTCTGAGATCGTTAATTTCTTGCTAGCTTATATGCATGATGTTTTTCAGATGGAAGGAAAAGGATCCCAGAAGAAAACTTGATTGTACATAAAAGAACAAAGAAAAGCAGAAATGATAAATGTGTAGATAAAGATGTATTTTTAATTTCCCCAAAATAAAAGCAATAGATTAAAGCAAGAATAAAAGCATTGGATTGTAAAATAGAGATGAATGAAGTTGGGTTATAATACATATATACTTGGAAGTGCCATAAAGAAACTCCCTGTGTAGCTATCTTAAATAACCAAAAATGTCTTTTTTTTTTTACAAAATCGGAGAACAGAAGGGCAGATCAGGTCCTTCCTGGGGGATTTGGTACCAATGGGAGCTGGGAGAAGGTGGGGAAAGGATGAAGGAGGGTGAATATGGTGCAAATACTGTGCACACTTGTATGTAAACAGAAAAATGAGATCTGTTGGAACTGTTCCAGGAATGGGGGGATGAATTCAAGTATGATATAACTGATATATTGTAAGAACTTTTGTAAATGCCACAATGTACCCTAACCACCAAAGCAATAAAAATGGAAAAAAAAAACTGTTGGATTGTATGTTAATAATAAACAAATTAGAAAGGAGGAAAACAGGTATAAAAGGACAATAGAAAGTTATGGTTTCATTTTTTGGTAGCACTGGAGTTTGAACTCAGGGCCTCAGGGTTGCTATGCAGGCACTCTTACCACTTAAGCCACTCCACCAGCACAAAAAATGTCATTTTTTTCTCTTTTGCAAAATCGGAGAACAGGAGAGTGGACCAGGTCCTGTCTTGAGAGGTGGGTACCAGTGAGAGGGAGTAGGAGGTGAGGAAAGGGTGTGGGATGATTAGTATAGTGCAAACATTGTGTATATATGTATGTAAGTGGACAAATGACACCTGTTGAAAACATTCTAGGAATAGGGTAGAGAGAATAAAGAAGAATTATGGAGGGTGTGATATTTGATATATTGTAAGAACTTTTGCAAATGGCACAATGTATTCCTGCCCAGCACAATGATAAAAAAAATAAAATTATAAAAAGAAAGCTACAGATATATGCTATTGTAAGGTTCCTATATTATACAAGTCTTGAAATAACAGGATTTAAAGAAACACTGTGATTAACTTAAATTTGCAAATTTTACAAAGTAAATCAACCACAAAAAATGACATAAAGAAGCATAAGAGATATTTCCATGGTTGTGACAAAGTGGTATTCTAAGAAATAATTAAGTAAGCAGAAGATAAAACAAAAGGAAAAAGAATAGAAAAAGTGGACAAATGGAAGCTGATAAAAAACTGCATATAAATGCAACCACATTGATAACTACATTAAATTATTGGTAAAACAAGAAGATAATAAGATTGACTAATGTTCACATGTCATAGAAAAATTTCTACTTATGTTGCATCTGCTCTTTCATTTATTTAAAAGAGCATGAAAATAAAATTCTCTTCAAATTTTATATGTTAATCAATTGAAACAAAAGATTCTATATGATACTCAAAATTGAGGAGAAAAGTAGTGCAAGTTAAATGCATTGAAATGATAGAACACATAACTCAGTCTAAATCTTATCATTACCAGTATGTTAAACATGGTTCTCTAGAGAAACAAAAAAAATAGTGTGTGTACATGTGTGTATTAACTTAATGGAATGATTAAAAGGTATGCCAGATCGAGACTTGCTATTTATATTGTTCTTGGAAACCTATTTTCCTCAAAAGAACTAAATAATTAGCTTTGTATCATGTATACAAATAAAATGACATAGGGGTGTTAACCGAAGTATTAAACAATTTGAAACACCCATGTAAACTGATTAAAAATGAGTCTCATTCAATTTTCCAAAGAAGAAAATAATTTTCCCATATTTTAAGGAAAGAAATTGATAAGACATATACAGTATTTTTATATTTTTATTCATTTATTCATATGTGCATACTTTGGGCCATTTCTCCCTCATACCCCCCTCTCCCCCTTATCCCCCACCCCTCTCTCTTCCGGGCAGAATCTGTTCTGCCCTTGTCTCTAATTTTGTTAAAGACAAAGTATAAGCAATAATAAGAAAGACAAAGCATTTTTGCTAATTGAGGTAAGAATAGCTATATAGAGAGATTCCTAGCATTGCTTCCATGTACAAAGGTGTTACGTCCCAAGTTGATTCATCTCTAACTGATCTTTTCACTAGTTCCTGATCCCCTTCTCATAAGACCTCTGTTGCTTAAGGTTTCTGTATTAGTTCCTCTGCAGTGGGGACATCAAATACTATCATGTTTTGGGTTTCTTACCTATCCCCATACCTCCCATGTGTGCTCTCACCTTATCATGTGACCCAAGTTCAATCACATTCCTGTATTTACCCTAGATCAACCACATTCCTGTATTTGCCCTAGATCTAAAGTCCACATATGAGGGAGAACATATGATTTTTGATCTCCTAAGCCTGGCTAACCTCGCTCAGAATGATGTTCTCCAGTTCCATCCATTTACTTGTGAATGATAAGATTTCATTCTTTTTCATGGCTGGGTAAAATTCCACTGTATATAAACACCATGTTTCCTTAATCCATTCGTCAGTAGTGGGGCATCTTGGCTGTTTTCATAACTTGGCTATTGTGAATAGTGCTGCAATAAGCATGGGTGTGCAAGTGCTTCTGGAGTAACCTGTGTGGCATTCCTTTTTGTATATCCCAAGGAGTGGGATTGCTGGATGATATGGCAGATCTATGTTTAGATTTTTAAGAAGTATCCAAATTTTTTTCCAAAGTGGTTGCACTAGTTTGCATTCCCACCAGCAGTGTGTGAGCGTTCCTTTTCCCTCACATCTTCACCAACACCTGTTGTTAGTGGTGTTTTTAATGATGGCTATTTTAAAAGGGGTGAGGTGGAATCTTACTGTGGTTTTGATTTGTATTTCCTTTATGGCCACAGATGGTGAGTATTTTTTCATGTGCTTTTTGGCCATTTGAATTTCTTCTTTTGAAAAAGTTCTGTTTAGTTCACTTGCCCATTTCTTTATTGGTTCATTGATTTTGGGAGAGTTTAGTTTTTTGAGCTCCCTGCATATTCTGGTTATCAGTCCTTTCTCTGATAAGTAGCTGGCAAATATTGTCTCCCATTCTGTGGGTGGTCTCTTCAGTTTAGAGACCATTTCTTTTGTTGTACAGAAGCTTTTTAATTTTATGAAGTCCCATTTATCAATCCATTCTCTTAGATGCTGAGCTGCTGGGGTTCTATTGTGGAAGTCCATGCCTATTCCTACTACTTTCAGAGTGTTTCCTGCTCTTTCCTGTACCAACTTTAGAGTTTCAGGTCTGATATTAAGGTCCTTGATCCATTTTGAGTTGATACCAGTACAGGGTGATAAACATGGATTGAGTTTCAGTTTTTTGCAGACAGATAAACACTTTTCCCAACAACATTTGTTGAAGAGGCTGTCTTTTCTCCATAGTATATTTTTAGCACCTTTGTCAAAAATAAGGTTGGCATAGTTGTATGGATTCATATCCAGGTCCTCTATTCTGTTCCACTGGTCTTCAAGGACATATACTTTATTCTGTCTCTAAAATTTCAGAAAGAAAAAGTCAGATAGACTTTTCATTAAGCATCAAAGGTTCTGCTAAGCTTGACAGAATTACAGCTCAAGCTCCACAGCACTGTCTGGTTTATGCTTTTTTCCTTTTATTTCCTCATTCTCACCATCTTCTTTGGTACTGAAGGTGCCATCTAAAAGGTTAAGGCAGATCACCTACTTGTTTGGGTCCTTGAAGATGAGATATTTTCCCGGCTCCAACTTCACATAGACGTCAGTGACACAGAGTAGAATGACCCAAACTCATCGGGATTAAACTTCTGGGTGCCCAGGTTGATATGAAACAAGAAGTCTTTCATATAGAACTCAGACATGTAACTAAGTGGTACTTGGATCAAACCAGGAAAGTAAAGAATTTCTACTGGCCAACTTGTAGCTGTTATTCTTCTCATGGCCCTGTGCTGTGACTACAGCTTCTATGCTCATCTACATCGTTGCCGTGACTGTAATCCACTTGTTGAATGTCTTTGTGTTGATCAAAGACACTTCTTCATTGGTTCTAGTCATGGTCACTATGGACAATATGTAAGTACTTCTAAGTTTCCTCTGTGATAATGGTAAGAAACAGAGGTGATTTTATGCTTATCCATGTCTTCCTCAAAAAATGGGTTTGAGTTAAGGAGGTTGTATCTTTCCTTTCAGATTCTCAAGCACTGTTGACAGAAATTATGGTTGAATCCATTGATATTGAGTGTTAATATTGATTAGCATTTGGTGATTCCTGCCATTTAGTTTTTTTGTTGTTTAAGGATTTGATTATGTGCAGGCAAATCAATGCTAGTCTCTTATTACTTGCCTTTTCTTCTCCTGTGGTTTGATGCTTCCTGTCCTCTTGTAGTTTTGTTTGCTTTCATCTTCTCTGAGCAGAATTCCTTGTAGAATCCTCTGTATATGAGGATCATAGAGCCAAAACAAATGTAGAAATAATATTGGACATAGGTCACACACTAAGGGGAGAATGCACATGGGAGAAATAGGAGAAGGAAAGGAAACATAAAACTTGAATGTGGTTAATGTGCTCACTATAAAGGAGTAAATAAAGTAATCTTAAACTGGCAGAGGCTGTTATGGACAGGGGACCAGGAAGTAGCGAAGAGATCTGGTAGAGATGAACAAACATGGGTTGCAATACACAGTGCATGGAAGCAACACTAGGAATCTCTCTGTGTAGCTATCTTTATCTCAAACTAGTAAAAACTATGTCTTTCTTATTATCTCCTATGTTTTCAACAAAATTGTAGAATAAGAGGGTGGAACAGGGTCTGCCTGGAAGCAGCGGTGGGGGGCAGTGAGGAGAGGGGGAAGGTGGCATAAATAATGTATACACATGTAAGTAAATGTAAAAAGGATAAAATAAAATAAAAAAATAAAAAATGAACAGCAACAACAAAAAAGAAATTGCGGTTGATGTAGGTTGCTTCTTTGAACAGGCTGAATGATAATTTGAAAGAATGAACTTCATCTTGAGTGTGTTTATTAGTTGTCACCCTAACTATCAGGTCAAAGTCAAGAAAAGCATTGCCCCTTTGTTAAAAAAGAGTCAGACACAACTTTCTAAATGTCCATGTCCCAGAACTACAAAAAGTGGATACAGACCATCAACATGGCCAGCATGGCATCAGTGGCAAACACATTTTTCTCCATTTCGCCAGCGATGGGAATTTTTCAATCTTTGCTTAATGTTCTGTAGTGGCTTCTCACTCCTTATAGCAATACTGTCAAATCCTTTACCGTGTAACACACATGTACAGGAAAGCAATATGGGAAATCTGTATAGCTATCCTTATCTCAACTAGCAAAAACCCTTGGTCCTTCCTATTACTGCTTATACTCTCTCTTCAACAAAATTAGAGATAAGGGCAGAATAGTTTCTGCCTGGTAGCGAGGCGGTGGGGGGAGAAGGTGGGGGCAGAGAGGGTAAGGGAGGGGGCAGGGGGAAGGGGAAAGAAATGACCCAAACATTGTATGCACATATGGATAAAATTAAAAAAAAAATCCTTTACCATGGTCTTCTAGGGCCTGACACCACTTGATGTCTTATGCCTTCCTCTGATACTTCCAATTCTTTATTAACATTAACCTGCCAATCACTATGAACTACAAGTGAAGATTCTCAAAGTTCTAATAACTTCTGAAATTTTGTTCCCATTTCTACTTCACTATAAAGTGTTAGAATTTTTCTGTAGTTGTGTATGTTTTCTCTCTCTCTGGTTAGCACTCTTAAGTAGGGTTTTCAGAATGAATTGTAACATGCACCATTAATCTTTGTCTTTGCAAAAGATCTACCATGCAATTCTTATCTTATTCTTCTGGTAGGTGGTCTTCTATGTGTATGTCATTTCCACCAGTTGCAAGCTACTTTCATCCTCCTCATGAAAATAATTATACTAACTTCCGTTGCCAAACTTACAGGAGTACTTATTTTGTTTACCTTTTTTTCTTTATTTGTGGCACCCATTCAGTCTTCAACCTTTCCTACATGATCTTCTTTGCTGAAATGACTGATAGAGAATATCCAAAAACTTCTTAGAAACTTCACAGAAACCACAGCCAAAGGGATTGTCCTGGATCATGAGCATCATGAATATTGCGATCCTCTAAAGGCTGTAGTAGGCTTGGCCAATGAAGACTAGAAAAGGACAAGACTAGATCAAGACTAATACTGGATGTGCCATAAGGAACTGGGAAATGAAGTCCCATTCTCTCTTAAATATTTCTTACTATTTTTAGTTTGGAATGACCCTACCAAAAAAAAGATTTTGTATTAAGTTTTGTTCGTATTTGGTCCAGAAGTTTTGTCTTATGCCATTTGGGCTGACATTAAAGAAAGCCCTCTTCACTCTCAGAAGATCTCTTGGTTAGAGAGCAGAGTATAGTATAGGATCACTCTAAATGGGAGGATGTACTGATGTTTTGCTTACAAGTGTGAGATTATGACAATACAACAGAATCTTCTAGGGATTCTTAAAATACAACTGTCTGATATTAAAGTCAGAGAAATGCTACAAGAAAAGAAAGAGGCTAGTATTCCTTTTGAAAATTGATCAAATATCCTCAATAAAATATTAGCAAATTGAATTCATCAGCATGTTACAAGGATTATACACTAGGAATGGGTGTGGTTTATTCCTAAAACAGATGTATGGCTCAACATTAAAAATTTTATCAATAAAATGCAGCACAAAAACAGAATAAAGGGAAAAAAACCTCAACAATCTCCAGTGGTTCAGAAAAAGGCACTTGAGAAAATTAAACATTCTATCATGATAATACCACTCAACAAACTAGGAATAGAAAGAAACTCAACACAATGAACCTAACAGGGGACATCATACTTGATGTGGAAAATCTGAAATCTTTTCTCATGAGATCAGGAAAAGGCCACTATGCTTATTTTCACCACTTTTATTCAAAAAAATGGTGCAAGTTTTAGCCCAAAAAATTGGGTAGGAAAAAAGCACTAAGGACTTTAAAATTCTGAAGGAATAAGTGAAATTATCTTCTTTCACAGATGATATGAGTTTAAGTATAGAAAACTGAAGACCACACAGACACACACACACACACACACACACACACAAACTACAACAACAACAAAACTGTGAGAGCTCAGAAATAGATTCAACAGGGCTGAAGAGTGGTTCAAATGGTAGAGCGCCTGCTAGCAAACATGAAGCCCTGAGTTCAAACCCCAGTACTGGCAATTAAAAACCCCATGAATTGAACAAGTTAGCTGAATACAAGTAACTCGTAAAAATCAATTTCACTTCTATGAGAAAACAATAAAATACTTGAAAAAGAAATTGCAAAACCAATTTAAGATAGCCTCAAAAGGAATGCAATAATTACTAATTAACCAAGGATGTGAAAGATGTGTACAAAGAAAACTACAGAACATTACCAAAAGAAAGACATAAATAAAATTGGAAATGTAGCCCAAGTTCAAAGATTGAAAATATAATATTTTTAAGATGTCAATACTTCCCAACCCATGCTACAGTTTCAATCTAATTTCTATCAAAATCCTCAAAACATCTTTTTTTTTCAAAAATAGAAAAACTTATCCTAAAGTTCATGTGGAATCTCAAGCCAAAGCTACCTTAAAAATGAATTAATTTGAAAGAGTTACTCATCTCCATTTCAACACAAAGTTATAGTAATTAAAGTTTTGGTATAAAGACTTAAATGTACATCAATGAAGCAAAATAGATGGCCTAGAAACCCATCTTTGCATATATAGTCAAATGATTTTTGACAAGAATGATAAAAACAATCAATGAAAAAATGTCAGTTTTTTAAAGAAATAGTTCTGGGTAAACAACTGAAATAAAAGCCAGATCCTTCCCTAACATGATGTAAAAAAAATTGGAATGAATCAAAGACTTAAGTGTAAGAGCAAAACCTATAGAATTATGAGAAGAAAACAGCATAAAATTTCACAATGTTGGATTTGGCTAAGACTTCTTGGACATATAACTGAAAAAGTATAGGGAACAAAAATTTAAAAAAAGGAATTGGAAGATGGTGGGTTATAGACAGCCTGCATTTTTATAAATTTGAAAGAATACATCAGGTGTGTGGCTGCGGGAAGAGCTAGGTGGAATGCAAAGGCATGGAGGTACAATAGTAAAGAGTAGGTTGTTAGGGACTAGTGAAAATCCAGAAATATGGAACTTCAGATTCATGACAGAAACAATGAATTCTAACATAGAATAACAAGCAAAATGGTGGGAAGGGGAGAATTTCTCCAATGGGGTTTAAGTCAGACAAAAGAAAAATCTCGGTGAAGTCCATAGCCACATAATCTGAAATTCTGCAAAAGTATAATTTATAATTAAAATCTCAGATACATTACAGAAAGCAGATGTGAAAGTAAAGGGCCCCTTACTTTGTTTGCTCACTAGTTTCATGATGGGAACACAGCTTGAGAGAGGGCTTATAATCAAATTGATTGACTAGGGAGGCAGAATGCCCTGCATTTTATATCTCCAAGCCCTCAATGCTTCTCTCTCTCTCTTTCTCTCTCTCTCACCCCCACCCCAGCCCTTTGGCTTAGTGACCATCATGAGGATCAATGTGGGCCCAGACTAATTGGGCGTGGATACAGACTCAGAGATGCAGGCCTACTTTGTGGAAAGTGCAAGCTATGCTACAGAGAGAAGCTGAGGGCAATTAAATTTGGGAACTGCATCCTCTGCCTCTAAGAAGAAAAGAGAGACCAACTGTATGTGAGTAAGAGTGGTGTGCTAGGAGAAAACTGGCATGACCAGGGCATGTAGGACCACTTAGTGCCTCATTCCTTCCTTGCCAGTATAGACTGCTTTCACCTGACTGTTGTCTGCACTTTCAGATCCCCATAAATATTTGATGGGAATGCAGCCTTCTTGAACATTTTCCATATCAAAAGCATACTGGTAAAGCATATCTGGGGTGGATGGGCATCCAAGTGGCCAGTCCTTAGGCTCAGGTGGTAGAAACACTTTTTAGGGCAATTTCTTCAATTTCCATGAAGCTAGACCCACATATCGAAAACACTGGCCAGAATTCAGCAGAACAGTGGTCACAGTAGTAGACACCATGGCAGGAAAGACAGTGCAGAACTTGATCTGAGAACAACCTGATCTAATTTGCTTGGACTTTAGAGACAAAGCAACTCAATATCCTAATCCCCACACCAAGTAAACTGAAAAATGACAAGCATGAGGGGCAAACCAAAGCATCTCCAACCTCTGTCCCCTCAGGAAAGACATGACTGGTCTTATTGTTTCTTCTTTCTTTTCCTTCTTTCATTTTTTAAGTTTATTCTTGCTCTGTGTTTGTCTTATTCTTTATTCCTTGCTATTACTTCATATTCCTTCATCCCATATATTTCCCTCTCTTTCCTATCTTACTTTCTTGTTTTCTTTTCTCCATCTTTTTTTCTCTTTATTAATATGAAACTTTTACCTGTCATAAATTTCTAGTTTCTCTTATAAGTACCCTACTCCCTTTCTTTCTTATCCATATTATGGTATAGCTAATGTTCCTCATTGCTTTTTAAAATTACATTTAACTATCTTTTTGAATTTGAACATTTATCTTGCTTTTTGAATTGTTGTTGCTGTAACTGCTGTCTTCTTTCTCTCTTCTGAGTGGTAGTAGGGATTGAGACCCAAAGAGAAATTTGCCAAATAAGATACCCATATAAAAAAACTACAAATCACAATGTGGAAACATAAGAAATATGAAAAGCAAGCCAATCTGATTCCTTCAAAAACTTGTGACTACTCAAAACCAAATTCAGATATTGAAATGGCTGAAAATCCAGAAAAAGAATACAAAAGTCTAGTCTTACAAATTATCAATGACTTCAAATATGATTTAAATAAATGATAAATGACATAAGAATGTCAATTCAAAACTTGGAAAAATTCAGTAACTTCGGCGAGAAATTCAGAAAGATTGTTGAGATAATGAAAAAAAAGGCAAATGGAAATTTTAGAAATGAAAAGCTCAACAAATCAAACAATAACCTCAGTGGAAAGCACATCAACAGACTAGCAGAAGAATCAATATCAAGGAATGAAGATAAGGTTGAGGTATTATTACATTCATATTGCAATAAAAAACAATAACCATGACTGCAACTTTCAAAATTCTGGAAAATGATCAAGACACCAAAGAATATTGGAAACTGTGAGAGAAATGCCAAGTTATTTACAAAGGCAAATTCATCAGAATTATATCAACCCTTTCAGCAGAAACTCTAAAATCCATGGAATGATATAATTTAAGTCAACATAGTAAATATCTCTCAATCCAGGTTACCATATTCAGAAAGTTATCCTATACAATTGATGGAGAAATAAA
The DNA here is from genome assembly GCF_047511655.1 of Castor canadensis. Taxonomy (NCBI): domain Eukaryota; kingdom Metazoa; phylum Chordata; class Mammalia; order Rodentia; family Castoridae; genus Castor; species Castor canadensis. Next base: position 146,926,045 of record NC_133388.1, on the reverse strand, counting down.
GACCTTTCCAATATCAGCACAAAATAAAGAAATTTATGACCACCAAGCAAGCAATGCAGAAGAAAGGAGTCTTACATCTAGATGAACTATTGTATGATCCAAAGATACCACCTCTGGGTATATATACAAAAGAATCAAAGTCCATATCCATGTTTATCATTTTTATTGCACAATTTGCAATAGCCAAGTTATGGAATCAATCAGTGGATGAATGGATAAAAAATGCAGCATATATACACATAAAGCAGTTTTACTCAGCCATAAAGAAGAGTGAAATTATAGTGCAGGAAAATGGATGGAACTGGAGAGCAGCATGTTAAGTGAAATAAACCAATCTCAAAAGGCAAAGTATTACTTGTTTTCTTTCATATGTAAAATGTAGAGGTTGGGAGTCATGGAAATAAAATGGAGACAATTAAGCATGTGAAAGGGTAAAAGGCAGGAGGGACAGGAGGATAAGTAAAGGTACATGAGAGGTGAATATGATCCAAATACATTATATGCATATATGGAAATGTCAAAATGAAATCCACTGCTTTGTGCAAGTAATAAATGATAATAAAAGCTAGACAAATTCGAGATCATGAAAATTTTTTAAATGTGCAACAAAGATAATGTGTACAGAATAATAAAGCAGCAACTCACAGAATGGGAGAAAATATTTACAAATATACTTGATAAGGGATTAATGGTCAGAACATATAGCACATTCCTAAAACCAAACAATAACTACAAAGACCTTATTATAAAGGGGCAAAGTATTCTTCCAAAGAAGATATATAAGGTGCCATTAAGCACATGAAAAGATGTTGAGCATCATTATCCATCAGGAAAATACAAACAAAACCACAATTGGGTATTAGTTACTCAATTGGGTATTATAAAATTATGCAAATTAAACTGCAAATGGGTATTATACCTGTTGGAATGAACAGATGATTGAAAATGCTGGCCAGGATGAGGCAAAAGAAAGCCCTTGTATACTACTGGTGGGAATGCAAGTTGGTATAGCCATTATTGAAAACATGGTGGAGATTCCTCCAAAAATTAAAAACATTCAGCAGTGAATATTTGTGCAGAAGCAGAATCACATAGCCATATATGTAATCAGTGTGTTGAAGACATATCTACAATTCACCTCTGTGTCCATTTCAGATTAATCAAAATTGCTGAGATATAGAAACAAAAAAGTGTCCGTCAATGGATGAATGGATGAACAAATGTGGGAAATACATTCAATGGAAAATTATTTAGCCTTGAAAAGGAAGAAAATTCTGACTTGTGCTACAGCATGAATCAACCTGAGGACAGTATTCTCAGCGAATTAAGCAAGTCACAAAAGATAATTACTATGTGATTCCATGTATGTGAAGTACTTAAAGCAAAGTAGAATGAAACTAGAATGGTAATTACTAGGGTTTGAGGAGGCAAGGAATTCAGAATTATTGTTGAATGGTTACAGAGTTTCAGTTTCCTAAAATGAAAGAGATGGTGACAGATGGTGGTAGTGACTTCACAGCATTGTGAATGTACTATTGTGCAAAGTTACAACCTTATAAGAGGTTAAGATAGTAAGGTCTTTATTTGGTATATTTTACTATGACAAAAGTATACATCTTCTCCTCTCCCCTAGGAAATATGGTACAGAACATGGGGGTATAAATTTGACAAATGGTTTGAAACATACCAAATTTTAAGAGCCATTAATATTTAGACTGTAATAAGCTTTCATTTATTACACTTATTTCAAACAGCATCTAAAATTTTTTGTGAAAATAATAACATATCTTACTAGTTCAGGCTCTTTGAGGGATTTATTTTTTGTGGTACTGTGGATTGAGCTCAGGACTTCAAATATATTTCATAAGCACTTCGCCCCTTGAGCTATGACCCCAGCTCTTTAGTTTTGTATTTTAATTTTAAGACAGGATCTCACTACCTTTACCTAGGCTAGCCTTCTGCTTCTGCTTTTCAAGTAGCTAGGATTATAGACATGCACCACTATTTGAGGGATTCTTGCAGCCCAAATTGTTCCTTTTTACAATATACTGTATATCTTAGAATGACCTTATAAGACCGTTGAAAGTAATTGGTAAATACGTCTTCCTGTTCTATTGAAATCATGGGGAAAAATGGGAGCAAGTTATAATGCAGCATTTTTAGGCTGGTAATTTGAATTACTTTAGGAAGTAATATATTATATTAGGAAGTAATATTATATTGAACACAGAGAGAGAGATATATATAATATAATGTAATATATAATATAATATATTGAACATGTAGAGATCTCTCCATGTTCAATATAAATAAGAAATGAAAAGAAGTTATTCTGGACATGAGACAGAGAAGTGGAGAAATTTAAAATGAAGCAGAAAAAATCATATTCAGATGCATGAACACAATGCCTTTGAAAAATTTAGTACAATCAATAGACACAAGAGTTTATGTTGCATACAATAGTATAAATTTAATAATTTTCAAGAGGTGGGGAAATTAGAGCCAAGTAAGTTTCAATAATTTAAATAAGTTAGCCACAAGTAATTACTAATTTTAGAAACACTAGATACATTCCTTGGTTCTTATTTCAACTTTCTTAATACAATGTTACACAGTAAATTTTGGATTATAATCTGTCAATATTAGCTAGCTGATTCTATGCCTTCATTAGAATAGGTAAATGAACCATAAACGTCTGCAACCATCTGAAAAAATCATGGGTGTCTCATTTGGTCACATTATGTCTTAACAGACATCCAGAGCACCAATACGCATTTGTAGTAAATGCCAAAGACAGAAAAAGCTCCAACTGTTATATAACAAGTAGAATATGAACCAAACAGAAAGAAAATTAAGCAGTTCTGTCATGTATAGAGAGGGAAAAATAAATCCTTACCTTTTTCTTAATTTCGTAAAATAATTGAGATTCAATATTTAATTCTATTTCTAATTCAGGAGCATATCCCACTATTTCAATGGCTTGTTTTTTCACCTGCCCCACCAAATTCTTCATAGTTTGAATTGATTTGGGCATTTGTCATTTTGGCCTGCAGTATAATAGAACATCATTAGAATATACTTTAAAGATTCTCTTGTTGCAGAAGGACTCTCTCTTAAAAAGGCAGAGTGTAAAGAGTATAGCATGAGAAAGCACGAAATGTTCTATGGAATGTAAGATCATCATTCTTTCTTCTAAGGACATCCAAATAGCCTACAGTCTAATGGGCCCTATGAAAAAACATACACCATAATACTTCCATTACCAATGGGCACTAGTAGCCAAATGACTAAATTTTTCCTGACCTAATTCAGATGAATTGCTTTTGTGTCCAATGTACTACAGCACAAGGCAATTAATCCTTTTCATCTTCAGTTACTCAGGGGAGACATGAGATAAGAAAAAGAATAGAACTAACACTTTTGTGTTGTTTCAATTATTTCATATGCAATACCTTATTTTATCCTAACAAGACTGCCAGGAGCAAAATGTTATAGTTGGAATGATTATATCCCTCAAAATCCTTCTGTTTGAAATTCTAACCCCTAGTATGATGGTATCAGGAAGTGGGCCATTTGGGGGATAATTACATCATGATGGGATTAGTGTCCTTATAAAACATGTACCAGAGAATTTTGTCTCTTTCTGAAATGCTAGAAGGCAACAACAATAGGGCAGTTTGCAACCTGGAAGAATGTTCTCACTGAAACCTGATCAGGCTGACTGGTTCTCCCACCTCAGACTTCAATCCTCTAAAACTTTGAAACATAAATTTTTGTTTTTCACAAGCCACCTAGTCTATGGTACTTTGTATAAAATGCTGACCTAACCAAGACATATAGGTATACCCAATAGCTATTTCAGGAAATTTGTTCTTAGCAAGAGCAGTGCTTCATATATTCTTTAAAGCATTTTGTTAGTTATAATTACCATATGTCAAAGCAGTCTGTGACACATGATTACGCAAATTTATTTATCTTTAGGAAGTTCCTAGATCAATCTAAGTTTAATTTTTATATACTACTTATATTTAATATCAGGTTACTATTGCTCACATCTAAATTTCTTTCTAGTTAGATCAGACAATACCCACCTCAGGTCACACCACTGAATGTCCCATGGTCCAGAAACACAAAAAGAGAGTAATTACCCACAGAGAAAGGCATATACATGCTCTAAAGTCTGTAGGGCTGCTTGCCAGAGGCTCCTTATAGCAATCATTTTTGCCACTGACATGTCAGTGTTATCATTGTATTTGACAGGTCATGAGGTCTTTTCTTGTTCTGTAGTTTGAAATTGGTATAGCACTTTGTCATTTTCTGGTTTTCACTCAACACTAACAGGCTAGCAGTTCATTTTGTATCAAGTCAAAATTTTGCTCTCAAATGTACAATACGTAAACTTCATAAAATCAGAAGGACCCAACTTGTCTTTTATCTTTAGGGCTATTTCAGCGTGCCTGAGACCAATGTATACCAGAAACTTCATTGATGTATTATGAACCTGAATTTTTGCGAGGTTTATCTCCCAACCCCTTATTTGTATGGTTTACTAAAGCACTTGAGGTACTTATTGTTTCTTATTCACCAGATTCAAACATCATAATGGCATAAGAGTATTGGCTATGGTAATATTTTGTAGAATTTCAAGACAACACATTAACTTCATTGAAGAGGCTGGAAAAATTAATGTAACCCAGAATGAAAATGGTAAAGGTATACTGTTTTACCAGACAATTTTTAGTCAACAAATCAAGTAATCTGTCAGACCCAGATCCTGTTGCACAGGTTAATACATTTAAAAATGGTGCCTCCAACGGGTACATTTACACAGCAAATTCACCCAGATTTGGGTTTTTATTATATTTTCTTGGTCTCATATTCTTAGAATTCATTCCTACTCATTCTTTAGATTTCTGTCAGCATGTCATTTGCGAAGACTTACAATTGATTTGGTGTGTAAACTATTTCTTCCTGATTAATGTCGGGTAAGTATCACTCTTGGAAAATGCTGAAATTTGATCTTAATTATGGGCCTAGTAACAAGAGGAAGTAAACATTCTTGAGATTTTACATCCACTTTCAAGGTATTCAGCCCAGATGATGAAACTATAGGGCTTTTAAGCAGAAAAAAAGCAAGCTAGTCTCTTCAGATACTGGAAGGTAAGACACTTCTGATGGAATGAAAAACTCAAAGTGATTTAGGGGCACAAGGTTGTCAGTTTCATCAATGTCCAACAATAGATGTTGGCGTTCTGACATTAAGGAGTCCATTCTTTTTCAAGACCGTGAGTTCAACTAGCATTGCAATACAGCAAACCAAATAATTACACTTTGTGCTTGATTTTTAATGATGTCAACCCAGAAGCTATAAGAAATAAGAGCTTCATTTACAGCTATTATGGATGTTCACTGATTCTCCAACAGTGATTTGTACTGAGAGTTAAGAGGCTTGTATTTCCCATTTTCTCCTTTTTGTGCCTCAAGTGCCCTACAAGGAAACCATCCCACCATACAGCCTTCATTGTCACCCTTACCACTGTATTGACCAAATGCAGCAACCACATGGGCTCCTAATGCATGTGATTTAATCAGCACATCATTACACTCTACTACAGTTACTCACACACACATTAATTTTGCAAATATTTATTGAAACTTTTTATTGAGGAAATATAAATATTTCCTGTTTTGATGCTAGAAATGGCATATAGTTAAATGTTACAGAAACTGAAAATCTTGAATTTTGCAATAAATTTTATAAATTTTTCTATGCCTGGCAAATAAGCTACATAAGAAAAATATGGCTATAAAAACACAGTTTGGTGGATTTTTAAGTGTTTGAACTTCTGCACTAAAAATAGTTAATGACCTATTTTATCATCATCTAAATATATAATTTATATAGCCTTTTTCTTTGGGATGTAACTGAACATTGTTCCATTCATTAGTCATCAGAAAGCAAAAGGTTCAAGTCTATGAAAGGCTGCAAATACAATAGAAAATACAAGAAAGAAAATTCAAATGCATTTGTAAAGAAGAAGTTTGAAATAAGTCTAGAAAAATGAATACCCATTTTGATAAACACACAGCGTTGATTTTACATTCAGATAAAGTATGTGAACACAGCAGGATAGAGCACATGCTTAAATAGTATTTTATATGAATACAATTTTAAAAATTTTGCTTTTGAGCATACATTCCATTGCAAAATAGAAGCATTGCTAACATGCCAATTAATTTTGGGTCACACTAATATAAAGTGTAGATTGAGAGATTCAGGTCCTAAGAAAATCTTTCTGTCTTTTGGACAATAGTTGGAAAAGTGTTTACACATGTGCAATCTCTCCTATTTACAAAAGTTACCAGAATTTTGGGGAGAAACCAGGCAAGGACAAGCAGGAGGATGATAAAAAGGTCTATAAATCATGAATGGAAAGAATATTGATGAAATTGTGGCAGTGAGAAAAAGTAAAAAAATGACTTTCATGGGACAGTCATGATGGCAGTCTCTCTGACATGGGTTGAGTTGTGAAGCTTCTTAAAGATTCAGAGGGTGAGCTTGAAAAATGGGTTAATATCATAAAAATGCATATTTAAATTTAATGCAGGCTATGTTTCCAAATAGTAACAGTCATTCTTGAAAGTGTTTAAGAGAAGAGGAATTATTGCTTTTGATGGATATTATACAGAGTCTTTCTATAATAATGGGTCTGAAGTTGGACTAGAAGTGTCTAATATTCTCTCATTCTCTGAGATTTATATTTTTAGTACATAAGACAATTTACTATAAGAGGACAGTAGTTACACTGAGACAACAGAAAGACAGAGCTAGTTAACTTATATTGTTGAATCATTTTTTTCTTCAGTTACAATGATTTTAGAGCTGGAACTGATAAACAAGCATGAAGTACGAAATTTAAGAGAAAGAAAAGAATTGTAAGATAATAACCAGTCACTTTAAATTAGTTTATGTGAAGACATTTTCCACATTTCTTTCAGGGGAATTCTCAGTCCATTTGTATGTAAATGAGAAATTTTACATAAATGGAAACATCTAGAAACTTTCGAATTCATATTCAAATATTTTTATGTTGTTAAAATAATTCCCTCAAATGTAGAAATTAAAACAAAGCAATAAAACATAACAGTTTTCACATCTGTAATACAATATATGTCTCAAACATATACAAAATCATGGAACTCTAATAAAATACTAAACTGAGGCCAATAGGAAAAGGGGAACAGGAACTAGAGAAAAAGTTAGACCAAAAAGAATTAACCTAGAAGGTAACACCCACACACAGGAAATCAATGTGAGTCAATGCCCTGTATAGCTATCCTTATCTCAACCAGCAAAAACCCTTGTTCCTTCCTAGTATGGCTTATACTTTCTCTACAACAAAATTAGAAATAAGGGCAAAATAGTTTCTGCTGGGTATTGAGGGGGTGGGGGGGAGACGGAGGGGGCGGAGTGGGTGGTAAGGGAGGGGGTGGGGGCAGGGGGGAGAAATGAACCAAGCCTTGTATGCACATATGAATAATAAAAGAAAAAAAAATACTGAGCCAAAATTTCATAAGCCTTAAATGTGAAACAACAGAGAGGCCTCCTTTTAAAGCATTATCTTTAACTACAGTTTAAGGGAAAGAAGTTTTATTTCTAGTGAAGCAATTTCTTGCACATAAAAACAACAAGAAAAGATCTAAGTTCACTACACCATATCGACTGCTGGGAATTAGGGGGAAAAAATGTTACCCAATTTAATCAGTCAGCTTTGCTTACACTAAAGACTCTAAATCTGTCCCAGACTACTGGTGTCTCTAAGATAAAGCAGAAAGTTTTTCCTTAGCTTCCCTTGGAACCTGCAAAAAATTGTTTCAAGAAAGTCAGATCAAATACAGAAAGTACATCTATCCATATGCTAAACGACAATTTAAAAGATATGAAAAGGATACATATTTGTATCAGTGATTTCATTTTCCATTTCTAGTATCAACTTCCCATTAGGTACACCCAAACCTTACATTTTAAAGGATTTAAAGTTTATTAAAAATTGTGTTGGGTTCCTAGATAAAATTGCTGTGACAATTATGGTAACAGTGGATTAAGGAAATCATTTCCACTTTTTGTCAACCAAACTCCATCCTGTCCCCAGGTCTTTCCATGCAATATACTAATTGTGGATAAATTCTGTGAATAAATGGATACATTCATTATGCTGTGAATAAATACAGTTCTGCTCCAATAAGTACATTTCTGCTTTTTCCACTCTTCGAAGATGTACATCTCCTCTAGTAGACTAGAGCTGGGATTTACATCATGATCTGACCTTAGTACAATCCTAGTGAAGAAATTTCTTATCTTGCTGTCACTTGTGACCTTGGAAGCAGTGACTGAGCAACTGCAGCAACCAAAGAGACTCAGAAGCCAAGGATACACATTGACTCAGCTTGCCCTGAACTATTCACAGTTAAACCATTGCTCTTATTTTATAGATGAGGAAAGCGGGGCTCAGATGAAAAGATTGTGATCATATACAGTTATATGACATGGGTATTCACACTCTTCTCCTGAGAAGGAATAAATATGTTTTTTTTAAATACCATATAATGCTTTGATAAAGGTATATATTGCAAAATGCTTAAATAATATTATACATATGTATCTGCTCAAGCATTTATTATTTCTTTATGGTCAAACAATCAAAATCTAAATATAGTCTCCTGAGTAGTCAAGTTAAAGATTTGCATCTAGAAAGTTGACAATTACATGGAATCAGAGGTTATCCTTTGAAAAGAAAACTTATAACCCATTAAAAGTCTAGAATCATTCAGAGGTGTGCAAAGTGTTTGTTTAGAAATGTGTTCACAAGCACAGGAAATCAATGGGTGGATGCTTCTTTATGGCTGAGAAAAATTCTATTGTGTATAAGTACCACATTTTCTTAATCCATTCATCAGTAGTGGGGCATCTTGGCTGTTTCCATAACTTGTCTATTGTGAATAGTGCTGCAATGAACATGGGTGTGCAAGTGCCTCTGGAGTAACCTGTATCACATTCTTTTGGATATATCCCCAAGAGTGGTATTGCTGGATAATATGGTAGATCTATGTTTAGATTTTTAAGAAGCCTCCATATTGTTTTCCAGAGTGGTTGTACTATTTTACAATCCCACCAACAGTGTAAGAGGGTTCCTTTTTCCCCGCATCCTCGCCAACACCTGTTGGTGGTGGTGTTGCTGATGATGGCTATTCTAACAGGGGTGAGGTGGAATCTTAGCGTGGTTTTAATTTGCATTAAAATATTTCTTATTCTAGATCTTTTAGGCTAATAAGACTTACCAGTAATAACTCTATTCTTTAATTAATTCAATGAAATATAAGATTCAAATCTGTTTTGTCACTTCAATAAACATTTTGTAAGTGACAATCTCTCACTGGCTTTGGTATAATTTCATTTGTTAGGTGAAAGTAATAGTATGCCTCCCCCCAACTGGTTCTTTTCTCTAGTGGAAGTCTGTAGTGATTAGTGTTCTTGTTTTTCTCTGTGTAATATCTTGCTTATCTTTAAGGACACTTAAAATTATCTTTACTTTTTCTCATGAGACTACCTTATTAGAAGAATTGGGCAAAATGCCACAAATCTTATGTTGAAATAACTCACTGTATCTGTCCCATGGGACTGAGATATAGCAGTTGGCAAACCTCAAGTCTTCCACCCAAGATATCATGAAGTCCCTCTACTCTGCTTCCAGGTTTCCTTCCTGCCAAGTTCAGTACTATCACATCCTTGGGACCAGAGGGATCCAGATAGCCTGTGTAGTTTATCTGTTAGAAAGGAATAGTCAGATTCTCTTGGGATGGCCCTGGTAACAATGACTGCCATTATAAGCAAATTTCTGGCAGGCCAAACTCTCTGCAGACATTGAGACCCTCACTAATGATTCTATGCAATTAAACCATAGGCTTGTATATTGCACATGTCCTGATTAGGTCTGTGCTTAAGGCTTCTCTGCTTGGTATTCCCAGTCTTTGATCATCTTGATAGATTAACATAATGCTTCACTTACGTTAATGTGCACAAGAACAGCTTGGAGATCTTGTTAAAACGCAGATTCTGACAGTAGCTTGCCAGTTAGGCCTGAGTATCTTTCAGGTGCCATAGGTGTCTGTAGTTTGCAGACTTGGTGTAGTACGGAAGTAGTTAGTGTAGCTAGTAGTGATTTATAAAGGGAAAAATGGGAAGAAATTGCATTCTTGCCTCCATCTTCCTAAAGTTCCTTTGTCAACTTCTGTAATTTCCTATCATACAGGATAGACAGAACCCTACATCACCAGTCCTGCTCTTTGATGAATAGTAGTTACTGCTAAACCTCAACATCCATTTTTGAGAAAAATTTCCATGAACTTTCTCTTCCCATCTTTTGCCCACTTGCTTGAATCACTAATTACAACCTATTGGATTTCACTTATTTTCCATAACTTTTTCATATTTTTCTTCCCATTCTCTACTTCAGTTCTAGATCCTGACCTTGACCAACCTGTGGAATCTTCCCTCATTAATTGAGTAACAAACTAATATAAAACCTTAAGTGCTTCTACTATGGTGACATGTGAAGTAAGACAGTTAAGATGGATGCTTCAACTATTTATTTATTTATATAATAAGCAATGGTACAAACTAAATAAACAAGGAACTTACAAAATGATCAATATCATCTTGTAAATATTGTTGTTTAACAAGTATGAAGGAATCTGCATTCTATATTCTAGAGCAAATGGGTGTTTAATCCACTAAATCAACAAATATTCCCTGAAAATATATCTTACACCAAGCATTCTGCAAAATGATTGTGATTTAATAGTGAACAAGGAAGGTACTGCTAGAAGCTCATAGGTATTAAGAGAGATTCATATTTTATCAGACTAAGGGACCTTGTTAGATTAGATAACATGCATAAATTAAATTTGGTAGTAGTATTAATAAAGAAACAAACTCATAATTATGCTTGATTTGAATTGATTTGCAGATTAAAGTAACAAAATGTATTAGTGGAAATATTAAACTGGTGAACATGTTCTGATCAGAATCATATATGAAGGTTGTTAATAAAATTAGATGTTAAGTTTTTGATACAGTGCAAAGTGGAGCTTATCAGCAGCATGGCTGCAGTTTACCACAGGGAGGCAGAGAAAAGACTCTAAGTTTCAGTTTCACTGGCCAGCTACAGTTAATTCTCCTTATGCAAATGACATTAAGTCAGTTAGGTCATATACAAATGAAGTAAAGATCACTTAGAATGAGGTTGCATGATAGCTGGCACATTACTAGCAAGTAGTGAGGTCAGGGTTTGAATAAATAAAATAGCATTTGGCAATTGAGTTTGTATTTTTAATCACTAATATAAGCTGAATAAATTGGCAAATACTTAGAAATTAAGTTGAATCATAGCTTCTAAAGGTTAACATGGCCAGGCTAGCTGTGAAATGACAGGAGAAAAAATAGCTACTGAAATTAGAGAATGACTATTGGTAGGAAAATCTCAAAGTTCTAGTTGAAAATATTCCCTAGATACAGTCTTCAGTAATACTTCATGAGGGTTATTTTTTAATGACTAACCAAAGTAGCTCCTTTAGTCATTAGCTTTGTGAAGTAAAACATGAATGAAACAAAAATGTGCATGCCTGCTAATTTTTCCTCTACCAAAGCTATTGTTCTTTAGGAATAACATGTACATAGTAAGCAATTCTGATTAGGTTGGTGTGATTAGGAATTAGATTATCTGACCATCAACTTTGGTATTCTTGACAAAAGACTTCCATAGCCCTTTTAATTACCATTTTAGAATAATTTTTATTGCATATATTTAAGATTTACAACACATTTATATATATAAATATATATATATATACACACATATATACGTATATATATGTACATATATATATACATATATATATATACATATATATATATATGTACACACAATGAAATGACTTGTCTGATGACAAGTTAATGAATTAACTTGTCTGTCAACTCACATAATTAACATTTTTGTGTCAAGAATATCTGAAACCTACTTTTTTAGCAAATTTTCACTACACAATATAACATTATTGATTATAGTATCAATGTTGGACATTAATTCTTTAAATTTATTCACTCTACATACCCACAATTTCATACCCTTTGAACTACATACTTCCATTCCTTTTCAAACACCCTCAATTCTGGCCTGCTCAGATTAACCATTCTGTTCTCTGTTTTTCAGATTCCACATAGAAGTCAGATATGACTGTCTTATTCACTTCTACCACTGCCATTTATAGAAGAAAAATGTAAAAGGCAACATAGACAATCCTAAATGGCACTATAGTTAGATTTCTGGGTTATAAAAACTGAAGCTCAAAGTGGATTAAGGACATTAATATAAACCTGAAACTTTGAAGATAGTGCAGGAAAGAGCAGGGAATACACTAGAAGCAATAGGCATAGGCAATGACTTCCTCAGTAGAATTCAATTGGCTCAGCAACTAAGAGAAAGGATCAGCAAATGGGACAACATGAAATTCAAAACCTCTGCACAACAAAAGAAATAGTTTCAAAATTGAAGCATCCACCCAAAGAAGGAGAGAAAATCTTTGACAGCTATATATCAGACAGGGGACTGATAACCAGACTGTACAGGGAGCTCAAAAAACTAAGCTCCCCCAAAATCAATGACCCAATGAAGAAATGGGCAAATGAACTGAACAGAGTCTTTTCAAAAGAAAAAGCCCCAAAGGCTAAAATACAAACGAAAAAATGCTCACCATCTTTGGCAATACAGGAAATGCCCATCAAAACCACATTACAATTACACCTCACTCCCGTTAGAACAGCTATCATTAAGAACACCATGATGCAGGGGAAAAGAAATCCTTGTACACTACTGGTGGGAATGTATGCTAGTACAACCACTATGAAAAACAGTATGGTGGTTCCTTAAAAAACTAAAAATAGATCTGCCACATGATCCAGCAATACCACTCCTAGGGATATACTTGAAGGAATGTGAGTCAGGTTACAACAAAGGCACCTGCACACCCATGTTTATTGCAGCACTAATCACAGTGGCTAAGCTATGAAAACAGCCAAGATGCCCCACTATTGACTAATGAATTTAAATAAATGTTGTATTTATACACAATGGAATTTTACTCAGCCACAAAGAAGAATGAAATTTTGTCATTCACATGTAAATGGATGGAACTGAGGAACACTATCTTAGGTGAAGTTAGCCAGACTCAGAAGGCCAAAAGCCACATGTTCTCCCTCATATGTGCAATATAAACCTAACACAAATACAGCAATGTTATGAAATACTTGTCACACTAAAGGGAGGTTACACATGGGAGGAATAGGGTGAAAGAAGAAGACTAAGAAGTTGAATATGGTTGATATACTCTCTATACAAGAATGAATATAGAAATCTTAAACTGGCTGAAATCAACATAAAAAAGGGACTAAAGTAGAATGAAGAAAATTAGACAAGATAAACCAATTGGGGTTATTATATGTATGCATATGGAAATGCCACAAGGAAACCCCTATGTAGCTACCTTTATCTCGAACAAGCAAAAATATCATTTTTCTCTCTTTGTTTTTTCTTCTACAAAAATCAGAGAATAGGGAAGAACAGGTCCTGCCTGAGGGCTGTTGGTACCAGTGGGAGAGGGGAGGTGACAGGAAAAGGAGGTAGGAGGGTGAATACCATGCAAAAAATGTGTTTACATGCATATAAATACAAAAAATGATACCTGTTGAAACTATTTCAGGAATCCTGGGGGTTGGTGAGAGGGGGGAGGATAAAGGACAGCAGTAGAGAGGATGAACCCAAGTATGATATATTTGATACATTGTAAGAACCTTTGTAAATGCCACAATGTACACTCATCCAGCACAGCAATAAAGAGAAAAAAAGGAAATATTAGTTTTCCAGAGTTTGGCACTAATTGGCTCAAAGCCTGACCTATTCTAAATATTTAATAAAGACTTTTTGAAAGATCTTCTAAAAAAAACAATAACATATCTAGGATTTCAGAGGTTTTCCATTACACTCAACTCAAAAGATGTTTACTTTGCTGCAGAGACACAAATTCTGGCAAAAAAAAAAAGAAAGTATCTATTCAGTAATTACCAAGAACAGATAAATAGCCAAGCTAACAGCACTGAATCTGAGTTCTCAGACTGACTTGAATCCCTCTCTTCCCCAAACAGATTAGCAGTGTGAGGAGGTGCCTTTCTGGTAGTAAACTCAAACTCATACACAAACTCACACTGTGCTTACCTTACCCTTTCTTCTTAACTTGAAATTTGGCCTTCAGTCTCAATCTCAACCAATATGCTGGTTTATCCTAAACTATTACTTGAAACCAAAATCTTTTTGATTGCAGAATAAGATGCAAGTCTTTTAGCTTACATCAAAGAGAAACACTAGTTTTAGTGTGGGAGGAGGAAGCAGGCTGGAAATAATCACAATTGAAATAATAGGGAATGGCCATGAAACATTTCTTAATGAAAATATGATTACATCCCAAGCTATGCTGTTTCTTTTTATTTATTTATTTAACTTTATTCATATGTGCATATAATGTTTGGGTCATTTCTTCCCTTTCCCCCCATCCCTCTCTTCCCCCCCCCCCCGCCCCCTCAATACCCGGCAGAAACTATTTTGCCCTTATCTCTAATTTTGTTGAAGAGAGAGTATAAGCAATAATAGGAAGGAACAAGGGTTTTTGCTGGTTGAGATAAGGATAGCTATACAGGAAGTTGACAAACATTAATTTCCTGTGCATGTGTGTTACCTTCTAGGTTAATTCTTTTTGATCTAACCTTTTCTCTAGCTCCTGGTCCCCTTCTCCTATTGGCCTCAGTTGCTTTTAAGTTATTTGCTTTAGTTTCTCTGCGTTAAGGGCAACAAATGCTAGCTAATTTTTTAGGTGTCTTACCTATCCTCACCCCTCCCTTGTGTGCTCTCGCTTTTATCATGTGCTCAAAGTCCAATCCCCTTGTTGTGTTTGCCCTTGATCTAATGTCCGCCAAGCCCTGCTGTTTCTAATGCTGTTGTATTTTTTCCATTAGAAGCTGCTCCAAAGCTATAGAATTACACATGACACCAGCTTCTTTCTTTTGTTGCTGTTATTATTATTGTTGTTGTTGTTAGTTTAGTACAGTATCGCCTTCATTTGGTGAGTTCCTCTTCAAGAAATTGCCTTTTCTCATATTTTTTATACTCTAGCAAAAATTTTATTCTAGATGAGATATATTACTCTTCTTTTGCTAAGAGGGAGATTTGCAACTCAAGCTAGATTTTGGATAGTCTCTCCTTATAATCTGAGTCATGACTTCATAATAAAAACTGAAAATATGCCCTTTGAGTCCAGTCATATTTTGCATTCTTATACTTGATTGTTAGAGTCTAGCGCTCTCTCTTCTTCTGCTTCTACAACTCTTTCACAACTTAATGCCTTGCCTTAGCATCTACTAACAGCTTCCTTTCCTCACTGTTGTTTGCTTTCATAGTTGATCAGGTTTAGACTATTACCCTGACTTGATTTTATCTATCTTAAATAATTGACAACAGGATGATCACATCCTGAAATTTCTAACTTTTCATCACCAGTGCCTTCTAAATCCTGAAGTAAGTTATCATTGTTTTAGCTGTATATTTTATTTTTACCAGCCAGCTCTTTTTCTTGTTATCTTAAATTTCAGTAATTATAAACTATTTTCCTCATTCTACCATATCATTTCTTGTGCTCCCATTATTAGCTAAAATAGTTAAATATAACAAGCTAAAGTCACATTTTTCATTTATATGCAAAATGAAATAAGTATAAAATGCAAATTTAAGCCTACTAGAAATATTTTAAAAACAATACAGTGGTTTGTATTTCTTTAGACTTCAAAATTACAAAAGTAAATGAGGGACAAAATAAAGGTAACATTTCTGCTTTTTAGTATTATCCTTAGCTGTATTTTGTGGTTGTATAGAAAGTTAAGTGAAATTTCTCTTTGCATTCCAGAAGATTCTTCTCTTATTTCTCTACCTGCAATTATGAGTATGTCCTCACATAGTTCATTTTATAATTTTGAAATAAATCTTACACTAAATACTTTAAAATATGCTACAAACACAAATCCATTAATCAAAATAATAATATGAAGAAAAATATTACTTCATTTTTTTCCCAAAATGAATAGAAAATATTACTCAGTAACTTCAAAAAATGTTAGATGAAGAAACAAACACATAACTAGAAGTGACATTTTGGGTCTATGTCAATGAACATTTAATTATTTTATAGAGAAACATAATGATAATGGCATGGAACTATCATGATTAATGCTTACTGGGAATTTATCATGTTATCTGAAGGTTGATTTTATTGTTCATTGTTATTGTGTTTCTTCATAGTCTCAGTAAAGTGTGGAAGGCAAAGGACAGCGACCTTCTTCAGAAGGAGGTGAATGATGTGTTCCAGGTGCTGCTGAACTCAAAGAATGGTGGCAAGGACAAAATCAGAAAGTGCTAAAAGCAATTACAGAGGACAACCCTCACTGAAATTTACAGCCCACGTTGAAAAACTATATCCATACTGCCTAATTATCTCTGTAGGAGAACTTTCATCTCTAGCGACCAGAAATTTTATATTCAAATTTAGTATATATAGGCCAACATAAACGCAGGGAAAAAAACCCCAATAATTGCAAAACTGGGAAGTAAATTAAACCTACATACATGATTTTAGCTAAGAGAAATACTACAGAAGTGAGTTCAGCTAACAGAAATAGCAACTATCATTTCATAACAATTTTTTAAAAAAATCACTCAGCATGATACAAAAATGTTCTAAGCTTCTATAACTAAAAATGGTCTATAAATGAAACAACTAGATGATCTCATAAATAGTCCCATTACCTTTTAAATATCAGATTTTCAGAGTATCTATGCACTAAAAATAGAAACATGCAAAATATAGCAAATGTACACCTAATTTTGATACTGTTGTGAGACCTTGTTTATTTAAAAATTTGTGCTGCTAATATGTTTTGAAGGTTTATGCTCTGAACATAGTATTTTCTGTAATGGGTATGGATTCTATAAAGAAAAGGCACAATTCTTGCTAACTACAATGATATGCAAAATTATTTATTTATTATTATTTATTATAATACTTAAAATGCATAAATCTAAAATAAGAATAGACACTTTATGCTTATAATTTTAACACTATAAAATGAAACACATTTTAAGTTAAATAAAATGACTAATATAAACAAATGCAAATTATCAATATTAATTTAATGTGATGGATAATGATGTCATTAAACTAAATCATTTAGTTTACAAAGTAAATGTATACTCACCTATATGATAAAGGTTCTTCAGACTTTTACATTATCTTATGCCCAAATCTATGTTCCTAATGACTACATTCTAAGACTTTTCTGATTATTGTACAATCTTCCTCTAGCAGTGTGACTTCAAGTCTTGTGACTTTTTACTACACATTAGTTCTTTTTGTCAATAAGTCAGAACATTATAGTAGTAATACTCTATTTAAATAGATACTTTAAATAATCTATGGTAAATAGTGAATATAGTAAACAGTGCTAGCTCTATTATAACCACAAATCATGTGATAAATGCAATTTAAGGTGGTTATTCATTTGATGCAAATATGCATGTTTTATTTTTATGAACATAACATTCCATGTTTATATGTTCATACAGAATGCATGAACTCTAAGGATATTTTTGCTCTCGTCAATTTGGACTATAATGTTATTTCAGTGATAAAGGGAGTCATAATAGTCTAATTCTTCATCCTGTGCCAATTTTCCCTTCTGCTGTTAGACTCCTATCCTTCCTTTCCACATAGTAATTACTGATTGCTTTGGGTACACCTCAGGCCTGCCCAATCATGAAGAAAATTACTTTGATGAATACATGCGCAGTATTCCATTGCTTATATAATGACCAAGCACCTCCAAGATAATTTATGAAGATTGTGTGCATATAAAGAGCTATGCTTAAACAAAATGAATGTATCTCTGTCAGCCAGTACCATAGATGGGGATATAGATTTACATAGAAGCCTTTTCCTGACATCAGGGGAACAAAACTATGGTGAAAAACCTTATTCTGTCTTTGCAGGATGAAAACATACCTCTACAATTTCTGTTTCCCTTATGCATCAGAGAACAGAGACATTAGGTTTTCCACTATAAAAATGCAACCAAAGGTCAATTTAGGGCTGTGACTATCTCTTAAATGCTTGGTAGTTAAATTTCTCTAAATTATGCTGTGTATGAACTAACCCCACAATGCCAGTGGGTTTGGTATTTATTTTACACCTGGATCATATGCTAGTGGTGGCAATTCAGGTTCTGGTCATTGTTCAGATTCTTAGCGTATTCTCAGAGACTCAAGCGGAAGGAGCTGCCTGACCCAAACAAATTGTTATTATAGCAAAGGGGGAAGAGACAAGCCATGCAAGTACTTTTAAGACTTCTACCCAGAAATGGTACATATGTTCATGCATGCATTTCATAGCCAAAACAAATTTTGTGACCAATTCTGATAATGGGGTGTGATAATAGGTGATAATTCCACCTATCAGGACTGTGACAAAGGTGCAAAATTTTGAGACCGATTTAAAATTGCAACCAATGTTAAGAAATTATGACAGTAAGTGATGTATTAGGAATGAATTAAACAATAGAGATAATTATCTTCATGGTGGCTAGTAAATCAGTCTTTGGAGTTACACAGCCTTAAAGAAACTCCAACTCTAATATCAATCACTGTTTGGTTTTGAGCAATTCCCTGTGCCTTAGCTTTCACATTAAAAATGTAAATTAATAATACATGTCTTACAGCTTTATGCTAAGCCTTAAGTGGGATATTAAATATAAAACTCTTGGATATCTGCTAGAAGTTTTAAGCATTATATCATTTCCATCTCTCTCATTTATCATCTTCCCACATTAGACTCCTGTTTTTTATTTTGAAAAGTTCTGGTGAATGCAATTTCAATGGTATTTTTCATCATGTTTTGCATGAATTTCTCTTTTACATAATCAAATTGAATTGACCTTACTTACTTTTTAATATTTGTCACATTGTTCCTGCAAATATATATATAATGAAAACAATTAATCTAGGACAAGAGTCCAGAAATACCATAGAAACATACTGTAGCGATAAGTTCTGATGTTCATTGTAACATATATGACCTATTGCAAAAGAGAATTATCCAAAACATTGAAGATCGCATATACTATACTGACTTGAAATTTGTGTACAAGATTCCACTTGGTAATTTTTTCATTTCCCTCTACATTGTTAGCCAACAGCTTGATTGTTAGGTGTCTATTACTGGAATATCTAAGTTAAGAAAATGTTATATGGCTACAATTATGATCATAAACTTGAGAGACAATCTACACACTGAGCTTGGGAATATTTCCAGGAGAACTTAAGAGGCAAAATTTTAAGAGCTACATATATTTGTGAAAAACTAAAAGGAATAGAACTTTAGAAAATATTAAATTGAAAAATCTAATTAGGAACTTCATGTCCCTTTCATGTACTCAAATATACATTGTTTAGGAAAATGGTTCCTAGAAAGGAATTTTGACCATTATTAAAGAGAAGGGACACATTTCCTTTGCCAGTGAGTCTGCAGCATGGAACAGCCTGATGAGGTTCCATAGAATCCAGCCACAGCCAGACAAGTAAACATATGTGCAGAACGAGCTATCTGACAGCCCTCGGTATTCCACTGGTAAGCCAAAGATTTCCTGTATATACTGGCATGGAAATTACTAGATGAGGAGAGAGAGATTTAGACAAATGAATGCAGAGGATGTAAAGAGCATAAAGCAAGTAAGTGGCATAGACTTAAAATTATCCTTGAAAATTCCTCAAACAGACTAAAATGCAGAACTCACATTATGACAGTTGTACTTTTGTGGGGCTCAGCTTTATGGACGAAATAATTTATGAAAAATTCTAAGTCAGTGTAGTGTATGGTGGCATATAGCTGTAATTACAGCTTTCAGGAAGCTGAGGCAGGAGAACTGCAAGTTCCAGGCCAGCTTGCTAGGTAGAAGGCATCTTTGTAAATGAAGACCTGTTCAAATGGGTTGGGAATAATAATAATTTGGTTTTTGATAAGTAAGTGATTTTTTGTGGCTAAAAGAAAAGAAAAGCATTTCTTTTTTCTGAAGCAAGGAAATAAATTTCTTAAGTACTGCCAAGTGCTGAAGAAAATAGCTCAGAGGGGTTGTAGGCATTACTAGTAGGTACTATGTGATCTAGAACTTTTTGATATTTTTTCATTAACACCAATAATGTTTGGAACATAATTTGGAATTTTTTGATATTATTGATAATTGGTCATGGACTCATATTATATTTATGTTCATAAAATAGAAACCCGGGACAAAAACTAGCATACTTTGATATTTTTTTCTTCAAAAGATGCATATTCACATTTGAAACAATGGATTCTGGCTACAAAAGAAAACACAACGAATTGTCATAAACTGTTATGTTTCCGGTTTCTTAAATGTGTGATAATCTAATTAACAAGTAAAAGGTACTAGGATGATTTCAACTGATGATAAAACATTGTTGCATGCAAACATGAATAAATGTCTTTCAACCATGATTACTTAATTTTGCAAGAAATTTTGTTATTATGAAACTACTGCTGCATCATGATAATCAAGTTTCTAAAAGAAACCTATTAAGATTCAATTTAGCAAGAGAATTAGAGGGATATGAGAAAATAAAACTCTATTAAGGATGTGATTATGTCATATCAATCCTTTGTTTTAAAGGCTTTGTAGAGTTTAATTTCATATTCTATAATATTTCAAAATATATGTGAGGAAAAATTATTCATCTTTCAGATAATGTTTGTACAAGAATTGCTTTTTCTGACTCTATCACTTCATGTCACTATGCTAACAATATATAAAAGTCTACTAATAGATACACATGTAAGAAAAGGCCATTGACAGCTTAAGCCAAGTACATTAAATTTTTTAAAGGTCCACTGTCACCTCGAGCATAATTTCATTTTAGTTTATTACCTAATTTTTATTAAATTCTCTTTCATTTTTTTCCCAGGCACACAGGTCAGGAAACTACTAATTTTCATGGTATTCTAAAACACTTCAAGAAAAGGTTACTCTTTAGAGATTATTAGATAACTTCTTACCTATATTTTCTGGAATACTTCTCTTTTTTAGCTGTGCTATGTTTACCTTGAAGTAATTTGGGGTATATCTCTGAATCCCCCAAACAGGTTTCACTTAAGGGGTATTGTGAACATGTAGGCAAGATCTGTTAGAAACAATTAATTTAGGAACCATAACATGCTTTTTTTGATTCTTGGCAATAAGGAGCACAGTCTTCCTTAGAAAATTACTTAAGGTTCAATTTCTTTTATTTTTATGAATTCAAGATTGTTTAACATTTGAGTATTTTCCAGTAATAGCATAACATTTCCTTTATTCACTCATTTACTTCATTTATACATGTGTGTGTGTATGTATGTATGTGTGAACTTTTTGTCCCTCATGTCATTTTTCCCCATAACATTGACTGCTTTATTCACTAGCTACTTCTTCTCTGTTTATGATTTCATCTTATGTTGAGTAATTTTTATTTTATTTTTGAAGCTTTAGCAAATATTTATTTTAGTGTAACAGGATAAAACAGGAAGAAATGGGGGAGAAGGAAGAAACATTTCCTGTTTCCGTGCAGGAAATGGGAGTAAAGACTCCAGGACTTTAAAAAAGTAATAACTTGCTTATTTCAAATGCTACTTGTCCTAGTGGTTTAATAATATCTTAAATATAAGGCTTGTGAATTAAATTAATATCAACATGAGCATTCTGCTACATAAAGTGGTAGTGATATGTAAGAAACATGTTGAAATATGAAGATCAAAATGGGTGTGCTAGTCAGCTTTCTACCACTGCAATATAATATCTGAGATAAACTAAAAAGATGAAAGGTTTGTTTTAGTTCATAGTTTCATACGTTTCAGTGCACAATTAGTTGGCCACATTGCTTTTGGGCCTGTGGCCAGGTAGCATATGGCAGTGAACACACGGTAGAGTAAAGCTACTTGACCAGGAAGTGAAATAAAGACGTAGAGAAGGGGCCAAGTCCCACTTTCCCCTTCAAAGGCATGGCTTCAGCAACCTGACTTCTTCCCACTGGACCTTACCTCTCTGAAAGGTTCCATTACCTCTCCAAACTGTACCACAGTATTGGCTTAATTAGAAAGCGAAAGTCAACTTAAAAAATTAAAATCAGAATGTCAGGCTAGACCAAGTAATAAGAATTATAAGACCTAATGCGGCCAAGTCAAGAAAGGAATGCTAAATATCAACACAACATAGGCCAATAAGAATCAGAATTATTTACTTTAGCTTATAATTAAAACTGTTTCATCTCTAAAATTTGCTGGTTGCTTGCTTTCTCTTTCAGCACCAGGATGTGCGTATGGGCCACACTAAGAGGAAAATGAATCTGGCTAATCACCTACAATGGTCTCACTTTGACACAGCTGTCTTTCCCAGTCTTTTGCCAAAAAATAGATACATATCACTGTAGTTTGCCTGGTATATAAAACAACAAAAAGCATTTTACATATAATTACAAATATAATAATCTTATATGCATTTTCTAAAACCTGTGTTCCTAGTTCTGACCAACTTTGGAATAATTTTCAAACTTTTCTCTCTTTTTTTTCCATTTTCTATACTGATAAGCATGTCATAGAACTTCTTTTCCTAAAAGTTTCTGACAGAGTTACTCCTTCCACTTTATTCATCACTCTACTTTGAATTTACCAAAACGTACAGAAATCCTGTATAAATACATATTCTGTCATTCTGTAGCCTCCAGAAAAATGTGAGGTTCTGTACAGACAGGGAAATGTATTATTCCCTTTGCAGTAGGACTTCAAAGCAGCACTGAGAGTAAATGAATGATTAAATGATTCTCTCATTTGCACATTTGCCATTTTGGTGTAAACCATGGAAAAAATGACATGACTTTAATCCAACAAATATATGTTTAGCATCGTACATTAGCTTAGGTGATAAATTATATGTAGCTAGGAATAAATTATATGTAGCTCTCTACCTCCAATATATCCCCACTATATTCCAAGAATTACCTTTCTTTGTTTTCCAAAGTAATCAGTGACTGTTATTATCTTTCCATATATTACCCACTTTTGACTTTTCTTTCTTCCCAGTTGTTTCTTGTTAGTACTTTTAACTAGAATGTGATCACCTATCAACTCTACCAAGTCTTCAACTACTTAATATTTCAACACAAAAGTCATCTTTTAGAAGGAAAAGTCTTACCTAATTAACTCCATCCATCTCAACTTCTCTTATTTATATCATTTAGTACCTAAATGTGAAATACATTGTTTATCTGAGGACTATATTTAAGGCAGGATTTAAATGAGTCTTAATTAAAAATTATGCACACTATTTTCATCTTCAAACTGGAAACAACTATGCTTAGTAAAAATGCTTTTAAATTTTATTTTGTTTTATTTTTAATCTCGTCACTCCTCCCTTCTCTCCTCATCTCTTTTGCTTCTCTTTCTCTGCTTTTCTATCCTCCCCTCCTTGTCCTCCTTCTCCCCCTCCCCAAACTCCTAAAGTCCATAGATACAATGGGCTTCCCAGGAGAATCACATTGAATTTTTACAAGATTAGATAATAACAAATCTACTTAAGATATTCCAAATTACAAAAAGATGAAATATTTCCAAACTCTCAAGACACAGAGTATAATCTATCTTTCTCTAAAGAAGAAAACAATCAATTTAACTCATTAAGTATCAATGAAAATATTTTAAACTCTAAAAATTATCTAATGGATCCTAGCAGCACAATAATAATCACATTATGGCCAAGCAAGGCTTATTTTAGTAACACAAGGGTTGCTCAATATAAAAATACCATAGGATCATCTGCCTCACTGATAAAAGATGTTTGACAAAATTCATTGTGTACTGACTTTACCTTAAAATTCTTTTCACTCTGCCTTGCTGCCAATCTGTCTCTCACACTGATAACACATACAGACATAAATATAAAGTAGAATATTCACAAGGCCATTTATTGAAGTACAGTTCCTAATAGACAAAGGTTGGAAACACTTCAATGCTAATTGCAGACGTTTGCTTGATTAACACTGGTACATGGACCATCTACTCAATAGACTACCATACCACTATAAATAAGAAAGAGAATTCTTAAAGGTATGAAATTGTTACATAGGAAGACAGTTCAACAAAAATGAAACATTAATCAAAGTATATTTACTACATCATGTGTACTAAAATAGAAGGCATGTTAATGGAGGGTAGATTACATCGACAGATAGTTGATGACTATTTTTTAAAAGATTACAAATGGGGAAGAGTGCAGAAGGCAGTAAATGAGATAAATAGGAAAACTGCTTTGAATAGATCTTATTTTAAATTTATTTTATATATAAAATATATGTAAAAACATAAAAAATGTACAATGAGGGTAAATATATCTATATCCTCAGTTGTCATTTAAGGTTGTCAGTTGTCATTATGGAGAAAACATTCAAAATTCATTTTTCTAGATTTTTGAGATATAGAGTACCCAGAAGTTATCTATAGTCACCCTGCTGTTCAATATCACACCTGGACTTACTCCTTTCAATCTTCAACTTGGCACACATTGATAAACCTTTCCCCATTCCTACCCCTTCCCTACTCTCTCCAGCCTTTTGTACCCACCACTGCAAAATCCCAATTTCTATGGGTTTAATGTTTTTATATTCTACATGCAAGTGAATTCATGCTAGCCTTATCTTTCTGTGCCTGGCTTATTTCATGTCACACAAGTAGCTCCAGTTCCATCTATGTTGTAACAAATGATATAATTTCACTCTTTTTTATGAAAGAATAGCCTTTTTGTATATGCACCACATTTTGTTTATCCATCAGTTGATGAATATCTAAGTTGCTTCCATTCCTTGGCTGTAAGAATAATGCTGTACTAAACACAGGAATACAGATGTCTGTTTGGCCTACTGGATATGTTCTCCATAATGGAATTACTAGATTACATGGTAATTCTATCATTAAGTTTGTCTCTATACTATTTTCAACAATAGCTATATTAATTTACATTCCCACCAACAATGTATAAGGGCTCCCTTGTTTCCACATCCTTATGGCACTTATCTTTTCTTTTTTTAAAAGGATTATATTCTGAATATTAATCCTTTATCAGAGGTATAATCTAAAAAATGTTTTCTAATTCTTTAGGTGTCTCTTCTCTTTGACTATTGTTCCTTTGTTATAAAGAAGGTTTTTACTTTGATGTAATCATTTTATCTACATTTATTTTGTTTCCTATACATTTGCAATTTTGTCCAATAATCCTTGTCTATTTTGATGTCCTGAAGCATTTCCCCTATTTTTTTTCTAGTATTTTCATTATGTGCTCTTACATTTAAGATTTTAATTCACGTGAAGTTTTTTTTTTGTAATTAGTTAGATAGGGGTGTAGTTTATGTATGTGGACACCCAATTTTTCCCAACAGAAATTATTTAAAAGTGTGACCTTTTCTTTAATGTGTGTTTTTAACACATTTATCAATAATTAGTTGGCTATAGATCCCAGGCTTTACTTCCAAGCTCTTTATTTTGTTCCACTGGTCTAAGTGTCTGCTTATTGGCCAATGTCATGGTATTTTGTTTACTTTTAGTATACTTAGAAGCCAAGCAGTGGATTCCTTCCTGCTTTGTTCTTTTTGCTTAAGATGGCTTGTCTTATTCAAGGACTTTCATTGTTCAATATAAAAACCCAAAATTTTTAGTATGTTTTTTTTTAGTCTGTGAAGAATGTCATTGATATTTTGATAGAGACTGTATTGAATCTTTAGATCACTTTGGGTGGTATGAGCAGTTTAACAATATTGATTCATTCAATCAGTGCACATGGGATGTCTTTAAATTTTCTTGTGTCCTCTTCAATTTCACTCACCAATATTTTATAGTTTTCATTATAGATATCTTCCCCTCTGGTTAAATTTATTTCTATGGGTTTTGTATTTGTTGTTTAAAATAGACTTACTTTATGGACTTTTATATGGTTGACTCTTGATATAGATATTGGTTTCTGTATATAGATTTAATATCTCCCCACTTTGTTGAATTTGCATGTCAGTTCTAATATTTTTTGTTCTTGGATCTTTGAAGTTTTCAATATATAAAATGATGACATCTGCAAACAAAGACAATTTGGCTTTTTGTTGTACAATCTGTGTGGGTGTCCTTTATTCTTTGCCTGATTACTCTGGATTGGAATTACAGAACTATGTTAAATAAAAATGGTGAAATTCAACATCCTTGACTTGTTCCAAATCATAAAGAGAAAATTTCCATGTCTTTCCTATTCAATAGTATGTTAACTGTAGGTTTATTAAGAAGGCTTATACTTTCCTTCTGTACCTAAATTGTTCAGCATTTTTATATAAATGAAAATTGAATTGTATCAAATGTCTTTTCTCTGTCTACTTAAATGGTCATATATTTTTCCTTTCATTTTGTTGATGTTTTGTATTATATTTATTTGTGTGTATACATTGACACATCTTGTGCATCTTGGGCTGAATCCTACTTAGTTAAGGAAACAATGTTTTTAATGTGCTGAATTCAATTTGCTAGTGTTTTGATAAGGATTTTAGCATTTTTGTTTAGTACGGATATTGACCTATAGTTTTATTTTCTTTAAATATTTTATCTGATACATAAAAAGATAAAAATTGTATATAATAATGGGGTACTATGTAATGTCTTGATATATACTTACATCTATGCAGTGTAATAGCAATTAGGGCTTGGCTTTTTATCCATTTGGTCACTCTGTGTCTTTTAATAGGAGAATTTAATCCACTGGCACTTAAAGTAATTATCAATAGCCAAAGTCTTATTTCAACCTCTTTGTGATTTGTTTTCTAGTTCTATTCTAGATTTTTACATTTTTATGTCACTCTTTATAGTCTCCCTTTGTAATTAAGTGACTTCACATAAAGGTACAGTTTGACTTTTTGCTTGTTATTTTTGGTTTGCTAACTATAGGTGTTTGTTTAGTTTATACCATGAAGATTACACAAACAATATTTTATTATAACAAACAACTTTGAAATGATAGGAACTTAACATTATTTTTAAGGTAAGAGATAGAAAATATAACTCTAATAAAATACTAAACTGAGGCCAATAGGAAAAGGGGAACAGGAACTAGAGAAAAGGTTAGATCAAAAAGAATTCACCTAGAAGGTAACACCCACGCACAGGAAATCAATGTGAGTCAATGCCCTGTATAGCTATCCTTATCTCAACCAGCAAAACCCCTTGTTCCTTCTTATTATTGCTTATACTCTCTCTACAACAAAATTAGAGATAAGGGCAAAATAGTTTCTGCTGGGTATTGAGTGGGGGGGAGTGGGAGGGGGCGGAGCGGGTGGTAAGGGAGGGAGTGGGGGCAGGGGGGAGAAATGAACCAAGCCTTGTATGCACATATGAATAATAAAAGAAAAATGAAAAAAAAATAATAATAAAAAACATGTTGGCAACAACAACAACAAAAAAAAAAACCTGGGGGGAAGATGGAAGATTTGTGGCACCCAGCACATTCCTGCATCTCCTAATCTGAAATAAGACATCAAGTGTGTGGATTCAGGAAGATATGGGTGATATGTAAAGACACAGAAATGCAACAGTAAAGAGTAGACAAAGACCAGAGGAAATCTAGAAATATAGAACTTTAGACTTGCAAAAGAAATAGTAGATCATAAGATAGGGTACAAGGCAAAACAGTAGCAAAGTAGGAAGTAGGGTGGGAGATCCCTCCAACTGGGCTTTTGTCAAATGAAAAAAGGAATGCTTCAGCAAGTTTCAAGTGCACAATTTGTTATACTGCAAAAATATAGTTAAAGATGGTAATCTGCACTCCATGCTATAAGCTGATACCAAAGAAGGTGCCCTCTGTACATCCTAACTTGCTCACTGGTACCATGGAGAGAAAATATCTTCAGAGAAGTATTATTGTTGGGCCTTTTTGGCTCAGAAAGGCAATAGTTCTAGCATTTTTATATTTCTAACCCCAAAAGCCAGACCCTTTCCACTGACAGAATCAGTGACCACCCAAATAATCAATGTGTGCCCAGGAATCTGGTCCTGACTTGGATACACATTCACAGACACAGGTCTGATGGGATGGGAAGTGTGGGCAGTACTGTGGAAGGAAGGCAAGGGTGATTAAATTTGAGAAAGGTAGTCCCACTTCTGAAATGAGGAAAGAGACAAGTTTTGTGACTATAAATATGTGTTTATGTGTGTGTGTGTGTCAGGGGGTGGGGCTGCTAGGATGGAGACCACCATAATCAGGACATGCAGAATCTCTCAGTATCCTGTGGTTTGCCCTACTAGCATTGATTGCTTTGGCCTGACAGATTTATACATTCTCAGAATAGTAGAGACATTTGGTGGAAAGACAGCCTTGGCTTGTGCATTGCCCATGACTACATTTGAAAAGTGCCTTTGGTACAAAAGGCCATCCATCTGGGTTATGTATGAGCTCAGCTGATAGAAGTTTGAGGGTGGCTCCTGCACATCACATGATGCCAAACTTGAATATGGGAAACACTGAACGGAATTCAATTTAGCAGTGGTCATAGTAGGACACACCTTGGTAGAAAAGGCCTTAGGCTCAGATTACAAGCAGTCTTTTCTAGTTAGAGAGAAAAATAAATAAATATCCCAGACCCCACACCAAGTAAACTGCAAAGTGATGAAACCATGAAAAAAATAAAGCATCTCTATCTTCTCTGTTCTCAGGCAGAAATATAGAGTGCTCTTTTTGTTGTTATTTATTTTGTCTTATTTATATTTGTTTTGTTGTGCTAACCCTTCATTATTTCTTTCATCTGATATACTTACTTCATCTGTTTCCTATCTTACCTCTAATTGTCCTTTCCCTATGCCATCCTTTTTATTAGTTATTAATAATTTTACCTTTAATAATTTTAAATTCCTAGTTTATCCTATAAGTATTTTAGCTTCTTTCTTTTCTCACCTTATTGAGAATGTAGTTGATGTTTCCAATATTTTTTACTATATTTAGGCATCTTGTTTTGTTTTTGGACTGTTTCCATTACTGCTGTATGCTTTCTCTCCTCTGAGTGGTAGGGTGGATTGAGACCCTAGAGATGACTGCCTACTGAGAACACACCCATAAAAATAATTAAAAGAGTTATCCATACCAACAGATACACAAGTTGCAATGTAGAAACACAAGAATTATGAAAAGCAAGGCAATATGACTCTTCAAAAAGCTCAAACTGCTTAATAGCTAAATTTAAAAATATTGAACCAGCATAAATAAGAATTCAAAAGTTTAGTCTTAAAAGTGACCAGTGGCCTCAAAGATGACTCAAATAAGAAGATAAATAAAGTAAGAAAGTCAATTCAAGGATATTATAAGAAAAGAATTAAAAGACATTCTGTTTTCATAAGCAAATAGATATGTTAAAATAACATTTTATATCATGTTGGATTGACTCCAGGGGCATGAAATCAATTTAACATTCAAAAAAATCAGTTATTATATATGGTTACCACAATAGACTAAAAGGGCAAAAGATAAAAATCATTCAAATATACATGGGCAAAATATTTAATAAAATCCAAAATGCTTTCATTAAAAGTTGTTAGCCAACTGGAAATGGAACAGGACTTCCTTAATTTGAGGAAATAAGAGTCCAGATAGTATAAATCCTTCTACAGGATCAGCACCTCCAGAAGCTAAATATCTAGGACTCTTAGCACCCAAGATTTCTGAATTCACTGCTAGAAAGTTTGAGATGCATTAAACAATAAGACTTAATATGTTGTCTACTTCTTGCTCTTTTGTTTTTTGTGGCACTTTATATTTCCTTGAAATATTTATTTTGCACAAATAAATGCATTAAATCCTCATGACAACTCTATGAGAAGGGACCTATCATAATTATCTTCATTTTCCAGATAGGGGCACATCACATTCACTGGACATTCAGTACCAGTGACATGGCTGGTACATGGAGAACTTGGATACTATTAGAAGCCTGAGTCCAGAGCCTGGATTCTAACTTCTATCTTTCACAAACATTGGAAGCCGTAAATTTAATTTCTTATTTTCAGTGAAACTGAAATTTAAGATTATAGCACCTAAGAATTTTATTGAGAATATTCAAAACTTTGCCAGTTATTGTGGCTGAACAAACAGATAGATTAAAATTTACTTTTTCTAAATGAGCTACTTCAAACAACTTTAGAATAAGATATCTCTTTTTAAAATTCCTACAACACTTGACATGGTGCATTAAACAGTATTTTATGTTAAATTTTCCACTTATGTTATTTCAGAGGTGCACATTTTATTCCACAATTGCCCTGATAAGACTTTCTTACATAAAGTTACAATATTTTATCCCTCAGTGCTGCTTTATTTGTATTACCTTCTTATTAAATGTATTTTGCATATATATCTTGTATTATACCTCTTCATTTGCATGTTATTTTCTGGATTAGATGTTTTGTTCTGGAATCTGAATATTCTCCAAGAGTAGTCATCATTATTTTGCTTTAAAATTCATTTCATTTTTTAAAAAATTATTGTTGTATTGTGGATACCATGTGACACTTATTAAAGTTCTTACAATATATCATACTTGAATGGGGGGACATTGTTAGTATACCCCTTTAGCACTTCATAGGTGTTGGTAGACATCTAACACAACTCCACATATAGTGTGGAAAGAATAAATGTGCATAGTAGTATAGCATTTTAAATCAGTTCGCAAGTGAGTTTCAGATATTTTTATTGTCAGGACTAAAGGACAACTTGAACTTTTGTATTTTTACCTATTATTAGGTCCAACTTTTTCTAGAGATTAATTCACAACAAGTAAATCAGAACTAAAAAGACCTTCAAAATGTTGCTCAGTAGTTTCCAGTGATAGTCTTTGTGAAGAAATTATTCACAGTCTCTACCACTGCTTTCCCTAATTTAGGTTCAGTGACTGAGTCAAATAGACAATTTTAGAAGCATAAGGCAAATCTCCAGGCTTTCTATCATATGTTTGACCATATATTTCCCTGGCTGACAGACCGTTAGTTCCATAATTCACTCTATCATAGAAGTTTCCTAATTAGCAGTTGTTTACAGCATTTTAAGCAGCTCTGTTTAATTATGGAAGACTTGAGATGTGTGCTGTGCTTTATAGTCCACAGAATATTGTTTTTTTTTTAACACTTATTAACTGATGACAGTGAAGGATGAAGATGAAGACTTCTTAAATAATTGGCAGACAATTTATGTCTTCTATGGATATTAAAATTAAGGGTAACTTACAGTAATTTTGAAAAATGTTAGCAGGCAGTTCTAAGATTTTTGTCTTCATGAAAACATGTTCTATTTAACATTCAGTACACTTTGGATTTTTCTTATATGTAAATGGGATTAAGTCTGCTATCTATTTTCCATAAAGGACGTTAGAAAGACAATTTTATTTTTTTAGTTGGATTAGAGTTTGAACTCAAGGCTTCATGCTTGCAAGGCAGTTGCTCTACCACTTGAGGCATACCTGCAGTCAGAAAGACAATTCTTTAAAACTGCAGTAGACTGCACCTTAAACTTTTTTGAGAGATTAAGAAGAAAAAAATGGCACATAAATAAAAATACTACTATTACAAACAAGTAATTTGGAATTTTTCTATGAACCATAGAAAAAAGGAAACAAAGTGACTTACATTGAATACCACCTCAATACTAATTCTTTGACTTTTATTCATTTGTATACTAGTCACGATCTTCTTCAGACTTGTGACTAGATTTTTCAAAACAGATATAATGATCATCTATATACATAGCATTTTGAAATTGATAACCATTTAGGATAGCTATATAATATAAAATCTGGGAGGATCCAAGATGGTGGATAGGATAGGGAGTCAGAATTCTTGAGCTCCATGCCTCCAGAAACCACCTTGTGACATGGGAGCTACACTTGGGTAATTCTGATTGCTTCTAGCCAAAATAATAACTGCCAACATATCAGGTGCACATAAAATTTAAGGACTAACCCTTAAAACAACTTTTAATTGCACCTAATAGCTGGGAAAATCCTGGCACAGCACAGCCAATAGGGTGTGTCTCCCTGGGAAAAAAAAATGCCCCCTGGTAATTCCTCCCTTTTCTTTCCTTTTCTCTTTTTCTTTCTTTTCCAATAAGCAGAAGATAGAGCATCAATCAGAATCAAACCTTGCAACATTGTGGACCCCTAACCCATGGAAAGCCTACTTGAATCCAGTGTCTGCCTTAAGAAAAGTAGCACACCATCTCTCCCCACTGGCTGGTTTCAAAGCTGCCTACATAAAACTGCAGACCTAACAGGTGAGCAACACACGCCACACGTGTTTCATCAAACATACACTAAAGGACTTAAAAGCATATATAGACTCCAATACAGTGGTAGTGGGAGATCTTAATCCACCTCTATCACCAATAGATTGGTTATCCAAACAAAAAATCAACAAAGAAATCCTAGACCTAAATGACACCATAGATCAAATGGACCTAACTGATGTCTACAGAATACTTAACACAGCAATAGCATAATATACATTCTTCTCAGCAGCCCATGGAACTGTCTCCAAAATAGAGCCTATCTTAGGGTACAAAGTAAACCTCAGCAAATGTAAGAAAATAGAAATAACTCCATGCACTCTATCTGAACACAATACAATAAAATTAGAACTCCACAACAAAAGCAACTGTAGAAAATACGTAAATAACTGGAGGCTGAATATCACATTGCTCAGTGGTCAGTAGGTCATAGAAGAAGTAAGACAGTAAATCAAATGGTTCCTGGAATTTAATGAAAAATAAACCAAAACCTATCAGAATCTATAGGACACAACAAAGGTACTCCTAAGAGGAAAGTTGATAGCCATGAGTGCATATATTAAAAACACAGAAAGATCTTAAACAAATAACCTAGAACCACACCTTAAACTCCTAGAAATATAAGAACAAGCAGAACCCAAAACAAGCAGAAGGAGAGAAATAATAATAATGAAGGCTGAAATTAATGAAATAAAGACCAAAAAATACATACAAAGACTCAAACAAAAAGCTGGTTCTGTGAAAAAATAAAAAGACTGACAAGACCCTAGCAAATCTTAGTAAAATGAGGAGGGAAAAGACCCTAATTAGTAAAAGCAGAAATGAAAAAGGGGTGATAACAACAAACACCAAGGAAATCCAGGAAATCATCAGGGACTACTTTGAGAACCTATATTAAATAAATTAGAAAATCTTAAAGAAATGGACAAATTTCTCAATACTTATGACCATTCAACCTGAACCAAGAAGATATTAAACACCTAAACAGATCTATAACATGAAATGAAATTGAAGCTGCAATAGAGTCTCCCCCCCAAAAAAAAGGGCCAGGATATGATAGATTCTCAGCTGAATTCTACCAGATCTTTAAAGAAGAAATAATTCCAATACTCCTTAAACTCTTCCATGAAATACAAAGGGAAGGAACACTGCCTCACTGATTCTATGAAGTCAGTATTACATTCTTCCCAAAACCAGACAAGGACACATCCAAAAAAGAGAACTATAGGCCAGTTTCCTTAAAGAACATCAATGCAAAAATCCTCAACAAAATAATGGCAAACCATATCCAACAACATATAAGAAATTTCATTCACCATGACCAAAATGGCTTTATCCAAGCAATGCAGGGATGGCTCAACATATGCAAATCATTAAATATAATACAGCACATTAATAGAAACAAAGACAAAAACCACTTGATTATCTCAACAGTTGCAGAAAAAGCCTTCGATAAGATTCAACAATCTTTCATGTTAAAAGCTCTGAGGAAAATTAAGAATACAAGGAATTACCTCAACATTGTAAAGGCTATATATGACAAACCTATAGCCAACATCATACTTAATGGGGAAAATCTGAAATCATTTCCCCTAAAGTCAAGAATGAGACAAAGTTGCCTACTCTCCCCACTCCTATTCAACAATGTCCTGGAATTCCTAGCCAGAGCAATACGGCAGGAAAAAAGAAATAAAATGAATAAAAATAAGTAAAGAAGTAGTCAAACTATCCCTATTTGCAGATGACATGATCTTATACCCTAAAGTCCCAAAAACTCCACCCAAAAACCTATAGATACCATAAACAGCTTCAGCAAAATAGCAGGATACTAAATCAACTTATAAAAATCAGTAACATTTCTATACACCAACAATGAATGGATTGAGAAAGAATATAGGAAAACAATTCCATTTACAATAATCTCAAAAAAAAAATCAAATACCCAGGAATAAACTTAACAAAGGATGTAAATGACCTCTACAAGGAGAACTAAAAACCATCAAAGAAAGAGATTGAAGAACACAACAGAAGAAGGAAAGGTCGCTCATGCTCCTGGATTAGCAGAATCAACATAGTAAAAATGACTATACTATCAAAAGCAATGTACATGTTTGATGCAATTCCTATCAAAATCTCAATGACATTCATCACAGAGATTGAAAAATCTACCCTAAAGTTCATTTGGAAACACAAAAGTCTAAAAATAGCCAAGACGATACTGAGCCAAAAGAGCAATGCAGGAGGTATCACAATACCTGACTTCAAACTATATTACAAAGCAATAGCAATAAAAACAGCATGGTACTGGCACAAAAACAGACATGAAGACCAGTGGAACAGAATAAAAGATCCGAATATGAATCCACACAACTATACTCATCTCATTTTTGACAAAGGTGCCAAAAACATATGATGGAGAAAAGACAGCCTCTTCAACAAATGTTGCTTGGAAAAGTAGTTACCTGTCTGCAAGAAACTGAAACTAGATCCATATCTATCACCCTGTACTAGTATCAACTCAAAATGGATCAAGTACCTAAATATCAGACCTGATAGAAGTTACTACAGGAAGGAGCAGGAAACACTCTGGAACTAATAGGTATAAGCAATGACTTCCTCAGTAGAACCCCAGCAGCCCAGCAACTAAGAGAAAGGATGGACAAATGGGACTTCATAAAATTAAAAAGCTTCTGCACAAGAAAAGAAATGGTCTCTGAACTGAAGAGACCACCCACAGAGTGGGAGAAAATATTCGCCAGCTATACATCAGACAAGGGATTGATTGATAACCAGAATATATAGGGAACTTAAGAAACTAAACTCTCCTAAAATCAACGAACTAATAAAGAAATGGGCAATTGAACTAAACATAACTTTCTCAAAAGAAGAAATTCAAATGGCAAAAAAGCACATAAAAAAATGTTCACCATCTCTGGCCATAAAGGAAATGCAAATCAAAACCACACTAAGATTCCACCTCACTCTTGTTAGAATAGCCATCATCAAAAACACCATCAACAACATGTGTTGGTGAGGATGTGGGAAAAAGGAACCCTAATCCACTGTTGGTGGGAATGCAAGCTGGTGTAGCCACTCTGGAAAAAAATTTGGAGGCTTCTTAAAAATCTAAACATAGACCTGCCATAAGATCCATCAATCCTACTCCCGGGGATATACCCAAAGGAATGCAGTACAGGTTATTCCAGAGCCACCTGCACACCCATGTATATTGCAGCACTATTCACAATAGCCAAGTTATGGAAACAACCAAGATGCCCCACTATTGATGAATGGATCAAGAAAATGTGGTACTTGTACACAATAGAATTTTACTCAGCCATAAAGAAGAATGAAATCTTATCATTTGTAGGTAAATGGATGGAACTGGAGAACATCATTCTGAGTGAGGTCAGCCATGCTCAGAAGACCAAAAATCGTATGTTCTCCCTCATATGCAGACTTTAGATCTAGGGCAAGTGCAGCAATGTGGTTGGACTGGGATAATATGACAAAAGGAGAGCACATACGGGTGATATAGAAATAGGTAGAAAACCCAAAACATGGAAGCATTTGATGTCCCCATTCCAGAGGAGCAAATACAGAAATCTTAAAGTGACAGAGGTTATCATGAGAAGGGGATCAGTAACCAGTGTAAAGAACAGTTAGAGATGAATCAACATGGGTCATAACATGTGTACACGAAAGCAATGCTAGGAATATTTCTGAATAGCTAGCCTTAACTCAACTAGCATAAACACTTTGTCTTCTTTATTATGCTTGTGTCTTTTCTTAAACAAAATTAGTGATAAAGGCAGAGCAGGACCTGCCTGGAACTGAGGGAGGAAGGGAGGAGAGGGTGGGGGAGGGGGGCAGGGGGGAGAAATGACCCAAAGAATGTATGCATATGTGAATAAATGAATAATAATAATAAAAAGAATAAAATAACTTTAAAAAAGACTGAATACAGGCCATAGAATACAATGGAAGTCTAAGGAATTGTAAGAGCCAAGAAGAGCCTAAGGGGACATAATGTCTAAGTGTAATGTGTGCCCTGGATGGGATCCTAGAACAAAATAGGGCCATTATGTAAGCACTAAGGAAATGTGAATAAATAATAATGTATCAGTAATGGCTACTTTGAAAAATGTGCCATTCTAAGGTAAGATGTTAATTTCAGGGGAACTCAGGTATGGAATTTTCTGTACTCTTTTCATATTCTTTCTGTAAACCTAAACTATTCCAAAATAAAATTTATTTTAAAAATCCTAATAAATAAAAAAATAAATAAATAAATAATAAAGAAAGCACCTGTGCAACAAAAGAAATTGTCTCTAAATTGAAGAGGTCACCCACAGAATAGGAGAAAATATTTACCAGCTGTACATCAGACAAGGGACTGGCAACCACAATATACAGGGAGTTCAAAAAATTAAACTCACCAAAAATCAATGAACCAATAAAGAAATGGGAAACTGAACTGAATAGAACATTTTCAAAGAAAGAAGTACAAATGGTCAAAAAAATCATGAAAAAATATTCACCAACCCTCGCCATATAGGAAATGCAAATCAATTAAGATTCTATCTCACTTCTGTTAGGTTTGCTACCATCAAGAACACCACCTACAACAAATGTTGGTGGGGAGAAAAAGAAACCTCATGCACTGCTGGTGGGAATGTAAGCTAGTACAACCACTATGGAAAACAATATAGAGGCTTCTTAAAAAGCTAAAAATAGATCTGCCATATGATCCAGCAATACCACTTGTGGGGATATACTGGAAGTAATGTGACTCAGGTTACTACAGAGGCACCTGCACACCCATGTTTATTGTAGTGCTATTCATAATAGCCAAGCTATCGAAACAGCCAAGATCGCCTACTAACAACAAATGGATTAAGATTATATAGTATTTATACACAATGGAATTTTATTCAGCCACAAAAAAGAATGAAATTTTGTCATTTGCAAGTAAATGGATGGAACTAGAGAACATCATCTTAAGCAAAGTTAGTCAGGCTCAGGAGGCCAAAAATTGCATGTTCTCCCTCATATACGGATTATAGACCTAAAACAAATGCAGTAATATTGGACATGGATCACACACTAAGGAGAGACTGAGCATGGGAGGGACAGAGAAAAGGAAGAAAACCAAAAACTTGCATGTGGCTGATGTGTTCACTGCATAGGAATGAATATGGTAATCTTAAACTGTGGGAAGGGTACTAGGGAGTAGTGATGATGTCTCATAGAGATGAACCAATTTGGGTTGTGGTAATTCACTTGTGCATGGAAACAACACAAAAAAATCTTCCTGTATTGTTATCCTTTTCTCTAACTAGCAAAAATGTCATGTTTTTCTTATTATCTTTTGTTTTTTCTTCAACAAAATCTGAGAACATGAGGGTGCAACAGGTTCTGCCCAGAAGTATGTGGGGGGGGAGGTTGTCCAAATAATGTAAGTATTTGTAAAAACAATAAAATAAAAATTTAAAAAAACAAATAAAATATGTTGGATAACTGAATAAAAGAGAAAAAAACAAGGCTTCATGGACATTTCCTTAGTAGAGAGAAAAGGTTAAAATTGTTAATAGTTTGAAAGAGTTAAAGCAATGCAAGAATTTATTAGTTCATACATTGTCATATGCTTATGGCCACTAATTTTCAAATTAGCTGAAGGGTTAACTTTTGATTAGTATCTTGGAAGTAAAAGCTTTGTTAAATTATCAGTGTGAGAAAGTGTGATTATAGTATATTCTTTAGACACTGAGACTAAAACTAACATTTTTCTTGCTTTTCATCAGTCCATATGGTAATATTGTTCTATAATGGTACCATGACAAAAGTGCTCCTTACTACCCTCAGCACTCTTTAGATGTTTTGTACAATATTTTCATGACTGAGACATTCTCACAAGGTTTGTGCACTTCTTAAGGGGTTCAGCAATAGAATATGTTATTGCTCGTGATTATCTGAGCTCATCATTTCACTGTCGGCCCTCTGTCATTCTGTCCTTCCTACTTCATCTAATTTGTAGCTGGAGGCATATGCAGAAGACTAATGCTTACCAAATGGAAAAGGACCGATGCATGGTAGAATCTGTACATTTTGTAGGACATCAAGGTGGTGTGCCACAATTCTTACTTAGCTTTTAAAGAAGTTTTTAGTGGTATTGTTGAACAGTATATATTTGAGGATCAACTGAGCATCTGTATAATCTCAGAACTCAGTATTTTTCAGTTAACACTTTTATGAGGCTTTCTTTTCATAATTTCTAGTGGTGTTCAGACATGTTTGAGTGGAAGGATTTAATGGTTAAGAAATCACACCTCTAAAGGCAGTCTATTAAATATATTCAGGGAAAAGGGCTTTTTAAATATTAGTTTTTCTTTAAAATCAGTAAACACAATAGGCATACAGATCAATTTGTTTCTGATTTTGTGTTTTTAAGGATTAAACTGATGATACATGTTGAACACATTATGACTTTCTGAAGTGTTTATATCTGGGTTTCAATTTCTAGACAACCAGAAAAGGCCTACTCTTAATTTAAATTATGATTTTATGTCAAAATAATGGAATGTTTTTTATACAGTTATCTTGACTAAAACTATGGGGACATTTATGAAAATAAATGTAGTTTTTTATATGATTAGTCTAAAATGATGATTTTTATCTGTGGATGACTTTTACTCAGGAGATATTTGATAATATCTGGACACACTTTTGCATGTGATTAGTTAAAAGGGTTCTACTGGTTCCGGTTCCTTGCAGTGGAAGGTGGGTATGCTTCTAAATTTACACAGGACAGACCTCCAAAATAAAAACCAAATATTACAGCACTTCCAAGGTTAGGAAGTACTGCTCTAAAAACATGCATGTCTTGCCATATGCAATTCATTAGATAGGACAATGTCCAGGTAATATAAGGACAGAAAATTATATTACAACAAAAACAAATGAATGTAAAGAGTAAGCAAGTATCTTACAATGAGTAGGCTAAATCTGAGTGCAACCTGTATTCCTAGAAGACTACCTATGCTAATGTTCTTGCTGAATTGAACATCAATAACTGATACATGAATTAATAAGTGAATGAATATATTAATAGTAATATGAAAATTTGTGCAAATTAAAAGATACATTACATAATGAAGAATGTAACAGTAAGTCAAATAATAAGTAACAAATGTAAAATGTTATTTTGAAGATAATCTTCATTACATTGAAGAGAATGTCCTAAGTATTTCCTTTCCACTTGAACTCAGCAGTGTGATATTCAAGACTCTTCTCATCTTGGAGTCCCCATCTTACTTCCCTCTACTGTTTTCCATAAACTGACTTCTTTTTCTTCAGGGCTTTTCCCCTATTGCCTGCCTGGATTAATACTCAAGTATAAAGCTTCAACCACCTAGAATTACCTTTCCATTCCTACTCATTCTCTTAACAGCCGTTTAAAATATTTTCTACTCTAAGGACTCAGTTCTCATCATGCCTATAATCATATACTCACCTCTTATTTCCAGTTCTGACTGACTTCACTATTATTGATTGTCTGTACCATTTATTCAGTTTACATAGAATGGTGCAGCCACAAAAATACAGGAAACTTCCCATGGCACTAGCATGATTTCAGACTCTAAAATCTCCATGGAAACACTTTTGCCATTTGGCATATACCATATTCAGGCAAGGTGCTAGTGCTGTACAAACACACCAATTACACTGTGACCTGCACAGCATGAGTTCTGTTTTATAGGTGAAGAAACTGATTGTCATAGTGAAAAATTCTGGGCTTACATACCTCCATGTGGTACAAAGGTAACTGTCTAATAAATTACTAACAGGGAGGACTATCCAGCCCTGCTTGCATCTGGGTGAGGTCAGTGGAATGTGAGTGGAACTGCAAAGCTGCTGGCATACTGTTCTTCTGTCTTCACCCATTTGCTCATCTGGTGATTTTCCCCAGGAGACTACTGCATCCATCCATTGAAGATGGAGTTTCCTACAGCCTGGTCCTTGGAAGAGTAATAACAGAGACTTCATTTCCAGTCTTTCTCCTCCACAGGGTATGGAC
This sequence comes from Castor canadensis, assembly GCF_047511655.1. Taxonomy (NCBI): domain Eukaryota; kingdom Metazoa; phylum Chordata; class Mammalia; order Rodentia; family Castoridae; genus Castor; species Castor canadensis. The sequence continues at coordinate 146,885,378 of NC_133388.1, read as the reverse complement.
TGTATTTCATGTGAAGAAAAAAATGCAGTTTGATGTTTTAACTACTGAAATGTTCAAGTTCCTCTGACACTGAAACTGGCATACTTTTTATATTGTACAGTAGTTGTCTTATGAGAAAAAACAAGTAAATTGACAAGTCATCTTTAATACAATGAAATAAATAATAAGGGTGACCATACAGTCCAGTTTGTCCAGGATAATCCTAATTTAAGCCTGATGACAGCATAATCAGTACTAGCAAAACTTTTCCTTCAAAAGCGTCTGTGTTTGGATGATAAAGTGTATGGTCACTTTTGATATGGAATGAATTGCTATCAAGAACAAATAAAAATTAAGTAATTAGGGTAAAAATTGTGAGTAGTTGTTCATAGTGGTGCATGCCTGTAATCTCAGCTTCTCCAGAGGTGAACATTAAAACGATCTGTTTTGAGGCCAATGGAGAGAAAAAGTTAATGAGGGACTATGTCAACAAACAAGTTGGATGTGTTGCATATCTGTAATGCCAGCTACTCCAGAGGCAGAATTTACATTGCTATAAAACTAAGAGAATGTAACCATGCATGAAAGAGCTTTTAATAGCAACCCTGAGCCATAGTGCCTCACTTTTCAGGGAACTTGCTACTGCCCTTTCTTCTTCTTAGCTTCTTCTTATCCTCTTATTCCTCTTCTTACTTTGTCTTGTGGTGCTCTTTCCAATGAAGGGAAAAACCCTTTAGCCAAGTCCTTCTATTCCAATAGCTAACCATCTACTCAGTTCCTCCTCCAGCATCTTCTCATTGAGCATTCATCACAGGAGATCTAGCACTCCCCAAGGTGATGAGAAGATGAGTTAAAACACATAGAGCCAATGCTGGCATGAATCTGAGTTAGAAGGGAAAGACATTAATTAGAAAATAACAAGTATAAAAATACAACTGAAAAGGAGATACTTCCTAGAGAGAGAAGAAAAACATTCCAGTTAGAATTGAAAGACTAATGATATTTGATCTGGGGTCTGAAGAATGAATAGCCCGGTGAAAGAAATGAGGCAGTAAAGTGAAATAACAAGGTGCTTGATAGGGAAGGACATTCTAGACAGTCCTAACAGCATGTTCAGAGGCCCCATTTTAGAAGAACACATGCACTGTTCAAAGAACTCAAGGCTATCAATTTACATGGGACACTGAGCAGGCTGAGAGATATACGGTGTGGGCCTGAAGACGACAAATTATGTAGAAGCCTTTAGGACACAGCAAAGATTTCATTCTTTTTTTCTGAGAACAAAAAGAAGTTTCTGAACGTTTGGATCGGAGGGTGATATGATTATACTTGTGTTTTGAGATCACCAGATGCAAGATGATAGTTTAGGGAAAAAGTATTTGAAATTCATTACTCTTGGGGCATGCTTGGCAGATTGTTAAAAACATTTGATTGTTTAAATCTTCTTTGTGCTTAGTATCTCTCTCCAACATTCTCCTTCCTACTACTGATTTTATAATCCTTACTTCAGGATTAGGATTAAATAATATATTTACTGTGTTTGTTTAAAAATTAATAATTTCTATTCATCACACTGTACTTTGAATTCCTTTTATATTTGCAAGTTTTTTTTGTAGTATTGAGGTTTGAACTCAGGACCTACACCTTGAGCCACTCAACCAACACTTTTTGTGTTAGGTATTTTCAAGATATGGTCTCCTGACTTATTTGCCTAGGCTGGCTTCGAACCTTGAAGCTCCTGATTTCTACCTCCTGAGTAGCTAGGATTACAGGTGTGAGCCACTGGCTCCTGGTTGCAAGATTTTTATAATGTGAAAAATATTAACCTAATTATCTATTTTATTTTACTCTTTTTTCTTACTTTGATTTTGTTACTTAAAGTCATGGGTAGTGCACATTTATAATCCCAGCACTTAGGTGGCTGAGGCAGGAGAATCTCAGTTTGGAGGCTAGCTCATGCTATGTAACATAGAAAGAAAGGAAGGAAGGAAGGAAGGAAGGAAGGAAAGAGGAAGGGAGGGGAGGGAGAGAGGGAGGGAGGGGAGGAAGGGAGGGGGGAGAGAGGAGCGAAAGAAGAAGGGAAGGAGGGAAGGAGGGAGGGAGGGAGGGAGGAAGGAAGGGAAGAAGGAAGGAAGGAAGGAAGATAGTGGTAGGGTTTGGATCTCCAGTGGCCCCCCAAAACTTGTGTGTTACTGGCTTGTTTACCAATGCAGTGATGGTCAGAGTTGGAACTTTTGGGAAGGATCATGAGGGTTCTGACCTCATCAATGAATTAACCCATCAATGGGTCAAAACTTACTAGAATATTGGAGATGATGAAAACTTCAAGGTATGGGACATAACTGATGGAATTAGTCAGTGGAGGGTATATGTTGTCCCAGCCATGCCTGTCCTTTCTCTCTCTCTCTCTCTGTCTGTCTCCCTCTGCTCTCTCTGTCTCTCTCTCTCCCTCTTTCTCTCAACTTTCCTCCTCTTCATCCAACTTACCATAATGTTCTGCCTCTCAGGAGCCCAAAACAATAGGGCCAGCTGACCTATGGATGAAATCTCTGTAACTGTGAGCCAAAATAAACCTTTGATCTTTCTTAGCTGAATTTGTGACAGCTATGGAAAGTTGACTGACACAGAAAGAACCATATACAGGTTTTAGAACAAGAATGATCTCTACAGATAAGTTATTTCTTAGTGTTTAGTTCCTCCTACTATTAATATCTGACTTCTGAGGCTCATGAATTGTGTCTTTTTCAAGCACTGTAACAGTGAAATAATCTAAAAATAAGGACATTACAAATGCTTATTTTTTTTAACCAGGAGTGTAATCAACCCAGTATAATCAGTAGACAGATAAAATTGGCACAATCTAAAATCAGTCTCTTACCTCTGTATGTTACTTTGGAATAAAAGTTACATTCTGCAACCTTTCCCATAAGAATACTCATTTTTAAAAGTTTCTGTCACCTTTCACATAATATTTTTAAGGGAAAAAAGTTATACAGACTCCAATTAAGTTAAAAACAGTAAATACTGCTAATATTAACAAAACTTAGAATTCAAATTCAATGAAATATTAAGGTCAAGATAGGTCAGTATTTTCCATTCTTACATTTTGCTAAAATCAATTAAATAACCAAAGAGAGATTGACTTTTGTAAGGAATTTACAAATTTTTTTTTACAAAAGTTAGCAGTTTTATAGCTAGATTCTGCTTTTTTAGGAAACTTTAAGTAAAATGGGTCACGATTCAGTCACTTCTTCTAAGGATTAACCATCATCTATTCCACTTCAGTGTCAAGAAGCCAGGGATAAAACAGGATACTCTTTTTCCACTGTGGTACTGAAGATGATTTAAGAATTGAAAATGTATAAGCAACTAAATTAAATTATGGCCAATTTTTCTTTTCTGTATGAGGCCCTAGATATGCCATGATGGGTGCTTAACCAGCATCAATACCAAAATTTGACTTTTCCATTCAGTTGACTTTCTTGAAATCCTTTTAAGTGTTAAATGATCATATCTCTAAATATATGATGTGATATTTATTAATTAATTTCTTCATTTAGCTAGCCAATGTAGTCTTGGAATGTGAAGAGGCACATCAGTGTGTCACCTTTTTGGGACACAGGCAGACATGAGGTTACATGCTACACAAAGTTTGCTTGAGTGCTCTCTGCACAGAGAAACAAAATTATAAACTTTAAACAAAATTAAAAAAACAACAAACACGGGTGGGAAGATAGCCAAAATAATGTCTAATTCACAATCAAGTGAAGGGTACACCTTAGCTATAAGAGTAAGGAGAGCAATGACAGAGGTGACTCCATTTTGGACAAGAGAGTCACTTTAAAAGCCAACATCTAAAGAAGTGGGGGAAACAACAGCTTTTCAGAGAAATAACACACCTTTCACCAAAGTAACAAGATGTAGCTGGACACTGTAGATAGTAGGTGCAAGGTCAGGATGAGTTGGGCAAGCTTCCAAGATCAGTATGAGCTGACTAGATCCACCTGGAATGTCCATTTTGATAAGGAGAGGGAAGGATGGATGGTCAGATTTAATGAGAAGTTGACTAGGGGCTAACCAATCACAAATACAGAATAGTTGGACCTAAGCCAGTTAGTGCTCTATATCATCTCCTGGACTTTAGCTTTTCTTTGACTTAGCCTTTTCACTAAGTCTCAGGACACTTTGCAATCTTACGTCCTGGTCATCTTTAATAATCTACTATGCCAGGACAGGAACCTGGGGAACATATATATAATCCAGTATCATAGGTACAGTAGATTCTTCTACCCAGTGACTTGACTTTGTGCAGTTTCAGTTACCTGCATTCAACTGCAGTTTCAAATGTTAATGGAAAGGTCTGTAACTATAAATTCATAATTTTAAAATTAACTTGATAATCACATACTATCAATTGCTTTATTTTACTATTATTTTTTAAAATCTTTTCCTGTGCTTAATTCATAAATTATACTTTTTCATATGTGCATGTAGAAAAAAGATATTGTACATATATGTACAATTTTGCATTATCTATGGTTTCAGGAATCCTCTGGGTCTTTTGGAACGTTTCTCCTGTGAATGAGGAGAACTACTGTAAATTAGAGACAGTGAAAAGAAAAAATAGAATTGGAGACATTCTTTGCAATTTAAAGAAATTAATATTTTTGGTTTCATTTAATTATTCTGGAGTGATAAATATAAAAGCTTAAACTAAAGGAAAAATTATTACCCTAGTTAAATTATTAGCTTACATGTTACATGCCTTTAAAGGAAGTAACTTCCCAAAACAAAACTTCACTTCTAATAAAATATCCTTCATGTTGAAAAAGCATATGGACCACTAAACTAGTTCAAGGTCCTCCTTTATGTGTTCTAGTGTAGAATTTAGAAATCTGTGTCAACATAATAAGTTTCAAATTCAAGAGGCAGAAGCTAATCAAAGCCTTAACTATGACCTATTTTCAACGTCCAAATTAATGTTCTAGTATACTAAGCTCCAATTTCTGAGCAACTGTATTTACTCCCTGTGTTTTAATTTTTATATAACTTGAAAGGAATGTAAAATATATCCCTACTTAAAATCTCAGAGTCAGAATTGGATAACAATTTCATGGTGAAAGATGTTTCTTTGGAAATACAGAACATTTTATAATATAAGCAGACACATGGAATTCTTGATTTTCTAATTCTAGGCATACTATACTCAAGTGAATAAAGTCAAACTGACCAGGTCTGCAAAGATTGACTCGCAACTGGTCAGTGGAACATTTCCATCTATGCTGATGGTTCCATTAACCACAGACAATGAAACATGGCAAGATAAATCTTCTCTGCTACTCAACTACAAAGTGATTCAGTAGACAGATGACACTGATCTGGAAAAACTTAGATCTTAAAGACAATGTACTTAAGTTCTTATGAACACAGTTTTTATACATTAGAACCAATATAAAACTTTTGGGTTTGTGGCCTTGAAAGTTTGTAAGTCATTAGTAGTTTAGTGATGGTAAATTAAGGACTCTGTAAGTAAGAAAGCGGTCATCATATAACATAGAAAGTGTAGGGAGACCATGAGCATCAGTCTAGTTTCAGTTACTATAATAAAATATCCAAGGCTAGCTTATAAAGAAAAGATTTACTTATCTCATAATATTGGAAGTTCAAGTAAGGTGGAGCAGGGAGGGACCTGATTTCCTTACCAAATTTCTCTCTTACTTTCAAAAATTGTTTCGCCAATAGCAACATTTCAAGAGCTGCTGACTCCTCCCTGAAGCTTTCCTGCAACCACCACAAACCCAGTATATCTGAACTTGACTGATACACGGTCTTCCTATGACAGTAGTGAGCACTTCTATCTTTTGTGAGCCAAGCACAGACAGACCAACTCTGCTCTGCCTCCCTTATGTTCAAGCACAAGGTGTGATTTCCATTTCTCATTGAACAAAAGTATTTTCAGATGAGCTAGTAACACAAAAAGGAGACAGTAGAATCCAAAGAACCTATAGTTTGCCTTCTCATAGTTTTTTTAAATCCCAAATAAGCAAAAAAAGTACCCAGAGCAGATTGGCAACATGAGGATTGGTACCAGTATCAGCTCAGCTCTGGTGAAGGAAGGTCTCACAGTGGATGGAACCACATTGGTAAGAGCATGAGCAGGAAGGAGCAATCACAGAAGAGAAAGGAAAACAGAACCAGAGGAAGAGCCAGTTTTGTCTCCTCCCGCTAGGCCCCAACTCTTAAAGGTCCCACCACTTCCACACCACCAAACCAAGGAGCCATAAATCCATGAGAAACAAAACATATTTGAATGTTAGCACCATGGTAACTGCAGCTTAGAGCTGGGGGATCAAATAGCTGTGAAATAAATGTTTTTCTTTTTGTTTTGTTTACTGGTCTTCCACTGGGGAAATGCTAGGACAGTTGTTCCTAGTTGTAACTGAAGTGCACAGAGGTCTTAGTAGCAGGCTAGCCTACTCCAGGACCTCCATGACCTTGATGTGGATTTTTGATGATGTTAATTTTTCTTCAGCTTCTCCTCACCCCCAACAGCTCTGAATGTGTCTTCTCCAAGTTCACATTTACTGACCTCAGGTGCAGCATGCCCTGCTTCACACCTCTTTGGCCAGTAACTGTACCAAGGTGTCCCTGTTCTGTATGGTGGAGTTACTGCTCACAAAGTATTTAGACATAATATTGTTTCTGGCATGGACCATTACCAACCTGTAGAGTGGACATGTAGGTCACCAAGCTGTTGAAGGTTCCAGTCAGCATGAGCATATCGACCTGCTAGACACTGACACTATTGGAGAGCACCTGCATAAGGGAGGTGAAGGTGAAGAACATCTGGCCGAACCAAAAGTTTGAGCTAGGGTGACAGCAGATTTGATGTAGACATGTGCTTTTCTCATAAATTAGCCCACACCAGGAAGCAGGGCAGCTTGACAGTGTTGGACACTAGGGCCGCATTGGGCAGCAAGGGAACGACAGGTGGGGAAAGACAGGTGGCACAGTAACTCTGGTGAAAGGTGTGGCTTGGGGGTTGGATAACATGCAGGGAGGAGTTTCAATGAGTCAGCACAAGAGAACTCAGGAAATAGTTCTTGGTTTGTTTTTTTCCACAAGGTTTGCCAGCCTGGGTAAAAATTTCATAAGACTCAGTCTCAACAAGTAAAAAGCTGGATTTGATTTTTCTTTTTAGAAACTCAAAGATTTCTTCACAGATCCATCTTTATCCAATATTCTCTTCTCTGTTTACTCTGAATTGGTGAGTTTATTCATTTCTATAGCTTGAACACTGTTTGTGTTGATGACTTATAATTTTATAAGCCTTGGTCCAAATCGCCTCACTGTGTTCTGGGTCTTTGTATGCAAGATTTTACTAATACATAAATCTGGATAACCTTGGGCATATATGTTACCCTTAATAGCATATATTCAGTACTGAATTCATTGTTTCATACCAAAACCTTTTTTTCCTTAAAAATAATTCTCTAGAGACTTGCAAGACTACCCAACAGAGAAAGAAACCCAGAAATATAGAACTTCTTCTAAATTTTTCTTTCTTTTTCACCACTGTGCCAACTAGTTTTTAAATCTTACCTCCTTTTCCTTGTTTTTCCCTTTTTTATCTCCATAATTTGCAATTTGAATCTTTCAGTAAACTCCTAGCATGTGTCTTTGTTTCTAATTTTATGTTATACTAACCCATCCATCAAAATGCTGAGTAATTTTTTCACTAAAGGACATTTCAACTATTACTCCCTGTCTGAATAATTTCAGAAGCACTTTGACTTGAAGCGGCTAAATAGCTATTAATAATATTTGTCATTTAACAAATGTTAGGTTTCATCACTACATAACTTTTTCTTATTTTAAGGATACATCTATTATTCCATAAAATGTTAATACTTACATTAGGATGTTGAACTCATTCTAATACTCCTGATGTTTAGCTAATTTCTAAATTATATAAAAAAGACTTTTAATACATGGAGATAATAAAAAGATTATTCCTATTTAGAGTATGATACATGGATGTGCACTTTTTAAGATCAAATAAAATAAAGAGGTAAAGTACTAACTCAGTGCATGGCTTCATTAATATTAATCCGTTCCTACTCTAAAGAGAAAGCAGAATGCCTGGATGGGTTGTGATACATGAAGGTGGTATTATTTCATGTGAAAAAAATCTATTGTTTTACCCATGATCAACTCACCTGACATTAAGGACATGCATAGTTTTGTGGGAGCTGCAAATCTGAAAAAAATTATCTCAAAGTCAAAAAAAAATCAAGAAGTAAACGATTGATTTACTTGAACCTATACTTTTCCCAAGACCTCAAAACCAAAGGTTCATATATAGTCTCACTTCACAACTAGACAGAGGACATAACCTCCTTTAGGGAAGAATGGGAAGACATGCTTTTGACATTGCTAATGACGTAGTTTAAGAGAAAGTGGGTATATTCAGAGACAGACCTGGAAAGCAAAGTTATTAGTTAAACTGTAAATTACTTGCTTTGTATGAAAATGTCATTCAGCTTAGGCAGAAGAAGTGATAGACAAGAATTCAACTAAAATATAAAGTTTTTGACTTGGATGTGGGCACAAAGATTAAGATCTATGCACTGGTGATTACTCTGAGGTCAAAACTAAGAAGATTCAAGACAAATGACAGAGAATAAGAAATGGTGTTTTATTAGCTCATAATTTAACTCTGTGCCTCTGAAAGCAAAGCAATCTGATGTCATTATTTTCCTTTTGGATTTGTTCAAGTAAGGCACTAAATTTTTAGTGTGAATATTTCTTTCTCCATTGCTTTCTTCTAAAAATAAAAGTAATCAGCTGAGTGGTGATGTGGAATAGGACTCTAGAAAATTATGATTCACTTAAAAGGAATCAGAGTTTTAATTGACTTTATACTTGCAATATACTTTTTAAAAATCAGTAATAATTAAAATGCATTTCTATAATTATATGCTATTTTCATAATAATCAGCATTCAGGTAAAAGTGCAATTTTCCCTGAAATTGAATGAGATGTGATTCTAAAATAAGAATTTCAATTAAAAAAGAAAAAAAAATCTGAATATTAATCTTTATCAAATGAATAGAAATGCAAATCAAAACTATAATGAGAGTCCCTCTTGCCCTAGTCAGAACTGCAATTATCAGGAAAACAAGCAACAACAAATGCTGGAGAGGATGCAGGGAAAAAGGGACCCTCATACACTGTTGGTAGGAATGCAAATTAGTCCAGCCACTATAGAAATCAGTATGGAGTTTCATCAAAAAGCTACAAGTAGATCTACATCATGACCCAAAAATACCACTCTTGAGAGTATATTTGAAGGAGTGTAATTCAACATATAGGAGGAATGTCTGCACACATGTTTATTATAGCATTATTCACAATAGCCAAGCAGTGGAATCAGTGTAGGTACCCAACAACTGTTGAACAGATAAACAAAATGTGGTTTTATACACAATGGAGTATTACTTATCCATAAAGAAGAATGAAATTATGTAATTTGCAGGAAAATGAATAGAATTAGAGATATTATATTGAGTGAAATAAGCCAAGCTCAAAAAACCAGACATCACATGTTTTCACTCATTTGCAGATTCTAAGTCCAAAATCATGATGATGATAATAATAATGGACTTGCGTGCAAAAGGTTCACAGTGAGGAGGTCAACAGGAGGAGTACGGGAAATGGAGAGGGTACAGAGGGATGAAGAGAATCAAAGTATGTTGCTTATATATGTATGGAAATAGCATAAAGAAACACACAAATGTTCTTTTTTAAAAAGCAGAAGGAGGGAAGGACATTAAAGGAATATAACCAGGGATAAACTTGTTCAAAATACTCTGTATACATACATAAAATTTTCACATGAAGCCCTCTTGTGCTATTAATGAATCCTAAATTTTTAAAAAAGGATAAATGAACAGTAGAAATACAAATAAAAGCTGTATTCCTTCATGTTATGACTGCTTGGGGTCAGTAATAACAGGTAATTCATGTGAACAATATGAAACTATTTCCTCATACTTTAACTATACTTTAATGAATTCCACACCTTCCAAAACTGTTTTTTTGAGACAGGATCTCTTTATATATGCTAAGCTAGTCTTGAACTCTGGACTCTCTTGCCTCAGCCTTATGAGTTCTGGGAATACAAACATGCACTGTCATGCCCACCAACAAACATTTTTCTTATATGTTATGATAAAATAATATTCATACTGCTCATCTAACTTTATTTCTCAATTTTTAAAAGAAATTTTGGTGCTACTGGAGTTTGAACTCAGAGCCTCATGCTTGTTTCTTTGACATGCTCCTTTGGCTTTATGTTTATAGATATAACAAAGTTAGCATTATACATTAAAGTGTATCATCCAGATACTGATAGGGAGTATGAAAAAATTTAAAGCAGAGTTATAGAATATACAGTGAAGGTAACAGAGCAGAAAACAACTCTGTTTTAGGTGGGTTCATCTCTGTGGAGGTAAATTTTGAGCACTTCAAAGAGAATCAAGTCCAAAGCCATTGAAATAAGAAAAATCTCTTGTAATACTTGAGGTTTGTTAAGGCAGCTAGCACTAGAACAGAAAAGGAAGACAGAGAGAACATGGAGACCTAATTGAAGAGGTCACAATACAGGGCATTTTTAGCTACAGTACAGAACATCAGTCTTCTGCATAGTAAGGGCCTCAGGTTTAAAAGCAGGTTGATGTCTAACTGACATTTTTAAAAGACATCTGGAAAGAGTGGAAAGATCAGCTAGGGAGTTCTTTCAGTAGTGCACTTGGATAAAGTGGAGATGGCTTGCAGTACAGTTTAAAAAGGTGATTGAGTTTGAGACATATTGGTAAGAAAACCTGATTATGGATTATGTTTGAAATGCAAGGGGAAGTGATGTATCAAGGACTGACACTTAGGCTTTTATTTGACAGACTAGATAAATGTGCATTCCACTACTGTGAGAGTCTTTAGGGTGAAACAGATTGAGGGTATGGAAAATCAAGAGGTTTGTTCTAAGACACCTGTTGGATATTAAGAGAAGATGTCAAATAATCAGCTTGAAATATGAATCTGGACAGGAAAAGAGATATAAATTAGGAAATCATTGATAAATTAATTGTATTTTACCTTATGTGAGAAAACAACTCCTCATAATTTATTATCTTTGTCTATATTAATTACAAGCATTTTATCCTCTATTTTAAAATTGTTTCCTATGTGTTCTTATTTTTTTTTTAAATTCAATATCATTCCTTGAACATTGGGCACAAAACTGATTATTCACAGGCTTAAATTGGAATGATGTATAAGGTTACTAACTGCATACAGGAGTGGGAACTCACACCTGTAATTCCAGCTGCTCCAAGGGGGGTGGAAATCAGAATTATGGTTCAATCAATGTTCAAGACAGCCTGGACAAAAAAGTACATGAGACTCCCATGTCAACCAATAAAAGCATGTGTGGTGGTGTCCACATGTCATTCCCACTACCTGGGTAGCACAAATAGGAGGATTACAATTTAGACCGGCCTGGGCACAATGCAAGATACTATCCAAAAAAAAGGAAGAAAGCAACAAGTGCTAAAGGCATGACTAAGTGGTAAAGCACCTGCTTAGCAAGCTCAAGACCCTGAGTTCAACCCCAGTACTGAAAAAAACAGTTGGGGAGATGAAACTCCTTTCCAGATCTAGAAAATTTATTTCCTTTTACTATCTACCCCTTCTTTTTCCAAAATGAAAACTGACTTAGTCTTCTAGAACAAATGCCAAGAGTATAAAAAGTAAAGTCATTGTGCTTAACTTACTATTTCCTGGAAGACACCTACTATTTCAAGTAAAATAAAGTTAGTATCATATATATTTGTTATTTACCTGGCTTTATTAGGATGGATGGAAGTAATAAGTATTACAAACCACTCTTAATCTCAAGTTTATAAATTTGTATAGAAGAAGATATGCTAGCTACATGTAAAACAATATGTGAACAAGAAAACAACATAAATTATAAACCTTCAAGCACTGTAATTGGTTAGATTATAGTGGATAAATACTATAGATGTTCAGGCTTTTGAAGAAAATGAAACCTCATATTCAGGTATGTGCAGAGAGGAAAAGGGTCACGTGGGCCCCATGACAGCACGGCTTACCAAGTGGTTGGCCTGCGATGATCCGGGCATTTTCCCCAGCCACTGCGGCTCTGGCATGTCGCTCACTCATGTACTGTACGAATGCATAACCTTTGTGAACTGAGCATCCGACTATTTTTCCATACTTTGAAAAAATGGCTTCAATGTCAACTTTCTTGACAATGGCTGTATTTAAATTGCCAATGAAGACACGGGAGTTGATGGACTTAGGGTCATTCTTGTTGGTGACGTTGCTGGTCTGTGTTTTGCCAGTCATGGTTGGCTCACCTTGTTTTAATCCTTAAACAAACATAGAAAAGAAATACAACTAATCAGAAAGTAAATAATAGGATTTAATACATATCAATGGCTTTTAACAGTTTTCAAAATTAGATGCAGGAAACGTCAAATCCCTAAGTATTGCTGATTTTCTTGAGAAGAAAATTTAGAAATATAAAGGGTACACATTGCATCTTTAAGGATAGTAGAAAAATCCTCATAATTAATCAACGTATAGTTTTAAATAAATTGGTCATTTACTTATCCAATATTGAGTCTTGAATAATGACTGAACATTTTGTAGTAGTTTTTATTTTTAAGTATACCCATGCTTGCAAAAGAAAACATAGGAATAAGACACCTTATTCTGTGAACAAGAAAGAAAATGCAACATGGTTATGGTCTGATGATAGATGGAATTTAGCAATGTTACCTCCACTTAATGCTTGAGCACATGCATTTTTATTTCTACACTTTCTATAATAGGTGTACATATTATCTCTTTCTGTATCAGAAGCCTACTGTCAAACACCAACAACTGATTCCATAATGGCTGTGAAAGAGAAAAATGATATTAAAATCAGAAGTTTCTTTAGAAAATTTAGCATAAGAAAACCATAATTTTGAAAATAAGAGTTTTAATACGAACCCTATGCATGCTATTTAACCGAACCAATCATATATGTCAGATTTTTTTAAGCATGAACAGTGTTCAATGAACAACAAATAAGTAAGCTGAGTAACTGTTGATATTTTATTCTCAACCACATTTTTATCCCCTTAAAAAAGGTTCTTATGTTGTACAAAGACTGTTAGTATTTTTAGATCTTTTTTCTAAGCTTGACAGAATGCTTGAGTTAAGTTGAACTCCAAAGCTTATTTCTAAGTACTCTAGCACTTATAGATTTAGTTTGAAGGCCATTTTGCAATATTTATTAAGTACCTTAATTTTCCAAGCATAATCTTCTGTATCACCTATTTAAATATGAAGGAAACCATTATGGTGAAACAAAAATTTCAACAAGGTTATATTCTCTGATGTTGATGCTCATTGTTGAGTATTAGCTAATTGATATACTTTGTCAGTGACAATTACATATTTATATAAGGAGTTTCTTTTTAAATATTATGGCTATAAAAATGATAACTGCATTTGATTTTTAGGGATCACTCTAAATGACATTTCTAAGTTAATCATTAAGGTGGTAGAAGTCTTAAAGGCATGCAAATTGGATATATTTGAAAATTGACTTGCTATGCATTTAAACAAGGTACTCCTAAAATCAAGAGCAGACAAGTAAAACAAAAATGTTTTGAATAAAACTGCTCATTATTACATCTAAAGTTATTAGCTCTTTACTTCAAATGGACTCTCAGCATTATACATGTCCTTACAATGCAGATCAATTTAATAAATAAAGCATTAAATCATTTACACAAAAATTAAGAATAAGACATTAGAAACAAAGATATAATGCTTCCCTGTATTGTTTCAGCTTAGCTACACTTAAATGGTTCCTTTATAAATTATTCAAGCTATAATAGAAGCTATTGTAGAAGGAAAGGTGATTTTTAAAAAATCAAATGCCTTTTCTGCATGCCTCAAAACAAATGCTTAAAAATGCAGAAAAATCAAGGTATGTACATTTAAAAATATTAGTTTATTTATATTATTTGTGTTTATTCCCTTTCTTAATAGTACAGGCCAGCATTGGTGATACAATCCACAGAAATCATATCATTTTATTTTGCTGTCATGAGATATTTTCAGAAATACCATATTTCTGATATTTTCAAAGGTAACCAAGTCTTATGGTTGACATTTTATTTCCTGGGAAGGAATATACCACTTAAAACACAAACACAAGAATTATTAGAATAGGTCAGATCCATGGCTTATATAGCCCAGTGGTCTGCAGTTGAGAGTAGTCCTCAGTCAAATTTAATATGAAGGTACATTCATACTCTGAGTTCCCACTATAAATGTCAACATGTTAACTTTGACACCATACATTTCCCATATGTGGATGAATCTCATCACTAATTTAAACTGCCAACGTATAATTATAACTAACGACTATGAAGCACCTAAAATTTTTATGTATCTAACCTCTCCCAGAAAGACTGACTTGCAAGTTTCTATCAGTGTTCATGATAATGAAACAATTCTGTTGTAATGTATATTTTCATTTCAACATTCTCTAAAATCAAGCCTGGACTTGATTACTAATGCACTGTTATTTGATTGCTAGTATAATGTTTAGTTTTTATATCTCTCTCCCATGAATTTTCAATCACTATGGAAGAACTTCCAGCCATGATGGAGCAACATGACTTACACAACCCCTCCTGACTCGCACAACTACAATGCCAGGTAAGTGTAGGTAAAACAACTGTTTTTCAGCCATTAAAGAGAAAACAATTTAGAGCCATGAAACCTGAAAGAAAAGAAAGTAAGGCCTAGGATAGCAGCAACTTTCTGTTTGGAAATCATATTTCAGGTTACAGAGCAGTAGAGCACAGCTGGGGGAAGTTATTGCAAGCAGAGACAGTGACTTCCCTGTTAGGCTGGATTATGTGAGGCAGATTTTCTGGAGACAAGACAGCTATGCAGAGAAGAAACCCCTGAAGTATGCTTAGGTGAGGCTGTTGAATCTATGCTAACTCCTAAGACATTTATGCAAATGGTAAAATTACAACTGGAAAGCTGTGAACTGAGGAGTTCAAAGACCCTCAAAAGCAAGTTACAACCAATACCCGAGCTGGGCCCAAACTGAGAGTATTGAGATTAACCATTAAAAGAACAGGACATTGGGGATGAGGATACATGTTTCCTAGAATTGAAGGTACTCTTGGATCACTCCAGCAAAATGTAAAAACAAGCAGTCAAACTAAAACAACCCAAATACCTATCAGAGAAAAATACACTATTTCTTTAAAATATAGAGTTCATACACCATCTTCAGCAGCCAATTACAAACTCTTATAGATCTTAAGATTTGAAAAATATGACCCATGTTCAAGAGACAAAGATATAAAAATGAATCAAATGGAAATTTTAAGGATGAACGCTGTCATATCTAAAATTTAAACAAGAGTCATTAGATGGATATTACAGGTGATAAGTCTCTTTAGAAGAATAGATATGTAAATTTGAAGCTGCATAAATAGAGAACATCCAAAACACAGTACAGAGAGAAAACACTGGAAAACAAACTTAGCAGAGCCTCAGACAGTTCAGTGAATAGTATCAAGCTGTTTAACATACATATATGTATCTGGAGTCCCTGAGGAACTAACAAAAAAAATTCATAAGTGTAATGGCTAAAAATCTTCTAAATTTGATAAAAATGTTAATCTCACAGATCCAAGAATCTCAATGAATCCAGGGGAGAATAAATATATAGAAAACCACACCAGAAGCATTATAATCAAATTACTGAAAAATGGTGATAAAGAGAAAAATTGAGAAAGCTGTACAGTATTGAGAAAATGCCTACATTTTAACAAAAAATGGAACAGTGACAAATAAAGAAATGCTGCTACTACAAAGCAAATGATAAGAGAAAAATGCATTTATCAGTGAAAACAGTTTGTTTGTATTGTAGAAATTTGGTTGGGGGTGTCTAAGAAAGTTGCTGGAAAATGAAAGACAAAATGTAAACTAATGGTATCCCATAGAACTTTCTGTGATGACAAAAATATTCTATATCTACACTATCCTGAAGAGGTATTTAGTAGTCATACATTACTTCTGAGTATTTGAAATATGACTAGGATAGTTGAAGAACTGAATTTTTGTTCTACATATTCAAAACCAACCATGTTCTAATAGGTTGCTCTACCCAAAACGATTGAATTCTGACTCTCTTAACATATAGTAAATCAGAAATAATCTGATTATTTGGTTTAAATTCATACCTAGAAAATGAATATGCTTTTTCTCCTAAAAACTTAGGAGTATGATAGTGTTAGTTATATTTCAGGAAAACAACAAATAAAATACTTAAGGTGTTGCCATATGAGAATTAATTTAAAAGATTACAGTTTTATATTCTGGAAATATCAGATTGAAACAGACAAAGAAGGTATTTATAATAGATAAAGACTTTTCATTTGTATTTAAGGGCGATTCTTACCTTTGAGTCCTAATCAAGTACAGTAATTATGAAGTAAAGGCAGTTCTAAAGCATGTTTTAGAGAAAATATTTTTGGAGCAAACAAAATTAACAGAGTAAATCCCACCCTTCTAGATTTAGTGGTCCTGAATTTCCAATATAAGTTTTAAAGACACTCAGAAACAACAACAATAAGTATCCAGATATTCCGGAGATTCCATAGATTCAGTCAATAATATTAGTTCAATATTTTATATTGACTAATATATATTCTGGAAATATCAGATTGAGACAGACAAAGAAGGTATTTATAATAGATAAAGATTTTTCATTTGTATTTGAGGGCGATTTCTACCCTTGAATCCTAATCAGGTACAGTAATTATGAATGAAAGGCAGCTCTAAAGCATGTTTTAGAGAAAATATTTTTAGAGCAAAATATTCTCCCAAATTTAGTGGTCCTGAATTTCCAATATAAGTTTTAGAGACACTCAGAAACAACAACAATAAGTATCCAGATATTCCAGAGTTTCCATAGATTCAGACAACAATATTAGTCAGTATTTGAGAACCCAGAAAAAGGTTAAAGGGGTACGCAAAAATATTAGAAAGAATAAGTATATCCCAAAAGTTATCACCTGCCAGATTCTAGAGCTATATTGAAACAAGTTCTGTAAGGTAAACTATAGCAAGTGCTGCAAAATAGAGAAGTTAAAGATGTAATTTCTGAGAGACAGAGAGATCATGTCCTACTAAGAAAACTTAATGAATCAGGTAATATGTGAATTAATCATTGAAATACTCAAGAATTCGGCAGGGATATATTTTCTCAATATACATTAGAGGATAGTTTTCCAAATATTTAAAAAACCATCTACATGTAATTACAGTCTTTTCCATTAAACATGTCAGAATAAAATTTTTGTATTTAGGAATACAAAATGGGTAAAGAGAACTGAAATAAATAATGCATTTAGAGGATATCTTTCTGGACAAAACAGACCAAAAAGACAAAATGTATTCTTCAGAAAACCACTGACAATTAAAAAAATATAATTTGTATCCACTGCAAAGCTGATAATTTTTCAGTAGATCTTGAGAAAAACTATTTGGTAAAAACTAAAAAATTGTAAAATTATTTTCTAAAATTCTAACGTCTATTTTGCAATGAAGGCACCACAACAGCGTATTTGGTGATGCTGTCTTTACTCATAAAGATAAATTCATAATTACGATGAAGATGCAAATCTTATGCCTCAAATTGTTTCCTAAAATAAATTAAATGTAGCTTATTAAAAAATGTAATCCCAACCTGAAGACATTTTGCAGTTATAATTTTTATTTCTTTATCCTTTTAAATATTTAGGTAAAAGCTCTGAAATAGGAAGAAAATTTACCATAATATGTATACCAACAATTATTACTTACTATTTGAACATGCATTTAGTTGTGTTGTGAAGTAACCTAATTAGATAAAGTTGAATGGCTGTATATTAATAAAACTATACCATCATTTCTTTGTATACTTGATGGGCATTTGTTTTATTTCCAATTTTCTCAAGTTACACAAAATATCTGAGATGAACTCAAGCAAATTTAGTAAGGATAAATCTCCAGAATTGAAATCGCTGGGTCAAATAAGATGTGCAGTATTAATTATCAATCCTCAGAATGGTTCAAGAATAGTTGAACGTGATCCCACTCCCACCAGCAGGGTAAGAAAAAGTGCTTGTTTCTAGCGTGTTCAAAGCAGTTTTGGTATCAGCCAGTGCACCTCTATGTCCAATATTCAAAAATAATGTTTGACTCATTGTGTTGAATAGGAAGAACAGATAGAACAGATGCTCTGATCTCTCTTGGTATATGAAATTTAACAGTTAATCTAGGCAGGGTCCCACATTATGGTGTACAACTATAATCACAGCTACTCAGGAACTAGAGGTAGGAGGATTTTGACTAGATGTCTACCCTGACAAAAACTCAAGACCCTAACTGGAAAAAAATGATAAAGCAAAAGGACTGGGGGTGTGGCTAAATTGGTTACCTAGCAAGTGCCAGATCCTGAGTTCAATTCCCAGGACAGTCAAACAACAACAACAACAAAAAGTCAAGCTAGGCATAAACAGCATAACTCCCTTGTAATTATAGAAAAATGAATTGTTTGGAGCTTCCTAGGCATATCGTCAAAGTCATTACTATTTTTAAAATGTAAGAAAAATTATTACAATTTCCTTTGGTAAATACATACTTTGTTAAATATACACATTATATTTTAAATATTCTGGTTTTAACAGTATGTCTTCAATGATTACTAAAAAGTTCAATAACTGATTCTGAAGAAAACTAAAATACTACATCTAAAAACTTGATCTTTCAATGGGTTTCTTAGCATTTCAATTCAGTTACTAAAACTATGAATTATAACTACAGTAAAAGTGAAATTTGCTATCCATAAACTCTTCAAAAATTGATTATGTTCACATCAAATTCTTCTTTCTATTTTTCACAATTATGCTTCTCAGTGTCTCAGTATAGTATTAAAGCAATATCACCATATGCAAAACTAACAACCCACTTCTCATTTTCCTTTCATTTACTATTTTGTGTGTAAAAAAAAAAAGACATGAAATATTTAATTTTAGTAATCAGCCACAGAAAATTGATTCATATGAGCGATTTTAGGTAGAAAAATGGCTTAAAATTTCAGTGAATAAAATCTAGACAGCTTTTAAAAATTAGGCAAATAGTATTATTTCATTCAACAGCTCACCAAAATTTAATGAATTAAGAGCAAGATAAAAACAAATTTATTCTTGAAAATGAGAATATTGAACTTATTAAAATAAATAATGCTAGCTAAATTATTTTAATAGAAACTAGATTTGAATAAAACATTAGCTATTAAGAAGCATTTTTCATCTAGAGATGGAAATTTAGTTAAATGAAAAGCAAAAATATCTACATAAGTATAGATAATGTAACATCTAGTTACAAAAAACAACAATATTTTTCTTTTGGTTACTGCAGCTATTAAATTTGAAATCAATAGATACTATTAAGGCAACTTTTAACAATTAAGAACTTGAAATATTACCAAATTTTGTGTTAACCATTATTAAAATTATTTTGGTGAATTTTCTGGGTTTTTTTTTCCATTTTTATTAGCATATAACCATTGCACAGAGTGGGATTCATTATGCCAGTTCCCAATAGCCTTACATTGTACATTGGTTAGATCATCCCCCCTTTCCCCCACCAACCTCCTCCCTGCCTCAAGTAAAGCAATTGTAAGAGGTTTCATTTTTTGTTTCATGTAAGTATACGAAGTCCATCAACTATGTTGCCTCATGACCTTCTCCTTTATTCATTCTTCCCCCTCCCGGAAGTATCACCCTACTACCTGTTTTACAGTCCTGTCTTTCATTTTTAATTCCAAAATAATGTTTAAAGGAGTTTCTCGATGAATCCTAGCTATAAACCTCCTTAACTTTGGCCAGTTCAATCCCCTCTATCACTCTTCCTTACCCCTTCCCTCTTAACCTCCATTATTCAACAGCTTTCGGTACATATTATTATATCCTCTATTTGCAGAAATGTAATGCTTTTTGTTGTTGTTGACTATCATTCTCTTTTCCTTTCCCTTCTCTTCTGAGTACCATAGAGTAGTTTCACTATTACAAACATATTCTACATATAAATGTGTGTGATCATGCTTGTTTTGTGTATGTTTATCTTTTCTATCTAACTTCTACATATGAGAGAAAAAATGCAGACATTGTCTTTCTGAATCTGGCTTTTACTTAACATGATTTCTTCCAATTCTATCCATCCTTCAAACAACATAGCTTTGTTCTTCCTCATGACTGAATAAAACACTATTTTATATATCTATATCTATGTCTATCTATCATCTATCCTATCATCTATCTATCTATCTATCATCTATCTATCTATCTATCTATTTATCTATCTAACCTTATTCCATGTATCAGTTGTAGGACATCTGGGTCTTTTCCATAGCTTGGCTATTGTCAACAGTGCTGAAATTCATGTACAAGTATCTCTACTGTATCCTGACTGCACTCCTTTAGGTATATGCCCAGGAATGATATTTGATAAATTTAAATTACTAAATAGTTAACATTTTGTGATTCAAGAGTGGTGAGAGGTATTAAATTATCTCTTGGGAAAATTTAATGAAGTGCCACAGATTCAAATGTCATATGGCAAGTGATTGTGATCTATGAAGGACCATTATTTTGGTCCATAAGGGAGTTAAATGCATCCATGTTGTCAATTTGAAAGAATGTTGTCTGGATCAGGCCAATAATCATGAGTCAAGTAGTAAACAAAAAATCATTGCAACTCCTTTATTTGTTACTGTGTCATGTACTAATCTACTTGAACGGTCATAACAAAGTACCACAATAAAGTAGCTTAAATAACAGAAATTTATTTCTCATAGTCCTTATAACTTAGAATTTCAAGATCAAGCTGACTTCTGGTCTGATTAGTTTCCTGGTGAGAACTCTCTTTCTGACATGCATATGGATGCCTTATTTCAAGGATAAGGGATAAGAGGAGAGGAGAGGAGATGAGGGGGAAGGGGACTGGAAGGAGGAAGGGACAGAGAGAGAGAAAGAGTTCTCTGGCCTCTCCCTCTTTTTCTATGGACACTAATACCATTATTAGGGTACTCACTAATATGACCTCATCTAAACCAAAATATCTCCAAAAGGCCCCACATCCAAATTCTATCACATTGGGGGTTTGGATGTCAACATATGAATTTTGAGAAGACACAATTTCATTCACAGCAGTTTACATCAACCAAGAGTAAAAGAACTCACTTGTAGATTTATAGTTTGGTGGAAATGAACAAATTTTCTCTGAGCTCCATGATATGTTGCCATTGCTGCTATATGTAGTCTACTAGAAACAATCATAAAAGAATTTTTATTCATCTAGTATTACATTAAATTAAATATTCCAATGAAACGTTTTACAAAGAAGGAAAAATAGATACCAACTTTAAATTAAAAACCAAAAGACTCAGATAGGGACAGTTGTGGAGGTTCATGCTTGTAATTCCTGCAACTCAGGGTGTAGAGGTAGGAGAATCTCAGTTGATCATGCTTGGAAAAATTAGTATGAGACTCTGTTGGAAAAACAAACTAAAAGTAAAAGGACCATGGGCATGGTTCAAATGGTACAGCATTCAAGAGGCCCTGTATTCAATTCCTAGTACCATAAAAAATAAATAAATGAAAAGACTCAGATAAAACTATGTGATGTTGTAAGTATCCATTTCCAAAGATTATCCTAAAGTACACTCATGTTCTCTGTAAAATGACCAAATTGATATAATTCTAGTTAAATGCAATGCATGTTGTATACTTAGAAGTTTTCTACTCTATAAAATGATCTTTTAGATAAATATGTCAAAAATGATTATTGTAATTATGCTTCTATGATAAATTTCTCCTGGTCACCAATAATCACAAGACTCTCTTTACTTGACTGGGGAGAAATAGCTCAATGAGGCTCAGAATCAATTTGGTATGTATGGGTTTTGGGCAATGGAACAATTAAGTCAAGGAAGATGTAATTGATGCTGTATCTACATACCAGAAATTATGCACCATCCATAGACACAATCCTGTGGCACTGACTGCTACTTGAACCATCAGAGAGCTACAAACCTTTTGAATAGTCAATAACATCCAGTGGAAGCCAAAACCTGTTTGAAAAGAACTCTTGCTCGGTTGGAACTAAGGCAGTCAAAGTAAAGTGGAAGAAAGTCAACTGTAATACCTTCATTCTTTGTTTATATTACTTTTTAAAAACTGCCTTTTGTAAACATTACTTTAAAATGTTCCATGATGGAGATATTGCATTAAAAGAAAACTGTCTATAAATTGCTAAAGCTATGTCAAAATTAGTTCTGTAACAATTAGTTTATATGTAATAAGCATAGAGCATTTATTGTAAACCTTTCAATGGTCTTGGTGTTTATTAAATATTCATTCATACAGTAGTTTTCCCTTTTATTCCCTTTATTTTCTCTAAGATCTGGACTATTTCCAGAAAAATGTTTCAGTCCACTTAAGGAAGATACCAATCAGTACAGTGCCCAAGAATTCTACAGTGAGAGCCCTTGACACTGTAACTAATCATGTCATATTGAGAGGAAAGTAGCCACCAACTGCTAAAACTTACTTTATGATTTATATTGAGAGAGAATGGCCAGTAAAGTATCTTGAGAACACCTAGAATTGGTCTTATCATTTTTCCTAATAAATGATATTATCCACCAATCCACAGACTCTAAACAGTTTCCCTGATATAAAACAGAGTAGAAAACAACACTATATCCACTTTCATTTAAGTTATCTAATAAAAAATGATATGGCATAGTCCACATTATTGAAGTTCACTATGGCAAGAAAGGACAATCAAGGAAAAACAATATATTTACTTCATTTTTTGTGGCTTCTTTTCCTTACCCTAGGGTCACTCCATATACTCCCTTCTAATTGATGTATTATAAAGAAGAAATAGAAAGAGAACTATTCTTATGTAAACACAGGAATAAAAATCTGCTGTATTCCTCATATCCACTGTTTGAATTAAACATCTTTATTTTAAAATTCTCTGGTCATTTTACATTTTAGGAGGTAAACATTGTTATGCCCACTGGAGAAATTCACTCATTTTTAGTTAACAGGTCCATTCCATTCTTGTCCTCATTGTTCAAACTGTCATTCATGACAGTTCCCTCAGGAGTTAAATTTAGACCACTAAGTGATTTCATGTAGGCTACTAAACTGCCTGAAGAGATGAGCAACTTTCAATGATCATTGATGTGACTTTGACAGACTTGCCCTGGAGTGAAAGGTCTTAAATCCTATAACCAATCCCCTGAAATTTCTTGTACTCTCTTAAAACATATGTGCAATACATGGGGTGGCAAATTTCCTTCTGTAAACCTGAATGCTTGGGGTTTTAGTAAGTAGTAAAAAAAAGGGTACGGTGAAATTCTTTTTGTATGTGTCCATCAGATAAGCTTTCTATTTATATATTTCTTAAGCTTAAAGGCTATGAATGTAGATGCAGTGTCATAAATGATAACATCTAGCAATGCATTTGCTGCAAATAGCTGACGCAGAGCATAATTTCTTGGTGGTATAAGTTCTTGTCCTTTCGATATATAGTCCATGATGATACATAAGGTCTCTTTCCTCACCTGAACTGTATAAAGCAGAATCTCCCTGAAGCACTGGAAACTTCTCAGAAATGTAGAAATTAAAAATGATGTATGCTGTTTTCTGGAAAAGAGCTATGGCATTATTATCAATGACCATTCATTGATCAGTTTAATAAAGTCTAAGATTTGAAAAAATTTTAACTCCAGAAAGAGTAGTAAGGAGAGTGAGTATAAGACATAATTATGCCACTATTTCAGTTCACTAGAAATTTATTGTTTCCACAAATGCTTGCACTAATATAACATAGACCATTTTCAAACTTTAGAGGAAATTCAACTTTAATTTTTAAGAATTCTTAGTCACTAAGTTTATGTAAACATGGATTCCAGTCTCAGCTCTGCTCTTCTAGCTGAGCAACTCTGAACAATTATTTAGTCCCTATGATTCTCAGTTTTTTATATGCAATTTAGAAAGGACAGTAGAACTACTGCTATGATTTTGAGAGTTTTAAATGAGATACAGTAAAAGCAATAATCACAGTATTTGGCACCTAGGAAGTGATTTTAAAATATTAGCATAGTTATTACTCTGAATACATAGACAAGTTAGAAATTTGTTCCTTAGATTGTTTTTCTTCAATGAAAGTGTTAATTTCACATACATTGAGTTAACCCAAGGATTATTTTCATGTCATAAACTTCCATATTGGGGGGAAATTTTTTTGTAATTTTATTACTTCTCTGAAGCTACATCTTGATTTTAGTGTTTTCTATCAGTTCATTTACACAAAAAATTTGAAGGGTTCTTTGGAAATATAACACAACCTCCAATAACATTTTATCTGAGGTCATTGAATGCTTGAAGTTAGCATGTTGGTCTCAACAGAGATTCTGATGTTTGGATCTATAGTAGCAACTTTCAAGTTTTATGCATCTTCTTTTTAAGTCTTTGTATTTATAAGCAGAGCCTCTGATAGCCTAGATGGGAGATAGGATGATTATATAGCTTTAAATTTCATCTGGAGTCTCCATTCTATGTATTCACATAACACCATTGGCCAAAGCTTTTTTTGACAACTTGTTATACATTTTTTTCCTATAACTGTGTGATAGTGCAATAAGCAATATGTTTGTATGGGTAATATTAAGAGAGTAACAGATTCCAGAGATTGGCTTCATTTCAGACTGTATTTAATCAGTAATATGCTAAATAAACTCCTATGAGCTTTTGTTAGCAAACAAGCAGACAAGCTAAAGAGGAATTAATAGTCACATGACAAATTGTTCTCACACACTGATAAAGGTGATTTATAGTTAACTAGTGCATGTACTAAAACAAGATAGGAATTCCAGAACAGACCTGTGTCTCTCAGAACAATGTAAACCTGGATCCCCAACTGAAGAAAACGCCCCACCAGCTATCTGCAACAGGATATGTTCTGGGGATTTGATAACCAGGGAAGCTTAACCCAGAGAAGTGGAGTATCATACTTGCAATTAAGCCTTCTCTCCTTTCTCCATATTAAAGAGACATGTGTTGCTCAATTTATTTTACCAATTTTGGTTTAATACACTTGTCACTGGAGAGTTTCAAAGTGAATTTCACATATAAATTATTCTCAGCTTCTGTTATTGTTTAAAAGCATGCTAATTATAATGCCGATCTGGATCACATAGCTCCAAAATAGAAGCAACACAATAACTTCTCCAAACTAGGGTTTCATTTAAGAAATTTAACTGTCTGGTCAATGAGTCATATACAATTTTGCAAATCAGGATAAACTAATTGTACATTTGATTTTTAGATAAGTATAGAGAAAATGATATAGGAACAAAGTGAGCTACTTTAGCCTCTATCTCTACACTAATTCCTTGCCTGATATTTCTTAGTAAGCAAAATGAATGGATGTATTATACATTGTATGTTTATATGTAATACACATTTAACTCTATCTTAACATAATTTAACTCAAGGTTTTGAACATATTTGAGGTTTAATTCTTGTGTTCTCATTAATGTGTATATAATTGATTAAAATGACTAGGTAGACAGCAATCTACTCTTCTTTTCAGTTCGTATTGATATTACCAACTGAATTAAATATACACATCTATATCAACGCTATGAACCTAACTACCACCAACCAAGCAAATGGCAATTGAATTAATTTCTTCCTATAATTTTGAGGTAATTTTATAACAATAGTATAAATTGCAAAATCCATTCCTTTTAATGATGATATGATGGATTTTGTTCATAGTCAAAGCTCCTGACAGAAACAGAGTCTGCTGGAGGAGAAAATCTTTCTGGTAAGTTAACATTTGTAAGAGGCTGTGTCATACCTCATGGTCAGTAAATAGGTTTTATCCCTTTTGTGTCAACAGAAAATTCCTCATATCCTTATCTGCTCTATCTGAAGATTTTTTTGTCCTTTACATGCAAAGATAGGGATCACTGTATCTTCTGGCTTGAACAACAATCTAAATCAAATCGAAGGGCTTTGTATATTGAGTAGGTTAAATAAACTGTCTGACAGAGATTATCTTTGTTTCTGGGGAGAACAGAAGCACAAAATTACATATCTATAATTATCAAAACTCTAGATATGTAAGGAATACTTCACCTTTTTGAAACAGGATCTTATTATGTAGACCAAACTAACCTCAAACTCCTGATTTTCCTGCCTCAGTCTCCCAAGTGCTGGATTTAGAGGTGTGTGACACAATACCCAGCTTGTAAAAATATTTTTGACTAGGTTAGTAATGGTCCAATTTAGAACATCTTCATAATTTTTGAGACTAGTGTTAAAATAACTGTATGTCCCTTAATTTAGTATTGAATATTGAACAATTCTTATTTTAAGTGGCTTATAAAAACATTGCTTCATACAATACAATTAGTACCCACTATCTACAATAGATTAAAATAGGAAAGTAAAGATATTTTAAAAATTAACAAGGAGTAGTTCCCTCTAATGTGTGAGAACAAAGCTTTTTATGAAGTATATTTAGAAGTAATCACTAACACTATGCAGCTATTGTTTAGTATAGTTATGAAGCTTGTGCAGTAAGATAAAATTGAGTATCACTTATGGTCATAAGCACAAACAGTAGTTACTGCAACTTTTCAAAGACATACAGAAAAACATACATATTGCAAGTACATAAGTAGGTCTTATAGCCTTCAAAGTCCAGAAGCCCAAATGATTTTCAATAGAATGTTGATACTCTCTTACCTACTGCATATTTGGCAGACATTATTTGTAGTGTTATCTGATTATCCCTAAGGTTCTATAAAACACTTACATATAATTGCCACTTCTAGGTAACCATCTGCTAGATCTACAAGAGCTCTCTAGAGGACTCTCATCTGTAATAATACCAGCACCTGCAAAATCATGTCTCTTACTGGGTAGCCCACACCTGCAGACCACAATCCACACATAACACAGACTACTCAGAATTTGGACCCAGGGCAAATAATGTGTGCTCGTAGATTGAGACAAAACTGAAACTGCTGTGTTTTGAATGTCTGTATTCCTCCAAAATTTATGTTGGAACTTACACCCTGATGTGATAGCATTGAGAGGTGAAGTCTTTAAGTGATGATAAAGTCATAAAGATAGAACTCTAGTAAATGGAATAACGATCTTATTTTAAAAAAACTGGAGGAATCTAGCAAGTCCTTTTGCATTTCCATCTTTTCCCCCATGTGAGCACACAACTTTCAAGATACCATCTTAGAAACAGAACCCAGGACTTCATCATATCTGCCAGAGCCTAGGTCTTGAACTTTCCAGAGTCAAGAAATAAATATCTGTTCTTTATAGTTTCCCCAGTCTCAAATATTTTGTTAAAATGGTACAAGCAGATTAAGGCAGAAACCTATTTAAAATATTAAACAGACCAGACACCAAACAAAATATAACACTCAAAGATCTTAACACATTAACAGTTCTTGCAACACTCAGTGACAACAGAGTGTTACATATTTTATTATTTTTAAAAACAGCACTGCATTTCCTTACTTTGTAAAGCAACAGGTATAAGTGGACCTGATATAATGAGAATAGCAGTAGCCTGAGAATTATGACCTAAAGCAAAATGCTCCACAACTTTGCACTTTTGATTTCTTCCAAATAGAATGAATTATCCTTTATATTAGATAAAACTCAGTCATAGGGCAAACTTTGAAAAAATTCAGCTTTAAAAAATGTAATATAGGAAATTTGCAGTGTTTGGCATATAATACTAGTGTAATAAATGTTGATAATTAGTATATATGTCATATTACCGTTCCTTTTACAATTTCTTATTTAAATTATGTTTTATGTTTATATAGTAAATGTATACAAAATGCTTCAGTATTATTATCTTTGATCCTTACAATAACCTTGTGAAGTAGATGGGACTTGTGCTATTTTATACAGAAAGCAACTAAGGCTCAAATGTACAGTGATATTGATCATTGCTACAGGGTTAAGTCCAAGACCAGCTAACATCTACTTCAGCATTTACACAATTATCCTTCTATTTGTGGTGCACCCAGCAGTACTCAGCCATTGTTTACTTAGTGTTAGCCTCAATCATTGGCATAAGTGGTTATCTAGTCATGAATTAGAAGCTCCAATTTTCTTTTCAAGGTGTGTTAACTTGAACATCACGTGGTACTAGACTTGTACTCCATGGTTAATCATCTTTAAAAATAGAGGCGCTGAAGTACTATAGAACTTTTTCATGTGTCTGACATGCCTTCCCAGAAGTTTTCCTCTGAATTGTTTCACTTTACAATGACAGCAACAAGAGTACATTGACTCTAATGAGTCAAATCAACAAATGCTGATCTAAATTCTTGGATTCAGATGCCTAGAAATGCCAGTCATTAATCTATGAGATACACTGTCCTTAGGACTTAATCATTGCTACAAGAAGCAAATAAGCTTCTTGTAATTGTCTACAAGAGTGTCCAGAGCCATCACCTCAATGGATTCAGGGTGAAACCTTGTCTGTGCCAAATGTCTGCCCTGCCATCAGAGGGAAGAATTAACTTCTCTAGACTGTGAAGTCAGTCAGGCTTATCTCCTGTGTCACAAAGCAGCAGAAGGCAAACAAAACCCTACATAGTTAATGAGACTTGACAATCCATCCTTGATTGCATATTAATATATTTGTTCTTAGGTAGACCTTTCATTTCCTCTTAATTGCAAGATGCTCACCATATGCCACAGATTGAATTTTAGACTGAACATCTAATAGTGTATCCCACTCAGCCACAATTTTTGTGTGTTGCCACAATATACAATTGCACATTTATAAAATCCATAATTAGACTCTGGTATCTGATAATTAAGTAACTAATTAAAATAAAATGGGTCCTGCATGAAGCAATGACACCTGTTTCACAATCCAAAAATTATTATTAATTTAATTCTATTAACCTTCAGTCAATAAGGAAAACTCAAAACAAAACCTATTGCTAGCCCAGTGCCAGTGGCTCATGTCTGTAATCCTTGCTACTTGGGAGGCTGAGATTGCCAGTCTGGGCAGAAAGTTAGTGAGACCTCATCTCAACCAACAGCTGGGTACGGTGGCATGAACCTGTCATACCAAGCTACAATAGGATGAGATGAGGAGGATCACATTTTGAGGGCAGCCTGGAAGAAAGCAGGTTTAGGATTCTACCTCAACAGAAAAAAGCTGGGTGTGATGGCATGTACCTGCCATTCCAGCTACAGTAGGAAGCCTAGAATATAAAGATCCTGGTCCAGCCAGCCTAGACAAAAAAAGCAAGACCCTATCTCCAAAATAAACAGAGCAATAAGGACTGGAGGTATGGTTTAGGTAGTAGAGTGCCTGCCCAGAAAGCGTGAAGCCCTGTGTTAAAACCAAAAAAACTCTACTGCTCAAATAATTATATTTTTACATTTGATAGATGAACTGGCTTTAGGAATTTTATTCTAGCTACAGTAGAATTTGTTTATTGTTTAAGAAAAAGATACAAGTGCGCAGTGAATGTGTAGAGCATCAGTGAGCAATGAAAACTCTATCATAACTAATTTGTCAGATCAATAATAAAAACAAACTAATTATATGATATGTTTTACAGACTTTGTAGAAGTATAGACAGTACTTTCTAGATAAATTCCAGCCACATTACAGTCCTTATACATTATATATGTATGTGCAATTTGTTATACTGAGCTCTGCCTTGTGACACATTTAAGATTTAGAAACTTGTATTATTTTTATTACCTTCAGAAGAGAGTAAAATATGTGTTATCCTGAAATTCTAAAAGGTAGATTGGTTAGACTAAAAGAAATCAATCAGAATTAATATTTCAACTAGGTAAAATTCATGTGGACTATTTAAAAGTAACAATATAGGAATCTTATCAATGTGGATTTTTTAATCTGCTAAATAATGTAAAATACATCTTAGATAAAATAAAAAGCAAATGCAAATCAGTCCACCATGACCCACTGTGATCTATTATTTTCCTAACTTTCAAGTTTGTTTCAAATTCTGATGATACTCAGAAAAAATATAGTTACCTTTTCCTAAGGTAAACATTATTTCATTTAGTAAAGCTAAATACATTCCCAAATCTTAAAAAATATATAATCTAATATTTCATAATATGTTTTGATTATTAGTATTTCAAAAAGTAACAATTCAAATTATAAAGTTTGTAATAATTAATGGCAGATCAAGCTTTGGGAAAAGTCAAATTTTCCATGAGTTAAGTTATAAATATAGAAGTAACAACATAATATTGACAGCAGAGAATACAGAATCAAGTGGTTTGGTTCAAATTACAGCATCATTTCTATCAGTCATTTGTCTTTGAGAGTGTTATTTACCTCCCCTATTTTAATTTACACAACTTGTGAAATTGGAGATGACTTCCATTGCCTCTTAAAGCTGCAGTGGAGATGGCATGTGTAAATATTTAAAATACCTGTGAGAACATGGAGGTGTTTTTGGCACCAAGTTAGTCCTAAAGGAAAACTAATGATGATGCTTATACTAAAGCCATGTTGTTATTCTAATGTCATGATCAATTTGATTAGTGTTGACTGTGTAACTGCTACCATTATAAAAGTAATTATGAAATTCTGTGTCACACTTGTTAACAAAATAAAGGAAATATAAAGAATTGTAACAACACATAATATGGTTACACATGAATAAAAATATCAATTTAAATAAAATACACATACTTTACATAGCTGCATTTTCTTAAGGAGTCGTGGAAAATAGTATCTTAACTGCAGCATTTTATAAAGCTGTAACATTTCCTACACACACACACACACACACACACACACACACACACACACACGCACACACAGTGCATTCAATGACAACAATAAATACTCTAGATATAAGTGGCAATACGGGTGATGACTTACATGCTACAGTCAAGGTTATTAACATGAATCTCAAAAGTGCTAAAAGAAATGATGTGATCAAGTTTGACAGCCAGAATTGAAGATTATTGTTTTATATCATCTTGTCATTCCAAATAATTATAATATATGTGCATGACGTTGTATATTCTGAACCTCATCCTGTCAACAAAATTAATTATTTGACAGAACTTATTATTTTGAGATTAAAAATCCACTCAGTGGGGATAGAAATTACACTTTCACATGCAAACCTAGCTCCCAGGCCACAGCCAGAACACCCTGAATCACATTTAATTTCCATTAGTGAGGCCAGTCATTATTCTAATATGATTACACAGTCTTGTAAAATGTCCTTTTTTATGAAAAGCAATTAATTTTCATTTAGTAACATTTTAGATGCCAAGTATTTAGAAGTGACTTGCAGAATGCAGTTTTTTCTTGAAAATATTCATATTAACCTCCCAAATCCAGATCAGATTTGAGAGAACAAAGAAAATTGAATATAAAAGCTGGATTTTAAATGCCACCATTAACAAAAGATTGTTTTTGACTACTGCTATTTATTCCAGAACATTGCTAACCAAAAGAACATTCCTACTTCAAGAGCTACAGGATAAGGTCTTAAACAACAGCCCTTAAAAATAGTTCGTTTAAAAATATATCTATATAGGAATGCAATAAGCATGTGTAAATGGTTTTTCATCAGATCTGATTACATACTGATTGTAGATGTTATAAGTTATTCAGCCTTGATTATCAGCAAAGTTTATCAGATGTCATGAAGTAAAGGGCCAGAAAAAAAAAAAAGGACCCAAAAAAAGCCCAAAAATCTGCTACTCAAAAAGATACTAAAAAAAATATGTTTTTAAATTATCATATTTCAGTTTCATATAAGGTAGTTTTAATTATTATATACATAGTGACAAATTTATTCTGTCTCATATAGTTCTGGATGTAGTACAAAAGAAATTATTTGATAATCGCATTATTTATCAACTCTCAAATCAAGAGAATAGTTTTGCTTTTAAGAAATACCAATATGTTTGATAATCTCTCAATTAACAGGAGACTAAGATTAGATCCTGTAAATGCCAGGAAGCATCATCAGTTCTTCTGGGCTGGCTTAACCTTCCTAGAGTTCTTGAATCATGATGCAGAAACATGTTACATGATAGTCTCTTGTCTCTGTTAAATATTTTAGAAAATGTAACTGTTTCATTGCTTGAAAGATAGTAATATTGGTAAGTACAATGCAAAATAAAAGATGTCTTATATCTTGCTAGTGATTTTCTATGCTTCCCATTTGTTTCTTCAAAATTTGCTAATAAACTTCACAGTGCAGTAATGTATTTTTTTTACTTCCATTTCCTCCAAACCAGTATTCTATTGATCACAAGGAGAAACAACAGTTTCATCTGGATGAGAAAAAGAACCAGATTTATACAGCTATAGGGAAAGCTTTGATGATTAAATTAAATATACAGCAATTCAAACATATTCTAGTTTTACTAGTAAAAAACTGTTGATGGTCACATCAGATATGAGGAAAGTTAGCAGTACAACTTCTGATCAGACGTGACTGATTTATTTGAGGTAGTATGTTAACATGCCCTAAAAGGAAATCCATTAATAGCTGTAATGACATTTTTTAGTCAATGTACATAATTAATGGAATTATGAGTAATGGTTATTACCCAATTCAATTACAGAAAGTGACACTGAATATGAAAAGGAATTGATATTGCTTAATAAAGTAGCTAGAATTTTGGAGAGCTAATCATGTAATGGGAATATCTCAGGATGATGATAGTCCACTACTTGAAAACTAAAGAGAGCATATTCATCTGATCATGAAACTCTTTTATGAAGTTCTAATTTATATATCTGTGTATTTTATTATAATAACTTCTACAGGATATACAATATCATGTGGCTGTTGGTGTCTAATATTTCTAATAAAGTTACTTTGGCTTCCAGAAAATAGAAATGGGGTGATATTTTAATAGTCAATAAACTTAAAAATCATTCATCATTTCCTTTCTGAAGTTGTGTGTATGGTATAGATGAAATAAAACATTTTAATAAGCTGTACAATGCTATCCTCTCTTGCAAATCTTAAAAGTTTAGCATATAATAAAGGGTCAAGAGTTAAATTTCTGACCCAATCTCTCCTTTTTTGCCTCTATGCACACATATATATCAGAAAGGAATAATTAAAATAATGACCCAATTAACTAATTTTGGTTTATCAAGTAAGCCTAAGTTTCGAGTAGGTACAATCACCAAGTAATGAAAGATAGAAACCCATGGTTTGTTCCTATTTTTGTAAATCTAAGTGAATAAATTGATCCAAATGTTTCAAGAACACACTGCAGTTTTTCTTTTACTCTGCATGAACATACCTGCTTGACAGAAGTGATCAGAGGCAAGGTTTTCTTCCATGTTGCAGTGTACTTCTCATTTCCGAACCTATTACTACAAGGCAGTAAGGTTGTAAGTCATGGATGGAGACTTTCATGGATGACAAGGCTGCATCACCAGCCATGCAACTTAGTGGTGCCAGGATCCAGTTTTTCCAGAGGTTTGAATTAGTATTAAACACTCATTCATGAATAAAGTATGCTTGTGCTTTTATCAGTTATTCTTCATGGGATCAGCTTTTTTGGAAATTTCAAAAGAGAGTTGATTTCTTGGATTTCTGAACCATGATACTATGCAAAAAATCCAAACTCTTCTAATGCTACATTGATTAATTAAAATAAATGTTAAAATGTGGGAGAAAGTTGAAGATAAAACTTCAGTGGCATTATCTTGGATCTCATTGACTGTGGTTTGAAATGTTCTTGGAAAATAGAAGTCTTAGCTAAGTCACAAAAATATATGATATGTATAAGTAGAGGAAATCAATAGATATTCAGAGTATTTATAGGAATATAGCAGTGTATTTTCATGGATACAGATAACCGTATGCTTTTATCATTAAAAGTGTTCATTCTGAAAATAACGTTGGTATTTTGAAATCATTAAGGATATTTGCAGTAGTTTTACTTGCTTGGTTAGAGAATTTTTTCAATGAAATCATGGTTGTGGGTTAAGTGAATCATAGGAGTAGCTAACCAGCATTATGAGGAACCGTACTCTGTCAGTCTTGTTATTCTTCACCTTGAAGAAATCTACAGTATTCCAAATAGTCATACAACCAGAAATTAGACATCCAGCAATGGCACTAACTGCTGTGCAAACTTTGGACCATCACTAATTTTGCTATTTCATATCTAACCAATCATTTTACTATCTTGCTTATTTCACATGGAGATAAGAGTGTGTCTGAATAGAACAATATGAACTAGCAATATGACTAAGTCTTAAAAAAATCAAAGGAATAATGAATTTAAAATAGTACCTTTTTTACCTGTTTTGGGGTCTTCATTAACTAAAATCTAAAATCTATTGATATTCTAGAAAAAAGATTCACTTTTCTGGTATAAAAAAAGCAAATAGTACTCAATAAATATCTTCATGTGTCAAGTACACTAAATATTTTGTGAACAGCAGAAAATGACTTTTTCAAAGGCACATACCTGGTGAGTGATGAAGTGCTGTATTTTCTATCGTCAAATTCTATTATACTTCCACTACAAAATGCTGAATATCAACTAATAAGTACTAACTCAATGATTCTCCCATTCTTGTTACTTCTGAAGAGATATCCTATGTATTTGCTTCTAATCAGACTGGTGAAAAAGAGCCAAAGGTCACAAATAGAAGAGAAAATATAAAGTCTGCTTAATTTTAAGGTTGTAAAAGGTAAGCCACAAAAGGTGAGTACCAAAAGTTTTCGGGATGAAGATAGGAATGAAAGGTCAATCAGATAAAATGATTTTCAAACTCTTAACCTTTTATGAATAAATTAATTATCTTTTACTGAAAGCTTCCATATGTCAGATAAGTACAGAAAATTATGACATGTACAGTTTTACTTCAAGGTACATTTCCTTAAAATACATTTCTAAAGATACACTAGTTATATCTTTTAAAACCATAAAAGAAGCAAAAATGAATACTAAAAATAGAAAATAAAGATGTTACATAAAGTTTTTCATAAATGATTATAAAATCAGAATAATATATTTAAGGTTATCTTAAAATATTTTACACTCTCTGACACTGCTCAAGCTCCAGAAAGAGGCAGAATCTGGGTACTACTTTAACATCATCCAGCAAAGTTATAAGCTAATTTGCAAGTGAGTTGATTTTTTTTAATGGATTTATTTCCTAAGGGAGATATTGAAATGGAGATTACCTTAGTCTTTATTGTGTTCTTCATCGATGAATGTATATGTGTCTACTCTGAGCAGTTTTTTTACCATGAAAAATTATAAAACAATGGGCCCCTTCTGAGAGTGTAAACTTTGCAAAGGACAACTACCACCATAATTACAAGCATAACAGTTTTATATAATGCCTTGTTGAAGATTAACTCATTTATTTATGTAAATAATATGCACCCATCTGCATTATGGGCAGTGGTAGGAAGGAAAAGCACATTCTCTTCATGGGATGCAGTACATTTTATGGAGGTGATGGCATTTGAATGCTTAGTGAAAGAGAAGGGATTTCAACAGATTAAAAAAGCATGAGCTGCTTCATACAAAATTCAGTTTGATGAGTGCATTACATACACATAAAGAAGCAGTAGGAGATCAAGTAAAAAGATAAATTAAGGTCAGATTATGCAAACTCTGAATGCTTACCAAAGGAGTTAGAATGTAATTCTGAGGGCAAGGAGGATTTACTGAGAATTTTTGGTTTCTTGGAGCATGAGTATACTACAGCATCTAAATTTTGCGAAGCACTTTGTAATCAAATTGTTTTAAAAGATTTGTTACAGCTATACAACTGAATTAATTCATAAGTTAGGTTTCTAAAGGGAAAGATTATTGTTCTAGAATTGGGAGGAGAAGTTACTTCTTGCTTTATTTAATCATGGCCTGTATCATTTTGAAATCCAAAGGTAATTTAGAAAAGAAGGGAAAACAACCTCAGTACATAATATATATTTGAATTTCATTTCACATCCTTAAATATTTGACAAGTGGAAATGTTAGTGCTTTATGTATTTGAAATTGTTTTCTTTTAAAATCTAGATAAAACAAATTGCCATTCACTTAACTATTATTTCATAATTTTATAAACAATGAGAATTTGTGGATTAAGAATATAGGGTTAAATCTAATGGTCTAATAAAAACCTAAAATTGGGGGAAAAAATCTACAAATGATTCAGAACTACTTGCTTCTCAATTTGAGAGTTCATTCCATATCATCTATGCTGAATTGTGGCATAGTGGTTTACGGTGAAGATTCAACTCTTCCTGACACAGGGACAGGGCTCTGCTTACATATGCCATAGCCATCAGAACCCATGGGCATCATGTTCCTTGGAGCCGAGCCTTCTCATCTGCCATATGTGGCAGTCCAGCCCTAGAAAGGGGCACCTAGCCTTCTCTGCCTTGTTAGGGACAGATCCAAAGGCTGCTCACATTGGTTGAGTTCTGACCTGTCCTTGAGCCTAAGATTTGCCTAAACTTAAAGGCCTAAATAATCTGGAAGCCAGAGGCTGCTCAGTGAAGGACCTTCAGTTTGTGAGCTACTGATATGTGACCAGCCAGCAGAATGCTGTTTATCCTCCTGCATCTGTCTCCTATTGAGGTTTCCTCTATGTTGTAACCACCTGCTCCAAGTATCATGAGTGACATGAGAAGACAGAGACAATGGCAAAGCAGTGAGATCTCAGGATTGGGAAACCCATCAAGAAAACAGAGCACTAGAACAGGTGGCTCCTAGTAAAGTAACAGCGTCAGAGGAAAAAGCCACTTTAGTAAACAACAAAGAAAGAAGGAAGGATGGAAAACAACACAAGAAAACCAGGGGTTATTCCATGAAAAATCTATTGTAATGATTTAATGACTTTGGAGCTGCCTGTGGTACTATACAGCTATAATCCCAGTTATTCAGGAGGAGGAGGAGGCAGAGGATAACGAGTTCAAGATGGACCTACACAAAGTTAGTGAGACCCTATCTCAAAAACAAAATAACGGCTGGGGGCATTGCTTAAGTGGTACAGCACTTGCCTAGTATGCATGAGGCCTTTTTTCATCACCAGTATAGAACAAACAGATTTAAGGACTTCAGGATCTCAAAGATAAGAAGTCATTCACGCCTGAGAACACTAATATATTTTAAAACATACAACAAACATGTAAAGATAAAAATACATCAAATGGAGGATAGTAATAAAGAGCATATGAAGCAGGAAAAAAAGAAAAGATAAATGCACATCACAACAGAAGGAAAAATATGAAGAAACGTAAAATATAATAGAAAATTTCCCTAGTTTAAAGAAAGATTTAATCTCTTATTATGAAAAGGCTCTCCAGACATGATTATTAAACAAATCAAAGAAACAAATAACACATAAGCATATCCTAATAAAGTTTTAGAGAAAATTTTATCAGCTGCTACCCAAAAAATAAGTAACTTTAGAGAAATACATTGGATAACGTATATACCTGAAAACAAGTAACTTGTAGGGAAATACATCGGATGACACATATTTTTTATCTGTATCCCTATAAATAAGAATAGGACAGAGAAATGCAAAGAGAAAACACTAAATTAAAAATAGACCTACAATGTCACTAATTTTGGTTACCTGGGACAGGGAATAAGGAAAAAGAAGAAAGTGAACCATTCTTTTATAGCTTTTTTTTAAAAAATAATTATTTCTGATGAAAACAGCACATATGATATGACCCCATTTTAAAGTGTATAGGTGGAAGTTATATGGAAAGAAAACAATTTGAAAGTCAGCAAGAAGACTTTTTATTGAGATATAAAAAAATTTTTATTTTCTATGGTTTTCTTCATTTTTTAAATAATTACTATACATTAGTCATATAATCAGGCAAAACAATAAAGATATTGACATTTTGCACAAACACACTCTTTCCAGGCTTGATAATAAATGTGAATTCCCATAACTTTAACATAAGGGTCTTCAGTTTTCCTGTGGAATGCCAAAATATAAATAGAATCCTTCCTGTATGCAGAGTGTCTCAAACTGTAACTGGATATTAAATTTTACTTGAAGGTAAATTTAAAACATTCGAATAACCCCTCTGATCATTTTTCTACTGATGGTCTGGAAATCTTCGCTTCCTTCAAAGAAATCAACCACTATTTGTTGTTATCTCAGATATGAAATTATCCTCCTCTAATTTACTCTTAATCTAAATTATACTAAAACATTTTATAATATTGAAAAATACTCTTGGAGATGACAATTTCCTTCAGATAACAGAATTTATTCCCTTTCTACATATCCCTCTAGCGTCTGCCTTCCTGTTTTCCTTCCTTCCCATTAAATGTATTAACAAGATTTTTCTATTCTCACTGTCTGTATTCTTACTTCACAGCTCCAGCCTTGAGCAGAGGAAGCATTAACACAATTCAAAGCAGTGTAGCTCCAGAAACTATCCCAGGCAACATCATATATCTTTTCTTTGATATATTCTTTTTCATTTCATCTCCATTGACAGAAAGGTAGATTATCTTTCTTACCTTTGGCACCTTGAAGAGTTTGATTACTTCTTTGGGTCATCTTTTACCAAGTGGCAGCTTCTAAATTGCCCCAGTAAGCAGAGGGGATTGTGTAAAAGCAAATTTAAAAATTTTGCAATGGTCAGGGAAAGATGAAAGGCTCAGAACCCTCATAAATTAATAGATTCTGCTAATCACAGCTCTTAAATGTAGTTCTTCCTTTATATTCATATTTGTTTTTCCAGAGCTCAGATCTTCAACATTCATTATAATAGTATGATAGTTATTCACTCCCTTCTGAAAACACTCGCATGCACACGTAATCTGACTTTCATGACATCAGTGACAGTTTCACAACAAGTAAACCTGATTGTGTTACTGTCATTAATTTCATTATCCTTACTTTTAAGGGAAAACTACATTTTTTTTAATGGGTGGCCTTTTATGACTTGGTTCCTTTACATTAATTTGGTCTACTTCTTGCCACTTTACAACAAAACATTTATTTCAGTTGTTGCAAACCACTTGCAGCTCTGTAGGTGCTCAATGCTTGTTTATGTTCACACACTGTGGGTCTCTATGTCTTTAACATGAAATTTCCAGCTACTTGTAATTCCTGTCTCATGCCCATGTCATTGCCTGGCTGACTCTTACTTACCTTTCTGCAGTTAGCCTGACAACTGGATGTTCTGAGAACTGGAGCGTCATACTGTTATATATGATTCCCTCAGTTGCTCTTCCTAGGTGATTCCATAGGTCTGTTAACGCCATCCAATAATAAAGTACAGAATATGCAGTAATTAATTTTCTTTTTGTCACTTTCTGCAATTGGAATGAAACTGCCTGAGGGCCTTCTGTGTTGTATGTTTGACTTCCAAACACTTAATCACAGTAAGTGCTCAATAAATGTTTGCCAGCTATATGACATAAATTTCAGGCACTAAAATATTCAGAATTTTACATAGGAAATTTCAAAAGTAAATAAAACCATTGTCATTAGGATTCAGTTCCTCTTTAAAAGATCTCATGTTTGACCAATTAAATATAATTTTGGTAATGTCTATAATCATATTTCAATTTCTGAACCAGGTTTCAGAGCTCTTTGAACATCTGACAACAGCAAGAGCCGCGGACATTTGAAACCAGGAAATTTTGCGCCAGTACTAAGCTCCCAACCTCTCCATCTGTGTGCTCTTCAGATTTAGAAAGCCTCCAAACACAGCAATTCAGAATGCTGAGATGAGCTCAGGAAGGAATTCCAAAAGGAATTAGATACATCACTTCAGCAATGTCTTAAAAGCCATGGGGAAGAGAACAGCTAGGAGATAGCAGTGTTTAAGACTGCACTGTAGA
Source organism: Castor canadensis (assembly GCF_047511655.1). Taxonomy (NCBI): domain Eukaryota; kingdom Metazoa; phylum Chordata; class Mammalia; order Rodentia; family Castoridae; genus Castor; species Castor canadensis. Next base: position 146,845,275 of record NC_133388.1, on the reverse strand, counting down.
GATGGAGATGAAATAGTTCTATCTTCTCATATTAATAAGAATCTGTAGTTTGTATTGTTTGAGGATAAAGGGATTGAGTACAAGTCACAGCAAGGCATAGCATATAAATATAGGCAGCAAAGGAAAATAGTGCAAATGGGTATCTGTGACTAAATCATTAAACACATCTTACTCAACTGCTGTATGACTTCCTTTGCTTTGGTAATTTAACTAGTGTCAGTATTCCTTCCAATTTCTGAAAGTAAATGTTTTTGTTTTGTCAGTTCTGGGATTTGAATCTAGGGCCTTTCTCTTCCTAGGCAAGCTCTTTTTGGTTTAGTTATTTTTTAGGTAAGTTCTTGCATTTAGTGCTTGAACTTGTGCAACCTATGATCCCCCTACTTAGCTGTGAGTCTGTATAGCTGGGGAGACAGGCATGTACCACCACACCTGCCCAGCATTTCTGGATAGGAGTCTCACTATCCTTTTGCTCTGGCTGGCCTACAATTGCAATCCTTACAAACCTTACCTTGCCAGTAGCTGGAATTACAGGACTGAACCACCATGCCCAGCCTGCAAGCAATTTTTGAAAATATTTTGGTGGATTTTAATGCTAAAAAAGCAACATATTATTTATAATTCTCACTAATACTATTTAACTATATCAGTATAACTCATAAGGTAGTTACATAATTTTATTTTAGAAATAAGAGCTATTTCTTTCTCTCGATAGGTCCAGTTGTACTGTGGAAACCATCTTCCTTTTAAGAGTCAACTTAGCCGACCTGTCAGTTATGCAAATGTTTGGTAAGTAATATACTTCTGAGAACAGAGGGCAGGGGATAACTTTACCTTCAGGGTTTGACCAAAGCTGCCGTACCCAAATTTCCATTGTTTCATGGAAATGATTGAAGAGAAAGAATTAAATTTAAGGATTCCAAACAGTCTCCTGGGAAGTAAGGGAGCAAATAGTAGAAGTTTATCCCAGACCCAAGGAAAGAAAGTAAACTCTGGAATAACTCACAGTAGTGGGATGAGGACAGCAACAGGAATCAGCAACAGCTGAACATTGGAACTTTTGTGCAGCATTTACTGAGTTCCCCAATTTCTACCTGTGTGTTCATTAGACTAAGAAAGCCTCGAAATACATAGTCATTCTAGATGTTGAGAAGGCCACAAAAAGTTAATATTACTCTTCTGGCTAAAATGGATAGGGGCTAACTCATAATTATTAGACAAGTACAATATTCAACCATATTTGTACCACCAAACCTGAGTAAATAGTCATATAACCTATGCTACAGATGAAAAAGTCACATTTGTTACAATCATTTCTAAATATGAAATATTTGTATGACAGAAATGTCTGTCTCTATAAACTGAAGTTATAAGTCATCTCATGATAAATCACTTTGTTACTCTACCTTGTATGGATGCTAATGCTTCAATCATTTTCCCTCTATAAATGCTATTTTGGTTAATATAAACACCAAGCTACTGATTCATAATACAACTCCATGAATGTAATCCTCTTTCCCCTTCTGACTTCACAGTCATGTTTAAAACACTGATGTCTCAGTAATACTTTTCCTAGGAAATAACTTGTTGCACACATACTAAACAAACCAGATCACTTTTACTTGCTTTTCTGTTTCGATTTAATATGTTCAATAAATCAATTCATTACAAAGCAAACTTTAACACATTCCATTCTTCATAGAAATTGTAACAGACTATGTTCTGCCAAACATTTTTTGTGAGTGACAGGTAGTTTAAATTTTAGGCTTTTCAGAATCACTTGACACTTGTCTTCACTGCTCAGTTCTTCCCTTGTAGTTTAAAAGCAGCCACATACAATATATAAATAAACAAACATTGCAAATTTCCAATAAAAATTTATTTATAAATACTTGTGGCAAGCCAGATTTGATCTGTGGGCTATAATTGTTGGCCCTTGTCACCTATTAAAAGAATAAAAAACAATTTTATTTATTTATGTATTTATGTATGTTTTTATTTATTTATGTGTCTATTTATTTAGTAGTACTGGGGATTAAACTCATGACTTCATACATGCTAGGCAAGCACACATCCCCAGCCCTATTGTTTAATTTTTTTATTTCTTTGTTGGTACTGGGATTTTAACTTAAGGCCTTGTACTTGCTTTATCATGCCCAAGCATTTTTTTTTGCTTTGGTTATTTTTCAGATAGGGTCACATGCTTTTTGACTGGGGCTGACCTCATACCACAATCCTTTGGTGTAGACCTCCTATGTAGTTGGGGTGACAGGTGTATGCAACCATACTCATCTTGGAAAACAACTTCAAATGTTAAAGGACAAACCTTAATGAATGCAAGTATAGTCAAAGGATTTTTATAGCATAAAGTATATTTATCTCAGCTTTATTATTATTCTCTTATAATCCAGTAGCCTGCCAATGCTGGAACAAACGGAGAAGTCCAACAAAACACAGGCAACTCTGACTAAGGTCAGCGAAAAATATTTTCCTTGAAATGCACATTAGTAAAGCCACTATGGAAATTAATTACCATGGAAATTTCTCATAAATCTAAAAGTAGAACCCACCTTATTCTCCAGTTACCACACATCTGGGTATATACCTGAAGGAAATGAATTTAGAATACCAAAAAGATATCTGCATATCTATGTTTATTGGGACACTGTTCACAATATCCAAATTATGGAATCACTCTAGATGTTTAACAATGGGTAAATGGGCAAAGAAAATATATGACACACACATATATATGTTTTACATATATTTCATATACATTATATATAAATGTATATATTATATGTATATTTAAATTTCATATATTGTATATAAATATATCCATTTTATATATTTATATATAATGGGCATTATTCATCCATAAAGAAGAATGAAATGCCATTTGCAAGGAAATGGATGGAAGTAGAGGACCTCATGTTAAGCAAAATAAGCAAAATTCAGAAAGTCAAGTATGACCCGTTTTCCCTCACTTGTGGAAACTTAAAAAGAACTGAAAGTAAAGGAACACTAGACAAGACCTTGGAAAGGGGGAACAATGATATGGGGGCAGGAAAAGGTAGAAAAAGTGTGGGTGGACATAATCAATGCATGATATATTCATGTATGGAAATGGCATAGTGAATCCTAATAATCTGTACAATTAATGTGTGTTGATAATTTTAATAAAAATACTTTTTGTGGAAAAGTATTTGTTGGTCTAAGCTCTAAACAATAGCTTTGGTTATTTTTGAGTGTTGCTACTTTGCTTCTACGTTTTAAATTGTTATGTTTTTATCTTTAAAATGAAGAAAAACATTCTTTTATATTCAGTGTGGGTGTTAATTCAGTAATTCAGGCAACTTCATTACACAGTCAGTCAAGAGTACATTCATAATATTTTGGTCTCCTTTAAACTCACCTCAGGTACATTCATGTCTTCAGTCCCTGTGGTAATATCTATCCCTGCTTTAAACTATAGATTTGATTAGCATCTCTCCATTGGGCATAAAGTGTCCATTATGCAAGACAAATAAATTCTGGAGATCTGCTGTATGACCTTATTTTTATAATTAACAACATTGCACTGTACAATTAAAACTTTGTTAGCAGGGTACATCTTTAAGTGTTCTTACTAAAATAAAGGGGAAGATTATAGAAAGAGGTGACAGAGGGTGAATATGGTGTGTAATAATGTATGAAAATGGAAAAATGAGACCTGTTGAAACTATTCTAAGAAGGTGGGGGTAGGTAAAGGAGAATGATGGATGGGTGAATTTGACTAAGATATATAGTAAGCACTTTTGTAAATGTTACAACATATCCCTACTACAATAAAATAATATGATAAAAATTTAGTAAAGAAAAACAAATACAAACCCCTCCAGATTTCATAAAGTTCTACTTGAAAGTTTACTGAGCTAGACCAACCTCCTGATATCATGGTCTCATAGATGAATATTAAGTCTGTAGAATACAATCTAAAGTCTAAGCTGATTAATGTCAACATTGGGACCATAAACCCAATTTTTTATTCCTGTTTCAGTCCTTTTAATTTTTATTTAGCTTTATCTTTTCATTTAAATGTCAACTCTCTATTAATATATATTATATTGATATTCACATGTTTAAAAATAAATTTTCAAATATTATACACTAAAAATACTTGTTCTTAATTTTGTTATACTGAAATGAAGAATTTACATGGTAGTAGAATGAATTAAGTAGTTGAAAGTAAATTCAGTAGTAAAACTAAAAAGAATAAAATAAAAATAAAACACCACAGTGGATTAGATATAAGCATGAATGATATTGTGATTATAAGGAGAAATAAATGGAATTTGAGTTGTATAACTTCTCTCATTCAATGTGACAGTGTTTTTATATGTTTTCTGGAATTTATTGTGAAATAGGTTATTATGCATCTCTCAAATTTAGTTTTATATTCAGAATTTTTTTCTGAATTTGTGTGTATCTCTTGCTTCATGTTAAAGAAACATTTTGAGATCAAAACTAATGAAAGTATTCTTTGACCCAATATGATCACAGAACTCTAATGTATCTGTTTATTCTATTTAACATGAATATGCACCACATACGAAGTTGGACATGGCCACTGACAATTTGCAGAACTCAAGGATAAATATAGAAGATTTTCTGTTTTCAACAAAACTTTAATATAATTTACAAATATTAAACATCATATTTTACTTCATTGTTGAATGTTTGTTTTACTTTTTAATTATATTTACCAGCATGATTCTGCATGAAATTCAAACTCACCATGTAAGCTTCTTTTCTAGCTATTATGATTACTTGTTTCACTTCAAAAATTTTATTAAATTTTTTTTTTGATCTGGAGAAAGGGAGTCAAAAACAACAATCTGATGTGTGTGAAAAATAAACTAGGCAAATGACTAATATTGTCCAGGGTGGGGAACTAGGGAGCAGAGCAGATCACATGATAGCCTGTGTGATCTCATCTGACTTTGACTCTTACTCATGAGAAATTTTTTTTCATAATTAAGACAGTAATGTCATGATAAAACTTACATGATAAAATAACTCTAACAGCTTTCTTGAGAATTCATTTTAATGGATTATAAGAGGATAAGGGTAAAAACGTATTATTTTAGTTTTTTATTGTAAAGAAAAAGAGATGCTACCTATAAAAATAACAAAAATAATTTCAATTAATCCTGTAGATTGGTAAGATTTTTTCCCCCTTTAATGTGATCCATTCACTATTGATGTTTGAGAGAAACTGCTCTCCACCACAGTTCTTCCAGTCTACTTGTCATTTCCCATACACACCTGACATTTCACCCTTTCTGCTTTGCCCTTATGTTTTCTTCCCCCACCTGCTATCCTTCCACTTCTGTTCTTTCTCCTCTGAAAAACACTTCCACAGTTATTCACCCCTTTTGATTATCCTACAGCATTTTAAATATATCTGCATTATGCTTGAATGATAACTTACTTGATTATAGTTTACTTAATTTTTTACATATTTATTTCACTTTCAAAATTCTACAAAGGATAAGACCTTGTCTATCTTTGCACTTGATTTTATGCCTGGCAAAATAGACAAATAAAAAATTTGTTAAATAAATGAGATTATCATCTTTTTTTCTTTATTTCTAAGGTTCTATTAGTTGCAAGAAAATCTGTCAATTCCATAAAATATTTTCAGGAAAGGCAAACTACATTAAATATTATCTACATATCTCAATTGATGTAATTCAGCATGTCTACCCAAAAAAGAGAGTAAAACTTATTAAAACAAAAAGTGTGAGTAAATTAAGTGAATGAAAAAAAGATGTAACGTATTCCAAAGTTAATCTATGTATTCTGTTTTCTCAAATGGCATTGCATATAAAAATAATAGGCTTTTGTTCATAAAAGGCTTTTAATTCCCAAGCTGTCACTTAACAGCTTTGCAAAATTACAACAGTTTCTATTTCTGTCTTTCTTGATGATAACTGGTCTTCCAATTAATTATATTCTCTGTTCATCAATTATCAAACTTCATAACATTGAGTTGACATTTCCTCTGCTTGGTTACAAATAGGTAACATTAAGTTTAAGGTCAAAGGAACATTATGTAAGTGATTTGCAATTATTTGTGTCATATTAAACAGAGAGGAGAAGACCATTAAGTTAAAGGTAAAATTTCCAGGGTACCATCACCCTGTGGAAGTTGTTAATCCTCAACATCATGGTCTGATTAACTAAAAGTACTCAATAATGTCACAAGGTCTACACTGCAATAACAGCTGACACTCCAGAAGAAGAAAGAGAAAAGCTATGTGTCAAGCCCAATGCTTGAAGATTTACATCTATTCACCACAGGAAAAAAAAATCTAAGGTCTACCTTTTTAGAGTATTAGCACGGCATCACATTTTATATAGTCATGTAAATTAAAGAAAAGTAAAACCACATTTATAGGTAACACTATAATTCACAATAAGAAAATTAATCAAATAATTTTATTTTAAATGCTAAATCCCTATGAATACTTAATTTGATGTTGATAATAGTCTAATTCTTCAGCATATATGCCTTCAAAAACTTTTCCAAATGTACCTTACAATAATCACAGATTCATTACCTTTGACACAAAAAGTTAATTTATACACAATGCAGAATACCAATATATAGTTCTTATATTAAATTTCCTACCAATCTAGGCATAAAATCCAGAATACTATCAACTGTTTGTCATTGACCTGCAATATCTAACCATTGACTTACTATGTCACTATTTCCTATAACTGCACAAACTATTACACTTATACCATAGCACTCTAAATTATTTGCTATATTGCAGTTCTTTTAATGATGAGTATATCAAAAGAAGTAACATATCGACAAGAACAAGAGACAAGATAGACGTATAGCTCCTTATAGCAATTTAAATTATAAAACCAAGTATTGTGCACCATTGAAACTCTGGCACTATCTGTCTCTTGTGAACCCTGGCCTGTTGCTATTTTGCATGGCTTTCTTTATCAAAACTTCTTTTGACAGCTTTTGTCCACAACACTCAAAAGTTCCTATTCATTTTTCTGAAGTATTTTCTCCCACTAACATTTCAGCTGTTTTACTTAATCCATCCAATCTAGGATGTATACAGAAATCTCTAATCACAAAACCAGGGTCACTCATTTTGTAGTATTCCTAAGCAAAGCTCCTAAGGGAATCTTATAGGCAGATCTTAAAGTAAGCATTTTTTCTCTCATTGAGGTGAGATCATTAGAAGCAGAAATATATTAATCAGATTCAAAACCATTCATTAACCTTCTGCAGTTTTCTTTTGATGATAGCAAGAGTCATAGTTATGATTTATAAAAAACAAAGTTTATATTATTAATAATGTTTCAGATTTAGATATTTCTTGAACAATTTATTATAATATTGTTGTTCAAATTCAGCTTTAAATATAGTTAGTTAAAAATTGAATCCAATTTTCTTGAGAACAATAAGAACAAAGATTGAATTGGGCCCCAAATGTCTACTGGTTCATGTGTATTTGATGACTAAATTTTAAAACATTGGTAATTATTTCATGTAGGACAAATCCTAGGTTTTTCAATTACTCAGCTATGAGTAAATTGATGGCAATTTCTTTAGAAGTATTTTAATTCTTAGAAAACACTCTCTCTTTCTCTTATTAGGATTTATTTTGTCTATGATTCTAATATGGATCAATATTCATTTGCTCAATTCAGCTTTGAATTAAAAATATCAGGACATAACTTTCAATTTCAATCATATTCAGTGTGCATTATTGATATACACAGAAATAATGCCCTGATGGTTTGAATCTCTGAATTCTCAGCAGAGCAATCTTCCCTAGGAAGATCAAATTGAAAATTCTTAGATTTCCATTAAAAGAATATAAGGTACACATTTGTAATGTCTAATAGTTAGTTGCAAGGGAAGGAAGCTATAGTATAGTTGGCAGTTCATTAATCTGAAGAAGAATATGTAACTTTTTTGCTACACTACATTCTTCCTGCTGTTACAGAGTAATTATCAACTGTACCAACAATATACAAGCTTGCAGAACAGACACCAAAACTGTCAGTCAGTAGATCATCTTAGATATCAAATAAAGTGATTTGAAAATAATTATGCCAAAGGCAAAAATAATCCTTACTTTCAGAATATTAGGCACAAATTGAATCCAAAATACAGATTTTAATTGTTTTAGGAAAATAAATATGCCACTTTTGTGGTTAATAAAATGGTCAGCCCAAGCATTAATTTTAATATATAAGATGTTTATGCTGTGTTGCTCATCTTTAATTATAATGTCTACAGGAGGAAAAGGGAAAGACTCATTTTTGTGTTCAAAATAGGAAACTTATTTTAAGCTTCTGATTCTCAGGTAACATTTGTATGTAATGATGATGAATAGTCTGGATTTTCAGAAAAGCAAGGCATATATAATTTAGGGTAATTTAGGAGAATGTATTAAAGGGATTATTTTCAAAGATGCATTAGATTAAGGGGGGAATCCACATAGGATTTGTGGAGCCCTGTGTGTAAAGAGAGTATATATTAAGAAATTGAGGGCAGAAATTGTGCCAGAGAGAGAGAATAAAAAGACCAAGACTGTCCAGATCAAATAGTGCATGGCCACTCTATTTAGAAATCTCGTTAAAAAAAAAATCTAGATCTTTTTAAAAATTATAGAGTGAAGAACAGTTCTCTGTCCAGGATTTCTGAGTTCTTTTAGGCCCATTCACTTATAGTTTTTCAAAGCTAAAATATATGCCTGTGATATGTAGGCAACATTCATGAACTGCTTGATATTTTGCTTATATAGCAGGTGATTATCAGAGGACACTGAATGCTTCAGTATTTTCATGTAGACTTTTGATTATATTTCCTGTTCTAATCACCTATACCATTCAGTCCCTTCCTTCTGTCAGAGCACATGTTATACAGCTTTGCATTATTCAATTTATTCATCTTTGCCTCTCCTCCATTTTGCAACAAAATCTCACCATCTGGGACAATCTTTCTACCTTTTTAAAAGAGTTCTTATTAGTTCTCAATCAGTATATTCTGAATGAATGTGGAGGTGTCTTTTATTAAGAAATAAAAAATTGCAAATAAGGCATACATATATCAACTTATACTAAACTCGGGCTTTTTTTAGGGTAATGCAGCAGTATTTTATTTATTCTGTCCATTAATAATTCATTTGAAAACATTTATAATATTAATTGATCTTAATCTGAAAGAAGACAGACTTTCATTTTTTTACATCTTAATACTGGCTATTAATAAGAGACACAGTCAATATAATTGTGGCCCACAATATTTGGCCAAACTCTTATCATAAATTAGCGCCTGATATTAGTGTGTTTACACACCACTCAGGTTTTGGTGTAAAGTTATTTGCCTGCAAGAAAGAACATCTGGTTTAGGGATGTCTCTTAGTGCCAGGATGGCCTCTTCCTGGTATTTCTTCTGCTGTTGATTTTATCTGTGATTGTGTGAATAGAGTTGAGTGGAGAGGTACTCATCATGTTAACTCCAAGTAAGACCATATAACTGATTACTATAGTTATAAGGAGGCACACAGGCAATATGACTGCCCAGTATTTTTGAGGCCAATAGGTTAAGCCTAATCTTGGCTGAACTCCTTAGTCTTAACCTATTGGGCTTCTTTTTTTTATTGTTGTGCTGGGTGGGGGTACATTGTGGCATATACAAAAGTTCTTACAATGTATCAAATATATCATACTTGAATTCTAGCAAAGTACAATGCCAATATATATTTTATATTGCAAAGATTTTTACTGATAATCTTTCACTGAGATTTCATGCAAGGAAGAAATAATAAGGGAATTTAAAATATAACAAATAAACAGAAGTGCTGTTTTATTTTTAGAAATTTTAAAACAGTTTATTTGATCAGCAAATATTTCAGTTGGGGACATTTTGGGGATATTAAAATTTAATGAAAATTATTCTCTACCTATGAAACAAGGGGGCTTGTTTTTCTTGTATTCTAACACTTTACTTGTTTGGTCTGATGCAATTATCATTTGTACCTATTTGACAGGTCTCATATCTTCCTCTGAGTTCTGAAGGAAGTTAAATATACCACTGGTAGTCATTTTATGAGAAATAATGCTAGAAATATTGCTGTTTTGTTCTGAAAATCAAGATAAAATGCCAAAAAGCACTTTCTGTGATGCCAATTCATTTCACCAAAATTCAACTCTCAAAAACTGCTGCTTAGGTTTTGTCATTGCAGAAACTGATCATGACATGGAACTGGAGATCACCAGGATGGAATGTAGACTATAGAAGGGTGCTTATACTGGGAACAACACAGGGTTAATCCTAAAGGGGATATCCTGTCTCCTTACGCTTAAAATTTGGTTAACAAAAATAATGTAAATGTGTGTAAACGATGTAAAGAAGTGGAATGATCTGTGCGCTACATCAAAATGACAAATGTGGCCAACATGTGACGATGAGTATGAAAATAATTGAAATTTAATCTAGAAAATAAAGTATGAGTCAGATTGGTCCTTTACAAAGGGCCAAATGAATTAGAAGCAAAGAAAGTAGCATAGAATGAACATGGTGTGGCAACTCATGCCTGTAATTCAGCTGTTCAGGAGGATCGTGAATTGAAAGTCAGGTGGGGAAAACTTAGGCAGTCCCTATTTGAAAAGCAAAATAAAAACAAAAGGGCTGGAGTCTGGCTCAAGTGGGAGAGTAGGCTCTGGGTTCAATTTCCAGTACCAGAAAAGAGAGAAAGGGAATGCAAGAGAGAAAGAAAGAGACAGAATGATGCCAAGTTTTTTGTCAAAATGTTTTGTCTCATGTAAGAACAAGGATTTTCCTTTTTTTTAATGTATCTTGTTTATTTATTTTATTGTTGTTCTGGGTAGAGGTACATTGTAGCATTTACAAAGGTTCTTAACACTATATCAAATATATCATACTTGAATTCACCCTCTCAACCATTCTCCTTTATCCTCCCTCCCATTTTAAAAAATAGTTTCAACAGGCATCTTTTTTCAATTTCTGTCTGAATCACCTTCTAAAACCATGCCTTAATTTTCACAAAAGATTAGCTGCTATAGAATCTGTCTTATTATAGATGCATTTACACCTAATACTCACTGGTAGTTATTGCTATCACCTCCAGAACATCTTCAAACTGAAAATGTTCACAATTGAATAAACCTCTGTTGAAATTTGCACCCCTTTCTGCAATTGCTGTATCATTTTGTAGCATGGATAATGTCCCTAAATCATTTATACATTAGAAGTCTGAGAGAACATAACAAGAATGTTGCTCTGGCACCTGCACACCCATGTTTACTGAAGTGTTATTCACAATAGCCAAGTTATGGAAACAGCCAAGATGCTCCACTACTGATGAGTGGATTAAGAAAATGTGGTGTTTATACACAATGGAATTCTACTCAGCCATGAAGAAGAATGAAATGCTATCATTTGCAAGTAAATGGATGGAACTGGAAAACATCATTCTGAGCAAGGTTAGCCAGGCTCAGAAGACCAAAAATTGTATGTTCTCCCTCATATGCAGACTTTAGGGCAAATACAGCAATGTGATTGGACTTGGGTCACATGATAAGGTGAGAGCACACATGGGAGGTATGGGGATAGGTAAGAAACCCAAAAAACATGATAGTATTTGAGGCCCTCACTGCAGAGGAACTAATACAGAAACTTTACAGATAAAGGTCAATATGAGAAGGGGATCAGGAACTAGAGAAAAGGTCAGTTAGAGATGAATCAACTTAGAATGTAACACATTTATACATGGAGGCAATGCTAGGAATTTCCCGGTATAGCTATCCTTATCTCAAGTAGCAAAAATGCTTTGTCATTCTTATTATTGTTTACACTCTCTCTTCACCAAAATTAGAGATAAGGGCAGAACAGATTCTGCTTGAAAGCAAGGGGTGGCAGGCAGGTAGGGGGTGGGGGGTGGGGGGGAGAAATGGCCCAAATAATGTATGAACATCTGAATAAATGAGAAAGAAAGAAAGAAATAAAAGAGAACGTTACTCTAATTCCAGGGATAATTTTTTAAATGTAGTCAATGGCAAAGAGGGAATGATGTTATTAACACCTGACTGAAGAAATAATAAATGATAGTAAAGAACCTGCAAGTACCAGAAGGGATTGATTCAAAATCTGATGAGATTATTAGCAAGTCATTCTTTCTAGTAAACTCAAAGGGGGAACAACAAAAGAGCTGAAGAAATAATCACATGATGAGATTGAATAAAACATAACAAATAAAGCACTTCAACTTTCTTGACTTTGATCTGTTCAGACATGGGAACATGTTACCCACAAAAGAGTAAGTATTGTGTACATTGTGTATAGGAGCAGTAGAGTTATGGCTCCCTAGAGAGGTTGTGGAATATGAGTACTATCTAGAAATGATTTAATTTTAACTTTCTCTAGATATACATAATTAGCCAGATATATGAAACAGGATTACATTAATCTCTGTTCTATTTAGAATGGCCTCTGGCTTCCCTATCAGGTTAAAAACTCCACCATAGGTTTCTATTCTGCCATGTGCCTTGTTTTCTTTTCTTTTCTTTTGTTTTACCAGAAAGTTTTTCAAAACTAATTGTCTAAAACACTAGTCAACAGATTCTCACAATTCACAAGTATTACTTAAGAAAATAAACTAACATTATTTTTCTTCAGTATATGGTTAAACACCTATTTATATCTTTCTGGACCTTCACTTAGCTAGAGCTATTTGTCCAAAGACATTTTATATTAGAGACTTTTCAAATTTATTTTCTTCTACATATTTTCAATTCTAGAAAAAAGAGTTGCATAATATATGTGATTTTTTTATCTTTATTACAAAAAATATATGTTTAAGTACAGAATGCATCACAACCACCACACAAGACTATTCTGAATGTGTACAGATAGTTTGAAATATCCACATTTTTTAGCAAAAACACTTGTGAGCTGGATGCTGGTGCCTCATGCCTATAATTCTAGCTACTCAGAAGTCAGAGATCAGATGGATCCCAGTTCAAAGCCAGCCTGGGCAAATATTTCACTAGACTCTATCTCAAAAATACCTAACACAAAAAAGGGTTGCTGGAGTGGCTCAAGGTGTAGGCCCTGAGTTCAAGCCTAAGAACCACAAAAAAAAAGAAAAAGAAAAAGAAAAACACTGTGGGAGGTGTATGTGAAGGGATATTTCACTATGCTATCTGAGTCTAGACTTTGTTTGCACCTTCAGGACACCACTGAGACATAAGGTCTCAGAGGTTATTATATGCTACCATTGGAAAGCTATTTCCTAGATAAGAATCTATAGTAGTTGAAATTTCACTAGAGGAACTTATTCCACATGTCAATGCTTTGAAGAGCTAGAAAATTTTCTGTAGTTCTCTGTGATCTGTTCATAAATATGTACTGAGATCCAAGATAGTGACTAAGGCACAGAAGCAGACAGTGTGAGCTCCGTGACTCCAAAACTTCATTGAGACACTGGAGCCACACTTGGCAGAAATAAAGCAGCAAGGAGAATCAAAACTTCAACACCTTGAACACCTAGCCCGTGGAAAGCTTCTCCACACGGCATTACACTGAGAAAACAGGAGGGCTGCCTCAGACTCTGGCTCCAAACCTGCTTGGGAGACATTCAGCAGACCAACAAGTGAGCACCAAGCATAACGTGGTATTCCCCCAGTCACCCCTGGGATAAACCAGCATAGACCCCTGGGCAGACTGACCCCCCACCCCACAAAAAACAAAAACAAAAACAAAAAAAAACTTGAACAATAAACAAGGAACTGAAAACTAACACACAGCAGAGGGATGGAGGTGCTGAAATTGCACCATGGAAGTGGGGAGGAGCAAGGAGCTGATCTCTGCATGAACTTTAGTAAATAAAGTTTTGAAAGGCAGAAGGGTGACAGCAGGTGGGTGATAAGCCGCTGCCTGAAATAGGGCAGGTAACTTTCCACAAAGCTCATCTCCTGAGCCAGTGAGCAACATTCAAAGTCAAATGACACTGCAAAATTGAAAAATAATCAGCAAACTATCACAACATGCTGACAGCAAAGGGCTGGCTGACATATCACTGACCTTGCCCCAGAGAAAGGGGGTGAGGCAAAGAAACAAGCCCCCAGTACTCAAGCACAGTAAAAACCCAACTCCAAGGCAGGACAGCTGGTGGGCTGCAGAGCTGATTCCGGAACCTGAGGGCAACATACAAACTTAAACTGCTACACCCCATTGAGGGAGGAGCTGACCAAGCAGCTGCCTCTGAAAGACAGAAGAAAAAAAAAAAACCCAAACACTACCCAACCACCTGGTGAGACTATGACAGAGCTTCTGCTTAAATACCAACAACAGGATTGGAAGCTGGAGGAGTAGAACTTAAAATAAGACTGAAACTCTATTGTTCCTCAATGTGGAATTTTTGTTTGTTTGTTTGTTTGTTCTATTCCTTGTTTGTCTGTGTTTGTTCATCTCTCCACATTAATTTCTTTGTTTTTTAATTTTTTGTTAGTTTTACTATTTTGAATTAACAAATTCAAAATTACACCCAGACCAGGGACAGAAATAACACACACACACTTAGCTACAAACCCAATACAGCCACAAAACAAAATTAACCAAGGGAAAGAAAACAGGTGACTAAAACCACCAACTAGCCTATCAAGAACACAGTTGCACAGTACCAAGTGGAGTGATGGGAAAACAAAAAAGGGAGGGAAACCATTCTTCCACAAAAGATAATTTAATACAGGATTCAGAGGAAATGAAGTAAATGGATACCCAGTTCTGGACTCAAACAAAACAAAGACAAATGACACCAAGGAACCCAATGTTGCCCACAAAAACAACCTCAACGAAGAAATCCTGCAAGTAATCACTGAGAAATTCATGGAGATGTTACTAGACATGGTCAACCAAAATGTACAAGAGGCACTCAAGAAATTTCAAGACACCACAAATAAAGAACACAAGAAGACACAGAAACAAATAAATGAACCCATAGGAGCAATAAATAAACAACAAAGTAAAACAGAGAACACTATAAATACAGAGATAAATGAATTAAAGATGAAAATTGACAATATTAAAGAGAAAGTGACTCATGATATGGAAAACATCAGTGAAAAGAATGAAACACAAATACAAAACACAATGGAAGGCCACTCCAGCAGACTAGAACAAACAGAACATAGAATCTCAGAACTTGAAGATAAAATGGAAATTAAAAGAAAAACTGAAGACCTATTAGTCAAAACAACTCAAGTCCTGTGAAAGGAATATGCAAGAATTCACCAACTCCTTCAAAAGACCAAACCTGAGAATCATGGGCATTGAAGAAGGAGAAAAGGTGCAAGCAAAGGAATTCATAATATAGTCAACAAAATAATAGCAGCAAATTTCCCAAATCTAGAGAAAGCTATGCCCATTCAGGTACAGGAAGCCTCCAGGACATCAAACAGACTTGACCAAAATAGAACTACCCCATGACATATTATCATTAAAACATCAAGCACAGAGGAAGAATATTGAAGGCTGTAAGAGAGAAAAAACAAATAACACACAAAGGTAAACCCATCAAAATCTCAGCAGAGTTCTCAATGGAAAATTTAAAAGCAAAAAGGGCATGGAGTGAGGTATTCTGGGCATTGAATGAAAATAACTTCAATTCTAGGATACTCTACCCAGCAAAACTATCACTCAAAATAGATGGGGCAATAAAAGTCTTCCATGATAAGTAGAAACTAAAACAATGTATGACCACCAATCCACCACTAGAAAAGATTCTTCAAGGAATTCTGCACACAGAAAATGAAAGGAAACAAAACCATAAGAGGACAACAGTACCAAACCCCAGGAGAAAAAAGATAAGGAATCAGAGAGTAACACTGATTCAGCTGCACAAAATCAAACCCTTAAACAACAAAAACAACTAAATGAGAGGAATCACCATATACCTATCAATATTAACTTTGAATGTTAACTGACTTAGCTCCCCCATCAAAAGACACCCTTTGGCAAACTGGATTAAAAAGTAAGATCCAACAATCTGTTGTTTACAGGAGACCCATCTCATTAACAGAAACAAACACTGGCTTAAGGTGAAAAGCAGGAAGGAGATTTATCAAGTCAATGGCCCCCCCAAAACAGGCAAGAGTAGCAATAATTATCTCACAAAGTGGACTTCAAATTTACATTGATCAAATGAGATAAAGACGGACACTCCATACTAATAAAAGGTGAAATACACCAAAAGGAAATAACAATTATCAACCTATATGTACCCAATGTCAGTGCACCCAATTTCATCAAACTTATTCTGAAGCACCTAAAAGCATATACAGACTCTAACACAGTGGTAGTGGAAAACTTTAATACTCTCCTATCACCAATAGATAGGTCATTCAAACAAAAAATCAATAAAGAATTTCTAGAAGTAAATCACACCATAGATCAAATGGACCTAGCTGATGTCTACAGAATATTTCATCCAACGTCTGCACAATATACATTCTTCTCAGCAGCCCATGGAACCTTTGCAAAATTGATCATATCTTAGGGCACAAAGCAAGCCTCAACAAATATGAGAAAACAGAAATAATCCCATCTATTCTATCTGATCACAATGTATTAGAACTAGAACTCAACAACAAAAGCAACAGTAAAAACATGCAAACAATTGGAAGCTGAACAACACATTGTTCAATGATCAATGGGTCACTGATGAAATAAAAAAGGAAATTAAAAGTTTCTTGAAAGTTAATGAAAATGAAAACATGACCTACCAGAACCTATGGGACACAGTAAAGGCAGTCCTAAGAGGAAAGTTTATAGCCATGGTACATATATTAAAAGGACAGAAAGATCACAAATAAATGACCTAATGCTACATCTCAACCTCCTAGGAAAACAAGAACAAGCAAAACCCAAAACAAGCAGAAGGAGAGAAATAATAAAAATAAGGGCTGAAATCAATGAAATAGAAAAAAAAAACATACAAAGAATCAACAAAACAAAAACTGGTTCTTTGAAAAAATGAACAAGATTGACAGACTCTGGCAAACCTGACTAAAATGAGAGGGGAAAAACCCAAATCAGTAAAATCAGAAATGCAAAAGGGGAGATAACAACAAACAGCATGGAAAACAGGGAAATCATCAGAGACTACTTTGAGAACCAATAAATTTGAAAATCTTGATGAAATGGACAAATTTCTAGATACTTATGACCACTGAAAATTGAACCAAGAGTATATTAATCACCTGAATATCTATAACAGAAAATGAAATTGAAGCAGCAATAAAGAGTGTCCCAAAAAAGAAAAGTCCAGGACCTGATGGATTCTCAGTTGAATTCTATCAGACCTTTGAAGACGAACTAATACCAACTCTCCTTGCATTTTTCCACAAAATAGAAAGGGAAGGAAGACTGCCTAACTCATTTTATGAAGCCAATATTACACTCATCTCAAAACCAGGTAAAGACACCTCCAAAAAGGAGAACTGTAGGCCTTAATGAACATCTTTGCAAAAATCTTCAACAAAATAATGGCAAATCAAATCCAACAACATATCAGAAAGATCATTCACCACAACCAAGTCAGCTTCGTCTCAGGGATGCAGGGGTGGCTCAACATACACAAATCTATAAATGTAATACACCACATTAACAGAAGCAAAGTCAAAAACCCCTTGATCATCTCAATAGAAGCAGAAAAATCCTTTGATAAGATCCAACACTACTTCTTGGTAACAGCTCTAAGAAAACTAGGAATAGAAGGAATGTACCTCAAGATTGTAAAGGCTATATGACAAACCTATAGTTAACATCATACTTAATGGAGAAAAACTGAAAACATTTCCCCTAAATCAAGAACAAGACAAGGGTGCCCACTATCCCCACTCCTATTCAACATAGTCCTGGAATTCCTAGCCAGAGCAATTAGGCAAGAAGAAATGAATGGAATACAAATAGGTAAAGAACTGTCAAAATATCCCTGTTTGCAGACGATATGATCCTATACCATAAAGACCCAAAAAACTCTACCCCAAAACTCCTAGATACCATAAACAGCTGTAGCAAGGTGGCAGGATATAAAATCAACTTACAAAAATCATTAGTTTTTCTATACACCAACAATAAACAAATTGAAAAAGAATATTTGGAAACAGTTCCATTTATAATAGCCTCAAAAAAAAATCAAATACCTAGGAATAAACTTAAAAAAGGATATGAATTTCCAATACAAGGATAACTACAAACCCCTGAAGAAAGAGATCGAGGAAGACTACAGAATATGGAAAGTTCTCCTTTGCTCATGGATTGGTAGAATCAACATAATAAAAATGGCTATACTACCAAAAGCAATCTACATGTTTAATGCAATTCCCATCATAATCCCAATAACATTCATCACAGAGATTGAAAAATCTACCTTAAAGTTCATTTGGGAACACAAGAGACTACAAATAGACCATAAGGCAATATTCAGCAAAAAGAGCAATGCTGGAGGTATCACAATACCCAATTTCAAAGTACATTACAAAGCAAATAGCAAAATAACCAGCATGGTACTGGCAGAAAAACAGATATGAAGACCAGTGGAACAGAATAGAGGAGCTGGATATGAATCCACATAGCTATGCCCACCTTATTTTTACCAAAGGTGCCAAAAACATACAATGGAGAAAAGATAGCCTCTTCAACAAATTTTGCTGGGAAAAGTGGTTATCTTCCTGCAAAAAACCGAAACTAGATCCATGTTTATCACCCTGTACTAGTATCAACTCAAAATGGATCAAAGACTTTATATCAGACTCGAAACTCTGAAGTTAGTACAGGAAATAGCATGGAATACTCTGGAAGTAATAGGTATAAGCAAGGACTTCCTCAATAGAACCCCAGAAGCTCAGCAACTAAGAGAAAGGATGGACAAATGGGACTTCATAAAATTAAAAAGCCTCTGTACAACAAAAGAAATATGGTCTCTAAACTGAAGAGACCACCCACAGAGTGAGTGAAAATGTTTGCCAGCTATACATCAGACAAGGTACTGATAACCAGATTATACAGGGAGCTCAAAAAACAAAACTCTCCCCAAATCAATGAACCAATAAAGAAATGGGCAACTGACCTAAACAGAACTTTATCAAAAGAAGAAATTCAAATGGCCAAAAAACACCTGAAAAAATGCTCACCATTTCTGGTCATAAAGGAAATGCAAATCAAAACCACACTTAGATTCCACCTCACCCCTGTTAGAATAGCTATCATCCAAAACACCACCACCAACAGGTGTTGGTGACGATGTGGGGAAAAAGGAACCCTCATATACTGCTGGTGGGACTGCAAGCTAGTGCAACCACTCTGGAAAATAATATGGAGGCTTCTTAAGGAACTAAACATAGATCTACTATATGATCCAGCAATCCCACTCCTGGGGATATACCCAAGGGAATGTGACTTAGGTTACTCCAGAGGCACCTGCACACCCGTTTATTGCATGGGTTGCAGCATTACTCACAACAGCCAAGTTATGGAAACAGCCAAAATCCCCCATTACTGATGAATGGACTAAGAAAATATGGTGTTTATACACATTGGAGTTTTACTCAGCCATGAAGAAGAATGAAATCTTATGATTCACAAGTAAATGGATGGAACTGGAGAACATCATCCTGAGTGAGGTTAGCCAGGCTCAGAAGACCAAAAATCATATGTTCTCCCTCATATGAGGACTTTAGATCTAGGGCAAATACAGCAATGTTGTTGGACTTGGGTCACATGCTAAGAGGAGAGCACATATGGGAAGAATGGGGATAGGTAGGAAACCCAAAACTTGAACATGTCTGATTTCCCCACTGCAGAGGAGCTAATACATTAACCTTAAAGTGACAGAGGTCACAATGGGAAGGTGACCAGGAAATAGTGAAGAGGTCAGGTAGAGATGAACCAATTTGGGTTGTAATACACATGTGCATGGAAGCAATGCTAGGAATTTCTGTGTATAGCTATCCTTATCTCAACTAGTAAAAACGCTTTGTCTTTCTTATTATTGCTTATGTCTTCTTTTCAACAAAACTGGAGAAAAGGGCAGAACAGGTTCTGCGTGGAAGTGAGGGAGGTGGGGGTGAGAGGGAGGGTTGTGGTGGGCAAGGGGGAGAAATGACCCGAACAATGTACGAACATATAATAATATGAATAAAGAAAAAAAGGAATTTCATATGGTACCCCACAAAAAAGAATAAACATGTTCTTTCCCTATTTAATGAATATACCAGAAGTTAAAAACTTATTAAATTGCACTTTTAGTTAGAAATGTAATTTGAGACTGACTTTTTTTCCAACAGGGCACTTACCACTTTTATTCAAAATATTTTTTGTCATTTTAATCAAGCAACCACAAAGGTTTGTATATTTTTGTCAAATGACAACATGGCTCTGCTTACAGAAGCATGGAGTACATGAAGAAGAAAGCAGGCAGTGGCACAACTGTACAACGGCTGATTTAGCTCTTCATTTGGCTTCTAAACTAAATGTGTTTGAAAATTTGTAGTAATGACAGTGTCTATAGTGGTGAAATTGATCATGAATCAATTTTTGAAACAGAAAATAAACCTTTCTTACCTTTGACATCAGGCCTTATAATAAAAAAGAATGTGTTGGTATGCTATTTAATGCGTCAGAATCAATTACTCTGAATAAGAAGTCATTTTAAGTTACAAGATTAAGAATTTTATATTGAGAAGTTAAATTCCATTTTATTTTTTGAGGAAGAAATTTTAAAAATCAATCTTATGTTGCTTAATAGTGACGATAGTGTTTGTAACAATATTAATATTAATAACTCAAACACCTTATAATTAAATTTATCTATTTTCACAGATTTATAAGACAAATATAGCTTAAAATCTCTCAGGAGGCTGAGGCAAGAGGATTGCAGGTTGAGGCTAGCCTGTGGAACACAGAATGACCGCGTCTCAAAAAACGCAAACAAAATAATGCAAAAAAAAAAAAAAGAAAGAAAACCTCCTATAATCATTGACTATTTCGATTCCTGAAATAACATCTCAGATAAAGTAAGAAGTGTAACCAATTTTCTCAACTCAAAATTATTTCTTATTTCTAACTGAAGAGACATTATTAAAAGAAAAATAATTACGCAAAGCGAGCACACACAAAAATGTTAAAGACGTGAGATTTTACATACTATATTAAAAATATCTTGTCATATAAGGACCTTTAAAAACAAAAAATTAAAAAATTAGAACGTTTCATTTTTCATAATGCTCAGTTTAAAAAAAAACCTAAGTGCTTTAAATTATTAAAAACAATAAATACATTTAATTATATCACATTAAATATTTTTAATGAACATATTTTTGCTTAGCTCTTGATAAAAACATTTTAAAATTATTTTTTAACATCTATTCTAGTAGATTCAAATGAGCTCTAGTACTGTTAACCTGACTAGATTATTTGCTGAATTTAATACTTTTTGTCTGATATTCTTTTGTTTTTAGTCTTCTTTAGAACTGCTAGCACACACCATGTATTGAATGCTCAGTTCTTTAAATATGTAAGTCAAACCAAGCAAAGAGTAGCAACATAAATCAAACTACTAATATATGGATTATTCTGAAGGAACTCCAGTGGTCTGCTTTTTTCTCCTATAGATATACACAAGAAAGAAAAGGACTACAAGGAATTGATTGAAAGCTTCCTAATTATTTCTCTATTTTTGGCTGATAGGACTATCAAACCTGATGCTCAGCAAGGTTAAGAATTTGGTCTCCCAGCTTCTATAAAAAGAGTTCCACAGCACAGTTTTGAAGTTAATTCCATCAACATAAATGCTTGGAAGAGAGTGAGTTAGCAGGAAAATAGTCCTTCACGAACTGTTTGAATGAAAGGGAGACTTTGGAAAATTAAAAATAAGTAAGTCAAAAATAGTTTTGTTCTTCAGTCAACATTAATAAAAGTGAAGAAATTTGCCCCAAATCACATTTGTAGTAAATGAGATGTATGCTGCATCGTTCAAATGAAGCTTGCTTTGGATAATGATTATTTATCTTTGTAGAATGCTGAATGTTTTACCATTGTATATCCTTTAATTTATAGTAATGTGTGTCACAATGTACCTGAAGCTCAACTATAGAGTGTGGAGTATGAGAAACCTATGAGAACTTGAAATGAGCACAGCCATGTCAAATAACCTGCAGGCTGGGATGGGCACAGCACCCAGATGCAGAAGGGAGCAAGAGCAAAATGTAGCACAGCTGCTTTGCATAAGAACAAGGATGTTTACATCATGCCCTTCAGACAGGAACAGTACCAGTACATGCAGAAAGCAGCTATCACAGGTTTCCTCTGTTCCCCATAACTACAATGTCATGCCACCCAGAGAACTGTTGCTGTACTTCCTGGTTTGCCACTATATATAATAAACTCACTGGAGGTGGTGGAGGCTGTTTGTCTCCACCAGAGTGCCGCCCATCTGATCCCAGCTTTTTGCCTGTTTGTCTTTTGTCCTTTCTTAATCTCCCATTGCTTCCAGTTAGGTTCCTAGGATGAGGTCGTGCAGGTGGCAAGACACAACAATGAAAATATATATACAGTAATGTGATATTTCTGATATTGTTATTTTCTATTTTGTTTGAAAAAGTCTAAATCAAAACCTAATTTTTTAACTCAACATCTATTTCTATCAATAACTTTGCAAGATAGTTATTCAATATACTTTCTACTATGTGTGTTATATTCAACTTTCTATTGACAAAAATTAGAAAAATCAATATTTACTTTGTAGAAATACTTTTCATACATGGTCTTACGTGGATCCCAGTTTCACAAAATTATCTCAGAGCCAAGAGAAAGTCTCAGTGTTACAGAAATGAGGCAATGCACACTTACAATGTCTTGGAAGTGTTTTTTCTGATACAAAACAGGTTCTGATTTGGTGAATTCTAACCTATAGTATCATGGCATCTGCATTTCAGGGAGGGTGAGCTCCTACTAAATAATTGTGGTGAACAACTAAAGCTTCATATACTAACAAGTCAAGTTGCTGTATAACATGATTCTAGCATCTAATTATACACAATGTCTACTGAAATAGGAGCAAACAAGAAAAGGACATAGAATAGTATTTAGATTTAAGGAGGTAGGCTCTGGAACACAAGCTGACATTATGCCAGCACACTGCTGGTACAGTATAAGAGCTCCTCTCTCAGACCATTTAGAAGTCACCAGGAAAAATAGACTGCATTCACATCTAATGTACTTCCCAACAGGCCAGCAGGCCCCAATGTCAGTAAAACATCAAGTTGCCAGCAAGATTTCATGTTGTTACTAAAATCTGAAGTGTGCAATTACTTTAATTTTATACCTTTCTTGTTCAGCTCAAAGAGTTTTTTTTTTGGCAACAACAACAAAAAAACCCTACACAATCAGTCACATCATGGCCTTTCAATCCACATGTTTCAAGAAAACCACCTCCTGTTTTTAATTTCATCTAAAACTATGTGGCTACAAGCACTATTGAGTTATTTTTTTAAACTCTGCTCTAGAGAATTCAGTCTCCATCTGAGAGAAATAGATAAATATTTTCAAAAATAATGATGTAGGGTTTTAGAGAACTGTAAAATGTAATTATTTATATTTTCTTCAATCATACATACATCTTTAACTAATAAAGGCATTTAATAACTTATTTTATGAATGTTTATTTTAAATTTTTCTCAAAATAGTTTAATTTGTTAGAACAAAATTAAATTTTTTATATATCAATAAAAAGGAGCACACTTATTTTTCAATTTTATAATGGTATAAAAGTGATACATATTCAGTAGAAATCACGGTTTGATCTTTCAGTCCTGATCTCTTCCCTGACTAGAGAAATGCAGTTTTGATATTCTCTTGTGATTGGGCAGAGACGGGAAGCTGCAGCGTACACAGCAAGTAGCCCACAGCATACCATTGCCAAGCTATGAGGTTCAGTAGGTTAGTCATATTAAATGCATTTTGACTTACAATATTTTCAGCCTACAATGAGTTTATTGGGATGTAATCCCATCATAAGTCAATAAGTATATCTACTATAAACATGACAGTATAGACAAATCCCTAAGAATTATGAAAGTGTAGGAAGCCACACCCAACATGATTCTATTTGCATAACATGGAAAAGCAAAATTATAGGGACACAAAGCAGATTAGTAGTCAACAGGGTAGGCTATAAGGAGGCAAGTGGGAACATTGGGGGTTATGGAATTGTTCTACACCATATAATGGAGATGAGTACGTGAGTACCTGTCAAAACTAATACAGCTGTATAATAAAAAGATGATTTTCACTGTACATAAATTATTCCTCAGTATGTCTTATTTAAAATTATTTTATATATACTTATAAAACTCACTAGAACATAGAAGGGATGATAATTATTCTCATCATTATTTTACAGAGGAATAATTTGATTCTCAAAGATATTAAATAACTTACTTAAGAACAACCAGTTAATATATGTTAAGTATACACTAAATGTAAATAAGCCAACGCCAGATCCAGCATTTCCCTATTATAGTACACTGCTTCCTTGGATAACATGGTATAATATTCAATAAATTAAAATTAGTCAATTAAGATTAGTTCCCCACTCCTACATTCCCTCAAGGCATCTCATATTAAGATTTTCCCTACTTAAAAGAATATTGAAATTGACCACCAGGCAAATATTAATTTCATAATGGACTTAATGTGCATTGTGCTATTTTGGCAGCAAAAATACAAATGATTTAAGGCTTAATTAATAGAGGATGTCATCCATATCATAGAAAGTAATAAACCCATTTTATGTTAGTCATTGTTGATAACACTATAAAGGTGAATAAATGTCATTATATATTTATCAAAACACCTAGAATGTACAAAAAAAAAAAGAGTCAATTCTGATCTCAAAACTGGGCTTTCATTAACAGCATATCAGTATTTGCTCAATTGTAACAAATGTATCACTTTAATGTAAGTGATTAATAATTGGGGAAATGGAGGGAGGGAGATGAAGACTTAAAAGGCTCTCATAAACCAGGGGCAGCCTGGGCATCTGTGGCTCATCCATGTAATCCTAGCTACTTGAGAGGCAGAGATCAGTAGAATTGTGGTTTGAAGCCAGCCTTAGGGGGAAAAAAATGTGAGCCCTATCTCAAAGATACCCAACACCAAAAAAAGGACTGGTGGAGTGATTCGACTGGTGGAGTGATTCACCTGGTAGAGTGCCTGTCTAGCGTGTGAGGTCTTGAGTTCAAACCTCACTACTGTCAAAAGAAAAAAACTAGGCATGGAGCATGGAGGTGCACATCTGTGATCCCAACACTTGGAAGCTGAACCAGGAGGGATCATGAGTTCAAGTCCAGCTGAGCTACAAAGTAAGTCCTTGTTTCAAAAACAAACAAAGCGAAAAAAAGAAAAGAAAAAGCAAACAAAAAATAATAAATAAATATGGTCGATCATGCCTCCTGGGAGCCAAGTATGGTGGATCATACCTGCATTTCCAGCTACTTAGGAGGCTGAAGCAGGAGGATATCTTGAGCCAAGGAATCTCCTTCAAACAGATAAATTCTATGAAGGTTAAGTTCGAAACTGATGATGACTATTCTTTGAGAAGGAAAATGGTTACAAGGATGGCAGTCAAAGGGTGTGTTTGCCTTATATGTAATGCTTAAATATTTCATAAGGAAAATAAATTCATGCCTTACTTCTGAAATTAAAATAATAGACAAAGTACAAAAATATGCCTAGAGACACTGTCCATCCAGGACATACATTTTGGCATATAACACTGAAAATATCTGAAGGAAACAACAATGTCTATGAGTTGAGATTTAAGAAAGTGATAGAGTAGCACATGAATTATGAAGGTATTAAAGAATCCTTATTTACTGAGTGGAAGGTTGTTCATAAGCATTTTTATAAAAAAGACAACGATGCAAAAAGCAAAAAAGAAAACACCATCTTCAAACTAAAAGTGAAAAGGTCACTTGTCTCAATTATTGCACATATTTTTTAAATAAAGGTATTTTCAAACCATAATGTACAGAGATCAAATTTAGTAATATGAATTTAAGATGGATTAAAATGTTAATATTGACTTTTGTTTGCATTTAATTAAAATTATTAATTAGTAGGTGAAAAAAGTTAGTATTTCAGATTTTTTTGCAATTTTACTAGAATTCCTAGCTTATGCTTGAAACCAAGGCTTTGCAGACACTATCCTATGCTAATTTATCTGAATACTTAATGTAAGTTATTTCTTTTTTCAGTTATACTGAAGGTGTCAAATTGAATGGTTATTCATTTTAGTTGTGAATTAAGTGAAAATTTTACCTTATTCTTCACAAGATTCCTTGTGTAGCCTCATTCTTACAATATTCTCTTAATTTAAATCAGTGTATACATTTTATTTATGATACTAGATTAAAGTTCTTAGTTGGTATGTTTACCACAAGCCTGGTCTTTGATTAAAATGAAAAGTACCATAGAAGATCTTACATTTATCTTTATTCTGTTTTATTGCAAACTACCATAAATGCAATTTCCACACTTAAAGGAATGGAGTTTCTTGGATTATCTAAGAGATTTTTTTTTAAAAAAATATTTTCTCTTTGTTAAGGAAAGTCATGCTACAGTGGTCCAAGCTGCCCAAATGTATATGATACATATGATATATTTATATATACAAAATGCACTGTGAGAAAAAGAAGAAAGTAAAAGTGTCTTATAATACAATCCTAATATCTATAATAATCAGAATGGGTAGTTTCACTGTGCCACTATTATATATGTATTATATATATATATATATATATATATATATATATATACTCTTTTTGCAATTTTCTGCCAACATGCACATTATTTTCAACATATTACTACATTACTAAAATAGATCATAACTTTTATGTTTAGGTTTGCTATATCAAGAGTTTGATTTTTTAAAAAAATTGCCAAATAGTAATACATTCTTATGGTTCAAAATTCATAAAGTAAGAAAATACACAATGAAATAATCATTGTCTTTACTGATTTCTCTCCCACCTTTCAAATTTTCACCAACAACCAATGATATTATTTCCTTATATATTTACCTGAAAATAATTTATACATACTATATGCAAACTCATATAGACTTCCCCTTTTTTATATTCATGGCATTATACCACTCAGCTCTTAACCTTAAAGTTTTTCTTTTTGAATTAATAATGTATCTTGAAGATCATTTCACAGTAATAGAGAGTTTTCACACACCCTTTTATAAGCTTAATAATCCTGTTTAGTAGATACACCAAGACCTCCCCTTGAGTATTTCACTATTGCAAACAATGCAGAAACAAAATATCTCTGCTCATTCTGTAGCTGCATGTATATATCTATAGGGTAAACTCACAAAAGTGGAATTACTGGTGGGATGATTTCCATTTAAAATTGATGGCAAAATCAAATTGCTTCCATAAAGGTTCTACCTATTTAAACTTTTGCAAATATAGATTTACCATAATTTGTTAAAGCCTTTCTCTGTTATTGTAGTACTTAACTGTATCTTTACTACTGTTTTCAAGGTTCTGGTGAACATCCTAGCTTGTTAATAATATTTTGTGCCAACCTGGTCATTAAGTCCTAGGAGTAAAAATAATAAGGTTACTTAAAATTATTGATTATTTAAATTAATCTTCACTATATTCTTTCACCAAATTATTTTATTGTTTCTAATAGTTTTCTGGTGGTTTTCTTGGTCTTTCCATTTATTAGCCCATGTTTGAAATGTTAAAATCTTATATTTAGCCTTTCATTATACTCCTCAATCCTTTCATAATTTTTATACTCTTGTTTCATCTTTCCACATTCTGCACTATTAGGGTTTGGATGTCTAATCTACTCATTTTGTCCTATCTTTACAACATTCTGTATCTAGCCACAACCATGTCAGAGTTCAACACTTCAAGTACTCTCAAAATCCTTACTTAACTCTTGTTCCTGTTTTCTCTATCTGAGTGAAACCTAAATCTCAAATCAACGCAACACACTTCTGTGCTCTATTAATGTAGTATTTTTTTAGCTTTCCTACACGTTTCCAAACAAAGAGAAAAAGCATGTGAAGAAGTGTTCTGACAACAGAAGAGGAAGTTCAACACCTCTGTGAATCTTTCCTTACACCTCTGCTGGGCAGTTCTCTGTCCTATTTCCCCTGCAGTCCTCACCACATTCCATGAACACTGGCTCCATGCCTGTCTCACTTGCTCACAGGATATAATTTCAGCAACTAATTTATAGAGAAAAATAGAAGCCATCAAAGCTCAAGAACTCTCTACCTATCGCCCTCTCTTTAGGTTCCCAACTCCACAGTTAAAAACATGTTTACCATCCATACCTGAATTCCTTTGCGAAGGACACAAGATGACAAGATGATGTTGGTATTTCTGCTTAATCTCTTTTAATGACTTTCCATGGCTTTTAGGATAAGCTTATCAACATAAGTTACAATGCACTAATGATTTGAACCCTGTTGCCTCCCCATTTTTATGTCTGTGAAATATATTTTATAACTTTGAAAGCTTTATTTCTCAAAACAACTGTTTCAATGCATTTTTCCAAAGAAGAAAGAAGATAGAGCAGCTCTGTGTATAGCAGAAAACATGTAAGTATAATGTAGAGCTGAATTTGGAAAGTAAAAGAATTTCTGTTAAAAGACTTAAGATTTGAATCATCAATAATTAATGTAAGAACGATTTTAGGTATACTACAGAGCCATAACAGTGTCCTTTAAAATGTGGGTGAAAAGATCTCATTTGAAGTAATAATTGGGAATACAGAATTACTTATTTGTTTGTTTGTTTGTTTCTTTCTTTCTTTATTTGGTTGTACTGGGGATTGAACTCAGGGTCTCACATGTATTCTGCAGGTGCTCTACCACTTGATCCATACCTCCAGCCTGGAAGTACAGGATTCTACTTGTGTCACTTTATAGCTTCCTTGTTTTATTACATAAAAATTTTTACAACTGTCTACATTTAACCAGGGTATGAAAATATAGAACTACTTTTTTATTCTCTTAGATATTTGTAATATTTAAGTAAGGAAATATCAATTCTTACATGCAAATAACTATTAGAGAAAAGAACAACTGTGGCAGTTTATTATTTTAAGCAATTCAAATTTTATTTCCTGAAAAGTGAGAGAATGAAGATCAATAGGACATTAATTTTTCTGTAAAAATAAATTTGGTAGATGCCAAAGGCCTTATAAACTATTTACTTTAAGAAAATATTTATTGAGGTACTCTATGTCAAAGACTGTGTTTGGCACTGGCATTGAAAGCATAAATTTTCCTTTGTAAATATGGTAGACTTTTATATCTTATAGATGTCATAGTGTAATTCAGAAGACTGATGATGACTTAAACATTTCAATGTAGTGTGGCAGGTGATAATAAGAAAGCAAAATAGTCATAGGATAGCAAGAAAAGGTATTTTTTACTTGATTTGACTTAAGAGTCAGTTCAAAAGAGTTCAAATTCAAGTTCACAGCTCAAAATGAGCAGAAAGGAGAAAGACATGCAAACATTAAGATAAGCTTAATGATGTCAAATGTCTTAAATGCCGAATTCTGTCATCTTTGACCTTGCATGTATATTTCTTCAGCAAATCAGCTGATGTATCTAGAGATGCAATTGTGCTTTTGAAACACTGTAAAGTCTTCATGCTGCTATGATGGGATTTGAGGTTTCTGTATTTGCCACTGTTTAAGAATCTGTCTGTAGTTCTACAGGTGCTAACCCATAATACGATGAATGTGCAGTGCACGTGGAGAGCCCAATGAAGTGAGAAGCATTTTGTCACAAATAAAGGGAGCCCACTGGACTTGGGGGGGTGTTAACGATGATACAAACATGAAAAAATAAGCTCAAAAGTATACAAATTTAGGTAATCACAACCTTGTAACTCAGATGTATTTTAAAATGACAATTCAACCTAGAATTACTTTAGGTGCCATTTAGTGCTTCCTAAAGGTAAGCCAAATTCTTTAATAGTATTGCAGGAAGGTGATACAAGTAATAATAATGCATATGTATGTAATCATGGTGTATATGAGAAATATATAGAGAGAGATAATCATGTTTTATATATATATATATAAAACAAAAATAAATATTTGTTCTAAAATAAATAAATATATATTACATCTGAATTTCCTGAGGAAAGTGACTGCATGTGTGTCTGTGCATGTTTTGTACCCACAGAAAAGTATTCCTTTTAGAAGATTTCATGTTCCCTTTGGTAAACTTTAATCGTACCATTTCTCACAATGTATTTAATGACCTGGTATGTTCATATCTACTCTACTTGATTTTAAGGTAGGTACAAAGTAGATCAATAAATATGTTGCAACAACATTTATAAATAAATTTAATATAAGTATATATGTATATAATCTGATGCTTCAAATAAATAAGTAATTTCAAAATTCAAGCTCAAACCTACCCACTGACCTCATTTTCAACAATAAAAATTTGAACAAATCATTGAGTATTGGATTTTTTCCTTGTTAGTTACTAGCAGTAATTTTGAAATGTAGATATCTGGTCATCATTAGTAAGCTTTCACTAATGATTTAAAAGAATATATTGAGACAGTCAAGACTCTGTCAATTTTTCTTCAAATGGTTTATAATTAGTAAATTATTAAAGAATCATAGTAAAATGTTTGCATAAAATTGTTTGGTTTCAAAAATGAGTTGGGTTAACATTGAAATAAAAAGACACTAGGAATAAGCAATAAATGAGTGACTCCCAAAGCTAGGGTAACAAAATAAGAACAGGCATAAGATATTAGAAAATGAATAAAATACACATATATAAGCACTATGTATTACAAATCAACAGCGATGCCATGCAGCACATTGAAAATGTGATTCTGGTCTTATATCAACATATATCTGAAATTGGAAATGTTCATATTGTCTCCATTTCTGAGTTGTTAGAATTCCTCAGGACATTTGGCAGAGTGTGAGATACCCTATTAGATTAAAGCACATTTAAAGAGGGAAAATACTATCAATAAAAACAAAAATTATAGTTATTCCAGTCACTACAAAGCATTTAAAGTTTTTTAAGGGAACTCAACTATTTATGTTATAGCTAGGGCCAGAAAAGTGGCTGGAAAATGACATTTTGTAATTTTACTTACATATTCTACACTTATCTATTCTATGAGTCATTTCTATATCATTTAGGGATTAAGGAAACCAGCTTTTTTCCTTTTATTAATGCAGAGAAAACACAATTTCCAAAGTGTACATTCCATCTATTCTTCAGAATGACAATTGGCAAGGAAACTACAATTCAAGAAGTATTACTGTTGTGCCTGGCTGTGAAAATGGAACAGAATTAGATTTTTAAAGATAAGCATTTGCATTGTCAGTATAAAAATAAAATAGAGATTCTTAATTTTAGATTAGTTCTTTTATTTTCTGGAAGTTTTATAAATTCTGTGTATCACAAAGAAATATATGGGTGCTCACAGCAACTCATAAAATTGCGTATCCATGGAGGGCAATTGCAATAATTCACTACAAAATGTACTGTAAACTTTGTCAGAGTTCAAATGCCTAAATGATAAAGAATGACAATATAAATTTTTAACTAATGTAATTGCACTTATTCTAAGATGATGTAATGCAAACTGAAATTTCCTGTGATGCAATGATAACAAATGAGAAAATATTAATATATTCTGCTGTCATGAATCTCAATCACTTGTGATCAGAATATTTTTTATTTGTTTCCATTTACATATTCCCATTCCCTGGTAAAATAGTAGGAATTCATTAATTACTTGTTGAATTAATTACAATAAAGATATTAATAAAGACTTAAGAAAAGCATGACAAATCTAATTCATTCATTCATGGATCTCCTTGGAACAAAACCAATAAACAGTTATCTTCGCAATACAGCCATGTCAAAGAATTAAGCATAACAAGGAAGGGGGGGTGCTCCAGAAAGACAACTAGGGTTAATATTGTGTTTGTGCTATTTACTAGTTGTATGAACTTCCTACAACATTGGTAACTCTCAGTATCCCCTTGCCTTCCACTTTGGTAAAATGGTGACAACAAATTCTGATCAGTGTTGTATTTTTCCTTCCTTCCTTCCTTTTTCCTTCCTTCCTTCCTTCCTCCCTCCCTTCCTCCCTCCCTCCCTTCCTCCCTCCTTTCCTTCCTTCCTTCCTTCCTTCCTTGTTCTTCTCTCTTTCTCTCTCTTCTTTCTTTCTATCTTGAGACAGTCTTGCTATATAGCACAGGCTGGCCTAAACTCACAATCTTCCTACCTCAGCTTCCAGAGTACTGGAATTACAGGCATGAACGACCACACCAGGCTGGGTATTATATTACATGAGTTAATTATTACAAGGCAGAAGAGATGGATATGGTAGGGCTTGAAAGGGTATTCATTAATGTCTTCAAAAACTTTTGAGAGCCTGCAATGGCTCACTGTATTTCAGAACTGTGTACATTTTCTTCTGGAAACAGAGAGAAAAGACATATAAAATAAACTAGAAGAGGAAGGAACATATGTATGTACTCTTCCCAAAGGAGTATAGGCTAGATAGTTATAGAAGAATGTTGAGGTTGAGGTTGTGGCTACAGGCAGAGGAAAGAGAATGGATGAAGACAGATTAGAACTGAGGTGACAACACTAGCAAAGTTTTAAGTGATGAGACTAGATGAACTGAACATATATATGCTCTCATGTAAGATGCTTTGGGGAAAAATAAATGTTGAAGATAGTATTATGATAGAACAGATAGAAAACATTACATGGAAATTCACTTAATGATAACTTCAGCCCAGTTACCCTAGCACTCCCAAAAGCAAAATACTGAATAACAGATGTAGGTTGTTAATTTTTAAGGTTAGCAAATATTAGGAAGCTTTTGTCCTTTAATTGTCACAAGTTTTTTCTTTCCTCTTTATTGTTTTGCTGGGTAGGAGTACATTGTGGCATTTACAAAGGTTCTTACAATGTATCCAATATATCATACTTGAATTCCCTTCCTTCACTGCTCTCCTTTATCTCCTCTCCTCCCACTCCTGGAGTAGTTTTAACAGGCATCATTTTCCCATTTACATACATGTGTTCTCATTTTTTGCATCTTATTCACCCTCCTACCCCGTCACAAGTTTTTGTCATTAATAGAGTTCTATCCGATATAGGTTAAATTCACTGTTTGATCTTAAGCTTCTTTAATATGAATAAAACTGTTCAACAGCCTACAAATTACTGCATTTTCTCCACAAATAACAGTATATAAGCAATTTTGGGTACTTCTTTGAGAAAACTTACTACTTTAGGGAAATGGCTAAATCAGAGATGTTTTTCTATTTGAACTTGTTTCTCCTCACTCTGACTAAAAGTTTTTTCTTCACTCATAATGAACTTGTTTTTCCTGTTAGAGGAAAATAATCCATGTTTCTAGCTTTCTATTCATTGTGGCTGTCTTATCTTTTACACCAGACTC
Source organism: Castor canadensis (assembly GCF_047511655.1). Lineage (NCBI taxonomy): Eukaryota > Metazoa > Chordata > Mammalia > Rodentia > Castoridae > Castor > Castor canadensis. Next base: position 146,811,660 of record NC_133388.1, on the reverse strand, counting down.
AAAGTGTTCTTTATCCAGTCTTGACTGAATCCTTGAACAATTTCAATAAGAATAAAAGGGTTAACATGAAAAGTGACTTCTGCCTTCAAGTGACATTAACTAAACAATCAAGTAGACCAATGAATTCAGACAGGGATTTCCTCACCCAGTAGGCCTTTACCACAGAACTGCCCCATAATCATGTTCCTAAATTCTGTGCAATGCTTGACTCATTTTTGTTCTCCCATGCATGGAACGTATTTTATACTACACTATGTATAGTTCCCCCAATCCATTCACTGTACAACAATTCGCTTCAGATTATGTGAGACTTTTATGCACTGATTTGATCTTTCTGAAAGTGGGAACTGTAGTTTCTATGTTGAGTTTCTAGTACACAGAAAATCCTGCTATTCCTTTATGTTGGTTTTTACTCATTCACTTTTAAAATTTTATTAGCATATAATAATTGTGCAGAGGGATACATTGTGATAGTTACATATGTGCTTACAATGTATCTTAGTTAAATTTACCCCCTCCATCAGTCTACTTCTTCCTTCCTCCCCCCACTTCTTAGAACAATTTCAACAGGTTTCATTCTTCTATTTTCATATATGGATACAAAGCACATCCACCATATTCACTTTCTTTGTGCCTACTCAGCTCCCATTGGTATCCATCACTGGAAAAGAACTATTTTACCCTCTTATCCTTCATTGTTTTAAGTGTATACTGATAGTCCAAGGAGGTTCAGAGTTGGTACTTTAGACCTGTATATATTGTACTTTACTCAAACTAACCATCCCATTACTTATTCATTCTCTATCACCATACTTCCCTAATTATCAACACTTACAGTACATTGTGCTATATTATATTCATGTAGAGATGGGTTTACTCATACTTAAAGGTGAGAATTCGTGAGCACATTTGGCCTGCTGGCACTGGGCTGGGAACAGTGATTTAGAAATGAATAAGACTCACTCCATTCTCTGTAGGAACTTGGAATGAAAAAAGTATCTGATACAGAATGTTAAAGGAGAGCTTCCTGGAGTACTAGACACTTATTCTTTGTTGAACTAGATTAGAAAGAGTATGCCAACTAAAGGACAGCACCAGAGAGATGTGAACGAACATTCAGTCAGTCCATGTGGCCATGTCTGGCCAGTGACCTCTGGCTTTTACTGTAGTTTTCCTTTGGAACAAAGGCTTCACCTTGAATACAAATCAAGCTGATTTGAGATATGAAGTTCTTTATAAGGAGAAGGAAAATACGCTCCTTCCATTATTATTTTTTCCACTTACATCTTTGATTCTTAGCCTAGCAAAGGTTCTAGGAAAACTATCCAGTCCAAGAAGTTGTACACAGCAGTTAGGTACAATTTCTGGGAAGAGTTTACTTTTGACAGGTATAGTGGTACACACCTGCAATCCCAACTATTCAGAAGGCAGAGATTGGGAAGATTGCAGTTTTAGGTTAGCTCAGGATTTAGTGAGATCCTATCTTAATAAACACACCAGGCATGGTGGTGAATTCTTTAAATCCCAGCTATAAAGGAGGCATAGGTAGGAAGACCATGATCCAAAGTTGGCCTAGGCAAAAAGAAGAAGACCCTACCAGAAAAGAATAACTTAAACCAAAAGTGACTAGAGGCACAGCTGAAGTGGTAAAGCACTTCTTTAGCAAGCTCAAGGCCTTGAGTTCAAACTCAAGTAGAGCCAATATGTAAATTTAAAAAACTCACTTGCTCATACTAGATTTAAAAAAAAAAATGTTTTCCCCCTCCTTCTTAAAGTGACATAGAACTTCTCAATTCTAGGTTTGATGGCCACCACTATCCCCACCTGGCATCTCCAGCATCCTCCCCTGGTTTAGAGACATCCCTCCATGCTGCCTGCCTTTCCTGAATGATGCTCTGTCTCCTCCTTGCTGGAGTTTACTGGGCAGTTGCCTACATCACACTATATTCACTTTATTCTTAGCAGAGATGAGCTTCTTCTGACATTGGAATTCTTTGAACAAATCGTGTTTATTTACTTTATATAATCTTACACCTGAATTTGGCAAAAATAAATAAGAAAGCAAGCAAATAAAATAATGGCAAAGACTTTGTAAAAAGATAAGCAAAATGTCATTTCCACTGAAGGCTCTAAAATGTTTTGCTTGTCTGCTTGCAACTATATGCTCCCAAATTATATATGATTTCATTTTTTATTAATTTTCACTATTTAATTTCTTTTAAAATTATTTTTGGTGGGACTACAGTTTAAATTTAGGGATTCCCGCTTGGTAGGCAGACACTCTACTACTTGAGCCACACCTCCAATCCTTTTTGCTCCTGTTATTTTGGAGACAAAGACACACTCTTTGCCTAGAATCATGATCCTCCTATTTTAAGTTTGCAGTAACTGGGATGACAACTGTGAGCCATCATCCTCAGCTCTTTTCCTGTTTAGATGGGGTCTTGAAAATTTATTTTGCCCAGGTTGGCCTAGAACTGTGATCCTTTGGATCTCAGCCTCCCAAGTTGCTAGGATTATAGGCATGAGCCACCAGTGTTCAGTTATGATTTCATTTTTTAAGCTGTTATTGTTTGGAATTTGCATGTCCCACAAAGGCCCTTGTGTTTAAAGCTTGGCTCCCAGGGTGGTCCTACTAGTAGGCTATGGAAGTTTTAGGAGGTTAGGCCTAGCCTTTAGGCCAGCTGAGTACGTGTCCTCAAAGGAGATAGTGGACCACCAGTCCCATTCTCCTCTCTTGATTCCCTGCCATTAGGTGAACAGTTGTGCTCTGACACATGGCCCCCTGTCCCATGAGGTTCTGTCTCACTATGAACCTCAAAGCAACAGGGACAATTGATAATTGTGAGCCAAAAAGAAATCTTTCCTTTTTATTAGTCAATTATCTCTGATGTTTTGCTATGATGACAGAAAGCTGACTAACACATAACTACATAAGCATGTTGCTTGAGAAAATATTAGTGAAACCAGCAGGCTTATTTAATTTGTTTCTGAATAAGACATGCTCATGTCATTGACACTACACTCATGAAAGCAAGCAATATCAGCATCTATCTGTCCAAGATAATAGTTCAAGACTAAATTATTTGTGCTTTCCTTGCTCTATGTTGCTTTTGCATTCTAAATACATGGCTCTGATTGCAGTATCTTGTTTTGACTTGTTTGTAAATTATATGTGTTCATTTCTCATTCCTATAGATTTTAAACTCTGTGACCATGGACTCTGTTTTGATCTTTTTTTTTGTTCCTTGCCACTAAAGGGTATTCTTGATGTATTGCTCAATAAATTTAACTGGCCAAAAAAGTAAATTATATGATAAGGTGTTGTCTGCACACCTATCATTATATCCATATTTACTCCTCTTCTATCACATTTATTTCATAGATAGATGTCTGAAATAGCTGTCCTGAAAATTCTCAAGCTTGGATATTATTAAGCACCTATGGATACAGAATTACATGTATCATTTAAGATATATATAATAACTTTAATTATGTGCATATTTGTACATACTAATATGCATTTTTATGTGTTTGTGTATAAGTACTAGTCATGTAAAGTAACATAATGTCACATATCAAGAAATTTAAAAATCTTTTTTTGTTTGCAGTACTGGGGCTTGAACTCAGGGCCTACACCTGGAGCCACTCCACCAGCCCTTTTTTATGAAGGTATTTTTTTGAGATTGGGTGTCATGAACTATTTTCCTGGGCTGGCTTTGAACCATGATCCCCTGATCTCTGCCTCCTGAGTAGCTAGGATTATAGGCATGAGCAACTGGTGCCTGGCTAAAAGAAGCATTCTTAACACTCAAAAGTATCAAGTTTTATGACAGTCTAATTAATTCTTAAAAAACTCTGAGGAGACGTAGTAGGAAATACAGTAGTACATCTATTTTAAGCAGTGTACTCAAGCAAGAAAAAGACAGCCCCTGAAGATCAAGATTATAAAATTAGAAAATGGCCTAAACTTTCTTGAAAATGTCCAAAAAATCTTAATTATAGATATATACATATACATAAATACAAAGAAGAAAAAGCTTTGCCTATTTTTTAGATATTTTTATCTAATGAGAAAATTATATTTGAGAAACAAAAGATCAAGAAGGAAATGCAGAAAAATACATGACAAGTTCAGCACCAAATACAACAGTGTTCTGTGACCATTGTAATTCTAAGAGCTGTACCAGCATGTTCCACAGCTCCTGAAAGTTTTTCAGCTGGCTGAGACTTGCAATGAAAATAAAAGGTTTACAGCATCTTTCTTCTAAAGAGTCATACAGGTAATTCATTTATCATATACATTGATAATCAATGTTATATTCCTTTTATTAGTGGGAAGGAAATCAAATAATTTAACAATATGGTTAAAAAGATAATATATTTTTGGGCTTCCCAAAAATGCCAAAATGTAATCATATGTAAATTTTAGCTTTAAGTGATTTCTGATACATGGATGCATTTTATAGCAGCCACATTTTATTTTAAAATATAACAGAATGGGAAAAATTAAAGGAGAATGCACTACAAATCTGAAAAGAGTTTCTCAGGTACTGGCAGCACAAAAATCAGTTAGCACCCTACTTAGCAACTTAAGAAAAAAAAAAGAAACATCAACAATGAACTCAATGTCACCCTGAACAAAGTTGGGAAGGTCAACAGGATGGTTTGATGGCTAGACAAAATGCCCTATGGACAATTTTTTTTTTTTAAAAGAAAGAATTACATGTATAGAGAAAGAGAAGACTCATACTGCCCTATCTATGGGAACCATTTATTAAACGGGTCAAGGAACACATATTTCAAGCAAGGCTGTTGGCAATAGAGGGCATGGATTCAGTCTGTAATAAACATCAGTCTCATGTTCACTGAAATAACACTGTCAGCGATGCCCTTTAGAACATTGATCCAGGACTGGTAAATACCAGGCATGAGAACAATATCGCAAATACAAAACGTGGACATTTTGTAATTAGACAACAGTAAAAAATAAAGTATCACATAGAATGAAAAGTGGAGGGACAAGTAATGGCAAATATTCTTAATTTTAAGATACTAGCTGTAACCTCATAGCCACAAGGCAAAAGTGTTTTGTAGTGTCAGTTAATTTAAAATCATTCATTTTAGATATTAGCAATGACAAGACCAAATACTTGCTGTAAACTTTTAATTTTTTTATTTTAAGCACTCTGGTGCTCTTGTCATTGCAAAAAACAATATCCCTTTTCTTAATTATATTGATCTGAAAGTGACAATTTTTTTTTAGTTACCTGGAATTTAAGTCTGATAATGCAAAACCTACAAAAAGCATAATTTTTGGTCAAATTCTATTATCCTCAATAATTAGGCAGATATGCATATAGTGTGCACAAATAAAAATAATCATATGATTAAATTGCAATTATGAAGTGAATTCACTTGATCAGTGTTGTCTTTGGGTTGCAGGTTTGAAGTTTTAATGGAGTCCCCAGAATTTTTTTAAATACCATGATCTCTCTTTCTCTCCAAGTTTGTACCACTATCTGAATATGAAAAAAATAATATAAAGATTGATGGGAATGTTGAAATAAAATGCTTATAAGACATGAAAAACACTTTCATGTCGTAACCATGTTTCTTTACCTCACTATGAAACTCAGCAAGGTAGCTGGAGTATTGGAGGGCTGGGAGCTGATTCCAGAGGATATTGATCCAAGGTCAACACTTTGCCCATAGTAGTTCAGTTTTGCCCTCTGCAGCTAGGAATAATCTCACCAACTCAAATAGCAATTGGAAATGAGTAATGGAAGTCTTCCTGACAGTCTGATAGTTCTTGACTTGTTCATGCATTCTCCCAACATTGGGTGGGAATATAAGGCAGCCATACTCAATTTACAATGCCTAGGCATTGAAGAAAGATATCCAGACATAAACCAAACCCCATGTATAAAGCAGAAATATGGAAAGCAGAAAGAAGTATTATCAAATGTTCAACATATTTTTAGAAGATAAAACTTGGCAGCTGTTAAATTGAGTCATTTGCTGGAATCTTTTAAAAATTTTCACCTCTTTTTACCCACAAAATGGGCGAAATTAACCAAAATGAAATAAGACTTAACAGGATGTTATTTTCCTGCAGTTTAAAGTTAAATAAAATTCCATAAAGTGCCTAACTTTTGCATGAAATACATGTGGAAAAAGCGTAGGATATTTGCTCTTTTATAGGCCCTCAAAAAAGCAATTTAAAATTGAATAAAAGAGAAAGATATTATCTGAACTGTAGGTATTGTGAAAATTGTGCTGTGAAAATTAAAATACTAGTTTGTGCTACAGCCATAAATTACTAAACTAATTATCTAGTAGCAGGCATAACTGAATCATTCAAAGGGGTAATTAGCAATCAGACGTAATGAGTACTGCTACTATTTCTTGTCATACTGTATTTAGCTTCCATGCCGCCTGGAGGAACTGAATTATTTCCTATCCTTCTCAGAGGGCATTACTGCTATATTGAGTGCATCAGCCCATATTATTACTCCCCGTAGTTTAATTCTTCACTGGACTGCACATTTCTGATTTCCCCTGTCAAAAGTTTCGCAGTTCTCCCAGGCCCTATAAAGCAGTCATCCTCTTAGTAATCATCACTTAATATATATGTAAACTGCATCAGAACCAAATTATATGTTTCCTTCATTAGTTGTACAGAACTCAGATCCAGTAGTGTACTCTGTGTCATCTCAAATGGTATTTTCTGGACGAATCTCTGTTTTAATTATATGTATAAATTTAAATACCTCTAGAATTTTTCATATGTCTTTTAAGTAAAACAATGAATAATACTACAATTTCATTCATTAATTTGTTTTTTCTTCTGATTGTCTTCTATGAGGCGATGAGTAAGATGTATTTCTCCAATGATGGCTCTCGCAGATGGGAGGTAGGTGCTTACATATTTGCAATACAATGTGATAAATGGCATAATGAGGCAATAAGAAGTGACATGTATGCATATATAACATATATGTCACCTCATCTTAGTGACTCTCCATATTGTGAACAAACTCAAGATTATATAAGAAGAATAAAATTAATAATGCAAATCAGTTAAAGGACAGAGTCTATTTCAGAGGACAAATAAAAGTTAAATTAAGTCTGTTGTTTTTATTCAGTTGAGACTCACTAAACACTTAATTTATGAAAATGTCTTGATTTTGAACCTTAACTTCCAGAAGTTAAAGTTCAGAGATTCAGATTAAAAACTTAGTTGGGGCAGAATTTCCAAATAGCTGAGAGAGGAATCAATGTTGGGAACTGTTGTCTGTAAGAACTGAGCAGACGAAAACAGCAAATCACTTATTCAGCTCCTAAATTTAGTCAAAAAATACATAAAGACATTTAAGGTGGAAGAAAATGACCATGAAAGAAAAAGGCTATTGAGTAATGGGAGACAGATTTACAAGAAATACTCAGAGTAGTTTTTCTTTTCAGAAATCATGAAGGAACGTAATATCCCTTCTTTTCCTGCTGCAAAGGTTGTTAAAGACTTTGAATTATTTGAGAAGAGGATCTTACCTCCTGTGTTCCTGCTCTGCCCTGCATTAAAATAGAAGTTAACTAAAATAAGGAGAAATAAATATAAAAACAGACATATTTTAGAAGAAGCAAAGTTATATTCTCTAAGGACTTAACTTTTAATCTCTTGAGAAAAGATCATTTTGTGATTATCATATAAACAGTGAGACCAGCAAGAAAACTCTAATGACTGACAAAGTCCTGTGCTAGGAACTTAATGTTCTCATTGCATTATCTGAATGGTATTGGGCAGCATGTTTGCTGGACGCCTATATATTTTAGTACATTTGAGGATAAAAGTCACCTATCCTGGCAGCAGTTTCTGAATGCCTTTTGGAAAAATGTAAATCAAGAAACCAGCATGGCCTGAATACCAACACTATACCACACATCGTATTTGGGAGGTGTGTAGAAATACATGGAGCTCATAGAGACCAAGATCATCAGGCTGCAAAAGACAAGCACTCTGTGAGTCAGGAAAGACATGGTAGTTGTTCTGATTATCTTCACTTTGGGCTTTTTTACCACCCTAGGGTAAATAATCACATGATTCAGTTATTGAGCCAATACTCCCTGAAGTTAATTCCTTATTGCAGAAAAAGACAGTTTCTACTGGGGATTTGTTCTGAAAGCTTAATGAAACTCCAGTGAAATTCACAACGGAAAATATTCATCAGATGCTTTCTGGATTCAGACAGTTAAAAAACTGATGCAAGTTTGTTGAAGAATACATGGACTAATGGGGTCTGGGGTGGAAAGAAGAGCTAATGCTATGAATTTTAAGTTTTTAAACCTATAATTGATGACTTCAGCAAAATATTGGGTATGTCTAGGGCGGTGGATCATACCAATGATTCCAGCAAGTGAGGAGGTAGAGATTGGGAGGACTGTGGTCTGATGCTGGCCAGGTCAAAAATGCAAGACCCTACCTGAAATATAACTAAAGCAAAAAAGGGTTGGAGGCATGTCTCTAGTGGTAGAGGTCCTGTCTAGCAAGCGTGAGGTCCTGAGTTCAAACTTTAGTTCCTCCAAAAAAGAAAAAAAGGGTAAGCTATTTATGAATTACATAAATAAAAATTAAAAACATGAACAAGGAAATATAATCTCAATTCTGATTCTGATGTTCCCTTCCAGTATGGCATTGCTAACATGTTTTGGCTCCAATAGAATCTTGGGAAATAGAAATGGGATTCTAACTCATTCATTCTTTTATCAGTGGAGTTGCATAGTTCATCTCAGTTTTAGAACTTTGTATTTATCTTAGACTGTGCTTCTGTAGTCCTCACTCTTGGAGGAAGCAGTATACCTTATCACCACTAAAGTTCCTCCTCTACCACCCTACAGATAGCCTGAATAATCACAACTCAAGCCATAAAAGTGTTATTTCCCACAATGTGCTCATGCAGAGAAAAAACTGATACAGTCCAATTATCTTATGATGCAAGTGAGAACACTGACATGGTACGAAGGAAAGTGACTTGCCCAAGGCCATATAGTCACTACATAAGAGTCAAGATTAAATCGATCTCTGTTACTTCACAGCCTGGTATTGAGATGAACTTAAAGGAATCTTCCCCAGTGAGGTCCATAAATATAACTATTCCATTATTTTCTGTGTTTTTTGTTTTCCCCACTGTACTGTCTTCTGCACAGACAAACTCATGCAGGCGTGTGCGCGCGCACACACACACAAACACACACACACAGAGTATACAATGCTTTCCTTTTCAAAAACAGCTATCATTTTTATTCTTTCTTAGATCTTCTTATTATGGGCACTCCCAGTAGTTCAATGAGCATGCTGTTTCCTTGAAAAACAAAACCAATGCACACAAATAGTTTGCAGAGTAGACCAGTGGCTCCATGCATTTTGAGAGATATGAACACACGTATCAAACCTAAGTTCCAATTAGGGTTATAATACAAATATACATGGAAATATCACAAGGAAACTGCCTGTGTAGCTACCTTTATCTCAAACAAGGAAAAATGCCATTTTTTAAATTTCTTTTTTCTTTTTTCCTCTACAAAATTGGAGAACAAGAGGGTGGAACAGGTCCAGTGTATACATATAAATAAAAGCAAAAATGATACTTTGTGAAACTATTCCAGAAATGGGGAGGGAGTAAGGAGAGTGGTGGAGGGGGTAAATCCAAGTATGATATATTTGATACATTGTAAAAACTTTTATAAATGCCACAATGTACCCTCACCAAGCAAAACAATAAGAAAAGAGAAGAAAAAACAAGAACAATATATAAATATATAGCAAATTACATACATAGCCTAAAGTGCCTAACTCAAAATATTACAAGGTGTAATTCTTTCTCCAAAGAATTTTCAGAAACTTCTAACAACACATACAAAACACAAAAGAAAGGAAAACAAACTTACCCTTTCCTCTTTTCCTTGATATTTTCAATACAACTTTGAAATTGATATTCTTAATATTATGTAAATCTTAAATAATTAAACATTGGCCTTTGAGAAAGAGCTGAAAAATGCTAACATTAAAAAGATTAAATAATTTTATTCATAATATTTTTCTATAAAATTTAAAGGCCATACATATTTAGTTTGCCACAAAATTTTAGAACCATTGATCTTGTCACAAGAGGGAGCCCATGTTTTTCAGTTAACACAAACACATTGCAAGTAAATAAAGGGATCCTGACTAAATAGGGAGCTATAAGTTTTACAGCATAATTTATTATTGAAAACAAAACATAAATTAATATTAAATATCAGTAGTTTTATCTGGCTATGAGAAAAAAAATTAATGGTTTTTTTCCCAAACCAAACTAACATTATGATATGCAGATAGTAAATAATACATGTAACATAATTTAATACAAAAATTTAAAAATTAAGTATATTGTTCTGGTACTGTACTATAAAAAAATATGTATTAGATCTTTTCTAGCCTAATAAATCCTCTCTAATGCTTCTGCTAGGTTGACAGTAAACAGGAAGTTCCATTTCTCTGGTTTTTGTTGACATATTAGAAAACTGACAATATTGAGTTATAATCCATCAACGAGGCAGAGCTATGTAGTTTCTATTTCATCCTCATCTCAGCACTTCTTTACCACTTTACTGTCATTGAAAGTCACTATTCATCATCAAGTGTGTGTTATTTTATTTATAAGCATAGAATTAAGAAGAACCTGAAGTACTTTTTATATCCATACCTGTATCAAAATTGGGACATTTAAAGCCAAAACAAGGGCTGCGTGTATCAAGAAAAACTCAAATAAAGAAGTTCTATATCTAAGAATCAACAGTACTAAGGGTTTACATGTGCAGAATGAGCAGACATACACAAAGCTTGTAGTTTTACACGTACAGAGAGAGTAGACATACACAAAACCTGCCATGTGTGATGAGATTGCCTGCCCAAATTTGATTCACAAGGTAAGCAATCTTCTTTACTGCTCACTGATGGATGTGACAAAGCTTCAAGCTCTGAGAGGTGAGTTCTTAAACATTAACTGAAAATAAAAAATCTCTATGACCTGCCAGTTTTTCTCCTTGTTTTCGTTTGGGTCTTTTGACCTAATGAGAGTCATTGATTTCCTACTTCAAAGAGTCCTGGGGCAATACTTCCAGAAGTTACCTCCTTAGTGCAGAAAAAAACTTCTTTGTTAATGGTACAATCTACTTTCTGTGTGATGTGAGGATTGTTACTCATCCTCATGGAGTATGAATTCTTTCTCTTTAAAGTAAGGCATTAATACACACAAAATTACCTGACCATTGCAATGATGTAAGAATGGCAGCCAACTTGTTAGGAGGTACAAGAGCTTCTAGGCTGTACCAGCATAGACATCATAAGTTCTCAGTATTACCTTATATGGAATATAAGAAAAGCTTCTATGCCATTTCCTATTCAGATGAGGAAACTGACAGGCAAAAGGAGAGCTAGCAGAAGAGAAGTGTCAGAACCAGCCCTGTAAGCCAGACACTGACTCCATAAACCAATAAACTTCCATTTGACCAACATACCATGCTGACTGTCAGACAGTAAGCAGTCAGTAGACAGCTATGACTGTATCATTACATGTTAGTTCTTCCAGTAACAAATTCTGACTGTTTTCTATTACTCCTTGCTTTGATCTTTGTACTACAAAAAGAGGCAACATATGGAATATCCTTCTCCTCCAAGTCTACAACCAAAAAGATGCTACAACATTTCCTCATACTCTAATGGGAAAGCCCCCTACTCATCCTTCAATGCAACTGAAAAATGTTTTTCCCCTCTTCCAGAGTGTACCCTGTGGAAATGCCATTCCACATTTGAGAGGGAGAGCCTTGGGTTTAGAAAATGTGTCTTGTTTTTGTGCTCTGACAGCCTTTCACAGTTCCTACCATGTGGAATGTAAGCAAACATGGTTTTTGTATGAGGAATAAGGAAATGAACTATCAATAAACATCCTATAAAGGTTTTAATACTGGGAAAATATATTCTACATGCAACATTTAAAATCTGAAGCCTTTAATTAGAATCAAATTGTATGTGCTAAAATGAACTGATGCTAATTTAAAAACAGAACCTCCATAAAATATTTTGTTATCATTTAAATTTAGCCAGGTCATCACAATGATGTATATTTATATCTTTTCATATTTATATAGAAATGAGTACAGCATGACAATTTACATTTTGGAAGACTTTGAAAAAGTAAATAACATAGAAGAGTGAAAAACATCCTAGATCCATTTCCACAGCTTTTTTCCCTTTATTAGTATTTTTTTTTTTTGCAGCTCTCTAAAATCCAAATATTCAATAATATTCCTTTTTAAAATATCTTTTGTTTCAACAATATCTCTTTGTCCTGACATTCTCCACAGAGTGCTTATGTTTAGTTCATTTTTATGAGGTGAATAGATTCCAGCAAAATTCTGGGTAAAGTAGGACCCAGGAACAAAATTTTCAAAATCAAGTGAAAGTTGGCATTTCTATCTTAGCATCCCAGGAACCCACATAAACACAGGACAACTCTGAGGAAAATGGCCAAAAGTTTAAGGACTGTAATCAAATAGAAAGTCTACCCCCCGTACTCCCCTAAAAAAACACCCCTGTGTTCATGATAGTATATGAATTACTAGGCAGTGAGATGGACAAGTGAATTAGAAGATATTTAAAGAAAACTCTTAATTTTTCATTTCAGATGAACTACTAAAATTTTACTGATATGGCTGATACTTAAATCAACTACAATATAAAAGAATTTGCCAATTTAAGGAGGCACAGATCTAAGGTTTTGTTTAGTGCACTAATTACTCTTTCCTCTCCTCCATTCCTCTGCAATTGCAGTTCTCTATGCTACCTGTGCTACAAAGCTCACTGTGCAAGGTTTCTAAAACAAACTGCAAAAGAAAAAATATTATGCTACCTAACAAAAAAATAAAGGTGACTTTGAATCTTCAAATGACAATTTACATTTTAGAAGACTTTGAAGGGGAAAATAACATAGGAGAGTGATAAACATCCTAAATCCATTTCCACAGCTTACTTCTGCTCTATTGTCATGACCACCATGACTACTTTTCTAATCCTATTGGCCTACAGACAGAATTCATCCATCCAGTTGCTGAACTGAGCTCCAGACTCTCCCTCCTGCACGTCAGGCCCGAATTCAAGGATTCATCTCAGTGCTCCACATAACTTATATGTAACTTTAAGTCAGACCATTTCTTGTTTAATTTTAAATCTGCAGAGACTTTATAGTAACTTATTAAGCTTATAGAAAATGAAATTAAACACACAGAGTTTGTTCTCTTAAAAGCGCAGGAGGAAATGTGAAATCCTTTTCAAAGAAAGTGTACAATTTACAATTCCAATTTGCCTTGAAGACTGTTTAATTCTTCATTATGATTAAGGAAAAATGTATTTTTGCTGTTTAAAGAATTTCCTCTAAGTCTTGGAACAAGATGAAACTTCCTCTTTCACTACTTCTATTCAAAATATACTGAAAGCCCTAGGCAAATAAATGAGTCAAGATAAAGGAATAAAAGGCATTCAAACTAGAAAAGGAGCTAAATGTTTCCTATTGATAAAGAACATGATCTTATATTTAGAGAATCCTAAAGGTTCCACCAAAATTTGTTAGATCTAATACACGAATTCAGGAGCATTTCAAGATAAAAATCAACACATGAAAATAAGTAGGGTTCTATATATAAAAAGTGAGCTTTCTGAATAAGAAATCAAGAAAATAATCACATTTATATTAGCTGTAAAATATTTAGATGTAAATTTAACCAAGAAGGTGAAAAGATCTCTGCATGGAAAACCATCACGAGTTGATGAAAGACATTGAAGAAGATACAGATAAATGGAAAGATAGTCTAATTCATGGATGGAAAGAATTAATATTGTTAAAATGTCCATACTTCTTAAGTCAACTACAGATTCAATCTAATCATTACAAAATAGTAATGACATTCTTCACAGACTTAGAAGAAACAACTCTATAATAGATTTAGAATTATAAAAGAGGTCTAGTAGCAAGAGCCATCTTGATCAAAAAACATAAGCTTGAGTCATCACATTATTGGACGTGAAGTATACTCCAAAATAAAAAAAAAATAGGTGCACAGAACAAAGGAACAGAATATAGAACTATGAAATAAGTCCACATGTTTACAGCAAACTGACCTTCAACAATGGTGCCAAAAACACATACGTGAAAAGGACCATCTCTTCAATAAATGATATTGGGAAAACTGTATACTCACATACAAAAGAATAAAACTAGACCTTTATCTGTCACCATTCAGGTATGATATACTGCAAACGCCACAATGTACACCCACCCAGCACAACAACAAAAGGGAAGAAAAGGACAATAACTCACCACTAAAAAATTAACTCAAAATAAATATTTAAATATAAGGGCTGTGACTATGAAAGTACTGGAAGGAAACATACTGGAAAACTCCGTAACATTAGTCTGGGCAATGATTCTTTTTTGAGGGGTATGACTTCAGAATTAAAACAACAAAAAGAAAAATAGACAAATAGGGTTTCATTAAAAATAAAAGCTTCTTCAGCAAAGGAAATAATCTACACAATAGAAGAAAAGAGTTCTGAACTATACATGTGATGAAGGGAAATATCTAAAATTCATAGGGAAACCAAGCAAGACAATAACAAGAAAAATAATCACACTCAAAAGTAAGCAAAAGACCCAAAGAGGCACTCCTCAAAAGAATACACACAAATGAACACTAGACATCAGAAAAAATATCGTCAAAGAAATGCAACTCAAACTATAGTGAAGTATCACTTCTGATGTCTGCTGGCATGGCTATTATGCAGAAGACAAAAGATAATAGGTATTCTCCAGGAACACTCTAAGTCTTATTGGTGGGAATGCAAATTAGTATAGGTATTAAGGAAAATAATATAGAACTCCTCAAAAAGTTAAAAATACAACTACTGTATGTTCTGGCAGTTCCAGCACTATTCATAACAGTCAACATACATAATCAAACTGTGTCTATCAATTAATCAGTCAAATGTGACATATATATATATATGACTACACAGTCATAAAAAAGGAGAAAATAATTGTCATTTGTGACAACATAGATGTAACTAGAGATAAGTTTTCCTCTGAAAAGTTTAGGAACTACAAATTATTCTTTAGGGTTCTTTTCATAGAATTTCTTATCTGCACATTGAGAAAATTTTTCATCCAAGGTTTGTAACATTTCTAGCAATTACAGAATGAGTGTTTTTTTTAAAGAAGAAGGAAATCATATCTCTTCTCTCATACAGAAATAAATTTGGATTACATATAGCTAGGAATTCTAGTATCTGTGTAGGCTAGTAAGCTGTGAGAAATAATCACAGAATCCTACACTTTAAAGATGGTAAAAGCTTTCTTTTGTCCACACCAGCTGTTTTTCTTCCTCTTCAAAGATCCTCAAGGCGACAGTGCATCCTGTAGAAGGCTGATACATTCTCATTCCACTTGAGGGATGACTGGGCAACTGAAGAGGCCACGACATTAGTGTGCTCAAATATCAGTTCACAAATTTTGAATATTTGTTAGATAATATTATTTAAATAATAGCGATTTCTATGTTGCAATGAGAACCTATATTGCCAGTTTGCTATGATATTTTAGCAGAGTAAACCTCAACAAAACCAAAATCTCAACATTCTCAAAATTAATAGAATGTTCATATTCTTCTTAACTCAAGAAATTTGCCTGTAGTTTCTGCTGGGTATTGGGGGGGGGGGAGAGGGTGGGGGCAGAGTGGGTGGTAAGGGAGGGGGTGGGGGCAGGGGGGAGAAATGAACCAAGCCTTGTATGCACATATGAATAATAAAAGAAAAATGAAAAATAAATAAATAAATAAAATAAAATAAAAAAAGAAATTTGCCTGGTTGAAAACAATACTAATGGTAATAGTCTTTGGCACTAATTTTCTCTTTTTACATTTTTTGGGATTTTGAGCTCAGGGCCTCACTCTTTTTAGGCAAGCACTTTACCACTTGAGCCATGCTACAGTCCTTTCTGTTTTAAACTATTGACATTTCAGATAGAGTCTCACATTTTTGCCTGTGCCAGTCTTGGACCATAATCCTCTTAACTACATCTCCTTCAAAAATGAGATTATAGTCATGAGCCACCATACCTGGCTTCTTCTTTGAGATAGGGCCCCTTTAACTTTTGCCCAGGCTGGTCTCAAACCCCAGTCCTCCTATTTCTGCCTCACAAGTCAGACACTAATATTTTTTGGATAATTTCGTGTTTGCTGAGTATCAAACCCGGGGCTTTACACATATTAGGTCCTGGATCTTGAATTTAGTACCTTGTGCTTGCTGGGAAAGTGCTCTATCACTTAAGATGTGCCCCAGCCTTTTTTTTAGGAATTTTTTTGAATAAGGTCTCACATTTATGTTCAGGCCAGCTGGTATTGGGATCCTCCTATTTATATCTCCTGTGTAGCTGGGATGACAGGCATGCACCACAGTGCCCGGATCTTTATTGGTTGAAGTGGATTCTATTTGCCCATGCTTGCCTTTAATCACAATCCTCCTCATCTCTCTCTTCTCAGGAACTGGGATTACAGGCATGAGCCACCATGTGCAGCTTAAATTTTCTTTTAAAGAAAACTTTTAGCCATCTATTCACTTTTGTTATTATGGCATAATTGGTAAAAATAAATTGCCTATGTATACTGTTTGCAAATATGATGTTTTTGTGTCTGTGTACATTTTTTAATTTTTAAATTATACTAATTAGCAAATCAATCACTTCACACAATTTCAAATATTTCCCAAGGCTTTCTAACTAAGTAAATCCTCAGTTAAGAATCTGTGTAGAAGTAAATCAGTTTAAGCATTCTGTTTTGAACTTAATTGTGTCCCCTCAAATTCATGTGATAAACTTTCAAACCCTAGTGCCTCACCATGTGACATACAGGGAAATGGATCTTTAAAGAAGTAATTATGTTAAAGTGTTTAGGATGGGCCCTAATAAATAATAGAATGGGAGTTCTTGTAAGAATAGTTTAGAACCTTGTGAAGACACATTGAGAACACAGTTGTCTATGAGCCAGGGAGGCAGTTCTTAGTGAGTGAATCCTGTCAGCACCTTGGCCTTGCACTGGTATCTTCCAGAATTGTGAGTAGTAACTTTCTGCTGTTTTCAGCTACCCACTCTGTGACATTTTGTGATGGCAGCCCTAGCAAGTGTATTTTCTTTCCCGTAGTTCTCTCCTTGAGAAGAAATCACTGTTAGGCTGACCACTGGAGTTTCCCATGTACAAATTTCTAATGTGAACACCAGAGACTGAAAGCCGGCTCTTGTCCTATATATGTACACATCACCGTTTACGAACATCACCCTGATTGAGGGGCTGTGTGCTTTGCAGAGGTATAATCTGTATCCTCTAAGAACTTATAATCTAAATATAGAAAGAAAAAACATAAATGAAAAAATAAATACTCCAAGGCAGTGTAGACCTACGCACTCATTTGAGTGCCATAAATCATAAGCACTTCAAGGAATTCTGACCAACTAGTTCTGGTTACATTTGCAATTTTGCTGCAGGAAAATAAACACTCATATCTATAAGGCACAAATTTTCTATGGAAGGAGTATACAAGAATTCCATGGCTTACCGATTTTTAACTTTAGAACAAAAAGATATGTATAAAGAGTTTGTTTTTTAAGGATTTCCATAAGTACATATTCTTATACTACTAGTCTGTATAAATATAGGAACAAAAGTTTTTAGCAATTAACATACTTGACATTGATGAGAAATATCATATAATATGCATGAGATGTAAATATCTAAATGCAATTATGTAGCTTCCATAATAAAAGTTCTCAACATAGTGCATTAAAACAAAGCAGATTTAGTGTCTTACAGCTCTGGGGAGTGTAAGTCTGAACTTATGATTTCAGTAAGGACATGCTCCCTGTGAGAACTTGGATAGTGTCCTTTCTCATCTCTTTTTAGCCTCTGGTGATAGCTGACAATCTTTAGTATTCTTTGGCTGGCAACTATGCAACTTCAATCTATGCCTCCATTATCACATGGAATATCCCTTTGTATATTCATGTGATTTTCTTACAATGATACCAGATGTAAGTACTTGTGGGCACAGCCAACTCCAGTATTTCCTCATCTTAATTTTACATCTGCGATGACTTTATTTCCAAGTAAGGTCACCTTCTGAAGTAGTAAGTTTAGTATTCAACAGATCATTCAGAAGAACATTATTCATTATTCAATATATATATATATAGTCACCATACATACATATATATATTGACTATATTATATTATTTATCAAATATATGATATTAAGGTGATGAGAACATTTACTATGAGATTTACCTTCTTAATAGATACGTAAATGTAAAAAAACTTATTGTCAACTATAGACAGCAGATCTCTAGAACTTACTGATATTTTATAACCAAAACCTATGCTCACTGAATAGCAGCTCCATATATCCTCTCACTACTCTCCTTCTACCTCTGTGAGTTTGACTACTTTAAATTCCTCATGTAAGTGCAATTATGTAGTATTTGTCATTTATACTATACCACACTTAGCATAATGACCTCCATGATTGTTTATGTTGTCTAATATGATAGGATTTTCTTCTATATTAAGGCCAAAAAATATTCTATTATATGCCTATACCACATTTTCTTTACCCATTCAACTACAGATGGACATTTTGGTTGCTTCCATGTTTTGCTATTATGAATACTGTTGCAATAAGCAAGAAAAGGCAAATGTGTCTTTGAGGTATTGATTTCAATTCTTTTGGATAAATATGCATATGCAAAAGTGGAATAGTTAGGTCATATGGACATTCTTTTCTTAATTTTAATTTTTGGGGATCCTCTATACAATTTTTCATAGCAACTGCATCATCTTACGCTTGCACCAACATTGTACAAGAATTCTAATTTCTCAACATCTTTACTTCCAATCTTATCTTATGATCCAGGAATCCCACTGCTGGGTATACACACAAAGAAAATTAAAAAAATCATAGGACTGATATCTGCCTTCCCATATTTCTTTCAGAAGTATTCACAATACTTAAAACACAGAATAAAAAAAGATTTGGAATCAATCAAAGTGTTCCTCTACAGATGCAAAACAAAGAAAATTTATAAATGTACACTATGAAATACTAGTCAGTCATTTAAAAAAAAAGAAATTGTGCTATTTGCAGCAACTTGGATGAACCCAGAGAATACCATATTAAGGGAAATAAATCAGACACAGAAAGAGAAATACTGATGTTCTCACTTATGTGCTGAATCTAAAATTGTTGATCTCTTTGAAGCACAAAGTAAAACATAGTTACAAGGGTCTGGAATGCGTGCAAGTGAGGTAATGGAACTGTGGGAGGATGTTGGCCAAAGGATACAAAATACATGGAATAGCCTTTTTTGATGATAATCATACCAACAGGAGTGTGATATTTCATTGTTCTGATTTGCAATTCCCCTCATGATCAGTGACTGAGCATCTTTTCATAGACCTGTGACCATTAAGAAAAAAAATATTAACTTTGTGGTGAATAATGGAGTTAGCATAGTATAGTACATTGGTCATGTACACAGTCTATGGAGTAGCTTCCAGCACTGGTTTCTCCACTTTTTTTCCAATGTGAGGTTCACCTCTGTCAGTCTTCTCATCTGTAAAGGGAGGAGCCATAACAGACTTACCTCATATGGATGTTCTGAGGTCTAAAGATGTTAGTGCCTGTAATGCTGGAAAGATCTAGGACACATTGTAAGTCCTGGTACAAGCTGGCTATCATTACTACATTACTACATTGATCAGCAAATTCTCCCCAAGATTTTGAGGTGCGTGTTAGTGTCCTACTTTACAGAAGAGGAAACCATATTCAAGGAGGTCAAGTGACGAATGACATATGACACAGGAAGTAAATTGCAGCATCCTGAAATCTCAATGAATGACCCTGGAGCTCATATTCTTTCTGCTCAATATGAAGCTTCAAAGGTGGAGCAGGCACAGTTCCAACTCCTTGGACAGTGAACAAAAATTACATTAACCCCTAATTATTAAGGGTTATGCTGCAGGAACATGCTCCTTACCACTATAATCTGCTTTGAAAGCTGGTGGAAAATTAACATATTTTACTTGCATTTCCTGTGCATATCAATTAAGGAATATTTTTAAATAAATAAGTGATGCTTTTAATATTAAATATTCAAAAGCATTCATAATTTTAAAAAAATTATATGGTTTATGATGTGCCATTTTATAAATGGCACATCATTTTTCATACTCAAATGATTTTTATTTTCTATTTCAAAATATTTTTTACATAGAAGGCAGTACAAATATAGTCTTTGAGCATAAGAGCAAATTATATGTGATATAGATAACTCTCTAAAGGGTTACTTAAAAGTTTAAACCCTGACTTGGGGTGACAGTTCACAGATAAAACATGAAGCCTCTAATTTCTAAACGTTCCTTCCTGAAAATCCTTTCATGAAATAATTTCAAATTTTACACTAAAGCAAACCACTGACACTTGCTGGTTTTCTCGCAGTGATTCTCCCTGTTTCTATGAAACTAGGTCTCACATGTGGACTGAGATTGTTTTTCTAGTCCTTGTACCTTATGACTTTGTTAAGTGACTTTCCTCTCTTTGAACAAAGAAGAGACTGCATTTACATTTACGGAAATAGAGACTCTGGAATGTAATGAATATTCCCCAAAGACCATTACCTCGTTTTTGAATTGCCTTCAACTAATGTTTAAAATAAATAACGAAGGAAAGAAATGTTTTTGAGTCATATAGGACTTGATTGAAATTCTAGTGGTGGTGACCCTGAGGAATTTTTACCACTATCTGCGCTTTACATTTTCTCACTGTAAAACAGAGGAAAGGTGGCTATGAAGAATGTGTTAAATATACCATTAAGAATACTATCAAATTGTATGGCACAGAGTATGCACAAATGTTCCTTATTCGGCAAATTAAGCAAGGACAGGTGAAGACCTGAGTTGTATATCTCCATGGAAAACAGAACAATTTGATTAGCATAGTCTCCTATAAATCTATTTCCTATTCTTTGTTGTTTCCTTTGGTTTCTTTTCGGATAAAATGTTAACATGGAAGAACATGTAAGAGAATACAAGTTTCTCACTTGTTCATGATAAACTAGGATAGTAGACAGCTATTGAAGAAAAGGCAGCTAGGGGATGATGCCTTGAACTCTGTTTACTTAGAAAATAAAACATTGTTTAAAATTACCTATGGGAAATTTAAGGGAAGATTTTAAGAGGCTAACCCCCAGAGATACCTTCTAGCACCTCAATCTCCAAGCATCCTCTCCCGTTTTTGGATGTTTACTGTGTTCCAGCCACTCTATGTACATGAAAGTTTGAGGACAGAAGAATCTTCTCACATTTTAAGAATGGTAATTCAACTGTCTCCAGTAAACATGCAAAAAAAAAAAAAAAAAAAAAAAACAAACCACCTAAAAATAAAGATTTACACTGGTCCCTATTTATTTTTCTTACAAAAGCATAATGTAGACTGGGGTGAAAGTCTTTTTTTTCTTTTGTCTAAAAGCATTTCAAAGGTCTCATTTATTTCAGCCCTCCTTGAAAATACTGGTCTGAAATGCATTGGAACTTTATTTAACAAAGAAATAAAGATCAAAACTACACCTACAATATCAGGTTTTTAAAGATGTCAAATCTCAACAGCACTAAACCAGTTCTTCATTGTTCCTTATGTTATTCTTATTTTGTAAGTACTCAAACAGCCTGTACAATTCTTTTCTGCAATGATTTCCTTTTCAATGATTTAAGCAGTCTATTCTGAAAAGCAGTGCTCAGAAATCCAATTACCATTTCAACACCATGCTTTTGTAAGCCCTGAGCATTAAGCCATAGAATAGGCCTCTTCTTGCCCCTTCCATCCACCTTTCACTCAGACACTATGTGTTTCCTTACCAAAAGGGGTTTTGTTTTTGTTTTACTTTACTAGGCTTTCCTTGAATAAGGAAAGTGGTAACAAATTACCTTAAAACAAATGGGAAAAAACTTATTTAACTTATTTGATATTTAATGTCCAAGTTTGCCAGAAATATTAGTAAGGAAAGAGTAGAGGGTGCCATAGTAGTTACTTTATGAATGGTATCTTCCTTACTTACATGTTTTCTGAATGAGATACATATATTGTATGCATGTGCCTGTGTGCATCTGAGCATGTGTATGAGCAAATAAAAAAGATAGAAATTAGAGTTATATTGCAATAAAATTTCTAATTTAATTTCTGGAATCAATGAGTAACAATACTGATGAAGGGCCAAAGAGAGAAAAACCTTTAATTGGATTGCAGCTTAGTAAATCCATTTACAAGAACCCTGTATTTAAGATTGGAACAGTGAGTCACTGCCAACCTACCCTACTTTACAATACACAAAAGAATGTAAATTACATAAGAAGCCCTAGATCTTAATTCAACCAATGAATCATAACCCATATTGGAATGAAGTCAAGATATATGTGGAATTCCTTTGAGCCGATAGAAATTTTATGATTACAAAATCAAAAGTCCTCACACTCAATGACATTCTGACCATCTTGATTATCTTTTTAGTCTAATATTAACTTTGAGAAAGAAAAAGATGTTTAAAAACAAAAGTAAACTGTAATTGATAATGAGTTTATATATTCTACAGAGCTCTTCATTTTCAATATAAATTCAAATCTATTGCCCTCTCTCTCTCTCTCTCTCTCTCTCTCTCTGTGTGTGTGTGTGTGTGTGTGTGTGTGTGTTTGGATTAATAAAACCTTCTTTGGAGAAAATGTCCCTTAAGGATTTTATTTATGAATGTGTCCCAAATGTATACCCTTTACCTTCTCTGTCTCTTCTTCCCTGAAACAAATTTAGAATGTTAAGTGTGGAGAATCTAGCACAAAAAATAATCTCTTCCCACCTGGATACCCAAAGATGAAATTTTTTATAATAAGAATAAAGATACATAACTGTAGCCCCAGCAATGAGTAATGTAGCAAACTCAATCCACTTGAGAAAATATACTATAAAACACACAAGACAATAGAATTGGGTGTCTCTCTTTGCATATATGACACTGTCAATGCTCCAAATTTAGTTACAACCCAAGAGAAAAGTAGTGTCATTCTTTATAAGAGGATTTTACAAGCAGTTTTATTCCATCTATAAAATACTGAGGAGTCTCACTTTGACAGTATAATCTCTATCCTTGAAGGAGGGTCCTTCCTTGCTGAGGTGGTTCTTGGGTCTTTGGGCATGAACAACCTGAAGAACAGATTTTCTTTATAGCTACTGAATACTAAGAAAAGAACACTAATCTCCCACAATAATTCTAAGAATATTTTTTCTCTTAACGAGAGCATATATTACCACTGTTCCCATGCCCTCTCAAATACCCTCACAAATTGATCTTTTTGTTCTAATTCCTGGTTTTTCCACTAATATATACCTGTTGCTTAGCACTGGGCCAAGCATAGAGTAGATATAATGTAAATATGATTGGCTACACTTTGAAACTTAAAAAGAAAAGGAAGGGAGAAAAGTGAGGGAAGAAGTTAAAATCTTGGTTATTTGTCAGCTCATTGCACTATAGCAAGGGATCATGCAAAACAATATGTAAGAAGGCTATACTTTCTGAGGGTCCTTTGAGACTTGATTTAAGAATTAAGAGAGCAGTACTGCTTTTTTTTGTTTCCACAAAATTTATTATCCATGCTAGAGTGCATTTGAGATTAAAGAGGGTAACAATCAAGTCTGGAAGAGTACATGCCGGGAGTGTCAGAATAGAGGAAATTAAGAAAACATCTACATCAACATTTACAACTCCTATGAGTTCAGTGCATTACCTCTGAAGAGGTAATAATCTCATTACATCATGCGAAAGATATTTTAATTACATGTGTTTCACTTTCTACTTTTCCTTTGTTTTTTTCTCCAATCCATGAAAGTACAGAAACTTCTTTATTTACTCCTCTGTTTATAGGGAGCCATTATCTATCATGTTTACTTATTTAATTCTTCCTAGGAGCCATTTTATCAAGGAAGCTTCACCTGCCCCTCCTGACACAGACTAGGTTAGTTCCTTGAGTTATTGCATTTATCACAGGTAGAATTCTATATTTATTTGCATGGGATTAATGTATGTCTTCACCAGTAGGTTTTAGGTATAATGAAGACTACTAGTATGAGGGATAATTTTGCTTATCTTTATATTCTTAGCTTCCAGTGTTCCATCTGGAATAGAACAAATGCTTAATAAATATTGAGTGAATAAAAATTAGTAGACAAATCAAATTAGAAAATAAATGAAGTTATCTTCTTCAATGTGAAAGGGGAAAAGTTATGTAAATCCCAAAATGACAAATAAGCAATAAATTCATACGATAAAAATATATCAATAATTGACAAATGTTAACTCATCTTTTAACGGAAATTTAGTCACTACTTTACCTGGCATTATTTTCTTTACCTGCAATCTAAACAAGAATCTGAATTTGTGAATTCTTCTTTAAAGAATATTGGTATCTGAGAGAACAGACAGGTATGTTAGAGGTTTAAACCTTTTTGAATGAATGAATGAATGAATGAATGAAAAGGAAATACATTAATAGAGAACCAATGTATTTCTTATGAAATGATCAATACACAAAAATACTGTGAGCACTTATATGCATACATATACATACTTATTCAGACATATTAATATTAGATAACTAAATAATATTGCCATGACAACTGAGTAATTTATTATAATTTCCTATAGAAAAAATTAGTTTTTCATTTCTGGATATGGTCCACACTTAAGGCCCCAGTGTCTCCTGGCACAGAACAGTTTAATAATAATTGTCAGAAATGAAGAAATGAACTGTTGGGGCCAGGCAAGGAAACCAGTTACCAGGTATCTGGGTTGAATTAAAATGTGCCTACAAATGGAATACTTGCAATTTTGGAAAACAGACATAAGATATTATAGTGAAGGCAATATCAGGTGACTGAATTTGAATTCCAATTTTCCTGGAAAAAACCATGTGAATCCTTTTAATCTTTCCTGAAGACCAAATGCATGAGTGAGATGTCCTCAGTCCTGATAGTCTACTACTTATCACCTATAGCTTAAAAAATTACACATGCTCAAAACCCACCTGGATTTCAGCACTGACAAGGGCAGAGATTTGATTTTGTGCTTAAGGAATTGCAGAAGATGAACAAAGACAAATATGGGGGTGAGAATGAAAAAACATCCTCTTCTTGGTGCATATTCCTTGGGTGGTATAAGTGCATTGCAGTACAGACCTACAAGTATATTCCAAAACAACATTTTTATGATTTTAAGAGAAATAAGCTATAAACACCAGCAAACCATGTAAATGTAACAAATAAATGAAAAAAATGTTTTCAGATATTAAGAAACTCCACATGCAGCTATGAAATGACACTCAGCAATATTTTTGAACTGTTGACTTCTTAATAATAAATTAAATGTTAACTACTGAAACTTAAATCCATTTGCATGTCCAGTATCTTAAAAATTTTTTGTCTTGGAAGCAATGAAATAACAGTAGAAGTCACAAAAACATAAGAATAATAGGTGGTTTAACTATGGTGCATATGACTCAGTTAAAACAATCAATCTACCTGTTCTTTTACTTCTCTTCACCTGCCATTGTAGAAAATAGAAACATTTAGTGATTGGAAGAACAGATGCAAATGAACTTTCAGAGCCAAAGTCACATAAGATAGAGTTAATTTTAGCATCCTTTCTCCTAGGAATTCTCACTAGGGCCAAGAATAAAATACAAGAATGACCTTCAGGAAGATGTCAAAAATGATTAAAAATAGCAAAAAATGTTAACTTTCTTTGCTTCAAGAAATAGCTATTGCAGGTGGATCATGCCTGTAATCCTACTTTTTAAGGAGACAGAGATCAGGAGGATCACAGTTAGAAGCCAGCTCAGGCAAATAGTTTTCAAGACCCTATCTTAAAAAGTTCTTCACAAAAACAGGGATGCTGGAGTGGCTCCAGGTAAAGGCACTGAGTTCAAGTCCCAGTACTGCAAAAAGAAAAAAAAAGAAGGAAAGAAATGGCTATTGATATGGAAATCTTATCAACATATCAAATGGTTTTCAAAAAATGTACAAATGTTTAAAATGTTATAAACACAGATTATAAGAAGTGATAAATCTCACAGAAGACCAAATGAGAGGGAAATTTTGAGACTATTTTTATTTTTGAACACCCTAGAGGTTTAAGTATGTACTTTTATTACTCTGCATTTAGATTCCTTCATTTCAACAAAAAATGGCTTCAAGTCCCTTAAAACTAGCACACTGCGATGAAAGTTTTCAACAAATAGAATATTCCTTTGTTATACAAAAGACTAAATAATAAAATATACTAGTCAGCAAAATCTATGCTACAGACTTAATGCTGAAGAAAAAAATTTGGTTCATGACTTAAAATAGGAAACAAGGAACAGATCTTGATTACACTAAAATAACACTCATTCTATAGGCAAATCATTATAAAGTGAAGATTACTCAATGCATATTAAGTCTCATGTATTTCTCCTTCACTTTGAGTGAAGCATTTTAATGCAAATTCTAATCAAAGATCAAAGATATACCATAAGGAGGTAACAACCAACACCACAGAAATCCAGAGACTACTGTGAGAACCTATATTCCAATAAATTTGAAAATCTTGAAGAAATGGATAAGTTTCTAGATACTTATGACCACCCAAAGTTCAACCAAGAGGATATTAATCACCTGAATAGATCTATAACAGAAAACGAAATTGAAGCAGCAATAAACAGTGCCCCAAAAAAGAACAGTCCAGGCCCTGATGGATTCTGTCCTAAATTCTATCAGATCTTTAAAGAAGAACTAATACTAACTCTCCGTAAACTTTTCCATGAAACAGAAAGGGAATGCCTAGCTCATTTTATGAAGACAGTATTACACTCACTGCAAAACTAGACAAAGACACCTTCAAAAAGGAGAACTGTAGGCCAGTCTCCTTAATGAACATCTTTGCAAAAATCTTCAACAAAATAATGGCAAACCGAATCCAACAACATATCAGAAAGATCATTCACTACGACCAAGTCAGCTTCATCCCAGGGATACAAATATGGTTCAACATACACAAATCTATAAATATAATATAGCACATTAACAGAAGCAAAATCAAAAACCACTTGATCATCTCAATAGAAGCAGAAAAAGTCTTTGATAAGATCCAACACTACTTCATGATAAAACCGCTAAGAAAACTAGGAATAGAAGGAATGCACCTCAACATTGTAAAGGCTATATATGACAAATTATAGCTAACATCATACTTAATGGAGAAAATTGAAACCATATCCTCTAAAATCAGGAATGAGACAAGGATGCCCACTATCCTCACTCTTATTCAACATAGTCCTGGAATTCCTAGCCAGAGAAATTAGGCAAGAAGAAGAAATAAAAGGAATACAAATAGGTAAAGAAACTGTCAAAATATCCCTATTTGCAGACAATGTGATCTTATATCTTAAAGACCCCAAAACTCCTACACACCACAAACAGTTACAGCAAGGTGGCAGGATACAAAATCAACTTACAAAAATCATTAGCTTTTCTATACACCAACAACTAACAAATTGAGAAAGAATATATGGAAACAATTCCATTTACAATAGCCTCAAAAAATCAAATACCTAGGAGTAAACTTAAAAGATGTGAATGACCTCTACAAGGAGAACTACAAACCCCTGAAGAAAGAGATTGTGGAAGACTAAGAAGATGGAAAAGTCTCCCTTGCTCATGGATTGGTAGAATCAACATAGTAAAAATTGCTACTATAAAAAGCAAGCTACATGTTCAATGCAATTACCATCAAAATCCCAATGACATTCAAGAAAGATATTGAAAAATCTACACTAAAGTTCACTTGGAAACACAAAAGACAATGAAGAGCCAAGGCAATACTGAGCAAAAGGAGCAGAACTAGAGGTATCACAATACCTAACTTCAAACTTCAAACAGAGCCATAGAAATAAAAACAGCATGGTACTGGCACACATACACACACAAAAGATGTGAAGATTAGTGGAACAGAATAGAGGACCCAGATATGAATACATGCAGCTATACTCACCTAATTTTCTACAAAGGTGCCAAAAACATACGATGGAGAAAAGACAACCTCTTCAACAAATGTTGCTGGGAAAAGTGGTTATCTGCTTGAAGAAAACTGAAACTTGATCCATGCCTGTCACCCTGTACAAGTATCAACTCAAACTGGATTAAGGACCTCACTTTCAGACCTGAAAACTTGAAGCTAGTACAGGAAAAGTGGGGAATACTCTGAAAGCAATAGGCATAGCTCTTCCTCAGAAGAACTCAGGCAATTCAGCAACTAAGAGAAAGGATTGACAAATGGGACTACATGCAATTAAAAAGCTTCTGAACCCCAAAAATAATTGTCTCTAATTTGAAGAGGCCACCCACAGAATAGGAGAAAATCTTCACTAGCTATGCATAAGACAAAGGACTGATAACCCTTTGGTTATCAGTTATACAGGGAGCTCAAAAAACTACACACCCAAAACATCAATGACCCAATAAAGAAATAGGCAACTTAATGAAGCAAAATTTTTTTAAAGGAAGAAGTCCAAATGGCTAAAAAACATATGAAAAAACGCTCACCATTCCTGGCCATAAAGGAAATGCAAATCAAAACCACACTAATATCCCACCTCACTGCTATTAGAATAGCTATCATCAAGAACACAAAGAACAACAAATTCTGGCGAGGATGCAGGGAAAATGGAACCTACGTACACTGCTGGTGGGAATGTAAGCTAGTACAGCCACTATGGAAAACATATGGAGATTTCTTAAAAAACTACAATTTGATCTGCTGTAAGATCCAACCATTCCACTCCTAGGGATATACAGATTATTACAAAGGCACCTGCACATCTATGTTTATTGCAGCAATCCACAATAGCCAAGTTATGGAAACAGCCAAGATGCTCCACTACCAATGAGTGGATTAAGAAAATGTGGTATTTGTACACATCGAATTTTATTCAGCCACAAAGAAGAATGTAATTTTGACATTCGCAGATAATGGATGGAACTGAAGAAGTTCATTTTAAGAGTAGTTAGGCTCAGAAGGCCAAAATTTGCATGTTCTCTCTCATATGCGGATTACAGACCTAAAACAAAAGCAGTAATATTATTGGGCAGGGGTCACACACTAAGGGAAACCGTGCAAAGGAAGAATAAGGAAAGGGAAGGAAACTAAAAATTTGAATGTGGCTGATGTGCTTACTGTATAGGAACGAATATAGTAATCTTAAATTGGCTGAAGTCACTATGGGAAGGGGATTAGGGAGTAGTGAAGAGTTCTGGCATAGATGAACCAATTTGGTTTGTAATACGTAAGTGCATGGAAACAACACAAGGAATCTCCCTGTATAACAATCTTTATCTCAAACTAGCAAAAATGCCATGTTTTTCTTACTATCTTTTATGGTTTGTCTTCTACAAAATTGGAGAACAGGAGGGCAGAATAGGTTCAAGAGGTGGTAAGGCAGGGGGTGTGTGTGGTACAAACAATATATACGTATGTAAATGAATTAAAAAATGATACCTGTTGAAACTGTTCCATAAATCTGGAGAGAGGGAATGAAAAGAGCAGCAGAGGGGGTGAATTCAACTATGATGTATTTGATACACTGTAAGAACTTTTGTAAATTACCAATGTACTCCCACCCAGAACAACAATAAGAATAATAAAAAAGAAATATAATTAGAGCCAGGTGCTTGTGGCTCAGGCCTATAATTCCAGGTACTCAGTAGACATTGTACTGGGGTTTGAATTCAGGGCCTGATATCATGTTAAGTGCTTATAAAGATTATGTCATTTAATCCTTAGAATGGCAGGATGGTGACACCGTGTTTGCAAAAGTAACTTGCAGGTAGTTGGAACAAATTCATTGCACAGAATCACTTGTTCCAAAAAACAAAACCAGGAGAATGTGAAAAGTGTTTAATGTTCCCCACATTGAGGCGTTCAAGATTACCTGGTTAGAAGCAAGGTGTTGAAACTGAGAACGTTGAAATGTTGAAAAAGCCAATGCAAGCATTACAAGCGTCCCTAAAAATGAAATCAAGAAAATAAAGATTATGAAGCATGGGCTGAGAGAGAATCTGGAACATTGCAGATAGTAGACCCTGTTAGGGTGACTGATGTTTTCCTTAGTAATATTGAGCATGAGAGTGAGGAACACAGATGTTGCAGTAAGTATTATCAAGATAATATCATGAGAAAAATCAAGTCTAACATTTTTAATTTTCTCAGTCTGAAAACAATACATGGGTATATTTAAAAATTGTTTCTGATTATTTCAAAATTTCCATTCATGTGGTGTTCATTTCTTTAAAATCAGATATTCAAAACATGCACTGTCTTATTTTCAAAGTCTAGAATAAGACTATTTATTAATCATGAAATATTTAACTCCCAGTTTCAGTTTAAAAAAGTCATAATTTGCTAAAACAAGATTCATGCTAGAGTGTGTTCCTTTTTCACTTTGTATGTAGATCATAAACTGAAAATTCAAGTGGAAAGCAAACTTCTACTTCATTCTTGAAGAAACAGTTTAAAATGTCAATTTAAATATCTGGCAATATTTTCCATAATAGTTGAGAGAATGACAATGATAAAATAGATTCATCTTTATCTAACATAAAAAAGTGGCTGCTATTAAGTCTATTTCCCTAGATAGATAGATAGATGGACAGATATAGATACAGATATAGATATAGATATATATGCCCTCCCAAATAGAATATCACTATCATAGTGTAAGCAGGGTTATGCTTTGGAATTAGATATTAGCAATTAATTTAAAAAGTATAATATATATTACAAAATAATGCCTTATTTGAACTAGTTTATTGTTCATAAATTTATACTCTAAAATAAGAAATAATCCAAAACTTACATGGCAAAGAAAAGAAAGATTTAGTTTTTGAAAAGAAATAATAAAACGATGAAAGCTTAGACTTACTGTACTCCTAATAGATGACAGAGACACTTTCTAGTATTTAATTTTAGTTAAATCATAGACTTCTTTATAAAAAAATTACACAGTCTTTTCTGTAATGAGCCCCATTTGGCAATGGTAGCACCCAGAACTCGATGGTTGAGAAACTGCTACTTGTTATATTACCCCTCTATCATTCTCCTTTATTCCCTCCTCCCCCATTGCTGGAATAGTTTCAACAGGTCTCATTTTTCCATTTTCATACATGAGTACATAACATTTCTACCACACTCACCCTCCTACACCTTTTCCTTATATCCTCCCCACTTTCCCACTGGCACCAACTCCCACGCAGAACATATATTAACTTCCTACCTTTCATTTCTGAAATACATGACATTTTTATTTGTTTAAGGTAGCTATACAGGGAGTTTCATTGTGACATTTTCATGTATATATATATTATATCCCAAAGTGGTTCATCCTCTCCCTTTCTCTCTTTTCTACTGATTTAATTTTGGGGTCAGTCATGTGACTAGCACCAAAAATCCCAGCTACTCTGGAAGCAGAGATGAGGAAAAACTCAATTTGAGGCCAGCCCAGGCAAAAAAGTTAGTGAAACCCTATCTCAAAAACAAAACAAAAACTTTGATGTGGTATTACACAACTGTACTTCCAGCTAAGAGGCAGACATACACAGTAGAATTAAAGATTGAGACTGGCTTGGTAAAAACTCAAGACCATATCTGAAAAATCACCTAAAGTAAAAAGGGAGCCATGTCTTAAGTGGCAGAGCACAAAGCTCTGAGTTTAAGCTTCCTTATCACCAAAAGTAAAAAATTCATTCTGACCTGTGAAGTTTATATTATTTTAAAAGTTAATAATCTTAGGTATAATACAAGCACTATGACTGATGGGGAAGTATTGGATCAATCATTCCTCATTTAAAAATGTCATCAACTTGAATGTGAATCTTTAATATGCAAAACATGTCTCATCACTTATTTTTACGGGCTACCAATTTCTTAGTATATGAAGTAAGATTGTAGTTTATGAACTGTGTGATCCCTCCCTCTTGGGCTGGTGTAATGGCTCAAGTGGTAGAGTGCCTGAATAGTATGCTTGAGGCCCTGAGTTCAAACCCCAGTGCTGCCAAAAGAAAAATGCCCCTTTCTCTTCTGTAATTCCATTGTCCAAAAGGTTAAGATAAGGTGGAGTTATGCTGGAGTAACTTCTCCCAGCCTGCCTGGGTTGTCCCATTTTTTGTCCCAGTACCATTTGTTAACAGCATCCCTTTTCTTCTCATAGTGTTGAGTTTGGAAAGTAAATTATACACATTATAACGTATCAGAAATGCATTAGTGCTCATTTTCATTTATCTCTCCTATAGTCAGTGCATTATTCAAATAATTTTGTATATGGACTAGGGAAAACATTGTGTATTACACATAGGACATTGGAACTCCTGTGATAACACAACAATCTGTTCTGATATAAGTGTAATATAATTTTAAAAGTTAAAATATTTGATCTAATGTTGTACAAAATTATGCACAATCTAGTTATGGGTGGACATGACTGCTAATCCTACTTGTGTATCCCTGAGGGAAATCATATAATCAAGACATGATTATCTCACACTTTTTCCATTTCAAGATTACTGCAGTTAATTATGCCACTGAGCTGAGCACTCAAGTGTAATAGTACTCTAAACATGAACTAAAAAGATTAATGCATGATCTATATTTTTTTTCTTCTCTTACATAGTAATTTTATGTAAGATTGTCAGATTTACAAATATAGAGTCTATTAAATTTAAGTAAATACTGAATAAATGTTTTAGTGCAAATTTGTCTTAAATACAGCATCAGAGTCCTCTGTTTTTATCTATCAATCCTATATGCAAGACTCTTTTTCCTAGATTTCTTGACTAGTGACCACTAGAGCTTTGAAATGCACCATAGTAAATAGAAGTGTGTACATAGTTTGGTCCTGCCACATACTGTCTTTTTACTATTATGCAATGTGTATAACCACTAAGCCTCAGAATTCACAACTCCAAGGTAATGATATTGGTACCTAACTCATATAGCTGTTGTGAGGATTCAATGAAATGTTATATCAAGTACACAGTAAGGCACCTGATCAATATTACTATTCTAAGGAAATTTGCTGCATAGCATTTCAATTGTTTTGCTGTTATAAGATGACATATTGATGGCAAACCACCAAAATCCATCCTCCGTCTTCTCTCTGGGCACATAACTGGACTGTGTTTTCCAGCTTCTCTTGTAACATAACTGAATTCCAGACATGAAATGACAGAAGAAATATTATGCATCATTTCCAGTCCCATAGAATACTTTCAAGAATCCTTCAAAAGCTTTTTCCCCTTTCCCTAATCGGAATGGAATATCTACTCCCACCAGTACGGATCCCTGGATTGTCAAATCAAACTCACAAAAATCATAGCTCTTAGCCAATATCAAGCCTTATTGATAATTTCTGGATACCAAGAATTGCTAGGCAAGTTGAAGCAGGCTCATCTAGGACCACCAGTGGGACTCTTTGCCTAGATTAAACTGAGGTTTCTAAGAGATGTGTGCAGTACTCAAATACACAAAAGAGAGATTTTTGGTTAGGAAAGCTTGCCATTTTAAGCAACAATATTATGTAGTTCATATAATATCTTCCAGGAAGACAATCTACATAAATTCATAGAATTACATGAAATAAGACCAGCAATGTTCCATAAAAAAAATCTCTCCTGATGGTAACTATTCTTACTGTAATATTTTCCAGTATATTCTGCCACTGATCCACCTGTATAAGGAGATTTGACTTGTTCACCTTTCTTTCTGTCTGGGAATAATTCTCCCAGTGAGGCAAAAAGTGCACTACAGATCTGCTATTAACCTCTTCCATTCAAGAGATAGTGTTGAGTAAGGAAGACCCTCAACTCACACTGGATTATGAATGACTGCATGGAGGAGAGTTGACATAGACACAGATTCATTCATTCTATGATGCCATGTAATCAAGAAAGAAAATTCAAGCCATACGCTGGATGCTTAAACCTGTAATCTAAGTTATTTGGGAAGCTGAGATCAGGAGGATTGTCGTTTCAGACCAGCTCAGGCAAAACATCTGCAACACTCCATTTCAAGAGAAAAAAGCTGGGAGTGGTGGAAAGCTCCTATCATCCCAGAAATAGCAGGAAGTATAAAATAGGAAGATCACCAATCAAGGCCAGCCTGGGCAAAAAGCAAGACCTTTTCTCCAAAATAACCAGAACACAAAGGGCTGGAACTCTGGTTCAAGAGTTAGAGTGCCTGGTTAACAAGTGTGAAGCCCTGAGTTCAAATTCCAAGAGCCCTCTATGTACTGTGTCATTACATAGTTTGAAGCCTATTAATACAGCAGGTGACCTAGCCTAAGCAATAAGCAATTTTAAACAATATCAATACAGATATAATTAAGATAACAAGTACAATATTTAAAACATTTTTAAAAATAAAGTCATGTTTCATAGCTTTCTTTTTCTTGAATTATTAGATAAATGACTGTTCAATGCTTTGAAATACGCAATACAGATTAGGATTTACATGGAGACAGTCCCAGGTTTATTGCTAGTCCTTCCGCTTGCCTTGGATACCTTATTTACCATTACTGAACTTCAATTTCTTCATCTATATAATGATAATTGTAGTTGTCATTAATTAATAAGGCTGCAGTGAGAATTAAGTTGAGATGATGTTGAGACTGGCTCACAGTAAGCAATTAATAATTAGTGTTAATATCATTGTTGTTATTCTAATGAACAATGGGTCAACATGTTCCGTTAATAGCACTAGATTTACAAACTGAAACAATTTTAAAGCTTATCATTCCTAATTTCATTATTCAGCAAAAGTTGTTTCTATATTTAGAAAATTTGTTTTCTTCCAGGCTTTTTGTCTATCAACAGAATATTTAGTAACTATCACATAGAGACACAGGGAGATTTACTATTAAGGCAGTTTCCATAGTGTAGTGGTTATCACATTCATCTCACACAGGGAGGCTTATTATATCAAGAGGTTTGTAAAAGGTCATGGAGTATTGAACCTATTCAGCATTAACCTGAGATAATTTCATTATATCTGAATGTTTAATCTTAACCTTCAATATTGATAATTATTGAATCTGGCTGATAGATACGTGAGGGTTCCTTTAACCATTATCCCTTCTTTTGCACACTTGAAATTTAGGATAATAAAAAGTTTGTTTTTAAGTAAGGCTATTCACTGCCCTTTTATACTTTTTGAACTCTGGATCTATTCTCCATGATAAGGAAAGGAAGCAAGCTGTGCAGTAGTGCTGTCTTCCCACAACCAGCTGGGCTCAACAAGAAGGCAAAAGCCACTGAAGTGATACACCACTGAAACTGTGGAATATAATGTACATATTTTCCATAGAAATCTTCTTGTAAAACAATTTGAAAAGCCAGTATTAAGTAACTATAATAAATAACAAACATTTACTACTTTTCATTCACATTTGGCATTCATCAGTATCTGATTTCACACTCAAATTAAACAAATGCTGTATAATCATTATTCTTCCCATTCCATAGTCAAGGAAATGGAAGGATGGAGATGTAACATAGCTCATTTGAGGACTCATAGCTGGTATTCTTGTTGTAAAAATAGAGCATACATTTGTTCCTTGGCAACTTTTAAGTATGATGCTTATCATCATTAACTATAAACAGTACAGTATTCAGCATATCTCTAGAACAAGAGCTTACACTCTTAACCAGCACAACTGTTAAATACTACATCAATATCTGCAATGGTTTCATGTAGGAATATGTTGAAAATACATAAATAGCTATCAGAGCTTAGTAAATCAGATACATACCCAATTTAAAAGCAGTCAGAGATAATCCTGTGCATTGTTGGTGAGATAGTAAAATGGTACAATCACTGTGAAAGGCAGTAACAGTCCTCAAAAGTTAAAACTAGAACTGCCATGTAATCCAGCCAGCTGAATTCTGCATATATATTCAAAAGAATTGAAAGATCTCAAGTAGACATTTATTCACCCATGTTCATAGCATTATTCACAATAGTCAAGAAGTTAAAGCAACCCAAATTTTCATGATTGGATGAATGAATAAGCTAAATATGACATGTGTGTACAATGAAATGTTATTCAGTCTTTTTTTTTAATTGTTTTACTATTCATATGTGCATACAAGGCTTGGGTCATTTCTCCCCTCTGCCCTTACCACCTCCCTTACCACCCACTCCGCCCCCTCCCTCTCTCCCCCACCCCCTCAATACCCAGCAGAAACTATTTTGCCCTTATCTCTAGTTTTGTTGAAGAGAGAGTATAAGCAATAATAGGAAGGAACAAGTGTTTTTGCTGGTTGAGATAAGGATAGCTATACAGGGAGTTGACTCACATTAATTTCCTGTGCATGTGTGTTACCTTCTAGGTTAATTCTTTTTGATCTAACTTTAAAAAATCTGTGACATGCTACAACATGATGAACCAGGAGGACATTTTATCAAGTGAAAGAAGCAAGCCATTCTCAAAACCACAAATACCATATGATTCCACTTGTGTGGGAAACTAAAATAATCATACTTAAAGAAACAGAAAGTAGGATGGAGGCTACCAAAAGCAAGAGAAAGGGATAGATGGTGAATTGTTTAATGAATAGAGAATTTGAATTTTTTATGATGAAAAAGTTCTAAAGATTGATTGCACAATAATCTAAACATAACTAATAGAACATCACTAAATGCTAAAAGAATGGTTGAGATGGCAAATTTCATGTTATCTGTATTTCAATATAATTAAATATTTTAAAAATGGTCCAATGATGCAAATAGATACTTCTCATAAAAGATATATAAGTGAGCACACAAAACTGAGCTTAGAGAGATTCAAACCAAAGCCACAGTGAGATATTATGCTGTACCTACTCCGATAACAATACTAATAAAGACAGATAATAGCAATTGTCAGTGAAAATATGGAGAAATTAGAAACCTCACTCACTAATGGTGAGAATGTGCATGCAGACACTTAGGAAAACAATATAGCAACTCCTCACAAAGCTGAACATAGAGGTACCACATAGCCCAGATAATTCTATTCTAAGTATATAATAAATAAATGAAAAAAATGTTCACATGAGAACTAGCAAACAAATATTTATGGCAGCATAATATATAATACCAAAGGTTGATATGATCCAAAGTCATAAACTGATCTTTGGATAAGTAAAATTATATGTATAAACATATATATCATACATATATTAATATATATAATGGGAAATTATTTGGCAATAAAGAAAAAGGAAATATTGACATGGGAAAATATGAGTGAACCAAAAAAAAATTATGGTAAGTGAAAAGAAGCCAGGCACAAAACACAATATGTTGCGTGACTCATTTATTTGAAATGTCCAGGTAGGCAACTCTAAACCATAGTTTAGTGGTTGCCTATGACAGAAAAAAGATAAAATAGGGAGGTAATTATTAAAATGGTAATAAATGTGTA
This sequence comes from Castor canadensis, assembly GCF_047511655.1. Classification (NCBI taxonomy): domain Eukaryota; kingdom Metazoa; phylum Chordata; class Mammalia; order Rodentia; family Castoridae; genus Castor; species Castor canadensis. The sequence goes on along the minus strand of NC_133388.1, from coordinate 146,773,944 downwards.
ACTGTGAAATATTGAAAAAACATAGAACTGTACATTTTAGATGAGTAAATTTTATAAGTGAATTATATCACAATAAAGCTCTTTAAAAAGAAGAATGTGTTGGAGGATGCTTCTAAGATTCAAAACAGAGAATGAAGTTTAAAATGTGCAGTAATATTAAGGAAAAAGCAATTTTGACTTGTAAAATCATAATTTTCCAGTATCTATCTGTCTATATTTATATACAAATCAAGGAAAAAGTACCAAAAATGTTCTGGGTTACTATTCAGGTTTTCTTCTCTGTTTCTGGATGTCTCAAGGTTTATTAAATTTACTCTGCCTTTGTCTGCACAGGTACTCCTTTGATGACTATATTTGAGAAATAGAAGCTATGACATTGCAAGCACACAACTTCTCCTTTCCATGCCTCAAACAACAAATTTTAGCAAGTACTGAAGTCATTAAATTTCCTTAATGACTCTAGAAAGCATTGGTATTTTAGTTCTTTCAAAGTGGCTTAGACATAGTAGTAGAAATGTTTCCTGATTACATAAATGTAAGTATTCAATTATCATATTTCTTGGTAAGAGTTTGTATGCATATGTTTGTGTAAATGGTTTATTCAAAATGGTGATATTATATCAAAAGAAAATGCTCAGAAGTGCACCTCTTACTTTCCACTTAGCCAGCACTTTCTGATTCTGAATATATTTGAATACATTTCCTAGTACTGTATTCCCAAATGTTACATAGAGGCCAAATGAAAGATAAGGGAATTGGTTTTCATTTATTTTCATCTTCATCTCTTCTTCTTCACTACCCCACATGCTTTACATTGACAAATTTAGCTTCAAAATAGTTGTACAACTCACGGGCTCAAGAGGAAATATAGACAAACTTCCTAATCCCGTGAATTCATGATCTCTCAAGACAAAAGGAATTATAAGCACATACATACACACACACACACACACACACACATATACATGTAACACCAAAATATACGTAGATTCCCAGAAATATTAATTTAGTTGTTGAAAATTTTTATAAATTGTCTACCTATTTTACCAACATGGAAAAAATAGTGCCCTGAAAATGCCAGAAGAAATATAAACATACATCTCACATTTCCTGACATGAACAAAATACTTTGTCACAAACTCTGAATAAAAGAGTAGAACAGTTAAACAGGTTTTTTTTTCTTCTTTAAGGTGCTAAATAGGATGGAATTAGTTGCTTCTTTCATATTTAGCTACATCCACCATTTTCTTGCATTCTTTTCCTAGCTTATGACCAATACTTGTTATTAATAATAATATGTGGATCACTCAACTCATTTAAAATTTAGAATAGATCTATTTAGGCTGGGCATGTAGCTCAGACCTATAATCTTAGCTACTTGGGAGGTAGATCAAGAGGATTACAGTTTGAGGTCAACTCAGGCAAAAAGTTCATGAGCCCACATCTCACTAGGCTGGGCGTGGTGGGGTGTGCCTGTCATCTAAGCTACAGAGGAAAAATAAATAGAAGATCATGTTTCAGCATAAAGCAAGAGCCTATCTCAAAAAAATCAAAGAAAAATAAGGGCGAGAGGGGATAGAGGTGTGGCTCAAGTAGTAGAGTGTCTGCTTAGCAAGCTTGAAGCTCTAAGTTTAACTTCCAGTAAAATAAATAAATAAAGTTTAAATAAATGGTTGCAGTGCAATGTCTTTGGCTTAAAATATTATCCTACACACATAGACTACTGTATTATAAGAGATAATTATATGATTTTATTAAAACTTTAAAATTAAATTCAGATTTAATTCAAATCTATTTCCTTTGACTTATAGATCTTTTGAGATGAATTAAAAATCTAAAAGAGCACATAGTTTTTGGAGGTAAGCCTTGAAAATGATGTCAGCAGTGTCTATTTTCACCACTGGGTGGCAAAAATTAAATATATTGTTTCTTAAAGTCAAGATTTACACTATAGTTTTGATTTCTTTCTTGAGTTTGAAGGAGGGCAGTGAGCCAATGGTAGAGAGTGTTGTTTCAGTCAACTGGTAGGTAGTTGATCACATGTTTTTAAACTCTCAAAGCTACCATCCTGGTTTGGAAATGAAATATTAGCAAAGGTTCATCTGTTGAAGGCTTGGTTCCCAATGCAGAAAGGTTCAGAGGTGACCTTTCGGAAAGTGATTGGATTTGAGGATTTAGATCTCATTAATGGATTATTCCATTAATTAGTTTATAATTTGATAGGCTATTGGGTAGCAATGGATACTCAGGAGGTGGGACCTATTTAATAAGAATGATTCTTCGGACTATATCTTATCCCTGTCACACCTCCTTTTTATGCATCCCTGATGCCTTGAATTACACTGCTTTTTCCCACCAAGAGCTTCCTGCCATGATGTTGTCTTGCAAGAAACCCAAAGCAGTGGTACCAAGCAACCATGGACTGAAACCTCTGACACCATTAGGTAGTGTACACATTGAAGTTTAAGTCATGGAATCAAGATACAATCACAAAGAATTATTAAGTACAAGTGTCACAGTGTATCCTTAATGGAGCTAATATAGTGAGTTAGTAACAAATGAATGAAATTAGATTGAGCTACAAGGTATCTTTATGATGGTGATATTTTAGTGAAAGAAGGTAAGTCATTGTTTCACTATTTATTGTTGATTTCTATATAGGTACATATTTAATTTAAGAAAAGCATAACAAAGCCATATATCTTGGCCATTTACAAGACTCTATGACAAACCTGATACGGAAAGTAAAAATGGAAAATACAGAAGCATTCTTCTCAAGTTGCCATTGCCTTTGGAGACTGTTCCAGCCATTTTCAAGAAAGAGATCACATGATAAAGCGAGAGCACACTTGGGAGGTATGAGGATAGGTAAGACACCCAAAAAACTAGATAGCATTTGTTGCCCTCAATGCAGAGAAACTAATGTAGATACTTCAAGTGACAGGGGCCAATAGGAGAAGGGAACCAGGAACTAGAGAAAAGGCTAGTTTGAGAAGAATTAATTTAGAAGGTAACACATATGTACAGCAAAGCAATGCAAGTCAACTCCCTGTATAGCTATCCTTATCTCAACTAGCAAAAACCCTTGGCCCTTCCTATTATTGCTTATACTCTCTCTTCAACAAAATTAGAGATAAGGGCAAAATAGTTTCTGCATGGTAGAGAGGGGGTGGGGGGAAGAGTAAGGGAGCAGAGGTAAGCGGGGAGAAATGACCCAAACATTGTATGCACATATAAATAAAAGAAAAAAAAATAAGAAAAAATAAAAAATAAATGAAGAAAAGCTTAAAAAAAAAAAAGAAAGAGATTACACAAGTGCCATTGAAAAGCAGAAAGAGCTCCTAACTTAGAGGACAGTGAGAGGTTTACAAGTGAATTCATAAGAACATGAGATTAGAACTGAGCTTTGAAAAACAAACAGAATTTTGACAGGATAACCGGAGGGGTGCTGGAGGCAATGAGAGAAACTTAGGTTCTAATCAGATAAAGAATTAGCTTTACTGTAGTGATTTTTAGACTGCAGGGTCATGACTCATTACATTATTTCTCAATAAAAATGGTATTAATCTTTTATGCAAGATTTTCTCATGCACAGCAGGATGTGCCACATTCCTGACCTCTGGCCGCTAAATGACAACAGTGAAGTCTTCTTATTGCCTTAGTTATGGAGAAAATCCAAATCTCCTAATAGATTTTCAAATATCCCCTCCCTCATGGTAAGCACACCTTACCCACACTTGACCACCAAACTCGACAGAGTTTACTTATTCAATAAAAGGTAACAGAAGAAGAAGAAAAGAGGGGGGAAAGAAAGAAGTAAAGATAGCACATTACAGTAAAAAGGGATACCTAGTAAATGCATGATTTCTTCAAGACTGACTGAATTTTAGAGGTTATAGAGATCAAGGATGGTCTCAGGATTTTCAAATTTCATATTTTATCAGCACACCATTGGAAAAAAGTTTATTAGTTCACACACACTTAGATTCATGGACACTAAAGATAAATCTTAAGAAACTTAACTGATTAAGTATGTTTGCTATAGCTTAATTTGTGATGGAATGGAAATTCAGAGAAGGGGATAGCAATACAGAAAATTTTGTGTTAATTCATGAGATAATATATTTCTTTCTTAAATAAACAAATGGCAATTGCTGTCTTACCTCTCTCTTATAGTTGGCACCTGGATAGTGAAAGTCCCTTATGCACACTCTAGTGATCTAAAGGCACTAATGATACCTACACAACGTTCCCACTGTCTTCACTTAGAGTACTTAAACATCCCTTTTAGCTTTAATTTTCTTTTTTTTTTGTGTGATAGTGGGGTTTCATGTTCACAAGGCAGGCACTCTACACTCTACTACTTAAGCCACACCTCCAACTCATTTTGCTGTTGTTAGTTTGCAGGGTCTCACTTTTTTGCACAAGCCGGCCTGGATTGTGATCCTCCTATTTTAAGCTTCCCAACATTGCAAGGATGACAGGCGCTCACCACTATGGTCAGCTTTTTTTCCCTGAGATGGAGGTCTTACAAACTTTTCTTTTCTGTCTTGGCTGGCATGAATTTGTGATCCTCCAGATCTCAGATTACCATATAGCTAAGGGTGATAAGTGCACACCACTGTGTCTAGTTATTGGTTGAGATGGGATCTCACTAATTTATTTGTTTGACCCTGGCTGGCCTGAAACTGTGATCCTCTCAATCTCAGGCTCCCAAATAACTAGGATTATAGGTGTGGGCCACCAGTACCAAGCCAGCTTTAAGGTTTTATGAGTAAAATTTAGATAAACATCATTCCAAATTCCTTAAAAATGGCTCATGCATACAGTGTATAAGGCTGGCCCAATCACCTACAAACCATAAATTCTGATGGTGATTCCACACCTTTCCATAGCTACCACCATGCTTGTACTCATGGTCATCAGCAACCTAGCGCTACTTTTAATTTTAGTATATCCTTTTAGACCTTCAATTAATGTGCCTTTCAGAACTCAAGTTTTCTCTTGGTTTTTGAGTCTTTACTGATTCCTATATCTCCTCTGGGCTCAGATGAACATTTCTTTCTCCCATGTCAGAGCTACTGGGTAAACCTTAGGTACTTAATTAGTCAACTTTCTGTCCCTGGGAAAAATACCTGAGATAAACAACTTAAAAAGAGGAAAGGTTGATTCGCTTGCTTCATGGTTTCAGAGGTTTTCTGTCATGGATGGTTGGTGATATTGTTTTGGATTCTGTGATAAGGCAGTACATCTTGGCAGTGGGAGTACTTGGTGAAGGAAATTGCTTATCTCATGGTGGCCGTGAAAGAAAGAAAGGAGGTGGTGAAGGGGCAGGGTACTAATATTTCTTTCAGGAACAAACTCCAAATGACCCAACTCCTTCCACTAGGCCCCACCACCTAAAGGTTTCACTACTTCCTAATAGTGCCATAGGCTAGAGACTTGGAGGACATTTCAGATCCAAGCTATCACTCCCTTGAAGGGTACAATATAATCTTTAGATACTGTAATTACAGTATCATTCTATTCTTTGCATAGTTTCATTTCCTGATAAAATTTGCAGATTGAAATAAGGGAATAATTATACATACAAATGAGTGCTTTTGAAAACAGTGTATCTTTATACAGGGTTAAAACCCAGGGGGCTGAACAGAGCCCACATATATGTCTTGGTTATCAAATATGTGGTTTAAGTAAATCAATTTAAATTGCAGAAAATCTGCTACAGTCTCTACCATTCCAAGTTGCATTGCATTGGTCAATTTTATAAATCTATATTCAGGTGGCTGGTCTGATTTTGTACTCTCTGGCAAAATATTTAAAAGCATGGATGTTCATGTTTGTAGGATTTCAGCAACTTTGTATCTATAAAATGTGGGAACCGACAGAGTAATTTTAAGCACCAACTTAAGTAATGTACGTGAAGTACTTAGCACTGTTCTATCATATACTAATTAATTAATGTTAGCTGTTATTATTCTTTAGAAAATGAAAGTTCTGCTACTAATGATACTGTGTTAGAGCCAGGAATATGAATAAATGCTTTGCCTAAAAGAATTTCCATCTGGGCACAATTTTATGTAGACTCCTTTAACAGAAATTGGTTTTAAGGAAGTGAATTTTAGCAGATGACAGAATTATAATAAGAGTTACTTGGATTGCTTTTTGAATGTGTGTATTGCATTGGACCAGTTCTGCCTATTAGCTCTGAAGTAATGCAGTTTTCAGCCATGTGTTCTATAAATCAGTTTTTCAGGTATGTAATTCCATGCAGTAAGTATTTAAAAATTAAAATTAAAACACAGTGTCTAAGGAAGAGTTTACTACTGTTGAAGAAGAATGTGTTCTTATTTCAAGATGTATAAAAATGAAATATTTCCTAGGCTCTCTTAGTTTTCACAAAATTTGTTGAAAGAAGTATAATATGATTCCACTTCATTCAAAAGATGTACAAGCGCAAACTGTTTTACTGTTGGGTATATAAAATGTAAAGAATAGTACAGATTAATAAAACAGTGACTAAGTTAAATAAAAATGGTAAAGTTTGCCTTGTAAAACCAAAACTGTCATGATAACTGAGGAGATTAGAATGTTGTAAGTGCTTGGAGACCAATCTCTCCATAAAGCCTGATTTATACTGCAGACATCATAATGCCTACCTACTTCAGAATGACAAATAGTGCCAAGCTGAAGTTGCAACAGCAGCCCCAGAGCTCAACAGCAAACGTCTTCCATCTTAATAGCTAAGTTTTTGCCATTCTGAACACTTAAAATTCTGAGCATTTAACACTTCTTGTTGCATCTAAATCCAGATACAAAAACCTTCAAATCAAACTATTTACCTCGACTGAAATCTGCCTTGAATAATTCATAAGAAGGAAAAGAGATGGCAGCGAAGACAGCCAGAGAGAGTTTTAATGAACTCTAGAATTTCAAAAATAATGGCACAGAAGCCATTACAGCCTTCCCTTCACCCTATAAAAGGGAGCATTGGTTTCTCTTAACATTAAATTCTCTCAGAAAGCAGGAGTAGCACAGGGTTCAGCTCTCTGCTTGTCTGTGATTGATACATGAACAGCACCACACAGATTACCTTTTTGAGTGTGACAGTTTAAGAAAAAACTAAAGTTGTCACATTTCAATGTCTTATTCTTATATTGTGTCTAACAAATTCAGTGTTATCTGGAGATTCCCTTAAAAGACAGTGTGAAAACCAATAATGCAGTGCTCTGGCCTCATTCATACCAGCAACAGTTTTTGTAGTGCTTTGCTGTGCTCAAAGACTTCTTGGCATAACGGACAGTGTCACCAGTTAGCTGACCTTTATGCGTTAGTCATACCTCTAGACAGTGTGACAAATGACTAAGAAAACAACTAAAAAAGAGGAAAGATTTATTTTGTCTCACAGTTTTAGAGGTTTCATTCCATGGTGGCTGGCTCCACTCTTTCTGGGCATGTGGTGGGCAGAGTGGAGCAGAGCTGCTCACTTCATGGAGGTGGGGAAGAAGAGAGACAGAGGAGGAGGCTAGTCGTAACCCCAGTGACTTGCTTCCTCCAAGTGGACCCACCTTCCACAACTTTCACCAACTCCCAATAGTCCATTCAAATTTTGAAAAAAATCAATGCACTAATCCATTGATTAGATCAGAGTCTACATGATCTAATCACCCCTCAATAATTGGATCTGTCAGCTAGAGATCAAGCTTTCCAAACATGAGCTTTGGGACTATTTCATATCCAAACCATAACACTATGTTAAAGATTTCACACTCTGCTTTAATGGATAACCACCTCTGATGTGATTTATCTGGGATTTTTACCTAGGACTTTTTATTAAATTACCTCAATAGAGGCCATTTTATAGTGGCATTACTGTGTAAGTTTGCATTACATTCTTATTGCTGCTTCAACACATTACCATAAATGCAAGTGTCTAAGCAACACAGACATATTTCCTCTAGTCAGAAACCTAAAATGACTTACAGGGATAAAATTAAGATATAGGGTAGATTTATGTTGTTTTTCTCCTAGAGACTAAGGAGGAAACTCCACTTCACTATCTTTTCTTGATTCTAGGAAATGTCCCAGTCTTGACCCAATACCCCGACCTCTATCTTTGTTGTCCCATCTTCCTTTCCTGCCTTTGACCTTACTCACCTCATACAAGGACCCAATGATTACAATGAACCATGGGTTGGAGGAATGGTTCAAGTGATAGAATGCCTGCCTTGCAAGTATGAAGCCCTGAGTTCAAACCCCCAAACCATTAGAAAAGAACAACAACAAAAATATGGGCTAAACTTATTGATCTAAGATTATCTTCTCATCTCAAGCAAAGTCTTTCCAATTGCCATGAAAGATAGCCAATTTATAGGTTATATGGATATCATGGGGGAGCATTTTATTCCATTTACAACAATGTTGTAATCAGCAAATTAATTATTGATAGAAATATATTTGCATTAGCTTCTATGACTTAAGTATAAAACAAAACAGAAGACAAACTCAATAATTGCAATGTAGCCTTTTCAAAGTAATATTTTTCTAAAACTACATTTCACATTTTTTAAAAACGTGCTGAAAAAATTTTGAAATATGTAAATTCCAGAGTAGCTAGTCTCTGTCAAATAAGAATAAGTAGGTATTTCAGATATACTTAAGATACAAAAATCTCTACCAAAGCATTTTCATTAATTCTCTTTTTTAAATTTTATTTTATCGTTTTACATTTACTTATATTAATTAACTTTCATTAAAACTTGATAATGTAAAGGCAAGGTTTAGTGGCTTATACTTTTAATTGCAATTAATCAGGAGGCAAAAAGCAGGAGGATAATTGTTTGAAGCCAACCTGGCAAAAAGTTTGCAAGACTCTACTTCAACAAACAGCTCAGACATGATGGTGCACTCTGCCATCCTAGCAAAAGGATTAGGTAGGGTGATCATGGTTTGAGGCTGTCCCCAGGCAAAAATATAAGACCCTATCTGAAAAATAACTAAAGTAAAAAGGGCTGGGGCTTGGTTCAAGTGTAAAGCAACTGCCTAGGAAGCACAAAACCTAGTACTTGCAAAACCCAAAAAAAGAGACCAAATTTAAATAAAACAATCATTCTCATATAAATGTTCTGTTATTAGAGTCTATGTGATGATACAATGTACTTGTTAAATTTTGCTGATGTTTTTAAAGAATACTGGTGATCCTATAATACATGTAAAGTATTAAATATTATGTATGAGAACATTAAGCAAGTGTCAGTGATTTGCATTTGTATTATAATCTGAAGGAAACTACAAAGAGCTAATGGTAAATGAAACCAGTTATACATTTGTATAACTAATTAAATTAGAATTTCTTCTCACAAAAGATACATTTTTAATGTTTTATTTTTGTTTACAGTGTATTAGTTGCACATATTAGTAGGGCTCAGTGTGTTATTTCAGCACATGCATACATGTAGATGGATCAAATCCAACCTCTTTTATCCACCCTGCCCTGACCTTGCCCTTCCAACTTCTAGCATCACTATTCTACATCAAGATAGGCTTTTAACTTCCACACATGACAGCTATCATCCAGTGTGTCTTTCTGAGATTGGATCATTCACTTAATGTCCTTCAGTTCTCTATATATGGCTGAAAATGATAAGATTTCATTCCTTTTTATGGCCAAATAGTGTTTTATTGTGTGTACATCTGTGTGTGTATATTCACACAGAGACAATGCTTTTTCCAAGATTAACAAATATTTGCTAAAAGAAATCCTCAGCTGGGCATGGAGGCTTATGCCTGTAATCCTAACTAGCTGGGAGGCAGAGACTGGGAGGATCATGGTTCAATGAAAGCCTTAGCAAGATTCCATCTCAATCAATAATCTGGTGTGGTGGTACATGCTTATGATCCCAGCTACTTTGCAGGCATAGGTGGGAAAATCTCAGTCTGAGACCAGTCCCAGGCAAAAACTCAAGAATCTACCAGAAAAATAACAAAAGCATAGAAGGTCTGGGGACATAGCTCAGGTGGTAAGAGTGCCTCCCTAGCAAGTTTGAGGGCCTGAGTTCAAACTTCAGTACTGCCAAAAAAAAAAAAAAAGAAAGAAAGAAAGAAGAAATAAATCCTCAAATATTTTCTACTCAAAATTCTGATTTATTAAAATAACTCCACTCTAAAACCTGTAAGAAATATGCACAAAGAATATTTTCAGTACTCTCTTGGAAATGAAATAATTAGAAGACACAGTGTGGCTATATTGGCAATAGAGCATCATAAAAGTGACACTAAAGACAAAAGCAAAGAATGCCTGGAGCCTAAATATTCACTATATGTAGGTATGTATGTATGTATCAAAGGACTTCAAAAATAATTAGGAATATTGATATCCTACTAGGAAAAAATGGTCTCCTGAAAGCATCTTAAAAATGTATTAAATGCAGATAGTACTTACCTATGGCCTGTGGCAAATTTTACTTTCTTCTTCATATCTTTGTTGCTTTGAAATGTTTTACCAGGAATGTATATACTTTAGCAAATAGAAATAAGCAGTGTTAATCTTTCCACTAAAGTTATATTCTGTGTTTCATCTATTATCTAAAACAAATAATTGGTCTTGGTTTCATTATATTTTCTAAGTGGAATAACTAAAAATATGTTATGCCTGAAAGGCGTGTGCACGTGTGTGTGTGTGTGTGTGTGTGTGTGTGTGTGTGTGTCCTGAGGTTTAAACTAAGGTCCTTGCACTTGTTATGCAAGTGATCTTACACTTGAACTGTACTTCCAGTCTTATTTTGCCTTAGGATAGTTTTTTCAACAGGTGTTGAGATTTTGCAGGAGGTTGGCTTGGACCATGATCCTCCTACCTACACCCTCCCACATAGCTGGGGCCACAAGTTCGCTCCATGAGGCCCAGGAAAGGTTTTAATAACTATTGTCTGGATTGGCCTCAAACTGCAAACTGTGATCCTGCTATCCTAAACCTCCTGTTTAGCCTGGATTACAGCAGTGCACCACCGCGTCTGGGGCACTTTATACATACATACATGTGTGTATGTATATACATGTATGTATGTATGTAAACTTGAGACAGTTCTCCACATAGGAAAAAGCGTATTTGGACCTACTTTTATCTTTTTGTGGAAATCTTTTGCATGTAATGATGAGTCATCAAAGAAAGCACTATCTTATTATTAGCCAAATCATGAAAATCTGCAATAAAAATATTTATAGCTTTATCTTCTGTGAATAAACATTATATATAACCAGTAAAGATTTCATTTTAACATATTAATAAACATTGAATATTTAGATCAGACAAAATACCTAAGTTGTTAAATGCTTTTATTGATGACATATTTTATTCAAAGGATGGAAAAATATTTCTTTTAGTGGCTAATAGATTACATTTAACTTTAGGAGTTGCATCCAGGTTTGTATTCACAGTGAACAATGATAGAAAAGAGGCCTTGTGTTGGTGGTACTGGGGTTTCAACGCAGGGCTTCATGCTTGCTAGGCACATGCACTATCACTTGAGCCACACCTCTAGCCTGAAATGGAGTCTATAAGTACCCTAATGATACTATTGTTAAATCATCTAACTTACATTAAATGAAATATGTAGAGAAAGAGCTACAAGGCACTAACTTATTCCTGTATTTCGTTTATACTTTCACAACTCTTTTGACCAATGTAATGGAAATAAAGAGTTAAATAATATTTACCTTCTCTCTTTAGGTCTTTGATAAACTATTATTGTTTTCAAGATGATCCATGAATACCCTTGTACTTGTTAAAAATTACTTAAAATTGTTTAACAAACATAGGAGACTCACACCATTAATAATACTGCTGATTGCTTTTATAAGGATTAAAGTGCTCCTGACATTTATTAGTCAATGTTTTGTGATGACTTCAAATGCCTTATATTATAATCTCAAACATGTTGAAAAGAGAGTAAAAATGTGTTACATAAGGAATATCATGGAAATGGGGTAAGGTTGAGTATGCAGGGGAGTTAGGAAAATTAGGGCAACCTGTGATGTATTTAAATGTGAATCAAAAGCAGGGCAATCATTTGAAAGCAGATGTGGCTTGATTAGGAAGTTCCATGTTTTTTAACTAAGTTTAAAAGGAAGAAGTTTCATAGAACTAAGTGGATTTCAAAAAAAACAAATAAGATTTGAAAGTATATGTATATATACACATATTCAAAATATGTATGTTCAATATATATATCCAAATCTTATTTGAACAAATATAACAAAAAATAATTGATATTTTGGTACTTGTTATTTATTTGACAGGCACCATGCTCAGAGCTATCCATTCATTATTGTGACTAATTTTCATAGTAACTTTATCAAGTACACATCATTTTACAGTGAGGAGCTGATGGATATTTAGAGACTTTAATAAATTCTCAAATATATGGCTAGTAAGTAGAAAAGATGGGAATTTAAAAAGAGGGTGATTATGAAGACCCTGCTCTCACACACAGTAAAAAGTGTTCAAGCAACATCTGGATTGCTTCTTTTGGATTAAACCTGAGTAGTTAATTGAATTGAGGAGACTTTCTGAGGCAAACAACCTTTAAAGCCCCATGTTCCTGATTCTAATGTCTTTAACTTCCTTCTTTTAAATAACTTCTGTCTAACCAATAGTATTTTTGTACTATTGCCATTATTATTGAGGGTAAGTCCTTTCTGAGATTGGTTTATTAAAGGATGTAACTTTATATTCCTGTATCTTGCCTTCTCATCCTGTACTCTTTAATGAAGAGGTCATATAGGAGAGGTTTGCTTCCAGTGCAGTGGAGGGCAGCTCCTAATCAACAGCCAGCAAAGAAATGAGGCCCTTGATCCAATGGTGGTTGGGGTATTGAATTCTGCCAATAACTGAGTACATGAGCCCGGAAACATCCTTTACTAGTGGAGTTCTCAGTTAAGATCCTAGGCCTAGCCTACATGTTGAGGGACACCCTAAAGTAGAGGTCCCAACTACACAGTCCCTGTATTACTGAATCACAGGATCTATAAGATCATAAACATGTGTTGTTTTAAGCCACTAAATCTGGAGGTAAATTGTTACACAGCAATGGGTAACTACATCTCCAAGGCAAAGACGATACTTTGTCTCTTGTTCTCAGCAACCACTGCAGTTTCTGAAACACAAAAAACAACTCACTAATACCAGTTAACTAAGGAGAGAGTGAATGACTAAAGGAAGATGAATGACACTGAAACTTAAGATTTTAGTATTATTCTGTAGAGAACATCATTAATTTGACTACCATTGTCCTAATATAAGTAAAATAGCCTGGATTCCACAACAAATTCTCCTGCTTCTTTGGGGGACAATGCACATCCAAAATATTAACTCATGGTGTGAATGCACCATTGGTTAAATTTTAGCAAGTGGGAAATATTCATAGAACCACCCCCACGATGGAACTACAGAGCATTTCCATCTCCTGAAAAGGTTTGCTCAGGCCTCTTTGTAGTCAAGTCTCTCAATTCCTTCAGGCTCTTGCTATAGCTGTACATTTTCTAGAATTCCATATACAAAGAAGTATTTGTAAATGTGTGATTTGTGCTGAAAATGCACGAAGGCCTAAAGCTATTTATTCCATACAAAGCAGTTGTGATTGAACTTAAAATGCTTGTTTTTCACTCATAATTTTATATAGGAATCTCGTCAATAGATTCAATATACATATTGAATAATAAAAGAACTAAATATTTCCAATGATATAGTTTTACTAGTTGACCTTTAGTAGATTAATCTGACAGGGATGACTATTTTTAAATTTCCTCAAAGATCCTTAGGATTTACCCAGATTTTTTTTCATTCTGAGCATCGAAAGAAAGATAATAATTATTATTGTGCTATATTAGCTATTCTGCAGTGACCATTTATCAGCATATTTTAAAAGAAAGTTGAGGCTATTGTGGAGCAGAAGAGGATTTTATATATACAGTTGGAATTCTCAAGATTTTGCTACAACTTGGTACTTTAAAATTGGTTCTTGCTGATTAAATTTTCAACTCCCAAACAATCAGCCTGCTTTCAAAGTCTGGCAATCTCCTACTTCCATGTAAGAGAAATGCAGTCATCTAATAAAAATGCTAGAGACATTTCCTTGAATGCAAGGGCTGATGATGGATGGGCAAATAACTTTGAGAACGACACAATGAGAGTGTAAGACAAAACTCAGCAGTCATCACTGTTTGCCAGGAGTTGCAACATTAGCTAACTTTGAATTCCTGCAGTTTCTCATTTAACAAATATTTATTAAATTCTCACAATATGCTAGACACTGCATTAACAATATTAATTTTTTTTCCTTTCACTTACTGAGAAGAAAAAAGATAACTAGTTACCAAAACAAATGCAGGAGTCAAACTGGATAAGCCTTAATGTATATGCAATATCAAAGCTCTACTTTCTGCTATAATATCTAGAGAAATCCCAAAATATTCCATTACTGAACTTACAGATGACTTCAGATATCCACTGGAATTGATCAATCATATTTGGACATAAATATCACAGTTAACAGAGAGTGAGTTTGGGATAAGAAATAACATGGATGCAAAATAGGTTTTGATTTTCACTAAGGTAAGTTTTGTGAGCATAGATAATAGAACTTAACTTGTAGAATCACTGCTTCTCAGATGGAAAAAAATACTTTAAATGAAATCAGATGTGTTGTTTCATACATTTCAGGTAAGGCCCTAAGATTAAAAACAATAAGAACAGTAAGAGAAAGGATCCAAAAAGAAGCCATAGGGTACTGCTCTCTGGGTTTACTAAAAAGCAGTCAAACGGGCCAGCAACCTAGCTCTTCATCTGGCCTATCTAACTGAGAGTTATGAAGTACATTGAGAAGAAAGTCACCCAGGCCATGAGACATTATCCAAGGGAAAAGAAGGGCTTTCACTTATATCCTCCACTCACAGTGTTCCACTTACATAGCCTGTGTCCACAAAATGAAGATATGTGCAGACCAATCTCCACATGACCAGTGTGATGAGAAAGTTCTGGAACAAGCTGACATGTTGCCTCTTAGAGTTTGGGAAAACATATAAACACTGAGATGAATGCTCCCTTCCTTCCTGAAGACTGTCAGCTAAGTAGAGTCTACCAACAGAGAACAAGGAGAGAAGAGTGTAGACAGGGTAGACTTATATTCCATTTGTTAGCATGGCATGAATGCCTGCATTTCCCATGGGCTCCATGCGTGCTGCAGAAAGGACTTTGCTACCTTTATGATACCACCAAAAAGAACTACCTGCCCAAATAAGGGAAACCCAGGTAGAATTGAGGCTCTGGGACTGGATGTGCACTAGAACTGAGTAGAAACAAAAATATATCCCTGTCATAGGGATGAGGGATGGTGAGAGGGAGGTGCAGTGTTCTGGCAGTCTGAAAACATTCACCACAAGGCAGCCAGCTTGCTCCAAGCACAGAGGTACTGTTTAATGAGAGAGACTAGAAAAATACAGTCAATCCAAGAAACTACTCTGCAATACAGAGCTAGAACAAGGAGTCAGGCCCCAAGTGCAGGAAAGGAGGATTTTTGAATTTTATTTCAATTAAACACAGGTTGAAATTTTTAATAACAAAATAAATTTAAATTATTGACACTAGATTGTGTGCATAACTGAAGATCTCAAAAATTATGATCGCTGCCAATCATGTATCAAATTACAGATCTGATAGTGTGGTTGAAGGGAAAAAGTAAAAGTACTGTTTGACTTTGAGTACAGGCCATTCAATCAAATCATTACATGAAGATTACAGATAATACACATTAAGTACTTACCTGGATGCAGAAAATGATTTTAATAAATATGAGTTATTGTTAGTTTTATTACCCTGTCCCTGGAACTTTTAGTTACTCTATTTGTATATATTATCTTTAATCCTTCCCATAAATCTACAAGGTTGATGAAATTATGTTTATTTTATAGGTGAAGAACAAGAGGAAAGAAAAAGGAAAAGGAGTCTATACCCTCAGAAGCTTAGTCTAAGGAAGCTAGTAAATTATCAACACTGATGACATCAGGTAGAGATTGCATATGATGCTATCTGAGACCAGCTCGCACCATACTTGGGCTTTCCCAAAGGGTCTGTCCCTCAAATAGAAACCAGTTATTCAGTTGAAAAGGACAGACAGCTCTTTCAGATGAAGAGCTCTACCTAGGTTTACTATACCTTGAAGACAATGTGGAGCTAAGGGATGAGTTTCAGCAAGAAAGTGGCCAGTGACACTTTAGGTTCATTACAAAGGACCAAAAGTATAATATTAAAGTTTCACATTCTCAGTTGCTGAAGCAGGCAAATCTGTAAACTCTCTGACCTCTGGTATCCTCACCAGCAATTCCCTTTAGTGCCCTTATCTTTAAAATGGAATAAAAGTAGTGCCTACCTGGTAGAACTACATTGAAATGCTAAATACAAAATGCCATATGTCTTCTGTTACGAGCTCCAAAACTGAAAATGTCAAAATCAATTCTTCCTGATTTTTCTTAAAATTGCTAATTATATTATCACCAATTAAAATTTCCTCTTTGTTTTGATGCATGTTAAGCAAACAAGTGAATTTTATTTAAAACACTATAGTACTCTAAAAATCTTGAATTGAGTTTCAGACATTCTATTTCTAATATAAATTCTAACAGAAGACAAAGTGGGAAAATATGGGAGGAAGAAGATCAGGCTGGATATGGGCAGAGGCTAACTATGGAGGCTTCCCTTGAAGTTCCCAGAGTGGCAACAGTAATTACAGTTTTGGAGCTTCTGGCAATTATGGCAAATTTTCAAGTGCAGGTTTTCTCTTTCATCTATAAATCTGTAATGACTTGGTGACCTAACCCACACATCAGAAAAGGCCCAGCTCTGACATAATGCCCCTTTTTTTGTAAGTGGATGCTTGAAGTTTTGTATGTAAGTGCCAAGAAAAAGAGAAAGAAAGAGTATGTGATCGAGGTGACATATAATGAGGGCATCTTGAGAGGTGGCACAGTGACCCACAGGGAAGATCCTGGCCCTTTGGTCTAGGCAGCACTTTTTCATCATGCCCCTCTAGAAATGAAGTGTGATAGAAATGGCCAACAGATATAGAGAACAGGGAAATTCAGGACCCACCACAGACCAGTTTACCGAGTGCAGTGTGTGAGATGCCTGAGGCTTATCTAACACCAAAGTCCACCACTAATGGGTAAGGCTAGGAAAGCACAATTCAGAGGTGAACATGCTTCATAACTTCAGAACTGTTCATTCAAGTTCTGAGACAAAAAGAACCAGTCCTGAGGAGAAGGCATGTGGAAATTTGAGAAAAGGAGTAACAAGGAATGAAGACAGAAGTTGGCCAATGGTGTAGAGCAAGGTGGCTCTTCTTCACAGCACTTAGGAAGTTAGGATGAAGCGCTTCCTGAGGACTGAGAAGAGATGGACAGGAAATCAGTCTTTGTCCTTTTTGTTCTAAAACACTCCTTCACAGTTACATGAAGTAAGAATAACAACTAAAATTTATTTCTATTCTGATTTTATCCCTTAAATCATTAGACAGTTTTAAAAATCTTTAAAATACAATGTCATACCACTGACATTTGGTTTGTCCTCAAATCCATTTACGCAGTATAGCTCTCAGAAGTTCACTGAATTTTTAAATACTGGCATTTGAACTCAGGACCTCACACATGTTAAACAGGCACTCTAACGCTTGGACTTCACTTTCAGTCATTTTTTGTTTTGGTTATCTTTTGGATAATGTCTCAGGTTTTTGCCCAGGGTGATCTCAGACTGTGATCCCCCATCTATACCTCCCACTTAACAGGGACCACAGGACTGTAACACTATATCTGGCTTATTGGTTGAGGTGAGATCTTGCTAATGTTTGTTTAGGCAAGCTTCCAACCTCAATCTTCTCCATCCATGACTGAGTAGCTGAGATTACAGGTGTGAGCCACCATGTCTGGCCCAGAATTAACTTGTTGCATTTAACATTCAAGCAATATTGTTTTTATTCTTTGGAACTTGTTAAAAATACACTATATACATGTATGGAATTGCCACAGTGAAACCCCCTTGAATCATTAATGTATACTAATTCAAAATATGATAAAATTATTTAAAAACTAAAATAAGTACATAGGAAAAGTGAAAGTAATCTAATGTTATAACAATCAAATTTGCTCTTATTCCATAAAAACCAACCACAATATTTTAGTGGAGCTGTGATTATACATATGTAAATGCTCTAATGTATACTACACACTTAAGAGAGGCTTACTAATATACTCTTCTGTTTTGGTTTCCTGAAGATAGGAAAAGTGATCATGGAAGGGAAAGGTGATCATGAAATAGTTATTCACCAATGAGACTGTGTCACCCTTATTGTCCTTACTTCATCGAAGGTCAAAACAAGCACTGAAAGCATCAGGACAGTACTAATTTGACGAGGTAATGAAGTCCAGGCACAGAAAGCCTGGAGAACAGTTCGAACTTTTTTTGCTTGACACAACAGCTTTTGAGTCTGGTTGATACCAAGTTCTAATTTCAAGCTCCACTAAACAATGAGGCCACCATTGCTGTCTCTGTATTATAACACCTTCAAAGACTAATTTCACTACTAGGACAGACACGTGTCATGTCATAGAGCCTATGAGTGGTGCTTATCAGAGAATTTGAACTCACAGGCTGAGAAAAGATAAAAGTGAGGGGAAGGAAGGTTGGGACTTCTTCTTTTTATAAGGTGCTTTACTTGATGAAATAATTTTGTTGCACTCATATAATGTGGGGAAAAGGCAGCTATGAAATGGAAGAGATACAGAAAAAATCTCAGAAGTATAATGGTCCTTGAAATGTGTATTAGGCTTCATCCAGATTTCAAAGAAAATCTATAATAGAAACAGTATTATACTTTCATGAAAATGCATTTGTCGTTGATTAAAATAGTCCTATGATAAAAATCTTGTGGGACATGCTCTATAGGAATTAGAAGAGTGACATGATGAATGAAAATTGAAAATTGTTTCAGGTTCATGTAGAGGGCACAGTGCAATCATAATGATGATAGCTTGCATTTGTAAAGGATTTTAGTTTTCAAAGTACTTTCATATTCATCATCCCTTCTGATCCTTACAACAACCCTTGTGCACTAAGTAGGGAAAGAATTATCATCCCAATTTTGAAAAGGAAAGGAAACTTTATATCTTTCTCAAATAGGTAGTTTTATATTTAAAGTGGTTGTATAGTATCTCATTCTTCTTGATATAAATGAAATTATAAGGTATTTTGGTAAAAATGAGAGTTAGTGAAGATTAAGTATCATTTACAAGATGGACATTTCCTGAAGAAATAGCACAATTAAAGAGACAAGAACTGTGTGAACATGTAGATATACTTGATATGGTAAGCAGATCAAGGCGATTATTTTACATAATATTTCTTAAGTAGTTTTCTCGTTCTTAGGGACATTTTCATATAACTATCTAGCTAACATCTCAAATTTTATGTATCAGAAACTCACCCTCATCTTTCAATGTTTCAGACTCTAACTCTACTACCTCTGTGCATTTCTTTACTCAGATTTGACAACTTGATTTCAGTTGGGTCCCCTCTCTTTAACTATCTAAAATTAATATCCCAGGCTGGAGGCATGACTTAAGCAACAGAGCACCTGTCTAACAAGTGTGAAGCTCTGAGTTCAAACCACAAAAAAAAGTTAAAATCAATCACCTCATCTTTTTTCTTCCTTTCCTTCCAGTAGGAAGACCTCTACCTTAACCCAGTTCTTAACTCATTTAATATCACACTGAATTTCAGTTTATCCTTTTCTTAATCTCTCTTAGATACAGTATACCATCAGGTGATTCTTTTATTCACAAATATTCATTACATACCCAATTTTTACTCTCTAAACTGAAAGATACTTTGGCTGTGTTTCAGAATCCTTTGTACCCAGAGGAAATATCATCCAATCTCTAAACACACTCTTTCCTTCTTTGAATGAGACTTAGATCTTCCTAGCCCCTCAGATACTTTATGATCTTTTTTCTTCCTCAAGCCTTCAATGTCTTGTTCACTTCATGTTGGAAGGCAGTTTCCCCCTACTGTTGAAAATATTTCTTGTCTACGCTTTACTTAATGATCACTTCTATGATTCCTACTCTCCATAGAATGATTTATTTCTGAATACTTAAATGATTTATGCTCAATGTTGTGTAAGTAGGAACTTAATTATACAATTTCTGTACAGCTCCCTACAATGAACCCCCATCTTCAGTTTTCATGAGACTTCTGATGGGATGTCATAAGTTTTAATGTTCCCGTGACATCCCTGAGCATCAAGCCATTATTGGAATGGGTTATTTTCATTTAAAACTACATCAAAAAGAGGAAAACAAAATTATGGAAAATAAATGCATTCATTCATGCAAACCATGAGAATATAATGGCAAAAGATTATCCTGCTGCCTACCCTCACTGAGCGTATGGTCTATCACTATGGAGAAAACAAATTAATGAGCACTTCTACTGGGGAATTGTCAGTAGCTATCTTCATTTAAAGTTATAAGGATCAGTGAGATAGGAGATTTGTTTAGTTTTAGCATGAAAGAAGCTCACAAATGAAATAAGTCTTTTTGCTTCATGAAGCAGAAAGGCTTGATGAGAATTGCTGTTTTACATATGGCAGCACGGGGACTGTGAAAGCTTCAACATTACATGAAATATGACGATAAATGAAATGTGGCATTTCATGTTGGTAGCTGGAGGCAGATGACTTATAATTTAGTTGTATATATATATATATATATACATTTTTGTGTTCATCAAACACTGCTTAACATCATTGAATTCTTCAAGTGATTAATGAATAATTATAATTTTTTAATAAGCATATAAAATAGTTACCAAGACGTTAAAACTTTGGTTATTCACTAACAGAGCAAATAATGTTAATTTTAGTTAATTCTTCAAACTTATTCAGTAATATTGAATTTAACTTGCAAATGTTTGATAATCTAAGTCATCATTGAACCATCTGCCCTTTCTTCATGCATCACCATACAGATTTTCCCAAGATGAACACTAATTTGGGAGTGTTAAACCATAAAATATAATAACAACAACCTTAAGGATAACTATTACAAACGAGCTATACCAGACATAGTTTAATAAAAAAGTTCATTACAGTGATTTTATCATGGTTCTGATTTGATGTTAATGAATATATCTGTAATTTACAACTCAAATATATTTCATTTAACCATCATGTGTTCATTTTTTGCTTTGTTATATACAATTTCCTAAACCATTAGAAAGACAAAAAAAGTGGAAACATATCCAATATGGAAATAAATAAGTTGTTGATGATATTATTTAATTATATAATAATTCAGAGACATTGAAAAAGTGTAGTGGACAGATGTATTTGCAATTGTCAATGAAAATTCTATACTCAGCTGATTATAACACCCTAGGATGGCTAATTTATAACCTTTCTGTGCTTGAACCATTAGTGAGCTACTTTTCTTCTTAGGCTCCATCATTAATACCTTCCTTACTTCAGCTTCAGTCTTTTCTCAAATTTATAAGAGACACAAGCCCTGGAGTGAGCTTTTTCTTGTTCCTATTATTACTGAACCTAACTGGGCCAAACTGGGGGTGATGAGAGATGCAGAAAGGACACAGGATAGACAGACAGACAGAAAGTTGGAACCAGATGTCTTGGGTGCTTGGGTGGAGATGCACAACAGCCTCATTGCTTCTTATCTCTATTAATCTCTTCTCTTTACTCTGTTTCTTTTCTATGTCTTTATTCTATAAGGCCTTACTCTTTTACAATTATTTAAAACCTTGCTTCTAAAGCCTTTTTTTAAAACCTTGTTTCACTATTCTTTAAAACCTCTTTCCTTAGACTTGCTCTCTCCCATGTTTTCTCCTAGCTTTTCTTTAGCATAATCTCTCTTAAAGTCTTTGCCCTCAGACTTGCACTGTCCCATCAGACTTGCACTGTCCTCGTAAACTGCCAACCAATTCTATCAACCCCTCTTTAGCAATTCCTCTTTCACAATTGTCCTTCAGCAATTCTTTTCCCTTCAGCAAGCCTCCCTTCAGCAATTTCCCTTCAGCCAAAAACCTCCATCAATTGGCCTTCCCCATCAAAAAGCCTTCCTTCATCAAAAAGCCTCCCTTCATCCAAAAGCCTCCTTTCACCCAAAAGCCTCCCTCATCCAAAAGTCTCCCATCCTCCTTCAGCAAGTCTTTTATACCCAGTGGTAAACAAGGAGGTGGAGCAGCAGTTCTCAAGGACGGGCATGACATTGTAACAAGAGGAACCTGTATTCCTGCTTCTCTGAATAACCAACTTAGGAAAAGCAGCTGATCTGCATCTCGCCTTATGTCCTCATAAGCTTCTCTTCCTCTGCTCTCCACAAAGCCCTGTTTTCTTTTTTATAAATCCTCTTTTTAATTTAAAATAAGAAGAAATACATGCCTAGCTGCTTGCTTCTTTATTTCTACCCTCTATAGGAACAGAAAGAACAAACTCTCCCATTTCCACTCCTGTCTAATCTGAATTTATTTTATGTCATTCAGCCATCAATCTTATAAGTAGGAAGCCTCATTGCATAGTGAACTTAGGTGGTAAGAGTATCCTATCCATAATATGAAAGTAACTTGCCAGCGAATGTTCACCAGGTGTGGCTCTTGATGCATAACTGTGGGGTAACCAGAGACCAGAGACCAGATATTACCACAAAAGAAAGGAGATACAAACATTGGTTTATCTCTCATAAATGTTATATCCCATAAATGTTTTATATTTATAAATGTATAAATATTGGTTATATATATATATGTGTGTGTGTGTGTGAC
The DNA here is from genome assembly GCF_047511655.1 of Castor canadensis. Taxonomy (NCBI): domain Eukaryota; kingdom Metazoa; phylum Chordata; class Mammalia; order Rodentia; family Castoridae; genus Castor; species Castor canadensis. Next base: position 146,751,068 of record NC_133388.1, on the reverse strand, counting down.
TAGTAATGGTTTGGGTGTGAAGCACTAAGGATAAGAGAGTATAGAAAATTGGCATCAGTTTTCCCATTTTCCAGATGAACAAACCAAAGCTTTAAGCAAGTAAACAACCTTTATAATGTAAATGGAACATAGTTAGAATTCCAGCAAATATTTAACACCCAAGTTCATGTTCTTTCCATAGTAATAAATTGTTTAGTATTTTGAGAATATGTTATACAGATTACCACCATTGAACTGCATCACATGGTAGAGTAACAGATAAAATACAATTGGCCAAACATCTAAGAAATCAGGTTATTCATGAAAACTCTCAGTGTAATCTTATAACCTTTATCAAACTGTGTTAAAACAAATTAAAGCCATATTTTCTAACATCTTGAAAGACAGTGCAGTTAAACTCTTTTTGTTTTATGAGATTACATCTATAGGGGAACTTAAAAATGTTGCTAGATTGATTTCAAGTTGTATATATTATGAACACTAATATCAAAAATCTACATAAATATACTGTTAGTAATATGAATGCTAAGAAGTATTTTTTTTAATTTATAAGTGCTTCCACTCTTAGCTTTAATAATTATTGACCTCACTGCATGCTAGTGAAAGTTACACAATCAGTCAAGGTGACATAAACCATTGTGTTTTAACCTGTGAAAATCACTTTAATCTAGTACTAATTTGATCACCTCTCTTGCCATTCTTATTATTGGTAATATTATAATTAAATAATCATGATTAAACAATCCATGAAAGGATTTCTAAAACTGTGTCTTCCAGATGCCTCCTACAGTGGCATTTCTTCATAATTAAAACCCATGGAGATGAATGGAATTTTGTTTCTTCTGCTCAATTGCAATTTTCCTTTATAAAGGATATAAATGAGAAAGTGGCTTGAGGCAGTCACAGAATGTAGACTATGAAGCTATGTGAGAAAAAACAGCAGCAACCAAAAGCATGAGAGTAAGAACAGGCAGCTTCCAAGAACAAAACTGAACTTAGAAGCCAAGTACAGCAGTTCAACATAAAGAAGAAAAAAATGGGGATACAGAATGAGAACATCTGGTCTGACATGTGGTGAGCATCAATAAGTAAGAAAATTGTATGAATTCACATGAAGCACCAAATCCTGGTACCAAACTAATCAGATGCCACATGACAGAAAACTCAAAGCAGGGTAAGGGACTTCCCTCTTTAGAGGTAAGAGAAAAAAGATAAATGAAGGATCCAAGAACAGAAGTTGCCATTTCAAAATGATACATAAGTTAGATCTGTGGAAACCAGATGGTTATCAGAATTCCATACTCTGCGACTATTACAAAAGCTATAGTTCATGATTGGAAGATTTAGTTCATTTTATCAATAAAATTACTGTGCTACAACTGTAGTGGAATGTTACAAAGGCCAGTTCTTCAGTCTCTTACATTCACCTATGTTCTCGGAAGGACGCTGAAATCTATAAAATTTAACTTTAGATATACATATATTATTTCTTCATATATTGCTGAAATAACACAAGACATAGAGCCAAATGGCTGACCCTATAATATAAATTATTTTTGAAATAAGCGTAAATGTTACCTTGAAGGCAAAACTATTAAATAGAAATCTGTTTTTGGTTACAGTTGTTTAAGGATAATTAAAGAACAAGATACAGTTCATCTATACAAGAAAACATGTAAAAGAGTACATTTTTCAGAAAGAGGCAACTATATTCAACATTGCTTTAAGAGAAATAAATTGGTAGCATAAATCAGTGCAATATATACATACATGAAAATATCACAATGAAACCCCCTTGACAGTTAATTTATGCTAATAATACAAGAAACAGTCAATTTATTTGGACTGCACCACATTTTGATGGTTGCAAAATTCATATATTAAACCTGAACTTTGAAATTTAGCATATTGTGAACTTTCCTGCTGACCGATTCACTAAGGGACTGACTCAGACTCTCAGGTCCTTAATAAACTCTACTTTTGCCTAATACCACTTATAATTCTTAATAAGTCTGTAACTCAAAGTTGCAAGTATGATTTTTGTATAAATAAGTCCAGGATTTGGTAAATATTTCTGTGTTTAATCAATCAGTAACAATTTCATTCATTTTATCTATCTCTTATTCTTAAGAGACTTTTATTTTTGTGTTCTTTTCTCCTTTGCAAATCAACATTGTTTATCATTGGAGTGACTCTTCTTCAACTTTGTTGTCTCTTTTTTTTAATATATCTAAGGCCAAAGGTTGAATATAACATCCTAGGTGAGTAAACTGACTTAACTGGAAGGTTCTCTCAAATCCGTAAGCCCGTTCTTCACTGGATCAATGATCTTGAACTGTGGAATGAAGATGGCACCCAACATCAGAAACTAACTTAATCAGAGGTGCAGAAGACACTCTAAATACATAAGAAATGAAGAGGAAGCTCAAGAACACCAGCGTCAAGAGAATCTGCAGTTAAGTCCTGCTCTAGCCTGTGCCCATTTCTCCTCTGATTTGTACAAGTCATAGTAATAAGACTTCTCTTATTCCAGTAATTTGAAGCTCAATCTTGACAACTTGTTAAGAACTCTGCTTCCACAATGGAAGAGGCCATGTCAGCTCCCTGTGACCTAGGTTTATCATCAGTTCTTCTATGTGCCAGTTATTGCCTTTGATAGAGGAAGATATGTAAGATATGTAATAACCTTTCTGGATTGGCACATATTGCTAGCTTCCAAAACATTACATTTGTTGACAAAAAAACTCAGATACAATTTTATTTTCTTCACTCAGATACACTTGAAATATTTCTGGCATACCTGGAAATCCTTACTCTTATCTGCCAAATTACAAGTTTTATCGGACACACACTGTCAGATCTTTTATAAAAATATATAATGAAACTATTCCCCAAACTGAGTCTTAGTTCAAATTTTTTCATGCAAAGAGATGTCTGTTTTATCCTTTACTTTATGTCTATAAATACAGTCTCTAACAATGACAACATAAGCCATGATGACTTAAATTTTAAACAGTCTGGTGTGTCAATGTAATAAAGGACTGATTAAAGCTTAAAGCTTCAAACACTGTGTGTGGTACATTTTCTTTGAAAATACATTTAGAAGACTTCTAGAAGCTTTCCCCTGTCTGAAATCATTACCTTCTCTCAGACTATTCTGCTTGTTTTAGTCCACCAGTTTGCAAGATAAAAAAATGGAAATAACTAGCTGTTTTTGGAACCCTGGTCAATGTCAGTCACATTGCTTAATTAGCTAAGGCTCTCTATGACAATCACTCTTAAATAGGAGTTGATAAATTTTGATAAAGGACTTTTCATCTCATCAATATATATTTCCAAAATTCTGTGTTGCATGAGATTATCTTTACAAGTTTTATATATACATTTGGGAAAATTTAATTGAATGCTCTCTATTTGTTTTAATTTTTATTAGCAAAATAATTCAAATTATTAGAAATTACGGTTTTCAGAAAGGCATGTTGCACACATTTGCATGCCTCTATTGGATTATTAACTCCCTTTGCAAAATTTTTATAAAAATATGATAAAAATATCTTTCTACAGTGTCCTGTTAGTAGTTTTAGTTTGTTCCACAAAATAGTTCTTCTGAAAATCAAACTTCCATTTAATTATGCTTAAAATACCTACTTCATTTTTAATCTAAGAAGTATTAATTAAACATCACATCATACATAATGTATATTCTTCCTGGCTGAAAACAACAAAAACATATGGAAATTATAACTATAAACTTTAAGACGCTCATGTCAATAAAGAACCATAGGATTCATCAGGGATTTGGCTCACAGTGGACAACTTGTATTTGCCACAGAATTGGATACTGCATGTGGATTACAGTGAGGATTCTGGATGGCAAAGAACAGAAAATGACTCTGGATATCTCAGAAAGAAAATGACCTTAATGGATAGGTAATGGGTAGTTTGTAGAATCCATGGGAATGCAGGTGATTCAGGCTTGAAAATACGCAGAAATCAAAGGAAGCTGGGTGGAACTATAGGCAAGATGATACCAGAATGAGTGTTTTGAACATGTTCATCTCCCATTGTTTGCATTTTTACTAGTGTATGCAGATTGCTGCTGGTGTACCACGTAAAGAATAGATTTTAAGATATTCTTGTTTCCCATGATACATCTAGACTAATCTGATACCATAATACTTCTGATTGCCTGAGTATACGTGGATGTATTCTCTTCCTCTGCCTATATTTTTCAGAAGGCAAAGACCTGTCTGTCTCTGGCCATGATAATGGATTCAGTCAGGGATGATCAATAAAAACTGGCTTGGTAATTTTTATTTGATGTTGTTTACCTGTAAAGAAATACTGCATTTCCATTAGCAACTAAGAAGTACCATACCTACACTGCTTGTTCTTACTCCTTTAAATCCTGAAATGCTGATATGGTTTTAAAATAAATGACTTAAGTTGCTACCAAGTACTCTAAAACAGTTTTAGTGGTTTTTTTTAATTCATGTAGATGAGTTATATTCTGCTCAGGATTTTCTGCTACTTATCACAGCTGTTAAGTGTCTTAGTAGCAGGCTACATATAGTATCATCACCAACTTCTGTTATTCTGGGTTCTTACTGTGTTTTTCCTGAATTCATCCAGGCTGTCTCTGTATATTTAAAAAGCTACAACTACTATGGAAAACAGAATTAAGGCTTCTTAAGAAACTAAAAGTAGAGCTGCCATATGATCCAGCAATTCCGGTCCTAGGTTACAATGAAGTCAACCACGCCTCCATGTTTGTTGCAGCACTATTCACAAGAGCTAAGATATGGAAGTAGTCAAGGTGCCCCCCTACTGATGAATAGATTAAGAAAATGTGGTATGTATATGCAATGGAATTTTATTCAACCACAAAGAAGAATGAAATTTTGTCATTCGCAGGTAGATGAATGGAACTGGAGAACATCATCTTAAGTGAACTTTGCCAGATTCAGAAGGCCAAAAGCCACGTTTTCTCTCATATGTGGAATATAGACCTCATACAAATACAGAAATATTATGAAAAACAGGTCATGCTAAGGGGAGCTCACATATGAAAACAAAGAATTTTTAAACCTGCTGAAACCACCAAAAGAAAGGGGCTAAGGTAGAAAGAAGAAAAGTAGAGGAGATGAACCAATTTGGGCACTAATACTTACATATATAGAAGGGCCACAAGAAAACTCCCTATATAGCTATCTCAAACAAATGAAAATGTCATTTCTTTTCTTTTACAAAATTGGAGAACAGGAGGGCAGAACAGGTCCTGTCTGGGTTGTTGGTATCAGTGGGAGGTGGGAGGGTATGGAGAAAGGAGGGTGAATATGGTGGAAATACTGTGTACATATGCATATAAATGGAAAAATGAGACATGTTGAGACTATTCCAGGAATGGCAGGGAAGAGAAAGGAGAATAGTGGAAGGGGAAAATTCAACTATGATATATTTGATAGGTTGTATGAACTTTTGTAAATGTCATGATGTACTTATTGATCTCAGCATAACTCTTACTTCCCATTTCCATAAAATGAATAAATTATAATATCTTTATCCCGTTTCCAGGCTTCTACAAACTTAAACAAATATTCATAATATTTGAAAGTACTTCTGACCACCTATCCATCTACCTACATTTTGTATTATTATTCAGGTCTAAACAATGACCCCTAGGTATACTGAAGATTTCATATTGATATTTATTTGATGCTCATTTTTGTGGTTCTGGAAACTTCTTTGGTTACCATTCTAATACATGGTATACTAATTTTACTGAATAAGTCATATGACTCCCCATTTGCAAGACTCAATGTCAGTTCACACTAAAATACAATACAGTACTTTATGTGTATATTTTTTGTACATATGGTTCTCTGGATTCTTGTGTGAATATGCTTGTATGTGTAATTCCTCATGTTAAGTCTAACTACTCTGTACTTTCATTTATATAAAAGTAACAACTTCTTAGTTTTGGCAAACTTGTTACTTTAGCAATGGGTTCAAAAGATTAAGTAACTCATCTTAGTCTTTTCACCCAAATTTTTACTCAATACCAAGTTAATTGGTATTTCCCTAACAAATGAAATTAAATATTCATTGTCATTTATGATTTAACTCTACAGTGCCTATTGGATGAAACATTGACTCATTCATCCTGAAAAAAGAATTTATATACATACGCTTAGAAAAAAAATGATGCAAAGACCAAAATTATTTGAAGCTTACAAGGTTGTACAAAAGCCTCATTGTTGGAATTTTTGTGTTCCATTCCTGTTAATAACATTTGAGACTGATGGAATTAAAATTAAGAAAAACTAAATAAGACTCCCTGCTGAAATCAGAGATTGTGTTGAGTATTCACTATCTTAATGTCTCTAATCCTTCTGTTTTGAAACTGTGCCACAAAATGATCTTCTTTTTTAATCCATTATATTAATTGATTGAATTGTTAAATAGTTTTCTCTGGAAGAAAAGAATTCATTAGAATTTTTAATAGTTTGCTATAGGCTGATATATTGTGATAGAAGAGCACTTTCCTATAGCTACTTAAACTAAAACATTATGTGAGAAATTGTTTTCTATTCACCAGTATCATTTGCTTTCCTTTTTCTTTTGGAATATGTAATTCAGCTAGTATATCTGCAGTATTAAAAGCTTCAAAATAAATATATTCTCAATTTGATAAAGTGTAAACAACATGCTTGGGATAAAAGTAAAGCCAATGATTAAAAAGGAAAGAAATCTTACAGTAATGTTTTCAAAACCTATCTGTCCACCCCCTTCATATTACCTTCATCTCTCCTTTAAATTCTAACCAGAAAATGGGTAGGAAACAACTGAACTGACTGAAAGGAGCATTTATAGTAAGAGAAGAGAATCAGTCTGTACAACTCAGCCCTGCTATTCTGCAAAGTTTATTGACAGAAACCACTTCCTCCTAGAAGCTGCTCTCAGACTGTCACTTTCCTTGGACCACCACCATTAACTTTTTTCAGAGAAAGATGTTTTGTTCACTACACTTGTTAAGTTTGAAGCCAGTTCTCTGATGAAGATTCTAGTGGATTCCAAAAGGACCGTGTGGATGCCACCAACTAAATAACTAGTGCTGCTGGCCCTCGCTCAGCACCATCAGCCTCGCCAGTGGTAAATGAGTCACTGATTCATTGTGGACAATATGCTGTACACAGAAGCAACATGTGTCACTTATGGTTCAAGTACACTGCATTCCTCAGTTTTTTCTTCCTCTGCACTGTGGCCAGGAGACCATGTTTCCCAGAAGATGAAGGTAAATGATAGGGGATCCTGTCAGCATTGCAGATCAATGACCATGTGAAGCAGAACTCTCTGAGAACTGACTCAGAAGGACTGTAGATAAGAAATAAAGCTTTATTGTGGTAAATTAAGGAGATTTCATAGTTAACTTTTTGCTGCAGCAAAAAGTACTATCATTTAAAAGTACTGACTTTTCAGAGACAAAGAACATTACTGGGCACATGGGTAATTTTTCAGGACTCTTTTGAATGAAATAACTAAAACCTAGCTCAAACTATTACAAATGAAACTATACTGGTTTGCTGAATCCACAGGAACTACAAAACTGTTGAGTGTGGGCATGGGATGCTTCAAGAATAAGGAACAGTAGCTAGAATACCAACAAGACACTTCATTTCCCACCTCTGTATCACCTCATAGGTTCCATTCATTCTTTTCTGTGCAGCCAAAGTAATTTCATAAGCCAGAAAATAGGGCTCCTGATGGCTCTCAATCCTCTGCCACCAGAAAGAAAGTGATTGGTGCATTTGTGTCTTTGCACATAAATTCAGAAATCCCAAGGAAGAATATGAATGTCCTAGCTAGAGTTGAACAACCCCAGGTGACCCTCCCAACTGTATTCAGGTGAGGGTGTGTCCTGCAGATGCCATTAAACTTCAGTGCAAAATACATGACAAGTTCAAAACCTGCTCCCCATAAATGTAGTTTCTGGTTAGATAAAACAAGAACATATAAGTTCAAAATCTTTATCCACACAGCTGAAATTTCAAATCTAAAAGCTTTGTTTTCTAATTGATTTGATTTCAGATTTTTACTGTTTCTATTAGCAAACATTAAGGTACAAGGGGGTTTTCATTATGATATTTGAATACAGTGTACTTTGAAGAAGTTCATCCCCTCTGTTGATCTGATCTAAACTAATTCTGAAGACGAAGATGGCATGACTTTGATGTGAGGCTACATGACTTTTATTTGTGGAATGTATTTATAAATACATTTCAATGGATTCTACTGAATAGAATAGTAATTTGTTTGATTCTGGGTTACTGCTCAAATTTTGTTGGAGGTATTATTTAAAACATGGTACATGCATTTCATTATTTTTCTAAAATAGATCCCTAAATATGTCCTTATGAATTAGATAATGAATTGTATACCAGAATTATAAAAGAGTAATATAACAAGTATGCATAAAAATAAATTATATAGACCACAATTGAAAAGATATATTTCTAATACACACAGATCTGTCTATGCATATCTATATTTCTCTCCTCACCTGGAGAGGGTGTGGGAGAGAAAGAAAATGAGAGAGAGGGAAACAGAGAGACAGAGTATTCAAATTATTCAAACAGATACATGACATTTATGTTTCTTATACATTTGACTTCCCTTTTTCAGCTACAAACTCTTGACAGAAAAGTGGAATAAGTTAAGAAACATCAACTCAATGCAAATTTTGCACATAGAGCAAGTTGGAGACTTGTTAAAGTATGGATTAGCATGATTGAATCACAGGGCTTTAGAGATGAGAGTGATTTTAGAAATAATTTAAGATCTTCCCTTATTACCAAATGAGAAAATTGAAAAAGAAAGTGAAAAGGTTACCTTTCTAAACTCAAGGATTGATGATGGCATGGATCTAGAATCACGTTTCTAAATTAATGAGATATTACTTTTAGAAGCTGAGTCTACTGTGATTTGAGGCCTTCAATATTAGTTATTTACTGAGATGCCTTGCCTGCAATCATGATATAAAGCAAATGGATGGGGTGAAACTACAGCAATATTCCAGTGGTGTAGGATGAAAGATGCCTAAAAGTACTGTTTCTTATCAGAAGAAAAGTGTGGGAGAGTCTGATATATTTTAATATAATTTCCTAAAAATCAAAAGATTCTAGGAGAAAAAAAATGGTGGCTAAAGTAGGGAATCAGATCTCCTAAGAAAATGACTCCAGAAACCTCCTTGTAATTCTGATTGTTCCTAGCCAAGATAACAACCACCATTGCATTAGGTGCACTAAAATTCAAAGATTAACCTTAAATCAGCCTTTAATTGCACCTAATAGCCACAAAAATCCTGCCCATCACAGCCAGCAAAGTGTGTCCGGCTCTGCCCTGTGAAAAAAGCCCCCAGTCACTTCTCTTTTCTTTTTCTTTTCTTCTTTTCATTGTTTTTCCAACAAGCAGAAGACAGAGCATCAATCAGAACCAAACCCTGTGGCATCCTGGACTCCTAGCCCATTGCTCTTAGCGGAACAATGCCATTTCTCTCTGACACCTGGCTCCAAAACTGCCTGTGTAAAACTGCAGAAGATACAGGTGAGCATCACAAACTACACACAGCTCCCCTACTCACCGCCCACCCCAGGAAAATAATCTAACTCTCAGTGATGCGCCATAAACCAGCGAAGTCTGAGAGTGGAGGCTTGCTGACAAACCAACCACCTATAGGAGTTGTTGGCACCCAGCAGGTATTGGGAGAAACATAAAGGCAGAGTGAGAGAGTGGAAGGACAAACTAACCTCCTAAAGCAGGGGAGGAAGTGGAACCCAGAGCTGATCTATGGGACAGAGGGCAGCGTTTGAAACTGAATTGCACCACCTTGCTAGGGGAGGAGCTGAACAAACAGAGCTGCACCTGAAGAACAACACAGCTGCTGCCTGCTGAAAACAGCTCTGGCCACCCTGCATGAGCTGGCAATCTTACTTTACCTCACAACTCCAACTAACCTTGTGGACAGAGGTCCAAATACCACTCACATGCCAGTTACCTGGTGATATCACATCAGAGCTTCTGCTTGAACACCAATAACAGGATTGAACACCTAAGGAATAGCTTCAGAATTTTTATTAAGACTGAACTACTGAACTAGGTTCCTGAACCTGATATTTTTATTGTGTTTCTTTCTTTTTCTTTTTGTAATTCCTGTATTATTAACTCCATCATCACTATTCTCTTATCACTATTCTCATCCCTTCATTCTCCCTTCTTCTCCTGTACAACTCATTGTTTTCCCTCCCAACTACTATTTCTGCCCATTCTCTTCCACTTTTTCCCCTGTCTTCACCCCCCTTCCATCCTCCCCTAACCTGTCACCACACTACCACTCCCTCCTACACACTTACCACCTGCTGACTAGCCTACTCTATCAACTGCACACAATCCCAGCCCCCTGCAATCCCTGTCACAAACCCTCTCCACTACAACAGAAATACACCCAAACACACACAAGGGCCACAAAACCCAGCAATCCCCACAACTTTTAACCCACCCACCCACTTCTTTTCTCACTCCCCCCTTTTTTTTAGTGCCACCTTTACCAATTTTCTACAATCTGTAACTAGCCTAATAAAAATTACCCCTCCTAATTGCAACTGTTTATAATATTATCATCAAGGGGTTTCTATAGACTATGTAAACAACAGGTCTAACATTGAACTTGTGAACTTGTTTATGTTAAATTACACCCCTAGATCAGGGTCAGATAGAGCATGTCAACCTAGCTGACAACCAAGTCAGCCAGAACACACAAATTAAGTCAGGGAAAGAAATCTGGCAATCAAATCCACCAAATAGCCTACCAAAAAATAGTGGCACAGCACCAAGTGGAGCAATGGGAAGAAGAAGAAGGGGTGGAAATCACTCTCTTCAAAAGAATAATTCAATACAGGATTCATTGAGAAATAAAGAAAATGGATACCCAGTTCAGTTCCTGACCTCAACAAAACAATGATAAATGTAACTAAGGAACTCAGCAATGCCCACAAAAAAACCCTCAAGGAAGAAATATGAGAAGAACTCTCTGAGAAATTCATGGAAAAGATATTAGACATGGTCAACCATAATGTATGAGATGCACTCAAGAAATTTCAAGACAATAAAAATAAGAACATGAGATGACACAGAAACAAATAAAGGAATTCAGAGAGGACCTCAACAAACACCAAAGTGAAACAAAGGACACTATAAAAAGAGAAATACATGAATTAAAGAGGACAAAAAAATTATAAAAGAAGAGTTGAACAAAGATTTGGAAAACTTCAGAAGAAAAAATTCCAGGAAGTCCAGGAATTGAAAAGTCCCTATAGTAAACAAAAAACACAGTGGAAGACCACTCTAGCAAACTTGAACATGTAGAAGACATAATCTCAGGGCTCAAGAATAAAATAGAAGGTAAAGAAAAAAACAGGAGAAAACTTAGTCAAAGAACTCAAGAGCTATGAAAGGAATATGCAAGAACTCAGGGATTCCATCAAAAGACCAAACCTGAGAATCATGGACATTGAAGAAGAAGAGGTGCAAGTCAAAGGGATTCATAACATGTTCAATAAAATAATAACAGAAAATTTCCTAACTCTTGAGAAAGTTTTGCCCATTCAGGTGCAGAATGCCTCTAGGACACAAAACAGACTTGATGAAAATCAAACCTCCCCACAGCATATTATCATTAAAACCACAAGCATAGAGAACAGAGAAAGAATATTGAAGGTTATAAGAGAGAAAAAACAAGTAACTTATAAAGTTAAACCCATCAAAGTAAGAGCAGATTTCTCAATGGAAATTGTAAGAGCATGAAGGGCATGGAGTGAAGTATTTCAGGCACTGAATGAATATAACTTCAACACCAGGATACTATATCCAGAAAAAGCATTATTCAAAACTGATGAAGCAATAAAAATCTTTCTTAATAAGCAGAAAATAAAACAGTATATGACCACCAAGCCACCATTACAGAAGATTCTAGAAGGAATTCTGCACACAGAAGATGAAAGTAAATAATACCACAAGAGGACGGGAAGCTTCAAACCACAGAAGAAAAGACAAGCAATCAGAGAGTAGAAATGATTTGACTGTACATAATCAAATCCTTAAAAAACGAAAACAACTAAATGGCAGGAATCACCACATACCTATCAATATTAACTCTGAATGTTAATGGACTCAACTCCCCAGTCTTTTGATGGCAAACTGGATTACAAAGGAAGATCCGTAAAAGCAATAAGTGCATGAAGTGAGGTATTTTAGGAAATGAATGAAAATAACTTCAACCCTGGGATACTCTACCCAGCAAAACTATCATTCAAAATTGATGGAGCAATAAAAATCTTTCATGATAAACAGAAACTAAAACAGTATATGACCAGTAAGCCACCAGCAATTCTGCAAAAAAGAAGATGAAAGCAAATAAAACATAAGAGGATGGGAATCATCAAACCACAGGAGAAGAAAAGACAAGCAACAGGAAGTAACACTGATTCTACTGCACACAATCAAACCCTTAAACAACAAAAACAACTAAATGGCAGGAGTTACGACATACTTATCAGTACTAACACTGAGTGTTAACAGACTCAACTCCCCCATCAAAAGACACCATCTGGCAAGCTAGATTAAAAAGGAAGCTCTGACAATCTGTTGTTTATAAGAGACCCATCCTACTGACAGAAATAAACACTGGCTTAGGGTGAAAGGCTGGAAGAAGATTTACCTGAAAACAAGCAGGAGTAGCAACACTTATCTTAGACAAAGTACACCTCAAACTTACACTGGTCAAATGAGATAAAGCAGGACACTTCATACTAACAGAAAGTGCAGTATATTAAAAGAAAATAACAATTATCAACCTATTTGCACCCAATGTCAGTGCACTCAATTTCATTAAACGTACACTAAAGGACTTAAAAGCACATATAGACTCTAACAAAGTAGTGGGAGACTTTAATACCAGTCTATCACCAATAGATAGGTCATTCAAACAAGAAGTCCTAGAACTAAATAACACCATAGATCAAATGGACCTAACTGATGTCTACAGAATATGTCATACAACAACAACACAATATAAATTCTTCTCAGAAGCCCATGGAACTTTCTCTAAAATACCTCATATTTAGGACACTAAGCAAACCTCAGCAAATATAAGAAAACAGAAATGACTCCCTGCATTCTATCTGATCACAATGCATAAAACTAGAACTCAAAATCAAAAACAATGGCAGAAAATATGCAAATAATTAGAGGCTGAATAATAAATTACTCAATGATCAGTGGGTCATAGTAGAAATAAAGAGGAAATAAAAAGATTCCTGGAAGCTGATGAAAATCAAAACACAACTTTCCCAAACCTGTGTGACACAGCAAAGGCAGTCCTAAGACGAAAGTTTATAGCAATGAGTGCATATATTAAAAGGACAGAAAGATCTCAAATAAAGACCTAATGCTACATCTCAAACTCCTAGAAAAGCATAAGCAAGCAAACCTCAAAAGTAGCAGAAGGAGAGATATAATAAAAATAAGGGCTGAAATTAATGAGATAGAGACCCAAAAAACCATACAAAGAATCAAGGAAACAAAAAGCTGATTCTTTGAAAAAATAAGAAAGATTGACAAGCCCCTTGCAAATCTCACTAAAATAAGGAGGGAAAAGACCCAAAATAGCAAAATCAGAAACAAAAAAGGGGAGACAACAACAAACACCAAGGAAATCCAGGGAATCATCAGAGACTACTTTGAGAACCCATATTCAAATAAATTGGAAAATCTTGAAAAAATAGACCTATTTCTAGATACTTATGACCATCCAAAACTGAACCAAGAATATATTAACCACCTAGACATATCTATAACATGTAATGAAATTAAAGCAGCAATAGTCTCCTAAAAAAGAAAAGTCCAAGACTTGAAAAATTCTCTGTTGAACTGTACTAGACCTTCAGAGAAGAATGAATACCAGCACTCCTTAAACTTTTCCATGAAACAGAGGGGAAGGAACACAGCCCAACTCATTCTATGAATCCAGTATTATACTCTTCTCATAACCAGATAAGGACACATCCAACAAGGAGAATGAAGCAATAAAAATCTTTCTTAATAAACAGAAAATAAAACAGTATATGACCACCAAGCCACCATTACAGAAGATTCTAGAAGGAATTCTGCACACAGAAGATGAAAGTAAATAATACCACAAGAGGATGGGAAGCTTCAAACCACAGAAGAAAAGACAAGCAATCAGAGAGTAGAAATGATTTGACTGTACACAATCAAATCCTTAAAAAACGAAAACAACTAAATGGCAGGAATCACCACATACAATCTCACTAATGAACACCAATGCAAAAATCCTCAATAAAATAATGGAAATTCAAATCCCACAACATATCAGTAAGATCATTCACCATGACCAAGTTGACTTCATTCCAGCATATAGGGATGGTTCAACGTATACAAACCAATAAATATAATATAGCACTTTAATAGAAGAAAAGACAAAAACCACATAATCATCTCAATATATGCAGAAAAAGCCTTTGATAAGATTCAACAGCACTTCCTGATAAATGCTCTAAGAAAAGTAGGAATAGGAGAAATGTACCTCAACATAAAGGCTATATATGATGAACCTATATCCAACATCATACTTAATAGGGAAAAACTGAAACCATTCCCCCTAAACTCAGGAATGAGACAAGGGTGCCCTCTCTCCCCACTCCTATCCAATATAGTCCTGGAATTCCTAGCCAAAGCAATAAGGCAAGAAGAAGAAATAAAAGGAATATAAATAGGTAAAGAAGCAGTCAAAATATCCTTATTGGTAGATGACATGATCCTGTAACTCAAAGACCCAAAATCTCCACCCAAAAATTTCTAGACACCATAAAGAGCTTCACTAATGTAGCAGGATACAAAATCAACTTACAAAAATCAGTAGCCTTTCTGTACACCATCAATGAACAAATTGAGAAAGAATATAGGAAAATAATTCTCCTTACAATATCCTCAAAAAAAATCAAATACCTAGGAATAAATTTAACAAAGGATACAAATGACCTCTATAAGGAGAACTACAAACCACTGAAGAAAGAAATCGAGGAAGACCACAGAAAGTGGAAAGATTTCCCATGCTCATGGATTGGCAGAATCAACATAGTAAAAATGATTATATTATCAAAAGCAATCTACATGTTCAATGCAATTCCCATCAAATCCCAATGACATTCATCACAGAGATTAAAAAATCTACCCTAAAGTCCATTTGGAAACACAAAAGACTGTAAATAGTCAAGGCAATGCTGAACAAAAAGAGCAATGCTTGAGGTATTATAATATCCAACTTCACACTATATTACAGAGACATAGCAATAAAAGCAGCATGGTACTGGCACAAAAACAGATATGAAGACCAGTGGAATACAATAGAAGACCCAGATATGAATCCACACAGCTATATCACCTTACTTTTGACAAAGGCGCTAAAAGCATATGATGGAGAAAAGAGAGCCTCTTCAACAAATGTTGCTGGGAAAAGTGGCCATCTAACTGTAGAAAACTGAAACTAGATTGATGTCTGTCACCCTGTACTAGTATCAACTCAGAATGGATTAAGGATTTTAATATCAGACCCAAAACCTTGCAGTTAGAACACGAAAAGAGCCAGGAATAGCCTGGAAACAACAGGAATAGGCAAGAACTTCCTCAGTAGAACTCAAGCAGCCCAGCAACTAAGAGAAAGGATAGACAAATGGGACTATATGAAATTAAAAATCTTCTGCACAACAAAAGAAATGGTCTCTAAATTGAAGAGATGACCCACAGAATGGGAGAAAATCTTTGCTAGCCATATATCAGACAAAGGAATGATAACCAGAATATACAGGGAGCTCAAAAAACTAAACTCCCCAAAAATCAATGAACCAATAAGGAAGTGGGAAACTGAACTAAACAGCACTTTTTCTAAGGAAGAAATCCAAACAGCCAAAAAACACCTGAAAAAAATGCTCACCATCCATCCCTGGCCATAAAGGAAATGCAAATCAAAACCACACTAAGATTCCACCTCACCCCATTAGAATAGCTACTATCAAGAACACAACCAACAACAAATGTTGGCTAGGATGTGGGGGGGAAAAGGAATCGTCATACATTGCTGGTGGGACAGTAAGCTTGTACACTCACTTTGGAAAAAAATATGGAGGCTTCTTGAAAAACTAAACATAGATCTGCCGTATGATCCAGCAATACCACTCCCAGGGATATACCTGAAGGAATGTGACTCAAGTTATTACAAAGGCACCTGCATACCTATGTTTACTGCATCACTATTCACAATAGCCAAGCTATGAAAACAGCCAAGATGCCCAACAACTGATGACTAGATCAAGAAAATGTGGTGTTTATACACAATGGAATTTTATTCAGCCACAAGAAGAATGAAACTTTGTCATTTGCAAGTGAATGGATGGAACTGGAGAAGGTCACCTTAAGCAGTTAGCCAGGGTCAGAAAGCCAAAAATCACATGCTCTTCTTCATATGTAGATTGTAGTCCCAAAACAAATGCAGTAGTATTATTGGACATGGGTCACACACTAAAAGGAGAATGCACATGTGAGAAATAGGGAAAGGAAAGGAAACCTAAAACTTGAATGTGGTTGCTCCCTGTTGAAGAGCAAATAAAGGAATTTTAAATTGTCAGAGACCACTATGGGAAGGAAACCAGGAAGTAGCAAAGAGGTCTGAAAGAAATGAACCAATGTGGGTTGTAATTCACAAGTGCATGAAAGCAACAATAGGAATCTCTCTGTGTAGCTATCTTTATCCCAAACTAGCAAAAACTGTATGTCTTTCTTATTATCTCTTATGTTTTCTCTTCAAAAAAATTGGAGAAGAGGAAAGAACAGATTCTGCCTGGAAGTAGGGGGTTAGGAGGAGGCCCAAACAATGCATACACATGAAAATAAATGTAAAAAAGATAAAATAAAAGGAGGAAAAACCCCAAAACATTCCAAAAATACCATAAACATTTGGATTTTGTGAAGCATCTGAAATACAATGATTTGTTAATGACATATATAAACTATGTTAAAATCTATGAAAATTATAAGACAATATTTATTGATATTAGTGAGAAAATGAAATAATTTTCTCTCAAATTGTGTGTGACATTTTTTCCCAAAAGAATTTCTATAACATGTTTTCCCCTAAACTCCATGGTATCCTTTTCCCTATATTTAGTAATAGTCTAAAATATTAATATTATATCATGTATAGTCTAATTCTTACTATTCCACAAATCTCTCATCACTTGGCACTCTGAAAATTTGTTCTAGCAGGAGTAATATCCAGCTGTTATAATATGTTTGTGGATGTGGTGAACAGCACATATCACACAGACTAAAAGCCAAGTTAATTTGCCAGATATCTATTAAGAATTGTCTTCCAATATCTTAGTTACCAAATAGTGTGAAAATTTTCCTTATAGTCTATCATTTTCACCCCCAATGTTTCGGAGGCCCAATAGTATTTGTTGCTATTATTTGTACAGAGTGTTTGCATTATCTTTTTGGCTGAACTTAAAATCTCTCCTATTTTAGGTAGATATTATCCATTTCTCAGTTATTATTTTGCTGGATAAAAAATGATACCTTGAGAAGATAACTTACTTACACTCTTACATCATATGGCTTTTCAATGGCTCAAATACTCAATACCATTTTGATATATACATATCCCCTTTTGAAGTTTGGAGACTCTACAGTCTTACATGTTTTGGTTAGTGTCTTCTTTCCTTCAGCAGAGGTTGAAAATTTCAGTTGGTTGCTCTCTCTGGCTACAGATATCATAAAATAAACATGTTGCTTCAACTCAACAACTGGATGACATGATTGGGATCATGAATCTAGAGCAAGTGATACAAAGAATTGAGGGAAGTTTAGAACTGAGTTAAAAAAGCAGCAACAGTGAAGCATCCATGTGTGATGCCCACTGACCACCTGAGAATCCGTGAGTTCAGTGAGGGACCCAGTGTCAACAGCAAGTACCTCCTAGCCTTGACCCTAATGGAATGATTTTTCCAGATACCATAGCATTTCTAAGTCCATGGATTCTACTGACTTCTCACCCCCCTCTTTTTTTCCAACTCTATGAGCTAGTTCCTGCAAAAAGTCCTTTTCAGCTTAAAATCCATAATTGTTTGCAACCAAGAAGCTTAATTAATATATGCCAGTACTGAGTAAGCAGAGTTACTGACCTGTAAGATTTCATTCTTTTTCCATCATATGTACCTCACTGCTTTGATAAAAGACATTTAGCTTAATTTTCAACACACTATCAATGGCAGGAGTCACTGACAGTAATTTCTTTTTAATTGCTCAATTTTTATCCTTTTATTCATGATACAAATTAGGTTATAATTACTAACATCAATTTTTAAAAATAACTTATAGATTGTAGACAATATATTGACTTTCATGGTCAACATTAGTTTTGTAACACTATAAATCTCATCTACAGATGAGGACCAAATTATAGGTCACTAATACAATTTGAAAAGGAAAATCAAACAGTGTCTAGGTGGAAATGTGAAAGATATTAGATGAATACATAAGTAAGATATTTGTGTCTTCAGTATGTAAGAAGACTGGTGACATTTTGCATAACTATGGCTTCTAATTCCCAAACAGCTATTTATTTTACATTACTGACTAGTAAATTGAGAGCAAGACACAGTAAATAATCACAGGCAACAATAAATAGTAAATAATCACAGGATCATTCATTTATTTACTTATTCATCCATTTAGTTATTCCTCAATAAAGAGTTCTAAAGTATCATACATGTTCCAGTTGTCTTTCCTGCATTATCACCTGTAACAGTTTAATACTGCCTCTCCCTCCCATAGACAACTGTGCAAAGAAATTCATGGGAAGGACACTTAGCAAAGAAAAATCTTCCAAAACTATTTACTTAGAACTGAAAATAATATTTTCTCCTTCAATATCACTATTGCATTTAAAGTAGACTTTTTAAATCATACATTTCATTCTCTTAAAATGTGCTTAATTTTTTAAGATAACATTTTGGCAACAATTGAAAAGCTTAATCTGAACAATTAGGAAAAGATTTTTAAGCAAAGAATAAAAGAAAATATACTTCCCTAGCAAATATTATTTGTAAAATTATCAAAATGTAATGCAAACTAGCATTTATGGAACACAAAACATATTATTCAGAAATTTTACTTACATAAATAACTGTTATTTGGTCTTTTACCCTAATTTAATCATACTTGGAGACATTTTATTCAATACCAAATCACATCCATACTTTTAATGCTACTGAAGTTCTAATATTTTATTGTTTATGTGATAGAATAAATGAAGGCATGTATTAATATATTTTCCTTCAACTCATGCAGATATATTTCAATAAATAACCACTGAAATATTAAAATGTTTATACTTGAACTTCTACCAAAAGGTTACTATCAAAATGGTTACATATCTATATATATTGCTATGAACACCACTTTCTGATAACAGTATAATCTACTCTTACCAGGAGTGATGATTGATGGTGTACAGGCATCCAGGATCTTCCTCTTCTTCACTACTTTTCTCAACTGAGTAGCATTTTAAAGTTTTTTGGATTGACACAAAGTAATTTATATAATCATGGAATACAATCGTTTTTAAGTTAGGCAGTGAGTTTCTAGTTCAAGGCCTCAACTTTACCATCATCTTTAGTCTCACATTTCTGTTGTGGATATGGCCCTTGAGTGCACTTCAGTTTGATAGTGGAGAGGTATTGTATCATAAGACTATAGATAACTTGTAGACCAATATGTCAGAGACAAACAAAAGTTATACAGAGCTCCCTTCTGTTTTTAAGGATTTAAAAATCCATTAGTTAAAAACAAATAAAAACTATTACACAGAATACAAACAGTAGTTCTCAGCTTCATTCTTGGTAGATACAACTAGGGGAAAGAACATATTTCTACCAATATTGGTGACTTGCTGTGTCATGATCCTTTAGCAACAGCAGGGTGAGTTTTTGTCCTATAAATGGACTTCAATGAACATCTCAGGGTTTGGAGAGGTGAAGAAACAAAAGAAGAGGTGGATAGCTAGAATACAATACCCCAAGTGATGCTAAGAGGCCCATTTCTGCACTTCCCACCCCACCTCACACTTCCTCTAGAGAATTGCTAAGACAGAAAGGATAAGAGGAAATCACAAAGTACAGAGCTGTCCTATTAGAATAATGATACAACTCTCTTCTCTCTTCTCAAGGGAGGTTTTGCACAACATCAGCTTACCTGAGTTGAAAACTAAATTCCCCAGAATTTCCTTTTCTGTGTGGTATAGGTTATGGAATCATACATACAGGAATACACATGGTATTTGAAGGCAAAGAATAAAATATAAACTTCACCCTCAGAGAGTTTGGGCAGGGCCCCAGAAGCATTGCATTTCACTCACACTGTCACTGATTTGATAGTTTACTTTATTGGCATGGGAACACAGCCAGACAGGTCATTCAGGTAGTCCAAATTCACTCTTCTCATTCTCTTTTACTTTTTCTGAGTCCTCAGTCAGGTACTTCTGCAGGTACTTCTGGTTTAAGGGCACCACATTTTTAGCAAATAACCAACATCCCTGAAGTCAGATGCAGAGACAGAGATGGCTTCCATTTTGTCCCAGTGGGTTTGAATCTCTTCTCATGGGTGCCAGATTGTGTCCTCGTGGATTCCAGGTAATTCTAATGTTCTTACAGGCCCAACCTTATTCTTGGTTTGTCTCTACTCTATATCCGGCTCTCTGGAGGTTTTATAATGTCTTCATGCCTACCACCAGAAGCTTTCCAGAGAATTTCTTCACCAGTTCCTCTTTATGCTCTCTAAGTAATGGTTTTTTTTTCCCTCAATTCTTCAATTACCCTCTTTAGTTTCCTATAATCAAGTTAGGTTTAATCCCAATAATAAGTAATTAGTCTAAATGAGTCCTTATCTAAATGAGTCCTTCAGTCTACATTACCCATGGTGGTTCTGTTTTTCTACTTAAAACTGGTGTCTGTCTGACTCTGTCTTTGTCTGTCTGTCTTTTTCTCTCTAAAGTAGAAAGCCTTCACTATTTCCTTAAATACTGTGGGACTGGCAAGAGTGGTGTTCCCATTAGAGGAAACAGACACATGCTGAGGTATATGGAACCATTATGATCCCAACAGAAAAAAAAAACAAAAAAACCTTCCCTTCTCGAATGCAACTCTTCTCCCTACCTGACTTTTGTCTGGGGGCCTTTCTCTCTATAGGATGTCATGTGGATATCTAGGGATATTTAATCCTGATAAGATAATTTAAAAACTAATAAACTACTGATTGTGTCCTCTGTTCTTAGCACTCTCTGGCATTCATTGTAGATTCAATAAATGTATAATGAACAAAGGAATGACCCACAGACTGGACACTGAAGAATCTCTTTCATCCACCGAAAAGTCAAAATAATTGTTCAATGTTGCAGTATGACAACCTACAAAGTAAGAATCATCACTGGAATTTTACAGACAAAAAGACAGAGATTTAGTATCTTACCCAAAGTCACACAGCCAGTGTGTGACAATAAACTTGAGAATAAACTGTGTTGGTCTCACCCAAAGCACAGACTTTGGGGTCTGTGCTACATTTGCTGCCTATCAAAAGGACATTATCCTTACACGGTGAAGCCTTATGCACACAATTATCTTGACTTCCTTACTAACCACCCAGTCCCTTTTTCAGTGTTCTCCTTCCTGTATCACTTTTTTTCCATTTCTTTGTTTACTTGGTTGGCTACTCTCAAACACAGAGTTCTACAAATTTAGAATGCCCTTTGCCTCTGGCCTTTTATTTCTGCTTCCCCCAAATTTCTTCTTGTGAGTATGACTCAGCCTGACCTGCTTCTGCTTTCCATTTTAAACCTTGCTAAGAATTACATCATTGGATTAAAAAAAATAGCCATAAGCTTTTTAGATGAGCTAGCTTTTGGATTTCTTCTTTGATGTAAAGGATATGTGACTGGACTCTGTGCAACTCTGACACATCCACACATCCTCCTTGGCTGCCAGCTCAGCTCTGTTGTCCCACTTTCTTCTCTGTCCAATTTCTTCCAATGTCTCCCTGGTGAGTGTATTGGGCTACTTCTCAACTTCCTGGTTCTCCATGGCTCTGTCCTGGGTGCTGGCTGCCTCATTTCCTGCACAGCCACAGGCTTGAATATTGGAATACTGAAACAAATTCCAGGTGGCTAGAACACCAAACTTGTGTAATTTTGACAGAACATTCTCATAGAATATGGCACTGGGAACTGCTTATATATGAAACTAGCTTTATCATTCAGATGAAGGGCGCAAATCATAATCTGATATATGTTTTCAAATCATAATAAATATAATATTCCTTAGATTCAAAGTACAAGAAGAATTCAAGATTTTCTAGTGGTAGGACTTGCACTAGGATGCAGATCATTTCATTGCTACCAGAAAAGACAAACTGCTAATCCACATCAAGACATACTGTTTCTTGAAATGGTAAAGTACTAACATTTTGTATTTTTCAGGGGTTTTTTTCCCCCATATTTGAAAAGTTTTGAATGTAAAGTAATATTTTGTCCCTGATTCGCTGTCAAAAAAAGCAGCCTGGAACCCTGACTCCCTGAAGAACACAGTGGGAATTATCCAATTTTATTGTCCTCTACAGATTCATAGAATTGTTGGTGTGAAAAAAACCATGGCAATGAATCTAATTCATCCCATACTCAATGCCTGCAGGCATATCACATGCTTCCCTAGAGAGAGATCTAAATGTGTTCTATTTTTAAAGATTTCCAAAAATCCCACAACTTCGCTCAATAAATCCTTCCAATGTACAATTACTTTTTGTTCTAGGAAACATTTCTTTAAATCTAAGGGAAATTTCTTGTTCTCAGTATTTTTGTTCCCTCTTCTTCCTCATGTCCTGCTTATAGACAAGATCAAGAATGAATGCTTGCTCACTGTACTGCCTTATTTGTGACCTTCAACCTTCGTTGGGATGAATAACTCATTAGAGCTTTCCTGAACATTTCACTATCTCTCTCACCAGAAGGAACACTCTGGGGTTTTTTTATTTAGTTTTTGGGTTTTGTGGCAGTACAGGAGTTTGAACTCAGAGCCTCATGCTTGCTAGGCAGGCACTCTACCACTTGAGCCACTCTGCTACTCCATAGAAAATTATTTTACTAGAAGTCTGCTTTCAGGTGAGAGATTTATTAGGTTAACATGAAATGTTACAAGTTCATACATGGGAGACTTTCAGATATTTCCTGTTGGCTGATAATGTTTTGGGGCTTCAAAATTCTAGGATTAGCTGCAACAGATAATTTCTAATTTCTAGAATGTTCAAAAAGTTCTCAAGAAATACCCATCTTGCATAATAAGAAATGGATAGTTGCTATTTTTGATTACATTTCATTCTTGTTAATTTAAATGTAAATGATTATGTATGCCTAGTGGCTACTGAGTAGCACAGATGTATTTGTAAAATTGTACTCTATAGGTTTTATATGAGAATTATCAAATTTTTTAAAAATGGGGACATATTTCCACATAGAGAATATCTTGGTACAGGAATTATCTCAGATTATAAAAGTGCAATTTTAATATACGTAAACTAAGAAAGTAGGATTTTTATTTTATTCTGTGGTTACTTTAGGAAGAAATATTTTCAAAGTGATGGGAAAAATATGAAAAGATAGATATGATTATTAGACATTAATAAAATGCTTCTATTTTTTGGTTTTTTTATTCATCTACTCATATGTGCATACATTGTTTGGGCCATTTCTACCCTCTGCTCCCTTCCCCCTCCATCTCCTCCCCACCTGCCTTGCTTCCAGGCAGAAACCTGTTCTGCCCTTTTCTCTAATTTTATTGAAGAGTAGACATAAGCAATAATAAGAAAAACAAAACATTTATGCTAGTTGAGATAAGGATAGCTGTACAGAGAGATTCCTAGCATTGCTTCCATGCACATGTGTATTACAACCCGAATTGATTCATCTCTACCTGACCTCTTCACTACTTCTTGGTCACCCTCCCAAATTGACCTCTGTCATTTTAAGGTTACTGTATTAGTTCCTCTGCAGTGGGGACACCAAACACTTTCAAGTTTTGGGTTTCCTACCTATACCCATTCCTCCCGTATGTGCTCTCCCCTTAGCGTGTGACCCAAGTCCAACAACACTGCTGCACTTGCCCTAGATCTAAAGTCCGCATATAGGGAGAACATATGATTTTTGGTCTTCTGAGCCTGGCTAAACTCGCTCAAGATGATGTTCTCCAATTCCATCCATTTACTTGCAAATGATAAGATTTCATTCTTCTTCATGGCTGAGTAAAATTCCATTGTGGAGGGGAAGGTGGGGGGAGAGGGAGGGGGGATGGGGGGAAGGGGGAGAAATGGCCCAAACAATGTATGCGCATATGAATAAATGAATAAAAAATTTTTTAAAATACACATTTTCTTAATTTATTCATCTGTAGTGGGGCATCTTGGTTGTTTCCATAACTTGGCTATTGTGAATAAATGCTTCCATTTTAAACTAAAATAAAAGAAAGTATTCCTGGAGATTGTTAAGGATAGCAAGTATTTAATTATGAAATTAATATATAAGGCAACTTTATTAAAAACAGATGACTTTATAAATTTTCTACAATAAATTTATCATTAAATCAACAAGTAAATGCAGTAGCTAATAAAGCAGTCTTTTATTCTATGTACTTCATAGCACTGTGTGTTAATTTAACAAAAGAGTGTTTATGCTGATCCAGTGGGAATCTATAAGACAATAGGATTAGATTATGGAAAAATATTGTGTGAGTTTGTTTGCTCTTTAAAAACTATCTCTCAAAATTATTTGAATATCTTATAGTTCCCCTAGCACTCCTGTCCCCACTGCTTATCCTAGGAAATAGAATTGGAGTTTCATATTGTGACATAGTGGGGAGAAACAATATTCTTTTTAGTTCAAATTGATTAATATGATTAAATAGTGTGTATATGTATGTGCACATATTTTTTCATTATCAGATCTAGTCATGTTGTACTATTAAAATATAATATAGGTAATAATGCAGTAGCATTATATTTCTATTATTAGATTATCATCAATCTAATCCTCTAGTGTGTTGTAATGTGATGACTAAACCACTCAGCAATGTTACATATGGTCTGAATTTCTCTAACCACTACCCCTTTCCACTAAAATTCAAAAAGCTTACTTCACATTTAGCTCTTATGACCTCACCCTCTTACCTGAAGAAAAACTGCAAACTTTTTGTGTCTTTTTCATCCAAATTTAGAACACTAAATCCACAGTCTCTCCACTCTCTCATCATTCATATTTCTATGCAATTTTTAATTTCTTATGAACACAGTTCCATCAGGTGTAGCAAAACTATTCTTTCAACATAGCCATGTCAAGCCTGCTTTATTTTATCCCTATATTTCTCAGCCTGCAACATCACATTAAGCTTCTAGAATTCACATATCTACCATTTCCTTCAAGTCCCTGCTCAAAACCATGCTCTTCATTTACTAATCAATCATCCACTCATCCCATCTTTTGCTAATCAGTGCTGTATGATACTTCCCTTATCTGAAACCTCAATACAGTAAGCAACATGGTTTCACATACTTGTAATCTGCCTTTGTGTTATTTATGGCACACACACACAGACACACACAATTTTGCCAAAAATGCTAAGATTCTAGGGAATACTTTAAAGCCCATTATGAAGTACTATTCCCAAAATGCTTCATTTTGACTTACAAATTAATAAAGAGGCCCCTTTTTGCCTAAATTGAATTTTTAAGGGAAATTAATAAATGTTAAGACAATAACTTGGTAATATAATATCTTCAGTAAAAAACTCAAAATTAGAAATAATAAGCAAAATATAGCTCATATTTAATTCATTCTTCAATGTCTATTTCTGTTTCTACTTGACAAAGCTTAACTTTGTGAAATAATTCTAATTTATCTTAAATTCAGAAAGTAGTTTGAATGGCTGCTAAAAATACTAGTGAGTTCTTCAAATTTATTTTTCCTCTTTTATTAAGCTATCCATATAGGTAAAGAAATCAGGCCAGACATAAAAATAACTTATTTTCTTCCTGT
Organism: Castor canadensis; assembly: GCF_047511655.1. NCBI lineage: Eukaryota > Metazoa > Chordata > Mammalia > Rodentia > Castoridae > Castor > Castor canadensis. The sequence goes on along the minus strand of NC_133388.1, from coordinate 146,724,811 downwards.
AGCAGAGAGAAAAAGCCAAATATCTAATTTTTAATGAAATCAATCTTTATTTTCCCAATTAAATTTCTTTTTGTCTAAGATGAACCAGCTAGTTATTTTTAAAATTAACTATTTTTAACTTTTGATTATTAATGGACAATAAGTTATCAACAAAAAAGTAAAGGCAAGTTGAACTAGCATGAAAAATACAAAAATAAAAGTTATAGTCTAAATAGTTCAGTATAAGATAAACCTACAGCAATCAATGATTTAAATGAATACATCTTAAAATATTTTTCTGAAGTTCCAAAAACATATATTAGCTATTTCACTGAATGTCCTGAAAAGATGGGTTAAAAAGTTGTTTTATTATTCACTTTGAGATCACTAACATACTTTTCCCTAATGCCTATGGTACTGGGCACGATTGTCTAAGGAAACTTTATCTTTACAATCAGTGTTATTTTGGACAGAATTTGTCATTTCCTGGGGCTAGCTACCTAAGGAAAAATTACTGTCTGTAATTTAACTATATAGTGAATGTCTATAATAGCTTTAGGCAGTAAGTGGAAATATATGAGATGCCACTCAAAATCAGAGAAATCAATCTCTCTTCACCTCCAGTTGATCGCACAGTTGTACTCTGGTCTATAGTGTGTCAATTAAAGTTCTCTTAGAAATTTGTTTTTCATTATGATTTGGGGCATTGTTGGCATTGGTGAGGTCTAGGGACTCTTCCTGCAATGTGAGTGACAAAAGTGAGTATAAAAGACTATCAAAGAATGTTCTACATTTTACCCTACTCTTTAATGGATACCACGATTGCAAATAGTATACCAGTCAAGAAATATTTGAGTTTATTGTATTCAAAATGGGATCAAGAATAGGGCATGATGACTCATGGCTATATTGCTAGTATTTGGGAGGCAGAGAGGATCAAGATTTGTGGATAGCCTGGGATAAAAGTTAGGAAGACACTATCTGAAAAACAAAGTAAAGTAAAAAGGACTGGGGAGCATATTTCGAATGGTAAAGTTCTTGCCCAGGAAGTACAAGTTCAAATCCCAGTACCACAAGAAAAACATGTTGCTCAATATTTTAAGAAAAGTGATAACAACACCACTCACTGTTTAGAGATGCTGGCATAGCAAACATGTTTCTAGCCAAGCATAGGGCTCATGCTTATAATCTTAGCCACTTGGGAGGAAGAGATCTGGAGGAATGTAGTTAGAGGTCATCCCAGACCAAAAAGTTCACGAGACCCCATTTCAATCAATGGCTGGCATGCATTTGTCATCTCAGTACACAGGGAAGCACAAATAGGAAGATCATGGTCCAGTCTGGTCTAAGCATAAAACAAGATCCTATTTCAAAAATAACTAACACAAAAAGTGCTGGGAGTGTCACTCAAGATAGCAAGCATGAGGCCCTAAATTCAACCCCCAGGAGTACCAAAAAAAAAAAAAATCCATTTTTCTGTCTGCATCAATGCTGCTGTGTGAGGTGATTCCAAACATTGTTATAAAACCATTTATCCTATTATCCTGCCTATAGTTGTAAGTTTCTAATCACTTGAATTTGAATCTGTTGCAGTCATTTTGTGGCAATGAAGTAATGAACCTGGAATAATAAGACAAAATGCCACTGAACAAATGTAACATTGAGAAATGCTTGAATTTCTTCACTCAGGGATTAAATTGAGTCTGTTTAGTTTAAACTACTTTTGCTCGAATCTTATGCAATCTAAATCAATCTCAACTGCTATAAAACCAAATATAATATCTTGTCTTCAAATGCAGTTACCATCTTCTGTTCATACCACCATTTGCATAGCCACTGATGTCAATAAACTTAAAGCAACTTTTATCACTTTTTTCCCCACTGATTAGAAAATCAGAACCTAAGTACTGTTGATTTAATTTCATAAATCACCTACCTTTTGCATTTTCCACTTCTACCATAGTAAGCCAAGTGACCATCATGTGTTATCTGCATTTTGGGCTACAGCCTCCTAAGTACTTTACTCTCTGCAGTATTTTCTACCCAGAGCAGACTTATTATTTTAAAGTACAAGTTACATCACATTAATCCTCTCAAGAAAAGATAGATTCTCCTTGCTCCAGAATAAAATTCCAAATCCCTGTCCTAGTACTTAACATCATTCCCATTATGCATGCATTAGTTAGTCTGTTCCCTTGCCTGAAAAACTCTTCTCTGTCTACTGCTCACTTCAATCACCCCACCCACAAACTCTCTTTCAATTCCTAGGAAAAACCTTTCCTAACCCATACACTTGGTCACTCAATAATTATTCACAGTCATTGAACACTGTTTACCCTTCATAATTAGGTTTTTTTTTTTTAACTCTTAGTTGAGTGATGTCTCCTCCACTAAATAAAGCAACATAAGGGCAGGTGTATTTGTCCTTATTGTTCCACCTCCCTGCAGTCTTTGTTCCAGATCAAATACTCTTGATATTGGTAGAGTGGAAGAATGGGCATTTACATCTCCCTTGCTCTGGTTTTAGATGGTCTTCTTCTGTGGAAATAAACTTGCAATACCTAAGTCTGATCATTTCAAAAAATGAATTTTCTAATGTAAATTATTAATCTGATTTTATATATCAGTCAGATATTTATGTTAAGCACTCTTAGTATACTGACAAAAATCAGCATTCACTATAACACTGAGGATTTTGCAGTAAATTTTCCCTGAAAATTTACCTAAATAGAGCATTTTGTGAGGACCTGTTAGATTGTTTAGTTTTATAAAGTATAAATAGATGCAAACTTTCTATGAGCCCTGCATCTGAAGAGGGCTCTTCCTTTGTTCAGCTAAATTTGGAAGACTCTTTTGCATTAATTTCGGAATTTCATGTACAGAAAAAGTAGAAATTGTGATAGGTGAAATTGATAAACATGAATCACATGCCAGTTGGACACAGTGACTCAAGTCTATAATCTTAGCTACTCAAGAGGCCTATATTAGGAGGATCATGGTTCCTGGCCAGCCAATGTAAAAAGTTCATGAGATCCCATCTCAACCCATAGCAGGGAATGGTGGTGGCACCTGTAATTTCCTGATACACGATGAGGAAGCACAAATTCAAGATTTGTAGTCCAGGCTGACGTAAGCGTAAAGCACGACTCTGTATCAAAAGCAACCACAGCAGAAATGACTAGAAGCATGGCTCAGTGATACAGTACCTGTCTTACAATTGGGAAGCCATGAGTTCAGGACCCAAACTGAGGAGAAACTAGGCAGACATCGATGTGGATGGTTGACTTAACAGGTCTTCCTCTGGAGAGAAAGAGAAGCTCAAAGAGGATTTCTGAAGCAGTTTCCTCCGTGGTGTATGTACATAATCCCACTTCCACCACATCCCAAACACATTCAGTAAAACTTACTACTTTCCCGACTTGGATTTGTATTTTATTTTAAGAGAGAATCATGATGGAATGGAGCTTAGGGAAGAAGTGCTTGCACCTAGAGTTGGGTTACAGTTGTGACCATAACTTTAGTTCAAATGCCTGCTAGCTACTAGAAACTTCTAGTTTTTAATCATTGAATTGAGTCAAAGGACAAATCATTAATATGTAAATTATAATTCTTAACATTGCCTCTGGAAATTTCTTCAGGTTGCCACCATGAACTCTGTTTTAAAAGGCCAGGTGAAAAATTTCGTTTTTTAGAAAAAGAGCAATTCCCTCAGGCATGAAAATAAAGACCTACAGGAAAGCACTTTACCATGGCTGATCATTGACAATAGTTCCAGATTTTCAAAACTAGCCTAGGATATCTAATGAAAAATATATCTGCATCTTAAAATGTAACATCTCTTATACAGAATGATTTTTGTTATATAATAGCTTTCAAAGAATAATAAAGACATTTTATGGCACTTTATTAAATATGTATAATATTTACATTTCATTTTAGAAGGCTTATGGATAGCCTATTTTTAGGCAAACACTCTACCACTTGAGCCATGACCCCAGTCTTTTTGCTTTTAGTTTGTTTTCCAGACACAGTCTTTGGATATCTTTATCAGACTGTTCTTGACCTGTTATCCTCCCATCTCCATCTCTTGAGTAAGTAGGATCCCAGGTGTGTGTCACCATGACCAGTGTAAAGTCTTATATATAGGAAAAACTACTACTCATCCCTGTTAACCCTGCTCAGAGAAAAACTTCCAGTCCTGTTTAAAAATGTGCTCAAAAAAAGCTGGAAACTTAAGAGAATTATGTAGAATAAATCAAATGGGAAGATGCCAAAGAAAAATATTCAGGTTTAACAACTTGAGAGGCCATGAAGGACAACTATTCAAAAATGTAATGGGCTATATTCAAAAGTACATAGCTGGTCACATTCTAGGGATATTATAGAGACAGTCAATTATAAACTGTCTACCAATGTGTTAGAAGGAAATTCAACAGAACCCTGAGGGCTGTCAAATTCCCTTTGTGCTTTAGGATTCTATAAGTTCTAAGTTATAATAAGAAGAATTGATCACTTTTTGAAATGGAGACCCAAATACAAAGTTCACATTCAAAATAAATCTCATTAAGAAATATCCTGAGGTGCAAACAACTTCAGTACAAGAACATATCATTGCCTATTTCAGAGAATGACTATGGGAAATGAATTCTAATTTTGATTCTCCTCTTAGTTATGAATCAATTTAGAATACTGTTTTTGTTTCCTTTTTTTTTTTTTTTTGGTAGTACTTGATCCATCTCTCAAGCCCTTTTCTGTTTTAGTGATTTTTGGATAGGGTCTCACATTTTTGCCAGTCTTGAACTGCAATTGTCCTTCCTACACATCTCTCTTGTAGCTGGGATTACAGATGTTCACCACCATGCCTGGCTTATTTGTTATTTATTTGTTCACTTTTCGCATGGGCTGACCTTGAACCACAATCCTTCTGACTTCCTCACAGAGTAACTAGGATTACAGTTATGAATCACCACCCAAAGTCGTACAATCTTCTTAACAAAATAACTTCTCAGGCAAACTAGAGTGATATTTAATTATCATTCAGTATTAAACCTGTTTTGATTGTTTTTCATACATAAACATTGTACTTTAATGCAATATCATATGATTTTTAAAGTTCAAAGGAAGAATAGCCTAGATCAAACAAAAGGGAGTGAATTATTTATGATCATTACTGTTAGTAGCTTGTTTTGCTATTAACAACTTCCTTTCAAGAAACAATACTAAGCCACACTCCCCTACCTACTCCTTATCAAAAATGATCCCTGGTATGTATCTACTAGAGGGCCTTACTGCCCAGATTCATTTCCTACACCAAAATAACTGCATCTTGCCACTGGACAAAGAAAGCTTAACAGGCTCTTGGGAGCAATGAAAACAACTTCCATATTGACCACTCTCCTTCAAATAGTGCTCCAAATCTTCCCTCCTAAATTATAGCATTTTAGTGTTTGCAAAAATATTTGCCACTAATTATTCACAGCTGTTTTCTACTGGAAAGTTTTATTTATTTGGATATTGTCAAAATAATAATGACAAGGGGCTACTTATCATTGTGAATAGTGTAGCATTGTGATTAATATGCCTTTGTAAAGTTTACTAGGGTTCAAGTTCTGAAGCAATATGCCCATGGCTTGTCTTTACTTACTTTCTTATTTGTTTACTGTATTATTTATTTTATCTCTAGGGACCACAAATAGATCAGTTTAGTACTAGCTCAGCTAGGCATAGTATAGATTGCAAAAGAACATTTTAAAAACAGGAAAAGTAAACATAAAATCTGAATTTATAGGCAAATGTTAAGAAATTATTTCTTCATTTTACAAAAAAACCTTGCAAAATAACACTCAATAACAACTGCTTCCTCAGCTGGTCACATTATAGCAAATTGGTATTAACGTTGAATTTGGAGCCTGATCTACTTTTTAGATCTGTAAGGCTGGTTTGCTGGAGAGGATATTAGGAGGGGTGGGGTATGTGGGTGAAATAGGTTATAGGTTAAGTTAACTGAAATAAATGTTGGTCATACATATGGTTTGCCACTATCTTGTGGAAAGTCCTTTGATGTTTGAATAAATTGTAATCATGAGTTCTACTATTCCAGTTCAGATGCTCAACTGAAATTCCCATGCTGGAGAATTTAGGCATATGGCCTTCCATCAAGAAATATTTGATGGAAGTAACATGAGGAAATTACTACTCTGTTGGGGAGTTGAGTGTGTTGTGCAGTGCTGTCTAGATGCTCCTGATGATAGAGCACAAATAGTGACAATAGAAATGATCCAATATCAAAGTTCTTGGCTCAGACATTACCCCACTGAGATAGTGAGTGATTCTTGCACTTCACTACATGATGTCCAATGGGTTATGTTCTCATAAGGAGAGTTTTGTGACATGCTCTAACCATATCTCCTTAACTTTAGACTTATCCTCAAGCTTATTTTTCCAGAAATCTCACCAATTCTGTGATGTACCAAGTACCTTAAAAATAACAACTGTAGTATTTAAACTCTGCATTTATTGATTATGTTTAGGAACATTGACTGATATTGACTGGATACAAGGGTGAACAAGGGAGAGAAAATATCAAAGAAAACTCCAGAATTTGAAACTCAAATAACTACAAGATTAACTTGCCAACAAAGATGCCTAGTCTGGTAAGTTTGGTACCTCATGAACAAAGATTCTAAAGGACTTACAGTATCCCAAATTAAATCAAAGACCAATGTGGATCTGGAGTTCCCTTATCCAGTTGCTCACTTTCTTAAACTGTAATACATAATAGATTTGACTATGATCTGTGTACATTACTTAGGACAGTTCTCAATACAAACTGTGGTTATGTAGATGAGAAAGGAGGAAAGAAGTAATACCACACTTCTGGGTAAATCATCTGATTTGTGGACCTAGTCCTGCAGAAGACATGGTGTAAATGCTATCTAGAATACCTGTAATTCTCACCAAATAAAATATATTTAGACCCTGCTTCTAGTTCTAGGTGTGATTTGGAAATACGCTAAAACTCTAAGAAAGTAAACAGCAGCAACAACAAAAACTCAGCTTTTGAATGGTTACTTCTTGGACATTGCATATCTAGAGGTTAATTTCAGGCATGCAGATCTTAAAGCTTAGGCAATAAGTCTAAACTGTTGGTGTCACACTGATCGTTCCTGTCCCGCCTCTGTCAGGGTTACCTGAAGAACTTAGACTGATGGTGAGGATGATTTTAACCACAGAGAGTAGACTATGAAGGACAGAAATTTCTATGCATCTTATATTGAGTTATAAATCCATATTACACACATACCACAATCCTATTCCCTCACAATTCCTATCATAGACCTGAAATCTATAAGCAAGGTGGTTCCAAATAAATATTTGTAGGATTGGATTAAATGGTTAAATTGAACACCTTTTGAGAAGCTGCTAGAACATGGTTTTCTTATTATTTTGAACACAGAAAAATGTTGAAGGTCGATAAATCAGTAATAGTTCCTGGTGGCTTAATTGCCTGGGCATTGTGCAATGATTTGATCCATTCTACCCAGAAATCTCTGTACATTAAATGGACAACTGGCTGGGTAAATAACCTGCTTTGAAAATTGGTGCTTTTGGCAACTGAGCTGCAAATCAACCTGGGAGAAATGGATGTCAGTGGGATGCTCAGTGTGGTCTTGCAAGATGAAGTGAAATGGAGCAACAGTAAGTAAAGGATAAAGGGGAAAGTACATTTAAGAACTTCAAGCCTCAGTCATCACATCAAACAGCAAACCCATCTCTGGAAAGGCCATGCATTTTGACAATATATCCTGGCACGAAAACACCAAATGCTAAGTTCCTTTCTCAGACGTGGTTTTGGCAACAGGACCTAAGAGGCAAAACTGTAGATAAGAACCCTCTGCAAATGGTAGCTAGTCTCAGTTGGAGCCAAACAATGCAAATAATTCAAAGTATCAAATTTTTTCAGATGGAGTGTATATAAACTTTATTCTCTCTGTTTAGAGAATAGACAAGAGAGAGCTTTGTCCTTGCCTAGATTAGAACCAAAGTGAAACAATAAGTAAGAGGCATTTTAGAGAAAAGAAAAAGGATGTATTAGATCAAAAGTAAATGAAAAAAGATCATAACTAATCTAGAAGGACAGGGTATTCCTTTAAAGAGGATAGGTAGGAGAATCATCTGTAACCCAGAATCACACAGAAAGTAAGATAGGAAAGGAAGGCCCCAATAGCTAGAGGGGTAAGATTAGAGATTCCATAAAGACAGTATTGATGGGGTGGCTGAGAATAGCAGGGTACAGAATCTGCAAAGGGAAAATTAAAAAAAGGAATGGTGAAGAAATGCAAAATAAAACTGCAAAGCAAAGAAGTCAAGCACTTAGAATTCCTTTTTTTAAAATTATTATGCTGGGTAAGGATACATTGTGGTATTTACAAAAGTTCTTAAGTACATCAAATATATCAATACATGGAAGGAGCTAAAAAGATTACAATAGTAAACACACTTATTTAAAAATAACCTGTCATTTATTCATTCATTCATTTATGAGCAAATATCAAATCACTACTATTGATATAAATATACTCAGAATAAATAGTAGCAATTTCCACCACAGAATATAACATGGAAAATAAGATTATACTTTAAAGAATGACCACTTGGTCAGACAATCTTTGTCACCACTAACAGATTGCACAATTTTCTGAATTTGGCTAATCTGGTCAGATACTGGTCACTAATTTGCTTGTACTTTTAAAAATCATCAGTGCAGCATTTTATTCTCCAAATATTCATTAAACATTGCAGAGCCAGGTACCTCACCAAAGGCTGTGGTTATAAAGGAAGATAAAATTGAGCAACTTCCTTTAACAAACTCACATTCCAGGGCAGAAACATTTAGCCACACAAACCATTGTATTCTGAGTAATTGTTGATAGGAAAAACAATAGAAATGTCCTTATGAGAAGAGCACAAGATTTCCTAAGGAAAAGCAGGGCAGTACCATGAAGCTAACTGTTCTCTCAGAGTGTCTTCCTGACTGACATTAGACAGGAGGTTGTGCCTGACCTGAACCAGAACACTCCATGTACATGTTCTGTATGTCTTCTGGCATACTGTTGGCAGGAATATAAATTTTACATCCAAAATGAACTCTGTATAGAGCTTCCTCAAACAACCATAACTAGACTTACTACATGACCCAGAAATTCTACTTCTGGGAACATACCATGAAAACTTAAATTCCATATGTCAAAGAGATTGTTGCATTCCTGTGTTCACTGTAGCATTATTCACAATACCCAAGATGTGAAATCAACTGAAGTGTCCACTGGTGGATAAATAGATAAAGAAAGTGGGATGTATATACATGATGGAATACTATTCATCCTTAAATACAATGGAAATGCTGTTATTGGTGACAACATGGATGGATCTAGAGAGTATAAAATGAAATGAACCAGGCACAGAAAAACAAAACAAAACAAAACAATGTGTTCTAACTTACATGTACAATCTAAAAATGTTGAACTCATGAAAACATGAAATAGAATAGTGGTTATTGGGACCTGGAGTAGATGTAGGGGAAATGGAGAAATGCCGGCCAAAGGGTGAAAATTTGCAGTGAGACAGGAGGAATAAATGGTAATTATTTAAGGTGATAGACATGTTTAGAAGCTTGATTCAGTCTTCAACACTGTATATCTACCTATATCATAACATTTTGTGCACCTCATTATTACATGATTATCATTTGACAAAAAAAAATTAATAAAAGGAAAACGATGTCCTCAAAATGTAACTATCATGAGACAAGCAATACTCTGGCCAAACTAGAAGTTAGGACCATTATGTTAAACTTGCCTAGTCCAACTCACTTATTCATTTATGTCACTGACTGACTTTTGAAAGTATTAAGGATTATTGAACACTGTAAATAAATTGATCTTTCTTGAAAAAAGTACATTAAAAAATTATAGAATTTTAAATTCTAAAATAGAATAATTTTTAAAGAATAATACAGTTTTCTACTTATTGTGTAAGAAAAAGCAACCTTAATCCATTGTAAAATTTCGAAGCATTTCTTACTAGGTTAATCTGTATTTTACTTAATCATATACTTCTCTGTGATATTCTCATTTGCAATCACTATAAAATATAAACTAAAGTGTAAACAAATTCTATTTTAAATTCCTATTCCACTTGACGATATCTTATAAAAAATAAAATTTCAGTTACACAGGATTGCATTCTTAATGATAAATATAAGCCTTAAGAAGTAATAGAAATTTTAATGTGAAATTGGACAAGCTAGGATTTTTTAAAAATACAACCAGTAATTGTCAAACCTCCGTGTAGGTCACATATGATGACCTTTAAATTTTTTACATAGGTTGCTCCTGTTCTGTTTTCAATTTTAAAAAATCAGATTGTGATTAGCTTCTGTATATATGTGCTACTTTCATAGAGAATTAAGAAAAGGGAAAAAGTCATGTCAAATAGAAGCAGAATAACTTAATTCACTTATACCTTTAAATTGTATGATTAGAAAATGTGTAAGATTGCTTACTTTGATTAACCCTCAATTTTGTATTATTTGGATAATTTTTTGCCAAGCTAGGTAGAAAGGTATCAATGTCAGGATTGATAAATATATGCACTCCATTTGATTTTCAAAGTCCAAGAAGGATGTATGAATTATTTTGGAGGAAAAAACAATGGTTACTTGCATTGCTAAGGGAATGAAAAAGTCCCATAAACTGTAAAGTGACAGAACTAATATTCCATATCACTATGAATATAACTCATTAATAGTAGAAACCTATTGACAGTAGGTATCTTCGGTGCCTTTCTGTGAGGGAATTTTTCTTGAAATTCTATAAAGAAGCAACCAGTAGAATTAAATCTTTAAAATATACCTCTTTGATACCAATTATTTCTAAATACCAAGATTCACAGTTGTCAATATTATGGTCTACTTTTCATGTAGAATAATTTAATTATTTATTTCTATGATGCCCACCAAATGAATAATGGCTAGCATTCTATTACTTTGCACAGTTTCTGTGAATTTCAGAATAAGAGATCTGCATAATTCCATGTAGCTTCTGATTCAAATTCCAACAGCAGACAAAGTGAGAGACCTACCTGGGGTCTGCTCATTATACACGGGGATTCCAGAGAGGTCAAAACATCTGTCTCAGCACATTTTCCCATCCAGAACATTTCTTTTTTTTGCAACATATTGATATACCAAAGGAAGCCAAATGATAGCACAGTCTGACTAAACAAAATATTACCTAGCACTCAGAAGTAACATGATATGAATCTGCATTACTTTGCCTATCTGGATCCCACTGTACCACGTCTAGGAGTAACTGGTATGTGAGGTATAAGTTGAACACCTATCTATTCAGTGAGCAATTACAGAAAATTCTTGGCTTATCCATCATCATTTGAAAATAAACATGTAGTTTAGTAATTTTGCCTGATGTTTAAAAACCATTCGTTTCAACACCAAAGAATTTGGGTTTATTTTTTTCTTTTTCTGTGAAACATGTTAAGTATTCCTCCACAATCTTGGAAATAAAAAGTATGGACAGTGATTTGACCCTATGCTGCACAGTCTCATACATTCACAAACAATGTGCGCAGCCATGGCTGTTCTTATGCTAAATAACGTAGGAGGACTGGGCTTATTTTGAGTTGGCATGTATTTTTAAATGTTGTTCTATATCCACCCTCACTGACATGGTATGATTCACCTTTGCTACTGTGAATTCTCCTGGTAATGGTTCCATGAGGAGAGCTTTGGTCCACCTTTAGGGAAGGTGCATCAACTTGTGTGTGTGTTCACATCTCTGTGTGTTTATATTTCATTTAGATTGACAGTTCAGCCTTATTAACATTTGTTAATTTGTTGCCTTTATGATCATAATGAAAATTATATCACTTTATATATACAACATAATTAAACTCTTCTCATTATGGAAAAATTGAAGGAAAAGACATAAAGTTCTTTTCCAGAGTCCAATAAAAGTATTAAGAGCCAGAACTTAATAACCCAAGGTCACCTGACTTCAAAGACTGCTTTTAACACATATGAAATGATGGCTATTTATGATTTTAGAATGGTGACTTGAATAGTGACTTCAAGATAAATGAAACATATCTATATAATGGTTTTCTTTAAATCAAGAACAGAGTGGTATTTTCAAACAAAATTTGAAAATAAGAAATAAGTTTTTATGTGCATACTCTTTAAAATGATATGTGTCTTATTATGAACATTTTTAAATGTTTTTCAATTTTAAGGAAAAGAGGTAGCCATCATCATTTTGTCATTTTGAATTTTCATATTTATTATGCAGTTGATTCAAGGACAATTTAAATTAGTTAGATGTTTAATAAATTGAATACTAGAACAGGGTTATAAATAATACAAATGTGATAGTGATATTATATTACAGAAAAACAATAAAAGAAGAAATTACTAAGTACTTTCTAAATGCCAAATGTTTAGGGGTTGCATGCCTACCAACTTAATTTGTCTCAAGAAACAGTTGTCTCAATTCTAAAGTCAAGAAAACTGATCTTGAAGAACTACAATTTGAGCACCTTCCTATGGTTACCTGTATATTTAACCAGGTTAAGAGGAAAATAAACATGATTTTGCAATTCTACCTGTCAGAGTCAGCAGTGGAACCATGCCTGTGTGATTTGGCATCTGGCCTTGTGAGAGAGCTCCAAGGAACTGAGGCAAAGGTCTCAGGACCAGATGTCCAGAAAAACAACAGTGCTCAAGGTTCCCCAGATGGCTCATGTCCTTCAGATGTCAATAAGAAGGTTATGCTGACTGTGTGCTTCTCCTGCCTCCTTGTTCCCATTTTAGTAGAGACATAACAAAGATAAAGTTAATATTAACTGTGCTTCTTTGTACTAATGTAACCTTTACACATAATACTTGGCATGCTTTTCTTGATCATATGCTCTGTGTGTTAAAAAACAGCTCATAAAAAGCACAAGTGATCTTCAATAAAGTGGCTATTGAGCACAACTTGATAGTCCCCTCATCTTTTTTGGCTCTGATCACCCAGGTCCTGCTGATAAACAACAACACTACCAACATGTACATAAGAACACTTAAAGAAAATGACAATGTTTCATTTCACTGACAGACCATGTATCTGATAAGGGATTAGTATACTAAATACATAAGAAACTCTTATAACTCAAGAGAAAAATAACAAATCATTCAATTTAAAAAATGGGCAAAGAACACGAAAGACATTTCTCCAAGGAAATCATTCAAATGGCCAAAAAGCATATAAAAAGATGCTTAACATCACTAATTACTAGGGAAATGCAAATTGAAACCATAATAAGAAATCACCCATGTTTGTTAGAATGGCTACTCTCTCACCTGCCCATTTCCATATCTGTATCTATATCTCTATTCTGGAAATGTATAGAATCCCCAAGCATAAAACAGGTCAGAGAGGACTGTTTAATATGATGATTGGTGGCAGCTGTTGACTGTATAGTTGAATACTAAGTTTCATGTTTACTCAACATTTATATATTCTGGCTGTTTTAACAAAATTTATAATGTTCCCAAAAGCATGGTTTGGGCTATCATTGCTAATAATGCTCAGTTTCAAGGTATTTTTTATTCTAGTACCAGTCATTTTCATCCTTTTAGATTTGTTAAGTTTTATTTGCTGATTAATTTAACCAACCACCTTTCGTTCTCTTTGTAAAGTTCTTATTCTATATTCTTCCATGTTTAGAGCAGTTTATTTCTAATCTTAGTGAAGGCAATACTGTATATTAAAACTCATCTACTGGTAACAGTGATGCAATTAGTATTTTTGCAAGTGTTTGAGTGCATATTTAGATACTTGCTCATTTCATGAGTGTTTGAAAATCAATTTTCTAATGGTATTTCACATTGTAGTCACTATCAAAATCATACCAGCTCACTCGGGAAAAGTACTTTCAAAAATCAGGGTGGCAATCTTCCCTTTATATTAAAATGATAGGGTTTTTTAAAGCAGAAATACTGAATGCTACATGTTCTGATATTTTAAAGGGATACTTAATAAATACTATTAATAATATGATGCTGCTCAGTGGCAAGTAGTCATCTTTGTAACTTTCCTCTTGTATAAAATGGAAATCATGCATACACATTCTATTTTACCAGATTATAATCAAGATTTATGCTAGAAAATATTCATTACAGTGCTATAAAAGATGGAGGAATTAAAAGTATCTTTTATTTCCTAAAATATCTAACTTTTTAAATAACAATAATTGATATAAAATTTCATATTAAAACACTTTACAAAACCTGCAATTTCTTGGAACACTCCTTTACTCTTCTAACCAATGCATAGTCCACTTTTTCCTTTGCACTTGAATTGTGTTCATAATTCAATGGTTAGTGTCCATTACAGTTCCCAGAAAGATACTTGGCATTTAATAAGTACCCGTGAATTCTACCCTTTCTTTTTGTTATCTTCCCTTAAAGCAAAAGGTGATGCTGAAACTTACAAATAGAGAAAGACGAAATCCATGTGTTTAAAATGTGGGTTGAATATCTTTTACCAGTGTTTGCAGGGTATACTTCATGCCCATTTACAAAAGTAAGGAAACTGTCAATTTGATGAAGTACAACTCACAACTCATTAATGTTGAACACAGAAGAAGTATTCCATATCAAAAATGACTGCTGAAATATTCACAATTACCAGCTGCTCAGAAACCATTTTATATGGATAAAAAACATGTCACATTTAATTTATCAGATGCTTTCTGCTGTCATACTTTTCTTTCGTTCAATGTACTGAAAAGTTATAAAAACAACTTCAGTCTCGCTGTAGCCATGTACAGACATTAAGAATAACACAAATCCATTATCCACCACAATATAATTGTATCTACATGGATGAATAATCTTCTGTAGCTTCTTTGCATTCAATTCTGAATTAAATATTCTTTTAAAGAAATCTGAATACACAGCATTCAGCGTCTCTATTTAAAAAAAAAAAAAAAAACCAAAAACCTACCATTTCAATTTAAAGGAAAAAAATCATTCATTTCTGAAGCTAGAGTCTTTGAATGAGTTGGTATTATTAGCCTCATTTCTATAGTGATTTCAATAGGAAACATTATCAGAAAAATGCCGTATTAATTCTGTAATAATACTGAAATGAATCAAATATTCGTTCAAACACATGTGAAAATAAAATAACAACAGTCTAGCTACTGTAATCTGTGATGTGGTCTTAGTGCAAAGGCAATTGGATTAATCCTTTCCAAATATTGGCTATGTAATGAATTGCTGCAACCGACTAACTCAATGACAAAATCCAAAGTAAACAACTAGATAGGCAGATAGATCAAAATTTTTTAAAGAATAAGCAAACAAATAATCATTAGTGTGCATGTTTCAGTTTTGTATTTATCCATTGCGAATTTAACAATGTGCAAACTAGTGTCTCTGGAGGGCACTGTTCTCCTAGGCTCAGCTAAGTGTGGACTGAATCACATTGGTGGCCCAGTTCAGGCCTGGCCTTCTTAAGGTGCTTCTCACAATCTACTTCCAGTGTCAGCTTGTGGTGTGACTTCATTGTAAACTCTCAGTGGAAGCTATTTAAAGTTATGAAAAATAACTAAAGAAATAAAGGGATATAACTCAGTGATAGACCATTTGCCTAGCATGCAAGAGGCCTTGGGTTTACATCTCGGTGCCACAATACATAAATAAATAAATGAATAAACCTGTTTCTTTGAATCTTTGGAGCTTCTCATGCTAAAAAAAAAAAAAATCATTCCTGATGAATACAGATTGGTCTTATCTTATTTCTAAATGATTTCCAATCAAGCTAAAATGATATATGAGAACACTTACGACATTTTGTATTTATTTAACATACTCCATCTTGTCCTAAATCATGTAGAAAGTAGGAATGAGGTCCTTCCCTGAAGAAATAAAATATTAATAGTTTTCCTTCCAATAAGCTATTTATTTGTTTGTACTTTACTCCTTTTCCTAAAAAGGATCTTTATTAAAAATGTCAGGCCACAGTAAAGAGAACTGTGAGTATATCAGAAGCTAGGCTAGGCTGAATCTACAAGCGAAACATGTTGCTGTTTTGTGCATTTTGTTGAGGTGAAAAATCATCTCGGTTACAGTGTATATAATGGTCATCACAAGTGAAAATCAATCAATGCCGTGTCCTCAGAGAGAAAACAATCAGCTCCTCAGAAGAAATCTATTCCTAGAACTGAGGCCTGAGAGAAAATTCTCCTGTTGTCCACACGAGAATTCATTGCAATAGACAGTGGATTCAAATAATCCCTAAAAATACATTTAGAAAGTTTTGCAGGATGCTTTTATCTTCTCATTTAATGTCAACTTCTTATATACCAAGACCCTTAGGATTAATAGCTTTAGTTTTATTCCCATGCACAAGAATATTTGTCTAGAAAATAAACATTACATTCATTCATTTTTCTCTCTGGAAGGACAAGAACTACAAACATTTCTGTAACAGCTCTTGAGAAACTTAAATACTATCTTGGTGTCACATGGGCCTTTTCATATCTCAATTTTTTTGTGGTACTGGGATTTGAACTCAGGGCCCACACCTTGAGCCACACCATCATCCCTTTTTTGTGTGGGTGTTTTCAAGATAGGGTCTCATCAACTGTGCCTGGGCTAACTCTGAATCTCAGTCCTCCTCATCTGTGCCTCCTGAGTTGCTAGGATTAAAAGCATGAGCCACCAGAGCTTGACTCAATTTTTATTGAAGGCTTCAAAACAGAAACTAATACACTGGGAAACATAGTTCAACATTCCAGAAGAAAATGTTTGCCCACCTAGATAGGAGGGGCAAAATATGTGTCAAGATCAGGTCTAAAAGGGTTGAGGTCATAAAGGTAGAAAAGATAGAAATATTAAGCCACTCATTTCCAGGGTGTAGCTCAAATGCCACAGTGTTATTTTTCTGATCCCATTGAGGAAAGAAAAGACTGTAGATTACTTACCCTCACTTCCAGTTAGGTGAGAGAAAGAATTCAATGAGAAATTCAGAGAAGTTAAATTTTGTTCTGTGGAGTTAGCATATTAGATTTCTGACCCACTGCCTCCAAAAGATTTTAAGACAAATTCGATGCAACTACGTCCTCATCTATTGAAAAAAAAAATACCAGCCTTATCAGGTATGAGCTGTTTTTTCAAAGAAAACAGAACAGAAGATGCTTCTATCCCATGACCAAATAAATGGTGGCCATGCAAGAGAGTGATGGACCAAGGCAACTTCAACCAATGACAAGGAAACATCAGTAGAGAGAGAACAGAAATGTTCCCATTCCATTCTGAAGCAGAAAGCACGTTTAAGTGAAAATAAAGAAGAGATATTGTTATAGTCAGGAGCACTAGTGAGAATCTCTGAAGGCCACAGATATGCTCAGTTAGCACATTTTTTGAACTTTCCATAGTAAAAAGATGTACAATATCAACCACAGCAATAGTAGTGAAGTAGGGATTTCCCTCTTTCCTTCCTCCAAGATTGAATGAAGTGATGAGTGAAAAACAAGTACAGGAAAGAAAGGGAGCAGAAAATTTTCTAAACTCCTATTAATTTCCTATTATAGGCATCTAGTCCAAATATATGCTATCATTTGGATCTTAAGTATCCCCATGTATTAAAGGCTTACTCCCTAAGGTGACACTGTTCAAAGTGGTGGCACCTTAAGAGGTGGAGCCTACTGAGAGATCTTTAGGTCATTGAAGGTGTGCCCCTGAGGGGATTATGGGTTCCCACTTCCCTCCTCTTCCTCTCTTTTGCTTCATGACCGTGAGATGAGCAGTCTTCCTCCTCCACGTGTTCCCTGTTTGACAATAAAACCTTGCCTAAGACATGCAAACAAAACAGTCAAGCAGTCAAGGACTAGAACCTCAAAACTAAGCCAAAAATAAAACTTTTCTTTTTATAATTTGATTATCTCAAGTATTTGTTATAGTAATGGAAAGATGACTAGCACAGAAGTTCTGAGATAAATAAAAAGAAAGAATTTAATTTAGAAGAGGTTTAGAATTTTGACTTTATATGGGATGATAAAAATGACTGTGCTAATGGAACAAAATGTCAAATATTCTTCATTATCCTGTAAATGTGAAGGTCAAGAAAGACAAATAAAAGGTAAGGAAATGTTCAGATTAAGGTAGGATAAAGAGACGTGATAACCAAATGCAATATGTGATCATAAATTAGATTCTAAATTTGGAGGAAAAAAAGTTCTAAGACATATTGAAGAGAAATTTGATGAAATTTAAACAAAGATTGTGGATTAAACTTCTTCACTTTTGCAATCATGTCATTAAAAATTATATATAATTTAATTTGTGCTAATTTAAAATTAAAATAATTTAATAAATACAAATTTGGGGGAAACATTAATGTCCAGTCCAAAACATTTAACAATATTCTATGATTATTTTCCTTATGAACAATACCACAAAATATATTCTTCCTCAGTCTAACATGAAACTCTAGAAGGGATTAAGCAATCATATTGACTCTGAGAAAATCACTCTTACCTAAAAACACATAAGATGCTCAGTCTCACTGTAGCCAAGAAACAGATTAAAAACCAAACCAATACAAACAATAATTCCAAGAAACCTTAGAAAGGCTTTAACTTACAGAAGAATGGTGTTGAAATCTTCTATCCATGAGTACAACATTAAAAGTAAACAAATTCATTAAATCCATAGGGCATTAAGTTTTTTAAAAATGTTAATTTTCAGCGAATTTTCTAAGATAAAGAGGTCACAATCCAATTGAACTGGGTGATTTACAATGTAGGTTTTTTTCCCCACATTTAAATCAATTGAATACTAAGAAATACACTTCTAAATGTTGACTACTATTACATAACAGCACATTTGAGGGCAATTTCTGATTTCCAATACTCATCTGTTTAGAAATTTCTCACTCAGAATTTGCCACTTGTTAATTGTTTCTGAATTGAAAACACAGAAGTAAAGAAGACAGATAAGATCTCAGTTTTCCTGGGTTTATATAATAGTTGAGGGGATCAAGCAGGAAGGTAGGGAAAGGGCACACTGAGAGGGAACAGTCAATAAAAGAGTGAAGGATAAACTGAACTTGATCATTGTTAGATATGTGCTATGTAATATGTGGCTCTTGAGTCATTGAAATATGGCTACTGTGACTGAGAAACTGAATTTCTTCATTTCACTTCATCTTAATTCACATTTAAATTGCTACAGGTGGGGAATGGCTACCATATGCAGCAGCACATTTCTCAATGACGGCAAGAGGAAACAAGAAGTAATCAGATTGTGGGAAAAGAATACATGGGTAAGATTGTATTTGAATCTAATTCTGAACAACAAGAAGCAGCAGATATATAAATATCTGGGGCATGACAATTCAGAAAGAGAGAAGAGAAAAATGTACAGGCTATCGGTCAGAATGCATGCGTTAGGAGGCATAATGATAGTGAGAAATAGAAACAAGGCCTATGGGTTAAAACTTAACAACAGCCAAAGAAAGTTTGGAGGATATGATACTGAAGAGGACAAGTCAATTTTATATGTTGTAAAACTAGATTTTTCTGTAGAGCTATAAGATTATTTCTTAGATAACATGAATAATCTGAGTTCTGTAGTGATTTCAAAATTCTTAGCCCATACATTTTCTCCAAGAAAACCTGGAATGTGTCATAAATAATATAACTATAGGCTTTCCAAACCAGTACAAGAAAGTTCATTATAGGTATATTTGGAGCTAAACTCCTTTTCATGTAGAAATAACATATTTCCTATATTAAGCTGCATCTATATTTTTTTAAGAGAACTGTTAACTGTTTGAATCTAACCAAAAAGAAACTTACCAGTAGGGTTAATGAAGGTATGCATCAGCAAGAACAAGAATTTACTAGATGCACTGCAATATAGCGATCTAAAGTAGAATATTTTCCTAGAATGCTTTATTTAACTTGAAATTCAATCAGTCATGGGTGATATATGGAGGACTAGTTGGATACTGGGCTACAGTTGGTGAAGTTCAAGATAGTTGACTTTAGAAAACAAAGCAAGGGAGTAAATATTTTTCTTAGTTAATCACAATGCAGGAATTCATAGCCCTACTCACCAAATTCATACCTCACGTGATTATGCTAGAAGATCTTACCAAGTAAATGGTCTACCTCTTCCCCAAATGATATTTTAGGCCTGTCTATATCCAAATGATGCCATGTTTATACTAGACTTTTTTTTTCATGTGAGCCCAGTCAGCTACTTCTGCTTTTTGCTTTGCATGTGACTTCACAAACTGTACCAAGACTTATTTTATCCCATTTATTTCTGAGCTTTAAAATATTTTAACAAATCAATAGAGACCTTAAATCTACATTTCCTAGACATATGTAGCCCTTTTTGGGTTTATGTTTTGTTTTCAGCAGTTAAAACAAGGCAAAAGAGGAAGATTTGTTTCTCAAAATACTTGATTTTAATTTCACACATCATACTAGATTGGAGAAGAGTTATACCAATGTTCAAATGATGTTCAAAAGAAAATACTTTACCTGAGCCATGGTATCAAGTAGTAAACAGGAATAGAAAATAGAAAAGACATTATTAGAACATGTGCTATGATGTTGGCATCCAACATGTAAATCCAAGAACAAAAATTTTTTAAGATTAACGACTTTGTATGTATGTCCTAAAAAAGAATTTGCCTTTCCTCAAAATCTGAATGTATCCAGAGTCAATGCAGAGATAATTAATTTTGCAAAAGCATGGACAGAATAACTCAAGATTGACCAGTCACCCCCAGCTGCCTATGCATACAGCATGGAAATTAAAAGGCAGAATGTAAGTTTCAAAATGAAAGTGTAAAGTGTAATCAGCTTCACAGGAGCCAGCACAACCAGGAAATGAGTTTCCCACATCCAAATACCAGAGAGCTGCCAGCAGTTTCACTGAGGCTGTCAAATATAAGGACAATGTAGTTAACATTCTGCCTGACAGTACTGTTTTTCCTGATGATTGCAAGTACAAATGATTTAAAACATTGGATACAAAGAATTAAAAGTGCTAAAATGTGTTTTTTCTAAAGAAAAAACATGAACTCCTTAGAGGTAGCCCTTTTGATCAAATTTAAAAACAAACTTACTATTGAAATATGTATTTTAGGCATTTATATATTATGACTTTTCCAGAGATAGGGAATTAGAGTCTCCAATTCCCATATAATTTGTCTGGAACAACTGTGGAAAGTCAAGCTCATCTGATCCAATCTGTAATAAGTCAGTACTTCTGGGAATGGAGAAGTCAGCAGGCTTTCTGGACCACCTATAGTGGAAGAGGCTATCGCTGCTGACACTGCCAGGTAAAGAGAAAAAAAAAATTTCCTTTAGACTATTATTAGGAAACTAGGAATGGGCAATTTTAGTTATTTCAAAGTCAAAGTCAAGATCAAAAGTCAAGAGATATTATCTGAGTCCCTTCTAATATTTTTCCATTTTAACTATTATTAATATGCATGTATTGTTTTCACTAATACATGAGAAGTTCCTAAAGAGACTTTAAAATCCATCTTAATATTTGTCCTGGTACTTAATATTTGTCCTGGTACACAGCATATTTATATTAAGACTCACTAATATTGCTGGGCATTAATATTGCATGTCAAATTCTTTTCACAGATCACTTTCATCATTATCTCACTGATATTCATAGTGCAATTGAATAACTGAAACAATTTCCTTAGGTGTCCAATATTAACAGAGAAAGTCAAGAACTTGCATTGGTTATTGCAAGGGTTAATTCACATAAACTTGCATAGGGAAAAAACGTAATTCTGTCAAAGTGTGGCTATAATAAGTCAAAGATTGCCCACAACATCCACAGATTCAAGGATAGGAGACATAGGACATAATCAATGAAATATGCATAAAGCCTAAAGTAGCTATGATTACTTTCTAGTATAATATTTTTAAGGATTTCTACTTTCTTATGCACATCTGTAAACTCTGTACTTTAGCTCAGGAAGAACTAGAGTAAGATCTACTTTCATACCTAACTAACTTGAAATAACAGGACTGCTGAAATATTTTTAAGGAAATCACCCAGGGACCTTCTGTATGATTTAATTTTCTGGGTTCACTTCTAGAACTTAGCTTAGTTTTCAGGTCACCCCTCCTCTAGCTCTTCTCTGAGTCCAAAGAATGTCCCCAGAGATTCATCTTGTTGCCATTATCTGGGCATGTTTCCCTTAGTCTTTCTCCAGTCTTAGATTCTCCTCTAAAGGTCACCAGGAAGGAAGGTACCAGCCTCAAGTAATGGCACAGAAATATAATTTTTAAAATATTAAATTCAACTAAAATTGGGATAGTCTTCAAAAAGTAAAAATATTATTAAATGTTCATGCTGAATATTCATCCATTACATATAAATAGAATTAAAATTGCTTTTTTTAGCATTCAACCCATTTCTCAAGCTCCTGAGTCTTCCTCTTCCCTTTTCTCTCTGTCTTTTCTTTTCAGTCAGAATTTGTATAATAGTATACCAAAAAATAATAGGTAACTGGATAGAAATGTGTGTAATCCTTTCATTTCCATCTCTTACACTGCAGATTCTTCCCCTTTCCCTGTGCTTCTGTGTTTTGTTGAAAATCAGACCCTGAAGATACAAAAAATAAAGGTATGGTAATTAACAACTGGATCCTCAGGATTCAAAGAAGAGTTAGGTGAACTTCAGAATGACACTTTACCAAAATGTGATTCTATTTTATACACAAAAGTTTATAAGGTTAAAAAAAAAGCACTATTTTAGAAAGCCATATTGCTTGCACAAATAAGAGAAAGTTAAAATCCCATAAGATGTGGAAGGCAGAAAAGCTATTGAAGCTAGATTTGAGAACCCCAAATCATTGGCAGGACATGGAGATTAATTATTTGGTCAAGTGGCTTCAACTATTTTAAAAACTCCACAACCTAAACAACTTCACATGGCTCAAATAATATAACATATTTACTGTACTATATAAATTTAAGGCATTATGATGATTTATGTAACTACAGAATTGACTATGAACTACTAAGAAAAGGTGGAAGGCATGTGTTTTGTTTCAGCATATTATGTTTTAATTGTCAGGACATGTTTAATTCATTTTAGAATTTATTTAAATATTGTCACCATTATGAGAAAATAAAACAATTACATACTGACCCACTTTATTTCTTCACTGCTTAGTCATACTTAAACTGATTTCTATGACAAATTGAAGAAAATTAATTTATATAGGCTTTTAGATAAGTTTTTTCTTATTCAGATTGTCTTCCTAAATCCCAGGAGCTTGCTGTTGAATGAATAGTACTGATTGAAACTTCTGAATGCATAACAAACAATAAACATTTATGTAATTTCTAAAAATAGCTTCAAGAAAGACATGCAGTCCAAGTTCAAAGTATACAACCAGTCCTAAATAGCAGTTACTTTAAAAGGTAACATTCAGTTTTATTGGTTGCAAATGATATAAGGATTATTGTATAAATCGGATGCTGTGACTCCTGAGTTACACATGTGATAATTGCCCAGGATGAGTACTATTTTTCTCTGTGATTCAGATATACCATACTTAGGACTGTTGTCATAGTATTAAAGACATGGATCATTGTTATAAATGCAACAACTTTTAAAGTACAATGATCAAAATTACAGTGACTAATGGCTCAAACAGATCCTAATGGAGATGTTTGGTGAGTCTGGATATCAACTAACAAATAAAGATGTACAAATATATTAAAAGGACATAAAGAAACCCATTTAAAAGGAAAGCTATGCTAGAAAGTCTTATTATATTTCTAGTAAGTGGATTAAATGTGCAATTTTACTGCTTATAAAGAAAATAAGTACATTAAATTCCTTAATAAAATCAGCTTAAATCTTCATTGTTTCATTATCATTTTCAAGGTAATATAGTATCTGCTCTTCATAGTATATAAAGGTGTCATTGACTCTTCTCACCAGGCTCAAGTTCTAGAACCTGCGTAACCAAGCGTAACAGTATATTTTTCCAGCACTTCATGATATTCCTCAAACACACTATTTCCAATTTCTTATCTACATTATTTCCTTGGATATAAATATTTAAAGTATTTATTTCTACTATTTTGTATTGATATCATGACTTATGACTAGATCATCATCCAGTCTGAGGGAGTAAGTATAAGAAGGAAAGTGAATCTTGGTTAAAACTTGAAAAACAAAATTTAATGGCCAGTTAGCAGTAGATGAGCCTTCAAAGAGAGGCAACATTTAGAGACTGTAGGGGAAAATGCATCATGCAATGTGGTGAAAGCAAAGAGAAGAGTAATTGGAAAAGAAACTTAATTTTGTATGTCGTTTATAGTATCTGAGTAATCCCTCTTAAGAATGCATCTTAACCTATTTTGCCAGCTCCCAGCAGATGACAACTTTGGTTGTCTGTGGTTTATTCACAGTACCAGCAGTGCTATGATGAGGACATTTATGCATGCATCCTTATGCCCTTGTTTAATTTCTTTAGCA
The DNA here is from genome assembly GCF_047511655.1 of Castor canadensis. Classification (NCBI taxonomy): domain Eukaryota; kingdom Metazoa; phylum Chordata; class Mammalia; order Rodentia; family Castoridae; genus Castor; species Castor canadensis. Next base: position 146,700,225 of record NC_133388.1, on the reverse strand, counting down.
TAAATTCCTGTGAAATTACTAAAATGGATATATAAATAGTGCAACACTTAAAATATGGTAACTGTAGCTCAACTGTCTTCCAGAAAGACCAAAAATTGTACTCTTGCAAACAGGATATGAGAATATTTATATTTTTATGTGCCCTAGCTACTACTGGAGATAATGTTTTTTTCACCTTTACTGTGGGATAAGTAAAAATATTGGGATATCATTATGCTTTGAATTTGCATTTCTTTTAGTCCAGTGAGATCACACATCTTTTCACATATTTATTAGCCCTTTATACCTACATTATGAGTTGAATGTCCACATATTTGTTTAATTGCACTTGGTACATACTTTCTATTTATGGTTTTCATGACTTTTTACATATTCATAACAGCTTTTTTCTGATTTGCCAGTTTGTCTTTCATGTTTTAAATATGAAGTAGTGCTTTTAAAAGAAGTCTGGAAGAGATTTAGCCAATATGTTTTCCAATAGAGCAGATTTCCACTGTAAACAGACAGACTGGGGGCAGCATCTTAAGACAACTCATTATTTCTTCCATATGTAAAAGACAAAGTAGTTCTTTAGCATGGTTGTCATTTAAAACCTGAAGAATTGATGGGAATACAGGAGGTCTAATAGGATCTGCTTATTTAATAACAGGACACAGTACTTTATATTACTAATGAGAAAGCAAATGATTTTACTTATATCTATGGAATAGAACAGTCATATAAGTAAAATTCAAGCTTAAAAGCCCCTAGGATTAACAATGGTAACCTGAGAAGCAAACAAAATGTTGAGCATCTGTGGATTAAAAGTACACATTTGCCATAGCAAGACTTTTTTTTGCATCTACAAATATCATGCTCCAAAGTGATTGCAGATGACATGAGAAACAGTAGCTTACAGAGGACAAAGGTATGCAGTAGGCAGTAATTATTTGAAGTATAATGTCTGTCAGATTAATGTAGATTTAATGAATGATGTTCATTGTGTATTAATACCATATGAGAACTTCATGAAGAGTTCTTAAGAAGTTTCAAGAAAACCTGGGGTGACTCACTTTTGAAAAGAATTCATTCTGAAAGGTGATAAATTTCTAGGTCACAAGGTAGTTAGCTAACTATGATGACCTCTGCAGTTGTTCAATAGTTGTCAGGGTCCAGACTGCTTTACTGTAATATTTCTCATTGTGTCTGTGTGACAATGAACACAGGCAAGATAATTTCTCATAATTAATGTGACTGTGATAAGTTCTAAATGTAAGGCAAACTCCAGAAGTAAATACAATAGCAACTAAGGTCCCTCCACTCTTAAAATGTAAAAGTTTTGGTACTCCTCCCTCCTTAAGAAATCTCTTGAATACCTTTTTGACAAACCTCTTTAATCCTCTTTGGGTTTGTTTCTCCAAGTGGTGGTAAACAAGTTATTTACAGTGACTCCTCTTCTGATTCTCTGTTATTCCAGTCTCCAAACATGGACTATATTAAAAACCAAAAAAATAATAACAACAAAAAGACATCCAGTCAAGATACCAAAAGTAAGTACATTATTACTTCATACATCCTTAAAAGTTCTCCCATTGATGGGTTTCTCTTGCTATAAATCTCCATCATGTGGGAAAGGGTCATGGCATTCTTTTACTTAGCAGGGCCAGACAGTATTTGGGGCATTGGGGGCCACAGAGTCTCAATGACAACTACTCAACTCTGTCACTCAGGAGGAAAGCAGCCATAGATATATAAGGTAAGCAAGTGATTTGATTATGTTTTTAAAACTTTATAAAAATAGAAACCAACCAGATTTCGTTCATGGGTCTTAGTTTGCAGAGCCCTGGTCTACATAATGAAATTCAAACACACATGGCCCTTTATGTCACATTACAAGCTATCTCACTAGGCCCATCTATTACCATATTCCCTCTGTGAGCTCTTTATATAACTGACACACTGAACGTATTCCTGTGTTCTTAGTTGTGCTATATCACTACATAGTTTAATTTTTTAGTAATTTGACTATCTAAAATCTTACCCTGTTAATCATCTGGAAAAATTCAAATTAAACTTGAATTAATTTAAATATGCCTGATCCTCCCTGAAAAGCTTTCAATCATTTCCCCACCTCAAATGGAGGTAATGATTCTCATTCCCAAGCCTTTTTGCTTTGCCATTCCCCATCACAACTAATTGTTCATGATCTTCTCAATATTCTATTTCATTGATTTTTACATCCTCTAAATCCAACTACCATAGGATGAGATCAAAATTTTTAAAATATGATTGTAGAAATCTTATGGACAGGAGTCAGAGATTGTTGATTGCTTCCAAATGTCCATTTTACATTAGATGTTAATGGTAGAACCACCTACTTTAAATCAAGCTTAAAGGTATTTAGAATGAGGACTATATTCAAAGTCTGCCTAGCAGATAAACTTGGTCAGATAAGACTAGAATAGAAGTAATATATGCATATTCTGAACTTTGTCCTTAAAGGGAGGTTTCTATGTAAAAAAAATTATCTTTATAAGCCACTTTCATTTTTATGTCCATCATGTATGACTATATTTTTATTTGAACTATATGAAATACACTTAATAGAGCTGTAGCTAATATGTTTAATGGCAATGTTTTGGTCTTAAAATATGTTGCAACAGAAATATGACAGTATTTTTTAAAAAAGAAGGATGATAGTATTTGTTTTTTGCTGGTATAAAGTTATTTTAAAAGGTTACTTGCTGTTATTATATAATTTTTAAAATAAAAATAGTTAACATGTTTGAAACATAAAGTGAGTAAAATTTTCAATTCTATACCTTTGTAAAGATTTTTCAATTCAGACAAGTTAAGCTGTTAGCTAAGTGTGAAGAAAAAACAACCCAAATTTTATCTTTTAGAGCAGCAGAAGGTATGAATTCAAGTATCATATATTTGATACATTGTAAGAACCTTTGTAACTCCACAATGTACCCCCATCCAGCACAACAATAAAGGAAAAAAAAGAAAAGGAGTGACCAGTCCAATTAGGTTAGTAAATGTCACCAATAGAGAAGCAATCAAAAAAAGGCTAGAGTCTCAAATAGTTTAAAATGGACCATAAAAGGAATATTATGTAAAATTATACGAAAAGGGCTGGAGGAGTGACTCAAGTGGTAGATCACCTGCCTAGCAAGCAGGAGGCTCTGAGTTCAAAACCCAGTACCACCACCAAAAAAAAAAAAAAAAAACTACACTGAGGACAATTGTTACAATTTTCACTGAATTCTTGACATCATAACTCACATATGTCATATATGTACTACAATGTAGTTGATCACACATGTTGCTAATGTTGAATAAATTGAGCAAGACTTAATAAGTGTCTAGTAATTTTTATTTTTTTTTGTGATACTGGGGATTGAACACAGAGTCTCATGCATGCTAGACAAACACTGAAACACTGAGCTTCATCACCAGTCCTCTTAGTAATTTTTTAAACAAATAAGTGACACAACTGTTTTCCTTCTGTGGATTTTTCTCACAGAAGCACAGACAAAAATGCTTATTATAATGCTGTTAGCAAAGTGGAACTCTTGAAAACCAATAAAAAGGCCATCTTGGATACTAATTGGACAGTGTGGAAACAAATTATCTTCATCTCTATCACAGAAACAGAGATAGATAAATGAAGAAGAATGGGGGTAGTTTCAAGATGGTGTTTAGGGTATGGAATCAGAAAGCTTAAGCTCCATGACTCCAGAAACCACCTTGAGACATCAGAGCTATATTTGGGTAATACTGATTGATTCTATCCAAAACAACAGCCCACCAACACATTAAGTGCACATAAAATTCAAGGACTGACCCTTAAAACAGTTATTAATTCCACCTAACAGCTGGGAAAATCCCACCTGGCACAGAAAGCAAGGTGTGTCACACTCTGGGAAAAAAGCCCCTAGCCACTTCTTTTCTTTTCTTTTTTTTTCCCTCTCAACAAGCAGATGATAGGGCATCAATAGAATCTCACTCTGCAACATCCTGGATCCCTAATCTGAGGAAAGTCTCCCTACGCTGTGCTGCACTGGGAGACATCCCCAACCCCCTGCAATCCCTGACACTAGCAACCTCAACTACATCAACGGAAATACACCCAAACACTCATAAGGGCCACACAACCCAGAAACCCCCATATGTCTTCCCCCACCCACCTATCCTTTTTCCACCCCTCTCCATTTAATGCCACCTTTGCCAATTACTCAAGTTTTTATACCTAGCTTAATAACCATTACCTTACCAACTCCCATTATTTATAAATAGTATTACCAAGGGTTTTTCTATACAATATGCAAACAACTGATCTGGCATTGAACTTGTGAATTTGCTAGAGCTAAATGACAACTCTAGGCCAGGGTCAGACAGAGAATATCAACCTAGCTAAAAACCAATTCAGTCACAACATAACAATTAAATCAAGGGACAAAGACAATTAAAACAACAACTATTGCACAGCACCAAATGGAGTGACATGATGAAGCAGAAGGGATAGAAACCACACTCCTCAAAAAATAATTCAATAAGGATTCAGTGGGAAATGAAGAAAATGGATACCGAGTTTCTGACCCAACAAAACAACAATAAATATCACTAAGGAGCCCAGTGATGCCTACAAAAAAATCCCTGAAACAGGAAATTGTGGAAAAAAACCACAGAAAAACTCATGGAGAAGATACTAGACATGTACAAAATGCACTCAAGAAATTTCAAGTCACCAAAAATAAAGAACATGAGAAGAAACAGAAACAGATGAACTTAGAGAGGACAAACACCAAAGTGAAACAAAGGACACTATATAAAAAGATATATATATATATGATTAAAGAAGACAGAACAAAATATGAAAGAGGAGTTGAACAAAGATATGGAAAACCTCAGAAAAAAAGAATCAAACAGAAATCCTGGAAAAAGAAGTCCCTTTAGTCAAAAAAAAAAAAAAAATCCACAGTGGAAGGCCAGTCTAGCAGACTAGAACAAGTGGAAGACAGAATCTCAGAGCTCAAAATAAAATAGAAATTAAAAACAAAACAGAAGAAATCATACTCAAACAACTCAAGAGCTGTGAAAGGAATATGCAAGAATTTAGCAACTCCATCAAAAGACCAAACCTGAGAATCATGGGCATTGAGGAAGTAGAAGAGGTACAAGGCCAAAGGGATATGTAATTAATTCAATAAAAATAATAGAAACTTTCCCACATGTAGAGAAAGTTTTGCCCATTCAGGGACAGGAAGCCTCCAGGACACCAAACAGACTTGAACAAAATAGAACCTCCCCACAGCATATTATCATAAAAATAACAAGCACAAAGAACAAAGAAAGAATATCAAAGGCTGTATGAGAGAAAAAAAAATAACTTATAAAGGTAAACCCATTAGAATAGCAACAGAGTTCTCAACAGAAACCTAAAATGCAAGAGGGGCATGAAATGAAGCATTTTGGGCACTGAATGAAAATAATTTCAGCCCTAGGAAAATCTACCAAACACAACTATCATTCAAAATTGACAGAGCAATAAAAATCTTCCACCATAAACAGAAATTAAAACAATATATGATCACCAAGCCAACACTACAGAAGATTCTACAAGGAATTATGCACAACAGAAGATGGAGGAAAACAAAACCACAAAGAATAGGAAGTATTAAGCCACAGGAGAAGAAAAGACAAGTAATCAGAGAGTGCAGTGATTTGTATGCACACAATCAAATCCTTAAAAAACAAGAAAAACCCTAAATGGCAGGAATCACCAAATACCTATCAATATTAACACTGAATGTCAGTGGACTCAACTCCCCCATCAAAAGAAACCTTTTGGCAAACTGGATTAACAAGGAAGATTCTACAAGCTGATGTTTACAAGAGATCAACCTTATTGACAGAAATAAACACTGACTTAGGGTAAGAGGCTAGAAGAAGATTTATCAAGCTATTGGCCCCCCAAAATAGACAGTGGTAGCAAAATTATATCAGAAAAAGTAAGCTTCAAACTTACATTGGTCAAACAACATGCAGAAGAACACTTCATACAAATAAAAGGGGCAATACATCAAAAAGAAGTAAGAGTTATCAACCTATATGCACCCAATGTCTGTGCACCCAATTATATCAAACATACACTAAAGGACTTAAAAGCACATATACACTCCAACACAGTGGTAATGGGAGATTTTAATACCCCTCTATCACCAATAGAAAGGTCATTCCAAACAAGAAATACTAGAACTAAGTGACACCATAGATCAAATGGACCTAATTGATGTTTACAGAATATTTCATCCAACAATAACACAATATACATTTCTCAGCAGCCCATGAAACTTTCTCCAAAATAGATTATAACTAAGGACACAAAGCAAACCTCACCAAAAATAAGAAAAGAGAAATAACCTTATTCCTTCTATCTGATCACTAGAACTCAATGACAAAAGCAGCAACAGTAAATATGCAAACAGTTGGAGGGTGAATAACACGTTGCTCAATGATCAGTGGGTCAAAGAAGTAATAAGGGAGGAAATCAAAAGGTTCCTGGAAGCTAATGAAAATGAAAACACCACCTATAAGAACTTATGGGACACAGCAAATGCAGTCCTAACAGGAAAGTTTATAGCCATGAGTGCATACATTAAATGGACAGAAAGATCTCAAATAAACAACCTAGTGCTATACTTCAAAATCCTAGAAAAACAAGAATAAACTAAACCCAAAACAAGCAGAAGGAGAGAAATAATAAAAATATGGGCTAAAAATCAATGAAATAGAAACCAAAATAACCATAAAAGAATCAACAAAACAAAAAGCTGGTACTTTGAAAAAATAAACAAGATTGACAAACCTCTGGCAAAGCTGACTAAATTGAGGAGGAAAAAGACCAAAACTAGTAAAATCAGAAATGAAAAATGGGAGATAACAACAAACACCAAGGAAATCCATGGAATCATAAGAGACTACTTTGAGAAACTATATTCCAATAAATTGGAGAATCTTGAAGAAAAGGACAAATTTCTAGATACTTGTGACCATCCAAACTGAACCAAGAAGATATGAATCACCTAAAGAGATCTATGACATGTAATTAAATTGAAAAGTAATAATGAGTCTCCCAAAAAAGAAAAGTCCAGGACCTGACAGATTCTCTGCTGAATTCTACAAGACCTTTAAAGAAGAACTAATATCAACCCTCTTTAAACTTTTCCATGAAATAGGAAAGGAAGGAACATTGTCTAACTCATTGTATGAATCTAGTATTACACTCATTCCCAAACTGGACAAGGACATTTTTAAAAAGGAGAGCTATAGTCCAATCTCTTTAATGAAAATGAATGCAAAAATATTCAATAAAATAATGGCAAACCTAATTCCACAACATATCATAAAGATCATTCAACATGACCAAGTCAGCTTCATCCCAGGGATGCAGGGATGGTTCAACACACACAAATCAATAAATGTAATACAGCACATTAATAGAAGCAAAGTCAAAAACTAATTGAACATCTCAAGAGATTCAGAAAAGGCCTTTGATAAGATTGAACATCATTTCATGATAAAAGTTGTAAGAAAACTAGGAATATAAAAACCATATATGAAAAACCTATAGCCAATATCATACTTAATGGGGGAAAACTGAAACCATTTGCCCTAAAGTCAGGAATGAGACAAGGGTACCCACTCTTCCAACTCCTATTCAGCATACTACTGGAATTCCTAGCTAGAGCAATAAGGCAAGAAGAAGAAATGAAAGGAATACAAATAGGTTAAGAAATAGTCAATGTATCCTTATTTGCAAACAACATGATCCTTTACCCCAAAGACCTAAAAAAAACTCCACCCAAAACTCCTGGACATCATAAACAGTTTCAGAAATGTAGCAGGATATAAAATCTACATACAAAAATCAGTAGCCTCTCTATACACCAACAATGAACAAATTGAGAAAGAATATGGAAAAATAATTCCATTTATAATACCCTCAAAAAAATCAAATATCTAGGAGTAAAGGAAGTAAATGAGCTCTATAAGGAGAACTACAAACCATGAAGAAAGAGATTGAAGAAGACTACAGAAGGTGGAAAGATCTCCGATGCTCATGGATTGGCAGAATCAACAATAAAAATTGCTATACTACCAAAAGCAATCTACATGTTCTATGTAATTCCCATCAAAATCCCAATGACATTCATCAAAGAGATTGAAAAATCTACCCTGATGTTCATTTGGAAACACAAAAGACCATGAATAGCCAAGGCAATGCTGAGGAAAAAGAGCAACACTGGAGGTATAACAAAACTCAACTTCAAACTCTACTACAGAGCAATATCAATCAAAACAGCCTGGTACTGGCACAAAAACAGATATAAAGACCAGTGGAACAGAGTAGAGGACCCGGATATGAATCCACACAACTATGCTTACCTTATTTTTGACAAAGTTGCCAAAAACATATGATATGATAGAGAAAAGACAATGTCTTCAACAAAAGTTGCTGGGAAAACTGGTTATCTGCCTGCAGAAAACTGAAACTGAATCCATGCCTATCATCTTGTACTAGTATCAGCAAAGTAGATTATGGACATTAATATCAGACCTGAATCCTTGAAGTTAGTACAGGAAAGATCAGAGAATACTCTGGAAGCAATAGGTATAGGGAAAGACTTCCTCAGTAGAACTCGAGTAGCCCAGCAACTAAGAAAAAGTATCTACAAATGAGATTACATGAAATTAAAAAGCTTCTGCACAATGAAAGAAATGGTCTCTAAATTGAAAAGACTACCCATGGAATGGGAGAAAATCTTCGCTAGCTATACATCAGACAAGGAACTGATAGCCAGAATATACAGGCAGCTCAAAAAACTAAATTCCTAAAAATCAATGAACCAATAAAGAAATGGTCAACTGACCTAAACAGAACTTTTTCAAAGGAATAAGTCCAAATGGCCAAAAAGCACATGAAGAAATGTTCACCATCCCTGGCCATAAAGGAAATACATATTAAAACCACACTAAGATTCTACATCACACCTGTAAGAATTGCTACCAACAAGAATACCACCAACAACAAATGTTGGTGAGGATGTGAGGAAAAAGGAACCCTCATACACTGCTGGTGGAATGTAAGCTAGTAAAACTACTTTGGAAAACAATATGGAGACTTCTTAAAAACCTAAATATAGATCTGCCATATGATCCAGCAATACCACTCCTATCCTGTATATCAGGATATACCTGAAGGAATGCAACTCAGGTTACTCCAGAGGTACCTGCACACCCACGTTTATTGCAGCACTACTCACAATAGTCAAGCTATGGAAATAGCCAAGATGCCCTACTACAGATGAATGGATTAAGAAAACGTGGTGATTATACACAACGGAATTTTATTCAGACACAAAGAAAAGTGAAATTTTGTCATTCTGAAGTAAATGGATGGATCTGGAGAATATCATCTAAAGTGAAGTTAGGCTCAGAAGGCCCAAAATCACATTTCTCCCTCATGTGAAGATTATGTACCTGAAACAAATACAGTAATATTTTTGGACATGGGTCACACACTAAAGGGGACAACATGCACAGGAGGAATAGGGAAAAGAAAGGAAACCTAAAACATGAATGTGGTTGATGTGCTGTCTGTAGAGGAGCTAATATAGTAATCTTAAACTGGAAGAAGCCACTATAGGAAGGTGACCAGAAAGTAGTGAGGAGGTCTGGCAGAGATGAACCAATGTGTGTTGTAATAATACGCTTGTGCATGGATGCAACACTAGGAATCTCTCTGTATAGCTACCTTTATCTCAAACTAGCAAAAATGTTGCTTTTCTTATTATCTCATGTTTTCTCTTTAACAAAATCAGATAACAAAGGAGCAGAGCAGGATCTGCCCAGAAAACGATAAAATCAGAAAATGAAGAAAAATGTACAGGGCAGTCAAATTTTGTTCCCAATTTTCCATTGGCAGTTCAGTGTTTTCTCAATTGTCAAGGAAGGAAATCATCCATGTATATCTTGGTCAGCTTGGAGATGGAGAACTTCTGAGAGATGATGCTTTCCAAGCATAGAATTGCCACTGGGTGGCTAAAATGAAGTGTCAAAAGCCAGAGATGAGGATATCAGGGAAGTATGAGTCTGAGGATTTTTAGCAGTTATACTACCTCGTGATTTTAGGATGTAAGGAGAGCAGTGTATTTACTAAATTTAGCAAAAAAGAGGAGAAATCTAACATTTAGTGAAAGAAGTTGAATAGGACATCAAGAACACAGTATAGGAGCATGGTTTGGTGATTAAATGAAGATAAATTGTCTGATGGAAATGAAATTTTGAATGTGATATATGAAAGCAAGTTATAAGGGCCCTCTCCCCATGGTGGTTCATCCATCAAAGTGGACTTGGAGATTTTCACTGGGAAGTTCCACAGAAATATGGACATAGGAAACATAAAGAGAAATGACATTCCTTTCCTACTAGCACAGCAATTCTTGTGCAACAATGAGAAAGATTATTTAAAGGTTAGGCCTGGATGAAGTATTTATGAACAGTGTGATCCTAGCTTCATATAATTAAGAATCCCAGAGGAAGCGACTGTGGGGAAAATACAGAGTGACAAGAACATTCGTACGATATATTTCAGGACATTTACTGATGAAAGTATGTTATTATGGGTTGTGCTGGATGTGCATGTGAGTAACGGAGTTATGGATTTAATGCCTTCATAATTAAAGTAGGAAATTTAGTAGCTAGTGACCAATATCTTAGGTGAGAAATCATACCAAAGTTTATCTGCATTTATCTGGGGAGTTGACTGGGAGCAGGATCTAAAGGAGTATGAATTCCAAAACAGTCACACTAGATAATATAAAAACAAAGCAACACTCCAGCAACTAAACCAAAGACTATTGTCCTTAAAGATATAATCTGAAAATGTTTGTGAAAAATAAGGATTTATTGAAAAAGATTTATGAACAGAGACTTGAAAGATTCCAAAAGGACTATAATTCTTGTATGGTAACTTCACTGGATTAATTTTTAATACATTCAGAGCTTTATTATATATCTAGAAGTCTCCAAAGGAACTTGATGAGGTTGATTCTAAATAAGGAAACTGAGGCTCAGAATGCTTTACAAGGGTCATTAGTAAATGACTCTAAGCTTCACTTTTGCTCAAAGTTAAGTTTATTTCAAATATAAAACTATACATAATATCATTCTCTGTCCTAGACCAAAGGCAAATGTATTTTCTATACAAGTGTGAATATGGAACAGTCAAACCTGTTGAAATCACCATAATAAGAAGAGGACTAAGATAGAAAGGAGAATAATGGAGGTTATGAACCAATTTGGGTATAATATATATATATATATATATATGTGTGTGTGTGTGTGTGTTTCAATGTCACAATGAAACTCCTTATATAAGCATTATAAACAAACAAAAATGTTCATTTTTAAAAATGAAGGACAGTAAGGTAAAAACAAGTCCTTTCCAGTAATTGGTATCAGTGGGAAGAAGAAGGGCACAAGGAAAGGTTAAAGCAATATGGTAGAAGAACTATGTATTCATGTATCAAAATAAAAAAATGAGACCGTTGAAACTGTTTTGTGAAGGGAGAGGGTGAATAAAGAAAGAGGATATGAATCTAGCTAAGACATGTTATAAGTACTTTGTAAATATCACAGTGTACCCCAGGTACAATTATGCTAATAAATAAATCCAAAAAGAAGAAAAGAAAGGGGAAGGAGGAGTGAGAAGATACCAGGAGGTATAGCACTGGAACACTTATTTAACTCAACAAAAAAGTAATCAAGATATTTGGTAGTCAGTAAACAGTCTATTTGGCTGAATATCTCAAACCATTAATTTAAAACTCAACAAGTAGTGAAATAAGGAGAATTTGTCATTTATTAGAGTACTTGTTTTTTCACAAGCCACACACTATCACACACGTACATGACATACATACTTCAAAATTCACTGCAGTACTGTTCGATTGTTTCACATGTGTGATTAACTACATTATGCAACCCAACTATAACATAAGAGATTCAAAAAGAAAAGATTTAAAAGGATTATTACATAACTGCTTTAGTGACATTCCAATATCTTACAACACATTCTAGTATTCCAACCCTGTGATTAACAGAATAATTGTGTCACTGAGTCAGTCATACTGTAGCACTCATCTGTTGTAAGATGGCATGCTTAAAATTTTAGCTGACAAAACACTCATTTAACAATGAATGATGGAAATCAGAACCCAAATGAAACTTCCTTTCACCATAAATCCATGGAATTTAGTATATGTGGTCCTATGGGCAACATATAATTTTCTTCATCTGACTTATTTGATGATACTTAATTTTAGAAGTACATTTCAAGTGAATTTTACCTAGTAATGTGTTTGTCTGAAAATGTAACATTGATCATTGAATTACACAGAGGAAAACAGCTATTTTCTTAAGAGCTCAGTTTTGAACCAAAAAATCCAGTGACTTTTGTTAAGGCACTCTAGTACTGATATCAAAGGAAAGCATTATTATTTGGGGGAAGAATGGTACTGAAGTTTGAACTCAGAGTCTCGTACTTGTTAAGCAGGTGCTCTATCACTTGAGCCATACCCCAAGCTCTTTTTTGCTTTATTTTTTTTTTTGAAAGTCTTCAGTGTTCAATCCTCTTACCTTTGCCTTCTGTACAGTTCGGATTACACATGTAATTCACCTTGCCTGGCTTGTCTGTTGAAATAGGAATTTGCTAGTCTTTTGTCTAGGCTTTCTGATAAAAGACCAGATCACAGTATTGAGAATTAAGTGACATAATGCATGTAATGATCTTGGGACAGAACCTATAATACACAGTAAGAGCTCAATAAGATTAAAACAATCTTTCTTTATCATTTTAATATTTACTTCTTCTCCTTTCTTATCTATAATTTTATTCTTGCCTAAGTTATTTCTAGACAAATCTCTTAATTTTTTCCATTCTACATTTTGATCCAAACTTTTTTGGGTAGAGAATATTGGTTGATCTTGAAAACATGTCCTATGTGAATTTGAGAAGGATGAGCTTTCTGCCATTGTTTTATGGAATATTCTACAAATATCAATCATATCAAGGTGATTGATATTACTATTCAGATCAAATATATTCTTCATGATTTTGTTTCTGTGATTGAACCATCAGTTACTGAAAAAGATGCCTTAGAGTCTAACTAAAATAGTGAACTTGTTATGTCTCATCTTGGTTCTATCAGTTTTCATGTCACATATTTTGATTTTCCATTATTTAGAGAATACTTCACTAGTTTCTGCACTCAAACCCACGTAGTTAAGACCTTACATATTTAATACAGTGTGTTACCCCTGTATAAGAGGAAAAAAATTAAGTTTAACTTTTCTAGACCAATATGGCTATTAATTTCTGTACAATGCCAACTCTACACAGTAAACTGAAATACTTTTTTCCAAAGTTCACAGCACAGCTAAAGTTTCCAAAAATTCAAATTATATATATGTATATATATTTATATTTCTATAAAAAGATCAATTATAGCAGATGTTATGCATCAACAGCAGCAACAGTTTTTCCAGGTTCTGCAGTCATATGAACAAAATTAAAGAGACATCTAGCACACTCCATTAAAACAAAAACAACAACAACAAAAAAACCCAAAACAAAACCAAACTACAACAAAACAAAGTGAAAAAGTAAAAAAACCAAAACCCCAGAAAACAGCAATTTTCTGTTACTGTTGTGGTACCTGGCACCATTTTTTTTATTAGCTTCTCAATCATCATTTAGAAAGAAAACATTCTACAGTAACATCATTAAAAACAGCTCTGATAAAGCACAGTCACTACTACATATCATAAAGCAGGTGCAAGATACTTTACACTCACAGAGGTATGATCATACTCTTTCCTGTATCAGCTTTAGAGTTTGGGGTCTGATATTAAGATCCTTGATCCATTTTGAGTTAATCTTGGTATAGGGTGATATACATGGATCTAGTTTCAGTTTTTTGCAGACTGCTAACCAGTTTTAACAGCAGTTTTTGTTGAAGAGGCTGCTACTTCTCCATCGTATATTTTTAGCTCCTTTGTCAAAGACAAGTTGGTTATAGTTGTGTGGCTTCATATCTGGGTCCTCTATTCTGTTCCACTGGTCTTCATGTCTGATTTTGTGCCAGTGCCATGCTGTTTTTATTGTTATTGCTTTGTAATATAGTTTGAAGTCAGGTATTGTCATACCTCCAGCATTGTTCTTTTGACTAAGTGTTGCCTTGGCTATTCGTGGCCTCTTGTGTTTCCATATAAATTTCACAGTATATTTTTCAATCTCTTTGATGAATGTCATTGGAATTTTGATGGGAATTGCATTAAACATGTAGATTATTTTGGGGAGTATTGACATTTTTACTATGTTGATTCTAACAATCCAGGAGCATGGGAGATCTCTTCACTTTCTATAGTCTTCCTCAATCTCTTTCTTCAGAAGTTTATAGTTTTCCTTGTAGAGGTCATTCACATCTTTTGTTAGGTTTACACCTAGCTATTTGATTTTTTTGAGGCTACTGTAAATGGAATTGTTTTCATATATTCTTTCTCAGTTTGTTCATTATTAGTGTATAGAAATGCTAATGATATCTCTATGTTGATTTTATATCCTGCTACCTTGTTATAGCTATTGATGGTGTCTAGGAGCTTTTGAGTAGAGTTTTTTGGGTCTTTAAAGTATAGGATCATATTGTCTGCAAATAGGGATATTTTGACAGTTTCTTTACCTATTTGTATTCCTTTTATTCCTTCTTCTTGCCTAATTGCTCTGGCTAGGAATTCCAGTACTATGTTGATTAGGAGTGAAGATAGTGGGCATCCTTGTCTAGTTCCTGATTTTAGAAGGAATGGTTTCAGTTTTTCTCCATTAATTATAATGCTGGCTGTAAGTTTGTCATATATAGCTTTTATGATGTTGAGGTACTTTCCTTCTATTCCTAGTTTTTTTAGAGCTTTTATCATGAAATGGTGTTGGATCTTTTCAAAGGCTTTTTCTGCATCTATTGAGATGATCAAGTGGTTTTTGTCTTTGTTCCTGTTAATGTGGTTTATTACGTTTATTGATTTTCATATGTTGAACCACCCCTGCATTCCTGGGATGAAGCCTACTTGGTCTTGGTGAATGATCTTTTTGATGTATTGTTGAATTTGGTTTGCCATTATTTTATTGAGGATTTTTGCGTCATTGTTCATTAAGGAGATTGGCCTATAGTTCTCCTTTTTGGAGGTGTCTTTGCCTGGTTTTGGGTAAGTGTAATACTGGCTTCATAAAATATGTTAGACAGTTTTCCTTCCCTTTCTATTTCATGGAACAATATAAGGAGGGTTGGTATCAGTTCTTCTTTAAAGGTCTGATAGAATTCAGCAGAGAATCCATTAGGTCCTGGACTTTTCTTTTTGGGGAGACTTTTGATTGCTGCTTCAATTTCATTTTGTGTTATAGATCTATTCAGGTATTAATATCCTCTTGGTTCAGTTTTGGATGATCATATGTAACTAGAAATCTGTCCATTTCTTTAAAATTTTAGAATTTATTTGAATATAGGTTCTCGAAGTAGTCTCTGATGATTTCCTGGACTTCCATGGTATTTGTTGTTATCTCCCCTTTTGCATTCCTGATTCTACTAATTTGGGTTTTTTCTCTCCTCATTTTAGTCAGGTTTGCCAGGGGTCTGTTGATCTTGTTTATTTTTTCAAAGAACCAACTTTTTGTTTGTTCTTTTTATGGTTTTTTTGGTTGCTATTTCATTGATTTCAGCTCTTATTTTTATTATTTCTCTCCTATTTGTTTTGGGATTTGCTTGTTCTTGTTTTTCTAGGAGTTTGAGATGTATCATTAGGTCATTGATTTAGGATCTTTTAGTCTTTTTAGTATATGCACTCATGGCTATAAACTTTCCTCTCAGGACTGCCTTTGCTGTCCATTAACATTAAGTGCTAGTACTGATAGGTATGTGGTGATTCCTGTCTTTTAGTTGTCTTAGTTGTTTGAAGGTTTGATTGTGTGTACCTAAGTTGAGGTTACTCTATACTTTCTTGCTTTTTCTTTTCCTGTAGTTTGGTGCTCCCTGCCCTTTCATGGTTATGTTGGGTTTCACTTTCTGTGTTCAGAATCCCTTGAAGATTTATTTTCTGTTTTTAGGCACATGCATGTTTAGGATTATTATGTTTTCTTGGAGAATTGATCCCTTTATCAGTAAGCAGTGACTCTCTTTATCTCTGACTTTCCTTTTTCTAATGTTTATTTTGTCTGAAATTATAACAGATATTTCAACTTTCTTTTGTGCATGGTATATTTTTCTCCATTCCTTCACTTATAAGTCTGTGTCTTGAAGTTCTTTCATTTATTACTGTTTCCACTATTATAAACAACAGTAATTTTTGATAAGTATCCTCTAAGTTTTTCTGCCAATTTATAGCTACAGTTGTTTCTACTGAGAATAAGTATATCCTGGATGTGCTTGTCTAAATGAGCTAGTCTTTCCAGATTTTAGCATGGCCATTGATTTTCAAAAACACCCACTGATCTTCACTTTGTTCAGTTTCTTTTTCCTTGTTGTTTTGCAATGATTGTGAGTTCCAAGTTCTTTACATGTTGAATTTAAAATCCCATTCTTGCCTTTCAAACTCTTCTTTATCTTGTCTTCACTTGCATTACCTTTTTTTCTCTTCCTTTCTTCTTCTTTTTATTGCTATACCAAGAAAATGCATTTCTCCACCAAACAAATGAGAGTCTTCTCAGACCAATGACCTTGCCTTAACAAACTTAGATATATTGATGTATGACAAAAAAATCAAAAAAATGTTGGAAAATAGTGCAATGATAAGTCCTGGGAAACTGAAGAATTGCTTTCAAGACAGGAAAACTGTTTTCCTTTTATTTCTAAAAGGACCTAAATTAGCCAACAATCAGGTTCACAGAGGAAAGAAATAGAAAGTTCCTCATAATTTTAGCTGGAATCATGAAGAATCTAAAATTGTATTTCAGTTTTTCAACTCTAATTTACTTCCACAAAGTTAATGGAATACCCACAAAGACACTGAGAGAATAGAAACCTCTCAATACTTACATAGCATATAGACTTAATGTGTTCTGATATACAACAGGTATGAAGTAGCCATTTTCTGAATGGAAAACAAGTATTCCATTTATTTTCACTTCAAATCAACTGCAAATATCAATTAGGTTCTCTATCCTTGGTATTTGTTTTAATTTTGTTATATAACTAATAAAAGATGATAATTGATATATATATGACAGATAAATGATGGATAAATAGATAAAATCATATTTCAATGCAACTTCATTAAATTGAGTGAAATAAGTTGAAAACAGGGTGTAAGTTTGTATATGTGTTCATTTATATGTGGCTGTTTGTATGTATATGTATGAAGATATACAAACACACACATACATGCACATATATAGGCTATATAAACATACATAAGCAACAGAGAGAGAGGGAAGGAAGAAGATGGAAAGCTGACTGATAACTCCCATTGTATCCCTACTTATATATCACACATATATGTCTACATTATAAGCATTATGTGCTTCATGAAAAACCTAAGAAAAACACAGTAAATCTGAATTTGATATCAACTGACTTTGATAGATGTGGGAGCTTACTGTTAATACTACTACAGAAAATTACACTTCCAAATATATATATATATTGCAATTCATATGTGTAGAAAGCATTTACCCAGCTTATGTTTTAAAATGACAAATATTTTATTTAAGGACTTATGTACACTGACACCACTTACGTATTTTAAGTGAAACACAAAACTTTCACATGTATATGTATGCAAAAATAAATTGTAGGACAAGGTGAGAACAGAAGTGGTGCAGATTTGAATTTCACTTTCACAAATGACCTTAGAGAATTTGTATCTTTTGAAAAATACTTCTTTTATGACTAACTTAGCTCAAAAGATACATTTTCCTCAGAAGTTTAACAGTCACATATTTTAATGTATTTAAATAATGAAATGATGAAAAGGCATGCTTCTTCACCTTAAATCATTTCATTTTTCCTCAGTCTCTCTATGCACCAGTAATTCAAAACCTGTTAATAAAGGCTGTACTTACATTTGGCCAATATCAGAACTTCATAAAAGACTCACCTCCTAGCTCTGATTAAAGGAACGAGAAGTTAAAAGGATGAGGAGGAAAGCTCTGCTGAGCATGTCAGTTAGTGTCTGCAACAACCTTAATAAGAAACTAAGGAATCCCTTTCTTGTCTTGCTATCACAATGGAAAATAACAACCATTCCCATTACTGATGAGGTTATTCAACTCTTTAGTTATTCACAGCATAAATGCAGTTTAGATTCTTTCTAACAGAAGTACTAAAACTACCTTCAAACCAAGGACAAAATCTGACCCTGTAGAAAAGTTAAGAAGTTCTTAGCTAAACTGCACCATCTATGTTCACTATTAAGACACAGTATCACTATAAGACACTAAGAAATGCTTCTGGGCTTACTTTCTCACAGCCTTAGCATTGTGAATACATATAATTCCTGCTTTCTAAATATAAATAGAACCAAACTGTTTATTCTATAAATGTAGAAGTGAAATGAAACTTCTTTAAGGAACTTCTTTATGTTCCAGCTTCTGTTGCCACTGTACAATTGACTGGGACTCATTCCAATGGGAAAGCCATACATATATTTAAATTTATTTACAAGAATACCTTTTAATTGACTATCACTACAAAAAGTGTGTTAAGCCTTTCAATTTGCTTAACTCTGCTAATGGCAATTCTTGGGCTAAGCAATGTTGTCTTTACCAAGCTCAAGACATGTTGGCAGGCCTATTCTACCTATGAAAAATTTACAAGGAGAAAAATACTAACAAATTATCTTTCATTGATCTAATTCCAAATGTTTAATAGATAATAGGACTAATATGCTATTTTCATAGAATCTTCCTATTAGTTCTACTATATCACAAAATTATGGTGACAAAGACTATATGTATCCTATTCTTGATTTTATTTTCATTAGCTCAATACTGTCATTCACCTGATGAGTATTTTTGAGACACTTCTATATGCCTGGTAAATTTCCTATATGTCTGTCTACATGATAGGTAGTAAGTTTTTAATTGAGAAATAAACATATTTGATTTTTGTCATCAAATTGCCAGTATAGAAGAGGAAAAAAGCCATTTGGATTCTTCCTTTGAAAAAGCTCTGTTCAATTCTTTTGCCCATTTCTTCATTGAGTCATTGATTTTGAGGGATTTTAGTTTTGTGAGTTCCCTGTATATTCTGGTTGTTATATGGCAGATGTATACCTGCCAAAGATTTTCTCACATTCTGTAGGCCTCCTCTTTAATTTAGAGAATATTTGTTTTTATTTTGCAGAAGCTTTTTAATTTCATGTAGTCCCATTTGTCAATCCTTTCTCTTCATTGCTGAACCATTTGAATTCTATTTAGGATATCATGGCCTATGCCTATTAATTTTAATGTATTCTCCTCTTTTTTCTGCACTAGATTCAGTTTCAGGTCTTATATTAAGGTCATTAATCTACTTGAGTTGATACTTGTATGGGTGAAAGACATGAATTCAGTATCAGTAAGGGGGGAGGGTAAAATAAGAAAGTTAAGAAAGTAAATATGGTTGATGTACTCTCTATTACAAGAATGAGTATAGAATTTTTAAACCTGTTGAAGCCACCATAGAAAGGAGACTAAGGTAGAAAGATGAAAAACAGAGGAGATGAACCAATTTGAGCTATAATATATATATATATAACATATATATATATATAACATATATATATATATATATAAATGTCACAAAGAAAATCCCTGTGTAGCTATCTTAAACAAATAAAATGTTATTGTTTTCAATACAAAATTGAAGAAAAAGAGGGTGGAGGGGTTGATACCAGTGGGATGGGGAAGAAGGTGGAGAAAGAGCATGGGTGGGTGAATATAGTGCCAATACTGTGTACATATGTATGTATGTGGAAAAATGATACCTGTGGAAACTATTCCAAGAATGGGGGGAGGTGGAGATAAAGGTGAATGTAGGAGGGGTGAATTCAAGTATGATATGCTTGATATATTGTAAGAACATTTGTAAATGCCAATTTACCCCCACCCACCCAGAACAATAAAAAAATTCCACATGAAAAAAAAATTAAATTTTAAAAAATTTAAAAATATAAATTTCATTGATATGAAGGAAGTGAAAATTAAAGTGATCAAAAATCATAATATTACAATCATTATAAAAAAAGAAGTAATGTGTGATAGCTTGCTTGAGTTATGAAGTCAGTGAAGGACCCTTAGATTTAAGGGAATGTAGTGAATGTTTTGAGGGAAAAGATGAATAGGGAAGGAGGAGCAGACAAAATAAAAAAACAAATTCCAGTGGCATGGTAATAAAAGAATTCAGTGAAAAAAAAATACTACTGTGGCTAGAGTTAAGAAAGCTAAAAGCAAAGCCTAGTATGTAGTATGGTGAAAATGCAGATAAAAAACTGAGCTGGTAACTAAGATGTAGATTCTCATCTCAAAAACAATAGCAAAGGTCTTTTGGGACATAGCATGGCAGATAAATTGTAAAGCAAGGCCCAAATCCATGGGCATGCAGACTGTGTACTTCCACAGGGCCTTGGTCTTGGTTTGCTGTTCTTGTTGCCCAACTGAAGTTTTTTTTTTTTCTTCTTTTTTCTTTTTCAATACTGGAGATGGAACTAATGGCCTCATGCTTGTTACGCAAGTGCTCTGGTACATGAGCTATGCCTTCATCTCTTTTTTTCTTTTGATTTGCTTTTCAGATAGGATCTCTCTAACTTTTGGCTGGGCTGGCCTTGAACTGTGATCTTCCTACCTCTGCTTCCCAAGTAGCTGGAATTATAGACATGAGCTACCTGTCCAGCCCTATTAAAGTTCTTAATAGTATTTTGAGCAAAGGCTCTGCATCTTATTT
This sequence comes from Castor canadensis, assembly GCF_047511655.1. Taxonomy (NCBI): domain Eukaryota; kingdom Metazoa; phylum Chordata; class Mammalia; order Rodentia; family Castoridae; genus Castor; species Castor canadensis. Next base: position 146,679,208 of record NC_133388.1, on the reverse strand, counting down.
GTACCCAGTCCCGTGGCAGTGGACAAATAGTGAATTAAGAAAGCATGTTTTATGGGTAGTATAATTGTCTACAAGAGTATTAAGGGAAATAGACTATGACAAAGTGGAGGGAAGTGACATTTAAGATGAAAAATGGCAAGAACTAGTATTTAGATAGATAGATAGTTATTTAGTAATGGAAATAATAAATGAAAAAAGGCAAGGAGGGAAGCTGAGTGAGCTGTCTCTTGCTCCTGTTACTACTGAACTTAACTGGCCTAACTGGGGGCAACAGGAGATGAAGAAAAGATGAACGCTAGACAAACATTCATAAAAGTGTGGCCAGGTGTGCTGGGCATGCAGATGGAGACACAATAACCTCATTGCTTCTTATACTTCTCTTCTATTTGCTTTGCTTCTTTTCTCTATCTTTTCTTTAAGGCCTTGATCCTTTACAATTCTTTAAAACCTTGCTTCTAAAGTCTTTCTTTAACACCTTGATTCTTTTCTATTCTTTAAAGTCTCTTTCCTTAGACTCGCATTGTCCCATGTTTTCTTTAGCTTTTCTTTAGCATAATCTCTCTTAGAGTCTTTGCCCTCAGATTTGCACTGTCCTATCAGACTTGCACTTTTGCATGTTCTCTCTTTAGCTTTCTTAAAGTCTAAAGCAAACAACAGCAGCCAGTCTAAAAACTGCATTAGCATAACTCTTAAAGTCTCAATCCTTAGATTTGCACTGTCCCATGTTATCTCTTTAGCTTTCTTAAAGCCTAGGTGCTCAGACTTGCACTGTCCCACATTTTCTTTAGCTTGGCTTTTCTAATGCCTATGTATGAAGTTCTCAGTGCAGAAAGCTGCTCTGGTGGATTCACACCAGCCAGCGTCAGCATCAGCCAATCAAAATCTCCCATCAAAAAGCCTCCAGTCTTCCTTCAGCCAGTCTTATATCCAGTGGTAAACAAGGAGGTGGAGCAAGAGTTCTTGGGGAAGGGCATGACATTGTAAGAGCAGAAACCTGCATCCCTACTTCTCTGAACACAGTTTAGGTAAAGCAGCTGTACTGCATTCTGCCTAGGCTTCTTATAATCCACTCCCCACAGGGAAGGACAGAAAAACAGAATAGTGGAAAATAGCCAGTTTTCATGAAACCTAGTCTGTTTTTCCAAGTATAGAATTTACATTACAATTGCTAAGACAAAAAGCACAGTTTCTTTTTTTATCATGATACTTCCTTCTTCAAATAGTCTCAATAACATAACAGACACTAATGTTTGTTTAAACAATTGTCTATCCTGTATCTCTTTCCTCCTTTTTAGCCAAGCCTTGGTTAGTGGAAACTAAGCCCACAGGATCTACTAAGTCAATCAGAGCAAACCCCAGCCTTTGTTATTTATTTATCAAGGGCAGCATGTAGAATCATCATGAATGATGTGATGTGTTAGAAGGTCTGAAATCTTTTGAAAGATTATCCCACTGCTAAATACACAACCAGCCTTTCCTCATATTTTGCTCTTGAGCTTTTAACATGACTCCATGACTAAGGGAGCCATCTTGGCATCACAAAGGAAGAAACAATCAGCTCAGTATAAAAGGGCAGGAAATGGGAAAAACACACATTGAACCACTGAATTACACAGCCTCTAATCATCTGCTTGGGAAATTCTAACATGCCATCATAAAATTTCTTTTGTTTAATTCTATTAAACTTTATATCCTTGAGGTCAGAGTCTGCTTTGTTCATCTTTGTTTTGCCTCTAGGATATAACATTATTTTCAATCTCTTAGCTGTCTCTTATGTTATGAAAGGTGAGTTTATTCTTAGGATTATGTGCAGAACTACAATATCATAAAATAGTATTTGATAGTGATTTATATGTGTTCTATTCCTTTAGCTCTCACTCTATTCCTTTTAACATGGGATCATTATGTTGAAGAAGAAGTGGGTATTTTTGCTTCTATGAATAATAAAATCTAGCTTTGGAGTGCTTTGAGAATACCTAACCTAATTAAATGAAGTGTTATTAAATTTTAATTAATGTGTGCTATTCAAAATTAATCAGATCCATAACTAAAATCATGACAAGCAAATGATCACAAAAACAGCAGCTCTGTAGTGACTCAAATTATGTTTTATTTCTAAAATGTTCTATGTGTTACTTTTCTACTAAAATAAGGACCCCCACCTCTTTGTACCTATTTCTTACTTGGCCCAAATAGTGATTGATAAAGTCTCTAGATATCAAGAAAAGTAGTCTCCCAAATTTCATATCTTTGGGAGCTGCTGAGTTGAAACATTGAATCTATGGGTATAGAATGAGAATAAACAGTTGAGCATGCTGAAATAAAAAATAAATGTTCCCACCAAGAAAACAACTACAGTTTACTTTAACAATGGTTAAGCTGTTAAACAGGAGAAAAGGTATAAGACAAAATAATAAATCAACTATATGCATATGTAACAGGAAAATGCCTTTTATAATTTTTTCTTATTTTTATATCAGCTAATAAAACCTTTAATCATATTAAATTAGTTAATAATAACTTGTATTACCTTATAGAAATATAACAATTTATCCTTCTCATTTTTATGCATGATATTATACAATTACTTTTTGAGAAAAGTATAATGAATGATTTAGAGTACATGAAAGGTTGTTGAAGAAGACCAGAAATACTTTTCCATGACTTTCTTAGTCATAATAACTGAAAACGAATCTAACTTACAAAAATGACAATTGAATTGTTTTGGATAAGGATGGTAAAGAGCAAACTTATCAGCAAAAGAAACAATAGGTGTCATTTCTGATAAGTTGGAGTAAATACCGTTTGGTAAAATCCTAATAGAAGGAGGAGCTTTAGGGACACTACAAATGAATGATTATCCAACTGTAAATTCATAAAAATGGAAGACAAAGATTTTATACATATCAGCAATCATGAACAAGCAATGCCCCAAAGCAAAAATAAAATTTTGCAAAGTATTAGATTCTTTGTATTTCAGTCCCATAATTGGACTAAGTAAGATCAATAGTGTTTAAAGCCTTGCCCTGAATTTTAATTAAACATATTGTCGAGGTAACCTATACTGTCATTAAAGTTAAAATCCAAAGAGATGCTCAATACAATGTTAATACTTGTGTCTTTGAATCAAGACCTTTGCAAGGAAGTGGTATATAGTAGGATATCAGTTTCATAGAATATTAATTTCTCAGTTAGATTAAATACACAAAATTAAGTATAAATTATGTAACTAGAGGACTTTTCATGTTCTTGGGGTACATTCTTACATAAGGCTGAAAGGTTACCCACTGTATTTTAATATGTTAAATATATTAAATATTCATTGAAAAGTCTCTTAACAGACAATTCTTCCCCAGACTTGCATTCTATCAGTCTTCCTTATATAAATTTAGGTGTATGTTTTTTCATGTTCAATAAATATGCATAGATATTTTGACATCCCTTTTATATAAATAGCTTTTCTAGATAATATAAAATTAAACATTCTTGAGATATCAGTTAATATAATTGGGTGACAATTCTACATCAGAATATGAAGACTTCTCAGTTCTATTAATGTTGCCTATTATTCTATAGGGTGGAGAAATATAAATTACTTAACCATTGTTCTCTTCTATATACGGAAATGTATTTAAAAAAATTCTCAGATTTATTGTGTGGACAGAATATACTTTATGCAACCTCAGACTTATTGAAGAACATATAGATTTGTTTCCAAAGTTTTGTTATCATAAACAATATTCAGCATTTTTATCTATATCTTCTGTTCATATAAGAATATATCTGTAAGAAATTCTTAGATATGCAGTTTCCATATCAGTTGTTCCCTGTGAACCTAATATCTTTAGCTTACTTTTTCATCTTCTTCTTACCAACTTATAAATGTTATAAATAAATAAAGGGAGCTCTTTAGGTAGGAAAATATATATTACATATAATCTAACATATATAACATTATATATAGAATTGTCTATTTCATATATTATATATATTGTATTTTGCTTGTGGAGGTTCTGTCTCCTATTTTCCTTCCCCAGCAGACTGTCGAATACCTTCCTTTATTTCACATTAAGATACCAATTTAACTTCAGTGTCCTGATCCAAATAACCCTACTGGTGTTAAGCTGGTGCAGTAAAGGAAACTATAATCATAGGATGCACAATCACTTTTGTATCAAATTACCAACCAGCTTGGTTTGCTTCCATTCCTGGGGGTATACAGGATATGAGACCAGAGAGTGGAATAAAATTTTTAAAATAAAGCTTATGAAAAATGATATATTCTTAGTTGAATTTGTGTTCTTACATTATATAAAAATGAGAGAAGTTAAATTTATGTGACTCTAGAAAACTGAAAAACACTTGCATTTTTCTCATTTTCTTATTTCACTGGCAATTTCTAGTCCTTTTTTCATATTTCACACAACAAAATTTATACAAAATTTTTCTCTAAATACCCGTCCAAATATTATTTTCATTAAACTTAAGCTTTTTCATATTTACTAAAGAACACTTTTTATCTCCCTCAATTCCTGAACATATTGTCTATTTTATGCTAATGAGCTTCTGCTGCTGAATGACTAGCTAAATGACTAGATGAATGATTAAAGGAAAGAATCAGTGAGAGCTAGAGGTATATATGAGTCTTTTATTATTCCATGTTAAGAATTTTTAAATGAAAACTATTTGCCCTGAAACAAAAAGCTCTCTGATTCAATTTTCACATAAGCAAATATTATCTGCTTAATAAATATTGGTTATATGCTTGGTTGAAAGAATGAATAAAAGAATAGCTGGCTGTTTTCACTCAATAGTTCATGCATCTCTTAGGTGTTAAGCTCAAAGCAGAAAAATTAATGCTGTCTTCTCGTTTTATCATCTCAATTTCTCACTCTCTTAGATGCAAGTACTTTTGACAAGCCAGCTGTGTGACTTTTGTTTTCCAAGTCATATGAAAAAATAGTTTTAATAAAAAAAGAATGTAGCTTGGCAATAAAATCCTTCCTCGCTAGTACATAAAAAATCCAAGATCAGAAACTAGCTAATGAGCATACTGTAAGTCAAACACAAAATCTAGAATTTTCTGGAATAAATGTTCTTATCTCAATATAGATAGATCAAACCTCAGTTTAATCACACATCATTAACATTCATTACTGCACAATCACATCTACTTAAATTTAGCATTAATCAAATTTGATATTAGGAAAATTTGACTTTAAACTCTCTAATAAAGTGTATAGCTGTGTGAAAGGAGCAAAAGCCTATGATTTTGCTTTAAAAACTTATATGATTGAGAGGGAAATAGAAATTAGCAGTCACTCTTCATAAAAGTATAGTGTAGGGCTGGGGTTGTAACTGAGTAGTAGAGCATGTGCTTACTCTGCAAAAAGCCCTGGGTTAAATCTTCAGAATTCAACAACAAAATGTGCAAGTTATCTGTGAGAATTTATTTCACATACAATAGCAAAGAAAAAGATGATGGTTTCAAAGTAGTTTTAGAAATAGAGCAAAAAAATCATTTTTAAAATAAGATAGTTAAAGCTAAAGAATTATTAAGGGATTTTACTAATATAACATATTAGCTAATACCTGAACAGAAAAATAAAATTGGCTTGAATTAAAAAGGGCTTTAAAACTTAGGAAAACATGATGAATTTTATATTTTTCCATGGATTCCTAATAAAGAACAAAAGGTATCATAACTACAATATGCTTAATATAGGTCAGTGAAATGTGAATTTATGTCCACTAATCTATGTTTAGATGGAAATGGAAGTGCCCATCTAATCATTGCTGTGCACATGTGATATCATTCCATAACTGATGAACCCAAAATAAAATGTTATTCTGAAGACGAAAACAAATTTAAATTTTAACTGTTTTACTCATGAGAGTTTGCATTACATCTATGGTCCTCAGGAGCTCTACCTTTACTGAGCTTTAGTTTCAGGTCACATATTTCTGTTTTAAATTTCTTACCATGGCTTAATGAAAGACTCCTAAATACCAACATCTCTCTCTCTGATTAGCTATCTTAGAAAACTAATTAAGTAATCAATAAACAGAATGAGTATAAGTCAATAGTACCTCTGATAAGCATGTGTGATCTCCAACCTACAACAGCACAGTTGTCAGCAATTACAGGGGAAGCTATATCTTAAAGTTCATTAAAGACACACTTGTAAAGCTATTAAATGTTATCTAGAAATGTTTTCTGTACCATTTATTGCACAGCTCTTTGTTAGTAAATTTTAACTCACACAGTTTATTTTTAAGCAAAGTTACAGACTACAAATTTTACACAAATCACTCAAATTTGTGACTTGAATAACAACCATATATTGTGCTATCATTCATTTATTCAATGACATACATTTACATTGTTTGTAATATGTTCCAGATGCTATACTATATATAAACACATGAACATTAATGTATCCATCTCTTGGCCATCAGTCAGATTGTAGAGTGGTAGAAAAGACAGACACATATATAGAATAATTTAATTTATTATGATAAGTGAAAATTGCTCTTGAATATGCCCTGACTTCAACAGCATCTTAGTGAAAGGAAAATCATATTAGTTTTTAATATTTAAATTCTCTTTTATTTCTTCTTCTCGCTTTATTGCTCTGGCTAAGAATTCCAGGGCTATGTTGAATAGGAGTGCAGAAAGTGGGCACCCTTGTTTCATTCCTGATTTTAGGGGAAATTGTTTCAGTTTTTCTCCATTAAGTATGATATTGGCTATAGGTTCATCATATATAACCTTTACAATGTTGAGTTACATTCCTTCTATTCCTAGTTTTCTTAGAGCTTTTATCATGAAGTGGTGTTGAAACTTGTCAAAGGCTTTTTCTGCATCTGTTGAGATAAACAAGTGGTTTTTGTCTTTGCTTCTATTAATGTGCTGTATTACATTTACAGATTTGCAAATGTTGAACCACCCCTGCATCCCTGGGGTGAAGCCAACTTGGTCATGGTGAATGATCTTTCTGATATGTTGTTGGATTCGGTTTGCCATTATTTTATTGAGGATTTTTGAAAAGATGTTCATTAAGGAGATTGGCCTATAGTTCTCCTTTTTGGATGTGTCTTTGCCTGGAAGTGAAGGGATTGTGGGGGAGAAGGAGGGGGCAGGGGTAGGGGGGGAGAAATGACCCAAACAATGTATGCACATATGAAGAAATGAATTTTAAAAAATTAAATTCTCTGGTTCATATATTCCCACCTATATAACTATAGGACTTAAGATTCTCCAGCTGAAGACCTTTCCAATTATTTTTGAGAGTACTTCAGGGTTCTAATATAAGTACTTGGCTAACTGTGCCATATTGCTTTGTTCCAGATCCTCATAAATGCCCATTGGTACAAATGTACTTGAAGGACTTACCCCACTCAATTCGTAATTAATTCCCACTCAAGATCCTATTGCCCCTTCCAACATCATTCCTTTTTCTAAAATTCTGCACAGACATCTTTACAAAAATGCAAAGCTGTTTAACTGAGTCCTTTGCTTACATATAACCCTAAGCAACTTTCCATTAACCAAGGATAAATTCTAGATTCCTTCTTGCAAGATGTACTCTTGGCAATCAGGATTACAAAAATATTAACAAACTCTGTTTGGTATATGCACAGTAAAAAGAATGAAGAGCCTCATGTAGTTTAGAGAAGTCAGAGGTAAATGATCTAGGGCCTGGGCAAAAGAGGGAGGGAGGTAAGGCAGTTCCCTGAAGTGAGCTATCCTCTTCAACAAGTGCAGAGTCCTTTTGCTCTAGATGAAAAGAAAAAGAAGGATCACAGAGATGTAATGGGAAGCCATTGGCTCAACAGAAGGAAGAATTTTTCAATAAACTCTATCTTAGGGACAATGTGAAGCTCTTTTGAGGAAAAATATCAAAATGTTCATATTGTAAAATGTTAACGAGAAAATCCCCACACTGCATGAAAGAACCACTCAGTCTATGTTTCTTCAGTGTCGTAGTTGTATGGTAACCTGTGATGTGATGCAGAAATTGCTCCAAATTTCAAATGTTGCACTTGGTAATATGTCCAAAGTCAAAGTGATAACTTTGAAAAACTTGTACATCATGGATTTATTTGAATACTTGGGATTTGTAGTTAGGATATCGATTTTTTTTTTAATTTTTAAATAACAAAACAAGAAAGGACATATTTTCCAAATTACTTAACTAGGTTTCCATTTGACACATAATTACATTTATGAAAAAATATGATGTCTGCTAAAAAAATGAACATATGTAAGAATCCGAGTATACAAGTTGGAGCCAGAGAAGAAAAAGGTTAAATCTAAGGATGGTGACTGACCCTGCCACCATTCATGGCACTCCATATATGTAGCCAAGGAAAGGAACGTGGTGGAGGGGGTGATTTCAAGTCTGATGTGTCTGATACATTGTAAGAATCTTTGTAAATGCCAGAATGTTTCCCCATCCAGCAGAAAAATAGAGGGAAGAAAAGAAATTTATTGAAGGGAACTTATCAACAGAAGTAAGAAAAATCTATGTGACCAAACAGATGATGCTATCCCAGACAAGTGACAATGGCACATAAAAAATATATTATAGAAACTTTCACATATATTTCATGATATAAAAGCTGTAATGGATAAAATAATAGAGCTTTATTCAGAATTGAAAAGGAATATGAAAATTCATCATATAGAATAAATGCTCCAGTGGTCCTAAGTTATAGGAGCAGAGGAGAGCAAGTAGTGTCGACCAACATTTGGTAAATAATTAACAAATTAAACATTTAGTATTTCCGGTATTTTAAATTATGATGTACCAAATAAATCTAAGTTTTGCTACTTTTCATTTCCATATAGATTTATGACAGAGTAAGGAAGTTTTTACTGCTTTGATGAAAATTAAAGGTCACAAAGCAACCATAATAGCTCCTCATTGATTATAATTATTTGCATGCCTTCAGTCTGCAGCTTATTTATTTATTTTGGAGGGTGACTGCTTAACATAAAAAAATTATTTCTCACAGTTTTAGAGACTGGTAAATCACAGGTCAAGATCTCACAATATTAGTTTATAGCCTCTCTTCTTAGCTTACAGATAGTCACCTTCTTACTGTGTTCCACCTGGTCTTGCCTTGGTACACTTAAATGTACATGGAGAAAGAGAGAGAGAGAGAGAGAGAGAGAGAGAGAGAGAGAGAGAGGGAGGGAAGGAGAAATCTATCTTCCTCTTCTTTTTTACTAGCATATATCAATTGTACAGAGGGATTTCATTGTGACATTACATATGTGCTTACAATGTACTCTAATTAGATTTACCTCCACCTTCGTTCTCCCTCATCCCCCATCATTCTTAGAATTTCAGAAGGTTTTGTTGTTCTTGTTTCATACATGTATACAAAGTACATTAATCACATTCATTCTCCTTCACCCTCTCAGTTTGTGGTTTAGTTCCTCACACTACAGTACAAAGTAAGAAATACCTATATATTCTTTTTACTCTTTTTTATTAGCACATATTAATTGCACAAGGAGGTTTCATTGTGATATTTCCATACATGCATAAAATACACTTTGATCAAATTCACCTCCTTAATTACTCATTTTTATTCCCTTTTCCCCTTTTTAAATAATGTCAACAGGTTTCATTGTTCTATTTTTGTACATGCATGTGAAGTATTTTGATCATATTCACGCCACCTCACCCTCTCCCTTCACCTTCTTTCTTCCCACTGGTTCCCACTTCAAACAATGAATGACATTGGTGTCACTCTTTGATTTAAGTCTAAATTCTGCACATGAGAGAGAATACAAAATACTTGTCTTTCTCTGGCTTATTCCAGTTCTATCCATTTTCCTACAAAAGACATACTGTCATTTTTCTTTACAGCTGAAGAACATTCCCTTGTGTGTGTGTATTTCATATTTTCTCTACTCATTTAGGTGTTGATGGACACCTAAAGTGAAAAATGGTGCAAACATGGGTTTGCAAGTATCTCTGTTGCATGCAGCCTTACATTCTTATGGATATATGCCCAGGAATAGTATAGCAGGATCATATGGCAGTTCCATTTTTACTTTTTTGAGGAACATCCATACTGATTTCCATAGAGGCTACACACTAATTTACATTTCCACCAACAGTGTATCCTTTTTCACTAATCCTTGCCAAAATTTCTGGTTGTTTTCTTCATGATTGCTATTCTAATTGGAGTGAGATACAATTTCAATGTAGTTTTGATTTCCTTATGGCCAAGGATGTTGAAGAAGAAATATCTCCACATTCTTAATTCTAATATTATAATGCAGTAGTCTTCCATGACTGCAAATGTTTTCCATGCTAGTTCAGCTATCTGTAGAATTTAAGGTTCTTATTTAGCCCTCCTTCTTATGTACATCTACAAGGTATAAAAAACAACACCAATATTTGTAAAACTCTTTAGGTAACAAATCAAAGTATAATACTCAGCTGATCAACACTGCATATTCACTTAGTTATGCATTAAAGTATGAGTATCCCTACCAAATCTTCATTTCTGAATTGATTAATTTATCTTTTCTGAGTAAGAAAAACAACCAGTTTCTCCATATTTGCACCGAACCAAGTAAACTTTAATTTTTCCTACATGCTACTTTAGTGGTGTGCCTCTAGTCAAATAATTCCAAGAAAAAGATGTCTCCTGTCCTAGGGAATAGGTAACATGTGTCTCTTTTTATTACTCAGTATACCATATCTTTGCAATGCAGAGCTCCGAAACCTGGATAGAATAATTACCATAAGTATCCTGGGGTGTTTTTAAGAAAAAGAAAAGAGGAATACCTTGAGCAGGGCAAGATGTCACTGCCCTAGGTTTCTGGTTGATTGGGAAACTTTTAGTTTTGAATTTTCACTTCTGAGTTTACCATTAAGACAATTCTCATGCCTTGAATAAATACTCCCTCAGTAGGAAACTTCCACTCAGTCAGACTAGATGCCAAGTTATCACTGCTGTTTACACACCCCACAAGTTACTTGAAAGATACATAGAGTAATAAAGAGTACATGCTACTTAAATATGCACCACTTCGTGAAAAATTTCCTCCTTCATAGACATTTGGAGTCAACTATCCTTTCCCTCCACAAAGATAATATCTATGTTGCCACAATTCACTAGCACCAGCACTGCTTCAGCACCTCAGTAGAGTCTCCTCTCAACTTCAAATCTCCTTATCAGCTGGAGGAGAAGTACAATGCATCCTGGCACATTTCAGACACAAACTTCATACACTTGATTTCATCCCAGAGAAAGTGTTCCTTGCACAGTCCTCAAGACTAACAAGGTCAAGTTCCAAATGATACAAAGATTCTTACAGCTACAGGAAAACTCAAGTGGAACAGACAGTATTTTCAGAGGCTAGTAAATAGCAGGTAATGCATAATTCTGACAACAAACTTACTTGTGTAAACATGATTACGAAATTGACATAGCTATTACATATGTTATTCAAGACTTAGTACTGAATAAACGGCACTGACAAGGAACAAGTAGGCTATGGTATGTGCTTTAAGAAAACAAAAACTGTCTATTCTCACATTCAGCCTGCACACTGACAATCCAAACCAAACCTATAGATTTGTTCTCAGTAGTATTACTCTTTTTCCAGGAGTCTTCTACATAAGCAAATGGATTGACTGCTCATTAAAGCAACTTCTCTAAAGACCTCAACGGCAAAAACAAACAAGTAACTGAATCACTCACCTCAACATCTTTTCCTTGCTGTTTCAGCCAATCCTTACCCAATTCTAATCAGACCTCTCAAATTTGAAAGATTTGCCTTAAATTCAACTTCCAGTTCTCAATAAATTCTGACTTTAACTCCTCCACCCAATGACACTATCAAAGATTTGTGAGGTGGCATTCTAGGTAAGGAATAATTTCAGTTTGTCTTATTAGCAGGTTGATAATGTTTAGATGAGAGAACATACATGACAACAGAACTCTAGTGCACAATTTATGTGGCAAATAATCCATATGGGGCAGGACTTGGTAAGTTATGGCCAGCTCTCCTGAGTTCTGTTCCTGCTTCTAATGGAGGCCCAATCAGAGAAAGTCAATTATGCTCTTCAGCCAATCACAAATGATGTCCTCCTTTCTAGGTAGCCTACCTCCAGCTCCTCCATGCCAACAACCTCCAACAACCTCCAATAGGTGCAAAAACAAAGCCTTGCCAGAGTTTTGGGGGTCTTTTAAATATATAATATACCTTTTTCACTCCCTGTTTACTTTTGAATCTGCCAAGCCTAAGGGTTGATGAGTAACTTTCCCTAAAATAGGCTTTGATTAAATAGCATCTATTTGTTCCCATTTTGGTCTCTTCCTTATTTTGTTTGGGAACAAGCTTTTGACAACAGGCTTTGAAAAATATAGGGAAGGATTTTAGGGAATTGCATTGCCCATATAGTCTTCAGAACTACTAATTTTAATAGGAATTGGTGAACACCCTGCCCACTCAGTTTCAATGACAGATGAGTTTTAGATGCCACCGATATAGATATATCCTCATGGGAAAAGGAGGATACTTTTGGCAAGCATCCTTACACAGTATAACGTGATTCACACACAGAATTCAACCTCAAATCCTGCCACTTTAAAAACTATTTGTCATCTCTCATTTTTCATTGATTAGTTCTATATCTTCTTATCATGTATTTACATAACCATAATTTACTTTTTTCTACTTTAGCACCATTTACAATGATGGTAATTTGTCAATTTCATTATCTTTCAAGCCCTTACATGCTAATGAAGTTTTCTAAATACCTATTTTTGAACTAGGCACTAAAATAAATCACAAAGAAAAATATAAAGGATTATAAAAATTCTCATGTTTTTTACATAGGCAGAAAGGGGGTCTGCAATTCTTTATGCAGAATGGAAAGAAAACAAACAATGTACCTTCCAAGAGAGGCACACAATTTTTCTCCAGGGCAAATGAGTACTCAAAAAATAATGTTACAGATTTGGTGTAAGAATCCAGGGCTTGCTGTAACAAGAAAAATTTCATACACAATAAAATCTAGAGAAACAAATGAGAGTAAGAAGTAAAGGAAGTGGGGAGGGAGGTTACAAAGTCTAGAGAATATATTGTGAAGCTTAGCAATTAAGGAGTTGAGGACATTGATATCTGACCAAAAAGAAAAAAAAGAAAAGGACAACCTGTAAGAAATCCCAAAAGTGTATTGAGAGACTCCTTAAAAATAATATTCTAGCTCCTTCTGTTATCTTGTCTGGCAACAATGCAGAGGCTCCTTGCTAAACTCTACCAGGTTGCTCTTCTGCTGCTGCAGGACTGTTTCCTTCAGTTTTCCTTCCAGCCCCAGGAAATCATTGCTTACTTCCCAAAGAACCAGTATGTGCCTCTCTGTGTTTCATTGTGAAGTATTCAGAGAGGATCCTAGATGGCAACTAGGGTGCAGAAGCAGAAAGCGTGAGCTCCATAAATCAAAAATCTTGCTGAGACAATGGAGCCACAATTGGCAGAAATAAAGCACCAAAAAGAATCAAAACTTTGACATCCCCAGCCCCTAGCCCATGGAAAGCTTCTCACACCATGCTACACTGAGAAAAGAGGAGGGTTCCCACACCACCAGATGCTGGCTCCAAACCTGCACACCCATGTTTATTGCAGTGCTATTCACAAAAGCCAAGTTACGGAAAAACAGCCAAGATGCCCCAGCTAGTGACAAATGGGTTAAGAAAATGTGCTATTTATACACAATGGAATTTTACTCAGCCATTAAGAAGAATGAAATCTTATCATTTGTAAATAAATGGGTGGAACTGGAGAACATCATCCTGAGCGAGGTTTGCCAGGCTCAGAAGACCAATAATTGTGTGTTCTCCCTCATATGTGGACTTTAGATCTAGGGAAAATGCAGCAATGTGGTTGGACTTGGGTCACACGCACATACGAGAGGAATGGGGATAGATAGGAAACCCAAAACCTGAAAGTGATGTTCCCACTGCAGAGAAGCTAATACAGTAACCTTAAAATGACAGAGATCTATTTGGGAAGGTGACCGGGAAGTAGTGATCTCTCTGTATAGCTATTCTTATCTCAACTAGCAAAAGCGCTTTGTCTTTCTTATTATTCTTATGTCTACTCTTCAATAAAATTAGAGAAAGGGCAGAACAGATTCTGCCTGGAAGCGAGGGGGGGTCAAGGGGAGAGAGGGGGGTGAGGGGCAGGGGTTAGAAATGACCCAAACTGTGTATGCTCATGTGAATAAATGAATTTTAAAAAAGAATAATATTCTATGCATAATATAATATTATGCTTGTAGTCACCTTACTTTTGCTTTCTATACTGGTCTACCAAAAATATTTTAGAAAAATTATGCTGAACTCAAGAGCTTTGTGATAATGACTAGTTTAGAGAAACAAAGATAAAAAAATGAGGTGTTTAAATCAACATGAAATACAGGAAAAAATACTAGAAAACTGAGCACTCAATATAAATGTGAAGTCAGGTCAAGGGGTGCTAGATGAAATACAGATTTCTAGTGTTTCTATAGATGGTGTGGAAGAAAAGCTAGGTTTTTATAATAATTGGAATGGAAAAATCATAAATTTTAATTACATATTAATGGAAGAATAACCTCACAAGTCCAGATAATTTGGGAACCCACAGGAAATTGACATTTAGGTGATACATAATTATGTGATTATAATCATATAAATGTTAATTAATAGAGATTAACACTCAGGGTTAATCCTTCCTCACTTCGTCCCTTCATCCCTCTGTTTCTTTTCTCCATGCTTTCCTTCTTTCTTTCCTCCCTTCCTTCCTGTCTCCTTCCCTTTCTCCATCCTCCCAAATATTCAAAAGATAGAAGCATGATGTGGATAGGGGGAATGTACGATGGGTATTTCACTGGAGTTTGAACCTAGTTGTTTTACCTATGTGTTCTCTATTAATTCCATAGTCATAAGAAACATGTGAAACACAAATTTTAATATAGCAAAATGAGGAAAAGAGTGAAATAGTATCCATTTGTAACTTTTTAACTAGAAGTTCTAAGGAAACTCACATCACGAACTTTAAAGAATATGTATATATATATATGCGTGTGTGTATATATATTACACATACATATATACTTCATATATGTGTATCCTGTGTGTATATATATATAATGTATCTAGAGAATACATATTTCTACTATATAATTCCTCACATATGTAGATTATATATATGTACATAAATATATATTTATAATTTTCTTTTACTTACTTACTTGGAAATGAACCATTGGAAGTGTGAGATACAGTCACTCACCCATCCAAGTACTAACCAGGCCCAATATTGCTTAGCTTCTGAGATCAGATGAGATCAGGCACATTGAGGGTAGTGTGGCCATAGATGAGATATGGTCTCCCAATGAACTAACAGCTCATCAGAGAAAGAATAACTTATTTTTCATTAGTTCCACAGAGGCTCTACAAGGCTTAGTGCCATTTCACTGATTATGAGTTGAGACCAAAATCACATTTTTTAAACAAATTGTCAGCCCTCACTTTTCAAACAATAAGCTCTCTTGAAGCAGGATGCCCATTATATGTACAGTAAGCAAATTTTCATAATTAATATACACAATATCTTAATTCTAACTATTCTCAATCTTCAATATAGCCATGTTATTATGTAGTCATGTAAATGCCAGCTCTGGTTCTTTGACAATGATTTAAAACCAGTGTTTTGATAATTAATATTTAACTGGAAGAAGAAATATAATTTCACATTTTCCATAAAATAATGAAAGCCTACATATTATATGCAAGAATTTTAGAGTTTACAAAATGCCCATCTATTCAACACATCCTTTAAAACCAGCTAAAGTGTCCCTTTATTTTCTAATTTCTGTACATTTCCACTCAACCAAAATTCATTCAAGGCCTACTGTGAGCCAAATCCTATGGCCAACTCTACGGGGACAAAATTAAATATCAAAAAGTGCTTCTCTCAAGTCTTGCAGCCCCAGTGCTCCTTATTTAAATGGCATGGG
Organism: Castor canadensis; assembly: GCF_047511655.1. Lineage (NCBI taxonomy): Eukaryota > Metazoa > Chordata > Mammalia > Rodentia > Castoridae > Castor > Castor canadensis. The sequence continues at coordinate 146,663,168 of NC_133388.1, read as the reverse complement.
ACCGCTCTCAGGCTTAGCTGTTAGAAGACACACAGAAAACTGTAGTTCAACATTCTGCCTTCCTCATTTCATCTTTTTTGAAGGCTGTTTCATAACACTACATTGAAATTATATGCCTGACTCTTTTATGATATGCTTGCAAGTCTTCAATCAGCATTTCAACTCAAAAATAGTGTCAATCTAAGAATAGAAAATCAATTCACTAGTTATTTGAAAAGATATAGGATATAAAAGCAAAAGATATATAAAACAGAGAGATCTGGAAGATATCAAAGGCAAGATTAATATTCTAATAATTATATAATAATATTCTAGTATTAACTTATTGGTGTTGTGTATGCTACGCTACCAGCAGTGGTACATTTTAGTACACCACTTTTCTCCAGGGATGTGACTTTTTCTGAGAAAAATTTAAGCGTTCAGAATTTATTGAACATGTAAAGATGGAAGTTCTTAAAAAGACCAAACCTTGTAAACAAGGGGTGACTATAGACGTGTTACAACTAAGAGGAACTAATAGCAGTTAAGCATACAGGAGTACTGTGGTGTGGTATGGGTGAACGAATGTTGTTGGAAGGTAGCTGAGCAGCTTCGTGGAGAAATCTTTCTCTTTCCTCTTTATGGTTTTGACTGTTGTATGATGTATCCTGTGAAACATTTATTCTTTTTCCTTCCTCTAACAGGCAGTGACTGTCACTATACAAGAGAAGTATCAGCGTCAAATATTTTATTAAAGCTATTATAGCGATTCCTTTTACCTGTAAAAAAATAAGGCAAATATTCTAAGACTAGAGTCACAGTCCCTTATTCTAGTTTTCTTACACAAAATTAAGGAATTTAATGGAAAATTGTATGAAATTTCCTGGGAAAAAATAAATACCTAGGTTTTATTAACCATTAATACATTATATTAAGCTTTTCTCATTTCTGAGCCATTAATCAGACTAATACTACCATTTTCTTTTAAAAAAATACGAACAATATAAAAGAAAATAATTTAAAACTTCATTAAATGAGAATTCCCAACAGAGGAATTACAAGTGGACAATAAACATATTTTTACCGTTTAATCACATTGGCAATTAAAATTGTGATAATCCATTCTTCACTTACAAAGTGCTCTAAATAAAAATAAAAGTTGGAAATAGTTTTTTTTTAACAATACCAGGTTGGCACACACATAGTGAAATGGGAAATTACATTGCCTACTTGCAAGAATATAAATCTAGCGAGGGGTAAGGGGGGGTAAGGAGGGGGTAAGGGAGGGGGTGGGAGGAAAGGGGGAGAAATGACCCAAACATTGTATGCGCATATGAATAAAATAAAAATTCAAAAAAAGAATATAAATTTTTTTTAAATTCAGGCAGAAATTTTCCCATCAACTGTTTTTAAAGCATTCTCCATTCACTTTGAGATTCACGAATTGATGATGATGATGAGAAATGTGTATTCCTTTCCTTTGTTTCAAGAGAGTTGAGACTGCATTCTGCCTCTCTTCTTTTGGAAAAGTATCACATAAAATCTTCATCTGTTTAAATTTGCCCAGTGCAGTCTCTGCCTTGACAGCATACAAAGGCATTATTGTCTTGATTAACAGTTATCAATGGTAGTAAAAAAGAGAACTTTACATGCTAATGATAATAATTACTTAAATAAACTTTAAATGTTATGAAGCAATAAAATCCATCAAAGAAAAATATTTATTTCCTTTTACCAATTTCTGTGCTGAAGTTTTTAGGCAGAGAAGCAAACAAATTATAAAGTAAAATATCTTGCATCTTTTCACATTCTTGAGGTCAACATCTTTATTAGCCAATTAGGTTTCAAATATAGCACTAAAATTCAGTAGAATATTGTGCAACTAAAAATGCACATAGTAGCTCAACATGACATTACAAGTCTTCCACAGATACAGAATTCCATGTAATTGATGAATGTGACATTCTGCAACTATTTATATAACAAACTAAGCCGTTGAAAGATGAGGTACTGTCACAGTTTGAACAGATAACAACTGAAGAAAAGAAGATCAGCACTGAAGACATGACAGATGCTTTTAATGATTTGAATATCACAGGACTGAAAGATACTACAACATAATGGCCCTCAATATAGTGAAGTCTGGAGTAGGGTTTGAGTATCAACTCTTTGAAACTCCAAGATGTGCAGAAAAATTAGACAATTGCTGTTGTAACCAGTACTCTTGGTCACTTACATATGTCCCTAAATGATCAGCCCTCTATCTTCATGAATATACTGGCCTGACTTCTATCCTAAAATTCAGCTTGTTGTCCTTTGCCCATTGGAGACAGATTAATCTCCTTAGTCCTTTTATTTCAAAAATGCTAGCAGTCCTTGCTTTGCATAATTTTGTGACAACTGAGATTTGATCACAATAAGATTTTATTTCAGTACCCACTGAACCAGGCGAAGTAAAGATCATTATGAAAAGCCCAGGATCTAAGGTTATTCTTCAATCCCAACAAAAATCTTTTAAATTCTCCACATCCCCATAACTGATTCCATTTTCTACCATTCTCCAACTCCTGAAAGGACTGGATCTTCAAAAAATTGTGGTCAATTATCATAAAAATTCTTTACCCATGAACCCATTTGAGTATTTCCATAATTCTTAATCCTTTCTATTCCTTGAGGATCATACTACTTTTGTATGCCTATTAAGATGGAATTTTTTTTCTCTCCTATAGCCCTTGAAACAGTGGCTTGTTTTGCCTTACCATTTGCCTTCAATCTTCCTAAAACTTCATTTTTGGAATCTTAAGTAATCATATACTTTCCGTGACCTCTCTTCATGTTATACATCTACAAACCACCAGTCAATTCCATTCCTTTCTTTAGGATTTCAGCACCTTACTTGTCCCTTTCTCCATCATTAACTCATAATTATTTATGATTCCAATGATATTCCAATAACTTAGCCTCACGGTTTTTGATCTTTTCTTTCCCACTATGTTCTCTCCACTTTACCTCATTCACTCTCACCCCATCACAGCTTCCCCTTTTTACATGTTAGTTCATCATAATATTTCTTTTGGCTTCTATACTCAGTTCCTTAATGTCTCGTCTCATTATACTCTATGACAAAAGTCAATCTTGACTGCATCTAACTCTTTCCACACTTTGTTTCTACTTGTACCTAACCAAACACAGCCAGAGGACACATAGGTGTACCAACTAGTGGTACCTCCATTCTTTCTGATATATGTCATTTTTTTATTACATATTTTCTTTCATATCACAAATTTAATGGTCAGCAAATCCCACCATGTCCATATACAATCTGATCACTTGTCACCACCCACTGTTATTCAGGTCCACACCACCATAATTATGCATAGGTTTTACTATTATATCCTTCCCTGTGGTCTTGCTGCTTCTTCCATCAACACAATATCCTTTTTTTTATTCATTTATTCACATGTGCATACATTGTTTGGGTCATTTTTCCAATATCCTTTTAAAATGCAAGTTGAATCTATCTTAAATCACCCAATGGCCAGGTACAGTAGCTCATGCCTATAATCCTAGTCACTTAAGAAATAGAGATCAAGATTCAAGATCAGTCTAAGCAAAAATTTCATAAGACCCTCATCTCAGCCAATAACTGGGCAAGGTGGCACGTATCATGTCATACCAGGCACACAAGAAAGCACAAATAAGAGGTTCACAGTCTAGACGTGCCCAGGCATAAAGTGAGACCCTATCTCTAAAATAACCAACAAGCAAAATAGGCTGGAAGCATGGCTCAAAAGGTAGAATACCTGCCTAGCAAGTTCAAGGCCCTGGGTTCAAACCCCAGTACTACAAATAAATAAATAAAAACAATAACTTCTTAATAATTTGCATTCCTCCTCAGTAAAAGAAAGTCCTGCAATTGTTACTGTTCTTGTCTGACTTCACTTGTTTGCTGATTCCTCATTTGTTACACCAACCTCTTGGCTCTTTATGAATCATGCTAGATATACTTTCTCTCCAGAACTTCACACTTGCTATTCCTGGAAGTTAGAATTGCCTTCTGAAGGAAGATATTCGTGTAACTCATTCTCTCACCTTAAAAGATGGCTATTATCACACACCATCTTCTCACTAACAACCTTATTTGCAATTATAGTCCCCTTTCCCAGAACTCCTCTTTTTAATTCCATGCTCCATAGCAAATTTATATTCACTCATCATACTGTATGGTTTATTTTTGTTGCTTTCATTATACTCCCATGCTTTTACTTAGGCACAGAACATTAAAAAGTAGTGGAATGTATAGATTTTAATAACAATTATCATCTAACAATTTATCTGTTATACATTATTACTTAAGGATGACTCTCAAATCACAAGATCTTTTTTCTTGTCTTGAGAATATATGCTTAAATAATTTTTTAAATCTTCACACTCTAATAAGAATGTAGTTGGATTGTAGGTATGAAATGCACCACTGTAATTATTATAGGTATTACAGGTTTAATGAAGACTCCTTGCCTATAAGAGGTACAAGATAGAGAGTCATGTTTGGAATTAGCACTAGGTTTCCATAGTATCATGAAGGTTAAATGAATGTGTGTAAATGGTAAAAAAAAAAAAACTTATTAGTCCTTGGCTTTCCAACATTATATGTAACTATATTTCTCTCCCTTATTTCTCCTTTCCTATCCTCTCTTTGATCTCCCTCCTTTGAATTTCATGTGGTTTTTTTCCACAAAGAAATGGTATTCATTTGAATGTTACAGTTTAAATACAGACACCCAAGCAGACCTTGTGTTGAATATGCTCTTCACATTAGAAATGACACTAATTTTAGGTTTCTAAATTATTATATACTTCACTGTAATTAATGTAATTCAAAGTATATATTTTAAGATAATGGAAAAAGTACCAGTTAGGAAGAAAGAGGTTGGCCCTAACTGTCTCTTATCATTACTAAGTATGTGTAGGGTTTCTGCTAAATGAATTTTGACCTGGGTCTCTTTCTATCTAATGACTTCATGAGATCCTTTAATACAAAAATTTCCAGGGGATGCCAGTCTGATTGTGATAAGGTTAAAGTTCTGCTAATGGTTTATGAATCTTTTGCATTGAAAATTGCTCTGTATTCCTACAGAGCTCTCCTTGAACAATCCTTTTATGGAATGACAAAAACACTTTTAAGCAAAACAAAGCAAAAAATCTGAAACAATAAAAGCTGCATAACTGGTTCTTAAGTATTTCTAAGAGACTTATTTCAGATTCAAAACATTACATTATTTAGCTAGAAATACATTTATTTACTTAACACTATTATGAGAGAATAAAAATGAATTCTGTGTAACCTAACATTATGCATTTCTCTCATGTTGAACTACAGATGACTTTAGCAGCTAAAAAACAATCATTCAAGCAGAGCAATTTTCTGTGTTACTGCTTGACTTTCTGAGAATAACTAACCTTTTACATAATGGAAAATTGTTAGAAAATAGTACTACCAAATAAGATATTTTCACACATGGTAATCTGTTATAAGGAAAGATGGTCTATCATTGAATGAGAATAGTTTTCATTGCAATATTTCTATAGTCACAATTTATTTTTATGCAGGAATAAATTTTTGAAGTTTGCCTTGCTGACTATTACCACCTACTTGATTTGTTGTTCTATCTTTTCTTTAGCCTTCATAACAAAAATCACTACTCTTGGACAACCCAGTCCTACTGTATAAGGACTGGCTTCAAGGTGACCCCAAGATCCAAGAAAGACAGGTAGACAGATAAAAGATATCATGGGGTACAATATAGTAGGGAGCTAATTGATAGAAGAGTGGTCCTGATTGGCAGCAAGACTAGTTGGATCCCCACAATTTGGGTCAAAAGAGAGATGTATTTATGAATTAAAAGTATTTCATCCTGGAGTATTTCAAGATAATATGGAAAAGTTAAATTCATTCTGGGAACCAAGGTTCAGTTGTAAAGCTTAAAAATGATGCACTATTTTTACCAATTCTAGTTTTCTGGGTGGGAAAAGAAAAAAGAAAAAAAACAACAACTGGAGCCATTCTGGGGTAATCATAGTGGTTGTAATTCAAGATGGTTACAGTCATGTCAAGCTGAATACACACAACTAGGATAATTAATAGTCAATGTAATATTCTAATTGAATTTTTAAATTTTCTGTCTTGAAATCTCTTTTTATCTTTTTAACTAACCTAGAGCAATGCTCTCTTTAATAAATATAACCAACACCTTTTTATTATTCCACTAGAATGCATATCACTTTTGGTTGTCGCTTTGATGAGAATTATGTAACATCATATATGCTTCAGTCTCTGCTTCTAAGGAAATTTGTATCCTATATACATATTACTGTATCCCTCATACCCTTCTCTTGTGTAAGTCCAACTGATTGGGTGATACTAGAGGAAACAAATCTGAAAGTGATGATTTGAGCTATAAATAACCCAATTAACTGTGGCCTAATTTATAGAATATTTTTCATCACTAAAATGATGTCTGATTCTAGAGTTAATTCAATGATTAAATAGGACCCAATCTTTTAAATTAATTGCAACATCATGTTGGAAATTTCTCTTTCATGTCATTTACATGATGATGACAAGATGAATACTACCTCTAAAGAATGTATCTGCAAACCAGCATCCCATGAACAAAGAGGGAGTGAGGAAAACAGTTTTTCTCCCCTAATAGTGTCATTTAATATGAGAGAGAGCTTTTGCTTTTCCTTTCTTTGAGTCCTTCTGGTTAGTGATGCTGATAAGCAGAGCAGGAAGACAATATGAAAATGCAAGTACATGATTTTAACTACAAAGGCTTGATTGGAATCAAGGAAAAAAGTAGCAAATTATCAATACTCAAGGAGAGTATCCAAAGCAAGTCCAGGTTAACTCTTTCATATATAACTCAAGTTTTATACATCATTATGTGATTCTTTATAGTATAAATCCTTTTCAAATCCCTCTCTAAACAATTTTCTTATCAAAAAAAGAGCTTGAATATCAATGGCTATGCTTTTAATTATTGTTGATTACATTTATTTGTAGATGATCTCATTATAATACTATGAAAAACAGAAAGGAAAAGCAGTCCACCTTCTATGACAACCAAGAAGGAACTATATATCACATTTAGAAGAATGCTCTGATCCATTTTGTCAAGTTCCAATTGTTTTCTTACTTCACCTCACTTTGGCAAACTAAAAAAAATAAAAGCATTAGTGCATTTGGTCTAGCACATAAAGAATGGGTGGCCGTGCCTCTCTGATTAGTGATCTCCATTAAGAAAGTTAAGAATGGTTAATGGTTAATGGTGAATATGGTTGATGTACTCTCTATACAAAAATGAATATAGTATTTTTTAAACATGTTGCCAGCATAACAAGGGGACTAAAGTAGAAAGGAGAAAAATGTAGGAGACAAACCAATTTAGGTTATAATACATATATACATGAAAATGTGACAAGGAAATTCCCGGAATAGTTGTCTTAAATAAACAGAAATATCATTTTTTTCCCCAAAAGCTGAAAACAGGAGGGTAGAACAGGCCTGGTCTGGGGGGCTGGTACGTGGGAGGAAGGAGAATGAGGGGAGAAGGTGTAGGGGGTGAATCTACTGCAAATATCGTGTACACATGTATGTAAATGGAAAAATAAGACCTGTTGAAACTATTCCAGGAATGGGGGATAAAGGAGAATGATGGAGGGGGTGAATTCTACTATGATATAGTCTAAGAAATTTTGCAAATGTCATGATGTACCCCCAGCACACAATAATCTTTAAAAAGGAAAACAAAAAAAGCTCATGTAGGAGACAAAAAAAATAAAATTTTGATTTTGAAAGAAAAAAAGAATGGGGAGCCTATACACATTCAATTACTTTTATTAAACACACATATTTTATTTCTACCTCTAGCTTGGATGGTAAAAACAACTTTCTTTAATTAACTAAAATACTAAACTCCTTTGATCAATATTAAAACCTTAACAAAACAAAAATGGAAACCCAAATAAGTAAATAAAACCTTGCAAAACTTTAACTGAATCTTTGTGCATTGAAAGGGCCTTTAAATAATAAGCCACCTTCCACCCCTACTTCCTCCTGCCTTCTTATTTCCAGTAAATCAAAGCATTCACAGCTTGAAATTAACAAAGACACAGGGTGAAACAAAGAAATACAATAACACTTTTTCATTTACTAACTAATTCATCCAAATGTACTTTAGCAATCATTTTCCATCTATACTAGTAAGGACGAGATATATATGAGAGAATAAAAGTGATAGGGAACTTAATCTTGTGGAGCCTATAGTCAGCTAAACAAATACACACACACGAGAATAAATATTTTCAGCATATATGCCATAGGTGGCAGGGAAAGGGAGTAGAAGGGTGAATACAGCACAAACAATGTGTACATGTGTATATAAATGCAAAAATGATAACTGTTGTTCCAGGAATTGGGGTTGGGAAGATAAAGGATAGTGGTGGAGGGGATGAATTCACGTATAATATATTTGATATACTGTAAGAACCTTTGTAAATGCCACAATGTATCCCCACCCAGAATAACAATAAAGGTTAAGAAAAAGAAGTCATCCAATGATAGGGTATAACAAAAGGAGTCCATTAGATAAGATTCCTAGGACATGAAGTTCTCTCTAAGCATATACTTGGCAAAACAAGCACTGAAGTACAAGAAAACTGACAAATCAGAGCAGGGGGGAAGATATTTCCAAGGAGAGGAAATGATGTGTAAATTCATTTGGCTGCAGAAAACTTGGCATACTCAGAGAATTGAAAGAATACAGTACTACTGAAACCCTGGGAACAACAAGAAAAACAACATGAAGAAGAAGTGTGAAATGTAGTCAGGGGCTAGATTACCATACAATTTAGGAATAGGTTCAAGTGAAATGGGAAGTTAGTGGAGGCTTCAATATGCATATATATGTACATACACACACACACCTATATATGTATACATACACACACACACACACACACACACACACAGAGAGAGAGAGAGAGAGGGAGGGAGAGAGAGAGAGCTTCTCTTAACTTCTTCCAGGTGGGTAGATTACTGAAGGAAATATTGGGGGTGGATCTTTTGGGAAAATCAGGTTCTGCTGAATATTCCAACACTATCTGAAGATTCATGAACTGGCATTTGAAGCAAAAACATTCTGAAAAAAAAAGACTAGAGCAAATGTCAAGGAGTAAAGTTAAATCTCTGTATTTGTCCAAAAGAGAACAATGTAGATAGAGTTATATTTGGTTTACAGTGTTAAATTCTTCAGTCATATGTTGTAAAATTCCACATGTTTTTATCCATTTTTAAGATAAAAACTATACTTCAACATACTGTCTGATAAGTAAGGAGACACAAAATATCCATCTCACTTCCTCAAAAAGAGATAGACCTTAAGAAAGAGAGCACAGCTGACATAATCAGATTAATATAAAAATAACCTCACATTTGTTCATTTATCTGGAAGTTTTCTAAGAAAATTTAGGATATTCCATTGTCCCAAGTGATTTTAGAAAATTGTTCCACTTAGATTTCTTACCACAAATGAGATATTCAAACTAGAATAACCCTTAGAAAGCAGGTCAGGAGTCAGGCCAAAAAAAATCCCCATATGAGCACATTAACATCCCCTTTCGGTGCTAATGAAAGTGCTGCATGTGTACCAACTTAGACTTGTCACTCACAAAAGCCTCCGTGGTAGTGTTAACACAATTCCTCCCTACCACACTGAATTGTGAAGACTCAGCTCATAAACATCACACATTTTTAAAATTGGAAAGTAAACTCAAGTGAAAAAAAGTCAGTTTGACTACTCTCCATGTTTTTCTTTCTTGGGAAAATAATATTACAGGTAAGGTGAGATATGATGTGTTAAAGGCAGCATGACCGGTGCAAAGATAAAAGCAGGGTCTTTTAAACCTCATGGACCTTTAGTGTACATGGTGTTTATTATGCCTGTGGCATTATGTCCAGAAATGAAACTATAGCACCACACTTCTAATAATACCTCTCTAAAAAATTTCACCTCCTTACATTAGGAATATAAACTTTGATATGTAAACTTTGAGAAGAAAAAAATAGCATAGCATTTTATATTTTGCTATTTCCGGACAAGTAGGAAGGTATACTATATCTTGCCTTTTGGTAAATTTAATTAAATACTACAGAATTAATATTTTGTATGTAGAAAGTTTGGTACATTTTTTCCAAACTCTGAGCAGTTCCTATCTAGAGACCTTAGCAATATCACTCTGTGCTGAAATTTAATGCAGATATTTTGCTGTCAAAACCTTTCAAAGGCAATTGGAAGAATATTTACTATTGTATATTAATGATTGTGACATGAATTTAATGTTGTAGTTATCAATTATTCTACCATCTTATATGAACTGATAATTCTTTTCAGAGAAAGCCACAATAACATGAATTCTTTCAGTACTTATACCTCAGCTCAACTGTTACCATTTCAGATAAACCATCCATGAACACCCAGTCACAAGGTGACCTGCTCATTCTAAGTCATCATTTCAATTTCTTACACTCAGTCAACTGAAAAATGTCCCCAAGACATTCTTATCCAAATCCTAAAACTTGTGGATATTCTACCTTACACAGCAATAGAGACTTGGCAAAAGTGATTAAGGATGTGGGGGTAGGAAATTATTCTGGATTATCCAAGTAGGCCCCAAATATATACTCAAAGGCACTTGTAATAGGGAGGCAAGAGGGTCAAAATCATAATGGGTCATAAGCCAAGGAATGCAGGGAAACTCTAGAAATAAAACACACACAAGCATACATACACATACACACTCCTCCATACACACCCCTCCACACACACATATACACACACCTGTATGCACACTCCTACACACACACATACACACAAGTCTCCAGAAATAACAGCCTTGCCACCACCTCATTGTACAATATGACATTCTTGAAATGTTAGGAATCTGTTGTTTGAAGCCACTAATAGCAATTTAAAAATAGATTTTATTTTCATTTTCTTTATAACACAAACCTCTATCTGAAATTACTTTTTTAACTTTCATAAATATATTACTTCTAATTTTGAATACAAATTCCCTAATATGGACATAGAACTTATCTGTATTGCTGACTGCAGCAGCCTCAGCAGCAGGGAGAGCATCCAAAGTATACTAAATGCTACACAAATACTGAACGAGGCAGGAGAAGAGATGATAGAGGTATAAAAAGGTACACAGGTAGACATAAAACCCTGGGCTTCTGACAATCATGTCCTTTCTTTACTATTATGTTTGCATTTTCTTTATTTCTTGGGGGAAAGTTGTTTTTTATTTTCCAACTGGCCCTAACATGAAGACAGAATAATGATGGAAAACATGTGCCTTCACAAAAATTGAAATCTTATACTGTAACTGCTTTATTAAAAACTATAGACTTACAACAGAAAACAAATATTAAATTATTTCATTTTATTCTCTAATAGACATCCTTCATGTCCCTGAAGGATGTCTAGAACAAATCCAAATTTAGGCCAATTTAAACTTTTAAATATAATACCTCACTTAGCACTTGTCTCCTCTTTGTCCTAGGGGATTTTTCTTGAATTTCTTTTCATCCCACCCTTGTATTACAACACAAAGACCAAGTCACTAGGATGACTGTAGCATGCTAGTTCTGAAGCCTTTTAATGAATTTTTCAAAAGCATGCCAAACATCTACCATTTCCAACTTTGCTTTTGGGTTTGCTAAAATGCAAACGGAGATAACAGGTTTCTTTCTTATCAGGGAAAGATAGTATGAGGTTCAAAAGACATAAGTTAAAAGAAAGCACTTTGTGAAATACAAAATGTAAAGAGTACAATGTGGTTCACTGAAGACAGAGAAAGGAAATCACGTTTGCTGAGCTTCATTTTGTACCACAAAGGTACCTTGCACCTGCTGTAGCACCTCCCCTCCCTAACAGTGCGATTCAGTGTATGATGGTTTGAGGCTCAAAGGCCACTAAGTCATGTCCATATTCAGACTAGCTAATAAGTGGTAGAGCTGGGACTCAATGGCATCTCAAAAGCTCATCTTCATTCCAAAACATCATACATTATTAACAAAAAAAAAACCAAAACAGTTTATTACCAATGGGTTCTTTCAAATTCTAAGATTATGCTACATACAAAACAATATGTACAGATGGCAAAAACATAGTTATCTTGTTATGCTTTAAGAACAAAAATATAATAATAGCAATATAAATATATACCATTAAGTACAGGCTACTGAACTATTTTTTAAATTACTTTATCAATGATGTGAATTAAAACCAAATAAATAGTTTGTCTTAAGGCCACTGACTCCTGGTTAACTCATTTCGAGAACGACATCTTACTAAGAGCTAGCAAGTTTGGAAAACTGACTGGATTGGATATTTCAGCTTTTCCAAGACTATCCTTGAGAAAAAAACAAATGTTCAGTTTTGAAAAATTGGTAATGATTTTGGAAATTTAAGTGCCTTGAAAATTTAATTTTAGAATTTAATACTTGTATCCAACTCACAGCCATTTCCCACTTCCAAATATACTTTTAAGATGGCATCTTAGCAAGCTGGATTGGGTTTAATATACTTGCACAAAATAATTCAATGAATAGCAAGCGAAGTTTTCAAGTACATGAGAGGTTTGGAGGTTGCAATGGCATTGTTTTTTACCTTCCTAGCTTTCACTACTTCCTTGGGGATTGTTCTCCCTTTTATGCTAAGTGTTTCAGTGCATGCATGGAAAACTCAGATAATATTTATCCTGTTTCCATAGAACTTTCTATTTAAACAAAGTCTCAAAATAAAACTTATTAGGCATACAAACTAAAAAAACAGATAACTTTCATGATGTTTGTGTATTTACACCACTTGCTGGTTGTAAAAGACTGATACAAAGGGAACGCAAGATCCATGTACAGCCAGTCAGAGGGTCTGGATCCTATGGCCACTTAACTCTAATTTGAGCAATAAGTGTATCTCTAGGAACTTTTTCACTCTGGTGTTAGAGCTCTACACTGCAGATCTTTGCAGACTGTGCCTTTCTCAATGAAAAAAGATGAAAGGATCTCAGTAGATTCCTAAACAGCTCTGATTTTAAATCTTTTTTTTGGCAATATAAATGTCTTTCATTAAAAATCATAAGTTTGCCTGTGCTCATTAGAATTGGATTTCTATGCCTTGTAGACATAAAATTCCTGGATTATACAAAAATGTCAACACCAAAGGAATAGTGTCTCATGTTGCAAGCAATAGCCTTATTAATATGCCAGCTGTAAGGACTGAGTAAAAAAAAAATTTAATTTGCTTTATAGTTCAAAGAGAAACACTAGGTACAGAAATTTGTGCATTGAGTTTTAGTTTAGAGAACAAAAGTGCTGTTCTTTCTTCTTATGTCCATTAACTACTAGTGTGCAATTTGATTTCAATGTATTGCACACTGATTATGCAGGGACTGGACACTCATAGGACACACAGCTGGTCCCCCAAAAGTTTATGATATAAAGTAAAATATAAAAGAAAAAAATTACAAAAGGAAAAAAAGTAAAGGCACTTTGTTAGACTTGTACCATTTACCAATGGCTTCCTAAACTAGGATTTACACACGCATCATTGTCAACAAAGACAACACCACATTAAGTATTATGATTTTTAAAATACACGTTTCCATCTGTGTGAAAAATATCACTCTTGTCATATGATCATAACCCTGAAGTTTTCAGACTTGATTAAAAAATATTTATGGCCAAACAGCTATCCAAAATGTTTGCTTGAAGCAGTATTATAAGACATGGGTCACACTAAGGGGAGGCAGCAGCACAAAGGAGGGATATGGCAAGGGAAGGAAACCAAAAACTTGAATGTGTTTAATGTGCTCACTTTACCGGAATAAATATAAAATCTTAAACGGGCTGGGCCACCACTGGAATTGGATTAGGGAAGAGTAAACTGGAAGAGATGAACCAATTGGGGTTGTAATACATATATGCATATAAACAACACAAGGAAACTCCTTGTATAGCCATCTTTATTTTAAACAAGCAAAACTGTCATATTTCTTTTTTTATCTTTTATGATTTTTCTTTTACAAAATCGGAGTATAGGAGGGCAAAACAGGCTGGCCTGGAGGAGGAAGGGGATGGAGGAGGAATATGGTGCAAATAATGTATTCACATGTATGTAAATGCAAAAATTATTCCTGTTGAAACTGCTCCAGCAATTAGGGGAGGGAGGATGAAGGAGAGCAGAGGAAGTGGTAAATTCAAGTATGATATATTTGATACACTGTAAGAACCTTTGTGAATGCTACAATGAACCCACACATAGCACAACAACAACAATAAAAAAAAAGTGTTTGCTTTAGTTTTAGAATGAGAAGGAGAAAGAAATAAAGAGACACTGTGCAAGGAAGACAGAGGTATCTCTTCTAAGGTTAGCTGCTCCTTGGTTTCTTATGTCTCCATCTGAATTGATGCAGAATAAAAGCAGTAACAGTTTACATGGAAACATTATGGTTATGCTGAGTAATCCTATGTGTCTTATTCTTCCTTCCCTCCCAAATTTATGCCCTAGCTTTTTTCTTATAATTATATAGTATGATTTTAGTGAAATGTCTTTTTCTGAGCCAGGCACCGGTGGCTCATGCCTGAAATCCTAGCTACTCAGGAGGCAGAGATTAGGAGCATCACAGTTCAAACCCAGCCCAGAAAAATAGTTCTTCAGACCCTATCTTGAAAAAAACCATCACAATAAAAAGGGCTAGTGGAGTGGCTTGGGGTGTAGGATCTGAGTTCAACCCCAGTACTGCCAAAAAAAAAAAAAGAAAAAGAAAAAGTCTTTTTCCCTTTGATTGTTAATAAAAGGGTCATACACCTACATCTAATTTTGACTTTCTTCACCACTAATAGCATTTCATTTGCTCCCAATGATCTAATGGTCCCTAGTTTTGGGCATTCAAACCTCATTGTTAACCTACCTTCTAGAGTGGGGATTTAATGAGTTGTTTCTATTGAATACAATGTGGTACGAGTGACAGGATTGACTTATTGGATTAATTTACAAAAAAGCCTGTGCCTTGGTTGGGTGAATCATTCAATGGTAGAGTATACATTTAGCATGTACAAGGCCCTGGGTTTGATAACCAATGCCATGAAAACAAGCCAACAAAAAAAGTATGGCTTTCAATTAGGTGCCTGCTTTTGCCTTACTTGCTCTGAGTGAGAGAAGCCAGCTGCCATACTGTTTAGCTTCCCTGTGGAGAAGCCTATGTGGAGGACCCGACAAATAGCTAAAGAGGACCTGGGACCTACCCATAGCCACAAGTGGATGAACTTGTGGGCTCCTAGCCCCAGTAGAACATTGAGGTGATTTAACTGCAGCCTGTGAGAGGCACTGAGTCAGAGGATCCCTGACCTGAGTCTTGATCAGCAAAGACTATGAGATAATATTGTCTGGTGTATTAATGTGCTGAACTTTATTTATATAATTGATAATGTTAAAGTAACAACTTTTTCCTTGTACTATAAGACATCATGAACAATATATTCATTTTTAATACTGAAAAATGGGAATCTATAAGTAGGTTGAATAAAATAAAATAAAGGAATCAATCTAGCAAAGGTATTTACCTATCTGAATATATGTATATGTGTGTGTGTGTATATATATATATATATACATGCATCTATATCCTCTCTGGAAGAAAATGGTTGCAAAGGAAAAGCCACCCTTGCTGAGAAACAGAGGAAGCAAGTTGCCATATTTTGATAACAGTGAACATCAACTTCATCTATGCAATTGCATAGTAATTTTCAGATGATAATGTAAATTAGGAGCCATTAATACAGTCTAACATTCTTGGCATTGCATCTTCTATTTCTCAAAGTATAGCACTGCATTTTTGTAATGATTTATAAATGACATTACCACTTCACTTCCTATGTAGCTCTGTCCACAGTAGTAAATATGTCAGTTACATATCACACAAGTACCTAGAACTGTATCCAGACCCATGTGATGTCAGAGTTTCTCATTTTGCTGACAAATTTTAGTTTTTCAGCAAGATGGTCCATCACAGAAACTTTACCAAGTTCATGAATGCCACTATCCGAAATATCACAGACAGGAGAAGCTTGCCAGTCTTCTCTCCCAAATGGATGTTTTGCCTTCAATGTCTTTTCAATTAAACACACCTCTACTTTTTTCACTAAAAACTGAAAATACCCTAAAAATTTCATTTTTGGAGTATCCTGGTAATTTTTAGTCATTCCACTGAATTAATTTATTAGCATAAAATTCATAGATTTTTAAATACACAATTCAATTTTAGTACATTGATATGGTTGTACAGCCACAATATAGTTTTAAAATTCTTTAATAATGTCTAATGCTCATTAGCAGTCATTCCCCACTTTCAATCCATCGCCCAGACAACAACAGATCTGCTTTCTTTCTCTATAGCTTTGTATTTTCTAGAATTTCAATTTAAGTGTAATAACACAATGGGTAGTCTTTTGTGTCTAACAAATTTTACTTAGCATATCTTTGACATCTATTCATATTTTCCCATGGATCAGAAGTTCATTTTATTTATTGCAGGACAATTAATATTCTATTGTATAGATATGACACATTTGTTTATCCATTCCCCAGCTGATGGCCGTTCGGTCTGTTCCACTTATGTATAAGCTTATGTGGACATTTGTTTCCATTTCTCTTAGTTAGAAAGATAAGAATGTAATTGCTGGGTCAAATAGTAAGAAATTACAAAAGTGTTTTCTAAAATGGTATAAGATTTACATTATTACCAAGAGTGTCTTAATTTCTTCACACATCTACCAGTAGTTACTGTTGATTTTAGGTATTCATGTGCATCTGTAGCTGCATTTTATTGTGGGTTTGGGATTCTCTAATGGCTAATGATATTACAGAGTCCATTTTGTGCTTTTGTGGTACTTGTGCTTCTTTGTTGCATCTATTCAAATATTTTTCTTATTTTAATTCTCTCTTTTTTTTTGAAGTGATAAGATTCCTTAATATATTTTGAAATTCAAGCACTTTATCAAAAGCATGTCTTGTGTTTTTCTTGATGTTGTTTTTTGGAACATTCACACTAAATTTCTTGAAGTTCTATTCATCTTTTATTTGTTTGCTTTTGCAGGCTGTTCTCAAACTCCCAATCCTCCTACCTCAGCCTCTCTATTGCTAGAGTTAAAGGCATATCCCACCATGCCCAGCTCATTCACATCTTTTTGATACTACTGCAAATGGGAATCTTTTTATTATTCATTTTATTTCTGGATTATCTGTAATTACTTAACCAGAAAAAAATGATTTTGTAATGACATAAGAAAAAACATCTAGGTAACTTAGGAAACATTTGAGTAAGGAAAGCTGTAGTAAAGGAAGAAGGGATAGTAGACTTCATGCCATTGTGAACTTAACGAAGTTTGCATGTTCTGCATCATAAGAGTGGAGTGATTTGTCCTACACTGTCATCCCGTAGAACCTTGATCTACCTCTAAACTAATTAGTTCACTAATTTGTTTGATTCAAGCAGTAAAAACTTAAACTTTTAAATATGCTTATTGTTGTACATGAAGTATATTAAGAATATACTTATGGAATAGTATGGAAATAATAATATGGAATAATAATATGGGAAGGTTTTATTTCCTACTTTTTTTTTTAGTCCAGAATGATTAGCAAAACATAAGACATGGGAAGAGCAGTTGGGTAAGGCCAAGACACATTACTTTCCAATTTTTCATATTAGTAGTCAAGTACAAAAAGTGGAAAGAGATATGTGATGTGAATATTATACTGTTACAGTGCCATCCTTATGGTATTAGATAGCATAATAATATTACATAGAAAGATATGTAAAAATACACAAACAGGAACTTTATGTCAAGTAAGGCTGAAATGTAAAGTTCAAGGTTCCTAATGTATCCTTTGAATAAACATCAGAACTTCTTTACATTATGAACACCCTCTTCCCTCTTCTCCCAAGATTATTTTTTGAAGACCTCTGCTTTCAAATTATCTTATTGTCTATTTAAATCCGTATCTGCCTTTGCCTTGTGGGAGGTGTCAGAAACTTTTCAAGTAGCACCTCAGAAGTTTGCTATTGTCTGAGTTCCTGCATCACCACCTCTTTTGATCAGAATTTGTGCCATTTTTTCCTTCCCAGAGAATGACCATGTCCTTCCTTTCCTGTCATTGATCACAATGTAAATATTAGAGAGGTCCTGGTATATATAGATAATAAAAAAACACAAGCTGCTTTTTTTTGAGACAGAGTCTCAGTATGTAGCTCAGGCTGGCCTCAGATCACTGTGCTCCCCGAGGACAGGGTTGAGTGCTCATCAGTGAGGTACTGAATCAGAAGAGCCTGATGGGAAAACACTATCTATTTTCACACAAGGATGCTCTCATAAATGTTTTAAGTCTACATTCTTTTTTTCCAAAATAGTGTTGTTGTGAATAATAAAGTCACATTTGCTACAATTGAGACATTTGGTAAAATTATGCAATCAAAAATTAGTTTATTTGCTTTTATTTCTCTTAAAAAGTTTTGGCAATGATAAAGGGAAACACTTTTATTATGATTTTCCAATGTCAGTAATCAAGAGGAGATGCTTCAATTAAACTTTGATATTATTGTCTTCTTTAAATGAATTTTTTGTGGTGCTGGGGTTTGAATTCATAGCTTTGCATTGTTAGATAGGCTCTGTACCACTTGGTGCATGCCCCATCCCCAGCCCTTTTTTTTGTTTAATTATTTTTCAGAGGAGGTCTCATGTGTTTGCCCAGGGTGGCCTTAGACACCAGTCTTCCTATCTTCATCTCCCACATAGCTGTGAGCAGAGGCCTGCACCACCATGCCCAGCTTATTGATTGAAATGGCATCTCACTAACTTTTTGCCCACGCTGACTATATGCTACGACTCTCCTGACCTCAGTCTCCTGAGTTACTGGGATTACAGGCATGAGCCACCAGCTTAGATTTTAAATGTTTGTTTTACTAGATATTTGGATTTTTTCCTATAATCCAAAATCCATAGTATTAATACTTATGTTTTTCAACAAATATTTGTAAAAACAGGAAAATACTGATCATAAATATAGCATGAATCACAAACACTCAGGGTTGATGGTTTTTCTTAAAAGTAATAATTGCAATTGCTACACATTAAATACATTACTGAAGTCATTTTGATATTACTTTGCCATTGATCAGTACTAACTACTAATTAAACTTCATGAGAAGTATTTTCCAGTCTCTGAAAGTATGTGGCTTTTAATTCCTAAAGAACTTAAATTAGATAACAGAGGTGAAACTGAATATAACAGAAAGCCAAAAACAATACAGGTTTAAATCAGACAACAAATAATACAGTTTACAAGATACAATCATAAACAATGAACAAGGTAATAAAGCTACCTCTGGCTCCATTGGTATTCAGGACAGGAGATCTGCATTCTCGTACTTGTCAATCATTCCCACTAAGACTTCTGTTGAATAATGCAAATGCTTATTAAAGCATTCAATGTGTTGTGGCATAAGTGGCCACCAGCCCATAAATTTTAAATTAATTAGTTTTTATTTTATCTGAATTCACCAATATAATTCTACTCTCATTATGCAGTAGACTCATTCTTTCTCATATTAATTCTATGATTCCTACAGTGTAAAGTAAAAGATCTTGCTCTTGAAAGTGGTAAAGCATTTAGAGACAGAATGAGTTATAAACTTAAATCAGCACCTGAAAAGCAGCAACGGCAGCAGTTTATTATGCATGTAAAGTGCAGTGAGACTCCACTATTCACAGACAGTATTGAGCACATAGTATCTTTTCATATTCTAGAATTATTATATTTAGTAGTGAGAGTTTTATAATTATTTTTTTAAATGTCCTTAATTTGACTACATATGTTAATCATCTACCATATAACATGCAAGCTGTTTTCCCTTCCTGCTAAACTATGTGCTTTCTTTGCATTTAAAGAAGTTCCATGCTGAAGAAAATAGGGAATAAATATTATGAAGTGAGACAACAAAGGACCCAGCCCATTTTCCCTTTTACTTAATAAAGCTACCAATACTTAGTTCTAGAAGTTACTTGGATAGATTGAACAAACAATCAACCAATGGTTGGTGGTTTTGCATTTCTAAATCTAATTAACATTGAACTTTGTGGCTTCAGTGCAACATATTTCACTTATTCTAGCTTAATTTGAAAAGGGGATCTTCCTGTGTTTTTAGTGAACCAAACACAGAAATGAAATAAACTAAAGGCAATAAAACAAAATACAGAATAATGCATTTATTATTGATTTCTCCCATTAATGTTACTATTTATTATTTTATTTCATAGGATTTAATTTTATTTTACTTTAGACCAGGCTTACTCTGATTATGTCCCTGACAAAAATGAATATTTAAACCTAAACATTATGCATTGGATTGTGGACTGCTGTTGAGAGTGTGATTATCATGGAGGAATTACATTTCTAAGTATGTAGTTGTGGTGGAAAAGGGCAGAAGACAGCTAACTGCCCTCAAAATGACCCCTCCACATATGTGAATTCTGGTCACTGGTTTTTGACTGCAACTCTATAAAGAACCCCTCACTGTCTAACTATCTCTTAGGTTCTAACATCCTGAAGCATTTGCTAAAGAACAGATGTAACTTTTTTTGATAACTTCCTGTCATTCAGGATTAGCCCTACAGTTCAAAGCTGCCACAAATTGTTTAAATTATTCTCAGGGATCCTCAAAGAAGGTTTTTGTTTTGTCTTTTTTTTTTTAGGGGGAGGGTTTCACTTGAAATTATTTTGATATTAACCACTTTTTTAATGACTTGAAAAACAAATACAGCAAGCTTAACATTGCTAAACACTGAGAGTAAAGATAACAATCATTGGTAAAATAAAAGAGAAATGAAATAGCCTGGTATAGGCTCCTCATACAGAATCTAGTCTGGTAAAAGTTTTTAGAATTCTTTATATCTTATTTCAATTCCAGTCATGGAGTTTTTATGTAACCTGGTGGAAAATGTCTGTTAATTTTTAAGCCAAAACTTTTAAACTCTTTGGTCCAATCAGAGATTTTATAAGATATTCTTCATCAATTATAAATATGTCTAGGAATATTCAAGGAACATGCAGGAAATTATTTTGGAGTTTGTTTTTTTGGAGGGGTGTTTGTCTGTTTTCTGGCTATAGTTCTCTGGATCTGCTGAACAGTGCAAACTGCTTGCTAGTATTTTAAATGGCTTCCCAGAAAGGGGGAAAGAACTCACATAAGCAAGATCTTAGTGTACAGACTTGACTCATGGTAAGTGTTACTCTTGTAGACACAACCAAAACTGAAAAGCAGAGACTAGCTTCCAGAACTTATGATTTGGTTAAGGAGATACAGCAAAGGGTAATAAATACCATAAAAGTGTAATTAAAACACAATATACAACTTAAATAAGAGTGATAGAAAGTAAGCCTCATCAGTCACTTTGTGATTAATCACCGATGTATACTTCAGCTATCATGGGCTTCAGGGGTTCAAAAATTAAGAAGTCAGACAATAGAGATCAAGCTGTTTAAAATATGAACTGGATATTTTGAGGGTTTCTCTGGAAAGTATCCAAATGAGTCCTAAAATTCATGAAACTATTTTTCTTATGTGAAAGATGAAAAGAATAGATTACTGTGATTATGCTCCCTTATCACCACTGCAGAACAAGATCACTCTGCCCTTTCCTGTGAGATTCCTACAGATCTGCTCTCAGAGTGAGTAATGAGCACATCTGCTGCTTAAGGCCCTGTGTTCATCCTCTCTCTCAGTATAAGTCCCTGCATACTGATCAGGGAAATAGCTATCGCTTTGTTTTCCACATCAATTGAAGGGATTGGCATTTACCTACTGAGGTTGTAATTTGATTTCACCAGGAACTCTCCATCTCTGTCCAGAGAGACTAATGAAAAACAAAGGGTCACACACCCCTTGCAGGAGGTTTGGTCTAAGCTGTCTAATCCAGCTTTGAAGTCTAGGATACTTTGATATTTTCACATTCCCACCTTCAAAACTAAAGAGGAAAGCAATATTGAAAAAAATCCAAAGATTACTTGACATTATATTTTATAGGGAAGAAAGAAAAAGTAGTATCATTGGTCTTATTCTCTTGGAATTCTGAAGTTTCATTTTCATTGTTATTTGAAGAATAGGAGCACAATCTCTTCCACAGGCAAAGCATTTCCTAATTTGGAAGACACTAAAACAAAAGGGGAGAAGAGTTTGAATAGGCAGAAGGTGTCAAGGTGTAAGTACATTGAAGGTGGGAGGAAAAAGACTGGCAAAATCACACTGGCAAAAACCCAAGCCAAGTATTTAAGGGATTCTAAATGAGCCAAGTTGGCTGGTTAGGAAGATTTCTGTAAAAATATAGTGTGATATGAGGCATAATAAATGGAAGTTGAAAGTAGGCTGCAAAGTACCTGGAAAGCTATACTACAGAGAAGCCTATAAATGTCAAGGAACAATTTAAAGTTTTTGACTTAGGAAGCAACAAGTTCTAGAGGAAGGGGCTATGTCTAAATGAATCTGAATGAGAAAGAGGCAAGAAAGGAGGCTTGTATACATGACAAATAGAGATGTGTTAAGGACAGGATTAGTGTTATGGGAACAGAAAGGGAAGAAGGAGCTAGAGATAAGCATAGATCTACCCAAAGATTGCAATATTTGGCCTTGATTAAAAAAAATTATATGTTATTGTGTAGAAAGCTGTTAGTGATAGGTATCAAGACATTATCTAGGAAAGGCTTGTACCTATGAAACCAGTCAAAGACAGACAGCTGACCGAATCATGACCTAAGAAAGCTACAGAGGATCTCAAATGTAAGAAACAAAAAGAACAGGTAAGTTCATTATTGTGTCTTCTCTTTCCTGCTTTTATTCGTCTATCTGCCATTATTCTATCTATTCCAAAAAGTGTATGGAAAAGGTTGTCTTTCTTTGGAAAGAGAGAAGAAGGTGGGGAAAGACAGGTTTTACAAACACATTTAGTTCATGACAAGAGTTGGGTTAGTTGGATTTTCTATCACTGTGACAAACACCTGAGAGAGACAATTTAAAGGAGGAAAGACTTACCTCGACTCATGGCTTCAGAGATTTCAGTCTCTGGTTCCTTTGCTGAGTACCTGAAGCAACACTGAACATTATGGTGAGAAGTATGTGGCAAAGAAAAACAACTTGCCTCATGGCAGACAGAAAACAGAGAGAGAGAGAAAGAGATGGAGAGAAAGGGGCAGAGGACAGTATGTGTCCTTAAAGAAACACCCCTAATGACCTACTTCCTCTAACTAGTCCTAACCTCCTAACGTTTCTATCTCCTCCCAGTATAACACCACCATCTGAGGACCAAGGATTCAAAACATGAGCCTGTGCAGGACATTTCAAATACAGATCATAAGAAGAGTCTTTCTTATGCAACATTCCTCAGTCTACAACATATCATACTAGTCATTGCAGCTTTAGCCCAATCTTCTTAGATCATAGTCTCTCCATTCTCAAACTCCTTATTAAACTCATAGGCAATGTCACAGTGTTTCCCACATTGTCTAAATTAATTCATTCAATAAACCTTTCAACATACTGAGGTTTTGCTAAAGAAACTACTGAAGGTATTAGAGTTACAAATATACATCATTGCTGCCTTCAAAAGTAAACATTGTTCATGAGCATTTATTTTTTCTCAACTAAAAAATGTGATATATATACATATATACATGTGATATATATACATATACAGATACAATGGAGTTTCATTCAATCATAAGGAAGAATGAAATCTTGTGGTTTGAAGGAAAATGGATGCAATTGGAGGACATGATGGTTAGCAATGTTAGTCAAACTTATAACAACAAAGATTGCATGTTTTCTCTCATGTGTGGGAGATAGACACCATATAAATACAAGCAACATTGTGAAAAACAGATTATGCTAAGGAGAGGTCACTAAGAGGAGAAGGAGGGTAAAAGAAGAAAGTTAAGAAGGTGAATGTGGTTGATGTGCTTTCTATACAAGAATAAATAGAGAATTTTTAAACATGTCAAAATCACCATAAGAAAGGAACTGATGTGTGAGGAGCAGATTAAAGCCTTTGAGAACTGGACACAAGCAAGGTGAGATGCAGTTAATTGCTTTTACCTGTAGGCCAAGATAGGCACAGCCCTTGGCCATGAAACAGGGAAAGGCAGAACAGCTGCCTTCTCCTAAATTGCTTTCAGAGAACCAGGAATGCAGGTTTCTTTTGTTATAATGTCATGCCCCTCCCCATGGCTCCACCCTGTTTGCTGCTATAAAAGATCCCTGAAGGCAGAAAAGGGGCATTTTGGCCTTTTGCCTTTTGGGGCTTTACCTTGGGCTTTGGACTTTTTGCTTTGGGGGACTTTTTGCCTTGGAATATTAGAAAGAAGCTTTTACTTTGGGCCTTTTGATGTGGGAAGCTTTTGGAAGGGAAAAGAATTACTGAAAGGAAAAATTTCTGAAGGGAAAAGAATTATTGAAGGGAAAATGCTAAAGAGGGATTGATAGTCTGCACTGAGAACTTTAACATTGGCTTCAGAAAGCAAAGCTGAGAAAGAACTTCATACATAGGCCTTAGGAAAGCTAAAGCTAAAGAAAAGCCAACGAGAACATGGGACAGTGCACAGTGAAAGTCTAAGGACCGTGAGTTTAAGAGTTATGCATATGAAGGTTGTAGGCGCGGCTGTTTGCACATTTGTAGCACCAAGGCTTTGAGAGCACTAAAGAAAGGTGAGACAGCGCAAGCCTGGGGGTAAAAGACTTTAAGAGCATTTAAGCTAAAGATAAGCTGAGAGCAAACATGGGACAGTGGGAGCCTAAGGAAAGAGGTTTTAAGCAAGGTTTTATAGAACTACAAGGAGAAAGGCCTTAAAGAATCAAGTTAGAGAAGAGAAGCAATGAGGATTGTGTGTCTCAAGCCAAGTGTACAACACACCTGACCCCACATTTCTTTCTGTCTATCCTATATCTTTTCTAAAATCTCCAGTCATTCCCCAGTGAAGCCCAGTTAGGTCCAGTAATAACCAAGGAGTGACAGAGAAAACCTCACTCCAGCAAGAGAGGTAGAATGAGAAACAGTGCCTCCTTCACTAATATAGAAAGAAGAAAAATAGAGGGCATGAACCAATTTGAGTTATAATACATATATACATTGGAATGTCATTAGAAAACTCCCTGTAGGGCTATCTTAAACAAACAAAAATGCCTTTTTGTTTTTCAAAAACAGAACAGGAAGATAAAACAGGTCCTTTCTGGGACTGGCACCACTGGGAGTGGGGAGGATAAAAAGAAAGGGTGAGGAAAGCTGAATGTACTGCAAAGATTATGAGGGGAGGGGGGAATTCAAGTATGATATATTTTAAGAACTTCTGCAAATGTCACAGTGTACCCCAGTACAACAATGATATAACTGAAAAATGGAAAAAAATAGCTTCATGAAAGGAGAATCACATTCTTAGTGCTTTAGCAGGTACAAAACCAAGGTACATCATTAAATACATGACCAACCAATGAATAAAAGCCATCAGTTTTCAATATCAATGTAATGTGTAAATTATATTCACAATGTGGAAACTGGTATATATATACATAACCTTAGTATTTGTGAATATTACAACACTTTCTGTTCTATAAATCAATGCATTGACTCTTAATGAATAGAAAAAGTTTCCTGCCAAAATATTTCAAGAATGATTAATAATTGTCCTATGGTTACAAACAATAAACTGTTAATTTAGAGATAAATCAGTAGATGAGTCCCAAACATTTTAATATTAAAAGTGAGCATCTAGTAGAGAATCCCAATATTTACTTAATAATTGTAAGACCAAAATCTCACACTGTTTTTGATTAAAAATTGTTTGGTTTATTTCACTCAGTATATCTATTTCCATCCTAAAAATTGCCCATCCTTACTTTAGTCTGTGGTTTGTTAACACAGTTGGAGTCACTAAAGTTAGTTTAATAATGAGGTTTAATCTTTTTTTAAGACAGAGTCTTCTCATGTAGGCCAGGCTAGTCTCAAACTCAGGATCTTCCTGCCACAGCCTTTTGATTTCAGGGATTATAAGTGCATGCCACCAAAATTGGCTATGAAGTAATTTAGTTAAAAATCTAAAAGCTGGGAGCATGGCTCAAGTGATAGAGCACCAGCCCAGCATGAATGAGGCCCTGAGTTCAAACACCAGTGCCAAAATAATAAATCTAAAGCTGCTTCTCAACAAGTAGTTTTCAAACTTATTTAACAATAACCCTCAGCTCAGGCATATTTCACAGCTATTAGCTATACATGAATATGAAATACTGAAAACCTTCATGAAACATCTATCTTTCACTATATGCCTAGGTTCTCTTTCATTTTCTATCACTTTACTCAATTATATTTTACTTTTAAAAAAAATTAAGTTTAAATCCTACCTGCTTGGCAGGCTGAGATCAAATCATTGTGCAAAATCAATCTGGCAAAAATTTCAGAAGGCCCCATCTAATCTATGGCTGAACATGCTTGTGGCTGCCTGTCATTCCATCTACACTGGGAAGCACAAATAGGAGAATCCAGGCCAGCCTGGCATAATGTGACAAAAATAATTGAAGCAAAAAAGGGCTGGTGGAGTGATTCAAGTTGTAGAGCACCAGCCTCAAGGCCTTAAGTTCAGCCTTGGGTATCACTAAAATAAAAAAAAAAAAAAGAATAGTTTGGACAGCTTTCATTCCAGAACAGTCTATATGACTCACCTAAGAATTTAGAAACATTTTTTTCAATAATTTAATAACTCACAGTAGTTATCTTACAAAGCAGGGTAACAGTTTGTTAAACTAAAATATCTTGGCTTTCATTATAAATAGTTATAAAAACAGTATAGTTTTGTTCACTTCTTACAGAAATATTCAAGAAACAGAATAGGATTGCATTAAATATTTATTTGGTGTCTCCAGAAAAGGAAACCATAAACATTTAGATAATTACATTGAAATATTTCGGTTTTCAGTTTAAACCTGCAAATACTCTTTGCTCCTAAGTAAATTTGAACTGTTATTTTGATTCTTCAGTGCGAATCGGTACAAACATCCTTATGCATATAAAAACTACAGTAAAAAAGTCCAGTATGTTTTTCCTCTAGTGAACAGACCATGATTGCCAGAATGAAATGTTAAATCAGAGGACTAGGCTTTAAAAGGGCAATAAATAACATCTGCCAACATAAAACCTTATCCAAAACTTCTCTTCTGGAACCCTAAGGTCCTACATTCATAGTTGTCACACAAATTTCTTTCAACAGAGAAGAGCTGACCTTATTGCCTGAAAATATTCTAAAAATATGAGTAATTATTAGAACAGTTTCCCCCCATGGAGCTTTGAGTTTATTAATTGATGAGACAAAATTTCCTGTTTGAAGTAACATTACTATATGCAATCTACTACCAGGTAATTAACTTACAAATATACGTATAGTTCACATTAGTTTAAAATAACAAACACCAAGGAGATTCCAAGATGGCAGCTAGAGGAAGGAAGCAGAAAGCGTGCTTCCTAAAGTAAAATCTTGGAGAGATGCTGGAGATACACCTTACAGGAAAAAACACCGAGAAGAGGCAAAACTTTGACTCCTCCACACCCCAACCCACGCATAGCATCTCCACTTCACATTAAATGGAGAAACCAAGAGGGCTCCCGGGCCACTGCCAGATGCCAGTGCCCAGACCACTTGGGGAGACGCAGACCACCAGGTGAGCTAAGCAGCACATGGTACTCCCACAGACAACCCTGGGCCAGATCAGCATAGCCCCCTGGACAGACCAACCCCCACCCAGGGAAAAAAGAGAAACTGAGTAATATGCAATAACAAAAAAGACATGTAGCAAAGAGGGTGGGGCACCCTGAGTGCCAAAGAGGGGGGGAGGGGAAATCCCTCACGGAACTATAAATAAACAAGTCAGCTGAAGAAGGCAGGAACAGCAGCAGACGCCCAGCAACCAGGAGCAGGAAAGCTTGTAAAAGTGGTGTTGGGAGGAAAACTCCACAGGAGGGAGAAAGGCCACTTCCCATGTGAACTGTAAATAAACATGCCGGCCTGAAAAAGCGGGTGCAGTGTCACCTCCCCCAGTGACCTTGGAAAGGGGAAAGCTTGTAGCAGTGGCGGTCGAACCCAGGAGAACTCTAAGTAAACAAAGCCTGCAGGGCTAGGTGAGTGTTAAGCTCACTCCTGAGATCTGCATAAATAAAGCCTCCAGCAACAGCAGGCTGACAGCAGCAGGCAGGTGAGTCGCAGCCTCAGATAGACATTACAGACCTGTCTCCAGACTCTTTTTTTCCTCTCTTCCTTTGATGAGACAACAACTGAACTACACCTGCATGCTGAAAAACTTACTGAAACTGTATTGCATCTGAAGTTGGAACACTTTGTGGTTTTTGTTTTTTGTTTTTTGTTTGTTTGTTTTGTTTTTTGGTTTTTTCCCCTTTGATGAGATGACAGAACTACTTCTGAGACACCATCTACAGGATTGGAGGCTGAGAGACTAACACCAAAATTAAAAGACTGAAACTTTATTGCACTTGAACTTGGAGATTTTTTTTTTCAATTCTCTCTCTGTCTCTCTAATGCCTATTTAGCTTACTATTGATTAGTATACTATCTCTCCCTGTTTATATATTTGAAACTTTTTCTTTGGCGTGCTTGTTTTGTTTTTTTACTTGTTTGTTTATTTGTTTTCCCTTTATCTTTAACTTCTTTACTTTCCCTCTCCTCTCACCCTTCAATCCTAAATATCACGACTGTTAACATTACAAGCTAGAAAACACTTAATTGCACACAGTACAGGGACAATAACAACACCAAGGGCAATGATGAGAAGACAGAAAAAACAATGAAACCAGTTTCCCCACAGCAAAAAATTAGCACAGGAACCAGAGGGAAATGAAGAAAACAGATACTCAGATCCAGACTCCAACAAAAGGAAGATAAACTATGCCAAAGAACCCAATGATGCCCACAAGAATAATTTAAAAGAAGAAATCCTACAGGTAATCAATGAGAAATTTATAGAGATGATACTGGATATGGTAAACCAAAATGCACAGGAGACACTCAAGAAATTCCAAGACAACAAAAATAGAGAATTTGAGAAAGCACAAGAAGAAATAAAAGAAACCATAGAAGCACTGTATAAACACCAAAGTGAAACAAAGAACACAATTAATAAAGAGATAAATGAACTCAGTACAAAAATAGACAACATTAAAGAGGAAACAACCAAGGATATGGAAAACCTCAGAAAAAAGAACGAAACAGAATCACAAAACAAAAAGGAAGGCCAATCCAGCATAATAGAACAAACAGAAGACAGAATCTCAGAACTCAAAGATGAAATGGTAATTAAAGGAAAAACTGAAGAACTAGTAGTTAAACAACTCAAGATCTGTGAAAAGAAAATGCAAGAACTCACTGACTCCATCAAAAGACCAAACCTGAGAATCATGGGCATTGAAGAAGGAGAAGAGATGCAAGCAAAGGGAATGCATAATATATTCAACAAAATAATAACAGAAAATTTCCCAAAACTAGAGAAATCTATTCCCATACAGATGCAAATGGCCTCCAGAACACCAAACATACCAGACCAAAATAGAACTACCCCACGGCATATTATCTTTAAAACAACAAATACAGAGACCCGAGAAAGAATATTGAAGGCTGTAAGAGAGAAAAAACAAATAACATACAAAGGTAAACCCATCAAAATCAGAGCAGACTTCTCAACACAAACATTAAGAGCAAGAAGAGCTTGAGGTGAGATCTTCCAGGCCCTGAACGAAAATAACTTCAACCCTAGGATACTCTACTCAGCAAAACTATCATTCAAAATAGATGGAGCAATAAAAGTCTTCCACGTTAAGTGAAACTAAAACAATATGAGACTACAAAGCCACCACTACAAAAGATTCTTCAAGGGATTGTGCACACAGAAAGTGAAACCCAATATAACCATGAAAGGGCAGGCAGCACCAAACCACAGGAAAAGAAAAGGCAAGAAAGTAGAGAGTAACCTCAATGTAGGTACACATAACCAAACCTTCAAACAACTAAGACAACTAAATGACAGGAATCACCACATACTATCAGTACTAACACTTAATGTTACTGGACTTAATTCCCCCAAAAAAAGCACCAGTTGATGAATTGGATTAAAAAGGAAGATCCAACAATTTGTTGCTTACAGGAGACCCATCTCACCAACAGAAATAAGCATAGGCTTAGGATAAAAGGTTGGAAGAAGATTTACCAAGCTAATGGCCCCCGAAAACAGGCAAGAGTAGCAATACTTATCTCTGACAAAGTAGACTTCAAACCTACATTGATCAAATGAGATAAAGAAGGGCATTCCATACTTATAAAAGGGAAAATAGATCAAAAGGAAATAACAATTATCAACCTATATGCACCCAATGTCAACGCAGCCAATTTCATCAAATATACCCTGAAGGACCTAAAAGCACATATTAACTACAAAACAGTGATCATGGGAAACTTTAACACCCCCTTATCATCAATAGATAGGTCATCCAAAAAAAAAAATCAATAAAGAAATCCTAGATCTAAAATACACAATAGATCAAATGGACCTAGTTAATGTCTACAGAACATTTCATTCAACTTCTACACAATATACATTCTTCTCAGCAGCCCATGGAACCTTCTCCAAAATAGATCATATCCTAGGGCACAAAGCAAGCCTCAGCAAATATAAGAAAATAGAAATTATACCATGCATTCTATCTGATCACAGTGCAATACAACTAGAATTCAACAACAAAAGTAAAGACAAAAAATATGCAAACAGCTGGAAGCTGAATACCTCATTGCTTAATGAATAATGGGTCATTGATGAAATAAAAGAGGAAATTAAAAAATTCCTGAAAGTCAATGAAAATGAAAACACAACCTACCAGAACCTATGGGACACAACAAAGGCAGTCCTGAGAGGAAAATTTATAGCCATGAGTGCATATATTAAAAAGATTGAAAGATCCCAAATCAATGACCTAATGATACACCTCAAACTCCCAGAAAAATAAGAACAAGAAAATCCCAAAACAAATAGGAGAGAAATAATAAAAATAAGAACTGAAATCAATGAAATAGAAACCAAAGAAACCATACAAAGAATTAATGAAACAAAGAGTTGGTTCTTTGAAAAAATAAACAAGATCGACAGACCCCTGGCAAACCTGACTAAAATGAGGAGAGAAAAAAACCCAAATTAGCAGAAAATAGGAATGCAAAAGGGGAGATAACAACAAACACCATGGAAGTTCAGGAAATCATCTTAGACTACATTGAGAACCTATATTCAAATAAATTCAAAAATCTTAAAGAAATGGACTGATTTCTAGATACATATGATCATACAAAACTGAAACAAGAGGATATTAATCACCTGAATAGATCTATAACACAAAATGAAATTGAAGCAGTAATCAAAAGTCTCCCCAAAAAGAAAAGTCCAGGACCTGATGGATTCTCTGCCGAATTCTATCAGACCTTTAAGGAAGAACTGATACCAACCCTCCTTATACTGTTCCACGAAATAGAAAGGGAAGGAAAACTGCCTAACACATTTTATGAAGCCAGTATTACACTTATCCCAAAACCAGGCAAAGACACCTCCAAAAAGGAGAACTATAGGCCAATCTCCTTAATGAACATTGATGCAAAAATCCTCAATAAAATAATGGCAAACCGAATTCAACAACACATCAAAAGGATCATTCAACATGACCAAGTAGGCTTCATCCCAGGAATGCAGCGCTAGTTCAACATACGAAAATCAATAAACATAGTAAACCACATTAACAGAAGCAAAGACAAAAACCATTTGATCATCTCAATTGATGCAGAAAAACCCTTTGATAAGATCCAACCCCATTTCATGATAAAAGCTCTAAAAAAACTAGGAATAGAAGGAAAGTACCTCAACATTACAAAAGCTATATATGACAAACCTACAGCCAGCATTATAGTTAACGGAGAAAAACTGAAACCATTCCCTCTTAAATCAGGAACCAGACAAGGATGCCCACTACCTCCACTCTTATTCAACATAATACTGGAATTCCTAGCCAGAGCAATTAGGCAAGAAGAAGGAATAAAAGGAATACAAATAGGTAAAGAAACTGTCAAAATATCCCTATCTGCAGACTATATGATCCTATACTTTAAAGACCCAGAAAACTCTACTCAAAAGCTCCTAGACACCATCAATAGCTATAACAAGGTAGCAGGATAAAAAAATCAACTTAGAAAAATCATTAGCATTTCTATACACTAATAATGAACAAACTGAGAAAAAATATATGAAAACAATTCCATTTACAATAGCCTCAAAAAAATCAAATAGCTAGGTGTAAACCTAACAAAAGATGTGAATGGCCTCTACAAGGAAAACTATAAACTTCTGAAGAAAGAGAATGAGGAAGACTATAGAAAGTGGAGAGATCTCCTATGCTCATCGATTGTTAGAATCAACATAGTAAAAATGCCTATACTCCCAAAAGTAATCTACATGTTTAATGCAATTCCATCAAAATTCCAATGACACTCATTAAAGAGATTGAAAAATCTACTGTGAAATTTATATGGAAACACAAGAGGCCATGAATAGCTAAGGCAACACTCAGTCAAAAGAACAATGCTGGAGGTATCACGATACCTGACTTCAAACTATATTACAAAGCAATAACAATAAAACAGCATGGAAAAAAAAAAAAACAAAACAGCATGGTACTGGCACAAAAACAGATATGAAGACCAGTGGAAATAGAGGACCCAGAGATGAAGCCACACAACTATAACCAACTTGTCTTTGACAAAGGCGCTAAAAATATACAATGGAGAAAAAGCAGCTTCTTCAATAAAAACTGCTGGGAAAACTGGTTAGCAATCTGCAAAAATCTGAAATTAGATCCATGTTTATCACCCTATTCCTATATTAACTCAAAATGGATCAAGGATCTTAATATCAGACCACAAACTCTAAAGTTGGTACAGGAAAGAATAGGAAATACTCCGGAATTAATAGGTATAGACAAGAACTTTCTCAATGGAACCCCAGCAGCACAGCAACTAAGAGATAACATAGATAAATGGGACTTCATAAAACTGAAAACTTCTGCTCAACAAAAGAAGTGGTCTCTAAACTGAAGAGAACACCCACAGAGTGGGAGAAAATATTTGCTAGCTACACATCAGACAAAGGACTGATAACCAGAATATATAGGGAACATAAAAAACTAAATTCTCCCAAAATTAATGAACCAATAAAGAAATGGGCAAGTGAACTAAACAGAAGTTTCTCAAAAGAAGAAATTCAAATGGCCAAAAAACACATGAAAAAATGCTCACTATCTCTAGCAATAAAGGAAATGCAAATTAAAACCACACTAAGATTCCACCTCACCCCTGTTAGAACAGCAATCATTAGCAACACCACAAACAACAGGTGTTGGCAAGGATGTGGGGAAAAAGGAACCCTCTTACACTGCTGGTGGGAATGTAAGCTAGTACAACCACTCTGGAAAAAAATTTGGAGGCTACTTAAATATCTAAACATAGATCTACCATATGATCCATCAATACCACTCTTGGGGACCTTTGGTCCTTCCTATTATTGTTGATACTCTCTCTTCAACAAAATTAGAGATAAGGGAAAATAGTTTCTGCTGCTTAGCGAGGGGTAAGGGGAGGTAAGGGAGAGTGTGGGGGGGAAGAGGGGAGAAATGACCCAATCATTGTATGCACATATGAATAAAATAAACATTTCAAAAACAGAAATGACAAACACCTAAATTGATATATATATCTTTAAACCACCAAGTTGGCCATAAAACATTAAATATATCAAAAACTGAAATTTCAAATATTAGTTACCTAGAAAATTAATACATCAAGGTATAATTAATTAAAACAAACCTGGATGTTTTGGATTAATATCTTAAAGTCATATTTAATGTCAGATTTCAAAATGGTATTACATAAAGAAAAATGTGGACTCTTTTATATATTGATTAATACGTGGTAAAAGAAAGCAAGAGATA
The DNA here is from genome assembly GCF_047511655.1 of Castor canadensis. Lineage (NCBI taxonomy): Eukaryota > Metazoa > Chordata > Mammalia > Rodentia > Castoridae > Castor > Castor canadensis. The sequence continues at coordinate 146,628,949 of NC_133388.1, read as the reverse complement.
ACATGACTAAATCCAAAATTTGTTAAATAATTTTATTATGAAAATCAATTTAAAATAATCCAATTTAAACTGAATAAAATTCAATAACTGGTCAAAATCTAATTAATGCTTATAATAAAACATGAATCATTGGAAATTATTTTAATTATACAAAATAATTATACTGAGATATAATGAAAGATTTAACACAGCACACTTAAATGAAAAATATATGGTTAATTGAATTTTAAATTCCCCTAATTGTCATCTGCTACTTTTCAGAACATGTTTATCACATTCCAGAATTACAGAAATAACCATATAAACAGTAAAAGCACAACTGCAGCAACAGAACTAGAATAAAACTGACTTACTCTAAGGATTACCAAGACTTTTAATCAGCATGTACAGGAACATCATTCACATATTTTTTGGACAATTGTTTCAGTGATCCTGAAAAATCAGCAGTACAATTCCAGAAGTCACATCTTCCTCTCTGCATTCTATACTGTTCTGGTCAATCGCTATAAAGACGTCATGCATACAGCCATGGCCCACCATGGTGACCACCACCAATTCCCTCATCCCTTTTTAAATACTGCTCCACCCCTCAAATGAGTCAATCACTTTCTCCCTCTCTTTACCCTGAGCTGACCTTGTGACTTGACATGCAGTAATCAGCAGAATGTGGCTAAAGTGACACTCGTGGACACTGAAGTTGGGCTTAAAAGGACTAGCAAGCTTCCACTTTCACATAGAGCTCACAGGCCACCATGCTTTGGAATAACCATAACTATTTGTGCAGGTCACATAAAAGAGAACTAAGAAACTCCAGGTGAGACTCCAACCCAACCACTAGGTAACAGCTGCTCAGTGATCCCACCTAAGATCAATAGAGGACCAGACCATACACAGAATAAAGAGAAACATGAATCACCAGTAAATTATAGGATGGTTTGTTACACAGGAAAAGGTGGCAGCAATGACCAGTTAGCTTTCCTTATATAGTTTTAGCCTTTCTTCAGAAAATATCTAACTTTAAGTGCAATCCATCTTACACAGCTGCAAGACCAGAACCTAGACAGACAATAAAATACAATGCACAATTGGTATTTAATGTAACCTAAAATGATTCCTAAAATTATATCTAATCTTTCTAGGGAATATATTGAAGCAAGATATCCTTGCCAAAATCTGATTATTCACCTACCACAGGCTGGACTCCACTCTTAGGAATCTGGTCAGAAAAATGCAAGTTTAATACTTGCACAGTCAGCATTTCCTCATTCTGCCCCACACCCAGGCTGCTGACACATTCAGCATGGTGTATCTGCTCCCTCTTAGGTAGCATGTATTTTTCTGTTTTCCTGGTTGGTTATAAATAACTGTGAAAATTGAAAGTGGCATTGCAAAGACAGGTAATGATTGAGTTGTTGAAAAATTGAACATATCTAAAAATGTAATCAGAAAATATTTTTTTCCTAATATTTTTGACAGAACTAGAGTTTGAATTTAGGGCCTTGCACTTGCTAAGAAGGATCTCTTACACTAGGCCTCCAGCCTCAACAACGTATTTATTAATGAGTAGACAAATAACAATGTCTCCTCAAATGGCAAAACTTTATTCAGGTATTCTATCTAAAAATAAGTTACTAAACTGCTGTGGGGAAAATTATATTCTCATGTTAATTTAATGCTGACTGAGTATCCCTGTTCAAGTCACTTAACTTCGTTATGCCTCATTTTACTGAGCAATTAGAATGTTAATACATTTCCCTACATACATCAAAGGAAATTTGTTTGAATAAATGAGATAATATATATGGAAGTACTTTTGAAGACTACATAAGAGGGTAGTAAATGACACAAGAGAAAAATGTAAGGCATATAATACCAGAGTTAGAGGGGAATATAGAGGTCAGGCTATGCAACATTTCTTCTGCATTATCATTCACCTTGTGCTTGACCTACATTGTAAAGCCTGGTCATTCAATTTCAGTCAGCTCTAATTATTACTAATGAACTTAAATAATATATGTCCTTCTCACTGCTGCCCTTTGGCCCTATTTTTTTAACTTCAGAGTAAAACAGAACGTTTCTAAAGCATATTGTAAGGAATTGAACTAAAAACTAGCTGAAGACACAAATAAAACATTAGTAAGATGAATCTATGTTCTTGTATCCCTTACAGTCTAGAGGAGACAGACATGTGTATCAATAAATTAATGTTCTTGAATGTGGTAAGTGCTGAAACAACAAGAATAAGGCAGAAACACAAAGATAACAGAAAAGAAGGTGAAGTTTGTTTGCTCCTGGGAATATCAAGAACATCCTCATAAGGGAAATGTCTATAAAACTGAGCTTTGAAAGTTGTTTATGGGGAAAACTTTGCAGGGAAATATTAAGAATCACATTTATGAAAAGATAAACAGTAACAATCCTTCAATGAGAGTTAGTCAATATCACTTTGACAAAAATTTCTTATCCAGTCATTGTATCATCTCTGTAGTGAATAATATATTGACCTACTTTCCCAACATTAAAACTGGTATCATTACTCTGAAGATATGACAGATCTTGAGAAGAATAAGAAGTAGAAACAATAAACTAAGTCCTACACACGAATTATACAGATTTGTTTTGCTAAAACAATCTAATACTACACCTTAAACATTTTGCTTACTTGGGGAGGGAGGGACAAGCTGTAGAAGGAGCAAAATGTTTGTGTAAGAAATGAAAAATAGAAAAATAAAAACATACTTCAAACAAACACATGTTCAAACCTTTTATACCATGACCCTTCTATCCTTCCTGTATGGCTGTACTTAATAATTCAACTTAAATGTAGAATTTGATATTTATTCATTTAAATTTTCACTTTGTTGTTTTCAGACGCTGATTTCAAATGAACTTACTGAATTATGCTTCTGATACTATGTATATTACTTATCCCACACATTTTTATATTTAAATCTTGCAGAAAAGAGCCACTCAATTTCTATGTGCCTATTGAAATCGCTGATGTAGGAAATAGTGACGAGAGATCATAAACCTCATCACATGATCCTCCACCTTATGGAACATTTGGTAAACAATTCTGTTTGTATGGCTACATCAACACCCATGCTTTAGGCATCAAATATGTTGATGTCTGTAGTCACTGTTCCTCCCCTAAGTTTCACAATTGTGCATCTGGTTACATGCCACGGTTTTCACTCTGATATTTAAAAAGAATACTAAATGCATTGGTTAACGTTCAGTTGGATGGGAGAGTCCCAGTTTTAGCCTGAATTACTTTAGGGAGCATTAGGTTATCTGTTGTTGAAGCTTACAATTACAGAATATGCAATGGCATCTTGTTTCCGTTCGTCTTCCAAATCTGCTTTCAAAGTGTCACTGTCTACCTTACCTAAATAGAGTTTACCTCAATGTTCTTATCTAGAAATCATAATTCATTAACTTTTTCCACAAAATAATTTGGTCCTGAAATAATACATGAGTTTAAAATACTAACAAGATCATAGCCCTCACAAACATGTTTTTAAAATATTTACTGGAAAGTTCAAGTTAGTGCAAATTCAGGAAATGTAGCTATCGAGTTAGGGGAGCTGTGGAGTCATACAGAGAAAAGATGCTTTATGTCTCAGTGTCTAGTGCCTAGTGCCTTACAGTCACTCCTGGCCAGCCAACAAATAACTGCAAACCAAGCATGATGTAATTTTTTAACCTAGTATAGAAGGCATATGGTAGTATCACCATGATGATATTGATGAAAATTTATAGTGCCAAAAGGTTTCCCTTCTATGAACTTTGAACACGTTATGGCTGTGCTTGGCATTTTGCAGTCCCATTAAATAATTAACAGGGCCTTCATTTCTTCAAAGTGTCATTGCCCTAAGTAGGACCCTTCAACTCCAACATAGTCTGTAGTAATTGGAATTTAAGTAGGCAAAAACAATGAAATCCTGCATAAATTTTCTTCTATAATTCCAAGATTCAATAACGTGTGACCTAATGCTCCATAAAGTAGTTCAGGCTGAAAGTGGGTCTCCAACAACTACCTGAACATTTTCTAATTATTCCTACTGGCCAGATTATTCACACAATGTCTGCCCAGCAAGTTTTCTTTATTTTATCAAGAATAAGTAAAATGGGTATAAAAAACTAACTTTATTAAAAGCTATACATCCCAAAATTTATATTTAGACTAAAAAATCATTAATAAATACAAGTTCACACATTATCTCACTTAATCTTTAATTCTTAATACTCTAAAATAGATAATATTAGATAGGCACAGTGAGAGTGAGAAAAGTGAAAGCTCGGGGAATAGAAGTCCCGTTCAATTCCTAGGCTCACATGCTTTCTGGCTGGGAAAGTTATTTAACTTCTTTGTACTTTTGTTTACTAATTTAGAAAGCAGGGATAAGTGTTGTGGTATTATCTGGAGTTATCTGAAAACTAACTTAATTCACTTAAGACCGTTAGAGTAAGAAATGTGAATTGAGATATACAGAGGTAAAGTCACTTGTTGAAAGTTATGTGGTCAATGAATAGCATTTCCTTGAGTCAGAAAAAATTCTGTTATTTGAGTGCAGTTCACTTTCTCCACCACAGTTGCATGAAGATCCTATTATTTTACGAATGTAGTCAAGATAAGGACCATAAGTAGAGTTGAAATTACTTTAAAGGTCCTCAGAACAAGAAGCACGACCTGCAGAAATGGTCTTATGTCAGAGAATGCCTTTTAATGTAAGTCATTCTCAGTTATTGCAAAGAAAGCCCTTTTCCTACTCCTTGATTGGAGAACACATTTTGAGTTAATGAAAACTGTTAGGTAGCAAAACACAGGTTTCTGCTGGAAAATAAAATGATCCTGTCCAGAACCTAGAAATGTTATTCTTTGTGTAAGAACATATGTTAAGAGAGAAAGCTGAATATAGTTTTGCACATGGCTCCATTTTTGCCTGGAATATTTGCAGACTTTGTGTTAAGACTGAAATGTAGAACAGAAAATGTGGTACCCAAAAACAGCTGACAGATGTTGGCAAACAAGCCAACACATATAACCCTTCCCAACCTCAGAGATAATTATACCCTTCACCATGAATGAGACCTACCCTTTGCAGCTCTGACCTATGTGGACCTATAATTGTGGCAAATTGCTTGTTTTCCATGACACTGCCTATTTCATGATACTCAATCCATGTCTTTCAAAATATTTTTAAATGAAACCTTAAGCATAATGATAATAATTTTACTAAGTGTTACCCTTATTTATGCTCCTGGTTATGAAAGGGGAAAAATCTTCTAATTTAGTCTATGGTGAAATTATACAAAATATCTCATTCACTCATCCATTTCCATATAATTGGTTTAGAAAATTTCAAATGAAAATTTTGGGGGAATCTCTTTAGAAATACATATAAGCACATACAGAGTCATTTCAGTTGTAGAGCTATAATTATACTATAATTCATTTTTTATAAATATTTGAGTGTTTTCTTTTAGGCAAGATTCAACACATATGAAGATTAGTAAGGCAGTTTCTCTTTAAGAATTCAAGTGATTACAGAAATTCAAGGTCCCAAGGCTGAATTTAAAAGCCTTCCATTCACTGGTCCTATCAGACCTTTCCAGAATAACTTGAACTAACCTCCATCAATGATCAAAAGTATGAGTTAAACTCACTTTCTTTTGCATTTCTAAATGCATCTTAAACTTGCCCACCCATGTATTTATTCTAAAGGTTTCCATGTTTCCCCCAATTCTATCAATGTAAGTTAAATACAACTTTTTAAATCATTTCAAATAATATTTCCATGATCTCCACCAACCACAATAATATCTTTTTTTCTGTCACTTTCAAATCACTTCTGTGGGGGATCTCATGTCTGAGAATTTGTAATCAAGGTTGTAAAATACTATAAAGCAATCAAAGAAGGCAGACTCTATATCTGAATTTTTATACACTACACATTCTGGTATACTATCTTATACACAGAAAATGTCAGTAAATATTTGCTAGATTATGTTTTTAAAATAATACGAGGATGATAGATCCAAAAAATACACATATATACAAAAATAAGCATTATTATAGAGAAACTCACATGTAGAACATGTTTGTAATAGTGGACCTACTCTATGGAACTTTCTATGAAAAGAAAAAGAGAATGATAGCACATCAGTATTACAATAAAACAACATCTGTGAAGGTAGAGGATATAAGGACGTGTATTGAAAGTTGTTGAAAAACGGGGGATGCGAGGTAAAGGGGTAAAGGAATAATGGAAAGGGTTGAAGAGACCAAAGTATACCCATAGCAGGGATACACTGAGAAACCCCTTCATACATCAACTAAAATAACAATAACGAAATACAGGACTGCAAAATAGGTACAGGGTGTGTGGGTGTACTAATGGGAGTAGGGAGGATGAATGAAGGAGATTAAGGTGAAGGGTATATGGTTAATGGACTTCATAAACCTATATGAAATATGACAAAGAAAACTTTTGCAATTGCTTTAAGTGGGGCTGGGAGATGGCTGAGGCGGAAAGATGGTGGGGACAATGTAACTAATGTACAATATAAGCCTACTTGGAATTGTCATTATGAATACCCCCTGCATAATGAATCTAACTTAATAAAAAAAATTAGAAAATAAAATAAAATAACTAAGCCATTCAGTTTGAGCAACATCACGGTGTGATACAAAATTGACTTATCCTTCACTTTTTTATTGCCTTAAAGACCCTCTCCCACACACAATTCAGACTTTCCATACTATCAATTTGCTGGAACTAAGAAAAATTTTCAAAGGTCAAGGGAGTTGGAGTCTCAGGAATGATAGTCATAGATAAAAGAGAATTGTTCCAGCCCTCCCCTTATAGCATGTCCCAATACAAAGCACAAGAGATTCATTTCAGACTCTGCAGACTTTTACAAACAGCTAGTCAAGTAGACCAAATTTCCCCTTTATAGTCATTCCATTCATGCTCATCTGTCTACAGATGAGCTTATGACTGAACAGTATTCTATTATGTAAATGTACACATTTTCTTTGTCTATTCATCAGTTAATATGTTGTAGTGCCCCATAATTAGAAAAAGTACATTAATATGACAGTTTAGTCATATATCTTTAAAACAAAAACAAAATATTGTACTGGTTTCAAAATATATGCAACAGAAGATAAGAAATAACTTGGCTAAGAGAATACTAAAACGGTAAGTAATTTTCAACAGAGGTATAAAGAACGTGGTCCACTGGGGAGACAGGATCTCTGGAAAGATTTTAAGTCTCATAGTAGCAAATAAATCCATCATTCATTACAATTTTCCCCACACCCTGGAAGTTTGGAAAGATGTGATATTTTACAGGGCTAAAATCAGTAAAGACCTGTGCAAATCATAATGGGTTGGTTGTACTAGATGTAAAAGGGTAAGATGTGATGTGTTTATTCCAAAAACACTGCATACCAGAAATGCAACATGGATTGAGCTGAAGTCAAGAGGCAATAGTTTGCTGCCATTTGGAATGGCAAACTGGTTGTAAGAAAAGATAGGTCCCTGCAAAACTGTGAGGACTTTCCTTTATCAAGATGTCCAAGGAAGAAGTACTGCTTTAAATTTTCCAGGAGTAAGTAATACTTCACCTACCTACTCACCGGTTGTACCTCCTAATTAAGAGATCCATAACATGAATGTAAATGCAACACTCAGAAATGATGGCTTGGATGTTCATACATTAACAGCTTTTCTATTTTAAGATCCAAGACAAGTACTGTAATAGCACCCAGGAAGACCAAGAGCAAGATAATCACATCATGTCTTTCCCAGTCAAATACTTTTCAGATACCAGGTCCTGACAGACCTCTTTTCATTTAACAGTAAATAAAGTAACATGAGGTATATACAAATATACACAGAGATATGTTGTAAAGACTAGCAGTGATACTGGTTGAGTTGTAAATATGTATCAAATTAAAATCATAGACTATAAGGAAAGGCATTTATGGAAACATAATGGCAAAATTAAAATCCAGCTCTGAAGCAAATATATATATATATATATATATATATATATACCCACAGGGTCCTTATGAAGAAAACTAAATCTGTAATCGGAATAACAAAGATTTCCCCATAATGTAGGGAAATAAAGATATGTGGAAGAAAATGAAAACCAGATGCTAATATTCTTTAAAAGGCTCTGGCACATGGAAAAGTAGACTTCAAACAGGTTAGTTTGAAATCTAAGACTAAAATTTGAAAGAGAGAATCAGTTTTATTGCAACTTAATTTAAAGTTAACCTTTAAGCATGTTCTAGGATACTTTTTACATCTTTACACAAGGATAAAGAAGAAAATCACATGCACATTAGGAATCATACTTGCTACAGACTTCTCTTTACCACTAACTTATAAAATAATTCAAGAAATGTCTAAACAAACACTAGCTATCCATGACCAAAATATGGCCAAAAGTCAGTTCTTATTTCCTTGCCAGCTTAAAAATGGTTGAGTACAAATGCTTTCAGAAAGAGTTTATTTCTCCACTATGTCATAGACATTATCTATGACATTACATGCTATACACTTCACAATTTATATCTCTGTCTTTACCTGAGTAGGCCACCTTTTGTGGAGGTGAATTTTCTTCAGTCTCTGCTCTATAGGTAACTTTATAGCTACTTAATATTTACCTTATGTTACAATACCTCCATGTCACTCTTAACAATATTTTTGCAAATGGACCACAAAAGAAGAAGTAATGATAATGAGGAAGATGTGGCTTATTAATTGCCTTGGTTGATTATATTGAAAACATAATATAATGTGAAATGTAAAAGATTCTCCCAATGTTTGTCGTTAATACTATAAACAACAAAATGTAACTGAAAGCTTATGACATACAGATAAAAATCTAACAGTTCTTTTTTCTATAATGCATGAATAACACCTGTGAAATGGATGAGAGCCTAAGAGAAATAAATAGTACTGATTTCTTCCATTTGCATATATCAGTTGAAAGAATTTGCTTATTATCATTAATAGAGTAATATAGCTTCAAGTATTTTTAAACCCAAAATGGAATTCATTAAATTTGAAACAGAAGATAAATTTCTGTGAATCTTCTTTCCAAATCATTAAAGAAAGAAAAGTAAGAATAAAAAGTTCCACATATCAAGAAAAGGAAACAAATTCATAAATGAATCAAAAAAACAGAAAGCAGCAAGACAGGTATAGTGGAAAAAGTCTATAATCCCAACTACTTGGGAGATGGAGGGGGATCCTAGTATGGACAATAAATAAATTAATAAATCTGAAAGTAGCATAGAATAATCAGAAAGTAGCACAGAATTAGTTACATACATGCACAAACCCTTACCAACAAAAACAACTAAATGGAATGAGTCATCACATATCTCTCAATATTAATGCTGAATGTCACTGGATTCCACCATCAAAGCACATTTGGCAAACTGGGTTAAAAAGGACAACCCAACAAATTATTGTTTACAAGAAACACACCTTACAGACAGAAACAAACATTGCTTTAGGGTAAAAGAGTGGAAGATCAACTAAGGTAATTGCCTGCAAAACAGACAGGAGTAGCAATTCTTATAATGGATAAAGTAGACTTGAAATCTAAATTAGTCAGAAGAGACAAAGAAGCTCACTTCATACTAATAAAAGGAAAAATACATCAATAGGAAATAACAATTGTCAACTTACATGCACCCAATGTCAGGGCACCCAATTTCATTAAACATACACTACTAGACTTAAAAACACAGACAGACCCCAGCACAGTGGTGGTTGGAGATTTCAATACTCTTCTGTTACCAATAGATAGGTCAACCAGACAAACAAACAAAAAAATCAACAAAAATTCTAGAATTGAATGACACCATAGATTTAATGGACCTGACAGACATCTACAGAGTATTCCATCCTGCACCAGCACAATAATCATTCTTCTCAGCAGCCCATAGAACTTTCTCCAAAATAGACAATATTTTATGTCATAAAGCAAGTCTTAACAAATACAAGAAAATTGAAATAACCCCCTGAATACTGTCTGACCACAAGGTAATAAAACTAGAATTCAATAACACCAAAAAAAAAAAAAACAGAAAATACTCAAATAACTAGAGGCTAAACAACACTTTGTTCCATGATCAGTAATCATCAAAGAAATAAGGGAAGAAATAAAAAAGTTCCTGAAATTTAATGAGAATGAAAGCACAACCTATCAGAACCTATGGAACACAGCAAAGGTAGTCCTAAGGGGAAAGTTTGTAACCCTGAAGGCATACATTAAAAACACAGAAAGATTGCAAATAAATGACCAAATGCTGCATCTCAAACTCCTAGAAAAACAAGAACAAGATTAAAACAAAACTAGCAGAAGGAGAGAAAAAATAAAAATAAGGGCCAAAATCAATGAAATAGAGACCAAAAAAAAAAAAACATACAAAGAATCAATGAAACAAAAAAGCTGGTTCTTTGAGAAGATGAGCAAGGTAAATAAATCCTTGGCAAATCTGACTAAATCAAGGCAGGATAAGACACAAATTAATAAAATTAGAAAATAGTATAAAACACCAAGGAAATAGAAAGGAAACTGAACTCATCCTGTGAAGTCAGGAAATAGAAAGGATACTGAACTCATCCTGTGAAGTCAGCATTACACTCAAGCCAAAACCAGATAAGGACACACACAAAAAAAGAGAATTATAGGCGAATATTTCTATAGAGGCAAAAATTCTTAATAAAATATTGGCAAACTGTGTTTAATAGCATATCAAAACAATCATACACCATGATCAAGTTGATTTCATCCCAGGGATGCAGGGATGGTTATCATACACAAATCATTAATAAAATACAGCATACTAACAGAAGGAAAGACAAAAACTACATGATCATCTCAATAGATGCAGAAAAAACCTTTGATAAAATTTAACATTCCTTCATAAGTTCTGATGAAACTAGGAATAGAAAGAATGTACCTCACATAATAAAGACTATATAAGACAAATAGACAGCCAACATCATACTAAATGGGAAAAAACTGAAACCATGTGCTCTAAAGTCAGGAATGAGACAAGGATGTCCACTCTCTCCACTCCTATTCACCTTAGTCTTGAAATTCCTAGCCAGAGCAATAAAACTGGAAGAAGAAATGAAAGGAATATAAATTGGAAAGGAAGTATCAAACTATCCATATTTGCAGATGACAGATCTTACACTTAAAAGACCCAAAAAACTCCTATACACCATAAAAAACTTCAGCTACATAGTAGGATGCAAAATCAATTTCCAAATCTTAGTTGCATTTCTATACATCAACAGTGAACAGACTGAGATAGAATATAGGAAAACAATTCTACTTACAATAGCCTTAACAACAACAACATACCTGGGAATAAAGTTAACAAAGGATGTGAAAGACCTCTACAAGGAAATCTATAAACCATCGAAGAAAGAAATCAAAGAAGGTTACAGAAGATGGAAAGATCTCTCATGCTCAAGGATTGGTAGAATCAACATAGAGAAAATGGCTATACTACCAAAAGCAATCTACATGTTCAAGGAATTCCCACCAAAATTTCAAAGACATTCATCACAGAGGTTGAAAAATCAACTTTAAAATTCATTTGGAACTGAAAATATTCAAGACAATACTCAGCAAAAAAGAGCAAAGCTGGAGGTATAACAATACCCGACTTCAAACTATACTACAGAGCCATAGCAACTAAAACAGTATGGTACTGGCACAAAAACAGATATGCAGACCAGTGGAACAGAACAGAAGACCTGAATATAACCCAATACAGCTATGCCCACCTGATTTTTGACAAAGGTGCTAAAAACATGCAATGGCAAAAAGATGGTCTCTTCAATAAATGTTGCTGAGAACACTGGATGTCTACATGTAGAAAACATGTCTGTCACCCCGTACAAATATAAACTCAAATTGGATTAAGGACCTTAATATAAGATCTGAAACTGAAGCTACCACAGGAAACAGCAAGGAATATACTAAATGTAAAAGGTATAGGCAAGAACTTCCTCAGTAGAACTCAAGGGGGTCAGCAACTGAGAGGAAGGATTGACAAATAGGACTACATGAAATTAAAAAGCTTCTGCACAACAAAAAATAGTTTCTAAATTGAAGAGGCAGCCCACAGAATGGAAGAAAATCTTTGGCAGCTATACATCTGACAAAGGATTGATAACCAAAATATATAGGGAGCTCAAAGAATAAGTAAACTCTCCCAAAGTCAATGACTCAATGAAGAAATGGGCAAATGAACTGAATAAAGCCTTTTCAAAAGAAGTCCACATGGCTAAAAAACACATGAAGAAATGCTTACCCTCCCTGGCAATAAAGGAAATGCAATCAAACTAGGTTAAGATCCTATTTCAATCCTGTTAGAATAGTACCATCAAGAACACAAATGACAACAAATATTGGCCAGGATGTGGGGGAAAAAGTGTTACATGATGATGTGAAATGTTGTGGGCCAGTGCGGAGGGTTCTTTCCTTCACAGGCCAGAGAACTGGCTCATGATGCAGCTGATTGACTAATGAGACAAGGCCGGTATACAAAGTAGGATTATTAGAAAGGAAAGGCTACAGCTAGAGCAGTGCCATGGAGCCCAGAAACCAGTGGCTCCCAGCTCAGGTGAAGGCTGGGGCTTTTTATGGATGCTTTAACCATGGGTTAGGTGGGTTTTTTTTCCACTGGCCATGGATTTGCACTTGTGACTTTCTTCAATGAGATGGTCTGTTTGCCCCTTATGGGGGGAAACAACCTTGAGAGCATTCTGTTTATTAGCCCTGTGGCAGATCTATGAGACCATGTATCTCCACCTCAGGTTGCAGGAATGCAGATTTATGACTCCTTCTTAGGGTACAGGGCTCATAGTTCTCTCCATGAGGAATGGGATACTCACTTATCTGTCCTTTAGGTTCCCAGACCCAACAAAAGGAACCCTCATACACTGTTGGTGAGAATGTAAATTAGTACAATCACTATAGAAAATAGTATGGAGACTCCTCAAAAAACTAAAAATAGATCTGCCATATTATCCAGCAATACCACTCCTAGGGATATACCAGAAGGAATATAACTCAGGTTAGAACAAAGGCACCTACACACCCATGTTTTTTGCAGCACTATTCACAACATGTAAACTATGTTAATAGCCAAGATGTCCCACTACTGATGAATGGATTAAGAAAATGTATTTATACACAATGGAATTTTACTCAGCCACAAAGAATGAAATTTTGTCATTTGCAGATAAATGGATGGAACTGAAGAACATCATCTTAAGTGAAGTAAGTCAGTTCAGAAGGCCAAAAAGCCACATTTTCTCTCATATGTGGAATATTGACCTAATACAAATACAGCAATGCTATGAAAAAGCCATTCACACTGAGGGTAGGTCACATACAAGAAAGGGGATGGTAAAAGAAGGAAGTTAAGAAGGTAATATAGTTGGTGTACTCTCTATACAAGAATGAATATAGAATTTTTAAACCAGTTGAAACCACCATAAGAAAAGGACTAAGGCAGAAAGAAAGAAAATAGAGTAGATGAACCAAATTGGGCTATAATGCACACATACATGTAAGTGCCACAAGGAAACTCCCTGTGTAGCTATCTTAAAGAAACTAAAATGTCAGTTTTTTTCTTTTTTTTTCTTTACAAAACAGAGAACAGGAGGGTGGAACACATCCTGCTTGGGGGTGTTGTTACTGGTGGAAGGGGAAGAAGGTGAGAAAATGGCTTAGGAGGGTGAATATAGTGCAAATGCTGTGTACACATGTATGTAAATGGAAAAATGATACTGTTGAAACTGTTCCAGGAATGGGGGAGGGGTGGTGGAAAAGAATGGTGGAGGGTGTGAATTCAAGTATGATATGTTTTATATATTATAAGAACTTTTGTAAATGCCACAATGTACCCCCAGCACAAGAGTAAAAAAGAAAATAATAAATAAATAAATTATAAATTATAAAAAAACAAAAAATTAGCAAGATCCTGGCTCAAAGAACAAGCCTAGCATGGTGGTTCTAGCCTGTAATTCCAGCTACTCAAGAGACTGAGGTAAAAGGATTATAATCCAAGGCTCTTCTGGGCAAAAGCAAAATCCTACCTGAAAATAAACAAAAGTAAAAAGGCCTGGGAGTGTGTCTCAGGTGATAGAGCTGCCTTGAGTTGAAACCCTAGTATTACCAAAAAACCAACCAACCAACCAATCACGCAAACCAAAAATATCAGAAAGCAGGAAAGAAAAGAGCAGTTTTTCAGTTGTGATAGCAAACAATGGATTAATGCCTATATTGAAATAAAAGTTTTTGCATGCTGTAAACAAAAATAAACTTGGTGGCTAAGAAAAAGTACTTAAAGAAAGTGTCCCTTTGGATAAAGTTATTAAATACACATACACAGGGACAGACATATGAATTTCAGACAAAATGGAAATTTTTAAAGTGTGTGCTTGTTTTGTTGGGTCTGGAGGTCTAAGGCAGATGAGTAGTCCATGCCCCCGGAGAGCAATATCATTCCTGCATCCTGAGGAGTTAAAAGCCTGCATTCCTGCACCCTGAGAGCAAATAAACTGCATTTCTGCATCCTAAAGAAAAGATACAGGGTCTGATCTTCTGATAATCAAAATGCTCCTAAGATTGTTTCCCCTCCCCCCAGTAAAGGTGCAAACCAAACCTGAGAAAGCCCGCGAATGAGAAAAACCCACCTAACCCAGATTTAGAACGTCCATAAAAACCCCAGCCTTCACCTGAGCAGCAAGCTACTGGCTTCTGGGCTCCACTGAATGCTCTACCTGTAGCCTTTCCTGTCTCTCTAATAAATCCTACTTTATACACCGGCTTTGGCTCATCATTCAGATGCCTCACGAGCCAGTTCTCTGGCCTGTGAAGACAAGGACCCTCGACACCGGCCTGCAGCACTTCAACTCCGGCACGAAACAGTTTAATATTGGTTTAAATAGAATCCAGATTCCAAAATCAGAGAGGATTTGCTCTTTTTTAAAAAACCATAATTCAATCCACTGGTCTTAAACACAGTGGGACATTAGTAAATGCAGATGGGGGAATGGTGAGCAAAGGGGTGAGGCAGCAGATGGGTGAACAGGAGGCTTTACAGGTTTCCTTGCCAGCCTCCAGTCTTTCTTTCTTTTTTTTTTTTTGTGGTATTGGGACTTGAATTCAGGGCCTACACGTTGAGCCACTCCACCAGCCCTTTTTTATGATGGGATTTTTCTGAGATAGGGTCTCTCAAGAATTATTTGTCTGGGCTGACCTCAAACCGAGCTCTTCCTGATTTCTACCTCCTGAGTAGCTAGGATTATAGGCCTAAACCACTGGTGGCCAGCTCCAGGCTCCACCCTTGAGGAATTTTTCCTTCAATTGTTTAACATCTCACACTTTATTTTGCTAGGAACTTGTTTATCCCATTCCCATAACATTTTCACCAACTGCAGGTATTGGCTGGAGTCTTCTGTCTTTCCAACTGGAGAGTGAACTCCATGAAACACTTAGGTTAGTATTTCCAGCCCTTACTCTCTACCTCTACTTTTTAGGCACTGAAGGAGAATGTGTATTGGATGGATTGATGACATACAGGTACAACTTCTAGTCCACCACAGAGATTTAATAGCATTCAAAATGCAAATAAATATAACAAAATTACAATGCAAGTTATCAGAAATGGATGGCTACAGAACATAGAATTGGCAATATGCCACAGGCTCTTGACTACTTCGAAATGTTAACATTTGATTGTCCCAAAGTCCCAGGCTGAAGGCACTATTTATTGTCATTTTATAGAGGAGGCATTGAAGACACCAAGGGGTAAGATAGCATGTCCAAGTCACAACACTGACAAGGGCCAGAACCTGGATAGTCAACCCAGAGAGCCTTCCTATAGAGTCTAAGCGCTTAGTAATCATGCTACACTGCTATGAAATGACTGCAACTCTAAAGGGGCATCACGTAAATAATTTTACTACTATAAGATCTAGCATATTTTATACTAGTAAACTTTTACTATGGGACAATGAAAGTAAATTGCTACCAAAATAATAAACAAACATACTAATATTTTAAATATGTTTCTGCCTCCTGATACATTCATCAAAACAATTCTTGGTCAGCAGACATGAGTCTTAGTCCCAAGTCTACATCCCCCAACCTTCATCATACAAAAGCTAGCATTTAAATGTCATATGCTTCAGTTTTCTCTGTTTTGTAATGAAAATAATTGGATCTTCTCCATCTACACTTTTACAAGATTATACTGAAATAATAAAGGTACCCTGGTTAAAAAAAAATAACTTGTTTACATATCCTAGATCTTCCTTACCTATTGTGTAAAAGAAAACACTCTTTCAATGCTACTCCATTTAGAACTTTAAGAATATATTCAACATCTGGTGCTAGCACCAATGGCTCACATCTGTAATCCTTGATACTTGGGAGTTTGAGATTAGGAGGACAAAAGGTTGGGGCTAGCTCAGGTTTAATAGTTCGAGAGACCTCATATCCAAAAATAACCAGAGCAAAATGGACTGGAGAGCAAGCAGTGGAGCGCTTGCTTTGCAAGCATGTGAATACTGCTCCAAAGTAAACCTTTCATAGTTACTCTCCAGAACCCAAAGACTGTGGGAGAGGAGACTGGACTGTTGCTACTCTGTTATACCTTTTTCCTTTCACTTGCAGGCATGGTGGATCAGGGCTATAGTCCTGGCTACTGAGGAAACTGAGGTAGAAGGATTGTAAATTCAAGGTCAGCCTAAGCTACACAATAAGTGTAAATCTAGCTTGGGTAACTTAGTAAGACCCTGCTTCAAAACAAAAACATTTAAAAAGGGGCTGTGAATATTGCTCAGTGATAGAGTGCTTGTCTAGTATGCCTAAGACCCTAGGTTTCATCCCCAGCACCACAAAAAAGAAAAAGAAAAGAAGAAAAAAAAGAAAATGAAAGTACATGGCAGATTGAAAAAAACATATTGTTGTACTAAAGAAAATCAGATCAACGATAGTGTGGAATTTTGCACATAATTCTTAAAGCAACTCAGTAGCATATTTATACTACTTGTTTCCACTTTTCTTTAAATCAAAAATCCATATATTTCTATATTTCTACCTTATAATTTCCTGTAATAAACATACTAATCAAAGCTTTGCTCATAATACTATCAAGAATGTTCATTATTTATCTGCACCAATAGAAAAGAGTCATTCAAAGCTGGAGCATCACATCACCACACTGAATTTGAATATAAATTAAATAAGTGCGAAATAAGAAGGTAAGACACACCTGCCATCTGTTCACTTTCTCATCAGGGTTTGGATTTGAAAAGAAGTTTTTAATTCTAAACCAATATATAAATGACTATTTGACTTCCATGATAATTAAATGTTTTCAGTGCAAAAAAGGTTTCTGTTTGCCTAAAATTAAAAAGTGTAAGTAGATAAATTGATTTCTACTTTCTTTTCTGTATTGCCTCATGTGTTTAATGAAGCAGATAATGTGACATTCTAAAAAAATAATCTAGGTCAGGCACAGTGGCTCACACCTGCGATCCTAGCCACTTAGGAAGCCGAAGCAGGAGAACTGAGGTCCAAGGTCAGTCTAAGAAGAACCTATGGCGGGGTGGGGGGGGGGTAGGGAGGAACCTAAAGAAAAAGTGCTGGTGGTGTGGGTGTGGCTCAAATGGTAGAACAGTTGCCTACCAAATGCAAGATTCTGAGTTCAAACTTTAGTACCTCAAAAAAAAAAAAAAGTGGTAAGTATCCTAAAAGAATAAAATTCTGCATTCATAAATTTTTGGACTATTATGCAAAGCATTTCCTTACCAAATTTTCTTATTTTTAAAAATTTTTTATTATTATATAAATAGCTTTATTATCAGTGTAAGTAGAGAAAAGTTGACCAGCTCAAGAATAGTAATAAATTAACTTCAGTTATTTTATCTTTTATGTTTCTGTCTCCCTGGAAATTTTTTTCCCCAAACATACAGAACCTTCTACATTTAGTATAGAAGAAACTATAAGGCACAAAAAGCTTGTTTGACCCTGGCTTTGATTTTCTAGAACAAAGGTTAGTTTTCTAGAAAATGCAGAGCAAATATTTACTCTGTTTCCATTTTAAGTCTTTTGTCACTCTTTCTCAGATCATTCATTTTTGTTTTTTGCTTTTAAAAATGGTAGAATGTTAAGAAATATTGCAAGCTTCATTTGGTATCTCAGAAAATTTATAATAATTGTAAATAGCCAATTGATAAAATTAAGCAACTGTAGTATCTTCTTATATATTTTTTTGTGGTATTGGGGTTTGAATTCAGTGCCTCATACTTGCAAGACAGGTAGGTGCCCTACTACTTAAGCCATGCTCCCAGCCAGAGTAAACATTTGTGTAAACTTTTGTGTCAATTCTAACAGCAAAGTTTAGAGAAATTCTAGTATATGTGAGATGACCATTCTATGATAATTGTAGTGAATTCTAGTAGGGTGAAGGAAGAAAATGAGTAACTCTTTCATTTAGTTTGTCAATTTCTAGGTAATTTTTCTTTTTCAATTTGCTGACATCAGTTTTTCTGGAATATATCTTTTATCTTATTTTATACTGAGCTGCAGTAATTTTTTTTAGAATGTCATTCCTTTTGTCACAATTAGTAACTAGCTTTGCTCAAAAAATAGTCTCTCCATGTATGTGAAATAAAACAAATATATAAATTTAGAAGCATGAATACAAAGTTACCTTTCTTTCTTTCTTGATAATTTATGTTTGGGGTAGATCAAGCAAATTTTAAGAGACTATGTCCCTGAAGCTGACTACCTCTTCATTACATCCTATAATTCAGAAGGAAAATCTAAATCTTTCCACAAAATGAAAGTGCTGTGGCTTATATACTCTCATTTCGGAAGCATATAAATATGATCTTCACTTATACATAGATTTCAAACCGACTTTCAAGATGATTTATTCTCAGTTCAAAATGTCCAAAAACATCAGAACAGATAACAGAAGAGAGGAGACAGAAGAAGAATGCTTTCCCCATCTGTAGTATAGCAATGCAAATCTACAACCAAGGGAGTTTGGGTAGATAATTTAAGATGACAAAGGATTATGCAAAAACAGGCTATATTACCAACAAAAGAAAAAAGAATCAAATTCTTGCTGTTACTATTTTGTGGAAAAAAACATTAAAACAATCATTAAAGACATATGAATTCTGGCAACTGTGTATCAAAATGGACATATCACGTGTTCTTCACTGGGAAACTTATGAAATTTTTTATCTATCAATAGATTATTTGGTCCAGGCTTATAGTCACTATAGTTGCTGAATAAGCCAATTACTGACTAATCTTTACTTCTAATTATTGCCATGAGCTCCCTGAGCCATAACTCAAGCTGTAAGTCTAGATCTGGCCAATTTCTTTGTGAGCATCCTGAAGAGGAATCTCATGACAGCCTGAGGTACACAATAGAACTTAGTCTGATGTTTTAGTACTAGCATATAAATTGGTAATAATCTTAATTTTTTCCTCTTGGGTTCATAAAGGCATCCATCAACTATAGAAAGTAAAAGAGAAATAAAACTACATGTGCTTTATCTACAATTATTATTGTTACCATCATTTAAATTTATTAATTCAGTAAGCTCAAGCATAAAACTGTTTATATTTTGAAATAACTTCTCACCTGACCAAAAGCATTTATTAGACATAATCATGTGCCTTAATTCACAGAAAGACTGTTTCTATCTGGGCACTATTTTTAAGTTACAAATTAATGTAAAGTAGGCATCATCTGGGTCCCACCATTTATTTTATTTGCATAAATGAAACTCTGGCAGACTGTTTTTAGCATTATCCCTGCCTAAACAGCAGGACTGTGAGCAGATGGTGAGCTGGTTCACTTCGATTAGACATGTCTGGATTATTACACTTGAAGAGGTACTTTATTATAGGCCCTCTGAAAATAATAAAAGAAATTCTTTTAAAATAGAATCTAGAATTACCAAAACTAAATCACAGATTTATTTAGCAATTCATTAATAATTGAAGTTTGAATTCTATTATATATTATGATTTCCCAGATTTGGATAAATCCTTTGTTTTCTAATACAAATTACCTCATAACTAAATACACAAAGTTGCAGAGATAAATTTCATATAGATCTCATCTCTGAATAACCAAAGGACACTAGACCTGACATGCTAAGCAAGATAAAAGTTCAGTAAAGTGCTTGGCATGCTACTACCAGTCACAGACACCTAGTGAACAACACATAAACATTGAAACAGACCAAAGGGGATTACGACATCATACAAGAATTCAGAGAAATGTGAAGAAACATCTAATAGTTAAATGATTGTTAGTACAAGTGTGAAGCACCTGAAGTTAAGGGACTCTTGTTCCCCTGTGGGGATTATAGGGAAAGGCTCCTGCTTTTTGCCAGCATTTCCCAGTCAAACACCTATAAACTTCCTTACAGAAACTTGTGACCACATGGATGAACCTGGAGGATTTTAACCTAGATTAAGTGAAAAAAGTCAAGCACAGACAAACAAATACTGCATGATTTCACTCATATGTATAATTTTTAAAAGTTCATTCACTGTAGGAGATAGTAGAATGATTTTGCCAGAGGTTGGGGCTTGTTGGGAAGAGGAGGTAGAGAGAAAGTTTGGACAACTTATACAGTGTTACAGAGGAGAACATCCTAATGTTTCATTGCACAGTTGGATGACTGTAGTTAACAACCATACACTGTATATTTCAAAATAGTAAGAAGAGAGAATTTTGAATGCTTCACCACAAAGAAACAATAAATGTTTATGGTGATAGGTACACTAATTACTCTGATTTGGTCATTATGAAATGCATTGCTCCCCAAAAACATGCACAATTATTATATATCAAACAAAAGTAAAATTAAATTTAAAAAGAAAATTATATTTTCTGGTATTATTCCATAATTTACATAACTATTTTTATGATCTTATAAAATAGATATTCCTACACAGTTTACTTTATAGTCCCGAAGATGAGATTGCCCTAGTTCATGCAGTTATTAAGTATGAGAGCTATGATGTGGACAAAGCCAGTGTCACTCGAGTGTGTTGTTATTCGTGGTGCTCGCTGAGGTCCACAGACAGGTGATGACAATTAGGAAATAATACTGCTGAATGACCTGTCTTGGTGAATTCAACTATGATATGTTGTAAGAATTTTTGTAAATGTCACAATGTACCCCCCAGCACAATAATACTATAATTTTTAAAACACCATTAAAAAAAAAAAGGATTGGTCGGTTCTACTAAGTGATGTTGAAGAGCATCTGTCCATGTCTCCCCTCCTCCAGGTCTAGATACCGTCTACCTGGACTATGGCAATAGCTTCTCAGAGGTTCAGTTACCTGCACACATACTCCCATTCCACCCCCTGCCCACCCATGAGGTATCCTAGCAGAAGCCCAGGTTAGTTTTGTCTCCAATCTTAACTCAGATAAGGAATGTGGCTCCAGCCACCTTGGCGTCTAGTTAGTTTTTTGTTGTGCTAAGATTTTCTTCTATCTGTCTCCCATGGCAGGGCCCTCTTTCTTTATCTGGAAAACTCTTACTTGGTTTGGGGATTAGATGTCATCTTAAACATCACTTCCTTAGAAAAGCTCTTTTACTCCTCCAATGTAATTTAGAGATTTTAAATCTCTTCCTTGTAAATCTCCCTTGCAAATAGTTATGGTTTGAGGCAACATAATTGTTTTGTTTTCCTTACTAGCGTAAGTTTCTTAAAGGAAAAGAACATAATTTCTGTTCACTTCTGTAACTACATGCTATGCTGAGACATGAGGATAGTGCTTGACACAATGTACATATCTACATGATGAAAGGACAAAAAAGTAAAGAAGTGAGGGGAGAGGAAAGGGGAAAAGCTCATTTCTGGGTCAGCTCCATCTGTCTGCCTGGGTGCTGCTGGCTGCCTCTTGGGGGTACATATGTGTCCCTGCCAGTTTACTTCAGGTCACTCAGACTTCATTCTTGCACTATCAGACTAAAACCAACAAATGTTTGCCACTCTTGAAATGAATTTTTCTCTTCCAGGGGTCACTGTGACAGCTACTATTTTTTCATTCTCATACTTTGACTTCTCAACACCAACATATGAAATCACAGAATCAAGGACTGGGTTTTTCCAGATTTTCTTTTCTGTAAAGCTCTCTGATTTGTTTTCAGATCTATACTTTCTTTTTGTCAATTGAGATTCCTCTCAGGCTATGGTTTAATTATTAAAAAGTTCTTCTTTGTAGTGAGGGTGAATCAGTCTCCTCATAACATTTATTCATTGATTGTGGTTCTGTAATCTGGTATAGTCTAAATCTACCCCCACCAACCCTATAGCATTCCTTCAGATTATTTAAACATGGTATCATTTGTACCCCTGAGTGTACAGGGATAAACATTTACTTTAATGTTAGTAAATGTTCCTATCAAACTTTGCCATCCAAAACAATCGAAGCATTTTAGATATGATAAATCACATGCATATGCTCAAATAGCTCATAACAATGATAAGAACACTGGAGTATGTGAAAATTTCCTCAGTGTCTAATTTGCTCCCTTTAAGCATTTTCTATTTGAAGTCTTTTCAGAATCAAGGACCTTTAAGGAGGAGATCCAAGATGGTGGCTAGGGTAGGGAATCAGAAATCCTAAGCTCTGTGACTCCAGAAACCACCTTGAAATGCTGGAGCTGCACATTGGTAATTCAGATAGTTTCTAGCTGAAATAATAACCACCATCACATTAGGTACAGATAAAATTCAAAGACCAACCCCTAAATCAGCCTTTAACTGCACTTAACAACCACAAAAAACCCACGGCACAACCAGCAAGGCATGTCCAGCCCTGAGAAAAAAAGCCCCCAGCCATTTCTCTCTCTCTTTTTTTTTTTCTTCTCCTAACAAGTAGAAAACAGAGCATCAATCAGAATCAAACTCTGTGACATCCTGGCCCAGGAAAAGCCTCCCTATGCCACCCTGCACCGAGAAAAGCTGTGCCAGCATCAAAGCTGCTTGCATGAATCTGCAGAACAAATAGATGAGCATCACAAACCACATGCAACTCCCCTACCCATTCACCAGGAACATAATCCAGTGCAGCCCCTGGTTGCCGTCAGTGAAGAAATGCAGGTAAAGCAGCAAAGGCTGAGAGTGGGAATGGGGTGATAAGCCAACCTCCCAGAGGAGCCTTTAGCACCCAACAGAGGTTGGGAGAAGCACAAAGGGTAAGAGCAGGGGTGGGGTGACAGGCCAACCTCCCAAAGTGGGGCAGGTGGTGGAACCTGAAGATGACCTCATGGGACAGAGGGCAGCATTTAAAACTAATTGCTGTACCTTGCTGGAGAAGGAGCTGACCAAACAGAGCTACAGCTGAAGGGCAATGCACCCACCAAGTGGTGAAAACAACAGCTCTGATTATGCTACACAAATTGGAAGACTTCACTTCACAATTGCAACTAACCCTGTGACAGAGGAATAAAATACTACTCACGAAGCACTCATCTGGTGAGACCACATTAGAGCTTCCGCTTGTATGCCAATAACAGGATTGGACACCTAAGGAATAACACATGAACTTTCACCAAAAGACTGAACTATTTGTTGTTCCTGAACGTGGTGTTTTTTGTGATTTTTTTTTCAGTATTAACTTCACCATCGCTACTTTCTTATCCCGATTCTTACCCCCTCACTTTGTCCTTCTCCTGGGCTACAATCCACTGTTCTCCCTCCCAACTACTCTTTCTGCCACTTCCCATCCACTCTATTCCCTGTCTTCATACTCATGGAATTCCTAGCCAAAGCAATGAGGGAAGAAGAAGAAATAAAAGGAATACAAATAGGTAAAGAAATAGTCAAAGTATCCCTATTTGCAGACAAGGTGATCCTATACCTCAAAGACCCAAAAAGTCCACCCAAAAACTCTTAGACACCATAAACAGCTTCAACAATGTAGTAGGATACAAAATAAACTTACAAAAATCAGTAGCCTTTCTATACACCAACAATGAGCAAATTGAGAAAGAATATAGGAAAACAATTCCATTTACAGTAGCCTCAAAAAAAATCAAATACCTAGGAATAAAGTTGACAAGTGATGTAAATGGCCTCTACAAGGAGAACTACAAACAACTGAAGAAAGATATCAAAGAAGACTACAGAAGATGGAAAGATCTCCCACGTTCATGGATTGTCAGAATCAACACAGTAAAAATGACTATACTACCCAAAGCAATCTACAGTTTCAACATAATCCCCATCAAAATACCAATAACATTCATCACAGAGATTGAAAAATCTACCCTGAAGTTCATTTGGAAACGTAAAAAATCATGAAAGCAACACTGAGCAAAAAGAGCAATGCAGGAGGTGTCAAAATACCTGAGTTCAAAATACACCACAGAACCATAGCAATAAAAATAGCTTGGTACTGGCACAAAAACAGATATGAAAACCAGTGGAACAGAATAAAGGACCTGGATATGAATCCACACAGCTCTGCCCACCTTACTTTTGACAAAGGCACCAAAAACATATGACGGAGAAAAGACAGCTTCTTCAACAAGTGCTGCTGGGGAAAGTGGTTATCTGCCTGCAAAAAACTGAAACTAGATCCATGCCTGTCACCCTGTACTAGTGTCAACTCAAAGTGGATTAAGCACATTAATATCAGACCTGAAACCTTTCAGTTGTGTGTAGGAAAGAGCAGGAAATACTCTGGAAGCAACAGTTATAAGCAAGGACTTCCTTGGTAGAACTCCAGCAGTCCAGCAACTAAGAGAAAGGACAGACAATCAACAGAGTGGGAGAAAATATTTGCTGACTATACATCAATGTATAGTATATAGGCTATGAAGGATTGGCAACCATAATATATAGGGAGCTCAAAACACTAAACTCCCCAAAAATCAATGAACCAATAAAGAAGTGGGCAAATGAACTAAAAAGAACTTTTTCAAAGGAAGAAGTCTAACTGGCCAAAAAACACATGGACAAATGCTCACCATCCCTGACCATAAAGGAAATGCAAATCAAAACCACACTAAGATTCTACCCCACTCTTGTTAGAAAGCTATCATCAAAAACATCACCAACAACAAATGGTGGCAAGGATGTAGGGAAAAAGGAAACCTCATACACTTCTGGTAGGAAAGTAAGCTATTAAAACCACTCTGGAAAACAATATGGAGATTTCTTAAAAATCTAAACATAGATCTGCCATATGATCCAGCAATACCACTCCTAGGGATATACTCAAAGGAATGCAACTCAGGTTATTTCAAAGGCACTTGCACACCCATGTTTATTGCAGCACTATTCACAATAACAAAGCTACAGAAACAGCCAAGATGCCCCAGTACCGATGAATGGATTAAGAAAATGTGATATATATACACAATGGAATTTTATTCAGCTACAAAAAAGAATGAAATTTTGTTATTAGCACATAAATGGATAGAACTGGAGAACAGCATCTTAAGTGGAGTTACCCAGGTTCAGAAGGCCAAAAAATCACTTGTTCTCCCTCATATGTAGACTATAGATCTAAAACAAATACAGTAATATTATTGGACATTGGTCACACACTAAGGGAGAACACGCATGGGAGGAAAAGGGAAAGAAACCTAAACTTGAATGTGGTTGATGTGTTCACTGTAGTGGAGCAAATATAGTAATCTTAAACTGACAGAGGCCACTATGGGAAGGGAACCAAAAAGTAGATAGAAGTGAATCCATTTGGGTTACAATACACATGTGCATGGAAGCAGTGTTACAATTCTCTCTGTATAGCTATCTTTATCTCAATCTATCAAAAACACTATGTCTTTCTTATTATCTTTTATGTTTTCTCTTCAACAAAGTTGGAGATCAAGAGGGCTGAACAGGTTCTGCCTGGGAGTGGTGGTGGGCAGGGAGGGGTGGGTGAGGTGGCTCAAACAATGTGTGAGTAAACGTAGAAATGATAAAATAAAAAAAATTTAAAAAGGACCTTTAAGGAGAATTTGTAAGTCTGTCTATAGGCTATTAATACAAGAAGTGTGAGTTCCTCTATACTTAACTACACCCTGGTAAAAATTATTTGTTTATTTATCAGTATGTCCTAATAGATAAGGTTCTAGAGCTGCTAATTTTTCAAAGCCCATTATCTTCTTCTTTTCATTGGAAGAGACTTCTAAATGAGTCTCTTTTGTTTCTACATGTCTTGCAAGTAGAGACAATGGCTGTTTCAGATTACCTTTCAAGGGATGGTTTTCAGTAAAGCATTTTGGAAGACAGACAGTATGTCCCTTTGGAGCAAGGGTTAGTCTGTTAGCTAAAGAATGAAGGGAATGTGACTCTTTGATGAAAAGGCTGGGGAGGTTTTCAGCCCCTTGGAAAGATTGAAATTTCCTAAGCCCATGGTTTTCAGCTGTGGGGAACCTTGACTACACGTGTGATATCCACCCAAGTTACTCCATGTTCCCTACATAGGACTTAGGGCAATAGTCAAAATGTAAACCTGAAAAGCATGTTGCCTGCTGTGCCTTAATTAATAAACTCTTTCATCTCTGACTCAGAACTCTTATGTCTTCTGCCAGCAGCCATGTGAGCTTACATGTCAGGTAAAATCTTAGCTCTTTCACAGTTCTTCATGGTCCCAAGGAACAGTGAGAGTCTACCTTCAGACTTAAGTGAAGGAGACTTCATATGACTCCAGCTCCCATCCTTTGATTCTTTAGATGATCCCTAGTCACATCAGACAGGCCATAGCTCCTATGCTGTGTCTGAATTTGTAATCTACAAAAGTGAGAAATAGTAAGCATCATTTTTGTCTGAAGCAGATAGGTTTTGAGGCAATTGCGTTAGTAACAAAGAAAAGTGAGGGGCTGCCCTAACCAAGAAAAAACTATTTTAGTAGTTATGAGGCTGCAGGGAGGAAAGATTTTGAAAAAGCTGTCAAGAGAAGTTTGGTAAACTTCAGAATGACTTAACGGAAAGTGATAAAAATGACATTGAAACTGATAATAAAAAAAAAAAAGAGAGAGACCCTTGTCCTGTGAGACAATTCTGGCTATTCATACTGCTCAGAAGCTGGCTATATATTTGCATGAATATAAAAAGAGAAAACAAAACAAGTGGTACACAGCTTCATATATGCACTTTGCTTGGGAAATAAGTTACATGAAACATAGAAACAAAAGAGAAAGAATATTTAAAAGTGGTTCTTAATTAAAAGTTAGAAACCCTTTATTTTCATATTCATTTATTCTTCCTGGGAATCAAAGAAAAATACAAGCCTTATGAGTCAACCTTGTTGGTAAGATACTTTATCTTAGTTGAATCGATATTACTATCAGTTAACTTGATATTTCATAGACTTATAAGGAAGTATGCAGGAAATAAGAAACATAGTGTGTATATATATACATATATATGTGCTTCTATTTCATTTTGGTACAGTGAATATACATGTTCTTCTCCTATCTCTCCTCCAAAGTAACTAAGATAATAGTAAAGAAAAAAAATTTAAACCACATAGATAATATGAAAATGAAGAACAAGAAGGGTGACCAAGAGACACACATCCACTTACATTGATAGAAAGATCTTAGAAGAACAACTGGGTTACAGAGCTGAGTAAGGATGATGTCAAAGTGAAACAGCAAAGAGAAGTACATACTCTCCAAATTCCTTATGGTCGAATGGGGACTTCTCATGCCACTGTGAGGGAATATCTTACCTGCAACAGGGTTATTCTCTGATAGACCAAAGACTGGAGGCCACTCAGTACAGCAAAGGACAATGATGAGAGAAATTAAATCATTAAGCAAACTGTGCATATAGGCATGGTGGCAAAGGGTGAGAAATTAAGAAAAATCTATATATCAACCCTGGAATCCTTAGCAATTTTCTCCCACCTAGCTTGCACAATATGGGTGGAGTTTTCCTAGATCAAAAACTCTAGTGTTCCACTTAGGAAAATCTAGTAGACCTTGAAGAAGCACTCTCTGAATAATGATATTTGGAAAACCAAATCCATAAAGATTTCTGTCCAAGCTTCTGGTACAATGAAGGAAATCTAGCAGCTTGTCAGCCCATTGCTTTCTCTCTCCATCTCCCAATCCCCATACCATGACCATAGAGCTTTTTAGTATCTGACTCTTAGATATGTACATAATGAAAGATTATCAGACATTAGAAAGAACCTCTAACATGAAAAATACAAAAAAAAAAAAAAGAAAAGAAAAACATAAACTGGAAGAAAAATCAAATTGAGGGGAAACTGAAACCTTAAAGAGAGAGAAAAAAAGAAATATTTGCAATCATAATGACAATGCGTCCACCAGAAACTGTGATGTGATGTGTTGGGAAAAGTACTTGTATGTGTGAACACAAGAATTCATCCACACATTCATGTTTATGTGTTTATGTGTGTGTTTAAGAGAACAAAGTGTTTGCTTTGTTCAATATGTACCTGCATCTATGAAAACATATAGGTATACTTTGTCAAACAGAAATGAGCAGTATACCTATATGTTTTCATAGATGCAGGTACATATTGAAAGAAATATTAATAGAAATTGTCCCCTTTTAATACATGGAGAAATAGAGTCAGTGTCTATTACTTATCTTCATAATCTTGTCATCATGGTTTTATTTTTAAGCTATTTACATGTATAGTTTTTATCTTAAAACTATACATTTTTGGCCCGACATGGTGGCACATGTCTGTAATCCCAGCTACTCAAGGAGGCAGAAAAAGGAGGATCATAATTCAAGGCCAGCCCAGGCAAAGTTAGTGGGAGACCATATCTGAAAACAGAAACTAAAATGAAAGGACTGGAGACATGGCTCAATTGATAGACAACAGGCAAGGCTCTGAGTTCAATCCTGAGCAATAAAAAAAAAAGACTGAATACTCATACTACTCCTGGAATATAATCTACTGATTCCTCAGCAATCATTTAAAATATAGGTTTTTCTTTTGTGGCTTGTCACCTTTACAACATAAAAAGCATCTGGAATAGAAAGACAAAATACAATTTGGTACTTTGACACACATACCAAAGCCTCAGTGTGAATTTTGGCAGCTTCTAGCTGAGTGATTTCAGGAATGTATTAATTTCACTGTACCTCAGTTTTCTCATCTGTACAGTGAGAACAATAATTTACTATGTGATACATGCCATGAGGATTTAATAAGCTCACACATGTAAAGACTAAGAGCACTGCCAAGTCCACTGTAAACACAAAGTGCTACTTGTTACTATTATTATAATATGCTATTACTTCTATTATTATATGAAGTATATTTTTTCATATGCACATGTTATAATTCAACTTGTTTTGTTGGAATTAGAACAAATGTATTTAATGCATGAAGGGACTCAATTATATTTATCAAAATATCAGAGTATGTTTTATTTGAATTGTTTATGAGTGAATTATAAACTATATAAATGTTCAATTGGGGAAAATGTGCCCTTATCTCTCATGGAAACATTTTCATTTTTAAAGATACTTTCTATACATCTACTAACTATGGAATTGTCAAACTATAGTCAGGAGAAGAAACACCAGCAATGTGATAGTGTAGCCTCTGCTCCATTTTGATGTACTGTTCATCAGCACCTGTAAGAGAGAAAGGTGCTGCCTACTACAGGGCAATGTGGTGTCTGTGATGTGGTGTCCACTTTGCCAGCCTCAGGAAAATATCATTGCTCATAAGAGAACCTCTAATTCTCAGCTACATCTTGTAACAGGAATCAAGACATGCTATAGATTGTCATAAAACAAGACAATATGCAATTCAGTGCATTGATTATACAAGTGGAATTAACAGACTGAGAGTCAGCAGCTGCCTCCATGCTGTATGCTTTCTGCCTACTGTCATTCTTCCCATTTAGATGTGTTAAACCTCATGGGAGGAGTTCTCAGATCTTCCTCTTTTTACTCATGCCATGCCACTACAACCTTCTAGGCATGTGACTTCATCTCTTTCCAATCTTCCCCATTGCCTCCCTGCCAAGCTCAGTCAATACTCCTCTTACTGGTGGTAAGTCAACATCCCTTATTCAGTTTACCAGAATTTCAAGACATACTAAAACCAAAAATGGATGGCCCTCCAGCAGACTAGAACAAGTGGAAGACATAATCTAAGAGCTCGAAGATACAATAGAAATTAAAGAAAAAACAGAAGAAATCTTGGTCAAATAACTCAAGAGCTGTGAAAGAAATATGCAAGAACTCACTGACCTAGGAATTATGGGCATTGAAGGAGAAGAGGTGCAAGTCAAAGGGATTCATAATATGTTCAATAAAATAATAACAGAAAACTTCCCAAATCTTGAGAAAATTTTGCCCATTCAGGTACAGGAAGCCTCCAGAACACCAAACAGACTTTATCAAAATAGAACCTCCCCATGGCATATGATCATTAAACAATAAGCACAGAGAACAGAGAAAGAATATTGAAGGCTGTAAGAAAGAATAAACAAATAATGTATAAAGGCAAACACATCAAAATAACAGCAGATTTCTCAACGGAAACCTGAAAAACAAGAAGGGCATGGAGTGAGATATTTTGGGCACTGAAGGAAAATAATTTCAGCCCTAGGACACTCTACCCAGCAAAAAATCATTCAAAATTGATAGAGGAATAAATGGCTTCTACAATAAACAGAGACTAAAACAATATGACCATGAAGCCATCACTACAGAATATTCTACAAGGACTTCTTCACACAGAAGATGAAAGCAAGCAAAACCTGGAGAGGACAAGAAGTATAAAACCACAGGAGAAGAAAAGACAAGGAATCAGATAGTAGCATTCATTTGGCTGCACAAAATCAAATCCTTAAACAACAAAAACAACTAAATGGCAGGAAATCACCACATACCTATCAATATTAACACTGAATGGCAATGGACTCAACTCCCTTATCAAAACACACTGTTTGGCAAACTGGACTAAAAAGGAAGCTCTGACAATCTGTTGTTTACAAGAGACCCATCTTATTGACAGAAATAAACACTGGCTTAGGGTAAAAGGCTAGAAGAAGATTTACCAAGTCAATGGTCAAAGATTTACCAAGAGGAAGGAGTACCAATAATTATATCAGAAAAAATAGACTTCAAATGAGACAAAGGAGGACAATTTATACTAATAAAAGGGGCAACACATCAAAAGGAAATAGCAATTATCAACCTATATGCACCCAATGTCAGTGCACCCAATTTCATCAAACATACACTAAAGGAATTAAAAGCACATTTAGACTCCAGTACAGTGGTAGTGGGAGATTTTAATATCCCTCTGTCACTAATAGATAGGTCATCCAAACAAGAAATCCTAGAACTAAAAGACACCATAGATCAAATGGACCTAATTGATGTCTACAGAATATTTCACTGGACAACATTCTTCATGGCAGCCCATGGAACTTTTTCCAAAATAGATCCTATTTTAAGGCCCAAAGCAAGCCTCAGCAAATATAAGAAAATAGATATAACCCCCTGCATTCTATTTCATCACAATGTAATAAAACTAGAACTCAACAGCAGAAAATTTGCAAATAATTGGAGGCTGAACAACACATTGCTCAGTGATCAGTGAGGCATAGAAGAAATAAGAGGAAATCCAAAGTTTCTTGAAAGTTAATGAAAATGAAAACACCAGCTACCAGAACCATCTAATAAACTATGCAGCACAGACACAAGCACAGCTTTAAATAATTGAAATCATGTGCTAATACCTAAGAAATTCATCAGAAAGCACTTGCTACTTCACATCATTCTAGCTTCATCCCATTTGAGTTGGTAATAAAATATTTAAAGTTTTATTAATGATCAGATACTGTGTTCAGGTACCAGCATCACTGATGAAGTAAGCTGTTAATACTGGAGTTTGCATTTCTGAATTTCTTTGATTAATGTAATTTTTATATCATATTTTGCTGGACATTCTGATGCTATCTTCTAGTCATCATAGCTTCTAGTTGTCTTCAAACTATTATAGTGAAAAATTGTTTAATACAAATAGGAGAACAGGCTCAAAATCAGAATAGAAGGTGACTTTGTACCTTTCAAAGATTCATACATGGCAATGTGAAAAAAAAAGGACAGATTTCAAAGTCTTCTACTGTAGGAAAAGGACAGTGATAACAGACACTTGTTATTGAAGCAGTTCAGTTGCCCTTAACCAATTTGCCTAGCTGAATTTTTCATCTATATTTTAACATCATCTGAATATTTTAAAACTTGTACAAATTCTTAAAATGAAATGAAATTGCATTCTAATTAACTGTAAGTAAATTTATATCATAGTTAAATAAAATTTAAATTAAAATTAAATTTTAAAAATTAAAATATAAACATTAAATGAAAATGCCATAAAATATTCAAAATAGACAAAAAGGAGAAAAGCCGCTTAGAATAAACCAAGATTACTATTATTTCTAAAATTTTGCAAGTTGATAAACTCTTAAACAAAATCAGGTTGTATGTACTCTTGATTTCACACATGTATGTAAACATAAAAATAAGACATGTTGAAACTGTTCCAGGAATGATGGAGGTGAATTGAACTATGAAGTATTGTAAGAACTTTTGTAAATGTCACAAATGTACCCCCAGTACAATAATAATAAAAACATTTTAAAACAGACATATATAGAATAAAAAAGCAAAACCAAAAGAGATGTTTGAAATTTTGAAAAGCTGGACAGAAAGGAAAGAACATTACAATGAAGTAAAAATCACTCAAAAATGGTATTCCTATCCACATGTCATTTTACTACATAGATTAGGACAAACATATAGAAAATGTTTACAGAGCTTTCAGAAAAAAAAAAATTCCATTTTTTAGATGAATCAACAGACAAATGGACAAATGGGACAACCTGCCAAAGCTAGGAAATGGCTGAGCTGAGAGGAGTAATTAGCAATGACTAGATTCTTGAGAGTATATGAGCAATTTAACTGTGGACTTTTTCCAAAAATTCCTAATTGACTGAAAATTAGGGGAGTTATGTAACTTTCTTTTATGAAACTTCTGTTCATACTTTGTTCCATAGAGTGCTACAAAAAAGAGCCATGAAAAAATAGGAAATAAAGGCAAAGCAATCAAAGATGTAGCAGGATATTATAGACAACTGAAAATGCAAAGCTGGTCATCTCACTACAGCTTTCATAGTCAATACCTGAAGCACCAAAAATAAATAAGATAAATAAATAAAGCCACCTTATAACAGGTAAGACATTGTAACTAAAAGAGTTTGAGTTAAAATGTGGTATTTTCAAGCATTTTAGCAGTGATGTTAAAATGAAAAGAAAGGCAGAAGGAATATAAGACCAATGTCAAGTTATTGCAGGGGGAGGAGGGCTGCAGGAGAATGATGGAGGAAGTGAATCTAATTAAGATATATGTTAAGCACATATGTAACTATCACAATGTATCCTCCTGTATGACTATTAAATGCTAATAAGTTTTTTTAAATTATTACACTATCTGTACACAAAACATGATGATTTTGGTTCAAGTGGAGTGAAAAAATGGAAAAATTAGTGGGACTTGGTGAGCAGTAAGGGAAAGTTCACATAAAAGGTCAGAGTTTGAGGGACTCAAGAATGGACGTGGCATGGTGGTAAGAAGAAAGCAATGCCATTCTTCCTTCTGCTGGAAATCTCAAATTGCAAAGATTAGTTCGAACTCTATTCTGTTCTCAAACTAAAGCAGGCAAAAACTAGACTGAGTTATGTGCTTTCAGTTTAGAATGGGTCTAGCTCCCTTACAACTGATATAGTGTCACAGGTCTAACCACAATGCAGACCTGCCACAGTAATAAAATATCTCCACAAAGTGCACCTGCTTATTTTTCCCTTGAAAATTAAACCTTTTATCTCTCTCTGAATATAAAAACACATCAAAAATAAAAATCCAAATGAAGAAAATAAATTACTTAGAATCTAATTCCGAAGAGATATCTACAATACATGAACTCATGTCTCCCACGTTCATAAAAGTATTTTTTCTGTCTTAATGGCTGTATTATGCAATATTATAATATTTTCTAATCATAAGAACAGTTATAATATTATTACATTATAATATAACTACATAATATCATATTTATATTACAGTTTTTAGCTAATCCCTTTCTGGTAGAAATTAAACTTCCTTCTAGTGTTTTCATACTAATGATTTTTTATGAAATGCTATTATTAAACCTTATTTTTATTAACTTGTAGGATTATTCCTTAAGGATATATTATGATATGTGTATACAATATGCTTAATTACTTATATATTATAAAGCCTTTTTATAAACATATGATTATACAGGGGGATACATTGTGATATTCACATACATCTTTAAAATATACCTTAGCTAGATTTGATACATATTACTAAGCTACAATTTAGAATTTAAATTTATAAGCCCACTACAGCATTTTAAAATGCCCATTTTCACTCCTTAAGGACAAAACTGAATATTAACTTTTAAAAGATAGACTTTGATAGATAAGCTAAAGTGACATCTCATTTTCATTTTAATTTGTATTTTACTACCAAGTCTGAATACATTTGAATATTTTATTGGCCAAATTACTCATTCATCTCTCACTATGTTGAAAACAATTTTCATATTTATTTTTCTTTCAAAATGCATACATTTCACAGTAGAAAAGTTTTCAAGTTTCTTTTTCTTTTTAGGCAAAGCAGTAGAAAAGTTTTATTGAAAGAAAAAGGAAAGACTAGACACTGTAAAAGAAAGAGCAGAGAGCTCTGGCCAGGTGGCACAGAAGTCAGATTCCAAAGTTTATGTATTCAACTTTGTCTTTACTTTTTAAATCTCTGCCTTTGGTATCATTTACTGAAAACCCTTCTGTTTCCCTTTCTTTTCTAAAAGCAGATATGACAATTTTCTTAAATTGCTGTCTTTAAAAATTTAGATTAGTATCCTCCCAACCCTCCTTGCCCTTTTTTCTTCCTTTTTCATTCTAAGCTACTCAAGTTTTAAATGGATATTTTCTTTTTTTCAGTCTTTACAATTAAATTTCTTATGCGTCTGAATGTGAAGTTTATATTGGGATAAGGTGTGAAGTACCGGTCTGCCTTTATTTTTCCCCATGTGATTAGTTGCTTTTATCAGTCCTACCTTTGAGAATCCAGCTTCTTCAATGATAGCTGCAATGTCAACTTTATCATATAATGAACTTCTATACTACAGATATAGTCAACAGATCTTATACTGAGATATTTCTGTTTCAGTGTCCTGATGAGCACTCCAATTCTATGACAGGAAGAGGAGCCCTACTCAGAATCCTAATATGTTTAGGTGTCTTCTCATGAACAGAGCCTGTCACCTGGCAGTTATTCAATAGAAGTGTACTTGAAAAGGATGTAATGATGACTTAGACAGTTTAAAAACCTAAAACTAGTCCACAATTATGGAGATATTTCTAAATATACTTATATAATTTAAATATGTGAGAAATAAAAAGAACTATATAAATTTTCTTAAGCATATGTAACCAGAGAAATGTTTTAAGAATAGAACTATATAAATTTACTTAAGCATACATAAACTGTTTTAAAAATAGAAAAAATAAAATCTTTATAAGTCTCTGCTAATCCTCACCTTCAGTTATTATCATACTCTCTTTACTATTACTCTTCCCTTAAAAGTGTGTCCCTTTTTTGACAGTGCTCATTGTGCCCATGTAACTCTATAGGACATCTGACTACTTTTTCAATATTATAAACTTACCAACTGAGCACTTGAGGAATGGCTCAAGTGGTAGATTGCTTAGCTATCAAGGCCAAGGTGGCGGCTCACAGATGTAACCCCAGCTACTCAGGAGGTAGAGATTGGGGGGATCATGGTTTAAGGTCAGCGAGGGCAAAAAGTTAGCCAGACTCCTCATATTATACTATGTTTATAAATGTTTATAAATAAACATTTATTATGGAATTTTAAGAATTCTTCCTAAGAATAACAAGACAATTAGTTGTAATACAACTAGAACAACTAACTTAAGACTTACGTAAATAAGTTTTTATACACTAACATTTGTTTTTCCACAGTATTTATAGAAGAATTCATGAGATTTACTAATAAATTAAATTTTCAGATGCAGAAGTTCTGTTCATTCTTGTTCTGTTGTTTTTCGCTATTGTCCTCACCCACATTAAATGGATCTATATCATCTTCATATATTTTTCTGCAATTTAATATAGGAAATGATGCATTCCTTCACACTATCATGAAACAGAGGTGTTTTTCTCTATTTGGTGGTTTAGGGCAGTCTAATATTCAAATCTCTTCCAGCTGTACATAAAATTTGCAGGACTTTGTCAATGAATAGCCTTTTTTTCAGGGTTAGTCTTATTCTCCGGAGTCTAGTACTAACTCAGCTATCTATGATCAAGTCTACCTGGATTAGCAGTGCTATCAAAATTCTTCTAGGATGGTAATTTTGTATGTTTATTCATACACAAAAATCCATACACCCTGGGTGACGTTTAAATTTTTTAACTTGACTTATTCTTGCCATTTCATTTCATAGCCCTCTATTCTTATCTCCCAGTACCATGCTGTTAACTACCACAATCACACACTTTTTGCTAAGTTGTATTTTCCTTTACATCACAGTTTAAACGACATTTCAAGACAAAGAAATTGAACTTAAAACTCAAAAATTGAGAAGTATATGTTTAACTCACTCCCTGATAGCTCCCTATTGTGCTTCTTAAAGCACTCATCACTGTATAAAGTGGTTCACTAATCTGTATGTTCCACTTAAATACCTGTTCCCTATGAGCTAGTGAAGGTGTCTGCTAAGTAGTAGTGGCAGCTATAAAGCCATTCTTGATTAATGTCTTTTAAATAATCAAATGGTTTATATGATAGTACTAAAAATTTTAAATGTCAAAGAGAAAAAATGCTTTTTAAGTCAACATTACAATAATGAAGCTTATTTTTACAACTTTGAGTCCTGGCTCATAATGACCGTAACAATTGTATTCATAATTAATTCTTAATGTCAGTCCTTATAGGTAAAAGAAGAATCACAAGGAATAGTTGTCTGGGGAAAATTGCACCACAGAGTATAACTCTGATATGACAAAAAGATTTCCTGAAAAATAATTTGATTGTAGAGGAAGAAAATCACTTTCTTTGGAAGTATTGATTGAATATATCATTTTTTCTTTTTATACTAGCATTCCTTAATAGATAAGGGAATTTTATTATGATAATTCCACATATGTGTACAGTATATTTATTGGTAATATCTATAGCAAATATCTGTGGAATTGCCCTTCAATACTCATAAGACTGCACTAATAAAAATTATAAACAATGTTTTTATGATTGTAAGCTAGAATGCTTTTATCATGACTCTTTAAAGAAATGCATATTTTCTTGAGACCCACCCCAGACATACTATAAACATGCACAAGCATGTAACTTAACAAGTTTCATGAACTAATACCTAGCCTACCATACAAGATTCTCTATTTTCATTTCTCTTCTTTTTGACTCCATTCCATTCTTTCACTAATAATATATCAGCTCAGATCTACCAATAGATATCAATACCAATTCACTACATGATATTGCCCACATTCTAAGTCCTCTGTCATGGAAAGAAGTCACTTAATCTTGGTCACAGTCCAACAAATTTTCAAAATTGAAAATTGTTCTTAAACAATATATGTAGAAATTAGAATTTAACTTGGATTATAAAGTTTAGTTTTAAAACTTAAAAAATTACTGTTTTTCATAAAATTTTGAAATGTTCAGCTAAATAAAATTCAATGGAAGAGGATCCAAAATGGCAGCTAAGGTAGGGAATCAGAACTCCTAAGCATCATGACACCAGAAA
Organism: Castor canadensis; assembly: GCF_047511655.1. Lineage (NCBI taxonomy): Eukaryota > Metazoa > Chordata > Mammalia > Rodentia > Castoridae > Castor > Castor canadensis. The sequence continues at coordinate 146,590,983 of NC_133388.1, read as the reverse complement.
CCTCCTTGAGATCTTGGAGCTACCCTTGGGTAATTCCTATTATGCCTAGCCAAAATAATAACCAGCATCACATTGGTGCAGATAAAATTGAAAGACTGACCCTGAAATCGGCCTTTAATTTCACCTAATAGCCATGAAAATCCTGGCATAACCAGCAAGGCATATCTGGCCTCTGGCCCTGGGAAAAAAGATTGCAGCTGCTTCTCTTTTTTTTGTTTTTCTTTTTTCTTCTCCTAACAAGCAGAAGACAGACATCAATCAGAATGTAAAAATGATAAAATAAAATTATACCATTGTAAACAGAATGTAAATAAATGAAAAAAAATAATTGAGTAGGCAGATTAGACATACATTGCCCCTTTTATTTATTTATTTTAATTTTATCATTTTTACATTTACTTGATGTGACGGCAATCTGGCTGCAACATCTGTCATCCCATTGATCACCAGGGTTGATTTGGCTGATCTGACTGGCTAGGCAGGTAACTCCTTCTTCCTTCAACACTCCGTGTGCATCCCTCCTGAACCCGCACAACCAGTCAAAGAGGACGACCATCCCCAATAGAGGAGGGCTGTTTTTTGGCCAAGGGTATACGAGTAGCTTTGCTCAGAAACTCCAAACAAGCTCTCAAAGTAAGCTTTTGATATTTCCTTATAATGTATAGCTTTCCTGCTATATATTATTTTCTTTCCAAAATAATCCCTGTGAACTAGTGTGAATCATCATACTTTTTTTTTTTTTTGCAGTGATGGGCTCGAACCCCAGACCTGTATATGGTAGGCAAACATTCAACCACTGAGCTACATACTCAACACTTAGTTTTCTGAGACTGGGTCCAGCTATGTACTTCAGTCTAGCCTTAAACTCACTATGCAATCTCTGATTGCCTCAAATTTGCAATCCTCCTTCCTCACCTCCAAAATGCCAGTTATCATATTTTCTTAGCAGACTTCTGAACAATAATTTCTCTCAAATGTAAAAATTTAAGTTGAATAATTTTGTTTGCTTTTAGCAATGATTTTTGAATCATGACTGGTGAATTGAGATTGTTTCTTTTTAAATTAGCAATAAAATGGATCAAAGTAAAAACATTAGATTATTATAAATGATAAGCATAGGTACTCAATAAATGTCTAAATGAAAGATTAAACTATAATCTGAATAAACACATGAAATTTGTGAAGGCATACATTATTCAGTTCTTACCTGAAGAAATACAATGATTATTTGATCTAAATAATTATGTATCCATGCTTATATCTCTTTATTTAGTAACAAAATTATATTTTGAACTGCTACTAATCCTAGTAATTAATTCCTCTATTTCTGATATTAAAATTCCTAAAAGAAACTTACTTGTAAATGCAAAAATGATACCTTTTGAAACTACTCCAGGAATGGGGGGATGTGGTGGTAAAGGAGAGCAGTGGAAGGGGTGAACTCAAGTATGATATATTTGATACATTGTAAGAACATTGTAAATGCCACAAAGTACCCCCACCCAGCACAACAATAAAAATAAAGAAAAAGAGAAGAAACCTACTTCTCATTTCTTCTCAGTCATTTTTAGTTTGGGTCTTCAATATCCCCAAGGGCTCATGTGCTAAAAGTTTGATTCCCCAGAGTGGCACCGTTAGAAGGTGGTAAAACCTTCAGGAGATGTGGTCTGGTGGAAGGTCTTCAGGTCATTGGAGTTGTGCCTTTGCAGGAAATTATGGGGTCTCTTTATCATCCTCTTTCCCTCTCATTTACTTCCTGACTATGAGGTGAGTGGTTTTGGTCTGCCATGAGCTCAAACCATGCTGGGCTTCCTCACCATAGGCCCAAAGCAACGAGAAAGGTAGATCATGGACTCAAATCTCCAAAATGGAGACCCAAAATAAAACTTTCACTTTGAAACTTGATTATCTCAGTTATTTGTAATGGCAAGTGAAATAACGCAGTCAGACATTGGGCTGAGTGAAAAATATACACTGGAGAAAATGGGAGACATGCTTTCTGTCTTCATGGAGTAGTCTTTCCACAGAAGAAAATTTAGAGCAGTCAAATTTGCTCCCACATTCTGGACTGTGGTTAATTAATACAAAGAAATAAATAAGGCATGGAGAGAGAGAGAAATGGAAAAGGAGGACACCTTACAAGTTTAAGATACAAAATTTTTTTTAATAGATGCAATAAATTCTAAGATATCAGAATGAAATGAAACCAGTAGTATAAAGACCCAAGGGAAATTTTTCCATGCATGGCTGAGATGCTGGGCATAAATAAAGCTTCTTTCAGGATTGAAGACTCTATTGGTGAAATATAATCAGCAAGAGGTGACAAGTCAAGTCTAGGGAGAAGCAGGAGCCAAATCAGACAGGGCTTTTCAAGTCACTGCTAAGATTTGGGTTTTGTTCTAAGTATAATAAAAAGCTACCGGAGAGTTAAGTCAATTTGTGACATGATCTAATTTGCATTTTGAAAGATCATCTCTTAACTGCTACGTATAGAATGGATTAGAGAATGTGAATGTGAAAGTCCAGTTAAGAGACTTGCAGCAAATCTGGGGTAGAAATGGCATGACTTGGCCTAGGATAGTAGCAATGGAGATGGGAAAAAAAGAGTGCAAAATTCAAGATACATTTTGTAAGAGAATCTATCATACTTCTTCAGTATCAAAAATTAGGGTAAAGGCAAAGAGAAGAATTGTGAGTAACTTCTAACCCTTTAACCTGAGCAACAGGGTAAATGGTGATGTTGTCAACCGGCATATGAAAATTTGGAGGAATATAGGCTCCTGTATAATATTCATAAATTCACGGGCTAGATTCCAAATGAAGGTGTAAAAACTATGTGGTTCAATATTTTGAAGTTACAAATTAAATAAACAAATAATTAAATAATACATTGTATCATTCTACCTTGATAAATATACCATTGTAATTAAGCTGCCACACTTGATTTAAATGCAGAATTTTTTAATTCCTTGGTTTCTGTGCATAAATTTGTTAGAAGAAAGAAAGTTGGCTCCAGGACCCCAGCTTAACTACCCTGTTTTCCATAGCTTGCTATATCATGTACTGCAAGCATTCTACTTACAGACAATTGGATACCCCAGTCTAAATATCCAGTTCTGTCCACTCCCCAACGTGTACAATTAGTCATTCACTAAGCTTTGAGATATGCACACTGGCAACATCATCTACTCTGAACAGATGGACTTAGGGAAGAGGGTTGAACACAGTAAACAAATTATATAGGCCAATTGAGGAGACAATACTTGGGTCCTAGAAACCTAGATACCTACTAGAAGTTCACACAATACTGACTTGCAGTAAGAATGTCCATTTGGCCTCATAGAGTGAGCTGTAGCTGGAAGAGACCAGAGCAAACACAAGGACAAGAGCACTGTCCGTTTTATATGAATGTATGGTTAGTACTAACTAGACAAAGGGATAGAGCATGAACAATGAAAAATCAGAAATTCTAACTATAATAATGTAAGCTCAAAATGCCTAGACACATTCAAATGATGACATCCAATTTACACAGGAATATGTGATCTCTAAATAATGGAGTGTTAGGTACCTGGTTCCTCCTTCATCTGCAGAAAAATGCAATATGCAACAATCTGGTCTCATTTTCTTAACCATGCTGACTTTAATGATCTTTAAACATCTATTTATTCTGGTCAGAAGTATTTATTGATCACTTGTTTGATGCCATTTACACACCAAACTCAGGAAGTTGTAAAGGACAGGGTGTTCCAGGTCCCTGTGCAGTTTAAAATCATTATATTTTAGCATTACCTTGGAACCTTAAAGTCTGTTCAAACCAAATACCTACCCACTTCTAAGAAAATTCTTGTTTCAGTCATAGCTCATGTGCAACACCTTGCTATCTGGGATTCTTCTTGCACATCATTTCAGTTTCCTCTCCCTTTTCTTCTAGTGAATATTCCTAACTCTCCATCCTCTCCTTGGTCATCCTCCCCTGAACTCTTTGAGTGCTTCCACAGAAGCAAATGCCTTGTCTGGCTTTGATCTCAGTCTGAGTGACCATTATGAGAAAAGTCAGAAGAGCTGAAGAACAGAGAGCTTCTTACCACCCTCCCAACATAACCCATTGGCTAAACAGCATTCCATACTATGTTCTAGGCATTTAAAAAGGGAGACATGAAAAGAAGGATAAAGGAAAGTATGGAGGGATGGATGGAGGGTTAGAGGGAAAGAGGGGAGGGCATGAAAGCTGCTCCACTTTTCTGTCTTCAATAGTCCTACTTGCAGTTTGAAGATTCAATAGTCTCTTAATGGAGAAATTCTCCAAGTTGATTATTGCAGGCAGTGACACCATATTAATGGCTCTTCTGGTACTTGGGTTCCTGCAAAGCTCCCTTTTCAGGGATTAATCTGAACAAGGTAGATGTGTCAAGGGCAATCATGCCACCATTTTTTCACAATAAAAGACATGGTCTTCTAGTAGCATTCTTTACCTCATCCCTTGCTTTTTACATCAGCTGGGACTAGTTCTCATTAATACATAAATCATTCTTCTCATGCAACAGATACCAGATTACCAGTGTCCAAAGTGACTTACTAAAATAATATTGTTCATAAATTTCCATTGTACAGGTAATCATGTAATATCCTTTCTTTATCTGACAAGGTGAGTTAAAGGAAATTGCTCTTCATATTCTGTACTCTAACTTAGCATCAGTTTTAAAGAAACTCTTTAGAGTGTTCTGATCAATAAGGTAGATTCATTTCTGTGTTTCTATGACTCACTGTTTTACTAATAGTGTGTCATTCGCCACTCTACTATAATCCAGGATAAAGGCATCTATAGTTTGTGTCTGTATTCCCAGTTAACACACAAGAGTTGCTAAATGTATGTTGTTGAATAAACACAGTTTATCAGTTATTCAATAGAGCACTGATATAACACAGAATATTGAATATGGCAGGTATTCAATAACTAATTGGGATTTACATTGATTTATATGGATACATTTCAATTTACTTATATTTGTAATAGGTTTTTATTTAAAGTCTAATAGTAATTTACCTCTGCATATCCCTTACATTTCAAAATGCAGTATTTTAGAATATAAATGATTTTTGAATATCCCTCAAAACTAATGAGGGGTCTGATATGGATGGACCTATTACCTAAATGATTATGCAATGCTCATTTCACTTGCTCATTATCATGAGCACTGTATTCATTTGCTTCAAAATATGAAAAAATAGTGACATTAAGCCTAAATAAAAAAATAGATATTTAAAATAAATTGTATTTATACAAAAATAAGTATTTAAGGTTATGTGTTAAACACAGCAATTTTTGCTTTGTGTTAAGAAGCATCATTCCAAGTCATTTGAAAGATGAGAGGTATTACCATGTGGTGAGTACATCATGTCTATTCCAGGTGTGCACCAAGCATATGGATTCTGACACCATAAAAAGTGTTACCTTTTCTACTTTTAGATTTCCTTTGGTTCTGTGATATCTTTGGGACTTCTGTTACCTGATAACAACAGGTAAGGTTGTAACTTAGGAGTTACTATGAACACTTTACACACAGAATTTTAATTCTTTAAACAATTTGGGTAATTTTTAAATTCCAATTTCTTTTGACAAAGTCCAGATTTGGAGAAATAACTTGCATAAAATCTCACAGGTAGTAATCAATAAGCCAAGTACCTGAACTCAAGATTGCCCCAGAGTTTACACACTCAACTGCCATAGTATACTGACTTTCAAAGTTTATCACGTCACCTCCGTTTCTGTGAAGGGTTCTCAGTTATAACTACTCATTTTTTCTGTGATCATGAAAACAGTAATTAATTGCAGTTCTCTTTCTTCTTGTACATATTATGTATATATTCTACTTTTTACTTCATTATAAGATTAACTTATTTTTTTAGATGTTTATGTTGTTTAAAAATTTTCCCAGTGGAATTAATTAACAGATACTCTCTACTGCATTGCGATATGTAAAGTAATAAATGCCTTCTCAGATTAATAGCTGAAGCAAAACTAAAGTGGTTAATAAGTTTCAAGGCCTACTTACTTTGAAGCAATAGATTATTGTTCTTTTACAGTCAACCATATCATTAAGAGGAAATATAAGAAAAATACAATTTTCCCCTCCTCAAAGTGTTGGATATAGTGTTTCTGTAAAGTATTTGCCAAGATGCATTTCAATACCATACAATCTAAATATATTGGTAAGAAAATTTTAAATGATTTACAGTTTAGTGAGGCTGACAAATATAGTACAGTCTAGTTTAATAAAGTGAATACATTTGAGAAAAATTTTCATGAAGGAAATGAAAACTTTTAGTTATAATAATAATGTACTCCTAATCACTTATGAATAAATTCTATTTGATTTTTCCAGACTGTGGTTTACAGAAATTGTTTTTCTTGTTTGATTTAATTGCATAAAACTTGGTACAAAAGGAAGTCAGATGAGTAGCTAGTTTTATCACCTAAGGAGGGGGTAAAACATTGGGTAATATGGAAATTGCTTCAAATGACTATTATGTCATTTGTAAAAATCAGGAAGACATTTGGAAATGAGCTATGTTTCTTCTTTTTTATTACCATTTACCATAATCTTTTTAAATAAAATAAGTATAAAACAATGAACTCTATGTCAATCATTTCTTGGCTAAATGATGTTTCCCAAAAGTTAGTGTTACAATACAAGAATATAATCTACTTTCTCATCATGGGTTTGTCCAGGGCAGAAGTATATGATATCTTACCATGCATATAAAAACTAGCTTTTGTTTCACCACAAAACCTCGATCATGTACACATGTCAAACCAAGTCATTCACAAATATATCATGTTTAAATAGCAGAGCAAGATGCTGAATATATAAATATGGTATAAACACATTTCTGTACTCTTAAAGGACTTTTTACTTTGTAATCTCAATGGTAGCAACATTCATTTCAAGATTTAGTAATGTAACATTTTTTTCCTTGGTAAGTAGTAAATGAATTATCAAACAATTAGCTACTTTGTTAGGAAAATACCAAAATTTGGCCATATCCAAGTTTTAAGAGTAAGGGTTTCAAACTTTCCAGATACTCTAGTATTCATTGGTTTGATAAGGAATAACAGGCACCTAAAAAGAGTACTGTTAGTGTTGTCAAGTAAGAATAAATGGACCCATTTAGTTTTTGATTTGTTTTACTTCATTCAGGAATAGGAAGACTATTTAGCCAATCCTATGTAATGGTTCATTTTTGTCTTTCTATGGCCCCTGTTATTACTTTTGGAGGAAAGCAGTAATCTTCTGATTCCGATATCCTTGCTTCTTTACCTTGTAGATTCTACTATTTTAGAACTCAGTTATAATTGCTATTCCTTAGTAATTTCCAGTATCAAGTTTTTATTTCTTTTTATTCAGCTATTCTATAGTACATTGGGTAACACCATCTATTTCCTTTGCAAGAAATATGCTTTCTTTTGCACTTTGTTAAACACACATATCTATAGAAAGAAAGAGTGAGAGAGAAAAGCATGTCTTATTCATCTTTAAGTGTAAGTGAAACTAAGCAAGGGTAACACTACATAAGTGAAAAGCTGAGGAATTTACAAAATAAAACAATCTCAACTCTTCTTGACTATTGTTTTTTGAGTTGGAGTACACTGTAATCAACCTTAGGCTTTTTAGTAAGGCTTCACATTATCCAAGAGACTGCACAATTTTCCAGATTTCAGGATAACTTGAAGATGTCTCAGAAACCTGGTTCAGAAGTGGGAAAATCATCCTGGTAGTCACTAATGGGAAAAATTTTATTGTTTATCTATTTTTTCATTCATCAAAGAGTCATTAAGTACCAAGCAACACTCTAGATAGTGTGCTACAAATTTGCAAAAGGCTATCAATATCCTCAGAGCTTTGAAAATTTTGGTACAGAAGATCAACAAATCGATTGTCCACATAAGCTTCAGTGGCTGTGCACAGGCATTGCACAAACTCAGAGGAGGGGCATTTCAATCAGACTTGAAGTTAGAAACTTCCCTAGAGGGACAGAAATGTCATTGGTGTTCACACCTGTGGGGCATGAAGGTCTTGCCTGATATCAGTCTTGAAGTATTTACAGAAAAATGTTGCACCAGAGAAATTTATGAAAAACATTACACTTCAAAAAATTTTAAGCATGTTTTTCAAATTTAACAGGTCTGAAAGCAGACCATAATATATAATAGATGACATTTCACAATTGGATCAACAGCATATTGCTCCTTAAGAAAATAATAGAAAATGTTCAATTCAAAAGTATCTAAGATTTGAACATGCACAGGGAACTCGTGTGTGTGTGTGTATGTGTGTGTCTGTGTGTGTGCATGTGTGTGTGTGGTGATGGGTTTGAAGTTAGGGCCTCATGCTTGCTAGGCAGGTGCTTGACCACTTGAGACATTCCACAAGCCCTTATAGAGAATTTTGTTCTCCAAGATTATCACTTGGACAATAATTCTACTGGAAAAGAGAAACAAGCTCTTATTAACCCCTCTCTAATTATAAAGGATAAATCTCCCTCTTACTCTCCATAAAGACTTAAATCCTATCATACATAATTTAGCTACCTACTTGGAAAGTGGCTTAAATAACTTATTTACGACTAGCTTATCAACTTATAAGGTATGACTGATACTCATACTCTGCACATATGGTGAAATAAATGTTCTAGAATCTTTTTTTTAGAGGTTAACTTCCAGAAAACTTGTGAAAACATTGCATACTTGAAAATTGATAAGGGAAAAGATTTTAAATGTTGTCATCACAAAAAAAGGTCTTAGGTAATGGATATGTTAGTTAGCTTGATACACACACAAGCACACACACATATGAGAAAAATGTAAAAACAATGCTTAAACCTGGCTCAGTGACAAATCTAGCATATGGAAAGAATATTTTGTGAGGCCCCTCTAGTTTTATCAATAATCATCACTTTACAGCCTGTTTATACACATGATATTTAACACAGGCATCCTGATGAAAAATCAGGTATTGGGACAAACTCTTTCCAAGAATATCAGCTGTAAAATTTTTCCAAGCATTCTGCTTTTCAAGTAAATTGGAGAAATCTCACCACGTGGGAACCAAGTCCCATAGCCTGATAAACATATATGAATAGTTTTAAAGTATCTTATGTTTTTAAATGGTTTTAAAATATCTTATGTTTTTAAGTTTCACTGATAACGACTTTCCTCTGGGTTTAACACAATAGGGGCTAGTCTTGAAGTGCTGAATATACTCCAGTTCTTGAATATCGAACAATTTGTCATTCTCTTCTGTTGACTATTTTATTTAAGATAGTATTATGTGCACATACAAATTGAAGGAAGAATAACTTATTTCAAGTATGTTTAATATTTGGTATATTTTAAATACTTTCAGATTTGCTTACAAAACAGATTTGCTCACAAGATTTATTTTAATATATATTTGGCAGGTAATTTTTGTTTTGGAAGACTTAATATTTCTTTTTCCAACAAAATGTCATTAAATGGTTTAGTTTCCAAAGACTAAAAACTTTACACAGCAAATTAAAATGCAATGTGTGCTTGTCTAGTAGGATTATTTATGGAGAAGCAAAGACACATTAAGTGGATCACAGTTCTGAAAGAGTTTGCCTACTGAAGGTAAGATTTACATAATAATGAAATAGAAAGTTTTCACAAGCTCAAGGGCTAAACTTGTGCTCAGTGATGAGCAGACATCTATATAAAGGCTTTTAATGCATTATAACCTGTTACTGAAGTTGATAAATACTAGCAGCATACATTTGTAGGTTAGTTCCAATTTTGTCTCAGCACAGGAGTAGAGAATCCTGGTTATGAGAGCAATCTGGTGTGTCTAGAAGATGAATTAGCTCATATAGATTAGTGAATAAGAGAATTCACCAATTCTACATTAGAAGAATGCATGTAGAAGCTGGTTTGTTTATATTTGCAATGTACAATTTGATAGCCACTGGTCATACATCCCTATTTAAATGTAGATAAACTAAAATTGAATGAAATTAAAAATTCAGTTTCTGAGTCATAGTAGTTACATTTCAAGTGTTCAATAGTCACCTTGCTGTTGAGCAGCAGAGATAGTGCATATGTCCCACATTGAAGAAAGTTCTACCTTATAGCATAGTATACTACTTTACTATATTTACTATTATACTATACTATTTTATAGTATTAGTTTATACTTAATATTTACAAAGATTGAAGTCTGTATTGGAATTTTGGCTAAATAAGTAGATTTTAGCTGCTTTTGCCATCCTTACAAAAGGAAAAAAATTTAAATACTATTATGAAATGATGGCTTCACTACAATAGCTACTGTGTGTGCCAGCCTAATATTATTTTATACCTTAAGTACACATGATAAAATTTATTTAAAAAACTTAAACATAAGTCTGTGTCACCTAATCATAGCAAGTGAACACAAAGTCTATTAACACAGCTTGAATCAGCATACCTCAAATGAATTCAGAAATATCTTCATGCTTCTTCCTTCTTCTTCCTCAGTTGTCTAGCTAAAAAGACTTGGAAGTGGTTTTCTGCACACTTTTCTTTAACTGTGCTCATGCTACTCCTCCATATAACTTCACAGTCATATCCCTTCCTTACCTTGCTCTATTACTTTTTTATTAGGAATTTTATAATTCTTTTTAATTTTGCTAAGATTTTTATTAAAATAATGTCATATTTCTTTGTAATCTGGTTACTTAGACTACTTGCATACATAGGTAGTATAACCCTCATAAATAATTGTTCCTAATTTATCAAAATATTAGGTATTTTTCCTGGAAGGCACATATTAAATCATTGTGAAAATGTCTTTACAAGTTCTAGGAACGAACAAGTTAAGGCTTAAATTTTAGGTCTGGCCTCCCTGCAAACTCTTCACCATGTAAGGCTCAGGGTCCTCATTGTTATAACAGTTATAATTACAATAGGTTCTCTGTATCCTTTCACAGATTCAGTCAAATGTAGGTCAAAAATATTCCAGGAAAGGTTATATTGTTGGTGACATGTACAACATAGTTAAGTCAACAGTGGCTGCATCTGTACTGAACATGGGAAAATTTTTATCTTCCTGTAATTCCCCAGACAATACAGAATAACAATTCTTTGTGTTGCATTAGAATTGTATTAGATATTATAAACAGTCTAGAAATTATTTAAAGTATATAGGAGAGTGTGTGTAGGTTAGATGAACTTACTGTACCATTTTAGATAAGAGACTTGAGCTACTTCAGGTTTTTATATCCTTGGGGTAAGAGTGTCCTAAAACCAATCCCTCTGAGGGTTCACTTATACAACCCTGAGCCACATGGACTGAGGACAAGGAAAAGTCATGTACTTTGCAACTAGTAAGCTCAAAGATGTGATATTGTCCACTGAAGCAATTATTTCCTTTTAAATTTATAAATTCTGAGAATATTTATATTTTCTCATACAAGTAGCTGGCCATAGTTTCTTCCAAGAAATAGGTGCCTCTTCTCAACACTCAAGTTTCAGTTTATGCCTTTTAAAATATTTTGTTGCTGACTGCAATATGTATGCATTATCTATTCAAAAGGATCCTTTTTTAATGTTTTAAAGATTCACTTTATCTGTGATTTTTCTTTGTGCAGTTTGGGGATAATTAGTATGGAGAGTATGCCCCAGAAATCACAAAACTCAAGTAAACTTTCTTATAATTTAAAGAATAAAGTATTGTCTGGCTCTATTAACAAGCTTCTATGTAGAAGACAATGAAATAAATCAGCAGGAAAAGAGGAATGAGTTACAGACAGAAAAATGAAGATGTAAATTGCAGAAGAGATAAGTTAAGAAATGTGGCCTAGGACATTTTCTATAAATAATCAAAATTAAATTTGGCCATGTTTACTATATATTCCCTTTAAATAATATTTTAAATACAAGATCATTTACATGATTTAGAATCAATAAACAGTAAGGTGTAAAAGATCAGAATCAATAAACAGTAAGGGGTAAAACATTTTCTTTATAAACAGAGACAATCTATTTTAGTGCTAAGTACCATTTCAATAACTTTTATTTTCAAATGGTAATGTCATTTTTTGCATTTTATATGTCAAACAATCATTATGGACCTGACGTTTGCTCAAATATTACAGTTTTTCCAGCAACAGTGATAATATTAAAATGTGCATCATATTTTGTCTGTTGTTTTGGGCTTTTTGAATCATGAATCAGATAAATCAGTGCTTTTTAAACTCTATGTACGATGAGGTGTCCACTCTTCTTCCACAATCTGTCATGGACTGATAAAGCAAAGCGAAACATGACACACAAAAGAGACAAGCCAAAATATCTATCAAACTCAGTAGGTAAAAATCACTCTCACTGGTTGATATAAATATTCTTAAATGGTAATTCTCATTTTCTATCTCCTATAGAGAAGTCCCAGACTTCACCAGTTTAGTACCAAAGAGGGGTAATATACAATTCAATATAAAATTCTCAAATAATTCTTGTCATTTACATATAATATGCAAGTGCTCTACCACTGAGCTACATCTCCACTATGTAAATATTATCATGGCTATTACCATGAATAATATTAAATTACCCCTCACAATATTTGAAAATTTTAATGCATAACTAAAAAGACAAAAGAAGTTCTTATTAGATATTTTAAAAAGATTGCATCTGCATTGGATGCACACACACTTGTAATCCTAGCTACCTAAGAGGTTGTAAGTAGGAGGATTGCAATCTGAGGCCAGTCCTTGGCAAAAACATGAGAACGTATCCCAAAAATATGTAGAGCAAAAAGGCTGGGGTGTGGCTCAAGTGGTGAGGCCCTGATTTCAAACCTCAGTATCACAAACACACACACACACACACACACATACACACACACGAAACTTCACAAATAAATAACGCTTTTGGGGTAAATGTATTTTTATTCATAACAAATATAAAGACATATAACATTTCCTTTAGTTTATATAAATTTTACAGAGAGCAAAGATATATTCCATCCCAGTCTGAATAAATCCAACAAATTATCATAAATAAAGTTAATAAAAACACACCTATGATTCCACTGCATATGTATATAAAAATAAATTCCTTACACAACTTACTCACTTTCATTCCTCAAAGTAGATTTTCATGCTGCCTAATTACCTGGCCTCATCTTTTCCATCCCAGGGTGATGACTGCAATGTGACCTAATTTAGCAAATTAAGTAAATAATTGGCCTGAAGTATTAGTACAGGTTGTAGCAATTGATAATAATCATGAACCACAGTTACAGCAAGGAAAATTAAGGACAGAACAACTTGAAGTATTAATAATTTAGAAATAAAAGTAGAGGAACTTTAGTAATAAATTTCTATTAAACCCTTTTGAACAGACTCTTCATTCAACTTCCAATAATACAAGTTGAGAAGCTCATTCTTCATTTATGATGAAATTATTCCTACAATAATGGCACACTGACAGCATTCACTCTGAAGAGAATGAAAACTATGATATATGTAACTTCCCAGGTGGATGTCAATTTTGAATATTTAAATATGTATTCTAAGGCTAAAACCCACATACAAATATGCAATTATTATATGTCTCAAAGTGTAATTAATGAAGACATATGAAATTCATGTTAGAAATTTGTTTTGAAAATGACAAATGTGTAATTTATTAAAGTCAACTTTTAACACATATTTTGTGTCAGTTGTTATAAGTAATTACTTGTGTCTTGGAACAAAAACAGACACATACAATTTCCTTTTAAGGAAAAAGCTGATCTATTTATTCCAAATAAAAGAATAATTTTAAATAAGAATCTTTTGTATGACATCTGATGAATATTTTCAACAAAACCTAATGTGAACATAAAACAACATTCTATTATTTGTAAAAGTTTTCTCATTTCACACATTAAGACAATTATGTCCTATACCCTGAGAATAAAAATAGAAAGTGAGGAAAAGAGATTACTTGTATAAAGAACAGTTTCTAATGGTCAAAAAAATCTAATTTGTTTGTAACATTTATGTAAACCAGAAACTTTATCTTATTATTTATTTATTACTGAAATTTTCTTTCTGTTCTATACCTACATCATCTTATGAAGTGTTTTACAATAAAATTGGTAATAAAATAGCTTGTTTCAAAATATGCAAGGGTAGTAGAAAAAATATGATTGAAGACATCAATTTTTAAAAATCATATTCATAAATTTGCATATTATATTTCAGTGAAATATTGCATTTTAATGGGATGAGTCCTACTTCTTCACTGTTCACATTCACTTACCTCACTTATGCTTTTGTTCTCCATTAACAACAATAGATATTGCTACCAAACCTTGTTTCCTGAAGCTGCAAACTATTTTCTTACAACATGGATGATGCAATCACCTTTGTATATTCCCAAGTTAATGTGTGTTCTCATTTTAAGCCTCAAATTCATTTGCTTGTGATTTTACACTACTCATTACATGGCTATGATTATTTTTCTATTAAAAATTTAGAAAAATCACACCTTCTCAGAAAACATGGAAGAGCTATGATGACTGCATAAATTATTGGAAATATTTTTTGAAATACAAAACATAAATAAATAAAAGATAATAGTTTCACTTATAGCAGAACAGAAGACTACAATAGAATGTCTCATGTTAAAAAAACACATACATTGTAAGACAGATTTCTATTTATCTCTCAGAAAACAAAAATGTATATTCACAATTATTAACCTTGTGCTATAAATCCTCATGTAAATATATCTGCTCTTGGAAGTGGGAAGTTTGAGGAGGAGGTGGCATAAACAATGTATATACAGGTAAGTAAGTGTAAAAATAAAATAAAAGGAGAAAAGAAAGAAAAGAAAATCTACTCTTTATACTCAGAACTGTATTTTCTTCCATATAAGGCTTTTTAAAAGGTAGAATTAATGAAGGTTAAGAACACAGAATCTAGAAGAAAACTGCCTGCATTGTAATCCTTTGATTTTCTACAGTATACCTTGGACTTAACTTCCCTGTTGTTCAATTTCTTCACCAGCTATTGTGAAAAGTAAAAGTAATATAGTGCATGCAATGTGTTTACAGTATTATTTGGCCGTAGACAAGTACTAAATAAGATTTTGATAATGTTCCTTGCTATTATCATCATTATTATGCTATCTCTATAGACTTTTCTCCTTGGGGATAGTTTTTCCAGCTTCGTGAATTTCCTCTTCTGCAATTCTTAATATATTTTCCTGTGGTTGTAATTGAATACAAACATTTACACATAGCCATATCAAATTATAACATATCTTGGTGTCAGCCAGCAAAGCAGTTTCCTGAATTTTGTGGAATTCATCATCATTCATCAGTATATAATTTTGGATCAAGGTACAGGCAGTTAGTGGATTAACCCAGCAGCTATTTTCAAACATGGAATAGGGAGTTCCTTATTGCTTAGAGTGGGGAAACTATGTATGCTAATCATTGACATTGTAATCTAATCACCAAATGATAAAAAACATCATGGGAGGAAGCAAAATCTAGGGCTGGATCTAATTACATCACTATTCAAAAGCTTGATGGAGAAGATGGGCAAGTTGATGCAGTCATTCATACAACCAAATGCTCAATAGACCATTCTAGGCCCCTGTCCAAGTTGTGACTGGAAAGCTAGTAGCTGTGCATTTCAAATCAAGATCAGTTGTTAGAGAATTAACTAAGGGGATCTGGGAGCTCTAATTGGAACTCTAATTCCTATGATCTTTAGGTAATAACAATTCTGAAGTGGGGGTTATGATGATGTAGTATGGTATGCAAGAAAGAGGTCAGACACATTTTCAAAATTCTGCTCTATCACTTGGTGAATGATACCAACAAGAGATCTAAATTTTTAGCTCCAGAGACTGTAAAATGGGGACCATAATACATCCACAAGTCAGGGGTCATATAAATATGAGAGGCAATAACTACAGAGAACCTATGCACACCTGGTACTTGGAAACTACTGGTATTTTTTGTTGGTAATCATGAAGTGATTTTTAAAAAGCATTATGAAAGAAACCAAAATTTCAAAACTATATTTTTATTCTACAGATCTACATTTTATTCAACATGGAGATTGTGTTAGTCTCTCACATATCAGCATCTAGCATACATTAGGTACACAAAGCTTTTTCCTTTTATTTTGGTGGTTTGAAATGAAGGCTCAGGCTTGGTAGGCAGACACTCTATCACCTAAGCCACACGCCCAGCCCATTGTAATTATGATGCTGATACTGATTGCACAACTTATGTAAATTGAATAAAATGAATAATCTGTGTACTTCTGCCTCTTACACAAGTGTGAATGGCTATGGAGCCTGAGTCATTAAGTTTGTGAAAATAAAATGCAATATAAAACATTCAGCAAACTATAAACTTCCAGTGGCTCATGACCTTACAATATGGATTCTTCTAATGAATAAAGCAAAACATAGTGTATTATGAACATTCCTCAATTTTCTGCACTAGTAGAGGGAATGATCCAGAACAGCAGGTAATCTATGCTTCATTTCTAGTTGGACTGTTGAATAAGTATGTTGATGATATAAGGACACTGCTTTTAACAAATATCCATTTTAAAGGGCTAGGGGTGTTGCTTGCTTAGTAGTACAGTACATGTTTAGTATTCACAAGGGCCTTGGTTCAATCCTCACCAACAAAAGTTCATGTTTGAGAAATCTATAATGTATTAAACATTATTCATTAAAGTTGTTAAGTATAGTATTTAAATATATAAATATCGATGCAAAGACTAAAATGAAAAGTAGTTAAAATACATAAATATATGTTTGTTTGTATATACATATATAGAGAGAGATTTCTTAAGCTTTTACAATTCTAAAACTATCCAATTAGGCAGTACATAAAGAAATGAGATTCACGTGAAAAATATTTTAACATGTACCCTGAAGTTTGTGCTGTTGGTACCAACTCTGTTGGTACAGTGTTGTTGGCTTCACAGATATATTCAGAAATTCTAATGTTGTAGTCACATATCCTTGTGCATAGCTGGCTTTGTCTTTCTGTAAATTTTCCAAACAGAAAAGGAGTTGTGCTGATTTGTAACAGCACTACGTTTGTTACTTAAGAGGAGTAACGCAAGATGAGAAAACAAAGCAGCACATATTGTACAAATAATGATAGCTGACTGTTCAGAAACTGTCATTGTATTGGAATACACATGTACACATCCACATATGTGGAGAGAGCTTAAGGAACACTTCTTGGTCAAATATTTCATCTACATTTTTAGTATCCTAAGACTGTTTCCCATCCTAGTAGACCTTAAAATGAACACAAACTTCCGATAGGTAGATTTCCAAATTCTACTATAGGCTCTGCTGAATCAGAGTAAGGAGGCTGCAATTAGAGTACTGACAATTTTAAACTTCTGGGTGACTCTCAATTTGATGTAAGAACCACTGAATTATAAGAGAGAAGCCACCAGTTACTGAACATTGTCCTGTGGTCACTCAGTTTATATATGCTGTGATCCTCACAGCAGCCCCAACAGCTACATGTTACCACCCCCATTTGACAGATGACAAAAGGGAGCTTTTGGAGGTAGAAATGCAGAGCCACTCTCCAAGTTTTGATCTGACTGATTCAAATTTGTGCTACTTGCTACTCTAAATCCAAAAAGCTTTCATGGAGCTTATAACCGGCCACAGAAAGGCAGGTCACAAAAACCAAGTTATATTTTGTTCAGCTAGCAGTGGTGTCGTTCTGAAACTGCACAAGAATCTACTGGTGACAAGGAATCTGCTAAACACAATCTCTTCTGGAAAATTACTATTATCTTACATGGGTAGTGTTTTGGTTTTTATTTTGTTTAGTTCCACTTTTTATTTTTGGATCAAGGGGAAGGGATATTTTCAATATTCATTAGTTAAATCTTTTTAAATATTTTAACATCAATATTACTGTTTGTGTGTGAAAATGTGTGCAGCACGCACAAGCCTCTCCAACTCAGTTATTTGCCTCACTCTTACTGCAATGGAATATTCCATAGCCAATAGAGCCTTACAGAAACGTGGTCTCCGTCCTTCTTTTGTTTTTGTTTTGCCCTGGGTTGCCAGACACAGTGCAACCTACATTTAGACAAGGCTGCTACTCTTAGGTCACCAAGTTAGAGAACCTTCATTTTATAAAAGGATAATTTTAAGCCTGTTTCTGATCCTTGCTTTAATTTTTCCACATTTTTCAGAGGAGATGAACCAATTCAGGTTATAATACATATATACATGGAAATGTCACAAGGAAACTCCATGTGTAGCTATCTTAAACAAGCAAAAATATCATTTTTTTTTCTGTTTTATTCTACAAAATCAGAAAACAGGAGGGCAGTTGGGGGGGGGTGTTGTAGGGTGTGGTACTACTGAAAGGGTCTCCCCTTTCACTAGTGGTGGGGAAAGGGAGTAAGAGGGTGAATATGGTGCAAAACTATGTACACATGTATGTAAATATAAAAATGATACCTGTTAAAACTGTTCCAAGAATAGGGGAAGAGGAGGATAAAGGAGAAGTTTTGTAAATGGCACAATGTACTCCTACCCAGCACAAAAATTTTTAAAAAATGAAATAAATGAATAAAAATTTTTCTTATTTTTAACTTAACTTTTGAACGTAAGCATGTAAATTATTTGCAATCTAAAACTTGATTTTTAACATAAATTTAAATGTTTAAAAATTTAAATAGTTTATTTGAATAAATATCTGAGAAAAAAAATAACTTAGAATAACACTAGCTAAAGTATTTCTTTCTGTCAATTGTTCCATTACTTAGATAGGGAAAAGGAATTTAGTACCATTTCTAGATTTGAGGAAACTGAAGCTCAGGAAAGAAAGATGGAAATCACGAGCAGTCTTCTGTCTTCCAGGTCCAGCCCCAGTCAGAGTCTCTGTCCTTGAGGAGCTGAGTCCTCCTCTGAGAAACTTAGGCTCCTTCCAAGAGGGCAGAGAACCATGGCAGCTGTAACAAAGGAGCCGATCACTGGCTTGGGAAAAAACTGGAAAGTAAAAGCTAAGCTATTCTGAGAGTAAGTCTAAAAAAAGGTAACATCACAATCATATTTTCAGGGAAAAAAGATAATTCATGATAGTGTTTGAAATTTACTAGTACATTTGACTTACTTAAATACAAAGAAAATCCTGATTTAAAGAAAATAATTAGTAAACATAAAGAGCAAATAATTTCAAATCCTTAAGTTTGTTTTCTGGTGGTGGAGATTTCTAACCCAAAGACTTTTCTGATTTCATAATTTAATACTCTGTAGAAAAGAACTTCATGTAGCCAGTCTTCAGTATTTCTTAAAGGGTGTCACATAGGATTTGTGTACAACATCACATAAAGAATTAAACTGTTGCCAGAAAAACTGGAGCTTTGATCTGTATTTGACAGTTGTGAACAGGATTTTGCAGCTAGAATGTTCCCTCTTACTAACACTGTAACAAATTAACTGTATTTATAAACTCTTCAAACACCAAATTCTACTTTGACAGACTTTCCTTCTCTCCAGATGTACAGAGGTATAACTGATAAACAAAAATCACATATTTACAGTATGCAATGTGGTGTTTTGGTATACATATACATTGTGAAATGGTTATCAATCAAGCTAATTAACATATCCATCACTTCACATAATTGCCTTTCTTGGAGGACTAGAATATTCAGGATCTGCTGTCTGGGTAGATTTTGAATATACAAGTAGTATTATTAACTATAGTCACCAAGCTATACAGTAGTTATCCAGAACTTACTCATCCTGGCTAACTGAAACTTTGCACTATTTGACACTATTTGACCACCTCCATGTCCTTCACTGCTCAGCCCCTGAGAAGCACCTCCTATTGTCTGCTTCTGGGTTTATTTTTAGATCACAGTAAATGAGATCATGCAACATTTGTCTTCTGTTCCTGGCTTATGTCTTCTAGATTCATCCATGTTGTTGCAAATGACAAGATTTCTTTCTTTGTTTCAAGTCTGAGTAATAGTCCAGTGTGTGTGTGTGTGTGTGTGTGTGTGTGTGTGTGTGTGTGTGTGTGTGTGTAACATATGCACATGACATTCTCTTTAACCATACCCACATCCACAGTCACTCAGGTCGTTTCCTTATCTTGGCTACTGTGAATAATCCTGCAATAAACATGGAAGTGCAGATTTCACTTTAACATACTGATTTCATTCCTTTGTAAATCCGAAAGTGGAATTGCAGAATCATGATAGCTCTATTTTTTAAAAATTTTTTGAAGACCCTGCTTTCCTTAAGGGCTTTATCAATTTCCATCTTACCAACAGTGTGCAAGGGTTCTCTCTGCCCCAGATTCTTAGTCGTACTTGCTAACTTTTGTCTTTGCGATAACAGCCATCCTAACAGGTATGGGGTGATCTCTCACTGTGGTCCTCATCTGCATTTCCCTGATGATTAGTGAAGTTAACCATTTCTTCATATGCTCTTTGACCATTCGTATGCCTTCTTTTGAGAAATGTCTTTTCAAAGATAGAGACTTTCTTCATGATCTTTCCTTTAGCCTTCCAGAGAACTATGCAACTTCTAACTTCTTCACTCGCCTGCCTTCCTTTGACTCACTAGCTTTCAGCTAGTGAGATTCTTTGTGATTAAACACCATGCCACAAGGGCTTTACTTCCTACAGTTTCTTATTTCTAACTGCATTCATTTTCATTTCAACTATCACATATTACTTCCACTATGATAATTCTAAAATCTTCTGTACCTCAAAGCACCTTCCTTCCTCTATCCACTGACACCCTAAATTCCTCACTTAAACAACTGAATTCTTATTATTCTCTCATTGAATTTACTTTTACCATTAATTCAGCCTTAATCATACGCTCTCACTGAACTGTTTCTACAGTGTCTCATGTACATAGCCTTGATGAAATAATTACATTTTCTAATAAGAAAAGTGCCCTTTAAAGAGAATAGCATCTCAGTGACTGAGAGTACTCTCTTAGGTCTACATGCCTGATTTTTGCACCGTGAGGAGTGCTGGAGTTACCTCCAAATTATATGCACACTCATGCCAGGGCTGTGTGGCCCAGTCCCAGGCAGAGCTGAAAATTCTATGGACTAAACTGTGATCTAGTTTCTTGTATGTCCCAGAGCACTTAGAATATCTGATACTGATTATGGACTGAATTGTGTCCCTACCAAAAGTTGTATGTAAATATCCTAAACCCTAGTACCTCAAAACAAGAGTATTTGGAGACAATGCCTTTAAAGAGTTAATGAATGTAAAATGAGGTCACATGAGTTGGCTCTAATCCAACATGACTGGTGTTTTTCATCCTATATTAAGAAGGAGAGATTATGTCCAGGAATGCCTGAACACAAAGGAAGAGAAAACAAAGACGGGATGTAGTGAAACTGAAGTAAACTGTAAACTGAGGAGAGGCTACAGAAGAACAAAACCTGCCAACGCGGTCTTGGACAGGGCCTCCGATATAGTGAACAAGTGAGTTCTTATTTGGCCGGTGGCACTTTGCTATGGCAGCTCTATTTACTAGCACAATAAGCAGCATTTATTTGTTGAATTGTTTAAAACTAATAATTTCTATTTCTATTTCTCAGAGCAAGTATTTAAAGGCAGATTCATAAATTAGGGATTTTCCTTTGTTCTTTTTATTTTTTACTTAGTACTTAAAAATCACTGCTGTTATCTAACTTCTGACCACAAAGACACATTACATTAGTTTTTTTTATTATTGTTGCGCTGGGGGTACACTGTGACATTTCTAAAAGTTCTTAAAATATGCCGTACTTGAATTCACCCCCTCTGTCATTCTCCTTTATCCCTACTCCCTCCAATTCTGAAATACTTTTAACAGGTCTCATATGACTTATTCCTTAAAGTAATGTGCTTCAGTTGGAAGTTAAGTAATATCAAAAGATAAAACTTACAGGTAAAATTGAAGCAGGAACTTTTCCTTGCCTCAGTTGGAGTGGACTGTGCAGTGTTTTCAGATTATATAATGTTTTTGGATTCTTCTCTAATTCAAACCTGAACAAATCACTGCTTAACTCCTTAACAGAAAAGGGCCTCATGCAGTTGATTCGAATCCTGATTCACTTATTTTTAATGTGAAATGCTAAAGACAACATTTATAAGAGGAGTGAGTCCTAGAAATCATTATTTTGTCATTTCAGCTAGCTTGAGCCAAGGTAACAAGTGTTCGGTAATCACAATTTGAAAATATCACCTCTGGCCAATGGATTTGAAGACATTTGGAAATAACAACATGTGTTTTATTAGGCATAAAAATAACAATCAGTATAAAATGAAAGGGCCACTTTTGTATATAATCAAATCCTAGTTTAACTGGTAGCTGAAATGATATGAGCGTAATCTAGTGGGTTGGTATTAGAAGCTTTCAGAGTCAAACTGGCCTTAAGTCTCAGCACTGCTACTTATCAGCCTTCTCACCACTGTCAAATAACTTAATCTCTCTGAGCTTCCAGTCCTTCATCCATAAAACACCAACAAATTAATGAGTATCCAAGGACTATTATGAGCAGAAAACACAGTTGGTGTGCCTTGCCCATAATTAGAATTCAAATAACTGTTATATATTATTTTTTAAGCTTAATAATACTGAACACTGTCTTTGATTACTGAAATTATGTCTTCAGAGTGAATTATTTTTGGAAATGATTATATAAATACCCACATAAGCTTCATAAAGAAACTGGAAGCAGCAGTAGACCATATGGCATGAGGAAAAAAAGATGCATTTAGGAATTCATCAACTATTATAAAGAAGAAAAATATCACAGTGGTGCTTTGGGGTACATGGTATTGTGAGACAACATTTTTCAAAATACAAACTAAAATTAAAACAAACAATTTGACAAACATAAAGTAAAATGACTTAATTTAGGTAAAACTTATGTGGATCAGAAATATGCAAGTGTATCCTGGCAGAACCTGTAGGCAGTAATAACATACTGTTATAATACATTTATATAATACATTTTTATGCATTCAGCATAAAACAGATGAGTCAAAATATGTGATTTTTGTAAAGAAGAAAAAATATATTATTCCCCCATTTTTGCCTGAAGTTAAATCACAGAATGTTATAGATTTTAATTCATCAAAATCTTCCAAGTATTTTAATACAAAAGGAAAAACAGGTATGCTTTTTGTGCTTCTTCTCTTCTTATTTCTTTTTTTGATCTCTACTAATCAAAAGATGATTCTGATATTTTCTCCGATCTTTTGAATTAACTATTGAGAATGTCAGTTTCTACATGACATTTTTGTCTTCTCATAATTATTAAGTTATAAAAATAATTTAATACGATTCATTTGTGATTATTTTTCAAATCTTAGGAAAATAACATAGAATGTTAATGGTTAATACACACACATAACAGACTATTTACATTAACCCGATTCAGTTCTAGGAATAGTTACTGACTCTATATATACTGGGGCAATTGCTCTCATACAATGTCAAGAGAGCTTTCTTGTCATTGTGAGCCCTTCGAGAATGGGGCAAGGTCTTATTCATTCTATGTACCAGTCACTAATATGTA
The DNA here is from genome assembly GCF_047511655.1 of Castor canadensis. Lineage (NCBI taxonomy): Eukaryota > Metazoa > Chordata > Mammalia > Rodentia > Castoridae > Castor > Castor canadensis. Next base: position 146,567,377 of record NC_133388.1, on the reverse strand, counting down.
TTAATAGCATTGAAATGAATGGATAATTGAATTACTGAATTAAAAAACTTATTATCTAGAAAGAACTAAAGCTGCATGATTACTGTGTGTTATGTTTTGTACCTGTGCTTCCAAGCATAGGTATTGAGTAACCCCTCTTTTCATTTACAATCACTCACCAAACAAATATTTCATAGAATCTAATAAAAATAAGTTATCACAATAATGAGAAAGACACAAAGACATAGAATAAGACATAAAATCATTCTGTAAAAATTGCTATGGAATTCCCAATTTCTTATCTCAAAATAACAACCCATCAGGTCATACACTGTATTTCCCATAGCACACTTTTTATTCTGACCATTAACAATGTGATGGAAGAAAACCTTGCTTAACCCATGAGTAAATGAAGGTAAAGTGATTAAAAAGCTCTATTAAGATTTAGTTTGGGGTCTGGTGTTGTGATTCCCATTTGTAATCCCCGCTAATTGGGAGGTGTAGGTGGGAGAATCACAGTCTGAGAACAACCCTGGGCAAAGAAGCATGAGACCTCATCTGAAACATAACTGAAGCAAAAATGGGCTGGAGGCATGGCTTAATTGTTTGAGTGCCTGTGTAGCAAATGCAGTCTTGAACTCAATCTTCAGCATTGCCAAAAAAAATTATTATATAATAATCAGCTGGGAAAATTATCATAAACTTCTAGTACTTTCTAGATTCTATAGTGATTCACTCAACAGACCAAAAAAGAAAAAACAAAACAAAACAAAACATAGGATATCACATGGTTCTGCACTTTCAGTGCAATTTAGTTATCCTGGCAACTCTGCAGCACTTAAATGGAAGACTTGCAGTCCAGCTTCTCTTTTCCAGAAATGATTCACATACTCAGCCACCTCCCTAGGACAAGGAACAAACCCGTATCACCAGAGAAATGAATGGCAAATGTCCTAAGTGTACATCTCATGAACATATGCTCCTTTTTGTAAATAACCAACACTGATTTGTTGTGTTGCTGGACATAATTATTCATTAGTCCTTGAAATACTGATATCACTTTCTCTTCTTAGGTAACAATTTTAGGTTATATTCAAGTGATTTTCACCTGTGACTGATATATTACAGAAAAAGTGTTATTGGTACTCAAAAACTAATACCCAGATATGTGACTAAAATATTAAATCATTGTAACATTATTTTATTTTATATATATGTTTTTTAGCAGGACCTAACATTTTATTGTGCCAGCACAGATCCAGCAGACTCGTGTCCAAAGGCTGAGCCCCAAGAACAAGGGGTTTCACCTTAAATACCCTTGAGTAACATTATTTTAAACTTAAGAAGAAATATGCTTGCCAGTTATTTAAACTAAATGTTCAAATGACATGCATATGCAAGGAAAATATTCTACAAAATACACCTGTGTGGCATAATTCCTGGAGAGTGGTTTCTTGCACCATCCTGAAAGGTATGGGAAAATTGCTTCTGAAAATATTTTCAATAAATCACACAATATGTATATTTGATTTTATGTTTTATATAATCTCTTAATAAGTTAAATCTAACCTGTTTTGTTATCAGTATTGGGTAAGAAGACAAATTCCTTAGTTGAACACTGGCTGAAGTACAGATTTGTATTTTCACCAAAACTATAGTCAAAAATGTATGTTTTCATGTACATTAAAAGTATATATGATGCTATGATGCTACAACACTGGGGAAAGTAAGCACCAAAACCAGGAAAAGTACATTATTACATCTTATTTAAAATAGCACTACAAACCTAGAGAAAAACAACCAATTAAAATAGTCACAATGGGTCAATGCAAAGAAAATTATTCCAGTGGAGTGAAATAAAACCCAAACTGAAACACAAATTAAAACCCCAAAATAAGAAATACATCTCATAAGAAAATTTAATATATGTCATAATATTTTAGAGACAAAGGACGATAGTATTTTCAACATCTAACAATGAGAGATAATGAATTGAAAATCCAAACTCGTATTTCCTCATCAAGTTCTTGGTGATTTCTGAGTTTTATTCAAAGATACTAAGCTATTTTAAACTCAAAGACCACAAAAACTGTTCAATATTCTATAAATTTGAGGCATCTCTTTCCACACATATAGGCATGACTATAAAAGCTAGTCTGACTTTATTCACCTTATTATGATTCATAGTTTGCAGCTGGAATTACATAGAAAATTTAATCCTCTAAATTAATAGAAAATGGTACCACCTCAACTCTCAACATTACTTTTATTTTTTATGGTATTTATCACTTTTTGCCCTTTCTGTACTTTCAGTTCTATTCTCATATTTATGTAATATTTCATGATACAGAATGGTGAAAAGCAAAATTTTAAGAAATATTTATTGATAAATATATTAATAGATTCATGAAATATAATATGACTGCAATATACTTCATAATTATTTAAATATTGTATTCAACATTTGGGAATGGTAAGTAAATGCCATAAGCCAATAATTATTTAATCATACAAATAAAATTGTTAACCTATCCCACTAAGAGTACATTTTCAAGACTTTTAGTTTTATAGTCATAGATTTGTTTAAAAAATTGCCAAACACATAACCCATAAGAGGTTTTAAAAATAAGAAGTATCAACTATATTTTGTTTGAACTTTAATTAGTAAGAAATAATTACATGCTTTTAAATGACAAATGCTGAAACTGTGGTATAGTTTACTGGAAAAAAATCCTGTTTTAACTTTTATTTACTCAAATTAAAAACGATTTTATGTTTTTAAGTGGCAAATGTTGAAACAGTTGTGGCTCAAAGCTGTGTGTTAAAAGAATTTTAAGATATATTTGGGAATATTAAAACTCGACAAAAATATGCAAAAAGGAAGTGATTTTCAAATTTATTTAAATACTTTTTTCATAATGGAAGTTTATACAAAATACCCTAGATCAAGATAAAAGTAGTAACTTGTGTGTAAAATTGTTTTAATTTGTACTTATAAAACTTTCTTATAAAGTCCTTGATGAACACAAAGCCTTGTATATGGAATCCATAGATCATCATTGGTGTTGAGAGCATGGCTCAAGCGGGAGAACCCTTACTTCTCATTGCTGCTCTTATGTCAGTCTTAGCATCCAGTGTATTTATTCCTTTTAATTCACAGCATAATGGCTATTCTTATCAAATAATTAAGTATTTGTAAATGGTAGCAATTTAGCCATTCACAATAATGGTTAAAATCTTATGATATCCTTCAATATTAGTTATAAAAGCTTAAACAAGTTAAAGTAGAAAAGTTTGGTTTGTTTGAAGTTGAATTCTAAGAATATCTAATTTCTTTAAATTGTTTCTAATAAGAAACACCCAAAAGTTATAAGCACTAGGTTCTCAAACCATTCCAAATAAATGACTAAAATTAAATGTAAAAGATCTCACAAATTTAGAGTAGACTATTACCTTCCAATACAATTTGCAAAGATAAAGTAAGTCAGGATCTTTCTATGCATTTACTAAGTGAGTAGACCTCAATTCTGAGATGAAGCTATGAGAATAAAATTAGTATGCATATAGAAGGACCTTTTTGAATTTTAAAGTCCTCTACCAGTGTAATATAACTTATTAAAAGTAAATTTCTACCTAAGTTAAGCACACATACTGTCTCTCTCTGTAGTATGTCTCTCCGTGGTGAAGAGATTATGTTTTCCTTTGTACATCTTTTGAGATTACTGTCATAGCAAGAGACTTAAAAACCTTTTTGCTTTCAGTTGCCACAAAAATTCTATGGAAAACAGAGTTTAAAAAGATACTGAAAGTATCTGAAAAAGAGAGCAATTGCACTAAGCCATCAGTTTAACTAACTAATTCCAAAATGTTTGTTGAGTGCTTTCTATGTGCTGGGCACTGTCTAGGTACTGCAATTCTGCATTAAAATAAATTGTTGTTATGAAGCTGCAACATGGGGAGGAGCAGATATTCAACATGCAAAACAAAAAATAGAGATACAATTTTAGGTACTGATAAAAATTCAAAATACATTTTGAAACTCCTATTTTAAGCCTAATCTACAGTAGCTCAAAGGATAGTGATCAAAGAGAATTGGAGAGTCAAAGCAAGGCTTGACTTGCTGGGAATATGTACTGGGAAGAACACCAGTACATATTAAATGCTAAAAAATGTTAATTGATTTGTGGTTGTAAATAATTTTATTATTATCACTATTCATCCCTGAAATATAAATAGCATATGAAAGTGGAAAATTAGACATGCTGTAGGGTTGCTCGGACCTCATCACGGATCAAGGTGTCATAATTGAGTGAGACTCTAAAGCAAATGGTCTGATAACAACAAAGGATGGCAGGGGGAACAAGGCTGAGTAGACTAGGGAGTTTCATATCAAGTACCTTAATTTCTACAATTATGAAAGTAAAAAATGAAAATTGTTAGATAAGAAGTTGCTATTTAATTTTCAAGTAGCTTCTGAAACAAAGGTGATAGTCAATAAATATTAGCTCTGTTATATAAATTCACTTATTAAGTATATCACTCTGTAATTAAAATAGTGAATAATTCTTTAGGACCCTGGACAATTCTCAACAAGGCAGGTGCCCCACAAATCTTCTTTTTTTAGGAAGATGTTACTCATTTCTTGTGATTGCATTATTTTTTTATTTATAGGACCAAATTTTGAAGGAATGGGTTGCAAAAGCAAATTTAGTAAAAGAGACTATCTTGCTTCTAAGGAACAATAACTCTCAAGATAAATTTAATATTTCTTAGTCAACTGACCATATCTTGGGATTACTTCTTAGCAAGAAATGAACTTGAATGGATTTCAATTTATATTCTTAATAAAAAGTGAAAGCTAAAATTGAAACAATCAGAGAGTATTTTAAAACTCTATTTTGGCTAAGCTCTGATAAGGAATAAGTTGTCAAAAAGAGTTTTAAAACATGACATAGACCTGAGACTTTTCTAAACCTTCAGATCTGCATTAGACTTATGTGATAGCCCCTAGGATATGAACACTGAAATGTATAAAGTATAAAATATAAGCTACATTTTAAAGACTTAACACAAAAATTTTTTAAGTAATTTCATATTGATTACATGTTGAAATAATTTTTGATACATTGGGTTACATAAAACATAAAAATTTGTTTCATCTGTTTCACTTGTTTTTTATTTAAATGTATCTCCCAGAAAATTTAAAATGACACATGTGGCATGCTTTTGTGACTTGCATTATATGATAATGCTGATCTGGAGACTATTGGCTCTAGCTGCTGCTGCCTTCTCCTGTTTCCCTCATCCTTCTTCTACATTTCTTTTTTCCTTCTTCATCTTTTCTTTGTTTCCTGGAATTGTACCAATGCTGGAGGAAATGACTGAATATAGAGGGAAAATCTGAATATGGAAGTGAAACAAAGATTGTAAACATGATGGAATGGGTTCAGAAATGAAATAAAACAAAATATTGTCATATTATTGGGTCACTACTCTCATTTAAGTTATTAATACAACTCTATTGCTATCCATTCCAGCAGGCAGTGGAGGGGCATAAGAGAGGGTAATGGCAGTGAATATGATTGAGTATATTAAATACATGCATGAACATGTCATCATGAAGTGCATTATTTTGTGAATTAAAAGATAAGAGAAAATCTAAAATCATAGACATTTTTAATTCATGATACTACTCATGTGTTTTAGTAAGACATATTAAATTTTTGAGTAATCTAAATAAATTCCAAAACAAAATTCTTTCATTCCAAACAATAGACTATATATTAAAGCATACAATATGTATGAATACCAAATCTTATTAATTATATCTTTAGTCTCTTATTTTCCTCAACATTCTATTGCTTGTTTTCATCCCCCAATTTTCTTCCCAGATTATTTGCTCTAAATCTTTTTGCTGCTGTTTTCCTCTTCCTTGGACCCTTTTGTTGCTTCTTCTGCACGTCTCCTCTGTCTACATTCATATACTTTACAATAAAACATAAAAATAATAAGACAGTCATCTCCCACCCTGAATGGCAAGCCATTGGAGCAGAAAGAAAGGCATTGCATTTGAAGTGTCTTAATCTAAGGAACTAAAAATAATCTCCTATAGTTTCATTAATTCCATGTCTTTAGGCATTTTCTCTTTTTATGTGCACTACTTCCTTTCCAAGTAGGTTGTCAGTTTCAGGAAGATAACTTCAGAGTCTTTTGTTTGACTTTGTTTCAAACTTAAAAAAAAAAATCTCCGAAAGCATACTGAATTAGATATAATGTATCCTAACAAATACTAGCTGAAAATATTATTTCCAGAGAAGAACCATTATGGAATATTTTGAAAAGTGAGACCAGCCAGAAACAGACTGTACTGAGGAACTGTTCTCAATGAAAACATTGCTGGTTTTGAAGAGTCCTATATACATATGGAGTTAATATGAAGGCATTAATTATATGAATTTGTCCATTTTATTAGACAAGTGTCATTGACCTATTGACATACAAATCAAAATATCTGTTTTCCTCTGCCTTCTGTATAAGGCACAATAATACACATTCAAGTTTTTAAGCCAACAGGGTCTGGGTCCAGATTTTTACTCAGCCACTTACTAACAATGAGACATTTGACAAGTCACCTGTCTGATCCTCAGTTTTCTCCTAGATATTACTGTCTAGGGAAATAACATATTATGAAGTGTTACAAAGATGAGGCGTCAATATGTACACCAGCAGTCAATCTTATCCAGAAGAGTTAGTCCATGAATGGAAAGAGACAGTAGCCAATGGCATCAATAAATTAGTAGCAACCACGCTTACCTGCTATGTGGACTTCTGATTGAATTTTTAAAAAGTTTAGACTAGGGTACAAAATGTATTAATAAATACTCTACAGCTTTATTTCAATATAAAACATTTGCTTGATGTTTAGAAAGAATTTAATTATATTATCCTATGTTAACTTTCTTGGTTCTGATCAATGAATATTTTATAAACATCTGTATTACCACATCAACTGCAGAATTTATTTGTGTACTTCCTAAAACTTCTATTCAAATATAACCAAAATAAATACACATATATACAGTTCCCTTCATAATGTTCTTGATAAAGGATTAAAGTCCTAGGAGTAACAAATATTAAAAACACAACAGTAGCAACAAAATTTTGGTATTGGTTGATTATAAGCTTCCAGAAATGTCATTAATACTTTCTTTTAGCACATTTGTAGCTTTTCTTTGCACTTTTTTCTCTGTCAACCAAAGGATTTTTTAAGAACACCTTTCAAACTCAGTCTCATTTCACAATATTTTAACTTCTCAATGTCTGCAGAGTCTTCCTTAGTTAGCTGCATGTCTTACCATACTCTAAAATGTGCTCAGCATTTGTCTATGCTCTACTTTCAAAACCTGGAAATACAATATTCTCCTCTGACAAAAATCATCCACCCCTGCATTGCTCTCATCCATTAAAAATAATGAACCTGCTGCTCATTTTCTTCATGGCCATCAGTCTCTCTAATCCTACCAGTTCTTACTCTATTCATCTCATGGAGTTGCTCTTGCCTCCTTTCTAGCCCATATTTATTTACGTCTTTCTACAAAGCATTCACTACCCAAGGAAAGCTCACCACTTTATTTTACAATGTATGTAAAACACTTGAACCATTGGAATTACAGCTGTGTTTCTAGAGAAAGTGATGCACTTGTGTCGACTAAAGTAACATAGATGATAATTATGCTTAGTTCCTCACTATGGCTCTAGTTAATCTCAACCTAGCACTGCACTAACACCTATCTGAAAAGGCATATTAACTGGTATAGGGACAGTTTAGGGAATTTGAAGGAAATTGGCATGATGTCTATAAAAGATGCCAGACAACTGCACATTATTTTATGAAGAATTATCCCTCATCAACTGACTTGAGTTCCTCCCAAAAGAAAGCATTTGGTAATTGTCAGATTTTTTCTTTTTTTTACATATACTTTTTTATTTAGAGTATCACTATAGACTCATGGATTTCACTTTATTCAATGTTTTGCAATCTGTTACAGTCACTTTGATGTTTGAGTTGGTTGAAACTTGGAAGGTGCTTCAAGCTAGCTCCTGCTTACATTGATATAACCTTGTCTTTGAACATTTCCTTACTTTTTAGCACAATGAGCTAGCCCAGGCTCATCTTGTATTTTTTTTTTCTGCCTAGACCTAGAAGCATCCAGTTCTCTGGTCTCCTTGGATGGGGAATGCTACAAAGAAGCCATGATTTATCCACTGGATGTGCTCATGGCAGCTGAAGATACGTTGTTTGAAGCCTTTTCAGTAGACAAGAGCTAGAAAATATATTCATCTTTAAAAGCTTTATAGTGTATTTCAATATCTGATACATTAGTTCTCTCTACAATTTTCTTTCTTGGGACATTCTTAGCTATTCTTGTTACCAATTTTTTTTCATGTACTTTAAAATCTATATAGTTCCAGAAAATCTTTTACTCATCTTCCTATTGAGATCATGTTACATACACTGACACACAAAGGACACATAATTTTCAGAACCAACAGACCTATTTAAGGTGCTGCCACACTATATGCAGAATCACACAACCCTTGATCACTTGCTCAAGTCTAATATAACCATTCATTTAATTTCTTCTTAAAATTAATTTATTTTAGCCACTGATTCAAATAACCTTTCATCAGTCCTCTCCTTCCTTTGAGCATATGCATTACTTCTGGGAAACATGTTTTTATTTCATACACTCACTTTTCTGAGATTAAGTGGCTATTCTTTTTTTCTATTTTTCCACCTTTTGCAAGTCGTTTTTACACATGTAGAGAAATGCGAGTGTTTACAAAATTAATACCACTGGGTGACTTATCTCCTAAAATTTTTATGGAGATGACTTCATAACATCTTCTTGTACCCTTGAGTGTGTTTCCCAGCTCTAGACCTGAATTTCAATTGCACATTGGTCATTTCATCCAGAACTTAGTGTTAGAACTTCAAATTAGCCTTATTTCTAAACCTGAACCAATATCACAAGAATATCAGGCTTTCCTCTACATAGTACCTCTAATTTATTTATACCACTATTGTCCAAATATATCCTAATTCCAAAACTTGATGCAGTTTTTCATCATTCCTTCACCTTGGCCTCCAAATCTAGTGTTTTATGGACTTGTGGATTTATCATCAAAGGTCTCTGAAACCCATTTCTTTTCTTTCATTTATACTGCCTTCACTCCCCTTTATGTTTCCCGTTCTTGAAAACACTCACTTTTGCAAGTCCCAAGAAAACTACTTAATAATGGAAGATTTTTTTCACACATCTGAAAAAGCAATTAAGCACAGACATCCTAAAATAACATCTTACAGTTATATGTGTTTTGTGTTATCAACAAACAGATAAAATGAGCTCGAAAAATGTCACATCCAAATATGTGTAAGAGTGAAATTCTGAGATGGAAATGATGCTGATGGTGAGATGTTGGCAGACAGAAGAAACATCTATATTTATAGGCTTTCTGTATTATGAAAGAATTAGCTGTTCAGTTTTCCTTGTGCAAAAGACTAATTTCCCACATCACAATATAAAATCTTCAAGAACAGAGATCACATTTTGTACTTAGAAATAAATGTAGAATGCTTTCCCTAGGGCCTCTGCAAAGCTACTGTAGATAGAGCAACCACTGGTAACTCACAAATTTCCATGCACTGAGCTGTCCTCAGGAAACCTAATTGTTTTGGAGAGATGTGTGAATATAAGTGTGAACAAACTTGAAGGTTCTTTCAAGATCAGCAAGAGTTTCTGTGTAAGTGATCCTACTTTCTGTTATTTCTGGCCCAAGTATCACCAGAGAAAGGCATTCATTAGTGAAAACTAATGCAACTATAGTCATCTTAATTAAAGTATCAAGAATAAATATATATAGCAGTTGTTTTATATTAGGGAAAAAAAAATCCTTCTCCAAAACTGAAGCATTCCCATGCAAAGGTGGGATAGGTAGGCTGTATTTATTCTGGTTTCTTGCATGTCACTTGTCCCTTCACCTGTGGAGATCTTAGGGTGCATTAACTTCTCTTTCCCAGTCAGTTTTCTTTCCAAGGGGAAGAACAAATGGACATGCATTCACTTGGCAAACCAATAAATGCTACTCCTCCTCCATTCCTTTTCTTTTCATCTTGATTTAATGAAAAAAAATAGCTTTTCACTACCTGCCTGTTGACAATTTCCAAACTCAAAAGAAATATGTTACTATTTAATAGCATAGTATACGTGCTATTATTTAGAATATGACTATCAAAATGTGTATAAAAATTTTCTCTAAACCCATGTATATATATTAATGTATTTAATTTCAACTGTTAAGTTTTGTGAAAAAAATTCAGATCTTTTTCTAAACAAAAGAATATTAACTGATGAGTTAAATGGAATTTTACTAAAAATATTTCTGCACATAAAATCCTTAGTCTTTCATTATCAGAAGTGTGGTTATGAGGCATTCTACTGCATATTTCAGAAAACCAGGACAGGGTTCCTGTGTTCTCTATAATTCTCCTCTCCACTTAGATTTATACATGGCCGAAGAAATAATTCTGCTGCCTTGACCCCAGGTGGGGAGTCTCCAAGGACAGTCCAGAGGGCATTTATCCTAAACACAAAGTTGTCTCGCTGCTTCCTCTGTGGACAGGATTGGATAGAGAAAAAATAAGCCAACTTCTCTATTTTCAAATCTTAGAAAAATAGCAAAAAATTGTAGAACAAACAAACAAAAACTTTTTAAGTGTATGGAAGAATTGGAAAACACAAAGTCAATTTTCCCAAATATAGGTTTGATGTTTAACAGAAATCTAACAAAACAAAGATAAAAAAATACTTTCCAATATATTTTTGTAAATTTAAAAGTATGAGAATGAGAAAAAATACTAAAAGTTGTCATCAGCTGGGTTAAATTTATATATGCTGCAATCAAAATTTCTTAATAAATGAAATGAGTATGAGAAATGTATTTATATAACACTTGGTAAATGTGTAACTTTCTATTTGTATACTCAGAAAGCATATATTACTTACATTTTATTTAATAATTATTTTTCTCAAAGTTGTTATATATAGAAAGTATTGATCTCATTGCCACTATGCGAAACTCTATGTTGCCACTGGCAATTATTAAAGAGAAATTTAATAAATCATAGAAGCATACTAAATAATGAAAACTTTAAAGTCACTTGTGCAAGTCACTGAAAGCACAGATAACAATAACAATAATAGAATAATAGTAACTTCAGATCATTAAGGACTTTTTAAAAATAATTTTTCTTTACTCTAAAGACTCCATAAACAGAAGAACAAAATATATGATTCCACCAGTTTTTTCAAAGCACAACATACTTTCCTTAATTTTAGTGTCATAAGAGAAGTGAAAAATTGTATTTTTTAAAGTCATGGCTAACCACTGTTTTAAAACAAAAGTTTTCAAAAGTCAGAGAGGAAAATAAACTGTAATTACAGAGTCTTTATTCTCATTCACAGAAAGCAAGAAATGTTTTTCCCTTTTTTCCTCATGTCTCCCTACTCTTGTTATACTAAATTCCTTTCCTAATATATTTTACTATCATTTTCACTACAAAAATATTTGTAGTTAAAATATTTTCTAGAATCCCTTCATATTATGCAATTAATTCTAAATATACACTTCACTTCTCTTTGACTTCGATAATTGAGTTCTTTGAGGACTTGCAATGTAGAGTGTCATTTGATTTGATGCAGTGTATACTTAGTTGCTTACAATATCTGTAAACAGTAAACAAAGCATGAGCACACTCTTAGTCAGGTGGAAAGCTTTCAAAAATGTAACAGTGATGTACTTCTTACTGGTGTTTCCATAGACTTCTTACTGGCTTACTAAAAGCATAACTATTTTATTTAAGAAATAGCTACCAAATAACACGTTTCTTTTAACTAGGAAAACATGAACTTTTTGAAATGACAAATTATTTTTCCATTTCATTATTTTTATTTGGTTATTTTCTTGCTTAATACTCACTCTTAACTACTGGTCTTTCAAAAAAGAAAATAAACTGGCTATCACTTTTAAGCCAAGCAATACAACTTTTGTAGTTAAGAGTATGAAAGGTTTGTATAAAGTGTTTGGAACTCTTCCCTCATATGTATAAACATCCACAATGTGAGTAATGAATACATACTGAGAAAAAATGAACAGTGTACACCTTGATTGGTTATATGTAAGGGTAAATTTAAATAAATAATTACTTTTCTTTAATGCTGAAATTTTATTTATTTAAATATTTTTGGGCAAACCACACAGACAAAATGGAACTCCAACTAGGATTTTCTTTCTCTACAATGTTCAAGATTGAGACAAAAACTACAATAATTTTTCCGTAATCCAGGATTTTTAACAAGGCACACATTTGGCATCCCATACAAAAGTTCTAGGAAATTTAATACGTTGTTTCAGGTTTGTGATGGATTCTTTGTTACTACACATGTTAAGATTCTTTTGATTAGTTAGCCAATTCATGTCTCTTCTTTCCCTCAGCACTCCTTTAACCCCTTTCACCTGGGAACCACTGTCTCCCTGCAAAATAAAACCTTTTTCTTAGTAAGCAGTGGGAAAAAAAAAGTGTATAATTAAATTGATCAGACTACACACATGCCTTGCTTGGTCTCTGAAAGAACAGTATATTTTCCATGAGAAACCAGTAGGCGGTGCTAATTCTTGTATACTATCTTCAACAATTTTAAACCAAAAAAACTCATAGAATAGATGGTCAGTTTAAAGAGTTGCAGAATTCCAGAATGTTTCATGGAGGAGGTAGTTAGGAGAATTTGAATGTCACGGATAGAAATATAAATAACATAATGAAAAATGAATACTAATTGATGAAAACATATGATGTCAAAAGGTTCTTAGCATGATCTTTATTTACAGAATTCGAAGTGCAAACAGCTCTCTGCCCCCATATTAAAATTTTATGAGAATCACCTTTGGTCCTATTATGGTTTCATTGTCACTTGGAAATGTCATACAATACAGGTAATGCTTTGGGGTTAGCTGTTTGAACCACATGAAAAGCTACCTTTGAGCAAAGAGCTCACTACAAAATAAGAAAGTCCATATTTAAGGCTTAGTGGACTATTGGCTGGAAATCATATCAAGACTGGTGTTCACAAACAGTAACATGACTCTCATACAAAAATGCAACAGGAATTATTTCACAGAGAAAAGCTGCTCTGAATACAAAAATAATTCAAACCTGATGCACCTTTGAGATACATGAGTTACTGTGAATAAACACATAGATATCTTTCTTGTTATTACTATAATTTAAACTTCTACTGATAAATGACCTTTTTCACTCTCTATTTTTAGTAACAAATATTAAAAAATAAAACACAAACTTTTCATTCCACCAATTGAGAGTACAGACTCAATGAAATGTATGCATGAAAAGAACTATGGAGTATGTTATTGACCCAGTGATCATAAGTCCTTTTGTATTCTGTAGTTACTTTTTGTTTCTGTAGATAACCTAGAAGAAAACTTAATCTGAGAGGTAAAAAGTTATTTGCTTTATACTCATTTTACCATAATCCAAAATATATGTGCATGAGAAATTTAAGACTGAAATCATATTAGAGGAAAAAAGAATAAAACCAAAGCTTAAAAAATTGAATCATTTAAATAATAGTTACTCTTCAGATGTTAAGATTTCAAGTGTGACTTTGCTACATTACTTGGAGTAAATTTCCCAGCAGATTCTGTCGCGATGTTAAAAAACATAAAAGGTTTTATTGTTCATCAGTACGTCTTTGAAGGGTAGTGCTAGATTATACTGAAAACATGTAACACGACAATCATAAAATATCACAGAATATATTCAACACAGAACTTCAATGCTAACAATGTACCAAAATCAAGTACCCCTATCAACAACCTGTCACCACTGTCCTGTCCCTGGGTCTCAGGGGAAAAATCCTTTAAAACCAGTATCTGGTGGTTAAAAGGAAACACTGCCCCTTTAAAAGTTAAATAAAGGGCTATTTTGTACCTTATTGGTGTAGTCTCACTAATGTAAACTAACAGTTTCTTCCTCAATGTGAAACCCAAGTTAAACCATCACGTAAGTATGTCCCCACTGCCTGGAAGATGCCAGGCAGCACTTAAAACCAAACGCAACAAAGCAGGGAAAGAAAAGACCCAAAGCCAGCACCACCAAGAAGGCAAAGCCCTTCAGAGCAGGCAAAGAGGCCAGCAAAGGAAGACCTACTGCGCTGTTAACCATTGCCAGGAAAAGCAGGAGTTGAGGGGCGGGAGTGCTGCTGTGCTCCTGGCTCTAAAAATGTCTCAAGCTCCTGCCTGCCAGCCAGCAGCCAAACCCTGAAGAAGATGCATTCCCTGCGCCTCTCTCCCCATCTCCCGGGTGGCGCTCCGAAGGTCCACCAGACCGGCCCGATGGCCTGGGCCACACTCACGGCCTCGCCCCAAGGGCTCTCCGAGTGGCCCTCAGAGAACTTAGCTGGGCCATCGGCCACCGCGCCCCCGCAGCGCAGTTACCGCCTGCCCGCCGCAGAGAAAACCTGGGCGCAGCCAGGGAACTGGATTTTGCGCACAACTAAAAAACGATCCCGAGACAGGGGACTTTGGTTTCCCCCAGTTCCCGGTGCAGGTTTCCCCACCGTGATCTCGGGGCACACATACACACACACACACACACACACACAATTTCCTGGCCAGGACCAGTGTTGCCATCGCACACCCGGGAAACGCCTCCAAGGGGACCAAGTACCTGCTCTCTGCGAGCTGCTCAGCTGTTCACTTCATCCTCCGTTGACAAGGAAACCAAACCGCACTTCATTTTTTTTCCAGAAAAACCTTCCACTGCCATCATTTGAAAATTGATTTATGGGGAGGGGAAAGGGAGGAAGAAGGGATAATATAGATATAGATATCAGGATATCTATCATAAAATTATCTCGGTTTTTTAAATAAAAAAAAGTCAATTGTGCAAAAGTCATAGTTAATTTAAAGGAGGAAAAAAGTATTTTGCTTAAAAATAATCCCATTAACCAGCTGCAAGAAAAGTTTCATGTTATCAATGAATATCAAAAACAGGAGGGAAAAAACGAAATTTTTCTCACCGGCTTCCAAAAAGGGGATAAAAATATAAAATTAATGCTTTTTGCTCAGTGGTTTTGCACCAATATTGCAAGACCACAAACTTGTAAACACTGCTGTAAAATCCCACCTATACAAAAATGTTATCAGAAAAAAAGAGTATGCAAAAAAGAGTTAGAAACATGCTTTATAAATTTTTACAAAGGAAAAAAAAATAGGTACCAGACTTCACATCGCTTTTTCCATAAAACCAGTTGCATATTTTGCTGGACTTGGGAGTCGCTCCCAGCGGGCACGGTCGCCGCGGACTCCAAGACACAGCGCCTTGTCTACAGAACGATCGCATGCTAGAAAAACTTGGATTCAGGAAAAGGCTCAAAACCATGCTCTTTCAGCTTTCCCAAATATAAACAATAATCAAAGAAGTGGAAAAAAAAGAAGAAAAAAAACCCAAAAACAAAAAAAAGGACAAAAAAAAGAATAGGACAAGAATGCCACTGAGAAGGTACTCACCGAGCGGGAGTAAAATGTTGGATTAAAAATGAGATTTAGGATAAAATACAGTATGGCGGTGGAAGAAGGAATGAAGCGCGTTTTTTTCTCAGTCTCTGCCTCAGGCACTGACACGTGACTCGGAGCCAGGCTGACTTGCAGGCAGCGGAGAAGGACCGGAGGCTGGAGCTGGGAAGCCCCGCGGAGACAACTCCGGCTGGCGAGGCGCGGCGGCGGCTAGGCTGCTTCCTGTGCTAGCGAGCAAGTGAGCGAGAGAGCGCGGACGAGCAGGTGCCCCTCACGCCGAGGCTGGGCACACGCACACGCACACGCAAGGCGGGCAGGGCGCGGGCGAGCGGAGGAGCCGCGCGGGGCTGGGCCGGAGGCGCGCAGCTGCTGCGCCTCTGCCTGCCGCTGCTGGTGCCTCCGCTCCTGTTACTGCTGCTGGTGCTGCTGCGCCGCCCGGAGGGGGAAGTGTGGGTTCGGGCGGGGGGGGGGGGGCGGGTGAGGGGAGTTGTGTAGCTCAGGGGTGCTGAGAAGATGCCTCAGAGCAGGTGCACAACTTGCTGCTCACCTTAAAGTTGTTGCTTGCCACTTCTTTATACATTCATCTATTTTTTATCTCCAGGTAGTTACCTGGGGGAGAGCTCCATTCCCCTTCTCTCACGAAGTTTCACTATGCAAACGTGCCTTAACTCATTCATTTCTCCTCCTTCCCCCCATCCCGATTTCCCATCCCTTTTCCGCCTCCACCCTCTAGATCTGTGATTTCCCCTTCGTGGTTCTAGGAGAACCTGGCTCCTCGCGATACTGGGGGCGTTGTCACCGGCCAAGATAAGAGTCAATCTTCCCTGCCATCTGAACACACAGTATCTTTTCTTCCAGGAGGGGTGTTCGCAGTTTAAAAGATCACAGAAAATACCTGATTCAGAAAATCCCTCCCCAAGGTGGTTTTTTTTTTTTTTTTTTTGCGGGTGTTACAGTGGAGGGTGGAGGGGGCGTGGATGTCGCTAATTTATTCATTCGTGGACTCCGTCCGGCATTGTTTGTTTTGTCTGCGTGTGCGCGCGTGCTTCCGACCTCGTCTGGAAGGCTGGAGGGCTCTGCGGGTCCGTGCTCTATGGCGGAGACTCCGGCCTGACTCTTGCACAAGTTGTTTGCTCAGGCTGGAAGTCAAAGGAGAGGTGCAAGGGAAACAAGTGAGTCCATTGTGTGAGTGCTCATCGGGAAGGAGCCGGCACTTGGCTGTCGAGAGGGGGAGACGTGCGCCAGCGGCGATGCCAGGCTCAGCCCGCGGGAGCCCAGGTGGCAGAGCAGCGGATTCTGAAGGTGAGGGCGAGAGAGGGATTTCTCCGCCCTGCATCTGGTTTAGGATGCCTATCGCCTGAACAAAGATGCCATCAGCCAATAGCTGCATGCGTTGGGATTCTTCTATTGCTGCCTGTTGAAGGATCAGGTTTCTGGACACTGGAACGTATTTATTTGTCTTCAATTTTTTTGTGCAACATTCCTAGCAGGACTGATTCCCTGTGTTGCTTTGAATCTGGATTGGAGAGAATTAATTACCATGTCTATGTTTGAAAATGAACAATTAACACAGTTCCCGCAGTTCTCAGATTCCTGCTCCTGATCCTTATCTCAATGTCTCCAGTGTTGACGTTGAAGATAAAATAAATGCCTCCATCCTAGAGGGTCTAAACTGCACGATTGTGAAAAATTAAGTCCACATCCATTATAGAGAGCTTCAATAGCAAATATGTTTCTCAAACATTCTGGTCAGAATTCACTGGCCAAATAAAGTATTAATCCATAGCTTAAATAACAGAGATTTAAAGTAGCTATTAAAATATCATTAAATATTTATTTTGGTGAGTTGCCAACTGTACGCCCACTTATACATATTTTCCAGTGAGGATTGCTGATTATAAATGCTGACTGGATAGATGAATGCATCAAAGTGGATCTGGCAACTTTAGAACCTTAAATTCTATTTAGAAATTAATAGTACAGATTAAATGTTGTGCTTTGCACTGTAAAACATGTTGAACTTTTTTTCAAAAAAGAAAAAACTAAGATATCTTCAATGTGATCTTCTTTTTCCCATGAGTCATGAATCTTAGCTGTCATTTAAACATGAGTTTGCTAAATTTTCAAATTTTTCTATTCCATGTCAAAATAAATAGGATCCTAATCATTAAAAAAAATAGTATTTCAATGCATACCTTTTTCCACCACTTATCTTCAGGGGTATTGAAATGTGAGTTACTTCACTTTAAAACTTTAGTTTTGAAGCTTTCAATCAGTCTGGGGAATGTCTGGGGTTTAAAGAGTTAGTTATTCAAGAAGAACTTTGAAAAACAAGCTGTTTAGAATTACACTGCAGTCATGGCTGTCAGCCAATCACAGTGATTGTCAGGCTTTTATTATTCAATAAAATGACTCCCCTTTATGTTAAATGGAGTTCTGCTGAAGGAAAGCAAGACATCAATATCCTCCTTGCACTTTTCCCATTTACTTACATAATTGCAGTTCAATGCTTAAAATATTCCATTACCGTTCATTTCCAAAGTGCATTTTCATCTTTTTAGGCTGTATCATCACATTAAAAGCATGAGTAAACAAAATCAGGTGGAGGGAACTAGTATTTACAAAGCATAGCCTCTCATTCAATCCTTATAACATCTATATTGGAATTGATATTATTATACTTATTTTAAAGAGTTAAGGAAGTAAAGTCAGAGTTTAAGTCATTTGTAAATACACAGAAATGCTGAGAATGGGCCACATTTAAGTCTGATTTTACAGCTAGAATAAAGTATTCCAAGAAATACATAAAAGATACTAAATGCTCTCAAGTAGTGTTATTGATACCAATTAACACAGGCATGATTTTCTCAAGTTATCTAAAATATATTTGTGGGAATTAATTTAGCCATATTATTCACCACAGGCAACAGTCATAGTACACATATTTTTATTCATATTTTGATTACATAAAATACATGAAGAAGGAAATAAAGATTTAAAATACAGAAATAAACACTTGAGTTCTTAGCAAAAAAATCTTCCAAAGATGTGGACTTATCATCTGTTCATGCCCCCAAGAACTCACCATAGAATCTTTCTCCAAGTATCAATTGTAAACTGTCTTTTTGATACCTAAGCAATGTAGGATTTGCAAATGAAAAAAATCGCACTCAGTTTAAGATGAGACAACTAAATGATGACGCCTGAACAAAATGTTATGCTACATAATTTCATTTTTATTAGAAAATACTGAAGTTATATGAGATATTCATGTACACATAAGTATAAATATAAGCTTAGGTATACATGTTTACATTCAGTACCCTAAAATCATTTTGTTTTGCTTGATAACTTTTTTCACAACTTAGTGTCTTTTTTACATTCTATTAATTGAATTTTTCTACATTATGTGTCCTATTTTTACTACAAGTATACTTAACTTATATTTCTGTTTCATGTTTTGATGGTTTCTTGTGCTTTCTACAGTATTTGGAGGAACTTCAAATACCAATACCAAAACACACCAAAAATATATACAAATTATCTAAAAAAAAAATTAGAAGGTCTGAAAATAAATACTAACAATATAATATGGCATGAGTGAAATAAGGCAAGAAGAACTGTCAAAAAATTGGAGTAATGTAGTTTTAATATTTCTTCTTTTCCTCTTCATGTAATACGTTTTGTGGAATCCAAAAAATATTAAGATATGTAGAAGAAAATATTCATTAAAATTTATGCTTTATGTATACTTATACTTACTTCCAAATCAAATTAATATCTCTTGCTAAGAAAAAAAATTTAGAACAAATTAATGTCTACTAATATTGTTACTTGAAAGTGTTTACTTTGAATTAAACAGATGAGTGTACTTCTATGATAAAGTGTCCTGCAAAAAGGGACTGAGTGTGTACACAAGAAAGCACTGATGAGTTCCCTGATACGTATACCTGAAGCACATAAAGGAGAAGGAGCGTGACATGTTCAGTGTTCTATACCATTTGCTACTAATATGACAACCATTCACCCAACAGAAATAGAAAATATTCCAGTTGATAAATTTAGAAGCTGGGATTTTTCTTTCTTTACATTTTCAGAGTAAAGATGAAAATGTAGCAAACCTGGAGCCAGACATGGACTTATAAAATTCTACAAGTTAATAATATTAAATTAATGTTAAAATGCTTTGGTTAAGATAGGGAGATAAGAAGGAATCAACAGAAATAGAACTTATGCAAAACAAAACAAAATGTATTTGGGAAAAATAAAGGGAAAAAATCTGCCAGTCAGTAGCTCTTTACTTTGATTTTTGATGCTTGACATATGTAATGTCATACAATTCTCATAGTCAGAAACTGAGGTTCTAAAAGACTCTGCCCAAGGTCCTCAGAGTAATACATGGGACAGGAAAGGGCTTTCTGTCTAGTAAGATGGCTAAGTGCAATGTAAAAAGTCATTTTCAAGATACAGTGCGGTTTTTACAGCTAAGAAGCTAAGAGAATAATGGGTAGAGAGGTGGAGGTGAAAAGAATGAAAAGGAAGGAGAGTGATCTCGGGTTGAACTAAATGAGAACAGAGGAAGTAAGGACACCACAGAGAGAAGGACAAAAAGGGAAAATTGTAACACCAAGAGCTTTGGGGTCTAGAAAAATCTTCCCCCCAAATATTTGAGTAATTTAAGTGCAAACACTGGACAAATTTGGGTTACACAGATGAGTCCTAAAAGATATGTGACAAATGTACCTCAGAAAAATATTTCAGACTTTACAATATGTTTCTTTAGTAAGTCTTGCTGTTGCCTGAAAACTGCAGAAAACAGTCTTGCTGAGGTTAACAAAACTCTATGTCAGCAAAAGTAATATTTTTCAGAGGAAAACCAAAAAAAGCCATCTTTGTTAAGTGTGAAAATCATGAGATTTGTTTATCTTAATGACCCAGACAAATTTCATTGAAAAATTTATGCTATTTCAGGGAAAGAATCTTGAAGATGTACAAGGAAAAAAAAAAGCTGATATCTTATTGTCCATTCACAAGATCTTCTACTCAGAAGTATGAAGTAACTTTTTTTATACACCATGTGATAGTTACATTCTTCTGTCTTGTTTTCTCATTTATTTACTTGTTTTTATTTTCAAAACTTTGGGATTAAAGATGTTCTGACTTTAATTATTAATATTAACTTAATAAAGTTGAATTAGTTTTTCTTTGAGTTAAAGATTATTCATTTGAAAATAATAGTGTTCAAGAGATGAATGCCTGGAATCAATAGCAGTTTATCAAGTTTTGGGCTTTTGTAAATAAGAGACATTTCTATTTTCATGAAATTTTAGCATATGATTTGTTTTTGTTAATATAAAGCTTACATTTAAAAACATAATTTCCTTTTTCAAGAATGAAATTAAGACTGTTTCAAAGTAAATAGAATAATTTTATGATAAGTCATATGACAATCTACTTTGCTGGTCTCCTACAATACAATTGAATAATTAAATAATCAATATTTGCTCATTTGCATCTTTTGCACTAACAAGTGAGTAAATAAAAATATGAGGAAAAAAATGACTCTAGGAAAGAGTAATTAAGTTTAGCTAGTGGTACAGATCTGCATTCTCCAAGTTCCCTGTTTGGTCTCATTGAAACCACAGACAGGTTGTATTTATATTTTTATATAACTTTTCTTGTTTATATTCTCAACTGCCTCTGATATTTTCTACTCCTTTTTACTTGCTCTGAGAACTTGGACCTCTTACATCTTCCTGTGTGTGTTCAGGATATTTGTGTGTGGTGGGGGACATAGTCAGACATTCAGTCTATGGTTTCTACTTCTATTTAAACAAGAATAGAAATTTTTTATACTTGTAAATGTGTGAATGTATACTTGATAAGAGGTAATTATAGGGAGTAGTGATTATGCATGTATATACATATGAATATGTACATTCATTCCATAGATTCCTTTTTCCCCATAGAAAAATATAGGGAGAGGTCTAATTTATTAAGATCTGGAAACATCACAGTCCTGGACTGTTCAGCTTCAGGGTAGTAAATTATTTGTTGTTTTATTCATTTAAAACTCCAGAGAAAACAGGAGAAGAGATCAAACACAGGCATTCCAAATAAAAGTGTAATGAATACTAGTAGGCCACTGGGCACAATATGAATATTTCAAACTGCAAATTTATAAATACACAAACTGCAGTCAAGCTTCACTTCACGCTGACGCCGTTTGCCGTTTATCACACATGTCCTGGTATGTTAGCTTCAGATATACTTATTTTTACAAATTACATAAAATCAAATGTAAAACTTTTATCTATTTCCATATAACTGTACATAAAAAGATTTTACTAAAATTTGATATACACCATTATCTTTCATTTGAGTTCAAAATTTCTGACTTAAAAAGCATATAAACATCATGTTTTATTAGTACCTCCCAAATCAATAGGGTTTAAGGCCCAGAAACTAACAAGGATGTGTAAATTAGAGAAAAAGTTTTAATTTTTTAAACTTGATTATTTTTTCTTACAAATATATAACATCTGTAACTTTTGTCACTTGTAATATAACAGAGGACACAGCATATGTTAAGCCTTATAAGAAGGAATCAACAAGCATTCTTTAAACATTTACTGCAGGCAAAACTAATTTTAAAAGCTTTTATCAAAACATTATAGTACAACAAATTAGAGCTAACAGAAAACAAGGGCATAAATTTTAATGCCTGATTCAAAAACATACCATTTTGTTATTGTTGTTGTTATTGTGTGGCAGACTATTTTTATAGATAAAATTTGGAAAAAAAGCTAATTTTCTACTACAACATAGTGGAAATAGACAAAGGCTCTATTGCTTGATGAAAATATTTCTGGAATTAATTATAGGTGTTGATCAATTAAAAATCTCTTCTACTTAGAAAAACACCTATATTGGAATTCTGAAACATAGTTCATCATAATGCTATGCTGATTTAAATATTACATAAAATGTATTTTTTACCCAGAAGGGCAACAAAAATCCTATGGGTATGAAAATGAATTGACAAACACAACACTCAAGTAGATAGATGATAGATGGGTAGACCTAAAACACACAATTTGTTCATGCATTTCCCATAAACTCTGTACAATGTAAATAATTATTAAAATGAAATCTATATGTAATTTTGAAAAAAATATTTTGTGTTAAAGAAATACTAAAATATTTGAATATTTTCATATTTCTATAAATAAGTATAATTAATTTTAACCTATTCAAACAAGGTGGCAGAAAATAAAATAGGTAGAAATGGATTAAATATTCTCATCCCTGAAACTTTGTTAATTTGACTCAAAAACTTCTCTAAAGAACCTGTGCTTCCATTTGCTTCTCCAGGACACAATGCCAGCATCACTTCTCAAAAACTCAGACTTGAATTTCCTAGTTCAAATCTCTAATTTAACTACAAGTCCTATGCAAAGATTCTCAATATTTTAAATTCAGAATAAAATAAATCATATTGACCACATATTTATATATATATGTGGTCAATATGATTTATATATATATATATATATATATATATAGAGAGAGAGAGAGAGAGAGAGAGAGAGAGAGAGAGAGAAAGAGAGAGACAGAGAGAGAGAGAGACAGAGATCATGTTTTCTTCTTCTTTTCTAGTAAAACAAAGATTCTTTAAAGGTTGCAGAAAAATTGATGCACCAGGTACCTGGCCAGAGTTACTGCCCTCACAAATGGTTAAATTTACCCCAGAACCTTTATTCTCTTGAACTCTTTAAAGGAACACAGTAGTTCACTAAAAAAGATTAACTTTATTCTAACATTCAGATCTCAAAGGAGTTTATTTCTTAGATCCTAGTAATTCTTCTTTGTGTTTTAGAATAATTTTCACAGGAATATTTTCTCTTTCCATAAAAATTGAGGAAGTAACATTAAATCTCAAATCAGTGAAAGCTTTTCTGAAAGAATATGTTTTCTTCCTATGTTCTAACTCCCCAGAGTTCTGTCCAGAGAACCTGGGGCAATGGACAGTTAATGTGACCCCTACACATTGGTAAATACCAAATGTTCAAGCAAGCTTTTCCCAAGTGTTGGATCACAGTCAAATCATGGTTGAATTATTTGACAAGTGCCTGAAGAACTGATGGAGGGTATTGCTGAATAGACATCCATCTGCTTTAGATTGCAGGCATAAGGCAGTAGAAAATGATATTCTCTGTGAAAATTTGGGGGCTGATTTTGTGTGAGTGAATCAGGTGAAGAGTCAGCCCACTTCCTCACCCTGGAGTGATGTAAGTTAGGTTTAAGTAAGTATAACGTTTTTACTTTGAAAACAGTAATTTTGCTATGCTATCTATAAGACCCACAATCTTGCCAAGAGATAAAATCAAGACTGAGCAGCAGTTTTAAGGACATTTATTTCAATAAGCAACCCACACAAAAACAGCACTAATTATATCTCTTTGACTACAAATAATCATGTGTATCTATGGGTACGATGTGATGTCACAATACATGTACACGTTCTGAAAGATAAAATTTAAAAATAGCTCTTTCTTGAGGGTTTGCCATCTCATCAAGCTTAGAAGCATTCCCAGAAGTATCCATGTCCATACACCTATCAAATAAAATTAATTATTAGCCATTCTTTTTAGTTTGGATTTTGATTTTTTGTGGGGCTGAGGCTCAAACTCAGTTCCTTGTAGGTAAGCTAGATAAGCACTCGACCACTGAAATAAATCCCTAGCCCTTCTTTTATTAATGTAAGAATTCTGTCCCAAATTGCAATTCCACAATATTGTGGACCTTTCATTTGTGGTAATGATTACCTCAGACTAGATGACTTTATATTTAATACTAATTGTTTCCCCTTTTGACTGCTGGGGAGTGAAAATTTTCAGAGTCCATGACTGCCATCATCTGTTCACTTATATCTTCACTCAACTATGAGCACTCCTAGACACAAGCTTTATTGCAGATATGCAATGTTCACTACACTAGTTATGTGACACTGAGAGGACAGAGGAAGCAAGTTACTATGCCAGTGTCTGCCGTTGGATAAAGCATCTTCAATTGCAGCTATGGGGCCATTTACAGTCCTTGACCATGCTTCACATCTCATCCCCTTTTCTACATATTTAAAATGCTTTCTTTATTCCTTTATACTTCCATTCCTCTCTTTTCTCTCAGCATACCACATTATGATTTACAGCCAAGCTAGAATTTATAGAATAATCTGGCTTTAAAAGGCAGGAGGAAATACAGAGAAAAGAGGTGAAGGTGTAGAGGAGGGAGTAGAGAATGGACGGAAGAAGGAGTGTGTGTGTGTGTGTGTGTGTGTATTTGTGTTCGTGAATGAGCTAAATGAAAATCTCCATTGCATAATTAGAAATATTTACCTGGAGTTCAAGAAAGTGATCCAGACTGGCATTCACAAATACAGATAGCCATATTGCATAGATACTATTATTATTATTATTTTTTAGATTTTAATTTTTTTATTCATATTTGCATACAATGTTTGGTTCATTTCTCCCCCCTTCCCCCACCCCTTCCCTTACCCCCTATCTCCTCCCTCTCCCCCCCACCCCCTCACTACCTGGCAGAAACTATTTTGCCCTTATCTCTAATTTTGTTGAGGAGAGCGTATAAGCAACAATAGGAAGGACCAAGGGTTTTTGCTAGTTGAGATAAGGATAACTATACAGGGAGTTGACTCTCATTGATTTCCTGTGCATGTGTGTTACCTTCTGGGTTAATTCTTCTTGATCTAACCTTTTCTCTAGTTCCTATTATTATCCTCATTTTACAGAGATGAAGAAAGTGATATACAGAAATGCAATGCAATTTTTCCTCATTGAACGCCATGCTGCAGTGTTTTGTTCAAACTTTCATGATCAACATTAGAAAAACTGCAAAGGAGCTGTCAAAATGCAAAGGACAGCAGGAAAGTTTCAAGGAGGCAGGATTGGTCACAGAAGGCAAATGTTGGCAGGAAGAGATTTTGTGCTGAATCAGATGATGTAGGTAGAGGAAAAGCACTAGAAAGATCTTTAAAATATCTCATTGGTGAGAACCATGTCAAAGGAACATCCATAGTTGCAGAGGAATTTATTATCTCTACTCATATTTAAGGAAATACCTCCCTGAAGTGGTGGTAAGGACATTAGAGAGATATTAAGGGGAGAGCTGAAATGACTGGGAAGAGATTTTGGAAGAGCGAGACAAAAGAGAGAAGAAAAACTAAAAGATCGAGAAAAAAGAGAGAAGGCATGGTTTAAAAAAAATTAAAGGGGTTTAGGGATAAGCTGGTGTTGGAATTTTTCTTGGACAAAATCATTAAAGTTGGTTTGGGGATACATTGTGCTAGAAGTGACAGCAAGATATACAAACAGAATTACCCAGTAGGTAATAAGAAAAAGTACTTCTTGTAACTAAAATTTCCCTGTTGTCTCTTTAGAGTCTTGAGAGTAATTGGCATAGATTTTTAAGAACTGAAATTCTCTGAATGGATGAGTTCTGCAAAGAAAATACCTGGAGATATCACAGTGGTAAAGTTTCAAGAGTCCAGAGTTAAGGAACAAAGTGAGAGAAGGTAGCAATTGGAGAAAGATCTGTCAGAGAGTTTAAATAGAGACTACGGATATGTCAATAAATTTTTTCCTCAACATATGATTAATGATCAGACCCAGTAGAAAGATATTAGCCTTTATTTTTTATTATAAGAAGTGCATTTTCATGTATTTTCACTGAGTTATATTTTACAACAGATATAAAGATTTAGCATAGATGGCATTTCTTCTACTCCTGAGGCTTTACTAAATGTTGCATCTTTCATTTCATAGTATCTTAACATTTAAAAATGTAGTGGTATGCAGTTGGCTTACTCTTGGAATACTAGCTCCTTGGAAGGCTGAGATCAGGAGGAACATAGTTCAAGGCCAGCCTTGGGAACTCCCAAGATCCTATCTCCAAAATAACCAGAGCAAAATGGACTGAAGATGTGGCTCATGTTGTAGAGTGCCTGCTCTGCAAGTGGGAAGCCCTGTCTTCCAATCCCAGGTCCATCAAAAAAAAATTTTAATGCTATTTTATTGATAATTATAGACTTTCATTTGTGATTTTACATACTCTGTTTCTCTAAAGTAGAGAGACTATATGTTATCCTTTATGCTAACTCAGTTTATGTAACAAGTGAGAGATAGTAGTATACTTAGGAATTTAGAATGAATTAATAATTATTTAGGGCACCAATAGTAGGAAATGAGGGTCAGAGGAGTGAGCTTCTTTTTTTAATGCCTCAACTTCCTGCTCTGCAAATACCTAGGAGCATTATAAAGATGACATGCAGATATCTGCTACATGCACTGTTAATACTGCTTACATTTATTATGTGGACAAGGGATGAGGAATAATAATTATAATGAAGCAGTTTAAAACCGGTTCAGGAAGAATTAGCCATAAGGAAGATACTGCTGAGATGCTCATGAAAGCTATGGAGTTGTCCCTTGTGATGTGCTTTGTCAGGCAGAACTAATTATCTGTGGATGATAAGAGAAAATATGGTGAAAAACAGCAGCCATTTCCCATAGCGGGAGTATCCATTTAAAACCTAACAACTCCCTGAACCATGAGATAATTGAAACAGTACCAAAGTTGGCATAAATAACAAAGCACGCACTGTCTTTCTTAGAAGGTAGTGGGGGCAAACAGTGAGATTAACTTCAAGTGCCTCTTAGAAAAAGTAAATTTTATTTCAACTGATCAACACTATTCAATTACAATAGAAAGAGAACTAAGTGCACCCAGACTAAGGTTTTCTAGCAGAAAGATTAACTTAGCTTGCCAAAACTTGCAAATGATATAATCTAGTGTGTCTCTAAATTTCTGTTTTGCAGTTTTAACATAAAGCAAACTGTGATGGTTAATCTTGTTTGTCAACTTGACTGTATTGAGAGATGCCTTACGGATTAGTATACCTTTAGTATACTTTACTTGTGTCTATGATGGCATATACAGAGATGATTAGATTATGAGGACTAGAACCTAATGAATGGATTAATCTCTTGATGACTTTATTATATGATGGCATTATTAAAATCTGGTGAAAAGTAGGAGGTAGAGCTTAGTTGGAGGAAGTAGGTCACTAGGATAAAGCCCTTGGGGATATGTCTTGCCTTGGCCTCTTCCTATATTCCAGTTTCTCTGCTTCCTGTTCACCACGAAGTGATGATATGACTTCTTCAGACTACCATATGTTTGTGCCACACACTCCTTCTACCATAATGTTCTGCCCTATGTGCATGAGGCCAATTGACCATGGACTGAGCTCTCTGAAACCATGAACCAAAATAAATCCTCCCCCTCCAAAAGTTGTTCTCTCAGGTATTTTGGTCAAAACAATGCCACAGCAATCAGAATGCTAACACATAAATATTAATTTTTAGTATATCTTTGATTATATACAGCAATGAAAAGATTCAATGTTCTATGAATATTTGTTTCAAGGTGAGTTATTTGTAAGAGAATCTAATGATCTAATAAACAAAACTTCAATCTCTGTCAAAAAGAACTTATTTCTGTTCCTCAATTCAGTTAACACTAACCACTGTTTACAAATTTGATTGCTGACAGTTGCCTCTCTCACCATCCTGCCCCACCATCCTGAGTTCCCAGGGCTGAGGTCAGAAGTCATCAATCTTTTGTATGGGTTTTTTCTGCTATGCTTAGACTGTGGCTCTCCTTATTTTGGTACCAAAATTATGGCTTTTGGTTAATAGAAGAGAGAAAGGTCAGTATATAAAGGAATCCAGGAAAGTGACTATGTTTACGTAGCATTTTGAGAAAATCAGGGCTTTGAGGAGAAAATAGGTGTTATTAAGTTATCCAGTACAAAGAGAAGAGATCAGGAGTCACACAACTTTTAGAAATTTTAACTAGATCCAGGTTGCAATGCATAGGGACTGTAGTAGTACTGTTTGATTCTTGATTACTCAATGAAGTGTTAATCTGAATATTGCAGAAATTTTTAGAGAAGAAATATAAAAATATTCAGTAAAATTGTTAAAAGCTTATTTTAGCTTTTAACTAAATTTAACTAATAAGAATGATTAGTAAATGGTAAACAAAGTGTGTACTGAACTTTTTCAATTTATTTCCTCTGTGCTTTATTAGTTTTCCATTATAGGGGATAATCAGAAGTCAATTATAAATGAAAATAATGTAGTAAGCTATATTATTTACCAAACATGAATGATAATGTTAAACTTCCATTGTAATTAATTATTAGAAAAAAATTGTAATGAACTGTTTTCTATAAATTTAAAATAATGGTGAGCTATGAGCAAGGTTTTGCTTTATTTTCCTTTTCTTCTTTAATGCTCCCATCTTTGTTCTTGCTGAATTCCTAAAGAAGAATGTAAGTCCTGGTGAACCACATTGCTATTCATGTATTCCTTTCTTTCCTGCTGCCTATCTCCTCATCTCTTCAAAAAGGCAGCATATTTTTTGAGTTTATAATGATACTGATAGTCGATTTAAGTGCAACCTTCGGGAAGCAATACAAAATCAAGTTAAAATGAATAGGTTTCATGAATCACTTCTTTAAAGGGAGATTTATAAAGAATGCACATGTTATGGAAGCTTGAACCTTGAATAGTTGCAAACAGTAATAATATTGACATATTAAGTATGTATAGTAGCTATGGTATAAAATTCTTGATGCTAAATAACATAATTAGAATATAACTGCTCACATAATTCTGTCAAACAAGTAAATCTGCTCCTCTTAAATTTTATGCTCATTAATCAAAAGAGAAAGTAACCTTGATCTCTGCATTTAATAGTAAGGTTTATCATTTATAATATTTGAGATAGTGCTTGCATTATGATGTTGAAAATTTATTATATAAAAATATTGATAAAATCTAGGGTGTAAAGTATACTAACATAATTTTTAAAACCTATTTTTTGGGGGTACAGAACTGGTGTGGGTACAGAACTGGTGTGGGTACAGAACTGGGGTTTGAGCTCAGAGCCTCCCGCTTGCTATGCAACGCTCTACTACTTGAGTCATGCCTTGACCTTTTTGGTTTTTGCTTTAATTTGTTTTTAGATAGAGTCTCATGCTTTTGCTCAGGCCTGCCTTGGATGGAGATCCTCCTGTTTCTGCTTCTAAATAACTGGGATAACAGGTGTTTGCCACTACCCCTCAGCTCTCTGAAGTATCTTATGCTAAAATGAGGCCTATATTCAAATAACAACTTCAAAGAAACATTTTTTTGCTCCCTTATATGAGAGCTATTGTAAAGCTATAACTAGATTTGGGCTTTGGGATATTAATAATACACAAAACCAAAATTATTTTAAATATCCACATAATTACAAATAAAAAAAGTGAGCAAATACTACACACTTAAGAGCACCAATTTGGCAGAAGAATGCCAAATATTCCCTTATATGTAAAGGTGACCTCTAACTGATATGAGCTGAAAATGGCAACTCATAGAGGAATTCCCCGAAAAGGAGGTAGAGAAGAAACTGATTTGTTTCTGTTGAGTTATGAGAGAATCTCAATTGTAAAAAAGGACATTCCTCCATCAGAGACAGAAAAGCATTAAAAGAAATTACTGTATTTTTAAAAATTTTGTTGTCCTTGGTTTAAAAAATTAAGTTTTGTAGGGATGGATCCAGTGTAGTTTGGGGAAAAAAAAAACTGTTAATAAGAGCTTTCAATGAAACTGTTTAATGAGTTTTATATGTAGAAGTTATATTGTATTGAGGAATGTTATCCCCTTTTAAATGGCAGAATTCTTGGTGAAGTGAACTTGAAGCACTGCTTGATTCATATCTAGGAATTTGAGAGGTGATAGGAATCAAAGTCCAAGCTAAGACCTCACAAATGTGGCTGCGTTGTAACTCAACACAATAGTCTTAGATGGGGTTCCACACTCAACACAATTCATTTCCCTGTTTGTCTTTCCTTGTCTCAATCCAAAATATAGTCCTTGTTACTAATCCAAAATATACTCATTTTTAAATATCCAAATTCAACAAAGATCACATTCTAAAACTTCTCTCTGATCAGTAATAAACAGCACTTTCTTCTTTACTGAAATTACACTAACAATTTAGCCCATTTTCATAATATTGCTTTGGAAATTCATAAACCATAGATTGGTAAATAGATCCTTGTTGCTCTTTGGAGCATATCTCACAGAGTGTCCTATGTATGATGCAGTTTCATTACAAATTCAATACTGATGAATTGTCACTCCTGTAACAGTGTTATCTCTGTTTGTCCACATTGTCTGGTCAGTATGATAGGTCTGTTGCAGTTCATTTCTACAGAAGCCTCTTGCACTAAGGTTTCAGTTACTCTTGGTATTATCAAAAGGCTTGCCATCTGGGTATTCCAAAGTGAATTCCATGAATGCCAAGTCCCAAACTTACTCTTGAAATAGAGAATCCATTCATGAATTTTCACATAATATAAAAGAAGGCAGTCATAAACTTTTATTTTCTATTTATTACTCACTTAAGAAATCTATATTTTTTGCATGATTTGCCTCCTTATTTAACAATATGTGTCTGTTCATGTAATTGAGTATGTGTGTGTGTGTATGTGAAAAAAGAGAGACATCTTTCTATTCAGATTTTCAAGTAATTGTGAGCAAATCAGTACAGTATACTCTACTTGTCACTGTTTTTAATTAAAATATAAATACATTTTATAATCAACAGAAAACTGAGTGATGGGATCAAGAACCAAATAAGGAATATTGGAATTAATCTATGGCATTATTATCTGTGTACTCTTTAAACCTCTGGCACACACATACATACATAATTTAGTTATTTAACACTTGCCAGTGCATAATTCCTTTTTACAAATGGAAAGCACACTTGCATTACCCATGTGAATATCCATCTTTAAACTTGATGTTTACCAGCATTAGAATTGTGTTAGTCATGTGCCTTGAATAGAATTGAACATTAAATTCTTGTTGAATAAATACCATGGAAAAGTGACTGATACTTTGAGGAAAGAGATAAGGAATCTAGCATGTTGAGTTGGCCTGATGTTGGTGAAAAATGGTTTAAAATTATAAAGATTATCAGCAGGCACTGTGTTTTGCAGATACATACAGGTATAATCCTCACCATTTTTATTTTACCTTAGAGATGTCTCTTCAAATACATGCAACTCTTCCCAAGGTCACTAGACATCTAGTATAAGCCCAGCCTTACCCTTCCTATCAAGAAAGCATGTTGCTATACAAATGAGTAAAATAGTTTTAGAACCTGTCAGAAACAGTAATTGATTAAACATGTAAATCATTTACATATTTCAGTTCTTTATTAGTAGTAGCAAATTGTCTGTAACCTCAAAAAATGAGTGCATTTTATCAAAGCCTGACTACACAGCAATTAAGGACAACTGCATAAATAAACAGTATTACATTTGGATCGTTAGATTTTCCTTAAAGTGTTATTAGATTGATTCTGTGATCACTCTCCTGTCATGGTGATGGTAATGCTTCTATATTAATGATCACTTTTAGAATTCAATTTTATATAATTTCAGAAGAGGTTGAGGGACCTCTTTCAAAGCCTTTTGTTTTCTCAGCACCTACCACAGTGCTCATAAAAACATAGAGTGTTGGTGTGGTCAAAGTGTTTCTATTCACTTATTCTGCATCAGGTTTATGTATCTTAACATAGAAAAAACACAATATCTTTCTTATTATTTTTTGTGTTTTCTTTTCAACAAAATCAGATACAAGAGCGTGGAATAGGTTCTGCCTGGCAGCGGAGGTGAGGGGTGCGAGGGGTGACCCAAACAATGTATACACATGTGAGTAAATGTAAAAGTGGCAAAATTTTAAAAATGAAAAAAAAAAGCTCTTTTATCTTTTACTATGTTTACTCTCTAATGGCATAGAACATATATGCTCTGAAGAGGAATGGTATAGTATAAGGAACTTCTATAGCAAGTCTTTATGACTTCAGAGTAGAGGATTGTTTTGAGGTGAACAAATTAGAGACGCTGAAACTGAATAGTTCAAGTGAAAGCTGATGACACTGGAAGGAGGTGGTGGTAAAGATGGTGTAAGAATAAAATAGAGGGGAGTGACATAATCCTTTAAGGTATAAAAATAAACAGGGCTTTAGTAGGAGGCAGAGAGACAGGCTGAGATGTTTAGGTGGACACTGGCAGTGTTAAGGGAGAACAGCAGTTGCTACTTTGAGAGGGGAAGATGGTAAACTAGATTGTGGAATATATGGGGTGAGTCACCTGTTGAATTCAATTATTTATTTCATTCAATTATTTTATTTCAAATATTTATTTATGCTTCTTAGGCAGTTACCAAATTCAGTTGAGGCAGGTCAGGATAGAGGTAGAAATTTAGGAACCAGCAGTCTATAGAAGTCTTTCAAAGAGCATGTGCAATGAAAAATGCAGGAATTGTAGCTTAAAAATATCAACACTTAAGGGGGAGGCATAGCATAATGAAAAATAATGGTTAGGACCAGAAGCTCTCTGTGCCTGAAAAATGGGGGGAGTGAAGAATTTCAAAAGTGGATCATAGGGTGAATATGGTATAAATATTATATACTCGTCTATGAAAATGGAAAAATGAGACCTGTCAAGACTATTCTAAGGGGGGGATGAGAGATAAAGGAAACTGATGGAGGGAGTGAATCTAACTAAGATATGTTGTAAGCACTTTTATAAATGTCACAATGTATCCCTAGTACAACAATCATATGCTAACAAAAATTTTTTTTAAAGAAATGAGACAAAAGGGAAATTTTTGAACTGACTGGATACTTGATATCAAGGAATTATAGTTGCTTTTGGTGTGATAAAAAAAAGTGGGTCATCAACTTTTTTGTAATCTTGGTTTTTAATATGAGTTCTGTCCACTAGCACAAAAATCCTGGAGCCCTCACAAAAAATGGTCAGTTCTAGTATTGGGCAGGGATACACAAGACGATCCTGCAGCATCTTGTAGTGCTGAAAGGTCAGAAACAGCTCAAAAAATAAACCCATTTTTGTGGGCAAGACAGAGGTACACAGGAGTCAACTGAAAGAACTCCCCATGGCGAAACTAAGTAGAAAAGTTTGAACAAGAGAGTAAAATAGTATTGAATTAGCACCCAAAGAATAAAATAAACATTTAAGAATTGATATTGAATAACTTTATGATTGAGTGCATAACAAAGGAAGGAGAATGAGAGAATTTCTCAAAGAGATTAATTGCAAATAATTTATGTAGATAACTTGTCATTAAGGAGGGGAAGTATGAATGCTACTACTTGAGTGCAGCTGTCTTCCTCTTAAGGAATGTCTTCCTTCTAAATCGAGTAGTCTGGAAAGAGGGTGAAAGGTAACTTTTCAGAGGAGAAAACTTACAAACACTACCTCCAATAGGTGATCAAGGGTAACATTAATAGTGATAAGTCTTGTTAAGAGTATGCATCCTTATGATAGGATGAAAATGATACTTGGTCTTCTTCCCCACAAAAACTTTAACCACAATCTTAACCATGAGGAGTACAAATGTGTGTATGTATATTCAGTACTCCTCAAAATTGTCAAAGTTATCAAAAACAAGAAGTTAATAACAAGGAAGGAATTATCAGTGGTAACACATCTAATGCTACTTGAAAAGTACATAAAACATGCAAGTACTCAATAAATGTGAACTTCTGTTTCTCTCTCCCCATTCCCTTCCTCCATCTTGTTGTTCTAAAACTTAACCAATAGAAGTCCTTTTGTGTAATTAGTATGTGCACATTTGCCTATTTGAATATTTAAGTATGAAGTCTTCAACGACATTTCTCTTAACTTCATCTTTGTATTGACTTCTCCCAGCACATCCTTATGTATTTTTTTCAACTGTAGATTAATTCAGTACAACTAGAAAATGAGATTTCACTTATAATAAAAAACCTGAGATGGTCTCTAATAGAATAATTTCTTATAACTTCCAAGGAGGAGAGATAAATCAAAATGATTGAGAAGGCTTATAGCCTTAAATTCATCCCACCCATGAGATTTAGGATGTAACAGAGATTAACTCCTAACCTCATCTCTAGAGTGATTCCTCCAGGATTTCCTGGAAGGAGTCTTCTTATCTATAATCTTTCCCTTAAGATCATTCTCCCTTTTTAAGAAGTGATTATTCCAGGACAACAGATAGAGGGAGCTGAGGTCAGGTATATATTTTGTAAGATATTTGTCCTGACCAAAGATCATAGTGCCCTATGATGTAAAAACCTTGAGAAGCAGGCAAAATGTGAGTGAAGCATTCCTTTCCCTTTTTCATTTCCCCTCTTAGCCCTTGTGCAGATCTGGTGTTTTTATGCCTTACTATACCAAGTAATCAAAGCCTCTCATTGCATCTTAACACTCATGTCTGTTTTTCCTTGGCTGGCACCATAAGCTGTACATACCTCAACATCAAAAGTATCTCTCTCTTGGTCACAGGTCACAGTCCTTTGTCTGCTTTACTTTTGTTTTTTAAGAGATAGGATCTCTCTCTGCTGCTTGGGCTGGCTTTGAATTCATGGGCTCAAGTGATCCTCCTGTGAGGAAAAGAGTCTGTTCTATCAAAGTGTGTCACCATCTTAGCTGCTTGTAGTTCCTGGTTCTTGTTCACTGATCTCCATTTTCATGCTGAAATTACTACCTACCCCACTGTCTACAAATTCTAAGTGTAGTGTTAGCCAATAGTGAACAGATTGTGTACCTGAACTCGACCAATCAGAGCAAATGGAACATGCAGACCTATATTCTGCTCCCTGTGTGTGCTGTGCACGTGTGCTTGTGCACCCTTCTGCAGGAGTAAATTTTTCCCTTGCCAAGACAATTCTCTGTTTCTGTGTCTTCACTTGTGACTCTGGTGGTCTTCAGGTGTCTTGTTCCTAACACTCCTACCTTAGCCATCCAAGTAACTGGGACTACTGGTCTGCAATACAGTACCAGTCTCCTTTGTGCTTTTTATGTCACTATTTTGTTACTGGTACTGTTGGTGAGATAATTCTAAAAGTAATATAATAACCAAATAGGATAAATTTAAATATAGGAATTTAGGGTTATTAGTTAAGGGATAAATGTGATAATTTTATGAATGCATTGAAGTTTTTTAGCTCTATATCAGAGCAAACAAAGGGTATATTATTGGGGTACCTAGTGGACTGTGTACCTGGGATAGCCATCATGAAAAATTATTTATATATACACAAGTGTGTTCTGAGTGAAAAACTCATACTTGTTAAGCAGAATTATTGAACAAATTTAAGACAATTGTTAGAAACCAAATGCAATGAGATGCAAACCTTGACATTTTTACAGTCGGGCATAGATATATTGAATTTTTGGGTAACATTTACTATAAACAATGTCCATCATTTAAGCAACTTGTGATGATAATTCTCTTCATTTACAAGATTTGTTCACATTTTATAAAGCTATAAATCCACAAAAAGAGCTGCAGCAGCATGCTATGAACATATTAGAATTGCAAGTAATTTAGTCAATGGAGCACAAGCTCTAAGCATAAAGTATATAGTATATCCTATTAGAAACCACAAGTTCAAAGTCAGTTCTAGACAGCTAAGTTATCTAGGGTGAAAAAGACTTGCATAATTAAAAGGGTAAAGGGCAAGTGGCTGTAACAAAATGGTTGAAAAACAATGCAGTGACTTAAATATGATGAAACTTTACTTCTTTTTCATGTAAGAGTCAGGCATACATGACTGTTGCACAGATCACATGACACCTAGGTTCTTATTCCCTTGACATAAGTTTTGTCCTAGTGTTGTGGGCCTATGCTCCATACCTCATACTTCTGTATATCAGCACAGAAGCTTAAAAAGATAAAGGAAGATATCCTAGGCAAGTAATTTCCTTTTAAGCATATGAGATAGAAATTACTCACATCCTTTGTGTCTCCTCCTCATGAGTAACAACCTGCTCTTTTGAACACTGTGTAAATGCCAAACTTATAAACCTTGTTTTATAAGACAAAAAAAAATGGATTTGTAGTCTTTGGCTTAAGGAATTGAACACCATGAGCATTATGGTATCTGTACCATTGTGGCTTTTGAGAAATGAAGTAAACAAAATCATCTCTTTATTTAAGACTTTTTTTATATCAGACTTTTTCCTTTCTACAGATAACTTAGTCAGACCTACGACCTACTATGATCTAGGAATTTTTTTTTTTTTGTAAATTAACAATAGGTGATATCTGTTTGAAGATATAAAAACTCAAAGTCCCTTTAAGCCCAAGAGAACAATACTGGTAAGTCAGGACATATAAACAAGGGATTCACTGAATAATGTAATAATTTTCTGATTTTTAGAAAGTCATTCCTTGCTGCATAAGACCTAATTCTACTCTGTAAACTGAAGAGGAATTGGAATTTGCAATCAAAGATTAAGGGATGTGACAGATTTTGGTCAATGATATGGTCTTGAAGCAAGATATTAGCACTTAGAAAATATCTTTGCACAAAATTTAGGAAAAACACAAAACATATGAGTCCTTGTAGCAGTCTATCTAATAGCTAGACTGACTTACTATGGAATATATGAGACCATAACTATGTTGTACTTTGGTAAACATCAATTTTATATGTATAGATATATGTATAGATATATATTTATCTACATGTGATGATCTTTTTATATTTGTTCTATCAATGAAAGGCATTCATTTTCTGGCCTTATTTCAACTCTCTTATCCTAAGTTGTTATTCTAGGGAATGAGAGAAGGACTATTTAAAATGTAGACCTAAAAAAAATCTACAATACTTAAAACATTTTAGGTTAGTGTCCTAAATACATTTCTGTGAGCAAGGTGTATTCGAAACCAGTTCAAATTCTAAGTAGAAATTACTTTCTATCACACCAACAAAACTTTCTCTTTTTTATCCTTCAACAAACTATTTTGGCACAGAACATTCCCTATATCATTCATGTATGGTTTATTGTACACACCTTGGTCCTGTAATATTTACACACATGTCTTGTCTCTGTATCTAAGTGATGAAAGAGTGTCCAAGCAGAGATGTAGCATTTGCTTCTTTTTCTACCCAGTACCTTGGGGCTTTCCAGGCCTTAATACTTGATAAAACCTCAACAGAACTTTTCAAATAAACTTGCTTTAATCTTTGTTTTAATACTTATCCTATTTATATGTGTGTGTGTGTGTCTGTGTGTGTGTGTCTGTGTAGGAAAATAAATCACTAAGGATATAAAATATTAACAAAAAGTTAATAGGACTAAACAAAAAATGAGTCAAAACACCTATCAGCAAAAGTCTTCCATCTATAGTTTTTCCAAAATGTGTGATAATTGTCTTCAAATTCTATAAACATCTTCAAAATACCTACAAACTAAAAGAAAACAAGATAAGTGATATCTAGAATATTAATGACATTTTGACAAATTATAGAAACCAGAAAAAAATTAAAAACCAGGGTTTCCCATGCATGATTGTCATGAATGAGCTATGTCAGAACATAAAGGGGCACATTTGTGTCTTTCCACAATTTATTGAATAACAATAAATTCACAAACTATATCAATTTTATTGGCATTAATTTGCCAGATACTACTAATTTTGCTTGATAACTGTGAGCCAGTTGACAGTTTCTTTTGTTCAAATCTTAATTACTAAAATTAACTCTCAGACATACATTACACTTCACAATAATGTAAAAGTTACAGGCTTGCTAAGAAAGACTTAAAGTAGCTGTAGGGTTCTAAGATGCCTTGCTAAAGGCAAGAGCAGAGAGCTGACACTGAGGAAAAGAGGGTCTCTGCAGGTGGTTAGATAAAATACACATAAGGAACCTAGTCACAGAGCTATGAGGCCTATGGTGTCAAAACTCAAAGCTAGTTCAAAGCAAATGCTGATTCAAGGCAGAGCTGTTTCCAAGCTCACTGGATCTGACAGAAGCAATTGATTCAATTGGTTGAGTCAAGTCAAGCAGGAGTAAAGCCCTGGGGACAAAGTCAGG
Organism: Castor canadensis; assembly: GCF_047511655.1. Lineage (NCBI taxonomy): Eukaryota > Metazoa > Chordata > Mammalia > Rodentia > Castoridae > Castor > Castor canadensis. Next base: position 146,528,707 of record NC_133388.1, on the reverse strand, counting down.
AGTTAAGTTCATTGCCTATGGGTCCATGCTGCATGTACCAGATGGTCTGAGGATGGGGCAGTCTGTGCCACTGTACCCCAGTGTTAGCTTTCCATCCTTTATGTGGTACAGGTGAGGGATTGATCTATTCCTTGGTCTGGTGTGTTTGGTAAGTTCACGGGCCTGGTTTTTCTGATATGATTTTGATATGTCCACATGTCCGTGTGCTCCTGATTTAATTTGCTAATTTTATAGGTGGTAATCTTTTATTTACTTAAATAAGTCATCTAACATTCTGTCCCATTGTTTCTACTGGACAGATATTGGGTGTTTACTTGCACAAACAAGATGTAGGGTCATTCTGCCTCAGCATTTGCCCTCCAAATGGAGCAAACTGCCCTTTTATAACATGGAGTCACTCAGGGCAAAGCACAGCCTGAACGCAACTGTTCCAAATGAGTAACTTAGAGCAAGTTCCACAATGATAATGACTGGCAGTAGCATAATATTCACTATGCTGGATCTGTTCCTCTGAAATAAACACCGAGAAGTAAATGCTAAATAGTCCTACTTCATCAAGGATTAGAAAACTAAAACTCAAAGAAGTCAAATCATTTTTCCAAGGTTATAAAGTCAGGATTTGAACTGGGTTATTCTGCCTCCAAACTTGTGGATAGCTGCTAGGTTAGCTTATTTCTAGTGTAAATTGTAGCTTCTTTTAAGGAAGAATCTATTCTGATAAGTCCCTCTATGTGACACTTACAATGTCGCTTACAATTAACTTACAATGTTAATGCTGACTACAGTGTTAGGAACATTGATGTTGATATTTGAGAATTCTCAGCCTTAGAACTCTTAGTCTTCCCTTAGGGGCCCCTCCTAACTCCCAGTTCCTTTCAGTGTGTAGATTTGGTTAAATAGAAAACTTGGCTTAAGTAGAAGGCCAAAAATAAGGTTAAAGTAAATCTGATTAATTGGAGAAGGCATGGTAATTTTACAATGAGAAAAATAAGTTCAGAAAGCAAAGAGGAGGAATGGGACTATGGGGTAAAGATCCCATAGAAAATCGAGAAGTTTGGAGTTGAGATTTTTAAGAGATAGTTCCAAAGGTAAGATAAGGGATCAAGGGCAGGGCTACCCTATGATCTTTTCCCTTAAGGTTCCTAGACTCAAGTGGAACCTCTGTCCCTAGATTGAATCTTAGGAGGCCCTATGCTTTGAAGGACTTCATTCCTCAGAGCCATAAAATGTTATGCAGATTAAATCAAATATGCAGAAAAAAACAGAATAATTATGAACTATCTACAAAATGAAGAAATCATTGGCTTGTTCATATGAGATCTATTACATATGATATGAGAAAAACTATGCCATTTCAGCTAATTACTTTGAATTAATAAGGACAGTTCTAGACTCTAATAGTTCTGGATCCCTATGTGGTAAAAAGACCTGGAATATTATGCACAGTCACCTGGCACTAGCCTGAAATTTTCCTCTAATGTTACTTAAGTGCTCAAAAGAAATACTCTCTTTTTAAGTTTGAATTTCAGCCTTACCTGCTATATGTTTCATATTGTTGCCCCATCTCCATGCAATGTTATTGAAAAAATAGAAAAGTTTTTTCTATTATGATTCTGCCAACAAGTAGAAAAGCCATCCTTTCTAACAATTGTAGAGTGCTATGGAAGTTGCTTATTGTTCTATTATCTAAATCCTTAGGAAGATCATGGTCAACAAAAAAGAGATCACATTCTAGGAATTCAGTTATTATTGCCTAAAGATTTTAAAAGAAACTATGGCTGAAAGATGTGTTCTAGATTTAGTCAATAAAATTATAATAGCAAGTCTAATATGGTCAGAAAATGAATTACCTTTCACATTTTTTCTGAATTCTCTGCTTAAGACTTGCATTTGGGGACTTGATGTACAATCATAATCTTTGAGAGTCATGGAAACCAATATACTAAGATATAATGATGGATGATCCAGGATGATGAGTAAAGATATAGCCAGCATTATGTGCATAGTATCAGGGAATTCTAGAGACAAACCTGTATTCTGTCAGTATGAACAGGTTTCAAAGAGCCATAGTATTTTAAGTGGATATAGTGTTGTTACCTTTGTCTCTTGATGCCTCATACAAATAAGATATTTGGCAACAAAATTCAGAAAAAGATGGATTTTGAGCATGAACAGAAGTTTGGAAAAGACAGAGTATCCTCATTCACACTAACTGAACACTAAATGAGCATCCACTTCTCCTTTCTCTATCCACTAGTGTCACCTGTCATTGAGACATAGTAAAACAGTAAAGCCCACCTTATTTGCAGATTTACTACACATGGTTTTAACCAAGCATGATCAATCAATCTATCAACCAAAAAATATTTTAAAAACAAATTTCTAAATTCTCTTGTGAACATTACAGAGCTTAGTTGATACAGAGAAGCTCTCGGTCAGTCCTGCATTATTGTCAGTTTTGTGTAAATTGTTGTATGCTCTGCTCCTGTTTCCTTTCCCTTAATTTTATGAAATCTGCCTCTTAAAAATCAAATGGTGCCTCAAAGGAAAGTAGACTAATGTACCTAATTTAAATAATGTGAAAACTTTAGATATGTTGGAAGGTGGCATGTCTTTAGTGGAAGTTGGGCAGCATGGTGGGAAAAATGAATAAAGCATCCACAGTACCGCACTAAACTCTATGCGTCTGAGCATTCAGGGTTTTTTCTCAACGTTAATCTCCTTTGAACCACACACCTGCAGATACCAACAGAGTACTGTACCTCATATAGTATTCATGGATCTATAATCCATATATCTTGTCTTAGGATAAACTTACAAGATGTATTTCTTCAAGGCCCTGTGTGCCCCTTCGGCAACAGTGAAAGAAATAACGGATTTTAAGAAGCTTTTGTCATATGTTATGAAGGACTTTTCTTGTGCTACTTCTTCAAGAAACTTCAGGCATGGTTTAAGTTTTTTTTTTTTTTTTTCTGCATGTAGGTCTGATATTTCCTGTTTCACAAATGAGAAGATTTGGAGGAAAAAGTGATTTTCCAGAGATTACCCAGTAGTATAGATGGAGCTGACGTTTGGGCTAAGGTATTTCTAAATGCCAAAAGTCATCCCACTGCCCTGTGTGCTTCTCGTTCTTCCTGGTGGTAGAATACTTCAACCTGTCCAATTTTATTTATAAACACCTTTTGCTTCACCATGATTGTGAGACCATCTGGCATTAATTTGATTGTTTAAATATTTTTCACTCTGTAGAGAATAAAATCACTAGGATCATTAGATCAGATAGTCTCAGTAGGTATATTATAAATCAATAAGCATTTATTTGCTATGGGTTTCATTGGGAGCACATGCTCTCTAGCATTAGAGCCTTGACGTACCGTTTCTCTGTGCAAATACTGAGAACTAAAGCCAAAACATATTTCTCTTCTGTAGGTTTCTGATTCCTCAGACCACTTTGACTATGTATGTACTTATTGACCTTCCTATCAGACAACTGACTACATAGGCATCTAGTCTTCTCTTTTATCACTTTAATTTGAACGTATGCGGGACCTGACGACAGTCTATAGTACATACGTGATTTTAAAAGTGCATGTTTAATGTAAGAATGAATGAATTGGGATCAATACTCTGACTTGAAAAATGGTATTGAATAATTTTTAAATGTTAAACTTGTGTACCAGGTAGTATCATATCAAAAAATTAAATATACATTTTAAAGTTAATACTTCAAGACAGCTATAAAGATTCCATGGAAAGTAAATTAATAAAATACATTACACGGCATCGGGAATTTAAAAAATGTTAACTAGGGATATTGTTCAGTGATAGAGAACTTCCCTAGCATGCACATGGCCTTAAGTGCCATCCCTAGTGTCACCAAAAAACATTATAAAATTTCTAATAAAAAAAATATGTAGCTCAGATATATGGGAGAAAATCTTATGCAGTAGAAATAATTAAAATCATCTTATATAACTATATCACTACTCAAGGATAATATAAAATATTATGCTGAGAAGAAAATCTATCACAAAAAAATCACAAAAATTATTTATAAAAGTATTAAATATTTCATTATTAATAAATGCTCAATAAATGAAAAAACAAAGCAAAAATTCATGTAACCTAATATTAATTCTGCTAGGAGAGGAATCAATTTTTAAATTGAATTAACTTCTTCCAGAGAAGGGAGTTTCTTAGGATCAGGAATATGGCTTTCATTTGTTAGTGAATCATTTTCTTTTTTTTTTCTAGACAGGGTTTGTCTATGTAGTCTAGGCTAGCCTCAAACTTACTCTCCTGTCTCAATCTCCTGAGTTACAGAATCATTTTCTTTTTCAAAAGTGTTTGTGGGTAAGCCTATGTGCAAAGCAAAAACCCTATGAGGAACAGAGTGTAAGCTGATGAAAGAGAATACACAATGAGCTTCCAGAAATTGCACATTGTTTCCACTGATGACCATATATATCTATATGTATATATATATATTTAGAAAGAATGTCTTTGCTCTTATTAAAGGTTATGTTCCTCTTAGAATGAGAAAGGGAGCTAAAATGAATCAGCTCTATACAAAAGGTTGATAACTAGAAGCTGCTCGAATAAAATACATGTTCTCTTCATTCTGTATCTCTTTAGCTCATAGCTAGTAAAATTGAGAGGTAGCTTGCCATGCTCAGCAGTTAATACCTCAGGTCCTGTAGAACTATTCTATTTTATTACAATGCATCCTCAACAGAGAGCAGAATTATTATTACCATCCATTAGTCACTAAAACAGAAATGTTCAATGAATGAATTGATTAGATGATGGATAAATCATTTCACAACTGGCTTTACAATAGTTACTGCATTGATTTCTTTGTATATGAGACCTTTAGAGTAATATTATATTAGAATGCTTAAGTACATACCTAATTAAAATGATGAATGTAATTTATCATTTTGTTCTTTAATTACTTGAAATTATTTTTACATACTTCCTATCTCACTTGGTAGATGTCTTCATATTTAGAAAGATTAAATTGATAATCAAGCACTTCACAATAGTTTCTGGCTAATCACTAGAAAGAATGTACCTGCTATGCCATGTGTTGGTAGTGAATGAATTACTTACATCATCTGATTTAATGTCATCCTGATAACAGGTAAGTGCTACCTCAGTTAGCTAGCATTGAGGAAATATAATTAAAACAAAATATTTTCCCAGCTCAGAAAATTTTTCCTTAAAAGTAGTAGACAGAGACAATTTTATTAGTAGATAAGCATTAAACTAGAATGTGATGAATATCATGGGCTGTCTGCTAAGAGATGGCAAAGATAAAAAGGAATGTCAGCCTTCATATACCCACACAGACAAATCCATTGCATACATGTTTTCAAGGTAAACAATAACTAATCCTCCAGTAATCTATTTAAGATCATCCTAAATTTACCTGGTAATTGGAGTCATCTTCAGTTTCATCCAGAGGACAAACAATTTTCTTAAATCTTTATGACAACAATAGTTTTTCAGCATGGAGCAAGGTCCCCCTAAAGTTAGGCAAAGTACCCACTCCTATCTTCCCTTAGAAACTGGGGATGTAGGGGTGTTATCTCCCTTAATGGATACATTTCAAAGAGATGGCTCCCAGGTCCTTGAGAAAGACATTCCTGGGTCATAAAGCTGACAAAGGGCTTAGCTAGTTTCAAAAGGATTTATATACATTTCAAAGAGAGGAGAAAGTATTTACAAGCTTTCCAAAGTAAATGTTCTAAGAAAAATGGAGCAGAGGGAAATTTCTTCCCTTATTTTCAATAGGGAAAGTGACACATTTAAGTTTTAAAATGTAATGGACTTTGTTGAGGTTTAATTTGGAGCCAATAAATTTCATTTGTCGAATTTAATTATTTTTTAAGATAGTTCAGGGGGTTTGAACTCAGGACCTTGGCACTATGCTTGCTAGGCATTCTACCATGTCAGACATGCTCCCAGAATTTTTTGCTTTGGGTGTATTTTGAATAGGATCTTACATTTATGTTCAGGTCAGCCAACCCACCACACGTGTTACCACATCCAGTCATTGATTGAGATGGGGGTCTTGGGAACTTTTTGCCTAAGTTGTTCAGGAACCATGCTCCTCCCAATTCCTGCCTCCTGAGTGTTGGAGATAAAGTCAGAGGTGTTCTATTTTCAAGGTAAAACAGTTAACCCTGAGTGGGAAATTACTGATAACTTGCTCACATAGCCACTTGCGGACCTGACAAAGCTCATGCACCTGAGAAGTCACAAGCCGGATGTTGAGGTGGGGCCAACTGACAAGGGAGCTTAAAATGGGAGGGGTACACCATGATAAAATTAGGAAATGTCTTCCAGAAAGCATATATCACAGGGAGGCCTCCCCTGCACAAAACAACAAAGGAAGGTGAAGACGACTAAAGCCAGCTTCACAATTTGAACAATCCCAAGAAAGCATAATTTAAAATAACCCAATAGGAAATAGTAAAATGTAGGCAATGTCCAGAAAGATTGTACACCTGATAGTACTTACCCAAGGAGGAATGGGCAGGGGGGACCTGCACACTAAAGGATAAAAATGCTTGTGGTAACCATTTGGGGTGTTTCTATCTACCAGACACCCAATCTTGCAACACTGTCATTAAAGTCTCACTTTTGCTGGATTTCATATCTCTGAGTTTGGGCAGGACAGCATGTTTCTCACACTGAGTAACTAGGATCACAGTCTTGAGACACCCCACCTGGCTCATTTTAAATTAGTTTTGACAATGTATATACATATAGATTATTGCTTCAAGAAGTTCCTCTGCAGTCACTACTTCTTCCCCATCTTCCAACATTGGCAGTTTTGACTATTTTAGGGCATTTTTTCCCATCAGTTTTAGTGAACTATAAATGACAAACTAAAAATTAATATATTTAAGTTGTATAACTTGATGCTTTGATACACATGCATTTTTAGTTAAATAATCACTATAATCAAGCTTTTTAACATATTCATCACCCTCCTATCTGAATCTGAGATTCATAGTGGTTGCAGCTCAAAGGAAAACCTAGGAGACAGAAGTTGGTAGAAGGAAACAGGTTTATTCAAAGCATGACTTAAAGAAGACAGAGGAGGCTTTCCCTCTCAAATCTCTGTTTCATGCAGCTTTAGGGTGCAAAGAGTTTTTATGGGGGGAAAACAGGGGACTGTAGGGAGACAGCGGACAGAGAGTCCATGCCTCAGTGGAAGTATTCATCATCCTGTGTGTGTCTTCTTTCCTCTTCTCTGATATAACCACACAATGGACTCTGCCCTCCTGAAGCTAGTTAACTAGAACCTCAGGATGGCTTCTTTCTGGCAAAAGGATTAGGGAAGGGCAGAAAGCCAAAGGAAGTTAAGGAGCACAAATGACAGTTTCAAATGAAATCCTATTACAACCTCACACAGCTGACTTTGTGTTTTTAATTTGTTAGGTCCTTGGCATTCTTGGGGCAGGCAGAAGGTCATGGGGCTAACACTGAAACCAGACCCTCTGATTTATGACTGCATGCCAAACTTCCCTGCTTGTTCCCCTGCTTTTTCCCTGCTTGCAAAATCTCAGGAACTTTCAGTTACTCAACTAGCCAGGCATGTCGACCTGTTCCATCTGGTGATCGCAGATAATTAGAGACCAGACTCTCTCCCCAACCCATGGCTTGGCCCCTCTTATAAAGCCCACTACCCATTCCAGCCAAGCCGCTGCTCCCTGAACCCGAGGGTCAGCACAGCAGTCGCAATTCTAATAAATCTTTCTTTTTCACACGTGGCGTGGTCTTTATTTGGCAGTTCCTTACATCTGGTGCCAAAACCTGGGAGAGGTTAACAGGACACTCCGACCCAGGGCTGGTCCTGTGGCTTTCATGTCCTGCCTTCTCCCAAACCCAGACTGCTGAATTGACCCCACGTGCCTATGGACTGTGGATTTTGGACCTTACTGCCTTGCTGTTCCCATCCATCATTAGTCTCTCTTCCACTGCTATCCACCTGACCTACTCCTCTCCTCAGACTCGGTAAGTGTCATCATTCTTGGAGCTGCCTGCCCTCTCTCTCTTGGTCTCGGAAGTCACAGCACTGCACCAGGTACACCTCCTATACCTGCTGGGGCACCTCTCCACTTAGCATGGGGACACCTGGCTCACCGGTTGGCCATTCTCTTCGGAAGGCAACCCAGGCCGGGGACACCTGCCCTTGGGAACCCATTTGGGTGACACTTCCCCCTCCCTCTCTCTCTCTCTCTCTCTCTTGCTCTCCCTCTCTCTTTTCCTTTCCTCCGCCTAGGGTGAGAGCTTGACAGTCCCTCCAGCTTATTTTGACCAAACGGCAACTGGACAATTCTGCTCTTCTTGCCTGAGTCACGTAGGAGAGGCTAGATCTTGACCTAGATCTATATTGACCTGAAGAGTAAAGTCACGAAGGCACCTGCCTTTCTCTCTCTCTCTCTCTTACTTTCTCTCTCTCTCTCTCTCTCTCTCCTTTTCTTCTACATTATGAGGACCACACACTGTAAATTAGATATGTCCATGCCCCTGGGATGCCTTCTCCCTACCTTCCCCTTGGTCTCCAAGATGATATAAAACCTAAGCAACTGATTTTCACACACTTCTAGATCTTGACAACTTCTGCCATCACAATGGCAAGTGGTCTGAAATTCCATAAGTCCAAGCTTTTCTTTCTCTCTGCTCTTGATCCTTCCTGCTCCAATCTTGTAATGCTGTTCAAATCCTCCTTGCCAGTGACAAACCCCCCTCAAAGTTCAAAACTCCTCCTGACCCCTCTCCTGAAGACTCTTCTCTTACTTGTGATCTCATGGACTCCATCTGCCCACCTCCCAACTCCTCTTGCCAGTCCTCTACTTCAATCTCTTCTCCCATCCCATCCTTCCATGACTCAGACCCCCCCTTCTTCCACCCCTGCTGGCTTTCCCAAACATCTACCACCCTATTCCCCTTCTACAGTGGTCACAATTGAACCTGAGACATCAGCTCCTCAGGAACCAACACCACCAGCCTTGCCCTCAGCCCCTGCTACACCCTCACCCTTCTCCTCCCCACCCACATCTCATACCTGCTTCCATACCTCCTCCCAAGCATGCCCAGCCAATCTGTACCCACTCTGGGAGGTAGCAGGAGCTAACGGCATTATCAGAGTTCATGTGTCATTTTTCATGACTGACCTCTCCCAAATTGAAAAGAGACTTGGATCCTTCTCTTATGACTCAGCCTCCTATATTAAAGAATTTAAATACCTATCCCAAGCATATGATATGACTTGGCATCAGACCCATCTTCCAAGGACGGAATAATTATTCTCAACTCTCATTTTATTTCCTAATCCTTCACTGATATATGAAGAAAACTTAAACAGGCAGAGGATGGCCCTCAAAACCCCCAGGGAGATCTTGTGAAAATGGCATTTAAGGTATTTAATAATTGAGATGAGGTTTAAGACCAGTGAAAGGCCAGGCTATTGGCAGCTGCCCTGAGGCTATCTCCTCCAACTTCGAGATGGGCTGGACAGCAATGCATGCCTCCAGGGTCCTGCTTCAAGTGCAACCAGACAAGACATTGGGCAAAAAACTGCCTTTCACCTTGCCCACTGCCAGGACCCTGTACACAATGGCCAGAATGGACACTGGAAGGATGACTGCCCCTCTTTGTCTCTGCAAGGTAAGTCAGTCTCCCATTCCCATAATCAACAGAGTGAAGTCCTCACAGACCTCTTGGTCCTGGCAGCAGAAGACTGATGCAGCCCTGGGATCTTGGCCCCCTTCAAGATCACCTTGGAGGAGCCCAGGGTAACCGTCCAAGTAGCAGGTATGCCTCAAACACCTACTTGGTGCTACCAGACTTCTTGGGTAAGCTTTATCCTTCACAGATCTCCATGGTAGGGGTGGACGGTCTCCTCCACCAGCCAAAAAGGAAAGACAGTTTTCTTTAATTTAAAATTCTTATGGAGGTTAATTTTAAAATACAAGCTACAAAGTAAACAACTGGAAAGGATATAGATAGGTAAATTCCAATGTGTGATAAAGTTAAATTTGACTATAATCTAAGAATTGCCTAAAAGATTTTTAAGGTCATGTCCAACTAAAATCAAATTCTCTATGTCTATAAAATAACAAGATTATCTTAATATTGTTCTGCTCTTAGTGACATCTACAAAAACAAAAAACTGTTATAGGGAAATATTTTATCAAAGAAAATTTTTGTGTTTTCTGCTGATCTTGTCAAGCTTTAAGTACTACTAAATCAGAGTTCATTTACATATTTGCTCATGTGTCTTAAATGACCACCTTGTAACAGTGTTGTGTCTATACTTTATCTAAATATGTACAAACATTTACAAAGTTAAAAATGTAAATTTATATAAAATAATGAGCAAGCTCTCTTTTATCCAAAAGTGTTGTATTTAACCTGTATCCTGACAGTCAGCCCCTGTTTGCTTTTAAAGATTCCACAAACCCTTCACAGCAACTAACAGTTGCTGGACAGTTTTGCCACAAGGGTTTAAAGACAGCCTTCATCTTTTTGGACAGACCCTAACCAGAGACTTATTAGGTTGGCACTACCCAGAAGCCACCCTTTTTCAATATATTGATGACATATTTCTGTGCAGAGCCACAGAGCCCCTCATCTGCAGGGTGACTGAGTCCTTTTAAAAACTTTCTGGTCTCCTGGGGATACAAGGTCTCTAAGGAGAAGGCTCAGTTATGTCTCCCAAAGGTCACCTACCTGTGTGTGGTCTTAAAGGGACAGACTCACTCCCTGAGTCACAAGTAAATCAACCCAATCCTCCATTTCCCACTCCCCCATACCATAAAGCAGTTTAGAGCTATCTTGGGAGTTACAGGATTTTGCAGATCTGGATCCCTAGATATGCAGCCCTTAGCAGACACCTTTTTATGCTCTTTCTATTATTTCTATTTGGGTCTTACATAATAAATGTTCTCAAGATTGTTTCCCCTCCCCAATAAAGGTGCAAACAAAAACAGTTCACCTGAGAAAGCCCGCAAATCCTTGGCCAATGAGAAAAACCCACTACACCGGACCACCCGCAGAAGCCCTTCCTTCTTGAGCACTTTGAAATAATGTATGGCTGCCCACTTCTTTTAGGAAACTTGCCTCCAACAGACCCTGCTCCTTTGGCTGACTATCCATCTTACCTTAGCCTTCTCAGGGAACTTCTCAGCATACCGCTGGGCTCCATGTGGCTATGCCTCTCCTGCAAACTCTCTCCCTCTTCCACTCCTGCATAAATTCTTAGTCCTCATCTGGCTCTCAATCTGCCTTCCCTTTGCAGCCCAGAAATCCTCCTCCTGTGACCCATGCATGCACATTGTGTGGGCAGAAAGTATTGTTATTAAGACTTTACTGTTCCACACTTACTATTCCTGTGCAGGCTCTGTTATCAGGTCATGCACTCACAATCACACCATCTATAAAGTGTGATAAGCAATTTACCTGCTTTAACCCCACTTATCGCCCTGTGGAACAGTGGTTAGAACTTAGGAGTGGCCACCTCACTGGGAACATTGTTACTTGCACCCAGGTGTTCAATCCTGAAAAACCAGTGTCATTATTGTTTGATGCATGTGCAGCCATAGACAAACTATGGGGAGGTACTGTGCTGGGGAGAAAACTCCTTGCTGTGTAATAATAAGGGTTATCATTTTTGCCCCTATTGGTGTTGTGTTTCATGGGCCACATGGCATGGGGCTACACACTTAGCCCTCCTTCAAAAGGACACTACTACCCCTAACTGCAGTCAAGGCACCTGTAACCCTGTAAATACAGTGTTGCCTAGAAACTGGTTTGGGTCTTTTGTGCTACCTGCATCAGACCATCCTTCTTTTTGCTCCCCCTTGGACAAGGTAAAAATCTGGGAGTCCCCTTATATTAACAAAGAAAATCTGGGATCCTAATAACTTGTTTGGAGGGTGGTTTTCTGCCATAGGTGAATTAAAACACTGGTAGAGGCAGTGGGCCTAATTCTGGGAGCATACATAATACTTCTCTGCTTTCTTCCCTTGGTTATATGATCTATTAGGTCCATTATAGAGGCTGCTATGGGAAAAAAAAAAAAAAACAGCTGTACTTGTAATGATGCTATGGAAATACAAACCCTTAAACCAGGAAAATGCTCTTTAACCTAGATGCCTCCAGGATCATTCAGGAAACTCAGCAGACAGACTTCCCACCAGATATTGCTACAACCTTCTCCCAAAAACTGGCCTCATCTGCAAATGAAGCCTGGGAAAAATCATCAGCCTCACAAATTTCCAAATTCCAGCCAAACCCCCCTTAATGACGCCTCCACTCAGCATGAATCAGCTAGATAGATCAGCGCTCATAATACCAACAAAAGGCTGGCATGTTAGGTCCCTGGCATTCTTGGTTCAGGCGGAAGTTCCTGAGGCTAGCACTGAAACCAGACCCCCTGATTTATGATCAGTTGCCAAACTTCCCTGCTTGTTTCCCTGCTTGCAAAATCTCAGGAATTTCCAGTTTCTCAACTATCTAGGCATGTCCACCCGTTCCATCTGGTTATCACAGATAATTGGAGACCACAGACTCTTTCCCTCCCCCATGGTTTGGCTACTCCTATAAAGCTCACTACCCATTCCAGCCAAACCATTGCTCCCTGAACCCGAGGGTAAGCCCAGCAGTCTGCAATTTCAATAAATCTTTCTTTTCCACATGTGGTGTGGTCTTTATTTGGCAGTTCCTTACATAATTTATTTAATTTTACTTGTTCCTACAAGTTTTATTTGTCTTTGCACTGGTGATATATAGCTTTCCTTCAGAATTAGCATGCTGATGGCAGTAAGTATAGAGAACACTGAAAGCCCTCATTTCTGCATTAGAATTTCCTCATTTCTCTGTTTTATTCCTACTTAATATCATACTAGCATTGAATTGCAACACATGGTAGCTCTGCTATTAACAAGCTGTTGATTTGTGAGCAATTTTATTTCTCTCTCAGAACCATACTTTAAAAAATTAGAATGTATTTGTTTAAAGTGAGAACATATGTGCTTATAAATGTATATCATCTCTTTGGAAAATGGTGAAGAAAGCTGCTGAGAGAGGCCCTCACTACCTGAGGGCTCCAGATTTGTGTTGTTTAAATCACCATGGTCAGTATTTCCTTTATACCTACTCTCACTTTTGATAAATGCAATTATTTTATAATTGAGATTAGTGATACAATCAGAAGCTTAGAGAAGAGGTTGCCTTCCTAGACCACAATTATCTCAATTTCAAAGAAATAATTTAAATTATATTTTATCTATTATTTCTGTATTGTTTTAATTGACAAAATTTTTTGCATTATTGTTTGAAACATTATGTTTTAGACTGTATGTACATAGTGGAATTGAAATGAGAGTTTTGGATTCAAGGCCCAAACTCCTAGGATTCCACATGCCGGGTCCATCCACTCACCCTGATACACCAAATAAAGAGACACAATGAAGGACAGAGAAAGGAGAAATTTATTTCACAATTTGGGACACACTGTGGGAAGAGGCAAAATAAACATCCCATCTTCAGGATAAAGACAAGTGTTAGCTTTACATAGACAAAGATTTAGGAGCAGGGAACGAAAGGTATGCATAGTTAAATAGTCCCATTCACAGGAATGTTCCAGTTGTCAAGTGGGACTCCTTGACCATTATCTCAGTCCTTGCTCTTCCAGGGTTCCAGGGAAGGTTGTTATTGCTGTCATCACTTGCAGAAAGTAATTTGGTTCCCAACAGATGATTATTTCCACTCCAGGATGCAGCCAAATCATTATAGGAAATTGTCCTGTGATGTCTGTTCTGCAAGGTTCTACTTTTCTTTATCATAAAGATGTTATCAATCATTCCTGTTCTTCCTTGATTCCAAGGTGGCTGCAGGAAAGAATAGTGCAGAGCAAAGGACAACAGGTACAAAAAGGAGATGAAGATGTCAAGCTTTTCTCCAGGTTTTAGTTAATTAATAGATAGCAAAAGCAGTTTAAGTACCTCTTACAGAATGATTAACTTTAGCTAACATGAAATCTCTTAGCATTTAAAAATAACAATGAATTAAGTATAGTCACCATTTTGTAGAATAAATTTCTTGAACTTATTTTTTCTACCTAACTGAAATTTTGTAGCCTTTTAATAACAGAGTTCTAAGAAAGAGATTCAATTCTAGGGGTCTCAATAGACCAGGCTGAGCATCCCTCCCCAAACAGGAGACAAATGGTGGTAAGGGCAGGAAAGATAGCTCCAGAATTACATAGAGCAATTTAAAAAAAGGGAAGGAGGAGTAAGAAATATGCATAGTCAAGCAGTCTTGCTCAAATTGTGTTTCCACATTGATTATTATCTTATGATTGGTCATGTGGATTTTTGTCCAATATAAGGAAGTTCTTTCTGCCCAGGGTTTAGTTCTGACTTTTGTTACAAGGTGTGTATCAGTTAGATCTGATACTCCTGGGATCCAAGATGACAACAAGAGAAAATGACCCAGAGAAGTCAGGCATCAAAAAAGCAAGATGGAGTTAATTAAGACAATGACCAGGTCCTTCATCAGGCTTAGGGCAATGAATGGAAATTTCTGGCTGCCATTGTAAAAGCTGGTAGTTGGTAATATTTTGATTATGATGTTAGCCTTGAACAGGAAGGATTACCAGTTTTAGATGAACACTGTTTAATGTGACCCAAAATTTTAATATAGCAAAGGAAACAGCTACAAAATTAAAGCAGAGACGCTAAGCTTAACCTGTTTCTAATCACCCGTTGGACATCTGCAGGCCCATATGAAGAGACAGTGCATTTATCAAAAGTATCCTTTAAGTCCTGTTTGTCCTTTGTCCAGCATTTCCTCAGTGCTTTCTACCCAGCCACCACACATACTTGATAACCACCTGTCTACTCTCCACTTCTATGATGTCGACTTTGTAGATTCCACCTATGAATGTTATAATGCATCATTTGACTTTTTATGCCTGGCTTATATTTTACTTAATATAATGTCTTCCAGGTTCATGTGTTCATCCACATTGTTGTAAGCCACAGGATTTCCTTCATTTTTAGGACTGAATAACATTACATTATGTGAATATGCTTATTGTCAGAATTTTAAATTTTCTGTATCCAACCATCCATTTAGTCAATACTTATATTGATTCTTTATCTTGGGTAATGTGAATAATATTACAATGAACATGGAAGTGTAAATAGCACTTCAATATAGTGATTTCATTTCCTTTGGAATATACCCAGTACAGGGTTCCTAGATAATGTGATAGTTCTATTTTCCATTTTCCAAGGGACCTCCATACTGTTTGCAATGATACGTGTACTAATTTACACTTTTACCAGCAGTGTATAAGGGTTTCCTATTCTCCACATCCTTGTCAATATTGGTTGTCTTTTATCTTTTATGATAATCACTATTCTAACAAGTGTCAGGTTATGGTTCATTGTGGTTGCATTTTCATGATGAAAAGTGAAATTGAACTTGTTGAACATTCATGAATTTTCTTTTGAGAAATCTCTGTTTAGGTCTCTTTTGCCAATTAAAAAAAAAAATGGGTTATTTGTTTCTTTACTATAGAATTGTTTGAGTTTCTTGTATATTCTGGGTTTTAACCCCTTAGTAGCTATATAGTTTACAAATATTTTCTCTCCCTCTATGGGTTGTTTCTTCAATCTGTTATTTTCTGTTGTGCAGATTCAGTTTGATGTAATCTCATGTGTCTAATTTTCTTGTTGTTGCCTGTGCTTTGGGGTCATATTAAAAACAATCATTGCGCAGACCAATATAAATTTTAAAAACTAGAAATGTAAATGGCTAACATGGATAGAGCAATTATGCAGCCATGATTCTACTACATGAATTACATCCAGTAAAACATTATCCTAAAAAGTAGGGGTTAGTATTATTCTCTTTTGTAGAAAGGAAACAGTAACAGAAGGCTTAAACCATTTTTTCAAACTCCCTAGCTACCTAATAGCAACAAATGGAATTTTGACTCTGAGCCTCAATATTTAACAGCTACTAAGCTACATCCACCTTGGCAGGTGACATGATGAAGTAGTAAATGAGATAATACATTCTGTACAGTAAGCACTCAGTGAATACTGCCCACCATTGCTATCTGATGGTTGCTATTGTAGTTGTCATTCTAAAACTGTCTTCTTCAGGTTTCTGGGCTCTTCTTCATCCTTTTCTCCACTGATTTAAAAAAGCTGCAGGTTGGGCATATAGCTTAGTGCCAGAGCACCCACCTAGAAGCACCAAACACAAATAACCTAACTTTATTCCATCTGCTCTTAGCTAGACATGGTAACATGAGCCTGCAGCATCAGCTACTTAGGATCCCCTGAGACCAACCAGAAAAAAAAGAAAAAACACAATCTGCTCTATAGGCAATATTAGCATGTAAATGTGGAGTTTTAGGGTTGGGGAATTCTGAGTTTATTGATATTACAATTTAAGTGTCTTTCAAAAAAAAGCTACCAGAATTGTATGTTACACATCTTCTACATACAGGGACTGAGCACAGCTGAGGATATTCTGATGCTATCATTCATCTGCTCATTAATTAATTAATTAATTCAGTCAGTCAGCTGTCTAATGAGTACCTGCTTAATGCAAGATATTATTTTGTGCACTCTTATAGAAGTCCATACATTAAAGATTTGAGGAGAATTAATGAGTATTATTATCAGGTCTCCCAAACAGGCTTCAATCTATTATTTAAGCTTAATTTTAAAACAAAATTGGCATGAACTACACAAAGACTCAAAACCCTTTCTATCTGGCCTATCATCTTTCTCTAAGTGATTTATCCAGAAGTCTGTTACTATTTCCTGGAGGCAAAATAGACTTGAATGACCCAAAGTTTTCATTATTGGCTTAATTTATTTTTTGTCTCAGCTAATTGCTTTAGAATACCCCTCCATCTGCAATCTTCTTATAGTTAATATTTTAAGACTTTTTGATTAAAACTTGCTTTCCCTTTAAAAGACCCAAAATCTGAAAAAGCAAAATGTTGAACATATGAATGGTAGAATCAAGAAGACTAACATGGTGAAAGTATAAAAAAATGAACAATGAATCATAATGGGAATTACACCCTGGAAATAACACACTTAAAAGTTCCTCTCAGTGCCTTTCACTTCAAGTTCAATTTTTGCCATATTTATCAGTGGGTGGAGATACGGGAAGCTAAAGAAGATTTAGGTGGTTTGGTGTCACATTCTGGCTCTGCTTCTTAGTCACTGCATAATTAGTGACAGTTTATTCAACTCTCTAAATCTGTTTCCAAATCTGGAAAATGGTTAATTTTTTTTGTGTACTTCAAGAATTAATTATATTAAGAAGGTAATGAATATAAAAACATTAAATCTAGCTATATTGAGGTAGTTGATTACTAGTGCCACATAAATCACAAGTTTAATAACATTTTAATGAAGTTCTGCAAGCTCATATTTTTTCTGTCTTTGCATTTATTTCAATACAGAATCAGAATTATCCTATTGAATTAAGTCAAATGCCTCTTCAGGTTGATGTACAAATCTTCACCTGATCTGTTGTCCACTGGCTTTCCAACCTTCTTCTTTACACGTTCTTTCATTTCTCTGCTCAAGCCACAGGAACTCAGGACGTCCTTGCTGTTCTAGGAATAGGGAAATGAATATTTCTGATCCAAAGCCCATGTACTTGATGTCACCTTTTTTGAAACACCTCTTGCTCTGTTCACAGCAAGCTTGATTCCTGCTTCCTGTTGGCCTTTACTTTTATTTTTCTCTTGAGTACCTCTCTGAGTTTTATCCTAGTTCTCTTGTAGGTTTTGTTTTTTTCTATAAGATTTATCACCATTTAACAGATGTTAAAATTTACTTATTTATGCTATTTAATGTTTGCTTCTCCCACTACCATGATGGCAGAAGTTAGTGTCTAATTTGCTCAAAGCAGTGAGCTCACTTCCAAGAAGAGACTGTTATACAAAAGACAAGCAATAAGCATATGACAACATAAATTACTCAAGCAAAAAAAATCACGATTATTATAGTGTAGATAAAAGTTGTTGAATTGGTCAGAATATGTAGGAAGGCATTTTGATGAAAGACACTTGTGTAAGTGGGACCAATGGGAGAAGAATGTGAAGTCATCTTATGTCATCCTTGGTTATTTTAATTATTCAATACTTATTTTAGATTGGTAACTATTATTAAACTGGCAACCTAGATAATATATGTGGTTTTATTTATTGTCCAATCAGTACTTTATACTTTATATCAATGATAAGTAAATGTGCTAAACTAATAATGTTCCTTAAAACTGAAGAATGGCTAAGCCTGAAAAGCCCTTCAAGAAAGCTCCTATACATTTATAGGTAACACATGAGTCCTAATTTTGAATTAAGCAAAAGCCACATAAGTCAAGAATCTTACATATTTCCTGTACCATACCTATTAACATTAAATTTTAAAAAACTGAAGTACTCTCTGCATTTGTTAAATAAAATATGACTTTATTTTAAGTAAGGGTATGGTATCTTTATTTTGTCATGGAAAAATTTACACAAAAATTGCCTTAGTGTTGTTTTATAATTATCCAAAGAATGTAGTTACCAATTTGTGCTGTCCCCATCTCACTCTTAGAAGTATTTTTGTTTAAAGGAAAATTATGGCTCATAAAAATGATCTCTTTTAAAAAATATATGGTAGAGAACAGGAGAAAAAACTGAGCTTTTACTTGACTTAATTTCATTTCCTTGCTTACATCTTAGATATTGGATGCATCAAATAAAATACTGTTATTGGTCTTAGACAGTTTCATTGCTATTATCTGCACCTGCATCTTATCCAGTGACATTGCCAAATAATTCTTACATTTAATAAAATGTATTAAATATTGCATTCTTATTGAGCTAGAAGTAATTGCATATTTCAGTTACTAGGACCATATTCTATATCATTTGTGCCTTTTTTATTATTACTGTAAATTCATGGCTTTATCTAAATAAATTAGTGATAAGACAAGAAGAAATGTTTATGAAGAGTTTATATCTGTTAGTAGTTGAGGGTGTTTAACAAATTATTTTCAGTGCTAATTCTTTTCAATCTTTCATATTAATATGCAACCTTAAATTTTGTTTATTATTTTGTGAGTTAACCAGCTTTATGGATTGCTCATAAAATCCTAATGTAAAATGCATTAATTCTTTTTCTATATAACTAATCACACTCCTTTGCTCTGTCTCTTAGGGCAGGGATTATATCTAATTTATTCTCATATAAGGAAATATCACAGGGCTGAAGTTCATCATCAGTGCTCAGTAAATATTTTCAATTAAATAATTAATAAGCACACAACCAAAATTTCTTACTGCTTGAACATTGAAAGGAATTGCAATATCAAAAAAACTTATCTTGAAGAAACTTGCAGTCTGCTTGCAGGTTTGATGTTTTTAAACTTTTGACGTTTCCCTGAGATATTTTCAAATGTTCTTCTCTCTTTTTACGTCCATGTGTTTTGATAAACAATTTATCTCAGGACAGGCAAGTTAGCATGTGAGTGGATCATAGAAGAAGTGACTGCACACGTGAGTCTTGGGTGTATGGGTCTCTTTAGTGATTCAAGTTGCAGGGAGTTAGCCTGGAATTACATACTGGTTTCCTATGGAAAGTCCTACAGCATTATCATGGTCAGGTCCATACATTTTGATATTTTTGTTCTGAAATGGGTCAAAATGGAGACAACAAGTTTCACGATTACCTTAACTGTGACTTCCTACTGCCACCATCATCAGTTGTCACCAAAATTTTCAAAATTCCCATTCCTAAGAATGTGTAAGTATATTTAGAAAACTGACCTGACCTTCTTGTGAGAAATTCTAATAAACATATACAAATGCCATTCCTAAACTCATTCAATAAGCTTGCATACATAGCAGTGTATGAGATCTAATTCTTGTATTTATGGACAGTTCAGAAGCCTTAAGTCCAAAGTACCAGATATTTCATGTCAAGTGCCATCAGCAGCAATGCTACAGGCATCAAAATGAAGGCTAACACAGTGCTACAATAAGTATCAGTGACTTATATTCTGTCTTTTACCAAGTGGAGAAAGTGCCAAATATCTAAGCATTGAAAACCAATGTTTCTTTTAGTGAAAGTTGGATAAAGAAGATACTCTGCTTTTCCTTAATTTGCAAAATATTCTTAGTACATAAATGTCTGGGCATGAGTACAAGTTCTCAGTAATATAATCATGTCTTTAAAATAATTTATCTTTTTATCTGTTCTAATTTTGATTATGCATAATATAAATGACTTTGTTCATGGCCTTTTGATGCCCCAAATTTTATTTTGTCTAAACAATCAGAATCACAAATATGATTATTCAACCCAACAAATCTTGTTTTGGCAGAAAGGAAACTATAAGCTATGAAGTCTGACTACATAATTTCCATTTTCAATGTCCAACTTTCATGAGGACATAAGGATCATTTAGGATTTGATGTATTTTTTTAATGTGTACCTTAATGGATAGAGGATAAGTTTTAAATTCAAATTGATCTGGGCTTGATTCCCAAGTGAGTCAATTACTAGCTTTGTGAGTTGAGCAAGTTGTTTGGTTGTTTTCATCTTGATTATCCTTATTTGTAAAATAAAGATAGCAATGCTACCTTTTCAGGAGTTTAGAAGATGCTGTGGGATGTAGCATTTAATGTGTCCAGCATCTAATAAGATGTTATCATTTACCTTTTATTTTCTAGCAAAATTGTCAATGTATTGAAAGAAGGAAGTATATTTATTATTCTTTGTCAAATCTCTTTCTTTCTCTTTTGTCCTTGTTGCTAAAGAGTATTGTTACTCAGTAAGGATATTGCTGCCTTCACTTAATAAATTCTTGAACTCGACCAGAAATTTGACTTTGTAAGACACTGTCTTACAATGATTTCTGTTGTTAAGTTTTTATATTATCATTTTCTCATGTCTGAGAGTTCTTAAGTATTGAAGGAACTTATGGCAATTCTAATATTTGTGTTAACTGAATGTAGTTAATTTGTATTCAACTCCATGTAACAATTTTTCTCTATAGAGCCACATTGGTGGACATATTAAAACAAAGTGAACTGACTCAAAACAAAGGGAAGTGGCTCAAATTGTAGAGCACCTGCCTAGGAAATGCAAGACTTTGAGTTCAAACTATCCATAAACAAAGAGCAAACAAACAAAAACAAAAGAAATAAACAAAAGAAAAGGGAAGCCACTGGCAGGGAGAAAAGTTAAGTGGAAAACAGGAAGCTTGACACAAAGGACATTCCAAACATTTTTTGAGGGCCATTCTTCTTTTATTTATTTATTTATTTATTTATTTATTATTTTATTATTCCTATGTGCATACAAGGGTT
The DNA here is from genome assembly GCF_047511655.1 of Castor canadensis. Lineage (NCBI taxonomy): Eukaryota > Metazoa > Chordata > Mammalia > Rodentia > Castoridae > Castor > Castor canadensis. The sequence goes on along the minus strand of NC_133388.1, from coordinate 146,507,286 downwards.
GGGTCATTTCTCCCCCCTGCCCCCATCCCCTCCCTTACCACCCACTCCCCCCCACCCCCTCAATACCCAGCAGAAACTATTTTGCCCTTATTTCTAATTTTGTTGTAGAGAGAGTATAAGCAATAATAGGAAGGAACAAGGGTTTTTGCTGGTTGAGATAAGGATAGCTACACAGGGCATTGACTCACATTGATTTCCTGTGCGTGGGTGTTACCTTCTAGGTTAATTCTTTTTGATCTAATCTTTTCTCTAGTTCCGAGGGCCATTCTTCTATTAACTTCTCTTATGCATGGGAGAAAGAAATGAGAATCTGGAGAGTGAATAATCTGCTTTGCCACTGATTAGTTTTTTAAGCCTTGAAAATGTAACTATCTCTTTCTAATTTATGACAAGGTAAAAATCTTTTGATTTTCTGTGTTTCAGTTTGTTCTTTTTCCAGAGTTTTTCATCATGACTATAACATGCTTAAACGATTGCTTTGAATATATCTAAGGAGCATTCTTATTATTTCTTTGGTTAAACAGAAGACTAAATGGACAAAACCAATCATTAGGAAACAGAAAAATTGTCAGGAAATATATAACATTAAAACTAAGCAGTAAATTTCTGATGATATCAGATACATTTATGTGCTTTTTCTGAAAATATTTTAAAATGCTAATTTTGTATATTTTCCAAAGGAAATAATTAATGTTGAATAATTACTAACAATAGAAAATTGTGCTTGAGTTAGAAACAATTTGACAATGCTAATTAAAGTAAATGTGTAATCATAACAGATGAAGTGCAATGATAAAGCCAATTCAGTTGTGCTTCTTCTGTATTGGTCGTCTAAACTAATGAATGCAAAGTGGGGTTTTACTTTCGATTCCAGTTATATTAAGCACTGGCCTTGAAGAAGTGAAATGAGAAGGTGAAATATAGTGGCAAAGCAGGGTGAGGACAGATAGTTTGCTAAGTGCTCTTGTACAGAGCAAGAATACTGATTCCTAAGGGCTGAAGAAAAATGATAAGTGGAAAAAACAGTAGAAGAATGCTTACTGCTAAACCAGGCATGGTGGCACATGCCTTAATCTCAGTACTCAGAAGGATAAGGTAGGATGAATTCAAGGCCAATCTGGACTATATAGCAGACCTTGTCTCAAAACAAAACAAAAAAACCCCTCAAAACCCCAAAACTCCAACAAACAAAAACCCAAATGATATTGTAAATACTGCAGTTCTAGAGAAAAGAAGAAAATTGATTGTCTAGGTTAGAATGTAGGATAAAAGATAAAAAGGTCCTTCCTCTTCCCCCTTTTTTCTTTTTTTTTTGGCTATTTTGGGTTTGAACTCAGGGTTATGAGCCACACCTCAGCACCTTCTGCTGTTGTAATTTTTCAGATAGGATATCCTGCTTTTTGCCTAGAATTACCTGCAACTGCACTCCTCCTACCTATGCCTCCTGCATATTTGGAACTACAGGTGTGCATCTTCACACGCAGTTTGTTCTTAGGTCTCATTAATATTTTGCATGGACTGGCCCTCAAAACATGGTCCTCATATCTTCACTCTCAAGTAGCCAGGAATAAAGGCATGAGCTGCTATTCTTGGCACTCTTCCTCTTTCACTACAACCTTCTTCTACTTTTAATTGGGAAGATTAATTTGAGAATCTTTACATGCTTAATGAATGGTGCCCGTGTATTTACAGGTTGAAAAATGAAAGAGAAAGGGGAAATATTTGTGAATTGATATTCCAAAGGAAACTAGAGAAGATGGGATTGGAATAAAGGTGAAGTGTTAGCTATTATATATAAAGGACCCTACTAAAGAAGGAAAGAGGAAAAGTGAATATTAATTCATCCTTCTACTCACATATGTATTCAATTCGTAAGTATTAAAACTCATTACAATGACAACCATTTTTACCATACCTTTATTTGCAGAGATAAAGCCAAGTCACTTTCCTGAAGAAATTCAAAATAACACATAATTATGAAAAGAGACAGGTTCTATGATCTAAATATGTGCTTGGCTACAGATGTTGTCTGGCTTTTCTTAATGATCAATACTAAGTTATATATTCACATTTATTTACTTAATCATTTGATTAATGCTACTCCCCACTAGATTTACCCACTAAAGGGTAAAACTCCACAAATGTAGGCACCACATACACTTTGCTTAAAATTTTATTAATATAAAGGGCACAGCATGCACACGATTACTTGGTATCTATATTCAATAAATTACTTAACAGAAGTTGCACCTAATTTAATTAATGGCTAGAATAGAGTGGGATTAGATAATGCTTTCTAGAGGAAAAGATGGAAATGCTAACAGATAAAATAGAAATTAGCAAAGGTTATAAAATATTGGTTTGTTTATTTGAGAGGAGCAAAGGTATGAGGAGGTAAATGAATAAACTATCATACTGCAAGCAGGGCATAATTTTTAAGAGTCAGATTCTTTGTGTTTTTGTTATAGCACATAGAATTTATATTGAAAATCCACTGAGGAATTACTATATTAAAAATGGAAATTGTTGATTTGCATTTTCAAAAGATCATTTGAAAGACTAATTGAGTAAAGTTTGAGGAGGGAAGAGATCAGTTAGAAAGCTGTTAAATAATATAATAAAAATATATGTAAAGATGAAGAAGATAAGGAGCATACAAATCTTAAATTGGGAGAAGATGAAGTAGATGTGATTAGGGTTATTTATTTATTTATTTAGCTAAACATATAGGTTTTACACGTTATACATTGTTCTTAGGCTGTTCATACAAAGGAGATGAACTGCTCTCCTTACAAACATTCCACGAGACAAGAATATGACAATAGCCTGGCTCTCATGGAGCATACAGGTATTAATTTAAAAAAACCCTTCCTAGAACCACAAAACAAAATTGACACCAATTTGCATAAAATTGAAATTTTGATTTATTATTTTTACATAAAATGCACGAGGTTAGGAGAAATGTAAAGGTACTACTAACTTTGTAGATTAGAGAGACTTCTCAGAAAAAAATTCTAAGTGCTACTCAGAGATGACCAAGTGATTTTCTCATATGTTTAACACCAGCATTTTGGACTCTGAAAAAAAGATAAAAATGTTCAAATATTGACTTGCAATTAATTATTCAGTTGATCAATTAGCCAATCAAAACAATATATTAATATATGCCATGTATTACATTAAGAATCACTGTGTTGGATACTGAAAGAATCTGATTCATTTCTTTTCTCTGGAAACTTTGAGGTACATGTGGTGCATGTGTTATAATCCCAGCACTTGGGAGGCCAAAGCAGGAGGATTGTGAATTTGAGGCCAACCTGGGCTATATAGTGAGATTGTATCTCAAAAAAATAAATAAAATAAATAAAAAATAACCCAAATCTAATCAAGTACATGAATCACATACATATAACTATTTACTTAGCTGCCAATTTTTGAATATCCATTATTGGCAGGGAAATGTGATAGATCCTTCATATATGTCCCTTTGAATCTAAGTTAGGTATTTTTATCTTCATTTAACATTTAGTGGGGATACTAAAACTCAGAATATTGATGATACAAGGATAACTTTCAATGTTTGGAAATTAATTCCTCCATAAAGTAACATATAAATAATATTAACTAATATTAATTATTTTTAATTATTTAATAATTAATAATAAGTGGTATTCTGAACAAGTGCAGAAAATTTCTCTATATCTGAAGAAATATATATGTGTGCATATGTCATTCAGGAAATTGTGTGTATTCATTCAGGCAAACATCTAGGTTGTTTCTAGGTTGTATCTATTATGAACAATTATTCAACGAGCAGATATCTCTTCAGGAGCCTGGCTTAATTGTTTTAAATGTATACTCAAAAGTGGGACTACTGAATCATATCATAGTTCTATTTTTAATTTTTTTTGAAGAATATGCATAATATTTTTCACAATGGCTATACTATCTTACACTCTCATAAATAGTGCACAATTCATAAAAGGACAAGGATTATACATATAAGAATTATATGAAGTTTCTAAAATACTTAAGTTCATAGAAATAGAGTAGAATGGCAGTTAAAAGTGAGAAGGAAATGGGAAGTTACTCTGGAACAGGTATAAAGTTTCAGTTACATAAGATGAATAAATTACAGAGATCTGCTATACAATACTATTCCTACAGTTGATAATACAGTGCACTTAAAAACTTAAGTGTATAGAGCTTATGTTAATTTTTTTATCACAACAGTAATAATAATAAACACATAGGTAAGGCTATATATACTTTCTTTCTACCATCCTTTCTAGTGTTGTATATGTTTGAAAAATAATAAATTTTAAAGCTACTGAAACCCGGTTATAAATACAAGTCTACTGACATTGTAGTGGTATCTTTATAGGAGCTTTCTCAGTGACTAGCCTGAAATAAAATTCTAGTTAGAGTAGATTCAAAAGTACTTAGATTAAGAGGAGTTACTAAGAAGTCAAATGGCTAAAAAACACATGAAGAAATGCTCAACATGCACGGCCATAAAGGAAATGCAAATCAAAATCAGGTTAAGTGTCCATTTCATTCCTGTTAGAATGGCTACCATTAAGAACACCACCGACAACAAATATTGGGGAGGATGTGGGGAACGAGGAGCCCTCATATACTACTGGTGGAATGTAAATTATTATAATCATTATGGAAAACAGTATGGAATCTTCTTAAAAATTTAAAAATAGAACTGCCGTATGATGCAGCAATACAATACCAATCCTAGGGATATACCCACAGGAATGTGAGTCAGGTTACAAGAAAGGCACCTGTACACCCATGTTTCTTGTAGCACTATTCACAATAGCCAAGATGCCCCACTACAGATGAATGGATTAAGAAGATGTGGTATTTATTCACAATGGAATTTCACTCAGTCACAAAGACGAATGAAATTTTGTTGTTTGCAGGTAAATGGATGGAACTAGAGAAATCATCTTAAGTGAAGTTAGCCAGGTTCAGGAGGCCAAAAGCTGCATGTTTTCTCTCATCTGTGGAATATAGACCTAATACAAATACAGTAATATAATGAAAAACAGGTCACACCTAGGGGAGGTGACATATGTGAAAGGAAGGGTAAAGAAAGGAAGTTAAGAAGGTGAATATGGTTGATATACCCTCTAAACAAGAATGAATATAGAATTTTTAAACCTGTTGAAACTACCATAAGAAAAGGACTAAGGTAGAAAGAAGAAAAATAGAGGAGATGAACCAATTCAGGCTGTAATACTTATTACAGGGCAGTACCACAAGGAAAACTCCCTGTGTAGCTATCTTAAATAAAAAAAAAAGTCTTTTTTTTTTTTTCTGTTACAAAATCAGAGAACAGGAGGTACAAACAAGTCCTGTCTAGCATAGGGGGAGTGGTCTGTACTAGTTGGAAGGGGAAGAGGTAGGGAAAGGATATGAGAGGGTAAATATGGTACAAATACTGTGTACACAAGTATGTCAATGGAAAAATGATATCTGTTAAAACTATTCCAGGAATGCAGAAAGGGGGAATAAAGAAGAATGATGAAGGTGGTGAATTCTAGTATGATATATTTGACACATAGTAAGAACTTTCATAAATGCTATAATGTATACCTACCTAGCACAACAATAAATGAAAGAGAGAAAGATCACAGAAAGAATCTAACTAAAATTTATCATAAGCACACAGGTAAATGGCACAATGATTCCCCTGCATAGCTAATATACGCTAATAAATAAAAAATAGAGACAACAGAGAAATCTTTGGAAGAATATACAGAGGGAGGCAAAAATGGTGACTGTGGTGAAGGATGTGTGAGATCAAATTCTGTGGTTTTAAATTTATTTCTCTATATTTTAATGGAAACAAGTAATTCTGCACAAGAAACCATGATTAGAATCTTTCCTTCCTTTCTTTCTTCCATCCTTCGTTTGTTCCTCCTTCCTCCTTTCTTCCTTCCTCATTTCTTCCATTCTTCCTTCCTTCCTTCCTTTCTTTCTTTCTCTCTTTTCTTTCTTTTATGTGTACTTCTGGTGATTGAACTCCAAGCTTCAAGGAAGCTAAATAAGCCTTCTATCACTAAGCTATATTCCCAGGTATGAATTTTACTCTCTTGCAACCATATTATAGTAGAAAAAAAATTATGTTATCTGCAGAAAAATGGATGGAATTGGAGATCATGCTAAGTAAAATAAGCCAGACTAAGAAAGATACATATCATATCTTCTCTCTCATATATGGAATCTAGACCTAGAAAATAAATGGTGATACGAGTATAAAACTGGGAGGTCTGTTTTGGAGTGAGAACCAGTGGGAGGGAGGAGGGTGAATGGGAGAGAATATGATCAAAGTACTTAATATGCATGTATGAAAAACATGCATGTTAAGTATAATAATGAAGTCCACCAAAAATTGTTTAAAGAGGGGGGATACAAGAAAGAATATAGAGGGGTGAATTTGATCAAAGTATATGTATACACATATATGAAAATATCACAGTGAAATCTTTTTGTGCAATTAATATATGTTAATAAACGAGACAAAAACGATGTCAGTTCTTTTATCCTTTACATACTGACAATATGTCAAATTTGGGGAGAGACATGAAGCAACTCTTTAAAATGTAAATTAGCAGGAATTAAAGGAACCAGACGATCTTTATTAATTTGTTCAACATGACTAATATATTTAAAGTTGCATCAAATATTACAGTGTTGATGTTTTCTGATGATGCTGTTTTGTCAAGAAAATGTTAGGTTGATAATTTTAAGCATCTTCCTTTGCTGATTATAAAGATACAATGTACATGTAGCTATTTTCCTGAAATTCTGGAGTAAATAAAAATGTTTGCATAATGGATTGATAAATCAGTAAAGGAACAGTGAATTTACACAGATTGAACAATATTACAAATGATTTAAAAGACAGCAAAAAAACTGTTTATCCTCAAGCATATATACTTATTTTTTTATTTCTCTTTCTACCCCCCCAAAAATAATCATTGTGATAATAGAGTCGCTTAAGCTCTGCCTTGCAATGATTCTGTAGTTAACAGGTATTTTACATTATTTTAAATAAGAGTATGTTGTTTGAATAAGATACACTCTTCTAAAACTACCTCAATCAAAACAAGTGTTCCATTTGAATGAGAATATTAGTTTTAGTTAAGGAAAAAGACAAAAGGATTTTACAGGTTTAAATAATCTTTTTTTGAAACTGTCAGTAGCTCTATTGCAAATGATGCTTGGTATTTTAATTTAGTCTATTAAAGACCATTTGATAAAAGTATATAAGAATTTATTATAGCGTAACAAGTGGTTTATATTTTGAGATCACATATTCACACTTACAAGACAACTTTTTTGGAAGTCTGTCTTAATACTATATATATATATATATATATATATATATATATATATATATATATATATATAGTATATATGAGATCAAACCTCCAGGGACAATATCACACCTAAATTGAAAAGGTGCTATTTTTCACAACTTGGTTGGAGGTGATGATGATACACTCTTAAAAAGGTGTTAGAAGGCTTGAAAAATTGCCCTTATTTTCACAAAGCCTCTGACATTAAAAATGCACTTTCAAAGGCTGACAAGAATTTTTAATGAATGTAGCAGTGTGAGAAAAACAGCATTTTTAAATGAATATGTTTCATGAACGTTTAATAACTGTAGCAATGGTAAATAATATGTGCAAAAGTTAATACTTGCTTTTTTCTCCTTAAAATTTTTATTTCTCAGAGTCCTCATTATGTCAGAATTACCAGCTTGATTTTTATTTCTCAAGTCCAGAATATTGAGGTTGCCTTTGATTTTCACTTTCTTTCACAACTTGCATCCAAACACCACCAAAAACCATTAATTATACCTTCAAGGTGTATTGAAATTCTACCACTTCTCACCACTGCTCTCTTAGTCTAAGCCTCTTTCTGCCTAATCTTTCCCAGAGTACTGCAGCATGCTGCCAAGTAGTCTCCTCCCCAGGACTTTCATGCAACATAGCAGCCGGAATGATCCTTTAAAAACAAAAGTCAGAGCCTGACAATTATTTGCTCAAAATACTCCATGATTTCTCAAAGAAAATCTGAAGGGCTTAAAATGTACTGTATAGCCCATCATGACCCAGTGTACTTCCATTAACCCATGGACTACCACTCAGCCTCACTGAACTTCTGCCCAGAAAATCTCCTTACTTCATCTCAGTGTAACAAATGCAATTCCACAAGATGGAATAGAAGCATAATGTAGTAGATTTGTGCTTCTTATTGCCTTACTATATAAAAAAAAATTCTTTGCTAATCCTGTAGGAAAGTCATATTTTGCAAATGTCACGTCTCAATATGGAATCAGCCAATGATTCAAAATCCCTGGTTCTTTTCTTGTGAAATGGTATTCAGAGCTCACAGTTTGGGCACATGGATGTCGCTCCTAATGGTGAATAATGCTAGAAATTATATGTGGGTGTATATTATCTATCATCTATCTATCTATCCATCAATCCATCTATCATCTATCACCTGTCTGTCATCTATTTATTTATCTATCTAATCTACATTCATAAACATAGACAGTGATAAAGAAGAAATACATGTGTAGAAGTTTTAAAACTGAAGTGTCTTTTGATTTCACGTAGCATTTCTATCATATGCAGTAAAACTTAAGATCTTCTTTTGGGCATGTCTATGTTCTTTACCATGCAATGAACATCTTGAATTACAACCATACTGGGGATGATAAAATTAGAATTATTTTATATTAAAATACCAATTTAGTTTAAAAAGTGCTTATTTTTTTTTTACAAATGCTCTGTCCATTTCTCCTTTTGCTCAATGTCAGTGCAAATCTCTTCTTTATATCTTACATTAACTTTAATTCTAAAATAAATCACCTCTTCTGTAATGCCTACCACCACTATTTATATCAAAGTCTCACCAGTCATTTGGTTTTCTGAAGCTCTTTTAATAGTAGATATTAAAGAAGTACTCATTATAGCAACATTGCTTGAGACCTTGCATACTGATGACAAATTCTCTGCAAATTTTATGTTTGAAAGTAATTTGGGGGCCTGATTTATTAACACATATGTGCTAGTTGGGAAGTGGTAGTAGGGTAATTCTGGTTTGAGGCCAGCCCAGGCAAAGTTAGTACAAGACCTCATCTGTAAAAACAAAGTGAAAAATGCAAATGAACTGGGGGTGTGGCTCAGTAAGTATGAGGCCCTGAGTACAATTTCCAGCACTGGAAAAACATAAAAGAAAAAAAGTAATTTCTGAGTAGGTATAACATTACTGTCCTCATTTTTTTTCTTTTTTTGATCTTTACTTTCTCCTAAAACACTGCCTACATATTTTCTCTTTGTCTTCTTTATTTCAAAAACAGTTACTTTTTAAATTTCTAAATTTCTTCTGATTTCTGTCTCCTTGTTTCTGAACTATATTATCCTTTCTTATTTTGAATGACTTTTCATTTGCCTTTGAAGTATCTTGATGTGTTGATATTTTGTAGATATTTCTGCTGACCTACTTTAATTGCCATACAGGCCATTCATTCTATTTCTTAGTCTCTTTCTCTTTCTCATTCTAATAACTTTTGGGTAAGCTATTTTTGTTGCTTTTCCTTTTGTGAAATTAATTTCATTAACTATTAAAACAATTTCTAACATCATGGATCTAAATTTATCTCTGCTGCTATTTTTATAAATAGTTAAAAATATAACAACTTTAATTGTTAATTTTTTTTTCTTGGTAGGATTGGGGTTTGAACACAGAGATTTGAACTTGCAAACAGTGCTCTACTTCTTGAGCCATGCCTCCAGTCCAACCACAATCCACACCATCTCAGCCTCTGAAATAGCTAGAATTATAAGTGTGAGCCACCAGTGGCTAGCAACAACTTACTTTTGAGCAAATCCATCTTAATCTTTTTTTCTTTTTGCATTTATTATTTCTATTTGAGCTAGAGTCACAGGAATTTCTCCACAGTCACAGAAAAGATGAGACTAACTCTAAGATTTCATAGGATAAAGAAGGTTTCACACCTCTGAACTTTATCCTAGACCCTTGTTCTCACACCACTACTGGTGTGTCCACCCACTGTTATTGCCAGCTGTTACTGCCAAAATGATTTGCTGAGATTTCAATAAGTAGCAGTTGGTTATTTGAGATCTCAGATTTATCAGAATCTCCTTTGCTTACTTCTATTCTCATGCAAAGATGCTATCCAGTCCTTTCATTTTTCTTGTTGGTGGTAGTAGAGTTTGAACTCAGGGCCCTATACTTCTTTGACAAGTGTTCTACCACTTGAGCCATACCCCAGCCTTTTCTGTTTTACTTATTTTTTAGATAGAGGCTTGTACGTTCTGCCCAGGGCTGGCCTAGGATGGAGACCCTCCTACTATTTCTCTCTTGTACCTGGGAATACAAGTGTATGCCACCATGCCCAGAGTTCTGTTTCTACCTGCTTGCATTTTGATAATTATATGAACACATTGTCACTTTCTTTCCTTTGCTCACATCTTTCTGTTTTCTATCTATATGTTTTATTTACGATTGGCAGAATCTTCTCACTTTAATAAGTTGAACTGGCTTTATGTGATACCAAAAATTGGAGAATAATTTTAAAAACACCAAAAAAATCTAGAAAAAAATAGAATGACTTGTTCAAAAGGTATGAAATTTTGGACATTTGGAAGCACCCTTGTTTATTGAATGATGTTACTCCAGAGTAGTACATATCCAGTCAAAATATACAAATAAATTGTGCTCCTTTATAGAAAACAAAGTTTAAAAATATCTAGTAATTCCACTAATATTCAGCCACTGGCCTCTTTCTGCTCCTTTACTTGCCCCTTCCCTGGGACAGAGGAGTCACATATTTGTTGCTAAGTTCTTGAGTAAAGTAGAGTGCATATGCAATGCCTTATGTCCCTCTACCTACTCAGAAGAAGGACTCTTTCTGCTCAGAGCTTCCTACTTTGAGTTTTAGAGAGATGTACTTTCAAGTATGGGGTGGATCACTCTCTGGTGGTCAAGTTCTATTGTGAATGCTGAGAAGTCCAGCTAGTGACCCAAAGCTTATGTCTGCTCTTTCAGGGTCACCACATGCAAATACAAAGGCTCTATCTGGCAGAACCCACAGGGAAAGCTGCCCTTCCCACAACAGACCTGGTGCACAAATCAGTGCATTAGCTTTTCAAGGGAATTGCTAAGAAAAGTACCTCCCACTAACCCTCCCTCTCTCCTATTGGACATATCAGCATTCCTAGCCAGCACATCTCTTTGAAAGCGTCCTCATTTGGCCAAGGCCTTTTTTAGGTGACTCTGCTGAGATCATCTTATAAAGTGTGGGAGCAGTGTTTAGATGGGGATTTGAAGACATTTTCTGTACTCTGACTCCATACTCACTACTTTTCCACTTCTATCCCTTTTTTTTGTTCATCCCCTACTTCCTGGATTCATAAAATGTGGGCTCCCTAGGCAGTGAGATGATATGTGATTTTCTACTTGACCCTCCCGTGTACCACTCCAGACAGAACAGTAGAACATGGTAGCATTCAGCACTACCTCTCATCTTGCCTCCTTCTTGTACTATCACAGTCAGTGACTAGACGCTGATAATATCATTTGTTTGTGTTGATCAACTGCTACACTTTGCAATTTAGTCATCTGCAGTTTATGTCAGTTCTTGGCAACTGGGTGGGTAAACTTTTCTAATTTTGGGCATTGGGATTAGGAAGTCCACTTGCCCTCATGTATGATATATTTGCAGTAATCTCAATGTCTTTTCTTTCTTATTTGATTTAATATGAAAGTGAGGAAAAGAAGGGTATTATGTATTGATCTCAAAATCCTAACATATCCTGCACTGGGCTGAAATCTTGAGGAAAAAGAAGAGTGATTTGGGGAAACTAATACTTGAATGATAAGGTTTTACTGAGCTCGATATTTTAATTGTATATGTCAAAGCTACCACTTATCTCTTTTTGCTCTAAATCTTTCTCTTTATGCCATGACCTATACATTCCAGAAATATACTAATATGTATCTGTTCAGAAGTCATGTATTTCATAACTATATAGGAAGAAACATTCTAAAAAGTAAAAATAAAGCTCAAACTGAATGTGACAAGTAAATGACGAGAGAAAACCAAGAGGAGCATTTAAAGAAAGTCTCAAAGTAGCAAAAAGGCAAAGTGCCTCATTCATTACGTTAATAGTGAGAAACAGTGCAGTAAGTAAATGTGGTGCAATTTAATATAAACCATCAGAATGGTGCCCTGTGAACAGTTTCCCGTTGCACTTCCTTTGCGTTTCTTATTATACTGCCTTCTTTGCTTGGGGCTAACATTTCAGAGCATTTTGTTAGATGTTGTTACAGGTATCCTTACATTTCTAGAGCACAACAGAAAATCTGGCTTGTGCTCATCATATTACTTGGTGGAGAAGTAAAAGCAAAATGACAAGATCAAAATAAGTAGAAAAACTTTTGCTTGGACATGGGGCTGCTGGTTTTATAGAGTGAGAAAGGACACATTACTTTAGAAAGAAAAGAAGAAAAGTAATGTTTTTCTTGAAACACTAATGTTGCCTAACCAGGTCTATAACATGATTTCAGTATTTTAAGTTGATTTCAAGAAAGATTGATTTTTTAAAATTATAAAATTTCTGTGCATTCTCCTCTGAGATTTTATTGCTACTGAAAGAGCTTCTGATAATCTTAGTACTTCAAGACATTTAAAGCCTCACCAGATAAAAATTCTTTGTGAAATCTGATTTGGAAATATATAGATGATTTTCATATTTCAGGTACACAAAATGCCAAATATCTTTTTGGTGTTTAGCTTTTGGTAGTGTCTACTAATTATTTTGATTTATTTTAGAGTTATTCACATTATAATTTCATATAAACATTAAATTACAGGGTCAGAATATGCTTTCCAAATTCAATAACCTGAAACTTATTTTATTGTTGTCACTATAATGTTTCATTCAGAAGAGATTTTTAAACTCAAGTTTTAGTTAAGTATAGGAAATATAATCAAGGCCAAAAAAATTTACTGCTACCAATAATGTTTTATTGTTTTTCTTCTCAAATTCCTTGGAGGCTCTATTCTTCCTGCAGAATCTGTGATAGCTACTCAGGATCAAATATTTTGGGCAATGCTAGTCTCACATTGAATCATTTCTCCATAGAGCAAAGCAGTTGTATGCTCTTGAGTTTGAATAATGTATTTGAAAGGCTGGAAAAAGGTGAATCTATAATTAAAAACACATTTCTATTTTAATGATCAAACACGCCTTTCAAACTTTTTAGTATAAATCTTGAATTTTATTTAAAAAAATAGGTGAACTAAGTTTAGTATTATGGTATACTAATACTAAAGTAACTAAGAAGTTACTTATGCATGTTATTTCTTTACTAGGTTATTAAGAATTAGTAGTTGTGTCCTACAAATGATTGTACATGTTAATTTTATAAAATTTCATAAATGTATTTAACATATTTGTGTTTCTTTTTAGAAGGTACCAGCTGGATGTAATGTATTAATTCTAAAACTACAGAATAATAATATAGCTTAAAATTTAAAAAATTACTTAAAATTTTGGATGTATGAATTTTGTTCCAAATTTCTCTAGGAACAAATTATTGTTAGTCTATGCCAGTAAAAATGTTTATTCTCAAATATTTCTTGATAGTTATAGTACATTCTATTGTATTTAAGAACACTAGTAAGGGAGAATGAAGAATAGATGATACCAATGCTAATACATGTGTAGGGATTATATATATTTGAGTTTAGAATATTGTTCTTTTACTGGCAGATAGCGTGTATTCTATTTTGGAATTTCACTTCATGCCAGCCATCAAAGCTGGATTCTTTCCTTTCAATAGAAATTGAGAATTCCAGTTTCTTTAGTTTGTTTCAATCTGAAATTTATTCTATAATAAAAGATATGGCTATCTCTGCCCTTCCAAATCTCTCAGTTTTCTAAGGTATTGAATGGTTGAAGGGTTGGGTTTTAAAAGAATATATATTTTTTTGCAGTACTGGGACTTGAACTTAGGACCATGCACTTGCTTGGCAAGTGCTATCTCTGTGACTTGAGCTGCATGTTCTGCTCTTTTTGCTTCAGTCATGTCTCAGTGCTTTTTCCCTCCAGCTGGCATTGGACTGTGATCCTCCTATCATGTCTCCTACATAACTGGGATAACAGGTATGAGCCACTGCACCCTGATTAAAGGGTATTTTTGCTGCATCCAAGTAAGAGTTGTGCTGTAATAGAAATAGCGAATATTCTACTGTATGCAGGTGTCTTATGCTTGTGATCCTAGCTACTTGGGAATCTATGATTGGGAGGATCATGGTGTGAGGCCAGCTGAGGCAAAAAGTTTGTGAGACCCCATTTTGATGGAAAAAAGCTGGACATGGTGGCACTGAGGGAGGGGTAAAATAGGAGGATCTTGTCTAAGCCAGCCCGGATAAAATTCAAGATGCTATTTCCAAAACAGTAAGAACAAAAAGGGTTGGAGCCATGCCTCAAATGTTACAGAACCTGTCAAGCAAGTACACGAAGGCCTGAGTTCAAATTCATGCACTGCCCAAACAAACAAACTAAAAAAGAAAAAGAAAAAGATGAATATTCTTTTGGTTGGGTGTTGGCAATATAAAAAGTCCTACATATGATATAAATTTAGTGCAGATTCTCTATCCTCTGTTAAAGAAGCATATTCAAAGACAAATGACATAAAATTCCCTTAATTAAAAGAAAGTCGCATTTTTAAGACAAAAAGTGTACAATACAGAAAAGGGCCAAATTATGTGGAGCCTCTAGGGGCAAGTAATGGAAGAGGGTTGGCACCTAAGATGTAAATTAAATCAAATTATGACAGCATGGATGCTAAGGATTAATTTAAGCTTCACAGTATTTTGACAATAATGTACATATTATCAGGAATGTTCATTTATTTTAGAGTAAGCATTACATTGAGACAAATATATCTGTCACACACACGCTTTACACACATGTGGAACACACAATTAACCAGGATCTAACTCAAATTTTAGAATATTATTTGCACCAACAAGACCAACCCTTTGTTTCCCCCCAGTCACTACCAACCAACTACCAGCCCACTAACAGCATAGCTTATAGAACAATAGATTAGATTTGCAGGTTTTTGAATCATATGATATATACACTTTAGTGACAGTTATGCCTAATATTGTATTTGTGAAATTGATTCACATGCACTTTACTTGCAAGTGATTAATTTTTATTAGTGTACCATGATCACTACATGCATATTCTAAATTTATTTGTGTTTTCTACAGTGTAATACACTTTGGGTTGCTGACAATTTAGGGCCATTATAAAGAATGCGTCTGTGAACACTTTTTCATATTTTTGGTGCATATATTCTTACATTGATATTGAACACATACTTTAGCATGGAATAGTTCAGTCATTTAGAATTAATTTTTATGTATGGTGTGAGACAGGGATTAAACCCATTAGTTTCCATATGCATATGCAACTAACTTGGCATTGTTGTTAATGAAAGCATTCTTTGCCTAATATATTTTCAGGTTATGTTTGTCAAAAACCAAATGGTCAGATACATACTGAACTGTTTTACTGCATTGGATTTTTTTTCTTATGCACACATGACCTCTCTATTAGTAGATCCACGGTTTTTATTGGTTCTTATGTAAGAGTTACTGGTTGGTATCAATGCAATTTTTCAGTTGAACACTTAGGAACGCTTATTAAAATTATATTTAAATCTGCTAAATACTAAACTTCCCCTTGGTGGAAACATTTTAAAGAGGAAATAGAGTAGTTAGGTAATCATTATTAAATTGTATTCCTCTTTCATCTGAAATGCTATTGGTTATAGATCACCATTTCTTTGTAAGACTGGTTAGGTGCCTTCTAAGAATGAGATACAGGTAGGTGGCTTTGATGTCTGTTATAAAATTGCTCCAACAGTTTATCGGGAAGGCTAAATATTTTCTGGAAAGGATAATAGATTGTATCAGCTCAAAAATTTTGTCAAAGTCCAGCTTTCTAATACCTTTCTTCTAGGTGTTTTAAGCATCAGCTTACACATATTCAATTGTAGATTTTTGGAAAGAAATATCCTCCCGGGTCTTGAAGCTAAAGACAGGCTATCTTCTTCACTCAGTTTCTCCTAACATTAACCTTCAACCCAGTCATATAAAAGATAATTTTAATATATTAAGAATTTCTTTTCTTTTCATAAGAGTGCCCACAAAACTCTCAATTCAAATCAGTTAGAATAATAGTGAGAAATTTCAGGTTATTCATATTTCAGGTTATTTCATATTCAGAAATCACTATTATTTTAAGCAATGAAACCTCTTGCAATTTCTTGAGGTAAGGCAGGAAGGGGGTCAAGAAGGAAGATAGTGGGGCCAATCTAACCAATGTACAATATAAACCTAACTGGAATTGTTACAATGAATCCCCCCCCTACAATGAATATATTTTAATGAAAAAAATTTTTAAAAATCTCTACTATTTTAACATGAGTGATTTTTAACAATTTGGATCTGAATTTTCAAAATAATGATTATTATGAGAAAACGTGATTATCAATATGTACATGAGAAAAGGCAATACAGTGGAACTATTTCCCTTAATCCTACAACTTGTCACTAAGAACTCTATGGTGACTAATTAGATTTTGTTCAGTCTTCAAAAGGATGTTAAAAGTGTTATGAGAAAACAATTGTATTATATTCATTCATTTGAAAAACTGCATTTTTGGAGTAGTGTTTGGACACTTGGCAAGTATTTTTGCCTTATATATTTCAAAAATGAGGGAAGAATCTATTAAAGTCATAAAGTTAACTTCCAGACCACTTTATGATAAGCTACAATTAAATATAAATGTTTTTCAAAATAACCAACACAGCAGCACACTTATTCCACAACTCAGAATTCTTGATGTGCATGCTATGAGTATGATTTTTACAACTGAACTGGAGCAGACAGAGAGCAAATCAGTCCTACAATCTCCAACCATACTCCCTGGACCTTGCATTGAAAACCATCTGGACACTATGACAGAGTTCTATTCATTACATATAAACACCTAGATTCTGCTGATGTATAAACAGTAATTAAACACACAAGCCAACCATGCATGCCAGATCTGCCAGAATTATCCTTTGAGTATCTTAGAGTTTCCATGCCAATGAGCTTATTGAGAAATTGGCTGGTGATTAAAGATTAATGATTTATGGTTACAAGTGAGGTTCATTTGCTGCCTGCTGAAATACGTTTGACAGCATCCTTTCCCAGAATCCATAGTCATGGGGATAATTATTCTAAAGACAATTTATCACCTAATTTTAAACATGAGTTTGAGGTGGCAACATATAAAATATCACTTGTATTTTAATATCTAGTTATCATAGAACATTTCTCTTTTCTACCATGTTTGAGGACCTAGTTTATTTTCTTTGGTTTTTACATATTGAAAAGAAAACTCATTTAGGACTTTTTAAAAAAAACTAACTTTTCCCCTCAAGTCTTATATTCTCTTATTGTTCCCAACTGTGTTTAAAGCAAGAGGACATGATGGATGAAAAAGAAAAAGAATGGAGGCATTTACAAATAATCCTGATTGTACCCTTAGTTAATCAGTATTTTGCTTTTTAAGGTGCTCAGACAGACTACAATTTGTTGATTCCCATGAGAAAGCAGGTGCTGGGGAGAATTACCCAGTTAAGAGTAAAAATAAACTAGTAGTTGCAGCTGTGGGTTGAGAAAACCCATAACTTTTGTTTCAGAATAGAGTAGATTTTTGAGTGCTGTATCTTTAGAACTACTGAAATCTTTTCATCCACTCATATCAACATAACATACAATTTCCTTTATAAATGTAGTAAAGTATAAGTGAAAATATGACTGACCCCCTTCATAACCTTAACGATTCTATAAATACAGAACTAATGTAATTTATAAAGCTGTTAAATTAATTCCGCCATTAATATAAACTCCACAGTTTATTACATTATTACTGAAATAACCTAACTATGAACTTCTGAATCAGCATAGTGAATCAACTGTGATGAATGATTACCACCTAGCAGCACATGGATTAAATGCTTGCCTGCTCAGGTGGGTCCTTTCTTCCCATTTAAACAGGCTTGTCTTCATTGTATCTTTTCTCCTGGTGTACAGTCTGGTCCTTGTCTTGTAGGATGGTCTTTAGCTTGAAAGGCTAGCCTTGGCAGACATGTATTTGTTCAAAGGTGCCTCTTTGGTTGAACTCTTTTTAAAATTTTCACACTGTCTTTTATTCATGGTAATACATTGTTCAAAAGCTTTTTTGAAGGTTTTGCACAGGTTCCTGAACTTTGTCTGAATTGCAGTTTCTTCAAGAAACAGATCTTTGCTGTGAATGTGGTAAAAAAAATCAGGCTTATGCACCATCTCTAGCAATAAAGGAAATACAAATTAAAACCACACTAAGATTCCACCTCACCCCTGTTAGAATAGCCATCATTAGCAACACCACCAACAACAGGTGTCGGTGAGGATGCGGGAAAAAGGAACCCTCTTACACTGTTGGTGGGAATGTAAAATAGTACAACCACTCTGGAAAAAAATTTGGAGGCTACTTAAAAAGCTAAACATTGATCTACTATTTGATCCAGCAATACCATCTTGGAGATATACCCAAAAGACTGTGACACAGCTTACTCCAGAGGCACCTGCATACCCATGTTTATTGCAGCACTATTCACAACAGCCAAGTTATGGAAACAGCCAAGATGCCCCACTACTGACGAATGGATCAAGAAACTGTGGTATCTATACACAAGGGAATTTTATGCAGCCATGAAGAAGAACAAAATGTTATCATTCACTGATAAATGGATGGAATTGGAGAACATCATCTGAGTGAGGTTAGCCTGGCCCAAAAGACCAAAAATCATATGTTCTCCCTCATATGCAGACATTAGATCAAGGGCAAACACAACAAGGGGATTGGACTTTGAGCACATGATAAAAGCGAGAGCACACAAGGGAGGTGTGAGGATAGGTAAGACACCTAAAAAATTAGCCAGCATTTGTTGCCCTTAATGCAGAGAAACTAAAGCAGATACCTTAAAAGCAACTGAAGTCAATGGGAAAAGGGGACCAGGAACTAGAGAAAAGGTTAGGGCAAAAAGAATTAACCTAGAAGGTAACACACATGCACAGGAAATTAATGTGAGTCAATGCCCTGTATAGCTATCCTTATCTCAACCAGCAAAAACCCTTGTTCCTTCCTATTATGGCTTATACTCTCTCTACAACAAAATTAGAGATAAGGGCAAAATAGTTTATGCTGGGTATTGAGGGGGTGGGGGGGAGAGGGAGGGGGCAGAGGGGGTGGTAAGGGAGGGGGTGGGGGCAGGGGGGAGAAATGACCCAAGCATTGTATGCACATATGAATAATAAAACTATAAAAAAAAATCAGGTTAGTCAATTTTAAACTCTCTCTGGATTTACTTCTGTTGCATTATGTTGTCTAGGCCCTTGCTGAAAAGTGACAAGAATTGCAGGGTTTTTCTCTACTCAGAATAGAATAAATGCAAAAATAGCTTATATAGAAACCACTATCAAATTAGAATATCTGCCATTTTATTTAACTCAGACTTCCATTTTGAACAATATCAATAACTTTTGAAATTTCATGGTCTTATCTATTGTTTCTGCTCCAACTCTATTAGGTGAATTTTTGTTTCCTGGGCCGTATTTCTCACAGCAAAAGAGACGTAGTGCCTCCCTAGAGAAAGCAAAGAGTCTGCCAGTGAATAAAATGTGCAGAGAGATGCAGATGCATTAACTAAATGTCTCACTTCCAACCCAAACTCACATTGGCACCTTCCAAATATCTGCTTTGGCAAAACTGTCAACAATTATGTGATCTAGACCTCCATGGTTTATGCCCATTTGATGAAAGTAGAAATACTAAATATCTGAATCATAGGGCCTACTCTGTATTTTGAAATAGAAAATGAGAGCTATTCCAAGAAAGAAAAAAAAAGACAGAGAAAATACAGAAGAAGGTAGTGGGACTGAAGAGTATGGATGTTTTTCATAACTGTTGAAACAACTAAAGCTGTTGAATACATTTTAGGCATTTTTGTTTTAAGAATTAATAAAATAAAATAAATGAGCAACGATTATTTATAGTTTAGGTTGAGATCTGATTAAATAAAGTTTGCCATAAACTAGAAGATGGATTGTTAGTCAACAACCATAGTAATGATTTGGATAAATAAGCTCTGAGAAATAGGAGAAAACATTTTGGTATCTAATAAGTTTAAAATTACTAGACTTTCCAGAAAAAATGTTGGTAATATATTCATGTATTTTGACCTCCAAATTTATTTGTGGAATTTTTTCCTAAGACATCATGGTTACTATAAAATATTCCACAAAAAGATGATCCAATTTTGGCTTTTGAATATCAAAGAAAATTGAAGACTTTTAAATATTAAATAATAGTCATTGAGATGACCTTTTTATTTTGGTGTTGTTACTGAGAATTGAACTCGGGGACTCCTTCTTGCTAGGCAAACATTCTACTAGTTGAGCCATGCCCTAGTCCTTTTGCCTTTAACTTGTTTTTCAGATAGGGTATCGTGTTTTTCCTTGGGTAGGCATCGGTCTGTGATCCTCCTATCTCCACCTCTGAAGTAGCTAGGACCCTAGGCATGTGCCATCATGTCCAGCTTATTTTTTAGAAAGAGTCTTGAAAGTTTTTCTTTTGCTCACCTTAAACCACAGTCTACCTATCTCCACCTTTCAAGAGACTGGGATTGTTGGAGTGCACTAGTATGACTGGCCTTAAATGATATTGTTGAAAAAAATACTTAATAGTGTGAGAAAATATCACAAATACAACTGTAAACATGTTATATGTTGCATGATTTTGAGTGTAGGTGGTGGGGACAAAACATTAATATGAATAAGAAATGCAACTCTCAGTATTAATTAAAAATGAAATCTTAGATGATAGGGTTTTTTTTTTTTTTCGGTGGTACTGGGAGTTGAACTCAGGGCCTTGTGTTCAGTAGGCAGGTGCTTTAGCACTTGAGCCACAAGTCTAGCTCTTTTTGCTTTAGTTACTTTTTAAATAGGGTCTGGCATTTTTGCCCAGGCTGGCCTGGACCACAATCTTACTTATGCTTCCCACATAGCTGCAGTGACAGGTGCACCCCACCATGCACAGCTGCAGTACGAGATAGGATCTTGCTAACTTTTCTCCCCTGGGCTGGCCTTGAATAGCAACTCTCATGATCTCCACCTCCCAAATAGCTGAGATTATAGTTATGAGATACATGCTGGGCCAGAAGATTGCTTTAAAAAATAACTTTAAAAAATTGCAGATGGGTACAAAGGGATGCACATGGGAGATGATGAGAGAATGAGAATATCTATTCACCTGACTCTGTGTGTGTGTGTGTGTGTGTGTGTGTGTGTGTAGAATGTAGGAGATACCGTATATTAGGATTAAAAGAAAGCAATAGGGCTGATGGCTGTTTTGTACTATGAGGAGAAAGGAGGAATACAATTGAGCAGAATGAAGCTTTATTGATAAGAAAAGATAAATAAAATGGCCTATAGGGAAGGTCTATAGTCCTTGCCAAGATTATTTGATTTGACATTGTTTTTTTCTGTAATTGCAGCAAAGTGCTGAATCTGGTCATGAGGTGACCCAGTTTTGTTTAAAACAATCCGCTACCTATACATATTGTGAATTATGGTCGATTCCTGCATGGCATTGTATGGTCTGTGTTTGTGCTCTTAAAATAAACACAGAAAAAAGATCTTAAAACTCTTAATTCTTTTTATCTTTAAGACACATCCAGAAAAAACTATGTTGACTGATCACAGTCTGATAAGAGGTACATAGTAAGTAAATCATGACTTTGTTTTCTTTCTGACATTTATTTTTATTTAAAAAATCAGATCAGATCCCAAAGTTCAAATCCTTTTTGAAGAAGTGGCTATAATATTTTCTGGTTATCTACTCAAATCTTGCCACTAACTTTGACAGATGAGATCACTGGGAAACATACAAATTTGCACTACATTTATGCAACATGGGACTGATACACTGGCCTGATGTCCCCTTTTACTCAACAGCTTCTGAAACTCTTAGAAAAGGTTTATTTATTCAGAATGCTAAATAAATAAAAAGAGGACTGGTTCAGGGGTCTCCCCTACTTATTCTTTTGCTGATGATTTAGGACTTTATTTCCCTAAACTATGATCTCTTTTAAAAAAAACAGGTAACTGAACTTGTTTCTTTGAATGAAAGTCCCTATTTATCTGGGTATAGAAGAGAGAAGAATGGGTTAGAGAAGCTGCCAGGCTTCCCAGAGTCCTGAATGTCTCTGGTGACAATTCACAGATTGATGCAGAGGTAGGGTACAATAAATGATTTTGTTCCTTTCCCAAATTCCAGCTTCAAGTAAAGAAACTTTGCCTTTAACTGTTTTGTACATTTATCTTCCTAGTAAAATAGTATTTTCACAGTGGATTCAATGACATAAAATTTAAAATAAAATGAAAACAAACCCCCAAATATACAGACTCAGCACTAATGTTGGGGCTGATAGCCTTCATCACAGTAGGTGAGGATTTTATTGCATGAGTTACTCGGATTAGAGACTCTTCTAGAGATTAATCATTTTTATTTTTATATTTGGTAATAGTGTGTGTACTTTCTTCATTGCTCCATAATGAGCATGTTTTATATTTATAACCAAAAAAATGTCCCTCAATTTGGGTAGCATAAAATTCTTTCCCTACATTAAGACAAGTTTTGTAAAGGGGAATACCATTGTTTCTCTTCTTGCTTGTTCAGTTGTATTTTTATTCCCTGTAATATCAACATGTCCCTATCTCTGGGGTTGGCAGATCAATGAATCTGACTTGCAGATGGAATATTGATCCCTGACCAATGATAATACATATCTAACACAGAAATGCTTTTGACCAGCTCCATCCTTACCTCAGTCATCAGACCCCTGCCTATCTCTTACATACACTATTCCAGTAACCTCCATACTAGGTTTTCTCTCTCTGTTCTTCGATCTCACAAAATATTCTTAGCTAGAACAATCTTCTGAGAAAGGAAAGTCAGTTCATATTCAGAAACTTCCAATAGTTCCCATCTGAATCATGGTAAAATCTAAGTCCACACCCTACCGTCCCTCCTCCATATTTCTGTTCCCGTAGCTCCCTCCACTGTGCTGGCCATAGTTCCACTGCATGACTTTTGGCCACCAGGCTGTTTCATGCCTAGAACACTTTTCCTCAGAAATCCTCATGATCTGCTTCCTCACTTCAAATATTTCCTCAAATGTCACTTTCATAGTGAATACTTTGTTGTATTCCACCTTGTTTTAAATGACAATTTCTACTCCTGCAACCATTTTTCCAGTTTTTTACTTTGTTCTCTATACAGTAATTATCAAGTTCTAGCATGATGTCTACCTTATTTATTTTTGTATTGCTTTTATTCCATCAGAGTATGGTTTACAAGAACACAAATCTTTTTGACTATTTTGGTCACAAAAGCAACCCTATGTAAAAGTAAAATTACTCTCACATAATATTGAATAAACACATATTGATGATTTAGTTCACTCTTTAATGAGAGGATTATAAGTTGGTAAAAATACTTTAGAGAAGCTCAGTACATTAGCATAGAAGAAGGACTAATATTGACAGCTTTAATACAAAACTGGTAATGTCCTATAGGGCAATATAATAAATTTGAAGTTTCATTTTTATTAGAAAAAATAATTTGAATCACTAACTAACACAAAAAGGCAGGCAATTTTTATTAAACCTAAAATAACCTTGATAAGTGATTATCATAATAAGTACTCAATAAATAAGTATTTTTTGGCAGTAGAGGGGTTTGAACTCAGAGCCTTGTAGTTGCTGGGCAGATACTCTACCACTTGAGCCATGCATCTAGTTCTTTTTAAAAATTTTTTTCAGGTAGGGTCTCATGCTTTCTTCCCAGGCCACACTTGGCCTATTATCCTTTTACCTATGCCTAGCATGTAGCTGGGACCACCATACCCTATTTATATGATCTCTGTCTCCTGGATGCTGGGATTATATGCTTGCACCACCACACCAGGTCAATATTAGTTGATTATTTAAGTGAATGTTATAAGCTTCAGCTAAATTGTTGAAAACCTTTATTCTGTAGTGCAAATTAACATGTGTTTTTCTGATTCACTAACATTTTACATTTTAAATTTACTTTTTAGCTAATGGTACCTCTGTAATCCTTTGGACAGAACTGCCATTGTTTTCCATGTGGTACCAATCACGCCAGACACAACATGGGCATGAGGAAAAGTTGTTTCAGCAAGGGGAAATTCTACACCAAATATATGAGCATGGCTTCTTCAAGTTCAAGGTTGAAATATCCCTCTAATTACTGATGACAAGTTGACCTACTTGTCATCAGTACATACTTTGAATACATAGTAGTTTTATACCACCTATAAAAGAAAACGGTACTTACTATATGGAAGGAGAGGCATTTTGATTAAAAACTAAAATAGAAAATGAAAGGTATTTTGAATAGAAAAATTTATAAATATGCGTAGTTGATGACCAAACAATTATAATTCTCTGCATTTAGATCATAGCAATTTAAATGTCCTTCACATTTCTTTTATTTTTTTATTGTTCTTTTACAAAGAACAGATATGAACAAATGATACTTAATGTAATAAAAAGGCTTATTTTAACTATAGGGAAATAATTTATAGCTATACTTACCTCTTAAGACCATTGGTACAGTAGCGAATTACTATCAGGTATTAGATTTTGTATATTTATTATGGACCCTGTTTTCTTTAAATATTAAAAAGAAAGTATTTGAAGTATTTAGCTCATGTCATATTGCATAACATCTACCACTTAAAAGTACAAAATGTCTGAATTAGAGCAATAGGTTAGGCTTCATGTTATTGCTCTTTTTTCTCTCAAATTATGATGCAGCTAAACTTACACATTCAGTACTCAGTGTAAGAATCGGTCTCTAGACGGTTTCATTTCAGACACTTTAAAATGTGTTTTTCTCACTTTCATTGCTCCTGAGTTTTGGCTATGCTTAATGACTTGCTTCCACAGAGTGCAGGATGGAAAGAGGTAAAACTCTATGAGTTTCCAGTGGAGAAAAGCTGCAGACACTACCTGGGCCAGGTGGCCAAGGTTAATGCTGTCAGTGATAAGTCAAGTTTATAACATACATTCTTGTACTGCTATGAGAAGAGTATTTCACTCCTTTGATATTCTCCTAAAAACTTACAGTCCTGGCTAAGCCCAGAAAAAACATCATGCAAACACAAATTGGGAGACATTGTACAAATTACCTTACTGGTACTCACAAAACTGTCAAAGTCCCCAAAGAAATCCAAGAAACTATCATAGATCAGAGAAAAGAGGCAGGGTGACTAATTATAATGTGTTATCCTGGATGGGATGATGGACAGAAAAATAATGTTAGTGGAAAAGCTAACAAAACTAAACTGGGTTAATCGTAATGCGCCAGTGTTCATTTCTTAGGTATTTCAAATGTATTCTGGTAACATAAGATGTTACAGTAGGGGAAACTGGGTAAGAGATATAGGGAAACTGTTTTCCAACTTTTCTGAAAATTAAAAACTAATCTCAGAATTTTTAAGTTTATTAAAAATATGTTCCATCATTCCTACACACATAGATCAGTCAACTAGAAAATGAAGGAGGGAAGGAACAAAGAACAGAGGGATGGAAGGAAGGAAAGAATAAACAACAGAGAAATCAATACCTGGAGGGAAAGCTTCAGAAGATTCTAAATATTTTCCTGTTATCAAATGGCAAATATTAAGGAGTTGGCTCTGAGATTCGAATCCTTCCATGAGATTGACACTTTAACGTGTGCTCATCAGTGATTTTCCTGCAGGAAGAGACTTGCCTTTGTTAACCATAGACAGAAAATTTAAAGAGCCCTGTTCTCCCCCAAAACAAGAGTACTTCATTTCATTGCCAAGCAGTGAAGGGCTGGTTTGAGATGACTCCTCTCTCCAGACACTTTGTACTCACAACCTGTAATTATTATCTAGATATTTTAGGGATTATTTCAGCAAATTAGCCATGAATACTCAAGATAATTGTTTCAATTATCCACTTCACTTTTGTTTCTATACATGTATTGTTTTGGTTTTGTTTTACTTTGGTATCTGAAGTACCAGCATCATTATGCAAACCTTTCAAGACTTTTGGAATTCTCATACTCTTTCATCTGTTTTCAATTCCCAAGGAACACTCATCAATTTAATCACCGTGCATATGTGTGTGTGATGTGTTGTGAGTATTAGAGACTGTTAAAATCCAAGTCCAGGGAGATAATTGCTTGATTAATTTGAACTTTGTCCTGCAATCTTTATTGTGTTTGCTTATTGAAATGAAATGTATATGTAAGATATATATGTATATATATATATATATATATATGAATGTAGCTATTTCTGAATACCATGTAAGGACTAATCCAGCTTATAATTTTTTTCTACCTTTATAATCATATTTTCATTTTGGATATACTTTTCTGCCACCACTGAGAAAGTTATATTTTATATGTACAAAACTAATGTTACCTTTGACCCATTAATTGTTACTACAGTATGTTAAAGTGGTATTATTTGTCTTTTGGCTGAAGCTCAAA
This sequence comes from Castor canadensis, assembly GCF_047511655.1. Classification (NCBI taxonomy): domain Eukaryota; kingdom Metazoa; phylum Chordata; class Mammalia; order Rodentia; family Castoridae; genus Castor; species Castor canadensis. The sequence goes on along the minus strand of NC_133388.1, from coordinate 146,480,499 downwards.
GGGTAAATGTAGAACTTCAGGTGATAAGTATTGCCATAGTCTAGATGAAGTGGTGGGACATGGAAAGGGGACAAAGATTTGTTTTATAGACATTCACTCACATAGGCTAAGAAAGAATTAAAATTCAGCCTTTGTGCCCATCAGTAAACGTATAAGAAAGGGGGATAAGAAAGAGGAATAGAGGAGGTAACTGTGACCAAAAGACATTATATAAATATGTGAAAATATAATGAATTCCCCTTCTCTGTACAATTAATATATGCAAATAATAATACAAAAGAAGACATTCAAGTGACCTGGGGACTGGGGAGGGGACTTTTTTAAGTTGCTAGGGTCTTGTGATATGATCCACATCCTCACTGCACACTTGGGGAGAAGTCAGTTTCACTTATTAGTCAAGAGTGGGGCCTCGATGAGGACACTGTTGCAAGAATTGACTTGCATCTCTTGGACTTTGGAGAAATGTTAGACTTAACGTTTGACTCATGCCTATAAAAAGACTGAACTGAAGATTAGAGTGACAGTAGCAGCTGGTGAAACAAAGGCTAGGCTCTGTGGGAACATTAACTTGTTAGCCCCGGTGGGAGGTCCACGGTCTGTGAGTCCTGGGAGCCAGCTGCACAGTGGTATGCTGGTCAGGAAAAGTGACAAACAGAGATCCTGAGAGACACTGTAAACATCAGACCAAAGACAAGGTGGTCCCTTCTTATGGCAGCTGCAATCACTATGGTCCAAAGAGGAAAGTTATTGAGGGAAAAAAGAAGATGCTTTAAATATTTTGCCCAGACACCATAAATGGATGTCAGATTAGATTGACACTTAAAAGTATGACATTTTCTTCATTTGCTTCTGCTCCTTTCCTTTCTCTTCTTCTTCAACATGTGGGTCACCAAAGGTAGTCTGGTTAGAAAGAGAGCTGTAGCTAAGGATGTCCACTCAGCTCACTACCCTAGAGCAGGTCCCAGGGAGTGGGCAGCTTTATAGTTTGGTGAAGTTTAGAGATTTCTTTTCCTTCCTATTCTTTTTTTTATTCATTTATTCATATGTGCATACATTGTTTGGGTCATTTCTCTGCCCTGCCCCTGGACTCCTCCCTCTCCCCCCACGTCCCCCAAATTTCCAGGCAGAACCTATTCTCCCCTTTTCTCCAATTTTGTTGAAGACAAGACATAAGCAATAATAAGAAAGACATAGCGTTTTTGCTAGTTGAGATAAGGATAGCTATACAGAGAGATTCCTAGCATTGCTTCCATGCATAAGTGTATTACAACCTGAATTAAATCATCTCTACCTGACTTCTTTACTACTTCTGGGTCACTTTCCTATATTGTCCTCTGTTGTTTTAAGGTTACCGTACTATCTCCTCTGCAATGGGGACATCAAACACTTTCAAGTTTTGGGTTTCCTACCTATCCCCATACCTCCTATGTGTGCTGTCCCCTTAGCTGTATCCAAGTCCAACAACATTACTGGGTGTGCAGGTGCCTCTGGAGTAACCTGAGTCACATTCCTTTGGGTATATCCCTAGGAGTAGGATTTCTGGATCATATGGCAGATCTATGTTTAATTTTTTAAGAAGCCTCCATACTGCTTTCCAGAATGGTTGCACTAGCATGCATTCCCACCAGCAGTGTACGAGGTTCCTTTATCTCCACATCCTCACCAACAACTGTTGGTGATGTTTTTGATGGTAGCTATTCTAACAGAGTGAGGTGGAATCTTAGTGTGGTTTTGATTTGCATTTCCTTTATGGCCAGATATGGTGAGCATTTTTTCATGTGTTTTTTTGCCATTTGAATTTCTTCTTTTGAAAAAGTTCTGTTTAGTTCAGTTGCCCATTTCTTTATTGGTTCATTGATTTGGGGAGAGTTTAGTTTTTTGAGCTCCCTGTATATTCTGGTTATCAGTCCTTTGTCTGATGTGCAGCTGGCAAATATTTTCTCCCACTCTGTGGGTGGTCTCTTCAGTTTAGAGACCATTTCTTGTGTTGTACAGAAGCTTTTTAATTTTATGTAGTCCCATTTGTCCATCCTTTCTCTTAGTTGCTGAGCTGCTGGGTTCTATTTAGGAAATTTTTACCTATACCTATTGCTTCCAGAGTGTTCCCTGTTCTTTCCTATACTAACTTCAGAGTTTTGGGTCTGATATTAAGGTCTTTGATCCATTTTGAGTTGATGCTAGTACACTGTGATAAACTTGGATCTACTTTCAGTTTTTTTGCAGACAGATAACCACTGTTCCCAGCAACATTTGTTGAAGAGACTGTCTTTTCTCTATCATATGTTTTTAGCACCTTCGTCAAAAATAAGGTGGACATAGCTGTGTAGATTCATATCTGGGTTGTCTATTCTGTTCCACTGGTCTTCATGTCTGTGTTTGTGCCAGTATCATGCTGTTTTATTGCTATTGCTTTGTAATATAGTTTGAAGTCAGGTATTGTGATAAGTCTAGCATTGCTCATTTTGCTGAGTACTACCTTGGCTATTTGCAGTCTCTTGTGTTTCCAAATGAACTTTAGGGTAGATTTTTCAATCTCTGTGATGAATTTCATTGGGATTTTGATGGGAATTGCATTAAATGTGTAGATTGGTTTTGGTAGTATAGCCATTTTTATTATGTTGATTCTACTAATCCATGAGCATGGGAGATCTTTCCACCTTCTGTAGTCTTCCTTGGTCTCTTTCTTCAAGGGTTTGTAGTTCTTCTTGTAGAGGTCATTCACATCCTTTGTTAAGTTTACTCCTAGGTATCTGATTTTTTTTTGAGACTATTGTAAATGGAATTGTTTCCATACATTTTCTCAATTTGTTTTTTGTTGATATACAGAAAAACTAATGATTTTTGTAAGTTGATTTTGTATCCTGTCACTTTGCTGTAGCTGTTTATGATGTCTAGGAGTTTTTGATTAGAGTTTTTTGGGTCTTTAAGGTATAGGATCATATCATCTGCAAATAGAGATATTGAGGATTTTTGCATCAATGTTCATTAAGAAGATTGGCCTATAGTTCTCCTTTTTGGAGGTGTCTTTGTCTGGTTTTGGAATGACTGTAATACTGGCTTCATTAAATGAGTTAGGTAGTGTTCCTTCCCCTTCTATTTCGTGGAAAAAATTAAGGAGAATTGCTCTTAGTTCTTCTTTAAAGGTCTGATAGAATTCAGCTAAGAACCCATTAGGTCCTGGACTTTTCTTTTTGGGGAGACTCTTTACTGCTTCTTCAATTTCATTTTGTGTTATAGATCTATTCAGGTGATTAATATCCACTTGGTTCAATTTTGGATGATCATATGTATCTAGAAATTGTCCATTTCTTCAAGATTTTCAAGTATATTGGAATATAGGTTCTTCAAGTAGTCTCTGCTGATTCCCTTGATTTCCGTGGTGGTGTTTGTTGTTATCTCCCATTTTCCATTTCAGATTTTACTGATTTGGGATTTTTCCCTCCTCATTTTAGTCAGGTTTGCCAGGGTCTGCCAATCTTTTTAATTTTTTTAAAGAACCAGTTTTTTCTTTGTAATTTTTGTTTGTTTGTTTCTATTTCATTTATTTTAGCCCTTATTTTTATTATTTCTCTTCTTCTGCTTGTTTTGGGATTTGCTTGTTCTTGGATTTGCTTGTTCCTGTTTTTCTAGGAGTTTGAGATGTAATATTAGGTCATTGATTTGAGATCTTTTTCTCCTTTTAATATATCCACTCATGGCTATAAACTTTCCTCTTAGGACTGCCTTTGCTGTGTTCCATAGGTTCTGGTAGGTCATGTTTTCACTTTCATTAACTTCCAGGAATCTTTTAATTTCCTCTTTTATTTCATCAATGAGCAATGTGTTATTCAGCTTCCAATTGTTTGCATATTTTCTACTATTGTTTTTGTTTAGAGTTCTAGTTTTAATGCATTGTGGTCAGATAGAATGCATGGGATTATTTCTATTTTCTTATATTTGCTGAGGCTTGCTTTGTGCCTTAAGATATGATCAGTTTTGGAGAAAATTCCATGGGGTGCTAAGAACAGTATATATTCTGCAGAAAGTTGGATGAAATATTCTGTAGACATCAGCTAGGTTCATTTGATCTATGGTTTGATTTAATTCTGGAATTTCTTTAATGATTTTTTGTTTGGATGACCTATCTATTGGTGATGGGGGTATTAAAGTCTCCTACTACCACTGTGTTGGAGTCTATATATGCTTTTAGGTCCTTCAGAGTAAGTTTGATGAAATTGGGTACACTGACATTGGGTGCATACAGGTTGATAATTATTATTTCCTTTTGGTGTATTTCACCTTTTATTAGTATGGAGTGTCCTTCTTTATCTTGTTTGATCAATGTAAGTTTGAAATCTACTTTTTCTGAATAAGTATTGCTACTCCTGCCTGTTTTGGGGGGGCATTAGCTTGATAAATCTTCTTCTAGCCTTTCATCCTAAGACAGTGCTTGTTTCTGTCAATGAGATGGGTCTCCTGTAAACAACAGATTGTTGGATTTTCCTTTTTAATCTAGTTTGCCAAATCGTGTCTTTTGATGGGGGAGTTAAGTCCATTAACATTCAGTGTTAATATTGATAGGTATATGGTGATTCCTGTCATTTAGTTGTTTTTGTTGCTTAAGGGTTTAATTGTGTGCAGCTGAATCAATGTTACTCTCTTATTCCTTGTCTTTTCTTCTCCTGTGGTTTGGTACTGTGTGTCCTCTCATGGTTTTGTTTGCTTTCATTATCTGTGTGCTGAATTCATTGAGGAATCTTTTGTAGTGGTGGCTTGGTGGTCATATAAGTCATATATTGTTTTAGTTTCTGCTTGTCGTGGAAGACTTTTATTGCTCCATCTATTTTGCATGATAGTTTTGCTGGGTAGAGTCTCCTAGGGTTGAAGTTATTTTCATTCAGTGCCTGGAATACTTCATTCCATGCCCTTCTTGCTTTTAAGGTTTCTGTTGAGAAATCTGCTGTGATTTTATAAATAACCTTTATATGTTATTTGTTTTTTCTCTGTTACAGTCTTCAATATTCTTTCTCTGTTCTCTGTGCTTATTGTTTTGATGATAATATGTTGTGGGGGTAGTTGTATTTTGGTCAAGTCTGTTTTGTGTCCTGGAGGCTTCCTGTACCTGAATGGGCATAGTTTTCTCTAGATTTGGGAAATTTTCTGTTATTATTTTGTTGAATATATTGTGAATCCCTCTTGCTTGCACCTCTTCTCCTTCTTCAATGCCCATGATTCTCAGGTTTGGTCTTTTGATGGAGTTGGTGAGTTCTTGCATATTCCTTTCACAGGTCTTGATTTGTTTTACTAATAGCTCTTTAGTTTTTCTTTTAACTTACATTTTGTCTTCAAGTTCTGAGATTCTGTCTTCTGCTTATTTTAGTCTGCTGGAATGGCCTTCCATTGTGTTTTGTATTTCTGTTTCATTCTTTTTTCTGAGGTTTTCCATATCATGGATGACTTCCTCTTTAATATTGTCTATTTTTGTCTTTAATTCATTAATCTCTCTATTTATGGTGTTGTCTGTTGTCTGTTCCACTTTGGTGTTTGTTTAGGGCTCTTGTGAGTTTATTTATTTATTTTTGTGGCTTCTCATATTCTTTCCTTTTGGTGTCTTGAAATTTCTTGAGTGCCTCTTGTATGTTTTGGTTAACCATGTCTAGTAATATCTCCACGAAATTCTCAGTGATACTTGCAGCAATTTTTCTTTGAGGGTGTTCTTGTGGGCATCATTGGGTTCCTTAGTGTCATTTATCTTTGTTTTGTTGGAGTCCAGAACTGAGTATCCGTTTTCTTCATTTCCCTCTGAATCCTGTTTTAAATTATTTTTGGGAAGAGAATGGTTTCCATCCCTTTTTTGTCTTCCCATCACTCTACTTGGTACTGTCCAACTATGTTCTTGATAGGCTAGTTTGTGATGTCAGTCACCTGTTTTCTTTCCCTTGGTTTACTTTTGTTTTGTGGATGTATTGGGTTTGTAGCTAGGTTTGTGTGTGCTATTTTTGTTCGTTGGTCTCAGTGTAATTTAGTATTAACTAATTGACAATGGTAAAACTAACAAAGTTTGTGTGTGCTATTTTTGTTCATTGGTCTCAGTGTAATTTAGTATTAACTAATTGACTGGTAAAACTAACAACCAAAAAACCCTCCAAAAACTCAAAGGGGAGTGATAACCAAACATACACAAACAAACAAGAAACAAAACAAACAACAAAATAATTCCAGTTCAGGAACAATAGAATTTCAGTCTTAGTTTAAATTCTGGTGTTACTCCTCCAGCATCCAGTCCTGGTATTGGTATATAAGCTAAAACTCTGTTGTAGTCTCACCAGGTAGATGGGTAGTGTTTTTTTCTCTTCTGTCTTTCAGCAACATCTGCTTAGTCAACCCCTCCCTCAATGAGGTGTGACAGTGTAAGTTTGAGTGCTGTCCTCATGTTCCGGAATCAGCTCTGTAATCTGGCAGCTATCTTGCTTTATAGTTGGGTTTTCCCTGTGTTTGTTTACTGGGGTCTTGTTTCTTTGCCTTGGCTCCTTTTTCTGGAACAAGGTCAGTGATTCTTCTACCGGCCCCCTGCTGTCAACATGTTGTGATGGTTTGCTGTTTATTTTTCAATTTTGCTGTGCCATTTGACTTTCAATGTTGTTCACTGGCTCAGGAGATGAGCTCTGTGGACTGCTACCTGCCCTATTTCAGGCAGTCTTATCACCCACCCACTGTCAGCACTCCTGGTGTTCCAGTGTTTGCTTATTGAAAGTTTGAGTGGAGATCTGCTCCTTGCCCTTTCCTCCTTCTCTGGTGTGCTTTTAGCTTCCCGCCCCCTCTGCTGTGTGCTTGTTTTCAGTTCAGTGTTTATTCGGCTTTTTTTTTTTCCAGGAGTTGGATGGTCAATCTGCCCAGGGGTCTATGCTGGTTTATCCCAGGGGTGGCTGGAGGAATACCGCATGAAGCTTGCTGCTCACCTGTTTGGTCTGTCAAATGTCTTCCAAGCAGGTTTGGAGCCAGTGTTTGGCTGCAGCGGGAGCCTTCTTGTTTTCTCAGTGTAATGAGGCTTGGAAAAGCTTTCTACGGGCTAGGGGTTCAGGGTGTTAAAGTTTTGATTCTCCTTGGTGCTTTATTTCTGCCAAGTGTGGCTCCAGTGTCTCAGCAATGTTTTTGATTCACGGAGCTCATGCTGTCTGCTTTTGCACCCTAGTCACAATCTTGGATCCTCCTTTCTCTTCCTTTTCTTTTCCTTCTCTTCCTTTCCTCCCTTTACTTTTCATTTAATTGTATTTCCTTTATTAAAACAAAGGTCTAATGATAAAGGATTTTTACCCTAACCTTGAAAATTACCTTTAAATGAAAGTTGGAGTTTATTTATTTTTGTCATATAGGACCGAGGATTCTGATTATTGAACCCAGAAGTCTTTCTGTGAATGAGTGGAAAAGCTATTGGGCTTGTGCTAAATCCCATCTAGAAAGACCCTATCCCACAAAGTGGAACAGAGTAGGCAAAGAGAGAACAATTACATTTTGTGAATTTGATCCTGTCTATTGAACACACTAATTGCATTGGTGTGTGGCACATTTCTTTAGGCTTACATTATTCAGGGTGAGTTTTGTTCTTCTTCAATCCACTATGCATAATTTTGATCCAGTGATACAATTGATTGAACATATGGTTATATTGTACATTATGTACATTGTATCATTTGCAAAGAATAAACTGATCTTCAAAGACTTATAAACCCTAGTTTGACATTCTTTTTTTTTTTTTTCTTTTATTATTCATATGTGCATACAAGGCTTGGTTCATTTCTCCCCCCTGCCCCCACCCCCTCCCTTACCACCCACTCCACCCCCTCCCGCTCCCCCCCCTCAATACCCAGCAGAAACTATTTTCCCCTTATCTCTAATTTTGTTGTAGAGACAGTATAAGCATTAATAGGAAGGAACAAGGGGTTTTGCTGGTTGAGATAAGGATAGCTATACAGGGCATTGACTCACATTGATTTCCTGTGCGTGGGTGTTACCTTTTAGGTTAATTCTTTTTGATCTAACCTTTTCTCTAGTACCTGTTCCCCTTTTCCTATTGGCCTCAGTTGCTTTTAAGGTATCTGCTTTAGTTTCTCTGCATTAAGGGCATTCTTGTGTGCTATGCACTCCACAGTCATCCTATACAATTGCTTATTCAAATCTGAGGATTTCTTACTGTAAGGTAGTGATTATGAAAATATGTTTCTTCTTGCTTTCCTGCAACACAGCATTGTTAGTCTTTTCATTAAGTGCTGCTACCTTTGCCCTTTAGGCCAGAGTAAGGTTATGGGCTTAAGTACTTTCTTTTGATATTTTTTTTCTCCTTCTGTTCTGTCATTGTGTAAAATAAGTTTTTATGCTTTCTTTTCATTTCAAGTTCTTTATAACAAACCTTTTGCTGTTTTTTTAATAATCTTTCAGATGCACTTTATTTCATTTTACTATTTTTGACAGTATTAGAATTTGAACTCAGGGACTTGAGCTTGCTATGTGAGTGCTCTACCACTTGAGTCAAACTCCCAGCCCTTCATAGACATTTTGATGACTAAATTGGTCCTTTAACTTAATGGAAGAAGAATTCCCTTTCCTTCATTTTAAAGGTAATGTGCCAATGACACCTTCAACTACTTTAATTGTATTTAAAAGAGATAGCTAAATTGACTTAATTACATTCACTCACGTATATTATATTTGGACATTATTTTAATTTTTCTCATTGGAAGAATAATAAATTCATATAGGAAAACTGGAAATGAGAAAAAACATGAAAAACTCATGCTTATTCTCTAATTTTGAGAAAATCACTATTTCAATGTAGATTCTATATTTTTATTTAAGATTATATTTCTAAAAAGTTTTATTAAACTATGTTGAATCCTGATTGATTTAACTTAGTGTTTAAAACTTCTGAGCTTTTGAAAGTTGTTTTCATTTTCCACAGTTTTTGTATATTGACAATTTCTACCAAAATCATCTTATAAACATTATTATTATTTTGCTTGGAGGTATGGGGGTTTGAGAACACAGGCTTCATACTTGCTAGGCAGGCATGCTAAGTATTAGTTATGTAAATATTTTCCCAGTATTGGTGAGAAGATTCATCTTTTTGGTGTACTTTTATTATGGTTTGAACCAATTTCAGCAGTTATAATTAAAATCCCTATAGTATTTTACTGTTGAAAAGTGTTTTATAGAGTTGTACAGAAACTACATATCCACTTTTTATCTCAGTAAATACTGTGCATGTACATATACACATATGTGTTTCTATTAGTATCAACTAGCCTTTATTGTGACTTGAGTATACCCTCCAAAGCATATGCTAAAATTTAATTGCCATTGTAAAATCATTAAGAGGTAATTAGGTCATGAGAACTCTGCCCTGATGAATAGATTGATGTCTTTGTTAGAGATGTGGGTAATATGTGAAAATGAGTATAAGCTCAGGCTCACTTGCTTGCTCACTGTGTCTTGCATGGCTCACTTGTCCTCATGCCTTGCTACAATATGATAAGGAGGCCCTCACCAGATGCTGGTGCCATGCTCTCTGACTTCCCTGATTTGGGATCAGTGTATCAGATATAATCTTCTATTGTTTTCAAATCACCCATTGTTTTATATTCTGTCATGAAAGCAAAAAAAACTAAGACAGTCTTCATAATTTGATCATATTCTAAACATTATTTTGTAATATAATGTTACTGTTACAGGCAGCATGAACATCCAGAAGAAATAGTAGGTAAAATGTGTAGATAAATAGGAACATAAATTGTGGTTGTAAAGTGCTGCCAAAACAACATGAATCTTAGTACAATTTAAGTACCAAAACCCCAAGAAGATTCTGATCTTCTTGAAAGACGCTATTTGGAGATTAGAAGAGTAGAAACCTAAGGGACCGTGAAAAAGAGTCGGGTCACTATAATAATTATTTCAGAAATAAGATGAATGAAAAAAACATAAAGAAAGATGAAAAATCATGAGAAAGAATGTGTGAAAGCATTAGGACCAACGGCTGTTTTGGCTTAGACTCTAGATCCAACATATCACCAAAGACATGGCTGGATTGGGTGAGTCACATCCAAAGCACTTTGGGTACTTTAAGGGACCCAGTCTGCTGCCTCAAGTTTATATTGTTAGAGGGTCCAGTGTAAGGTGTTGGCCCCTTTGACCTCAAGCACATGGAATGAGATGTGCAGATTTTAAATAGGGATGATCTACTTGATTCAGTTGTGTGACAGAACTAGTTTGCACAGAACCAGAAGAACCAGTTCTGTACATCTTGCCTATATTTAGCATATGCATTTGTACATATAATCCTATCTCAATGATATTATATTAGTAAATTGAAATTTTCCTTGTGTGTGAGGGTGGGGGGAGGAGGAATACTAATGTCATGGAAACTAGCCAACTCTTGGATGAGACATGATTTTTTTTCCTTTCCTAGACATCTGGTTTATTATTATGCCTCTGTACTGGCCCTGAATACTTTATTTGTTTATTTTGTTACAGAGTGGAGAATACAACCTGAAGACAGTTAGATAGGATATTGAAAACAAAAGTCCTGAAAATCTAGGGTATGTTTGCAATAAATTCTACTGGCATAGCACCACAGGGACTTTGCTGACTTTCAATGAACCACGAATGTACCCTAGTTAAAAAAGTTTGTATCTCTGAGCTCAGTTTTTACTAGCCTATTGTTATTTATCCAATCTCCACTCTCTTCCTGCTGTTAGTAAGTCTAAGGTCCTAAGGAAAATTGTTCATGAGTATTGGTCTATCCACAGCTGTCCCAGTAAACTTTTATGTTTACCTAACCTATGTCTGTATATACTTATCTGTGTATTACCTATAGCTTTCAACCTATACTTCTGTTTTAAAACAATGGAAAGATCAAAAGGTAATAAAAATGCTTACCTATAGGGACAGATAATATGGAAGTTGGATGAATGGAGCAGGGATGAAGGAAAGGTTTCTATTCATGTGCCTGTCACAAAGATTTAGTTTTGAAACCATATGAACATGTTCTACAGTTACAAACTAACTTAAATAAAAAGTGGGGGAGCTGGAGGCGTGGCTCAAATGGTAGAGTGAGCACAAGGCCCTGAGTTCAAACCCCACTACCACAAACAAACAAAAAGCAAGAAGCAGAATGCATAACCTTTAAAATAAATTGAAACTAATTAATCTAACTCTGAAGAACTGAAGCCCCAGTGATATTGCCTGAGTTTCAGAGATGCTGGCTGAAGACATGACATTCCTAACAGAAACAAAGGACCTTAGCACTCATGGAACAGCAAGACGCATGACTATCATGTTTTCATTAGTTGTTCTTGCTTTCCAAGACCAATGGGATGACACAGAGAAGCTAGGGAAATGCAGAAAACAGAGTTGGTTTCTGACATCAGTGAGGATCCTTTAGTTTAGGAATCCCCGAATCTCATAAGAAGACTTGCTAGCAAACCTGCCTAAACTTTACTCTGAGGAAGATAATATCTTTATTATTCTGATAAAGAAACAAACTGGTCCCTGTCCCAGAGGGAGATTTTATTTCAATCTTCCAAGTATGTCTTCTATAAAAATACTTTGAAAAGATAATTGGTAATAAAAACTGATCAAACATGATGAATTACCATGGACAATTGTATCCCCAAATTACATATTGCCATATAGTAAGATGATAATGTTACTACCTAAAAAAAATTAAATTCAAGTAATTTTATAACCTAGTATTTGATTTTTGTAGGGTATATTCAAAAGATTTAAAAAAGACAAAAGGGGTTTTTAAATTGCATTTAAAAATTATCAGTAATGACATTAATATTTTATTTTGAAAGTATTATAAAATACTTAAGAGAAATAATTCAAAATTCTAATGCCTTTAGGTACTAAGTTTTCAGTGCAGAATCAAAAGGGATACTATTTTAAAAATCAAACACAAATCTTATATAACCCTAAATTCAATTTGGAAACATCAGGATCAAGTGTATTTTTTTTTCTTATAAAAACAATTTCTCATCATGACATTGAAAGTGCCTATGGGCAAAGACAACCAATGAACATTTCTAGTAACAAAACCTGCTGTGTCTTATTAACATTTCTCAGTAAAATGGTCTTGATACATTTAGAAAAAAAAGTTTTCTTCTAGATATATTCCAAAAAATACAAAATATACAGCTGGAACATACATTTGTGCCACAAAGCAAGTAATTTACCAAGGCCTGGTGGACTCGTGTGAAAAAAAAACAGGAGCTACCCTGACTGAATTTACACTGGAATAATATGGTGAGATTTGGGGGAGGGAAAAAAGAAAATAATTACAAACAACTGGATTACAGTACATATATAGCATTCTGTGAGTTTTCATAATGATATTTAAACATGCATACTTATGAATAAATACACAGTTCCTTACCCACCACTGGAGTGATTGGATCTGAACTTACATCTACTCTTAAACATAAAGAATCAACTATTTTTCTTGTTTTTGCTATTAAAACTGAATTTCAGAACAGAAAATTACTTGATGTGAGAGAGTTCCCTATAGAAGAGTTGTAGGGAATAAGTGCAGGTAAAATAATAGAATTGAAAAATCACCAGACAGTAGTGGTTGTCAATGGGGACCAAAATTATTGCATGCAAGTGTGATAAGGACCTGAAAAATAGATATATCAGTCTGGGAATGAGTTTGAGTTGATCAGAGGATCAATATCAGCACACATATCTGGGTTTGGTAGTCAGAAGCAAACCCTGCAAAATAAATATATGTTCTCTGAGTGACACATTTAGTATTTGTTTCATTGGTCTCTTTCTTGTCAGACCATATTAACAATCTTTAATTTGATAAAAATATTTGATTCTTGGCAGATATATTTTCTCATTGTCTGCTAAGAAGTGAAAATTCACTTTTTAAAAGTAAGGTTTAATGATGGAGAAATTATTGCAATAAACTTTTTAAAATGTGAAATTCTATGCATTTTGGTAAATACACCTAACTGTGCAATCATCATCACATCAAAATCAACATATGTGACAAATATGTTTCATCAGCACAAACATTTCCCTCAATTTTTTTAGACAAACTTCTCTCCCCATCTTAACCTTGAAAGTCAATTGTCTATTTTATGTTCCTATAGTTTATATTTCAAAGAATGATGTATAAATGAGATAGCAAAGTGTGTATCCTTTTGAGTCTAGCTTCTTTCACTTAGCATAATGATTTTTTTGACATGTGTCTACCATTAATTTCATGTAATTACTGAGTAGTATTTCACTGTACAGATATGTCACAGTTGTTTAATCATTTGCAATCAAAAGACATTTGAATGGCTTCTAGTTTGAGGCTACTTTGAGTAAAGTCATGGTAAACATTCATGTAAAGATTTTTTTGTGAAAATAATTTTTAATTTCAAGAAGACAAATATGCAGCAATGGGATTATTTTCTCAGCCCAACTTTGACTTTTTACTTTCAAAATAAAGTGTTCAGCATACTAAAAGTTAATTTTGTGTGATGCTCACACCATCATTGCTTTTTTCCCTACAGGTATGTGCTTCAGCTATTGTTTTTAAGTAATCTTCTTAAACTAAGTTAGCAGCTGTTTTTCCTGTTTTCTATTGAGAAATTTATTAGTTTTAGGATTTATATTTAAGTCTATGATAAATTTTGTTCTAAGTATTTTATGTGGGACAAAGTATGGATTAAGATTCATTATTATACATATAAATATCTAACTCATTCACTACCATTTGTTGAAAATATTATTTTTCTATAGCATATGTATATGAGTTTATTTATGGACTCTGTTTTTGATCATGTGTGTCTTTCCATGAATACCACACAATCTTGATTACTATCGTTTCACTCATAATTCTTGGAATTGAGTGATCTGAGTCAGTCATCTTAATTGTTATTTAAAGTTGTTCCAGGAATTCCAAGATGGCGGCTAGAGGTAGGAAGCAGAAAGCGACCCTCCTATAGTGAAATCTTGGAGAGACGCTGGAGACACACTTTGCAGGCATAATCACCAAGAAAAGGCATAACTTTGACTCCTCCACATCTCCAGCCGGCACAGAGAATCTCCACTTCACGTTAAACAGAGAACCGAGGAGGGCCCCCGGGGCCGCCAGTGGCTGGAGCCCATACGGCTTGGGAAGATGTGGACCAGGTGAGCTTCGTGGTACCGCGGTAGCCCCACAGACAAGCCTGGCCAGAGCAGCATAGCCCCCTGGACAGACTGACCTCCACCCGGGAAAAAAAGAGAAACTGAGTACTAAGCAATAAGAACAGTTAAGACACGCTGGAAAGAGGGTGGGGCGCCCTGAGCGCTGAAGATTGGGGGAAGGGAATCCTTCCCGGGACTGTAAATAAACGAGCCGAGTGGGCCAGAGAGGCTCTGGTGGGAGCAGGACGCGCTCCCAGCAACCAGGAGTGGGGAAGCTTGTGAGAGGAGGGAAGACCCACTTCCCACGTGAACTGTAAATAAACACGCAGGCCTGACAACGCAGGGCAGTGGCACCTTTCCCAGTGCTTGGAAAGGGGAAAGCCTGTAGCAGAGGCCCCCCGCACAGGAGAACTCTGAGCAAACAAAGCCTGTGGGACCAGGTGAGTGCTAGCTCACCCCAGAGATCTGCATAAATAACACCGACAGCTACAGGCTGAGAGCAGCAGGCAGGCAAGCCACAGTTGCAGATACCACTCTCAGAACTGCCTCCAGACGCTTTTTTTTCTTTTTCTCCCTACCTTTGATGAGAGAACAACCGAATTACACCTGCAAGCCGAAAAACTTACTGAAACTGTATTGCATTTGAACTGGGGACACTTGGTGGGTCTTTTTTTTTTTTTCTTCTGTGTGTGTGTGAGTGTAGTTTTGTTCTACTTTATGCATCCCCTTTGATGAGACAACTACAGAACAACATCTGAGGCACCAACTCCAGGACTGGAGATTGAGACGGACATCCAAATTATTAAGACTGAAATTGCATTGCATATAAACTTGGAAGTTTTTTGGTTTTTTTTTTTTTTAATTTTCTATTTTCCATTTTATTTTAATTCATTTTTATAAATAGATATTACTTTCATATACTTATTTTTTATTTTTTTATCTTTGATTTTCAATCCTCTCTCTGTCTCTCTATTGTCTGTTCAGCTTACTGTCGATTAGTACAATAACACTCCCTGTTTATACCTTTGAAACTCTCTTGTCTGATACCTTGTTCTGCTTTCTCCCTCTTGTCTGTATATTTGTTTTCCCCTTTTCTTTAACTTCTTGCTTTCCATCTCAGCTCATTCTTCCATTTTCAATATTACCATTGTTATTATTACAAGCTAGAAAATACTTAATTACACACAGTACAGGGACAGTAACAACACCAAGGACAATGACAGGAAGACAGAAAAAACAAGGAAACCAGTTTCCCACAGCAAAAAATTAGTACAGGAACCAGAGGGGAATGAAGAGAACAGAAACTCAGATCCAGACTCCAACAAAATGAAGATAAACTATGCCAAAGGACCCAATGAAGCCCGCAAGAATAATTTAAAAGAAGACATACTACAAGTACTCAATGAGAATTTTATAGAGATGATACTGGATAGGGTCAACCAAAATGTACAGGAGACACTCAAGACATTCCAAGACAATAAAAATAGAGAATTTGAAAAAGCAAAAGAAGAAATAAAGGAAACCATAGAAGCACTGTATAAACACCAAAGTGAAAGAGAGAAGACAATGAATAAATGGATAAATGAACTCAGGACAAAAATAGACAACAATAAAGAAGAAAACAGCCAGGATATGGAAAACCTCAGAAAAAAGAATGGAACAGAACTGCAAAACAAAACGGAAGGCCAATCCAGCAGAATAGAACAAACAGAAGACAGAATCTCAGAACTTGAAGATGAAATGGTAATTAAAGGAAAAACTGAAGAACTATTAATTAAACAACTCAAGACCTGTGAAAAGAAAATGCAAGAACTCACTGACTCCATCAAAAGACCAAACTTGAGAATCATGGGCATCGAAGAAGGAGAAGAGGTGCAAGCGAAGGGAATGCGTAATATATTCAACAAAATAATAACGGAAAATTTCCCAAATCTAGAGAAAGATATTCCCATACAAATGCAAGAGGCCTCCAGGACACCAAACAGACCAGATCAAAACAGAACTACTCCACGACATATCATCATTAAAACAAGAAGTTCAGAAACTAAGGAAAGAATATTGAAGGCTGTAAGAGAGAAAAAACAAGTAACATACAAAGGTAAACCCATCAAAATCACAGCAGACTTCTCAACAGAAACATTAAAAGCAAGAACAGTGTGGGGTGAGATCTTCCGGGCAGTGAATGAAAATAACTTCAACCCCAGGATACTCTACCCAGCAAAGCTATCATTCAAAATAGATGGAGCAATAAAAGTCTTCCATGATAAGCAGAAACTAAAACAATATGTGACCACAAAGCCACCATTACAAAAGATTCTGCAAGGGATCCTGCACACAGAAAGTGACACCCAACTTAAAGATGAAAAGGCAGGCAGCACCAAACCACAGGAAAAGAAAAAGCAAGACAGTAGAGAGTAACATCAAGTTAGGTACACACAATCAAACCTTCAAACAACTAAGATAACTAAATGGCAGGAATCACCACATTCCTATCAGTACTAACACTTAATGTTAATGGACTTAATTCACCCATCAAAAGACACCGTTTGACAAAATGGATTAAAAAAGAAGATCCAACAATTTGTTGCTTACAGGAGACTCATCTCACCAACAGAAATAAGCATATGCTTAGGATGAAAGGCTGGAAGAAGATTTACCAAGCCAATGGTCCCCAAAAACAAGCAGGAGTAGCAATACTTATCTCTGACAGAGTAGACTTCAAACCTACATTGATCAAACGAGATAAAGAAGGACATTCCATACTAATAAAAGGGGAAATAGACCAAAAGGAAATAATAATCATCAATCTGTACGCAACCAATGTCAACGCACCCAATTTCATCAAACATACCCTGAAAGACCTAAAAGCATATATAAACGCCAACACAGTGTTTGTGGGAGACTTTAACACTCCATTATTATCAATAGATAGGTCATCCAAACAAAAACTCAATAAAGAAATCCAAGTTCTAAAATATGCAATAGATCAAGTGGACCTAGTAGATGTCTACAGAACATTTCTTCCAACCTCTACACAATATACATTCTTCTCAGCAGCCCATGGAACCTTCTCCAAAATAGATCATATCCTAGGGCACAAAGCAAGCCTCAGCAAATATAAGAAAATAGAAATAATACCGTGCATACTATCTGACCACAATGCAGTAAAAGTAGAACTCAACAACAAAAGTAAAGACAAAAAACATGCAAACAGCTGGAAACTAAATAACTCATTACTTAATGAAGAATGGATCATCGATGCAATAAAAGAGGAAATTAAAAAGTTCCTAGAAGTCAATGAAAATGAAAACACAACCTACCGGAACCTATGGGACACAGTTAAGGCAGTTTTGAGAGGAAAGTTTATAGCCATGAGTGCATATATTAAAAAGATTGAAAGATCCCAAATCAATGACCTAATGATACATCTCAAACTCCTAGAAAAACAAGAACAAGCAAATCCCAAAACAAATAGAAGGAGAGAAATAATAAAAATAAGAGCTGAAATCAACGAAATAGAAACCAAAAAAACCATACAAAGAATTAATGAAAGAAAAAGTTGGTTCTTTGAAAAAATAAACAAGATCGACAGACCCCTGGCAAACCTGACTAAAATGAGGAGAGAAAAAACCCAAATTAGTAGAATTAGGAATGCAAAAGGGGAGATAACAACAAACACCATGGAAGTCCAGGAAATCATCAGAGACTACTTTGAGAACCTATATTCAAATAAATTTGAAAATCTTAAAGAAATGGACAGATTTCTAGATACATATGATCATCCAAAACTGAACCAAGAGGAAATTAATCACCTGAATAAACCTATAACACAAAATGAAATTGAAGCAGCAATCAAGAGTCTCCCAAAAAAGAAAAGTCCAGGACCTGATGGATTTTCTGCTGAATTCTATCAGACCTTTAAAGAAGAACTGATACCAACCCTCCTTAAACTGTTCCATGAAATAGAAAGGGAAGGAAAACTGACAAACACATTTTATGAAGCCAGTATTACACTTATCCCAAAACCAGGCAAAGACACCTCCAAAAAGGAGAACTATAGGCCAATCTCCTTAATGAACATTGATGCAAAAATCCTCAACAAAATAATGGCAAATCGAATTCAGCAACACATCAAAAAGATTATTCACCACGACCAGGTAGGCTTCATCCCAGGGATGCAGGGGTGGTTCAACATACGAAAATCAATAAACCTAATAAACCACATTAACAGAAGCAAAGACAAAAACCACTTGATCATCTCAATAGATGCAGAAAAAGCCTTTGATAGGAGCCAACATCATTTCATGATAAAAGCTCTAAGAAAACTAGGAATAGAAGGAAAGTTCCTCAACATTATAAAAGCTATATATGACAAACCTACAGCCAGCATTATACTTAATGGAGAAAAACTGAAACCATTCCCTCTAAAATCAGGAACCAGACAAGGATGCCCACTATCTCCACTCCTATTCAACATAGTACTGGAATTCCTAGCCAGAGCAATTAGGCAAGAAGAAGGAATAAAAGGAATACAAATAGGTAAAGAAACTGTCAAAATATCCCTATTTGCAGATGACATGATCCTATACCTTAAAGACCCAAAAAACTCTACTCAGAAGCTTCTAGACATCATCAATAGCTATAGCAAGGTAGCAGGATATAAAATCAACATAGAAATATCATTAGCATTTCTATACACTAACAATGAGCAAACAGAAAAAGAATGTATGAAAACAATTCCATTTACAATAGCCTCAAAAAAAATCAAATACCTAGGTGTAAACCGAACAAAAGATGTGAAAACCTCTACAAGGAAAACTATACACTTCTGAAGAAAGAGATTGAGGAAGACTATAGAAAGTGGAGAGATCTCCCATGCTCATGGATTGGTAGAATCAACATAGTAAAAATGTCGATACTCCCCAAAGTAATCTACATATTTAATGCAATTCCCATCAAAATTCCAATGACATTCATTAAAGAGATTGAAAAATCTACTGTGAAATTTATATGGAAACACAAGAGGCCACGAATAGCCAAGGCAATACTCAGTCAAAAGAACAATGCAGGAGGTATCACAATACCTGACTTCAAACTATATTACAAAGCAATAACAATAAAAACAGCATGGTACTGGCACAAAAACAGACATGAAGACCAGTGGAACAGAATAGAGGATCCAGATATGAAGCCACACAACTATGAGCAACTTATCTTTGACAAAGGAGCTAAAAATATACAATGGAGAAATAGCAGCCTCTTCAACAAAAACTGCTGGGAAAACTGGTTAGCAGTCTGCAAAAAACTGAAACTAGATCCATGTATATCACCCTATACCAAGATTAACTCAAAATGGATCAAGGATCTTCATATCAGACCCCAAACTCTTAAGTTGATACAAGAAAGAGTAGGAAATACTCTGGAGTTAGTAGGTATAGGTAAGAACTTTCTCAATGAAACCCCAGCAGCACAGCAACTAAGAGATAGCATAGATAAATGGGACCTCATAAAACTAAAAAGCTTCTGTTCATCAAAAGAAATGGTCTCTAAACTGAAGAGAACACCCACAGAGTGGGAGAAAATATTTGCCAATTATACATCAGACAAAGGACTGATAACCAGAATATACAGGGAACTTAAAAAACTAAATTCTCCCAAAACTAATGAACCAATAAAGAAATGGGCATGTGAACTAAACAGAACTTTCTCAAAAGAAGAAATTCAAATGGTCAGAAAACACATGAAACAATGCTCACTATCTCTAGCAATAAAGGAAATGCAAATTAAAACCACACTAAGATTCCACCTCACCCCTGTTAGAATAGCCATCATCAGCAACACCACCAACAACAGGTGTTGGCGAGGATGCGGGGAAAAAGGAACCCTCTTACACTGTTGGTGGGAATGTAGACTAGTACAACCACTCTGGAAAAAAATTTGGAGGCTACTTAAAAAGCTGGACATCGATCTACCATTTGATCCAGCAATACCACTCTTGGGGATATACCCAAAAGACTGTTACTCCAGAGGCACCTGCACATCCATGTTTATTGCGGCACTATTCACAATAGCCAAGTTATGGAAACAGCCAAGATGCCCCAGCACTGACGAATGGATTAAGAAAATGTGGTATCTATACACAATGGAATTTTATGCAGCCATGAAGAAGAACGAAATGTTATCATTCGCTGGTAAATGGATGGAATTGGAGAACATCATTCTGAGTGAGGTTAGCCTGGCCCAAAAGACCAAAAATCGTATGTTCTCCCTCATATGTGGACATTAGATCAAGGGCAAACACAACAAGGGGATTGGACTATGAGCACATGATAAAAGCGAGAGCACACAAGGGAGGGGTGAGGATAGGTAAGACACCTAAAAAACTAGCTAGCATTTGTTGCCCTTAACGCAGAGAAACTAAAGCAGATACCTTAAAGCAACTGAGGCCAATAGGAGAAGGGGAACAGGTACTAGAGAAAAGGTTAGATCAAAAAGAATTAACCTAGAAGGTAACACACACTCACAGGAAATCAATGTGAGTCAACTCCCTGTATAGCTATCCTTATCTCAACCAGCAAAACCCCTTGTTCCTTCCTATTATTGCTTATACTCTCTCTACAACAAAATTAGAGATAAGGGCAAAATAGTTTCTGCTGGGTATTGAGGGGGGGGGAGCGGGAGAGGGTGGAGTGGGTGGTAAGGGAGGGGGTGGGGGCAGGGGGGAGAAATGAACCAAGCCTTGTATGCACATATGAATAATAAAAGAAAAATGAAAAAAAAAAAAGAAAATCAAAAAAAAAAAAAAGTTGTTCCAGCTATTTTAGTTTTCCTAGTTTTTCTTACTGTTTTTCCTTTTCTTTCCCTTCCTTTTTCTACCTTCTCTTTCCTTTTCTTTCTTTCTCCTAATCCCTTTCAAATCAATTTTACTGTCTTCACCATCTTAACTGCTTTTGTCCTTAAAAAAATCTGGGTGTAATCCCCATCAGTCATTACCTTTGTCGGTGACTTTAGTGCCATCATAGCAATCAACAAATATCCTCATTTGCATCAATCGTACTTCCAGAGAAAAAGTAAAAGTACCTTTTGATGAAATTCCAAGGAGAGCTGAAAGTAAAGTTAGAGGATTTAATAACAAATATTTCAGTTCCAGGGTACTAATACAATGAATACTAAGACATTATTACTCCTTGGTCTGACAGAACAAGGGGAGGAAGGAGTGTTATTAGAGTCCAGAAATAGTTAAAGTCACACAGGATACCATCTCAGCTGGAGTTGTCATCTTAAAAGTTTTAGTCACTGTCAGAAACTTTTAGAAGACAAGTGGAGAAGAGATATTCCTCTTTCTTCTTCTGTTATAGATTCTGGGCTTTGCCACGTATTGGCTGGAATTTATTAGAAAGAGAGGACAATAGAAATTCACATATTGTAATCCAAGGAGATAAGTACATATGGTACTGATGTGCAATTTGTCCTGAGGGCAAATGGATGTAAACATCCCAACAGCCTATTCCATCCAGGACTCTGATTCCAGTGAAAGTATGTCTCCATGGCTCACAAATTTTAATTTTAAAACTGTGAAATATTATGATCATACATCATTTTGGAGAAGGCAGGGAAAAATCAATCATCAAATTTAATAGAAGGCATTTTGCTGTTCTCAATAGAAAAACTCTGTTTTCTTGGTTTTTCAGTTTTAGTTTTTCCAGCTTTATTAAGGTATAATTGATGTACAAAATTATATGTATTCATGGTACCCAATGTAATATTTTAGTATCTATATACACAGAGAGAAAAGATTAAGTCAAGCTAATTAACATGTCTATAACCTCATACTTACCTTTATTTGCCTATAACATTTGCAATCTACTTTCTTAGCAGTTTCAATGTGTACAGTATATTATTAATCATAATCATCATGCTGTACAACAAATCTCCATAATTTATTCATCCTAATTGAAATTTTGTACACTTTGACCATCATCTGCCTGTTTTTCTGTCACCCTACCACATAGCCCCTGATAACCACCGTTCTACATTCTATATTCTGTTTCTATGAGTGAGACTTCTTCAAATTCCTTATACAACAGAGATTACACAGTATTTGTCTTTCTGTGACTGCAAATCTAGACTTGAAAAGTCTTACTTTTAAAATGCATGATATTAAAATATGATCTACACAAATAATACAATATGTATGATAATTAGCAATTCTACACCAAACTTTTTTTTATTCATTTATTCACATGTACATACATTGTTTGGGTCATTACTCCCTCCTGTCCCTGCACACCGTCCCCCTTCCAGGCAGAACCTGTTCTGTGGATTTCTCCAGTTCCATTGAAGAGTAGAAATAAGCAATAATAAGAAAGACAAACTGTTTTGTTAGTTGAGATAAGGACAGCTATACAGAGAGATTCTTAGCATTGCTTTCATGTACAAATGTGTTACAATCCAGGTTGATTCATCTCTAACTGATTTTTACACTGGTTCCTGATCCCCTTCTTGTGTTGACCTCTGTCGCTTTAAGGTTTCTGTTTTAATTCCTCTGGAGAGGGGACATCACATGCTTTCATGCTTTGGGTTTTGTACCTAACCCTGTATCTCCTGTGTATGTTCTCCCCTTGTCATGTAACCCAAGTCCTACAACACTGCTGCATTTACCCTAGATCTAAAGACCTCATATGAAGGAGAACATACAATTTTTGGTCTTCTGAGTCTGGCTAACCTCACTCAGAATGATGTTCTCCAGTTCCATCCATTTACTTGCAAATGATAAGATTTCATTTTTCTTCATGGCTGAGTAGAATTCCATTGTGTATAAATACCACATTTTCTTGATCCATTCATCAATAGTGGGGCATCTTGGCTGTTTCCATAATTTGGCTATTGTGAATAGTTCTGCAGTAAACATGGGTGTGCAGGTGTGTCTGGAGTAACCTGAGTCTCATTCCTTTGGGTATATCCCCAAGAGTGGTATTGTTGGATAATATGGCAGGTCTATGTTTAGATTTTTAAAAAGCCTCCATATTGTTTTCCAGAGAGGTTGCACTAGCTTGCATTCCCACCAGCAGTATGTGGGGGTTCCTTTTTCCACATCCTCACCAACACATGTTGTTGGTGGTGTTTTTGATTCTAACAGGGGTGATGCGGAATTTTAGTGTGTTTTGACTAGCATTTCTTTTATGGCTGGAGATGGTGTCAACACCAAACTTTGAGACTACTTTTCTACTTGTTCTGCTACTTGTACTTTTATACAATTGGTTGTATTGTGCAATATTTTCCATTTTTGAGGCCAGCTTTGGTCTCAATGGATCATTCTAGAGAAAGATTTACTTTACACAGTCTAATCACTTAACCTCTTTGAATGTTGACATCTGGTTCTGGCCATTTATTTTCCAGGATTCAGCTTATTGACCATCACATGAACGCTTCTTTTTCTTATTCATACCTTGGAAAAAGTAGAAGAGAAGTAATAAATGAATGAAATTATCTTTCCTTTAATTTGAGGTCGAATGGGCCTTTCCTCATTAAGTTTCAGTTTTATCAAATTTGTAAGATATTGAAAATGTCCCATAGTACCTAGGACTCTGTCTGTAAGCAAGGTGCAGAGTTTTGGTGCATTTCATACCCTCTCTGTCCCATGCATCTTCTTGGTTTTGGATGAGGGGATTCATGTATATGTTTAGGAGAACTGAGGTAGTAAGAATGAAGGAAATGAGGAGAGACAAAAGTATAATTATAAACGATGCTACATTTTATTTAAAAAGAAAATAAGGCCAAGAATAAGCAAGAAAGTTATACTTACTGAAAAAATTTAAATAAATACTAACAAAATACAATTATAAAGTCATGTCTATTTGAAAATATCTATCAATTAAATTTTACCAATTAATTTTTGGTATTTATGACAAACATGCCATTTTAAATAAACTTCTGTGATCATAGTAAAGTGCATCAACACATCAATTTTTATTGTATTAGTGAACTCATGCATTCTATCTTCAAATTATTTGTAGCATAAATTGAGTAAAAATGATATTAAATTTTATATTTGACATGAATTAACAAAAACTTAACTTTAATCTGAGTTTTATTTTATTCAGGAATGTAAACTAAAACAATTTGATATATCTTGTAATTAAACTTGATTTTGTGTTTGAGAGGTGGCATACTTGTAAAGATTTTACCTATAGGTCCATGCACTGTAGAAATATTGACAATAATACTTAAAAGTGGCCATTTTGAAAATGTAAAAACAATATTATGATTCACTACATATATGTGTTACCTGATCTGGATCATAGCATTGATGCTTCATTTTATTGACTAATATTTCTAATTTATGTCAATAGCAAGAAATTTATATTAAGCAGATATGGCTGAATTTACAGAAAGAGAAACTATTAACCCAATAAGAAAAGAAAGATCTTGATTTCCATTTAATGAGTTACAGGATAATATCATATGAAAAACACATGGCATACAAGAAAAGAAATAGTTGGTTTTGAATAAATTATAATTTTAGCATCTGTATTTCAAGGAAATTGTGTAAAATTCTCATTGTTTACTTGCATTGAATAAGACATTTTAAAATAGTGATTCAGAGTTGTTTAGCCTATATGCATAAAGGCATATGATTGTTATTATTAACCTGTTAAATTAAGTCTTTTATAATTTGATATTATATCACATTGACAGGTAAAAATTATACTGCTGTTGATCTCTGCTATGCTATACTAATATACTTTTATTGCTTCCTATGTCTTTCTATGCATGGCATCATTTCCCTGTTGAGTCTTTTCTTTCATCTTATCCAATAATTCATTTAAACATTTCCTTTAGTGTACATGGTCTGAAATGTAGAGGAAGAAGGCAATACTCACTCTCTGTCAGTGTGAGTAAAGCTCTAGTTATTTTCACCAGGAACTCTAGAACAATCATATTAAATCTTGAAAACTGGTGCTATATTTTTCCTATACAATTTTGTAAGAGTTAAAATATTGTGTAGATCTTTAGATATTTAAAAATATTGCTGTATAATAGCTTCAATATTTTATGTGTTTATAAATAGCAAGTAACATCTCACTGTCTTTTAAAATGCTAGTAGCTTAAAATATTGTACTAATTAATGAATAAAGTAAAAAAAAGAGAAATGAAAAGAGAAAAATTCAGAAAATGTCAGCTAATCTAGGCAATACAGTTTAACAATCATGTGACTAAATTAATAGAGTATTATTAATAGATCATTACTATTATTATTAATTAATAATATGATTACATTATATAATATAATTACATTATATATAATATAGACATTATATAATATAAAATAACATATGATGTATACTATATAAAATATAATTAACAATTATTAATAAATTATTAATATTAATAGATTAATAGAGTATTAATAAAATCTACATTCTTTGCCCCATGAAAATCTTCTTTATTTTCAATGGAGGCAATGGTAATGGTATGTCGAATTTTTCTCATACTTCCAATTTCTGATCCTTCCTTTCTGATTCATCTCTCTATTCTTCTAGTATGACAAATTTCTTTGATTTCAAGAACTTATGTTATTAGATTGTTCCCCAATATAATCTAGGATAATTTTCCTATTTTAAGGTCTCTAACATTAATCATGCTTGCAAAATCCATTTTTTATGTAGGATAACACAATATTCACAGGTATCAGGGCTTGAGGTGTGAACATCATTGGAAGGGCATTATTCTCAGTTGCCCTGTGAGCAGTCCTCCAAGTCTTTTCAAAATGTCAGTTTTGTCATAAATTTGGCCATAACCCCTCCCTCTGCCAAAAAAAAAAAAAAGGACAAATCCATTTCTAGCTTTGTTTTAGTTCATATCCTCCTTTTGGCCTGAGTGTTTTTCTCACTATATCCTGATTGTTTTCACTTCCTTTTCTGCTCCAGTTTAAATGCCTGTGTTCGCTCCAAAACTCATGTTGAAACTTAACCCTTAATATGGCAGTATTATGAGTTGGGGCCTTTGGAGGTGACTAGACCATGGGTGATCAACTCTCATGGGTGCAATTAATCCCATACAAATGGTCTGGCAGAGTTAAGCAGACCTCATTTTGCCCTCCATTCCTTTACCACATGAAGATACAGTACTCATCACATCATCTTGGAAGCAGACTGGGTCCTCGCCAGACACCAAACCTGCTGGCAGATTGACCTTGAATTTCCCAGCCTCTAGAACTGTGAGAAGTAGATTTCTGCTATTTATAAATCACCTCCTCTCGGGTATTTTTTTTTGTAGCACACTGAACAAGTTAGGACTTCTTTCTGCCTCAAATTCAAATGCTGCCATTTCCTTGAGCTCTTTCCCATTTTCAGACTTGCAGCTTTCATATCTGAATTAATACATAAAACTCATTGAACTTCTAGTCTTTTACTAAGGTACATAACCTTTGAGAGAACCAACATACTTTATGCTCTGAGGTCAAACTCCCTGAGCTCAAATCCTGATTCTGTGGCTTTCTTAGTGCTAGTTTCTCTATAAAATGGAGCTAAAATCATACCCATCTTTTAGCATATGTGTGTTGGCTGGAAAATTACTGAATTAATGCGCTTGAAGATTAAACTGTACTTTCAAAATGATAAACCTTTAATGGTTATTATTGTTATTTTGCCTATATCTCTAAAAAAAAATCTCAAGAGCTAGTAAAGTCTTGGGACATCAGTTAGGATGTATTTCAGCTACAAGTAATTGAACCTCTCACTCAGATTGACTTACTTAATTTTTTAAAATGTATGTTGTACTTAGTAGGAAATCCAGAGAAATGTATTTAGGGTGAGTGGGTAGAAGTGGTTTAAAGATTAGTTGATGTAGTGACTCAATGTAAAACCCACCCTTCACATTTGGCTTAATCCCTGAAACTATAGTAAGAGTATTGCTGTAGTTGCAAAGGCTACTTTCATACAGCATAACTCAGAAAAATCCAAAGGAAGAAGACATAACACTGCTTTATGTATCTTCATTTTTAGAAAGTGGAATTTTTTCCCAAAGTTCCCATTGGCATCCTTCTCACATTTTTCTTTTGTCCTGATTTGGCTCATATCTTCTTTACTGACTTCCTGAAGGTGTCAGCTTTCTCTGAGGCTGAGTGAAGTTGGTTGTGAGAAAAGAGAGTTGGGATTGCAGGAAGAGGTGCAGAAGACCTTTCATGCTTTTACTGAGAAAGAAGAAAGGAGAATGGGTTCAGTGTAGACGATCGAAGAGTTAGCTTCTAGAGGAAATAAAAATTTTATATTGCTTCGAAATCTTAGAGAATAAAATTACATCTTGTATAAGATAAGAAGTATTTGTAACATTTATGCTACTAATATTGAAATATTTTAAATAAAACACACATTTTGATTACCTTCATAATACTCAATTATTCAATGTGTGTGGGATCTTTAATATTTTTCTAATGATAAATTGAATTTTAACTTAATTGTGTTAAATTCCTTATAGATAGTTCTAAACAATTAGACAGCTTTCTTCTTATAAGCTGATTTTTTTTTAACGCCTTAATTATGTTGTTAAAAGTGAGATACAGATCTGGAGGAGTATCTCAAATGGTAGAGTGCTTGCCTAGCATATGAGAAATCTTGAATTTAATCTGCAGTACTGCAGAGAAAGAGAGAGAGCCTCCTAGTGTTTTCTGGTTTACACCAATGACTCTCATTTCATCTCAAGTCATTATGGCTCCTTAGTGTCAATATTCCCTTGCCATTAAGAAACAAAACAATCTATAACACTTCAGTCAACTCAATTTTATACCAATTTCAATGCTGAGTGAACAAAATTCTTCAAAAGGACAAATGTTTTTCTTTTTTCACATTCTTATCCCCAAATGGTCCACCCTCCTCTCACCTACCTTTATTTCTCTTGGTGAGATGCAATTACCTGAGTTCAGATGGAATCTGTATTACTTGTTTTCCAGTGATCTCACTCTTTCAGAATGGAATGGTCATGGTGGAGCTTTATGTCTTCCTTTGATCTTTCCTTATCTGTATTATTTCTAGAAGAAATTTCATGGGAAAATGTTATATGGAAGGAAACTGCCATTTGCTGTGAGAAATATAACAGTGGTGAGACATGTATTGCTATTCTTAATTATATTACAGCAATGTGGGAGTATTATAATAGTATAATCCAGAAAACATATATAAATTTTATACTTAAGTATTAAATTTGATGATATTAAATGCATACCTCATAATATCTACAGTATCTGTAATCACAGCTACAAAATACTCTTTCCTTGTAAAATAGTATATTCACAGGTGTCAGGAATTATGATGTGATACCATAGGAGGGATTATTGTCTCTTATAATATTATCTAACTGAACTCCAAGCCAATTCTCTGGATGGACCAAAGTAAGTGTCAAAAAACGTAGAAATTATCATGATATACATAAATTGGAATAATTAGAAATCAATATGTGCAGCTTTAGTATTTTTGTTCCTTAAATTATTTGGCATGAGCTACCATAAAGTCTGGAATAAAGATTTTAATATAATTTTAGAATTTTTATAATTTGGTTACATGACACAAATAAAGAAACACATATGCCAATTTCAAAAAAAAGTATGGATTTGGACAGACCAACGTGATCCTAAATGAATAAAACATTAAAATTAATTACAAACGAACACGTACATGTTATATTAAGTGTTTAACATTACTCATGCAAATTGAACTTAAGAATAACTGAAGATAATGCAAAAATTGAAGTCAAAGTTAAACATAGACATTGCTCTGAAATCTCAAAATTCACTGAAATCATCAATTATCTTTATTTGGCAAAGAGAAGGCAATAACAGTAAAATGAATATCAGCACCAACTGTGTTGTGAAATTTAAGGCTCTAAAACCCCATTAAAATCAGCCTGGTAATGAGGCACCATAT
The DNA here is from genome assembly GCF_047511655.1 of Castor canadensis. Taxonomy (NCBI): domain Eukaryota; kingdom Metazoa; phylum Chordata; class Mammalia; order Rodentia; family Castoridae; genus Castor; species Castor canadensis. The sequence continues at coordinate 146,451,424 of NC_133388.1, read as the reverse complement.
GCACTGATCTACAGTTGCCGGAGGATCCCTAACCTGTGGCTTTTTTTCTGTTACATCACCTTGTTAAATAAGGATGAGTTGAGGATGTTTGTTAAGCATTCATAAGACTGTAGATAATATAAGGTTGAAAATCTTAACAATGTATACTTTTCTTCCTCCCTTATGATACACACATATATCTGTTTTAATTTGCTATGTATGCTTGTTTCCAAGGTAAATTTGAGTCTAACATAACAAAAGCTAGTCACACAGACTGAAACAAATCAGTCATCCTGACTGTGAATTTATATATGCATTCTGGTAAGGGAAGTGGTTTAATTTGATGAGTACAGAGGTCTATTAATCAAACCACTGATCAGAAGTCATAAAGGAAATATTCCTTATTTCATCACCATCATCCAAGGCACCTAGTTTCTTCATACTGCCTTGTTATTCACCTTTATAAATAATTCAGTGCCTACTCTCTTTTCTATATACTTATATCTCTTTCATTAACACCTGGGAAAGTTGAAATTTTATACTGACAGTAGAAAAATGTTCAGTTCTAGCTGAACATTTTCATTTTTTAGATCAGAGGAATTATTAATGAATAAACTCTGGGCCTATAAGTAAAATAACACATTTATTTATTGTTCTTGACACATTGATTGTTCACCTTATTTTCTTTTTCCAGACCTTATGGTTTGTCCTTACTAAATAGGTGTATTGCCAGGAAGATTTTTGCAGAGGGGGAAACCATCTTTGAAGTAACAATAGAGCTATGTATGAAAATTTTAAGGCTACATGTAAGAACTTTCATCTTCTGCTAAGTTAATTGACCCATTAGCCATATCATAAATACATTGCACATTTCTTGGAGTCCAGCACTACTTATTTTCAAAATTTACTTATTAAGTTATCTGTTAACAAGTGATATAATCATAGGAACCTTAACTTGCATTGCTTTAAGATATTGAAAGTCTAATATTTTATTCTCAGTTAACATTTCCTCTCTCCCTTTGTCTTTCTCCGTCTTCCTTTCTTTTAGATAAATCATTACAGAAAACTCTCAGAATTTTTGAAAGAGGAAAAGGATTGGAATTCATATTAACCTCTTCATACTCTCACTGCTCTCTGACTGCTCATTTTCCTTTTTATTTTTCAAATTATAAAGGGCTCAAGGTGGATGAATGTTCACTTATAGTCATTTGAGTAAGCAAAAGCTCGCTTTTTATCAGATTATTTGCATACATTTTAGTGCACAATAGTCAATAAATTTTTTACTGTAAAGAACCAGCTAGTAAATATTTTCTGCTTTGTGAGCTATAAATATTTGTCTCAACAAAGTTTTCTGTAATTTAAATAAAAAAACAATCTTCCCTATATGTAGACAAATGGGTATGAACATATTTTAACAAAACCTTAACAACACTTATTTGAATTTTATATAATTTTCATATGTCAAATATTTTATTTAATTCTTATAAATATCTAAAAGTATGAAAAAAATTCTTAGTTCTCTGGATGTACCAAAATAGGTATGGATCTATATTGGTTTACCTGGTGTATAATCCTAGTATATAATAAAATTGTATTTAAAACAGCTTCTAGTGATATATAATGTTGAAGATCAGTGGACATATATAGAAGAATATCCAAATCTCAATTTTTCATTATTTTATAAATAAAATAAAAATTTTCAAATTCAGATATATTATTTCCATATATCTCATATTGCTTTAAAAATTCTTTTGGTTTCTCATACATGTTTGCATACAAATATGTATATATGTGATAATGCATTGTAATTAAAATATAGTTAATACTAATATTTTTCAATTTTGCCTAGAAGACATCTGCAATCAATGTACATATTCTATATATGACTTGGAAATGCTCTTGGGTTAAATTTAAAAGAATACCTGATATCTTTTTTACTTCTAACTGCTGACTTTTTCACTTGAAAGTATGAAATTTTTTGAGTTGTGTTCATTTAAAGACACTTCTGTCAATATATGCCCAAGTCAGTCCATTTTTCTACCACTTCTGTAGACCTTAGAAAGTCTAGCCTGATTATCCTTTGATTCTACCTATCTGGACACCACTAAAAAATCATAGTTAGACACTTAGCCCTTTGAAAATGTTTCTTCAATTATGTTTTTAAAAGCAAATTTATAGCTCAGAGGAAAATTCCTTCAAAAGGGTTTGTTTTCCCTTTTCTCATAAGCTCAATTATTGAATGCCTCTTTGATTTAAGGTTATAAATGTCTGAATTACCATTGTGTGTTTCTGGCTTTGAATTTTTCTTTTAATTTAAAACAAATCCATTAAGTTTTAAAGAAATAAAAGCCTTTATGTTTCTGTTTTATGAACTTTATTACCACTTTGCTATCAGAAATAAGACTCAGTGGATAATCTTGACTCATAGAGGTTTTGCTTCTCTCAGCACTGAACACAATGCAACTGGAGGTAGAGAAATATTTTCATGTAACTCTTACATTTTCGAACAGAAATAAATTTTCTTTATGTAATTTATGCCCTGATTTGCCATATATTTTTAGGTCAGAAATAATTTTGATAATAGCAAACATCTATGACTAAAGTTAGGGTAATAGTTATCTATAATCAAGCAATGAGGTATGAGAGCTCTTCTGGCTCTGAAAAATTCTATTCCTTTTATAGCTCAGTTTGATTATAATGTATAAAGCCAGAGTAGGACCAATTTAGAACTGTTCACAATAAATACACAAAATTTTTGGTTAACACAGATTTGGTCTAGTGCGTATGCTATATTGATTCCTCTTGCCAGACATATTGTACAGTAACTTTAATTGAATCTCACTAAAAATCTATACTAAAACTAATGCCTTATTTACTATAGGAACATTTTCAGTATTCATTTTAATATTTAGATAAATCAGAAATAATTTGTCTTTTGCGTACATTTGTAGGTTGTTCAAAAGCATTTTTACTATTAACTTGTTTTATTCAAGCTACATCAGAATTCTCTTGTTATAGTTTATGTTTTGTGAGGTATTTATTATTTATTACAATGAAAATAGTGAAACAAGTGCTGTTGGTCATCACTTTAGTATTCTTGAGCCAACAATATTTATCAAATAGGGCATCTTTAAACAAAGGCCCATAAAACAAGATTATATATTGATTGGCTGACAGAAATACTGTGAGCAGAGGCTCATAGGAACCTATCCTTATATTTCTCAAAGGAACAATGGTTCATTATTCTCTAATTCAGTGTTCACAGTGACTTTTACAAACCACGACAAGAATCAATGGTACTTGTAGAATCAGAAACAATGTTAATGCTTTGATACATACAAATGATATTCTGATGTTACTGAGATATTTAAGGAATGCTGAATGACCAGAGAAAGTTGTCCTATGTGAAGAATATAATCAACTACAAGAGACAAAAAAGGAATAAAGAGGAAAAAAATCACCCAAATTAAAGGAGAAAAAAGAATATGACTGGATATGATTTTTTAGTTTCCTTTCCAACATTAGTTTTGTATAATACTTGACCAAGACACCTTTAACATTCCCCTCAATATGACTAAACCTCAGCCAGGTTTCTTACTATCAGCACCTGACCTCATATTTCTTAGAGGATTTACTTTAGAATGCTTGCAACTGTACTTTCTTTCTCTTCCTCTTTGAGATATAAACCTTTTCACAACCTTTGCCAGTTTTACAGAGGTCCCAGAATGTCTCTTCCAAGGACCTAAGACTCTTCTATCCTGAAAAAAAGGATTGTAGGAGTCCAAATTAACCAAAACCAACTAAAAAACACCAACAGCTAAGTGCCATTGACCAACCTGTCCACTAATGTCCCCCAGTGCTTTCCTAATAGCTCATTCTAGTACTTTAAAATTATTCCTACCTTTTGTTTCATCATATTTGAATTAAATCTCTCTCCCTTATTTTGGTAATCTTAAATAAAGTTTTCTTTACCTATTTTACTTGAATGGTACAATTTATCTTTGATTTCCCCTTGCATTCACTTTACTTGAAGTAAGCATGAATACTTCTGGTGGCAGACAACTTACATGTGCATGCATGTTCACACAAACACACATACACACACACTCACACACTAGAAGGAGTAATGGCAAAAAGAAATCATTTTAGCACAAGGATGTGGATGCTGTATAAGTCAGGGTTCTCCAGAGACATAGAAGCAATAGATAGATGATAGATTGATAATAGATAGATAGATAGATAGATAGACTGATAGATGAGAATAAATGTATTATGAAAATTGACATATGTAACTATGTAGGTTCTACAATATGCCGTCTGAAGAATCAGGTAAGCTGTTGGTATGGCTCAGTTTAAGACCAAGGGTCTGAGAAACTGGGGCCACTGGTACAAATTCACGAGTGTAAAGGCAAAACAGTGTTCCAGCTCTAGAGAAAAGAGTAAATTTGACTTTCTTTTTCATTTTTCTTCTGCCAAGGCCTTCAACTGATATGAGAGAGTGTAAATCCTCATTTCTTAATCTACTGATTCAAAAATCAACGTTTCCTGGAATACTTTCACAGACATACTTGGAAGTAATGCTTTACCTACTATCTGAGTATGCATTAACCCTTTTAGGTTGACACCTAAAATTAATAATCACAGGTGCTGTTGAAACTATGTCTTTTTTCTTAGGCTTTCTCCATAGGGGACAAATCATCAATTCAAAGAAAAGTGGATATAGCAGGAAGAGACAAATGGGATTGTCCATTTAATGAGAGGATAGCTCATTGTTGTCTGCTGCAAGTGCTGTCTCTTCCCCACTAACAACTACATGGGATTCCACTAGGAGATAACTGTAGATGGCTTATATTTCACTTCTTGATATATTGGGTAAGTACATCCTAGCCACAATAATGGTGAGTAATAGAGAACTGAAATATATCAGTGGCATAAAACAATACACACTGATTTGGCTTATGAGTTTACAGAACATAGCTGACTTGGAATGGACTCTGTGGATCCTGGCTATTCTGTTTCATGCTTCTGTGGTCAGAAGTGGGTCAGCTAGGCAGCTCTGTTGACCTTACCTTCTCCTAGTCATATACCTAAGGCTTATAAAAGATGTCCTCAGCTGCCTCCGTTATCATGTCTTTTATCCCCAAAGACTAGCTGAGACATATTGTTTCGAAGAGGAACAAAAGACAGGGGAAGTGCACAAATACGTTCTCAAGCTAGTTTCTGCACTATATCTGCTAGTATCATATCTATCTTTAGTGCTTAAAGGAACACTAGCTAAATATTTTGCTTACATATTAACACAAATATTTTGACTGAAATGTTACAATGCAAGCTATCATCTGTTGTATCTTGTGGCAAAATTCCATATTTCAAAATGTATAAAGTTATGGATTTGGGAAATGATGAATTCATTTTTGATTGAACTTTTGTTTCAGCCTGCAAGGAATCTTTACTAGAAGAAAGATATAAAATATTAATCAAATTCTCTTTCGAAAGCATTTTAATTAAACTTTGGGTAATTTTACACTTCATTTTATCCTTTTGCATTATGTCTCATTTTTGGAAAAATTAATAAGAAGAGCACATATGCTCATGTTTTATTAAAAAGTGGAAGCAAAGCAATTGAAATAGATGTTAAACTCTTTGCAATGCTATTGTGTGAGTGCAATGTAACAAATCCTCGATTCAGGTTTCCCACTCTAAACTCACCATCTCATCTCATTCTAGGCAGGATCCTCTGTCTTTTCTGTATTCACAAACAAAAACACTGCATCCTATTATTTGTATAGTAGCTAAAATTATGCAGATGTTTGATTCATTGTTGTCCATGATTTTCTTTATCATCTTGTATTCTTGTGGGGCCAGAGAGAGTGTAATACTTTCTAATTGTAATCTTCCTAGTCAGCAACAAGCAGCTCGTGGAAAAAATTCACTTTGTAGTCTTCGAATTTCCCACTTTTTTACTTAAATTTACTTGATACACAGTGGCCACCATGCTAATAGGAAAACTTCCAGAAGCAAGGCAGTTTCCCAGAAATTTATACTACATAGCTAGAAAGGTAAAAACTGAGATTCCACAGTTCAAAATATATAATAGTCCACATTTTGTTTTTCTCTGAGAGGGACTTGCAAAGTAATAATTTCTATGTCTCAGAGGGAAGGTTTATATAGTCATTATTTAGAATTTTCAAATACTTTTGAGTTTTTGGGAAGATTAGTGCCTCTGTTCACTGATCCAGTAACCACAACTACTGAGAAGCACATATGGAAAATATTGCCATCTCTGTATTATCTGGACTCTGAAATTGGGTTTAAGAGAAAAATCTTAGTTTCTTGTCTTTTCTTTATCATTTACTAATTATGTGGTTTGGCATAAGTTACTATCTCTGAGTCTCATGTTGGTCAAGTCTTTCTTAGTCCACTGGTTGAAAAGCCAGTGCTAGCTTTTCTTGCTTACCTTCCTTTGGTATAAGTCACTTGCCTGTCTCTGAGCCTGAGTTATTTATCCTTAATATGAGCTGGATGTCATTGGATTCTTAGGATACTGTGAGAAGCATAGGCAAAGTGTGCTGTAGGTTCCATCTCAGTACCAGCTAAACTATTAGCATATTATCATTATTATTACACTTTTTGGAAATCAAGAAAATCCATACAACTATATGTCCAATTTAGCTTTCTAATGTATGCAGTCTCAGGTAAGCTGTTTAATGGCTAGTCATAGAGATTTTATTCATGTATATGTGTAATGGGCATTTTTGATTCCTTTGATAAATTAATGATTTGGATTTTCAAAGCAAACAACCAGTCCTACCTAAACACTGATTGAAAAATCGACTTTGATTAAAGTGACCAAAATTAGTAGATAATGACTTTACGATGGAAGAGAATTATACTTAACAGTGTGTTTTCTATGTAAGTCCACTAAGATAATTTTGGTTATTTTTAAGATACTATTTCAAGATACATGAAGCTTTTATATACTCAAGTTTATTGAAAATGGCATGTCCTGTTAAAAGGGAAAACACTAAGTCATATTCATTAGTCATAAATTTACTGTTCAAAAGGAAACCTATATTAAATTATATGGAATAGCAATAGAACAATCTTGGCACCAGTTGTCTTTATGGAGCTGGAAATGCTACAAGATGTTTTAGGCCTCAGGCTCAAAATCCTGGGTTGTATAGGTAAGGTCACCCATTCTCTCCAACATGCCAAATAAAATATGATTAATGTTGGCAGGCAGAGAAAGCTCTTTTATTACACAACATGGACAGCCACGGGAAGTGGGAAAGTAGCATTTGAAACTTTCTTCCTCCATCTTCCCTGAATAGACAGTTACTTTAAGCTCAAATGAAGGAAGAATTGGGTTCCAGGGAGAGACAGGCACAGTTATCAAACATTCTCAGCTACAGGTGAATTCCTGTCATCATAGGTGGCAGCAGGTGGTCTCAAGATTGGTCAGGTGGGGCCTTGTCCTAATAAGAGTCATCACTGCCTGGCAGGTGGTCTGTCTGTCTGCTATTCCTTTTCTTTGGGGTAGTTTCCTCCATCTTTTTTTGTAATCATATTATTAATCAGTTCTGTCTTTCCTGGATTCCAGCGAGGCTGCAGCAAAGAATGGTTCAGAACAATGGACACAGATACAAAATAAAGACTGGGATGTCTAGCTTTTATCATACTTTCAGTTAATTTGTGGGCTCAAGTAAGGAGTCAGTATTCCTCAGTAAAAGCAGCTTATAAACACCTGTTACAGAAGCTCCATGAAACAGAATTTTGTATGTCTATTGGGTATTTATAAATTCTTGTAGAAGCTGGGATTTTATAAAATCACCGTAAAATGCCAGCTATGTATATAATTTGATCTCTTCTATTCTGGAAGTAGTATGTGCAGCACTGTGGCACATTATCTCATTTGATAGGCTAGTGAAACTACTCTTTGTTTACAAAAGCAGCAGTTTCTCTTGATAATATCTTTTTGAACAGTAAGAGGTTTTGAATCAGCATGTATAGCAGCTTATTTGCAGAATGCATTTGTTATTATCATATAAAGTAAGATGCAAAGAGTAGGTATCTTTTACGGTAAATTATAAAATTACTAATTGCATTCTTTATTTTTAATATTTACACAATAAAAAGGGTTGGCATTACAGAAATTGAATACCAATGTTTTCTTTTAAAATGTGCAATGCTATACACACATGCATGTAATAACAGTCTCTGTAAGAACAGCTAGCAAATCGCTGCTACTAAGAATAGATAGACAATTGTACAGCAACAGGTTTAGACACAAGCAGAATTAGATTCACAGCAGTACTGCTGATTCCAGATTGAAATAATAAATAAAAGCTATTTAATCTTAAAGAGAAGGCACAATACACTATAAATAATAGTAGATATTGTGTATAATATTTTGGTAGTTTGAGCTGGGTATTCCATCTCAGTCTCCATTATTATATTATGACTCTTCTCATGTCAATATATTGTGCATTATGTTTTACTCTACTCTTATTTTACCCATTCTTATTCTGACCCTGTTGGCTTCCCTAATGATTGAAGTCAATGGCTCTGAAACCTGGAATTCCATTTCCAATTCCCTGCCCTACCCTGACCTCACATACTCAGAATAAAAACATTTTACTGGACACCTCTGTTTGACTTTCCAATAAGTCGTTCCAACTGACTGTCTTCCAGAAAATTACCCACTTTTTATATTCCCTAGTTTTATTACTGGCCCTCTCTGGCTTAGCTAGATAAAGACTTGGAATTTTCCTGTATTTGCCTCTCTACTATGCCCAATAGTTCCTTAGTTCAGATCATCATCCTTCTCATATGATTCAATACCATACAGATATTTATCGTGAAATGTCATTGCTTATCTCTGCCCTTTGAATGATTAGTCTTTAAAGAGTGATGGCAATTTGAAGAAATCACCACATGGTGGTGTTTTCTTCATTTTAGTCTATTTATTACACATTTTAAACCTTGGCTAAAGTATTTAAGGTAGTAATTGTATACGAATTGTATTTTCATCCTTGAGGGAATCATTAGGAACTAGCCAGCAAACATAAACTGTAGCATTGAAATAAAATAAAAAGGAATATGGGATCCATCTCTAAACTAGTGCTTTTAAGGCACTGTCAGCCATCTTGCCTGGCTGGCAAACTTCAGCTACAAAGAATTCTGCCGCCTAATAAGGGGAAAGTATATCAACAAGATAATAATTTTACTTGCAGAAGGAAAGCATCAGTGAACAATCGGAAATCATACTAGCTTTTATCAAATTTTTGACTTTCTTGCATCAATGACCTTAAATCCACGAGTCTTTTGTACTCTGTACATTTTCTCATTTATTCCAAGCTCATCAAGTTCTATTGTATGTTTTCCATTGAGAGGACTCTCCAAAGTTCTGATGTTGACTCTTTTCTAGAGTCACATATACATAATATACACCAGTCAGTTTTTTTTTTAGCATGAAAAATAGTTTATTTTAATCAAAATTATACTTCACAAAGTATGGTTGACCAATACCTAGGTAAATAACTTTTCTGTGCAATGCAACTTCATTATGCTCCATATCACAGAGTCAATGGATTCTGTGGTTTATATAATTGATGAAGTACTTTCTACATTTTTAGCCTTAATTATAATCTACAGTTTAAGATGATTACTCTTTATCATTCTTATATGCCCACCATGTTCTGAAAGTAATGGATACTTTTTCTACTTAGCATGCTATTTCAAGCCTTATTACTTAAAGGATTTATTATAAGATGTAGACTTTTGGGTCTTCTTAAGAACACTAAGAGATGCTAGAACATTAGTAAAATTATGCCTATAGAAAAAGATAAATGAACAAATTTTTTCTCATAAAATAAGTAACAAAAAGTAAAATATAAGCTGAAGTACCTTTTCTAGCATAAGTAAATACAAGTGTTAGTTTAAGCTAGTTGTCACAGTTGCATGAATTATTTGTATCTCGGTGGCCACTCTGATGAATATAACTTTAAGAACATAGTAATGTTAGCATTAACCGTTGTCTAGTTTCAAGTTACTGAACAAAGTGTCCATATATTTGGAAGCTCAGAGGTTTACTGACCTAGTATGCATATTAGCAATCTGTATTTATCCATCTCAATCAGATTAACTTTAAAACATAAATATCTTTGAGGAGGGGCAGTATTGGGATTTGAACTCAGGGCTTTGTGCTTGCTAGACATCACTTGAGCCACACCTCCAGTCCTTTTTGCTCTGGTTATTATAGAGATGAGGTTCTTGTTTGTTGCGCAGACCATCGTCCTCCTATTATAAGCTGCCACCTGTCACTGACATGACAGGTAAGTGCCACCAGGCCCAGCTCTTTTACATTGAAATGGGGTCTCACAAACTTTTTTGCCTGGGCTGGCCTGGAAACACGATACTTCCAATCTCAGTTTCCCAAGTACCTAGGATTACAGGTATGAGCAACTAGCACCCAGCTCTAAAATGTAAACATGTTAATAACACCATTGTAGGTTGATTTGAAGGGTAATTTACTACAAAATGTTAATAAAAAAAAGACTTAAATATAAAACTTAGAAACCAATATGCAAGTCAGTAAAAACATAATAAATAGAAATTAATCATTTGGAAGATGATTGTTTCCCATGTATATTTAAATTACTGAAGGGAAGCAATGAGGAGGAAAAGTACCTGGGGCTAAAACTGCACATGCTAGTTTTTAATAAATCAATGTTAATTCCTATATTCATTTAAAGTATTTTTGGCAGCAATAGGGTTTTAAGGTATTTTTGGTCAATAGTTTAAACTCAATAAAAACTGTGTTTTTTCTTTTTTCACTTTTATGTTGTTTTTATTATTATTTTATTATTTTTTAAAATTTTTTGTTGTTTTTGAGATAAGGCCTAGCTTTGTAGCTCAGACTGGTGATGAACTCACTTTGTAGCCCGATGGCCTTAAAATCACAATCCTCCTGCCTCAGCCTCCCAAGTTCTGGGATGGATAAGCATGTGAAACTATACTCTTATTTTTTTTAATTGACACATAAAATTGTACATATTGATAGGTAAAATGTAATGTTTTGGTATTTGTATACATTCTCTAATGATAAAATTAAGGAAGTTAGCATATTCATCATCGGATGGGTGAGAGCATTTGAAATTTCCTCCTCTGGATTTTTTGAAATATATGATATAATACTGATATCTATAGTCATGTTATTGTGTAGTATACCATTGGGTCTTATATTTCCTATCTAACTATAATTTTATATCAATTTACCAAACTCTCCACATTCTCCTCTCTCCCTTCCCAGTCTCTAGCAATTTCTAATTCTGTACTTCTTTTTTATTTACTTTTTAATTATTGTATTATAGTTGTACTGGGGTTACATTGTGACATTTATAAAAGTGTTTACAGTGTATCATAGTTGAATTCATCTCTTCCATAATTCTCCTTTCCCAATTCCTAGAATAGTTTCATCAGGTCTCATTTTTCCATTTTCATACAATACTACATTCATCCTCTTACATGCCGTGTGATCAACTTTTTTAGATTCCACACGAACGAGATCATATGGTACTTGTCTTTCTGTGCCTGGTTTACTTATCATTATGATCTCCAGTTCCATCTATGTTCTAACAAATGACAGGATTTCATCCTTTGGAATAGTATTTCATTGTGTATATGTTCAAATTTTCTTCATTTATTCATTGGTTGATAGACACTGAACTGATATTTTGATATTGTGAATGAATAGTACTGCAGTAAACATAGGAATACATATATCTTTTCAACAAACTGATTTCATTTCTTTTCGATGTATACCCAGGAGTGAAATTGCTGGATCATATATAATTCTATTTTAATATTTTGAGGAACATCCATACAGTTTTCCATAATGGTTGCACTATTTTGCATTTTAACCAGTAGTCTACAAGGGTTCTCTTTTTCTCCACATCCTTACCTGTACTTGTTACCATTTTTTATCTTTTTTTTTTTAATTATAATCATTATTATTTCCCTCATTCTAGAGTGAGGCGATATCTCATTGTGGCTTTTGTATTTCCAATGATTAGTGATGTTAACCATTTTTTCATACACCTAATGGTACTTATTCATATGTGTTCTTTTGAGAAATCTGTACTCATGTCACTTGCACATTTTCATCAGATTATTATTATTTTTAGTACTATTTTTGCTATTGAGTCATTTAGATTCCTTATATTTTCTAGATATTAACCCCTTGTCAGATTCATGGTTTGAAAATGTTTTCTCTCATTCTATAGGTTGTCTCTTTATTCCATTTTTGTTGTTGTTGTTGTGTAGATGCTCTTTATTTTCTTGGCCAGACTAAGGAGTTCAACCCAGGGTCTCTTGCTTGCTAGGCAGTCATTCTGCCATTGAACCACATGTCCAACTTTTTTTGTGTTGTGTAATTTTGAGATAGGTCTCTCTTTATGTTCCCACATGCCAGGACCGTGATCCTATTTGTGCTTCTCTCCACAGCTGGGATGATAGGCTGTTTTGTGAGCTTTTTACCCAGGGTGACCTTGGCCTACAATCCTCCTGATCTTTGCCTCCTGATAGCAAGTAGCTAGGATTACAACCTTGAGCCACAGTGCTCAGCCCAGATAGATTCTTTTCATTTTGATGTAATCCCATGCATCTAATTTTACTTCTACTGCTTTTGAGTTCTTATCCCCAAAATCCTTCCTTCTCTTTACAAACTCAGATATCCTTATTCCTATAAAAATTGAAACATGAAACTCCCATTTTCTTTGACAATATCCTCTTTCTCATTCTGTCTCTGTCCACATATCTATCCCAAAAGAGATCATAGTTTTAAGGTTCTGTTTACATCATCTTCTAAAGCTGCTCCTTTCTCTTTATCCTCAAGACTTTATCATATTTTAGGGCCTCCGATCCTCATCTTCTATCCCAGAAGACACTTTACATCTGATAAACACACACTGTTCTCACAACAGGCAAACAAACACATATGCACTTTTATGTTTACAATAATAATGCAATGTATATATCTATGCGATGTGTAATAATTCTTATTGTATATCATAAAATACAAAATAAAATAGATTTGTAGATATATCGATATATATGTATCAATAAATTCTTTTTTATGTAGAAGATATCACAATTACCTTTTATTATTTGTATTTATTTACTTATTTAGTGGTATTGGAGATAGAACCCATGGTCTTATGCATTCCAGGTAAGCATTCTAGAAAACTGGTACCCATCCCCACTTCTTTTTTGGTGGTCATGGCTCTTTGGGATTCCTTTTTTTTTTTTTTGGCAGTACTGGAGTTTGAACTCAGGGATTTGTGCTTGGGAGGAAGGTTCTCTATAGCTTGAGCCACACTTCCAGCCTGCCAGGCAAACACTGTCACACTGAACTACATCCCCATCCCATAATTACCTTTAAAAATCAGTCTGTGTAAATCCACACCAGTCTTTATTACCTTCATGCCATGAAACTATACGAATGTGTCATAATTAATTTTTGATTTCTCCAGTGCTGATATTTAGGCTGTATCAAAATGTTTTTCACAATGTCACAGAGAATATTCCTGTAGATATGTCTATACACATTTTTTTCATTAGAAATGGAGTCTTTTATTATCAATACTTTATATTTTCACTTTAAACATTTTGCAGTATTTTAAGTCATCCTTCAATAATGATATGGTATTTTTCCCACACACTGCCCACAGCCCAATGTACTTACCAGTAAGGATGCTATTTTTTTCTTTCTATCTGTCTTGCTCTAAATATAAACTCCTGGAATTAAATTTGCAATTATTTGTTTCTGGTGGGGTTCAACATGCTCGAATGTCTTTTGGTTATTTTTATTTATACTTGAGTTTCTTGTTTATAGTTCCTGTTTGCTCAGGTTGAACTGATTCTTTAAGAATTCTACTTCATTTACTTGTAGTAGATTTTAGCAGATTATTCACTTCCATATACATTTATATATTATTTTTAGGATGTCAATTCTCTTCCAATTATGTTGAATGATGGCTAATTTTCTAAAAAATTTCTATCCCATAATTATATTATTTTCCTTCTCTGTATTTCTAAAGTTTTTGTTATGAATATGTAATGTTTTTGTAATCAAGCAGAAAAGCATAAATATTATTTTAAATTTATCCAGTAAAGAAATTTTGAAGGCCTTAAAATTAAAGTTCTTTCAGCCATGATGGGAAATTGTAAACTGCTTCTTTCTCTTTTTGCTTTCAACCTCTGGCACTTGCACCCTAAAGAGAAATTCAGTTATATAGTATATTAGGCAGGCTGGTGTGAAAAAGAAAGAGAATGTGATTATTGCACTTATATTGATTGGTAAGTACCATAATAATTGCCAAATCATTCTGTCTATATCAAATTTAAACTGTATTTGAGGTCTTCTTTTAAATGTAGAAATAAAATTCTGCTTCTCCACAATATGTCCCTGTTATGCCTGCCTCTTACTATGGCTCTAGTGATAATTAAAATTATACAGCTTTCATAACTCAGCAACACATCTCATCTCATGATGCACACAACCACATCAGATCAGGAGGGGGTGACTAATATTCTCATTAACAGACTGAAAAAAAATCTAAGACAAAATGAAATGTTCATTATCTTGTCCACATCATGCAACTAATCCAGGATGTTGAAATTGGACCTGACCTAGCTCTTCTCATGTTACCCAGTTATCAGATGCCCTTCTCTGTGTCAGTCAAGTTGTTTAATACAGACTTTTCCGGCATAATCCCTGCTCTTTACCAATGTCCTGTATTTCACAGTAGTCTATTTCATCTACAACTCTCTTATTTTAGACTTGCCACATCGAGGAAATAAAAATATAAGACAGCAGTAAAATTTAAATTTAACATAAATGATTCAAAAATATATAAATATATTCCATTGATTGCAGGGGGCATGTTTCTGTAAAAATATTATTTGCTCTCTGATATATCTTTAATAAGGAGGCCTGAGTTCTTTCTGTAAATCCAATCTTTGTTTTTTTTTTGTGACAGGGTCTCCCTCCTTATCTCAAGCTGTCTTTCAACTTGAGATACTCTGGATTTAGCCTCCTGAGTGCTAGGATTACAGATGTGTACTATCACACCCAGCTTTGCTCCTTTTTGATTTTAGAATATTACAACATCTTCACAGTGACCATAAGTAATACTTTTCCCTTACATTTATTTTAATCTTCCAAAGAAAACTAATTTTTTTTTGATGTATTAAGTTGATTTTACCTGTTTTTGACATTTTGCCTTAAATCTTGGTTTGGTGACTTTTTCTTTCTTTTTATAGTATTGAAATGACTTTGAAAGCTACAGGTATTCATCCTTTCAGCCTTACATCTTACATATTAATAGACATTGAAAATATTTCATCAAATTGAATTAGTTTAAAATAAACTATACAATATTTCACTTTAACATGCATGATTGTATTGCATTGCTATTAAGGAAAAGAAAAGAAATGTGGGAGCATATTTTAAAAAGGAAAGTGCTTGAAATGTCAAGTTGTAGGAATTTTTGTACATTTACAGTATGTACATGTTTGGAACAAGTTATGCCTCCACCTGACAAATAGCCAAGGTTATATTTTGCTTGCCTTGCTTTTGAAGAGCCCTAGTAAGACTTGACCTTTAGCTTTCAAATTCTTTTAAAAAAACAGATCATAATCCAGTTGGGAGAAATAAATCTCTTTTTCCTTGTCTTTACAATAATTCTTTAAGATTCTTTTATGAGCAAACTTATTTTCCCAGATGTTGTCAATGATATGTGTAATTGACATCATTTAATTTTTGGGTACTTCATGCCAGCTACCATAAGTATAAATGTAGAAATAAGTATTTTCTGTACTATTCAGATGTTCATATTTGAAAGATAAATATTTATCATATGCATGTAACTTTAATGAAAATAATTAAAAGGATGTACTTAAAAAGACAGAAAAACTATCTAAGCACGAATAGAATATTTAGCACATTTTAGAAACTTTTGGAGTTTAAATATAGACCCAAAGTTTTAAGCTATGTTTTGAGTTTACTTTAAGATTTACTAGCTTATCTGACAAAATGATGAAATGATATATGAAATAATAGAGAAATAGCCACATATATCCATGCATATATATTTGAAGAGTTATTCATAAATGAAGAAGAGTTTAAAAAACAGAATTATATTATGAGCCTATAATAGCATCATAAAAGGCATTTTTAGCAAACTGTTGAGTGAAAAAAGTCTGTAAAACAGCATAAGAATATCCATATTTGTACTAAATACATAATTTTACAGAATATAGGTTGTGTAGAATAGGTGATTGCATATGCATAAAAAAAATTAGGAAGAGCAAACATTATTACTTAATTTTATAGAAAACTGTTTTTCATTATCATTTTATTTTATACACTCTAACAATTTCAATGTGTTTTTTCTGGTGCACACATATACTTGAATTATCTATCTTTAAGAAAAGGTTATAATTATTATTTTGCATACATAGATATAGAAAGAAACCACAAATAATGACACTAAATTTCAAACTCCTTCTATGAATAATTTGCCCAGTGTTAATGAATCCAGATTTGAGGATTAGCCACATAGTGCAGGCAGCACAGATGATGTTCCTCCTAGAAAGGAGCAATCCAGGACTGATAAGCTTATGTGTTAAAGTCAAAGGTTTTTCTGATAGAGCTATATATCAAACATGTCAGCTCATCATAGTGACAGCATCTTTCTTGAACTCGGCAAGTCGGTTTGGAGTTCAGCTTAACTTCCATGTGATAAATCATCCTGCCCTTCCTTCTAAGACATCCCCTATTCTAGAAACCGCTATACAATGTTACAAAGCTTTACTTCATCTGCTCTGTGGTTATCTATCCACCTGGGTAAAATATAGAATGTTTCTTAACTTCTCTCCTGATGAAGGTTTTCGTCTCTTTTTGTTACAGGGTGACTGCTCTCTGTGGTTTAACAATTCAAATTTGTTTAACTTTGATAAAGAAACTTTTGCTTCCAAAAAAGTTGGCCTAGGATTTCTGGGAAAGTAAAGTATATTTAAAAAAAAAAAAGCCAAACCTATCTTTGGTAGTAACATATGAACATTTAAAAACCATATTACACATTTTAATGAAATTTGAAAAATAGATGCACCAGTGTTTCTAGACACAAATTGCATTTTAATGAACCAAAATCCTTTATATTTTTCATTGTGCTTTTGTAGAATAAATACAGAATAGGTGTAGCAAAGAGCTTTCCAGTACTCTTATAAAAAATATGTCAATCATGTTGTACACAGAGCACCTCTGTGGTGAGCTGATGGCACAGTGAAGATGTGGATTCAGTCCGTGGCACTGACAGAGACTGCCAAATGGCACACTGCTTGCCAGCTGAGCTGGCACCTATTACAGTGGCTTTTCCCCTTATGATAATTGCTTATCAACTGGGAATTTCATTTATTCACTGGCACTATAAATTTAACATCAGTTTTTGAAGCAAGCTCTAATTCCTCCAGAATTTCTGTCAATAAAATTATTTGAGATTTTTCATTAGACTGGTGTTTGAAAACATTGCATTGTTGGCTGATTTTGTTCCTCTTCATTGCACTAATTGTTTATAAAAATTACACTCCATAAGCTTTTTGAGGAAACAAGTACTTTAATGAGTACACCATTTTAAAAATTGAGGATAATTTAAGTGATATGGGAACTCAGGCACTAGGAATTTATCTCAAATTATTTTAAACATATCATCCAGTGATCATTAATTTTACTAAATTCATTGTAAGTCAAATCAGAAAGTTTATGCTTTTACACTTTTAAATTTGTTAAACAAACATAATTTGAATGACCTATTAGAGGAGAGGAAAAAAGCTATTTATATATAGCTTTCCATCTAACAAATCGTGATTAATATGCAACATGCAAAGGGATTGTGCTAGTGCACTGGTGGGGGCGGGTAGAGGAGGGTCGGTTAAGGGAAAAGAAACCCTGCTTAACTCCAAGATTCTGTACTGTTAAAAACAGAATTCAGCTACCACTTCAAGAGTAAGGGTGTTGAAAAAGCTAACTTTAAGGCTCAGGTGCAAAGGATCTTCCTAAGAGAAAAGGAGAATTGAAAAACTCAGTACCATACCTCTATCTTAGAAATGAGTAAGAAGTAAAAGCAGTCTATTGCTGGGGAACAGGTAAGAGAAGAGAGAGGCTTCCTCTATGGCAAAGGTCTTGGTACAGGGTCTACTGAGTGTGTAACAAGGATCCAGAACAACATCTCTAGGTACCCTGGTTTTCATTCTGCACAAATAGCACCCTTCAACTGAATAAAATTGAAAACACTTCTAATAACAACAAAGCTCAGCTCAACTGTAGACTGACCAACTCAACACTGACCCTCTCCCACCAATAAGAAAAGAACAGTTGTGAATATTTCAGGATATAGTTATTTTCCTCAGAATCTTCTATATTTTGAATCATGTCTGTTATTCAATAAAAAATTCTGGGCCAAAACAAAAACAAAGCACTGGAGTGGAGCCTAATGTTAAGAGAAGAAATCTGCAAAAGAAAATGAAATAGAGAACAAAAAGTAGACCCAAAGATAATTCAAAATAGTTCAAAATATTACATGAAGACTTTTATATAATTACCATTAATATATGGACTGTCAGAAGATGAAAGGATACAAGGTAAAAATCCTGCATTGACAAATGGGAAATTTGAACACAAAGATGGAAAGTTGAATAAAGAGTCCAAAGAAAATGTTAGAAACAAAGCAAAAAAAAATGTAAGAAATGAGAAATTCCTTTTTTGAATTATGATGAGACTTGAAAGAGCTGAGGAGAGAATCTATAACTAGAAAAAGCAACAATGGAAATCATCCAAATAAAAAGAAAAAAAAAGTAAAAGAGGAAGCAAAACAATATTCAGGAGCTGATAGACAATGAAACAAATAGTTAATAAATTATGTAATATTCAACAGCATGATCATTTAAGTTTTCTTAATTGGTATTTATAAGTCAAAATGAAAGGAGTAATCATCATTTTTAAGTGTATATGTAACACTCACAAGAGAGACTGTATTCTGGACCCAGGACTATGTGTCAGTAATTTAAAATTGGAATCATTCAAAATATATTCTCTGAGCACAAAGTCACTAAGAAGTAGCTTAAAAACTGTTTATAGAAAATGTCTGAAAAAATTGAGGTACTCAGGACTGAATCCAGGACCATGTATATCCTAGCAAACATTCTACCGCCGAGCCACATCCCCAGAACTAAACAATGCACTTCTAGAAAACTCATAGGTTGAAGAAGAAATTACATAGTCAAAGGGTTCCTTCTCTCAGATTGATCAAGAAAAAATAGAGAAAATGTAATTCACCAAACCTATGGACTACCACTATGGATACTATAGGAAAATAATGTGAACAACTTAGTAATGATCAATTAAACAATGTACATAAAAATATCAGATGCTTTGGAAGACACAAACTACCAGAGTTTGTTTAAGAAAGTGTAATTCAAATAGTCCTATACTTATTAAAAAGCTGAATTTATACAAAAATAGTAATTCCTGAAGAAAAGAGTGTTAGCAGAACAACTGTTTCTCTCTCTGTATATATATATATATACAGAGAGAGATTCAAAAAGGAACATAGACTTAATATAAGATTTAAAATTCTAAAATTTCCAGAAAGAAAAAAAACTTAAAAAAATTTTTGTATATTCCATGCCTATCACCCTGTACTAGTGTCAACTCAAAGTGGATTAAGGACCTTAATATCAGACCCAAAACTCTGAAGTTAGTACAGGAAAGAGCAGGGAATACTCTGGAAGCAATAAGTATAGGCAAGGAATTCCTCAGTATAACCCCAGCAGCCCAGCAACTAAGAGAAAGGATGGAAAAATGGGAATGCATGAAATTAAAATACTTCTGCACAATAAAAGAAATGGCCTCTAAACTGAAGAGATCACCCACAGAGTGGGAGAAAATGTTCACTGGCTATACATCAGACAAAGGATTGATAAAAAGAATATACAAGGAGCTCTAAAAACTAAAACCCAAAGTCAATGAACCAATAAAGAAATGAGCAACTGAACTAAACAGAACTTTTTCAAAGGAAAACGTCCAAAAGGCCAAAAAATACATGAAAAGATGCTCACCATCTCTGGCCATAAAGGAAATGCAAATCAAAACCACACTAAGATTCCACCTCACTCCTGTTAGAATAGCTATCATCAAAAATACCACCACCAACGAACGTTTTCAAGGATGTGTGTGGGGGGAATGAGCTCTCATATACTGCTAGTCGGAATGCAAGCTAGTATAACCACTTTGGAAAGCAATGTGGAGGCTTCTTAAAAAACTAAACATAGAGCTGCCATATGATCCTGCAATCCCACTCCTAGGCATATACCCAAAGGAATGCAACTCAGGTTATTCCAAAGGCACCTGCACACCCATGTTTATTGCAGCACTCTTCACAATAGTCAAGTTATGGAAACAATCAAGATGCCCCACTACCAATGAATGAATTAAGAAAATGTGGTACTTATACACAATGGAATTTCATTCAACCACAAAGAAGAATGAAATTTTGTTATTCACAAGTAAATGGATGGAACTGGAGAACACAACTTAAGTGAAGTTAGCCATGCTCAGAAGGCTGAAAATCATATGTTCTCCCTCACATATAGATTATAGACCTAAAACAAATGCAGTAATATTATTGGACATGGGTCACATGCTAAGGGGAGAATGCATACAGGAGGAATAGAGAAAGGGAAGGAAGCCTAAAACTTGGAAGTGTTTAGCATGCCCACTGTAAAGAAGCTAATAAAGTAACCTTAAACTGACAGAGGCCACTATGGGAAGGTGACCGGGAATTAGTGAAGAGGTCTGGTAGAGATGAACCAATTCAGGTTGTAATACACATGGGCATGAAAGCAATTCTAGGAATCTCTCTTTATAGCTATCTTTATCTCAAGCTAGCAAAAATGCTATGTCTTTCTTATTATCTCTTATGTTTTTCTCTTCAACAAAATTAGAGAAAAGGGCAGAACAGGTTTTGCCTGGAAGCGAGGAGGGGTGGGGGGAGAAGGGGTTGAGATGGCCCAAACAATGTATACACATATGAATAAATGAATAAACAATAAAAAATTTGGATCATTACCTAGGGAAATATTTTTTGGACCCAAAAAGTACCAACTGCATTTTACAAAAATTGTTATATATATATATATATATATATATACACACACACACACACATATATATATGTTTTGGTTTGAATATGATTTGTCCTCACAGACTCACTCATTGAAAATTTGTTCTTCAGCTGGTGGCAGTATTTTGGGAGATTTGAGAAACTTTAGGAGGTGGGGATGAATAGAAGAAATAGGTCATTACTAGGGGTCTGCCTTTTGAAGTTTATACCCAGCCCCTTCCACTCTCCTTTTTGTCTGACATGAGCTGGATAGTCTCTTCTTCTATGTGCTTTTCCTTCCCATAGCCCCAGAACAACTGAGTCAGGAAGGATAGACTGAAGCTCTGAAACTTTTAGCTAAAGTTAATCCTTCCTTCCTGAAGTTGTTTATGTCAAATATTTTCTTACAGTTATACAAAAGTAACAAATACAATAGGATTATGGCAGTATTTAAAAATTGCTCTTTGAAGGATACTACAAAGAAATGGAAGGAAACTAGCAGCTTATTCACCAAATAAGATATTCTAATATTATTGACCCTATGAGACTATCCACATCAGAAAGTTCTTATCACTTAAGTTATTGTCACAGTGCAGGCAGGCGGCAGACCAAGGTTTTGTGTCCACTTGTGTTAGGCAGGTCTTCCCAGATGCACGCAGCTCTCTTTCTGCAATTCTTTGCCTTATGTTGTTGTTGGCAAGGTTGCAGACACAGTAAGGCAGAGAAAGATCTGTGCAGCCATTCGACAGTCAGAGGTTCTGTGTTCAGAGATATTATAGTGGGTCAGGTACTCCCAGACACTTGCAGGTCTCTGAATTGTGGTTTAGCCACCAAAATCTGGAGTATTTGTTTGAAATCATGCGGGTCAAAGTCCCAGGGTCTTGCATCTATCCACCATCTTGATTTCTTCTCAGTTGTACTTTTTCCTTTTTATTTGACCTTGTTGTTTATGTCTCTAAAAAATACACTAGTGTTGGGTTTTGAAGGTGAGCATACTTAAGTGTATGTTTTTGATCTACCATCATTAAGTCATTTTAGAGTGAGTATTCTTCTCTTTTCATTTATGAAAAACTACAAAAGTGTTATTGTTGCTCTTAGAGACATGTGATCTGTTAAAGCTTAAAGGTAGCTGTGCTGTAGGAGAGAACTGGTCAGAGGTCCCACCAGCCATCTTTTTAAGTTTTTTAAAATTCATCATACATTCATAATACAAAGGGATTTCTTTGTGATTATTTCATATGTGTGTACATTGTAGCTTGAACAAGTTCACTCACTCCATTATATTCTAATTCTTTCCTCCTTCTTCCCCTCACTTTCACACAGTGTTTGGTGGGATTCATTATGCTTCTATATGTAGTATACTCCTGTCTTCTTCACCGCTCAGAATTCTTTCCTTTTCCCTTCCCCCTCTGTTGAATTACCCCTACCAAGACAGTCCCTCCCATAAATATTTCATGTCCCATCATTATCATCATCATCATTTTATGTCTAGGTTCCACAAATGAGCCAGAGCATGTGGTATTTGATCTTTTGAGCTTGGCTTATCTCACTCAACATGAGATCTCTAGTTCCTTCCATTTTCCTCTAAATGGCATAATTTCATTTTTCTTTATGGCTGAGTTATAGTCCATGAAATAGATACCATATTTTCTTTGTCAATTATTATTATTGTTATTATTATTAACTGGTTGATGGACACTTCAGCTGATTCCATAATTTGGCTATTATGAACAGAGCTCTTGTGCCTTGCACAAGCTCAGCCTAGGAACCTAACTGGGAGCAAGCAACGGGAGATTGAGAAAGGACAAAAGACAAACATGCAGAAATCTGGGGTCAGGTGGGCTGGACGCTCTGGTGGAGACACACAACAGCCTCGTCCATCCCTAGCAGGAGTTTATTATATACACCAGCAAACAAGGAAGTAGAGCAACAGTTCTCACGTGGTGTGACATGGTAGTTATCCCAAACAGGGGGAACCTGCGATTGCTACTCTTTGCCCGTAAACATCTTACTAAAAGCAGCTGTGCTGCATTTTGCTCTTGCCCCCTTCTGCAGCATGGAGCTGTGCCAAACTCAGCATTCAAACATGGCTGTGCTTATGTCAAGTTCTCATAGGCTTCTCATACTCCACTCTCCACATAAAGCTGCATTAAATATGAATGTGCAGGTATCTTTCTTGTTTATTGAATTACAGTCCTTTGGATGTATGTCCAAGTGTGGTATGGTGAGGTCATGAGGTAGGTCTATTTTTAGTTTTTTGAGAAACCTCCATACTGCACTAATTTACCTTTCCACCAATAGTGTATGAGGGTTTCTTTCCTCTCACACATCCTTCCAGCATTTGTTATTTTTTTTCTTTCTTTATTTATTCATATGTGCATACATTGTTTGGACCATTTCTCCCCACTGCCCCACTCCCCCTCCCTCTGTCCCCTAACCCTGCATTTGTTATTTTTTGTCTTCTTGATTATGGCCAATTTGACTGGTGGAGAAGGAATCTTAGTGTAGTTTTGATTTGCATTTCCTTTATGGTTAAAGATGTTCAACATTGCTTCATGTATTTATTAGCCTTTTGTATTTCTTCTTCTGAGAATTGTCTATTCAACTCATTTTCCTACTTATCAACTGGACTATTTGTTATTCTGTAGTTTTTTGAGCTCATTGTATAGTCTGAATATTAATCCCTTATTTGCTGAAAAGCTGGTAAAGATTTTCTCCCATTCACTGAGTTGTCTCTTGATTGTGTATCTGTTCCTTTAGATGTGTAGAAAATTTAAAAATTTGATCCAGTCCCATTTAACAATTCTTGCTTTTATTTCCTGGACAATCATTCAGTCTAGTCCTCATGTGTACAGGTTCACAAATTTTATATAATTAGCAACAGCAGTACATGTAGAGTTGTGTCTTATTTATTCAATCATTTAGGCAAAAACTGACTTCCATCTCATACCATGCATGCATCAGAAGATGGGCTCAAATTACACATCACAAAATATGTAAAACAAAATGCCAATTTACCAGTCCAAAAAGAAATAGAGCTATCATGGGGACATGCATATTTGTGGCAACACGGCCAACACAATCTTTCACTTTAAGCAGATCTATGTTGGAAGCCAAATTTTATGTAGAAGTTTGCTGAAGCAGGGCAGACAAGTCTTCTGATCCAGATATTTACTGGCTCTGGACATGAGAGGGTAAGATATGCCAGGGAACCTGGTATGATTGAGTCATTGGCAAAAAAGACATCTCCTTTGGACAAGGCTTCAGTACACCCTGCCAGTGTGAGTTTCCAATGTGTATTTTGTATGTACTTCCAATGGCTAACACATCTCTCTGGAAGAAATATTTTCATATTTATTTTGAATACTTTCTGTATGTTAATGTGACCTTTCTTATGCTTCTTATAATATTTTATTTATTATTTTATAGTTAAATTCTCAAACCCTAATTTTATTTCAATAATTAATTAATTTAAATTTGACAGTATTAGGATTTGAACTCAGGCTTTCATGCTTGGGAGGCAGGTACTCTACCACTTGACCCATGCCTCTAGCCCTATCAGAGCCCAATTTTATATCCAATTTGCCACCGTAGCCTCTGTTATGTCCTTCATACTTAGCAGTGTTCATTGTGAATTATTAAATAGCTATATTCTAAAAAGTATAATCTGATTTCATTTACTTATAATATAATTTGAATTTAAACCTTATACAAATGTAAGCTTGAAATTTAATATTTTGCATGTCTTAAATAGCCATGATAGAAACATACACATTAATATATGATTTATTTATTTTTTTGGGTACTGGGGTTTTCAATTGACTGCCTCTCACTTCCTAGGCTCTCACTCTACCTCTTGAGTCCATGATCTCAGCTCTTTACCTGTTTTTCTGGTAGAGTCTCATGCTTTTTCCTGAGGTGGCCTTGGATGGTGATCCTTCTACCTATGACTCCTATGAAGCTGGAATTTCAGTTATCTGCCACCATACCTTGTTTGTTTGATGAGATGGGGTCTTGCTAACTTTTTGCCTGGGATGGTTTAAAACTGTGATCCTTCCTTTCTCTGCCTCATGAGTAGCTCATTTCAATTTTTCATAGTGAAATATGAGATGAATGCATGTGAAATATAGTGTTACAATTTACTACTAACATATTTGAAACTTCAACTTAATGAAAATTTGAAAATATAGATTTTATTAAAACCATAATCTTAAGAAATATGAAAAGAAGTACTATCAAGGGAAAACTTCATATCAGTTAGCTTTTTTGTTTTAAAAAATGTAACAAAAATAACTTAATGATGCATAGACTAGAACTTGTAAGATGAAAGTGAAACTTTGGCCTTAAGGCAATATGGTTTAAAAGCAAATGCTGTCTACTTAAATGAGGAAAAACAAACCTGATGATTATAAGTTTTTACTCCTTATATGATTTTAATTTAATATTTCTTATCATGTGGAAACAAAGCACATACCAAAATTAATTCACAGAGCTTTATAGTATCAACATTTTTTTAAGCTAACTTTATTTTGGTTTTTATAATAAAATTTGTGTGCAGGTTGTCAAGATTCCACAAGCAGATCTCAGCTCAGATTCTCATTCCTGGCCAGGCCTCATCAAGCCTCAGGTTTTTAGTATCAGGGGTTATCCCTGTTAGTTTAGGAATCACAATAGGAAGGCTGTGGTTGTAGCTCAGTGGTTGAATGCTTCCCTAGAGTTGGAAGACCCAGGTTTGGTTCCTAATGCCAAGGTGAGAAATAAAGACTAATTGGAGCCAAGAGATTTCTTCAGCTGTTTTGATTCACCAAGTTAGAAGAGTAGAACTGGAAAATGGAATTATTAACCAATCTTTATCATGAGTAGAAGGGCCTTTCTGGAGACAAAATTTAAAGAATAATTTAAAAAATACTTTGAACATTTCTAAGGTAGAAAATTCTAGTAAGTGAGAGATAATACCTGAAACAGAAGAAGCTAAGACTCAAAGGACTAATGAAACTTTGAAGTATCTGAAAAGGAGAAAACATTGACAGAAGATGAGAGATGAGAAGTGGCAGGACTTTTATGAGTATGTAGAAGGGCATTGAAGTTAAAGACTAGAGTTTATCTACCTAACTGGAAGAGAAAGTGCTCTTTAAGAGTCAAAGAGGATAGGTAGAAAATGGTATAAAAAAACTCATTGTCTGGTGTAGTTTGGAAATCAATGTCCACAATTTGAAAAAGGTTATATCCATAAATGAGACCAAGACACAGAGTCCCCTTAGCTTCAATAACACACTTAATTTTAGCATTCTTTTTGTTTTGTAGGAAGAAAAAAAATCACAGGTCAAAGAAACAATTTTCTTTATTAAAATACTAAAAAATTCTGAACTTTGGCTATAATGAAGGGCTTACAATAGAAAATGATTTTGTCCTGAAAAATTCATTCTATACTATTGTTTTAAAGATTCCACTCTTCAGATGGATCACTGAGAAGCCCCGAATGTGGCAAGAATTTAATGGTTTTTTCCTAATTAAGTGTCTAGAACGTTTTGATAATATGTTCTATTCTATTTTTGGTTGTCACGTTTTCCTCATATGCATGAGTTTCATAAGACTTTTCACAATAAATGACAAGATCAAGGTGCTACTTAAGTTAATGACAACTGCTAGAATGAGCTTTCACCAACTAACTTCTTTTTGTGTTACTTTGAATAGATAAGATTTTCTGTTTCAGAGGTTAAATGAAATAGTTGAATTTTGAAGACAGAAGATTAAATATACCTTAAACGTTGGGTTTTAATGTTTTCTAGAATAAAAGAGAACTGAAAGAAGACTATGAGAAATGTTATTTCCAGACTCTGGGTTTCAACATGAACGCTGACTTTTTTAAATATTTTCTGATTTCTTTCAGAGAGCCAGTCATCTATATTTTCTCATCTTATTCTCACTCAGTAATTATTTATTTCCACAAACATGTATTTACATGCTTACTTGAATTTGAGTGAAATCAAGATGGATAGCTAAATCAAGTCTGTTATTTTAAGGCTCTCACTAGGATCATTTGCCTTGACGATTATTTGGAATTACGTCTGTGTGTGGAATGGGCCTGTTAGTGTAGCAGTAGGGCACAGGTAAAAGGTGTTGTTCCTAAGACTAACATCATTGATATCAAGGTATTTTAAAGCTAATGAGGCAATTCCAGACACAATTATGTTATGTACACAAGTTACACTTTTAGACATTACCTAAAGCTTTAAATGTTAATACATACTCACCTTTTAGGTAGATTTGAAGAAGGTTATAGAGATTAATTTTCATGCTAAGACCAAATTTAATGATTTTAGCAATTACAGACAAAGGGCTTGGAAGCATTTCTGAAACCCCAGAGGTTTTCTTTTAGGGATATTTCCCAATGGAACAGATCCTTCCTCATTATTTACAATACTTTTGGGGAAAACAGTTCTCACTGACTGTTGTAAAATGAATTCCTTTTGTCCCACTTGCTTCTTCTTTCTTTCCATCTAAGTTTCCACTGAATTTTGATACATTATTACAGCCCCTGATAGGAAATGGGGGGGGGGAGTCCTCATTTCGGGGAAGAATTGGAAGGGCACCAAGCCTTTGTGCATAGCTGTAGAGATAGCGTAAAATATTTCATCAATTTCTTAGCTCTGAAAGAAAATAAAATAAAAATTAGGACAGCAATCAGAGAAAATAATACAAATGAAGAGACTGGAGGGAGTAACAAGAAGAAAAATCAAAATAACACTATGCATAATTTGCTGAAATAACAGTGGGGGTTACTACAGTTGATTATAAATATCTGAATTCTTAGGAGAGACTGCCTTTTTGTGGGGCCCTATGCATACTATGACAATAAGACTTATAAGAAAGCAGAACTTAGTACTACTAAAAATTTTTAAGTGAAGCAGATAAGTTTGAGGAAAACTATTTGATGGTGGAAAATTTTGAATTAGTGCAAATGAAGAAGGAGGAATACAAAATATTTTATTTATTATTAGTTTTTAGTGAAGGGAGAAGATAGCCACCAACCCTGAGAGAATACACTTGTATAATTAAGGTTTGATTTTAGAAAATTAAAACAAATATCATTTGAGGATAACTTTTGAATGCCTAAAAGAAAACATAATGTAAATATTTTAAAGGTATCAGAATTTTTAAAAATCTGTGAAAAGAATAATCTGCAAAAGGCAAAATTATTTTCCAAGTCAAAATCACTGGTCATAGGTTGTGATTTATTGACTATGGAAAGTGTCAGAGATGATTCTCAAACCTCATTTTCACAACGATATTCAGGTTCCATCAAACTGTTTCTCTGATATTAAAAAGGAGCCAATTAACTGTTGGATATTTTATCTGTTTTTTACTTCCCTGCTCATCCACTGGGGTAGTTTTGGATGAATAGTAAAATTGACAAATGGAAAATGTCTTGAGGAATAAAGAGAAGAAACAACAGGTCAAATACTCCACAGAGCAGACAATTACACTTAACAACTTAGAGAAGGCTGTGCTTCACTTCTACTCACAAGAGACATTTTTCTAGGAAACAAGAAACTATGGATACTTTTGCAATAGAAAAAAACCATGCTGCTTTTGTAAGAAGTCAAATTATGCATGCTATATTGCATTGTACTTTAGTGCAGCTGTTACTATGATATATTAGCACCTGAAAGCATATTTCTTATTCCCAAAGATGAAGCTTGGCTGACAAATTTATTTCTTGGTAAATTTTTATTCCCTACTATGTAGAAATGGGAACTTAAAATTTTAGGGAGCCAAATCTAATTCATATATACATTCCTTTAAAAAATCTTCAACTACCTCTTAGACAATTTTTCATTGTTGTAGAAGGAAGAAAATCATTTTTTCCAGGAATCACATTAGTATCCTCCATGCTCTTGAATGGTGACTCTGAAATTGCAACTGTGGAATCATAGAACAAACAAGAAAAAATGCATGGAGAGGGACAAGTAACCGGTTTTTCAATCCACAGCAGGGCTTAGCCTAAGCAATGTCAGATAATGAAGCAGTCAGTCTCTTAAAGATCTTCAATGTGTGATATTTTATCCTTCTTTCACTGACCTCTTCCAACACTGTCAACTAAGTGTTTCTGTCTTTACTGGTTCTGTCTTCTGTTAAAGAAAAAAAAAAACAGCTGCTAACTATTCTCTATGTACAGTTATTCATATGCTTAGGGTCATTCTAGTCATTTAACAGTTTCTTCTTTGACAATGACAGCAGGATGCCTCTTGGAGATAAGAAAGAATTTCTTAATGCACATAATTTCTTCCATTTCACTTTACTATCAACTTGGAATGACATTTCTTGGTTTGTTCTGTGTAGTTATTTTGAGCAGGGTTATCCAGTGCCTCTGTCTTTCAGGAATGGTTACAGATTGAATATCAGGGCCAGCCCAACAATTCTGTAAACCACTGAAGGATATGCTCGCAACTGAGGTTGTCCTGTACTACACCCAAAGGAGAAGACTGCATATCAGAGATTTCTAGATTTAATTTCCCTCTCATGGGTTTTATTTGAGTATTTCTGAAAGAGAATTTAGCAAAAATCATTAAGAAGTATCCTTAAAGGCCTTTAATTATGTATTAGACACTGCTCTGAACTTTATGTGCTTTATCTTATTTAATTCTCTCTATAGCCCTTTGAACTACTTTTTTTTTTTATTATTCTCATTTTTATATAGGAAGAGACTAGGTCATGTATTAAAGAATTTGTATTAGTTTGCCTAGCTGGGTATTTGTTAGGTGCAGCTATCACAATTCTGTCTGACTTTCATACAAAGTGGATCTAGTCAGGAGACAGAACTCAGCATTTCTAATTCATAGAAATGGCTGAAGCAGAACTTATCCATTCATGGGTGAGTGGAGAAGCAGCATTTTGCTTGTAAACTGCAATGTGGGGAACAATACATATAGCAATCAATTGATAAAATCCACTCATAGGGAAATTTGGTCATGTTTTTGATTGTAAGTAAAACTAAAGGCTTTGATAAACATGTGAAAGAACAATCTTACAGGACAAGAATTCATAAAGGCAACCAGGAGAAAGAATAGACTTATATTAAGGATCTATTTCCACAGTTAACTTTAGCATTCATATTCTAGCCTGACCAATAGGCCCAGTATTATTGATTAAATATAAATTTGTGCCTGAGTTAACTCCCCGCATACTACAAAGTCAGTTCTGTTATAGCTACAAGTTTAAATATCTTGTGTGATAATAAATAAATGTTGGGCTGGTGAAGTGGCTCAAGTGGTAGAGTGCCTGCCTAGCAAGCATGAGGTTCTAAGTTCAAACCCTAGTAATGACAAACACAATAATAATAATAAATAAGTGAACTAGGGCAATGACCAAACTTGCCTGGCTTCAGATCACAAACTCTATGCAGTTTCACAATTCAAGTTACTTTTCCAAAAAGGGGAGGGAAAAAGGATTGGTGGATGGGCAAGAGAGTGTCTTGTCATTTTTAATCCTGTACAGGGAACTTTACAGACATTCTTCCAGAACACTGATTTACAATTCATAGTCAGAGATGACACATGTTGGTCTACACATATTCTCATGACAGCTTTAGGGCAATTGAAAGAACTAGAATTCTAAGCCAATGAAAGTATCAGCTTTACATTTGAACACTGGAGATTAACTGGCTATGCCTATGTAACAATAAATATGAGCATATACCAGTTCCCAGGAAAAAAAGCAAGTTATTAAAATCAATACCACATGCTCTCCTAGGAAGCAAACCCCAGAACCAAATTCTTCTAGGTCACTGAAAGGGTAATCTAAGAGGCAGAAACAAGTCAAGGCTAGCTTCTAGAAACTTCCTGAGTGTTTCCAGGTCCAGGTCTTTACATCTACTCTTCTTAACAGTGAAAACTTTAAAATAAACATGTTAGAGATGGTTTGCTGCAAATTAAGAAGGTCATGAGTAGTTTACAAAGATGCTCAATGTGTCTTTGGAAATTCACTGATTTTTTTTTAAGGGAACATAAAACTTTAGGTATTCACTTGGATTCTGTTATTGATTAGTGAAATGACTGTGCAAAAATATTATCACAGTAATTAGATGTACAGTTATTAGTTCAACCTCCTTTTGCCTCCTTTCTTCCTTTGAGGATTTTTGGCAATAAAAGATGCTAAGAGTTCGTAAATGTAGAGCCTCATATAATTTTGTTATCATTGAATATGTTTGATTCAATTAGTGCCTATAAAGGAATGGAGGATTCCTTGACTCTTTCTCAATTAATTTAAGACTTAATTATGTTTATATATTTTAGATTTAAGATGAAAATTTATTATTTACCTCATTTAATATGTGTAATATATTTTTATTGTGTTAGAGATGAGTTAAGGGAGACTTCAAATCTAATGGTACCTTCTTAGCAGTACTCAGCTATCAACTAACATATTTTTTTTCCTTCTTTTAATTTTATTGTTTTTACATTTATGTATATGTGTATACATTGTTTGTGCCACCTGTTCTGGGCAAAACCTTTTCCACCCTCCTGTTCTCAGATTTTGTTGAAAAGAAAACATAAGCGATAATAAGGAAGACATAGCCTTTTTACTAGATTAAATTAAAGATAGTTATACAGAGAGATTCCCAGTGTTGCTAACATGCACTTGTGTATTGCCATAAACATTGATTCATCTCTACCAGACGTCTTCGCTAATTCCTCATCCCCTTCCCATAGCGGCCTCTGCCAATTTAAGATTACTTTATTCGCTCCTCAACAGAGAGTATATCAACCAACCACATTCAAGTTTTAGGTTTCCTTCCTTTTCCCCATTTTTCCCATGTGTGTTCTCCCCTTAGTGTGTGACTCATGTCCAATAATACTGCTGCATTTGTTTTGGATCTATAATCCACAAATGAGGGAGAACATATGATTTTTGGACTTCTGAGCCTAGCTAACTTCGCTTAAGATGATGTTCTCCAGTTCCATCCATTTACTTGCTTGCAAATGACAAAATTTCATTATTCTTTGTGGCTGAACAAAATTCCATTGTGTATAAATACCACATTTTCTTTATTCATTCATCAGTAGTAGGGCATCTTGGCTGTTTCCATAGCTTGGCTATTATAAATAGAGCTACAATAAACATGGGTGTGCAGGTGCTTCTGTTACAACTTGAGTCACATTCCTTTGGGTATATCCCTAGTAGTGATATTGCTGGATCATATGACGAATCTATGTTTAGATTTATAAGGAGCCTCCATATTGTTTTCCATAGTGGTTGTACTAGCTTACATTCCCACCAGCTGTGTATGAGGGTTCCTTTTTCACTGTGTTCTCAAAAACACTTGGTGGTGGTGTTCTTGATGATAGCCATTCTAATAAGGGTGAGGTGAATCTTAGTGTGGTTTTGATTTGCATTTCCTTTATGGCCAGGGATGGTGAACATTTTTTCATGTGTTTTTTGGTTATTTGGATTTCTTCCTTAGAAAAATTTCTGTTTAGTTCAGTTGCCCACTTCCTTATTGGTTCATTGATTTGGGGGGAGTTTAGTTTTCTGAGCTCTGGGTATATCCTGTTTGTCAGTCCTTTGTCTGATGTATAGCTAGCAAACATTTTCTCCCACTCTGTAGGTGGTTTCTTCAATTTATAGACCATTTCTTTTGTTGTGCAGAAGGTTTTTAATTTCATGTAGTCCCATTTGTCCATCCTTTCTCTTAGTTGCTGGGCTGATAGAGTTATACTGAGGAAGTCCTTGTCTATTCCTGTTGCTTCCAGGGTATTCCCTTCTCTTTCATGTGCTAACTGCAAGGTTTTGGGTCTGATATTAAAGTCCTTAATCCACTTTGAGTTCATACTAGTACAGAGTGATGCATGGATCTAGTTTCAGTTTTCTGCAGGCAGCTAACCACTTTTCCCAGCACCATTTGTTGAAGAGGCTGTCTTTATTCCATAGTATGTTTTTGGCTGCTTTGTCAAAAATCAGGTGGGTGTAGCTGTGTGGGTTCAGATCCAGATCCTCTATTCTCTTCCACTGGTCTTCATGTTTGTTTTTGGGCCAGTACCATGCTATTTTATTGTTATAGCTCTGTAGAATAGTTTGAAGTCTGGTATTGTGATACCTCCAGAATTGCTCTTTTTGCTCAGTATTACCTTGGCTATTTGTGGTCTTTTGTGTTTCCAAATGAACTTTAGGATAAACTTTTCAATCTCTGTGATGATGTCATTGGAATTTTGATGGGAAATGCATTGAACATGTAGATTGCTTTTGGTAGT
The DNA here is from genome assembly GCF_047511655.1 of Castor canadensis. Taxonomy (NCBI): domain Eukaryota; kingdom Metazoa; phylum Chordata; class Mammalia; order Rodentia; family Castoridae; genus Castor; species Castor canadensis. The sequence goes on along the minus strand of NC_133388.1, from coordinate 146,417,973 downwards.
ATAGATATTTTTACTACATTGATTCTACCAATCCATGAGCATGGCAGATCTTTCCATCTTCTGTAGTCTTCCTCGATCTCTTTCTTCAGTGGCATGTAGTTCTCCATGAAGAGGTCATTTATGTCCTTTGTCAAGTTTATTCCTAGGTATTTAATTTTTTTAAGGTTATTGTAAATTTAATTATTTTCCTATTTTCATTCTCAGTTTGTTCATTGTTGGTATATAGAAAGGTTACTGATTTTTGCAAGTTGATTTTGAATTCTGTTACATTGCTGAAGCTGTTTATTCTGTCTAGAAGTTTTTGGGTGGGATTTTATGGGTCTTTGACATGTAAGATCATGTCATCTGCAAATAGGGATATTTTGACTGTTTCTTTACATAGTTGTATTCATTTTATTTCTTCTTCTTGCATTATTGCTCTGCTAGGAATTCCAGGACTATGTTGAATAGGAGTGGGGAGAGTGGGCATCCTTGTCTTGTTCCTGAGTTTAGAAGGAATGTTTTCAGTTCTTCCCCATTAAGTATGATGTTGGCTATAGGTTTGTCATATATAGCCTTTATAATGTTGAGGTACATTCCTTCTTTTCCTAGTTTCCTTAGAGCTTTCATCATTAAGTGGTGTTTAATTTATCAAAGGAGTTTTCTGCATCTATTGAGATGATCATGTGGTTTTTGTATTTTCTTCAATTAATGTGCTGTATTACATTTATTGATTTCTGTATGTTGAACCATCCCTCCATCCCTGGAATAAAGCCAACTTGGTCATGGTGAATGATCTTTCTGATATGTTGTTGGATTTGGTTTGCTATTATTTTATTCAGGGTTTTTGCATCAATGTTCATTAAAGAGTTCTCCTTTTTGGATGTGTCCTTGTCCAGTTTTGGGAGGAGTATAATACTTGCTTCACAGAATGAGTTGGGCAGTGCTCCTTTTCTATTTTGTGGAAAAGTTTAAGGAGTGTTGGTCTTAGTTTTTCTTTGAAGGTGAGGTAGAATCTGTCAGGGAGAATCTTTTTTGGGAAACTTTGTTGCTGCTTCAATTGCATTACATGTTATAGATCTGTTTACATGGTTAACATCTTCTTGGTTCTGTTTTTGATGGTCATAGGTACCTACAAATTTGTCTATTTCTTCAAGATTTTTCAACTTATTGGAATATGGGTTCTCAAAGTAGTCTCTGATGATTCCCTGGATTTTCTTAGTGTTTGTTATTATCTATCCTTTTTCATTTCTGATTTTACTAATTTGGGTCTTTTCCCTGCTTATTTTAGTCAGAATTGCCAAGGGCTTGTTAATCTTTATTTTTTCAAAGATCCAGCTTTTTGCTTCATTGATTCTTTGTATTTTTTTTTTTTGGTCTCTATTTCATTAATTTTGGCTCTTATTTTTCAGTCATTTTAATATACACACTCACAGCTATAAACTTTCATCTTAAGACTACCTTTACTGTGTCCCATAGGTTCTGGTAGGTTATGTTTTCATTTTCATTAGCTTCCAGGAAACTTTTGATTTCCTCTCTTATTTCTACTATGACCCACTGATCATTGAACTGTATATTATTCAGCCTCCAATTATTTGCATGTTTTCTGTTGTTGTTTTTGATGTTGAATTCTAGTTTTAATTCATTGTGATCAGATAGAATGCAGTGGGTTATTTTATTTTCTTATATTTGCTGAGGCTTGCTTTGTGCCCTAAAATATGATCTGTTTTGGAGAAGGTTCCATGAGCTGCTGAGAAGAATTTATATTGTGTTATTGTTGGATGAAATATTCTGTAGATATCAGTTAGGTCCATTTGATTTATGGTGTCATTTAGTTCTAGAAGTTCTGTGTTGATTTTTTGTTTGGATGACCTATCTATTGGCTATAGAAGGGTATTAAAGTCTCCCAATATCACTATGTTGGAGTCTACATGTTCTTTTAAGTCCTTTAGTGTGTGTTTGATGAAATAGGGTGCACCGACATTAGGTGCATATATGTTGATAATTGTTATTTCCTTTTGATGTATTGTACCTTTTATTAGTATAAAGTGTACTTTTTCTCATTTGCCCAATGTAAGTTTGAAGTCTACTTTTTCAGATATAAATATTGCTACTCCATGCCTATTTTAAGGGGTCAAAAGCTTGGTAAATCTTCTTCCAGTCTTTCACCCTAAGTCAGTGTTTATTTCTGTCAATAAAGTGGGTCTCTTGTAAACAGCAGATTGTTGGATCTTCTTTTTTAATCCAGTTTGCTAAAAGATGCCTTTTGATGGAGGAGTTGAGTCTGTTAACATTCAGTGTTAATATTGTTAGGTATGTGGTGATTCCTGCAATTTAGTTCCAGGTTCAGAAACCACAGAAAGTTCAGTCTATTAATAAAAGTTCTGGAATTATTCCTTTGTTTTCCAATCCTGGTATTGGTTTTCAAACATAACTTCTAATGTGGTCTTACCAGGTGACTGGTATATGAGTGGTATTTTGACTTTCTGTCCACAAGATTAGTTGGAGTTGTGAGGTGGGGTAAAACTGCCCACTCATTCAGACTGGTCAGCACTGTTGTTTTCAGCAGGCAGCAGCTGTGTTGTCCTTTAGCTGCAGCTCTGTTTGGTCAGCTCCTCCCCCAGCAAGATGGGTCAATTCAGTTTTGAATGCTGCCCTTTGTCCAGGAGATGAGCTCTGGGATCAACTTCCTCCCCTGCCTGGGGAGGTTTGTTTGTCTCTCCACTCTTTCTCTTAGCCTTTATGTCTCTCCCTATCTCTGCTGAGTGGTGAGGGCTCCTCTCAGTAGTTGGCTTGATGGCTTACCCCACTCTCAGCCTTTGCTGCTTTATGGCGCATCACTGAGCGTTCTGTGCTGAGAGCTGCATTCCCTTCCTCAACCTTGTTCTCCAGGGTAGGTTCAGTGTTCCGCTCCCACCTCCTATGTTGCTGTTAGATTACAGTTCACCATTTATGGTTTTCAGTTTTGCTGGGGGAGGTGTTCAGTCTCCCCATGGAATGCACTGGATGATTTTCCTGGGGTGGAATGGGTTTGCAGGGTGGGTAGAGGAGCCATGTATGTTGTGTGATGCTCACCTGTTGCTTCTGCAGCTCCACACATGCAGCTTTATAGGCAGTGGTAGGGGAGAAATGATGTTACTGTTTTCAGTGCGGCACAGTGTAGGGAGACTTTCCGTGGGCTAGGGGTCCAGGATGTCACAGGGTTCGATTCTGATTGATGCTCTGTCTTCTGCTTGTTGGAAGAAGAAAGAAAAGAAAAGAAAAGAGAAGTGGCCAGGGGCTTTTTTCCCATGGCCAGAGGCTGGACATGCTTTGCTAGCTGTGCCAGGCATGATTTTTGCAGCTCTTAGGTATAGTTAAAGGCTGATATATGGGCCAGTCTTTGAATTTTGTCTGCATCTAATTGATGGTGGTTATTATTTTGGCTAAGAGCAATCAGAATTACTCAATTGTGGCTCCAGCATTTCAAGTAGGTTTCTGGAGTCATGGAGCTTAGGAGATCTGATTCTGTACCTTAGCAACCATTTTGGATTTTCAACTAACATACCTTTAAGGATAGAAATATGCTAAATGAAAAACTTTTAATAAGTCTGACCATTAAGTGTTTTAAGATCAACAAATTCACAAAATATGATGTTATGTTCCATTGTCTACAAAACCCATGATACTGACCTGACCCTGAATTTGATTATGCAAGTGTGCTTTTCCACCTAGACTGTAGCACAACCCAAGTACATTGCCTTGGAAATACATGCCTATGCTATGTTCTATTGGTCCTGTTTTAAAGAGTCCTCCAGTCAGGCAGACCTATATAGTCAGACATCTATTGTGTGAGCATTGTTTGAAGAACCCAATGTACAGTTTTCCAAACTTAAATTCCAATAGCTCCCCACTTTGTAGTATGGATACTTGAGGAAAAACAAACAAACAAACAAACTTGAGTGGCAAAAGTGAAAATAGATCACTGCATCTTACTTCAAATGGTAATATTCCACCTGTGGAAGTTTTGGATGGCTGAGTGTATCATGGATATATTAAGGGCATAATTAGTATTAGGGTCATTTGTATTGTCTGCCACCAAATGAGATATTATATCATCATTGTATTTTAACTTAGCAGTGCTCTAATAAAGGAATATCTATGGTCACTGCAAAAATGGTTGACAGTCCTTTAAACAGCATGTCTTCTGTGTGCAGAATGCTCAATAATATTTTTATCCAAATCTAGATGAATCTATAGTGGACTAAATTAAGACTCACATTATGTTTATTAGTAAGCACTATTCCTAATATTAATAATATTAGTGAGATCTCTTCCTAGTTGAAGAACAATAAATAAATAAAATAACATGGTCTAGGATCAACGGCTGTAGAATGAAATTAAAAGCTTGTCCTAAAGATTTTCATAGCATCACAGTCTTTGTGAAACAGAAGCAAAAAACAAAATCTGTAGAAAAGTAAAGACTAGGAATAATAGTGAACAGGATGAATTGACATGTCAGTGCCCAAGATGAAAATAGAGGTGAACCATTAAATCAGCATTAGAGGATTTATTAAACATTATCAATCTTGTAGAGACAGATTGCTGATGAGATGACAAACTTAATAGCATTTCCCAAATTCAGAAGAAAATAATATAGACATAACATAATGAAAGACAGTGACTGACATGGAAATTCAAACTGGAGGTGTAACTAAAAAGTGTCCAAAGCAACTAGAATAAATAATTGCTTTGAAAAAATATTTGACAAATAAACTGTAGAACCTATAGAATGGAGAGAAAACAATATTAACTAAAAAAGAAATTAAAATTAAGTTCAGTTAAATGTTCTTTCATGTTAAATTAAATTTCTGAAGTAGTGAAAAAATAATTTTAAAGGAAAAATGTTGTCAAACTAAATGCTATACTTAGCCAATTTCACACCTAATTATCACAAAGTAGATAATTATATGCAAATTTAGTATAGATGCCTACTCAGCATTCAATTTGGGGTAAAAAAAAATGCTGAAACCAACCAAAATTACTTTAAGGTGTACAAGGGATCTCCCTGTATAGCTATCTTCATCTCAAACTAGCAAAAATGCTGTGTTTTTCTTCTTTATTTTATGTTTTTTCTTCAACAAAATTGAACAAGAGGGTGGAACATGTAAGCAAATGTAAGTAAATACAAAAATGATAAAATTTTTTTAAGAAATCACTATCATTAATGCTAAAGACATTGTTCTGATTTATGCATTAATTGAACTCTAACAAAAATAAAACTCTAGAACTATCTTTGTTTCATAAATAAAGAAATCAAAGAAAAGAGATATAATGTTAAGTTCATGTTTTAGAGCCCAGGAGGATCAATTCAGACAATCTGGTTTCATTATCTTAATTACTCCCTTATGCTGCCTCAGGAAATGTAACCCACAAAGAAAGGTGGGCGCTGTGGCTCACACACCTGCAATCCTAGCTACTTGGGAGGAGGAGATCAGGAAGTTTGCTTTGAGACCAGCCAGGGCAAAAAGCTCTTAAGACTCCATCTCAACCAATGTCTAGTTATGCAGGAGGCTGAGATTGGGAGGATCAGAGTTCCAGTACAACCTGGGCATAAAGTGAGACCCTATATCAAAAATAATCAACTCAAAAAAGGCTGTTGGAGTAGTTCAAGTAGTAGAGTATCTGCCCAACATGCAGAAGACTACTACAAAGAAAGGAGAAAAAAATTATGATTTGTAAATGATAAAACAAAATGGAAGGGGTTGGGCCAATTAGCTCAATTTTGTCCACATGTTTATATTATAAATCTCTTTTTTATTAGGAGACAAGTTCATATTGATTTGTTAAAAAATCCAAATGAAATTTCGCAGAGAGACTCCTCAAAAACTAAAATATAAAATTATACATAAAAGAGGTAAAAAAGTTATTGGATAAAGGAAAAAAACATTATAAAATTACCCCAAGAGCAGCACATTAAGTGCTTCATATGTGTAAGGTGGTGCACAACCACCAACAGCAATCTGGCTAACTGGGTAAACATTATTATTATTTTACAAACAAAGAAAGTGGAATTTGGCAGACTAAAGTAATCTGCTAATGGCAATAGAGTATCTGTCAGAACTAAGATTGAAATTTGGGTCCATTTAGCTCAAAGGTCATGTTCTTCTCACTTAGAAATACAAGATCTTAGCTTGAGAAAATAGGAAAAAGTTCAGAGTAATAATTCCAGTTTATTGTGGACATTAAGATGGCTTGAAGAACTAGATGTAGGAGAGAAAAATATATAAAAAAGAGATGCGTTAGTATATGCTTTCAGGCAACTGATGATGTATAGACTTACTTTACATCTCCATAATTATAATTATTGGATCCATTCTGCAGACATTTATAATAAAGGTAACATACTTTAATATGCATGTTTGTATACTGACACCATGATTCCAGATACAAATCTTGCTGTCATAAATAGGAGACAGTATTACATCAGATGTGGCTGTCATATACTATTACTTGAACTATAATTCTGTTTTCTAGGAAACACTAAAATTATCAAGTGCTCTGATGTTGTCACAGTAAGTTTATAAATTGTTGTTTTACTATTGTAATTATTCCTTTTTTTGTGGTCTTCTTAATTTTTTTTTATTTTCAATTTTATTTTATCATTTAAAAAATTTCTAAAATTTCTTTCCAGTAGATTTTTCTCAATTGAGAGATTTGTTGTTAGAGTATATTGTTGGTCATTCAAAATTGTACATTTCAATTATATAACTTATTGTTTAAAAGTATATTTTTTCACTGAAAACGTGTATTGAAAAACAGCAAAAAGGCTCAGATGCATCTCATTCAGCATAATGAGAATTCTCTTTGTTTGCACTAGCAGTTCCCCATCTCCTTCAAAGTAACACTGAAATCTCATTTTTTTCTGCATGATAAATCATTGCAATATAAGAATGTTTATATAGCATGTGTTATTCTATTCTTGAGGTGCAAAGGGAAAAATGATAATATTTTTATTACATCAGTATGAAGCATTGAACTAGTTGATGTGAAGACTGATTGAAGAAATTTTCCTATTTCAAATCCATTTACAGAGACTTTGCAAAGGCTGAGCTATAAAAATAAAATAACTGCACACAGGAAAACCAGCATGATTATTTTCACTATCTCAGTAAGGAATGCCATGGGTTGTGGATTCTGCAATTGTGCCACCATCAACATCTATCATTAGGACACTGCCCACGATTGGACTAGCAACTCCACGTCAGGTTTTTATGCTTATGGCACTGGTGTGTGTGTCTGTATGCACACATTTGATAGCTTACTTACTATCATCAAATAAGGAGGTCAGGGAGGTATTCAGAGCTTGTCATGCAGCAACTTCATGTTGAGTTATACTAATGGAAGAATTTTAGAGTGTTAGATTTTTAAATGTAAAGGAACACATCTAATTATTCATTTCCATGAAGAAATTCTAAATTTAAAAGACATTGTCCCATAGTTTTGATGATTGAATTGATATCTATTAATTAAAAACTCAAACTTACCCAATTAACACAAAATCATGTAATGTAGTCTGGTAATACAGCTAAATCTCAAGGTATATTTATATACCATAACTATGTTTAAAGAAAAATAGAAAATTCCAATATTTGATTAGTTTGGGAGAAAAGATAGAGTGTTAATAGAACTTTTGAAAGAGTGAAAGCTAAAATGTCACAAACTTCATGACTATGATGACATATACTCACATACAGCATCATTTTCCCATGCGAGGTGGCAGATGTTATGCTAGGTGGGAATGCACTGAATATAATTCTTATAACGATTTATGCATTCAATGATTTATTTATATATTTTCATTTCCCAAATTGTGTTCTTCAGAGCATACTGGTATGAGAACTGCTAAAAAAGTAATTCATGATCAAGTAATATTGTAAAACACTGCATTTTCTGTTGTCATCTCAAAGGCTCACAAGGATTAGCAAACTAAAGGCTTTAGGAAGAATTACAATAAGGAAAACTTGTTAGTTCACTGACTCTGTAACCTATTTAATTACTTAGACACTTTAAAAGCTAAACATTCCATAAAAATAAATGTAGAATACATTTTGGGAAAAGTGGATATAAATTGAAATCCTATTTTGTCCTCTAGAATATGAAAAAAAGTAAGTATTAATATTTAGGAGCATAGAACATCATGACCTGTGGAGATAATAAAAGTAAGAAATGATAACCTTGCATGAGGTCTGGATACTTTTCTTTAGAATTCTCTCACTTTTCCAGCATATTTAAAAACTTTCTGTGAAATGCATCTTGTAGTTACTCATGGATATCTGCTTTTTGCCATCTGTAGCCAGTTCTGGCTTTTAGTTCGGTTATTTCTATCATTGAGTTAAAATACATTTCTCTGTAGCTTCTCATTGGTCTTAATTCTACTTTATGTTCAAAGGTGTTAGTGGTCCAAGAAAGAAAACATCCAAGATAATGGCTCAATCTGGATTTGCAGTTTTTATTAATTGGGGGGTTAGGTTAGAAAAATTTATTTAGAATGAACTAATGATATGAGAAATTTGTTTGGACTGTCTCTAAAGAAAAGATGCTCAGGGAATCTGGAAATGTTCGTCTATAAGGGAGAAAAGATTGTCTCTTTTAAATTGCTCTGGGAGTGAGCCAGGAGGAATTCCTTAGCTAGGCGTAGACCTTCTAGCCTCAAACCTTAACTTATCTTTCAGTCATTTGGCGATTTTTGTAAAATGCAGATCCTGTTTTATAAATTTGGGATTGAATCCAAGTTTGGGAATTTCTAAAAGTCTTACAGGTGATGCTAATGCTGTGTGTCTTCATTTGGAGCCACCAATTTCTAAAAGACACAATTATACTGCCTAAGATGCATGAGAATCTATTGATACAACTAGTTGTCTTGGTCCAATTGGGCTTCTGCAATCAAATACCACAAACTGAGTAGGTTATAAATAACAGAAACTTATTTCTCACTGTTGTCTAATCAGAGGCGTCTAAGATCAACCTGCTGGCAGATTTGCTGTGTGATGAGGGCACACTTTCTGGTTTATACTTGGTAACTTATCACTGGGTCCTCGGGTGATGGAAGGGATGAGAGATCTGTTTCTGGACTCATTTATAAGGGCACTAATCCCATTCATTAAAATTCCATCTTCATGACCTTATCACTTTCCAAAGACCCCACTTCCTAATACCATCCCCTGAGGGTTAGGATTTCAATATGTGAACTTGGCAGAGACACAAATATTCAGTTCAAATATTTAGTTGATGCAGAATTTTCCAAATTTTATCATAAAAAAAAACTTCCTAAAATCTTTCATGTACTAAATAATACTCTTTAGGGAATAGGCTCAATATTTTTTGCTATTAGTAGTTATTAGTAGCTTCTTATGATTAGGAAGTTTATAAAACATGGAATTTAATAAAGTATTTTTCCATGTTGATTTACAGACCTGCACCAAACTGATTGCATACGAATTTGGTCTCCTGAGGATCTTATTGAGGAATAAGATTGAAGTCTTCATTCATTGTAGAATTTGCATCTCCCAAAGATTCTGATGCACATAAGACTTGTGAAATACTGATTATGCATGTAAGTCTTTTATATGAGTTAACAGATAGTTCCCAAACTATATAGAAGAGGTTTAACTATTCTAGTTCGGCAGAATTCACCCAGTAAGAACACTAAAAACAGTGCCTCTCTGAGGTCCATGTGGTCACAACAATTATAATTAAAGAAAGGGAAGAGAAAAAAACTCTTCTTGGGAAGAGTTGGGCCTTTACCAAGATTCATTAATTTGAAAGTTTGTGTAAAAATGTTTTAATGATATAGATAAGTTTTCTTTTGCTAGCAACTTCAGCCAATTTTCTGAATTAAGAGGAGAATTTTATTCCCTACAAGGAACTGATGAGGTTCAGGGGAAAGTTATAAGGCAGAAAAGAAATGTCTTCATATATTGGAAAAAACAGATACATCTGAGTGGGATAGACTTAGTGTTGGCTGTTTCTTAGTCATTGTAGTAGTTATTATTCTGTTTATTATGAAACGACTCTTGAGTAAGGTGCAATATATTCTTCTGCTTGACCTTCAACAAGTGACTTAACCCATCTATATTCTTATAGTTTACTATTTCCTATTTTGGTTTCCAATTGTTCCAGAACAAACATGATCCAAGTATAAGGGAATTGGTTCCAAGGTGCTATGAAATAGAGGTAAGAGTCAGACAGAGTCAAGATTGTGTGAAGTGCCACTTACTGGATTTACTTTCAGAAGCATGGTCTTGGGTGACGGACTGATCAAGTTGTCTTCCCATTTTGGGTTACAAGAAAGAATCATGTGTTTTGGTCAAGAAAAAGTAAGTTCATCCAAGCCAGAATATACCTGGTTTACCTTAAGCTAATATCAACAATGAGAGTCCAGTTGTAAAGCTGCACAAACCAATGTCATGATTCTGTTTACTTAGCATCTATTGGAAACTTACGTGGGGAAAAAAACTGACTAGGGCTACTGTGTGACATTCATGGTGGTTATGAATCAAGATAGCTGCAGTCATGTAAAGATGGGTTCATCCACCAATGCATCATATATTCTACTTCATGCAAAAAAAAACATTTTCTACAAAAATCATCCTGAGTGACTTTATCTTCAAATGCCACTTGGAGGTTCACTGCTGTGCATATATGGTGCACCTTGCATCACTGTAGATACCCAGTACCTTAAACTTCTCAGTTTCTGCTGATTCTTCCTCCATTTCATTTGATTCTTCCATTCTACCTTGGACCCACAGCTGTCCCATTTTAGAGATTTCTAAACACTATAACCTATTTTTGGGCCTAGAGTTCAGTGTATTAATCTCCAATGTGACCTTCTTGTAACTGTCTTTCAACCTTATACTTATAGTCTCCTAGTTCTTTTATATTTTTTGAAATTCTTCATAACAAACCTGGATCTCTTTTTCCTCCTCTGGCAGATTATTCCATGCCATTTAGCCTTAACATTCCTAGAAAATCCTAAATTCTTTGTTCCTTCCTTTCAATGTGGACAGCTGAGTACTAATATGAACACCCATATGACCAGGTGGAGGGGTGTCCTAATCTACTGAGGTGTTCGAAACTTCATAGGGCTGCCAATAGCCAAGTATCCTTACACTCTTTCTTGATCTGGTCACTGGAATAATATCCTGAGAAATGATTCTAATATCTTATTTCACATCTCAAGCCTATCCTAATAGTTGTATTTGTTAACTGTGCCTATAGTTTTGAGTCATTTAGGGACATTTATTTATCTATATTGTGGTGGTGAGAATTGAACCCAGGGTGTGGTGATTGCTAGGGCAAGTGTCCTACCACTTGAACTACAGTCTCAGCCCCCTTTGTTTTTGTTTTTGATATAGAGTCTCCCTGACTTTGCCCAGGATGGCTTCTCACAATCGTCCTGTCTCTGCCTCACGAGTAACTGATTGAAGTTGTGTGCCACTTTGCCTTGCTGGACATTTATTTTCTGAAGTTCACTCTCACAGCAGAGCTATTAAATAAGAATATCTAAGGGTTAAATCCAGACAATGGTGTTTAAAACAAACAAAAAAGCAAACAAATGAACAGCCTTCTGTGTACTTAAATCATTGTTCAATGGATCCTTCAATGTCAATTTCCAGCAAAAAGATTTCATCTCCTAATATTTTCAAACATATTGAGACTACTACTTTGGCATTCTAGTTTTTTTTTTTAAATAAACTTACACATATCACTACTTATTTGAATACCTCTTCATTTTCAGAAATGAGGTCACTTAACCTGCCCATACCCAATTCCTTCAAATTTGTTCTTGAATAATTTATTCTTATTCATGCTATCTTTCCCTGTCTCTCTTTGCCTCTATCTCTGCCTCATTGTTTTTATGTGACTTTCTTCACATGTGTGGTTCTTTGAATATATATATACCTAGCTCTATTGCCATGTCTCCTTTTGTCCCTCTATAGTTTTGTACCTTTATATGTGATACTCTGTTTGTTATTTTCTTTTTATGCCTTTCTATCTCTATTTCTCCATGTCTCTTTCTTTTGAATTTGTGTCTCTGCCTCTGTGCATCAGACTCTGTTTCTTCATCTCTGTCTTTATATTTCTGTCCTTTTCTCCATTTTGTCCTTTTCCTCACATCACTCTCTTTTGTCCCAATCCAATTTTACCCCATCCTTTGTTTCTGTCTCTTCCTCCTTGTCTATCTTTCTTGCTCCCATCTTCACATCTCTGTCGTTTTTTTCTCCATAACCCTGTATATATTCTCATATCACTCATGTTAAAAAATGCAACCATTGTATGATTCTTTACTCCCTTTATTTTCTTCTACTAAAATTTTAGAAAGAATAACTTATTGTGACAACTTCCATTAACTACTTTCATTAATTGCAATATGGTGTTTTAATTTTACCACTCAAAGTTGTTTATTTTTTTTCCATTTTTATTAGCATACATTCATTGTATAGGGAATATTCATTGTGGCAGTTTCAAATAGGCTTACATTGTACATTAGTGGGGGTTATATCACCCCCACCATCTCTCCATCTCAACCCTCTTTCCATCCCACTTAAAGCAATTGCAAGATGTTTCATTGTTCTACTTCATGTATGTATACGAAGCCCATCAACCGTATTCCCTCATTTCATCTTCTTCATTCCCCTTCCCTCCCCCAAGTACCCTTCCCCGACTGTACCTATTTTACAGTCCTGACTTTCACTTTTAACATGGTTTTTATTCTTACTCTTCACTTAAACTGTTCTCATTCTGCACATCAATGACCTTTAATTACTAATACCTACTCATTAACTCCAATGGTACTTTTTCTCTGTAGGGAATTTGACCCTATTAGTCAATCTCATCTTTTTTAAATTCTTTCTTCTTTTGGCTTCCTGATATAACTATCTTATTAATCTCCTTCTCATATAACTCTTATGATTCTTCTTTGCAGGATCAGACTTCATACTCTTGGAATGTTGACACGAGATCCTTATGTTAGGAAATATCCTGCAATATGAAGCACAGCTTACCCAGTCACCCAAGAGCAGCCTCAAGGTGATCTGCAGATTAGATGTAGCCACATGAGTGACCCAGGACAAGACTAGCAGAAGATTCACTTAGTTAACCCACAGAGTTTTGAAAAGTATCTTTTCATTTCTGTTTTAATTCTTTAAGATGTACAATGGTTTTATATTCAGTAATAAAAAGTGATAACTCCAGAACTCCCGCTGTTGTTAATTTCTCTTCACATTATGAAACTATCCAAAAGTAACCTTTTTCAATGTTCTAACTACATTCTTTGTGTTTATGACCTACATCTTTGTTATTTCAGCTTTAAGCACTTGAGGGTTCCAAAGCCATAAATCCAAATTTTAATCAATATCAGTAATTGAATTTCTCAGAATCACCTCTAATTCAAAACATCTAAAAATGGGGCAAAACAGAATTCATTTGTTGCCATTCTTCTCACAGTTCTGAAAACTGTAGGTGATTCTTGCCACTAGCTTTTCTTCAACATCCCCTTCCAATCAATTTCCCAGTAAAAATCTAGCTGTTACATATTTCCTAAATAGCTCTTTTCTGTTCACTGTGTACTGCCCTTGCCAGGGCTTATAATAACTTATTGGTTAGTTACTTTCACTTTTGTGTCAGGTCCCCCTTACATTTTTACTACCTAGAAATAGAACTAAACCTGTCTTTCAACTCATCTTTAAAATAAAATTATTTGTTAGCATGGCACAAACTGTTCAATCTGATCCCTAAAAACCTGTCCAGCTTTACCATCTTCATTTCATGTGTTCAAATTCATCTCCATAACATTTCCTGTGTGAGAAATATTGAACCATACAAATATATGCAGAGAAGATGAAGTTTCTAATATTGTGCTTACAATAATGGCTTTTTCTGTGATGGGAGTACATTTTATTTATTTGCTTGATTCAGTCCTACTTGGTCTTCAAGATAAAATTCAGCAATTATTTTCTCCGAGAAGTCTTTTGTCAACTCCTACAAGTCAGGTCAAGGCAGTGCATCTTTCACATTTTCCTGCATGTTGCAGTAACAGCCACATTGGAACTACCCAACTTCCTAGTTCTCTCCTTAAATCTTCTTTTAGCACAGGTGGCATATTTTCCTGACAATTCCCAGTGTCTTGTTTAATGTCTGATTCAGGGATAATGCAATTAAGCATTTTGTTTAACTTTTGTTTTGAACTCAGATTTCCCTGTGATAATATGTGGCTAGTGAGGCTGTCTGCCTGCCATTGTGGTGAAGTAACTTAAAAAAATGAACTTCCCATCCTCACTTTCATCTAAGAAAGAAAACCAAGGGCCAGAGCAAAAGGAGCTCAACTGGGTGCTAGTATTCCTACACACAGGAATGAATTAAGAATCTTAAAAGGAGTATTAAGAATGCAATAAATACACATTCTCCTGGACATCAACATTAGATGGTGTACTCTCTGAGACACTAACACTACACAAATGGAAGCAGAGTTTTGGATATGACATTAAGTTCTTTTTGTTTTTAGTTTTTCCCAGTAAAAGATGTGTTGAACCCAGGGTCATGTATATGCTAGGCAAATGCTCTACAATTTGAGCCATGCCTCAGACCTTTCCTTTTGCTTTTTAATATTTTTCATACAGGCTTTTGATTAGCACTGGATTCAGATTGGGATCCTCCTAACTATGCCTCTTGAACAGCTGGGATTATAGATTTATACTACTGCACCAGGCTTGTATTTGAGACACAGAATCCCTGAGTTTATGTCTGGCCTGACCTCAACTGGGATTCTTATGTCTTTGTCTCTTCATTAATTCTTGTAGAGAATTTCTGAAATGCTGGCAGATCTGGTGCATCAAGAGCCAATATTTTATATAACTAGGATAAGGCTAGGATTTAGATGGGAATCAAAACATATTAATTTTTTGGCTACTAACTTTTCTTCCAATGCTTATTTCAGTAATATGCAGAACCTTCAGACTCAGCTTGTTATATTTAACCCAGACCTCTTATCTCCCAGGCACTTTTAGATCTTGATTCTTTTGCATTTTATTTTTAATTAACAAATTGTTGTGTGTGTTGTACTATGGATACGTATCTAGTGACAGGGTGTCATATATCACTGTGATGTTATGATACATGAACATACTATATCATGATCACATCAGATTAGTTAACATATCACCTCAAATATTTATCATTCCTTTGTGGTAAGAACATTTGAAATGCAGTTTACTTATTTTGAATAAGACATTATTATTAACCATAATCACCATGCTATGCAATAGATCACTAGAATATATTTCTCCAAGCCATCTGAAATATTGCACCTTCCAACATCCATCCCTACTTCTAGCCTCTTGCAACAAATATCTTACTTTATTCATCTTCTGCCACCTCCATCTTGATTCTCAAAAGATTCTTTACCCTCATAAGGAAGAGGTATATCTGGATCTGTAATAATTTAAAAGTCACATGCTTGAAATTGTTGTTTTTTCTTTTTAGGTATATATTTTGAATGCCAAATAGCATTCAAAATAGGTGAAACATTTTGATTTATCAAGGACGGGTTGCTTCAAATAAATTTTTAATGAATGCCATATGTAGCCCTGCAAGACCATGCCTAGAATTTTCATCTAGCTTTTGGAATCACACTATAAAATAGAGAGAAACTACAATGTATGCAAATAAAAGTAACTAGAATAAGAAATTAAGTCATTTAATTCACTAATTTCACAAATATGTTTGCCATTATTTAAAGAAAAATATTGAACAGAACTAGATCAGAAACTGAGTCATGAGTGTCTTTTGGCCTGAAAAATTTAAAAATCTTGATAATAGATTATTTAAAAATTTATAAATGAACATAATTAGTATTATAAATTCAGTCTATGCTCCCTCATGTAATTTTTTCACAATTATATCATGAGAAAACTTATTAAATATTAGTTCAAACTCCAATGATATGTTAAGTACTATTTGTTTCTTTTCTCTGACTAGTAATCCCCTTAGAAAAGAAAATGTCTTATTTGAGGAGGATAGCTCATTCATTCATTTACTCCTTAAATAATCCTTTAATATCTAGTCTATGATTTTCTGTGAGATGGATGTTGACAGTGTGAAAATGTAGTCTTTGTCCTCAAATAGCTTATTCAGTACTCAATATGTACAAGTATAAATATTGCACATTTTTCTAATATTTTAAATATCATAACTCTTCGTTTTATCACCTTGATAAAAATAAGGGGATTTCAATTTGTTCATTGGACATTGAGAATTAAGTAAAAGCAAGTAGAGAAACTGAAAAGTATAATTTATGTTTCTAACAAAAACTTAGCAACAATACTCACACATATCTCATATAAAAAAAAAGAATACTTGTGTTTAACAATTTTCTTTGAAATTGTTTTAATAACTTATATACATTTATTTGTATGAAGTGCATTAAACTTTCCTCCTCTGATTTCACTTTGAAATTAGATTATCATAACATTCTTACTAAAAACTGAATTCATATTAATTCTCTTTATTTTAGAAAATTATATAAGATATTTTTGGCAAATTGACAAAAATCTGAAGCTCAGTAAGATTAGTGGTAAATAAGTAATTCAGTTATCTTGCATTAAGTTTGTGTTTTAATTAGTTTCCTATTTAGTAGGTCTTTCAAGCTATAAAACCTTTTTCTCTATGTAATTACATTTAGGCTTTATTTTTATAGAAATTTAAGTGCATCTTTCTTCTTAATGCTCCCCTCATTAAGAATGTTATCAAACCATTGCCCTTTGAGCAACCATGGAAAAGTTGGCAAATCTCCAACCTAATTTTGAACATTTTAATTATTTTCTAATAAAGCAAGAGAGTTGTAGTCTCTCAGTCTAAGGCAATATGGGTTTTCCTAATTGTGCTCCAGTGAGGCACCCAGTCAGGGCAACCAAGAGTAGAAAGGTGACAAAAGCAAGAGAAAGCAGGGAAAAACAGCTTCTTTTGAAAAGCAGAACTAGTTTTCAATTTGCCTTTTATTGGGACAACCAAGATATAATATATTTTTAAACATTCTCTAGATTGCTATCTGATTGCTCCCTCCCCTGTAATTTTTAAATTGATTTAATCTGGTCTCTCAAGAGACAGAAGGATTTTCTGAGCCATCAGTGTGATTACTTATCGAGTTTGGAATTGTTTATAAAAATGACATTGCTACAGGTTGTAAAGAAGGGCAATTCCTTTCCAAATTAAATGAGATCAAGATAACCATCATGAACAATCACAGAAGACACAATCTGAGGTCCATTGCTTGTAACTTCAAGAATAGAATAACATGAAGTGTAGAAGATTCAGAATTAGCCATGTTGGTCTATAAACACAAGCACTTATTAGAAGAGTAAATTACTTTTTTTCAAATAGTCATTGTTCGATAATGAGAAGACAAAATAAGTTTGTAATGATTTCAAATACTTGAAAAAAAATCACAGAAATTTTGCAAATCATTTGGAATAGTTTCTATCAGTGTCAATTATACAGCACGGTCACTGTTACATCTGGATATACATGAACCCTTTAGTTTTACTAGGAAACACCACTTAATATTAGTAATGAGATTCTCACACCAATGTTTTTACTAATTTAAACTTCATTTAGTTCAACTAAACTGAATGCTAGGAGAAAATGCAGCTTAATTTAAGAGGAAAGGGTGTTAGTAAGACAAAGGAGATTAGGAATGAAAATATTAATATTGCCCCTAAAAGAAAAATAACATTACTGATGGAGTTTGAAAATTGCCAGAATAAAGAAAACTCTCATTTCTGTTTTACCTTTATGTTCTCTGTTTTTGACAAAGAAGAATAATTGATATTTTTGTTTTTTTAATATAGCTATCCAGGGTGTTCCATAGTGACATTTCTGTGTATATATGCATTATTACTGAATTGGTTCATCCCCTCTATTTTTCTCTTTTCTACCTTAGTCCCCTTCTTATGGTGATTTCAAAAGGTTTAAAAATTCTATGTTCATTCTTGTATAGGAAGTACATAAACCATATTCACCTTCTTAACTTCCTTCTTTTATCCTCAGTTCACATATGTGACATCCCCTTGGAATGACCTGTTTTTCAAAATATTGTTTGTATTAGGTCGATATTACACATATGAGAGAAAACATGCAGCCTTTGGTTTTTTGACCCTGGGTAACTTCACTTAAGATGATGTTCTTCAGTTCCATCCATTTACCTCCAAATAACAAAATTTCATTCTTTTTCTTCCTGGTGAATAAAATTTCATTTTATATAAATCTCACATTTGCTTAATCCATTCATCAGTTGCATGGCATCTTGACTATTTCCATAGCTTAACCATTGTGAATAATCCTGCAATAAACATGGATGTCCAGGTGCCTTTATTATAGCCTGACTTACATTCCTTTAGGTATATCCCTAGGAGTGGTATTGCTGGAACACACGACAGTTCTATTTTTAGTTTTTTTGAGGAGACTCCATACTGTTTTCCATAGTTTTTGTATTAATTTCATTCCCACCAATAGTGTATGAGGGTTCCTTTTCCCGCTACATCCTCACCAATATTTGTTGTTTGTGTTGTGATGAAAGGGCCTAAGGAAGGAATGCTTTTCAAACTTGTTTGGATGCTAGGCAATCCTGTATTCCTTGGAGACCACAAAGTATGTGGTCAAAATGAATGTATTTCCTTCTAGCATGTGAAAATGAAATAATGATTTCAGTATTAAAAAGTAAAGGTATATTATATATATTCAAATAAAATCATAGCTATGAAAATATATTCATGAAAAAAATTAACTTTCACCTAAGCATGGTGACAAGTTCTAGTGTTTTGTGAATAAATATATATTTTTTTCCTTTTGCCATCTGGTTGGACTTCCTATCAATAAAGTGGCAAAGGTTGCCATTTTTTAAAACAAAAGATTAAGTAGAAAAAATTAAACTTTGGTTTATTATTCCCATTAAATGTTATTACAGTGATTATCAGAAGAATGCCATTATTAGTTTTATTGACAAAATTAATTTGAATATTCAGTGTATCTTTTGGTTTATAACCACTACTAGATATTTAAAAACTTCTTAATTAACACTCAAAATTCTACAACCCCTCAAAGTAATGTTCAATAGCTACTCTAATTATATTTTACATCATGTTAAATAATCTTTTATTTAAGGATACTCTATGAATATTCTTAGAAGGTAGACTTGAATTTGCATCCTAGCTGTTCATTTACTAATGTATTTTTATATAAACACTTACCATAGCTATAACAGAAATTACACTTTGGAGTTTGAAATATTCCTATTTGAAATCAATATAGTTTTATGGTAGTTTTACTTAGTTAAATACTAAGGGATATTTAGACAAGTGTATTTTCAAATATCGAGTACAACTTTATAACCTACTATCAATAATCCATTGATATTGGCTATATACTTAATTTGGTGACAAATATTTGCTACTTTCAATTTTGTGCTTGATGCTAGGGTTTGCCTGTGATTAGAAATACAACATTTGACCTGGTGTAACTTTCTTACAAGTTTACTAATTTAGAACATTATCTTATCATCATTGAAAATTCTCTCATGAGTTAATAATGAAGTACACAAGAGCAGTTTGTTGCAGCAATATTTATAATTACAACAGACAGGAAATAAACTAAACATCCACCAATAAGAATATAGACCATTCTAGACAGAAGTGTTTTGATATGGCTGGAATGTGGTACTTATGTGGCTTGTGAAGGAAACTGAGACTGGAAAGACCTACTGATCTTTCTTATATTCCTGGTACTTTTTCTTTCTGAAACAGATATTTTAACTAATTTATTCATGAAATAATTCTAATGTATTGAAAAATCACATGTGCCTATCACCTAGATTGTACAAATGTTTATATTTTGATATAATCTTTTCAGTAGTTCCCTTAATGCATTATAGTTTTATATCACTCTCCACTCTCCTTCTGTGTGTATCCTGAATTACATGTTTTGTGTATTTATATTTCAATGCCTTTATTATATATGTATCTATCCACAACAAGCATTCCTTTGTTTGAAAATTCATACAAATAGTTCATTCTTTTTAAGTGCTCAATACTTTTCCATTGTTCAAGTATATACAAGTGGTTTAATTCATTACTTTTTTCCAGATATACCTCTTGTGTACAACAACTATTCTAGGATATAGATATCAATGGAATGGATGTATTACAAAATATATAATCTTCAACTTTATTAAACATTTTGCATTATCTTCTAAGTACATTCATAATGTGGAAAACCAAATGCCAAACTTGATGTTAGGATGTGAGGAGACACCTCTTAACAGTTGACTTTACTCTTGCCTGCCCCCTGAGGCAATGGAAAGATTTAACAACTTTGGAATAGTGGAGGTGAGAATTATGGTTTTGCATGTCTTTCAGGAGATTATTTTCTAAGGAGATTGGCTATTTAAGAATTTGAATTTTCTCCTCTGTGAATTTCTTGCTCATAACCTCTGAACAATTTCTTTTGAGTTAATGAAATCTTGATGCAAGTTACTCATCATTTATAGAACATTTTTTTTAAACAATCTAAGAATTACCTTTTACCTCTTTATGGAATCAATTTATCATTTTTTAAAAATTATATTGTCTTTCTTTTACTGTTTTATGAAGGTTATTTGTTTTCTGAATACAACTTCTTTTTAGGTTACATGTGTTTTCAATATTTTCTTTCATTGTTGGCCATGCTTCTGTATGCGCTTTTGTTTTGTTTTGTTATATAATCAGTACAATTTTTAATCCTGATAAGTTTAAAAAATTTTTGATATATAAATGCATAAAGTGGATGGCAATTCTCCATGGTGTTTATGCACACTTAGAATCATCCTTTATTTCAGACTATCATTTCAAGAATGTATAGGAAACCACTTTGGGAGTTAGAGGTAGTACCTCCCTTTGAGGTAGAGGGAAGATTTGTTTTCTGCCCAGGAGAATAATAATGTAACCTTCTTGGTAAAAGATTGGTCACATGCACTGCAGGACTTCTTCTCTTGGGAGTTTCCTTAGTTTGATTGCCCTTCCTGCAACACTGCAGGCTTCCATTCCTGCATCTTACTGTTTATTTCAGTCTTTACCTGATGAGACATATTGTTCTTTAGGAACTGAGCATCAGGGAAGTGCTACAGAAATATTATTCTGTTTATAGTTATTGTGGTGAATAATAAACTGTCTTTTACCTTTGATTCAGAAGTTTTATCCCTACTGTAATTTTGTATTACTTTATATATTTTAAAAGCATGTTGTTTGGTATATTTTCTTTGCTGAATATTTCTCTTTTCTCCTTTTTACATTCTTTGGATTAATTAAATATTTTTAAATTTCATCTTCTCATCTGCTATTCTTTTAAAACAATATTTGAGCATTTAAAGGTGGAATTACTACATGTATTCTTGATTTATTGATTTTTTGAAGGCTGATTTAATTTAATGCTTTTAATACTCCCTTGGCAATGCAAGGAGTTTAAAATGTTTTAAATCAATCAGAGAAGAGGAAAGCTGAACAGGTCCTGTCTGGAGGGTTGGTACCAGTGGGAGGAGGTAGGAGGGTTGGTACCAGTGGGAGGAGGTAGGAGGGTTGGTACCAGTGGGAGGAGGTAGGAGGGTTGGTACCAGTGGGAGGAGGTAGGAGGCGTGGAAAGGGTATACAAGGGTGACTATTGTGCAAATACTGTGTATACATACATATAAATGGCAAAATGATACCTGTTGAAACTATTACAGGTATGGGGTGGGGAGGATAAAAGAGGATGATGGAGGGAGTAAATTCAAGTATGATACATTGTAAGAACTTTTGTAAATGCCACAATGTACCCCTACTCAGCACAATAAAAAAAATAAAGCAACAATTAAAAAATAAAATGCTTTAAATCAAATATTAATTTCTTACTGTTTGCCAATTACTTTTATTCATCAATTTAAATACATAAAAGATGTTAATATTATTACTGTAGTCAATATTAATTTAGATATATCTGTATATTCAAACTTTTAAAAAAATCTTTCTTCCTTTCTAACATGTGATCCCACATGTGATCATTTTCCATCTGTCTTAAATATTCCTTATGTTCATTGCTATGGTTCAATAAGTGATAAATTTCCTTAACTTTTACATATCTAAGAAAAGCATTTATTTTACTTTCTGTTGTATAGTACATTTTCTTTGAGAATAACATTCAATTCCAATGCCTTTTTTTCCAGTTGAAAATTTAATTGCATAATTTTCTGCTTTCATCAATTCTACAGAAAAGTCAACTGTCAGTTCTGTTAATATTACTTCTAGGCAATGGGTCCATTTATTAATTCTTACTTATGTTCTTTTTCTCTTTTTTCCATTGTTATGCTGGATGAGGGTATATTGTGGCATTTACAAATGTTCTTACAATATGTCAAATATATCATCCTTGAATTCACCTCCTCCACCATTCTCCTTCATCCCTCCTCCCCTCATTCCTGGAAGAGTTTCAACAAATAACATATTTCCATTGTGCACACAGTATTTGCACCCTATTTACTCTCCTCCACCATTTCTCCACCTCTTCTCCCTCCCACTGGTACAACCCTCCCCTGCCCCTTAGGATCTGTTCTGCCTTCCTGCTCTCCAACATTGTAAAAGAAAAAAAATGGAATTTTTACATGTTTAAGACATGTACACAGAAAATTTCCTCATTGCATTTCCATGTGTGTATGTATTATAGCCTGAAATTGGTTCATCTCCTCTATTTTTTCTTCTTTTTACCTTAGTCCCTTTCTTATGGTGATTTAAGAAGGTCATTCTTGTATAGAGAGTACACCAACCATATTCACCTTCTTAACTTCCTTCTTTTCCCCTGACCTTTCCTTAATGTTACCTATTTTTTCATAATGTTGCTTTTTTTGTATTAGGTCTATATTCCACACATAAGAGAAAACATGCAGCTATCAGCCTCTGAACTTGGCTGACTTCCCATTTAAGATTATTATATTCATTCTCATATCATGAGTACATCAACTACATTCAAGTTTTCGGTTTCCTTCCTTTTCTTTATCCCTCCCTTTTGTGGTCTCCCTTTAGTCTGTACTGCATCCCATAATATTGGTACATTTGTTTTAGGTCTATAATCTGCATGTGAGGGAGAACATGTAATTTTTGGCCTTCAGAGCCTAACTTCACTTAAGATGATGTTCTCAAGTTCCATTCATTTACCTGCAAATGACAAAATTTCATTCTTCTTTGTGGCTGAGTAAAATTCCATTGTGTATAATAAATACCACATTTTCTTAATCTGTTCATCAGTAGTGGGGCATCTTGGATGTTTCCACAGCTTAACTATTATGAATTGCGCTACAATAAACATGGCTGTGCAAGTGCCTTTGTAGTAACCTGATTCACATTCCTTTGGGTATATCTCTAGGAGTGGTATTGCTGGATCGTATGGCAGATCTAGTTTTAGTTTTTTAAGAAGCCTCCATATTGCTTTCCAAAATGGTTGTACTAGCTTGCATTCTGACCAGCAGTGTATGAGGGTTCATTCTCCCCCAACACATCCTTGAAAACATTCGTTGGTGGTGGTATTTTTGATGATAGCTATTCCAACAGGAGTGAGGTGGAATCTGAGTGTGGTTTTGATTTCCTTTATAGCCAGAGATGGTGAGCATTTTTTCACGTGTTTTTTGGTCATTTGGATTTCTTCCTTTGAAAAAGTTCTGTTTGGTTCAGTTGCCCATTTCTTTATTGGGTCATTGATTTTGGGGGAAGTTTAGTTTCTTGAGCTCCCTATGTATTCTGGTTATCAGTCCCTTGTCTGATGTATAGCTAGCAAAGATTTTTCCCATTCTTTGGGTGGCCTGTTCAATTTAAAGACCATTTCTTTTGTTGTGCAGAAGCTTTTTAATTTCATTTGTCCCATTTGTCAATCCTTTCTCTTATTTGCTGAGCCACTTGAGTTCTACTGAAGTCCTTGCCTATGCCTATTGCCTCCAGAGTATTCTCTACTCTTTCCTATGCTAGCTTCAAGATTTCAGGCCTAATATTAAGATCCTTAATCCACTTTGAGATGATACTAGTACAGGATGACAGGCATAGATCTAGTTTCAGTTTTCTGCAGGCAGGTATCCAGTTTTCCCAGCAACGTTTGTTGAAGAGGCTGTCTTTTTCATCACATGTTTTTGGCATCTTTGTCAAAAATTAGGTCTTCCCTTCTGTTCCACGGGTCTTCATACCTGTTTTTATTTATTTATTTATTTATTTATTTATTTATTTATTTATTTATTTATAAGTACCTTGTTATTTTTATTTCTATAGCTCTATAGTATAGTTTGAAGTTAGTTACTGTGATACCTCCAGCATTGCTCAGCATTTCCTTGACTATTTGTGGTCTTTTGTGTTTCCAAATGAACTTTAAGGTAGATTTTTCAATCTCTGTGATTAATGTCATTGAGAATTTGATAGGAATTGAATTGAACATGAGATTACTTTTGGTAGTATAGCCATTTTTACTATGTTGGTCCTGCCAATACATGAGCATTGGAGTTCTTTCCACTTTCTGTAGTCTTTTTTGATCTCTTTCTTCAGTGGTTTATAGTTTTCCTTGTAGTGTTCTTTCACATCATTTGTTAGAATTATTCCTAGGTATTTGTTTTTGAGGCTTTTGTAAATGGAATTATATTCCTATATTCTTTCTCAATGTGTTCATTCTTGATGTATAGAAAGGCTACTGATATTTGTAAATCAATTTTGTATCCTGTACTTGCTGAAGCTGTTTATGGTGTCTAGGAGTTTATTGATGGAGGTTTTTGGATCTTTTAGGTATAAGATCATATCATCTAAAAATAGGGATAGCTTGACTACTTCCTTTCCTATTTGTATTCCTTTTATTTCTTCTTCCTGACTTATTGCTTTGGCTAGGAATTTCAAGGTTATCTTGAATAGCAGTGGAGAGAGTATACCTTATCTTGTTCCTGACTTTCAAAGAAATGTTTTCAGTTTGTTCCCATTATGTATGATGTTGGCTATAGGCTTGCCATATATAACCTTTATTATGTTGAGGTACATTCCTTCTATTCTTAGTTTCATTAGAGCTTTTATCGTGAAAGGATGTTGGGTTTTACCAAAAGCTTTTTCTGCATCTATTGAGATGATCAAGTGGTTTTTACCTTTGTTTCTGTTAATAAGCTGTATTACATTTAATGATTTGTGTATATTGAACCATCTCCACATCACTGGGATGAAACCAACTTGATCATGGCATATGATCTTTTTGATATGCTGTTGAGTTCCATTTCCTAGTATTTTATTGAGGATTTTTGCATCTACGTTCATTGAAAAGATTGGCCTGTAATTCTTTTTTGTTGTTGTGTTATTTGTCCTTGTCCGATTTTGGGATGAATGTAATACTGGCTTCATAAAATGATTTTGGCAGTGTTTCTTCCCTTTCTATAACATGGAAAAGTTTCAGGAATGTTGAATTTAGTTTTTTAAAGTTCTGGTAGAATTCAGCAGAGAATCCATCATGTCCTGGGAAGCCCTATCGCTGCTTTGATTTCATTGCATGTTATAGATCTGTTTAGGTGATTAATATCTTCTTGGTTCAATTTTGGATGGTCATGTATATCTAGAAATTTGTCCATTTCTTTTTGATTTTCCAATTTATTTGAATATAGGTTATCAAATAGCCCCTAATGATTCCCTAGATTTCTTTGATTTTTTTTTGTTATCTCCTCTTTTTCATTTCTAATTTTATTAATTTGGGTCTTTTCCCTACTCAGTTTAGTAAGATTTGCTAGGGGTTTGCCAATCTTTTTTATCTCTTCAAATTACCAGCCTTTTATTTCATTGATTTTTTTTTTGTATGATTTCTTTTTGTTCTCTATTTCATGAACTTTGGCTCTTATTTTTATTATTTTACTCCTTCTCCTAGTTTTGAGTTTAGCTGTTCTTATTTTTCTAGGAGTTCAAGATGCAGCATTTGGTGATTTGAGATCTTTTTGTATTTTTAATGTATGCACTCATGGCTATAAACTTTCCTCTTAGGACTGTCTTTGCTATGCCTCAAGTTTCTGATAGGTTGTACTTTTATTATCATTAAATTTCAGGAATTTTTTTATTTCCTTCCTTTCTTCTTCTATGGCCCACTGATCATGGAGCAATGTGTTATTCAGCCTCCAGGTGTTTGAGTGTTTTCAGCCATTTATTTTGTTGTTGAGTTCTAGTTTTATTGCATTGTGGTCAGACAGTATGCAGAGCATTATTTCAATTTTCTTATATTTTTAAAGTCTTGCTTTGTGCCCTATGATATGTTCTGTTTTGGAGAAGGTTTCATGGGCTACTGAGAAGAATGTATATTGTGCTGTTGTAGGACATAATACTCTGTTGACATCCATTAGGTCCATTTATCTATGATGTCTTTCAATTCTAGAGTTTCTTTGTTGATTTTTTTTGTCTAGATTACATATCTGTTGGTGATAGGGGATTATTGAAGTCCCCGACTACCACTGTGTTCTTTCTGTGTCTTTGGTTTTCTATGATATACCTATGAGTTTACTTTCTATTTGTTTTGCATGAGGTTCATTTTAGTTTTTGAATGTGTTTAATGTATTTAATCAGTTTGGGATATTATCTACTTTTACTCTCCTATTGCTATTCCACTCTTCTTTTTCCTTTTGCTATGAGATTCTACCTACAGGTTATGGTAAGCTTTTTTAAAAGTATACATCTCAACATCTCTATCTTGTAATGGAGTGATGGAGACATCACTGCTTCTGTGTTTGAGTCTGGATGTAATCAACTATCTGCCACCTTGTCCCAAGCATGAAGCCCTGACTTCAAACCCCAGTACTACAAAAAAAAAAAAAAGAATATATTTGATATTTCAATATCTTGATGTCCTGTGAGATATTTCTATTATCAGTTTTCTCTCCTTATCTACTTCATCCTAGAACACTTAATAAAGCCATCCGACTTGGAATCTTGTGCTCATCTTTGTATTATAGAGGTGTGGTATTGCCAGCTTTATTCAGTTTCTTAGTCATAGTGGAGGCAAAGGCAAATACCTGACATTTGGTTTACATCAGTCTCTATGTATTTGCTACTTATTAGCATAACATATACCTATAATCTGCATAAACCTTAGAATATATAGCAACATTCTAAGAAGGAGCAATATGTGCTTAACTTGAAACATATATTATATTTCCTTCAGAGATAAAGAATTAAGACTGTCGTTTAGATGGATTTAGTTTAGACATCTTTCTAGTAAGAATTATACTTTATAACCATTATCATTATCATATATCCAATATACAAAATCATTATTGCTTGTGAAATACTCATACAACAATCTTCTGGGAGGAATATTAATATGAAAATGTGACAGAAATTCGGAATAATTAGGCTTTTTCAGATAGTGTCTAACTCTTCAACTCCTGTGCCCTCAAACTTGCAATACTTATACCTCAGCTTCTCAAGTGTTAGGATTACAATCACGTATCAATCATCATGGTCAGCTTTTGGACCCTGTCTTTGATCTAGTTGTTTAACAAGGCTAAATGCTGCCTATTGTTGCTTGGTGTATTACATAGGGAAAAGGTTAGCTACTCATATTAAAGCATTCTTTTGTTTGGTTCTAATGCAAGGAAAAGTTTGTGGGTTAAACCTATATAATGTTAGTGATAACAATGGGAACTGTAAAATATTTAAAAATGTGTCTTTTAACCCAGAATATTTCATTAAATGTAAGCAATGCATCTCTTGTACAAATATTCATTAAATCATATGAGGAACTTGATAGCAATTATATTTATGATATTTCTAGTTAAAGCATAGAAAAACTGCTTTAGGTGCTCAAAAATATTTGTGGAAGTAATGGATGACATATGACATGAAGTATTAAATTCTAACCACCAGTGTTCCAGATTACAATGTTATTCAAAGGATAGCCAAAATGGTTAACCACTACATAGTATAATTTCTAGTGTCTGGTACTATCTTGTCCAGTGCTTTTTAGAGTCAGTGGCTAAATATCAAATGCAAGAACATACTCTTTTATGAAACTTCTGCATCAAACAGTGAGTATAAAAGGATGTTATTCCAAAATTCTGACAGAATAGAAACATATTAAAGAAAAATATGACCTTTTACTGCATTGATAAGCAAAACATATTTCACATTATAAACCATTAGTATTAAAGGAACATGGGAATATTCTGAAGTCCATCTTCAAGGAACATGACAGGCTCAGATGCAGTGATGGAAATTTCAGCATTTGTGTTTCAAAGACAGGTTCTACCAAGAGAAGATAGAGATCAATCTATAGTATACGTCTTTTTGACTTTGTAAAATTGGCCTTTTTAGCATTTTACAGCTTTGCTGCAAAAACCAAATCAATAACTGATATCTTCATGAACACAGGTATCTACATGCCAGCATCAGCAAGATGTCAAAGAATTTGCCTTTAGAGACATGGACTATAAAGAGTTTTCTTCTCTGAGTGTATATTCACATTGTGTTTTTTTTTTTTTGATGCTCTGAACAAATAGTTTTTGTGTGTAGAAGTGATATGTGCTACTTTTAGATTAACTAGTGATCACTATAGAACAGATACTCTTCAGTACACAAATATGAGCAGAATTCCTAAGCAGGTGTACTTTGTTCTAAGACTAAATGCTGATAGAAACATGTGTCTTTGCTCTCATTCTGCACTTAAATTTTTCCATTTATCAGATCTCTCCATTTTTGAATCTCCAAGAGAAACTTAGGGGTTTTTAGAGATCACAAAAATACAACATACTAATGTTAGATATTTAAGAACACTTCAATGATAGTTCCTTAAGCTAATATTTGGATATTAAGGATATATTAATATCCTTAATGTTAATATTTGGGAAGGTTTTAAAATATTGTTTGTATTATACAAAATGTAGCAAATTAAGGTATCAATAGATATATTTGTATATGTGCACAGCAGTAAAGAGCATAGTATATTGTTAACATAGAATAAAGTACTAAAAAGTATGAAGACAAAATAATGCTTTATTTACAAGAAAATCAGAGTTTTGGTTGCATTTAAATATTGAGAAATCTTAAGTAATAATGGTAATGGAAGTGTATGATATAAAGGAAACACCAAAATACTTTCAGTACACTTACAAATAAATTGATTTCCTTTTCTTCAAGTTTTCTTCTGGGCTTTTGACATAGCTATAAGCAACATTATAATTGTGGATATGATTGCTAATGCATTTATTCTCCATTTAATGAGAGAAGTTGGGAGGAAAAGGTGATAATTTCTAAAGTACTGGTTAGAATAATGTTAAAACTTTTAAAACTTTTCCAATTAAAAAAATCTAACTGCGTATTAGACTCTTAATCCAAGAAAATAAAATTATAATAAAAACAAGATTATCATTGTTATTGGTAACCTCACCTTATTGATATTTATCTAACTCATATGACCATTTGACTACAGTGTTCACATAAACCTTGCAACTTAGAAATTGATATCGATCATGAAAAGACCAACTTAGCTACACTGATTGGTATAGACTGCTAAAATAGCTGAAATGCATGTGTTGGTCATGAATCTAGTCGATTTTGCCTCTCTGGAGGCATGAAAAGGATGAGCTTGTCAGTGGTTTTGAAATAATAGCCATCCAACTACATGTTCATATTTGGGAATAATATTTTGAATGTATTATGTAAGTCTAATTTTAGCCATCAATTTTCACCTTACTCCTTATCACTTTATTTTTTTAAACAATCACAGTTTCCAATACCCACTGTTATTGCAAGTCCCAGTGTCGTCTCTCATGAAGATGGTTAATGTGAACTAAAATTCTGTACTCTTCATTTGGGAAATGCTAATATGAAAACATATTGGTATATGTGTGCCCTCCTTACATGTGCACGATTCTTTTGGGAGTTACACAGAGGAAGAAATGGTCTTTTAAAACCGAGAATCATTATCTTCTGTTCTGTCTATTCCAGGAGGCCTTACAGCTGAGGAAGTGGGGAAAGTGACAAACTTAACTGTGGAACCGTGTAGTAGAAAATAATGTTGATTAAGCCGAGCAATCTGAGGCTAAAGATTCAATGTGGATATTATCAACATGATTAAAAGTACATAATAGTCATCTGTTGCACAAAAATATTATACTGTTTTGAAACCTTAGTAACATCACATATACTGAAGTAAATCACAACCTCAAAAAACTTGTGCAGTTGTAAAATGCTTTAGCTAATTTGATGGTAATAATATAGAAACAATTTTTTTAAAAATATAGAATTTGAATGAAAAACATATGTAATTCTAAGAAAGAGCAAGAGTAAATGTAAAGACATGTAGCAAGTGGCTGATACAATTAATATAGTTTTCAAAAAATTTCAAATCTTTATTTACATTCTATTTGGAAAACTTATTACAGGTATCACAAAAAGAAAAATATAGCTTGGTGTGTGATCATACATACTTGTAAACTCAATGCTTGGGAGTCTGAGTCAGGAGGATTATGAGTTTGATATCAACCTCTGCTACATAGCAACCTGTCTCAAAAAACCAGATGACTTGCCTTGTCAAATTTTGAAGTATTTAAAAACATTATTGAATACAAGTCTGCATGGAGCAAATCATACTCACCAAAGAAAGTATAAATGTGTAGAAAAAGACCAGAATATATTTGAAATCTAATAATTTGTTGGAAAAATTCTTCAAAATGGTGAGATAAGGAGACATGAGTCTCTGCTATATAGGTAGATTTTACATATGTAAACAAAGTTCGATCAGTACCTTATCTCATATAAGGCATTTGTATATCAAAGGTGTGCGTCTAAATTAATTTTTTTTTTAGTTTGGTTTGGTTATTCTCTTTTTTTTTATTTTTCTTTTATTATTCGTATGTGCATACAAGCTTGGGTCATTTCTCCCCCCTGCCCCCACCCCCTCCCTTACCACCCACTCCGCCCCCTCCCTCTCCTTCCCACCCCCTCAATACCCAGCAGAAACTATTTTGCCCTTATCTCTAATTTTGTTGTAGAGAGAGTATAAGCCATAATAGGAAGGAACAAGGGTTTTTGCTGGTTGAGATAATGATAGCTATACAAGGCATTGACTCACATTGATTTCCTGTGCATGTGTGTTACCATCTAGGTTAATTCTTTTTGATCTAACCTTTTCTCTAGTTCTTGGTCCCCTTTTCCTATTGGCCTCAGTTACTTTTAAGGTATCTGCTTTAGTTTCTCTGCATTAAGGGCAACAAATGCTAGCTAATTTTTTAGGTGTCTTACCTATCCTCACCCCTCCCTTGTGTGCTAAAGCTTTGATCATGTGCTCAAAGTCCAATCCCCTTGTTGTGTTTGCCCTTATCTAATGTCCCCATATGAGGGAGAACATATGATTTTTGGTCTTTTGGGCCAGGATAACCTCATTCAGAATGATGTTCTCCAATTCCATCCATTTCCCAGCAAATGATAACATTTCCTTCTTCTTCATGGCTGCATAAAATTCCATTGTGTATAGATACCACATTTTCTTAATCCATTCGTCAGTGGTGGGGCATCTTGGCTGTTTTCATAGCTTGGCTATTGTGAATAGTGCCTCAATAAACGTGGGTGTGCAGGTGCATCTGGAGTAACCTGTGTCACAGTCTTTTGGGTATATCCCCAAGAGTGGTATTGCTGGATCAATGTTTAGCTTTCTAAGTAGCCTCCAAATATTTTTCCAGAGTGGTTGTACTAGTTTACATTCCCACCAAAGTGTAAGAGAGTTCCTTTTATCCCGCATCCTCACCAACACCTGTTGTTGGTGGTGTTGCTGATGATGGCTATTCTAACAGGGGTGAGGTGGAATCTTAGTGTGGTTTTAATTTGCATTTCCTTTATTGCTAGAGATGGTGAGCATTTTTTCATGTGTTTTTTGGCCATTTGAATTTCTTCTTTTGAGAAAGTTCTGTTTAGTTCACTTGCCCATTTCTTTATTGGTTCATTAGTTTTGGGAGAATTAGTTTTTTAAGTTCCCTATATATTCTGGTTATCAGTCCTTTGTCTGATGTGTAGCTGGCAAATATTTTCTCCCACTCTGTGGGTGTTCTCTTCAGTTTAGAGACCACTTCTTTTGATGAACAGAAGCTTTTTAGCTTTATGAGGTCCCATTTATCTATGCTATCTCTTAGTTGCTGTGCTGCTGGGGTTTTGTTGAGAAAGTTCTTACCTATACCTACTAACTCCAGAGTATTTCCTACTCTTTCCTGTATCGACTTTACAGTTTGTGGTCTGATAGTAAGATCCTTGATCCATTTTGAGTTAATGTTGGTATAGGGTGATATACATGGATCTAGTTTCAGTTTTTTGCACACTGCTAACCAGCTTTCCCAGCAGTTTTTGTTGAAGAGGCTGTTATTTCTCCCTCTTATATTTTTAGCTCCTTTGTCAAAGAAAAGTTGATTATAGTTGTGTGGCTTCATATCTGGGTCCTCTATTCTGTTCCACTGGTCTTCATGTCTGTTTTTGTGCCAGTACCATGCTGTTTTTCTCATTATTGCTTGTTAGTATAGTTTGAAGTTAGATATCGTGATACCTCCTGCATTGTTGTTTTGACTGAGTATTGCCTTGGCTATTCGTGGCCTCTTGTGTTTCCATCTAAATTTCATGGTAGATTTTTCAATCTCTTTAATGAATGTCATTGGAATTTTGATGGGAATTGCATTAAACATGTAAATTACTTTTGGGAGTATAGACATTTTTACTATGTTGATTCTACCAATCCATGAGCATGGGAGATCTCTCCACTTTCTATAGTATTCCTCAATCTCTTTCTTCAGAAGTGTATAGTTTTCCTTGTAGAGGTCGTTCACATTTTTTGTTAGGTTTACACCTAGGTATTTGATTTTTTTTGAGGCTATTGTAAATGGAATTGTTTTCATACATTCTTTTTCCGTTTGCTCATTGTTAGTGTATAGAAATGCTAATGATTTCTCTATGTTGATTTTATATCCTGCTACCTTGCTATAGCTATTGATGATGTCTAGAAGCTTCTGAGTAGAGTTTTTTGGATCTTTAAGGTATAGGATCATGTCATCTGCAAATAGGGATATTTTGACAGTTTCTTTACCTATTTGTATTCCTTTTATTCCTTCTTCTTGTCTAATTGCTCTGGCTAGGAATTCAATACTATGTTGAATAGGAGTGGAGATAGTGGGCATCCTTGTCTGGTTCCTGATTTTAGAGGGAATGGTTTCAGTTTTTCTCCGTTAAGTATAATGCTGGCTGTAGGTTTGTCATATATAGTTTTCATAATGTTGAGGAACTTTCCTTCTATTCCTAGTTTTCTTAGAGCTTTTATCATGAAATGGTGTTGGATCTTGTCAAAGGCTTTTTCTGCATCTATTGAGATGATCAAGTGGATTTTGTCTTTGCTTCTGTTAATGTGGTTTATTACATTTACTGATTTTTGTATGTTGAACCACCCCTGCATCCCTGGGATGAAGTCTAGTTGGTCGTGGTGAATAATCTTTTTGATGTGTTGTTGAATTTGGTTTGCCGTTATTTTGTTGAGGATTTTTGCATCAATGTTCATTAAGGAGATTGGCCTATAGTTCTCCTTTTTGGAGGTGTCTTTGCCTGGTTTCAGGATAAGTGTAATACTGGCTTCATAAAATGTGTTTGGCAGTTTTCCTTCCCTTTCTATTTCATGGAACAGTTTAAGGAGGGTTGGTATCAGTTCTTCTTTAAAGGTCTGATAGAATTTAGCAGAGAATCTATCAAGTCCTGGACTTTTCTTTTTGGGGAGACTCTTGATTGATGCTTCAATTTGATTTGTGTTATAGATCTATCCAGGTGATTAATTTCCTCTTGGTTCAGTTTTGGATGATCATATGTATCTAGAAATCTGTCCATTTCTTTAAGATTTTCAAATTTATTTGAATATAGGTTCTCGAAGTAGCCTCTGATGATTTCCTGGACTTCCATGGTGTTTGTTGTTATCTCCCCTTTTGCATTCCTGATTCTACTAATTTGGGTTTTTTCTCTCCTCATTTTAGTCAGGTTTGCCAGGGGTCTATCAATCTTGTTTATTTTTTCAAAGAACCAAGTTTTTGTTTCATTAATTCTTTGTATGGTTTTTTTTATTTCTATTTTATTGATTTCAGCTCTTATTTTTATTATTTCTCTCCTTCTATTTGTTTTGGCATTTGCTTGTTCTTGTTTTTCTAGGACTTGGAGATGTATCATTAGGTCATTGATTTGGGATCTTTCAATCTTTTTAATATATGCATTCATGACTATAAACTTTCCTCTCAGGACTGCCTTAGCTCTGTCCCATAGGTTCCAGTAGGTTGTGTTTTCATTTTCATTGACTTCCAGGAACTTTTTAATTTCCTCTTTTATTTCATCGATGATCCATTGTTCATTATGTAATGAGTTATTTAGTTTCCAGCTGTTTGCATGTTTTGTGTCTTTACCTTTGTTGTTGAGTTCTGTTTTTACTGCATTGTGATCAGATAGTATGCATGGTATAATTTCTATTTTCTTATATTTGCTGAGGGTTGCTTTGTGTCCTAGGATATGATCTATTTTTGGAGGAGTTTCCATGGGCTGCTTAGAAGAATGTATATTGTGTAGAAGTTGGATGAAATGTTCTGTAGACATCAAGTAGGTCCATTTGATCTATTGTATATTTTATATCTTGGATTTCTTTATTGATTTTTTGTTTGGCTGACCTATCTATTGATGATAATGGGGTGTTAAAGTCTCCCACAATCACTGTATTGGCGTTAATATTTGCTTTTAGGTCTTTCAGGGTATGTTTTATGAAATTGGGTGCGTTGACATTGGGTGCGTACAGGTTGATGATTATTATTTCCTTTTGGTCTAGTTCCCCTTTTATTAGTATAGAATGTCCTTCTTTATCTCGTTTGATCAATGTAGGTTTGAAGTCTACTTTGTCAGAGATAAGTATTGCTACTCCTGCCTGTTTTCGGTGGCCATTGGCTTGGTAAATCTTCTTCCGGCCTTTCATCCTAAGCCTATGCTTATTTCTGTCAGTGAGATGGGTCTCCTGTAAGCAACAAATTGTTGGATCTTCCCTTTTAATCCATTTCATCAAGCAATGCCTTTTGATGGTTGAATGAAGTCCGTTAACATTAAGCATTAATACTGATAGGTATGTGGTGATTCCTGTCTTTTTGGTTCTCTTAGTTGTTTGAAGGTTTAATTGTGTGTACCTAAGTTGAGGTTACTCTCTACTGTCTTGCTTTTTCTTTTCCTGTGGTTTGGTGCTGCCTGTCTTTTCATGGTTATGTTGGGTGTCACTTTCTCTGTGCAGAATCCATGAAGAAACTTTTGTAATGGTGGCTTTGTGGTCGCATATTGTTTTAGTTTCTGCTTATCATGGAAGATTTTTATTGCTCCATCTATTTTGAATGATAGTTTTGCTGGGTAGAGTATCCTGGGGCTGAAGTTATTTTCATTCAGTGCCCGGAAGATCTCACCCCACGCTCTTCTTGCTTTTAATATTTCTGTTGAGAAGTCTGCTGTGATTTTGATGGGTTTACCTTTGTATGTTACTTGTTTTTTCTGTCTTACAGCCTTCAATATTCTTTCCCTAGTTTCTGAACTTGTTGTTTTAATGATGATATGTCATGGGGTAGTTCTATTTTGATCTGGTCTGTTTGGTCTCCTGGAGGCCTCTTGCATCTGTATGGGATTATCTTTCTCTAGATTTGGGAAATTTTCCATTATTATTTTGTTGAATATATTACACATTCCCTTCGCTTGCACCTCTTCTCCTTCTTCAATGCCCATGATTCTCAAGTTTGGTCTTTTGATGGAGTCAGTGAGTTCTTGCATTTTCTTTTCACAGGTCTTGATTTGTTTAATTAATACTTCTTCAGTTTTTCCTTTAATTACCATTTCATCTTCAAGTTCTGAGATTCTGTCTTCTGTTTGTTCTATTCTGCTGAATTGGCCTTCTGTTTTGTTTTGCAGTTCTGTTTCATTCTTTTTTCTGAGATTTTCCATATCCTGGGTGGTTTCCTCTTTAATGTTGTCTATTTTTGTCCTGAGTTCATTTATCTGTTTATTCATTGTGTTCTCTGTTTCACTTTGGAGTTATACAGTGCTTCTATGGTTTCCTTTATTTCTTCTTTTGCTTTTTCAAATTCTCTATTTTTGTTGTCTTGGAATTTCTTGAGTGTTTCCTGTACATTTTGGTTGACCCTATCCAGTATCATCTCTATAAAATTCTCATTGAATACCTGTAGTATGTCTTCTGTTAAATTATGCTTGTGGGCTTCATTGGGTCCTTTGGCATAGTTTATCTTCATTTTGTTGCAGTCTGGATCTGAGTATCTGTTTTCTTCATTCCCCTCTAGTTCCTGTAGTAACGTTTTGCTGTGGGGCAACTGGTTTTCCTGTTTTTTCTGTCTTCTCATCATTGCCTTTGGTGTTGTTACTGTCCCTGTACTGTGTGCAATTAAGTATTTTCTAGCTTGTAGCAATAACAATGGTGATATTTAGAATGGAAGGGTTAGTGGAGATGGAAAGCTAGAAGTTAAAGAAAAAGGAAAAACAAATAAGCAGACAAGAAGGAGAAAACAGAACAAAGAATCAGAAAAGAAAGTTTCAAAGGTATAAACAGGGAATGTTAGTGTACTAATTGGCAGTAAGCTGAACAGGCATTAGAGAGACAGAGAGAGGATTGAAAAAAATAATAATAAATATAAGAATAAAAAATAAGTAAATGAAATCAGTATCTATATATAAAAATAAAATAAAATAAAATGAAAAATAGAAAATTAAAAAAAAAACAAAAAACACAAAAACCTCCAAGTTCAAATGCAATGAAGTTTCAGTCTTAATAATTTGGGTGTCCATCTCAGTCTCCAATCCTGGAGGTGGTGCCTCAGATGTTGTTCTGTAGTTGTCTCATCAAAGGGGATGCATAAAGTAGAACAAAACTACACACACACAAAAACCCCCACCAAGTGTCCCAAGTTCAAATGGAATACAGTTTCAGTAAGTTTTTCAGCATGCAGGTGTAATTCGGTTGTTCTCTCATCAAAGGTAGGGAGAAAAAGAGAGGAAAAAAAAGAGTCTGGAGACACTTCTGGGAATGGCATCTGCGGCTGTGGCTTACCTGCCTGCTGCTGTCAGCCTGCTTTTGCTGGAGGCGTTATTTATGCAGATCTCTGGGGTGAGCTTAGTACTCACCTGGCCCTGCAGGCTTTGTTTACTCAGAGTTCTCCTGTGCATGAGGTTCTGCTACAAGCTTTCCCCTTTCCAAGCACACTGGGGGAGGTGACACTGCACCCACTTCTCTGGCTTGTGTGTTTATTTACAGTTCATGTGGGAAGTGGGTCTTCCCCCCTCTCCTGTGGAGTTTTCCTCCCCCTACCACTTCTACAAGCTTTCCTGCTCCTGATTACTGGGCGGTGCTGCTGCTCCTGCCAGCCACCATGTTTGTTTATAGCTCATGTGGGAAGTGGGTCTTCCCTCCTCTCCTGTGGAGTTTTCCTCCCTCCACCACTCTCACAAGCTTTCCCGCTCCTGGTTGCTGGGTGTGCGCCCCTGCTCCAGCCGGAGCCTCTCCTGCCCACCCAGCTTGTTTATTTACAGTCTGGGAAGGATTCCCTTCCCCCAATCTTTGGTGCTCAGTTTGCCCCACTCTCTTTCCCATGTGTCTTTATTGTTCTTATTGCTTATTACTCAGTTTCTCTTTTTTCCCTGGGTGGAGGTTGGTCTGTCTAGGGGTCTATGCTGCTCTGGCCCAGGGTTGTCTGTGGGAGTACCGCGGTACCGTGAAGCTCACCTTGTCTGCGTCTTCCCAAGTCATCTGGGTGCGGGCGTCTGGTGGCCTGGGGGCCCTCCTTGTTTCTCTGTTTAATGTGAAGTGGAGATTCTCTGCACCAGCTGGAGGTGTGGAGGGGTCAAAGTTTTGCCTCTTCTCGGTGATTTTGCCTGCAAAGTGTGTCTCCAGCGTCTCTCCAAGATTTCACTATAAGAGGCTCGCTTTCTGCTTCCTCCCTCTAGCCACTATCTTGGAATCCTCTAACTAACTAAAATTCTTAAGCCTTTTATGTACACAACTGAAAAGATGGAACTTTGAATTGAATGTATACCATAAGCTTGACTGAAATATTTTTTATCCTCTACTCTCTCATTACACTATAAATTCACCAAGAGATAGCAATGTTTCTTATTAATATTCCCAACTGTTATCATGCCCTTAGTAATCACATAATAAATGTTGAATTATATAAATAAATGACATTTTCTTTGGGACCTGCCTCTATTTATGATAACACAATTTTATGGGCAAAAATTCCTATACACCTCACCAGTTACTCAGAACTTATATGCTATTAACATATATGAGGTTATTGAGCCTTTGACAGGTAAGAACTGTATGGAAAGTGCATGATAAATTTGAACACTTGTATCAAGCCAATGTCCAATTCTCAATCTTAGTCTATGTGTCAAGCTATTTATAATCAACTTTTCTTGGTGTTTTGCATTTTAAAGGAAATAATAATTATAAAAACATAAAATTATTCAACAATAAATAAATAAGACACAATTATTTAGGCTTCATTATAATTGTGAAGATTGATTATTTATCCTGATTACTTAATAGAAATTGCTTGTCTGATTTTATTGGTTAAGTCACACATCACTGTACCAAATTGTGATATTTAATATTTAACTTGAAGTTTATATACTATTGGAAGAAATAATGGTATTTTTAAATAAGATTTTTCTTTCCTTCTTGTAATTATTTGTAGAAAAGTAGTTTAATTTTAAAGAGTGCTTTACTTTGACTTTTTAAAATCTACTTACATTTTAATAACACTGACATCATATTTGTAACAAGGTAGAAGGCATCAGAAAAACATGCCATGTTCCATAGGGAAAAAACAGACAAAACAAAGCAAAATTAAAATGTAAGAAGGAAGGAAAAGAAACCAGCTGAATCATTTTAGAGCAGCTGTCATAGAAGGTTGAATAGAGAAGGCTCCCTCACAGGGAGATTTAGACCATTCATTTCATCTCTTCTTTCACTTAATTTATATATTTTTCAACAACAGATGGATTAGGAGCAGCTCTGTCCCCATGCATGAATGTTTTATACAAGTATCTGATGCTCATTTTGGCTAGGTACAGCTGAGTTTGCCAGGTGTACAACTGAGCCTGCCACTTTAAAGTGACTTTTAAGATTGTCTTTTAAGTTGTCATGTTCTTGCCTATAACTGGAATCTGAAGTTCTGAAAGGAAAAACATCATATCCCCTTGAAATTCGCTCTTGCCCTTGAACTCACTGTCTGAAGTCTTGTAGTTACCAGAAATACGAGTTTTGGAGACCTTTTAAAAATAATTTAAATTTTTAACGCTGAAAAGAACCAGTACCATCTCTTCAGAAAAATGAAGCTAATAGGAAATCACCATTTTTTTCCCTTCTAAATGTACGTTTTTATGCTTCTAAATGTGGTAACTTCTTGACATTTCCAAAATAAATATATTTTAAAGTAAATTTTTCCTAGTATTTTGTCTAATATGTTGTTTATTCATTATTTTGGATCTTGTTGGAATTATTTTTATGTGTTAAGATTAAGATTTATTCTATTTTTTATAGAATTAATGCATAGTATATTTTAAAAAAGTGTATGAGCTCTTACATTTGGATACATTTACCAAAAGAGTCTGTTCCAGAACTTAGAAGGAACATACTGGAACTGCAGTAAAGTGTATCCTTCAAAATACATAACAAATCTTTCTGTTGTCTTTTGGAGAAATACATTTGAATAACAACATTGTAAAAAAATTTTTTTTTGAAATCCAGAAAAAATATATAGTTTTTTCCTCCCTAGAACATCCTCCACTTTTGTAAGCTTATATGGCTTGCCTCTTACATTTATTACTTCTTTTTTGGCAGATAATTTCCATTGTCTTAAATTATTTTTGTCCTCCTTTGGTCCCAATTTTAAGAAATGTGATTTTCTACAGTGAATTGTGGATAGTTGTTGCATCAATTGTTCACATTATGACTTTGAGAAATCAAGAGATAACTGAGTAACTCAGTTTGACTATGTCTCTTGCATTGATAGGCAAATACTGCAATTTCTTTCTTTCTTTTATTCATTTATTAACATGTGCATATATTGTTTGGGCTATTTCTTCCCCCAGTCCCCCAACTCCCTCTCTATCCTGCTCAACCCGCCTTGATTCCAGGTAAAACCTGTCCTGCCCTTCTTTCCAATTTTGTTGAAGAGAAGACATAAGCAATAATAAGAAAGACAAAGTGTTTTTGTTAGTTGAGATAAGGATAGCTATACAGAGAGATTCCTAGCATTGCTTCCATGCACAAGTGTGTTACAATACAAGTTAATTCATCTCTTCCTGACCTTTTAATTAGTTCCTGATCCCCTTCCCATATTGACCTCTGTTGGTTTAAGTTTTCTGCATTAGCTCCCCTGCAATAGGTAAATCAAACACTTTCAAGTTTTGGGTTTCCTACCTATCATCACACCTCCCATATGTGCTCTCCCTTAGCATGTGACCCAAGTCTAACAACATTGCTGCATTTGCCCTAGATATAAGTCAGCATATGAGGGAGAACATACGATTTTTGGTCTTCTGAGCCTGGCTAACCTTGCTCAGGATGATGTTCTCCAGTTCCATCCATTTACTTGAGAATGATAAGATTTCATTCTTCTTCATGGCTGAGTAAAACTCCATTGTATACAAATTCCACATTTTCTTAATGCATTCAACAGTGGTGGGCATCTTGGCTGTTTCCATAACTTGGCTATTGTGAATAGTGCTGCAATAAACATGGGTGTGCAGGTGCCTCTGGAGTAACCTGAGTTGCGTCCCTTTGGGTATATCCCCAGGAGTGAGATTGTTGGATCGTATGACAGATCAATGTTTAGATTTTTAAGAAGCCTCCATATGATTCTTAGCTTCTTAGCAAGCACTAGCTTGCATTCCCACCAGCAGTATATGAGAGTTCTTTTTGCCACACATCCTCTCCAACACCTCATGTTGGTTGTGTTTTTGATGATTGCTATTCTAACAGGGGTGAGGTGGAATCTTAATGTGGTTTTAATTTGCATTTCCTTTATGGCTAGAGATGCTGAGCATTTTTTCATGTGTTTTTTGGTCATTTGAATTTCTTCTTTTGAAGGAATTTTTAGTTCAATTGCCCATTTCTTTATTGGTTCATTGATTTTGGGAGAGTTTAGTTATTTAAGTTTCCTGTATATTCTGCTTATCAGTCCTTTATCTGATGTATAGCTCACAAATACTTTCTCTTACACTGTGGGTGTTCTCTTCAGTTTAGAGACCATTTCTTTTGTTGTGCAGAAGCTTTTTAGTTTTATGAAGTCCCATTTATTCATCCTTTCTCTTACTAGCTGACCTGCTGGGATTCTATTGAGGAAGTCCTTGCCTATACCTATTGCTTCCAGAGTATTCCTTGCTCTTTCCTGTACCACTTCCAGAATTTCAGGTCTGATATTAAGGTCCTTGATCCATTTTGAGTTGATACTAGTACATGGTGATAAACATGGTTATACTTTTAGTTTTTTTGCAGATGGATAACCACTTTTCTCAGCAACATTTGTTGAAGAGGCTGTCTTTTCTACATCATACATTTTTGCCGCTTATTAAAGATAAGATGGGCATAGCTGTGTGGATTCATATCCCGGTCTTCTGTTCTGTTCCACTGGTCTTCATGTCTGTTTTTGTGCCAGTACAATGCTTTTTTTACTGCTATTGCTTTGTAATATCATTTGAAGTCAGGTACTGTGATACCTCTAGCATTGCTCTTTTTGCTGAGTATTATCTTGGCTATTTGCAGTCTCTTGTGTTTCCAAATGAACTCTAGGATAGATTTTTCAATCTCTATGATGAATGTCATTGGGACTATGGTGGGAATTGCATTAAACATGTAGATTGCTTTTGGTAGTATAGGCATTTTTACTATGTTGATTCTACCAATCCATGAGCATGGGAGATCTTTCCATCTTCTGTAGTATTCCTCAATTTCTTTCTTCAGGGGTTTGTAGTTCTCCTTGTAGAGGTCACTCACATCCTTTATTAAATTTACTCCTAGGTATTTGATTTTTTTTTTTGAGGTTATTGTAAATGGAATTGTTTCCATGTATTCTTTCTCAGTTTTTTCATTATTGGTGTATAGAAAAGCTAGTGATTTTTGTAAGTTGATTTTGTATCCTGCCACCTTGCTGTAGCTGTTTGTGGTGTCTAGGAGTTTTGGGGTAGAGATTTTTGGGTCTTTAAGGTATAAGATCATATCTTCTGCAAATAGGGATATTTTGACAGTTTCTTCACCTTTTGTATTCCTTTTATTTCTTCTTCTTGCCTAATTTCTCTGGCTAGGAATTTCAGGACGATATTGAACAGGAGTGGAGATAGTGAGGACCCTTGTCTCATTCCTGATTTTAGGGGAAATGGTTTCTGTTTTTCTCCATTAAGTATTATGTCAGCTATAGGATTTTTATATATACCCTTTACAATGTTCAGGTACATTCCTTCTATTCCTAGTTTTCTTAGAGCTTTTATCATGAAGTGGTGTTGGATCTTATAAAAGGCCTTTTCTGCATCTGTTGAGATAATCAAGTGGTTTTTGTCTTTGTTTCTATTAATGTACTCTATTACATTTATAGATTTGCACATTTTGAACCACCCTCCTAGATGCCTGGATGATGCCAAGTTGGTTGTGGTGAATGATTGTTCTGATGTGTTTTTGGATTCAGCTTGCGAGTATTTTATTGAGGATTTTTGCAGAGATGTTCATTAAAGAGATGAGCCTATTGTTCTCCCTTTTGTAGGTGTCTTTGTCTGGTTTGGGGATAATTGTAATACTGGTTTCATGAAATGAGTTAGTCAGTGTTCCTTCCCTTTCTATTTCTTGGTATTAGTTCTTCTCTAAATGTCTGATAGAATTCAGCAGTAAATCCATTAGGTCCTGGACCTTCCTTTTTTGGAGCACTCTTTATTGCTGCTTCAATTGCATTTTGTGTTATAGATCTATTCAGGTGATTAATATCCTGTTGGTTCAATTTTGGATAGTCACAAGTATCTAGAAATTTGTCCATTTCTTCAAAATTTTCAAATTTATTTTAAGATACATTCTTAAATTAGTCTCTGATGATTTCCGGAATTTCTGTGGTGTCTGTTGTTGTCTCCCTTTTCCATTTCTGATTTTACTGATTAGGGTTTTTTTCTCTATTCATTTTCATCAGGTTTGTCAGGAGTCTGTCAATCTTTTTTATTTTTTTTTCAAAGAAGCAGCTTTTTGTTTCATTGATTCTTTGTATTTTTTTTTGTTTGTTTCTATTTTGTTAATTTCAGCCTTTATTATTTCTCTCCTGCTTGTTTTGGGTTTTGCTTGTTCTTGTTTTTCTAGGAGTTTGAGATGTAACATTAGGTCATTGGTTTGAGATCTTTCTATCCTTTTAATATATGCACTCCTGGGTATAAACTTTCCTCTTTAGACTGTTTTTGCTGTGTCCCATAGGTTCTGGTAGGTCATGTTTTCATTTTCATTAACTTCCAGGAACCCTTTAATTTCCTCTTATTTTATTAATGACTCATTGATCATTGAGCAGTATGTTGTTCAGCTTGCAATTGTTTGCATGTTTTTTACTGTTGTTTTTGTTGTTGAGTTCTAGTTTTAATGCACTGTGATAAGATAGAATGCATGGGATTATTTCTGTTTTCTTATATTTGCTGAGACTTGCCTTGTGCTCTAAGATA
The DNA here is from genome assembly GCF_047511655.1 of Castor canadensis. Lineage (NCBI taxonomy): Eukaryota > Metazoa > Chordata > Mammalia > Rodentia > Castoridae > Castor > Castor canadensis. Next base: position 146,374,189 of record NC_133388.1, on the reverse strand, counting down.
TGATCAATTTTGGAGAAGGTTCCATGTGCTGCTGAGAAGAATGTATGTTGTGCAGCAGTTGGATGAAATAGTCTGTAGACATCAGCTAGGTCCATTTGATCTATGGTATGATTTAGATCTAGGATTTCTTTATTGATTTTTTTGTTTGAATGACCTATCACTGTGTTGGAGTCCATATATGTTTTTATGTCCTTCAGAGTACGTTTGATGAAACTGGGTGCATTGGCATTGGGTGCATGTATGTTGATAATTGTTATTTCCTTTGGGTGTATTTCTCCTTTTATTAGGATGCAGTGACCTTCTTTATCTTGTTTGATCAATGTAGGTTTGAAGTGTATGTTGTCTGAGATAAGTATTGCTACTCCTGTCTGTTTTCAGTGGCCATTGGCTTGGTAAATCTTCTTCCAGCTTTTCACCCTAAGCCAGTATTTGTTTCTGTCAATGAGATTGGTTTCCTGTAAGCAACAGATTGTTGGATCTTCATTTTTAATCCAGTTTGCTAAGAGGTGTCTTTTGATGGGAGAGTGAATTCCATTAACATTCAGTGTTAGTATTGATAGGTATGTGGTGATTCCTGTCATTTAGTTGTTCTGTTTTAAGGATTTAATTGTGTGCAGCTGAATCAATGTTACTCTCTACTTTCTTGTCTTTTCTTCTCCTGTGGTTTGGTACTGCCTGTCCTGTCATGATTCTGAATGCTTTCATTTTCTGTGTGCAGATTCCTTGAAGAATGTTTTGTAGTGGGGGCCTTGTGGTCACATATTCTTTTAGTTTCTGCTTACCATGGAAGACTTTTATTGCTCCATCTACTTTGAATGATAGTTTTTCTGTGTAGAGTATCCTAGGGTTGAAGTTATTTTCATTCAGTGTCTGGAATACCTCACTCCATGCTTTTCTTTCTTTTAAGGTTTCCATTGAGAAATCTGCTGTGATTTTGATGGGTTTACCTTTGTATATTATTTGTTTTTTCTCTCTTATGGCCTTCAATATTCTTTCTCTGTTTTCTGTGCTTCTTTTAATGCTAATATGTCATGGGGTAGTTCTATTTTGGTCAAGCTTGTTTAGTGTCCTGGAGGCTTCCTGTACCTAAATGGGCATAGTTTTCTCTAGATTTGGGAAATTTATTGTTATTATTTTGTTGAATACATTATGAATTCCTTTTAATATCACCTCTTCACCTTCTTTACTGCCCATGATTCTCAGGTTTGGTATTTTGATGGAGTTGGTGAGTTCTTCCATATTCCTTTCACAGGTCTTGAATTGTTTGACTAATAGCTCTTTAGTTTTTCCTTTAATTTTCATTTCATCTTCAAGTTCTGAGATTCTGTCTTCTGCTTATTCTAGTCTGTTGGAGTGGCCTTCTATTGTGTTTTGTATTTCTGTTTCATTCTTTTTTCTGAGGTTTTCCATATCATGGGTCACCTCCTCTTTAATATTGTCAATTTTCATCCTTAATTCATTAATCTCTCTATTTATGGTGTTCTCTGTTTCACTTTGGTGTTTATTTGGGGCTCTTATGAGTTCACTTATTTGTTTTTGTGTCTTCTCATATTCTTAATTTTTGTTGTCTTGTAATTTCTTTAGTGCCTCTTGTATGTTTTGCTTGACCATGTCTGGTAACATCTCCATTAAATTCTCAGTGATTACTTGTCAAACATCTTCTTTCAGGGTGTTCTTGTAGGCTTCATTGGGTTCCTTAGAATAAATTATCTTTGTTTTGTTGGAGTGTGGAACTGGGTATCTGTTTTCTTCATTTCCCTCTGAATTCTGTACTAATTTATTTTTCAAGGGAGAATAGTTTCTATCCCTTTTTTGTCCTCCCCTCACTCCATTTGGTGCTGTTTCTGTTCCTGGTCTGTGTGTAATTTAATATTAGTTAACTTGCAATTGTAAAACTAACAAAACAAAGAAAGCAAGAAAGAAAATATAACCAAAGAAATCTACAGGGAGAGGTGGTGGACAAACAGACAGGGAACTAAACAAACAGACAAACACATGAAAACATTCCAGTTCAGGAACAATAGGATTTCAGTCTTAGTAGTTCTGATGTTAGTCCTTCACCATCTAGCCCTGGTGTTGATATTTAAGCAGAAGCTCTGTCTTAGTCTCTCCAGGTGGTTTGGTAGATTCACCAGTTTTTTTTTCCCATTTTTCAGCAGCAGCTTCTTAGTTAACTCCTCTCTCAGTGAGGTTTGGCTTATCCTCAGGTTGCAGAGATCAGCTCTGTGGTTCACCATCTGTCCTACTTTGGAGTTGGGTTTTCTCTGTGTTGGTTTACTAGGGGCTTGTTTCTTTGCTGTGCCCCCTTTCTCTGGGGCAAGGTCAGAGAGCCCTCAGCAGGCTCCCTGCTGTCAGCATGTTATGCTGATTTCCTGATTGTTTTTCAATTTTGTAACATTGTTTGACTTTGGATGTTGCTCACTGTCTCAGGAGATGAGCTTTGTGCCCCACTATCTGCCCTATTTCAGGCAATGGCTTATCACCCACTGATTGTCGGTCTGTCTTCCTTTCCAGTCTATGTTTACTGAAAGTTTGCATGGAGATCTGATCCTTGCCCTTCTCCCCTCCTCTGGTGTGCTTAGAGCACCCTGCCCCCTCTGCTGCGTGTTCCTTTTCAGTTCCTTGTTTATTATTCAGGTTTTTTTTGTGGGGCGAAGGGGTCAGTCTGCCCAGGAGGCTATGCTGGTTTATTCCGGGGTTGTCTGTGGGAATACTGCATGCTGCTTATTTGCTCACCTGTTGGTCTGCTGTATGCCTCCCAAGCAGATTTGGAGTCAGTGTGTGTTGGCATGGGAGCCCTCCTGTTTTCTTAGTGTAACATGGCACAGAGAAGCTTTGTACAGGCTGGGGGTTCAGCATGTTGAAGCCCAATTTCTCTTGGTGCTTTTTTTCTGCCAAGTGTGGCTCCAGTGTCTCAGCAAGGTTTTTTGTTCATGGTGCTCAAACTGTCTATTTCTGTGCCCTAGTTGCCATCTTGGATCCTCTCTGCAATTTCTAAGATACTATAATGAACTGCCAAGAAAAAAAGGAAATTTTAGTGTTTTTGTTAGATAAAGTAAAATTTTCAGTTTGCTACTACAGTTTTAATTCATGGCATTTTTGGTTATCTCTTTATTTCATGCTTTCTTCAGTTTTGGTAGCAAACAAGTTGTTCATTGAATTTTTTTTCAAAACAGAAAAAGTAATTTATGTCTGTAGTCAACACGGAATTTGCTACTATTCTGCTCTAGTTTGGATCTAGACTGCTCCACCCCCCACCTCCATGAAAGTCTATGTGTTTAAGGGTTGGTCCCTAGTGTGATACTATAGGGAGTTGGTGAGAAGTATATGAAGTGAGTTGAGCGGGAGTTTGTAGGTTTTTCCCTCAAAGAAAAATGTAGGACTCTGCTGTCTTCTATTTTCTTTATAATTTGAACATTAGGTGACTGTCTTCCTCTGCCATGCATTCCCCTCATGATGTGCTACCTAGCCACAGGCACAAAACCAGTGGGGCCAACTAATATTGAACTGGAACCTCTAAAACTGTGAGACAAAGAAATCTTTTCTTTTTTTAAGTTGATTATCTCCATTGATTTTTCTCAACATTTATTATAGTGGCACAAGTCTGAGTAACATATGTTCCTAGCTGATACTACATTCCCAATAATTTTGGCTCTGAAAGTCTTTTGATTTCTATATATGCCATGCTGTAACAGGTTAATGTATAAAATGCTGTTAATCAGAAATCTGTATGTTTTGCATACTAATGAAACTATTAACATTTTTTATGTACATTTTTTTTCCAAATATATGCATAGATTCCCCACCCAGTACAATGAGGGAAACTATGATGGAAAGGTAACCTATTGTCAAATTCTTAGAAAATTCTCCCCTAATGAGGTGAATGGAACTAAGCTAAAAAACAAAACAAACATACAAAAAAAACCACACACACAAAACACACAAAAAACTCTCATGCCCAGGAAAAAATGGGAACAAGTAGAAACAATTAGAAAGTCATTCCATATTCCCCGCACCACGCACACACTATGTTATATAGTCCAATTATTTATACTGCCATATTTTCACTTGTACTCTATATTAAATGTTATCTTTAGTATATATTAACATATATTAAAACACTTTCACACAGACACAGTCTAGTAGCAAGGTGCCAGTTCTTTGATAATATTACACTGTATGCCAGAGATATCACTGCCTTGATTGTGTTACACTATGTAAGATTTTGCTTAGACAAACTGGAAAGACTTGTTTTCTTTCCATATGTAAGAGAGCTGAAGGTGTCTCTCTAACCAGAGAGTGGTCTCCATCTGACAGAGAGAGAGGCTGGCAACTTCAATCACACAACCAAAAGGAAATTAACTTTGTCAACAACCTAAATGAACTTTGAAGTAGGTTTTTCCCCAGTCCAGTCTCCAAATGAAAACATAGCATGGATTACATTTTGATTATAGTCTTGTAAGTCCCTGAGGAGGATTCAGGTGGGACTTCCCCAGATTCTTGAACAATGAATCTATGCAATAATACACTTGTGTTTGGATTAAGCACCTGTCACTGGTAATGCTTTTTTATTTTTGTTTTTTATTTTTTGGGAGTGGTTTGAACTCAGGACCTCTCATGCTATACCACTTGAGCCACTCTCTCAGCCTTACTGGTAAATTTTTGTAAAGCAATATAAAACAAACATATCTTTATACTTTTAACTCTTTTTTGGTGGTGTAATTCCAGATGCATTTCCCCAGATGATTTGAGAATAATTTTACTAGACTCCCACAGTTTTTAAAATTTTTTTTATTGGGATTATTGGCAGTACTGAGGTATGAGCTTGGGACCTTGAGCTTGACAAGGTTGGGACTCTGCCACTTGAGACATGATAGCCCTTTTTTACATTAGTCAATTTTTGGATAGGGTCTTGCATTTTTGCTAGGGCAAGGCTCAGATAATGATCCTTCCACTTATTCCTCCCTTGTAGCTGAGACTACAGATGTGGACTACCATGCCCAATGTGTTTGTTGAGAAGAGGACTCACTAACTTTTTGCCTGGGCTAGCTTGGAACCTTGATCTTCCTGATGAAGTAGTTAGGAATCTAGATGTTTGCCATCACACCCAGTTAGATTTTTCTTAAATGATGAAGTGTATTCTCTTTATTCTAGTGACTTTTAAAACAATTTTCTCTTTCCTGTATTAGTTTATATTAATTATGCAAAGGGATTTCTTTGTGGTATTTTCATACATGCATATATATAGTATAATTTGATCAAATTTGCTCCCTATTGATTTTTTGAGATAAAATATGTCATTGATAAAAATGATTATTTATGTTACAATGAAATTGTTTGTTAGATTAATAATATTAAACAATCATGAAATTCTTACACAATAAATCCAAAATGACACATTTTATCACTCTTGAAATAAATGATACAAATCAATTTACTCATGTATCACTTTATTATTAGTGCATTTAACTTGAAAATCACATTGGTAAATCCTATCATTTTCTTGTACTTGGTCATACTTGGTGTCTATTAAATTCAGTTACTGTTTGTAAGTACCAAGGCACAGCTATTTTAGCATGATAACCTACTTCTTTGAAAAATTTCATTAAAAAATTCACCTTTAAAAGAGCTAATCCCACTGCTTTTCTTGGAGAAAATTTTAAAAAATTGTCTACTTTTTTATTCTTGTTGATATATCCTGCTGGTTAAAAATTTGATTAATTACTACGTGTAGAAAAAGATTTACTTCATAGGGAATGTCAAATATATTAGAATAGGTATTAATTTCAATTCTTTAGTTCATTTGCAATCTCACTATCTGAGAATCTATTGTCTTCCTTGCTTATACTTTTATATTTTGACCTTCTTTCATTTTTCATTTAACTACCTTGCCCCAAATTTCTTTCTTTTTATGTGTGTGTGCCTAGGTATATTTCAAAAGCAGGGCCCTTTCCCTGGATTTCTGATTTCATAATTTTCCTCTATTAATAGCTTTTTTATGCTTGTTTGTTTATAATGACTATTTGCATTTTTGATTTTTACTTAACATTAAAATGTCTGTAAGATAGTAAATTTTTAAGTAAATTTCATTAATCTCAAGTTTTAGTACATCTTAGTTTAAATGAATTACTTTATTGTGACTTCCAAGCTTTAAGTGACAATGCAACTATGTGCATAGATGCAGCTTTACTGTAACTGACTTACTTTGAAATGTGATAAACTTTTTCTGTCTACTTATAAAAGTCATGTTGTTTTTTCCCCAGAGTTTTTGATCCTTTTTGAATTTTATCTGTGTTTTTCCAATTACATGACACTGTGGCACATTCATAACTTGTACTTTGATTTCCAATTTTTAAAAAATGAGTCCTCTTTAGTTCTGTTTTGTAACTTTTCCTTTGATTTCTTTGAGAATGAGTTCAAATGTCACATTATATAAAGTTACCTTTTTATTGATTTGATTTTTTTCTTACATTACTTATGATGTTCTCTATTGCACCTACCATTAAATATTGATTTCTTGATTTGTTCCACTTCTCCTCATGATAAATTAGCTTTGAGAACAGAACCTCCTGCTGAGATTAGAGAATATTATGTTAAAAAGTAGATCTGCTTGAATACAGGGAAAGCTTTCAAGTTACTAAGGAAATTAATGATTACAAGCACAGAGAGGACCAAAGAATGGGGTCAACTCTTTCCTTCCAGAAATTGATTGATTCCAAAAGGAATGGTGAAATGAGACAAAAACTGAGCAGAGATTTTGACTCTGACATGATCCTAAGTGGGAAAGAATTTGAATTTAGTATCAGCCAAGGAGGAAGAACCCTAGAAAAATAGTGAGGCTTTCTGTTGGCAACAAAAATAGCCAACTAAGGAAAAGGGTTAATAAGCAATACCTTATCATTCATAAGAACTAATATTTAGCCTTGTATTGTTTCAATCCTAGACAGATTTAAGAGATTCTGAGTTTTCTAGAGTCCTGAGAACTTATGTATTCCCTGGATTTGGTGTTACCAAACTAAATTTGAAAAGCAGATATATTATGAGCTAGTAATTTCAAATAAAATGAGTGTAAATACAGAAAAAACATAAAGAAGGGACATAAAGGAGAATAAAGGAGGGGATTAATTCAACTATGATATAGTGTAAGAACTTTTATAAATATCACAATGTACCATCATCACAATAATAATTTAAAAAATGGTAAATGAAAAAAAATGAAGAAAAAACATTCGCAACAGCAGTTTTTAATATCCTGGAGGTAAAAAAAAGCATGAGTCTATGAAGCCCATGAAGGATAAATAAATTGCAATACTTATTGTGTGGAAGAATGCATAGTAAAGGGAAACACAGGTTATCATATCGATCAAAGGAACTAATCTAAAATGCGTATCAGATATTTCTACTCTTATTGAGCTAATTTGCAAACTATCAAATTCAACCATTACATGTTAGGATGGTGGTTCCATTTGGGGTGGAAAAGAGAGGACATTATAATTAGGAAGAGACATATTTTGGATGTAGTTACATGAATGCTTGTTTGTAATAATGTATTGAGTTACACATTTATATTTTATATCCTAACAAAAAGTTTGTTTTGCTCCACAGAAACAAAAATGTACAAGTAAAAATCATAGGACTCTTGGTGTATGAAATATTTGCAGTTGAATAAGTGGAGATATTTTATCTATTTTACAAGTGAGGAAATTAGTAGTGATAAATTGCTTTTCTTCAGTGGTCAGTATGAAATTGTTAGCAATCAATAGTTATGCCAATATCATCTAAAAGTAAAGATTGCATTCTGATTTTCTTTATTGACAAAAAATAAAAGCTAATAATCAAAACTACTTCTAGTTCCCATTTTAAATGAATTTAAGAGGATGTTTTAATTTGAGAACACCATTTCCCTATCTATCTCTAAATTTTATGGGGACACACAATTAATGGTAGGCAATGTCTCTTCCAATTCTAAAATCCCAGCGGACATAAGAAGATGTTATGGAATATTGTTTTATCTAACATTGATAGAAAGACTCTTCTTAGTTGTTCTGTGTTTGCTGGAATTTCTCTACATCTGGTCTGAAGGAGGTTTATTCTATCTCTGAATATATCCATCTTTATAACCATGATTGTGTTATGCAACTCTTAACCACAAGGTTTTAGGTCCAAACTGCTTGGGTTTAAATCCAGATCTAACACTCACCAGCTGTTTGATCTTGAGCAAATTGTATAACGTCACTGTATTTCAGTTTATTCACATGCAAAATAGCTAAGTTTACCTCATACGTTTGTGTAAATGTTTGAAATAGTTGTATAGGTAATGCATTTAGAGGAGTGCCTGGTGCACACTAAATGCTATTTGTCCATTAACTATTCACAATAATAATAATTAATATTTTTAAACCTGTTACTCTTTCAGAGTACGCTGTGATCAGAAAAGATTTAGCCACTTTATACCACCTTTATAATTCCTCATGAGCCAGAGTCCCTTTGCAGTCTCATCTGTGAATCCGTTTCTTCTCTTCATTCTAATTACATAGTGGATAGATTAAAAAGGATATATCTTTCAGTCATATTTACTCTTTAGATTTTTCAACTAGCACTTAATGTAGAGAGTAAGTGCTCAATGAAACTGGAAAGAAAGCATCCCCAAACCATGTTATATTTAATGGTAATCAGTAGGTGTATTCTAAGTTATACATGGAGTGAAATATTTAACTAAACCATGGAATGGGATTAAGAATTCCCTAAAGAATTGTGGGTGAATATTTCCAAAAATAACTCACCTACTTTTTCTGGTCCATGCACAATACACCTGGTTTGATTAGGATACTCAGCCATTTGCATTCAATGTTATGGTGTGATTAACAGAATCACTTTCATTCTCAAAACTGTCCAAACTTGTATAATAGTTGGTCACTCTAGTCAAAGGCAAATCTCAATTTAGTGACTTTCAACTGAATTAAAACTTAGTAGGGAAGAGACACAGGGCTTTTATTTTAACATTTCTCATTATTTGATTTTGTAAAATTTATTTTTTTAATCCTCCCCAGATTTTTTGAGCCAATGTCATTTCCTATCTCATCCCAATCTTTTCTGCATGGCTTTACAGAAAATTATTTCTTATTATCTACAAGTAAACAACATTGGCATTGCAAATCTAATCTTATAGATAGGCACACATTTTAAAATGTGTTCACAAACATTGGCAATATTTGTTCCTGATTTTTAAAATAGTCTTGCAAATATTTTCCCTTGGAAACTTATAATCTCAATTTGTTTCTGTCACTTCACAATTTTGGCATTTTTAATATAGAAGTGTATCTAGAAATTTTAAGAATTATAATTTTTCCTAGTGGGCATAGTTTGTTTGTTACACAATATATTGAAAAATAATTTTAATGATGATATCCACATACTAAGGACTTTAAAAAATTTTATTTTATGATATCATCTGAGAAAATATTAGAAATGTCTTTTCCACCTGAGAAAAAAATGAACTCAGTCTTCACTAAAACATAAGACACCATATGGCAGTATGAAACAGGTCAGAGGTTTTATTAGTAAAGAATGTACATTTTATGATACTTTATTTTAGTATTTTAAAATAAATAGAGAATAATATCATAAAAGAAGATTGAAATGCTATTATGTTATAAAAACATAACAATGCTGAAGAATTAAAAATAGAAATAGTACTAAAAATAAAGAATGGAAAATACATTTCATTTTATGGTCAAGGATTTTGTTGAACACTTGTAGAATTGGTTTCAGAGAAAAGATCCTTTTTCTTTCCTCCTTGTAGTTAGAAATGACTTCATCATTTAGCCATGTGATGATAGTTCTTTCAGAAGATGCATTCAAAAATAGTAGCTCTTACAAAAATACCAGAACCAGTAATGGAAAATTTAGTCCAAAACACAGCTGTCCCACTTCTCAAGTCTAGTTCTCGTAGTGGTGTGAAGTGTGTGGGTACTCCTTCCTAAACAATGATTAGTGTGCATCTGAGATTTGGGCACTGATTGAAGATAGGGTGACAGATAGTGAGGAAACTGAACACTTAAATGTTAAAACAGAATATCAATGACTATTTCAGATCAGCAGTAGTTACATATACAGCATTTAGCAAATACAATATTTTCTACCTAGTTACTCATTCCAACTAGACAAGACTCAAAATGACAGAAGGAGGAAGAATCTATATTTGAACCTAAAATATACAGCCTAGGAGAACATCCTGTCAAATATAAGATGACAGATAATTTCTCTTCCACCAAGTGAATATAGTAATGAGTTTAAATTTTACCGAAATAGGACCATATCCCAAAATAGTTATAAAATCTATAGCAAAGAAATGATGGCAGCAATAATATTTTATACCTGTTATGTAAGAGAGAAATGGATTTACAATGTTAAACTAATGAACTCTTAAATATATCTCATTTCTAAACTATTAATGTGTAGGTGTACATTTTATAGATTTATTCTCCACATAACACAGAAAATAACTTCAAAAAAGAAGTGCCAAATAATCTAAAATATTTTTATATGTATGAGTTAGATATATAGTTTAATATTTTTTTCCTATTTGAAACTGCTGAAGTTTCTCAAGTTTACCAAAAAAGAAGCTTTCAATGTAAAAGGGAATATTCCATTATAATCCATCAGAGATAAATTTCCAAACTGAATATTCCCATCTATTTAGTAGAATCTTAATGAGAGCTGTCATTTGGGCCAATTAACATCAGGTACTTATTGTTAGGATTCTAAGGTCAAAATTATAAAACATTTTCTTTTTGACAAGAAATGTGCTAACATTATTGGACAAGCTACATGACAGTAGTCATGACATCTAGTCATACAAGTAATTCTAGAGAGAGATTTTTCTTGTTTGGTATTAACATAAATTCATTTTTATTATCATATTATTGTACTAGGGGTGCATTTTGATATGAACAAATTTCTTACAATATATCATAGTTGAATTCACCCCTCTACCATTCTCTTTTAACAACTTCATTCTATTAGACATCTAATTGAGCGTTTATCTGGGAAAGAGAAAGGAACTATCTCTTAGGCTTCCATTTAAATCTTGTTCTTTGATCATGTTAGTTCAGTCTCATCCTTGTGTTCTTTTTAATACCACATTGATTTGTGTCCATTCATGTTGGAAAGGCCCTGTCTTTGTATTAAATTTGATAGATTAGCTATCCTGTTCTTCATATCTTAAGCAGTAATTGCTAAATAATTACATAGTTGGGTAAGAGTGTTAGCCACTTTTATCATTTTTTTTTAATTTTTAGCTTAGCTCTTTCTTTCTATTTGCTTTGTAAAAACAGACTAGGAAATGCCGGAGGTTAGGTAGATGCAGACTGTAAACCAACATGTGCATTTTAATTATGTGTGTTGCAGCTGTTTGGGAATGCATTCATCTCCAGGCTTCATCATTGTGTAAGGGATAACTAATTGGGCATTTTGCAGCACAGAAGACAATTTTTGACCCAATTGATATTTAAAGGGTCTTCATCCACTTTGAAAAAAATAAACAAACAGAAATAAAAGCCAATTTGTGATATTGCCATTTCCTGTGTCATATTATAAATATTTTTTCAAAATTATATAGCATTTGACATTAGCAAATTCTTTCATGCGTAGATGTCAAATAAAGTAGGATTTCTCAGAGTTCAATATATTTATCATAATTAATCTCCAGAAGGAAAATTGGCCAATAAAAACGAAAGAACAATGTGAATCAACTGCCACTTTTCTTAACATAGGCTCACAGACTACAACTACCATTAATTTTCTCTTAATATGTGACAGCATTTATTCATATACTATCTCTAATCTTAGCAGTACTTTTGCAAAATTTCTATTATTTTTTATATGAGGAAACAGAGCTAGAGTGATTACATGACTTCAACTCTCAAATTCATTCAAAATATATCAACTAACGAGCTTGAATTATGCATGTTTGTAGGTGTTGGATATATGGTGGTCAAATGAACATGTCCTGTGGAGCTAAAAGTTGTTGCCAATGTCAACATGATTGGCTTCATCTTTTAGCCTTTCCCATTTCTCATTTAGTCTTATTTGTTAGTTATGTGCCACATTTAGTTCTATGCAGTTTAGTGGGTAGTCGTTTTGTTTTTAATTTGATAATTATCAATTTATGCCATTTGTAAAAGAGAATTACATAAAAAAGTTTTGTGAAGTTTGGTAGAGTTAATGTTTTTTTTCCATTTTTTTAGTGACTGGCACATTATAGTGCTAATAGACATTAAAAATCTTACCTAATTTTGTAAACCATGGGATCTGTCTTATTGCTTAGTCTCACAGGGATTTTATTCCTAAATCATATTGAGCATCGTAACAGATACAGAAGTCTCACTACTTCCATGTGTGTTTCACCCATCCAGGAAGAATATGAGGAGGACATGAAAGTCATGCAACACTTCCACTCAAGCTGTTTTAGTCAAAAGTTAGTCATGTGGCCATTTGTAACAAAAGTTAGGCTGATAAACATAGTCTTGATTGCAATAAAAAGTTACAAAGTATGTGAGATTTGATACTATGTGTAAATTAACCTGAAAGTCTGATATAGTTTCTACCATGGTGGTAGACAACACATGATTTGAGGAAAAAGGCACATGACTTTATTACATCACTCACCACACAGCTTTGTGTGTGCATCACCTTCCCTTGCTTTCCAAGTCCTTTGGTGGTCTGCATGCATGCCATATACATAGTGGGTTTGTGTTACTGCTGAGGAAACCAATTCTTAGGAAACTCCCAATCTTAATGACAGGACATATAGTGGACCTGCCCAAAGATTGTTGGAGGGTAAGAAATCATTTTTATTATCTTTGATAACAAATCTGTTTTTGCTCTGGAGGGAGAATTTATTTTCCAAGGCTATTGGCTACACAAACATCTTAGAAATTCTACCCTAGAATAAAAGATATGCAGACATGTACATGTGAAAGAAACATGGAGAATTGTCTCAGAACATATTCTGGAGAATTGTATTCAATTAAAAATGAGGAAGGTCTGATTGATGCCAAGGAAGAATTACAAAGTTGATAGCCAAATGTTATATCCTTTCAGAAATTACATTAAGGCTTAAATCCTATTTCAGAAAGACTGGTCTTGTCATTACATGTATTCTTACATCAGCTTTTGCTCCATTCTTCTAATGTGGATTTTCAATTTTAAGAGCATACATTGAATACTGGTTAAGTTCCCTGCAATGTATTTAGGAGAGTCATCATAAATGAAATGTAGGCTCATTATCTTCCTATGGCCATAGAACTTGGTCAACACAATTTTCTCAGTTACAAAATTATCTTATCTTAATTGTGGTCTCTGATTCTGGACTATTTGTGCTTCTGCTTGAATTCTCAGTCATTTGCTAGCCATTTATATGGTAGGATTTGCACATCTACTTTTTAATTTTGTTTTAAAATTTCATTGGATATTTCACCTCCTGATAAAATCTGTTCTTATCGCTGCCTGTTTCTGATAAAGAAGTTTGAACAGATGTAGCCCTTTTTAACACAGAGCTGAAGCAGCTGCTTATCTGTCATTAAAGGAAGGGGGTGAGTTGAAGGTTGCTTTTGGGCAATGATTGAATCCTATTTCTCCCATGTATATTTGTGGTATATTTTGTATTTCCTATTTTGTGTTTAATTTATTGACCAAAAAAACCCATGTTTCTATCAACATTAGATACTACACATTCTCATTTCCATGGTCCCATTTGTTGCATCAACCCTTTCTGCTGGCATAGATGACTTCTTCTGTTACCTGCTAATGCTGTCTCAGTTTTTCTCCTGCTCTTGTGTTCACCCCAACTCACAGCCTTTTTAAGCACAGGAAATAACATAAAATATACTCCATCTCATTTTTTTCAAATTTTAAACTTTCAAAGAAAGAAACAATCTATGAATATCACATACCTAGTACACAGAAAATCAGACTTAATATTTCAGAGAAAATGTCATCTTAATTGTTTTTTGATAAAAGTGGGAATATGAAAAATATCACATAGAAAAATCAGCCGATAGCTATGGGTTCTACATGAAGATATGTTATTGAGATTGTTAAAGTTCCCACACTTAGACATGAACATGTGACATGTTCACTAGCAGAGAAGTGGGGCTCCTCCCTCCACCATTTTTGCCATCAGTTTCAAGCATCTCTGTATAAACCCTGGCCTCTGGATGGTTCATAAGAAGAAATAGAATGGCAATGGAAATGCAAGTCTGAAATTATTATAGTCAGAAAAGACTTGTTTTAATTTGTGTATCTTAAAGTATCCAAAGTACTCTTAATGTAGTTTACATGTATAAATAAAATAAAATAGGGCATGCTTATCATTCAGGGATTAAACTAAGAATAATGGAATTCTGTGGAGATTTTCATGTTAATTCTTGAAAAATCTATGTATTTTCAAATCCGGCCAGGCTGTTGGGAAGTTTATTATTGGTTAAGGAGCTACAGAAATGGTAACTACCTATGACCAGCCAGGTGGAATAGGGTTACATAGAGTTTAAGCATTGCCCGTCAGGGATTGCTCTGAAATTTTTATTGATTGTCATTTGTAGTTGGGAGGGAATGAGTCACCGAACAAGATTCATTCAGAAAATAATTTTTGTTTATTTGTTAATAGTCTGTGCTTAAAACAAATTGGATCTGAAGAGAGCAATGGGTATGTGAGTACTCTGTGCTTTGTAATCCATTTGAAGAAGAGATATGCAAATTCTAAAAATTTATCCAATGTATTTCACAATTATATTAGAAAAAAAAATCTTTTAGACCAGTATTTTTCTTGCTCTGATTGCTTAATCTGCTGCTTGTAACTTTCATGAGCTTCCTTTATTACCTCTCCCACACAAACAAGTTTTGCAGAGTATAGCGACCTGATGCTGGGCAACAGACTTAATCTTACAGTCCTGGGTATTTGAACCACTCTCAATAACATTAATCTTTGATTTTTGTTTAACTTAGTTCTGAACAATCTTTAATCTCCCTTTAGGTTTAAATAAAAACATGCCTATGTAAGCTTTTGACTGGTTAATATTGTAAAATTTATAATTATACCTACAAGGAAAGAATGTATATTAATATGTGTTATAAAAATCATACCAAATCAAATCTCCTTTCCTAGCAACTAAAATGTGCTTCAAAACAAAAATGTGTGGCTGGAGGCTTAGCTCAAGCAGTGGAATGCCTCCATAGCAAGTGTGACACCCTGAGTTCAAACCCTACTACCATCGCACACAAAAAAACTCCCCGAGCAAGATGTAGATCATTGTCAAAGGTATCAATTTAATGACATTAAAGTAAACATGTACATTTGTTATGTTAGATTTCTGTTGCTATAGTAAATACTTGAAATAAGGTAAAAGTAGGGGATATTCAATTTAGTTCACAGTTTTAGTGATTTTAGTCTATCTTTACTCAGCCCTGCTGCTGTGGGCCCATTGTGTGGAGTCCATGACAGAAGTTTGTTCCCTCATGACAGCAGTTTGTTCCCTCATGACAGCCAGACCCAGAGTGAAAGTGACAGGGACAGGGAGAAGTAAAGGGGAAAAAAAGGGGCTGGGGACCTAATATTCACCCCAAGGACATGCCCCAAAACGCCCTAATTTCCTCCAACTAACTCCCTCCCAATGGTTCCACCACCTCCCAAAAGTGCATCAGCTTGGCACCCAGACTTTAATACATGAATCTTTATGGAGCATTTCAGATCCAAGTAATAACATAATTAAAGTACAGTTATGATCATTTTAAATATTGAAAATTTGGGGCATTGTTTAAGTTAGTAATAATTCCTAAAATATTATTTTAAACAAGATTTTAGTATATGATATCATATTGTTAGTTCATTTAGCGCCTTGATATATATATATACCCTACTTTGAATAATTTATTATGTTGATTAATTTCTGAATAGTATAATCTTTTATTAATTTAAGATGTGTTACTTTAAAACTAAACTTCTACGTGGTTTAAAATGGACCTATTCTTAATCTATAATTCATCCATGAGATCATAATAATATATTAAGGGGATAATTATTTCTTTTCTCACGGCTAGTCAGAGTAGATGTATGAGTGCATAGCTAGAGGGTGGAAATTAAATTGTTCATATTATTTACTTATTATTTCCACTTATTAAATAAGCATCTTCTTTGAACTCCTTTGAGGGCACCCACAAACAAATTCATTTAAAATGGCATTTAGTCTACAAAACTAATTTAAAATCCTTCTCCTCTAGTAGAAAGATAGTGGCAGAGATAAAAAGCCAGAATTACCTTCATACACTGCATAGGTGAGTTTGTTCTTGGTGGTGCCCTGACTTGGGAAGCATGGCGCAGTACAGATAATTCTGTTAGCCTGCATCAACAGTCTCCTTTCATCACTCCTCCTCACCCCTGAGTTGTGAGCTTGTTTAATTCTAAGATCAATCAAAGCACCTCTAGCTAGACCCATCCTTTCCAATCTGTTGCTTGAAAGGTCTAAACTGACTAATGACCACAATGACTTTCCTACAGCTATTGTTGTACATATTTCTATTTGTCACCTACTAATCATATGCTTATACCTCTGAGCTCCTCCATGAGAGTTTCACCAACTTTTTCCCATGGGTGACACATTTGTACAGGCAAAATTATCACATCATTCTACTTCTCCAAGTAAGTAGTTTTTACTGGCATAAATAATATATCGATATTTTGTGGAGTGAATAATTTATTCTCTGTCTTCTCCATCTCTCCATTCCTTCCCTCCTTTATTTTTCTTTGTCATATGAACAAAATAAACAATATGACTACTTTTCACTCAAAAATATTTATTAAATATTTACCATGTCCAATGCTAGTCAGCAGAGGTATGATAATAAATACAATATGATATTTCTTGTGTATGATATAATAAGGAAGAAAAATGGACTAAGTAATTACATTAATTTTACCACTTATCAATGGACAATTTCCTACATAATAAATTAGACTCTGAAATGTTAGTATGCCATTTGTATATGAGAAAGAAACCCACTTCTCTGCTCTTGTATTGATATTGGACTCATAATTCAATACAGGAACTGAGGAAAAAGTATAGTTTTAATATCTAAGGGTATTTAAGATAGCACAGATTCTAACTCGGTATAGTGGTTAGATTACTACTGCAATCCCAGCTACTTAGGAGGCAGAGGCAGGAGGATCTATAAGTTCAAGTCCTGCTTGGGCAAAGTTATCTCAAAAACAAAGTACAAAGAATAGGACTGCAGACATGGCTCAAATGATAGAGTGTTTGCCTAGCAGTGGGAGGGCCTGGGTTCAATCCCCAGTACCACAAAAATAAAAAACAACATAGCACAGCTCCTAAATTAGTAGCCAGCTTCAGCAAATGACAGTATTGGCCGTAAATGGCAGCTAGTTTGATTTAACTAGAGCTGTGTTCCATGGCATAGCATGATCTACCACTAACCCATCAAACCATCTTCCCATCAAGTATGACAGACCTGAAGATTCACTTTTTAAAAAGCTTGGTTTGATAGCTAGATAGCACTAAAATTGTCTCAAAAGCACCCCCACATCCTTCAGTTATACCCTGCCTTTAGAGTGTAGCTAAGAAACTTGGACATTATTTCCATTTTAATTTTAATGACATATATATTAAGTACAATCTGGCTAATATACCACATGTACCTGATGTGCTAGTTAGAATTGAAACAATAGACATTCATCTGGAATCATTTGCACTATAATGTTTTTTTTCTTAACTTTCAATTTTATTGCCTCTTTAGATATAGCCATGCTTCCAATACCCTGAAAATTTTTGAGGACAAAATCATATCTTCTTTTTCTTAATTTCTTATAGCTTTAAGTATGACAACCATTTCCACAAGGAGAATATTTAGTAGAAATATATTTTTCTGAACCTAAAACCTAGGGAGTCAAGTGTATCAAAGGTAACAAGAGTCAGCTGTCGCAGCTACTTTCTAATTTGTGCTCTGTCACTTGCTTCTACTGCTGCTTTAGGGTTTCAGCACTCATGATGCTAGCAAGGAAAAAAAAATCACAGCAGCTGGGCATTCAACCAAAACTCACAGGCTGTCATTAAAACGGAACCACCTTGTGAAAAAGATTTGCTTAAATGAGGTTTTTTTTTTTTTTTCCCTCTCAGCACAGGTACTTAAATTTATCAAGCTGTCTTTTTACTTTGGTTGATTATTTAGGCTCTTGAAAATTTATTTGTAAAAATATGTACAGTCATTATGTTGTGAAGTGATTTATTTATTGTTTTTCAAGGTAGAAACAGACTCACCTTATTAAGTAAGGTGATCTTACTTTTTTATTGAATTGACCTCTTTATGCAAGTCTCAAGTCTCCTAATGACCACTTTTCCTTGACCTTTAGTTTAGCCATGTAACCACTTTTCTTAGGGGAAAAAAGCAATCAGAAATACTGTACCTCTGCCAACTCTGTGTGAACTAGATTTCTTCTCTAATTAAAATACATCTCTTACATTTCTTCACATGAAAAAAGTGTTAAGTGTTAAAAATGACTCCACTTACATGTAAAATTGAAAAAAATCTGACTTATTTAACAAGATATTTTCCACTCAGGAATCTTTACCTGATATCAGAAACCAGTAATAATGTGACTTAGTATTCATTTTTTACTGGGATACATATTAAATTCATCATTCAGCCCTGTTCAGTGCAGGATATAAAATAACTTGAGAGAGAGAGAGAGAGAGAGAGAGAGAGTATGAGAGAGAGATTATGAAAGAGAGAGAAGAGCAGGAGAAAGAAAGAGAGGGGGAGAGATGGGGGAGAAGGGAGAGAGAGAAAGAGAGAATGCTTTAAGAATTACAATCGTTAGCCAGCAGTATGCATCTTAGGTTTTCAAAGGCATTCATTTTGTCTACCTTAGCTTCTATGGCCATTGTGACCTATAAAGAAGGAACAATCTATGCAATTGTATATTATAAAATTGTAACATGTTGCCCTCAAATTTTAATGATGAGCTTCTGGCAATTTGACAATTTTTAAATATGTTTCATTTTTAAGTGAAATTTTTTAAGTTGATTAATACACTATTTGCATTGCTGAAACACAGGAGCTGTCTCTAGATTTCAGTCTGACACTAGAGACTTGAAGAACTTTTCTATTTATTGTTTGATATATTTTAATTTTTATCTTTACAGGAATGACTGATTGGCAATGCTACATTCTAATTAAGAGAAATTCAAAAGGTAAGTCCTTCGCTTGAATGGATGTTTGCTGCTTTAGTACCTTGTTCATTTTTAATAGTCCTCTAGGCAGAATTTGTTCGCTTCTTCTGTTTTCATAAACTTCTTTATCCTGCTATCCCAGTTTGTAAATCTTACTTAAGGAAATGGCTACCCTTTTAGTTATAATAAGTCTCAGATCATAACCATTCCGTGGTGTTACTGGGCATTGGCTGTCCTTTCTTATTCTCATAACTTATTGATTCTTTAAGACTGAGCAGTCTTTTCTTAATCTGTATATTTGACTGTCTATGAGGAAGCACTGCTACTGAGCTGCACATTAAATTATATTTTTCACCACAATGCTTCTTTTTTCATATCCTTAAATGCAAAAGTAATGACATCTATGTTGTTTTTATTCAAACAAAATTCCCATTACATTTTCCACCTTAAATATAATTATCTCTTTGTTGATTTTGTTTTTTGAAGAACATAGCATTCTTGTCATTTATGATTTATTGAGAAGCTGCTCATTTAGATGCAAATAGAATTTAAGATAAACCTATAAAAGTTGATGATGTCAATCCTTTACAATTAATAATAGGTTGCAAAGTAGAAAAATTACAATCTTTGGTTTTCTGTTTGGATCAAGCTAGAATACTTTTAACCTCACCAACAAGTGAACATTTATGGGCCAAAAAGAAAAATTTCAATATAAAAATTCAAAGCTTCTTTTTTTACTGCCCTTTGCTCACTGGCCTATGTGATTAGTACTAGAAAGTGAAAACAACTTCCCACCAGGCTTTTCTCATGATGTTCTTATTGAAAACAGAAAAGAAATAATAAGAAAAGGAAGAAAAACTCTTTTGTCATATTTTGTGATATGGAAACTACCCTAACACTCCTGACAGAATGAGAGATAATGTGTTACAAAGAAAAGAAAGGCAGCAAAGCCACCTGAGACTGGCACTTGAGATTGGTTTTATGAGTGGATCATTATTATATGCTGTTATTTGAAAAAATCCAAGAATCCCACTTTATTTCAAAGAATTTCAGGTGATAGTCAATCCTTTTATTTGGATGTTCACTTTTATAAACTGATGACAATTCTATCGAACAAACTAGGACATGAAAAGGAGTAAGGGAATTAGCAAGAGATGTAGCAGACATGTGAACCCATTTCTGGTCACTTAACAACTTTACCAGAATCTATCATTGATCACCTTATATATTTGTTTCTTGAACACCAATTTCCCACTGCTAATGGATTCTGGTTTAGAGGGAGAGTTTTTCTATATAACTTCTACAGAAAGCAGCTCACACTTTACTATTTACACACATGAGTACTTCTCTGTATTTATTTCTCTTTTTCAGTACTGGGGTTTGAACTCTGGGTGTTACACATGCTAGGAAAGTGTTATATCACTTGACCCATACCTCTAGCCCTTTTTAGTTAGAGGGCTTTTCAGGTTGAGTCTCATACTTTTGGCCTGGGGTCAGCCAGTAGAAGAGCCACTGCTTCTGGCATATTTTTTTTTCTTTCTTGTTATCTCTACAAGTTCATGTTTTCTATTAACTAGTAATATTGAAAACATTCATCATACAATTTCTGTGAAAGTAAAATAAGTTAATAAGTGAATTCTTTATAGCCATGAGTGCATATATTAAAAAGACTGAAAGATCCCAAATCAATGACCTAATGATACATCTCAAACTCCTAGAAAAACAAGAACAAGCAAATTCCAAAACAAATAGAAGGAGAGAAATAATAAAAATAAGAGCTGAAATCAATGAAATACAAACCAAAAAAACCATACAAAGAATTAATGAAACAAAAAGTTGGTTCTTTGAAAAAATAAACAAGATCGATAGACCCCTGGCAAACATGACTAAAATAAGGAGAGAAAAAACCCAAATTAGTAGAATCAGGAATGCAAAAGGGGAGATAATAACAAACACCATGGAAGTCCAGGAAATCATCAGAGACTACTTCGAGAACCTATATTCAAATAAATTTGAAAATCTTAAAGAAATGGACAGATTTCTAGATACATATGATCATCCAAAACTGAACCAAGAGGACATTAATCACCTGAATGAACCTATAACACAAAATGAAATTGAAGCATCAATCAAGAGTCTCCCCAAAAAGAAAAGTCCAGGACTTGATAGATTCTCTGCTGAATTCTATCAGACCTTTAAAGAAGAACTGATACCAACCCTCCTTAAATGGTTCCACGAAATAGAAAGGGAAGGAAAACTGCTAAACACATTTTATGAAGCCAGTATTACACTTATCCCAAAACCAGGCAAAGACACCTCCAAAAAGGAGAACTATAGGCCAATCTCCTTAATGAACACTGATGCAAAAATCCTCAACGAAATAATGGCAAACCAAATTCAACAACACATCAAAAAGATTATTCACCACGACCAACTAGACTTCATCCCAGGGATGCAGGGGTGGTTCAACATATGAAAATCAATAAATGTAATAAACCACATTAACAGAAACAAAGACAAAAACCACTTCATCATCTCAATAGATGCAGAAAAAGCCTTTGATAAGATCCAACATCATTTCATGAAAAAAGCTCTAAGAAAACTAGGAATAGAAGGAAAGTACCTCAACATTATAAAAGCTATATATGACAAACCTACAGCCAGCATTATACTTAATAGAGAAAAACTGAAACCATTTCCTCTAAAATCAGGAACCAGACAAGGATGCCCACTATCTCCACTCCTATTCAACAGTACTGGAATTCCTAGCCAGAGCAATTAGGCAAGAAGAAGGAATAAAAGGAATACAAATAGGTAAAGAAACTGTCAAAATATCCCTATTTGCAGACGATATGATCCTATACCTTAAAGATCCAAAAAACTCTACTCAGAAGCTTCTAGACATCATCAATAGCTATAGCAAGGTAGCAGGATATAAAATCAACATAGAAAAATCATTAGCATTTCTATACACTAACAATGAGCAAACTGAAAAAGAATGCATGAAAATAATTCCATTTACAATAGCCTCAAAAAAAATCAAATACCTAGGTGTAAACCTAACAAAAAATGTGAACGACCTCTACAAGGAAAACTATACACTTCTGAAGAAAGAGATTGAGGAATACTATAGAAAGTGGAGAGATCTCCCATGCTCATGGATTGGTAGAATCAACATAGTAAAAATGTCTATACTCCCAAAAGTAATCTACATGTTTAATGCAATTCCCATCAAAATTCCAATGACATTCATTAAAGAGATTGAAAAATCTACCGTGAAATATATATGGAAACACAAGAGGCCACGAATAGCCAAGGCAATACTCAGTCAAAACAACAATGCAGGAGGCATCACAATACCTGGCTTCAAACTATATTACCAAGCAATAATGAGATAAACAGCATGATACTGGCACAAAAACAGACATGAAGACCAGTGGAACAGAATAGAGGACCCAGATATGAAGCCACACAACTATAACCAACTTGTCTTTGACAAAGGAGCTAAAAATATACAATGGAGAAATAGCAGCCTCTTCAACAAAAACTATTGGAAAAACTGGTTAGCAGTCTGCAAAAAACTGAAACTAGATCCATGTATATCACCCTATACCAAGATTAACTCAAAATGGATCAAGGATCTTACTATCAGACCACAAACTCTAAAGTTGATACAGGAAAGAGTAGGAAATACTCTGGAGTTAGTAGGTATAGGTAAGAACTTTCTCAACGAAACCCCAGCAGCACAGCAACTAAGAGATAGCATAGATAAATGGGACTTCATAAAACTAAAAAGCTTCTGTTCATCAAAAGAAATGGTCTCTAATCTGAAGAGAACACCCACAGAGTAGGAGAAAATATTTGCCAGCTACACATCAGACATCTGATAACCAGAATATATAGGGAACTTAAAAAACTAACTTCTCCCAAAAGTAATGAACCAATAAAGAAATGAGCAAGTGAACTAAACAGAACTTTCTCAAAAGAAGAAATTCAAATGGCCAAAAAACACATGAAAAAATGCTCACCATCTCTAGCAATAAAGGAAATGCAAATTAAAACCACATTAAGATTCTACCTCACCCCTGTTAGAATAGCCATCATTAGCAACACCACCAACAACAGGTGTTGGCGAGGATTCAGGGAAAAAGGAACTCTCTTACACTGTTGGTGGGAATGTAAGCTAGTACAGCTACTTTGGAGAAAAAATTTGGAGGCTACTTAAAAAGCTAGACATTGATCTACCATTTGATCCAGAGTTACCACTCTTGGGGATATTCCCAAAAGACTGTGACACAGGTTACTCCAGAGGCACCTGCACACCCATGTTTATTGTGGCACTATTCACAATAGCCAAGTTATGGAAACAGCCAAGATGCCCCACAACCCATGAATGGATTAAGAAAATGTGGTATCTGTACACAATGGAATTTTATGCAGCCATGAAGAAAAACGAAATGTTATCATTCGCTGGTAAATGGATGGAATTGGAGAACATCATTCTGAGTGAGGTTAGCCTGGCCCAAAAGACCAAAATCGTATGTTCTCCCTCATATGTGGACATTAGATCAAGGGTAAACACAACAATGGGATTGTCTTTGAGCACATGATAAAAGCGAGAGCACACAATGGAGGGTGAGGATAGGTAAGACACCTAAAAAATTACCTAGCATTTGTTGCCCTTAATGCAGAGAAACTAAAGCAGATACCTTAAAAGAAACTGAGGAGAATAGGAGAAGGGGATCAGGAACTAGAGAAAAGGTTAGATCAAAAAGAATTAACTTAGAAGTTAACACACACACACAGGAAATTAATGTGAGTCAACTCCCTGTATAGCTATCCTTATCTCAACCAGTAAAAACCCTTGTTCCTTCCTATTATTGCTTATACTCTCTCTACAACAAAATTAGAAATAAGGGCAAAATATTTTCTGCTGGGTATTGAGGGGGTGGGGAGGAGAGGGAGGGGCCGGATTGGGTGGTAAGGCAGGGGGCAGGGGGGAGAAATGACCCAAGCCTTGTATGCACATATAAATAATAAAAGAAAAAAAATAAGAAAAAAAAGTAAATTCTTCCCAACATATAAAAAACATTGAAAGTATTCCTATTATTTTAAAAATGTAGACTCAAATTAGAAATGATTTATTAGTGATAGTTCACTTAAGGAAAGGAGATAGCAAATTCCTAGCAAGGACTATGTTATTGCTCTTATCTCAGAATTGATCCCACAGTCTTTTGACCTTGTTTGCTTGTTAGTTTAAATGTCAATGTTTGCTAATTTATAAATGTGTCATTAATAATGTTAACATAAAATGCTAAATTTTAAATAAAATTTTAGAAGCATATTTAGTAATATTCTATTCTATCCTAATTTGGCCTTAGTAAGGTAGATATATTTTACCAAAAGTTAATATACATTTATGTATGTGTATAATTTAACATTTATATATTTATGTATATGTATATGTGTTTTTGGATACCTTTATTAACTTACATTAACTTATATTATTTATTTCAATAATTATATTTAACAAATTTATTTATAATATATTTCTTAAAATATTGTATGCTTAATTTTAATAAAAGAGGAATTCAGGATTTGAAAGAACAGAAAATATATAGTAATACTATGATGATATCTAATTAGAGAACTCATGAAAAATAGATAAATTCCTAGAAACACACAAGCCAGTAATTCTTATTCCACAAAATATAGAATATGTAAATAGACTTATAAAAAAGAGATTGAATTAGAAATTAGAAAATTGCTGATAAGGAACAGCCCAGACCCAGATGGAATACCTGTGAATTGTAACAATTCATACCCATTCTTCATTTATGTCTTGAAAAGGAGAAGTGGAAGAGACACTTTGGTACTCATTCTATGACACCACTAATATTCTGATATCAAAATGCCACAGTAATTAATGCAATGAGTAAAATATGTACACTTAAGCAGGTAGATCACATAAGGCAAATATTAACAGAATGAAAGGAACAAACAGACAGCAAAGCAACAATAACAGGGGACTTCAATAACCTACTTTCAACAATGGATAGATCATTCAGACAGAAAATCAATAATGAAACAGTGAACTTGAATAACACTATAGACAAAATGGACCTTACAGACATATACGGAACATTCCACACAAAAGCAGGAAAGCACACATTCTTCTCAAGCAAACAGGGAATAGTATCAAGAATAGATCATATGCAAGCAAATCTTAACAAATTTAAGAGGACTGAAATCATATCAACTGTCTTTTCCAACCTCAATGGTGTGAAAGTATAAATAAATAAGAGGAAAAAGTTTGGAATATTCACAAATTCATAAAATTAACAACATGCTCCTAAACAACTAGTGGGTCAAAGAAGAAATTAAACTTATCTAAGGACATATGGAAACAGAAAATAATAAAACATGGGATGAAGCAAAAGTTGTTAGAAATAATGGATTCAGTAAAGTTTCAGGATACAAAATCAACTTACAAAATTCAGTTCCATCTCTTTATACTGAGAATAACTATTTGAAAAATAAATTAAGAAAAATTCATTTGCAACAGCATAAAAAGAGTAAACTACTAGAAACTAATTTAACTTTGAGAGTGAAAAATATTTATATTAGTAACAGAAAAGTATAATATTGATGAAAAAATTTATAGAGGACACAAATAAATGGAAATATATCCTATGTTCATGGATTGGGAAAATTAATGTTAAAATTTCCTCACTACACAAAGTGATTGACAGATTAATACAATTGTAATTGTAATACAATGGATTATCATTCATTAAAAATAGTGAGTGAAGTATTGGTGAATACTTGAACATGATTGAATCTAGAAAAATATATGCTAGCTGAGAGAACCAAGTTACAAAGATTACATACTGAATACTCCCACCAATTTGAAATGTTCAAAAGATCAAATCTGCAGAGAAAGTGTTTGCCAAAGACTGGAGGTGGAAGTGGGTAGTGGATAATGATGACTTACAGGTTTCAGGTTTCTTTTCTGGGAAGTAAAAATGCCCTAAAATTAGACTGTGATAATGATAGAATAATTCTATAGATATACTGAAACACTGAGTTGTAATCTTTAGATGGGTGATTTACACAGCATGTGAATCATATAGCAATAATGCTGTTAAAATAAATACAGAGTGAGTAAAGTCTCAGGAAATGCTCTTAGTTTTATTCACTTTGTAAAATTATTGAATGCAATATTAACATTTCAAATCGTAAGTCCACTTGTAAATTTCCCCTCAAATGATTTAAATACAAGATGCATAACACATGATGTAGAAGGAAATGTGGACACTGCTCCACAAGGAAATTCTTCATTCTTTGCCTTTATCTTCTGTAGCAGCAAACAATCCAGGAAACCCTGAAACTGTTTCCCACTCCCATGTAGAAATACAGATAAACTCTGTTAGAATGGTGTGAAAACCCTGGAAATTGGTTATCTTCAGGAAATTCTGACTTGTCCAATAAGCCCAATAAGACTACTAACCCAGTTATAGAAATTAAGGTCACTTTGTATTCTGAGTCTTTGAAGAAAATTCACTCTGTTTTCTACTTGGTGGATTCCTGAAATGAATACCAGGAAAATGGCACTGCATTGCTGCCTAGTTGTATTATGAAAAATAACAATGTTTCACATTGAAGCTGTTGCTAGGGAAATCAACCATGGGACTCTAGACTTAAGTTCAATGCTAGAAGAAGGGAACAAGTTCACTCCAAGAAAATTTGAGTCCTCTGTGTGGTTCTAAATAGGGGAGCATTAGTGGAGCCCTGTCTGCACCTCCTGGAACAGAGCTGAACTCCCACAGTGACACCAAGTGGCAGGAAAAGGGAGCAGGGGTAAATTGATCAGACCTGAGGGCTCACCCTGCAGTTTAGCCACAGGAGCTACACTTGTCCTCCTGGCTCATTGAGCTTTTCCAGGGATAGAAGTTCTGGGCATACCAATGTTAAAGTGTGTGGGGCAATGGGTAAAATTAATTGAAATGATGACTGTTGACTCTATTTATACCCTGAGTTCAGAGAGGTATTCACTAGTTATATATGAACAAATATGTTTTTAAAATTCTAATAAAAATAAAGTAGTAAATGTAAGTTAGGTTGTAAGGAGCAACTATTAATTTTAACAAGAAAAGATTTAAAGACACTATTCTTTCTTTATTTGACACAAAACCTATTTGAAATTTCACTCCTACCGTTAATCATGTTCTTTCTTATCTTCTTCTGCTACTATAAAGATTAGACAATGACTCACTCTCACCTTGAAGAATAATAACACAAAACTGGCTTTCACTTACAGTGATGCTAGTTTATCTTTAGAGGGGGCTAAACCACTCTCTCTTGTTCTCAGGTGATAGGTTAAACAAGAAAGGAGGAGGGAATATATTTGATTTTTAAATGTTCTTTCCAGAAATTTTGAATTCTTTCATTTTTGTACAAGTGATTTTTTATCCAATGAAAGCTAATAAATAACATGGAAATCTGGATAGTTGTAAGAAAAATGTTACATCATTGCCCTTGGAAATCATCCCACAGAAAGCAATGTAATAAAATATGGAAAATGTGCTGAGGGTAAATTCATGAAGCCATGTGGGAGCAAAATAAGGATTTCTAAGTTCTATACACTAATCATTTTTGCCTAAATTTTCCCACAAGAGCTTAATTTTTCTGTTTTTGCTTGAAATCATTTTTATTTTTATTTTTAATTTTATTTTTGGTAGTAGAAAAGACTGACTGATTTTTTATTGCACTGAATCACTTGATCTAGGCCTTCAATGCATGCTTGGGGTTTTTAAATGTAGTATTTAAAAACTGAGCTTCTTTGAATTATAAAATTTGGTAGCATTTTTGAAAGTATTTAATAATAGCTACCTTTTAGCCAAAAATGGAAACTTTTAAGTTTACTTCACAATTCAGCCTCTTTTGTGTACTCGTTGATTCAACAAGCATTAACACCAATATGGCAGTTTCTAAGATTTGAAAACATTGCATATTTTAAAATTGTTGAAAGAGCCACAAATTTGAAACATAGCTTTTAAATTCTTCTCTAGGAATATTTTACAGTAATGTCTTTATGGTGCTCACTCAGTTAATTAAGTATTAAGAATATTTTCTAAAGTACTTGAAATCAAGTAAAAAGTACTACATTTGACTAATTGGCATGTTTGTGCGCTGTTCCTCAGAATATTCTCTATTTCCCACAGTCAAATCTAATCTTATATTCTCAGCTTTTAGTCCTGTGCTTGCAATTTTAAAGGGTCTTCAAAATGTGGGTAATTTTCCCTCATAAAACCACTTCCTAAATAAAGCCATTTCAGCTGCAAATTACCTATTATGAATAAATGAATTCATCCTTTTGAGAAAATGATGAACACCAAAGAAATAGATGCTTCTTAGTAAGAATATTTGCTTTATTCAGGATGTAATCATTGCTCATCAAATTACACATGTATATACAATATTATTCATATCTAATGTATTTTTCTGTACTTAAATTTTAATCTCATTGGAGATCAAGCCAAGAGTTGCTGGGTTCCAGAATAGAGATGAGTGTCTGTTTTATTACCATAGAAAAATGAATTATTTCATAGTATAGAGAGTAATGAATTTGAATTTATAACTCAAGAAACTGTAACTCCATTCAGGCACTAACTTTGACTCCTCTGTGACTTGGACTTTCCAGATAGTTCAAACTCTTGTATTTGTTTTCTATTTTTTGTGGTCTTTATGGATCATTATGTTATTTGCAATATTAATGATTTATCAATATAGACTAGAATACTGTTGAGATAATAATGCCCCTTTAAGTTTGAAAAAATGAAGCAGAAAATGCAAAAAGTACACAGACTCTTGTAAGAAAGAGAAATGTTACTTGAAAATTATGCTTTCAACTTTCAATTAAATGATAAAGCTACACACATGTAAAAATTGAATTTCATAGGCAATTTTTTGTGTGTATACATCAGTCTAGTCTATAGGAGCAGGTTCACAATTTGATAATCTGCACTCACACGCAAATCCAATATTGGCGTTTTAATGTTGGACAATTTTCTTGAGGATTACCGTCCTTAGACTTCTAATGTTTAAAATATGAAGGGGAATAGCACCTGTCTTATAGAGTTGCATGAAGAATTAAGCAGTATAGATACTTTCAAATAAGGATCTTTAGGGAAATCTGTATTTTAACACATAGGCCACACAGACACAGAAACACACAATTCAAAATAAAAATCGATCCAACTCTCTGTATCTTTTTATTTTTCACAATTTTAAGATCTCAAAAGTGTTTATATTGCATATAATGGAATGTTGTGCTAAAAACAAATGGTCCATCAAGCCATGAAAAGACATGGAAGAATGCTGAATCTACCAAAGAAGCTTTCTCTTTCTTTCATCACAACAGACACTGCCTCAGTTGAGTTTTTGTTGAGCTGCTAGAATCTCTTTTTCACAAGCTGCTCACAGGTCTTTCTGCCTTCACAGACTTTCATCTCATAGCTAGAAATCTGCAATTATTTTTATTGCATTATGTACAATTATTCACAATGTATTATTTCCTAAATGATCTGGACCCATTACATATTTCCAACTTTATTAGTTGAATTAGATAGTCCTATATTTTATTTTTCTCCTTACTGCCTAATAAATTCCATATTTCAGCAAAACCAGGAGTTTCATTTTTTTTAAATATGTAACCTGTACTTTCATTTTTCTGCCTTACATTAATGAATTGATATTCATTTGAATGACATTTTTCTAAAATTCAGTCTATCATGTTCAACCATTCCTACAAAATGTCCTGAAATTCCCCTGGCAAAAACTAATTCCAAACCATGTGCCCTCTTAACTCAGGGACTAATGAATGATGCTTTTATGCCTCCACCTGCTTCTCATATGCCACTGTTGACTATTTCTTGAGAGTAACATTGTATGTTGTTTATGTAACACTCTCTTCATGAAGTCTCCTCTAAATCTACCCCTCCAGCAACTTTTGTATTACACTCCATTCTTTTTTTTTTTATTCATATGTGCATACAAAGCTTGGGTCATTTCTCCCCCCTGCCCCCACCCCCTCCCTTACCACCCACTCTGCCCCCTCCCTCTCCCTCTGCCCCCTCAATACCCAGCAGAAACTATATTGCCCTTATTTCTAATTTTGTTGTAGAGAGAGTATAAGCCATAATAGGAAGGAACAAGGGTTTTTACTGGTTGAGATAAGGATAGCTATACAGGGAGTTGACTCACATTAATTTCCTGTGTTTGTGTGTTACCTTCTAGGTTAATTCTTTTTGATCTCACCTTTTCTCTAGTTCCTGGCCCCGTTTTCCTATTGGCCTCAGTTGCTTTTAAGGTATCTGCTTTAGTTTCTCTGCGTTAAGGGCAACAAATGCTAGCTAATTTTTTAGGTGTCTTGCCTATCCTCACCCCTCCCTTGTGTGCTCTCGCTTTTATCATGTGCTCAAAGTCCAATCCCCTTGTTGTGTTTGCCCTTGATCTAATGTCCACATATGAGGGAGAACATACAATTTTTGGTCTTTTGGGCCAGGCTAACCTCACTCAGAATGATGTTCTCCAATTCCATCCATTTACCACCGAATGATAACATTTCGTTCTTCTTCATGGCTGCATAAAATTCCATTGTGTATAGATACCACATTTTCTTAATCCATTTGTCGGTGGTGGGGCATCTTGGCTGTTTCCATAACTTGGCTATTGTGAAAAGTGCCACAATAAACATGGGTGTGCAGGTGCCTCTGGAGTAACCTGATTACACTCCATTCTAATCAACCATTTTCATCCTCTTCAGCAACCTTGGTAGACTAAGATCTTTGATTACAGAGACTATTTATTATATTACTTACCTCCTTATCTCAATGCTAAAATCACAGTGCCCACCACACAGTAGGAGCTCAAACATTTTGTTGAATAAATCAATTTAGCTGTGCATTATCAATTTATTAATTTTTAAATTGTATTTTTTATTGTTTTATTCCTTCTTAAGAGTCTCTGGATATCTTCCTGTTGTTCCAGGGATGAAGTCCACAAAACCCATTATGAACTAACTGACTTTGATTATCCTTTCAGTAAAAACCCTTACCACCTACACCTTCTCACAGTGTCTCACATCCTTACTTGCCGCAGCTATTTGCAGTTAGTACTCCTGCAAAGGACAGTATTTCTATTTAAATTTCTGTCCTCAGTCTAGGAAG
The DNA here is from genome assembly GCF_047511655.1 of Castor canadensis. NCBI lineage: Eukaryota > Metazoa > Chordata > Mammalia > Rodentia > Castoridae > Castor > Castor canadensis. The sequence goes on along the minus strand of NC_133388.1, from coordinate 146,342,718 downwards.
CCTTTCCTAATACCCTATTTTTCTTCATTTGATTATACATTCCCTTCCATATATATGTATCTATATACATATCCATATGTACATACTTACCTTAATATGGCTTTTATCATAATCTTATGAACACTAATTTCCTTCTCTGCAGTGTCTTTAGGTTACTACCTCGTTGAATCTCAGGGTCTACTTAAGTTCCTTAACAGCAATTTCATGTGGATCAACTTTCTATTGTATTCCTAGGGTGAGCATAGCCCCTGACAAATGGAAGATGCTGAATGATTATTTATTTAATGAATGGAAGCAGTCTAAAGATTTCATCTTATCAGGTAGAAAAGAGAAATCCAAAGAAAAAAAGTAAAAATAATAAACTACTCCAGTGCAGTATCCACTCAGTGTGCATATCTTTTTCATCTTTGTATTCTTCTCCTCAAAGAACCTAGTTCATAGAGGGCCTTAAGAAATACCTTCAGAACTAAATCAGAATGACTGTTCCACTAATAGAGAAAATTCAATGCTTTGGAAATAGTGGAGGATTCTAGCTGTTCTTAACCTTGAAACTTTGACTATGGTCTTGATCAACATCTGAGGAGAGATACAGTGAAAAGAGCAGGACAGTTTAGTGCAAGAATTCAAGGTTTTTATCCTGGACTCCCAATGGCACTCACTCATGTTTTATGTTTTCATGATCTAGGAACTATGGTGTCAAATTTTGCTCAGTATAAGAACTTGCAAAACTTTAACATCTAAAAATTTGAACCTGTAACATACAGCCAGAAGATTCTTTAAATGAGTATACAATCTCATTTAAAGAGAGCTGTTTCTCTCTTCTTTTAACTTGTAATTTTCTTCTTATTATTTCTGATCTTTAAGCATTAAGGAATTCTGAAGTCCCCTTTCCTGAGACGTACATTGCATGCATGACAAATTTCATCTTTAATCTTAAATTTGCTATTCCTTGTTCTACTTGCCTTCCTTGAATTATTTTGCTCTTTTCTTTACAGAATGAAATGGTTATTTTATCATAGCTTCTATGCTTTCCAGCTTTCGTGTGTTCTTATATTTACTTTCTTTAGCATATTCTGGTTTTAACTCTGTTGTCAAAGTCTGGTGAATAGATGGAAGCCTTAAAGAAAAAACAAATCATTTAATGACATCTTTAATAAATGTAGATTTAACCAGGAGGTAAAATATACACAAATTTGTTTATATATATATATATGTATGTGGATATATGTGTAAATGTATATATAATTAGATAGAGAACATATGTCTATCAACATTATGTGCAAGATATTTACTTTTTGAACTTATAAATTATATGTATTTTCAATTAATTTAAAAGTCAAGAGTTAAGGCCTTCTATAAAAAGAAATGTGAGCTAAGTAAATAATATAAAGTACTTACTAATGTAATTATAGGCCTTATCTTTGGAGAAAATTTAGTTGAAATGTGAGTTTCCTTGTGTTCATTTTGTTAGATGAATATTATTAAATTAGAATTGCCAGAGTTTGGCAATGAAGCTTGCTACTCTGATTGTTGAGGAGACTATATCTAACAATTCATCAGCTGAAACCAGCAATGACATACTTATTTCTTGAAAAACAGAAATATTTTGTGAGATGACACCTCCTCTTTTCTCCAGTTGTTGTTTTGTAAATGATCTCAGCAATAAATTGTGTGTAATGAAATGATGGTTTTTGTACTCATTTATACGGACCATGAAGAGTTGTCATTGTTCACAAGAATACTCTCTTTACTTCTAATTTTTTAATTTTTTTAGTATTTGTTTCTTTGTTTGCTCAGTGGTGTTTTGATCAAATCCAGGGCCTCAGGTATGCTAGGCGAGTGCTCTGCCACTGAACTACACTCCAGCCCTCTTTGCTCTTTAAATGACAGGTATGCTTACAGCTTTAGGAAGCCTCAAACAGAATTTCTTAAGAAAGCTTGGTTAGCAGCAACAGTTTACAATCTTCATCTTTTTGGGAGAAAATCTACAACCATTTATATTATTTTCTAAAACAGAAAACATATTTCCTATGAAACAGCATGTTATTTTTTTTATTTGTTTAATGAACTTTCTTACTAAGTTGTAAATTTGTTAGGGTAGACATTTACCTCTGTTGACTAGACATAGCTAATTTTCAATAGTAGTTGAGTGAATGAAAAATTATATATACATATAAATAAAATTAACCATAACACCTATCATAAAGAATCTTTAAACTATATACTTTATTCGTTATAGGGACTGCTAATAACAGTTTCAAAATTGATAGTAGGTAATGTTCAGAAACAAGTAGTAGGAAGTAGATCTGAATTCTCTATAGAAACTATAACTTGCATATATAAATCATTAATTTTGATTATTGTTTGAAATATATCATGCATATGATAACTGCTCAAAAACTGAAATTATAGAACCTACTTTGACATATACTTGCTATTCTACACATTTTACTTTGCAACTGAGTTGAGAAAATGTTAATATATTACTTATTGTGTACTATTAGGATTTAAAATTATTTATAGACTTGGTAGAAAGTTATTTATAGACATGTACCAAAAACCCTCTGATTTTATGTGAAGAAATTACATTCACAATCTTTACCAGCTAAATTATAATGGATTCTCCTATTTTTCTTAAATGCATACTTGTAATAACTAATAATAACAACAGCTTGCCATTGATAGGCACTGGGTGCCTACACCCCCACATTAATCAACCTGGTAGATTACTGCTGTCTCTGGCTAGCCCAGTGTCAACCACCTGAGTGTTTTTTCAGTGTTACTTTTCAGATAGTACTCAGTTTTATTGCCTTGACTTCAGTTTTGTAATTCTCATCCTCCAGTGTTTCTTTCCAAAGAGTGAGGAGGTATGGTGCTTGTGGTGAGAGATCTTGTGTGCTTCCAAATTTCTGCTTCTGCTGAATTCTCTTTCTCCTTTATCACATACTATAAATGTTCTCATACTTCTACCCCTGCTGCTTCCCCTGAAGAACTTCTCTCCCAAGACAGATGTGTACAGCTGGTTTTCACTGACAGAGTCAGGCAGAAGGTAAGGAAAGTTTTCTTCTCATTGCAAACAATTTACACTTGATGGATAGACGCAGCTGCTCTTTAAAGTCCTTCTGTCCTTCTTGCTGCCAGCAATTTCTCACTCACCTCTGTAGTCTGTAGATTCCATGCTCCTGCCAAGAATCTGGTTCCTCTATTTTTTTTTCCTTTGCTGTAAGATTGTCTTTTCATCTTCCATCCTGTGATGAATAAAGTAAATACTTATTCTTTTATTAGCAAAAGATGTTTGCTTTAGTTTTTCTTTTCAGTATCTTCCCATCTTAGAGGAGTGTGAAGGTTATCTATCCATCATCTAGGTGACTTATTGAGATACCTTATTTCATAAAACAAATTACTTGGAAAGAAATGTCCTCATCAGCCTTTAATTTTTCTCCCACTTTATGATGATCAGACTACTGTAGACAGTAAGAGGCAAACCCAAGTTATGAATCCAGGCAGTCCACACTTAATGGCTGCACTCTGGAAATACCACTGATCTTTGGTATTAGTAATAGGGCCATTAGAAATTCAACAGAATCATTGTGCTTTCTCTAGGACAAAGTCAAGATTTCTTCTTGACTATAGGCACTTGATCATTGGAGCATTCATAACAGAAACATTTTGTTCAAAGTACATTATATACATGTATGGAAATGTCATAATGAAACCCCTTTGAACAATTAATATATGAAAATAAAAATCTTCCACCAACACCTCACCCATTCCACAACCAACGAATGTCTTTCTTAAAGACCTTTAAAATGTAATCTTCAGGTTTGAGGTGTGGCTCACATGGCAGTTTCCGCCTAGCAGCCATGAATCCCTGAGTTCAAACCCTAGTACAGGCAAAAATAAAACATAATTCTCAAAAAAAATTCTTCACTATTTCTACTGACTCACCTCAGTGTTTAAAAATCCTCTCCTCTTTTATTTCAGCATAGGCCGGGTCAACCTCTGTCTGCATTTGCACCAGTCTTGACTGAAGTCTTTCTTGTCTGTTTAACTTCTGTTTCACACAAATTTTTCCTTGGTGTAGTTCAGACCCCAATTATCCTGGCATTCTAAAAATGGAAGGTATATATTTACCATTGCAAACATTTTCAAATATTTTGTTCCAAGAAAATTGTACTGCTGTGGTAAATATTTCTTCATTAAGCAGTCAAAGCTACTCTCCCATTTCTGAGAGATACCTTAAGGGAATTTATTTATTTTAAGTGTTGGAATATGTATTTCTAACATATAACAAGTTGTCATTAGTAATACAAAGATAAGGACATTATTACCCTTTTAAAAGAAAGATTCACATACATGATATTTAGATTATTTCACAAACTGCTAAAGACTTTTTAAATTATTTGTATTGCATTCTCAGGCAAGTCATAATTCATTTACCAGGTATAATATTTTGCTTTTTCTTTCTAAAATGGAATTTGTGATGAATACGTGATGTATAAAATTTAAAAGATATTCTATATGTTGCATTCTTTCAGAAAAGGGTGCCAAATGTTTTCCTCATAATCTAAAATGTATTAGAACAATCTCTATTTTTCAGATGGTTTTGGGATAGCTGCTGACAGTGACAACAAAACAAAACAAAATACTTTCTTATTCTTTTGAATTAGAATCTATTTCTGGAGACCTGTTTTCTGGGTGAAATAAAGCTATCAATCCATCAGTTTATCCATATGTATTTTTCTTTTCAAACAGTGTCAGGCAATAGAAATCCAAAGATTTCTGCTAATGGTTTCTTTAGCAAAATCTTTGCCTACCTGCAGTGCTAATCTCTAGCTTTAAATTCAGGATGAGATCTACTTATTTGGTATTTGTTTTCTTCCCTGTGTCTTGTCTCTTCTATTTTTATTTTAACAATGTGATGGAAAAATATAACTAATCCTGTTATGGCAGCATGTTTTAATGTCTACTTTGTTTCCCTCAGCCTCCTTTACGTCATGTTTCACAGCAGTCTTAATCAGCTTCTGAAGACTATTTTAGCTCCCTGATTAGAGAGAGTCCAAAATACCAGAATGCAATATACAATCTAGCTCTTTCAGTGTGTGTGCATATGTGTGTGTGCATGTCTTGTTTTGAGTATAACTAGTTATCCACACAACAATACTCATCCAAAAATAGGCATCTAAAGATAGGCAGGGGGTTAGGGAGAAGGAAGGGGACTAGTGGGAGAGAAGAGGGTGAAGGAAGAAGATTAAGGTGATGGTATATGGTTGTATGGTTGATCAACTTCATATACCTATATGAAACAGAGCTAAAAACCTCTTGCAATTGCTTTAAGTGGGGTGGGGAGGGGGCTGAGAGGGAGAGATGATGGGGGCAATGTAAATAATGCACAATATAAGTCTAATCAGAATTGTCACTAGAAATGCCCCCATATAATGAATATATTGTAATAAAAATTTGTAGTTAAAAAATGTGTGACACAGTTTCCTACCTACATAAGATCCAAGAGAAAGAAGCAGATTGCAGCATAGAGCCTTGTTCTCACTCATGAATTGGGTTGACATTTGTACATTTGCAGAGATAATTATAGAAGACTTTTCATCAAAATTAAGAAGTTCTGGCTCTGAGGGTTTAACATGGGGATGCATGCTTATAATCCCAGCTATTCAGGAGTCTGAGGAAGGATTGAAGTTCAAGGCCAGCCAGGCAAAAGTTAGCAAGACCCCATCTCAAAAACAGGCAGCCATAGTAGTTCCTGTCTCTGATACCAGCTACATGGGAGGCAGAAACAGTAGGATCACAGTTTGAGACCAGTCCAGGCAAAATTAGCCAAAGAAGATATCTGAAAAAAAAACTAAAGCAAAATCAATCAAATAAAAACCCAAAAAAGTTATGGTTCTGGGTCTAGAGAATGTGGATTTGGGTTGATCTTATTCTTTTCTGAAATAAATATGAATAACTTGTGAAATAAAGAATGTACACTTTTTTAAAAAGTAAAAAAAAAGATAAGCATATTATCTTCTTATGTTTTCTCCAAAGATTAACTGATGTGGATAATTAATTATTTAATAATTTTTAATTGCATTTTCCAAATATGAACATGGATTGCTTGATAAAATATGACTGCTTAATTTTCAGTATTTTTAAACACTAGGAGTGTACAGTTATCTAATATTCATTAGTAAAATATAATGGGCTGATATGCTATCCTTTTACTATCTTTTCTTTTTTTTGGTGGTACTGGAGTTTGAACTAATGGCCTTACACGTGGTAGGCAAACACTCTACCACTTGAACCACTCTCCCAGCCTTTGTTGCCTTTGTTTATTTTCCAGATAGGATCTTCTGCTTCTGCCTAGGCTAGCATCTGACTTTGATCCTTCTATCTCTGCCTCTCGTGTGGCTGGGATCACACATGTGCACCACCATACCTTATCCTCCTTTTACTATGTCAGGGTCAAAGGTGAACAAAGCATATAAAAAAGGTGAATGAAGCATGTTCCTCCATTTAAGGCCTTTTATCTAAGTGCTATTCAGGCATGACCCTTCTTAGCCTTCCAAGACCTGATGAGATTGGGTGTGTTCAAGGTGTTACAGCCACAGACTTCCTCTTGGGGTCTGGTCCAGTGGTTTCCCACCCTATCTGCAGTTTAAAATCATCTGAGAAGCTTAGAAATCATGGTGGATCCTTCTTTAGAAGATGGTGATGGGTTTATTTTTAAAATGTTTCTGATTTTAATGCCCATCTATTATTAGACCCAACATATTATAGTCTAAAAGAAAAGGTGAGACTAAACACCAGCAGGAACTCACCACTTGTGGAGGAACCTTGAATAGAGTTACACAGAGACTATTGTAGATAAAGAAGGGTCAATGAAACTCAGAGAATTTGTCTTGTGGGAGAAGAGTGGGAACCTTGTAATATGATACTCGAGCTGTATTTTGAAGACTGAACTTTCCACACTGTGGAGGGAAAGATGGGAAGGAATGTGGAGCATATAGGGAAAGACATTTAGGTAGAAGAAGCTGAACATAAGAAGTCAAATAACAGCCTGGCCTATAAGGAGTTAGTTGCAATCTACCTCTTAGAACTCTTTGGTGCACATTTGGGAGCGGGAGACATAGGACTGGAGAGGAGATGATGGAGAGTCATTAATCTTTATGACATTTTATAATTCATATCAAATTCACATTGAACAAGAGAGAAATAGGGTAAAGGAATGAAGACAGGAAGGCTCTAATCAAGCACTCAATTTTGCATATTGCCAATAGAGAGATATTAGTTGCATAATCCAAACCTGTCCTAGTGGTCATCAAGTAAAGGAAAGATGACACAAACTGATTATAATCACCCATTGAAATATTTTGGATATAGCAACGAAGATAGAGTACTTAAAATGTGTGTAAGTTAGAAAAAAATCTCTTCTTTGTTAATTTGATTTTCTTATTGCAGGAGGCTAGAAGTATTAACTGCTGTAGGAAATAAAGCATACTTATTGAGGGAGTGCAAAGTTTCAGGTGTGTCCCATAGTTTGGGTCTGAATGGTTGAGTCACATATTTAACCAAAGTATTCTTTCAATATCCTATTAAGGTCAGTTACATCATAATTGTTAATTCAAAAAGTTATTTATGTAAACTACATATTTCTGGATTGCAGTAAAAGATTGAACACACATTTTAACTTTCTTTTCTCTAAAGATAACATTAAGATGACATTAATGGACTAAAAGGGGCTTAAATTCATAATGTTGAAGAAAACATGTTACAGCCAAGGAAAAAAGACCATTCTTTAGTATAATAAAAGGAAATCAAGGAATAATTGTCAGGAAGTCAGAGTGGCAAGTTAAGAGGTTGTAGCAACAGGGTAGAGATATGCTTTCGGGATCTTGGTTTGGGACAGGGTTAGTGTTTGACATGACAACTAAAGAATGGGAATGCAAGCAGGAGGATTAATTGCCAATCAATAGGTCAAATGGTTGACTAGTCACCTCTCTTCATTCCAGACATTTAGCAACACTCGCTCATGATTATAGAAACCAAATGTACTGTGCAAAGAAGTTAATTAGTATGGCCCTGGAAGCCTCAGAGCTTTCAGATTTTAGGGCAACTAAGTACAAAAGAAATAGTTGATAAGCCATGCATGGTACTTAAAAGTTATACTCAGTTCTTTATTGTCTCTGGCTTAGGACTGAAAATGATCAGGTTTTTGACAAAAAAAATTATAATATTCAAACAAAAAGATGACTTTGGTGTAGTAGTGATCATTTAGGGATCAAAGGAAAATTTAAAGAGAATCTAAAACAAATTTATAACAGTAGGGATGTATAAGAAGATATTGTATCTTTACCAAATGAAAAACCAAAAATATAAATAAATAAAAGAAAGATTAGAACATAAGAGATTTTGAATGTTTAATTCTACAAAATGATGAGAAAGTAAGGAAAAGGAAATATCTGAGAAAGAAATCAGATATAAGAAATCAGAAGATATTACTTAAAATTGGAAATATAAATATAATTAAAACAGAAGGTTAAATATCCAACTAATTATAAATTGAGGAACAGATGATAAGAAGACACAAAGGGAAATTAGCTAAGAAATAATGCAGGGAATTTCCCAAGCTGAAGGCATAATACTTGTGATTAAAAGACCAATATAGACAAAACTACCACCTCTCCATATTGGGAAAGGTGGGGACACCATGGTCAAAGGGAAGATCCTAAAATTTTCTGAGTGATAAAAACCAAACAAGATAGAAATAAACTAGATCACCTACATGGAAAGAAAATTAGATTGGCTTCAACATTTTAGGATAAGTAGTGGATTTAAAGGATAATATCGTCACAGTTTTCTTTTTCTTTTTTTTTTACTTTTCTGCTAATAATTCTATGCCTAGAAAATTTGTCGTTCAAGATAAATTGAAAACAGTTAAGCAACCATATTGGTTATTTTCCATGCATCCTATCTTAGCACAGCACCTTAGCAAGATAAGCAAATAAACAAAAATTTAAGCCAGAAAACCAATAAAGTACAGAATGAAAAGATAGATTGCACTGGGTTTAGAAAGTATAAAGGTATAGTCTGAGAACACAGACTATAAAACAGAAGCAAAGAGATTAAGCTTCACTAGAGACAATTAGTAAGTACATGAAATAAAAAATTTTTAGGAATTGAATTAAAGCAGTGTAATTTTCAAGGTTCCAATAATCAATACTTTGATACTTATAATAGCGTGATCAATAGTTCAATTATAAAATCACTTAAAAACCAAAGAGGACCTAATTTTAGTCCTCTACTAATTGCATGAAATTTGTCCTAATTATATTACATAGACTAACCTTGACAACATATAAGTGCACTTGACAGAAGTGAATAGCAAAAGGAGACACAAGAAAAAAAATAGAAGGATAATATTACCAATATCTTGATATGATAATGTTTATAGTCACATATATTATATTTTTTATAGTACATCTAAATTTGGCATTGTAATTATGTTGAATACAAATGATTCAGTAAATTTAGATAAATATAACAAAAAATCTAACTTTAGAGTTAGATAAAGGCAAAAATAGCAACATAAATATATCATTTAAAAAAATGGGAGTAACTATCAGAAAATAGTGAAGATTTGTGCAGGTGGTAAATTGGTGCAAGGATGAGGCAAGATAATGTTATGTTTGATTTTTAACAATTTTAATTTGACTTTTTAAAAATCAAATCTGCATATTGCTTTAAACAAAAACATTATCTATGTGAATATATTTTATAATTCACAAACATATGTGCACACTCTGCAGTTATGAGATTAAAGTAGCCAAACTCCAATCCCCAGTGGTTATTTTCTGGTGGTAAAGACCTAGCAGCTACCTTGGGGGAATAAATGTTAGTCTAAACACCTTACAGTCCTCACACACTGATGAGCTTCAGACATGGAGCCTTTGGTCCACCTGTCATCATCATATTTTTGGCTGTTGCTAATTTCCTAAGTACTGTGTAACACAACCACCTTTATCTTTCTGTATTTACCCCTGCCTTTCTTGAGATGATATTGTGTATTGACTCCATTCATGGTTCACTCTTTGAAACTCTCTGCTCCTGTTGAGTAACTATTTTTTCCTCCTTTAATTGCTTTATCTTTAATCTCTTTTAATCTTTATATTAGCTTCTCAGGACACTCTTTACATGCACTTCATGGGTGTTCATTTACAGAAACATGGTTTTGCATAATGACTCCTAAATTTATAATGTCTGATATTTTATCCAAAGTATTCTTTTCTAAAAAGATCACACTATACACATGTATTTGAATAATTCAGTAGCACCTCAAACTCAACATGTTGTGAGCTCATGGCCATCCTTCATCCACATTTTCTATTTCATCAAGATATTGCTGCTGCTGAACCAGTTCTAACACCCATGTATTTTGACAATATTTACAAAAGAAAACTCTTAGATGATCACTAAATACATTAACATTCTCAGTCATCACAATTTGTGGATTATTCTTTCACAAAACCATCAAAATAATGACTATCAACCCTTTCAATCTAATCAGCAGTTGGACTGATATCATCCTTCCCTATAAAAACCTGACACAACTCTTGTACCTTTCATTTTTCTCATTTGCAATTGATTTGTGTTTTATGTCATTTCAAATTCCCAGTATCTAGCAGTATGCCCTACACATGTTAGGGTCTCACAATATATTTTTGTGTATTTGTTTCTCAGTAGTAATGGGGTTTAAACTCAGGGTTTAAACTCAGGGTTTCACATTTGCCAGGCAAGAGGTCTAGGACTTGAGCTTCATTCTCAGTCAAATTTTGTTTTAGTTACTTTTCAGGTAGGATCTCATACTTTTGCCTGGGGTTGGCCTCAGACTGGGATCCTCTGCCTCCCCACATAGTTGGAATTACAGCTGTGAACCACCATGCCCAGCTTCTTTGCTGAGATGGGGGTCTTACTAACGTTTTGACTTGCCAATTTTTTTGTCACTATCCTTCCAATCTCCACCTCCCATGTAGCTGGGATTACAGGTTTGAAACACAGTGCTCAACTTTCTCATAATACAGTTTTGGATGCAATGAATAAAAAGTATTTAATAGACTACAATTTTCCAATTATTTTCAGAAACAATCCTTACACTCTGTGTATTATAGTTTCATAGCAGGTGTTTTAAAATATTTAATTGCATATTCTGCCATCACATACTAGAATAAATAATGCTAATGTGTGTGCAATAGTGATGATTAGAAGCTTAATATGTGTTAGGTAATGATGACATTGCAAATGTCCAAGAATGATGATTTATTATATATTAGTATATTATACATTTAGAATAAAACAGCATACATATAGACACACATATATATTTTCACTAAAAATGGCTGCTGATTTCCTAAAAATTCCTTTATTGCTTTCTGTAAGTTTTGTATAATTACATTTTTTATGAGATACATGAATCAAGTATTTAGCTAAATTTTTCTCAGTAAAAATAATATTAGCCTAGGAATATGTGGGTAAAGTTCAAATGAGATTCAAAAAATTAATTAAAAAGATTGGGAAGATGTAAGGAGAAAAATGTGCATCTGAATTTTTTTAATCAAAATTGTCCCCATAATCATGATGACCTGATCAGTAAAATGGAAGGGTAGAGTAAGATGGAAAGAGAAGTGTATCTTCACATCATTATCTGTGTCCTGTATGGGGCTGAGTGGAAAGCAGTAATTCTCTTTTGGAATAATAGATTTTTGCTTACTGCTTGCATTTATAATTCAAGTTATCTTGAAACATACTGCAATTAATAAATGAGTACAGAATCTTAATGGATTATAGCAACAAATATTTAATTTCCACTAATAGCCATGCTCCCTGCAGTGCTGCTGCTCCACTCCTCATTCTAGGTCCTGAGCTGCTGGAGCTGTTCTTAAGTGGGGTGCTGCTTGTGCTGTGGCAGAAAGGCACCGGTGCTACCTGCTGTTCAGAAATGAGATGCTACCTGTAATCATTTCAGTGATGAAGGCAAGTTCATGACCCATCCTCACTAGGAAAGCGTAGTAAATAATTTAACAACAATGTATTCTACTTCATTTTATTCTTGTGATTATATTACAGACTTTCCTTATCTCTCCTCATGTGAAGAATCTTCATTCATTCCCAGTGAGGTAACATCTCAGCTGATACATCATTAGGTTTACATTCCAGAGGCTCAAATGATCTCTACATTGGCTTAGAAGGTAGATTCTCTTGAACTAGTCATTTCTCAACTATGACAAATTATAATCTCTACACACTTCATTTGCAACCTTGGAAAAGGGAAAATAACTGCAGTAAGTATTTATATTTGAAAATGGGGTGGATAAAATTCCCCTGTTGGTTATGTTTATTCTCAGCCCCAGCTTGGCTCCTGCTCCACACATTTTGATTCTGGGACTCAGGAACTGAGACTCTGAGAAGAAAGAATAAAGAACAACTTGGAAATTCTAGGATTCTTTAATCTTTTTCTTGGGAACCCACCAATAACTGCCACTCATATTTTATTTGTTAAGCAGACAAAATAAGCAAAATGGACTAGTAGCCCCAGACGTAAGTCAAATGAATTATGAAAAATAACAATTTTCCATGTTAAATTAGCATAAAGCTAATATAAATGCAAGCACAGTAGGAGAATGGCATTTGTGTATTCATTATATGTAAAGAACATTCAAAAAGCAAAAAAAGTCCACAATCTCATAATACTGTATCCTTTAAGTGGGGAAAATTCTTTCAAAATATGCCAAATTTTCTCTAATATATATCTTTGTGAATTTCCTGGCTTCTTTGATACATATGATGATTAAAAGAACATTATCTTTATTTAAGATGATATACCTAGATTATTCATGATTATTCTGTTATGAAATCAAAGCCAAATTATAGAAAGATAGCTTTATTTATTAATTCCTACCTTCCCTTACAAAGACACTAGAATACCTAACACAAGATATAAAGAATTGAGTTTACTTTGCAAAATGAGGTATTCTTTTTTTTTTTTTTGGCAGAACTGAGGTTTGAACTAAAATAAGCTATCCTATTGTTCAAACATATTGAAGTTGCTCTTTACATTGATTTTACTTACAAATTTTCTTGCACAGAACAAGCCCATGGAGATATGAATTTCTGAAGGGGATTTTCTTGAAATTTGATGAATTCACATGCAGTGACAGAAGATTCCTTTAAACTCTTTAATCACAGTTTGTCACATTGATTAATGTTCTATCTGATAAATAATATGGTCAGAATAACTGACTAACCACTGAGGAGTTCAAATATCATAATGAACTTCTGTACTAAACTGAATAGAAAGAATGATTCTTATGATGGTTCTGGTGCACTATTTGTAGTTTCCTCTTATGGTCTTTAATAATAACATATGTTCAAAATGAAGCTACTGCTATTTGGTTTTGATATGTATTTTACATATATAAATCTGTTTATGTAATAAAATGTTCTTAAAAAGCAAAACTTATAAATCTACTTCCTATAACCTACAGCACCAAAGTTGGGTTTGGATTCTGGTTTTGTGTTTCAAGAACACTACAGTAATTTAAGGAATAGCAGTCACCAATGTTTACTTAAAGACATTTGTTTGGTAATGCTAAAATGCTGTAAGGTGAATATCTAATTCATCTTAAAGTCATTAGCTGTCATGTGCCTTGATATAGAGTTGCTGTTTTGTACCAAAGTGAATCATAAAAACATTTTTAATGGAGAGAATGAAACTAAGTTGAAAAATTTTAGTACACTGCATCATAAAGGCTCATATTGTATGGTAGGTATAATTATTGAGTCTTTTGTTTGATGCTACAAAGGATGGTAAGATTTCATTTATTATTCTCCTATTTTCATCACTTCATGATTATCATTTCTTGGAAATTAACAAACTGTTCAAACATAATGAATTAAAAATATCAATCAATATTTTTGTTTATAAATAGTTATTTTATTTGTAATAGCCATGTAAAAACATTGCAGCTATCATTAGTAGAATTCTCATTTGTTTTAATCATATATGAAACTTTTCATTAAAGCCTGTCATATTCAAAGGCATTAAAATATATTCAAAAAGTTCAAATTTCCAGAATATAAACCAATTTAGAAATCAACAATAAACTCAAAAATAATAAGTATGTTTGAAAACAATGAAAGTAACATTTCTAAAGAAGTATTATATTTAGTGAGCTAAGCATTTAAGAAGAAATAGAACAGACAAAATGAATTAAACAATAAATATAACAGCATATTTAGTGATATTGGAAACAGTCATATTATAAAATTAACACACAACAAAAACTGATTCTTTGAAATAACTAATAAAAGATGCATAACTTGCTAAAATTAATCAAGGAAAGTTATAAACAACAGAAAAAAGTCACAAACTATTTAAGGAATAAAAAGAGGGAAACTACACAAGTATAAGAAAATAAGTGTGAATAAAGAGTGAATTATTTTCAGAGGAAGAAGAGTAATGCTCACCAGATATGTAAAAAATTTGCAACATCACTTTCATCAGAAACTGTAAATCAAAACCACAAGAAAGGCCTGGCATGATGGCTCACTCCTGTAGTCACAGCACCCAGGAGACTAAGGTTGGAGGATGTGAGTTAGAGGTCACTCTGGGCTACACAGTGTGGTTTTGTGTCAAAAAACAACAAAATGAAATAAATAAAACAAGCAAAACAAAAACAATGAGATGTCACCTCAGTCCATATATACATTGGGATATTACACAATTATAAAAAAGAATGAAATTCTGTAATTTGCTGCTACTGGATGGTATTGGCATTCTTTATGTCATATGAGGGGTCTGGACCAGAAAGATGAGCACCAAATGATCTCGCTGCTGTGTGCAATAGGAAAAATTTTATCCCGTAGAAGTTGAGAGTAAAGAGGTGTTTTCCAGAGGATGGGGACTGCACAAGAGAGGCAGCAATAGAGAAAGCCTTATCAGTGGGTGCTAAGTCTCACTTAGGAGAAATAAACTCTGGTTTGCCATCATGGGGCAGGGTGACTATAGATAATAATGATGCGTTGTATATTCCAAAAAGCTAGAAGAAAGGATTTTGAATGTTTCCACCGTAAGGAAGTTATAAATGTTTGAGGAGACAGACGTGTTTACCCTGGTTTAAACATTTACATAGCCAAAAATGTTAAAAATATCACATAGTACCCATAAAAATGTGAATATTTTATGTATTAGTTAGAAGTAAATAAATAAATAAACATGAAAGGTTAAATGTGATGGATTATTTTATTGGCAAAGTAAAATTCCCAAGTTATCTTAAGAACAAATAGAGCTAATGAAAATTATATATTATCCAAATTAGTAGTTTGAACTGTTCCCTCCAAATCATTAAACTCAAATAGGTTAAGAGGTGAATTATTTTAAGAATTTATAATACTGTTATTTCCTACTTTACAAACCCTTCCAGCAAAAAGAAAAAGCACAGGGATGACTCTTGTATGAGGCTGGATTTAAATAGATACTAAAATGAGAGACCAAGATAAAAAATGAAATTGGAAATGAATCTCAAAGATAAACATAGGTGCAAAATCCTGGGACAAAATTCCCACAGATTTATCAAAAGCAAAACTGAACAAAATCAGAATATGAAATGACCAAGATTTACTTAACCTGGGAATTTATGGCATGCTTAATAGAAAATACTTTAATATAATACATCATATTAAAAATAAAACAAACTGTGAGTCTATTAATAAATACACAAAGATAAATAAAAGCAGAATCCATTTATAATAAAAACTTAGAGGTCTTTTACTAAACATGAAACAAGGCATTAAATAAGTATTCCTCATCATGACATGTGAATATATTTTCTTTATATCAAGAAGATCATGATGTGTGGCTATGCAAATTACTCAACACTGTGGTTAGGCAAATAACAAGAAATAGTAAACAATAAATGCAACAGATGATTCAAACTGTCGATATTTTCTGGTTATGTAACATAAAAATCCCCTCCCACCCCAAATTAAAGTTATTACAATTAGGAGGAATAGAGTTTGATAAGATGCATGAGTTAAAAAAAAATACAGTTTTGTTGATTTTACATACCAGATTGAAGAAGCCAGGAAACATGTCAAAAATAAATATATGTGGACAATATACTATAAAGCAGTAAATGTACTTAATAAATAGACTCATGTTCTCAGAATATAAAGGTACAATGTCTTTAAATTGCAGAATTTCCTTGGTCTTGATATTTTAGTGATATGTTCCACATAGTTCAAAGTAAAAGAGGAAAAGAGAAGAGGACTATGCCATTCTTCCTGGCTAGAAATGATTGATCTGTGGGAAAATGCTAATAAGTTTGGAGTAAATAATTGTAAATGAATTTCATTTTGTTAATAATAGCAAAAAACACAATATATACTAACAAAATAATGTGCAACAACTAAGTTATTACCAGAATAAAAAAATAGAAGTACTATTGGTAAAACATTCATAAGACATAGACCTTTATGAAGCATATTCCTACATTTTTGTCTGCAACGAGTTTTTGACTTGTGTATTTTATACAATCTCTAAGAGAGAAAGCAACAGTAATATATATTTGTATGACAAAATGAACATCTGTATTATCAGCCAAATAGTTGTTAAAATTGATTAAATAAAAGTTAAATCTTCTCCCATGTTTTAAAAAAATAAAAGACATTAAAAACTTGACTTTAAGAATTATAATCTTAACAAAGTGTGCTGGGGATATAGCTCAGTGGTTTAGTGTTTGCCTTGCATGCATGAGGCCCTGAGTTCAATCCCCAGTACCACACACACCACACACACACACAAAATACAGAGTAAGTTAGCTCTCAGCTAACAGCTACACTAAGAAGGCTGGATCGCATGGGATGAGGCTTTGCTTCTGAAAACAGACTTTTGGTCCTTCCCATCCACCAGTTCTACCAAGTAGCTGTGTTACAGTTTCTTCATCATAAATATGTTTATAAAACAGTACTTCCTGCTGTTAGAACAATACTTATTATGCATTCATTATTCAAGAAATGGTATTTTTTAGTTACTCTACTTAAAATTGAACTACTGGAGGTGCTAGGGTTAAAAACAGGAAAAGAAAAGTGTTACTATAACATTTACAATTATTGTATTACTCACAGTCTACACTACTATAAATTTTAAAGTTTTCAATTTAATAACAACTCATTTAAAAATAAGCACACTAATTACATATAACAAATATAAAATTCATTTACATTTCAAAAGTGCTAAAATATGAAAAAGTGTCTTAGAATCTAAATAATATAATATTTAGTATTGGTCTCAAAATCTAGGAAGTTACATATGAAATTGGACTGAGAGAAAAGACATATATTATTTGAATTCAAAAATATATAATTTTATGTGTAGATAACCGAAGAAGACTAAAAACGTGAATCATGAGCCATCAGTGAAGTTGAAGGTATATATTTGCAAAAATATAAACATATATAAATAACCAACTATTGTGAAGTTGTTAAAATCACATTTAAAATGCATCCATTCTGTTAATATACTTTTCAGCGCTCATGTGCTCAGACAAATCATATGACAAGTAGGTATTATTTAGCTTTCATGATAACCTAGGGGTGAAGCTATATAAGTCATAAAAATTGCTACAATTCTGACCTTATACAGGTACATTTTTAGAACTTTATTTTAGATTGTCTTTCCTTTAAAAGCTGTAAATATTTCCATACAGATTATGTTTTAAATTGTCATATTTTATTTATTTTGTTGATATGACTACAGACAAGTATACCAGAATAGAAATAGAAGTCAACTTTGGATGATTTCTATTTTTCATGTTTTGTTTTCAGATTTTCTACCACAAAAATGTATTATATTGTATCCTTAAAATGACATTATGAATGTGAGTAAATAAAATTAGAAATTTAATGTAGATATAATAAAAACATCACACATATAGCAGGCTGACTGGAAAAACAGTCAAGTATTTTAAAAATATTATTGAAATTACTATGTCTTTTTGTTCTCCTTTTCCTTCAGAAATTAATACCTTTATGTCTGAATTTTAAGTTTCTTTTCTCTATTGTCAGAATTCCTGGAAACTTGTGAAAAACAGCAGCAATTGCCAGGATTTCAAAAGTAAGATGAGACAAAAAGGGGAAATGACAATACCCACATTCTTTTTCTCAAGTTGTATAATTCATTATAAACATAGAAAAGAATATAGTGAGATACTTTCAATAAGACATAGAAACATGTTTCCAAATAAAAATAGATGATTTTAAAGAGTCCTTCACCAAATAAATGAGTTTAAGGAAATTTGTGCTAGCTACCAGTAGTTTTCATAAATTATCATCATATCAGTTTTTCTTCAACTTACACATTTTTGGGCATAGATTCTATAAAATTTTTGGTTTGTTTTGATCAATAACCTCAGTGTGAATAAAATGTACCAATATATTTAACAAGTATAAAAAGAGAAATTTAATTTGTACAATATGTGTATTTAGGAAGAAAATTAAAATCAGCATAAAACATTGTACATATTTAGTATATGTTAAGATTAATATAAATAAAATAGGATATATTAAAAGCCTATTTTTAAATATACCTTAAAATATCTAGGTGATGGACAATATTTTGAAAATAATTTCTAGGATGCTTTTATTACATATAAATATATTATTTTACCTACATTTTATGCAGTATATTGGCATTTAATAGGTGCCAAAGATATCCTTTAATGAAAAATAATTACTAAGTTATCTTCAGTGAATGGTTTAATAGGATGCATGACATCATAATAAGAAAAGGATGTGAGTATAGGATTAAGAATTGCTAAAATTTATTTGTTCTTATTCTCACCCATTACTTGTTGATTTGCTAATCATACATTTATCTATTCATATTACAGTTATTAGCTGTTGTTTTTACTTCTGCATTGTTGAGGTATGTTTAGAGGAGCTGTATAGGCCTCAGGGAAGCTGAAACATCAGCCAAGTTCCTTGTCCTTGGGACATCACACACGAAGTCCTAAAAGGTGCTCAACTATTATTCTCCTGTGGCTTACCAGGAAACACCACAGAAAGTTTCTCTAGAAACTACGTGTACTGTACTTACAAAAGTTTTCGCTATATTTCCTTCTAAAAAACCCTTTGTTACTGAATTTGCCTTTCTGTCCTGCTGAATAGCAAACAGATGTTAAGTTCCAATGATTGGCCTAACCCACATTAGGGGCTGCTCTCCTCTGGAGACAGCCCTGCGGTTGCTCAGCACCAAACTGGTGTCTGAGTACTTTGTTTTTCCGCGTGCTGCTGAGGCACTCCATCTTTGCACATCCCTCTTCACTCAATAGAGCATCACTGTACCTGTGATTTGGAATAGTAAACATGAAGATGTTAATAAGGTCCTAGAAGCCTGGTGTGGTGGGGCATGCCTGTAATCCTAGCACTCAGGAAGCTGAGTCAGGAGCATGGCAAATTCCAGGACCACCTTGGCTAAATAGCAAGATCCTGTCTCAAACAAACAAACAAAACACAAGGATAAATAAGTAAATAATGTTCTTATGGTAAGGGTACTTTGCAACTCTGTATATAATTTTTGGTTAAATTACAGGGGTCCCATGATCTATTTACAGCATAAAGAGCAAATATCAACATGGAGTTGTCAATGACTTAATTTATATTTTGATTTAATTTGACATGTTGAGAGCCAAGTCTTAACACATGTTATCTTGTAATACATTACACAGTCTCAATGAAAATCTAAATGCAATTTTATAAAAACAGGAAAAACTTTGACTACCTATAAGAACTTAAATGCTGGCCCAATTATCCCATTTTAGGTTTAGTGACAAATTAAAACTGACAAAGTAGAAATGAAATTAACGTACTTTGAAATGGAAACATGTTCACTCTAATGGATTAATTTCTACATTCTCCTGCTATCTTTCTGTTTCGACAATAGTAGGGAAAATTTTAATGAAGTTAGATGAACCTGTAAACTTCAATACAAAGTAAGGTCCCTGATGTGATTATGGCTTCATCATTTCCTCCATCGAAAGGCCCAATTTTCAAAATATGTGTATTTTCACTAAGGATTCTTTATAGATGAGTATCTTACCTATAAAATGCATCACTTTCATCTAAGGAACACTTCCTCTTTGTGCAGGGCTAAAATAACATGAACTTGAATTCTATTTATGTCTTTATCCAAGATATGTCCTTTTCCTACAGAAAATATTATTTTATTCTATCTTAAATTTCATGCTTAGGAAATGGATATCATAATATTGATAAATTTATGGAAATTTAATGAAACAATAAATTGTTTATGAACATTATTTGTTATTAGACATATCGTAATGTATTCCAAAAAGCAAAATACATGCATCAAAATGTATTTAGTTATTTCAGTTTTTGGACCCAATTTCTTAATAAATTCAGTATTTACTTTCGAATGGTCTCCAGACTTTTGCCATAATTCTTTAGAGGATAATTTAAGAGATAATTTAATAACATTTTAATTAGTATGTCTGCCTCTTTGAAACATTAAAGAATGGAAAAAACAAAACAAAGGGTATAATTTTCATGTTATTTTCATTGTTGTGTTAGCTATTTGTGTACTTACCTTACAAACTTATAGTTGTATATTATGCCCACCTTAAACACAATAATTACAGGTATGTGAAACAAGACATTTGGTCTCTATTTTTCCTCATATCAAAACAAATCAATCCTCTCCTGTGGCAGTGATGGCCAGCTTTCTATTAAATTTCATCTTCTTCCATTCTAATAAGATAGTGGTGGGGACATCACTGTTTCCCAGAGTCTTATGTAGTAGTCTAATGTGAGTAAAAAAAATATGAGTTATTTTTAGGTTGGATTTTTTTAAGAAAGAGGATCTCTCTTTGTACTTCTTTCTCTACTGCCTGCTGGACACAAATGACAATAAGTTCTTAAGGGGTGGTAGAATAGAAATATAAGTTGTCAAGTTTCTTGAATCTACACATGGGCATTATCTACTTAAACTTGTCCTGATTTTTGTGTGATAAGAAGTAAGTGTCTTCAATCTTTGACATTTTATATAGCTCATAGGAATACAGAATTTGTATTGAAGGGAGGAGATTGACATGACAAAACATAAAGTTCTGGCACTGGTTTAATTGGAAGGCATGTAGGGGGGAAAATGAAGTTTAGAAAGGAGGAGGCTTACCTCAAACTGTGGTAAAGATTTGATAAAACTGTCAGAAGAGCCAACTTAGAAGGCAGAAGTGGCTTGATATTTTAGGTCCTTTAGAAGTGCTGGGGGGGCAGGGGATAGAAGACCTTTATCTTTTAAATGCTAATTGAAGTTCTTGGCAGGAAGTTATAGGCCATGTAGTTGGGTTGAGATTGATAGACATTCAAAAACAGGGAAGAAAAAAGTGAGAACAGAAGGTAGGAACTTTAGTATGGGAAAAGGCTGAGCTTATTTTTTCGTATGGTTTCATTTTATAGCCATCATTAAATTTAGAGAGGTAACCAATTGCAGAACAGGCTCAAAACAAAAACAAAACTAAAGCAACAACCAAAATTCAAAGCCAATAATAATGATATTTACGTTTAAATAGGAAATATACAACACATTGGAAATAAAACATATAAAAGAACTATCAAATATAAGTGAAATTTATTGCCAAAAAAATCATGATATTTTCCTAAATGTAAGGGACTATTCTCATTTTAAATCTACCCTCAAGCTACTAAACATTCACCAGCAGAAGGAAGTTTTGACAGTAGTATAGCCTCCTCGGAGAATATGTTCTCATATGCCATTTAAGATATGGCCACAGGGTTTGAGAGAGCAAACATGGGAGTCCAAGAGGGAGAGCAGAGAACTAGCAAAAGAGATCAGCGAGGTAGGGTTAGTCGTGCATGATCTTACTTGCTTTTACAAATAACTTGGCTATTAGGTTGAGTTTTAAAAGAGCGTGAACTGATCAATTCTGGCTGCTTCATTGAGAATAGACTATAGGGGGCAACAGAGACACAGTGAGACTATTTAAGAAGTTATTGAAGTTATCTAGAATAGATTAGATTAGTTTACTATAAGCAGAAGTTGTGACAAATACTGATACTCCGCAGGTTTTGTAGGTAGACTTTAGTAGCCATTCTTTTGAATTGGATGAGGGGTATGAAAATGAAACAATTCAGTGACATTGTGTTCTGGCTTCATCAGTTGAGTAGGGTAAGACATTTGAAAGAGCAGTTTAAGCAAGAGGATCACCAGTTAAGTTTTGGTCATGTTCAGTTTAAGATATCTATTGTATGTTCATGTGAAGAGGCTGAGTGTATAGTTGGATAAAAAGTGACTGAAATTTTTGGGAGAAGTCTAAATTGGATCCAATGCATTGAATTGCCAGTGTCATATTTAAAGGATTGTGATCCTAGCTAGATAAGATCACAAAAGGACTGAAGATGACTCAGAAAAGAGGCGGTTGCAGGGTTGCATTCCAGAGAATTCCAGCATTAAGAGGTCAGAGAGACAGAAAGCAAAGCAGTCAAGGAGACTGAGAAAGAAGAGTTAAATAAATTCAGAAGAAGGTGAAATCTCAAACCACCTGAAGAAAGTCAAATAGGTAAAAGGGATGTGTCTTTGAAACCAGGTGCTTCTATAGATAGATAACTATATAGGAGGTCTAGGAGGATCTTTTCCATCAGGCAGGTGGTCCATGTGGCTGTTTTTCCAATGGAATGTGAACAGCTTACATGTAAGCTTCCTCAGGTCAGGGCTTTTAAGACAGCATCTATGTTTCAAATACACTCTTTATTAGAGATGATATAAAACATGACAGTGTTTTAGGAGATTCTGAAAATCCCTCTAAAACTGGAAAAAGCATGCATCACTATGTGGAAGACAAGCACCAAGCCCACAATACCTGTCCTGAGCTGTTATATGAGAGAGAGATAAAAGCTGATTGATTGTGTTTAGTGATTATACCCACAGTAAGTTGGCATAATTCCTTGTCTCAATTTCTTCATCCATTAAATGTAGTGCAACCTTAGGCACCTAGTGATACAGTCATTTACACCTTTTCAGTGAAACATTTTTAAGTAAACAAAACAATGTCTATTCTACATCGTTTTAGATCACATCAATGACTTCCCAGAGACCAATATATTGCTTAGAAGGAACAGTAAAATTTTATTCAGTGATACTACGGTACTTAATGATAAATCAGGGGAGTGTGTTCAAGTTATGAGGATGTCTAACAACATGATAAATGACTTCTGCTTTGAGGACATTTCCTTTACATTCTCTTATAATTTGCTTTCAATATACCCTCTTTTGCTTAATTTTCTTCTATTTCCTTTTCTCATTTCCCACATTGCCTCTTCTGTATTAGTCTTTTATTTTACCACTCTTTCTCTTCATTTGTTTTTTACATTTCCACTTCCTCTCCATGTTTCTATAATTTTCATTTGTTTCTTTATTATATAACTCTCCTTTTTTGTACTTAAGAAATAAGGAGAGGTGAGGGCGATCTGGATGTGACATTTGTCACGCATTGATTGCCAAAGTTGGTTTGGCTGATCTGGCAGGCTAGGTGAGTGTCCCCTTCATCCCTCACCACTGTATGTGTGTCCCCCCGACCCACAATGACCCAAGTGTGCACTAGGTCAAAGAGGATGACTATCCCTGATAGAGGAGGACTGTTCTTCACCAAGGGTATAACGAGTAGCTGTGCTCCCCTGCTAGAACCTCCAAACAATCTCCCAAGAAATAACGGAAATGTCTCAGTGCTGTGACTGAAATACACATAGAGAATAAATTACATTTTCTTTTGTGTGTTTTGGGAAGTACTGGTATTTGAATGAAGGGTCTCACACTTTCTCTACCACTTCTATCACACCTCTAGCCCTTTTTTGTTTTAGTTGTGTTTCTGATAGGGTCTCACATATTTGCCAAGGGTTGCTTCAGACCACTATCCTCCTACATACACCT
Source organism: Castor canadensis (assembly GCF_047511655.1). NCBI lineage: Eukaryota > Metazoa > Chordata > Mammalia > Rodentia > Castoridae > Castor > Castor canadensis. The sequence continues at coordinate 146,318,708 of NC_133388.1, read as the reverse complement.
TCCAGTATCTGCGATTATAGATGTACAGCAAACATGCCTGGCTTGTTTGCTGACATGAGGTCTCACTAACTTTACCCCAAGATGGCCTCAAGCTGCAATCTTCCTGATTTCTGCCTTCTAAGTAGCTGGGATTATAGAAGTGAGTCACCACACCAAGCCTAAACTGTATTTTTGGATAGCCTACAAAAACATGCTGATAGAGTATCTATCTATTTACAATGTTATTAAAATCTTATGGAACTATGGTCTCTGATTCAGAATGAATTCTCCACTTAATTTGAGTATTTGTCTTGCCAAAAATTTTACCAGAAGGGTCAGTGCTTTCCTCTTAAAAACACACAGACAATTCGGAAAAGGAAATTGATTCATAAGTAGATACAGTTTGACCCACCTCGTCCCTCAGGCTGTTAGTATACTAGAAAAAAGAAAGAATTGTGAAAGGCTACTCTTACATCCTGGAAAGAAAAATTAACTTTTTTTAGAAGTTATAAGATTTTAGACCATTTTTCTATGCACTGCCTCTAATTTTCATGCCACCTGTGCCCTCTTAATCCTTGTAGTAGTGTTTCACAAACCAAAAATATAATGCTTATTTATTTACTTCAACCAGTTTGAGGAGGACTGACAGTCCTTGAATTTACCCCTACTCCTACAAGGCTGCAGATACACAATGATATAATTAGAAAATACAACCAAACTGTAATTAGGGGGTACAGAGGAGATATTTGGGAAAGCATTTTAGGTTTGAGTATAATGGGTTCATATGTTGTTATATTATTTGCATCCTACTTACTCCATAAACATCTCATAGTGTTGTCATGCATCTTGCTCATCACACCCTGAATCTCCTGAGGTGAAATGTTTTCCATACCACCTCAATTCTCTACAGAATCTGAATCCCTACAGAATTTGGAATCCATTTCTCCACCAAAGCAGGAGTCAAACCTTGCTCTTGAGCTTTTTTGATTTTCAACTTCTCCTTGGAATTTGCTAAAAGTACTAAATTGTGTAAGATGGAACTCTTTCCGTGTTTCTTACAAGTTTATTGTTGGACAAACATTCATAGAACTATTTCCTATTCTTTTGTGAAACAATTCATTGTTCAAATCATTCAGTCTCTACTACCACTCCAGTTTACTAGTAGAAGGCTGTACTGATTGCACTGACTTGCTAAAAGAAAGCTATGGAATAGATTTTAGATTTATTTTTTAACTTTGATTAAGCAAAATGAACATGCTAAGTTATTCTTCAAATTAATGTATAAAGAGCAGCTTTCACCCCTGCCCTTGGGAATCTAACTCTGTAGAGTGGGCATAATTCAAATTCAATGTGAGGAGATAAGCAATAGAAGTATAAAGAAAAGTCTCACAGGACATAGGGAAGGAGACTTGTGATGCAGTAGTCAGAAGAGCTCTTTGTGCAAAGGCCATTTTTGTGTCCAGTGTTCTAGAATGAATACTAAAACAGTGAGAAAGAGCTTATCAATCCACAAATATTATTCAAATTAAGAAGGAAGACAAAGGGCAATGTAAACTAAAGAAGTACAGAAATTTCTGTTTTGCACAGGCTTTTCATCTTAAATACTTAAAAAAGTGAAACTTTTTAATTGAGAATAAAACTATCTATTCATCTATCATCTTTTCATCCATCCAAAATCTATTAGTTTTATGTCTGGGAATAATTTCATATTACATTATTAAATATGTAGCAATTCTGTCTTTGACTATTAACAGAAATTTCTTTCCTACTGAGTGCCATTGTGTGCTGTACTTTTCCCTCATGATTCTGACAGTTGCAATAGCTTTCCATCCATACTTCTTTCAAACAGAGGATGAATATAGCTCAGAACAAAAAAGCCAGAGGAATTTTTGATTTTTAAAACTCGTAGATGAGACAATAGACTTGAAATACAAAACACTTTTATTCACAAAAGTTCAATTTTTTAAGTTAGAATTAGATTTAGTGCCCGAAAACTTTGTATAAAGTTGATCCATAAAGAATAAAGTTGAGAAGTATAAAAAATAATAAGAAATGTAGTTTTATGCTACATAAAGAGGAATTTAAGGCTTTTTGTGCCCTCAGGAAGAAACTTCAAGAGAACTGTAGAAAAGAACTTAGATTCCCAAGTGAGGTTTGGGATTACATCTTAGAGAGTGAAAAATATATTTTTTAAAAGCTAATGTTTTGTGCCTTTTAAAAGAAAATAGCCCTAGAAGATTGCATTGTATTTAGGAAACCCTGATTGTGTCATGGAGCTAATACTGTAGTTAAAGTGCTGAGCTGGAGTTATCTGAGGATGAGTTCAGCATTCCTGGAACTTGGGTTGAGTATATGGAAAGATGGCCCAAATTCTCACGCTTCTGATAAATAAAATAAAGTGACTGGGAATGGACCCATGACTTCAGGTGACCACAAGAATGAACATAAATTGACCTCTGCACACTTGATGACTTGCACCCAAAGGAGATCATAAGCAGCTGTAGGCAAAAGTGACTCTTCAAAGATCATGTGGGTATTTATAACTCTTCTGTGACCAGTGCCAGGGAACTTCCTGAGCCCCCATCTATCCCACCCAGGAATATAGACGCCCAAAAACTCTATAGAAAAGTGGAGTAATCAATTAATGAAAACAAATTTAGATTATACAAATATTTTTGATAACATAGAGGCAATTTGGGACTCATAAGTATATTAAAAACAGAGAAGTAAACGACAAACTCAATTCCAATTCAAAAATCAATCTAACAAACAAAGGTGCATAAATGTTTGCTTTCCTATGCCATAATAGTTTTTTTGCTGTTGAGTAATAAATGTAACTTGAATCTTTGTTGTTGACGTAATAGAATAGAGATCCAGGATGAAGCAGACACATTGCATAATACAATTTGTCAAATCTATCAGGATGTTGTTTGTCAAAGAGGTCCTGGAATGGAGTCAAGGAATAAACCACAACTGAGAGCTTGGAGGACATTATGTTAAGTGAAGTAAGCCAAGTTTAGAAACACAAAGTCTACATGTTTTCTCCCATATGTGGATGATAGATCCAAAAGATAATCATGTGCACAAAAACAAACATGATCATATACACATTTATGTATAGGACATGTTTGGTTTGTAATAGTGGAACTCAAGGGAGGTGGGAAAAGAAAAGAGATGTTTAAGAGTCACTAATATTGAAATACATTGCATTTGTACAGGTAAACAACACAGCAATATATACTGAAAACTGTTAAATAATAGGAGGTAGGAGGGAAAGGATAAGGGAGAGTAACAAAGGTCATTAAACTGATCAAAGTACAGCATGTACACAGCTGAAATACATGAAGAAACCCATTTGAACACTGACTTTGTAATTAAAATGAAGGACAGGACTATAAAATAAGTCCTGTGAGGGGATGGGAAGATGAAAGGAAGGGATAAAGTAAGGTAAGTATGGTTGATATACTTTATATACTTACATGAAATAGAATAATGAAATCTTTTGCAATTGTTTTAAGTGGGGGGGGGTTGACGGAGAGAGATGATGAGGGCAAACTTAACTACTGTACAATGTAAGCACATTCAGAAATGTCACAATGAATCCCCCCCTGTACTTCTAGTGTATGCTAATAAGAATGTTTTGAGAAAAAACAAAAAAAGAAAGAAATGCATTCTCAGGACTTATCTGACCTTACCAAATCAGATTCTGTATTTTTATTAAATTCCTAGGTGATTTGCGTGCAGATTCACGTTCATGTAGACAATATAATTTGTTTGTAAAGTGTAAGGCATGCTAATTTTTCCCATGCTGGCGATTGAACCCAGGACCTTAAACATGCTAGGCAAGTGCTCTATCCCCAACCTATCCAAGCTAATTTTTTTTATCACTGATGCTATTCCCTCTAAATTAATCTCTTCACCCTTGTGTACCATTTCTGGAGACATTGTTCACAATGATCTTGATTACTGTAATTCCATACTTCCTTCTTCCTTTGTGAGTTGCACTCTCTTCATAAACCATAAGTTTGCATTCTCTCCTCTCCTCTTTGACACTGGTCAAAGTTAGCTGCTGTTTTATTTATGTTCCTATAAAACTTAATGTAGGTAGCTACATTGTTACTTTTTGATCTTTCCCCGCCCACCATCTTGAAGTTTCTGATATTGTCACTGATTTAGTAGAAATTGGTACCTCTGGTATAGGATTTTCAGTCAGCAATTGCTGTTAGGTATAAATTAATAACAGTTTCTTTAAAAGAAATACATTTTAGAACATGAATTAATTAACTATTTCCTTTAGAAAAGAAATATTAATCATATGATTATTTCAGCATGTATATTCTTTTTTATAAGGAATCCTCATTTAAAAGGATTTGGTTTTGTTCTATTATTTAATGAGGCCACATATTGAATATTTTCTTCTAAGGAATATGCATAAATTCAGATGATTTTGCCTATACAGTAGATCCTCAGTATCCATAGGTTCACAGTTCTAAGGAGAACTAATTGGGGAAAAGCCACACAGGCTCAGGATACATAATGTTTAGTGCTGTACTGCAAATGCTTGAGTCATTTTTTTCCCCATAATGCTGCCCAATTTCCACTAAAGATATGCCACCTTTCAACAAATCTCAAATTTTCACTTTATCACATAAGTTAAGCACATTCACTTTTATCTTGCTTCCTGGCAACATTTGGTTTGGGGGAGGCATATATTCACAATATTAAGGGCAGGGAAACAAACATTCAACAGATCACACAATAATTTTTTTAAATAAATTTTTTATTAGGATATATTCATTTTATAGGGTAGATTCATAGTAGCAAATCTGATTAGACTTATATTATCATTAGTTACATTGCCCCCATCTTTTCTCCCCCTCAGCCCCCTACCCACCCCACTTAAAGCAATTGCAAGAGGTTTTTTGGTTCTGTGTCATATAGGTATATGAAGTCCATCTACCATATACTGTCACTTTAATCTTCTTCCTTCACCCTCCTCCCTTCCGGTAGTAACCATCCCCCATGCACTGTACTTATTTTACAGTCCTGGTTTTCATTATTAATATTTAAATTGATGTTCAAAGGAGTGTCTTAATGTATTCCCACTGTGTGTATGCTTTACTTTGGTCCATTCAACCACTTCCATTACTCTCCTTTACCCCTTAACCTCCCAACCCCCATCTTTCAACAGCTTTCAATACACATCCTTTGTCCTCTACCTGACATCTTATGTTATGCACTATTACTGATGCTCTATCATTCTCTTTTCCTTTCCCTCTTTCTCTGAGTTCCATAGAGTAGTTCCACCATTACAAACATGTTCTACGTCTGAGTTTGTATATGATCATGCTTGGTTTTGTGTATATGTTTATCTTGGATCTATCTTCCACATATGAGAGAAAACATGTGGCTCTTGTGTTTCTGATCCTGGCTTACTTCACTTAGCATAATGTCCTCCAATTGCATCAATTTACCTTCAAACCACATGTCATTATTCTTTACAGTTGAGTAATACTCCATTGTGTACATATATCACAATTTCTTGGTCCCTTCATCAGTTTTAGGGTGTGGTATTGGCACAAAAACAGACAGGAAGACCAATGGAACAGAATTGAAGATGCAGACATAAACCCAAGAATCTACAGCCAATTGATCTTTGACAAAGGAACCCAAAACACACAATGGCATAATTTGCAATATGGAATTTCTAATGTTTTACAGGACAAATTGTGTTGATATTTATTTCTATGGTGTCTAGTTTTACTTTGTCTATGTTTGTAACTCGGACACAGACATAAACTCAGAAATTTATCTCACTGGACTGTCACAAAAGAGAAAGTGTCTGGTTCTTAAACATATTGATTTATCATCACCTGTCACCAGTGCAAGTACAAAGGAAGGACTAAGAAAACATTGCTGGACTGACTAACTCTGAATCTGTAATAAAAAGTTTCATTAATTAAATTCATTTTAAATTCTAGATCCATTCTTACTCTTAAAAATCCCATGGAGTTTGTAATAATAAAAAATAATTAAGCAGAACTTTAATAATTAAGGTAAGTTTTATCATCCATCATTTTGAAAGTTACATCTTAATCCATATCAGAATAAATTTATCTACTAGGCTTTGAAATCCTGATTCATTTCAGAATGAACTTATTAGCACAGCTCTTAAACTAGAGTGTAGATGTTGAAATAAGAATATCTAAAACAAAACTTCCATGCTGTGAAGTAAAATTATAATGTAGGACTCATTTCACTCTCTTACATTTGTCAATTTGTTAAAGAAACCCATAATTTAAAAAAAAATTTAAGAAGATTAATAGCTAATGCTATTTATTGAACCAAAACACAAAACCAACAGCTTCTATTTAAACACAGTAGCTAATGAATTACAGCATTAATCCTAAACTTTCATGTTTGAAACATAGCTGTATGCATGCTATATTTCTGTCATTATCTACAACAGTTGAGAGTAAGCACAACTATTCAAAGGGAAATGGGATCAGAGTTAGGGAGTACTTGTGGTCATCGAAGAAAATTCTATCTGTTGAATAAAATTTTTCCCACTCGTCTATTATTCTAAAATTATTAGTTTTTGCATTTAGGTAGTCTAATATACCACTTTCCATTACACATGTTCATAGCTGTGAACTTGTTAGATGGCTACCACGTGGCTCCCACTGCACTTGGCAAATACCATATGTCAGCCCATTAATCTTTACAACAAACTTAAGTGGTAAGTGTTTCCATATCATTTGACATTTTAAGAAACTGATGTTTGGAGATATTAGGAAGCTTGCCCAAGGTTACACAGCAAGTAAATTGCAGATCTAAAAGTAGAACCAAGCTCTGTCTCATGGCAGAACTTGTCTCCTTTGCTCTATACTCCTAAGTGTTCTACAAGTAAGAGTTGATTGTTTTTGGCAGTGCTTAGAGTCTCCCGTATAAGAGTTTGTCAAAATTTCAGAATAATTTTTCTATTTTAAATAGGGCCTCATGCTTGGTAGGCAGATGCTCTACCACTTTAGCCATGTCCCCAGCCGATCAAACAGTTTTCTTTTTTTCTCCCTTTTTACAAACTACATAACTGATTTACTGGGGGTACATGTGACATTTACAAAAGTTCTTACAATATATCAGAGTTGAATTCATCCACTCCCACATTCTTCTTTATTCCCGTTCCCCCATTCATGGAATAATTTCAACAGTCTCATTTGTCCATTTTCTTGTACAATGCATAATATTTTCACTACGTTCAGCCTCCATCACCCTTTCCATATATCCCCTCGTTCCACAAGCAGTTTTCTAAAGAAGTATAAATGGCTACAAGCACATGAATGTTCAACATTCTTAGCTGTAAAGAAAATGCAAAAATCAAAACATCATTGAGACTCCATCTTACCCCAGACAAAATGGCTGTCATCAAGAAAACAAAAAATGACAAATGCTGATAAGAGTACAGGGGAAAATGAATCCTATCCACTGTTGTTGGGAATGTAATTAGTCCAGCCTATATGAAAATTAGTGTGAAGTTTCCTTCCTTAAAAACTTAAAGATAGAACTACAATAAGATCCTGCTATACCACTCCTAGGCATATATCCGAAGGAATGTAAATCAGCATAAACTACAGATACCTACACACCCATGATTACAGCAGTACTACTCACAATATCCAAAAATGTAATCAGCTTAGATACCCATCAAACAATGAGTGGCTTAAGAAAATGTAGTACATATACACAATGGAATATTTTTCAGACATAAATTAGAATGAAATTATGTCATTTGCAGGAAAATGGATGGAACTAGAGATCATGATGTTAAGCACAATAAACCATACCAAGAAAGATGATTGTTGCACGTTTTACTCTCATGTGAACCAGTCTTTAAAAATGAAAAGCAGGAATGTAATACAGATTCTGTTTGGGAGTCTGTATGAGCAGGAGTGGAGAAGGTAAATGGTGAAGGTAGGGGGATTGAATATGGTTGAAGAACTTTATTCTTATGGAGGAAAATAGAACTGTGGAAACTTCACAATGTTTTCAAAGGGAAGATGAGGAATGAATAAGAGGAATAGAGGGGTCAAATTTGATCGAGGTACATGTTACACATATGTGGAAATATCACAACAAACCCTTTTGTAATATAATGTGTAAATAAAATATGTTGAACTGTAAAAAAACACCAACTGTCAGATGAACCATTGATTTAATCACATTTTTTAAAATTTGAACAATAGAAAAAAGTACTATATTGAATGTGTATACCAATTGGAAAGTGAGTCTATATTTCAGAAATGTTTGAAAATTTCTCAGAATTGAGGTCATTAAAGAAGAATTTCATTAGCATTAATATTTAATTCAAGGGCAGAAGGATGAACAAAAGATAAGGGGTGTATAAAATTGAGGAGGAATGTAGCAGACAGAGAAATGATTTAGGTAATAATAGTGAGATTTAAAAAAACTTAACAATGAGTTAACTGAAGGACAGAGAACTCCTGAAACTGGTGATGTGTAGGGACAAATGACTCAGGGTAAGACTGAGGTATTTGCAAGGATTCATGGAGAGAAGACTTGTCCATTATGACTCAGGTATCTGACTCACCCACTAAAGAGTTTTAAGCAACAGAGTGACATGATCTGTCATCTATTAAAAATATTCCACTTTTAGGCTGAATAATAAGTTGGACTGGAAAAACACTCAGTGAGAGTAGAAATCAATTAGATGGTGTTATATCTTCCACAGAGTTGAGGTAGTATGCTAACTGCTTTATAAGGAAGAATAATTACACATACTTAGATATATGACAGATACTTGTACATATTTAGACACGGGAAGTACTTTGAACTGGTTAAGCAAGAATTTTTTGAGTGCATGTTTTATTAGACAATAGATTCACCTGTATCAATATTTGATAATCCTTGTCTGTGGAAAACTACATGCCTACTAAAATGAAGTGTGTAGATAGTAGCTGACCAGGCTCTTCACAGACCTCTGTAGGACTGCATATCATTCAATGAATATAGACCCCTCACCTGTGCAATCAGTCCTGTTTTGATTGATGGGAAAAAAACAAAATTCATAAAATAGAATCAATTGCAACATTTTTTTGATTTCTATAATAAAGGAAAAACACAAAATAATAAAGGAAAAACAAATCTAATCAGTTTAGTCAAAAAGGTTTCCTGCTTAAAGAGTGATTGACTGAATTGTGCATCAAAAACAGACAGGATTTGGAGGTTGATGCAGGTAGCTGAGGCATTCTGCAAGGCAAAAATGAGCTGATCAAAAAGAAGAAAATCTGTTTGAGAGATTATCTTGAAGTGAAAATTATATACATGGACATTGATCTTGAGGTACTTCTCTCTTTCAGGTGCCGCAGAAAATCATTCACATAAACACAAATACCTACGTATTCTCTTTCAGGTAGCTCTCAAATCCACACAGTCTTCTGAGTTCTTTTTCTAAAGTGCATATCTAAACATTCATAGTTTTCACATGCTTACCATCCTTCAATGTTTCCCCTTCTCCCTTCAGGCAATGTCAATACTCCATATCATGACTTATGAGACCCTTGTGAGCTGTCTTCTGCCCCAGTTATTCCTTAGTCCTGACTCTCTCCCTTTTCTTCCAGGAAAATATCAGAGGAATTTGTTTACTTTTCACCAACATACCATGTTCTCTCTCGCCTGTCAAAAGTTGCACCTACTTTTCCTTCCTTCTCCCTGAACCCTTCACTCCTTTATTCTTTTATCTTCATTTTGACATTTCCTCCAAAACTTTCATATTTTTTCAACTCTGAAATGAAGTCAACAGATTCTGCCCTTATTCCTGTTAACTTAGTGTGTATCTGTGTACTAACACTTTCAGCCTCAATTCACTTACTTGTATTCACATTTGGACCCTCCACTGAAGAACAACAAAGCCAAACCACGAACTTCTGAGTATAACAGTTGTATGTTGCTAGTAACTACCACAAACACATGTGCATTGAGTAGATTATTTGCTGAATTTTGAAAAGTGAGTACTTGCATAGATCTATATAAAAGGCATTATCTGTTAACTAAAACGGTTTCAGATATTTAAAAAATGCACTAGGTGTTGGCAGTATAAGGCAAGACAGGCACATGACTAACTTTTATGTGATTATGAGCTAGGACTGTTGTCTTTCATTTTAAAGAGGTAATGAAGAAGGATACTATATGATCAACTGAAGATTTGCTTTCATATAAATATTGTTATGAATCTAGGACTAATATAGGCAATGTTTGCCTAATGATAAACTTGCTTTTGTAACTATGGTGCAGGTCAGCATAATTTTCTTCTTTTGGAAGCTGTGCAATGAGTTTATTTGTAAATCAATACAAATTCTATGGAGGATGAAATTGAAACTTAGAGGTTAAGTCATGTATTTATAAAAGGATATTAGTATGAGTAAAGTGGCTTTGTGGAGTCATGAACATTAGGCATCTTCTTAAAGAAACATATTTTTGAAACATTACATTGTACCCCACAAATGTGCACAATTATTAAGTGTCAATCAACAGTAAGAACAAGTACACAACACTTTTTCTCATATTAACTTATTGTAGCTGAATACCAAATTTTAGATACTAAGAATTTTTATCCTTCTATTTACTGCTTTCAACTTGGTGACAGTAGAAATTTGCTAATGAAGAAAAATGCAGTATTTTGAAGATTGCGCAGCTCTAATTGATGGCAGTCTTTAAATACACAGTTACAGAATACCATCCAATTTCACGAAGATAATTTTAATTTTTACATGAATACTAACAGTTATGTACCCCAAATACCTGTATTTGGCACTGAGAAATCTAGTGGGGATATGAGAGAATTACAAGCAATGAGTTGCAGAAGGACTTAAAAGAATGTTTCTACTGTTGGTGAGTGTGTGTACATGTACATTTATATGGTGGTTACATATGTAGATAAGAATATTGTGCAGTATATTGTGCCCCAGTATAAATATAGAACAAAAACCTTATGCTATGATCTCCTGAGAACCACTGAAAGGATAGTAAACATATTTTTAGGTGGCTGATCAATAAGGGTAAAACATCAATAATGTTCTGCAAGTCCAATGTCAGCTAAAAAATGTGGTCCTTGACTCTTAGGAGCAAAAAATTGTATCTAAAAGTGACAAGTCAAAAGCCAAAAAGTGGAATAATTCATCCCAAATCTTTGAGAAGTAATTGGTAGTACTTTAAATTTATGAAATTAAGATTATTAGCATGAATTCTGATTAAGAAACAGTAGACATCAAAAAACCTCCTTTACTTCCTAGTGCAAAGACTTTTAGTTATCCTCTTTGAATGAATAGAACACCTATACATGGAATATTATTCAGCAAAAAAAGGATGAAGTTCTCATGTATGCCACAGCACGGATGAAACTTGGAAACCCAGCAAAAGGCAATTGCAGAAGGTCATATATTATATGATTCCATTGATATGAAATGCACAGAATACTACAGATACAGAAAGTAAGTTAGTATTTGCCAAGGACTGAAGGTGGTGGATAATGGGAGGTAATTGCTGTGGGTACATTTCTTCTGTCAAAGGAAACAAACAAATGTCCTCAATCTTTGATGATGGATGCATAATTCTGTAAATATGTTAAACACATTGAATTGCACTTTAGGTAAATGAGTTGCAGTATTATTAAAACCATATAATATAATTATGTTATTAACAAAGCAAAAACACCTGAGCATTTATTTTGTGAGAAGATAAAAGAAAGGGCCACTGCACAAAGGGCCACACCCTCTACTGAGGGCAACAAAGCGTTGCCACTGTAAAATAAGGCCCAAGTTGTATGTGTGTATTATGAAGTTCAATTTCTTCCAAGCATTTCTTCAGCACTTACCCTAACAACAGTTTCATGGTCTCCTGAGCTCCTTTATGGGGAATCTCATAAGCTCTAAAAGAAAAATTGAGCCAGCAACTCCAAAAGTTTTTTTTTTTAATTTGGTTTTTTCATATGTGCATACAATGTTTGGGTCATTTCTTCCCCCTTCACACTGCCCCCCACACTTCCCCCAACCCCCTTGTTACCAGGCAGAAACTATTTTGCCCTTATCTCTAATTTTGTTGAAGAGAGAGTGTAAGCAATAATAGGACACTGATTAATCACACTGCTCTGTAGAGAACAAAATAAACACCTTTATCCCACACATACAAATCTTCTCATGAGCATTTTCTTTACATGCTCTTAAATATGATTAGATTGCTAGCTTTTACTATAACAAAATATAAGCAATAATTCAACTTATAAGAGAAAATTTTTCTTTTATTTTATTCATTTTTTGTTATGGATTCCAGGTTTGTCTTGAACTGGCTAGGCAGCCTAGATTGATCTGGAACTTGCGATCCTCTTGCCTCAACTTCCCTAGTCCTGGAATTGCAGGCATTTACCACTTGTATCTAAAGAAAAGAGAGAAAGAGAACAAGAGAGAGAAAGAAAGAACAAGAGAGAGAGAGAGAGAGAGAGATGCCATGACTCACAATCCCTTTGAAATACATACATCCAATTATCTAAAAACTTCCCAACAGGCCCAGCTCTTAAGTTTCCACCACTTCTTAACAGGTGCCACTTTGGGGACCAAGCATTTAACATGAAGACTTTTGGGGAAAAATTAACATCCAAGCTATATCAAGTAGACAACTGAGTATCTCAAAGAGCCGAGAAAGACCCTAAGAAATATATAGGAAAAAAAAAAACTATAAAGACAAAGGTCATGCGTGGTTTAAAAAATCACAGTCATTAATATCTTGGGAGAAATAAGAAAATGTGTTGTATCCATAAAACATGTATGAGAATTTGGAGATACAAAATAGCTTTTTAAATTTAAAAACATGAAAGTAGAAATGAAAAACTCTTAGAAATTATTCAACAAATATAAAGGAAACCTTCTCCAAATAGTCTAGGAATTAAAAAGTAAATGCAAATAGATAAGATGATAGAAAAATTAAGACATTTATGGAATTTGTCAAGAGAATCAGTTTCTGAATAAAGAAATGGCAGAAAATCATCAGTGAAATAATATAAAGATATATTCTGGAATCTAAGGGAAAGGAAAATTAATACTTGTGGACATATGGCTACTTAAGTTAATGAAGTGAAGAGCAAGAGGTAGGGGTAGGTAGATACTGAAAACTTATAAAGAAGACTGGTGGCTAGCCTGGGCAGTGGATTCTGTATTTTGGAGAGAGTGTTCCAGTTTGGTGGATGACAGGAAAAGGTGGGGCCTATAGTCTTGAAGAAGCACTGGTGATAAAATCAGAACATCTTGGTTGAGTTGACCCCTTAACTGACATGAGGGGAAATTTTTAAAAAATCAAATTGAAACAAAACCAGCTTTCATTTGGAAAGATTAGAGGAGAGTCAGTGTCATTGAGGGACTGCCAAATTTTTATTTAAAGCAAGAAGGTGAAAGGAGATCTTTGGGCACCTTAGAAACACTTCATTGAAAAGAAAGGAAGTAGAGGATTGAGTGAGATTAGAACATTTGTCAAATAATACACAGATGAATGTAAAAACATAATGAATAATTTGGTGAGCTCAGAACTTTTAGTGCAAATGAAGTAAGCCAAAATTTGATAAGCATGGTAGTTCCTTACAGAAGAGTCAGAAGGAAATTCCTATGGTGATAGGCAATGTTCCCATCAATCATTTATGGGTCAGATGGTCACAAAAATTTTGTATGAGTCAATGGTGTCATAGGGCAGCTGTCCCCAAGACTTGATGTACAATTATGACCATGGATAGCAAAGAATATGTTTAATAATTTACTTTTATCACTTTCTTACTACAACCTACTTCTCTATATTTCAGCCCTGTATTTGGAACATATGCTTCCAGGTGTGTATTTATTACTATACTCCAAAGATCTTGGTATAATGCCATACCACACAGATAAGAATTTAGAAAATTACTTTGAAAAGGTGGTTCATAAAGACAGATAGTATTTGGCAAGAATTTTCAATCTTACATAGAATTGTAGGATCAGATGAGACTCTGGTGTCTTACTCTGCCTTTTCAAACAGGGACTCTTATATCCCTTATGAACATTTAAATATTTGGTTGGGAGGGTGGAAATAATTACTTGGAGGAAGTAGCTATAGCATAGAGGAAAATAAGTGAGGAGACTTCCCTACTAACCCTGAAAATAATCAAAGATGATCCTGTGGAAATATTATCTTAACTTGTAACTCATGGAGATGGAGACAATAATGAGGAGGAGATATGGGCCAGGAAAAGGATAAGTATTTGAAGTCAGAATGTGAATTTTTACTCCATAAAAAACTAAACTAAATAAAATATTCTAGAATATTATTCTTCTATCCAAGGAAGTATAAAAGTATAAATTCTTGAAAGGCTTTAATACTTTATTGAAAAAGCATGTTCAATTAATAAATCTTTCAGATTTATAATGTTTTATTATTGCATCATTGAATGATTATATTTCTCAAGCAGAATGTTTCCTTAAAAAATAGAAGCATGTGCCTTGTTATTTTAAAGCTCCTTATTTATATATCTGAATACATTTACAAGCAATAGCGTTGCTCATCAACTGATGAATTTATTGAATACTTTGATTGAACATTTAGTGTTCAATACAGTGGTAGCAAGGAATAAGCATGCTCCACCCTGTGAATATTACATTTGAAACTGAATGCATATTGTTCAAGATTTTAAAAACATGTGGAGTTGGCCAGGAGCCAGGAACTCACGCCTGTAATCTCAGCTACTTGGATGACTGAAATCAGGAGGATTCTGGTTCAAGGCCAGCCCAAACAAAAAGTTCACCAGACCCCATCTCAAGATTGGACATGATGGCACACAAATATCAAATCAGCTATGGAAGAAAGGTTACAATTCAACAGTGGTCTAGGTTGGCCTGGACAGAAAGATAGACCCTCTCTCAAAACACACCGGAGACAAATGGCCTAGAGGTACGGCTCAGACAGTAGAGTGCCTGCTAAGTAAGTGTAAAGCCCAGAGTTCAAACCCCAATACTGCCAAACAAAGAAACAAATAAACAAATATAAATAAACTAACAAACAAATAAACTGTGGAACATCAGGCTGATTTTTACCAAATTTCTATCATTAACGTTTGTCTTATTTTCATTTTTTTGTAGTACTAAGAATTTGAATTCTGGGTCTTAAACTTGCTAGACAAGCACTTTACCACTTGAACCACAACCCAGTACTTTTTTTTTCCTTAATCATTTTTTTCAGCTAGAATGTCACGCTTTTGCCTGAGTTGGTCTCAGATGTAATCCTCCTACCTCATCCTTCTGAGAAGCTGGAATTGCAGGCATGCACCACTATGCCCGGCCCTTGCCTTTTTTTAAAAAAAATTATTTTGTTAGTGTGTAATAGCTGTACAAGGGGATACATTGTGATATTTATATATGTGCTCACAATATATCTTAGTTAGATCTATTCCCTCCATCGTTTTCCCTCTTCCTCCACTCCCCCACTTTTTAGAACAATTACAACAGGTTTCCTTCTTTTATTTTCATATATGTTTACAAAATATATCCACCATAATCACCCTCATTCCCCATTTCCTTAGGCCCAACCATTTCCCACTGGTACCCACACCTGGAAAAGAAATATTTTTTCCCCCAGCCCTTCATTTTTTTATGTGTGCATTGATAGTGCAAGGGGTTTTACCTTGGTACTTTAGGCCTGTATGTATCACACTTTATCACATTAACCTCATGCCCTACAGCTGACGAATGGATTAAGAAAATGTGGTATATATACACAATAGAGTTTTATTCAGCCATGAAGAAGAATGAAATTATGTTGTTTGCAGGTAAGTGGATAAAACTGGAGAACTTCATGCTAAGCGAAGTAAGCCAGGCTCAAAAAGTCAAAGGTTACGTTTCCTTTCATATGTGGAAGCTAGACCTAAAGTTAAATGTATATACAGAAACACAAATGATCATATATATTATAAATACACAATTTTGTTGTTGCTCTCTCTCTATAGTCTATATATGCATTAGTGAGATCGTCTGAGGGAGCTACTAAAGGCAAGAGAGGTAAAGAAAATATTAGAGAATAAAAAATGTTGAAACAACCCATCTATATGTGAATATAACATACTGTACTATACATAAATCCTTGCCTTGATTTTGATTTAAGCAAAAACTGATCCAAATTTCATTGTTAATGGTTTGAGTTGAATTGTTAATGGCTTGAATGGTTTGGTAATGGTTAAAGTTTGAGTTTTTTAATTTAAAGTGCACTTTTCTTTGCAGAAAGCTGCACATTTAATTTTACATCATTTTGGCAATTCTAACCAAAATTAAGACAAAGTAAATCACAATAATACTTACACAAATCACTTTCAAGTTCATCAAGTAGAAGCAAAATGTGTCTTTGAGTTAGAAATAATTATAAAAACAAAAAGTAAAGTTATTAGACTCTGAATATTTAAGGAAAAGGGCTATGGATGTAAAGAACAAAATAATTGTGTCTATAATTTAGGTAACATTGAATTTTAGGTTTTTGAACATACGTATGTCATTTTTCTTTTATGAAATGTACTTTTTGCAATAGTCAAATTGAAGAACAGAAAATAGCATATAAAGAAACATTATCTGTAATTCTTCAAACTTAAGATATTTCCAAAATAAGTTTTATTTGGTCATTTTTTGGTAAATTTACATGATTGTACTCATGCATATTTTATGTAGAGTAAACACACGACACATTTAGTTTTATAGCCTTGGTTTTGAATTTAGGATTATATATCAGGTATTTTAATATTTATGTTTGGCAGTACTGGTGGTTGAACTCAGGGCCTCATGCTTGCTAGGCAGGCACTCTACCCTTGAGCCACTCTGCCAGCCCTTGCTTTAGTTGGGTATTTTTTGATATAGGGTGTCGCTAATTATTTGCCTGTGCTGACTTTGAACCATGATCCTCCTGATCGCTGTCTCCTGAATAGCTAGGACTATAGGCATGGGCCACATGAATAATATCCATGAACTGCTTCATGAACACAAACTTTTAGAATACCTGTAATGTGGTTATCAAAGGCTTGTTCACAGTAGTATGCAAAAATCTAACGTTAGTTATAAGAGTCAAAGATGACATCATAGGCTACATTTATTTTTATGTTTCTATGTAACAATTGGTTAAAGGAGATTACATGTATGCTCCTAGTCCACTTTGTGCAATCATTGATTACACAATCCAGCCCTGAGGATGTATCTGAGTATAAATGTTTTCCTGTCAGCACAGAAAATAAACTTATATCTTCTCCATCTTTGATCATTTTGTAATCATGAGTTATAAGTATATGTTCAGCCAGTATTATCATTATGGTCACTTCTTTTATTTTTATTTTTGGCAATACTGAGGTTTGAACTCTGGGCCTGGCACTAGCTAGGCACTGACTCTACCACTTGCATCATGCTGCCAGACCTTTTTGCTTTAGAGTATTTCTCAGATAGGATCTCAAGCTTTTGCCTGGGCAGCCTCAGACCATAATCATCCCATCTCTGACTCCCACATAGCTGGGATTACAGGCATATACCATTATGCCTGGCCTGTCACCTATTTTATTAAGCAAGTGTCTTGTCTATTGAGAATGGAACATTAACTTTTGAAGTTGGAAAGAGTAGCAATTTACTTAATTCCCTTCATGAAGATAGGAAATCAGTAGGCTTGGAATAATGAACAAAAGAAAAAGGCACAGCCTATCATCTATGAATAGTCCTGAATGTAAATTTTTTCAGTCTACTTAGTACCTATTTCACCCTAGGAATTTATGCCTTTCAGCTCAGTTTCATGTGTTGTAATATCCACAGACCTACAAGTATCTTTGTAGAAAGCATTGTGAACAATTCTCATAATCCCTTATAACACTGGCTGGCAAATAAAAAAAGCAAGCAACAAGTAGTGCTAGTTATGATTAGTGTGACTAGGATCTACAGGGATGAGGTATTCTTTCTGAAAATCAACATCAGATCAGTTACAGATGAGAGACTGTAAGAGATACAACAGAAAGACAAATGGTTCCCTGTGAGGACAGCAATGAAATCTGTAACTGTCATTCTATAGCATATCACTCTTCTAAATCTTACTCAGCAGCAAATCAGAGACACATATAATTTTAATCATATGGGTCCCACGGAAGTAAGAAATGTTTGTCCATAAACACTCCTAGGGACTTTCTTGAGCTTCAGTAAATCTTTGGAAGTGGATTCGTGTTTTTGGGTGGTGCTTGTAGATGAGCAGTTGATTATGATGCATCAGTCAGCAAAGGCTAATAGTCTTCCAGGGAAGCTATACAGCCTCCTTGGAGGATCATGAAGCCCATTGGAGTGGCTTAGCCCAGCCTTATTAGAGCATTTTCTGTCTAGTATTACTAAGCATAAAGGGATATCTATTCTTTTGCTGATTAGTTATTAATTTCTGCTTGCAAATTAGAAAGAGGAGCAATCAATTATTTTCTCCATTGTTAATTGATGCATTTGTGTACTTCACTTTTATTTTCTAAGCCACTTTATAACATGTGCAATTAAAATGCAAATGAGGGATGATTTAAGTAAAAAATATATGAATTTTAAATTTTTTGCCAAATCAGCAAAATCAGGCATATCTAAACACTTTAGAATAAATTATAAATTTTTCAGCTTAGATAAAAATCTATTACTTGAAGCTGGATCCAAGATGGTGACTGGGACACAGACACAGACCATGTGAACCAGGGACTTTGCTGAGATGCTGGAGACACACTTGGCTGAGGTAAAGCACCAGGGAGAGCCGAAAGTACAGCACTCTAAACCCCTAGTTCATGCAAGGTTTCTCCATGCCATGATCTACTAAAAGAACAGCTGGCCTGCAAAGTCCCAGCCCCATAGGCCAGCAGAGCTGCTGCTCCATTCTGCCGGGATCCTTGCCCCTCAAGCCCCTCACCCCTCAGGCCCTGCTGGGCCCCAGCTCTGTGTGGAACAACCAGATCCACACCCTGCCAGGATCCCCACCCCTCAAGCCCTGCTGGACACCCATTCCACGTAAGACAGCCGCATCCACAGCCCCACCAGGATCTCCACCCCGTGGGCCCCACCCCTCAGGCCCTGCAAGGCCCCAGCTCCACTGGGACAACCAGAGCCATGCTCTGCTGGGATCCCCACCCCTCCAGCCTGCCAGGCACCAGCTCCACATGAGACAGCTGCATCCCCACCCCACAGGGATTCCCATCCCTCAGACCCTGCTAGATATCTGCCCCATCAAGAATCCCCACCCTTTGGGTGGCACCGGCCCCAGCTCTATAGGCTTACCAGATAACCACTGCACCAGGCTCCCACACAGGCCACCACAAGAGGGGTCCAACCTGCTTAAGAGACACAGACAGATAGGACTGGATGCTAAAGGAGAAACATCAGAACAACTAAGACTACAATTCTATTGTTCCAGAACTGGTGGTTTTTTTTTCCCCTTCTTTAAGGGTTTGGTTATCTGGTTTGCTGATTGGTCACCCACCATCTCTCCCATTTTTTCACTTTTTTAACTCTTCCTTCTTTCTTTTATCTTTCCATCTCTTACTCTTTTTTCTCCTTCTCTCTTGATTTTGCTAGTATTAATATTGTAACCCAGCTAATACTAAATTACACATAGTTCAGGGACAGAAACAGTACTTACTGGAAATATGGGTAAAAGAAAAAGGAGTGGAAACCATTGTCTCCCCCAAAATAAAGTAATACAGGATTCAAAACAAAATGAAGAAAACAGATACCTAGATCCAGACTCCAACAAAGCAAAGATAAACTATACCAAGGAACCAAACGAAGCCTACAAGAACAGCCTGAAAGAAGAAATCCTATAAATAATTAATGACAATTTCATAGAGATGTTAGTAGACATGGTCAACCAAAAGGTACGGGAGGCACTCAAGAAATTAGAAGACAACAAAAACAAAGAATATGAGAAAACACAGAAACAAATAAATGGAACTCATAGGAGCCCTAAATAAACACCAAACTGAAACAGAGATCACCATAAACAGAGAGATAAATGAATTAAGGGTGAAAATTGTCAATATTAAAGAGGAAGTAACCCAAGATATGTACAACCTCAGAAAAAGGAATGAAACAGAAATACAAAACAAAATGGAAGGCCATTCCAGTAGAAAAAAAACAAACAGGAGACAGAATCTCAGAACTTGAAGATGAAATGGCAATTAAAGGAATAACTGAAGAACTGTTAGTTAAACAATTCAAGAACTGTGAAAAGAAAATGCAAGAACTCACTGACTCCATCAAAAGACCAAACTTGAGAATCATGAGCATTGAAGAAGAAGAAGAGGTGCAAGCAAAAGGAATGCATAATATATTCAACAAAATAATATCAGAAAATTCCCCAAATCTAGAGAAAACTATGCCCATTCAGGTATAGGAAGCCTCTGGAACATTGAACAGACCTGACCAAAATAGAACTACCCCATGACATATTATCATTAAAACAAAAAGTACAGAGACTAGAAGAAGAATATTGAAGTCTGTAAAAGAAAAAAACCAAATAAATTACAAAGGTAAACCAATCAAAATCACAGCAGATTTCTCAACAGAAATCTTAAAAGGAAGAAGAGCATGGAGTGAGGTCTTCCAAGCACTGAATGAAAATAACTTCAATCCTAAGATACTCTACCCAGCAAAAATATTGTTCAAAATAGATGGAAAAAAAAAGTCTTTCATGATAAGCAGAAACTAAAACAATATGTGACCACCAAGCCACCACTACAAAAGATTCTACAGGGGATTCTGCACACAGAAAATGAAAGCAAACACAACCATGAAAGGGCAGGCAATACCAAACCACAGGAGAAGAAAAGGCAAGAAAGTAGAGAGTAACATTGATTTAGCTGCACACAGTCAAACCCTTAAACAACAAAAACAACCAAATGGCAGGAATCACCATATACCTATCATTACTAACACTGAAACTTAATGGACTTAATTCCCCCATTGAAAGACACTAATTGGCAAAATAGATTAAAAAGAAAGATCCAACAATCTGCTGCCTAGAGGATATCCACCTCATTGACAGAAATAAGCACTGGCTGAGAGTGAAAGGCTTGAATAAAATTTTACCATGCCAATGGTCCCCGAAAACAGACAGGGATAGCAATACTTATCTCGGACAAAGTAGACTTCACACTTACGTTGATCAAGTGAGATAAAGAACACTCCATACTAATAAAAGAGGAAATACACTAAAAGGAAATAACAATTATGGACCAAATGCACCTGATGTCAATGCACCCTATTTCATCAAACATACTCTGAAGGACCTAAAAACATATATAAAATCCAACAGAATGGTAGTGAAAGATCTTAATACCCCCCAATCACCAATAGATAGGTCATCCAAACAAAAACTCAATAAAGATCCTAGAACTAAATCAAACCATAGATCAAATGGACCTAGCTGATGTCTACAGAATATTTCATCCAACTTCTGCACAATACACATTCTTCTCCAAAACCTGTTAGGGCACGAAGCAAGTCTCAGCAAATATAAGAAAATAGAAATGATCCCATGCATTCTATCTGACCACAATACATTAAAACTAGAAACCAACAACAAAAATAGCAGTAAAAAACATGAAAACAATTGGAAGATGAACAACACATTGCTCAATGATAAATGGGTCATTGATGAAATAAAAGAGGAAATTAAAAGGTTCCTGGAAGTTAATGAAAATGAAAACATGACCTACCAGAACTATGGAACACAGCAAAGGCAGTCCTAAGAGGAAAGTTTATAGCCACGTGTGTATATATTAAAAGGACAGATAGATCTCAAATCAATGACCTAATACTACAACTCAAAATCCTAGAGAAACAAGAACAAGCAAATCCCAAAACAAGCACAAAGAAAGAAATAATTTAAATAAGGGCTGAAATCAATGAAATAGAAATTTAAAAAATACAAAGAATCAATGAAACAAAAAGCTGGTTCTTTGAAAAAATAAACAAGATTTACAGACCACTGGCAAACCTGACTAAAATAAAGAGAGAAAAAACCCAAATCAGTAAAATCAGAAATGCAAAAGGGAGAGAACAACAAGCACCACAGAAATCCAGGAAATCTTCAGAGACAACTTTGAGAGCCTATACTCTAATAAATTTGAAAATTTTGAAGAAATGGACAGTTTTCTAGAAACTTACAACCACCCAAAACTGAACCAAGAGGTTGTTAATCACCTGAATAGATGTATAAAACAAAAAGAAATTGAAGCAGCAATCAAGAGCCTCACAGAATAGAAAAGTCCAGGACCTGATGGATTCACTGCTGAATTCTATGAGATGTTTAAAGAAGAACTCTTCTTAAACTGTTCCATTGCCTAACTCTTTTTATGAAGCCAATATTACTCTCATCCTAAAACCAGATAAAGACATTTCCAAAAAGGAGAACTACAGGCCAGTGTCCTTAATGAATATCAATGCAAAAATCCTTAATAAAATAATGGCAAATCAAATCCAACAACACATCAGAAAGATCATACACCATGACCAAGTTGGCTTCATCCCAGGGATGCAGGGGTGGTTCAACATTTGCAAATCTAAAAATGTAATACAGCACATTGATAGAAGCAAAGACAAAAACCACTTGATCATCTCAATAGATGCAGAAAAAGCCTTTGACAAGATCCAACACCACTTTGTGATAAAAGCTCTGAGAAAACTAGGAATAGAAGGAAAGTACCTCAATAATGTAAGGGCTATATATGACAAACCTACGGCCAACATCATACTTAACAGTGAAAAACTGAGACCATTCCCCCTAAAATCAGGAATGAGACAAGGGTGCCCACTATCCCCACTCCTATTCAACATATTTGTGGAATTCCCAGCCAGAGCAATTAGGCAAGAAGAAGAAATAAAAGGAATACAAATAGGTAAAGACACTGTCAAAATATCCTTACTTGCAGATGATATGATCCTATACCTTAAAGACCCAAAAAACTCTACCTAAAAACTCCTAGACACCATCAACAGCTACAGCAAGGTGGCAGGATACAAAATCAACTTACAAAAATCATTAGGTTGTCTATACACCAACAACAAACAAACTGAGAAGGAATGTATGGAAACAATTCAATTTACAATAGCCTCAAAAAAATCAAATACCTACGAGTAAAGCTAACTTTACCAGATCTGGCATCAAGCTGTGATTCTCCTACCTCTGGCTCGGGAGTAGTTAGGATTACAGGCATGGATCACCAACACCTACTTACCCACAGGCTTTTTATTCATTGTTAATACATTAATGTCAGTAAAGTACTTCAGCATAAGGATTCTTAAACCAAATTAACTAGCTTTACCAAAGGGATTTGCCTTGCTAACTTTGTAATCTTGCTTCCTTACTGCTCTGATTTATTTTTGTTATCTGTATAATGGAGAAGACATGCCACCTATCTCCTTAGGTTATTTTGAAGACTAAATAAGGTTAATCATGTAAAATATTTAAACAGTATCTGGAACCTTTAAGATATTTAATATATTCCAGATATTATTATTATCACTGTATTATCAATAATTTGCACATTGATCCAGAATGATGAGAGTAATTATTGCTGTGGGATCCCTTTAAGTCACAGAATTAAGTAACTATTAGAGGGAGGAATTAAATTCTATTTTAATGGCTTTGAAACCTTCATTTCTGTTACAGTGAATGTGCTCAAGTTCTCCACCTATTGGGGCCACTTTTATATATGAGTGGGTATATTTGAACGTCATTCCAAGTCTTTGGGGAACCTAGAAATGTTATTAATATTCAAGAGTACCAAGGAGGTTGTTAGGGAGCCTTATGTTCTTTGACCATTCCACATTCTTACTATTTATTTACATCTTCTATTTCTTTTTTATTTTTGAATTTCAATTTTTTTCATTATATTTTATTAGAATATAGTATAATAAATACAGAGGGGATTCATTGTGACAATTCCAAACAGGTTATTTTGTACACTGATTAGATCACTCCCACCAACTCTCTTCCTCAACCTCCTTCCTGTCCCACTTAAAACTATTGCTACAGGTTTCTTTGTTCTATTTCTTATTAGAAAACCATCAATCATATTCCCTCACCTTAATCTCCTGCATTCACCCCTTGACAAGTACCCCCACACACAAACACTGTACCTATTTTACAGTCCTATCTTTTGTTATTAATATTTAAGACAGTGTTCAAAGGGTTTTCTCAATGTATCCCCAGTGTGAGTATTTTTTACTTTGGTCCGTTTAACCCTTTCCATTCCTTTGTCTTACTCCTTTACCTCCCACTTTTCATTATTCAAGAGTTTTCAGTACATATCCTTATTTCCTCTACCTTCACAGATGTTATGTTTTATGACGTTGTTGATACTCTATCATTCTTTTTCTTTCTCAAGTTCTATAGTGTAGTTTCAGTTTTACAAATATGTTTTGCATGTGAGTTTCTGTATGATCATGCTTATTTTTGTGTATATGTTTATATTTTGGATCTATCTTCCACATATAAGGTCTTTGTCTTTCTTTTGTTATTTTTTAGACTTTTTTATTGTTTTCTGGGTAGAGGTACATTTTGACTTTTACAGAAGTTCTTACAATGCATCAAATATATCATAATTGGATTAACCACCTCCTCCTCTCTCCTTTATCTGCCCCTCTATTCCTGAAATAGTTTCAACAGGTAACATGTTTGCATTTACTTGAATGTGTACACAGTATTTGCACTATACTCAACCTCCTACTCCCTTTCTCTACCACCTCCCCCTCTCAGTGGTACCAATCTCTACCCACTGCCCCAATGCAGGACCTGTTCTGCTCTCCTGCTCTTTGTAGAAAAAAAGAAAACACGACATTTTTTTGCTGGTTTGAGATAAAGGTAGAGACACAGGGAGTTTCCTCATGATAGTTTCATGTGTATATGTATTATTACTTTTACCTAATTGGTTCATCTACATTTTTCTTCATTCTACCTTAGTCCCTTTCTTATGCTAGTTTCAGCAGGCTTAAGAATTCCATATTCCTTCTTGTAACAGAGAATATATCAATCAATGTCATCTTCTTAGTTTCAATCTTTTACCTTACCCCTTTTGTATGTGAACACATCTTGGTGTGGCCAGTTTTTCATAATATTGCTGTATTCTATATTCTACATACGAGGGACAGCAAGTGATTGTTGGCCTTCTGAGCCTAGCTAGCTTCACTTAAGATGATGTTCTCCAGTTCCATCCATTTACCCATGAAAAACAAAATTTCATTCTTCTTAGTAAAGTTCCCTTGTTTATAAATCCCACATTTGCTTAATCCATTCATCAGTTGCATGGCATCTTAGCTGTTTCCATAGCTTAACTATTGTGAATAGTGCTTCAATAAACATGGGTGTGCAGGTGCCTTTGTTGTAACCTGAGTTCTATTACTTTGGGTATATCTCTAGGAGTGCTATGTTTTTTGTGACTTGGTCAAAAATTAGGTGCACGAAGCTGTGTGGATTCATATGTGAGTCTTCTGCTCTGTCTACTGCTCTTTATATCTGCATTTGTGTCAATACCATGCTGTACTGGGAAGAGTGGGCAGCCTTGTGTCCTTCTTTACTTTAGAGGAAATGGTTTCATTTTTCCCCATTAAGTATGATGTTGGCTGTATAACCTTTATAATGTTAAGGTACATTCCTTCTACTCCTAGGTTCCTTGGAGCTTTTATCATGAAATACTCTTTAATTTTATTGAAGGCTTTTTCTGCTTCTATGTGATTTTTATTTTTGCTTCTGCTAATATTCTCCATTACCTTTAATGATTTACACATGTTGAACTATCCCTATATCCCTGGGATGAAGCCAACTTGGTCCTGGTGACCAAGCTGTTGGATATATTGTTGGATTTGGTTTGCCATTATTTTATTGATGATTTTTGCATCTATGTTCATTAGGGAGATTGGCCTGGAGTTCTCTTTTTTGGTTCTGTCCTTGTCCAGTTTTGGGATGAGTGTAATACTTGGTTCATAGAATGAGTTAGACATTGTTCCTTCCCTTTCTAGTTTGAGGAAATATTTAAGGATTGTTGGTATTATTTCTTCTTTAACTGTCTGGTAGAATTCAGAGGAGAATCCACCAGGTCCTGGACATTTCTTCTTGGGGAGACTCTTTATTACTGCTTCAATTTTATCATGTTATAGAACTGTTTAGGTGATTGATATCCTCTTGGTTCAGTTTTGGAGAGTTATATGTATCTAGAAATTTGTCCATTTCTTCTAGATTAATAGTCCCTGATGATTCCTGGATTTCTTTGGTGTTTATTGTTATCTCCCCCTTTTCATCTCTGATTTTATTAATTTGGATCTTTTCCCTCCTCATTTTAGTCACATTTGCTAAGTGTTTGTCAATCTTGTTTATTTTTTCAAAGAAACAGTTTTTGTTTCATTGGTTCTTTGAATTTTGTTGTTGTTGTTTTTCTCTGTTTCATTGATTCGATCCCTATTTTTATTATTTCTCTCCTTGTGCTTGTTTTGTATTTACGCTGTTCTTTTTTGTCCTCAAGGAGTTTGAGATGTGGCATTTGGTTACTTGATATTTCTGTGTTTTTAATATATGTACTCATGGC
This sequence comes from Castor canadensis, assembly GCF_047511655.1. NCBI lineage: Eukaryota > Metazoa > Chordata > Mammalia > Rodentia > Castoridae > Castor > Castor canadensis. Next base: position 146,292,091 of record NC_133388.1, on the reverse strand, counting down.
TATAAACTTTCCTCTTAGAACTGCCTTTGCTGTATCCCACAGTTTCTGACAGGTTGTGTTTTCATTTTCATTCAATTCCAGGAACTTTTGAGTTCTACCATTATTTCTTCTATAGACCCACTGATCATTGAGCAATGTGTTGTTCAACCTCCAACCTTTTGAGTATTATCTGCTGCTGCTTTTGTTGTTGAATTCTAGTTTTATTGCATTATGATCAGAGAGTATGCAGGAGTTATTTCTTCTTTCTTATATTTGTCAATACTTGCTTTGTGCCTTAAGACATGGTCTACTTTGGAGAAAGTTCCATGGGCTCCAGAGAAGAATGTATATTGTGCTGTTGCAGGAAGGACTATTTTGTAAACATCTGTCAGTTCCATTAGATCTATGGTGTCATTTACATCTAGTATTTCTTTGTTGATTTCTTTGTCTGAATGACCTATCTTTTGGTGATAGAGGGGTATTAAAGTCTCTCACCACTACTGTGGTGTGGTCTATAAGTAATATTAAGTCCTTACTGTTTGTTTAATGAAGATGGGTGCATTGACATTGGGTGCATATAAGTTGATAATTGTTATTTCCTCTTGGTGTATTGCTCCTTTTATTAGTATATAGTGACCTTCGTTGTCTCCTCTGACAAATTTAAGTTTGAAGTAAACTTTTTCTGATATAAATTTTGCTACTCCTGCCTTTTTTGTATGGGCCATTAGCTTGGTAAATTGTCTTCCAGCCTCTCACCTATAGGACGTATTTGTTTCTGCCAATAAGATGAATCTCTTGTAAACAACAGATTGTTGGGCTTTCCTTTTTAATCCAGTTTGCCAAATGTTGTCTTTTGATGGGGGAGTTGAGTCCATTAACAAGTAGTGTTAGTATTGACAGGTATGTAGTGATCCCTTCTGTTTGGCTGTTTTTGTTGTTTAAGGATTTTAGTGTGTGCAGCTGATTCAATGCTACTCTCTAATTACCTGTCTGCTCTTCTCATGAGGTTTAATACTTTCTGTCCCTTTTTGGTTATGTTTGTTTTCATCTTCTGTGTGTAGAATTTCTTCCAGAATCTTCTGTAGTGTTTGCTTGGTGGTCACATAATGTTTAACTTCTGTTTATCATGGAAGACTTTTATTCCTCCATCAAAATTTTTTTCCTTTTTGTTTTATTATTCATATGTGCATACAAGGCTTGGTTCATTTCTCCACCCTGACCCCACCCCCTCCCTTACCACCCACTCTGCCCCCTCTCTCTCCCCCCCACCCCCTCAATACCCAGCAGAAACTATTTTGCCCTTATTTCTAATTTTGTTGTAGAGAGAGTATAAGCAATAAAAGGAAGGGAAAAGGGTTTTTGCTGGTTGATATAAGGATAGCTACACAGGCATTGACTCACATTGATTTCCTGTGAGTGTGTGTTACCTTCTAGGTTAATTCTTTTTGATCTAACCTTTTCTCTAGTACCTGTTCCCCTTTTCCTATTGGCCTCAGTTGCTTTTAAGGTATCTGCTTAAGTTTCTCTGCATTAAGGGCAACAAATGCTAGATAGTTTTTTAGGTGTCTTACCTATCCTCACCCCTCCCTTGTGTGCTAAAGCTTTGATCATGTGCTCAAAGTCCAATCCCCTTGTTGTGTTTGCCCTTGATCTAATGTCCCCATATGAGGGAGAACATATGATTTTTGGTCTTTTGGGCCAGGATAACCTCATTCAGAATGATGTTCTCCAATTCCATCCATTTACCACCGAATGATAACATTTCGTTCTTCTTCATGGCTGCATAAAATTCCATTGTGTATAGATACCACATTTTCTTAATCCATTTGTCGGTGGTGGAGCATCTTGGCTGTTTCCATAACTTGACTATTGTGAAAAGTGCCACAATAAACATGGGTGTGCAGGTGCCTCTGGAGTAACCTGTGTCACAGTCTTTTGGGTATATCCCCAAGAGTGGTACTGCTGGATCATATGGTAGATCATTGTTTAGCTTTTTAAGTAGCCTCCAAATTTTTTTCCAGAGTGGTTGTACTAGTTTACATTCCCACCAACAGTGTAAGAGGGTTCCTTTTTCCCCGCATCCTCGCCAACACCTGTTGTTGGTGGTGTTGCTGATGATGGCTATTCTAACAGGGGTGAGGTGGAATCTTAGTGTGGTTTTAATTTGCATTTCCTTTATTGCTAGAGATGGTGAGCATTTTTTCATGTTTTTTTTGGCCATTTGAATTTCTTCTGTTGAGAAAGTTCTGTTTAGTTCACGTGCCCATTTCTTTATTGGTTCATTACTTTTGGGAGAAGTTAGGTTTTTAAGTTCCCTATATATTCTGGTTATCAGTCCTTTGTCTGATGTACAGTTGGCAAATATTTTCTCCCACTCTGTGGGTGTTCTCTTCAGTTTAGAGACCATTTCTTTTGATAAACAGAAGCTTTTTAGCTTTATGAGATCCCATTTATCTATGCTATCTCTTAGTTGCTGTGCTGCTGGGGTTTCATTGAGAAGGTTGTTACCTATACCTACTAACTCCAGAGTATTTCCTACTCTTTCCTATATCAGCTTAAGAGTTTGGGGTCTGATATTAAGATCCTTGATCCATTTTGAGTTAATCTTGGTATAGGGTGATATACATGGATCTAGTTTCAGTTTTTTGCACACTGCTAACCAGTTTTCCCAGCAGTTTTTGTTGAAGAGGCTGCTATTTCTCCCTCATATATTTTTAGCTCCTTTGTCAAAGACAAGTTGGTTATAGTTGTGTGGCTTCATATCTGGATCCTCTATTCTGTTCCACTGGTCTTCATGTCTGTGTTTGTGCCAGTACCATGCTGTTTTTATTGTTATTGCTTTGTAATATAATTTGAAGTCAGGTATTGTGATACCTCTGCATTGTTCTTTTGACTGAGTATTGCCTTGGCTATTCGTGGCCTCTTGTGTTTCCATATAAATTTCACAGTAGATTTTTCAATCTCTTTAATGAATGTCATTGGAATTTTGATGGGAATTGCATTAAACATGTACATTACTTTTGGGAGTATAGACATTTTTACTATGTTGATTCTACCAATCCATGAGCATGGGGGATCTCTCCACTTTCTATAGTCTTCCTCAATCTCTTTCTTCAGAAGTTTATAGTTTTCCTTGTAGAGGTCGTTCACATTTTTTGTTAGGTTTACACCTAGGTATTTGATTTTTTTTGAGGCTATTGTAAATGGAATTGTTTTCATACATTCTTTTTCCGTTTGCTCATTGTTAGTGTATAGAAATGCTAGTGATTTCTCTATGTTGATTTTATATCCTGCTACCTTGCTATAGCTATTGATGATGTCTAGAAGCTTCTGAGTAGAGTTTTTTGGGTCTTTAAGGTATAGGATCATGTCATCTGCAAATAGGAATATTTTGACAGTTTCTTTACCTATTTGTATTCCTTTTATTCCTTCTTCTTGCCTAATTGCTCTGGTTAGGAATTCCAGTACTATGTTGAATAGGAGTGGAGATAGTGGGCATCCTTGTCTGGTTCCTGGTTTTAGAGGGAATGGTTTCAGTTTTTCTCCATTAAGTATAATGCTGGCTGTAGGTTTTTCATATAGAGCTTTTATAATTTTGAGGAACTTTCCTTCTATTCCTAGTTTTCTTAGAGCTTTTATCATGAAATGATGTTGGCTCTTATCAAAGGCTTTTTCTGCATCTATTGAGATGATCAAGTGGTTTTTGTCTTTGCTTCTGTTAATGTGGTTTATTACGTTTATTGATTTTTGTATGTTGAACCACCCCTGCATCCCTGGGATGAAGCCTACTTGGTCGTGGTGAATAACCTTTTTGATGTCTTGCTGAATTCGGTTTGCCATTATTTTGTTGAGGATTTTTGCATTAATGTTCATTAAGGAGATTGGCCTATAGTTCTCCCTTTTGGAGGTGTCTTTGCCTGGTTTTGGGATAAGTGTAACACTGGCTTCATAAAATATGTTTGGCTGTTTTCATTCCCTTTCTATTTCATGGAACAGTTTAAGAAGGGTTGATATCAGTTCTTCTTTAAAGGTCTGATAGAATTCAGCAGAGAATCCATCAGGTCCTGGACTTTTCTTTTTGGGGAGACTCTTGATTGCTGCTTCAATTTCACTTTGTGTTATAGATCTATTCACATGATTAATTTCCTCTAGTTCAGTTTTGGATGCTCATATGTATCTAGAAATCTGTCCATTTCTTTAAAATTTTCAAATTTATGTGAATATAGGTTCTCAAAGTAGTCTCTGATGATTTCCTGGACTTCCATGGTGTTTGTTTTTATCTCCCCTTTTGCATTCCTAATTCTACTAATTTGGGTTTTTTCTCTCCTCATTTTAGTCAGGTTTGCCAGGGGTCTATCGATCTTGTTTATTTTTTCAAAGTACCAACTTTCTGTTTCATTACTTCTTTGTATGGTTTTTTTGGTTTCTATTTCGTTGATTTCAGCTCTCTGTTTTATTATTTCTCTCCTTCTATTTGTTTTGGGATTTGCTTGTTCTTGTTTTTCTATGAGTTTGAGATGTATCATTAGATCATTGATTTGATATCATTCAATCTTTTTAATATATGCACTCATGGCTATAAACTTTCCTCTCAGGACTGCCTTAGCTGTGTCCCATAGGTTCTGGTAGGTTGTGTTTTCATTTTCATTGACTTCCAGGAACCTTTTAATTTCCTCTTTTATTTCATCGATGATCCATTCTTCATTAAGTAATGAGTTATTTAGTTTCCAGCTGTTTGCATGTTTTTTGTCTTTACTTTTGTTGTTGAGTTCTACTTTTACTGCATTGTGGTCAGATAGTATGCACGGTATTATTTCTATTTTCTTATATTTGCTGAGGCTTGCTTTGTGCCCTAGGATATGATCTATTTTGGAGAAGGTTCCATGGGCTGCTGAGAAGAATGTATATTGTGTTGAGGTTGGATGAAATGTTCTGTAGACATCTACTAGGTTCATTTGATCTATTGCATATTTTACATCTTGGATTTCTTTATTGATTTTTTGTTTGGATGACCTATGTATTGATGATAATTGGGTGTTAAAGTCTCCCACAACCACTGTGTTGACATTTATATATGCTTTTAGGTCTTTCAGGGTATGTTTGATGAAATTGGGTGCGTTGACATTGGGTGCATACAGATTGTCCTCCATCAATTTTGAATGATAACTGTGCTGGGTAGAGTATCCTTGGATTGAAATTGTTCTTTTTCAGTGCTCAAAATACCTCACTCCATATGCTTACTTGTAAGGTTTCAGTTAAGAAGTCTGGTGTTATTTTGATTGGCTTACCTTTATATGTTACTTTTTTCCTCTCTTGCACCCTCCATTATTCTTTTTCTGTTCTCTGTGCTAGTTATTTTAACCATAACATGCAGTGGAGAGTTTCTATTTTTGTCAATTCTGTTTTGTGTCCTTGAGGCATCTTGTACCACAATGGACAAGTCTTTCTTGAGATTTGGGAAATTTTCTGCTATTATTTTGTTGAATATAGTATGTATTCATTTGGCTTCTACCTCTTCTGTTCACTGTCTGTGATTTGCAGATTTGGCCTTTTGATTGAGTTGCTGTGTTCTTGAAAATTCCTTTCACAACTTTTGTGTCTTTTGTGTAAGAGTTGTTCTGTTTTTTTCTTTAATATGTATTTTGTCTCAAGCCCTTTGATTCTGACTTCCACTTGTTCTAGTCTGCTGGAGTGCTTTCCCCTGTATTCTTAATTTGATTTAAGGAATTTCTTATTTCCAGAGTTTCTGTTTGATTCTTTTTTCTGAAGTTGTCTTCTTTATTCTATATGTTCCTTTTTTAATAGTGTCCCTTTTTCACCTTAGACTTTGTTTTTGTCCTCTCTGAGTTCATTTTGTTGTTTCTGTGTGCTCTTAAGTTTTTCATTTGTGGTGTCTTGACATTGTTTGAGTTCATCCTGTACTTTCTGTTTAACTGTGTCTTGTAGCTTCTCCATGATCATCTCAATGATGTCATTCATAATTTCTTCTTTGATAGATTGTTTCCATGGATATCATTTGGCTCACTAGTCATCATTAGTATCATAACTGGGTATTCATTTTCTTCAATTCCCACTAAATCAGCTAATGAATTGTTGGCCTTTGTGGGGTTAGAATTACCTGGTCTTCTTCTTCTCTCCATGCTTTTATGATGTGCTGTGCTCCTGTGTTTTTGAGCTTCTATTTAGGGATTTTTAATCACTTGTTATTTTCCCCCTACACTCAATTACTATGCTGTGACTGGCTTCATCATTAATTAGGTTGATGTGCTATTTCTGTTCCCCAACTAGGCAGTATATATTAGCAATAACAAATTCATTGATTCAATGCCGGACCAGTTGTTTACAAAATATGTAGGGAAACCCTTGGTGATATTATGTATAAGGTGTGCAGATTGGGGGGATACTGATTGTTTTGATGGAGGTGGATACTTAGGTATCAAAAGAGCTGGTGCTAGAGGAAGGGGCAAGAAGGGGATTTGGGGTAAGGAGGGATGAGTGTGAGGCATGGGGGTTCTAAGGTACTAAGTCCCCAGTGTGTGTTGAGGTGTAGTTCAGAGGGTGCTATTGTCAGGGATTTCTGAGGCATAGGAAGGATAGTGTAATATGTAAAGTTGGTACAGCAGACTATTCAGTGCTGTACCAATATTGTGCATATTGAAGAGGTTGAGGTAGTAGTGGGAGAGGGAGAGGGAGGAGAGGAATGTGAGGTCTAGAAAGGAAGAGGGAGAAGATGGAAAGAGAAGAAAAAGAAAAAATTGGGGGAGAGAAATGAAAGTGGGGCAATAGAGGGCTGAGAGATTTAGTATTAGGAAAGAATGAAGAAGGGAGGTAGATAACAGTAAGATGGAAGAAAAAATGAAGAAAATAGAAGTTAAAATTAAAAATTAAAAAATATATAATATTATATATATGTATATGAATGTTCTGAACTCTTTCCTCTGATTTGAGATTTCACTGGTGATGCTTTTATTTTTTAAAGAGACTTTTATCAAGACATTGTACCTTCTTAAGGTTGGTATGTTGGGTTGCATGGCAATGAATATTTCTCTTCCCTACTGGACAGCTTTGAGGGGGGCTCAGCTCTAGGTTTTTGAGCCTGGGCTTCCTTTGTGGAGTGGGCCCTCTGGAGCAGGTAGGTTCTCAGAAGTGGTCCCTAAGGAGTTGGTAAATAAATAGTCTTCATCCCCCTCCACTTTCAGGGCAAGCCTGTGAGTTAGAGATGAACTTTCTTTTGGTGAGATTTTCAGTTTCAGCTTGGTCCCAGTTTCTCCAAGGCAGTCCAGTGCTTGGCTTTTCCCACAGCAGCTGCTGAGTCACTTCACCCATCCATGGGCTATTTCAGCTCTGCATCCTGCCTTTCTCCCCCAGGCAGAGGGGAAATGTTCCCTTCATGTATTTGGCCATGGGTTTTGTCCAGAGGGGGTTAATGGGCTCCCCAACTGTGCCAAGAATGTGGTTCCCTCCCAAACAGTGTGTTGTACTCAACTGGCATGTTAGCAGATATTCTTGGTTGAAAACAGGTCAACCACAGGGCAGCACAGGCAGGTGGCAGACAGAGGTTTTGTGTCCCTTTGTGTTTGGCAAGACTTGTTCTTCCCAGATGCTTGCAGCTCTCTTTGTACAGTTCTCTGCATTGCATTATTGTTGGTGAGATTGCAGACAAACTAAGGCAGAGAGATATGTGCAGGCAGTCAGCAATTGGAGTTTCTGTGTCTGTGTGTATTATGGCAGGTCCAGGTATTCCTAGATCTTTGCAGGTCTCTTTCTGTGTTCTCTACATTGTACTTTAGCTTTACTGATCCAGGCTGTAGGGAATTAAGAGAGAGAGAGAGAGAAGAAAAAAGTGGCAGATCAGCCAGGGCTAGCTGACCCTGCTCCCAGCTGTTCTCAACTGGCTAACAGACAGGTGTGTTAGCAGCATCTGCCTGAATCTGTGCCAGGCTGTTACGCACTTTAAAAAGTTTGTTTAAGGGTTGGTCAATGAATATTATGTGCCCCCTATACGTTGGTGGTATCTTGGCTGGCAGAAAAAGCAGGATTACCTGATCCTTGCTGCCATGAAAATCTGGAGTAATTGTTTGAAATCATGCAGGTCAATGTTCCAGTGTCTTTCAGCTAGCCACCATCTTCATTTCCTGTCATGTGTGTATTTAATAACTCTCTCTTGTTCTTTACATCTGACAAAGATTTGGAGGACAGGTAGCCCAATTCTTGTACCATCACACAATTTTTCAGTTTGTTACAGACAAGCACCCAGGCTTCTCTGAACTTATTTAGTATTCTGGTTATTGTGACAGTAATAGTTAGACTTCATAGTACTTTATAATACTTCTGTAAAGGAGTTTAATATCCCTATTGAGAGTGAATGACTATGGTTTCATTGTGCTTTCAGTAACAGATGAGAAAGGGAAATCTAATTTTACCATTTTCTCATAACTGTGGAATAAGATATTTCAAATTTAAAAGGCAAAACATTTCTCAACAACCAAATTCAATTAAACCACCTTATAAAAAATACCAATAAAGAGCCCATAGGAATTTTTTTTTATCTTTTTCAGCAAAAACAGTGAGATACATTTAAGCCTATTTATCTTTATGAAATAAAAGTCAAAGCTTTTACAAATGTTTCCAAGCTTTTAAAAAATTTCTCTACTACTAAAAGAAACTTAATGCATAGGATGCATATTTATTCATATTTTGGGCTTCATCTTTCTTCTAAAGCTGAAACTTCGGAGAATAATAATACACCTCTATCCAACTGCATGTTTAAAACAGACTTTAGTAAATACTGCACAGATAGTGCATCAGTCACTTTTCTGTCACTGTAACAAATACCTGGGTTAATCAAATTCTGAATAGAAAGTTTTATTTTGGCTCATCTGTTTTGAAGGTTTCTGTCTCAGATCAGTTGGTCTTATTATGTTGGATCTGTGGGGAGGCAGCATGTCATGGAGGAGAACATTTGGTAGAAGAGAACTACTCAACTCATAGCCAAGGACTGAGAAAGGAAGAGGAAGGAAAGTGGGTTCCCACAGTCCCCTTCAAGGGTATACAATGACCTAAAGCCTTCTCACTTGGTCTCTCCTCTAAAATATTCTGTCACCTCCAAATAATACTAATCTGTGACCTCAGCTTTTAACACATAGTCTTCTGGGAACACTCAATATCCAAACTACAGCAGACAGATGTTTGAATTTAGGAAAATGTATGACTGATTTATGTACTTTGCATAGATTTTCAGTCAGCAGGTGATTTGATATCAAAATTCAACTTAATTAAAAATGCCTTGTTCCTTTTCTGCTATTATAACAAACTTATTTCCAGTGGGTAATTGGTAAGCTACAAAAGTATATTTCTCACAATTAGTTCTGGAGGCTCAGAAGCCCAAGATTCAAATGTCTGGTGAAATTTCCTTCTCTGCTTGCCTCCTTGTGTCTCTTCATATGACAGAAAGCAAAATGGCAAAAGGGCAGATTACTGTATTACGTGCATTTTGTAAGGTCATTAATCCCATTGGTGAAGGTGGAGTCCTCCTGACCTTATCACCTTCTAAATGTCCCACTTCTCAATACTGTCAAATTATAAGTGAAGTGTCAATATATCAGGTTTGGGAGAACACAATAAGATCATAGCAGTAACTACTTGCTTAAAACATGTTGAGTATTGTCTATCTAAAATGCTGGCCATCAGGAGCGTTTCAAATTTTGGTACCTTTCGGGTTTTGGAAAATTTGCGTAATTTTATTGCCTGAGTACATTTTTCTGGAATTTGAGATTCAGCTCCACAATATAAAACTTTGTGAGCTTCAGTATGTCACTGACAAAGTTTTGGATTTTGAAACATTTCAGAGTTCAGATTTTCAGATTAGGGATGTTTGGTCTATAATCAAAATTACACGGATAATAAGGCAACATTTGTGGCCCCAAATAAAAATGTCTATATGCATCACTTGAGGACAATTTTAATAGTGTGTGTGTATATACATATATACACACGTACTTTTTTATTAACACACATAGAAAACCTGTAAGCTTCTGTGGGGGATAGAAAAATGAGTCTTTTCCAGGACTCAAGTATAGAGAACATGATAGATGCATACTTAGAAAACACTCATGCATGGCTGCCATGCTCATATGGCTGCAAGTTCATTTTACAACAAAATAGAAATGCAAACATTTTTGTCAGCTGAATCACAGTTCTACCATTTAGCAGCTGGATGAAATTTACTTACCTCTTGAGATACCACCTATCTGTGAAATAAAATATGAATTCCAACACAATGATAATATTAATGATACTATCAACTGGCACGAAAATAGAACGTTTCTTACTGTTATACTCTGTTGAGAGCTTTCCATACACCAGCTTCTTTTGAGCCATGCCCTGTTCCTTTTGATTTTTTTATTTTGTTTCTGAGTCTTGCTAATTTTTCCTAGGCTGGCCTTGAACTCATGATCATTCTGTCTCCATTTAGTGGGTAGCTGGGATTACAGGCATTAGCACAACATCCAAATGTCTTTATTTTTTAATTAAGTATAATGTGCATATAGAAAAATACACGAATTGTAAATGTGTTTCTTTTTTCCTTTATTTTTATTTTATTTTATTTTATTTATTTATTTTTTATTGTTTTATTATTCATATGCACATACAACGCTTGGGTCATTTCTCCCCTTGTCCCCAACCCGTCCCTTACCATCCACTCCACTCCCTGCCTCTTCTGCCCACCCCCTCAATAACTGGCAGAAATTATTTTGCTCTTATCTCTAATTTTGTTGAAGAGAGAGTATAAGCAATAATAGGAAGGAACAAGGGTTTTTGCTGGTTGAGATAAGGATAGCTATACAGGGAGTTGACTCACATTAATTTCCTGTGTTTGTGTGCTACCTTCTAGGTTAATTCTTTTTGATCTAACCTTTTCTCTAGTTCCTGTTCCCCTTTTCCTATTGGCCTCAGTTGCTTTTAAGGTATCTGCTTTAGTTTCTCTGTGTTAAGGCAACAAATGCTAGCTAATTTTATATGTGTCTTCCCTATCCTCACCCCTCCCTTGTGTACTCTCACTTTTATCATGTGCTCAAAGTCCAATCCCATTGTTGTGCTTGCCCTTGATCTAATGTCCACATGAGAGAGAACATACGATTTTTGGTCTTTTGGGCCAGACTAACCTCACTCAGAATGATGTTCTCCAATTCCATCCATTTACCAGCGAATGATAACATTTCATTCTTCATGGCTGCATAAAATTCCATTGTGTATAGATACATTTTCTTAATCCAGTCATCAGTGGTGGGGCATCTTGGCTGTTTCCCTAACTTGGCTATTGTGAATAGTGCTGCTATTAACATGGGTGTGCAGGTGCCTCTGGAGTAACCTATGTCACAGACATTTGGGTGTATCCCCAAGAGTGGTATTTAGTTGGATCAAATGGTAGATCAATGTTTAGCTTTTTAAGTAGCCTCCAAATTTTTTTCCAGAGTGGTTATACTATTTTACATTTCCACCAACGGTGTAAGAGGCTTCGTTTTTCCCTGCATCCTCGACAACACCTTTTGTTGTTGGAGTTGCTAATGATGGCTATTCTAACAGGGATGATGTGGAATCTTAGTGTGGTTTTAATTTGCATTTCCTTTATTGCTAGAGATGGTGAGCATTTTTTCATGTGTTTTTTGGCCATTTGAATTTCTTCTTTTGAGAAAGTTTTGTTTAGTTCACTTGCCCATTTCTTTATTGGTTCATTAGTTTTGGGAAAATTTAGTTTTTTAAATTCCCTATATAGTCAGGTTATCAGACCTTCCTCTGATGTGTAGCTGGCAAAATATTTTCTCCCACTCTGTGGGTGTTCTCTTCAATTTAGAGACAATGACTTTTGATGAACAGAAGCTTTTTAGTTTTATGAGGTCCCATTTATCTATGCTATCTCTTAGTTGCTGTGCTGCTGGGGTTTTGTTGAGAAAGTTCTTACCTATACCTACTAACTCCAGAGTATTTCCTACTCTTTCCTGTATCAACTTTAGAGTTTATGGTCTGATAGTAAGATCCTTGATCCATTCTGAGTTAATCTTGTTATAGGGTGATATACATGGATCTAGTTTCAGTTTTTTGCAGACTGCTAACCAGTTTTCCCAGCAGTTTTTGTTGAAGAGGCTGCTATTTCTCCATCGTATATTTTTAGCTCCTTTGTCAAAGACAAGTTGGTTATAGTTGTGTGGCTTCATATCTGGATCCTCTATTCTGTTCCACTGGTCTTCATGTCTGTTTTTGTGCTAGTACCATGCTGTTTTTATCATTATTGCTTTGTAATATAATTTGAAGTCAGGTATTGTGATACCTCCATCATTGTTCTTTTGACTGAGCATTGCCTTGGCTATTCGTGGCCTCTTGTGTTTCCATATATATTTCACAGTAGATTTTTCAATCTCTTTAATGAATTTCATTGGAATTTTGATGGGAATTGCATTAAACATGTACATTACTTTTGGGAGTATAGACATTTTTACTATGTTGATTCTACCAATCCATGAGCATGGGAGGTCTCTCCACTTTCTATACTCTTCCTCAATCTCTTTCTTCAGAAGTTTATAGTTTTCCTTGTAGAGGTCATTCACATCTTTTGTTAGGTTTGCACCTAGGTATTTGATTTTTTTTTGAGGCTATTGTAAATAGAATTATTTTCATGCATTCTTTTTCAATTTGTTCATTTTTAGTGTTTAGCATGCTAATGATTTTTCTATGTTGATTTTATATCCTGCTACCTTGCTATAGCTATTGATGATGTCTAGAAGCTTCTGAGTAGAGTTTTTTGGGTCTTTAAGGTAAAGGGTCATGTCATCTGCAAATAGGGATATTTTGACAGTTTCTTTACCTATTTGTATTCCTTTTATTCCTTCTTCTTGAATAATTGCTCTGGCTAGGAATACCAGTATTATGTTGATTAGGAGTGGAGATAGTGGGCATCCTTGTCTAGTTCCTGATTTTAGAGGGAATGGTTTCAGTTTTTCTCTGTTCAGTATAATGCTGGCTGTAGGTTTGTCATATATAGCTTTTATAATGTTGAGGTATTTTCCTTCTATTCCTAGTTTTCTTAGAGCTTTTATCATGAAATGGTGTTGGATCTTATCAAAGGCTTTTTCTGCATCTATTGAGATGATCACGTTGCTTTTGTCTTTGCTTCTGTTGATGTGGTTTATTATGTTTATTGATTTTCATATGTTGAACCACCCCTGCATTCCTGGGATGAAGCCTACTTGGTCATGGTGAATAATCTTTTTGATGTGTTGTTGAATTCGGTTTGCAATTATTTTGTTCAGGATTTTTACATCAATGCTCATTAAGGAGATTGGTCTATGATTCTCCTTTTTGGAGGTGTCTTTGCCTGGTTTTGGGATAAGTACAATACTGGCTTCATAAAATGTGTTTGGCAGTTTCCCTTCCCTTTCTATTTCATGGAACCGTTTAAATAGGTTGGTATCAATTCTTCTTTAAAGGTTTGATAGAATTCAGCAGAGAATCCATCAGGTCCTCGACTTTTCTTTTTGGGGAGACTCTTGATTGCTGCTTCAATTTCACTTTGTGTTATAGATCTATTCAAGTGATTAATTTCCTCTTGGTTGATGTAGACATCAACTAGGTCCATTTGATCTATTGTATATTTTAGATCTTTGATATCTTTATTGAATTTTTGTTTGGATGACCTATATGTTGATAATAGGGTGTTAATGTCTCCCACAACCACTGTGTTGGCATTAGTATATACTTTTAGGTCTTTCAGGGTATGTTTGATGAAATTGGGTGCGTTGACATTGGGTGCATACAGATTGATGATTATTATTTTCTGTTGGTCTATTTCCCCTTTTATTAGTATGGAATGTCCTTCTTTATCTCGTTTGGTCAATGTAGGTTTGAAGTCTACTTTGTCAGAGGTAAGTATTGCTACTCCTGTCTGTTTTCGGGGGCCATTGGCTTGGTAAATCTTCTTCCAGCTTTTCATCCTAAGACTATGCTTATTTCTGTCAGTGAGATGGGTCTCCTGTAAGCAACAAATTGTTGGACCTACCCTTTTAATCCATTTCATCAAGTGGTGCCTTTTGATCGGTGAATTAAGTCCATTAACATTAAGTGTTAGTACTGACAGGTATATGGTGATTCCTGTCATTTAGTTGTCTTAGTTGTTTGAAGGTTTGATTATGTGTACCTAAGTAGAGGTTACTCCCTACTGTCTTGCTTTTTCTTTTCCTGTGGTTTGGTGCTGCCTGTCTTTTCATGGTTAAGTTGGGTTTCACTTTCTGTGTGCAGAATCCCTTGAAGAATCTTTTGTAGTGGTGGCTTTGTGATCACATATTGTTTTAGTTTCTGCTTATCATGGAAGGCTTTAATTGCTCCATCTATTTTGAATGATAGTTTTGCTGGGTAGAGTATCCTGGGGTTGAAGTTATTTTCATTCAGTGTCAGAAAGATCTCACCCCACCCTGTTCTTGCTTTTAATGTTTCTGTTGAGAAGTCTGCTGTGATTTTGATGGGTTTACCTTTGTATGTAATTTGTTTTTTCTCACTTACAGCCTTCAATATTCTTTCCCTAGTTTCTGAATTTGTTGTTTTAATGATGATATGTCGTGGGGTAGTTCTATTTTGATCTGGTCTGTTTGGTCTCCTGGAGGCCTATTGCATCTGTATGGGAATATCTTTCTCTAGATTTGGGAAATTTTCTGTTATTATTTTCTTGAATATATTACGCATTCCCTTTACTTGCACCTCCTCTCCTTTTCAATGCCCATGATTCTCAAGTTTGGTCTTTTGATGGAGTTGGTGAGTTCTTGCATTTTCTTTTCACAGGTCTTGAGTTGTTTAATTAATTGTTCTTTGGTTTTTTGTTTAACTACCATTTCATCTTCAGGTTCTGAGATTCTATCTTCTGTTTGTTCTATTCTGCTGAATTGGCCTCCCATTTTGTTTTGCAGTTCTGCTTCGTTCTTTTTTCTTAGGTTTTCCATATCCTGGGTGGTTTCCTCTTTAATGTTGTCTATTTTTGTCCTGAGTTCATTTATCTGTTTATTAATCATGTTCTGTGTTTCACTTTGGTGTTTATACAGTGCTTGTATGGTTTCCTTTATTTCTTCTTTTGCTTTTTTCAAATTCTCTATTTTTGTTGTCTTGGAATTTCTTGAGTGTCTCCTGTACATTTTGGTTGACCCTATCCAGTATCATCTCTATAAAATTCTCATTGAATACCTGTAGTATGTCTTCTTTTAAATTATTCTTATGGTCTTCATTGGGTTCTTTGGCATAGTTTATCTTCATTTTGTTGGAGTCTGGATCTGAGTATCTGTTTTTTTCATTTCCCTCTGGTACCTGTACTAATCTTTTGCTTTGGGTAAGCTGGTTTCTCTGGTTTTTTTGTCTTCCTATCATTGCCCTTGGTGTTGTTACTGTCCCTGTACTATGTGCAATTAAGTATTTTCTAGCTTGTAATAACAACAATGGTGATATTTAGAATGGAAGGGTGAGAGGAGATGGAAAGCAAAGAAATTTAAGAAAAAGGGAAAGATAAATATACAGACAAATAGGAAAAAACAAAACAAAGAATCAAACAAAAAAGTTTCAAAGATATAAATAGGAAGAGTTAGTGTACTAATTGACAGTAAGCTGAACAGGCATTAGCGAGACAGAAAGAGGATTGAAAAAAAAATAAAAGGAATAAAGATAAGAATAAAAATAAAAAATAAGTAAATGAATGGAAATATATATATATATATATATACATATATAAATAAATAAAATAATACAAAATGAAAAATAGAAAAAAAAACCTCCAAGTTCAAATGCAATGAAGTTGCAGTCTTAATAATTTTGGTGTCTGTCTCAGCTTCCAGTACTGGAGATGGTGCCTCAGATGTTGTTGTGTAGTTGTCTCATCAAAGGGGATGCATAAAGTGGAAACACAAAAACAAAAAACCCCACAAAGCGTCCCAAGTTCAAATGCAATACAGTTTCAGTAAGTTTTTCAGCATGTATGTATAGTTTGATTGTTTTCTCATCAAAGGTAGGGAGAGAGAAAAAAAAGAGTCTGGAGAAAGTTTTGTGAATGGCTATCTGTAGCTGTGGCTTGCCTGCCCACTGCTGTCAGCCTGGTGTTGCTGGAGGTGTTATTTATGCAGATCTCTGGGGTGAGCTTAACACTCACCTGGCCCTGCAGGCTTTGTTTACTCAGAGTTCTCCTTTGCTTGAGTCACTGCTACAAGTTTTCCCCTTTCCAAGCACACTGGGGGAGGTGACACTGCACCCGTTTTCTCTGGCCTGTGTGTTTGTTTACAGCTCACGTGGGAAGTGGGTCTTCCCCCTCTCCTGTGGAGTTTTCCTCCCTCTGCCACTCTCACAAGCTTTCCCACTCCTGCTTGCTGGGTGCGCACCCCCGCTCCCAGCGGAACTCTCTGGCCAGGCCCGACTTGTTTATTTACAGTTCCAGGAAGGATTCCCCTCCCTCCCTCTTTGGAGCTCAGGGTGCCCCACCCTCTTTGCAAGGTGTCTTTATTATTCTTATTGCTTATTACTCAGTTTCTCTTTTTTCCCCCGGGTGGAAGTAGGTCTGTCCAGGGGGCTATGCTGCTCTGGCCCAGAGTTGTTTGTGGGAGTACCGCATACCGCTTAGCTCACCTTGTCTGCATCTTCCCAAGCTGTCTGGGCATGGGTGACTGGGGTCCCAGGGACCTCCTGGTTTCTTCATTTAACATGAAGTGGAGATTCTCTGCACTGGCTGGAGGTGTGGATAGGTCAAAGTTTTGCCTCTTCTTGGTGGTTTTGCCTGCAAGGTGTGTCTCCACCGTCTCTCCAAGATTTCACTATAGGAGGCACGCTTTCTGCTTCCTCCCTCTAGCTGCCATCTTGGAATCCTAAATGTGTTAATGTTTACAAAGAAAAAAAAACAGCAATTTAGTAAGCACCCAGATCAAGAAATTCAAGATGACTAGAGATTCAGAAGCTCCAGATGTGCTTATGTGACACCACACTGTTACTTTATCACTAATCTTACTGCCATGGGGTAACTATTAACTTGATCTCTTTACTTAATATCCATAGTTCATCTATTTTTGCATTATGTGTTTAATTCTCTTATCCTATAAGTATGAATCATTCATTTCATTCCCATATTTTTTGACTTATCAAGTCAAAACAGATTAATATCTAACCAGAAATCTACAGGAGTACTTCTTGGAAAACCTGATAAGAAAAACTGATAAAAATCTTGGGATGGAATTGAAAAACAAAACCCAAACTTGTGTTGGAAACTAACTCCACTTCTTACCAATTTTGAGCATTTTATTTAATGTTTCTGACCCCTAATTGTCTCTTATCTTAGTCAGATTTTTGTATAGATTGAGTACAATATAGAAAACGTTAATAAACTATGAAGTACTATACATCTGTAGGATAGAATTAATACAAAGAAAGAAAAAGAGAAACAGCTTCGAGCAAGGCCTGAGCATACCAGATGTGTTTAGGAAACGGGAAGTCCTAAATGTAGATGAGATTGTAGTTATAATGCTGGGTATAGGTAGAGAGATTAATTAAAGGAGATTAGATTTAAAACTTAGGTTGGAAATACATTGAGCCAATCTGTTTCTTAATTCAATAGGCATTTTTTATTCTTCAAAAATGAAGAAGTACTGGCAGCTATGATTAAAATAGGTGGCTTTAAGGACAGTGATGCAAAGGAAGACCTAAGTCTTCATAAGCAGTGTGTAAGGAACAAAAAGTAAAATAAATGTACATATTATGTATTTACAGTTATTCTTGTTGGTTTTCTGCTGAAATTGAGACTACTTTTTAGAAGTTTTGATGTGGTGAACATTTTATGAGTTTAAAACAAAAAAGTGATTTTGGTTTCATTAATCTGTGAACTTCAGAATCAGGACCATATAACTCACATGAGGGGAAAGAGAGACTTCTGACCTGTTTTCCTCTCTTCGAAGAGCCTTGTGAGGAGGAGCAGAGATGGGGAGAAGGGGAGAAGGGGACATTTCTATCAGTTCTCCTGTGGACACCAAAAAATGTAAGTTGATGATCAGGAGGTAAAGTTCAATTCCAGAAGACCATGGGTCTAAAACATAAGTGTGTAAAAGAATATGTTAAGTGATTATTTAAAATACAGAGTCTATGTTCTACCTTTGGGGATTCTAGTGTATTGTGTCCTTGAAGGGGGTCAAGATGCTGGAGGAGACACAGTTTCACCATCACTGTCTGAGAGAACTGAGCATCTGGAGTCTTATTTTAGAGTACAAAGAACCTGAAAAAACAAACCTGATGTTACAACAGTGTGGGAGGGAGGACAAACACTGAAGTGCAATTGAAGTTGGGCAGGGAGGTAATGGAAGGAGAATGGACTTTCAAGTGAACCAGGGAAGAACAGTGTGCAAGAAAAGGTAAGGAACCAAATAGGCCAGTAAAAGCCATGTGAGAATCACATAAGAAAGAGAGAGTATGTAGGAGAGAGGATCTCAGAAGAGTAAAATCAAAGAAGTTTGAGAAAGAAACCACTCAGGACACTGAAAGCAGCTAACCTCTAGCTCTGTAACAAATGACACTCAAGAAATATAAAAGAAATCTATCAGCTTTGTGACTTATACACAAGAAAATAACAAATAAAATGTTGTCCCAAGACCACGCCACAGCCATTCATGTCTAGAGAAGCAACACTTACATTGAGGTTGACTGAGGGTTTGTGGACTTGGAATGTAATCAGTATCAAACAACATAATAAGCAAAAGCAAAATAAGGATACAAAATTAGGTATGCAATTGCATGCTTCTTCAGAATGAAAAAAAATTAAAAACAATTGTAAATTTTGAAAAGCTGAGAAGCAAAACATTTAGAATACAACTGACTGGCATATCTACAGTACTGTTTCTAATTTGTTTTGCTTTATGCTCTTTGGTCATCTTGTCAGATGGCAGTTGTTTAATGTTGCTTATTAAAGGATAGAAAGATACAGGTCTTATCTCAGTAATATGTATTGAGTTGTTAGCTGTTACCATCAGTATTGATGGTTTTGAGCAGTTTCTTTCAGCTTAGCAGTTCTTTACCCATAATGTTGCACTTGTATGTTCCTCATAGCTCTTGGTTCAGGTGCATGTCTTCCAAGAGTAAGAATGTAGAGAATTCTAGGCCTTGATTTCTCTTGGGCCTGACTCTTAAGGCCTCAACAGTGCCATCTATGCCCAATCCTCTAAGCTGCTCTCAGTTTTCAGCCTTTCAGGAGAGGTTGTGTGTGGGGTGAGATGGTCATGAAACCATCTTTGAAAAGCACAAGGAGCAGCATGCAGTCTTCACCCCACTCTTCCTTGACTTTAGGCTTCTCAATGCCAATGACATTCATAGGTGCATGAGGTCACTGTCAGTGAGTGGATGCTAGCTACACTGTAACCTGGAGACAACCACAGTGTAGGGTAGGCTCCAGGCTCAGACCATGGCCGTGTCTTCTCCACATGCTTGGAAGACAACTGTTAATCCTGGAATTTCAAGTGTTTGCTAAGAATATAGATATTTTGAGCACTGGTTTAAATCTGTGGGAGCAATTTGTATGTAACACCTTCCCAAATCTCGTTTTGTCCTCAGAGCTCACCGGCTCTCTAGAATCACACTCAGACGGCGAAGGAATTCAATGACTGGGTTACTCCTTATCACTATCTAGAAAATAATGTTCAAATTCCTCTCATGGTATGTAGGTTTAAAGGATACATCCTGATCCTAACAAGAATATAATCTTGCATAGCTGTGTTCAGTAACCACTTAGCATAGTCACATGGGATAGAAAACCGATTATTACTATGTCAAACTTAGACACAAAGATATACTTGCTTCTATTAAAAGATTACATTAGTTACTTCAAATTAAATCCAGATACCTCTAAACTTTTTCTCAAAGGTATACACTGTGTTCCACTCTTTCAATTTTTATAGTTAACTGACAAAATGATATGTTTGAATGCCTCACAATTGTATCATATCATGTTCTATTTTCTAAGGAGTTTCAGAAAGCTGTTCCTCAACTTTGTGTTCTAAATTGTGGGCTATCATAATCACCATTAATAATTTGTTCTATTGATTGCACCACTTAAGGAACTCAGCCAGTAAAATGAGGAACATTTTTAGGGTATAATCTATGTAATAATTGAAGTCTTTAGAAAAACTGACTGTGAGTAATAATTCTAATCATATTTGACTGGCAGAAGAAACGCCTCTTGACGGTTAGGATCTAAGGCAATGCTTATCATTAATCTGATTTTTCTATCTTTGCTAAAGTCAAAATAAAATTATATTGTTGGAAGAATGGCAAATACAAAATAAAAGCTTGGAGCTTTTGAAAAGTGTACTGCTATTAAAGATCAAAAATCTGAAATCCAGGACATTGGTCCACAGTCTCACTAATGAGTATTTGTGTGTGTTGTCTTTATAGGTATGGGGGAATTACTCATTGCAAATAATTTACAGTTTATTTATAAATAAATTTGTCATTTTATTTATGAGATAGCTATAAAAATTGGGGAAAGGGAAATGTGCACACCTTTGGGAGTAGTATTTCTGGCTTATATAATGATGTACATTATATGATCTTTTAATAGTGGCTGAAATGTAGCCACAATGTCCATCAGTGTCTCCTCCCCTGGTCATCCAAGCTGCCACTGCATATCCATACATACTCACATTTGCAGTGTAATTAATATTCAAGTACATGCTGCAAACTTTTATCTAGAGAATCAAAAAATCCTGCTTTCCAATCCTATTCTCTGCAGATCCCTCTCTTAGGCATTTCTCATATAGGAAATTTTTTTTTTGATATTCACAATATATTTTATTTATTTATTTATGTATTTTTATTATTCATTTATTCACATGTGCATACATTGTTTGGGTCATTTCTCCCCCATGCTCACCTCCCCCACACTCTCCTCCCCTCCTTCCCTTACTCCCCTTCCCCCCTCACTTCCAGGCAGAAGTTCTGCCCTTATCTCTAATTTTGTTGAAGAGAAGACATAAGCATAATCAGGAAGACAAAGCATTTTTACTAGTTGAGTTAAGGATAGTTATACAGAGAAATTCCTAGCATTGCCTTCATGTACTAATGTGTTACAAACCAAGTTGATTCATCTCTAACTGATCTTTACACTGGTTCCTGATCCCCTTCTCATGTTGACCTCTGTGGCTTTAAGGTTTCTGTATTAGTTCCTCTGGAGTGGGGACATCAAATGCTTTCATGTTTTGGGTTTATTTATTTATTTATTTATTTATTATTGTTTTATTATTCGTATGTGCATACAAGACTCATGTCATTTCTCCCCCCGCCCCCACCCCCTCCCTTACCACTCACTCTGCCCCCTCCCTCTCTTCCCCACCCCCTCAATGCCCAGCAGGATCTATTTTGTCCTTATCTCTAATTTTGTTGAAAAGAGAGTATAAGCAATAGTAGGAAGAAACAAGTGTTTTTGCTGGTTGAGATAAGGATAGCTATACAGGGAGTTGACTCACATTAATTTCCTGTGTGTGTGTGTGTGTGTGTTAACTTCTAGGTTAATTCTTTTTGATCTCGCCTTTTCTCTAATTCCTGTGGCCTCAGTTGCTTTTAAGGTATCTGCTTTAGTTTCTCTGCATTAAGGGCAACAAATGCTAGCTAATTTTTTTAGGTGTCTTTCCTATCCTCACCTTTCCCTTGTGTGCTCTCGCTTTTATCATGTGCTCTACCTATCCCCATACCTCCCATATATGCTCTCCCCTTGTCATGTGACACAAGTCCAACCACATTGCTGTATTTGCTCTAGATCTAAAGTCCGCATATGTGGAAGAACATATGATTTTTGTCTTCTGAGCCAGGCTAACCTTGCTCAGAATGATGTTCTCCAGTTCCATCCATTTACTTGCAATGATAAGATTTCATTCTTCTTCATGGCTGAGTAAAATTCCATTGTGTATAAATACCACATTTTCTTGATCCATTCATCAGTAGTGGGGCATTTTGGTTGTTTCCATAACTTGGGTATTGTGAATAGTGCTGCAATAAACATGGGTGTGCAGATGCCTTTGGAGTAACCTGTGTTGAATTCCTTTGAGTATATCCCCAGGAATTCTTGATTAGGGTTTTTCTGTGCCATCCATGTTTGATAGAACTGAAAGTGGGCAGCAGGGAAGAATGGCAGACTTGATTTGTATTATACAGCTAGTGGGCTTTTGTGGGTAAGGTTACTGATGAGATCTAATATGATACATTTTACTAAGACTCTTCTTCATGTTCTTGTCACACTGTAGCAATGCTCACAGGCTGTTAACTGAGAAGTGAAGTAAGCCATACAATCAGCTACAGCAGATAAGACAGGAGTAAGCAAGAAGTATAGTCTTGTAGCTGCTTTTTGAAAAGTTGTGCTCAGTGTCTAAGAGGAGGTTTAGACTGAACTCTCTTTTCTTTACACAGGCATACAAATTTACATATACGTATATGCACACAAATGTTTATGGACCACATATGACCTCACTGAGTTTAGGAAATTCTTAAATTCTGTCCGAATCTAGTTAAAATATTGGATTTATGTTATATATTTAAATCTTAAATACAGTACTTCCTGGATCCCAACTTACTCTGAGATTTAGAGGGTAGCGTAGCTACTAATTGGCTAAACTCAATTAGTATTTTACACTTCAGCACCTTATTGTTGAAACATTCCTCACTGTAACAAGTTGTAAATATCTCAATAAGAATTAATTAAGATTGGGTGGTGAAAATACTGTTCATTTTCAACTCAAAAGGAAAAAATATAAATGTAGAATTCACATAAAATATAGTATACCCTTTATATAAGATGCATTATTATCGTTTTGTGTTATTGTCAATGTTTTTATTGTTACTGCTAATAATGATAGGACCTATTTGAGTTTAGTGACTATGACTCATAACTATTGCTACCTCAATTATAGCTTCCCGTTATAGATGCTTAATAAATGCTTAATAAATGCTTATAATCATTTTATTGCATAAAGGAGAATTTATGGAGTGACCACTTCTCTTCACTTATTTCCAGGAAAATCACTATATGGAGAAGACACAGGAGTAAGAATAATAGTTTTGCAATGATGCACATACTGAAGCTCCAATCTCTGTTCTATTTTAAAAGATGAGTCAATGAAATTTATTAAATGCCTATATTGTGCCTGTGTGGGACAGTCCTAATATCTACTTAGAAAACCTGGGTTTGTGCTAGCTGTGGTACTATTAAATCAGTGGCATGATTTTTTATTATTTGTCTCTTTGTAGAATTCAATATTTTTCTCCAATATGGTAGAAAAGGTGAGTTTGCCATATCATATTCTTTTGAGTTGAAAGATAAAACTTGAACTTCTCATGACTACTAAGTTGAGATTTGCAGAGACAGTTATCAAGATTGTTAGTATGTAACATTACATATTCTCAATGTTTGCCATGAGTAATAACTTACACTTGTAAAACTCAATAGAACTTAACTATTTATCATATTTTTGCATAAAAGCATAAAGCATGATATATCAGCATTTACTACTTCATAACTAAGTAACTTCAGAAATAGAAAAGTTAATGCAATCATTACATTGGAGTCTTAGAAGTCCAAGTGTAGGATATTGTTTGCTCATGAGAATCAGTTCCATTTACTAATTTAAGTAAGGCCTATCTCATACTTCAGTTGTCTTTATAGTCTTCTTTCTTCCTTTCTTTCCTTTCTTCCTTTCTCCCTTTTCTTTCTTTCTTTCTTTCTTTCTTTCTTTCTTTCTTTCTTTCTTTCTTTCTTTTCTTCCTTCCTTCTCTCTCTCTCTCTCTCTCTCTCTCTCTCTCTCTCTCTCTCTTCTCTCTCTCTCTTTCTTTGACATTATGAGGTTTGAGCTCAGGGCTTTGCCCATGCTAGACAGGTGCTCTACCACTTTAGTCAGGCCCATTTGTTTTGGTTTTCCCTACATTTTTTTTTCACCACCCTCCTGACTGAGTTTGCATTTCAGTTTTTAAGAGAAATTCTCAGAATACATGAAGGAAAACTATGGAATAGATATAAGATTTCTAAGCATGTTATTGATATTACATGAAGTGTAAAGGAGGGTAAAGTATTTTATTTCTTCAGAGTTCTTGTCATTCTGCCTTTTTGACAGATATTTCAGTGTATTGAAGCCATGTCTTCGAGTTGCCCTTGTCATTTCCAATGAAATTATCCCTTCTCCCAGGAGCCACGCTCTTGTTTTGCTAGCTGCTTTAATGATGTTGTTTTATAACAACACTGTGCCATCATTTCATCAAAAATACAGAAGATAGGAGTAATCAATACATCTTTGTTATACCCAGAGGGAGGAGAAGTGTTTAAGATACAGTTCTATCATTCAGAAGTGCTTCTATATTCTCAAAGTAGGTGTTTTTCAAAGAATCAATTTTTAATAGGGTTAGAGCCTTATCCTTAAAGCTCTTTGACCAGTCTATAATGTTTACAAACACCTTTATGTCATCCCTCATTTGTAAAGTTCTTTCTCAACATAAGAACCAAGAGTAAATTCTGCAAAAAAACAAGACCCCCCAATTTTTCTTTGAGTGAAATCTGTTACATAAAAGTTCAACTTTTGTGAAATGTGGAATTAGTAGTTATTTATTAAAATAAATTCCAGTTTTCAAAAGTAGTAAGCCTATTAAACAGCATTTGTTTTTCAAAATTCTTTAAATTCAGGAGTAAGAAAAATAACTTCATTCTACAAAAGGCTTAATAATTGGATAGGAGTGAAAAATGGGTTGGTGGGAATTAAGTATGAGTTCTTTCAAGCTGTATAATGACAATACTGGTAGGTACTAACTCAACCTTTTCACCATAGCTTATCTTTGCAGAAGTAACAGCTGCTCTTGCTGAGCTATCTACAATACCTGAATCTCACTGGCATTCCATGACTCTTCTATTTTCACACAGTAATGTTGATTCAATGACAGTAACTTTTAACTCTGTGTAGAAAGACTTACAGCATCTACTATCAAAATTACTAGATCAAATTTGATCCAAACATACTTGAAATTTTACCTTACAACTTATTTTTGTTTACATTCTGGTGGTGAATAATTGACACAATAAATTAGATATGTTTAAGTAGTAAAAGTTGATGTTTTACCATGTGTATACCTATTCAAACCACATTCAAGGTAATGGAGAAATCTACCAACTCAAAAAGCTTTAGTAACCTTTTATGACCTTTCCTTCCAGTTTCTGTCCATCACATTACTCCCTATTCCTTAGCAACTACTAGTCTGCTTTTTAAAATTTTTGTCTTTTGTTATTATGCATTGATTTGCATATTCTAAATCTTATGTAATAAGAATAATGAAATAATTTTTATTTTCTAGATTATTTTATTCAGAAAACATTTCTGAGGTTCATTTATGTTGATAAGCATATTGATATCACATTACTTTATATTGCTGAGTAATAACCCATCTCACAACTATATCACATTTTGTTTATTCACTCACCTGTTGAAAGACATCTACAATGCTTCCATTTTTCATTATTACATATGAAACTTCTATAAGCATTCATGTTCAAGTATTAGGAACATCAGCTTCCACTTTTCTAGGTTAGTTACTTTGGAGTGCAGTCCCTTAATTACAGTGATCCACTGCAGAAAGAGGTTTTAAGACAGCAGTGAACTTCAGTATTGTCCTAATGAAATCAACATGTTGAGGAGATATTTTTACCTTTCTTGAATTCACTATGTTATTGGCAATATCCCAAATATGGAAACCACTTAAGTGTCCATTTATAAGTAAATGGATAAAGAAATTATAGTTTGTGTTTGTGTGTGTATATACATACATATGTATATATATGTATATATATACATATGTATGTATTCTATCTGTGGAAGTAGAATATTGATAAGTCTTCAAAATCCTGCCATTTGTAACATCATGGATGAACATAGAACAGTAAGTGGAATACTTAGTAAAATGAGGCAGACAAGATTAAAAAAAGACAGCTAAAGCAAAAAGAGAGGAATAGTGGTTAGTTGGGACAAAGGGAATTGGCAAAAGTGGGGAACAGTCAGCTAAAGGATACAGAATTTCAGTTATACAAGATGAATAATATTTAGACATTTAATGTCAAACAGAGGCACTATTTTTCTTATTAATATACTGTACACTTGAATTTGCTAACAGTAGTTTTTAAATGTTCTATGTTAAAAGATGAATCTTCATTTTGTTAGTAATACCACTTCATTCTGAGAAATAGTTTTGATCTCCCAGATATAGTTGTGCAAATTATTAGTTTACTGTGTATATGTATATCTAAATGTCACATTGGGCTGGGCAAGTCCTAGCTACTCAGGAGGCTGCCATTATTGGAGGCCAGGCTAAGCCAAAGAGTTAACAAAATTCCGTCTGAACCTATGAAAAGAGGGTGTGGTAGGTGCATGTGTCATGTTAGCTAGCAGGAAGTATAAATAGGAGGATTACAATTCGAGCTAGGTCAGGGAATGTGAGACCCCCCTATTCAAAAATATTTAAATCCAAAAAGGCTGAGACCATGGCCAAGTTAAAGTGCCTGCATAGCAAGCACAAGGCCCTGAGTTCAAACTCCAGCACTGGCAAGAAAAGGAAAAAACATTGTACATCTTTTTTTGTGTGTGTATGGGACCAGTGTTTGAACTCAGATTTTCTACCTCTTGAGCCACACTTCTAGTCTATTTTGCTCTGGTTATTTCAGAAATGAGGTTTACCAAACTATTTGCATGGGCTGGACTTAAGCCATGATACTCCTGATCTCAGCCTCCCAAGTTGCTAGAGTTACAGCTATGAGCTACCAGAACCCTAGTCTGTACATCCTTTATAAGCAATTTCAATAAGAAAAAAAATTTTAATGAAACGCATGTATAAGATATTTCTAAGAGTGATGCTTATGGAAAAGTTACAACAGTGTTATTTTAGCCAAAATGTAAATAAATGAATGTAGGAAATGTGATCCAGCTAATACAATGTATTTAAAAGGTTCAGATCAAGCACCAAGACATAGCACATGTAGGTTAAAAGGCTAAAAGCACAAAAATGGACAAAGAAATACCATTCATACTTTATTTAAACACAGTAACATCAAACAAATCCAATGCAAAAAATTACTAGGAACAAAGAAGGGTATTATAGCATGATAAAATGTTTCAATCATCCGAGAACACTTAGTGATCCTAACTGCACAGAAGAAAGGAAAGTAGCAAAGAAAATGTTGAAGGAAGGAAGGGAAGGAGGGAGGAATGAAGAAAAAGAGAGAGGGAAAGTGAAAAGAGGAAGAAAGATCTTTAAAGACATAATTTACATTTCTCTGAATCTGACCTATCAACATCTATATTAGCATTACCTATACTGTCAATGTATTTGCACATATATCTAAGTAAATCCTAGGTTTAATTGGTCCTTGTTGACTAATTTGATTTCCAAAAGTGACTACTTTTTAAAGAAAGTAGTCCATTTAAAAAATTGCTTGAAGCAAAAGCAAACATTGAAATTTCCACAGTTTAAAGTTATGCATTTATTTTGTTACATAGGACTCATTTTATTTAAGCCATTTCTACATTAGTAAGACCATTGTCCTTCTGGATGTGACTGCACATTTACAAAAGGTGTTAAAATGTGGAGGTACATGGGTAGTAAAAGGGTAGAAGGGAATATTATCATTTTAATGTTCTTGGTTTAACCCAATATTTCCTATTTTGACTTGCACAATTCTATTGAAATAGGTTTTTAGGACACTTAGAAGTATGAATTGAGTCAATATTCCATCTTCAAGAGCACAGGTATTATATGAAGAACATCTGCTGAACCAGCTGTTGTCACCATTTAAGTTAAAGCTATTGCCAAAGAAACTTGTTCCCCGCATCATTTTATTTGTTCATTTGGGGAGAATGAGCTGGGATTCAGTGCCAGTACTAGATGTGATTATTACAGGAGAGAGCTATTTGGTGGTCCTCAAGTGGGCTGTCATGCCTTTTCAAATGAAATGGTCTGAACTGCTGCCAGGACATATTGGAGTGTGGTTGATGCACTGAATTGCACTGCAAAGAGTGATGGTGAAATATTTTGCTTTAGTGAAGGTGATTTTGAACTCTGCATTGGAACCTGCTATATATATATATATATATATTCACGCAACCAGAAGGAAGTGTTTGTTGTGCACAGGACTCAAGTAGCACAGACAAAAGTCAGACCTATGATGTCAAAATAAAATGCAGGCTGAGTATGAGGCTCAGTTAATTTTGGCAGTGTAAAGAATCACCCACATTATGTAAGTCAGCTTTTTTCATTTTTTCTCTCTAGATAATTGCTAAATTCTACTTTTTGTAAACAGAAGAAAAAGTTGAGATATGGCAGTTGTTTGATTTAGTTGTAAAGATTAAATAGTTATTCAAATATCATTGAGAATTAACTTCAATTACTTACCATGAGAATGAGGTCAGAAAGAAGGAATTATTTCTCTTGTACTTTGTCTCACAAATATAACTTTAATTAGAAGGAAGGAGTGATTTGTACATATTTCTTATACATTTGCCCCAGGCAATCACAAGCTTCCGAATTGACCTGTCCATCAAGAGAAATGGGAGCTGAAACTAGATGTTAAATGGAGTATGTTCAACTCTTTAAACAGTGGTACAAACAAGATTCCACCAAGAAGGATAACAAAAAGTGCTTTTTATAAATGCTTTTGCATTGTGGTAGGGGAAAAAGAAACCACAAAATAGAATGACCTGTGTGTCAACAATTTCATAAAAATAACCATTTAAAAATGTATATTGATGCATTATGGACTTAAATGCCTTCATTTTAAGACAAGAAAATACACTTTCACTGCTGAGGCTGTGTCTCTAAGACATCCTGGGAAGCACATGTTTGCTGTTTTCTGTCATTAGGTCAGTTTCAATGTAAATGTCAGAAACTCTGCAGTACTGCTTAGTAACATTACTCCAACATTTCTTAAGGAAACTCAATTTATTTATGCTGGTTTTCAGTTATTTATTTGCTTAATATTAATATTAAACTACTAAACACTTGGAGACAGTATAAATATGGATGAAAGTTGAAAAGATGCAAGGTTTTTTGCTCAAAGAAAACAATGTCATCAGGGAGGAAGTATCTAATTCCTTGGGATCATTGATTTTTGCTAGTTGAGATAAGGATAGCTATACAGAGAGTTTCCTAGCATTGCTTCCATGCACAAGTATATTACAACCCGAATTGACTCATCTCTACCTTCCTTCTTCACTACTTCCCAGTCACATTCTCATATTGACCACTGTTGCTTTAAGGTTACTGTATTAGTTCCTCTGCAGTGGAGAAATCAAACACTTTCAAGTTTTTGGTTTCCTAACTATCCCCATTCCTTCCATATGTGCTTTCCCCTTAGTGTATGACCAAAGTTCAACACCATTATGCATTGGCCCTAGATCTGAAGTCCTCATATGAGGGAGAACATATGATTTTTGGTCTTCTGAGCCTGGCTAACCTCGCTCGGCATGATGTTCTCCAGTTCCATCCATTTACTTGAGAATGATAAGATTTCATTCTTCTTCATGGCTGAGTAAAATTCCATTGTGTATAAGTACCACATTTTCTTAATCCGTTAATTACTGGGGCATCTTGGCTGTTTCCATAATTTGGCTATTGTGAATAGCACTGCAATAAACATGGTTGTGCACGTGCCTCTGGAGTAACCTGTGTCACATTCCTTTGGGTATATACCTAGGAGTGGTATTGCTGGATCATATGGCAGATCTATGTGGTTTTTTAAGAAGCCTCCATATTGTTTTCCAGAGTGGTTGCACTAGCTTGCATTCCCACCAGCTGTATAAGAGGGTTCCTTTCCCCCACATCCTTGCCAACACCTGTTGTTGTTGGCGCTTTTGATGATAGCTATTCTAACAGGGATGAGATGACAATATTTTATCCCACTCTGTGCGTGCCCTCTTCAGTGTAGAGACCATTTCTTTTGTTGTGCAGAGTGTTTTTATTTCATGTAGTCCCATTTGTCCATTCTTTCTCTTAGTTGCTGAGCTGCTGGGGTTCTATTGAGAAAGTTCTTGCCTATACCTGTTGATTCCAGAGGATTCCCTGCTCTTTTCTACACTAACTTCAGAGTTTCAGATCTGATATTAAGGTCATTGATCCATTTTGAGTTAATACTAGTACAGGGTGATAAACATGGATCTAGTTTCAGTTTTTTGCAGGCATATAACCACTTTTCTCAGCAACATTTGTTGAAAAGGCTATCTTTTCTCCATTGTATGTGTTTGATGCCTTTTTCAAAAATAAGGTGGCTAGCTCTGTGGGTTCATATCCGGGTCCTTTATTCTGTTCTACTGGTCTTTGTATCTGTTTTTGTTCCAGTACCATGTTGTCTTATTGCTGTTGCTTTGTAACACAGTTCAAAGTCAGGTATTGTGATAACTCTAGCATTGCTCTTTTTGCTGCGTGTTGTCTTGGCTATTTGTTTGTGGTCTCTTGTGTTTCCAAATGAACTTTAGGGTAGATTTTTCAATCTATGTGATGAACATCATTGGGATTTTGATGGGAATTGCACTAAACATGTAGATTTCTTTTGGTATTATAGCCATTTCTACTATGTTGATTTTACCAATCCAAGAGCACAGAAGATCTTTCCTTTTTTTGTAGTCTTCCTCAGTATCTTTCTTCAGGGGATTGTAGTCCTCCTTGTACAGATCATTCACATTCTTTGTTAAGTTTACTCCTAAGTATTTAACTTTTTTTGAGGCTATTGTAAATGAAATTGTTTCCATATGTTCTTTCTTAATTTGTTCCTTTTTGGTGTATAGAGAAGCTAATGATTTTTGTAAGTTAATTTTGTATCCTGTGACCTTGCTGTAGCTGTTTATGGTGTCTAGGAGTTTTTAGGTAGAGTTTTTTGGTCTTTAAGATATAGGATCATGTCATCTACAAATAGCGATGTTTTGACCATTTCTTTACCTATTTGTATTCTTTTTATTTCTTCTTCTTCCCTAGTTGCTGTGGCTAAGAATTCCAGGACTATGTGAACAGGAGTGGGGAGAATGGGCTGTGTTGTCTTGTTCCTGATTTTAGGGGAAATGGTTTCAGTTTTTCTCCATTAAGTATGATGTTTGGCTGTAGGTTTGTCATATATAGCTTTTAAAATGTTGAGGTACTTTCCTTCTATTTCTAGTTTTCTTAGAGCCTTTATCATTAAGTGGTGTTGGAATCTTATCAATGGCTTTTTCTGCATCTATTGAGATGATCAAGTGGTTTTTGTCTTTGCTTCTATTAATGTTCTCTATTACATTTATAGATTTGCATATGTTGAACCACCGCTGCATCCATGGGACGAAGCTGACTTTGTTGTGGTTAATGATCTTTCTGATATGTTGTTGGATTCAGTTTGCCATTATTTTATTAAGGACTTTTGCATCGATGTTCATTAAGGAGATTGGCCTATAGTCCTCCATTTTAGAGGTGTCTTTGTCTGGTTTTGGGATGAGATTAATTTTGGCTTCATAAAGAGTTAGGCAGTATTCCTTCCCTTTCTATTTCTTGGAACAGTTTAAGGAGGGTTGGTATTAGTTCTTCTTTAAATGTTTGATAGAATTCAGCAGAGAATCCATCAGGTCCTGGACTTTTCTTTTTTAGGAGACAGTTTATTGCTGCCTTCGATTTCATTTTGTGTTGTAGATCTACTCAGGTGATTAATATCCTCTTGGTTCAATTTTAGGTGGTCATAAATATCTAGAAATAATGTCCATTTCTTCAAGATTTTCAAATTTATTAGAATATATGTTCACAAAGTAGTCTCTGATGATTCCCTAGGTTTCCATTGTGTTTGGTGTTATCTTCCCTTTTTCATTTCTGATTTTACTGATTTGGGTTTTTTCTCTCCTCATTTTAGTCATGTTTGCCAGGGGTCTGTCAATTTTGTTTTTTCAAAGAACCAGCTTTTTGTTTTGTTGATTCTTTGTATGATTTTTTTTTGTTTCTATTTCATTAATTTTGGCCCTTATTTTTATTATTTCTCTCCTTCTGCTTGTTTTTGGATTTTGCTTGTTCTTTTTCTAGGAGTTTGAATTGTAGCATTAGGTCATTGATTTAAGATCTTCCTGTCCTTTTAATATATGCACTCATGGCTATAAACTTTCCTCTTAGGACTGCCTTTGCTGTGTATCATATGTTCTGGTAAGTCATGATTTCATTTTCATTAACTTCCAGGAGCTTTTTAATTTTCTCTTTTATTTCATCGATGATCCACTGATCAGAGCAATGTTTTGTTCAGCTTCCAATTGTTTACATGTTTTCAACTGTTGTTTTGTTGTTGATTTCTAGTTTTAATGCGTTGTGACCAGATAGAATGCTTTGGATTATTTCTATTTTCTTATATTGCTGAGGCTTGCTTTGTACCCTAAGATATGATCAATTTTAGAGAAATTTCCACAGCTGAGAAGAATGTATATTGTGGAATAATTGGATGAAATACTCTGTACACATAAGCTAGGTCCATTTGATCTATGGTGTGATTTAGTTCTAGAATTTCTTTATGATTTATTTGTTTGGATGACTTATCTATTGGTTATGGGTGGGTATTAAGCTCTCCCACTACCACTGTGTTGGAGTCTATGTGATGTATATTTTGTGAAAGTTGGATGAAATATTCTGTATTCATCAGCTAGTTCCATTTAATCTTTGGTGTGATTTAGTTCAGTGCTCAGAATACCTCACTCCATGCCCTTCTTGCTATTAAGGTTTCCATTGAAAACTCTGATTTTGGTTGGTTTCCCTTTGTATTTGTTTTTTCTCTTACAGCCTTCAGTGTTCTTTCTTTATTCTCTGTGCTTATTGTTTTAATGATAATATGTTGTCGGGTAGTTCTATTTTGGTCAAGTCTGTTTGGTGTCATGGAGGCTTTCTTTACCTGAATGGGTATAGCTTCCTGTAGATTTGGGAAATTTTCTGTTATTATTTTGTTGAATATATTATGAATCCCTTTTGCTTACATCTCTTCTCCTTCTTCAGTGCCCACGATTCTCAGGTTTGGTCTTTTGATGAAGTTGGTGCGTTCTTACATATTCCTTTTGCAGGTCTTGAGTTGTTTGACTAATAGTTCTTCATTTTTTCCTTTAATTTCCATTTTATCTTCAAGTTCTGAGATTCTGTCTTCCATTTGATCTAGTCTGTTGGATTGGTGTTCCTTTGTAGTTTGTATTTCTGTTTCTTTCTTTTTTCTGAGGTTTTTCCATGCCATGGGTCATCATCTATTTTTTTCTTTATTTCATTTATTTCTCTATTTATAGTGTTTGCTGTTTCACTTTGGTTTTTATTTAAGGCTCCTATGAGTTCATTTGTTTTTTTATCTTCTCATTTTCTTTATTTTTGGTGTCTTGAAATTGCTTGAGTGCCTCTTGTACATTTTAGTTAACCATGTCTAGTAACATCTCCATGAAATTCTCAGTAATTACTGGCAGGATTTCTTCTTTGAGTGTGTTCTTGTGGGCATAATTGGGTTCATTGTTGGTGTTTATATTTGTTTTGTTGGAGTCCGGAAATGGGTATCCATTTTCTTCATTTACCTCTGAATCTTGTATGAAATTATTTTTGGGAGGAGAATGGTTTCCATCCCATAGTTACTGTGTAGCTACGTTCTTGATAGGCTAGTTGGTGGTTTCAGTCACCTGTTTTCTTTCCCTTGGTTTAATTTCGTTTTGTGGCTGTATTGGATTTGTAGGTAAGTGTGTGTGTGCAATTTCTGTCCTTGGTCTGGGTGTAATTTAGTATTAGTAAAACTAACCAAAAAAAAAAAAAAAAGAAATCAATGTGGAGAGATGAACAAACAAACACAAACAAACAAGAAACAGAACAAACAAACAAAAATTCCAGGTTCAGGAACAATAAAATTTCAGTCTTAGTTTAAGTTCTGCTGTTATTCCTCCACCATCCAGTCCTGGTGTTGGTATTTAAGCAGAAGCTCTGTCATAGTTTCCCCAGATGGTTGGGTAGTGGTTTTTTTGTTTTTTTTCTTCTGTCTTTCAGAGGCAGCTGCTTGGTCAGCTCCTCCCTTAGTTGGGTGTGGTAGTTTAAGTTTGTATGTTGATCTAAGGTTCTGGAATCAGGTCTGTAGCCCACCAGCTGTCCTGCCTTGGAGTTGAGTTTTCACTGTGCTTGACTACTGGGTGCTTGTTTCTTTGCTTCACCCCCTTTGTCTGGAGCAAGCTCAGTGATCTGTCAGCTGGCCCCCCTGTTGGCAGCATGTTGCGATGGTTTGCTGACTATTTTTCAATTTTGCAGTGTCCTTTGAGTTTGGATGTTCCACAATGGCTCAGGAGATGAGCTTTGTGGACCACTGCCTGCCCTATTTCAGGCAGTGGGTTATCATTTGCCTGCTGTCAGCCCTTCTGCCTTTGCAGCCTTTGTTTACTCATGTGGAACTCAGCTCCTTGCTCCTCCTCCCTTCTCTGGTGCACTTTCAGCAACTCCACCCCTCTGCTCTGTGTTAGTTTTCAGTTCCTTGTTTATCATTCAGTTTTTATCTTTTTTTTTATTGTTCAGTTTGTGCAGTGGGCTATGCTGGTTTATTCCAGGGGTGGCTGTGGGAATACCACATGATGCTTGGTGCTCACCTGTTTGGTATGCTGAATGTCTTCCAAGCAGGTTAGATGCTGGCATCTAGTGGCAGAAGCCCTCCTGTTTTCTCAGTGCAACTCAGCATGGAGAAGCTTTCCACGGGTTAGGGGTACAGGGTGTTAAATTCTGATTCTCCTTGGTGTTTTATTTCTGCCAAGCACAACTCCAGCATCTCAGCAATGCTCTGGAGTCATGAAGCTCATGCTGCCTGCTTCTGCACCCTAGTCACCATCTTGGATCTCTGTTTCAAAAACCATCTTCTTGTTAGGTTACTTTTCTTGAGAAGTTGTTTGTTTGTACTTTTTTAAAAGCACTGAAATGTAAGAGGATGATTGAGATGGAAATCCAATGACACGGAAAGCAAAGTAATTTCTTTCCACAGATTGAGGATGGTACTGCAGGAACAGTTTAAAGCTATTTTTACATGAAGATTCTAAGTGATATTGAGCCCAAACAGAGAATCCATGGACAGTTTAACTCAGAGGACATTTTTTTATGTGTTAAGTTGTTTAGAAAGTCAAATCAACAATTTGTAGCAAGAGCATATATTGTGGAAATGAAGAAGTAACTTGCAAAAATGATTTCTTAATTGTTTTGCTTGAACAACGTGACAAAGGGACAAACAGAACATGAATTCATTTGTGCACAGGTTGAATTTCCATTATTTTAAAAATTATCCATGAAAGTATATCAAAAAGTTATTACATTTCTATATATATTTGGAACATGAGGAATGTATTAGGATGAGATATAAATATGGAATCATCCAAATTTACAAGCTTGGATTTAAGGAAAGGGTGCCTAGTACTAAGACTTGAAGAACTTTGAAAGTTCTTCTCTCATAAGTGGAAGAAAGAGCCATGTGGAATGAAAAAACTGGTAGTGAGACAGGTAAGACTATAATTAAAACTGTGTGCCTTCACCAAGATAAAGAAGTGAATGTTTTCAAGCATAGTATTGTCTACAGTGTAAGAAACTCTTGAAAGCTTGTGAACAAGACTGACAAGTTTAATACTGTAGAAGATTGGAGACTTCATCAGTATCAGCTGCCATGGAGTGATGAGTGCAGATGTCAAAGTTGATTGTGCAGTGAACTCAATCTAAAGAGATGAATATAATGGTGACAGCATGGGCTTGAAACAGTAGTGATACAAGAAAGAAAATACACGGAGGATTCCAAGATGGTGGCTAGAGGGAGGAAGCAGAAAAAAGCCTCCTATAGTGAAATCTTGGGGAGACGATGGAGACAAATTTGCAGGCAAAATTGCTGAGAAGAGGCAAAACTTTGACCCCTCCACAACTCCAGCCAGTGCAGAGAATCTCCACTTCATGTTAAATGGAGAAATGAGGAGGGCCCCTGGGCTGCCAGTCAGCCATGCCCAGACAGCTTGGGAAGATGCAGACAAGGTGAGCTTCGTGGTACTGCGGTACTCCCACAGACAAGCCTGGGCCAGAGCAGCATAGCCCCCTGGACAGACCAACCTCCACCTGGGGAAAAAAAAAGAGAAACTCATTAATAAATAAGAACAATAAAGACACGTAGGAAAGAGGGTGGGGAGCACTGAGCGCTGAAGATTGGGGGAAGGTAATCTTTCCCAGGACTGTAAATAAACAAGCTGGGCAGGCAGGAGAGGTTCCAGCGGGACTTGGGGTGACGCACAGCAACCAGGAGTAGGAAAGCTTGTGAGAGTGGCAGAGGGAGGAAAACCCCACAGGAGAGGAGGGAAGACTCACTTTCCATGTGAACTGTGAACAAATATGGTGGCTGGCAGGAGCAGCAGCACCACACAGTAATCAGGAGCAGGAAAGCTTGTAAAATTGGTGGTGGGAGGAAGACTGCACAGGAGAAGGGGGAAGACCCACTTCCCACATGAACTGTAAATAAACACAGAGGTCTGAGAATGCGGGTGTAGTGTCACCTTCCAAAGTGTGCTTAGAAAGGGGAAAGCTTGTAGCAGAGGCTCACGCACAGGAGAACTCTGAGTAAACAAAGCCTGCAGGGCCAGGTGAGTGCTAAGTTCACCCCAGAGATCTGCATAAATAATGCCTCCAGCAACAGCAGGCTGACAGCAGTGGGCAGGCAAGCCACAGCCGCAGATACCATTCTCAGAACTGTCTCCAGACTCTTTTTTTTTTTTCTCTTTTTCTCCCTATCTTTGATGAGAGAACAACCAAATTGCACCTGCATGCTGAAAAACGTACTGAAACTGTATTGCATTTGAACTTCGGACACTTGGTGGGTTTGTGTGTGTGTGTGTGTGTGTGTGTGTGTGTGTGTACTTTTGTTCTACTTTATGAGTCCCCTTTGATGAGACAACTACAGAACAACATCTGAGGCACCATTTCCAGGATTGGAGACTGAGACAGACACCCAAATTATTAAGACTAAAACTTCATTGCATTTGAACTTGGAGGTTTTTTGTTTTTTTTTTTTTAATTTTCTAATTTTCAATTCATTTTATTTATATATATATATATTTCTTTCATTTACTTATTTTTTATCTTTATTCTTATCTTTATTCTTTTTATTTTTTATTTTCAATACTCTCTCTGTCTCGCTAATGCCTGTTCAGCTTTCTGTCGATTAGTACACTAACACTCCCTGTTTATACCTTTGAAACTTTCTTGTCTGATTCCTTGGTCTGTTTTCTCCTACTTGTCTATTTGCTTTTCCCTTTTCTTTAACTTCTTGCTTTCCATCTTCACTCACCCTTCCATTCTAAATATCACCATTATTATTATTATAAGCTAAAAAATACTTCAGTGCACACAGTACAGGGACAGTAACAACACGAAAGACAATGAAAGGAAGACAGAAAAAACAGGGAAACCAATTTCCCCACAGCAAAAAATTAGTACAGGAACCAGAGGGGAATGAAGAAAACAGATACTCAGATCCAGACTCCAACAAAATGAAGATAAACCATGCCAAAGGACCCAATGAGGCCCACAAGAATAATTTAAAAGAAGACATACTACAGGTACTCAATGAGAATTTTATAGAGATGATACTGGATAGGGTCAACTAAAATGTACAGGAGACACTCAAGAAATTCCAAGACAACAAAAATAGAGAATTTGAAAATGCAAAAGAAGAAATAAAGGAAACCATAGAAGCACAGTATAAACACCAAAGTGAAACAGAGAACATGATGAATAAACAGATAAATGAACTCAGAACAAAAATAGACAACATTAAAGAGGAAACCACCCAGGATATGGAAAACCTCAGAAAAAAGAAAGAAACAGAACTGCAAAACAAAACGAAGGCCAATCCAGCAGAATAGAACAAACAGAAGACAGAATCTCAGAACTTGAAGATGAAATGGTAATTAAAGGAAAAACCAAAGATCTATTAATTAAACAACTCAAGATCTGTGAAAAGAAAATGCAAGAACTCACTGACTCCGTCAAAAGACCAAACTTGAAAATCATGGGCATCGAAGAAGGAGAAGAGGTGCAAGCGAAGGGAATGTGTAATATATTCAACAAAATAATAATGGAAAATTTCCCAAATCTAGAGAAAGATATTCCCATACAGATGCAAGAAGCCTCCAGGACACCAAACAGACCAGATCAAAATAGAACTACCCCACAACATATCATCGTTAAAATAACAAGTTCCGAAACTAGGGAAAGAATATTGAAGGCTGTAAGAGAGAAAAAAAAAGAACATACAAAGGTAAACCCATCAAAATCACAGTAGACTTCTCAACAGAAACATAAAATCAAGAAGAGCTTGGGAGGAGATCTTCCAGGCACTGAATGAAAATAACTTCAACCCCAGGATACTCTACCCAGCAAAGCTATCATTCAAAATAGATGGAGCAATAAAACTCTTCCATGATAAGCAGAAACTAAAACAATATGTGACCACAAAGCCACCACTACAAAGATTCTTCAAGGGATTCTGCACACAGAAAGTGAAACCCAACTTAACCATGAAAAGACAGGCAGCACCAAACCAAAAGAAAAGAAAAAGCAAGAGAGTACAGAGTACTTCAACATAGGTACACACAATCAAACCTTCAACAACTAAGACAGCTAAAGGACAGGAATCACCACATACCTATCATAACTAACACATAATATTAACAGACTTTATTCACCCATCAAAAGCCACCACTTGATGAAATGGATTAAAAGGGAATATCCAACAATTTGTTGCTTGCAGGAACCCATCTCACCAACAGAAATAAGCATAGGCTTAGGATGAAAGGTGGAAGAATATTTACCAAGCCAATGGCCCCCAAAAACAGGCAGGAGTAGCAATACTTATCTCTGACAAAGTAGACTTCAAACCTACATTGATCAAACGAGGAAAAGAAGGACATTCCATACTAATAAAAGGGGAAATAGACAATAAGGAAATAATAATCATCAACCTGTATGCACCCAATGTCAATGCACCCAGTTTCGTCAAACATACCCTGAAAGACCTAAAAGCATATATTAACACCAACACAGTGTTTGAGGGATTCTTTAACACCCCATTATCATCAATAGATAGGTCATCCAAACAAAAAATCAATAAAGAAATCCAAGATCTAAAATATGCAATAGATCAAACGGACCTAGTTGATGTCTAAAAAACATTTCATCCAACTTCTACACAATATACATTCTTCTAGCAGCCCATGGAACCTTCTCCAAAATAGATCATATCCTAGGGCACAAAGCAAGCCTCAGCAAATATAAGAAAGTGGAAATTATACCGTGCGTACTATCTGATGACAATGCAGTAAAAGTAGAACTCAACAACAAAAGTAAAGACAAAAAACATGCAAACAGCTGGAAACTAAATAACTCATTACTAAATGAACAATGGGTCATCAATGAAGTAAAAGGGGAAATTAAAAAGTTCTTGGAAGTCAATGAAATTGAAAAAACAACCTACCAGAACCTATGGGACACAGCTAAGGCAGTCTTGAGAAGAAAGTTTATAGCCATGAGTGCATATATTAAAAAGATCCCAAATCAATGACCTAATGATACATCTCAAACTCCTAGAAAAACAAGAACAAGCAAATCCCAAAACAAATAGAAGGAGAGAAATAATAAAAAAAGAGCTGAAATCAACGAAATAGAAACCAAAAAAACCATACAAAGAATTAATGAAACAAAAAGCTCGTTCTTTGAAAAAATAAACAAGATCGATAGACCCCTGGCAAACCTGACTAAAATAAGGAGAGAAAAAACCCAAATTAGTAGAATCAGGAATGCAAAAGGGGAGATAACAACAAACACCATGGAAGTCCAGGAAATCATCAGAGACTACTTTGAGAAACTATATTCACATAAATTTGAAAATCTTAAAGAAATAGACAGATTTCTAGATACATATGATCATCCAAAACTGAACCAAGAGGAAATTAATCACCTGGATAGATCTATAACACAAATCAAATTGAAGCATCAATCAAGAGTCTCCCCAAAAAGAAAAGTCCAGACCTGATGGATTCTCTGCTGAATTCTATCAGACCTTTAAAGAAGAACTGATACCAACCCTCCTTAAACTGTTCCATGAAATAGAAAGGGAAGGAAAACTGCCGAACACATTTTATGAAGCCAGTATTACTTTTATCCTGAAACCAGGCAAAGACACCTCCAAAAAGGAGAACTATAGGCCAATCTCCTTAATGAACATTGATGCAAAAATCCTCAACAAAATAACGGCAAATCAAATTCAACAACACATAAAAAGATTATTCACCATGACCAGGTAGGCTTCATACCAGGGATGCAGGGGTGGTTAAACATACAAAAATCAGTAAATGTAATAAACCACATTAACAGAAGCAAAGACAAAAACCACTTGATCATCTCAATAGATGCAGAAAAAGCATTTGATAAGATCCAACATCATTTCATGATAAAAGCTCTAAGAAAACTAGGAATAGAAGGAAAGTACCTCAACATTATAAAAGCTATATATGACAAACCAGCAGCCAGCATTATACTTAACGGAGAAAAACTCAAACCATTCCCTCTAAAATCAGGAACCAGACAAGGATG
Source organism: Castor canadensis (assembly GCF_047511655.1). Lineage (NCBI taxonomy): Eukaryota > Metazoa > Chordata > Mammalia > Rodentia > Castoridae > Castor > Castor canadensis. Next base: position 146,251,447 of record NC_133388.1, on the reverse strand, counting down.
CCCACTATCTCCACTCCTATTCAACATAGTACTGGAATTCCTAGCCAGAGCAATTAGGCAAGAAGAAGGAATAAAAGGAATACAAATAGGTAAAGAAACTGTCAAAATATCCCTATTTGCAGACTACATGATCCTATACCTTAAAGACCCAAAAAACTCTACTCAGAAGCTTCTAGAAATCATCAATAGCTATAGCAAGATAGCAGGATATAAAATCAACATAGAAAAATCATTAGCATTTCTATACACTAACAATGAGCAAACGGAAAAAGAATGTATGAAAACAATTCCATTTACAATAGCCTCAAAAAAAAATCAAATATCTAGGTGTAAACCTAACAAAAGGTGTGAATGACTTCTACAAGGAAAACTATAAACTTCTGAAGAAAGAGATTGAGGAAGACTATAGAAAGTGGAGAGATCTCCCATGCTCATGGATTGGTAGAATCAACATAGTAAAAATGTCGATACTCCCCAAAGTAATCTACATGTTTAATGCAATTCCCATCAAAATTCCAATGACATTCATTAAAGACATTGAAAAAACTACTGTTAAATTTATATGGAAACACAAGAGGCCATGAATAGCCAAGGCAATACTCAGTCAAAAGAACAATGAAGGAGGTATCACAATACCTGACTTCAAACTATATTGCAAAGCAATAACAATAAAAACAGCATGGTACTGGCACAAACACAGACATGAAGACCAGTGGAACAGAATAGAGGACCCAGATATGAAGCCACACAACTATAACCAACTTGTCTTTGACAAAGGAGCTAAAAATATACGATGGAGAAATAGCAGCCTCTTCAACAAAAACTGCTGGGAAAACTGGTTAGCAGTCTGCAAAACCTGAAACTAGATCCATGTATATCATGCTATACCAAGATTAAGTCAAAAATGGATCAAGGATCCTAATATCAGACCACAAACTATTAAGTTGATACAAGAAAGAGTAGGAAATACTCTGGAGTTAGTAGGTATAGGTAAGAACTTTCTCAACGAAACCCCAGCAGCACAGCAACTAAGAGATAGCATAGATAAAAGGGACCTCATAAAACTAAAAAGCTTCTGTTCATCAAAAGAAGTGGTCTCTAAACTGAAGAGAACACCCACAGAGTGGGAGAAAATATTTGCCAACTATACATCAGAGAAAGGACTGATAACCAGAATATACAGGGAACTTAAAAAACTAAATTCTCCCAAAACTAATGAACCAATAAAGAAATGGGCACGTGAACTAAACAGAACTTTCTCAGAAGAAGAAATTCAAATGGCCAAAAAACACATGAAAAAATGCTCACCATCTCTAGCAATAAAGGAAATGCAAATTAAAACCACGCTAAGATTCTACCTCACCCCTGTTAGAATAGCCATCATCAGCAACACCACCAACAACAGGTGTTGGCGAGGATGCGGGGAAGAAAGAACCCTCTTACACTGTTGGTGGGAATGTAGACTAGTACAACCACTCTGGAAAAAAATTTGGAGGCTACTTAAAAAGCTGGTCATCGATCTACCATTTGATCCAGCAATACCACTCTTGGGGATATACCCAAAAGACTGTTACTCCAGAGGCACCTGCACATCCATGTTTATTGCGGCACTATTCACAATAGCCAAGTTAGGGAAACAGCTAAGATGCCCCAGCACTGACAAATGGATTAAGAAAATGTGGTATCTATACACAATGGAATTTTATGCAGCCATGAAGAAGAACGAAATGTTATCATTCACCAGTAAATGGATGGAATTGGAGAACATCATTCTGAGTGAGGTTAGCCTGGCCCAAAAGACCAAAAATCGTATGTTCTCCCTCATATGTGGACATTAGATCAAGGGCAAACACAACAAGGGGATTGCACTATGAGCTCATGATAAAAGCAAGAGCACACAAGGAAGGGGTGAGGATAGGTAAGACACCTAAAAAACTATCTAGCATTTGTTGCCCTTAACACAGAGAAACTAAAGCAGATACCTTAAAGCAACTGAGGCCAATAGGAGAAGGGGAACAGGTACTAGAGAAAAGGTTAGATCAAAAAGAATTAACCTAGAAGGTAACACCCACGCACAGAAAATCAGTGTGAGTCAATGCCCTGTATAGCTATCCTTATCTCAACCAGCAAAAACTCTTGTTCCTTCCTATTATTGCTTATACGCTCTCTACAACAAAATTAGAAATAAGGGCAAAATAGTTTCTGCTGGGTATTGGGGGGAGAGAGGGAGAGGGCGGAGTGGGTGGTAAGGGAGGGAGTGGGGGCAGGGTGGAGAAATGAACCAAGCCTTGTATGCACATATGAATAATAAAAGAAAAATAAAAAAAAAATAGGTAAACAAACTGTCAAAATATCCTTATTTGCAGATGACATGATCCTATACCTTAAAGACCCAAAAAACTCTACTCAGAAGCTTCTAGACATCATCAATAGCTATAGCAAGGTAGCAGGATATAAAATCAATATAGAAAAATCATTAGCATTTCTATACACTAACAATGAGCAAACGGAAAAAGAATGTATGAAAACAATTCCATTTACAATAGCCTCAAAAAAAATCAAATACCTAGGTGTAAACCTAACAAAGATGTGAAAGACCTCTACAAGGAAAACTATACACTTCTGAAGAAAGAGATTGAGGAAGACTATAGAAAGTGAAGAGAACTCCCATGCTCATGGATTGGTAGAATCAACATAGTAAAAATGTCATACTCCCAAATGTAATCTACATGTTTAATGCAATTCCCATCAAAATTCCAATGACATTCATTAAAGACATTGAAAAATCTACCGTGAAATATATATGGAAACACAAGAGGCCATGAATAGCCAAGGCAATACTCAGTCAAAAGAACAATGCTAGAGGTATCACAATACCTGACTTCAAACTACATTACAAAGCAATAACAATAAAAACAGCATGGTACTGGCACAAAAACAGACATGAAGACCAGTGGAACAGAATAGAGGACCCAGATATGAAGCCACACAGCTATAACCAACTTGTCTTTGACAAAGGAGCTAAAAGTATATGAGGGAGAAATAGCAGCCTCTTCAACAAAAACTGCTGGGAAAACTGGTTAGCAGTGTGCAAAAACTTGAAAGTAGATCCATGTATATCACCCTATACCAAGATTAACTCAAAATGGATCAAGGATCTTAATATCAGACCACAAACTCTAAAGTTGATGCAGGAAAGAGTAGGAAATACTCTGGAGTTAGTAGGTATAGGTAAGAATGTTCTCAACCAAACCCCAGCAGCACAGCAACTAAGGGATAGCATAGATAAATGGGACCTCATAAAACTAAAAAGCTTCTGTTCATCAAAAGAAGTGGTCTCTAAACTGAAGAGAACACCCACAGAGTGGGAGAAAATATTTGGCAACTGTACATTAGACAAAGGACTGATAACCAGAATATATAGGGAATTTAAAAAACTAACTTCTCCCAAAAGTAATGAACCAATAAAGAAATGGGCAAGTGAACTAAACAGAACTTTCTCAAAAGAAGAAATTCAAATGGCCAAAAAACACATGAAAAAATGCTCACCATCTCTAGCAATAAAGGAAATGCAAATTAAAACCACACTAATATTCCACCTCACACCTGTCAGAATAGCCATCATTAGCAACACCACCAACTACAAGTGTTGGCGAGGATGTGTGGAAAAAGGAACCCTCATACACTGTTGGTGGGAATGTAAACTAGTACAACCACTCCTGAAAAAAATTTGGAGGCTACTTAAAAAGCTAAACAATGATCTACCATATGATCCAGCAGTACCATTCTTGGGGATATACCCAAAAGACTGTGACACAGGTTACTCCAGAGGCACCTGCACACCCATGTTTATTGTGGCACTATTCAAAATAGCCAAGTTATGGAAACAGCCAAGATGCCCCACTACTGACGAATGGATTAAGAAAATGTGGTATCTATACACAATGGAATTTTATGCAACCATGAAGAAGAATGAAATGTTATCATTCTCTGGTAAATGGATGGAATTGGAGAACATCATTCTGAGTGAAGTTAGCCTCGCCCAAAAGACCAAAAATCATATGTTCTCCCTCATATGTGGACATTAGGTCAAGCGCAAACACAACAAAGGGATTGGACTTGATCACATGATAAAAGCGAGAGCACACAGGGAGGGGTGAGGATAGGTAAGACACTTATAAAATTAGCTGGCATTATGTTGCCCTTAATGCAGAGAAACTAAAGCAGATACCTTAAAAGCAACTGAGGCCAATAGGAAAAGGGGACCAGAAACTAGAGAAAAGGTTAGATCAAAAAGAATTAACCTAGAAGGTAACACACATGTATAGGAAATTAATGTGAGTCAACTCCCTGTATAGCTATCCTTATCTCAACCAGGAACACTTGTTCCTTCCTATTATTGCCTATACTCTCTCTTCAACAAAATTAGAGATAAGGGCAAAATAGTTTATGCTGGGTATTTAGGAGGTGAGAGGTAGAGTGAGGGGGTGGAGTAGGTGGTAAGGGAGGGGGTTGGGACAGGGGGAAGAAATGACCCAAGCCTTGTATGCACATATGAATAATAAAACAATAAAAAATAACAAATAAAAGTAAACAAAACCACAAAAAAAAACACAGTGGTAGCTGTAGAAGGATGAAGGTTGTGGAATGAAGGGACATATCTCATCTGTTTTATTTTATATTGTGAGAAACTTGAACACACTAAAAATTTGTTTTTAGTAAAAATTCAGTTATGTCAGATTAAGCATGCAAAAGAGGGAAGAAATAATGAAGAATGTAAAGTTCTTGAAAAATTTTGATATGTACATCTAAGATATAGGTTAAGAGCAGAATCAGAGGGAAAAATTCATGTTAAACTTACTGTCTGTTCTTTTAAAAATCTTCAGCCTGAAGATTCTTTCTTTTCCTTCCTTCCTTCCTTCCTTCCTTCCTTCCTTCCTTCCTTCCTTCCTTCCTTCCGTCCTTCCTTCCTTCCTTCCTTCCTTCCTTCTTTCCTTCCTTCCTTCCTTCCTTCCTTCCTCCCTCCCTTCTTTCTTCAACATTTTCTTCCTTCCTTTCTTCTTTTTTCCTTCCATTTTTTGGGGGGGGTTGTGGGGATTTAACCCAGGACCCTTTCATGTCAAGAAAGTACTCTAACACAGGAGCCACACTTCTATCACTTTTGTTTGTATATTTTTAAATGATTCATGAATATCATGAGATGGTTTCACGTGAATATTCCGTATATGCATGCAGTTTATTTTGAGCAAGTTCACCTCCTCTAATATTATCCCTTAACTCCTGTCTCTCTTCCCTTTCTTTAAAGATAGTATTTGGTGGGTTTCTTTCTGCTATTTCCATACATACATAAGTAACATACTTTGATCCTCTTCATCCCCCCATACTGCCTCATTTCCCCCTCTCCAGTTGAATACTTCTCAGTGTGCCTTTTTGCCAAGGTCCCATTATTATTATTATCTTTACCATTTTTCATTTTGGACTTACATTCCACATATGAGCCAAAATATGTGATATTTGACTTTTTGTGCTTGGCTTATTTCACTGAATATGATGATCTCTAATTCCATCTATTTTCCTGAAAATGGCATAATTTCATTCTTCTTTATGGCTAATACTCCATTGTGTATATATACAACATTTCTTTTATCCATTCATTGGTTGTTAAGTACCTAGGCTGACTGCACTGCTTGGCTGTTGTAAATAATGCTGTAATATACTTGGTTGTGCATAAAAAATATGGGTGTGCAATGCAACATTCTTGTATGTTGATTTACACTCCTTCAGATATATGCCCCAAAATAGTATAGCAGAGTCATAAAATAGGTCTATTTTTATTCTTTTTCTTTTGAGATGAGATCTTCCTAACTTTGCCCAGGCTGAACTCTTGAGTTTTAGTTTTCTTGACTCCACCTTCCAAATAGATGGGATTATGGGCATGCACTATTAGCATAATTGGCATGGAACAATTCAGTTTTAGAGGTGATTTTGTTTTAATTTTGTTTCATATTTTTGTGAGTTTAGATATTCAATTTGTGGAAACATAGTGATAGACTAGAAAGACCAGAGCATTTGAACACACACAGTTGCCTTTAAGTGCCAACATTCAAATTTAACTGTATACATGATCTCTGGAAAATTACCCAATCTTGCTGAATTTTCTCATCTTAAAAATTAAGGTAATTGCATCAATTTAAAGGCTTTAAAACTGAATCCTAAGTGAGATAATGGAATATAAAATACCTGCCAGTGTGTTTCATACCACTCAAATAATCTTAATTCCTTTCTCAATTTAGTCAGGTGAAAGACTAAATTTCGCTTTTTAGGTTAAATGGATTTTTTTGCTCCAAATATAAATTTAAAAGTTGTGGTTCATGGTATGGTTTATGCTTCATATTGATTGACAGTTGCAAATTCTGTTAATGTGAGTTCTTTTTCTCATTCTGCCAAAGAGGAACTACACCTTGGGACATTATATCCTGGATACTTATGCTGGCACCTATTGGTCTTATATGGCTAACTGAAGGAAATCCTCTCTATGAGTCACAATGCAACCATTGGGAAGTGATTAATTTATTTTAACTTTTCTTAATGTCTGCACTCTCTCAATTCACAGCTCACCTAGCAGGGCCTTTGCTCTGACTTCCAAGACCACAATATTTAATGTTCAGAACTCAAGTGGTAAGTTTATTACATGCTCTGTGCCACTCATAGAATCCACTACACTTTAAGCATCCTTGTCTTGATTATAATGATTTAGTTGGGTATAGGAATCGGACTTTTTACATCAGATTGGGGCTTTATCAAATACTAACTGTAACTTTGAGCAAGTGCTGTGAAGAACCTGGGTTTCAGTTTCCACATTCTTAGAATGGGGATAGTAATGCAGGGCTATTTTTATGATGAAGTAATCAATTCAAAGCCCTTAGAGTAGTCTCTGTACAGGATAAGTGCACAATAAATGGAAGCTGGACATTCTCTTGGTGTTCTGAAGTCTCTACTGTCCCCTTTCTGCATCAGTTTCATCCTTCCTCCTTTAAAAAATTCAGCTAAAATTTTATTGCAACTAATCTTTCCAAGAGAAAGTTTTACTTTAGAAACCAAATATGCTTTGATATCCTCATCCCATACTTTACTCATGATTAAATAGCTTAGAGTTCAGAGGATATACCTTGAATATCTTTTTCTGATGGATGAAAATAAAGGGGAAAATAAAATTTAAAATGAGGAGATATTTAGTTACTTAAAAAATGTATTGTTTACATTTTATTTTACATTTTTTAATTTTAATTGTTTAATACTACTTTCTTTAAGGTGAAAAACTTGAGCATATATAGTATTTTATGATGAAGATAAAAATAATTGAGGATGAAGGGTAAAATTTAGTAATAAAACAGTCGCTTAGCTATTGAGTTGGTTTGGGAAGGCTAAAAAGCACTGTAACATATAGTAAATATGCATTTATTTCTAAGAAAAGATAATATTGTATGAGGTCATTGAGAGGATTTGTGGGGAAAATATAGCATTTTGGAAAAAGGGAAGTAAAATTTTGAATAAAGAATGTTTATGTTGACAAGAATCAATATTTGATTCTTAGAGAAGATGATGAACTCTACCTCTATTTACATTTGTGATAAGCAAAGTACTAGTATTTTCATTTTGCCAGAAATTTGAAGAATCTCTATATTGAATTTTCTACAAAAGTAAATGTAATTTAGCTTCATACTTCTTCCCATGTGAAAACAAGTAAAGAAAAACCATTAAGGTATAAAAGTATTTGGAGGAAACTATCTGGGCAACATGCACAAAAATATTTCTAGATTTTTCTAGGTCCTAGAATAAATCAGCACTGGAACACTATATAATTGTGCAAGTGAGTCATATAGAATTTTGGAATTTTTCTAGACAGATATTCAAGAAAGAAATATAAAAAAGAATGAATCTCATTTTTCCCTTAATTGAAATAGGCTCAATTAGCCAAGGAGCATAAGTCACATTTTATTGCCCTTTACTTTTCTCTTTGGGGTTAGATTTTTCCATTGTCTAATCAGTTCTTTAATCCCATCTAATCCCCTATATACATATGTTTAATTTCAAGATTATTCTTAGTTATTTCAATATGCACTATGTCAACAAAAATGAGAATATAGATTTACCTGTTTATCATTTACTTGTATTTACCCTTTGTATCCTATCAAGCCAAGTTGATAATTTAAATGTAAACATAAACCTTATGTAAATATGTGTAACTATTCTCATATAGATAAGAATACTGATATCACCAAATTCTTTTTTTGATATTTATTAAAATTTTTTTTCTTTCTTTTGTCATTTTTACATTTACTTACAAGTATATACATTGTTTGGGCCACCTCCTCCCCTTCCCTCTTTCCCTGCCCTCCCCCCCACTCCAGCCAGGACAGAACCTGTCTTCTTCTCCTCCGATTTTGTTGAAGAGAAAGCATAGGACATAGTAAGAAAGACATAGCATTTTTGCTAGTTTAAGATAAATACAGCTATACAGAGAGATTCCCAGCATTGCTTCCATGCACTTGTGTATTGAAACCCACATTGATTCATCTCTGCCAGACCTCTTCACTACTTCCTGGCCCCCTTTCCATAGTGGCCTCTGCCAGTTTAAGATTATTATATTTGCTCCTCTACAGTGAGCACATCAACCACATTCAAGTTTTAAGTTTCCTTCCTTTTCCCTAATCCTCCCATGAGTGTTCTCCCCTCAGTGTATGACCCATGTCCAATAATATTACTGCATTTGTTTTGGGTCTGTAATCTGCATATAAAGAGAACATGCAGTTTTTGGCCTTTTGAGCCTGGAAAAATTAAGATGATATTCTCCAGTTCCATCCATTTACTTGTGAGTGACAAAATTTCATTCTTCTTTGGGGTTGAATAAAATTCCATTGTGTACAAATACCACATTTTCTTAATCCATTCATCATTAGTGGGGCATTTTGCTATTTCCATAGCTTGGGTACTGTGAATAGTGCTACAATAAACATGGGTGTGCAGGTGCCTTTGTAATAACTTGAGTCACATTCCTTCAGGTATATTCCTAGGAGTGGAATTGCTGGATTATATGGCAGATCAATGTTTACTTTTTTAAGAAGCCTCCATATTTTCTTCCAAAGTGATTGTACAAATTTACATTCCCATCAGCAGTGTATGTTTCCTGCATTCTTGCCAACCTTTGTTGTTGGTGATGTTCTTGATGATAGCTATTCCAATAGGAGTGAGGAGGAATCTTAGTGTGATTTTGATGTGCATTTCCTTTACGGCCAAGGATAGTGAACATTTTTTATGTGTTTTTTAGCCATTTGCACTTCTTCCTTTGAGAAAGTTCTTTTTAGTTCAGTTGCCCATTTCTTAATTGGTTCATTAATTTTTGGGGAGTTTAGTTTTTTGAGCTCACTGTATTTTCTGGTTATCAGTCCTTTGATGTGTAGGTAGCAAGTATTTGTCCATCCTTCCTCTTATTTGCTCATCTGCTGGAGTTCTACTGAAGAAGTCTTTACCTAAACTTACTGTTTCCAAGGTATTCCCTGCTCTTTTGTGTGCTAACTGCAAGGTTTTGGGTCTGATATTAAGGTTCTAATGCACCTTGAGTAGATACTCATACAGGATGACAAGCATGGATCTAGTTTCAGCTTTCTTCAGGTAGATAACTTTTTTGAGCAACATTTGTTGAAGAGGCTGTCTTTCCTTCATTGTACATTTTTGGCACCTTTGGTTATCTTTGGGTGTAACTCTGCTCCTCTATTCTGTTCCACTGGTCTTCATATCTGTTTTTATGCCAGTACTATGCTGTTTTAATTGCTCTCCTCTGTAATATAGTTTGAAATCAGGTATTGTATACCTCCAGCATTGTTCTTTTTGCTCAGTATTGCCTTGGTTATTCATGGTCTTTTGTATTTCCAAATAAACTTTTAGGTAGATTTTTCAATCTCTGTGATGATTATCGTTGGGATTTTGATGGGAAATGTTTGGTATTATAGCCATTTTTTCTATGTTGATTCTGCCAATCCATGAGAATGGGAAATCTTTCCACCTTCTGTAGTCTTGCTTGATCTTTCCTTCAGTGGTTTGTAGTTCTCCTTGTAGAGGTCATTTACCTCCTTAGTTAAGTTTATTTCCAGGTATTTAATTGTTTTTGAGGCTATTGTTAATGGAATTGTCTTCGTATATTCTTTCTCAATTTAATCATTGCTGGTATATATAGAAAGGCTACTGATTTTTGTAAGTTGATTTTGTATCCTGCTAAATTGCTGAAGCTGTTTATGGCATCTAGGAGTTTTTGGGTGGAGAGTTTTGGGTCTTTGAAGTATAGGATCTTGTCATCTGCAAATAGAAATACTTTTACTATTTCTTTGCCTATTTTTATTCCTTTTATTTTTTCTTCTTGCCTTATTTCTCTGGCTAGGAATTCCAGGACTATGTTGAATAGGAGTGGGGAGATTGGGCATCATTTTCTCATTCCTGACTTTAAGGGAAATGGTTTCAGTTTTTCTCCATTAAGCATGATGTTGGCTATAGGTTTTTCATATGTAGCCTTAATAACTTTTGTCATTACTTACTGCTTGTTCAACTTATACTGAAATTGCATGAGATTACTGAATAAGGGGATATTTTCATATTTAAAGGATTTTTAGATATATGTATAGACCTGAAGTTTAGAATAGACTTTTAAAATAAATATAAAGAATCAAAGTGACTATATATAGACAAATACCTTTTGGAAATACTAAATAAAGTGGAAATGTGATAAATGGGCTTCATTTTTATTTTCATTTTTTCATATTGAGGATTGGACCCAGAGCCCTGTGAGTGCTATGCAAGTGTTCTGCTACTGAGCTGTATCTCTGCCCTAGCAAAAATGGGATTCTTAATGAAGAATTTAGTTAGGCTATGTGTTTGTAGTATTAGGATTTTTACCAAGTTAGAAGGCAGAGGCAGAAAGATTGCAATATCCAGGGGAGTCTGAACAAAGTTTCAAGGCCTATCTCAGACACAAAATTTTAAGAAAAAAAAAAAAGGAGTCAAGTGGTAAAACACTTGTCTAAAAACATAAAACACTGAGTTCAATCTCTAGTATCAGAAAAAAGAAAAAATTGCAGTAACTTATTAAGCTCTTGTTTGAAAGTTGTTCTTTCTCTGTATCTCTCTCTATGTCTTTCTCTGTTGGTCTTTGAACTTAGGACCTTACACAATTACCTTATCACATATCCACTCCTGTATCCCTACCTTCTTGTATCTTAAAAGCTATGTGCATAGGTAGAGCCTTAGTACTACTCTGCTCTCAGATATTAGGACGTGACTTACCTGACATAGTTTTCTTATTTTGAAAGTTAAGTATATTATGAGATGAGATTTAGGATTTTTAGGTCCCTTGGTTACAGATTTTCTATAATTATATAGTTTTATATTACATACCACCATGATAAATTCATACAGCAATATTAATGAAGAATAGTTCATTTTTCTCAGGTAAATTCCATTTTCCAGGAAAAATAATGTACCGTGCAATTTTTACTTCAAGTAAAACTATTCAATTTCAACCACCATAAAAGAGAAGAACAAGATTCCTTTCTGCCAGCATGTACCTTTCACCCAGAATTTGTACCACAAAATTGTGTGTTAGTTAAGTTTATGTAACTGTCAGAAATGCTACAGTTTTTATGGCATATATCCAAATCACTAAATCTGGAATCTATTTAGAGAATTTTATTTCTTACATGCTACAGTGGATATATATTGTTGTACCTTAATATTCCCCAATGAAAAAGTTTATGTGAACATGAGCAGAAAGTTATAGTAGAAAGAACAATGATTAGGTTGAAGTATTACTAAAGTAACCAACATAAAAACGTTGTAACTTTTTCTCTTTAAAATGGAAGAACAATCTGTATACTCAGTCCAACAGTGAGATGACTATGTAGTTCTCTTTCAAATCAGAATACTTTTTAAAAGTTCAAGTGGGATACTGTTAATCATGCTAGTTTAGCAGTGTTACAACACTATTTCAAGCAAACTGAGATGCATGACCAATCCTATCTAATAAGGAAGACTGAATGAAAAACTGGTAGTTGTACAAATGTGGGTCACCATAAAATCTTAAAGCACAATGTGCATTCGATGAAGATAGGGAAATATTTGGGCTATTTCCAATTCTAAATGGAAAAACAGGGTTATAGCAGAATTAGTAATTACCCAGATTTATATGAGCTGAAGTCTGTGAGACTAGAAAGCTATAGGATTGCTGATTATTAGATTAAATCTCTGAGTGGCTTAATGAAATGGCTAATTGCTAGAGATAACTCCCATTATGGCAATGGGAATACAAGTGCTATGCTAAATATAAGGGAACCTGTCTGTTTTTTATACTGTAGCAAGAAAAACAAATGATATATTCAGTACTTGTCAGGGTCATTTTGTAACCATTTAAGTGGTTATACTATTTTTAGTATCTTAATAGACAGCATTGTATTCAATATTAGCTTCTTTTGACCTAGGCAAACATATCTGGAATAGAAATATCCATATATAAACATTCAAGAACAGCACAATAGTCTTTTGGACTTAAACTGCTTTCAGTCTCTATTGAATTGTAAGTGTGAGAGGATCTAATCTGAATTACTATGTAAGTTGAAAATGTTAAATATTTGGCCCTCCAAATTAAATTAATAGAATGCCAAAAATACTGTATGTGAAGTCAACCTTAGAAGGTATTTAAGAACTTTTGTTTGTGATTTGTTTATTTTCAGAGCAACCTTTTCAGACAGTTCAATAATACCACAATGACATTCTGGACACATATTATTTTAGTCCTCATGTGCACTGAAGTTATCATACAAACAAGGAATATTTATTGCACAAGGGTGAGTATAATAGGAAAACGCAGATCAGTGGTGAGATCATAAAATGCATTTCATCACTGTTTAGCAATCTCACCAAAGTAATTCTTGGACAAATCATATTAGTCTCAATATGAACATCAGCCTCTGCAGTAAGCTATCTATGATTAATTTATGCAGCTACTGAGTTCCATTTCCTATTAATAATGTGTTTATCATATGACTCTATTCAAGGTCTTAGCATTTTATCTGATTTATAAACATTTAATAAGTTTTGCTCATGCAAGTTTTAATGTGTTTAATAAAATGCTCTATAAAATTTATTATTAATCTGTAAATTTCATAGATAACTGAGTAGGGACGACATCTTCTATCTAGGTCATACTCTAAACAATTTATACCAATTTTTAATGTATTATTTAGCTGCCTTCAGAAAGTGGAATGAAGCTTCTGAAATGCCTGAGGCAGTTTGGGTGGCTATACTTACTTCTGGGGGTGCTTTCACAATTCTAATAGAGATGCCATGCACACAGAACCTCCCTTTAAAATAGATCTGTGCATATGATGCATTCTGTTTTCTCTGAAACAAAAACCACGAGCAAAATAAAATTCATCATTTTCCCTCATAACACCAGAATCATAACGTGTTTCTACTCCGACACATTGAACTTTGCCTTATTTAATATCAAATTTGCTTTCCTGGCAGCCATTCTAGATGTGAGGAAGGCATTTTTAAGCGACAACAATGCAAAATTATATGCCTGCACACCTACATGTTGTTCTGAAGTCAGTGTGCAAGGGCAAGTGACTACCCACTAGGAATAATGGCCCTTTAGAACTGGGTGTGTCTTTGTTGAAAATGTCCCAAAGACCAATCACCTCTATATTTGGATCTTACATTTCTCAGGAAAATGTTTTCTTCTCATCTGTTATCTCAAGAAACAATTAGTTAACGACTCAGTCTAGATGTCTTTCTAATCACTTTTCATGTATACTATCAAAATTGAATTTCTTGTACATAGTTATGTAGTGTGAGATTAGATACCTTTAGCCCCTTGTCCCATTTAAGTACTCCTTGGAAAAGTTCATTTTCTGAGCTGCCAGACCAACTGGGGCAAATGATCAGTATCTACATTTATTAATCAAATGAAAAACACAATAAAACATTTCATTACATACCCTTTCCATTTTATGTTTCCACTTTCTAAACAATATCACTAACCATGTTGCTTGCCTTATGTAAAACAACATTAAATGAATTAAGAAGCATTTATAAATTTCAATACCTTTGAAAGATAATGGCTACATTCATACCCTCTCTAACTCCACCCCTCTCTCTTTTTTTCTTTTTCCTCTTCTCCCCTTCTCTTTCTACCCTCCTTAAAGTTAACACCCCTTCATACACAGCTTGCAGTTCATAGTCCTTGCCCCTCAGAAATAGACATCTCCAACCATCCTAACATATTTGGTACTGTATATTTAAATTTTTGTCTGAGGTCTATTTCTTATTTCATATAGGAACACATAACAATATGAAATTGTGTTATCTTTAAAAGCAGAAAAGAAATTATAGAAGCCAAATGTCAGTGAAGTATGGAAGCTAATTTATATGCTAAGTGATAGGATTCTTGAAACTTACACCTAGAAATGAGGATGAAATATTAAAGCAAATGTTTGAAGTATTAGAGAAAAATATTTTAAATAATTTTGATAAAGTTTCTGTAGAAAATGAGCAGATTTTGTCTATTAATCTTAATTGTAGACTTTATAATCAACTTTCTCTTCAAGTTGTTGATTATAATTCTGGCCAGTTACACCTAGACTGAGGATAACATTTCAATATTAATAAGTTCTGAAAAGATTGCTAAGAAGTAGCTGGTAGTGGTTGATCACCCAATACCACACATTGCATTTCTTCTATTTATTACTGTATAGTAACTGAGTGAAAGAATTATGCTCAGTTTTTATAGTAGAAACTCTCCGCAGTTTAAGATGTACTAAGTGGTAGAAGTGAGGTTGGTTTGAACTGGTATGATTTTAACTTTATTGTCCTACATGGTACATTAATATTTCTATATTAAACTGAAATTGGATTAAATACTTCTCAAATGCTTTTGCTAAAATGAAGAAATTATCTGATATTTTTATGCAAGTGTATTGTTTGCCAAGGAACATTAGTGACATGACTGAACATGAACTAGACCAACAGAAAAGGCAATAGGGAAAAGAACAGAAGTATCCTTCCAGAGTCCCTTTGTTCTCAAGCTTGTTACTCTCCAGATAGAGAGTTCAGATTTCTCTGTACAATACACAAAGGAGAGAAAGATAACAAGCATTGATGAGGAAGGATGTAGAGAAAAGGGAATCTATATGCTCTTTTGGTGAAAAGATAAATTATTATAGCCATTGTGGAAAATGGAGGATCCTCAAAAAATTAAAAATAGAATTATCATGTACTTCAGCAATCCTACTTCTTGGTATTTATTCAGGTTTTGAAGTCATTTTTGGGCTTATATGAGTCAGAATAACCTGACTCAACTTTCCCACTCTTTATCTTTCCCTGCAAGTTATAGTTAAGCCACTGAGAATATGGAGAAGGCTTATTTGGAAAACATTTAAAACACATTTTAATTTGTAAATCCAAACATGGTAATGGTCAGTCCACTTTGTTTCTGGCTTCATATTGCTTCTGTCATGAGCTGCTCTGTGTACTATGAAATAAACATTTCTTACTGTGGGCAGAGCTCTGAAGCCAGATTAGACTGTGGCCAAGTGCTATTGAATTATAATTTAAGAGTGAACAAGACTAGCATAATTTAGTTCTTCAACTTGAATAACTTACTGTATAATATTCTGATATTGCTAGTGGAATATTTAAAAAGAAACTTGGACTTCAGCGACAGGGCATTCAGACAATGAGTAAAGGGCAGTGAGCCTTCATTCACTGGCTCTGACATTTTTAATTTACTCATGAGTTAGTATTTATTCAGCTGTTTGAGTCCTCCAGTTGTTCCTTGACCCTAGGATTTTAACTTCCAAGTTATTTTAAAAAGCCACTTAGTTACTTTGTCATGTGATTACCATGACAGAGAAATACAACAAGAACACATTTCACTGACTAATTCTTTATCCTTATACCAAATTTTCCCTCAAGTGAAAGAAATAAATTGAATTGAGAGTATAAATTCTAATAGTAGTGTATAATAAAGTGTAGCTAAGGAATTGCCCAGTCTGGAAGCTACTAATCACATATGAC
This sequence comes from Castor canadensis, assembly GCF_047511655.1. Taxonomy (NCBI): domain Eukaryota; kingdom Metazoa; phylum Chordata; class Mammalia; order Rodentia; family Castoridae; genus Castor; species Castor canadensis. Next base: position 146,235,325 of record NC_133388.1, on the reverse strand, counting down.
ATCTTAAATTTAACATGAGAAGGGGATCAGGAACCAGTGTAAAGATCAGTTAGAGATGAATCAACTTGGATTGTAACACATTTGTACATGAAAACAATGCTAGTAGTCTTTCTGTATAGCTATCCTTAACTAGCAAAAACACTTTGTCTTCCTTATTATACTTATGTTTTCTCTTCAACAAAATTAGAGATAAGGGCAGAACAGGTTCTGCCTACAAGTGAGGGGGGAGAGAGGGAAGAGAGTGGGGAAGGGGGGAGAGGGAGAAGAGGGTGGGGAAGTGGGGAGAGGAGGAAGAGGGTGGGGAAGGGGAGCAGAAGGGAGAAATGACCCAAACAATGTACACACATGTGAATAAATGAATAACAAAAAATTTAAAAAATTTAAATTAATCTTTTTAATTAAATGTTTTGCTAATCAGTCACAATTCAAGTTCTAGTTGCCATTGTACTGGACAATATATACGTAGAGCATTTCTATGAGTTAAGAAAATTCTATTCAGCACTTTTGCTGGACAAAATCTTTAGCATGTTTTTCAGTAATTTGTTCTTTGTTTCTTCTTCTCTATCTAGCAATGCTGTCCTTGGCCACAGAAGATACTGATTCAGGGTGATTAGCTCATGTTATACTTACCCTGCTGAGCATTTCAGTCATCTTCTGTTATTGGAATTAAATCTATAGCTTTTATCATTTACTCCAACTTACTACTCTTATAATATTACTTGACTAGGCAATTTGCATATACTTACAGATAGTTAAGTAGTTTATTTTATTGATTCACTAGTATGCCTTATATTGTGTTTTATTTGTCCATTTTTATTGTAAAATTTTTATTAGTATATAATCAATATAAAAGGAGATTCATAGTGACATTTCTGATGAGGCTTATATTGTACATTGATAAGATCACCTCCATCCTCTTTACCCCCTAAACCCCCTCCCTGAACCACTTAAAGCAAGAGGTTTCTTTGTTCTGTTTCATATATGAACTTCATCAACCATGTATCCTAACCTTGATCTCCATTATTCACCCTTCTGCTTCCCATTAGTACCCTCCCCTACACAAACTGTACAACTTTTATGGTCGTATCTTTCATTGTTAATATTTAAGTTCTCAGTGTATTCTTGCTGTAGGTATACTTTACTTTGGCCTGTTAAACCCCTTCCATCACTCTCCCTTACCCCTTTACTTCTCAACCCATATTTTTCAGCAGATTTTAGTACATATCCTTATATCCTCCATGTTCACAGATACTATGTTTTATGATATTACTGATGCTCTATCATTCTCTTTTCCTTTCCCTCTTCCCTCAGTTCCAGAGAGTAGTTCTGCTAGTACTAACATGTTCTACATATGAGGTTGCACACGATCATGCTTGTTGATTGTTTATGTGTTTTATCTTTTGGATCTGTCTTCAAAGTGTAAGAGAAAACATGTGGCCTTTGTCTTCTGTGCCTGGCTTACTTCACTTAACATGATGGCTTCCAGTTGCATCCATTTACTTTCAAGCCACAAGCCATTATTCCTTATGGCTGAGTAAAACTCCATTGTGTATATGTACATTTTGTTTTTGTATTTCCAGAGTTCCGTGGATTTATTTTATTTATTCATTTGTTTATTTATTTATTTATATTATGGTTGGCTGGTGGGGGTACCTTGGAGTATTTACAGAAGTTCCTATAATGTATCAAATATGTCACAGTTCCACTGCTCTCTTTCATCCCTCCTCCCCATTCCTGGAATTGTTTCAATAGGAATCATTTTGCATTTAATTACATGCGTATACATTATTTGCACCACCTCATCCCCCTCACACCCTGTGTTACCCCTCCCACACACACCTTCTGGTAGAACCTGTTCTGCCCTCTGGTTCTCTGATTTTGTAGAAGAAAAGACAAAAGATGATAAGAAAAACATGGCATTTTTGCTACTTTGAGATAAAGAGAGCTACACAGGAAGACTTCTTATGTTGTTTCCATGCATATGTATATTACAACCCAAATTGGTTCATCTTTACCAGACCTCTTCACTACTCCCCAGTCCCTTTCCTATAGTGGCCTCTGTTAGTTCAAGATTTCTCTATTAGTTCCTATAGCATGAGCACAGCAACCACATTCAAGATTTTTGTTTCTTTCCCTTGCACAGTCTCCCGTTAGTGTGACCCATTTTATATAATATGACTGCACTTGCTTTAAGTCTGTAATCTATATAAGAGGGAGAACATGAGATTTTTGGCCTTCTGAGCCTGACTAACTTCTCTTAAAGTGATGTTCTCCAGTTAAATCCATTTAACTGCAAATGACAAAATTTCATTCCTCTTTGTGGCTGAGTAAATACCATTGTGTCTAAATATCACATTTTCTTAATCTATTTGTGTGTAGTAGCACATCTTGGTTGTTTCCATAGTTTGGCTATTGTGAATAGTGCTGCAATAACGTGTGCAGGTGCATTTGTTGTAACCTGAGTCACATTCCTTCAATATATCCCTAAGAGTAATATTGCTGGATCTTATGGTAGATATAGTTTTAGTTTTTTAAGAAACCTCCATATTGTCTTCCATAGTGGTTGTACTACCTTACATTCCCACCAGCAGTGTATGAGGGTGCATTTTTCCCTGCATTCTCACCAACATTTCTTGTTGGTGGTGTTCTTGATGGTAGCTATTCTAATAGGCGTGAGGTGGAATCTTAGTGTGATTTTGATTTGCATTTCCTTTATGGCCAGGAATGGTGAACATTTTTTCATTTGTTTTTTAGTCATTTGGACTTCCTCCTTTGAAAATATTCTGTTGTTCTGTTTATTGCCCTTTTCTTTACTGGTTCATTGATTTTTTTTGGAGTTTAGATTTTTGAATTACGTGTACATTCTGGTTATCAGTCCCTTGTGTGATGAATAGTTAGAAAAGATTTTTTCCCATTCTGTGGGTGGCCTTTTCGTTTTAGAAACCATTTCTTCTGTTGTGCAGAAGCTTTTTTATTTCATGTAGTCCCATTTCTTGATCTTTTCTTTTAGTTGCTGGGCTGCTTGAGTTTTACTGAAGTCCTTGCCTATGCCTAATGCTTCCCAAGTATTCCCCGCTCTTTCCTGTACTAGCTCCAAGGTTTCAGGTCTGATATTAGGTCCTGAATCCACTTTGAGTTGATACTAGTACAGGGGGACAGGCATGGATCTAGTTTCAGTTTTCTGAAGGCAAATAACCAGTTTTCCCAGCAACATTTGTTGAAGAAACTATCTTTTCTCTATCATATGTTTTTGGCAACTTTGTGAAAAATTAGATGAGCATAGCTGTGTGGATTCATATCCAGGTCCTGTATTCTGCTCTACTGTATACCACAATTTCATGATCTATTCATCAGTTGTAGGGAATCTGGCTTGTTTCCATAGCTTGGCTATTGTGAATAGTGCTAGAATTAATATCAGTCTATAGTTGTCTCTATTGTACCCTGACTTGCGTTCCTTTAGGTAGATGCCCAGAATTGGTATCACTGGATCATATGGAAGTTCTAATTTTAACTTTTTGAGGAATCTCCATACTGCTTTCCATAATGGTTATATTAATTTGTATTCCCACCATCCATGTATAAGGGTTCCTATTTCACCTCATCCTCACCAGAAATTTTGTTATTTCCTTTGAATACGGCCATTCTAACTGGGGTGAAATGAAGTCTTAGTGTGGCTTTGATTTCATAATCAGGGGAGTCTCGAGCACTTCTTCATGTATTTGCTAGCTATTTGTACCTCTTTGAGAATTCCCTGTTTAATTCATGTGCCTATTTCCTCATTGAGAAGTTGATTCTTTGGGGGTTGAGTTTTTTGAGTTCCCTTTAGATTGTAGATATTAGTCTCTTATTGGATGAATGGCTGGCAAATATTTTCTCCCATTCTGAGGGCTGTCTCTGAGTCTAATGACTCTTCCTTTGTACAAACACTCTTTGGTGTGATGCAGCCCCATTTGTTTATTCTTTCTCTTAGATGCTGAATCTTTTGAGTTCTACTTAGGAAGCTATACCCTACATGTGTATGTTCCAGTGTATTTGCTACTACTCCCTTGAGTTTCAAAGTTTCAGGTCTTTTAATCACTTGAGTTGATTTTGGTACAGGATGAAAGGCAAGCATCTAGTTCCAGTTCTACAGGTGGATACCCAGTTTTCCCAGCAACATTTGTTGAAGAGATTTTCTTTCTTCCATGGTGTGTTTGGGGCTCCTTTGTCAAAGGTAAGTTTGTTGTAGGTATGTGGGTTTATGCCTGGGTCTTCTGTTCGAATCCATTGGTCTTCCTGTCTGTTTTTGTGCCAATACCATGATGTTTTTGTTTTCTTTGCTGTTGTTAGTTTTTTTCTTTTCTGTATCCACTCATTTGGGCTCCAAAAGTTTTGGGTAAGTGTGGCTTTGCATAATGCTATCAATTTTTAATTTATGGTTTTAGAAGTTTTACTAGTGCATCATCTTATACTTGATTGGATATGAGTCAGTCTGGTTGTTCCATAAAATAAATTAATTTATGGGATATGATTGCTTCCTATGTGGCTCAGTATTGAATCTGAATATAGCTTTTTCTTTTTTTATAATTACATATAATGCTGAGAATAATTCTTGAGAAATTTTTTTAAAATTGTATTTTCTTCTACTCATTGAATAAAGTTTAATTACATGTTAGGGTATTCTGACTTAAGCCCAAAAAATAAAACTTTAGGTGTCAAATGTAAATCAAAATCACACAATATATTTTGGCTTTACCTACAGTATAAAAAAGACATTATTAAATTATCATGTTGTGCAATTAGTTATTATAACTATGATAGCATATGAATACTTTTAAATATTTTAGAAAATTTATTTCTCTTCATTTTTAATTCATTTCTAGCTTATGTTTTAAACATATACCTAATTCTCTAAAGACTTGATTGTTTAGGATAAGTCCATTTCATAGATTAATATAATAAGTTATGCATTCATAATACATATTTGTCTGTACATCTATGTGATATACTTAAAAAATATATAAAAGCCATTATTTTCTTTCACAATGCATTTACCAAAATACATGAACAGAGAGAACAGGGAAAGTTGAGGCATCCTGAACTATCTTGCATCTCCATATATCTGAAACAAAACATCAATACATGGCTGTAGGGAATGGTGGGTGGTGTGGAAAGGAAAGGTAGAGCAACAGTAAATACTAGACAGAGACCAGATGAAATCCAGAAATCTTAAACTTAGGGTTTGCAAAAGAAAAAATAAGTTCTACTATAGGTTGATGACAAAAACCATAGGGAAAGGGGAGATCACTCCATTTTTGGGGGTGCTGCAAGTCAAAGAGAAAAGTAAGCTCTTGGGGAGTTCCACAGCACACAACCTGGAACTCTGCAAAAATAAAGTTTAAGATGGGAGATTTGCATTCTGAATAGCAAATAAATGCTGGAAAATAGTCCCCTGCACTTCCTGGCTCACTCACTGGTGATGAGGAAGGGAATCATCTTGGAAGAGGTCTTGAAGTCAGATGTCTCCACTAAAAAGAGTGAACGACTCTTTATTTTTGTCTCTCCAAATACCAAAGACCTGCCCTACTTTACTGCCTAAGTGAGTGAGAGAATTAGTGTGGACCTTGGAAAGTGATTGTGACTTCATGTCAGATTCATGGACACTGATATACTTGGCTGAGACATGCAAGCCTTGAGTTACATCAAAGAGGGAAGATGAGGGTGAAATATCAGCAGACCTCCAGCCCAAACACTCATAAGAGGAGACTGGCTATGAGTGAATACAAGTGGGGGACTTGGGCAGAAAACTGCAAGGTTAAGGCACACAGGTTCAGGCAGAGCTCTATGTCTAGTCCATCCAGCACAGACTGTTTTAGTTTGACCTCTGTGTGTACTCCCAGAGTGCTGGAGAGAGTAGTGGAAAGCATTCACTACTTGGGAATTTTTCAGGTCAAAAACCACATAGTCAGAGCATTTCAGGTGCAAGGAGACATTCAACAGAGGGGGTCCTCAGTCTTACTAGCAGGAACAGATTTTGGAGTTGAGTGTTTCTGCACTCCCTGCAGACAACCATATAAGAAATCATTGACAGGAGTTCAGCTTGGCAGAGAAGACAGAACTGGCTTAACCTGCAGGCAGCCTGTTTTTGTTTAACTTGCTTGCACTTCAGAGAGAAAAAGGCTTGACATGTCCAAGTAAATATGTTCCCATGTAAAGCCGCAGGAGGGTGGGGGCAAAAAGTTCTCCTCTGGAAGGAATATTGACTTTATTATTGTTTTGTCTTTCCCTGTACTTATTTTATCATGTTTCTTCTCACTATTATTTTTAATATTTTTATACCATATACTTTTACATTTTGCTTCTCTATTTTTTAATCTGCTTATTTTTTATTAATTAAATTTTAATTTTATCTTTAACAATTTTTAATGTTTAAAGCCCCACCAATATCCTAGTTCCTTTCTTTTCTATCTTTCTTGAGGATGTACTTGATGTTTCCAATTTTTTTTCTTTTTAACTAAATTTAAGTATCTCGATTGTTTTTGCATTATTGCTTTTGCTAGTACTCTCTACTTTCTCTTTTTTGACTCATAGTGTGGATTATGACTCCAAGAGAAGGCTGCTCAGTAAGAACACCCTCATTAAATAATAATAAAAGGCAGGAGATATCCATCCCAAAAGATGCTCAAATTCCAATGTATAAACACAAGTAATCTCAAAAAGCAAGACAATATAACGTCTCCAAAAGTTCATAACTTCCAGTAACCCAAATCTAAAAATAGTGACATTGTTGAAATGCCAAAGAATTAAAAATAATTGTTTTATAAATAATCAAGAATGACAAAGAGGATTCAAACACTCAGATGAAGAAAATAAAGATGTCAACTTAAGACCAGTGACATCACTAAAATTTAACATGGAAAATTTAGATTCTGAAAGAAAAAATGGGAACATTTGAAATAAGTAATTCAATAAATCAAATAAAAAAACACCATGCAAAGCATGACCAAAATGGACTATATCAAGCAGAATAAAGAATATCATGGACTGAAGACAAGGTTGAAGAAATATTATATTCATAAAGCAATAGAGCAAAACAAAAATAAACAAGCATGGCTACAACTTTCAAAAATTCTTGAAGACATAAAAAATCCTATTCAATAAAATTATTACAAAAAATTTCCAAAATCTAGGCAAACATATTAACATCAATTTATAGGAGGCATTTAGAACCTCAAATAGACATAACCAAAAATGAACCTCTCAATGTCACACTATAATTAAAGGACAAGAATAGAGTACAAAGAAAGAACACAGAAATTTGCAAGATAAAAAAATCACGATTTATGTAAAATGCAAGCTGATGAGAATAGTATCAGAGCTCTTGGTAGAAAACTTCAAAGCCAGTAAAGTATGGAATGATAGATTTCAGGCCCAGAGAATAAATAGCTGCCAGCCAAGATGACTCTATCCTAGAAAGTTACCTGTTAAAATTCATGGATAAAAAAGGTCTCCCAAGAAAAGCACACAGTAAAGCAAGTCATGATTACAGAAGACACTTTAAAAATCTTATACACAGATGAGGAAGAAATGTTGCAAACATGAAAGTTGAGGAATAAAATTTCATGAGTGGAATAAAAGAACAAGGGAAAATTAGGAAAGAATTAGACATATTCAACTCAGTAAACTAATGAACTTTCAAGATGAATGTTGGAAAAAGAAAACAACGAACAAGATTATAATCAACCAGTAATAAAACCCCAACAATATTATAGGAATCAATAAGTACAACTCAATAATAACCTTAAATGTAAATAGTCTTAATTCTCTAATTAAATGATGTGGAGTGTTTAATTTGATTAAGGGACAAGATCCAGCCCTTTGTTCTCCATAAGAAACATACCTCATTAGTAACCACACACATAGACTGAAAGTTAAAAGATAGAAAATGATACACTAAGCAGGAGGAAGCTGATAGCAAGTAAGAGTAGCTATACTCATATCTGGAAAGTGATACTTTAAGGTGAAATTTCTCAGAAGTGATAAAGAATGTCACTACATATTGATAAGGAAGAAGACAACAGAAAAAGATATGACAATTATGAATTATGAATATATATATATATACACATAAAATACACACACACACACACACACACACACACACACCAAATTTTAGGGTAGCTAATTTCATAAAACAAGCACTGCTAGACATAAAGGAACAGATAGGTCCAGATACAATAATATTGAGTGAATTCAATACTCCACTCTCATAAATAGATAGATAACACAAAGAAATCAACATAGAACCTTTAGAGCCAAACTGTATGTATCATACTTAACAGACATCTCCTTATTATTTAATAGCCATGGAATGCACATTCTTCTTAGCACCTCATGGAATATCTCCAAAAGTAGATTCACATTTTAAGACATAAAATAAGTCTTAACAAATTTAAAAAAGCAATAATTCCTGGAATTTTATCATATCATGATACAATAAAAATAGAAACCAGCAGTAAGATAAACTAAAGAAAATGCATAAACATATAGAGATTGAAAACAAGCTTTTGAAACAATCAATGGGTTATTGAAGAAATCAGGAGTGGGGTGATTAAAAACTTCCTAGGTTAAAATGAAAATAAAAACACAACTTACCAGGATCTGTAGAATAAAGCAAATTCAGTTCTAGGAGTGAGGTCTAGAACTATGAGTGACTACATTTGTAGAGATCTCAGGCAAATCAATAAATATAATATAACACATAAATAGAATCAGTGATAAAAATAACATGATCATCACATTTCCTCCAACGTCAGGAATGAGTTTAGGGTGTCCACTGCTAATCTATAGCAGAGGAAAAAAAAGACTGTAAAAAGAAATGAAATGGACACAAATCAGAAAGGAAGAAAACAAGGGCTGGTGGACTGGCTCAACTGGCAGTGCACCTGCCTAGCAAGCTGAAAGCCCTGAGTTCAAATCCCAGTTCAAAGAACAAAACAAATTAATAATACAGAAAGGAAGAAAACAAATTCTCCCTTATAGACTGTTGGTGGAAATGCAAATTAGTATAACTACTATGGAAAGCAGTATGGAGATTTTTCAAAAAGTGAATGCCATATGATACAGTCATACCACTTCTGGGCATCTACCTAAAGGAACAAGTCAGGATACAATAGAGATACCTGTACCCCAGTGTTCATTGCAGCACTGTTCACAATAGCTAAGCTATGGAAACAACCCAGAAGCCCTACCACTGATAAATGGATCAAGAAATTGTGGCATATATACACAATGGAGTATTACTTGGCCATAAAGAATATTGATGTAGTTTGAAGGTAAATGGATGCAATTAGAGGACATCATGTTAAGTGAAGTAAGCCAGGATCAGAAAGACAAAGCCTGCATGTTTTCTCTCATACATGGATGATAGATCCAAAAGATAAACATGTACACAAAACAAGCATGATCATATACAAATTCATATGTAGAATATGTTTGTAATGGTGGTACCATTCTATGGAACTCAGGGAAAGAGGGAAAGAAAAAGAATAATAGAGCATTAGTAATATTGTAAAACATAACATCTGTAAAGATACAGGGTATAAGAATGTGTATTTAAAGCTGGTGCAAAATGGAGGGTAAGGGAGTAATGGAAAGGGCTGAACAGACCAAAGTAAAGTATACATATCACAGGGATACATTGAGAAAACTCTTTGAACATCAATCTGAATATTAATAATGAAAAATAGGACTGTAAAAGAGTACAGTGTATGGGGGGGTACTAGTGGTTGGGTGAAGGGTGAATGAAGGAGATTAAAGTGAAGCATATGGTTGATGGACTTCATATTCTTATATGAAATAGAACAAAGAAACCTCTTGTAATTACTTTACATAGGGCAGGGAGGGGGTTGGGGGGAGACAGGATGGGAGTGATCTAACCAGTGTACAATATAAGCCTAATCAGAATTGTCACTATGAATATCTTCCTGTATAATCCTAATAAAAATTTTATAATAAAAAAGAAAATGGAGTATATGTAAACAAAGAAGAATTACTACACCACACAGAGGAATGAAATTATATCATTTGCTGGAAAATAGAACTGGAAGTCATAATGTTAACTCAACTAAGTGAGACTTAGAAAGACAAATATCTAATATTTTCTCTCATATGAACGGTCTAGACCTAAAATATATATGACATGAATGTAAAAGAGGTCTATTTGGGGAAGCAAACCAGCCAGGAGATGGAGTGGGAAAGGAGAGAGTGATGGGTAAGTGAAAAAGATCAAAGTGCATTATAAGAATGGAAGTATCAAAATGAAATACCTTTGTAAAACTAATTTATCCTAATGAAAATTGAAAAGTACAGATATAGGTGGTTCCTTGAATGATTTGGGAGGAGTAAAACAGCCAAGTATATTCATTCAACTTTTTTTCAAATACATCAATTTGAGATCAGGCGCGTTCAGGGTGGTATGGCTGTAGACGCAGCTCAAATACATCAATTTGAGGGCACATGTATGATAAGTTTCCTGAGGAAGTGAGGAACTTAAAGATTTTTATAACAGATTGTCCAAGACCAATCAAAGTTGCATTTATCATGGAACAGTGTATTAGGACAGTAGGAATGTGGTCATGGGATACCAGTTATTTGTTGTTTTGTGTTTATGAAGACAACGTGAGAAAGAACGGTGAACAATTAGGGTTTTTAAGGCTCACATTTGAAAATATTTAGTCCTACAGAAAATATTTAGTCCTACAGTCTTTAATAAACCTATACCATAATTACTCTAATCAACAATAATCAAGCAACTATCATAGATATTATTTTTCTCAATTTAACAAATTAAACATAAAATATATGTTTTCTATTTAATTCTTTGTGCCCTATGCATATTTTTCTTTGGCTTTAATTATAAAAATATTCATAAGAATGGAAATTGGACCAAGCAGATACCCTATTTTTAAAGTTTTAGGTGCTCATATTTATATATACTTTTAGACATAGTGAAACAGCTTTCATGTTTATAATATTTTAAAATATTATCTCTGTTCTTTAAAGTTCCAAGATTACTTTCTTTGTATTATTGCTGATTTATGCAAGATCTGTGTGACAGTCTCAAATGTGATTCAAAGACCTGTTTGAAATAAGAAGACCCCTGGTATCCACAGGTATATGGTTCCAAGGAGACTGCTATTGAGGAGAAACTGCATGCTCAGGAGGCATAGAGTTCACTACTGTACTACTCATGCTTGATTCATTTTTACCATAATCTTGCCCAACTTCTGCTAAAGACATGGGCTTTTAACAAATCTCAAATTTTTCACGTTAACACTTAAATTAAGCACATTAACTTTTACCTTACTTTTTGGGCACCATTTGCTTTTTGGGAGAGACATTCACAAAATTAAGGACAGAGGAACACTTAGCAGTTTACACAATTTAAAGACAACTTATGATAATACAGTATCAACCAAGAGCTTCTTAACATCAACTGAGCTGTGTAATGCATGCCCAGAAATTTTAAAAATTTTGTTTTAGAAGTTTATTTATTTAAATTTTATTTATTTATTACCATGCTTAGTCAAAATTGTGTTTAATAAATCTGCAAATGAGGCATGACTGTTCTGCTTGCATGTTTTCATATCTCTTCCTCTGATGTTATCTTTATAAGTTTATCTCTGGTCTAGTCTGTTCCAATAAAGTGATGGATGTATGGAAAAGAGTGTGTGGCACACTTACTGTCATTCTAATTAGGCTTCTCACAGCTCACCTACCATTTGTACAGAGACTCACGGTCAATTCTTAACAATGCTGAAAGTATGGTATAGGAATTATGAAGACTCTGTGGAAGCTGGGTGGAATATGGCTTTAGATACATAGAATAAAAGTTCCAATGAAAACAGTAGTTTAAATTCTGCAGGATGAATGATGCAAGGTGTTAAAGATCATTAAAGGATAACTCTTATTTCAGAAAGTCAGATTAATATGCAAGACAGATCCAGAGGCAAACACAGAACGGACTGATTGGAGCATTGTTTTCAGAGAAGGTAGGTCATTCTGACTCTGACACTTATGCTTTTAATGAAAATAAAAACATGTTTCTAAAAATAACAAAGACGAATAATGGTATTTTGAAAACAGAATCTAAACTTACCATTAAAATATACTATTGATCTGTTGACGCTTGCATTTGTAAAAACAGAATACTGCTGCTGTATACAAGTGTATCTTCTTACTAATATAAAATTTACTTTCAATTACTGAGACTTTGATTCAGTTGTGTGCAAGCTGACTTAACTTTGTAGTTGATAGACAAAGTCAAAATAATTGCATCTGATACTTTAAAGACCAATTCACTTTTGCTATTTAATAGAGTTCAATCTCTGCAGATCTTAACTAAATATTTCAAATAAACTTGGCCAAAACAAAAACAAAAAGGAGGCTTTCTTCTAGGAAATGAAAAAACATCCTTCATATGGACAAGTAGATATTGAGTAAATATTTAAATCTTTCTTTGCACATTGGTATTAGCCATCTTCCCTCCATAAATTCAAATATTCTTGCTCTGTAATGTAAAATTTTTTTACAAAAATTTTTTTCAGTACTGGCATTTAAACCTTGAGGCCTACACCTTGAGCCACTCCACTAGCCCATTTTTGTGATGAGTTTGTTTCAAGATAGGGTCTCAAGAACTCTTTGCCAAAGCTGGCTTGGAACCACTATCTTCCTGATCTCTGCCTCCTGAGTGACTAAGATTACAAGTGTGAGTCACTGGTGCCTGGCTTAAAAAAATATCTTTTGATAGTACCTGCAACATGTTTGTAAGTATTCTATGTAGAACTGATTAAGTCAGGAGTGTCTAACTCTTCCAAACCAGTCTATTCAGATTATTTTCTAGAAATTTTGAATTGAGATTCATTAAGAACGAAGAACTAGAAGTTACATCAGGTATTAAGACCCTTTAGATTGGAGGTTCATGGGACAATCCTCATTTCCTTTTCATTTTTTATTTCTCAGCAGTTCCTTAGATTTCATAATCATGCACTCAATGGCCATTTGAAGGCAATCACATTCACACAAATTTACACACATGCAGTTACAGACACACATGCAGTTACAGACACACACAGACCCGAATTGTTTTTTTTTTTCCCTGTGTCCAGACACATTAGTATCTTGACCTTACAAGAAATTCTTCAGCTATATGAAAGTTTAATGGTTCAGTAGATTGGCTCACTCTTAGAACCATAAAAAAACAGTTTAAATTAAATGAGATATTTCATTTAATAATTATTTATTGAGTACTAAGTAAGAGAATATCTCTAATGTAAGCAACACAATAGATGTTGTTTTACTTTATGATACTGATACCAGTTAAGCTACTTACTTGGCATTATATAAAATTGAAAAGGAAGTACATGTAATTATGACTTTTTTAGTATCTTATTCTAATTTTTTTCTGATTCTGTGGAACTGAATCCAAGAAAAGTTTTCTAGAGGAGCACTGTGGGATACAGAGCAAATAGGAAAATGGAGTTATTGTTCTTTACCCCAGGTAAACATTCCTTTAGCATCTGCTGAAAACTATCCGAAGACTATCTGAAGAACATATCCAACATTAGCCTCTTCCCTGCTTAGTGAGATTGTCTCATTACTGAGCCATTTGACATAGAGAAAATAGCATAAGAAAAGTCTCAATGTGGCCAGTGTGATGTAGTTGGGTTGATGTGGAATTGCTGAATTGTGACTGTGGAAACACAACACGTTACCCACAGAACCAAACTTCTCCCTGCATGAATCTGTCCCTCTAGGGTTAAAACAACAGCAGCTTGTGCTTATGTCAAGCAAGTCTCAGAGCATCATCTCTCCTCTTGACTAACTTTCACATATTTAATAACATCATGGAAAAAAAAGCAAATGGTTTTGTTTATGACAAAATGACAAGGTTAAATGACATTAAAGGTAATTCCAATTATAAAAAAAACCTTTTACTTGAAAATATGTAAATAAAATATGCAAATTCATATTCCTATAGGCGTATAATTTAGGCAAGTAGAAACAGACATCCTAAATACTAAATGGTGCATTTGAAGTTCTTATTACAAGAATACATACATCTAATTGTCTTAATATAGCATTTGGAACACTGAAGGAAAAAATTATACCTTTTATATTAACGTGTGGAAGAACTTTTCATTTGAGAGAACAAACAGAAAAATTATTTCTTTTCAATAGCAAAGTATAAGCCCCTGCTAAATCTGGGAGGTTGGTATATGTGTGACTGTTTATTCAGTGCTCTTGCTTGCTTGCTGTGTTTCACAATTAAAATTAATTATAGTGCTTATATAATAATTTGTGATAAATACATACAACTTTCACACATTTGTTATTTTTATTGTTGCCATTACTTTTTTGGTTTATATTAAAAACTATAAAGATGAATGAATGTTTTAGAAAATATAATTAGGTCCCAATTTCTGAATTGGAGAAGCAAGCAAAAAAGAATATTAAAATAATGCTAATAATATAAAATGAAGAAAAACAGTTTAATCTTACATGTTCTTCTTGAAAGTCATATTGAAGATAATGAAAGCATGTTACATCCATGTTGAGTAAAGTGAGAGATATGTCTACAGGAATTTTAAGGATTTGATGTGTTTAATACATGTAGATTTAATTGCTGTGGCTTAAGCAATGTCATCACATACTCACATGGCACACCTACTTTACAAAATGAGGCTGAGCTTTTCTGCACAAAACTGCAATTTACTATTGATACCCCAGTTAACAATGTGATTTTCTCTCACATCAGGCTATATAAAGTCATCAATTACTAATTAGTCCACGTAGAGGTTAATTAGGTTAGGAGGTTATTAGTCTCCCCATTTTATAGATGAGAAAGCAAAAGTAAGAGAGGTTAGAATGTATGGTATAGGTCCCAATTAATGACAGCACTTGTACTATGAGTGCCATTCTCTTAGGACCTGAAAGCACTAGACTGAATCACTAATCCTCTTAATTTTACAGTGCAGCTGGTAGGGGACAGGTACAATTATCCTTATTTTACCTTTGAGGAGAATAAACTGCTCTCACATAAATGGTTTGCCCAGGCTATTTGGCAGAGTTTGGAATTAGCCTTTACTTTTTAATTCAAGAAAGTTATTCTTGGACTTAAATCAGTATAATTCACTTTTGCTACTGAAATCTTAGAAGTTAGAAACAAGTAAAAGTGTTTATAATATTCTATTTTGATCTTAACCATTATATTACAAATTCTCCCCAAATTTTCAAAAAGGATAAATCAATTTTTAAAATACTGCCACATCAAAATAATGATATCTACAGGAAAATTATAACCATAGCACATTAGTATTAACTTAAATATGTGAAGAATGGTATGAGCAGCCTATATGAAACATTGAAATCAAACATTGAAGTTGAATGGCTTCACTTTACTACTGATTGCCGTCATGGAAGTTTGGTATATATTAATCAAAATATTTTTAAATATACAAAATGTCAATGAACAGCCACATCCCTGTTTTTTCTTTGGTAATTAATTCTAATTTTTAATGTTATGTCTTTTGATTTATTGAGAGTATTAATCACTAAAGAGGGAAAACAGTACAAGTTTAGAATATGCAATTATCCAGGTGCAGTGGTTCATGCCTACAATCCCAGCTATGGGAGATGTAGACAGGAAGAGTAGTGCCCTAGTCCAGCCCAGGCAAAAAAAAAAAGTTGAAAAAGTTAGACTCTATGTCAAAATAAAAAGCCAGGCATTATAGTACACTACTATAATCCCAGCTACATGGGAGGCTTAGGCAGGAGTATCATGGTATGACACTGGCCTTCACAAAAGTCATAAGATCTTGTCCAAAAAATAATTAAAAGCAAAAAATCTAGAGGTATGGCTCAAGTGACAGAGTGCTTCATGAGGCCCTGAGTTCAAACTCCAGCACAGCATGTATGCATGTATATGTGTATAGAGACATGTTTATATACATAATTAATTTATAGCTAAAATA
The DNA here is from genome assembly GCF_047511655.1 of Castor canadensis. Classification (NCBI taxonomy): domain Eukaryota; kingdom Metazoa; phylum Chordata; class Mammalia; order Rodentia; family Castoridae; genus Castor; species Castor canadensis. The sequence goes on along the minus strand of NC_133388.1, from coordinate 146,219,312 downwards.
ATGGCATTCAAAAATATTTTCATAGATTAAAATAAAACAGAATCATAAATTTTAAGAGAGGGAATAACCCAAAGCTTCCTGTTCATTTCCTCCCTTTTAATGAGAAAACTGAGTATCTGAAAAATAACACATTTGAGATTTTGCAATCAGTCCTCAAAACTTGTTAGGACAATAGGTCTTCAAGTGTTCAAATTCAGTACTATTTTCATGTAAAGCCTAAAGAATGTGGAGAATTAGACACAAAGTGAATGAGTGATGCTTTCCTAGTCAAGAATACATATCAAATACCTTTTTGAACATTTAAATGCCTCACTGAAGCCAAAGAAGGCACCATTCTCCATCTCAAAGAGGAATGAACTTAATACAATCAGAGCAAAATTCTTTTTTTTTTTTAACCACATACTGGACCACTGAGCTCCACACCCAGCCATAAATGGGAATTCTTGTGCTTTTTTTTTTATTGTTTTATTATTCATATGTGCATACAAGGGTTGGGTCATTTCTCCCCCCTGCCCCCACCCCCTCCCTTACCACCTACTCCGCCCCCTCCCTCTCCCCCCACCCCCTCAATACCCAGCAGAAGCTATTTTGCCCTTATCTCTAATTTTGTTGTAGAGAGAGTATAAGCAATAATAGGAAGGACCAAGGGTTTTTGCTGGTTGAGATAAGGAGAGCTATACAGGGAGTTGACTCGCATTGATTTCCTGTGCGTGTGTGTTACCTTCTAGGTTAATTCTTTTTGATCTCACCTTTTCTCTAGTTCCTGGTCCCCTTTTCCTATTGGCCTCAGTTGCTTTAAGGTATCTGCTTTAGTTTCTCTGCATTAAGGGCAACAAATGCTAGCTAATTTTTTAGGTGTCTTACCTATCCTCACCCCTCCCTTGTGTGCCTTCGCTTTTATCATGAGACTGCTGTCAGGTAACATCATCTCACCTTAACCTTTGAGTTCAGTTTTGACCTTCACCTTCACTATGGTGGCTCACAATTAAGCAGCTACTGTATCCACGATGCCTCAAAATGCTTGTCTTTCCCTCAGCAGTTCCATGGGTCATTTTGCTTGGGAAAGGATTTTATTCCTATTATCTTGGCTCTATATACATATTTTAACTAAACTTTTTCAGTACTCCCTCTAACACTACAATTTTTATATTGCCCCAAATGTAATACTGCTACATTCACAATAATATCATCTCCCTCCATCACTAAAGAATTATGGATAGTCCACCACCCATTAATACAATTCATTCTGTTCTACAAACATGTCAAGTAGGTGTCTGCTTCTGGACTTTTATATTTGCCCACATTACTTTCCCAGTATCCTCTCTTGCAACTAGTTTTCTGTATAGCACTCAGTGCCTGAGATAATCTTGCTTATTTTTCTATATTTTTTTACTATTTTTTTGGTCCAACCATCATGTAAGCTCCATATGAATAAACATCTACTTTGATCATCACTGGACCCCTAAAACCCAGAATAATAATTTCACCATCACTCAATTATGTTAAATATCAGAATATTAGCCTTCTATGTGATAACTTCATTCTTTGGTAACTACTTACCTTCCATATATTCAGTTTCTCCTTTATATGTACCTATATGCCTTTAATTCTGTCTACTTGTGTTTCTATCCCATGTTGAGCCTTGTCTCAAATTATTTATTAATCAATGGGTTAGTAGACATCATTGACTTATAGCTACTCACTTTATTGAGGTTTTTTTTAAAAAGGAAATTCTTTGGTCTCGATTTTTTTTTTTTTTGGAATTATGGGGCTTGAACTCAGGGCCTCATGCTTGCTAAGCAGTCACTCTACCACCTGAACCACTATGCTAGCCCAATCCTTGGCCTCTTTTAATACTCCTCACTCATGAATAACACTAGTTTCTAACTCACAAGTCTATGAATCTTTATTTAAAATGTTTCCAAGTGATAAGCATGTATCATCTGCTTTGGGAACCAATTTCTTTGTGCCAGCACGTTATCTGGGCCATAATCTCAGATTCAAATGCTGTATCTTTACTGAAATTTTCATAATCTTATCTTTAAATAAATCTAATGTTTCCCTTACCTAAGACCTTGCAACCTTCAGTTTCTCCCTGTTTTTTAATTGGTTCTAATATAATCTTTTCTGCTGTAAAGGTTAAATGTATAATAAATGCACAAGGCTTAGTACATTTCTTGATGCATGGTAAGGTTCTGTAAACCATTACTTGTTATGATAATTTGTTGTAGACATATTTATGCATGTCTTCTTCCTCTTTGTCCCAAGAAAACTGTTCACTACTTACAGGCACCCATATGCCTGTGCTTAGATAACTCTTTCTAAAAAGACAAATCCTTTTCATTTATTGATTAATTTTATTTCCACAAAAAGAATACTATTAAATACTTGATAGAAATAGAAGAAGGAAAAAATAAAAAGATGGGAGATAAATAGAAAGGAGTAAGGAAGCAAAAGAATGGCAGGAAGGAAGTACTAAGGAATGGATGAAGGAAAGGAAAAAAAGAGGGCTTGTACTATTTTTTTTTTCTGTAGCAACAACTGTTTCCTTACCATGCAGGACATCAAATCTATTTTATTTTTATATGAACTAAAAGTAATTCTCTGTTATTTGTAACATCAAATGAAAACAAATGGAAATATTTGGGGCTTTCCTTATAAAGCATTTAGATAGGAAAATAATAATGACATACAAATCCAGGCTAGAATTTTAGTGACACTGTTTCTGGTAGCACATGCTGCTCTCTTTCTGGGTCTCTATTAGCTACTAGAGGGGTGTTACTATAGATAATTTATTTTATGTTTAGTTCTACACCTGGTGTAGATTGAAAGAATACAATGAGTACTTCAGTATTACAGTTTAATGTCTCTGAGTAACAATATTAATATCTGTCTGAGACAGCAACAAAAAATGAAGTAAGCACTAGGAACTCTTGTAATGAATGGAATGAACACATAATTCAGGCACTATTCAAGAGTTTGAAAGTTATAATACGAAGACCAGAGGAACAGAATAGAGGCCCTGGATATGAATCCACACAACTATGCCCACTTAATTTTTGACAAAAGTACCAAAAACAAGGCTGGAGAAAAGACAACCTCTTCAACAAATGTTGTTAGGAAAAATGGTTATTTGCCTGCAGAAAACTGAAAGTAGATCCACGTCTGTCACCCTGTACTATTATCAACTTAAAGTGGATTAAGGACCTAAATATCAGACCCAAAGCTTTGAAGTTAGTACAGTAAAGTGCAGGGAATACTCTGTAAGGAAAAGGCAAAGCAAAGACATCCTCAGTAGAACTCAAGCAGCTCAGTGACTAAGAGAAACAATAGACAAATGGGACTACATGAAATTAAAAAGCTTCTGTACAAAAAAGAAATGGTTTCTAAATTGAAAAAGCCACCCACAGAATGGGAGAAAATCTTTGCTAGCTATACATCAAAGAAACTGATAACCAGAATGTACAGGTTGCTCAAAAAGCTAAACTCCCCAAAAATCAATCACCCAATAACGAAATGAGCAAGTGAACTGAACAGAACTTTTTCAAAGAAAGAAGTCCAGATGACTAAAAAAAAAAAAAAAAAAAAAAAACCTTGAAAAAATGCTCATCATCCCTGGCCATAAAGGAAATGCAAATCAAAACCACACTAAGATTCCACCTCACCCCTGTTAGAGTAGCTATCATTAAAAACACCACCAACAGTAGGTGTTGGTGAGGATGTAGGGCAAAAGGAATTCTCATACACTGCTGGTGGGAATGCAAGCTAGTATAACCACTCTGGAAAACACTATTGAGGCTTCTTAAAAAACTAAACGTAGATCTGCCGTGTGTGATCCAGCAATACCACTCCTAGGGATGTACCCAAGGAATGTGACTTAGGTTACTACATACCCATGTTTATTGCAGCACTATTCACAATAGCCAAGCTATGGAAACAGCTAAGATGCCCACTACCAAGTAATGGATTAAGAAAATGTGGTATTTATACCCCATGGAATTTTATTCAGACATAAAGAAGAATGAAATTTTGTCATTTGCAAGTAAATGGATGGAACTAGAGAACATCATCTTAAGTGAAGTTAGCCAGGCTGAGAAGGCCAAAAATTGTATGTTCTCCCTCTTAGGTGGATTATAAACCTAAAACAAATGCAGTAATATTATTGGATATGTATCACAGACTAAGGGGAGACCATACACGGGAGGAATAGGGAAAGGAAATAAAACCAAAAACTTGAATGTGGTTGATATGCTCAATGTATAGGAGAGAATATAGTAAAAACTTGCATAGGCCACTGTGGGAAGGGGATTGGGGAGTAGTGAAGAAGTCTGGTAGAGATGAACCAATTTGGGTTGTAACATACATATGCCTGGAAACAACACAAGGCATCTCCTTGCATAGTTATCTTCATCTCAAACTAGCAAAAATGTCACATTTTTTCTTATTATTTTTATGTTTTTTTTCTTCAAAAAAATCTGAGAACAAGAGGTTGGAACAGGTTCTTCCTGGGGGCAGAGTTGGGGGAGATGGCTCAAATAATGTATCACATGTAAGTAAATGTAAAAACAGTTAAATAAAGATTTTAAATGCAGTGGAGATCTTCCCCCCCCAAAAGAGTTTGAAAAGTCTATACATTAAAAATATAAACCAGAGTATAAATTACTAACTCCTTCTCCTACACCACTCAATATGCATGACAAGATGAAAATAGAGAATGACAGGGCACATAACAGTAACCATGTCAATCAATCTGAATAGATCCTAACAAATTTCAAATAGATAAGGACAATGTTTTACCAGTCTATAGGTACATGTACATGTACAATTGGCAGATACATTTTATAAATAAGAGAGTGGGTACATAACTAAATTATAACTTTCTGGTAGCTCATTTGGATTCCCAAAAGGCAGAAGTTAGAAGTTTTCTTCCTCTTTTAACACTATACCACTGAAGAGGATACTCTCATTACCTCTTTTCACAGTACAAAATCTTTTATCAAGGATGTGATAAAAACTTATTCTCTGCAGAAGAAAAAAAATAATAAATCAAACATTAATGGTCTAAATACCCTGGGCTATTGATGAATGAATTAATGAGTACAGCCTCTTGGAGTTTAGGAAGCAAGACTGTGAAGAGGATTAAGAGAGGTGACAGGAAAAGAGGGAAAGAAGATGAATACAGTGCAAATAATGTGTACACGTGTATGTAAATGGAAAAATTATACTTGTTGAAACTGTTCCAGGAATCAGGGGAGGAGGGGATAAAGGAGCGAGGTAGAAGGGGTGAATTAAGATATGATATGCTTGATACATTGTAAGAAACTTTCTAAATGCCACAGTGTACCCCCCCACCCAGCACAATAAAGAAAAAAAAAGACAAAAAAAAAGTAAAACTGGAACAGAGATTGTTAGAATGGAGAGACTGACACTTTTGACATAGGGTACATCCTGATACTGTTTTCTCAGAGGGATGGCATATATTCTCATCATTTTCAAGAGCTGTGCATTTATAAACAAGTAATTGTGACATACTTAGATAAACACTGTACTAGCAGAATTGGTAGTATTCCATGGAAACCTGGAAGAGAATATCTGCCTAGGAATTTTTGGAAGATAATATTTTATCAAAATGGTAAGAATGACTCAAAATCTATGATGTGGAAAGTGGATGAAGTATCTCATAGACAGGAAGCAATGACAGCAGAGGCACACATAAAATAGCTATTTAATGTCCAAATAGCTGCATATGTGTGAGGAAGCTGCAGGGTATAAGTTTGGGAAATAAATTGGACAAGATTGTGATTACTTTGTTGGACATGCTAAGCAAGTTTAATTTAGCATTGTGAGAGTCGTAGGTGGAGTGGAGAGCAAAGATACTGAAATTGGGAAATTGCATTTTTACACTGAATTTGCAATGGCCATAATAAATTAAAGGAGAAAATTAGTTAGTATGCTATTATATTGTCAGTGAGGAAAAGCAAGAACATGACACAGAGTGGTGGCACTAATCTGAACATTAACTCAGAATTGAGTTAATGTGGACTGATGCCAAGATTGTATGTAAACAATGCATTTTATATATTATGTTTGAATAGTAATATGTATATACATATATATAACAATATTATATACAGATTCTTATTATATGTTCCAGGTAATACATTACAGTTATTTCTAGAAGTTTTGATTCTTTTGAACCTTGAAAGAATGTGTATATGCGTGTGTTTTCCTTCCATTTTTATAGTAAGGAAAATGATGCCTGAATTTCTATGATTGACATATGGTAAAAAAAATTGTTCAAATATTTCTGCTTTTTGCAAAGCTTTTTATTCTTTGCTCATAAGAGATAATCCTGGATGAAAATATGCAAAGAAGAGAGAAGTAGTGGCAAGTGTACTAAACACAGTATTTAGGGTTGGGTGCACACATTCATTTTTCAGACCACTGGGGCACCGTTTAGCGTGGTACAGTAAATTAGAAAAACACAGCTTAATACCAAGGAATGTGATAGATACTGGAAATTATGAATCTCCAAAGGATCATAAAACCTTGAGCTAGAAGAAATGTTAAAATGTGATAGTCTATCCCTTTCTTTTACTAAGATTGACTGAACATACATCACCTCTAAAAAGTGAGGATAATACACATGTTCTAAACCTAGGTTTCTGAACTACTGAACTGTGAGAAAATCCTGCAAGAGTAGAAAAAGATTAAGTGACAGGGTGTCTGCATATCCTGGCCTGAGCTGGTCATCAAGAATTGGGATTATTACAAAATAAGGTGCTTAACATATTCTGCAGTTGTTAAGTGACATCAGACGCACAGATTTTTTAAGTCTCACCCCTGCCTGTGACATTTTTAACCCCTTTAAATAGTATAATAATAATATTATTCCATTTTATTCTGGGGATAATAGCATAGTTCCTTGCTCTCTATAAGGGGGAGAGAAAGAAAAAGAGAGAGAGAGAGAGAGAGAGAGACTATAAATGTGATATGGTACAACCTGGAGCTGAACCATAGGCATTTTATGGGTGAGGACAGCAATGCACCACTGTTACACAGCATGAGGATAGCCATTACAAGTAAGAAGGAAGCACCATAGTAGTCGAAAGAGTTGAGATTCCTCTTGTATGACATTTCTCACTTCACTTCTCTCAAACTCATCATTGTAATCCCAAGTAAATGCCTGAAGTTACTCATGTCATCTTTACATGATTGTATGAAATGGCAAATGAAATCATATGAAGTACCTGTGGGAAAGGAAAAGTAACAGTGCATATATAGACTGTCATCAGGCACAGGTGATTGATTATTGGGTAACTGGGTGATAATGTAGACTATCCACTGGGGCACAGCTTACTCTTGCCTGTTAATGCACACATAAATATTGTGTATATTACTTAAAATTCTAGCAAAATGGATCGGTTAGTGGAAAAGAACTCATTCCATATCACTGTTATAAGCAAATGCATTGACAAAAGCAAATGGCCAAGTTAAAGTGAAAATATGTTACAAATTAAAGCCCTATTTCATGAGATATTGGTACAGTTTTATGCAGTTCAATGATAGGAAAAATACATCTCTGATGAAAGAAATAAGAATAATGATTGCTTCTTATGTCCACCAGAAAACTTTGAATGTGAAAGAAAAATATATTGCACTGGGTGGTCTTCTAACTAATATATATAAATGTAGGAATTCATTGAACAGTAAGTTCAAAATACATAAAATTTATTGTATGTAAATTATATCTCAATAACATTTGCACTCTGGTTCTATTCTTACCATCTACTTCTTGACAATACATGATTATTATTAAAGACATTGTTCTATGTTCTCTCTTAGGGCTCTATGCTTCTTTGGGGGAAAATAAAATACAAACTTTTGTCACTGTCCAGGCTCTGAGCACAGAGCTTTTAGCCACGTTCATTTCTCTGTCAAGTACTACTGTTTCCACATTGCTAGCTAAACATAAATGTGCCCTACTGCTACTTGAGGAAGTCAATTATGCTTCAGTGAAAAGGACTGTTGAACCTACTTTGACCAGTTTTGATTAGCAAACTGTCTCTATCTATTCTTTGCATTTTGAGAGGAGAGCAATTATATGACTATGTTGGCTGTCTAAAGTTAGGGGAAAATGGACAGGCTGAATTCTAACTGGTAATTCTCCTCCAATGCACTATAATATTAAATTATATACTTTCTCAGTCATCCTATCAGATTTTGTACCTCGTTGAGCAACCTGGTGTTAGGCTCCTTCACTCTGAAACAAACTGAGTCATTGATTCAATATTCAATATTAACAGTTATTATTATGAAATGATAAAACCCTTCCATTTCAGGGTACATAAAGTATACTTCACAGACACTTCACAGATTCCTTATTTTTTTTTTGTAAATGACATACATGAGCTTAATTAATGTCATCCTCGTAATTCCCTGTGCATTGTTTCTGGTTATCTGATGAATTATCTATTTACTTACATACCTATGGATAGGAAGCAGGGGAAAAAAGACAAAGGGTGGGTGATGAGCCTATCATTCCATTCTATGTATTAAATAATGGCATAAAATGAGCAGTAGAAACTAGATTGCAGTAAGTAGTCTTTGAGTTTCTACTGTGAATCTGTGCTCTTCTAGGTTCACATAAAGCAACATCTCATTGAACAATATAGCATATAAACAGCAAAAACCAACACCCCAAGAGGTGAGGACGATTATTAAATTTGTTTTATATATGAGAAAATGGACCCTAGAGGTTGTTTCTTTTTACTAAGGAAAGATACAAAGTGATGAAGCTGGGACTCTCTCAGAGTCTTTTACTTAGGTTTCAAGACTTAACTCTTATATTTGTTTTGTGTGTGTGTGTGTGTGTATTCTGATGTTTGTGCAAAAATTTGAGGACAATTCTAAATTCACTGCTGCTTTGTGACGTGAAAGAGAGCATGCTCACAGCTGGAAAGAATTAATATATTTAAAATGTCCACAGTACACTAAACAATAGACATATTATATAAAATTGCCACAAAAATCTCCATGATACTGTTAAAGAACTAGAAAAACAATTCTAAAGTTCATATGGAAGCAGAAAAGACCCTGACTGGCCAAAGCAATCCTGAGAATCAAAAGCTGGAAGCACATACTACTTGATTTCAAAATATACCACCAGCTTTAGCAATCAGAGCAGCATGATATTGGCACAAAACAGATGTAAAAACTAGATAGCTCTAGTTTTGAATATACTTTATATAAATACAATAGTTTATTGTGGCAGAATTAGATTTCACAAATGTAGATTACTCTAGCTCTGTGACCTATGATCTACATCAAGTTTCTTTTTGATAATAAGATTGGACTCAGCGAAGATCAGAAGGCCAATCAGTAAAAGGTTTGGAGCTTACTTCTTAGGCCTTGATGTTCAAAATATAAATTCTTTCCACACAAGATTCTGCTTATGTTTGCTCACCTCAAGTCCCAAATTCATTGGACGATTTGCATCTGCAAAGGCAATAATCATAATAGCTGTACTTTTTTTGAATGACGTATTCTGACACAGTGGTTGTTATAAAACATATCAAATATAAAAAATATTTTATTTTATTTTTTCATTTTTGTTAGGATATATTCATAATGTAAAGGGGATTCATTGTGCCAATTCCCAATAGCCTTACATTATACATTGGTATTTGGAAAATGAAGAGAAAAACGATTATTTACTTGTTGTGTTTCCATATAATTATTCTATTTCCTTTGTATTCATACCTGCACTTTCCCAGATACAATTTATGTGGAAATATATTGGTCACTTTCTTTTTGGCTATGTTAGAGTTTTTCATTAGAACATAATGCCTACCTTAAGCTATTCAAAACATAGTTTTTTTTCCTCTGTATGAAACTCCACCCAGGACTTTTTCTTCCAAAATAAAAGGAGAAGAATTAGAATGATTACATTTTTACCAACTTTATTCATCACAACAAAAAGGAATTTTTCTACTGGATCTGAGAATAAAATAAATTACTCAATGATTTATTTTCACATGCCCAAATGTAAACACACAAATATGGTTTCTGTTTTGGCTAAAGCATAGATATAGAAATTTATAATAAAAAATGTTGAGATGAGTACTCCTCTGCCCTTGTAAATTAAATGACACTATTTCTGTCCTAATATGTTTAATTAAAATTATTGTATTGACATATATATGTCCTATAAAACTATACTGGGGTTTAATATTTATAAAGAATGCTTAATAGATGTTAAACAAAGCAAAATTAAAATTTTTGCTTTCTGTTATTACTTACCACAGAGATTTTCTTATATACAGGTTATTATCTACAATCACAAATATAACCCAATATTCTGTGTTTCTATTCTTTCTCATTTTACATTTAAGAAAACAAGAAATAAACAAAAGATCATAGCAGCAGAATTTATACAAATTCTTTTTAAATTTAAGCAAGATGAGATAAAAGTGTGAAAGCACAGCAAGTGATGAAAATACTTTAGATTTCAAGTATTATGATATTCTTATTGGCTATGTAACTTGTAATTTTTATTTTCATTCATTCATCTTTCCTTCAAGGAGGAGGCAATTTAGAAGGGGTTGACAGACAAGTTAACGGATAATTACCAGACATTGTGATAAGTGCACTCATAGAGTGAAGCAATTGGAAGTGCTGTTTAACTTAGCAAATTGCTCTCACATATATCACAACATCTGATGCTCAAGGAATCACCCTGAAATAAGTTGGATGCACATTACCACGATATCCCCATTTTACAGTTAAAAGAATCTAAGATTCAAGTTTAAATTAATTCCCTAACACCAGATATCAACAAGAAATGTTGCATTTGGGATTTAAACTAGGTCTTCTGACTTTTAACCCTGTGGCCAATCCAGTGACTGTACTAGTAAATACTTCTTAATAATAACACTTCACATTTCTAGTCAGTGAATCTGACACATGGATGCAAATTTTATTTTGTGCTAGAAGGAATGGAGTCAAAATTTAAAAAAAATAAAGCAAAACAATACTATTTTCAAAAAAGAGAGCAAAGAATGAACAAAGAATATTCTCCTGATGTCTAGTTAATACTACTAAGATCTTGGCTCAGTTCTATTTTTAAGTGAAATATGTAAGACATAGCCATATGTTTATGGAAGATTTGAAGTACATAGCAAACAGAGTGGAGACAGTATATATTTACTTCACGTAGGACAAAATAAGCATTTGAGTTTTAGAGCCAAAATTAAATAGCATCTGTAGAAAAGGACTTCAAAATTCTAGAGTAAGAAGTAGAGTTCTAGCATAAAAATCAACAAAGCTTTCAAGTAAATACCTTTGAAGGAGGTGAGTCAACTTTACTGATTAATTCTCCTTCATTTGCAACATATTCATGTATATTTACAGCTTTTTGGAGCTTAAGATATTTCATTTTTATGAAAGTCCAAATAGTTGAGTAAGTTTCAAAATCCTGTTTTGTATTCATGGATATTTTGGAGAATCAGGAGATATTTGGTTATTCATTAACAATGTTAACTACCTTGAAGCTACAAGTTATCCATGGTCAAAATTAGACATTCTGATTTTAAAAAAGGAGTTTAAAGGAAAATTCAAAATGGAATGCGATAGTTAAAACATGGGGAAAGATCTATTATTGTTTTGTTTGTTTATTCTGGGTCAGTTATGGTGTCAGGTTCTTTACTTACCTCATTTAATTTGTACACAAGTGCTATGAAATAGCAAACTAGTTGCCATCACAAGTTGAATACATCTAATTTAAACAGAAAACTTACTGCAAGGATTTAGGATATTCATAGAACCACAGAAAATCTGGAGAACAAGACTCAAAATAAACATGAGCAAATGAAGTTGAGAAATCAGACCCTATCCACAATTCCAACACAAGGCATGCCAGAAGAGATCACTGGGCCCCCGCAAATATGTTGGTATCAGGCAACACTGGGCTAATTACTTGGTTTACAGTTATTTTGTCTCTGTAATTTTAATTTGTCTGCCAATGTCCCTGTAACCAAAAGTAACTATCTATCTCTCATACCGTTTTGTACTTCCTGGAATATAGCTCCAAAGTGAAGTCCTGGGTCACTGAAAACAACTGACTTAGCATTGATCATATGTCCATTCCCTAACAATCAAGGAAGAAAGAAACCAGGTGCCAGTGGCTCATGCTTGTAATCTTAGCTACTCAAGAGGCAGATATCAGAAGGATCATGATTTGAAGTTACCCTGGGCAAATAGTTCACAAGACCCTATCGTGAAAATGGCTAATCCAAAAAGAGCTGATGGAGTGACTCAAGTGACAGAATGCTTGCCTAGCAAGCATGAGACCCTGAGTTCAAGCCCTGATACCACAAAACAAAGGAAGAAAGAGAAAAATGAATATTTGATCTTTTGGATTCTGCTAAATGGCAGAAGGAGGTATAGTTGGAAACCAGTTAAGCAAAAGTTAGTGAGACCCTGTCTCAAAAACAAAATACAAAACAGAACAGCAATAGGTATGGCTTAAGTGGTATAGCACTTCTCTAGAAAGTAGGAGATCCTGTGTTAAATCCCTGGTACAACAAAAAATGAAATTAGTAGTGCTTATTATACTTACCTCTTCATTATTTTATGTGTAAAGACACAGATTACTCAAAAGTCTCATCCAAGGTCATAAAACTAGGACTAGATATGGAAAAATAAGGGCATCCATATTTATATAAAATTATTCACATATATTAATTTCATATGGATTGCTAATCTAGATGTAAAATTCCAAAATATGTGGTTTTCCAAAGAAATTTGGAACGGAGTAATATCTTTGTGACAGTGGTAGAGGCAAGTACTCATTGAATAGGACCCTGAAAGCAGTAACATTAACTAAAAATTGATATGCTAGACCACTTGAATAAATTTTACTTTTGAAAATGCTCCATTGCTAGAATATTCATACAAGTTAGAAGCAATATTTGGATTGCACAGACCTAGAAAGTGAATCATATTCAGACAATGTAATGAAGATAGTATAACACAAAATATGAACAAAATGAGACAAAAATAAAACCCCACAATGTCATAAAGCATTACACTAAAGAAAACACAATGTCTGTATGTACATTTAAAAGAGCTCCGTATTATTGAGCATTTGGGAAGTACAAAGTAAAACACCATTACATATTTCAATTTACTCACTGGGTTGGAAAAATAATAAAAAGCTGAATATTGCCATGTATTGGTGAAGACATGGTGTAATGCTGTGTATTACTGGTAAGAATGTGAAGTCCACAACCACAACTATGGACATAAATTTGGCAGACTTTCCTAACACTATTTTTTAGAATATTCTTAAATTCACAGAGAAACTTAAAGGAAGTTACAGATATTTCCCATAAACTCCTTATCCCCTCACATGCATAATTTCCTCAATTAAATTATATCACTTACCTGAATAATGAAAGTATTATGACAAATGAATGGATTTACACATATCATTATCACCTAAATCTACAGTTTACATCAGAGTTCACTATTGACATTATACTTTCTGTGGGTTTGAACAAATGCAAACCATTATAGTAAAACATAGAATGTTTTCACACATTATGTGTGAATCCCATGGACTTCACCTATTTATTATTCTCTTCTTTCTTGTTTTTCTTCCTTTTTTTTCCCTTTATTATGCTGGGTTGGGGTACATCATGTCGTTTACAAAGGTTATTACAATGTATCAACTATCTCATACTTGAATTCACCCCTTCCACTGCTCCTCTTTATCACCTCTCCCTCAATTCATGGAAGAGTTTCAACAAGTATCATTTTTGCATTTACATGCATGTGTTCACATTTTTTGCACAGTATTCCTTCTTCTTAATCCCCGAAAATTACTGATCCTTTTACTGTCACCATGATTTTATCTTTTCTAGAATGCCAAATAATTGGAATCATACGGTATGTAGTCTTTTCAGATTGGTTCTTTCACTTAGAAATATGCACTAAAATTCTCCATGTCTTTTCATAAACTGATAGCTCTTTCCATTTTTAACATTTAACATCTGGATATACCACAGTTTAAGCATATACTTACCTATTGAAGGAAATCATGGTTGATTCAAAGTTTTGGCAATCATGAATAAACACTGTTTGGAGGTTCTTTGTGTAGACATGTTTTCAATTCCTGTGGTAGACGTCAAGGAATATGATGGTTAGTTTATATTGTAAAAGTATGTGTAATTTTGTTAAGAAAATACCAAAGATTTTTCCAAAAGGGCTGTACCATTTTACAGTTCTATCAAGAATGAACGAGCAGGTTTTTTTTCAAAACAGTTCATATTCTCCAGAACTTGTCACATTTCTAGATTTTGGCTATCCTAATAGATTTGATTGTTCCTTGTTATTTTAATGTGTCTTCTTCCTGATAACTTAAGATGTGGACCTTTTCAGACACTTATTAGTCATAAATGTATCTTGCTTGGTGAAGTGTTTGTTAAGGTTGTTCAGTATTCTTTATCTTATATTTGTTGTGTGAAGGAACTTTAATTTAAAATGAAACAAATCAGTCTTCACTATGTTTTATTTTATAAGTTTAAGTAAAATCAACTTAATACTTTAAAAATTAAATATAAATACATAGGCAGAGAGATACATAATATAATTTAACAAATTTATTCTACATGGGCTGTTGCAGACATCTCATAAGTGCTTCTTTTTTGTCTATTTTACATACTTTCCTTGTGTTGTGAATTCTTTGAGGAACATGTACATATATTATGTGTGAAAGAGCATGGTAAGAAGACAACTGCATCCCAAAATTGTTTGAGTAATACCTAGTATCAGTGCTATTTAAAACACCATTTCAAGACAGGCAACTGTAGCTCACACCTTTAGTCCTAGCTACTACGAGGCTGAACCAAAAGGATTATGGCTAGAAGCCAGCACAGGCAAATATTTCATGAGACCCCCATCTCCAAAATAAACAGAGCAAAAGTGAACTGGAAGCATGACTCAAGAAGTGGAGTGCCTGATTTGCAAATATGAAGCCCTGAACTGAGACTTTAGGCACAACAATCAATCAATCAATCAATCAATAAAATAAATATTTCAGAACCAGAAGTAGTAAGAAACAATCAGAAAATATAAGTTCTTTTCTAGAAAGCAAGAAGTCTGAATTGCCTCTCAGTTTTCCAGATTGGGCACTACAGCTATCACAGTTTCATAGCAACTCCACACCCCCCAAAAAACTGTGATTTTGGAAAGCTGTGAAATTTATATATCTTATTTAAGAAATCAGTTTCTTAAAATTTAAGGTACTTGCTTTTATTTCAATCCAGTGCAAAAACAATTTTGTGTACTGGTTGTGGGGAGGATGTATGTGAGCTAAAATAAAGAGAAACAGGGAAGAGAGAAACTCATGCTAAGCACATAGGCAAGATTCATGCAAAACTGTTTGATTCCCCCTCTCCATCTCCCAGTAGCTTAAAAAAGAAAAGCTAGAGTTTCACTTCCTTGTTTATAATATGGAAGAAAGTGAAGAAATGTGTATAGAAATTGTGGTAGTTAAACAAGATGATGACTGCATAGTTTACCACAATAGGTATTTTATGAATGTAGAAGTATCAGCTCTTAAACTTTTAGCTCTTCCTTAGTCTTGTGCTAAGATAGTGTTTTAGAGCTTTAGCTGTCAAAGTTGCATTCTGAGCATATTGATCTAGTTAATTTTCTTTATACTTAAAGTGAGAGAGTATGTGGCAAAGGTTATGAACAAAGTGAAGACAAAGAGAGAATGACCTGCTACTCCACTATTCTGTTGGGTAAATGTTCCTTTCCAGGAGAACTGAGGTATAAGAGAAGCTAAGGGAACAGCAAACAGAAATAGAACCAAAGTGCAAGATGTGAGGCTTCTCTAAACTGTTCAAGTCGATGAGTATAGATTTTGGCCAAAAAGAAAATAAATTAGAGCAAATGTTCAGAATATTTTGTGCCTCTTTGAACTGCCATTAGTTAATCATTTCTGGATGCAAAAATATGCCTTCAAGAGATGTTTCTTCTACTGCCAGTTACTTTTATTTTTCTTCAAGTATGTTATAGCTTCTCATCTTGCAGTTAAATGCCCAGCATGGAGCTTTTACTCTCTTTCTCATGAATTAAAGCTGTAGAGACAATGATGAAGCTGGATAAACAATGTACTACCTCTCATCTTATATCATAACCAGGATTTCCTAATGCCAATTTAAGAAATCTACTGCTGTTACTCTGACCTATTAAAATCCTTTCCTCCTTAAAAATAAAAAGAATTTTAGAAACATTTTAATGGCTTTACAACAATTTTACCAGAATTTATTCAAGAAAAAGGTCTGGATAACCAATAAGAGCAATAGATCTGTAATGTTTAATTTGCCATAGCTCTGTGGTAGCTTTGAAAACTAGCAGCCCTAAAGTCACCCTGAAATCATTAATGGGGACAAAATGGTTTTGAAGCAATCCAAAATATATCTTTCCTCGAGAACTGTCATAGTTAGACCTGTTTGGCAATGCAGTGAAAAACTCTACTCACAGGGCTTGTCTTTATTTTACCTGACATCTAGCTCAGTGAGAAAAAGCCTTTCCTCAAAGCATTTTATTTACCACTGACTACTTTTTTGTCAGGGCTGCCATTTGGAGCAAACAAGAGGACTGCCAAAAAACTTAAAAAAAAAAAAATCTGTAGAGTGAATTGTCCATAGGAGGCTTAAAAAACTACAGCCCATTCCAGGAGATTTAGACTATCATACATCCATTTAGCGATTGTGCATGACCAAAGAAGACTTCACAAGGTCTTTGAATCTCATTTTGTCTAGCATTTGGCTCTGTGCAACCAAGAAATGAAGTCTAAGCCACAGTTACAAGTTTCTGGAGCGATGAAGGTATGGCAAACATGCACACATGGCCTCTGGGCAAAAGATGAGAGACCTGATGTCAAGACACTTAAAGAAATGTCTTTCCAATTAACAAGCGACCCACAAGATAAGTGAGCAGAAACCTCAGTGGCTACATGCCATAAAAAATACATATTTTATTCTGTCTGCCTAAGTCACTTACCCAAGAAAATTCAGCGGCAAAAATAACAACGATAAAAAAATGTGGGAAGAGTGGAGTTATTTCCAGAGGGTCCACATTAGGTCACTAAAAATGCTCAGTTTCTAACACAAAAACTGAGACATATGTACAGAAAAACGTGACCCATGAACAAAAACAAACAGAAGGTAAATAGAAACAAATCCCTGAAGCTGGATAGTACTCCGAATCAAGATAACTTGAGAGAAATATTTTTATCCTAAAATGCATATTTATTTAGAAGAATATTTGCTTTCTGCTGTGTGTAGAAGCTCTAATTGATATTTTAAACATATTTGAGGAAGAGTGCTTATTGGATATTTGGACAGTATTGCTTAAATAATTATTAACACAAAGTAGAACAGAGTTGCTTAAATAGTAGTTAATTAACATGAACTTGGCTATTTAGTGATTTACTTAAGCAACAGAAATTAAATATTGGTTTTATTAAAAATGTAAATACTGGAAATATGATCAGAGGATTATAAGGTATAAGAGTCTATTCATATTAAAAAATAGAACAAAATTTCAGCTGCTTTCAATAGCTATCAAATTTTAATTATATTCCTTACAACAGCATGTTCTCTGATATTGAAGTAATCAAAACATTAATTTTCAAAAATATTTGATTCTTTGTTAATAATTGTGTCAGAATTAAATAAGAACATTTACTTGTGTAGAGTGTGAAAAACTACCACAGACTATATACAGTTTTCAATTAAACCTATTGCCATTGTTAATGCTCTAAAGTAATACCAAGGGGAAGAGATGGTCTATCTCACAGTTTGCCATAAGAATTCCTCACACTTCTTATTTGTGTATTTCTTTAGATTTTTCAAGTAAATAGAATAATACAAAGCAAAGAAAATTTAAATTTTACTTAACATTAAAGCCACCTAAGGACATACACATATTGCTTTAAAAATCTTAATTTCAATGTTACTAACCACTAAAGACTACAGTTTTTGCATCTATTTTTCAATTTTTACTTAAAATAGTTATTTATTTTTAAAAATTTAAGTAAATCCCTTATGTAGTATTCATAACATAAACTGAGATGAAGACATGGTTTAATCATGATTCTATGACTAAAACGAGCCACCCCGACACAGAGACATGAAGCAGACATGGGGCTTATTAAGTAATCATGGGTCCTAGGTAAAAGGACAGAAGGAAAAATGGCTTCTCATAATTAATCATGAGTGTAAGTTTAGTAAGTTATGCATGCAATTACAGAAAAGGTAATATTCCAGGAAGTACACTGGGAGGTCTAAAATTAAATAGGTAATTTGTGACGAATGTTTTTTAAGTTTTAGAAAGAATTTATTTTAGTATGAAAGGATAAAGTATAGACAAGCAGGGTGGAAGGGAAGAGAGACATATTTCCTGCCCTCATGCAGGAAATGGGACCAAAGACTCTTGGTTAACAGAATTTTTTTTGGCAGTAACTGGTATTTGAACACAGGGTCTCAAGCATGTTAGGCTTGTTAGGCTTGCTAGGCAGGCCTACTTGAGCCAGTCCACCAGCAGACTAAATTTTTAATATGAATGTATTTTCTAATTTTTCCTTTTAATATTATGGTATGGAGAAATGTGTTTCTTTTCCTCTTTATCATGAGAAATAAAAATTTAATGTAGACTCAGGCAATTTCCTTATGGTTTCTTTTATTTAATTGTTTTATTACTCATATATGCATAAATGACAGGGGGTCATTACTCCCCCCTGTCCCCACCCCTCCCTTACCACCCACTCCATCCCCTCTCTCTCCCCCAACCCCCTCAATACCCAGCAGAAACTATTTTGCCCTTATCTCTAATTTTGTTGAAGAGAGAGTATAAGCAATAATAGGAAGGAACAAGTGTTTTTGCAGGTTGAGATAAGGATAGCCAAACAGGGAGTTGACTCACATTAATTTCCTGTGAGTGTGTGTTACCTTCTAGGTTAATTCTTTTTGATCTAACCTTTTCTCTAGTTCCTGGTCCCCTTTTCCTATTGGCCTCAGTTGCTTTTAAGGTATCTGGTTTAGTTTCTCTGTGTTAAGGGCAACAAATGCTAGCTAATTTTTTAGGTGTCTTACCTATCCTCACCCCTCCCTTGTGTGCTCTTGCTGTTATCATGTGCTCAAAGTCCAATCCCCTTGTTGTGTTTGCCCTTGATCTAATGTCCGCATATGAGGGAGAACATACGATTTTTGGTATTTTGGGCCAGGCTAACCTCATTCAGAATGATGTTCTCCAATTTCATCCATTTACTGGTGAATGATAACATTTCGTTCTTCTTCATGGCTGCATAAAATTCCATTGTGTAAAGATGCCACATTTTCTTAATCCATTCGTCAGTGGTGGGGCATCTTGGCTGTTTCCATAACTTGGCTATTGTGAATAGTGCTGCAATAAACATGGATGTGCAGGTGCCTCTGGAGTAACCTGTGTCACAGTCTTTTGGGTATATCCCCAAGAGTGGTATTGCTGGATCAAATGGTAGATCGATGTCCAGCTTTTTAAGTAGCCTCCAAATTTTTTTCCAGAGTGGTTGTATTAGTTTACATTCCCACCAACAGTGTAAGAGGGTTCCTTTTTCCCCGCATCCTCGCCAACACTTGATGTTCATGGTGTTGCTAATGACGGCTATTCCAACAGGGGTGAGGGAGAATCTTAGTGTGGTTTTAATTTGCATTTCCTTTATTGCTAGAGATGGTGAGCATTTTTTCATGTGTTTTTTGGCCATTTGAATTTCTTCTTTTGAGAAAGTTTTGTTTAGTTCACTTGCCCATTTCTTTATTGGTTCATTAGTTTTGGGAGAATTTAGTTTTTTAAGTTCCCTATATAGTCTGATTATCAGACCTTCCTCTGATGTGTAGCTGGCAAATATTTTCTCCCACTCTGTGGGTGTTCTCTTCAATTTAGAGACAATGACTTTTGATGAACAGAAGCTTTTTAGTTTTATGAGGTCCCATTTATCTATGCTATCTCTTAGTTGCTGTGCTGCTGGGGTTTCGTTGAGAAAGTTCTTACCTATACCTACTAACTCCAGAGTATTTCATACTCTTTCCTGTATCAACTTAAGAGTTTGGGGTCTGATATTAAGATCCTTGATCCATTTTGAGTTAATCTTGGTATAGGGTGATATACAAGGATCTAGTTTCAGTTTTTTGCAGACTGCTAACCAGTTTTCCCAGCAGTTTTTGTTGAAGAGGCTGCTATTTCTCCATCGTATATTTTTAGCTCTTTTGTCAAAGGCAAGTTGGTTATAGTTGTGTGGCTTCATATCTGGGTCCTCTATTCTGTTCCACTGGTCTTCATGTCTGTTTTTGTGCCAGTACCATGTTGTTTTTATTGTTATTGCTTTGTAATATAGTTTGAAGTCAGGAATTGTGATACCTCCATCATTGTTCTTTTGACTGAGCATTGCCTTGGCTATTTGTGGCCTCTTGTGCTTCCATATAAATTTCACAGTAGATTTTTCAATCTCTTTAATGAATTCATTGGAATTTTGATAGGAATTGCATTAAACATGTAAATTAATTTTGGGAGTATCGACATTTTTACTATGTTGATTCTACCAATCCATGAGCATGGGAGATCTCTCCACTTTCTATAGTCTTCCTCAATGTCTTTCTTCAGAAGTGTATAGTTTTCCTTGTAGAGGTCTTTCACATCTTTTGTTAGGTTTACACCTAGGTATTTGAATTTTTTTGAGGCTATTTTAAATGGAATTGTTTTCATGCATTCTTTTTCAGTTTGCTCATTGTTAGTGTATAGAAATGCTAATGATTTTTCTATGTTGATTTTATATCCTGCTACCTTGCTGTAGCTATTGATGATGTCTAGAAGCATCTGAGTAGAGTTTTTTGGGTCTTTAAGGTATAGGATCATGTCATCTGCAAATAGGGATATTTTGACAGTTTCTTTACCTATTTATATTCCTTTTACTCCTTCTTCTTGCATAATTGCTCTGGCTAGGAATTCCAGTACTATGTTGAATAGGAGTAGATAGTGGGCATCCTTGTCTGGTTCCTGATTTTAGAGGGAATGGTTTCAATGTTTCTTCGTTAAGTATAATGCTGGCTGTAGGTTTGTCATTTATAGCTTTTATAATGTTGAGGTACTTTCCTTCTATTCCTAGTTTTCTTAAAGCTTTCATCATGAAATGGTGTTGGATCTTATCAAAGGCTTTTTCTGCATCTATTGAGATGATCAAGTGGTTTTTGTCTTTGCTTCTGTTAATGTGGTTTATTACGTTTATTGATTTTCATATGTTGAACTGCCCCTGCATCCCTGGGATGAAGCCTACTTGGTCCTGGTGAATAATCTTTTTGATGTGTTGTTGAATTCGATTTGCCATTATTTTGTTGAGGATTTTTGCGTCAGTGTTCATTAAGGAGATTGGCATATAGTTCTCCTTTTTGGAGGTCTTTGTCTGGTTTTGGGATAAGTGTAATACTGGCTTCATAAAAAGTGTTAGGCAGTTTTCCTTCCCTTTCTATTTTGTTGAACAGTTTAAGGAGTGTTGGTATCAGTTCTTCTTTAAAGGTCTGATAGAATTCAGTAGAGAATCCATCAGGTCCTGGACTTTTCTTTTTGGGGAGACTCTTGATTGCTGGTTCAATTTCATTTTGTGTTATAGATCTATTCAGGTGATTAATTTCCTCTTGGTTCAGTTTTGGATGACCATATGTATCTAGAAATCTGTCCATTTCTTTAGATTTTCAAATTTATTTGAATATAGGTTCTCAATTTCCTGGACTTCTTGGTGTTTGCTGTTATCTCCACTTTTGCATTCCTGATTCTACTAATTTGGGTTTTTTCTCTCCTCATTTTAGTCAGGTTTGCTAGGGGTCTATCATTCTTGTTTATTTTTTTTCAAAGAACCAAGTTTTTGTTTCATTAATTCTTTCTATTTAATTTTTGGTGTCTATTTTGTTGATTTCAGCTCTTATTTTTATTATTTCTCTCCTTCTATTTGTTTTGGGATTTTCTTGTTCTTTTTTTTCCAGGAGTTTGAGATGTATCATTAGGTCATTGATTTGGTATCTTTCAGTCTTTTTAATATACGCACTCATGGCTATAAACTTTCCTCTCAGGACTGCCTTTGGTGTGTCCCATAGGTTCCGGTAGGTTGTGTTTTCATTTTCATTGACGTCCAGGTACTTTTTAATTTCCTCTTTTATTTCATCAATGATCCATTGTTCATTAAGTAATGAGTTATTTAGTTTCCAGCTGTTTGCATGTTTTTTGTCTTTACTTTTGTTGTTGAGTTCTACTTTTACTGCATTGTGATCAGATAGCATGCATGGTATTATTTCTATTTTCTTATATTTGCTGAGGCTTGCTTTGTGCCCTAGGGTATGATCTATTTTGGAGAAGGTTCCTTGGGCTGCTGAGAAGAATATATATTGTGTAGAAGTTGGATGAAATGTTCTGTAGACATCATGTAGGTCCATTTGATCTATTGTATATTTGAGATCTTGGATTTCTTTATTGATTTTCTGTTGGGATGACCTATCTATTGATGATAATGGGATGTTAAAGACTCCCACAATCACTGTGTTGGAGTTAATATATGCTTTTAGGTCTTTCAGGGTATGTTTGATGAAATTGGGTGCATTGACATTAGGTGCATACAGACTGATGATTATTATTTCCTTTTTGTCTATTTCTCCTTTTATTAGTATGGAATGTCCTTCTTTATCTCGTTTGATCAATATAAGTTTGAAGTCTACTTTGTCAGAGATAAGTATTGCGACTCCTGCCTGTTTTTGGGGGCCATTGGCTTGGTAAATCTTCTTCCAGCCTTTCATTCTAAGCCTGTACTTATTTCTGTTGTTGAGATGGGTGTCCTGTAAGCAACAAATTGTTGGATCTTCCTTTTTAATCCATTTCTTCAAGTGGTGCCTTTTGATGGGTGAATTAAGTCTGTTAACATTAAGTGTTAGTACTGATAGGTATGTGGTGATTCCTGTCATTTAGTTGTCTTAGTTGTTTGAAGGTTTGATTGTGTGTACCTAAGTTGAGGTTACTCTCTACTTTCTTGCTTTTTCTTTTCCTGTGGTTTGGTGCTGCCTCTCTTTTCATGGTTAAGTTGGGTTTCACTTTCTGTTGCAGAATCCCTTGAAGAATCTTTTGTAGTGGTGGCTTTTTGGTTACATATTATTTTAGTTTCTGCTTATTGTTGAAGACTTTTATTGCTCCATCTATTTTGAATGATAGTTTTGCTGGGTAGAGTATCCTGGGGTTGAAGTTATTTCCTTTCAGTGCCTGGAAGATCTTACCCCACGCTCTTCTTGCTTTTATGTTACTGTTGAGAAGTCTGCTGTGATTTTGATGGGTTTACATTTGTATTTTACTTGTTTTTTCTCTCTTACAGCCTTCGATATTCTTTCCCTAGTTTCTGAACTTGTTGTTTTAATGATGATATGTTGTGGGTTAGTTCTATTTTGATCTGGTCTGTTTGGTGTCCTGGAGGCCTCTGGCATCTGTATGGGGATATCTTTCTCTAGATTTGGGAAATTTTCCATTATTATTTTGTTGAATATGTTATGCATTCCCTTCGATTGCACCTCTTCTTCTTCTTTGATGCCGAAGATTGTCAAGTTTGGTCTTTTGATGGAGTTGGTGATGTCTTGCATTTTCTTTTCACAGGTCTTGAATTGTTTAATTAATAGTTCTTTGGTTTTTCCTTTACCATTTCATCTTCAAGTTCTGAGATTCTGTCTTCTGTTTGCTCTATTCTGCTGGATTGGCCTTCCGTTTTGTTTTGCAATTCTGTTTCATTCTTTTTTCTTAGGTTTTCCGTAACCTGGGTGGTTTCCTCTTTAATGGTGTCTATTTTTGTCCTGAGTTCATTTATCTGTTTATTATTCACTTTGGTGTTTATACAGTACTTCTATTGTTTACTTTATTTCTTCTTTTGCTTTTTCAAATTCTCTATTTTTGTTGTCTTGGAATTTCTTGAGTTTCTCCTGTACATTTTGGTTGACCCTATCCAGTATCATCTCTATAAAATTCTCATGAGTACCTGTAGTATGTCTTCTTTAAATTATTCTTGTGGGCTTCATTGGGTCCTTTGGCATAGTTTATCTTCATTTTGTTGGAGTCTGGATCTGAGTATCTGTTTCCTTCATTCCCTTCTGGTTCCTGTACTAATTTTTTGCTGTGGGGAAATTGGTTTCCCTTTTTTTTCTGTCTTCCTATAAAAGTCCTTGGTGTTGTTTCTGTCACTGTACTTTGTGCAATTAAGTATTTTGTAGCTGGTAATAATAACAATGATAATATTTATAATGGAAGGATGAGAGGAGTTGGAAATTAAGAAGTTAAAGAAAAAGGAAAAAGAAACAGACAAGTAGGAAAAAACAAAACAAGGAATCAAACAAGAGTGTTTCAAAGGTATAAACAAGGAGCATTAATGTACTAATTGACAGTAAGCTGAACAGGCATTAGGGAGACAAAGAAAGGATTGAAAATAAAAAATAAAAATAAAGATAAGAATAAAAATAAAAAATAAGTAAATGAAAGTAATATATATAAATAAAATAAAACAAAATGGAAAATGTAAAAAAAAAAAAAAAACCCTCCTAGTTCAAATGCAATGAAGTTTCAGTCTTAATAATTTGGGTGTCCATCTCAGTCTCCAATCCTGGAGATGGTGTCTCTGATGTTGTTCTGTAGCTTTCTCATCAAAGGGGACACATAAAGTAGAACAAAACTGCACAAAAATAACTAAAAACAAAAAAACCCACAAAGTGTCCCAAGTTCAAATGCAATACAGTGTCAGTAAGTTTTTCAGCATGCAGGTGTAGTTTGGTTGTTTTCTTTTCAAAGGTAGGGAAAGAGAAAAAAAAAGAGTCTGCACACAGTTCTATGAATGATATCTGCCCCTGTGGCTTGCCTGCCTGCTGCTGTCAGCCTGCTGTTGCTGGAGGCGTTATTTATGCAGATCTCAGGGGTGAACTTAGCACTCACCTGGCCCTGCAGGCTTTGTTTGCTCAGAGTTCTCCTGTATGCGAGCCTCTGCTACAGGCTTTCCCCTTTCCAAGCACTGGGAAAGGTGACACTGCACCCGCGTTGTCAGGCCTGCATGTTTATTTACAGTTCATGTGGGAAGTGGGTCTTCCCCCCTCTCCTGTGGAGTTTTCCTCCCACCACCACTTTTACAAGCTTTCTTGCTCCTGATTACTGGGTGGTGCTGCTGCTCCTGCCAGCCGCTGTGCTTGTTTACAGCTCATGTGGGAAGTGGGTCTTCCCTCCTCTCCTGTGGAGTTTTCCTCCCTCCACCACTCTCACAAGCTTCCCCGCTCCTGGTTGCTGGGCGTGCATCCCTGCTCCCGCTGGCCTGGTTTGTTTATTTACAGTTCCAGGAAGGATTCCCTTCCCCCAATCTTTGGCACTCAGTGCACCCTTCCCTCTTCCCTGTGTGTCTTTATTGTTCTTATTGCTTATTACTCAGTTTCTCTTTTTTCCCTGGGTGGAGGTCGGTCTGTCCAGGGGGCTATGCTGCTCTGGCCTGGGTTGTCTGTGGAAGTACCGCAGTACCACTAAGCTCACCTTGTCTGCGTCTTCCTAAGCCATCTGGGTGTGGGTGACTGGTGGCCCAGGGGCCCTCCTGGTTTCTCCGTTTAATGTGAAGTGGAGATGCTCTGCACTGGCTGGAGGTGTGGAGGGGTCTGAGCTTTGGTGGCCATGGTTTTCATTGTGGAGGGGAGGGTAGATCGCATGGATACAGATCACTTGTGTGATGGGCCCTGGCTACCCCTGTCCCCAACCCCCCAGACATATTCCTGACACAGTGTGGGCCCCAGGTGAAGAAGGTGCTCGCCATAAATCAGACTGTAGGGGTTTATTTTCTTATAAGCAAATATATTAGACATTTTAGTTATGTTACTTTTTGGTAATTTAATCATCAAATTACAAGTCTGTGGTAAGTATTTTAATACATGGTAAGGGTATAAAACATTTAACAAATGGTGGCTACTACTTTAACACAACTATTGAATTAGGCATACATGGTAAGAATCATTTACAGGAAATCAAAATAACAATTTTATAACTGTGTTACAGACACTACAAATAAGAAATGCTGCAAACATTCAAAAAGAGCAATTGTCTGTGTCTGATCAACTTCAGGAAGCTTGTTGTTGGTATGGTCAGTGGAGAGAATATTCAATGCAATGGAGAGATTTATGGCAAAAGATGAGAAGATAGCAATTAGGGAAACTGTTAACTGCTTAATTTCAATTAAAAGGTGAAATTTCCTGACTTAACAAAGAAAAAAGATTGTATGCTGAAGTTGCTGAGCTCTATAAGTGACATAAAAATTCTGAAGGGGCCACATTCACATAACTCTATTGTGGCATATTGCTGCAGTAGTTCTATTTTAGTGTTAGGAGTTGATCTCTTCTTGTGTCTAATATACAAATTAAATTTGACCATAAGTATGTCTGTTTAGGGGAAAAGAACATAATACATGTTGAGTTTAGTCCTATTCAAGTTTTCAGGCATCCACTGGGGGTCTTGCCATGTATCCTTCTCAGGTAAGGGAGGACCATTGTATCAGAGATAGATTATGGTAATTGGTGCATACTGTTATAGCACTATAAAGTCCTGTGCACAGTACATCCTTTGTGACCTGTAGAACCACGAAAGCTCGTGGTGTAATTCACCTCCAAGTTCAAATTCTTGAGTATCAGAGGATCCAATAGTGCCTTGCAGTTCAAGGCTGGAGGCCTAACAACAGACATCATAATTGTAAGCCCAGGAATCTGAAGGCCTGAGAACCAGTAATTCTGATATTTTAATGTAGGAGAAGATGGATGCTCCAGGTCCAGAAAAGGGGGTTACTCATTCTCCTTCTGCTTTTCTGTTTCATATATTTACTTCTGTTTTATATAGTTAATATTGTATGTTTACTGGATCGTGCTCTCCCACATTAGTAAAGGCAGATCTTCTTTTACTTAGTCTACCACTTCAAATGCTAGTGTTTTCCAGAAATGCTTTCAAAGACACATGCAGAAATAATACTTTAACAGCTATACCACTCAGCCTAGTCAAATTGACACATAAGATTAACCATCACAATAATGTATAAGAAATGGATGTTGGGCTGAAGTTCTGTCCACATAATATATAGGGCAAAGGGTAAAGGGAAAACAAAAATGGCCCAAACAATTTATTCACATATGAATAAATGAACAAAAAATGAATAGAAAAAAAACAAAATTTTAAGAATTTCAAAATTATAACACTAAGCCAAACATGGGGCCTTTCTAAGCATGAAGCCCTGTGATTTTATACCACCAATCCAAGCAGCACTACAATGAATTTAATTTTTCTTTTCATAGACAATGGGAGGTTCTTTAAAGAGTTTGTAAGGAGAGGACATGAAGAATGTCATGAAATATGAAAATATCCTGGTGGTTACATGCCAGCTGAATTAGAGAACGGCAAGAGAAGCTTGAAATAATTGGGAAGTAAATACAGCAAGTCTTGTGCAATATAATGACATTTTTGTCAATAATAAGCTTCATATAAAATGGTGGAGATTTTATGCCTAGTTGTAGCCATCTAAGCTTATGGAAACTGTGTGTTATTTTCACACTAGAATGACATTTGTCAGTTAGGTGATATATGACTGTATTCCAATGATGTAGAAGTAGAAGCTTAATCCCTGACAAAAAGACAAAAGGAGAAATTGTCAAGAAGTAAAATTAGCAAGGCTTGTGAATGGGCAGAAAAGAGGAGAAAGGAGGTAGAGGAATAAAGGAAAGTGATAGACATCAAACACACTTACCTGAGAGAATGCTTTGAAACAGTGATGAAGGTGATTTAATTAGAATATTTTAGATGAGCACATATTAACTGATGGCATGACAAGCAAGTACAGGTAGCCAGTATAAAACATCACCCAATATGATTACTAGAGTGCAGTAGAATGTAGGACTGTGAGATTTGCAAGATAGTGCAAGAAGCTAACATTTAATGATACTGATAAAATATATACCACTTTAGCTCCTAGCAATCTGCTATTAGCTTGTTTTGTGTATTTATTCCACATTTCTCTTCAAAAGCGTTAACTCTTTCTTATCAGAAATAGTATTGATTGAGTTATCTCAACTGAAGCCAATAGGAGAAGGGGACCAGGAACTAGAGAAAAGGTTAGTTCAAGAAGAATTAACTTAGAAGGTAACACACACGCACAGGAAATCAATGTGAGTCAACTCCCTATATAGCTATCCTTATCTCAACCAGCAAAAACCCTTGTTCCTTCCTATTATTGCTATACTCTCTCTACAACAAAATTAGAGATAAGGGCAAAATAGTTTCTGCCAGGTATCAAGGGGGTGGGGGGGAGAGGGAGGGGGCAGAGTGGGTGGTAAAGGAGGGGGTGGGGGCAGGGGGGAGAAATGACCCAAGAATTGTATGCACATATGATTAATAAAAAAAAAGAAATAGTATTGATTGAGATTGGTTGAATTTTCAGTAAAAATAGTTGAAGGTGGGAAAACATTATTTAACAAACTAGTTGCATTTTACAAGACTTTAATTTTTCTCTAATACCTTGAAATTCTCAGCAACCTCACAAGGTGTGAATTGTTTTGATTCTCATTGTAAGAATAAAAAATTAAAGCACACAGAAGCTGGTTATTATTTATTTAATGAATACTTATTGATTACCAATCACACTGCTCTGAGTGCTATCTGTGTGGACTATAGTAGAAGAGTAGTGTCAGTGATTAGTCTTCAAAATTTTATTTCAAATTATCAGTAAAAACAAGCAATATGAGAAATATAAAGGCAATGCAATAGAGAAAACTATATAAATACTTTAGGTGAATAGTTAGAGCACTAACTTGCTCAAAGTCATACAATTAATATAATCTAATTTTAAGGGCATAGACTTCAAGTCTCCTTTTTGCTGTTTTTTTTTTCAGACAGAAGAATGCTTGATGTACACTAAGCACTAAAATATTTTTTGAACGAAATGAAAAATAGCTAAAACTTATTGATTGCGTATCATACATTGCACCACATTTTCATACTATTTTAATAGTCACAAGGTCAATATTATTATTTTCATTTTGACTCTGAGATTCACAACAATAAAATAAATTGTCAAGGGTTACATTATGGCTGTATAGGTATTGGGGTTTTGATGTAAGAGTGAAAACACAGGAATTTCCAATTGATATTCATCTGCAGTGAAACTCTGTTTTCTCCCTATTTTCAGAGACAGTGTGTGAGCCTTGATGGGAGGTATGGAAAACAATGAGATTCTTGTCTTCCAGAATGCTAACAGATAGCAGCTGGATGTTTACCTACTGTAGTGTCAAGAATAGGTGCTCTGACGAGAACAGGAATTAAGCAATGCTTCTTGAATAGATATATCAGTTAATGGAAAACAAATTTAAAAACCATTACATATGAATTAATTTCTCATTTTGTAATTCAGATGAATAAAAATGTGAAGTCTGAAGTTGTAACTAAGTGGTAGACCAATTGCCTTGCATGCATGTGCACAAGCTTTTGAGTTTCATTTAGCAAAGTGTTTCCTTTGCTAAAGGTTTAATATGAACATTTTAATGAGTATTTAATTAGGTGATGCTTATGTGTGCCCCACAAACAGGGGTGTAAGTTATACTTTTGGTTACGGGCCTGTTCTGGCACTTATGCATTTTTATAATGATGGCTAGATACTAAAACAATCAACTTTGGCTATGAAGATAGGAAAGATGGACAGAAAGTTCAAATTTTATCTTGTTTGATCATTGGTACTTTAAATTTTGGCATTTTATAATACAAATTAATCATAATATGTACTTCTTAAATTCACTATGATATCTGACTGATATAAAAGTGTTTTTAATTATATTAAGATATGGAAAATATATATCTGATATCTTAGTTATGATTGCTTTTGTACCCTATATAGTCTAAGCAAAGTTAGAGAAGATTTTGCATTTTAGGTTGTAGCCAGGAAAAATGTCGAAAGGCAAACTGAAGATAAACCACCTGTAAGTGCAAGGATCAGTTGATGCTAACCAAATGATTTCCACATTATTGTGAAATCTTCATTAGCCAAGCTAGGAAAAAGTGCCACAAATTAGGCAAGCCAGAATAGATCAGTTGGCTGCTCAATTTCAACTTGTATAGTGATTTGATTTGTAGCAACACTGAAGATAACTCCAAGCTGCTTTTTTAGATGGCATGTTCCAAAATATTCTTTTGACTTAAAAATAAGGTGCCCTTTCTCCTATAATATAAAGAATGGATCACTTCTCCACAGCCTAAAAGTATCTGAGAGCAGATATATTGCAAAAGACTCCCACGGATTCTTTTTGATATTTACCAGAAGATAGCTCAGACATGGTTCTCTTAGCCAGCTGCTGAATCACCTTTTCCACCAAGGTAGCAACTCTCAAAACCAATTCAATATCTATATGTTGAGTTCACTGAAGTGACACATCTGATATTTGGCACTGGGAATACAGTAGTAGATAGTCTATTACCATTTCTGCTCATATGCAGGGAAATCCATAGCCAAATTAATTTTTCCATTCACTTTAAATTCTTACATACTCCCAGACTTCTTTAATTTCTCAAGTATCCTATTTCAAGTCCTAAGACTCTATGTATACAATCATATTCAAAGATGTTGCAAATGATGAACAAATTCTAAGTAGTAAATGCAAATTGAACAAAATGAACAATGATATGAAAGAGAGTTAACCCAGCTCATTCAAACCTCCAAAGATAAAATTTGAATCTATCTAAAAATACAGTGTTAACTTTTACCTTGATTTTAAGTTTCATAAAAATGTAGAGGAAAAGACCATTCATCAGCATGTTTATTTATAGTTGTAGGATAAGTATAGGCAGGAATAAGGTAATCTATCATGTTATGTTTTATTGCTGGTGATCACGGAATTTTTTGTGATTCTCTCCTTTCATGCACCATGATTTCTTTCATGTTGCAACTCAGGAAACTGTAAATGATGAATGATAATATGTATAATTAAGTCATTAAGGCAAGACAGTTTTATAGTAATATGAAGATATACTGTAAAACTAGTTCCAAGAGAAGAGACTAGTTCATTTGTTAATTTAATTCTATGTTTACTATACCAAAACCTCACAATGACTTAAAGATATTTACCAAATTCACCTTTCCCTATTGTTCTGGGGTGTGGTCAACTTCCTTTTGATTTTTGATATCTGCTTCCTCCTACAAAATATTCAACTATTTTAAAGCTTGAGCTTTGTTTTAGTTTTTTGTAATTTTTAAAATAGAAGGTGCCATTTCATCATATTTTATAATAATGTTAAAATATTTTGAGAAGTCTTTCAAATAATTAATTTGAAAATGCAAGGGAAAGGAGTTTTTTTTTATTTCTACTTTCCTTTTAGATCATGATTTTTCACAATTTTAAAGAAATGTTATCTGGTATAGTTATGAAACATTCACAGATATATTAATCCTTTAGTATTTTATGAGAAGGACTAAAATTGGCAATAAGGCACAATATAATGAAAAAAATATAAAAGGCCATGAGAGCAGGTAGAAAAGTTACTGAGCCCACTCCATGTATCCCTTTATTTCATACAACCATATTCTAAGCATCCTATTTGTTTGTACAAAGGTTCATCAGTCTTTGTCACTTGGATAAAGTCCTTTGGATAGAGTGTATACCTCTTACTTCTATCTGTCTATCTATCTATCTATCTATCTATCTATCTATCTATCTATCATTTCTCCATCTTTTTTTAATATACGTGTGTATGTAATTTCTTGGCCTTGAACAAGTCAGATGCTGAAGAGTATCAATTTTAATTTAGACTGCCTTTGGCCTAATGGGCTTGTTTTTGTTGAATTGGAATTATTGTAATTTACCTTGAGATTGTTGTGAGGTAGGTATACATTATAGTTCATATAAAATTTCAAGTTTAAGATTTTATTTAATACAGTGACATCATGTAGGCTTTTCTTTTATTAAAAAAATCTCTACAGTGTTGTGGTGGGAGACCATTCCCAGGCTTCTTTGCCAGTGGAGGTGATTCTGAACCAACACAAAGTCTTCATTGTTTTAAACATAAAGATTTTAAAAATGCTCAGATTTTTACTGTTGCTTTAACTATCAGTAAATTTTGAATAAAATTATTAATTCACTTAGCATGGTTATGTATGAATTTACGGTGTATATGCCTGTGTCTAACTTACATTAACTCTTTTATTGTTATTTTGCTATTTGTTATTTTGTTATTTGTTATTTTCTCCATGAGGTTTCTTTTCTCAAACATATTTTGTTCATGTATTACCTTACGTGTAATTTAATGTAGGAATATGTAGATCTGTATTTTCCACATTGTGATTTTATGAACAAATTGGAATATTAGCACACAAAATACAAAAGTATACTCTTGTTTTTATATTTATTTTGATATTTTCTAATTTTATCAGTTGTTGATATATATTTTTGATATAGTTTATATAGTCAATTATATTATATTATATTTGGTCTAATGCTACTTAGTAGCACCTACTTATTGTATTGACAACAGAATATTATTTATTGGTAAGTAGATGCTTTCCCCAATAAAATAATTTCAGACCTCCTTCCATGCAATTTTATTTTGCTGTTGTTCAAGACAAATTTTCACACTTTTGGTTTGTCACTGTAGAAACAAAATATACCTGGCTTGCATATCTGAAGATGTATTTACTTCACAGTGGAATGAGAAAGAGAAGGAAGCCACAGCAACTATGCATAATTATTTGCAGGACTGTGGTTTTACCTCACTGAATTATTTTCACTATTGATTGACTAATGTTTTCAGTGTGGTTGGAGCTACTCCTTCTTCTTTCATTTATTTACTTCTTCAGTTTTTACTTTTTCAGCACTTTTCAATGACTGCAATGTTTCCACTAATCAAGGCTCCACTCATTGCCTGGTCCACTAATTCCTCTTTGAAAGTGAGGATTAGAAGTGACAGCTAAGAAAATTGTAGTGAGATGGCGAGAATAATGAAAACATTTCTCACATTGTCCATTGTGTCAGTATGTTTTTGTGTATATCAACATTTAGTTTGTAAGAATAATTTGGTCTTGCTGGGCACAGGCTCATATTTTTTTAATTACAGCACTTGGGAGAAAGCAGCAAGAGGAATATTTGAGTCTAAGAGTTGAAGGTCAGCCTGGGCAAAGTAGTAAGACCTTGTTTCAAAAAAAGTAAAAAAAAAAAAAAAAAGAAAAAACAGAAAAAGAAAAAATACAATAAGAAATGCGTATAGAGAGCTTAAATTAGCAAAACAAGAGAAACTGTGGAAGAATGAAAGCAGTTATATATTATAAAATTTTATCCATTCAATTCATAATAAAATATTTAGAACAATAGAGAGTTATACTGTTTAATTTTTGTTTCATAATAATGTGATAGCCAGATGTGAGATCAGTACATTCAAATGTTTAAGTCAATAATTTGGATCCTAAACTCTGGTTAACTCACATTCAATGTAAGCAACTTATGCCGTATCATTTTTTAAAAAAAGAAATATAGAAACAAGCTTAACACTGTGTATGCTCTAGACATACACAAATGCATCTCATAATCAAATTAGATTCATTATTTAATTCCTCTTAACATCAATAAATGTTTGTCATTAATTTGTATGGTATATGTGAAAAGTCACTTCATGCTCAAAGAATAAAATATTACTTAAATTTAGGTGATGTCAGTGGCATTTTGCAGGATGTTTATACTTGATTCATATTACCTAATTTAATCATAAAATATGAAATATTAAAGAAAAAGTATTGCTATGCATTTGACCTGAAGTAAAATAAAAATACATTAGTGGCTTATTTTTGTCAATAATAGACAGTACTTCTCTTAAAACTGGCTTATATCTTTGGCTCTTCAAACAACAATATTATACCTCATGAGCTGAGAAATATGTGAGCCTACCTTTAACCTGAAAACAGAAAAAGAGAACCAATGAACAAATGTCTTTATAAAAATATATTCTCCTATATACAGGGAGCTCAAAAAACTAAACCGCCCAGAAATCAATGAACCAATAACGAAATGGGAAACTGAACTAAACACAACTTTTTCAAAAGAAGAAATTCAAATGGCCATAAAACACATGAAAAACTACTCACCATCTCTGGCCATAAAGGAAATGCAAATCCAAACCACACTAAGATTCCACCTCACACCTGTTAGAATAGCTATCATTAAAAATGACCAACAACAAATGTTGGTGAGGATGTGGGGAAAAAAGAACCTTCATACACTGCTGGTGGGAATGCAAGTTAGTACAACCACTCTGGAAAACAATATGGAGGCTTCTTAAAAAAACTAAACATAGATCTGCCATATGATCCAACAATCTCGATCCTAGGAATATACCCAAAGGAATGTAACTCAAATTATTACAAAAGCACTGCACACCCATGTTTATTGCAGCACTATTCACAATAGCCAAATTTTGGAAACAGCCAAGATGCCCCACTACTGATGAATGGATTAAGAAAATGTGGTATTTATATACAATGGAATTTTACTCAGCCAAGAAGAAGAATGATATCTTGTCATTCACAAGTAAATGTATGGAACTGGAGAATATCATCATAAGCCAAGTTAGCCAGGCTCAGAAGTCCAAAAATCATATGTTTTCCCTCATATACAGACTTTAGACCTAAAACAAATGCAGTAATATTAGTGGATGTGGGTCACACACTAAGGGGAGAACACATACATGAGGAATAGGGAAAGGTAGGAAACCCAAAACTTGAAAGTGTTTGATGTGTCCACTGTAGAGGAGTTAATATATTAACCTTAAAATGACAGAGGTCACTATAGGAAGGTGACCAGGAAGTAGTGAAAAGGTCTGGGTCCTAATACACATGTGAATAGAAACAGTGCTAGGAATCTCTCTGTATAACTATCCTTATATCAAACTAGCAAAAATGCTATGTCTTTCTTCTTATTGCTTATGCCTTCTCTTCAACAAAATTGGAGAAGATGGCAGAACAGGTTCTGCTTGGAAGCGAGGGGTGGGGTGGGAAGATGGAACAGGTAGTGGAGGGGATGAGGGGTAGTGGTGAGAAATGGCCCAAACAATGTATGTACATATGAATAATGTGTATATATATATATATATATATATATATATATATATATATATTCTCCTTAGCTAAAAAAAATAATAAGTACAAGGAACAGGTTGAAAATTAATCCATGATCTTGGATGAAACTTCAAATTACTTTAAAATTTTAAAAATTAAATAAAGCTCATTTATAAAATATGAAAAAATTAAGCAATTGCTCATACATATTTGTATTGGTGCAACTAAAATTTATTGAAAGTAATGATATATTCCACACATTTTTCTTCCTAAATAGAAGAAATGGGTCTTTAATTGATGCTGATAATTAACATGATAACACAAAATTTTTTGTAAAGTATGTTCTTCTTTATTATTGGATACAAATCATTATTGGATAAAGTTTGAATATGAAATAATTTAAAAATTTCTAATAAATATTATTTCATAATTTGAACCAATATGTTCACACAAATGACAGATTTTGACGTATTTTGACTTGAATTTCTCTGAAGTTAACACTTAGCTTTGATTATTGGGGTTCTAGTTTGGGGGAAGGAATTCCTTTATTATTTAATTTAATTGGTAAACCATAATGTTCCAAGATGAAGCAAAATTCTAAATCTAAAGTAAATGTATTTACACAAATATTTATTGTGAATAATCTGTTGGAAGCATGGACATGACACATTTTCCTGTAGAAAGAAGAATAAAGAGGAGACCTAGTTTTTGATAATCAAAAATTCTGACCACATGAAAACAATATACTTAATAAATACTATGGAAAATAGATGCTTCTGATTTATAATAAAGCATTCTGTCAATAATCAATTGTGAACTTTTAAAAATGCATTTCATCAGGAGAGCAGAATAGGTACTGCCTGTGAGATTGGTACCAGTGGGAGGGGGGAGGAGGTGGGGAAAGGGTGTGGGAGGGTGAATATGGTACAAATACTGTGTACACATGTATGTAATTGGAAAAATGATACCTGTTGAAACTCTTCCAGGAATGGGGAAGAGGGAGATAAAAGAGAATGGTGGAGGGGGTGAATTGAAGCATGATATATTTAATATATTGTAAGAGCCTTTGTGAATGCTACAATGTACCCCCACCCGGCACAACATTAAAAAATACAATTCATCCTGTGACTCCCAAGTGGTCTTCCAGACACTGATGAAAATTTGGAAGGTCATGCCAATTTATAAGGTTTAATATGGCAAGTTCCTTAAATTTTTTTGTAAACTAAAACTCTGACTTCTGAACTGGCAGAAATTCAATTAAAGATAAATTCCTAAAACAAACAAAAAAAAAAGGATCTCATCAGTAACTGTAAACCCTCAGGTGAAACAGTGAGACAAATATTGTTGTGAACAAAGACATTTTAAGAAAAGAGTAGCTATAACAAATCAGTAAAACTATATTGTTGGTAGTTTGCATACATGTACTTCTTATGGAAAATATTTAGCTGGTTTAAAAAATGAAATTTAAAATAAAGAAATTTCAGGCACACAATTTTTGTCTTGCTAATGCAACTTCATTTTTTTTAAGTTTTTTTAAATTATTATTGTCCTGTTGGGTGGGGTTACATTGTAGCATTTACAAAGGTTCTTACAATGTATCAAATGTATCATGCTTGAATTCACCCCCTCCACTGCTCTTTTTCATCCCCTCTCTAATTCCTGGAACAGTTTCAGCAGGTATCATTTTTGCACTTATACACATGTGTACCATATTCATCCCCCTAATCTTCCCCCCAACCCTGGCCACAAAAAAGAAATTTTGTCATTTGCAGGTAAATGGATGGAAACAAAACAGAGAACATCATTTTAAGTGAAGTTAGGCTCAGAAGGACAAAAGCAACATGCTCTCCCTCATATGAGGATTACAGATCTACAACAAATGTAGCAATATTATGGGTCATGAGTCACACAAAAGGAAGACTGCTTGGGAGGGATAGGTCAAGAGAAGAAAACCAAAACCTTGAATGTGATTGAGGTGCTCACTTTACAAGAATGAATACAGAAATCTTAAACTAACTGGGGCCACCATGGTAAGGGGACTAGGGAGGAGTGAAGAGGAACTGGTACACATGAACCAATTGGGGTGTAATACATATGTGAATGGAAACAACACAAGGAAGTTCCCTGTGTAGTTTTCTTTATCTCAAACTAGCAGAAGTTTCATTTTTAAGAGAGTTATCTAAATGACTGTTCATAAAGAATCAAAGATTTTATTGATTTCCTTCTGTAGTAGGAGGATTTTACAACACCTTTTCAGGATGAAATAACATTTTCTTTCTGACTACATCTACACATTCATTGAAGTACTTCTATCCCCTAGGTTTTGAGTACATTAATTTGGTAGCTACTAAGCTAGTCCCAAGTCATTCAGATACAATCAATAATAGATCACATCAACTTTCTATGACAAAAGTTATTAAATTTCTAAACTTCCTGATGCAATTCACACATGCATGGCTGTTTTTTTCCAGCAAAAGGCTGTTAGGTATACAAGTAATATTTCTGAGCATAATAAAAGCCATATAGAGCAAGTTCACATGCTACATCATATTCAACAAGGAAAAGTTGGAAGTTTTTCCTGTAGGATCAGGAATATTACATGGGTGATTATTCTCACCACTCCTATTCAGAATAGTCCCAGGCATCATGAACAAAGCAAGTAGTCAAGAAAAATAAATAAAATATATTCCAATCAAAAAAGAAATTAAATTATGTCTGTCAGCAATGTGATGTTATAAATATAAAACTCTGCAGAGTCCTACAGGAAATGCTTAGAACTAATAAACACATTCAGTTAAATTGTTAGATATTATACCAGTCAAAAACCAGTTGCATTTCTAAACACTAACAAAGAATTATTTGAAAAATAAGAAAACAAATCCATTGAAAATAGAATCAAAAGAATAAATAACATAGGAACAAAGTTAACCAAGGAAATGAAAGTTCTGTACACTGAAAAGGTATAAAATATTAATAAAATACATTGAAGAAAACATGAATTAATAAAACATGTTTATGGTGGAAAAATTAAGATTATTAAAAGTTACATAACACCAAAGCAACCTAAAAATTCAGTGCAATCCTAGAAGAAATAAAGGGATTTTTCACAAAAATGATAAAAAACAATCCTAAAATCTGCATGGAACAGAAAAAAAAAGCTTTAACTAGGCAAAGCCATCTTTAGAAAAAGAACAAATCAGAAGAATCACTTTACTGATTTAATCCCATATTGCAAAGCTATAGCAATCTAAATAGCATGGTAGTGGCATAAAAACCAATGTATAGGCCAGTAAAACAGAAACGAGGCCAGAAGTAAACTCATGCATACATAGTCAAGTAATACTTAATGAAAATGCAAGAGTATACAATGGAGAAAGGAGAGTCTCTCCAGTAGTGTTGGGAAAATTGATTTCCACATGAAGAATGAAATTGGGTTGATGTGTTACAACATGAACACAAATTAAATCAAAATAGACTAAATATAAGATGTAAGACTGTGAAACTAGAAAAAAAATCATAAGAAAATTGTCTTATCAAATAATTTTTAGATGACATCCAAAGCACAGTTAACAAAAGAAGTTGGAGGAGGAAAGAAGAAGAAGGAAAGTAGGAAGGAGAGAAGGAAGGAGGGAAGGAAAAATGGAAGGAAGGAAGGAAGTCCCAAAACAAATTTAAATATGTCTAGTTAAGGTATACATGTCCTTTGCATGCCCAAAGGGCTGGTTCTATCCCAGCAACACACAGACATGGGTATATAAAGAACACTACACATTTTTCTAAACAAACACAAATGGCCAACAGATATACTTTTAAATGCTCAACCTCCCAACGTCTTTAGTAAGGAGGGATATTATTATAAAGGCCACAATATCTGTTCATACATACTAGGGTTATCAAAAGGGAAGAGATAGTGTTAGGAGAATGTGGAGAAAAGGAAAACATTATACACTGTTACAAATTGGTACAACCATTATGAAAAACAGAGAAGGTCCTCACAAGCTTAAAAATGGAACTAAGGTGTGATGTGGACATCTGATTTCTTGATATATAGTCACAGTAAATAAAATCAATATCTTGAAAATTTATCTTTACCCACATGTTCATTGTAGCATTATTTATAGAACCAAGATGTGGAAATGACTATTATATTCCTCAATGGTAGAATTCAAAATTGAAATTATGATCAATGCTTAAAATGGAATGTGATTCAGTCTTGCAAAAAGAAAACCCTATCATTTGTGAAGGGCATTACGGAAAGTAGTTAGACAGAGAAGGATACATTCTGCATGATTTCACTTATATGTGAAATCTAAATATATTGAGCTAAGAGAAACAGCAGAATAGTGTTTCCAATGTTGATGGTGGGAGAAATAGGGAGTGGTTAGTCACAGTTACCAAGTTTCAGTTAAGATGAGTAAGTCCTGTAGATCTACTGCATAACATGGTGACCACATTCTGTGTCATATACTTGAAATTTGCTAAGAAAGTGCTATTGTGCTTTCAACACATACCACCTTGTGTTGTGAGGTGACAGAAGTGTTTACTAGCTTGATTTTGGTTTTTTTTTTAATTAAAAAATTATTCACTTATTCACATGTGCATACATTGTTTGAGTCATTTCTTCCCCCGTCCCCTGCCTCCTCCTTCTTCCCCCCACCTCCCTCACTTCCAGGCAAAATCTGTTCTGCCCTTATCTCTAATTTTGTTGAAGAGAGAATATAAACAATAATAAGACAGACAAAGAATTTTTGCTAGTTGTGCTAAAGATAGATTCATTTTGGTATTCACTTTATAACACAAAGGTTCAAAAATCATCATATTGCACATCATAATTATACATAAGTTTATTTGCAATTAATACATCAATAAAGCTGGGAAAAGGATCTGACATTTCACTAGCTAAATTAGTGATCCTCTAACACAGTCCAAGAATAATGAGTTTGTTTGGGGATGAATGTATGTTGGGGGGCTGTTGTATGTTGAAAATCCAGGATGGGAAATCTTCAAACTGATACAGCAAGTAGCTATTGATCACATGAAAATAAGAAAAGGAAAAGTGGCTCCATGTTATCAAAAAGTCAAATGGAGCCAGACATAGGGTACACTTCTGTAATCACATTTATCCAAGAGGTGGAGCACAGTCCAAAGCCAGAGCAGACAAAGTTAACATGAGACCCCCAACTGAAAAAAAAGTGAAAGGGTTGAGGGCTTGACTCAAATGGTAGAGTACTTACATCAGTCCTTGAATTCAATATCCATTACTGAAATAAATTATTAAATAAGTTAAATAGATATTAGAGCAACTTAGTGAACATTAAATTGCTTTTTAATTACTTTTTTCCTGTCTCAAATATGTTTAAATCATATAAGGAAAAAACCAGTCCAATTAATTATTTTTAAATTACATTTTTAAAAAATAGAAAAAATAGCAAGTAATTATATCATGATTAAGAGCCTTTATTTTAGAAAATGAATTCTAAGACTACAACTTTACTCCAGGTTTAAAAAAAGTTGTTATATTTTCTCTTAGTGTTTTCCCAGAAAAAAATAGTGTTCAATTACCATTTGTTATTAAATGTATTTTCAAAGATCTGTAGAAAACTAATACAGAGTAACATATCAGAAACGAATACAGATGGTTCAGTCAATGAGGGATGACATATGTGATGTTGATTGTATTGGAGCTGCAAAGTTCATATCATCCAGTGATTGTAGCGGTCATGACAACAATAAAAGCAAGAAGAGCATGGGGTGAGATCTTCCGGGCACTGAATGAAAATAACTTCAACCCCAGGATACTCTACCCAGCAAAAATATTATTCAAAATAGATGGAGCAATAAAAGTTTTCCATGATAAGCAGAAACTAAAACAACATGTGACCACAAAGCCTCCACTTCAAGGGATTCTGCACACAGAAAGTGAAACCCAACTTAACCATGAAAAGACAGGCAGCACCAAACCACAAGAAAAGAAAAAGCAAGACAATAGAGAGTAACATCAACTTAGGTACACACAATCAAACCTTCAAACAACTAAGACAACTAAATGGCAGGAATCACCACATACCTATCAGTACTAATGCATAATGTTAACGGACTTAATTCACCCATCAAAAGGCACCGTTTGACAAAATAGATTAAAAAGGAAGATCCAAGAATTTGTTGCTTACAGGAGACTCATCTCACCGACAGAAATAAGCATATGCTTAATGAAACAAAAAGTTGGTTCTTTGAAAAAATAAACAAGATCTATAGACCCCTGGCATACCTGACTAAAATGAGGATAGAAAAAACCCAAATTAGTAGAATCAGAAATGAAAAAGGG
This sequence comes from Castor canadensis, assembly GCF_047511655.1. Classification (NCBI taxonomy): domain Eukaryota; kingdom Metazoa; phylum Chordata; class Mammalia; order Rodentia; family Castoridae; genus Castor; species Castor canadensis. The sequence continues at coordinate 146,177,775 of NC_133388.1, read as the reverse complement.
GAGATAACAACAAACACCATGGAAGTCCAGGAAATCATCAGAGACTACTTCAAGAACTTATATTAAAATAAATTTGAAAATCTTAAAGAAATGGACAGATTTCTAGATACATATGATCACCCAAAGCTGAAACAAGAGGAAATTAATCACATGAATAGATCTATAACACAAAATGAAATTGAAGCAGCAATCAAGAGTCTCTCCAAAAAGAAAAGTCCAGGACTTGATGGATTCTCTGCTGAATTCTATCAGACCTTTAAAGAAGAACTGATACTAACCCTCCTTAAACTGTTCCACAAAATAGAAAGGGAAGGAAAACTGCCAAACACATTTTATGAAGCCAGTATTACACTTATCCCAAAACCAGGCAAAGACACCTCCAAAAAGGAGAACTATAGGCCAATCTCCTTAATGAACACTGACGCAAAAATCCTCAACAAAATAATGGCAAACCGAATTCAACAACACATCAAAAAGATTATTCACCACGACCAAGTAGGCTTCATCTCAGGGATGCAGGGGTGGTTCAACATATGAAAATCAATAAACGTAATAAACCACATTAACAGAAGCAAAGACAAAAAAACCACTTGATCATCTCAATAGATGCAGAAAAAGCCTTTGATAAGATCCAACATCATTTTATGATAAAAGCTCTAAGAAAACTGGTAATAAAAGGAAAGTACCTCAACATTATAAAAGCTATATATGACAAACCTACAGCCAGCATTATACTTAATAGAGAAAAACTGAAACCATTCCCTCTAAAATCAGGAACCAGACAAGGATGCCCACTATCTCCACTCCTATTCAACACAGTACTGGAATTCCTAGCCAGAGCAATTAGGCAAGAAGAAGAAATAAAAGGAATAAAAATAGGTAAAGAAACTGTCAAAATATCCCTATTTGCAGATGACATGATCCTATACCTTAAAGACCCAAAAAACTCTACTCAGACGCTTCTAGACATCATCAATAGCTACAGCAAGGTAGCAGGATATAAAATCAACATAGAAAAATCATTAGCATTTATATACGCCAACAATGAGCAAACTGAAAAAGAATGCATGAAAACAATTCCATTTAAAATAGCCTCAAAAAAAATCAAATACCTAGGTGTAAACCTAACAAAAGATGTGAAAGACCTCTACAAGGAAAACTATACACTTCTGAAGAAAGAGATTGAGGAAGACTATAGAAAGTGGAGAGATCTCCCATGCCCATGGATTGGTAGAATCAGCATAGTAAAATCATCTATACTCCCAAAAATAATCTACATGTTTAATGCAATTCCCATCAAAATTCCAATGACATTCATTAAAGAGATTGAAAAATCTACTGTGAAATTTATATGGAAACACAAGAGGCCACAAATAGCCAAGGCAACACTCAGTCAAAAGAACAATGCTGGAGGTATCACGATACCTGACTTCAAATTATATTACAAAGCAATAACAATAAAACAACATGGTACTGGCACAAAAACAGACATGAAGACCAGTGGAACAGAATAGAGGACCCAGATATGAAGCCACACAACTATAACCAACTTGTCTTTGACAAAGGAGCTAAAAATATACAATGAAGAAATAGCAGCCTCTTCACAAAAACTGCTGGGCAAACTGGCTAGCAGTCTGCAAAAAACTGAAACTAGATCCATGTATATCACCCTATACCAAGATTAACTCAAAATGGATCAAGGATCTTAATATCAGACCACAAACTCTTAAGTTGATACAAGAAAGAGTAGGAAATACTTTGGAGTTAGTAGGTATAGGTAAGAACTTTCTCAACGAAACCCCAGCAGCACAGCAACTAAGAGATAGCATAGATAAATGGGACCTCATAAAGCTAAAAAGTTTCTGTTCATCAAAAGAAATGGTCTCTAAACTGAAGAGAACACCCACAGAGTGGAAGAAAATATTTGCCAGCTACACATCAAAGGACTGATAACCAGAATATATAGGGAACTTAAAAAACTAAATTTCTCCCAAAAGTAATGAACCAATAAAGAAATGGCAAGTGAACTAAACAGAACTTTCTCAAAAGAAGAAATTCAAATGGCCAAAAAACATATGAAAAATGCTCACCATCTCTAGCAATAAAGGAAATGCAAATTAAAACCACACTAAGATTCCACCTCACCCCCGTTAGAATAGCCATCATTAGCAACACTACGTACAACAGTGTTGGCGAGGATGCGGGGAAAAAGGAAGCCTCTTACACTGTTGGTGGGAATGCAAACTAGTATAATCACTCTGGAAAAAAATTTGGAGGCTACTTAAAAAGCTAAACGTTGATCTACCATTTGATCCAGCAATACCACTCTTGGGGATATACCCAAAAGACTGTAACACAGGTTACTCCAGAGGCACCTGCACACCCATGTTTATTGTGGCACTATTCACAATAGCCAAGTATGGAAACAGCCAAGATGCCCTACCACTGATGAATGGATTAAGAAAATGTGGTATCTATACACAATGGAATTTTACTCAGCCACGAAGAAGAACAAAATGTTATCATTCACTGGTAAATGGATGGAATTGGAGAACATCATTCTGAGTGAAGTTAGCCTTGCCCAGAAGACCAAAAATCATATGTTCTCCCTCATATGTGTAAATTAGATCAAGGGCAAACACCACAAGGGGATTGGACTTTGAGTACATGGTAAAAGTGAAAGCACACTAGGGAGATAGGATAGGTAAGACACCTAAAAAACTAGCTAGCATTTGTTGCCCTTAACACAGAGAAACTAAAGCAGATACCTTAAAAGCAACTGAGGCCAATAGGAGAAGGGGACCAGGAACTAAAGAAAAGGTTAGATCAAAAAGAATTAACCTAGAAGGTAACACACACTCACAGGAAATTAATGTGAGTCAACTCCCTGTATAGCTATCCTTATCTCAACCAGCAAAAATCCTTGTTCCTTCCTATTACTGCTTATACTCTCTGTACAACAAAATTAGAGATAAGGGCAAAATAGTTTCTGCTGGGTATTGAGGGGGTTGGGGGGAGAGGGAGGGGGCAGAATGGGTGGTAAAGGATGGGTGGGGGCAGAGGGGAGAAATAACCCATGTCTTATATGCACATATGAATAATAAAATAATAATAAAAAAATGTCATCATAGGGCAATGCATTACTCTTGTGCTGTGGTGATGCTGGTGTAAAGAAACCTACTGCACCACCAGCTATACAAAAGTACAGCATACACAAGTTTGTACAGTGTACAGTATTTCACCACTAAAATAAAACATATGTCATTGGCTTTTGAATTTACCATACTATCCTTTTTATTCTATTTTAGTGTACTTCTTCTACTTTTCAGTGTGTACTTCTACTTGCAAAAATTAGTTTACTACAAATTAGTTTATTATTTTAGTAGCACCAAATCTGTATCATCAAGTTTTGTGCAAATATGGTCTACCATGTTTGTATAAAATAGCCAAAGGATTTATTTTCTAACACATATCCCTGTCTTTAAGTAGCATGTCCCTCTATAACAATTTTCAACATAGAAACACCTTACTTGAACTTGTTCCCAATATTTGCATAGCACATGCTTGATACAGTTTTGTTGACGGTAACAGAAACCAACCTTGTTACTTTTATTGCCATGTTAAAACTCAATACAGAATATACTTTTTAAAACTAAAAGAACATAATTTGAATAACCATTGTAATACTAAAAGTTGTTTGGAGAAACTTACATGCTGCTCCTAATATTTAATTCAAATTTGGCTTTCCCAGTTTAGTTTGCTAAATTTAATTAATGTTTTGTCTTCCTTTATCTCTCTAGGTCTATACGAAGTCAGAATTTAAGGCACAGAAAACTTACAATAGTATCTGCTATAATTTTTTTTTGCCTGAAATTGAACAGACAAAACTCAGATTCTAAATATATAACTTGAAAGTTTGAATTTTTCATAGAAGTATTTAATCAAAAAAGATTTGAATGAGTTATAATGCATTTTGAGATTCTTTTAAACTTCATTTCTGTTTAAGAAGTGTGCCATTATGTCTTTTATTCAACCTTCTGAAGCCATCCTTTGTGGAAAGAATCTTGACTTTTAATGAGAGGTAAAAGGGAAACTTAGAAACTGAAACACACTTCAGTCTTTATGCTAAGATGATGAAATATTAAGTAACTTGGATGACTTCTTTTATTTGGGACTGGTATGGGATTTTATTACTTTTTATATTAGGTGGTGTTTTATCTCTTGATATTAAACAGAAAGATCAGAAGATTCCACATTTACTCTAAAAAGAGTTTTAGACCTTAACAAAACACATACTTTTTCATTAAATAATTTTACACATGCCTGTTAAACATATGGCTGCCATTAATAAGGGAATGGGCATGTTCACTGAAGGGTCCTTTATCAATCAACCACATTTAAGCCTCTTGGAAAGTTACAGAACATTTTTTAAAGTATGAGTAAATAGGTTCATAAATATTATTCAATATTCAACTTACAATGTGTTTAAGTGAAGTAGACGCCTTATTGGCCATTGTTCAAAGTTCCACATTAATTCTGAAATACACTTTTAAAATATGGGTCTGCTAGAATTCATTGCAATATTCAAATTCTCCATTATCCGTTACTCAACTATATTCATTGATATTGGGATGACCCCATTAATTATAGTGACAGAGTAATGGGTAAGAGTTGTGTTACACTATCACTCATGAATGGAGGGAAAGTAAATTACCATATTCTATCTCTTCACCTCTGAGTTTTAGAATAACATAAGGATTTAAAGCTGAACACTAGTATAATTATCACAAATTTCTACCTAAATCCTTTCAGTTTGAGCAAAACAATGTTCAAACCTATGTAACTGTACAGTGATTTCTTTGGGATATTGAACTAACTCAAAAGTTTATTATTCTTTTTTCACAATATTTAGAAATAAAAACTCATTATCATTCCATTTTATAAAACTACTATATAAATTAATCAGCTACCTTTAAACTAAGAAATATTTTGAAACTTCATATTTTTTTTAGACTGTAAATCCATTGGCCTTTTAATGTCTCAGTGTAGGAAGTAGAGTGTTAAAAACAATGGCTACTTGCTTAAATTTATCAGAACACAATTATTTCTTAACTCCAAATTATCTATATTCTCAAATAGACATTTGTAAATTAAAGTGGGAATACATAATTGATTCCTTTCATTCTTACAGGAGTATGAAAGTGGGAGTCAAACCTAGGTTTGACTGGCTTAATGTTTGAGCACTTAGTATAATGCTTGCTACACATTAGGCCATGTGTACATGACAGTGTTGTCTTTCTCTCTGTGCTTTCCTTTGGCCTGTTCTCAGAATCAAAATAAAATTATAAATAAAAAAGTTGTTTCATTTTACCTACTTCAAGTAAGTTCACCATAAAATTTACTAAAACAATTCATTGCCCATTGTCATAATATTGTTGAATTATTCATCCATTTTATTGAACAAATGTTTATTTTCATACCTATAAAATGTCAGGCCCAATAAATGCTTACTGACTTAAGATTTTGTCACACACCAATGCTCACTACACATGCATGTATACATCTCTTTCTATATATTCTTGTTATACTTGTGTATCTGTAGGTCATATGTTTTTCTTCATTATATATTCTCCAAGGCATTGTTTTTCATTGCTATTATCATGCAGTTTTCTTCCCTAAAACTTCATGTAGTAATATCTACATCTTCCAGAAACAAAATTCTAATTCATCTACCCAAAGGCAATCTAAGCCAAAGGCCTGTGTTAGGTTGAAACATCATCATCTACCTCTTTTCTTTGGAATTCCAATTTTTTTCCCTTCCTTTTAATGTAAGAAACTATGGAAAAAGGAAATATTATATTGAGGATTAATCCCAGACAATATTTGACTTCAAGAAAAATTTTGAAATTTTGTTGTTTATAATGGTGAGAAGAGCAGTTAAAAAGAGCTTTCACTAGTCTATCTGAGGAAGGCGAAGAGCTGAACTATAGCAACAGAAATAATAGTAGAATGTTTCTAAAACATACTAAACAAATAAACAAATAATTAGAAAACAAAAGCTCACACAGTGACTGCATAAATATGTGTGTTACAGAAGGAAAGAATATGTAGGACCCCAAAAGCTCTCCTTTTAGCAATGCGGGTCCCTTTGTAAGAAAAGACAATAAATTCAGATTTGATTGTTTTAAGGGATTTTTAGTACAAATAATCAGATGACCAGAAACAAGGTTCTGAGGATAGCTGGGAAATGTAGCTATATAGATATCATTAACCTATAATCAATACCTAAAATGAATTTGAGTAAGGAAGGAACACGGAAATTGACAGGGAATTTAGTTTTTGGCAGAGGAGAAGAAATGAATGCCAATGGATGTTTGCATATGGAGCAGAGAGGATTCAGAGTGCTTTCGATCATGTCAGTTTCCTCTGTGAATCACAAAGCAGAAATGTATACAGTGATAAACATATTGATGGACACTTTCCCTCGTTTTCAAAACCCACAATATGGTAATTTACATGACAAAAGTCTCTGCAAATGTGATTAATATTATAGACTTTGAGATGGAGAGATTAGTTTAGATTATCAGGGTTGACTCAATCTAATCACAGAAGCACTTAAAAACATAGAACTTACTACAGTTGCTAGGAGAAATATTGCACAGCAAAAGAGGCAGAAAAGAAATAAATGTGAGAACAACTTGACTTATAGTTTCTGGCTTTAAAAAAGGAGTAAAGAGACCATTTGTCAAGGAATGTGAGTGGCCTCTAGTTGCTGGGAATTTTTATCATCTGAGAGCCAGCAGGAAAATCATGAGCTCAGTTCTACAATTATGAGAATAGAATTTTCCCAACAATCTGAATGTGCAAAGAAAGGAATTCTACATCAGAACTACCAGAAAGCATCACAACCCTGCCATTCCATGATTTTAGCCTGATAGGACCTAGTATACTCTTTTACTTACATAACACATAGAAACATAAATTTGTATTGTTTTAAGACTGTGGTAATTTGTTACAGTATCAATAGGAAAAGAATTAATGTTCTGACATATTATGCAAGCATGGGAAGATAGAGGAGAGGATATAGTCTTGAGAGGAACAATGAAGTGGATTTTAATATGGAATATTTACAAAATTACATAAATTCTTGTGTGGGGCACAGAAATGTTCTCTGTACTCTAATTTTACTATGTACATTCCTTACTGAGTATGGGAGTTATTGAAATAGCAGCTGTGGAAAGAGTTACGGTAAAGGAATCTAAATAAAGATGTGCAGAATAAGGTACCTGCTGCAATTGGATAGGTTTTAATTTCATACTTCTATGTAACTGTATGATTTTTAAATCTCCAACAGGACTTTGCTGCTGGGTACTAAGGCTAGACAAGATGGAGATTGGATGGACCCATTATTAGGCAGTTTTAAAGAGACCACTTTGTAAGTACCTTGAAATGCTGCAGGGGCATGTCAGAATTGATACTTTAAATTGTCTTATTCTGTGATGGTCTCAGGTGTTGAGTGGATGTGATAATAAAGAAAATGAGAAACAAAAGTAAGAGTGAGAAAATGAGAGAGCTTAAATATGGAAGAAAATGTTCAAAGAAAGATATTTGATTTTAAAATATCACATTAGTCCATTTTTCATTACGATAATGAAATAACCAAGGCCGACTGCTCTATAAAGAATGGAGAGGACAGTCTTTCATTTCAAAGGCTCAGATCAGGTAGGGGGTGAATTTCTTTGACCTTGGGTAAGAAGATAATGGCGGATAGCAGAAAAATGGCAGCAATATCTATCCAGGAAAGAGAGAACATTGCCAAAAGAGCGAACAGAGAAAGACTCATGTTTAAGCCTCACTATTACAACTTGCTCTCAAGAGATTTCAGTGGTCCCCCCAAAGCCATTTAATTCCTTCCAGGGGCAGCTCCCCCAATGTCCTATGGGCCTCACACTAAGCCCAATTTTTAAAATTTCCATCATCTGTCAGAGTTGCCACACTGACAAACTTTCAACACTGGGCAAATTTTCAACATACGACCCTTGGAGGACTCACTCTCATAGTGAGGTGTCTTTCCAGAAGTGTGAAAACTTTTCAACAGACAGAGCTATTCACAAGGTATTTATTCAAAGTTATTTAAAAATCACTTCTGACCTGTAATATTTTAGAAGGTGAATAATTTTGTATTATATTTTTCTACAAAGCAAAGACTATTTGTTTAGTATTTGACAAATAAGATAGATTAGTCTGCTGAACATTAAGACATTTAAGATTATATTTTGCTTGATTTCATGTCATAGTCAAGATGAAAATGCTTTGGTTCAAATGTGTAAAAAATGCATCTCACAAGAAAAAGAAATTCAAGATCATGTTATAGCCTTTATTTTGCCTTGACCTCCTTTTGATTTCTATATGATTTTAGAGTTGGCATTTTTGCTCTTCATTCTACCATTTTGGTTCAAAAGAAGACATAGTGTAGGGAGGTATAAGCCTGCAATCCCAGCATTCAGGACTTTAAGACAGCCTCGAGTTCAAGGCCAGTCTGGCTGTAGAATGCGATCCTCTCTCAAAACACACACAAACACACACACACACGTACATGCACACATGTACATGCACACACATACATACACACATATAATGACAAAGTAAGTTATAAGCTAATAGTTCTAAACTATGTTATAAATATTAAAAAATCTATTAAAAATAATATAGCAACAGCTAACATCTTGAGGCCTTTTTTTCTATTTTTCTATCTTACACAAAAATGAATTTAAAAATTAGAAGAATATTAAGACTGTAGAATTATGTTTGTTAATAATTTTAGAGTGCTTGAGCATTGTTTCCTATATGGTAAACACTATATAATTTGCTACTTTTATTATTAAACTTTGCCTAGGCTTTGATTCTTTTGCACATTTGGATTCCCATTTTTCCTTTGACTATATAAGCATTGCTATGTGAAACTGGGATGCTATCAAACTTTCCACATCATATGTTTATACAGCTCCTATAAAGAAATGAACAGTGGACCCTAACTTCTTCTCTTTAAAGCTCTAAAATTATTAAAATATACACTTGTCCATAATTAATGGAAGTACCAATCCTAAGTCTCCTCCTAATGTAGCAACAGAAAGTAGAACTCTCACCTCAACCATGACAGACAGTGGGTTTGGTTCCACTTTATTATTAAATTCTGCATTTCAATAATAGAAACACTGGGATTTTGGCTTCATAAACATGGACTTGTGGTGTGTAGATGGACAGGAATCCTGTATCTTCAGAATTTTCTGCCCATTTACCTGTGATGTCAAGAACAGTAGTTAAATTCCTAATGTAGCTGGTACATTTCTAAGTAATTTCCAAAATGCATACTCTTTCCCTTTTTCTAAAGCAGGACTGTTTCAGTTCTCTTGTTATACACAAGAAGACAGAGTTTCAGAACACTGAGAGATCTAGAGATCTGTAAATGTATTGGTTTCATCTTTTTTGTGTGGAAGGGGTTTCATCATTTTTATCCAAAACAATATTATACAATTCATAGACACTGCCCTGATTTCAGGCCTTTGTGTTCTGTTTTCTGTCTTAATTGGTTTTATGTTGGAGAAATTAATTGAAATAAGGTAGAATGGAAGTTTCACATGAATAAAAATTGAATGCAAATGACAGCTGAGTGATTTCTCAAAGCGATAGAAAACAGCCTCAGGTGATACTGTATGGGGAGCTCTTTGTGATTGTCAGGTTGGAGAGTCATGGAAAAGTAAACAATGTTAAGGAAATAAAACAAAATAGAATTATAGAAAAAGTAACTTTTTATCCATGGCAACATGACATCTTGGGAGGTTTTAGTTCCAAGTTACAAAATGTCTCTCTCAGTAGGATAAGATGTTTGTGTTGATATTGATGTTTCTACTACAACTGAATGTTGTAAGTAAGCAATAGAAAGGCATTAAGCCCACCTCTTTTCACATGTTCAACATTGGGAAGAGGACGCTCATGTCAAATGATGTGGGGAAGAAGTGGTGACTGAGGTAAAAATTACACAGAAGGTGAGCAGAGGTTACAACTCCTATATTTTTAATTCACTGTACCAAAGACATAAGCCCATTCCTTCAGCAGTTACCTCATGTTGAGAAAAGCCATTTATAATGTCCACTGCATGTGGTTTAGTAAGGAGTGCGAAGAGCTATTTTCTGCAACTTTAATGGACCTCACTCCTGAGCCCTGAGATGGTTTAATGTTTCCCTCAGCTTGACTAAATTTTAGACAAGCTTCTTTCTGAGTCAAGTTTCCTAACCAATCTTTCCTTAGAGCATTTACTTGACAAGATTATGTAATTATAAATTCTTTCTCTATGCCTTTGAAATGTAAATTTCCTTAAGAGCCTTTAGCCAGTTTTATGACCCAGGAATATCTTTCTTAAGGACCCTAGAGTCATTTCTTTGAAATGTAATCCTTTAGGAAGACAGGTCCCTGAACTTCCAGTCTCTGTGGAAAGATAGAAAATTAACTTTCCTGGGACCCTAGTCCAAGTTGTAAAATTACCCTCTGATATAAAGATAGGAGGAAATTAGAAAAAAATATTTTTCTTAGTATATATTAGTTGTACAGGAGGGTTTCCTTGTGATATTTACATACGTTTTTACAATGTATCTTAATTAGATTCAACCCGTCCATCAGTCTCCCTTATCCTCTCTCCTCCCTTAGAATAATTTGTACAAGTTTCATTGTTTTATTTTCATACACATAGAGAAAGACCATATTTGTTATCCTTCACCCTCTCCATTTACCTTTCCTCCTTCCAACAGTATCCACCCCTAGACATGACCTGTTTTATCTTCCAGCTCTTCATTCTTTTAACTGTATATTGATTGCTTACTGAGGAGAGGCTGTTCACTGTAGTATTTCACACTTGCATATACTGCATTTTAATGAGATTAACCCCCATTGTTACTCTTTATCACTCTGCTCCCTTATTATTGAACAGATTTCAGTATATTTTGTTATATCATCTTCATTCACAGATGCAATGTATTTCAACATTATTCAGTCTCTAAGACAGGAAAAAAATTAATTTACACTTTAGGTAAGCAAACACATAACTCATGACAAATTTCTTACCCTGGCCTTTAAAGTTTCTCTCATTGTTTGTTTCAGTAGAAGTGAGTAAAAATTTTGTGTTAGCCTCTTTTCCTTACTGCAATAGACTTAACATGAAATCTTTGCCTGTTTGATTTTGTCTGGTGCAGTTTTTGCTTCAATCAACCTACTGTGCAAATTCTTCCACTGGAGAAAAGTCACCAGGAATTTGGCTTCTGTATTCAAAAATATGTTTAAGTGAAATTTAGACCTGTGCATCTTCAAGGATGATGATGTTAGAGGCAATTACTGGTGACAGAAACACAGGTTCTAAAGAACAAGTTTGTGAAGGGAAGCATAGATGGTCTCACTGAAACAGAACCTGGCAGCTGTATCCATATTTCCCAGCTAATTGTGTTGTTAGTGTCTTTTAAAAAGAGGCATCTGCCCCACTAGCAATTGCAGCATATAGAATAAATGACACATCTTAACAAAATAGTATTTTTTATTCCACACTTACATTCTAGACATTATTTTTTTCTTTTTTGCAAGTACAGTTTAGAATCCCTTCATTAGACTTGAGTACTGTTTTGTCTCTCATTATAGCAACTTTTTTTTCACAATGGCTAATGCTTTTAAATTTAGGCATGTAGAACTTTTACCCTTATAAAAATTTCACAGTATAATCAGGCTAGAAAAATCAGAATGGACTTGGCTGGTTTAGATCCACTATGAGTCATCTGTTGTTGAACAACCGATTGCCACATGGTTACTGGCTTAAAACAATCTATGTTTATCTCATAGCTTTTATAGTCAGTAATTAAGACATGGCTTAGGTGTATCTACATCTTCATTATTTCTGTCAAATGATAAACTCAGACTTTGGCCAGGTTGTGGTTTTCTGATGTCTAGATGGAGGAAGAATCACTGCCAGGATCATGTGGTTATTGAAACAATTGAAGTTCTTCAAGGGCCATTCGAGGAAGTTTCCTTACTCATTTAGGAAAAAAGGTCTCAGTTTTTATTGGGTGGGAGTTATCTTCAATTTCTTACCACAGGGGACTCACAAAGTGTATATTTAACCCATCAGTAATAGCACTGACAGGGTTTGCTAGCAAGATGATATCCATTATATTACATAAACCAGTTACAGAAATGACATTCCCTCATATTACTGGTTAAGATTGTAGGGGGAGTAACCAATGACATGAATACCAGGAGGCAGGACATATTTGGAGTAATAAGACAAGCTTCTTGCTACAGAACTAATGGTAGAGAGTATGGCAGTAGAGAATTTTTCAATGTCTATCACATTACATTATATTTTCTTATATATATCAAATTAATGCATGACTAAAAGGCAAACTCTAAGATGCAGATGGAGAAATGTGCCTTGTCAGACATAAGAAAGTAACTGGAGAGGGCAATCTAATATTCATTAGACTGCAAGTAGTTGAATCAGAGTACTTCCCTGATAGAGAAAGGAAAGAGCTGCCATTTATTTCTAGGATTGGTAGAATGATAAACCAATTTTAATCTACTGAATTACTTTGATTAAAGTTATAATTTGGAGAAAATAATGAACAGAACAAACTCAGATTTACAGGTTTCAAAATAATGAAATGAAATAATGAATAAAGAAGTAATGAATTTTGTTTCTTAAAATACCACCTGTACTCTGATATTCAGTACTTAGTTTTCTTGTCACCATAATGATAATATTGCCTAATTCATATGGTTTTAATAAGAAGAAAATGAAGCAAGATAAAATGCTAAAAAAAATTAAATGGATATATTAATATTATTACCACCCCTAGTTACCTTTTTTCAAGAGATATTACATTAAGGTAAAGATCAAAGCTCCTGTGAAGCTAAAATAAATGTAGGCAAACTAATGAAAAAATGTTAAAATTTATCGTAAGTCTATAGTCTTATTATTCATGTGATTTCTGACTATCTTCAGTGCTACAATATTAAGGCAATAATGTAAAGGCTTTACATTCAGTTAAGCATCATACCAAAGAAGTTTAATCTATGAGAGACCAATTACGTTGATTCTAATGCTGGTTTTACTACTTATGGTTTTCCCCATGATTCTCAGTCATTGTCCCTCTTTGTGTAATAAGCATAAATATACAATTCTTATATATTTGTTTTAACATTAAGTACTGCAATATAAAAAAGTAATTAACCATAACTGGTACATATAGAGTGCCCAGTAGATATTGATTACTATCATTATTCTTATCATTAATAATACTGTGATTTCCCATATCTAGCACTATGGTTTAGACAGCGTCCATATCTGTACCTTCTTATCTTGACAATACAATAAAAATACAAAATTTGTTTGGAAATTTTACTGTAGCAAAAAAATAGGAGAAAGGAAAGGAAGGAAATATAGAGGATTTTGTAGGAAGGGATATGGACAAGAAGGAGGGAAAAGATTATAGAAGATGGATGGGATGGTGGATTGCTAGTTTGTTTGGGGCATCTCCCCTCTGTTGCTTACACATCACTTCTTCTCCAGACACTGGACTCTGCTACTCATATTGGAGCCTCTTAATCACATTTGTAAATAACCTCTTATACTGTTTGAATTCCATATGTTCTATTCATCTTTATGATATTCGGGTTTATGGCAAAAGAGAATCAGGACAAATCATTCTCTGTATAGCTCTAATTAGCATATCAGCATAGTGTCAAAACTAGTGCAGAAGTGGGAGTTGCCATAACATGTTGGCATCTGTTATTCTGGTGATAGATAAGAGTTATTTTTGTTTTTGTTGAATTTTAAAGACACTATTTTTGTTTTGTTTTTCAGTGGTTAGTAAATCCGATGTTCTTTCCCAGTGCTCCTCAGACTATGTAGAGTGCCAATTTTATAGGCTTCCAGAATGCCCAGAGCACTAGGATCAGTTTGCCACTTAGTTAGCATTGAAGCAATGAGAAACATTTAGTCATTAATTTTCACCACTCTTGTGGGTACTTTTTCAGGCAACTGGGCATTGGGACTTTTTGCCATTATGTCTGCCTGCCTCTCCCCTATCACTTCAAGCCATTTTAAACACTCTAACACTTAAACACATATCCTTCTGATAGGCACTCCATGCTGTCTTTGGCATTATTCCTTTTGTAATCTTTTTACCTTTACTCCTCCCTGTCCCAATACAACATCCATGGCCAGGCTGTGTCGTGAATGAGCTTCCTGTTTGGAGGCATAGGAAAGAGAACTGTGACCGCCTGCTGGACAAAATTTTTACCTGCTGCTCTTCTGATTGTCTGTGCTAGGATGAGGCAGCTCTTAAAAAGATCTAAGATTAAGGCTACTCACAGGGAAACTGAACTGGGTATCAAGACAGCACAGGAGACAATCGGTGAATTACTGACTATATGCACCTCACCTCAGCAGCATATTTAGAAACTCCTGTCTTTCCAAATTTACTGTATCTGGCAGGTTCCCCTCTGAATCTATCCTAAGTAGAGGGAAAAGCCAACTGAGATTTTGATCCTAGAGATAGTGTTTTCTTCATGAGCTTTCTATAATATATCTGTTGACAGCCTCCTATTGTGCAATTTCCTCCCACTCCAAAGATTTCTCTTTTCTCAGCTCAGATCCAAGGTTATTATTTAGGAAGAGAAAAAAAATGTTTTTAGAGAAATGGAAAATTCCTTCACTGTCCCTGTTTACATTCAGGCAGTAGAAGAGAAAGCCTGGGCAATTCAGGCTGGGGCAATGAAGGACAGTGAAGGCAGCAGAAGGACTGAGGCCAGAGTGGATAGAGGTGTATTGGAAGAGGGTATTTGGGGAGTGATGTGGATCAAAGTCTGTTACTGACATGTGTATGGAGATATTATAAACAAACAAATACTGTTTTTAAAAGGAGGGAGGAAGAAAGAATATAACAGAGGGGATGAACTTGCTCAGAATACACTGTATGCATATATGGGATTTTCACATGACACCTGCTTGTACTACTAATGAATTCTAAATAATGTAATAATGATTAGAAAAAAAGAGAAAGCCTGTGGTGACACCAAACTACAACCATTGTAACATAAGCCCAGGATCCAACCATGACTGTACACATCACATAAATTCATCTAGTCTTTTTTTTTCTTTTTGATTTTTTTGTACTGTTTTTGAACTCCAAGTATATCTACAACAGGGCTAAGTGTCTGCACATTGACTGTAGGTTCTTCATTCTATTTTGTCTGTCATTACACAGCATCCACATGGCATCAAGCTAAAGCCCTAAAGTGTACTGCAGGTCACAACACTCCTTCTGTGTCACACAAATGTTCAAAAATATGATATTATCTAGCAAACTATCTGAGTTCTAGTTTAATACCCAAACTCCAACCTGAATTCTCATTAACACATCCTTTACTTGTTTCTTTGCTACTTCCCTTATTTCTATATTTCCTTTCTCATACTCTTTTGACTTTCAATCTTCTCACTTTTTTTTGTCTTTCCAAAGCTTAAAACGCATTCTTTTAGTTTTTCATATATTAGTTTATTTAAACCACATATTATTCAATAACTGCCATTTTGGTTCCATTTTAGGTGAGAGTATTGATGTTTAGCAAGTTTAACAATCTTGTACAGCATAATTCCAAAGCTATCTTTGATTATATTCTTATTAACCATCTTTAATTTTGATTTAAATTTCTTTTCTATTTGTAAATTTACTTTTTGACTTTTTGTAAGCATATATTAATTGTACAAAGAGGTTTCACTGTGATATATATTTTCATACATGTATATAGTTTTCTTTGATAAATTCTCTCCCTCTACTGCATTTTTATCTTCTCTACCCCATTTCAAGTAATATTTAATAGATTTCATTATTCTGTTTTCATACATGCATGTAAATTACTTTAATAATATTCACACTCTCATCAATCACCCTTATCTTTTGCTTTCTCTCCTTCCACTAAGTCCACCACCCAGCCAACAGTTTCCAGTATATACTTATGTTATTTTATTTTATTTTTTTTAGGTCTAAAGCCAACACATGAAGGAGAACATGCAAAGTTTGCCTTTCTCAGACTGGCTGATTGAGTTAAAAAACAAGACCCATCCATTTGCTGCCTACATGATATGCACCTCCCTGGTAAAAACAAACACAGGCTTAAAATAAAGGGATGTAAAAAGATATTCCAAGCAAATAGAACTGTAAAGCAAGGAGGAGTAGCTCTACTCACATCTGACAAAACAATTTTCAACCCAAAATTCGAAGAGATAAGCCAGGTCACTTATTATTGATATAGGCAACAATCCAGCAGAGAGATATAACAATTGTAAACATATACAAACCAGACCTTGGCACACCCAATTTCATAAAATACAGACTACTGGACATAAAAGCACAGACAGAACCAAAACAACAGCAGTATATGACTTCAATTCCCCACTGTCACAGATTGGTCTTCTAGACAAAATATATACAATAAAATTTCATTATCAAACAACACTATAGGTCAAATGGACTTAACAGACATCAGCAGACTGTCACCCAATAGCCACAGACTACATATTCTTCTCAATAGCCCATGGAACTTTCTCTAAAATAGATCATATTGAAAACTTCTTGGAGATGCTGGAGCCACACTTGGCAGAAATAAAGAAGCAAGGAGAATCAAAACTTGGCACCTGCACCCCTAGACTGTGGAAAGCTTCTCCATGCCATGTTACACTGAGAAAACAGGAGGGCTACCACACCACCAGATGCTGGCTCCAAACCTGGTTGGGAAACATTTGGCAGATCAACAGGTGAGCACCAAGTGTCATGCGGATTTCCCCATCAACCACTAGGATAAAACAGCGTAGACACATGGGCAGACTGGCATCCCCCACCCAGCAAAAACAAAAATTGAACAATAAACAAGGAACTGAAAACTAACACACAGCAGAGGGATGGAGTTGCTGAATGTGCACCTGACAAGGAGGGAGGAGCAAGGAGCTAATCTCCATGTGAACATTCAGTAAATAAAGGCTGGAAAGGAAGAAAGGCTGACAGCAGGCAGGTGATGAGCTGCTGCCTGAAATAGGGCAGGTAGTTTTCCACAAGCTCTTCTCCTGAGACAGTGAGCAACATCCAAAGTCAAACGACAGTACAAAATTGAAAAATAATCAACAAACAAGCATCACATGCTGACAGCAGGTGTACAGATGATGGATCACTGACCTTGCCCCCAAGAAAGGGGGCAAAACAAAGAAATAAGCCCTCAAAAATCAAGCACAATGAAAACCGAACTCCAAATCAGGTCAGCTGGTAGTCTACAGAGCTGATTGAAGAACTTAAGGACAACATAGAAACTTAAACTTCCACACCCCACTGAGGTAGGAGCTGACCAAGCAGTTGCCTCTGAAAAACAGATGAAGAAAAAACAAACACTACCCAACACCCTGGAGAGACTACAACAGAGCTTCTGTTTAAATATGAACACTAGGATTGGATGCTGGAGAAATAACACCAGAATTAAAAATAAGACTTAAATTCTATTGTTCCTGAATGTGGAATTTTTCATTGTTTGTTTGTTCTGTTTCTTATACATTTGTTCATCTCTCCATGTTGATTTCTTTGTTTTGATTTTTGTTGTTGTTGTTAGTTTTACTATTGTGAATTAACAAATACTAAATTAAACTCAGACCAGGGACAGAAATAGCACACACATACTTAGCTACAAACCCAATACACCCACAAAACAAAATAAAACCAAAGGAAGGAAAATAGGTGACTGAAACCACCAACTAGCCTATCAAGAACATAGTTGCACAGAAACAAGTGGAGTGATGGGAAGATGAAAAAGAATGGAAACCATTCCCTCTCCCAAAAGTAATTTAATACTGGATTCAGAGGAAAATTAAGAAAATGGATACCCAGTTCCAGACTCCAACAAAACAAGGATAAATGATGCCAAGGAACCCAATGATGCCCACAAGAACATCCTCAAAGAAGAAGTCCTGCAAGTAATCACTGAGAATTTCATGGAGATATTACTAGACATGGTTAATCAAAATGTACAAGAGGCACTCAGGAAATTTCAAGACACCAAAAACAAAGAACATGAGAAGACACAGAATAAGTATATAAACTCATAGGAGTCCTAAATAACCACCAAAGTGAAACAGAGAGCACGATAAATAGAGATATAAATGAATTAAAGATCAAAATAGAAAATATTAAAGAAGTAGTGACCCATGATATGGAAAACCTCAGAAAAAAGAATGAAACAGAAATACAAAACACAATGGAAGGCCACTCCAGCAGAGTAGAAAATGCAGAAGACAGAATCTCAGAATTTGAAGATAAAATGGAAATTAAGTGAAAAAATGAAGAGCTTTTAGTCAAACAACTCAAGACATGTGAAAGGAATATGCAAGAAAACTGACTCCATCAAAAGACCAAAATCATGGGCATTGAAGAAGGAGAAGAGGAACAAGCAAAAGGAATGTGTAATATATTCAACAACACAATAACAGAAAATTTGCCAATCCTAGAGAAATGTATGCCCATTCAGGTTCAGAAAGCCTCCAGGACACCAAACAGACTTGACCAAAATAGAACTACCACATGACATATTATCATTAAAACAGGAAGCACAGAGAATAAAGAAAGAATATTGAAGGCTGAAAGAGAGAAAAAAAAACATACAAAGGTAAACCCATCAAAATCACAGGATATTTTTCAACGGAAACCTTAAAAGCAAGAAGACTATGGAGTGAGGTCTTCTGGGCAATGAATGAAAATAACTTCAAACCTAGGATACTCTACCCAGCAAAACTATCATTCAAAAAGATGGAACAATAAAAGTCTTCCATGATAAACAGAAACTAAAACAATATATGACCACCAAGTCATCACTACAAAAGAGTCTTCAAAGAATTCTGCACAGAGAAAGCAAAAGCAAACAAAACCATGAAAGGACAGGCAGTACCAAATCACAGGAGAAGAAAATGCAAGAAAGTAGAGAGTAACATTGGTTCAGCTGCACACAATTAAACCCTTAAGCAACAAAAACAACTAATGACAGGAATCACCACATGCCTATCAATACTAACACTGAATGTTAATGAACTTAATTCCTCCATCAAAACACACCATTTGGCAAACTGGATTAAAAAGGAAGATCCAACAATCTCTTGCTTACAGGAGACTCAGATCATCAACAGAAAATAAACACTGGCTCAGATGAAAAGCTGGAAGAAGATTTACCATGCCAATGGCCCCTGAAAACAGGCAGGAGTAAGAATACTTACCTTGGACAAAGCAGACTTCAAACTGACATTGATCAAACAAGATAAAGAAGGACACTCCAAAGTAATAAAAGGTGAACTACACTAAAAGGAAATAACAATTATCAACCTATATGCACCCAAAGTCAGTGCACCCAGTTTCATCAAACATACTCAAAAGGACCTAAAAGCATATATAGACTTCAACACAGTGGTAGTGGGAGACCATAATACATCCCCATCACCAATAGATAGGTCATCCAAACAAAAAATCAATAAAGAATTTCTGGAACTAAATCACACCATAGACCAAATGGACCTAGCTGATGTCTACAGAATATTTTATTCAACTATTCCACAATATGCATTCTTCTCAGCAGCTCATGGAACTTTCTCCAAAATTGATCATATCTTAGGGTACAAAGAAAGCCTCAGCAAATATAAGAAAATAGAAATAATCCCATGGAGTCTATCTGATCACAGTGCATTAAAACAACAACAACAGTAAATATGCAAACAATTGGAAGCTGAACAACACATTGCTCAATGATCAGTGGGTCATCAATGAAATAAAAGCAGAAATTAAAAGGCTCCAAGAAGTTAATGAAAATGAAAACATGACCTACCAGTACCTATGGGACACAGCAAAGGCAATCTTAAGAGGGAAGTTTATAGCCAAGTGCATATATTAAAAGGACAGAAAGACCTCAAATCAATGACCTAATGCTACATTTCAAACTGCTAGAAAAATGAGAACAAGGGAAACCCAAAATAAGCAGAAGGAGAGAAATAATAAAAATAAGGTCTGAAATCAATGAAATAGAAACAAACAAACAAAAAACATACAAAGAATCAAAGAAACAAAAAGCTGGTTCTTTGAAAAAATAAATAAGATTGACAGACCCCTGGCAAACATGACTAAAATGAGGAGAGAAAAAAACCCAAATCAGTAAAATCAGAAATGCAAAAGGGGAGATAACAACAAACATCACAGAAATCCAGGGAATCATCAGAGACTATTTTGAGAACCTATATTCCAATAAATTTGAAAATCTTGAAGAAATGGACAAATTTCTAGATTCTTATGACCACCTAAAATTGAACCAAGAAGATATTAATCACCTGAGTAGATCTATAACATAAAATGAAATTGAAGGTAGCAATAAAGGGTCTCCCCAAAAAGAAAAGTCTAGGACCTGGTGGATTCTCTGCTGAATTGTATCAGACATTTAAAGAAGAACTGATACCAACTCTCCTTAAACTGTTCCATGAAATAGAAAGGGAAGGCACACTGCCTAACTCATTTTTTGAAGTCAATATTACTCTCATTGCAAAACCAGACAAAGACACCTCCAAAAAGGAGAACTATAGGCCAATCTTGTTAATGAACATCGATGGAAAAATCCTCAATAAAATGATGGCAAAGAGAATCCAACAACACATTAGAAAGATCATTCACCACAACCAAGTTGGCTTCACCTTAGGGATGCAGGGATGGTTCAACATAAGCAAATTTATAAATGTAATACAGGACATTAATAGAAGAAAAGACAAAACCACTTGATTATCTCAATAGATGCAGAAAAAGTCTTTGATAAGATCCAACACCACTTCATGATAAAAGCTCTAAGAAAACTAGGAATAGAAGGAATGTACCTCAACATTGTGAAGAGTATATATGACAAACCTGTAGCTAACATCATACTTAATGGAGAAAAAAATGAAACTATTTCACCTAAAATCAGTAATGAGACAAGGGTTCAAACTATCCCTATTCATATTCAACATATTCCTGGAATTCCTAGCCAGACCAATTAAGCAAGGAATACAAATATGTAAAGGAACTGTCAAAATAGCCCTATTTGTAGACAACATGATCCTATACCTTAAAGACCCAAAAATCTCTACCCAAAAACTCCTAAGCACCATAAACAGCTACAGAAAATTGTCAGGACACAAAAATCAACTTACAAAACTCATTAGCTTTTCTATACACCAACAATGAACATATTGAGAAAGAATATATAATTCCAATTATAATTTCTTCAAAACACATCAAATACCTTGGAGTAAACTTAAAAAAGGATGTGAATGATCTCTATAAGGAGAACTACAAACCCCTGAAGAAAGAGATCGAAGAAGACTATAGAAGGTGGAAATATTTCCTGTGCTCATGGATTTGTATAATCAACATAGCAAAAATTGCTATACTACCAAAAGCAATTTACATGTTTAATGTAATTCCCATCAAAATTCCAATGACATTCATCACAGAAATTGAAAAATCTACCTTGAAGTTCATTTAGAAACACAAGAGACCACAAATAGCTGAGGCAATATTCAGCAAAAAGAGCAATGCTGGAGGTATCACAATACCCGACTTCAAACTACATTACAAAGCAATAGCAACAAAAACAGCATGGTACTGGCACAAAACAGACATGAAGACCAGTGGAACAGAATAGAGGACCAGGATATCAATCCACACAGTTATGCCCACCTTATTTTTGACAAAGGTGCCAAAAACATACAATGGAGGAAAACAGCCTCTTTTAACAAATGTTGCCAGGAAAACTGGTTATCTGCTTGCAAAAAACTGAAACTAGACCCATGTTTATCACCCTGTACTAGTATCAACTCAAAGTGGATCAAGGACCTTAATATCAGACCTGAAACTCTGAAGTTAGTACAGGAAAGAGCAGGGATTACTCTGGAAGCAATAGGTACAGGCAAGCACTTCCCCAATAGAACCCCAGAAGCTCACCAATTAAGAGAAAGGATGGACAAATGGAACTGCATAAAATTAAAAACCTTGTGCACAACAAAAGAAATGGTCTCTAAACTGAAGAAACCACCCACAGAGTGGGAGAAAATATTTGCCAGCTACACATCAGACAAAGGACAGATAACCAGAATATACTGGGAGCTCAAAAAACTAAAGTCTGCCAAAATCAATGAACCAGTAAAGAAATGGGCAACTGAACTAAACAGATCTTTTTCAAAAGAAGAAATTCAAATGCCCAGAAAACACATAAAAAAATGCTCACCATCTGTGGCCATAAAGGAAATGCAAATCAAAACCACACTAAGATTCCACCTCACCCCAGTTAGAATAGCTGTCATCAAAAACACCACCAACAACAGGTGTTGGCGAGGATGTGGGGAAAAAGGAACCCTCGTATATTGCTGGTGGGAATGCAAGCTAGTGCAACCACTCTGGAAAACAACACAGAGGCTTCTTAAAAAACTAAACATAGATCTGCCTTACGACTCAGCAATCCTACTCCTAGGGATATACGCTAAGGAATGTGACTCAGGTATTCCACAAGCACCTGCACACCCATGTTTATTGCAATGCTACTCACAATAGCCAAATTATGCAAATAGCCAAGATACCCCAGTAGTGATGAATGGATTAACAAAATGTGGTATTTGTACACAATGGAGTTTTACTCAGCCATGAAGAAGAATGAAATCTTATCATTCTCAAGTAAATGGATAGAACTGGAGAACATCGTTCTGAGTGAGGATAGCCAAAAAATCATATGTTCTCCTTCATATTTTGACTTTAGATCTAGGGCCAAGGCAGTAATGTTGTTGTACTTGGTTCACATGCTAAGGGAAGAGCACCAACGGGAGGAATGGGGATAGGTAGGAAACTCAAAATTTGAAAGTGTTTGATGTCCCCACTGCAGAGGAGCTAATACAGTAAACTTAAAGAGACAGAGGTCACTATGGGAAGGTGACCGAAAGCAGTGAAGAGGTCAGGTAGAGATGAATCAATTTGGGCTGTAACACACTTGTGCATGGAAGCAAAGCTAAAAATCTCTGTATAGTTATCCTTATCTCAACTGCCCAAAATGGTTTGTCTTTCTTATTAATGCTTATGTCTTCTCTTCAACAAAATTGGAGAACAGATTCTGCCTGGAAATAAGGAGGGTGGGGAGGTGATAGAGGGGGTGGGAGGCAGGGGAGACAAATGACCCAAACAATGTATGCAGAATAAATGAATAAGGTTAAAAATGTAATATATTTAAAAAGATCATATTATAAGATATAAATCAAGTCTTAATAAAATTATTTTTAACCAAAACATAAAAATTGTATATACATATATGTGTGTGTGTGTATGTGTGTTTGTGAAATATCATCTGATATCAACTTGTGCATATTTAAATCAGGATAAATTATCATCTCAAATATTGATCATTTTTTGATGAAAATATAAAAATACTTTCCTCTACCTTTTTTGTTGTTGATGTGGTTATGGAGTGACATTCCTTACTGATGCTAGATAAGCATTTCATCACTGAGCTATATTCCCAGCCCTCTTCAAGCTTTTTGAAGTATATATTAGTTATTTTTACCTGCACTCTTTAAAACTTTTAAATTATTAGGATCATGTATACGTGAGTACTGATGCTGAGCAGGTTGGTGAACATATGTTTTTCAACTTAAAGGGAAATGTTTAGGTTACATATATAACCTTAAGTCCTATCATGGGACAAGATGAAATAATTTATGAATTACTACACAAAGAAAATATGGTAGAAAGGGGAATAATGAAGAGTGTGAACGAATTCTGGGTTTACTACATAGATATGTATATATATTGAAATGTCACAATGAAATTCCCTATACAACCATCATAAGCAAACAAAAATATCTTTTTAAAAAATAGAATAAGAGTAAGGTAAAACAAGACCTATCTGGGAGGGGGGAGAGTTGGTACCAGTGGGAGGGGAAGGGTATAAAGAAAGAGTGAAGGAGGGTGAATATGTGGGAGTGTTATGTACTCATGTATGAAAATAAAATGATGAGATCCATTGAAGCTATTCTAAGAAGGAGAGAGGGAGGATAAAGGTGAATTTAACCATGATATACTGTATACATTCCGTAAATGTCATAGGTACCCCTGGTACAGCTATAATATGCTAACAAAATTTTTTTATAAAGAAAATAAGGAAGAGATTACATCCAGGGGCAATTGTGCTCTCATGTGAGGAGGTTGCTTTTGAAACCTAGCTCTATTTCACTGTCATTAGTGCAATCTTAGAAGAAATATTTGCTACTCTAAAAATGAAGTCGTGAGAGGTAGCACATTATAATTTTTAGGAATGTATTTCCATCTCTGCTGCTATGTAAAAAATGCATGATTTATTTAAATTTTCTGAGTATCAGTTTATTTTCATTCATAAAATGGAAAAAATGATTATACCTATTGACAGAGTTGCTCGGAATTTTATATAAATTAACATTAAGATACTTACATTATTTATGACATCTAGTATAATGCCTGTGTTTCAATTTAAATCTTTCTGCTATCTAAAAGGTAGTTGATAATAGTAACTACCCCCATAATCTTAAAGATTGAGATTAAAGCACATATAAGTAATAAAAATTAACTAGTATGCATGAAATACTTCATATTTTAGTCATCATGCCACACATTCTTAACTTCTTATCTTCTTTCACATAAATGAATGTAATTTTAATTCTATATGAAGGACTAATTCTTCTCTTGTTTTAAGTTTCATCATTTTGGTTAACCCTAAAAGGTGTATATAAACAGTTCAGATACAGAAATGGCATTTTTAATATCCCTTTACCTTGGCGTGAACTTCAGTATGTTTATTTTCTTGATTCTTTCAGTAGAATCACTTCAGTTATTGAAATTAGATTTTTTTCTAGTTGATGCATAATTCATTGAGAATGTTCAATTTATGATGGAATATTGAATTAAAATGATGCTAGACCTTTCACTTTTCCTTTTATATGTCAAGTATTTCATTTAATTAAAACTCCATCTTTCCCCAGAATGAATGATTTCCATTGCTAGCTTTCAGATTTGGTTAGAAAAAATGTAGTGTACAGTTTAAAAATATTTAGAAAATGTTTTGTTCATATTGGGTAAATGTTTAACTTCAAAATACTTTGGATACTTTCACTTAGTTTTCCATGTGTGTTGTCAATGTGTTCACAGTGGGTAGAATTTTTAAATTTGGAAGCATTTTTTAACAAGAATTTTCCATGCAAACTGTGTCTAAAAGTCATTAGCCTTAACTCTTACTTGTCTCACTACCACAAAATGCTGTCTTTTTACAATTGATGAGGGAAAGTAGCTTAGTTGTCTGGAGACAATGGGCTTTCTATTCCTAATACTCACTTAAATGTATATTTGATAAATAAAAATCATGAGATTTGATTCCTAAATAGATCAGGTTATAATCAAAATCTGCCAAGAAAGTCCTAGGAAGTTTTTAAGGAAATACCTTGAAGTAAATTGTATTATTAAATAGTGCAATGCTATGGATTAGCTCATATAGGGTATAATTCCCATGCAGTTTGACAAATGTGAATAATTCTACTTTTTCCCAGGTGTGATTATCAGTGCAAAAATTGTGACTAGAAAGACATAGGAATCCAGAGGGAATTGAGAACATTAGAAATCAAAAGAGAAAACTGTGATTGCCACATTTACCTAGTTTTAGGTTCTTCTTGACAGAAGTAAGGGGCATATCTGATCCTACAAATCTATGATTTCTGAAAAAAAAAAAGTTGCTGTTTTCAAGACACAAGTTTTTACAACATGGTGGTCATTATGCTTCCCAGTGGGAGGTGGGAAAGAAAAATGTTAGATCTGTATATTCAAGACACAATATCTAAATTCCTCTCCCCAAACTAGCATTTTTATTAACATATGCTAATTCTCATTGTAATATTTCCATATCATGTACTTTGATCATACTCTCTTCGGTCATATTCTCTCTTACTATTTCTTATTCCTCATCTCTATTCCCTTGATTTTTCCTTTTCTTACAATTTTAATGTTTCATTATGATAGTTTTATATCCATATAATGTATTTCAAACATATGTTGAACAAAATAAGTCAGATTCAGAAAGACAAATATTGCATTTTTCTCTCAAATTAGCTTTTGAAATTTTAAAGAAAATTGAGATGGACTGTGGAAGTTAATAATAAAATATTAAAAATGATAAAAAGAAAAAAGGGGTTTAGAATAATGTTAAGTGAATTCAGATGGGTAAAAATGTGTTTTCTTCATGATAACACTTGGAAAGAGATGGAGGTGCTGTGGTAAGAAGACAAATGTTGGGAAAAGTAAATTGTGCTCTTTTTGTTCTACCGGTGCTGTGGTTTGAACCAGAGCTTCACATATGCTTGGCAAAAGCTCTACCATTGAACTACATCCCCAGGCTCTGTGTGCTCTATTTTGAACTGTCATCAAGCTTGTATTCTTCTGTACCCTATCATCGAAAAATCAAAGTGGTGACTCATCATAGTTCCAGCTGCATTCCTCAGACCTTTGACATTGTAGGATGTGATTCTGAAATCTTAGCAGGAAGATTAGGGATAGAGCTGTGACAAAAACTTGTTTATGGAGTCTAGAGCCCTCAACTTGTCTTTAACTAGAAAAGTTGCATTTTTAGCTTTTCTTTCTCTTTTTCTCCTCCTACATTGTGATAGATGACCTGAGATCTCTTGAGGCTCTAAAATAATAAGACTTTATGTTGTAATGAATGGATAAGATCAAATTATTCTGATCCTTTAAATATTGACGATCTTAAAGGCATGCTTGAGTTATAACATTCATTGAAATGAAGAACATTTGTAACAGAAATGAAATTATACTAAGAGGGAATTCCCAACTGCTAACAATTTTTCAAATAGAAGAAAGAATTGATGGTTATGAGCTCCAAGAGACCTCAGAATACAGAGTAAGCTCAGAACTATTAATAACTAAACTTAAAAAGGACCATGCATAATAATAAAATAATAATCATTTTTTCTTTTGTTAGCATTTTGTTAAATATTAAAAATATAAACAAATAAAGCATAAAGAATTATCAATAATACAATGAACAAAACTCAGTTTATTGCAGGGAATATAAGTATTACCTTTATGTTCCTCTGTGTGGCCTTGGAATCCTGCTATCTTTTCACCTTCTTCAGTGGTAATAATTACCCTGTATTCAACACTTTATCACATTGTTTTTTTTTTTTATATTTTTGTCATTTATGTTTTATCCATATGAGTGGAAACAGAAATAGGGATGTTGTTTGTGACATTATATATTTAGGAGTTGTTCATATTGACTACAGTTACAAATCATTCATTGTCATTTTTTTGTGAGGTTAAAGAATTTTTTTTTATTTCATCATTTTTACATTTACTCACATGTGTATATATTGTTTGAGACACCCCCACCAACACCCTACCTCCGCTTCCAGGCAGAACCTGTTCCTCCCTCTTGTTCTCTGATTTTGTTGAAAAGGAAACATAAGACATAATAAGAAAGACAGCATTTTTGTTAGTTTGAGATAAAGATAGCTATATAGATTCCTAGCGTTGCTTCCATGCACTTGTGTATTGCAATCCACATTGATTCACCTCTACCAGACGTCTGCACTACTTCCTAGGCCCCTTCCCATAGTGGTCTCTACTAGTTTAAGACTACTATATTTGCTCCTGTGCAATGAGCATATCAACCACATTCAAGTTTTAGGTTTCCTTCTCTTTCCCTATTTTTCCCATGTGTGTTCTCCCCTTAGAGTGTGACTCATGTCCAATAATATTACTGCATTTGTTTTAGGTCTTTAATTCACATATGAGACAGAACGTGATTTTTGGTCTTCAGAGCCTGGCTACCTTAGTTTAAGGTGATGTTCATTTACTTGCAAATGACAAAATTTCACCCTTCTTTGTGGCTGAATAAAATTCCATTCTGTATAAATACATTTTCTTAATCTGTTCATCAGTAGTAGAGCATCTTGGCTCTTTCCAAAATTTGGTTATTGTGAATAGTGCTGCAATAAACATGGGTGTGCAGGTGCCTATAGAGTAACCTGAGTCGCATTTCTTTGGGTATATCCCTAGGAGTGGGATTGCTGGATCATATGGCAGACCTATGTTTAGTTTTTTAAGAAGCCTCCATATTGTTTTCCAGAGTGGTTGTACTAGTTTACATTTCCACCAGCAGTGTTATTTTAATGAAATAATGAAACACTAAGTGCAACTCACCTTTTGACCCTAATGTTCTTTGGACTCTTAAAATGTATTTTATCTCAAAGGACCTATTTTTTATTAATTAAATCCATTGATATTTAGTGTATAATAGAGCTCCTAAACTTATTTTTTTAAACTATGATTATGTATCTTTTTGTTTGGGGGTCAGGTGGTTTTATTCCAGGGCTTTCCACATGCTTGAGCTATATCCTCAGACCTTTTGATGTTTCTTGGTTTGGGGGAGAGTTTAAGTCTGCTATCTTTGTGCCAGCTAGCCTCAAACTCACAATCCTCCTGTTTCTGCTTTCCCAATCACTGGATTACATGCATGTCCCACTATCCTGTCCCTGATTATATATCCTTTAATTAATTTGTGCTCATCTCTCCTACCCCTCTAACTACCCCAGTCTCTAGTAACTACCATGACATTCTCCAATTCTATGAGATCTTTATTTTTTTTATATTCCACATGAGTGAGTTCATGAAGTATTTTTCTGTTTACTTCACATGACAATATTTTAACTCAGTGTTTACATTTCAATTACAGCTTCTTTTTCTACCTGTTATGACTTATTTGATAGTATATTTACTAATCCTTAATGTATATGGATTTTAACTAGTCTTAAGGATAGTATTTTCTCACTTGAATTGGGGTTTGAAAATATAAGACATTTTAATGTTTATATTTTGTGTGAAGATTTCACAAATATTACATATATGTTTGACAGAATGTCTGTCATTTTTTGCTTACAACAGTATTTCAGGTTCATTATTATTATTACAGTTATGAATTTTAATCTATTACTGACAGAGTTGTTAAAACTTATGCTGTAATGACAAATTTATATATTTATTCCTCTATTCCATTAATTTTTCCATGAATTAATGATTATTTGCTTTAAATTGGGTAGTACTGGGCTTCATGCTTGTGGGGCAGTCACTTTACCACTTAAGCTACTGCTCCATCCCTATAAATATGTAAAGTACTTTATTTGAGACTATAAACAGAGAGGTTACCACTAACAAAATTTTACCAAAAGCATTCTAAACCCTTACCTGAGAAAAAGTGTATTTCAGATGAAACATCCAAGTTATAACAAGGAAGAGAGGAATGAGTGTGTAAAATGCAGGAAAATCAAATCCAGTGTGGGCTTTGCATGACAATGACAGCAAAACTGTATGGCATTTGAATAAAATAATACAGGAGTAAAATGTTCAACACCTGTGACATTTAAGTTAGCAAAGATGGTCTGAGTGAAAGCATTTTAAAGTTTGTATTGTGTTGTAGTTGAAGATGGAGACCAAAGTAAATTAATGATTTTCTCCAATGTAAATAATCATTTATGCTAAATGTATTGGTTAACCATTAAAAGTACAGAAATGAATTGTATAAATTCCAAACTACTAGAAAAAATAAAGAAAGAAAAATATCAGTTTATTTAAAGCTAAAGGAAAAACATAAACTAGGAAAAATATGGGCTATTAACAAAGCTTCAAAGAGATCAGAGAAATAAATTAAATACATCAATTATTGTAGAAAATGCATATTGATTAAATTCTCTAGTTAAAGACGTTCAAATAATCAAAAGTACATCCAACTATATGTTTTTCAAGATATTGAAGCATTTTTTAAAATGAAGAAAAATACATTGTAGGGATACAGTCTAAATAAAGATAGTAGAGCTATCATAATATTCAACATACAGTCTTTGACTAAGACTTGTTTAAAGGGTTGGTGGAGTGGCTCAAGTGGTAAAGTGACTGCCTCGCAAGTGTGAAGCCTTGAGTTCAAACCTCAATACCACTAAAAAATGAATTGCTAGAGATGAAAAGTTTTCAAAAAAGAATTAATTCATGCGATAGAAGAAAGAGTACTATGTATTCAAAACCTACAGCTATAAAGTAGTATCACTAAAACATGATCAGGATATGTGTTTCCAATTCTATGTTAGTACCTATATCCAGTGTACTCAATATACTGGTCTGTTTAAACTGGCAATCTCAGTGAACAGGGAATTATGTAGTATTACATTACATAGACATACATTTCATAATTTAGGCTTACCATATCTTCATCAATTGTTATTATCTATTCTAAAACTATTTAATGGTAACCAAGGTCAGACTAATTAATCTTATAAAATTTATTATTCTATTTTAGGTGGAAATTCTTGCTTATCAAAAAACGCTTATTTTTATCTCTTTCTGTGATTAAAGTCAATGTCTGAACTTTGAAAGTAGTTTTTAGGTCTATTATAGTAATTGTACAAAGCTATTACAGGTTTAAACATGTTATGTTCTAGATACTCTAAATATATTTTCCCATTTAATTTAATGCCATCCCTACATGCTGAGCATTGGTCACTCTTTTGAAAATGACCATACTCAGTGTCTGAAAAGGAAATTAAACCATGAATGTTTTCTAGCCAATAATGAACTGAAAAAATGTAGACCTCAATTTATTAATCAATTCTATTAATTTCTAACCCTAAGGTCCTTTTCTCTTCCTATACATAGTACATTTAAAAGTCTCATCTACATACATGTTTTTGAGAGGAGTGGATACTTCTAACTAAGAGCCTACTAGATATACTATGTTTACTACTGCTTTCATTATCTCATTTATTAAGCTGTATGACACTCTTAACATACATACATATATATGTTCTTTGTATTTTTGAAGAGAAAGAAACTGAAGTACAGAAATATGACATAATTTATTCAAGGCCCAGAGTACCTGAAAAACTGTAAATCTGTAATATGGTGCTACTTTAGGTTGACCTATAAGTTTGAAATAGTTTTACAGTAGTTTCTTCATGGTATTTAATAATGTCAGTTATTAAGGTTCTTAACATTATTTAAAAAATCAATATTCAAACTAATACAGACATTTAACAGATCAACAAATGATATATCTGTGACAATTTGCTTTTGTAAGTGTCTGGTTCATTTTAATATTTATCCACATTGGTATCATCCATATTAGTTTATTTAAAAACCATGATATAGAAAATGCAATTATATGATTAGTTTTAAAATTAACCACAGAGTACTTCAGGCTGTGAAATGTTCACTATTGCTTCCCAATTTCTTTTTCTATGATATTTCTTAGACTTACTATATCTTATAATTCAGGAATTTGTTGAAAATCACCTTACATCATTTTTCTACTGCTGAATTAATAATAGTCATTCAATATTCTATTACAATATTCTATTTTTTATATATTTCTCTTCTTTTCTGAGTATTTTGAACTATCCAGAATTATTTTTGTTTTCTTCATGCTTATTTATTTTTGTATGTCTCCTCCCACAAAACTATAAACTACGTATGAACAGGCAACTTATCTGTTTACCATGATGTCACTACCATCTGAAATAATGAGCATAATAGCTGTGAGGTAAATTTTTTATTGAATATGCTATATTGAATAATATTGATGAAACTTTGTCTCAATCCAATTTTCTCTAAGTAGTAGTTTGAAAATTAATGAAGAAAAAATAGTTATATATTTAATGATCAGAGTTTGATAATTATAATAATCAATCACCAGCAATTTTGTTTTTTCTTCATGTTTCTATTTCTTTCTTTCCTGTCATGTCTTATCTCATTGCTCTTTCCTCATATATTTTTCACT
The DNA here is from genome assembly GCF_047511655.1 of Castor canadensis. Classification (NCBI taxonomy): domain Eukaryota; kingdom Metazoa; phylum Chordata; class Mammalia; order Rodentia; family Castoridae; genus Castor; species Castor canadensis. The sequence continues at coordinate 146,145,792 of NC_133388.1, read as the reverse complement.
TTTCTTTTCTGTCATTTCTACCTGAATAGAGGATTTCTCTGAGACAAGCTGCTTGAACTCATTCTCATTTTTAATTCCTAACAGTGAGCGAACTTTGCAAAAGAGGAAATTAAAATAGCAAACTTAGTAGCTCAAGGTCAGATATTAATGTTCACCTATTTGAGTAGACACTAGAGATAGAAATTATGGCATTAGGTTTTTCTGAGATTATTATTGTGGAGCTTTTATCGTTTTGTTATTGTGAAGTTAAGTCATTTCAGGGATCAACTTATTCTTTGCATTCAGTTTAATAACTTTCCTTATTGTTGCATGTCAGCATAGAATGTAAACTACTGCTCCCTTAATCTTCCATTCAGGAAATGAGTATGCCTCAATGAAATATTAATACTCCTTGCTTTAAGCTTTGAGGATATGACCTATTTTTATCAGTAGTTCCTCCTGATTACAGTTAAAAACAAATGAGCCTGTGTATTAAAATAAAATTCACATGCAAGTAGGGGTGATGATAATTAGAAATGTGCTATGGTTGACATTTTTTTGACTGGTGGAAAAGACATGAAGTAGAATAATAAAACACAATAAATTATGAACTGTGAAGAGTGTGGTGGCTAACACTAAAATCAAGTTTAGGGCAATTCTACACATGCCAATACATATTTAGTCTGAGGTCTTGAATATTGGGTAGGTTTGTCTACAAAAGTCCCTAGATTGAAATAAAAATACTGCTCCATATGAATAAATTTCCACAAAAATAGTTTTAAGTTACACCTTGTTAATTGTTTTAGTTAACTTTTTGCTTCTTTAACAGAATACCAGAGAAGAAGTAATTTAAAAAGAACAGAAATTTACTTCCTATCAGTTCTACAGGGTAGGCAGTCCAAAATCGGGGAAGACAAACATCTGGGGAAGACCTTCTGTCCACATTCTCATGTGGCAGAAGGTATAATGAGGGTGATAGGGGGAGGAGAAGGAGTGTCAAACTCATCATTTTATAATTAACCTATTGCCTGATAAAGAGCCAACTCCCAAATCAGTGACATTAAGCACCTCTTACAGGTTTTACCATTTAACATTGATATATTGGGAATTAAATTTCCAACACAAGAAATTTGGAGGATACATTCAAACCACAGCCCTAACCATAGAGAATTTATCATTAGTATGGGAGATATTTCAATTAACAAATTCATTCATTCAGCAGAAAGAAACTGAATGTTTACAATGTACCAAACCATTTTAAGTTCAAGAAATATGATAAACCATGCAAGGTTCTTGCCCTCGTTAATATAATTTGTTAGTCAGGAGAGAGATACAAGTAGACACGGAAACAAAAAATGTTATTTCAGACTGTAATCGTGGCCTCACTAACTGGGTAGATATGATGGCTACCATTTGAGTTTCTTTTATTGTGTTCAGGTAAAGCTTTCAAAAAGAGGTGACCATTGAGATGTAATATAAAAAATACAAAGGGAGCTATGCAAACACACACAGACAAAACACAGAATAATATAGCTTTTGATGAAGGTTGCAAGTGCAAAGGTAATAATGCCTCCAGCATACAAAGAAGTATATTGATTGTGTGGGTTAAAATAACAAGAAAACAAGGTAAAAATAAGTAGTCAAAAAGTTACCTTGAGGGAAATTTTAAGGAACTTGAATATATTGTAACTTCAAACCAAGTTATCAAATTATTTTAATCATAGAGTGGTCTTATGTTTTTTGTTTGTCATTAGGTAGCATTGTCTATTTTCTGCAGAGTCAATAGTAATATGATGAGTTCAGAAGTGGAGAAACCAGTTAGGATGGTGATTTTGTTATCCAAATGCAAAACTGACTTCATGGGCACGGATTGGTAGGGAAGAAGTTTAAACATTGAGAAATGGTCAGATTTGTGATATGTTTTCATTATAAAGTCAACCAGAATTTATTGGTGGATGTAATGAATGAAGAAGAAATGAAGCTAATTAAGAATGACTAGTTTATTTCAAGCAACTATTATTATCATTATAGGATAAGACAGACATACATTTAAATTTTATGTGAAGTTCAATAAAAATAAACTGGAATGTATAATGCCTATAATGTTATAGGCATTATATCCTTCCTATAAACATAAATATATTGAAAACAATTGCAACTTTTATTTGCGAACTCAGGACAGAATCTAAAGCACATCACACATGTTCAGTTTTGAATAAAAATTGAAAATTAATTACAACACAAATCTTTGTATCTTACCTGTTATATATACATAGAATTTAGGTTTTAATAATTTTGTAAAAGGATTACAGAACCTCTTACATTGTGAATTGATGTTAAGTATAAACTATTGAAGAATTAGCAGCCTAAATAATTTTTATAATTTTATAATTGGTGCTATATGCTGTAGTGAAACAATAGCATACTTGAGCATGGAAAAAAATCAATACTGAGCATTAGTTGAAGGACTCTATTAAAATGTAGGCTAATGAGCAGCTTTTAAAAGTTCATTTATAAGAGGAGAAATGAGAACAAGACTTCATCTTATGTAGTTATCTGTATGGAGCATATTTAATAGGACAAGTTCACAGATGAGAGAGGACGGGCTCATTTGAAAAATGAATGAATATATGCCACATCTCAAAATTTATATTTTATTACACATTTATTTTATGAACCCAAATGCCTGTATGGATCCAATATATTTAAAATTCATGTGGGTAATTTTATCTTTGCTTGTGCATCCTGTATCTCCTTATTTTCATTTTCTCTGAATTGTAATAATAATAATTCATTTTTACAGCATAAGGTAATATTTTATTACCCCATTATATTTGTAAGAGGCATATTTGATTAAAGATTCAGCACTTTAGAGATTCTTTTTATTTTAAAACAGTGTTTTAAATTTATAATTCCTTTCTGAGCTATTTTGCATTACCACTACAAAGTGATATTCAAATCAACTAAGAAAACATATGGTGGTTTTAGTAAATGGATTGTTAAAAGTGTGTTAATCTTAATACTGGACAATGAAACACTTTTTTCTTAATTATTTCATTACTTTGTATGTTTCATTATAATAGGAAGAATTTCTAATCCGTGAGTATAGACCTGGATTCATGTAAATATTTTGCATGAAGTATTACTCTTTGTACATTGATGTGATATCAATTATATCAGAGATAAAAGTAGACCACCATGTAAGGTCTTATAATCTCTTGAGCACAAAAGGCTGGTTTGCCTTTTGTTTACAACCCAAACAGTATGTTCAGATACTTCCTTTTATTAAAAATTTAATTAAGAGCAAATATACTTTCTCTTAATTTTATGTCTTACATCTGTGATAAAGCTTGCTTTTAGAACAAAGAAACAGGAAAACAAACCAGCCAATCTGTAAAGTTTGACCGTAACTATTCAATTTTCCTAAAAATACATAATAAGTTCTGGAGATAATTCATAATAATAAAAATTAACCAATGATTAGGTAAAAGAATTAACTTAGAAGGAGAAAAATTATTTTGAAAGTTGAGAAAATGAATACAGGGAGATGTGCTTTCATCCAAATAATGGCTGCAGAGAATTTTGGGGTGAAAGTTCTTATAAGTAACAAAGTGGATAAAATATGCTCACACTTCTCTATTGTGAAGTAATGAATTGGAGATTTTTTTTTCCAATGTATCTTTACCACAAACATTTATTATGCAAATAGCTGTGCTATACACTGTGCTAAGTATGGGAAATAGAAGATGAACTAGATGAATATATGTCTTCTCCTCATTGACTTCAAATTCTGGTAGTCAAGTAAGAGGAAATATGCCAGTAATTGAGAATCTAAATGACAATAATCCCTATACATAGATGACAAAATTAATGTAGACACTGGGTGACCTTACACCTGGAGTCCTAGATTCCTAGCTACTTGAGAGATTGAGATTGTAATGATCTCTGTTTGAGGCCAGCCAAAGCAATAGTTCAGGAATCCCCATCTCCAAAATAACCAGAGCAAAATGTACTGGAAGTATGAACTCACATGGTAGAGTACATAGTTTGTAAGCATAAAGTTCTGAGTTTGAGTTCAAATCCCAGTCCCACCCAGAAGAAGAAGAAGAAGAAGAAGAAGAAGAAGAAGAAGAAGAAGAAGAAGAAGAAGAAATTAATATTAATATTGTTTAGAACTTCTTTGGATAAGAGGTAAAGGAAACTTGGTTTCATGAGAGAGTTAAGCTGAGCTCCTCAAGATAAAATGAACCAGTTACAAACTAATAAAATCAATGAGGTTGAAACTTTTGGTGGAAAATTAAAAATTTGTTTAAATAAAAAATAAAACATAAAATTAAACTTGGTTTCAATTATTGTGAGATTCCCTTAAATTAATCCTTTTAAAAATTAGAAAGCTAATATTATAGTTTGCACATGAAAGGTATCCCATGTGTTGAATGCTTGGCACTCAGCTATGGTGCTGTTTTAGGAGGTTCCATATGTGGGGTCTAGATGGTGGAAGTAGGTTGAGGGTAGTGTTTTCCTCTGTCTCCTACCCACTGTTCAGTGAAGAATCTCATCTGGTATATGCTTCCACTGCCATGATGCTTTGCTCAATGTGAGGCCAAGATACCTTGGACTCAACCCTCTGAGACCATGATAAGTTGTTTATGACAAGTCTTTTGGTCACAGTGATGTAAATGTTACCAACACAGCTGACATTCGTCAAATAATTGATAGTTTATGTAAAAATTGTGCAGACTAAGTGAACTACTAATCTCTGGGGAAAAGTGCATGTCATTTTCATTCAAAATGGTACTTGTCTAAGGGAGTCAAATGAACCTTTATCTTTGCAAAGAGTGATTTTTTTTTCTCTGAAGTTAAACATGACTGCTGACATGGGAAACTTATATTATCATTTTGGTGTCAGTTTGGCAAGGTGCCATATTATTCTTTGAGAATACAGCCTTAACATTTCCACTTTTTACAAAACTCAAATTCTCTTATTATTTCTGCCTGTGATAAAGACTATAAAGATATCCAGAAATAGAAAGAAATAGAAAGAAGTGAGAAATATTTTAGAAACATAATCCAGATTATTACTGTTAATATTGTGTATTCTTACAAATTTATATCAATAAAATACAAATATATTGTGTTATCATGTAATCTACTATTGTTCTTTTAAAATTATGATAAAATTATAAATCAACCCATATAATATTCTACAGTGTATGCATAGTAATGTTTTATTTTCCTGTGGATGGACATTTTGCTTTTTAATTTTTTAAGAACTAGTTACCAGGCAGAATTCAATATTCTCATCATACATTTATTTTATACATATCCAGTCATTTCACCTAATAAATGTCTTACTATGCTATTTCTATTCAAACTCTCCACAAATTATTGTGTTCATATCTATAGTTAAATTGCCCTTTAGCAGAATCTATTTTTGACCTACATTGTAGTCAGAAGATAATATTAGTATATTTTAAAGATTTTCCCAATATTAGAGAAAAATCACATAATTTGCAAAATGATGTCTTTATTGAGAGAGTGATGTTAAACATCAATTTATTGACTTTGGGTCTTTTTAAAACATTTTTTTATTATTGTGCTAGGTGGGGAAACATTGTGGTACTTTCAAAAGTTCGTACAATATGTCAAATAAATTATACCTGAATTCACACCCTCCATCATTCTCCTTTATTACTCTCCTCCACCATTCCTAGAATGTTTCAATAGGAGTCGTTTTTCCATTCAAATGCAGGTACAATGACTGACCCTTAATTAGCTTTTTGACTTTGATTCTTTACTGGCGGATTCTATTGTGAACCATGTATATATCCTTTAAAGAATTTTTATATTAACACCTTCCTTTAATCAGGATTGGTAAAGTTATATATATAACAATAAAATATTCCCAACTTCTCAGTAGTTTCAAACAAGAGAAACTTGTCTCTCATTTCATAATTCAATGAATATAGGGCATGGTTCCTTGGCCTTTCTACAAATCTCCAAATGCTGTCTCAAAAGTTTCATACCTTTCCATTAAATATAATTTTGAAGTCACTGAGAAAGAGAAAGAGAGTACTAGAGAATAATTTAAAAGTGATCAAACCAATGTATAATACAAGCCTAATTGGAACTGTTACTCTGAATCCCCCCCCCCGACATAATGAATATATTCTAAGAAAAATTTTAAATAAAAAGTATGGGATTATTTATTTTAGTTCATGGTTTTAGAGATTTCAACCCAAAGTCCTTGGCTTATTAAATCTGGACCCATAGTGAAGCAGAAGACCATTGTGGTTAGAAGCATGTGGGACAGGAGACTGGATCACCTCTTGTTGACCAGGAAGCAGAGAGAAAGAAAGGACTCAGGATCAGATACACCCTTCCAACTAGTCTCTACATCCTATATTTTCCAGAACTTCCTAAAATAGTGCCACTAACTCAGCATGAAGCATTCAACACATTAGCCTGTGGGGAAATTTCATATTCAAGCCATAATGTCCTTCCCCTGTACTCCAAAGACTCATGGACACCTCAGAGTGCAAAATACATTCAGTCTATTTCCAATGGCTTAAGTGATATTCCAAACTCCAAGTTCAAGGTGTCTATGAGTAGGCTTTGTCCATTTCCCAAGATTCCTCCAAGGCATCTTTATTACTTTGCCAGTGTAGGGTAATTGATTTCTTTTTAAAGGTGCTAATCTCCTTAACCACCTTACCCTTTAAGCATGCTCCTTTTTGACCAAATCACACATTTTAAAATTGCTCCACTGAGATTTTTATTCCCAATACTCATTGTAAATCTATCTAGAAGCAGCCATCAATAACCATGCCACAGCTTCACTGCTATGCTGTGTTGAAATTTCTTCTGTCAAATAGGTCATTACTTTTAAATTCAGCCACCCTCAAAGTCTCAGGGTATGGACAAAATATTGGCAAGTTCTTTGTCAGAATGTAACATGAATGGTTTCTAGCCTAATTCCTGATACAGTCCTTATTTCCATTTGAATCCTAATAAGATTTGTCTTCATTGTACAGATTCTTATTGATATTCTGGTCTCCTGAACTAATACCAGAAACACCTGTTAAGCTCTACATAAAACATTGGTAAACTTTCTTTATCCTACTTATCTAAATTCTTCCAAATTCCTCCCACAAATGAGTTCCAAAGGCTTAAAAACCACACAGATAGCAATGACCCCACAGTTGATACCAATATTCTATATTAGTTTTTAATTTTTTGTCTATTGCTGTGGCAGAATGGCTGACATAAAGAACTTAAAAAGGGGACAGGATCCAAGATGGTGATTGGGACAGAGCTGCAGACTGCATGAGCTCTGTGAATCAGTGACCTTGCTGGGATGCTGGAGACACACTTGGCTGAGGTAAAGAAACAGGGAGAACTGAAACTTCTGCACTCTGAACCCCTAGAACATGGAAGGCTTCTCCACTCCACAATTTACTAAAAGAACAGCTGGCTGCTGCCAGACAAGCCATAGGCCCACAGAGCCACCACTCCACAGGCCCGGCTGGATCTCTGCTCCACCGGGCCTGCACCCCTCAGGCCTACCAGGCCCCTGCTCTGCAGGCCTGCCCTGAAGGCCTGCCAGTCCTCCACTCTGCAGGCCCACCATATCTCCGCTCAGCCAGGACCCCACACCCTAGGCCCACTGGACCACGGCTCTGGGAGACCTCTGTCCTGCAGGAACAACAAGGCTCACCCTGCAGGCCCGCTGGATCTCTGCTCTACCAGGCCTGCCAAGCCTTGCCCCAGAGGACCGCCCCAAAGGCCCACCAGGGCCCCACTCTGCAGGTCCACCAGATCTCCACTTGGCCAACTGCCGCCCTGAAGGCCTGCCAAGCCCTCACACCATGGGCCCACCAGGCTGCTGCTCTACCATTCTCCCGCACCACAGGCCTGCCAAACTACCACTCTACCACACTTCCATCCTGCAGGCCCACCAAGCCTCTCCCCACAGGCCCACAGATGCCCCGCTCCAACAGGCTCCCCAGACCCCATTTTGTAAGCCCATCATGCCAACACTGAACCAGGCCTTCCTCCTGCAGGCCTGCTGGGCAGCAGCAGACCACTGCCCTGCCAGGTGCCACCCCACAGGCCCACCAGGCTCCTGCCCAGCAGGCCCACTGGAATACTGGTCTGCCAGGTCACTGCCCTGCAGGCCTGCAGGGGCCCTGCCCACCCATCACCCACTATAGGAGGGCTCCAAACCTGCCTAAGAGACACAGACAGACAGAACAGGAGGCTAAAGGACTAACACCTTAACAACAAAGACTGTAATTCTACTGTTCCTGAACTGGTGATTTTTTTTTTCCATTCTTAAAGGGTTTGACTGTTTTGTTTGCAAGATAAATAAAAGAAATCATAGGAGCCCTAAACAAACACCAAAGTGAAACAAAGAACACCATAAATAGAGAGATAAATGAACTCAGGATGAAAATTGACAATATTAAAGAGGAAGAATGAAACAGAAATACAAAACAAAATGGAAGGCCATTCCAGCAGAATAGAACAAACAAAAGACAGAACCTCAGAAATTGAAGATGAAATGGTAATTAAGGAAAAAAATTGAAGAACTATCAATCAAACAACTCAAGACCTGTGAAAGGAGCATGCAAAAAAACACTGACTCCATCAAAAGACCAAACCTGAGAATCACAGGCTTTGAAGAAGGAGAAGAGGTGCAAGCAAAAGGAATGTGTAATATATTCAACAAAATAATAGCAGAAAATTTCCCAAACCTAGAGAAAACTATGCCAATTCAGGTACAGGAAGCTTCCAGGACACCAAACAATCTTGACCAAAATAGAACTACCCCATGACATATCATTAAAATAACAAGCACAGAGACTAGAGAAAGAATATTGAAGGCTGTGAGAGAGAAAAAACAAGTAACATACAAAGGTAAACCCATCAAAATCACAGCAGATTTCTCAATGGAAGCCTTAAAAACAAGAAGAGCATGGAGTGAGGTCTTCCTTAAAAACAAGAAGAGCATGGAGTGAGGTCTTCCTTAAAAACAAGAAGAGCATGGAGTGAGGTCTTCCAGGCACTGAATGAAAATAACTTCAATCATAGTATACTCTACCCAGCAAAACTGTCATTCAAAATAGATGGAGAAATTAAAGTCTTCCATGATAAGCAGAAACTAAAACAATATATGACCACTAAGCCACCACCACAAAAGATTCTCCAAGGAATTCTGAACATAGAAAGTGAAAGCAAACAAAACCATGAAAGGACAGGCAATACCAAACTACAGGAGAAGAAAAGGCAAGAAAGTAGAAAGTAACATTGCTTCAGCTGCACACAGTCAAACCCTTAAAAAACAAAGACAACCAAATAGCAGGAATCACCACATACCTATCATTACTAACACTGAACCTTAACAAACTTAATTCCCCCATCAAAAGACACTGATTAGCAAACTGGATTAAAAAGGAAGATACCACAATCTTCTGCCTATGGGAGATCCACCTGATCAGCAGAAATAAGCACTGGCTGGGAATAAAAGATTGGAAGAAGATTTACCAAGCTGATGGCCCCTGAAAACAGGCAGGGGTAGCAATACTTATCTTGGACAAAGTAGACTTCAAACTTACATTGATCAAAAAAGATAAGGACATTCCATACTAATAAAAGGAAATAACAATTATCAACCTATATACACCCAACATCAATGCACCCAATTTCATCAAACATACTCTGAAGGACCTAAAACCATACATCCATATATAAACCCCAACACAGTGGTTGTGGGAGACCTAATACCACCCATACCAATAGATAGTTCATGCACACAAAAAAATCAATGAAATACTAGAAAAAAATCACACCTTAGATCAAATGGACTTAGCTGATGTCCATAGAATATGTCATACAACTTCAGTACAATATACATTCTTCTCAGCAGCTCCCAGAAGCTTCTCCAAAATTGATCATATCTTAGGGCACAAAGCAAGCCTCAGCAAATATAAGAAAATAGAAATAATCCCATGCATTCTATGTGACCACAATGCATTAAAACTAAAAATCAACAACAAAAACAGCAGTAAAAACATTCAAACAATTGGAAGCTGAACAACACATTGCTCAATGATCAGTAGGTCGTTGATGAAATAAAAGAGGAAATTAAAAGTTTCCTGGAAGTTAATGAAAATGAAAACATGACCTACCAGAATCTATGGGACACAGCAAAAGAAGTTCTAAGAGGAAAGTTTATAGCCATGAGTGCATATATTAAAAGGTCAAAAAGATCTCAAATCCATTATCTAACACTACAGCTCAAACTCCTAGAAAAATAAGAACAAGTAAATCTCAAAACAAGTTGAAGGAGAGAAATAATTAAAGTAAGGGCTAAAATCAATGAAATAGAAACAAAAAAAAATACAAAGACTGAGACAAAAAGCTGGTTCTTTGGAAAAATAAATAAGATTGACAGACCCCTGGAAAATCTGATTAAAATGTAGAAAGAAAAACCCCAAATCAGTAAAATCAGAAATGCAAATGGGGACATCACAACAAACACCACAGAAATCCAGGAAATCATCAGAGACTACTTTGAAAATTTGGAAATTTTGAAGTAATGGACGAATTTTGAGATACTTATAATCAATGAAAACTGAACCAAGAGGATATTAATCACCTGAATAGATCTATAACACAAAATGAACTTGAAGCAGCAATTAAAAGTCTCCCAAAAAAGAAAAGTCCAGGACCTGATGGATTCACTGATGATTTCTATCAGACATTTAAAGAAGAACTAATACCAACCTCCTTAACTGTTCCATGAAATAGAAAGGGAAGGAACACTGCCTACCTAATTTTATGAAGCCAATGTCATTCTCATGGCAAAACAGGCAAAGACATCTCCAAAAAGGAGAGCTATAGGCCAATTTCCTTAATAAATATTAGTGCAAAAATCCTCAATAAAATAAAGGCAAACCAAATCAAAATCACATCAGAAAGATCATCCACCATGAACAAGTCGGTTTCATCCTAGAGATGCAGGGATGATTCAACATATGCAAATCTATAAATGTAATACAGCACATTAATAGAAGCAAAGACAAAAACCATGTGATCATCTCAATAGATGCAGATAAATCCTTTGACATGATCCAACAGCATTTCATGATAAAAGCTCTAAGAAAACTAGGAATAGAAGGAATGTACCTCAACATTGTAAAGGCTATATATGACAAACCTACATCCAACATCATTCTTAATGGTGAAAAACTGAAACTACTTCCTCTAAAATCAGGAAGGATACAAGAGTGCCCATTATCCTCAGTCCTATTCAACATATTACTGAAATTTCTAGCCAGAGCAATTAGGCAAGAAAAAGAAATAAAAGGAATACAAATAGGTAAAGAAACTGTCAAAATATCCCTAATTGCAGATGATATGATCCTATACCTTCAAGACCCAAAAATTCCTAGACACCATGAACAGCTACAGCAAGGCAAGGTGGCAGAATACAAAATCAACTTACAAAAATCATTCACTTTTCTATACACCAACAACAAAGTGAGAAGGAATATATGGAAAAAAGTCCATTTACAATAGCCTCAAAAAAAAAAATCAAATACATAGTAGTAAACTTAACAAAGGATGTGAATGAATTCCACAAGGAAAACTATAAACCTCTGAAGAAACAGATTGAGAAAGACTACAGAAGGTGGAGAGATCTCCCATGCTTAAGGATTGGTAGAATCAACCTAGTAAGAATGGCTATTCTACCAAAAGCAGTCTACATGTTTAATGCAATTCCCATCAAAATTCCAATGGCTTTCATCACAGAGATTAAAAAAACTACCCTAAAATTCATTTGGAAACACAAGAGACCGTGAATAGTCAAGGCAATACTCAGCAAAAAGAGCAATGCTGGAGATATCACAATATCTGACTTCAAACTATATTACAAAGCAATAGCAATAAAAAGAGCATGGTACTGGCACAAAAACAGACATAAATACCAGTGGAACAGAATAGAGGACCTGGATATGAATACACACAACTATGCCCACCTCATTTTTGAGAAAGATGTCAAAAATATACTATGAAGAAGACAGCCTCTTGAACAAATGCTGCTGGGAAAAGTGGTTACCCATATGCAAGAAACTAAAACTAGATCCATGTTTATCACCCTGTACTAGTATTCAGGACTTTAATATGAGACCTGAAATGTTGAAGTTAGTACAGGAAGGAGCAGGAAACAATCTGGAACTCGTAGGTATAGGAACTCCTCAATAGAACCCCAGCAACCCAGCAATTAAGAGAAAGAATGGACAAATGGGACTTCATAAAATTAAAAAGATTCTGCATAACAAATAAATGGCCTCTAAACTGAAGAGACCACCCACAGAGTGGGAGAAAATATTTGCCAGCTATACATCAGACAAAGGGCTGAGAACCAGAACATACAGGGAACTTAAAAAACTAAACTCTCCCCAAATCAACGGGCAACTGATCTAAACAGTTCTTTCTCAAATGAAGAAATTCAAATGGCCATAAAACACACGAATAAATGCTTACCATTTCTGGCCATAAAGGAAATTCAATGCCACACTAAGATTCCACCTCAACCCTGTTAGAATGGCCATCATGAAAACCACCACCAAGAACAAGTCTTAGCAAGGATGTGGGGGAAGGAAAGCTCTGACACCTGGTGGGAATGCAAGCTGGTGCAATCACTCTGGAAAAAGATTTGGAGGCTTCTTAAAAATCTAAACATAGACCTGCCACAGGATCCATCAATCCCACTCCTAGGGATAAATCCAAAGGAATGTGTCACAGGTTACTTTCAAAGGCACCTGCATACCCATGTTTATCACAGCACTGTTCACAATAGCCAAGTTATGGAAACAACTAAGATGCTCCATTACTGATGAATGGATCAAGAAAATATGGTATTTATACACAATGGAATTTTACTCAGCCATGAAGAATAAAATCTTATAATTTGCAAGTAAATGGATGGAACTGGAGAACATCATTCTGAACGAAGTTAGCCTGGCTCAGAAGACCAAAAAATCATATGTTTTCCTTCATATGTGGACTTAGATCTAGGGCAAATACAGCAATGTTTCTGGACTTGGGTCACGTGACAAGGGGACAGCACATATGGGTGGTTTGGGTATAGGTAGAAAACCCAAAGCATGAAAGCGTTTGTTGTCCCCACTCCAGAGGAACTAATATAGAAACCTTAATGCAACAGAGGTCAACATGAGAAGGGGTCAGGAACCAGTGTAAAGATCAGTTAGAGGTGAATCAACTTGGTTTGTAACGCATTTGTACATGAAAGCAATGCTAGGAATTTCTCTGCATAACTATCCTTTATTCAACTAGGAAAAATGCTTTGTGTTTCTTATTAATGCTTATGTCTTCTCTTCAACAAAATTAGAGATGAGGACATAACAGGTTCTTCCTGGAAGTGAGGGGGGTAGAGGAATGGGTGGGGATGGGTGACAGCGGGGAGAAATGTCACGAACAATGTATGCACATGTGAATAAATGAATAATAATAATAATAAAAAAACCTTAAAAGGAGGAAGTAATTTTTTTAGGGGAATAATTTTAGAGGGTTCAGTCCATGGTTGCTTAGCCTTATGCACTTCTAAACAACATCATGGTGGTAGGAATGTATTGTAGAGGAACTTCATCTTCTCATGAGAGACTGAAAGCAAAGATAAGAGAGAATGCCTATGCTCATGGGCTTTTCTTTTTCTCCCGTTTATCCAATCCTGGTCCCCAGTGTATGGGATGGTGCAACCCATGTTCAGGGTGGATATTCCCCTCTTCATTAATCCTTTCTTGAAACCCACAGATAGATAAACTGAGAGGTATGCTTTTCTCACCTCCTACATGCTTAAGTCAATCAACTTAACAAGCAAGATTAACCACCACAAGTAGCTTATGTTATATCTAGCCACTTTCCATGGGCAATGAATGATTCAAAAGATCCCCAAATTAATCTTAAGAGAGGAAAGTGTACCTAAAATACAGTGTGGTGACCACGATTTGTGATTTTTTAGATTCTATGATTGCAAGGTTGCTCTTCTCCTAATGATTAAAAACTAACATTATTTTCACAAACAGTTATAATGGCAATAATACTAATTATTATTTTCTTTACTGTTCTTTCCACAAACCAAAATGAGTGTTCATTTTCATTCTAATTATTAATGCACATTAACCATTAAAATTAGAGAACTCAATGTGATAAAATGATTATTATTAAAGTAAGCATAGACAATCATCAAGTTTCAGATCTCCTACATTTTAAGGTAAGCATTTTGATGTATTTTGCCATACCAACTATGTTAAAATATAGACTAAGTTAATGTTACTGCTTCTTATCAGTAGAAAAATGTCTTACAGCTTGTAGTTAACATTACACCAAGCGAATATTTGATTTTGTTAAAATTATTGCATTATATTAATTGTTCTAGTTAATGGGTTTTACTGTGGCATTTCCATAAATGCATATGTCATGCTAAGATCAAATCAACCTTCCATAAGACCCACTCTTCTCCTTCCCTCCCTTTTCTTAATAGTCCTCTTTTATTTTGAGGTCAGTTATTTTTTTGTTTGTTTTGTTTACACATAGAGAGAAAACATAGAATACTTAACTTTCTGTATCTGGTTTATTCTGGTGAACAACATAACTTGAAGTTCCATTAACTTTCTTGCAAAGAAATAATTTCATTCTTCTTTATGTCTCACTCATTCTATATACGCCACGTATTGTTTCATCCATTCATCAGTTGATTTGCACCTAGTTTGATTTCATGATTTGGCTTTTTTTACACTGTATCAATAAACATGACCACACAGGAATCTCCCTTGTAAACTCACTTAATTTCCTTTAGGCATATACCCAGAAGAACAGCTGACTAATATGGCACATCCATTTGTAGATTTTGAGGACCCTCTCGTACTATTTTCTACAGTGGCTGCATTGATTAACATTCCCATCAACAGTGTTTAAGGGGTTCTTGTTCTCTACAATCTCACCAGAATGTTATTTTTTGTTTATTTGATGATAACCTTTCTTTCTGAGTTAGATGGGATGCCAATGCAGTTTTGATTTTCATTTCCATGATGGCTAAACTTGCTGAACATCTTTTCATATATTTATTGGACATTTGTACTTCCTTTGAGAAATGTCCCTTTAGATCACCTGCCTATTTATTGATTGGATTTTTTTTCTTTCATGCTTTTTGAGAACTTTATATGTTCTAGATATCAATCCTCTATCAGAAGAATTGTTGGCAAATTTTTTCTCTCATTCTGTAGATTGTGTCTTCATTCTTTAACTGTTTCCTTTGCTGTGAAGCTCTTTAATTTGAGGTACTCTCACTTGTCAACTCTTGCTTTCATTTTCTGAGTTATTGGAGTCCTATTCAGGTATTCAGTATCTATGCCTTTATCTTGAGGTATTTCTCTTATGTTTCATAGTTTCAGATTTTATATTAAGGGTTTTGATATATTTTGAATTGGTTTTACAGAGGATTAGAGATAGATAACTTGTTTTAAACTTCTATATGTAGTTATCCAATTTTCCCAGCACCACTTGCTGAAGGGGTCCACTTGTCTGTGCCCCTCGTGTTTTTGGCATCTTTGTTGAGAATCAGATGGCTATGACTACATGGGTTTATATCTGGACTATTCTATTCTATCCTACTCTATTCTATTCTACTGGCCTATGTGTCAGCTTTTGTGCCAATACCATGCTGTTTTGTAACAATTTTGAAAACGATAATTGTTATGACTCCAGTGTTTCTCTTTTGCTCAAAATTAATTTAGACACTTGGGATCTTTTGTGACTCCACATAAATTTTAGGGTTATTATTTTCTAGTCCTGTGTCATTAATAGTTAAATGAGGACTGCATTGAATCTGCTGATTGCTTTGGGTGGCATGGACATTTTAATACTAATTCTTCCCATCCACAAATACATGAGGATATTTCCAATTGTTAGTGTCTTCTTCAATTTTTTTCTTCAGTGATTTTAAATTATCACCAACCACCATAGAGGTTTTTTTTTTTATCACCTTAGTTAGGTTTAATCCCAGTTTTTATTTTCATTTTACTTCATGCTATTGTATATGGTATTATTTTTGTGATTTCTTTCTCAAATAGTTCATTATTGGCATAGAAAAAGCTACTGAGTTTTGCAAGTTGATTTTGTGTCGTGCTACTTTGCTGAATTTATGCTTTTATAGAATTGGTGGAGTATTTAGGAACTTCTAAGTACAGAATCATATAATCTGCAAAAGGGATAATTTAACTTATTCCTCTCTTATTAGTATTTCTTTCATTTCATTCTTTTGCCTGTTTGTGGACTAAAATATCAGCATTATATTGAATGAGTGGTGAGAGTGGATACTCTTGTCTCATATTTCTTCTTCAATTTTTTTAAAAATGTATTTTCCACTGTTAAATGTCTTGTGGGTCTTACATTTTTCAGTTTTTTAGAGGAAATGCTTTCACTTTCTCCCATTTAGTATAATGTTAGCTATGGGTTTATCATATTTGGCTTGTATTATGCTGAGATATGAACCTTCTATGCCTAATTTCTTCAAAGTTTTAATTATGAAAGTATACTGAATTTTTAAAAGCTTTTTCTGTATTTATTAAGATGATCATGCCATTTGTGTACATGATACTATTTATGTGCTCTGTTATCAATTTGCATGTATTGAATTCTTCTTATATCACTGCATTGAAATAAAATCAACACCAATTTGAACATGGCATATGTTTTTTTTTTACTGTATTTTTGAATTTTGTTTTCAGATAATTTATTTATTTGCATCAGTGTTCTTCAATGATATTTTTTCCCTTATTTTGTGTGTGTCCTTATCTGGTTTTGTCCATACCTGACTTCATAGAAAGAATTGGTAAGAATTTCATCCTTTTCTGTGTGGATAATTAGAGAAACATTGGTATCTGTTCTGGATCTGGCAGATTTCAGCAGCAAATTAATTGTATCCTAGATCTTTTGGTTGGAAGACTTTTATTAATGTGTACACCTTTATGACTTGTAAGTTTTCTGCTTAATTTTTTATACATTCTTGATTCAATTTTGGAAGATTGCAAGTGTCTAGAAATTTGCCCATTTCTTCTAGAATTTCAATTTATTTACACATAATTTTCCAACATATTCCTTAATGATCCTTTGTATTCCAATGATATATGTTGTAATAACACATTTTTGGCCTTTGTTTTCATTTATTTTGCTGTGCTGTCTCTGTCATTTGGATTGTTTGGCTAAGAGTTTGTCAATTTTGTTTACTTTTGAAAGAACAAATTCTTTGTTTAATTTGTCTTTTGTATTATCTCTTTAGTTTATACTTCTGCTTTGATCTTTTACTTTCCTTCTATTGATTTAGGTTTGGCTTGTTCTCATATTTATATGACATTGAAATGCATCATTTTATTTATTATTTATTTTAGATATCTTTGTTTGTAATGCTGATGCTCAAAACTATCAGCTTCTCTTTTATTACTGGTTTGATGAATCCCACATATTCAGTAAAATTCAATATGTTGTGTTTTCATTTTCATTTGATTCTAGAAATTTTTCAATTTTGCTCCTGATGTTTTTCAATGAC
Organism: Castor canadensis; assembly: GCF_047511655.1. Lineage (NCBI taxonomy): Eukaryota > Metazoa > Chordata > Mammalia > Rodentia > Castoridae > Castor > Castor canadensis. Next base: position 146,128,178 of record NC_133388.1, on the reverse strand, counting down.
TCACTGATTGTTCAAAAGTATATTAACAATGTTCTCATGTTTGTACACTTTCTGTATTTTTTTGCTATTGATTCCTGGCTTGATTCCACTAGATCTGATAAAATGCAAAAAGTTATTTTAACTTTTAAAATATTTTCTAAGACTTACTTTTTGTTCTAAATATAAACTATTTTTCAAAAAATTCATGAACTGATGAAAGAATGTATATTATGCTCTTGTTAGATGGAATAATCTGTAATTATCTGTTAAGTCATTTGATCTATTTGTCTTCCTCAATTCCTTCAGTTGTTTATATATATTCCCTTTGAGTTCATTAAACATATTTCTTTTGAATTCCTTGTCTAGAATTTCATCCACTGTGATGTTTTGAACCTGTTACTAGAGAGTAATGAACCTTTATAAGACTCATATTGACTTATTTTTTCTTATATCTTTTGTTGTTTATTGAGATTTGTATGTGTGTTGATGATACCTCATCTACATTTATGTGAGGACCTTCTTAACTGCATACTTCTCTTGATATGTGGCCAAGGGTATCAGTGTGTTGTGTAGTGTTAAGTTTAATTCCAATTGGAATTCATTGTTTCCCTGTTGACCAATAATTGAATCCAAGTTTGTTAAGTATGAATTAGTGCTTTGATATACTTCAGTGAAATATACAATGAGGTCATTGTATGCTAGCACTTCCATTTATGTTCAATACATAAACAAAGCAGGGTACAACTCCTCATGTATTCACTAAATGGTGTGACACCAAGAACATATTTCCATGTTCTGACTCATGGAATCTATGCATGTAACTATGTTTTGACAATGATCCCAGGATTATTAAATGCTACATTGTCCAGCTGGAATTTAAACGCAATCACCAGTGACTATAAGAGAAAGACAGGGGCATTGACAGAAGAGGAACATGCAAAACCCACAGATGAGGAAATGACATAAAGGAGGCAGAAATCAGTCTGGAACCATAAGCCAAGAAACATCTGGAGTTACCATAAGATGCAGAAAGTAAAAAAAGTATTCTGTGGTAGAGTCTTCAAAGGGAATGATTTCATGTAGACACTCTGATTTTATACTTCCCCCTTCTGAACATGTAAAGGCATAATTTTCTGTTTTAAGAAACTAGGTGTGTACTAACCTATTATGGCAAGCACTGTGGAGTGAAGTAACCAGACAAATGCATATGTTTATATCTATGTGTGTCTAAAAATAAACAAAAGTGTCTTTCACATAGTTTTTTATGTACTGTTTTGATCCAAAGAGACTTGAACTCAGTTTCCTATTCTTCTAACTACTGCATTCTCCCCTTAAAAATCTGCTTGTGCTTCAATATTCTCATCTACATATTGAAAAATATTCTCAGAATTGCTGTAATTGGTGTATAAATTGATAATTATATAATAGTAATGCTCAGAACTTCAAGAGTGTTGAAGGGTTGATATTATTCATAAATTTATAACCTTACTATTTAAGTACACACATTGAATAATAATGAATGTATATAATTAATTTTATCATAGGTTTAAATTAGTTTTTTTCCTATTTGTACTTATTTTGAAAGGGTGTCAATGTGGGTATTCATAATTACCTCTAAGGCATTCTTTATTCTTTTGACCACTTATTCCTATTTCTGACTTTTAAAATGATAGAGAACTTTAAGAATGCCTTTTTGGATTTCTATTTCACCTGCAATCTGGTTTTGAATATTTGTTACTTGTTCTATTTATATTTTGTTCCCTACCCTTGTATACTTACCCATACTTCTCTTTTTTAATTGAGTAAAGGAAGAGGAGTTCCCTTAACATTTATTAATGTTATCACATCTTCTGTACCATATTCTCTAAAATTATCTCTTTGTTTATTATCCTGGCAATAAGCTGAGAAATTATGTCACATGTACATTTTAAGAATGCTGAATTGGGCTAATGATGGTATACATTCACATATGTGCATGTACACACATATAAACATGCACAAAAGATTCGCTCTTGCAGATATATCAAAATACTTTTAATTCAGTGTCTTTCATATACTATCATGTACCTGGATCCTTTCACATGCTAATCACATGTTCTACCACTGAGCTAGGTCGCCAGTTCTATAATTATAAAGCTAAGTGTTTACTTTAAGAAGCCAATGGATGTTATATGTGCAGTATAAAATATGCAAAGTACAAGTCACTTCTATAGTGAGATAAATTGTTTTGGAAATGAATTTAAGGATACTTGCATCTACAGTAAATTTTCACAGTGAATTCTCCTTTGAACTTTTCTTGATGTTTGACACTTTTTCAAAGCGTAACCAAATTGACTCAGCTTCAAAATAAACTGCTCATCTCAAAGTTCAAAATATTGGAGAAATTTTTCAGAAACTTGATTTTAATGCATGAAACTGATGGGAAACTTCTCCATAGGATCCTCAATTTCTAGACGTGAAGGTATTGTTGAGCATATTGATTTGAGCTGCATCTTCTCCCTGGGATGCAAATTTCTTATCAGATTTCTACCTTGTTTTATTTGAGCACAGCAAAACAGAAAATATAACCAAAATTAGTTTTCTAAGATTTACACTATAATACTATTCAAGCAAAATGTTAACTAATGAAACCCTTAAGAAGGTGAATAGGCAATAAGTGTCAATTTGAGATTGGCTGTGGTAGAAATGTCATATAAGTAAAAATGTCATCTAAGAATATCACCTTTTAAATATATTGTTTACATAATGTATGACCTTATTTATATAGAGAATTGACTAATCTTCATTTAACATACTACACAGACAATTTCTTTGCCTGCTTTGATTTCGACTCATGGTACACCAAATATTCAGCAAATGTGTGAAGATGCTCCACTGTAACACTTCAAGGTATCCTTAAAACCTAAGAGTACTACTCTGTATCTTAAGAGTTAAATGAGTAGACTTTTCCTTAATAGCCATAGCTTTTGGATTAGCATGTGACCAAACATTGTATGCTAAAATAGGACAGAGAGGAATGGACTCTCCCTTAGAGTATGCAGCAACGGGAATGGATGCCAGAATACTTGTTATAATAAAATAATTAGCAATTGAGGATTAACATTCTTAAAGATTGATTTGCAGGTATTAGTTTATAAGCAGAACAAAGGCAGCTTGGGAGCCTTATAAAACAGAGTTGAGAAACAAAAGTTGAGTGAAACCAAAGTCTAGGGTAATCCACTCCCCTAGTCTAACACCTGTCTTTTAATGTGACATTATGCTTAATTTAGCTAAAGCTTATATCCTATTTGTACTCTATTTTATGCTTAATGTAAGTAACTAAAGTAATAATTTTAGTACACTATGCTAATTCACAATTTTGAAACCATTCATTCATTCATTCATTCAGTCTTGTAACAGGCATTTTTCAAATGGTCACCATGTGACTAAAAGGTTATTTTATTTAATGTTAGTGACTAAAAGATATGCAAGGCAGTTTTCATTCTGAAAGAAATTTTATTATACAGTGAAAAATAGATAAATATATTATAAATGTTTTAATAGAATAGAGGCAATAGTAAAATAAAAATCTGCTGAGAGAGCTAAGGTAGCAGACATAAGGAGCAAGTATTCCTGCAGAAAATTAAAATTCATTGTCAATGTTAATTCTTATGCAGTGATATTAATATTAGATTTTAATCCTTTTTATTTTTTGTAAAATTATATGGAAATTGATAGTATATTACTGTAGTATAGCTAAAATACTTATATTTAATAACTAGAAAACAAACATCCCAAAGGGAATTGGTTTAGTACAATGTCCTGTAAGTTTTAAAGCAAATTACCAGTGAATAAACAATAAGAATTTCTATATTGTAGTAAAATATTAAAGGGCTTAGTATTCAGAATATGTTTTCACTCTACTTTTCCTTTTTCCATTGATGCAAAGTACAAAATAAGGTTTATTTTTAGTGACCTTCAAACTTGATGGGAAAAATTAGATCAAAATATAGTCTAAAGTCTATGGTATTCTAAAGTAAAATTTTGTATCTTCAAGCAAACCCAAAATCTGACTGAAAAAAGATCTCAAGGTAGAAGTAGAAATTACTAGTGACATTAGCATAGACTTTAGAGGATATTCAATCCTCTGGAAATAAAGTAGAGAATGATGGTATTTCAATCCTGTATTATTTTTGAAAATACAATGGAGCTGTGATAAATTGTTGATAATTTGGCTAAAACATACGCCCTATTTAAAAAGCATCCACATAGATAACTTTTATTTTAACAGAACCTAATGTAGTTAACCGAAGTCTCCCTTTTTGAGTTAACAGAAGGCAATGATATTAATTATTTCAGAAATTAGTTATGGGGATTTATATGAAAATGTTCATGATTTGCTCTAGCTCCCAACAGCTGCTTCACGAGGGCAAGAAGCTGTTCAGTTCTAAACTCTTACAGTTGTCTAAGACCACAGCTTGCTCTTGTTATGTTCTCCACATTGATAAGATATTTTTGCTGGTAACAATTCACAATGGACTTTGTATATTATTGTATAATATATATTGAAAAATATGGAGAATATTCACATTTATATGGATCCTCTATAGCTGAAGTATTTGTTTAATAATAGTTACTGGCAGATGACAATTTGTAAGGTGTGCTATATTAAGACATATTGGCCAAATTTGACAAGTTAGGGTCACCAAGAAGGCCAATGAAAATGTGTCCAGATTGGTAGAGTGCTTTATAATTTTTCTTCAAAGAAAGGATAAGATGGCTAGATTTTATCCAATACTATTTTTAATTTAAATAAATTACTTAGATTTCCAGTACGTGAAAGTGAGTGGGTGAATTATGAATTCCTACCTTGAAAGACATATGTGTGTGTTTACATACACATATATTCATATATATGTATATTATCTATGTATACATATTACATAAGTGTAATTTATTATATATATGTGTATTTAATATTAGAATACTAAAATGTATGGAATATTACAGATTTTTTAAATTATATAAAACTATATAAACATAAAATTGTGAGAGGGGATTTATTACATTGACTTATATGATCTGAAACTGAATTATTTCAGAATGACCATCTAGACATAAGCAGGAGAGCCAGGGAACCAGTAGTTATTCATCCCAAGAAGGTGGAGTTCTCAGAACCTGGGGGACCAAGATGAAGCTTAAGTCTGAAGTGAAAGATCTGGGAACTCCCTAGAGAGTTGTGCACTTACTCCATCTGCTTTTTGTTCCACCTGGGCTCCCAGTCCATAGGATGATGCACCCACATTTATAAAAGTGTTTTCACCTCAGTACAGTGACCCACATGACAATCATTTACAGAAAAACACTCACAGACACACCCAGAAGTGTGCTTTACAAATTTCTACAATCAAGTTGACAAAGATTATCCATCTCACCTTTCTACCTTAAACTCAAGGTAGTTATATTTGGTCTTTGTGAGAAATTCCTGAGAAAAACAACTTGAAGGAGGAAAGATTTATTGTGTTCATGATTTCAAAGGTTTTAGTTGATGGACATTTTGCTCCGTTATCTCTTGGCCTGTAGTGAGGCGGCACATTATGGCAGAAGTGAATGACACAGAGGACAGAGGAAAGCCTATCACCTCATGTGGCCAAGAGGTAGAGAGTGACAGAGAAGAAGGTCACAGGACACAATGGACCCTTCAATGGCATGATAGTGAATTACTTTTCACAGTTAGGCCCTACCTTCTGATAGTCCATTGAGCTATAAATTTGTCAATGGATGAACCATTGTGATCCACAATGTCCTCTACCTGGCACCAAGCCTTTAACATAAAATCTTTGGGCCATTTTTATATCCAAACCATAGCAGATAGTTTGCTCCTGATTCACAGGTTTACTTGTGGAAAAGATAGCAATGAGAACTGACACTAGACAGTATCTGTAACATGCCTTAACATGTTATAGAATATAACTCTTATGTATTGTTACAGAAGAGAAAAATACACCTGAAATCCTGTTAAAACTTATTAAGCCTTAATAATACCTTGTCTGTTTAGTAAGGGAATAATTAACATAATGGATTTTGAAATGATGAAAATAGAGGTGAATTTTATGCAGTTTGTTAAAATTTATTTTTCTATATAGTAACATTTCTCAGGTAATGTAATATAATTTTAGTTGTAGCCAGAGATTTGTGCATGCTAGGCAAGTGCTTTAAAAATAAGCCATATCTTCAGCCCTACTATTCAAGTTTTTCTCAATAAAACACAATATACATTCATGCTGATTGATTTATCTCCCTTTTTTATATGGATCAAACCTAGGACCTTACAATACTAGGCAAGCACTCTACAGATAAGCTGTATCCCTAGCCCAAGCTCATTGATTTTAATTAGTGTCTTAAGTGGAGTCTAGAATCAGTAAAATGTTCATGGTCTTCACTTTAAACAGAAAACTTTGTTGAAGGTTGATATTTAAAAGAGCAAAATTCTGACACTTATAGAGCCATAAAGGCAAATTTCAATAGGTATTGTATCTTCCTAGTGCCATTCATGTAATATGCAATGGTATTGTTCATTCAATATTTAAAATTTACTAAGTTAAATATGTATCAGGATATCATGCTGTGTGTGTGTGGTGTCTAGATATTCAACAGCAGTCTTGGCATTAAGTATGAGAATTCATATTCTGACTAAGAATGTGCTCTGCATAATGTTTTCAAAAGCATTTTGAATGATGAAAACTGACTTTTAAAAAGATGAAGACAAAAATACTAAAACTTCTTCCTTATTTCTTTTCTAATATTGCATTCAATTTATGGATTTTTAACTTTATTTTTGAATACTTCTAAATATATGTAAAAGAACAGTTTGCTTCCTAGTTGCATAAGTTAGCCTGAACAGACATCATCATTGACCATACTTTCATATGTTTTCTAAAACCATTGATTCCAATTTGAGAATTAGTCAAAATTATATTATATGCTTCTTAAACCAATGTTTCTATTAGTCGGTTTGGAACCAATCTTGACATTTATGTAAAAATGAACAAGCAAAACACACTATACTCTTTGTGATCCAGGTATCCATGTAGCAGATGTTTATCTAAAGAATAACTATATTCTTTTTGGACACAAAATACGTAACAACAGTGAGCTGTTTTTCGATTAAATGAAATTTTGTATCTGCTAATCAAATAATTTAAATTTTAAAATAACAGTAAATTATATAAAAGCCTGTATTATTAATGAAAATATTCCCTAGTCACAAGCTTTGATTCACTTTCAGAATACAATAGTATGTCCATTATTTCTGTAATTCTTGAGTGCAAATTTGAAGAATTTTATGACACAGCTTTTGTTTACTGCTTGAGATCATTGTATGATATTTAATTAATGGCTATTATAAAAGATTCTAAACAAATATAACAAAATACACACAAAAGTTTTCACTTAAGTGATTATTATAAATAATAATGCATTTATTAAGATCATGCTGCCATCTTTAAAGATGTTATGGAGATGTCTACTTTGGAATAATTTCAGAACTTTTTCTGATTTTTGTTGTGAAAATTAATGATATCTTAAGTGTGATTAGCTGCCCATACTTAGATCTAGTTTATAACAGGTGAAAGTTATATTTCATGACTTTGATTGCATTTATCAATTTCTTCAACTCTGTCCATTGTTCTCCCTCCTAACTATTCTTTCTGCCCCTTCTCTTCCACTCTTTCCCATCTCTATCATTATTCTTTATGCCCCCATTTGTGGAACAGTTTCAACAGGTATCATTCCTCCATTTATATACATGTGTACATATTTCCACCATGTTCATCCTCTTATACCCTTTCCCTGCCTATATCCTCCCTCTCTCACTAGTGCCAACCCCCAGATAGGATCTGTTTTACCTATCTGTTCTCCATTTTTGAAGAAGAAAAAGACATTTATTTGTTTAAAATAGCTATGTAAGGTATTTCATTGTGACATTGCCATGAATCACCAAAAAAATTAAAATCAAATATTTAAAATGAAAATAAAATCATGGAAATATATACAATAAATAAGTAGAAAAGAAAACTGATATACAAATATTGATATCACAAAGTAAACTTAAAGACAAGTTAGGTTTACTGGTAGTTGATAATTATATAGTGATAAACTGTAGCTAGAAATGGAGAAAACTAGAATTACAAAATATTCATAAAATATACACATTTATACAAATTACCCATTTTTAAAATTCAGGGAAAAGTTAACTAACCATATATATTTCCATAAAATTCTCAAATATTATTATATTAGGTGCATTCAGGGAGAATTGCATTTAAAATGGACAACACGACTTAAATGCTTGATCTAATGATCACTTTTAGAACTCTGTACTCATTAAATAACATTCTCAAATTAACATGTGTTATGTATAAAAAGTATTTAGGTATAATTCTTTCGATAGCTAGCTGATTTCATTTAAATTTTAATTTTTGGTTCTAAGCATTACATATGTGCTATGGAAACAGTATGCAAATGTGTAATTTGTTATTCAATTATATCATGTTTCAACAAATTTCAAATATCTTAGAGCATTCAAAGATGTTTCTATGATGTAATTAAGCAGAGTACATATAAAAACAAAACACTTCATATGGTTGGAAACATTTTAAACAAAACACACTTAAAAGCTAAATAGTTTATGGGGCAAAAAATTCATGATTAAAATTTGAAAAAGCTACTTCTTGTAAAATGATAAAATTCTCCATATGAAACATTTTATGAACAAGTGTTTATTAAAATGAATATATATATACATATACTTTTATATACATATAGCTGTGTATAACATTCTAACAATAAAAATTACAATTGTAATAAACAGAACTAATGGGTTCAACATTAAACTACAAAAAGATTAAATTAATGAAGTAGAAAATAAATATAAACTGAATAAATCATTCAGAAACACCAAAGAAAGAAATAGAATGAAAATAGAAATAACAATTAGAAAATTAGAAGAATTTCAGACTTAGATAAGTTCTAACGTAATGTTAAAGAGAATATTGGGCTCTACAGGGAAGGCTAACAGGAAATCTTAATATGTAGCTCTCATTATTGCAGGGTGCTTTATCAAGAGTAACTCCTTTATGGCTAAGCATGCTGAGCATTTCCTTAGATGTTTATTGGCAATTTGTACTTCCTTTTTTGAGAGTTATCTGAGCAACTCCCCATCTCCCATTCAGTGAAAGCGATGTGTAATTAAGACTGACACATTACTGAGAACAAGATGGTAATTGAGGCATACATTATGGTTAAAGTCCGGGTTTCATTCACCAAACACAGAGTGTTTTATTTCTTTTGTTTTGGCTTTAGTTACACAGATAATGTTATTTTAGTACTTAGTAAATTGCTTTGTTCTGGAAACCTTAGAATAAATTAACTCTTGACAAAAATTTTTTTAAACTCTGAGTAACTTATCTTTCAAAATACAACTTTGGACCTGGTCACTATATTTTGAAATCCAAACTCAGAGTTAAAGACTGATAAAAAGACTCTCCCATTGCAATTAGACAGTCTAGCAGTTTTGCCTATCTTTTTCCACAGAGAGATAAGAGAATGTTTTTCATGATTCTGACACCTAGTTTGTGGGTTTTTTTAAATTTTAGTAGTCCTGGAAAACACATGTGATTTGGTCTTAGGAATGGCATGCAATTCATTATAGTAACTGATTCTTAAAATGTAGAAGTGATTTTGGAATTGGTAAATGTGTAGAATGGGAAGAATTTTGAGGTAATTGGTAAAACAAGATTAAACTGCCTTTATGAGACTGATGGTAAGAATATGGACACTAAAAGTGATTCAGAAAGAAATGGGGAAAGCTGTACAGAAAGTTTCCATTATATTAGAGAATATATAGATTGCCACAAACAGAATGTTCTAAAACAAACATTAAAGCTGTGCATGGTAATCATACCAGTAATTCCAGTCCTCAGTAGGTTGAGGCATGAGGTTAGTGAGCTACATAGCAACACCCTGTCTCAAAAAAAAAGAAAGTTTTTTCTCTGAGACTTTAAGATGGAAGTAAGACCATTTTATTGCATACTGGAGGAAGATACTTATTAAAAAATGGCACAATGCTTTCTTTTGGGTGGAAAGAAGAATTTTTAACAATGTACTTGAATAGTGAGCTAAGAAGATTTTGAAACACAAAAAGATTTTGAAATGTTCTTGCTTATTCTAATAAAATGTGAGAGAAAAGATATAAACTAAGGAATGAATTAATAGTAAGTATAAAAGAATCAGAACTTGAAGATTTGGGAATTCTCAGGCCATCCAAATACTACTGTATTTTGGAAATTGGTCAAAGTGGGTATGTGGCTATAAACTGTTTTCTGAAAAGATTACAGTCATAAGTCCAATTAAGGCAGGATGGCGCAAGGATATGTGGCATGAGAATTAAAGCAAGCTAAAATTAAGAGTTTGAGAATGAAAGTGAGCCAAGCAAGATCTAAGACAGCAAATTGCTAGGACTGCAAGATTAAATATCATACTAAATAAAGAAAATATGTATATTCCTTCTCTCAGCAAATCCCAACTATCACTCCCCATTTTCTCATTAAGTAGAATATATGATAGAGATAATCTCTCAGACCTTGTTTCAGATGCATAATATAGCCCAGATCTTAAAATATACCAGCACAGCAAGTTATTTATTTATTTATTTATTTATTTATTTATTTGGTGGTGCTAGTGGTTGAACTCAAGGCTTTGCACTTGCTAGGATGGGCTCTCATCAGTGACATCGTTGTGCTTAAAATGAGAGGAAAATTTGGACAAGATGCCATGACAAACCAAGACAAGCCTGGGGCTACCAAAACCTTGAAGAGGCCAGCAAGTCTCTTTCTACGAGATTCAGCTGAGTATGGCTCAGCCAACATGCTTTTGGACTTCCAGTGTCCAGAACTGTGAGTGGATACGTTTATGTTGTTTTAAGACACTCAGTATGTGGTACTTCGATATAGAAGTCCTAAGAAACTAAAACACATTACAAAGAGTGTCCTAGGTGCCCACAGGAACACAGTTGAGGGCTGAATGAATAGATTATACCTGATAAATCCATTCCATGTTTCCTGTAATCAGATGCATTTGGAATCAGTTTTGTTTACAATTAGTGCTCATGGAATCCAGCTTTCAGCAACCAACCAAACAATTCTGGGTGCTAGAAAATTTGTTGAATTCAAATTCTCTGGAAATGGAGTCAATGTCATTAATCCAGTTGACAAAAGATGCTCCTCCTACTTCCTTAGTTTTAAAACTTTCACTACACAAATTCTTTATATACACACACACATATATATATATATATATATATATATATATATTTAGTATGTAAATCATCTCCTTGCTCCTTTGTCTTAATTTTATTTTTCTTATGCAAACTGGTCTCAGTTTCTTCTTATATGTCTAAGGGCACATGAGAGATAAGTCTTATATATGTCCTTTATATGGATTTCAAAAATATAGATCATTTTCATAAAACTGGTAGGAACAATATTGTTGAAAAGGGAAGTTTGGAGAGATCAGAGGTTTGAAATCATTCAATTGTTTTCATTTCTAACTGTAGTGGTACAGGTATTTTCAATCATTTTCCTGATTTTCTTTTTTTTTTTTCATTTTTTAAACAGTACATATTTATTAAAAGAAGTAATTTATGATTATTAAAACAAAGTTGAAAAGTAGAGTGAAAAAATAAATTTTTCTTTCATAGTTCAGCCAAAAAAAGAGTAAAATCTAATATAATAATAAAAGAAATCACAAAAGCCAAACATTGAGAATAATTTTCTAAGTTATCAGCCTAAATTCTTTTTTTAAAAAAATAGGTTTTTTTTTCTTTTATTATTCATATGTGCATACAAGTCTTGGTTCATTTCTCCCCCCTGCCTCCACCCCCTCCCTTACCACCCACTCCGCCCCCTCCCTCTCCCCCGCACCCCCTCAATGCCCAGCAGAAACTATTTTGCCCTTATTTCTAATTTTGTTGTAGAGAGAGTATAAGCAATAATAGAAGGAACAAGGGTTTTTGCTGGTTGAGATAAGGATAGCTATACAGGGCATTGACTCACATTGATTTCCTGTGCGTGGGTGTTACCTTCTAGGTTAATTCTTTTTGATCTCACCTTTTCTCTAGTTCCTGTTCCCCTTTTCCTATTGGCCTCAGTTGCTTTTAAGGTATCTGGTTTAGTTTCTCTGTGTTAAGGGCAACAAATGCTAGCTAATTTTTTAGGTGTCTTACCTATCCTCACCCCTCCCTTGTGTGCTCTCACTTTTATCATGTGCTCATACTCCAATCCCATTGTTGTGTTTGCCCTTGATCTAATGTCCACATATGAGGGAGAACATACGATTTTTGGTCTTTTGGGCCAGGCTAACCTCACTCAGAATGATGTTCTCCAATTCCATCCATTTACCAGCAAATGGTAACATTTCATTCTTCTTCATGGCTGCATAAAATTCCATTGTGTATAGATGCCACATTTTCTTAATCCATTCGTCAGTGGTGGGGCATCTTGGCTGTTTCCATAACTTGGCTATTGGGAATAGTGCTGCAATAAACATGGGGGGGGCAGGTGCCTCTGGAGTAAACTGTGTCACAGTCTTTTGGGTAGATCCCCAAGAGTGATATTGCTGGATCAAATGGTAGACCGATGTCCAGCTTTTTAAGTAGCCTCCAAATTTTTTCCAGAGTGGTTGTACTAGTTTACATTCCCACCAACAGTGTAAGAGGGTTCCTTTTTCCCTGCATCCTCCCCAACACCTGTTGCTGGTGGTGTTGCTGATGATGGCTATTCTAACAGGGGTGAGGTGGAATCTTAGCATGGTTTTAATTTGCATTTCCTTTATTGCTAGAGATGGTGAGCATTTTTTCATGTGCTTTTTGGCCATTTGAATTTCTTCTTTTGAGAAAGTTTTGTTTAGTTCACTTGCCCATTTCTTTATTGGTTCATTAGTTTTGGGAGAATTTAGTTTTTTAAGTTCCCTATATATTCTGGTTATCAGTCCTTTGTCTGATGTATAATTGGCACATATTTTCTCCCACTCAGTGAGTGTTCTCTTCAGTTTAGAGACCATTCTTTTGATGAACAGAAGCCTTTTAGCTTTATCAGGTCCCATTTATCTATGCTATCTCTTAGTTGCTGTGCTGCTGGGGTTTCATTGAGAAAGTTCTTACCTATACCTACTAACTCCAGAGTATTTCCTACTCTTTCCTGTATCAACTTTAGAGTTTAGGGTCTGATATTAAGATCCTTGATCCATTTTGAGTTAATCTTGGTATAGGGTGATATACACGGATCTAGTTTCAGTTTTTTGCAGACTGCTAACCAGTTTTCCCAGCAGTTTTTGTTGAAGAGGCTGCTATTTCTCCATCGTATATTTTTAGCTTCTTTGTCAAAGACATGTTGGTTATAGTACTGTGGCTTCATATCTGGGTCCTCTATTCTGTTCCACTGGTCTTCATGTCTGTTTTTGTGCCAGTACCATGCTGTTTTTATTGTTATTGCTTTGTAATATAGTTTGAAGTCAGGTATTGTGATACCTCCTGCATTGTTCTTCTGACTGAGTATTGCCTTGGCTATTCATGGCCTCTTGTGTTTCCATATAAATTTCACAGTAGATTTTTCAATCTCTTTAATGAATGTCATTGGAATTTTGATGGAATTGCATTAAACATGTAGATTACTTTTGAGAGTATAGACGATTTTTACTATGTTGATTCTACCAATCCATGAGCATGGGAGATCTCTCCACTTTCTATAGTCTTCCTCAATCTCTTTCTTCAGAAGTTTATAGAGGTCTTTCACATCTTTCCTTGTAGAGGTCTTTCACATCTTTTGTTAGGTTTACACCTAGGTATTTGATTTTTTTTGAGGCTATTGTAAATGGAATTGTTTTCATGCATTCTTTTTCAGTTTGCTCATTGTTAGTGTATAGAAATGCTAATGATTTTTCTACGTTGATTTTATATCCTGCTACCTTGCTATAGCTATTGATGATGTCTAGAAGCTTCTGTCTTGCTCTTTCTTTTCCTGTGGTTTGGTGCTGCCTGCCTTTTCATGGTTAAGTTGGGTGTCACTTTCTGTGTGCAGAATCCCTTGCAGAATCTTTTGTAGTGGTGGCTTTGTGGTCACATATTGTTTTAGTTTCTGCTTATCATGGAAGAGTTTTGTTGCTCCATCTATTTTGAATGATAGCTTTGCTGGGTAGAGTATCCTGGGGTTGAAGTTATGTACATTCAATGCCCGGAAGATCTCACCCCATGCTGTTCTTGCTTTTAATGTTTCTGTTGAGAAGTCTGCTGTGATTTTGATGGGTTTACCTTTGTATGTTATTTGTTTTTTCTCTCTTACAGCCTTCAATATTCTTTCCTTAGTTTCTGAACTTGTTGTTTTAATGATGGTATGTTGTGGAGTAGTTCTATTTTGATCTGGTCTGTTTGGTGTCCTGGAGGCCTCTTGCATCTGTATGGGAATATCTTTCTCTAGATTTGGGAAATTTTCCATTATTATTTTGTTGAATATATTATGCACTCCCTTCGCTTGCACCTCTTCTTCTTCGATGCCCATGATTCTCAAATTTGGTCTTTTGATGGAGTCAGTGTGTTCTTGCATTTTCTTTTCACAGGTCTTGAGTTGTTTAATTAATAGTTCTTCGGTTTTTCCTTTAATTGCCATTTCATCTTCAGTTTCTGAGATTCTGTCTTCTGTTTGTTCTATTCTGCTGGATTGGCCTTCCGTTTTGTCTTGCAGTTCTGTTTCATTCTTTTTTCTGAGGTTTTCCATATCCTGGCAGTAGTTTTCCTCTTTAATGTTTTCTATTTTTGTCCTGAGTTCATTTATCCGTTTATTTATTGTGTTCTCTCTTTCACTTTGGTGTTTATACAGTGCTTCTATGGTTTCCTTTATTTCTTCTTGTGCTTTTTCAAATTTTCTATTTTTATTTTCTTGTAATTTCTTGAGTGTCTCCTGTACATTTTGCTTGAACATATCCAGTATCATCTCTATAAAATTCTCATTGAGTACTTGTAGTATGTCTTCTTTTAAATTATTCTTGTGGGCTTCATTGGGTCCTTTGGCATAGTTTATCTTCATTTTGTTGGAGTGTGGATCTGAGTTTCTGTTCTCTTCATTCCCCTCTGGTTCTTGTACCAATTTTTTTGCTGTGGGGAAACTGGTTTCCCTGTTTTTTCTGTCTTCCCATCATTGTCTTTGGTGTTGTTACTGTCCCTGTAGTGTGTGCAGTTAAGTATTTTCTATCTTGTAATAATAACAATGGTAATATTTAGAATGGAATGGTGAGCTGAGATGGAAAGCAAGAAGTTAAAGAAAAGGATAAAACAAATACACAGACAAGAGAGAGAAAGCAGAGCAATGTTTCAGATAAGAAAGTTTCAAAGGTATAAACAGGGAGCATTAGTGTACTAATTGACAGTAAGCTGAACAGACATTAGAGAGACAGAGAGAGGATTGAAAATCAAAGATAAAAAATATAAGAAATAAGTAAATGAAAGAAATATCTATTATAAAAATCAATTAAAATAAAATGGAAAATAGAAAATTAAAAAAAAAAAACCTCCAAGTTTATATGCAATGCAGTTTCAGTCTTAATAATTTGGGTGCCCATCTCAGTCTCCAGTCCTGGAGATGGTGCCTCAGATGTTGTTCTGTAGTTGTCTAATCAAAGGGGACATATAAATTAGAACAAAACTACACACACACACACACACACACACACAAAGCCCCACCAAGTGTCCCAAGTTCAAATGCAATACAGTTTCAGTAAGTTTTTTGGCTTGCAAGTATAATTCGGTTGTTCTCTCATCAGAGGTAGGGAGAAAAAGAAAAAAAAAGAGTCTGGAGACAGTTCTGAGAGTGGTATCTGCAACTGTGGCTTGCCTGCTTTCTGCTCTCAGCCTGCTGTAGCTGGTGGCATTATTTATGCAGATCTCTGGGGTGAACTTAGCACTCACCTGGTTCCACAGGCTTTGTTTGTTCAGAGTTCTCCTGTGTGGGAGCCTCTGCTACAGGCTTTCCCCTTTCCAATCACTGGGAAAGGTGACACTGCCCCCGTGTTGTCAGGCCTGCATGTTTATTTACAGTTCATGTGAGAGGTGGGTCTTCCCCCCTTTCCTGTGCAGTTTTCCTCCCACCGCCACTTTCACAAGCTTTCCTGCTCCTGGTTACTGGGCGGTGCTGCTGCTCCTGCTGACTGCCATGTTTATTTACAGTTCACTTGGGAAGTGAGTCATCCCTCCTTTCCTGTGGAGTTTTCCTCCCTCCGCCACTCTCACAAGCTTTCCCGCTCCTGGTTGCTGGGCGTGCGCCCCGCTCCCACCAGAGGCTCTCCGGCCTGCCCGGCTTGTTTATTTACAGTCCCAGGAAGGATTCCCTTCCCCCAATCTTTGGCGCTCAGGGTGCCCCACCCTCTTTCCTGTGTGTCTTAATTATTCTTATTGCTTATTACTCAGTTTCTCTTTTTTTCCCCAGTTGGAGGTCAGTCTGTCCGGGGGGCTATGCTGCTCTGGCCCAGGCTTGTCTGTGGGGTATGGCGGTACTGTGAAGCTCACCTGGTCCGTGTCTTCCCAAGCTGTCTGGGTGCCGGCCACTGGCGGCCTGGGGGCCCTCTTCATTTCTCTGTTTAACGTGAGGTGGAGATTCTCTGCGTCAGCTGGAGATGTGGAGGGGTCAAAGTTATGCCTTTTCTCAGTGATTATGCCTGCAAAGTGTGTCTCCAGCGTCTCTCCAAGATTTCACTTTAGGAGGCTCGCTTTCTGCTTCCTACCTCTATCCGCCATCTTGGAATCCTCTCCTGATTTTTCTATAAGAGACATGGTAAAGGTAAGAAACCAAATTATGACAATAGGATCACTTATTTTAAGCTGAGTAAGTTTTAAAGCTAGAGAGATGAGTCATTCCAAGTAATCATGGTTTTTTGCTGATCCATTTAGTATGTTGTCCTCTGAAAATTTAAAACATTAAATCATAAAAATGTCTTTATTTAAGCACTCAAATTCACTTAAAAGCTGTCAAACTGTATTATCATCATTGTTCTTTATACCTTGCTTAATATTCTTATTTATCTATTCAATCAAAATGTTATCAACAATAGGTATTTCATTCCTGAAGGTGATAAGTAATAACTTAAGAAAATATTTCACAGTTATATTGTATGGATTTCTTACACATAAAGTGAATAGTTTATTGCTTGAAATCCTGAAGTGTAATAGAATTCTCACCTTTAAACTCCATTTAGCAACTATTTAATCTCACATTATTAAAAGTATTCTGAAGATTTTCTTTGCATACAATCACTATAACCTTGAGACTATGATTAGTCTACAAAAGTGAAAATAATGTTAATGGAAGCAATTTTTACTGTGTGAGACTCAGTCACCAAATTAAATAAAAGGGGTATATAATGTTAAACTACTAATAATGATATGTTTCATTCAGGTCTATTTCCTGGAACCCTGCTGTTGATATACCTTTTTACTAGATACTGGATGTAGAGCTGACAATAGGATTTCTATGTTTGGATAGAGATGGAAGACATTCCAGGACAAAGAGGTGATAATAGAAAAAGATTCCAAGATGCCAAATCATCAGATATGTATTTGAAAGCTTTTTTTTTTCAGTATGAGGGATTAAACTCAGGTCTTTGCACGTGCTAAGCAATCATTCTACAACTTGAGCCATACTCCCAGTTCTTTTGCTTGCATTTCTTGATTTTGAGATAGATTCTTACTCGCTTTTTCTGACCTGGTCTTAAATTCCCAATCTTCCTGCTTCTGCTTCCTGCATAACTGGTATTATAGACATACCTTATATATAACTGAAATCTTGATGATGAATCCAACCAGTGTCTCATATCATAGTATGATATGTATTATACTAGTATCATAGTAGTACCTGTCTGGAAAATAGGACCTAATCATATTATGGAGGACATTAAATGCTAGGTTGAGATATACTTCTTGAATGTAGAAGACATAAGAGCTTCTGAAAACTTTCTGACCAAGGATAATGTAGCTTAGGTTACTTTCTAGGAAGATTACATTATGATTCCTTTATCTAATAATACCTGAATGGTACAAAGTATATTTATTTCTAAAGTGCTTTAATAGGTATAATCTTATTTTATCCACACAGAACACCTAATGTCAGATAGATAAAAGATATTTTTTGCCAGATTCTTCTTAGGAGGTTATCAGTTTCTAAGGTCAGACAGTTCACCTGACATCAATCTATATTTTAAGATAACTGTGAGATCATGTTTTTAAAAATATCTTTACAGTATCTTTCCAAGATATTAAATAGGTCAAGCCACATTTTCTTTTGAATAGCTTAAAGCTGCAGTTCATCTTGATTGAAGCATGAACTTAGAATTCACTGCAGGAAAACTGTTTTAAACATGTCAACAGAGGCATGACAGATTAGAGGAAGCACAAGTAGAAACTAGATGTACTAGTTGGATAGCTTCAATATAGATAAAGAATTCTTCTCCTTAATAACAGTTATTGGAGCAAAGTGTTATGTGTTTACAAATGCTTGTTTTAAAATTAGTTTTGCAAGAGCCCATTGCTATATTAGGATTAAACTACTGTGAAATTATGACATTAACTTTACTAATCATATTTGTTGAAAAGATTTTCAATGCAGGAAAGTCAGGTCAAAAAGTTAATTTATTGGCTTTGATTTCAGTAGTTATTAGTGAAGCATACCTGGGGTGTGATTTACTTGAATCACACTGCACTAATAGAAATTGCTTTATAACAGAAGTATTCATGGAATTATGAAGAAATCAGAGAACATTAAATGACTAGACCTTGAATAATTGTCTTAATTGTGCTGTCATAGGAAAAAAGGAATAATAATTTATTTTTATTATATATTATGAATGTATGTATATATTTAAGCATCTCTGAGGCATCAAGTATGGATTGTAAAATTCTTGACTTTTATTTATCTCCCCATTCTAAACATTTAATAAGTAATTTTATGACTTAAATACACTGAAAGGCTCGGAAAGCCCAGTGTATAGATACAATATAGAAAAACAAAAATTAACCCATTTAAGTGATATTTAGGTGTAGAGGTTCTCTCAGTCTATGTGATCACTCTTTCAAAGAGCACTTACAGGCTTTAGTCTAGGTTTCATAACCCATTGATAATAAAACCAGTCATTTGATGGACAGTAGAGAGGAAATGAATGCTCTAACTTACATTTTTTGGGGAATGATAGTCGGTGCATATGCCATTGTCCTTGTGGTGTTTACACCTTCTTCATGCTTTCACTTATTAGAACAGAATTATACAGAAAATTATGTCCTTAATCCAATATCTTCTTCCTTTTGTTGGCATGGTGAGAATTTCTTTATCGTGATAAAGAATGAGAATGATTGATACTAGGTTTTGTTTTTTTTAAATATACTTGATTTTGATTATCACAATGGTGTATTCTAAATTGATTTCCTTCTTGGCAAATATATTACTTCATGTGTTCTTTCTGCCATTAGTAATTCATCTATAAGGAACAAATAATTTTAAAAGAATCTAATTTGAAAACTGTGTGAACTCACTTGTTTTGAGTTCAGAAAGTATCTTGAAATGCAATTGGATTTTTACTGCAAGAACCACACATTGACAAGAATTTTTTAAACATTAAATTCCAATAAGTTTGGGACTTGATTACTAAATTAAAGTTTAGCCATTTTTGTGATCTAAAGCACCAGATGAGAAAGGCAAGATGATACAAGGAAGATTTCCTTATATACAAATAAAACAGTGTGGACAATTTCTGAAATAGAGATAAAAACCTTGTAGACTGAAAACGAGCTGGAGTGTGAAGCGGTTCCTTGGGAGAGCTCTCCTTCCTGCTTTTCCTTCACTGTAGGTGTCTGAGGAAGCAAAGTGCAAGTTTAGAGGCAGGAGGTCCCAAATCTGTGGATTAATGCCTCACTTTTTAAAGTGTGAGTCAAGACTTTTAAATGTGCCTAATGGACCAATGGATTCTATGGCACAAGAGCAGCAAAACTGAATGAAGTGTTCAAAGAAGATGGTAATTAGGGCAACCTGGAAGAATACTGTACACTACAAGTGAGGTAGAGAAGAGCCCCAAAGTTATACATATTCAAGGAAAAATTCAAGCAAAGTAAATAACCCAAAACATCTGGAAGACTTATGATCAGTAAGTACAGGGGCAGGTAGCCTAGAACTGGTAACTAAAGAACACATACCAACTATTATACATTGAAACAGGATGCAAATGACTGTAAGGGTCGCCAGCGGAAGAAAGCAGCTTCTTAAGGGATGTCAGCAGGTAACACAGTATGTCAGTGTTGGGTCCATGCTTAAATCTCTAGTCAGTTTAGAACATCACCAATCTAAATGTGATGAGTGAGGGAGAGAATCCTACATTTTGATCAAGTGTTGTCCATAGGACACAGTTGCTCAATATTAAAAATTTATCCATAAACAAAGGGAGGGTCGAAGATACATTACACTTGGTTTGTACTGATAAAATTTATTTTGTATAGTTGTACTTTATGAGCTGTCATGAAATATGTTTGCTACATCAATAAACTTAAAAATCTATTATTTCTCCATCATACGCACTCATGTATGCACCCTCCCCCAAGTTCAGTGTTTTCTAAACTGCTATCATGTGCTTACCACAGTTTTTTGAAACATCAGTAAACCATACTAATTTTTATTAATTTAATATTTCCTGTACACTTACTTTTAAATTTACAAATCTATTTACTCCAGTTGAATTTTCATTATTACCATATGTCTATTTTTCTTTATTTTAATAATATGCATTATTATAGAAAACATACTCTAGATCATAACCAATACCATCAAGTTGTAATTGAATTTTAGAAATTACTGATCTCACTAATAACCAAGAGCAAAAAATCCAATGAAAATATGTTTATCCTATGATCTAATATTCAATATTTCTTAATGAGAAAATATTTGTCATTTGGGGGAAGGTAGAAGGAAATGTATAAATTCTTTATGATTGGTCTTTCTTTACGTATATTTAGCATCCCTGACTTTTAAGCACTAAATGCTATAAACACCTTATAATGATTATGCAATTCATACACCCACCAGTTCTAACCCTTTCATTAATTTTTGTTGTGACAGTCTCAATATCATGATTAAGAATAATGCTTAAATTAAAAAAAATGAATCTTTAATTATGTATGTTATGATAAAAGTTTGGTGACTTATTTTAAAATGGAAGTGTAGAATTTTTTTTAAAGAAAAAGAAATGGTAGGGCAAGAATATGTGTTTTGTAATTGAGAATTTGAATACAATTAGAAATATGAAACCAACTATACTGGCAGACTACAGAAATGATATTCCCACATCTAACCAGTAAGAAGTTTTTTAAGATTATGCAAGAGGACTTAGAGTTCCTTATGTGAATAAAGAATCTGTCAGTTTCTTTCCAGATTCTATCATGCTATGTCATGAAAAGAAAGACTGTGAAATAACTCAACCTGTTCCCATGCACTATAGAATTGTCCCAGAGTGAGCTGACTGGTGCTCTAACAGATGCTGGGCTTGGAATGATAAATACATTTCATATAAAACTTTTAGACTATCAAGTGAAGTTATCCTGGTTTTGGAGTCACTCTATTCTTGAAACAAAAGCCAAGAATCAACATAGGTGACAAATATTTATTTTTGTCAACCCTGAAGTCTGGAAGGATATATGCCTTATTACATTGCTATGAAATAGAATCATTTTTGTAAATATGAAGTAAATAAGAAAAAACACCTATGAAATTTGGGACAAATTAAGTAACGTAATATATTTGATAATTTAACAGTATTATTTCCGGGGTAGTATTAACACTAATATAAACATATCAAGGAATTTTGACATGTCTAATTTAATGTTATATACTTAGGTTCTATTTCCCAGTTCTTAGATTACATTCAAATATGAACCTTAGAAACATAATTCTATAAATATCTTAATTTTTAAATTTGTAAGTATTCACTTTGTTAAAGTCATTCTAGTACTCATGGCACTCAATATATTGAGAAATCTTATCCAATTTTCTATTTAAAAATTATCAATTTAAAAAGCAATTAGTAAGACAATTCTTTAAATCACTTTCATAAATATGCATAAATGCAGATCTATAAAGACCCAACTAAATTAACATAAAATTGAACAAAAATTCCTAATAGAAAAAAACACGAGAAAAAGAATGCACCAAAGGAGAATTTGAAACTAACTTTTAATAAATAAATACAAATTATCAATCACCAAGGACTCTGGTAGATATATTTAAGTTGTCTTATTCCTTTAAACATGTTGTGATGTGAGAATTACTCTCCGTCTACCATTATGGTACACATTTTAATTGACAGCATTTATTTCCCAAAGTGGATAATACATTTAGTAGGTTTATATTATGGTCCAATAAAATTTCAATATCTTTAGGTAGTTTTTCCTCAGAACTATGAGTTAAAATCTTCACTCATTCAAGTTTATTTCATTCCAAAGTACAAGACATCATGACTTTCCAAGACAGTTTGCATATATTATATTTAATTTTCACCATAAAAATGAAAGTTGCTATTACATGGGACTGTTTATATCTTAAGTTACAGGTAAAGGTTTATATTTTTTTAAAATATAATTATATTCAAAATTGAACCATTGTATTATACTCAGAGACGATTACTCTATGATTAGCAGAAACTAGTTGCAGATTCAGCTGTACATAGTTGGCTGTGCATTAACAAGGAATAATGGGAACTTGCTTGAAAAACACCCACATTTAGTTATGATATAGATGAACACTGTTCTCAATTGAGTAATATAATGTATTATCAAGCAAGGATTCTGAGAAAACATGTTATTTCTTCTTAATTTTCTTTTAAAAGTGAATGCTAAGAGAAAAAACAAAAGAAAGGCTTTACTCTATTTCATGGGACATAATCAGTAGCTAGAAAGTCAAGGAGAGTTTCTGTGAGTGAAGTGAGATACTGGCTTCACAACTGTCAGCAGAAAAACACCTTGACATATTTAAAACTGAAATATTCGATATTGTTTAATGAAGCTATCTGTTAAATCAGTTATTGTTGTGATTGAAGAATTACTCTGCCCTTTGGATCTTACTTTCCTTCTGCTAAAGTGAAGTGTTGGATTTAAAGAGATCTGAAAGACTCTCTTTCATTTCAGAATTCCATGTTTGTTTGCATTTCTATTTATCGAAGTGTCTTTTGAGTAAATGACATATAAAACACATTTGCATTATGAATTTTTTCCCTTAGAGCCAACTATAATATGAGACCACAACTATTTGCTAAATCTATGTCTCCTTATTTTTATGCTAATTTTAGTAATCTGGGCATGATAATTTTTATTACTAAAATATTGTTCCATAAAACTAAACTGCTTAGACTATTAATAAAATGGTTTTTATTTCGAATGTATTACTGTATGAAAAAGCTATTAAAATGCATATACTTAAAACTGATTATTTATAGATTATTTTTCCTAATATATGCCTTTTAATATTAGTTATGCAATTATAACATATTTTACTAAGATTAGACTTTCAATCTACAAACTAGATTTCCTGAGGGATTTTGCAACACTCCAGATTGATAAAAATCTTTATTATCAACCTGTCTTTCAAAACTAATCCAAAATTAAAATAAATCTACTGCATACTATGTGTTTCTTGTTAATCTTTCAACTTAAACAAGGTTGCTTGGGCCAGAAATCAATTTTCTTCAACTCATCTTAGGTTGCTATTTAAATGATTTTTTTTAAAAATATATATGTTCAGTGGACTGAGTTGAATTACATGCTGGAATCTCTCCTTAAACCTGAGTTGAGACTCTAAAGCTCTCACTGACATGCTAGTAAAGCCAATAGCTCTGCTGACTCCACACTTCCATTATGTAAATAAGGTAAAACATCTATTTATACCCCTCAGAATGTAACTGGAAACTGTAAAGAAATACAGCAGAATGGAATGTGCCTGGAAAATTTTTATAGTGCTTTTTATGTCTGCTTATCAACCTTACACCAACTAATTATATTCATAAGAGAAGGAAAAAATGCCCCTCCCTTTCATTGGTTTAGCCTCACAAAATTAAATGAGAAAAGAATCAGCTATTTAGTCTTGTAAAATATGTTACTTACATTTACTTGCATTTAAGGTGAAAATCATTTTAGCATTCATATTTTAGAAAAAGAGTTAGGTCAATCAAATTGTTGTGTATTTTTAGTTGATGTAATTCTGCATATTCCCATCAAACTATTATGCTGAAATATATGACTTTGGGGATTTACTCATAAAACAATTTTATTTTGGTTTCGCATATTCATTTACATACATACAATAGAGCTAATTTTCCTACTGACACTGGATAAAATATACAACTTTATTTCTTATGACTACTCACCTTTTGTAATACAAATTTATATTTAGTTAGGTATTTGAAAACCAACACCATGTCAGAATCATACTTTGTATTTTATTCAGTGTCACATTACCTGCTCCATTAGTTCATCCCTCAGTTTGGATTCACTGCAGTGCAGAAGTCTGTAATAAAGGAGGAAGTATAATTTGCCTTTTCTCCTACTCTGCCACCTTGCTCACAGTTGCTTCTGATCATACCTGTCACCAAGTTTGAAATGTGGAAATGGAGGAGAAAGATGAGCAGACTTTTCACAATTGCTGATATTGTGAACTGGAATAGTTATAGAACCAGGAAGGTGCTTAGTTCTGATATTTGGTTTGAACCATTTTTATAGGATCCTTAGATAATCCACACATGTTTGGTGCAATATCTCACTGGCAGTTATGTTACCGCAAATGGTGCTCATTCCTCCCATTCTTTAGTTACAGCTTCTTTCTCAGACTCAGCAAATCTGTCCATTCCCATTGCTTTTCTAGGTAGCCTTTTTTGAAAGAAACAAAATGAACACCATGCACTTCTTTACCACAGGTTGCCTAAATATGGCTTCTAGGAAAACCTCACTAGTTAATTCCTACACAGGAGAATAAATATAAAGAATACAACCATTTCAAGGGAAATAACGTTAAGATTATATTGAACATACAACCTAGGTAGGTAAGTGGAGACATACTGCTAGCAACATGTTAAAGATTGTATTAGCTATCTATTGCTGTGTAACTCATTGTTTAAATACAGTCATTTATAATAATAAATGCCATTTAATCTAACTAAAACTTTGTACACTTTGACCAACATCTTCCCTTTTCTTTTGAAATATTTTATATATTTTCACCACATACACACACTCATAAACAAACACACATAATTGATAAGTATGAAAGATATGAGGTTGTTAAGTTAATTTAATCATTTACCAATGCAAACACATATGAAAGTATCACATCATACTCCACAGTTATTATTATTCAATTAAAAATTAAATTAAAAAGCAAATGTTTGTAAGCTCATCATTTCTGTAGATTGGAAATCTAGGAAGCTTATCTGGATGACACCAGCTGGTGTATCTCATTATATATGGTTAAGATGTTATCATTGCTATAGTTATTTGAGAGCTTGACTTTTTGAATATGCCTCTCAGATGGTTCACTTGTGTGGCACTGCTTATGCCCATTTATGTATCTCAAGACATGCTCTTATATTGACTTGGAGAGAGTGAAGAAAGACAGAAAGACAGATGTCCTTTATAAACTAGCATCAAAAGTCACACTCTAATATTTCCCAAATATCATAAATGTAACACAGAATAGTCCTACTTGATGTGAGAGAAACTCAAATGACTGTGAAAATCAGAAGGCAAGAACCACCTGGGAGGTCTTGGAGAAGTTGTTGTTTACCACAGAAATGCAGTTGAAAATATCCTGTTACATCTAATGAAGGGAATACATTGTGACGAGTTTTACTGCTGAAACTTTCCATTTTTTATTGTTTTAATCATAAAACCAAAACTTCCATATAACCATAAGCCCAAAACTTCCAAATAAATTTTTGTCAGTTTCACATTACTATTAAAAATGTCTGAGATAATTGAATTATAAATAAAAAAGATTTATTTTGGTTCATGGTTCTGGATTGAGAGACCCCAATCTGATAGGGCAGCACATCATGTTGGGTATGCATAGCAGAGAAAACTGTCCATATCACAAGACAGAAAGCAAATAGAAGACAAGAAGGGCCTGGAGCCCACAATCTCCTTTTGGAGCATACTCCAAATGACCTAAGTACTTCCCACTAGGTTTTGCTGCCCAATAATGCCAAGTAAGAGGAAAAACCTTCAAAATATGCACTTTGGGCCTATTGAAATTCATAACAGTAAAATTAAAAGTTTAAAATCAAATATAATAGTTAAATTCTACCTATAAGTCCAAAAGGATATTGAAAATGCAATGCAAAATCAGAGACATTCCATATTCTCACAGTTTCTCTAATATCCACCATTTTGCCTTTCATGAGGACCATGGAAGTTAGATGAGCTTTAACAGATCTCACTTCCATTTGTGGGAAAGTTAGCGAAAGAAAAATACAGAAATGAAGATGAAGACATTTTTCCCCAGCTCTCACCTCATCAGTCTGTATTCTCCTTCTTGGACACACAAAAATGCCCAGCCTTTCTTGTGGCTATGTGGTTCATTCTCACTCATTAAATATGAACATGAGTGTATATACACATAAAAACAGACAGACAAGCAAGCAAACAAATAAGCAAACAAAACTTTGTTCAAGATATACCTCATCTATATTTCCTTTGTGCTGATTGGAGAAGGTGATGACTGAAGTGAACTTGGAATTCGTGTGTTGTAGATCATAGAACCACCTAACAGTAAATCTTCTAAAATTAATCTTGGAGCAGATTTTACTTATCCACTAGGGCTGCTAAATGAATGACACATGAATTATATCCTATATGAGTAAATGCATTTTGTGGTATATTTTCTCTATGGATCATGATTAACATAGATAATTTATGAATGTGAATAAAAATGAGAAAAGATCCACAGGAGAAAGCCTAAAGAGATCAACAGGTAGAGTTCCCAAAAGAGTTCAAACCTTATAAAGATTCCAGTTCTATAGATAATTCTTAGTGTTGCTCAAAAGGAGAACTTGAATAATTTTGTTATGTGATTCTGTCACTCTTCTACTTAGAAAATTTTAGTTTACTCTCTTGAATATATAGAAAGATCATACCACAGGCCAAAAGTCAAAAAGTAGCAACTTTACCATTATTTCCTTTCATTTTCATTTTGTCAGAAAAATTTTTAAAAATGTCTCATGAGGATGACACATGGTCACTATTGACTACACCACTGAGAACATCATAAATAAGTTTATTTACACCTTAATTAGTATCCTTGACCCCAATAATTACTTAGGCTTAGATCTCTTCTGGGCCTTCATCAGTCAGCTCCTGTCAAGCTAAGATATGTGGCCTAAACCATCTCAACAATGTAGCTTTGCTCATCGTTCTCCTTTTTCACTCCATATTCCCAAACTTTAAAGTGTTGATCAAAGATTCCTAATGCAAGTGAAGCTTTCCAGAAAGCTGATAAAATTATCTTTTCTCTCCACTAGATTTTTTGGATGCATTCTCTCTCATTATATCACTTATTTATTGTATATTAGTTAATTAATAGCATGTTTCAACTAATTTATTGCACAATAAGGTGACAAGAAACTTATTATTCAGTAACATACTCCCACAAGGCTCACTACAACATTCAAGAAATATATTATCAAGTTGTTTAACTAATTTTATTATTGATGAATTGATTTAGGTCTCCTTTAAGCTAAGGTAATATAAGAGTATATCAAACAAAGATAATAGTTGGATAAAATAGAAATCTAATGTAGTTTATTAATTAAAGATAATCAATTGAATAGCATGCAGCAGAGATATCAGAGAACATAGAGAACCATGTACATGCGGAGGGGTGAAACAAAAGAAGAATCTGTTCAAGATTTCTATTTAACACATGTTTAAAAACACTGCAAAGGACCAGGCCTTTTTAACCAAGCTAGAGAATGATGATCTTTGGAAATTAAGTTAACTCTAGAGGCTGATCCAATGTGGTGACTAAAGTGCAGAAGCAGACAGCATGAGCTCCATCAATCAAAAATTTTGCTGAGACACTAGAGCCACACTTGGCAGAAAAAAAGGACCAAGGAGAATCAAAATTTGACACTCTGAACCACCACCTCTACAAAGCTTCTCTGCACCATGTTACATTGAGAAAACAAGAGCGATCCCATGCCACTAGTCACCAGCTCCAAATCTGCTTGGGAGACATCCAGCAGACCAACAGGTGAGCAAATAAGCAGCACGTGATACTCCCACAGTTACCCCTGGGATAAATCAGCATATTCCCCTGGACAGACTGACCCCCACCCCATAAAATAAAAAGAAAACTGAATAATAAACAAGGAACTGAAAAGGAACACACAGCAAGGGGGGTGCTGTAAGTGCACCAAAGAAGGGGGAAGGAGCAAGGAGCTGATCTCTACATGAACTTTCAGTAAACAAAGACTAGAAAGGCAGAAGGGCCAACAGTGGGCAGATGATAAACTGCTGCCTGAAATAGGGCAGATAGCAGTCCACAAAGCTCATCTCCTGAGCCAGTGAGTAACATCCAAAGTCAAACGATGTTACAAAATTGAAAAACAGTCAACAAACCAGTAAAACAAGCCAACAGCAGGGAGCCAGCTGATGGATCTCTAGCCTTGCTCCAGAGAAAGGGAGTGAGGCAAAGAAACAAGCCCCCAGTAAACCAAGACAGGGAAAACCCAACTCCAAAGCAGGGCAGCTGGTGGACCACAGAGCTGATCTCCAGAACCCCAGAGCAAGCCACACCTCACTGAGGGAGGAGCTGACTAAGCAGCTGCCACTAAAAGACAAGAAAAAAACTGGCAAGTCTCCCCAACCACCTGGTGACACTAAGACAGTGCTTCTGCTTAAATAACAACACCAGAATTGGATGCTGAAAAAGTAACACCAGAACTACTAAAACTGAAAATCTACTGTTCCACAACCTGGGATTTTTTTATGTGTTTGCTTGTTTGTTTGTTTTGTTCTCTGTTTGTTTGTTCACCACCTCTGCCTGTTGATTACTTTGGTTTTCTTTTTTGTTTTTTCTTCATTTCTTTGTTTTGTTAGTTTTACTATTTTAAGTTAGCCAATATAATATTACACACAGACCAGGGACAGAAACAGCACCAAATGGAGCAATGGGAAGACAAAAAATGGATGGAAACCATTCTTCCTCCCCCAAATAAATTAATACAAGATTCAGAGGGAAATGAAGAAAATGGATATCCCTATCCAGACTCCAAAAAAACAAAGATAAACTATGCTAAGGAACCCAATAAAGCCCACAAGAACATCCTAAAAGAAGAAATCTTGTACGTAATCACTGAGAATTTCATGGAGATGTTGCTAGACATGATCAACCAATACATATAAGAGGCACTCAAGAAATTACAAGACAACAAAAATAAAGAATACGAGAACACACAAAGACAAATAAATGAACTCATAGGAGCCCTAAATAAACATCAAAGTGAAACAGAGAACACTATAAATAGAGAGATAAATGAATTATGCATGAAAATTGACAACATTAAAGAGGAAGTGAACTATGATATGGAAAACCTAAGAAACAAGAATGAAACAGAAATTCAAAACACAATTGAAGGCCACTCCAGCAGACTAGAACAAGCAGAAGACAGAATCTCAGAACTTGAAGATGAAATGGAAATTAAAGGAAAAACTGAAGAGCTATAAGTCAAACAACATAAGACCTGTGAAAGGAATGTACCAAAAACTCACCAACTCCATCAAAAGACCAAACCTGAGAATCATGGGCATTGAAGAAGGAGAAGAGCTGCAAACAAAATGGAGCCCTGACAAACTTGAATATAATGAGAGAAAAAACCCAAATAAGTAAAATCAGAAATGCAAAAGGGGAGATAACAACAAACACCATGGAAATCCAGGAAACCTGCAGAGACTACTTTGAGAACATATATTTTAATAAATTTGAAAAGCTTGAAGAAATGGACAGATTTCTAGAAACTTAAGAACATCCAAAATTGAACCAAGAGGACATTAATCACCTGAATAGATCTATAACACAAAATGAAATTGAAGAAACAATAGTCTCCCAAAAAAATGAAAATCCATGAGCTGATGGATTTTCTGCAGAATTCTATCAGACTTTTAAGGAAGAACTAATACCAACCATCCTTAAACTGTTCCACAAAATAGAAGGGAAGGAACACTGCTTAACTCATTTTATAAAGCCAGTATTATACTCATCCCAAAACCAGACAAAGACACCTCCAAAAAGGAGAATTATAGGCCAATTTCCTTAATAACATTGATGCAAAATCCTCAATAAAATAATGGCAAACTGAATCCAAAAACACATCAGAAAGATCATTCAGCATGACCAAGCTGGCTTCATCCCAGGGATGCAGGGGTGGTTCAACATATGGAAATCTATGAAAGTAATACAGCACATCAATAGAGCAAAGACAAAAACAATTTGATCATCTCAATATATACAGAAAAAGCCACTTCATTATAAAAGCTCTAAGAAAACTAGGAATAGAAGGAAAGTACCTCAACATTGTAAAGGTTATATACAACAAACCTACAGCCAACATCATACTTAATGTGAAAAACTTGAAACCATTTCCCCTAAAATCAGGAAGGAGACAAGAGTGCCCACTATTCCCACTCCTATTCAACATAGTACTGGAATTCCTAGCCAGAGCAATTAGGCAAGAAGAAGAAATAAAAAAAATACAAATAGGTAAAGAAACTATCAAAATATCCCTATTTGCAGACAATTTGATCCTATACCTTAAAGACCCCAAATTCCTAGACACCATGAACAGCTACAGCAAGATGATAGGATACAAAATCAACTTACAAAAATCATTAGCTTTTCTATACACCAATAATGAACAAACTGAGAAAGAATAAATGGAAATAATTCCATTTACAATAGCCTCAAAAAATCAAATACCTAGGAGTAAACTTAACAAAGAATGTGAATGATCTCTACAAGGAGAACTACAAACCCCTGAAGAACGAAATCAAGGCAGACTACAGAAGGTGGAGTGATCTCCCGTGCTCATGAATTAGTAGAATCAACATAGTAAAAATGACTATACTACCAAAAGCAATCTATATGTTTAATACAATTCCCATAAAATCCCAATGATATTCACCATAGAGATTGAAAAATCTACCCTACAGTTCATTTGGAAACACAAGAGACCATGACTAGCCAAGGCAATACTCAGCAAAAAGAGCAATGTTGGAGGTATCACAATACCCAACTTCAAACTACATTACAAAACAATAGCAGTCAAAACAGCATGGTACTGGCACAAAAAGACATGAAGACCAGTGGAACAGAATAGAGGACCCGGTATGAATCCACACAACTATGCCCATCTTATTTTTGACAAAGGCTCCAAAAACATATGATGGAGAAAAGACAGCCTCTTGAACAAATGTTGCTAGGAAAAGTGATTATCAGCCTGCTAAAAACTGATATTGGATCCATGTTTATCACTCTGTACTAGTACCAACTGAAAATGGTAAAGGACCTTAATATCAGACCTAAAACTCTGAGGTTAGTACAGGAAAGAGCAGAGGGAGAAGGAGGGTGTAGGGGACAGGGGGGGATAAGTAGCCCAAACAATGTATGCACATGTGAATAAATGAATAAAAAATTTTTAAAAGGTTAACTGTAGATGTCATTAATAGTTCAATGTTGGCAAATTATGAGTGTCCAGATATTTGCCCATTTCTTCTAAGGTTTTCAATTTGTTAGTGTTTAGTTATTCATGAAAGTCACTAGTGATCCTTTGTATTTTTGTGGTATCAGTTGTGATTTCTCCTTTATACCTTCAGGTGTATTCTGTTTTTTATTTTCTTGATAAATCCAGCTAGAGTTTTATAAATTTATCTTTCAAAAATACTTCATTGTTAATTTATCTCTATTTTTTGTTTATTTATGAACTTCTACTAACTTTGAAATTTTAGGTTGGTTTGTTCTTGATTTTCCATGACCCTGACATGGAGCATTAGGTTGTTTATTTGAAATATTTCTGTCATGATAAAAGATCATTCACTTTATCCCAGGGTTGTAAGGATGATTCAACATATGCAAGTCAATCAGCATAATAAATCAGAACAGAATTAATAATATTAATGATCTCAATAGATGTAGAAAAATCATTCAACAGAATATAACATCACTTTGTAATAAAAAATCCTATTTATTAATTAAGTATATAAGGATTATACATCAACGTGCAAAGACGATATATGACAATGGTACAACCAATATCAAAGTGAACGAGGAAAATTGAAAACATTTCTTCTTAAACAAGGATGTCCACTTTCACTTGGACTCTTATCCAAGAACCATGAGCAATTGTCAAAAGAAATAAATAAAAGATACACAAATACAAAGAGAGGCAAATTATCCCCATGTGAAGATGATTCTCTATATAGAAAAACCTATAAAATCCTTCAAAGACTGTTAGAATTAAATAAATTCAGTAAAGTTTACAAAAATCTAAAAAATAAGCCCTTGCATCTACAGCCAACTGATTCTCAACAAAAGCACCAAAAACCTACAGTGGAGAAAGGATAGCCTCTTTACTAAATAGTACTAGGAAGTCTTGGTATATTTATGTAGAAGATGGGAACTTAAGTCCTACATCTCATCCTATACATTAATCAAACAAAAATGATGAAATTACTTAATGTAAGACTACAACTATGAAACTACTAGATGAGAGCAAAAGAAAATACTTTAAGACATTGATCTAAGCAATAATTTTTTTGACGTGATTCCCCAAGAAACAAAGCAAAAACAGACAAATAGTTACAACAAACTGAAAAAATTCTACACAATAAAAAAGTGATCAGCAGAGTAAAGGGTCAGTCTACAGAATGGGAGGAAATGTTGCCAACTGTATATCTGATAAAAGAATAAAATCCAGAATATATAACAAATTCAAAAAATACAAAATATAAAGTTAAACACTTAAAATGGACAAATGATCTGAGTAGACATTTCTCAAAAGAAGAAATGAATGGCAAATACATGAAAAAGTGTTCTTTATTATTACCTATCAGGAAAATGTGAATCAAAACCATAATGTTACCATTCCACCCCAGTTGGAATGGCTATTACAAAAAAAAATGGTGAGGAAGTAGAGAAATAGGAACTCTGTACGCTATGGCTGGGAATATAAATTAGCACAAGCATTGCAGAGAGCAGTATGGAGGTTTCTCAAAAAACTGCAAATATATGTCTACATACCAATATATTTACTGCAGCACTATTCACAATAGCTAAGATATGGAGTCAAGCTAGGTGGCCATTGAAGTTTGATGGATAAAGAGAATTTGTTATATTACATGGTGGGACATTCTTAGTAACAAGGAAAAGTGAAATACTGTCACTTGCAGCAAAATGAATTGTACTGAAGGACACTTTGTTAAGTGAAATAAGCCAGACAGAGAGACAAATTCTGCACATTAGGTTTCACATGTAGAAGGTAAAATCATTGATCTGAATGTAGAACGATGATTACTAGAGGGGGGCAAAACTATTTTTTTCATTTGTTGTTCATTCCTGTATGCATGTAAATACATAATTTGTCCATATACATAAATATAAACACATAAAATATATTTTATATAAATATTATATATATTTATGTGTGTCCATATATATGTGTATATGTGCATGCATTTATACATATACATAAATAAATACACATGAAATGTATTTATATGTAAATATCATATATATATATGCTTTTGATAAGGGCAAAAAATTGGAAATTGCATAGTAAAATTTCAGACTTTAGTGAAAAAATATATTTGCAATATCTTTTTCCCTATTGTTCTTTGTAATTATGTTTTTTGATAATATCACATCTTACAGTTACATACAGATTACCTAATGACGTCTAAGGTATCTTATTGTAAGTGAACAACGTTGGCTGCAAAAACAAGCTATTTAAACTGGATCTGGGAAAGTCACCAGCCAGAAGCCATTAACAGTTCTTGTTGTTCATGATGCTTTATTCTAGAGTTGTAAGCTGTAAAGGAAAGCATCTTTCAACATGGATTTTTAGTTCAGGTCATTTGTCCAAGTTTGTTTTCTAGTTGTATAAATTTGTAATAGAATAAAAAGAGAGAAAGGCCATTTAAAAAAGTAAATGTTTCTATCCAACAATGTCTGCCTTTTTACAGCCACATATTTGGACAGTCATTTGTTGTATTTTAATCCTCTGTAGGTGCGTCATTCTTTCTGTTAGACACTTGGCTATAGGTTTAAAATACAAAGGTTAGGATTTAGCACAAGGACAAACATGTAACTAGTGACAACAATAGACAATTTGCCTTATAGATAGTTGAGAAAAAGCTCTAATGTCAGAAGTGATTACTTTAACACAGGTCTTAATGAAAGCACCTTAATGTAGCTATTTGGATTAGAAGATGGATCACAACTGAGTATATCAAATGTTTTTTCTATCTTTCTTTTTATTTGGGAGAAATCAACCTAAATGTGAGTTGATGAAGTATCTTGGTGTAAAGATGGTGACCAAATGGTTCTGATATGTTGTAAGTGGTGAATGGAGTGTAAATCCACTGTAACTGACAGACAAATATTCAGAAGTTGTGTGTATTGTCTAAGCTTTTCAAGATAAAGACATCATTTTTTTCTAAGTGAAGTATCTCCTTGATTTATTGAAGCACTTGAATTTAGAATGTTTTATTTATTAAATTATAAGACTTTTTCCTTAAATTTACATTTTAATTGATAAATAGATTTATCTGCTGTATAGTTGCATAAGTTCTCTTTCACAAATCTAGGTGCTGGTTATTCCTTTTTCTGTGAATTGCCTAATTTGTTAATCACACTACTGGGGTCAATAAATACAGACACAAGGAATGATGAGATCATTTGGGCTGTAATGATTCCTTATTTATTATCATCTCCACACTTACATAGTAAATCCTAAATAGAGTATTTTCCAAAATTTCAGTCACTCAGTGCTATATAGGCATATGCTTTTTATACAGTTCTTTAATAATAATTTTAGAAAATAAGTATTATAATCATGAAAGCAAGTTAAGTTATAGACAGATTTTAAAAATATGTATATTTTGCCTTTAAAAACATATTTAAAAACTTCTAGTACAGGTAAACTATCAAATTATATATAATTTACTATAAAACTAGAAGTTTTTAAAGCAAAATTATTGAATTGTTAAAAAAACATAAATTTAGACTGTCTTTTTATTGACCTGAAATTTCTATGTCTCTAGAACTAACAGAACACAACAAAAACCAACAATAAAACAATCCAAGTTTAATAATTTTGCCATCTTTCTTATCATTACAAAAGAAGGCTAAGGTGTGGGAGGATAAGGAACAGGTGACGGATTTTAATTTTTCTACTCTATCAGTTGGGGTGCAAGATTATTCAATCTATCCTTGCTCTAACTCCCCCTGGCCAACTGTTGTTACTGGATTAACCTGAACCTTCCCTTTCACCAATACAAAATAAAAGTTGCTTTTGTCTGTTTTTTGGAGTCACTGAGCCATTGGGTCAGCATAGTAGTTGATGCTATTGAAATATGAAGAAAAAGGCAGTAAGAGAGACAAAGTAGGTCATAGGAATAATCTATATATACATTATTTGGTATGGTAGGGATATTTTCTTCCATGAGTTGAAATTACATAAGGGAAGGCTTTAAAAACTTAAAGTATCAAGAACACATACTTTAAAGAGGTACATTGGATATGGAAATATCAGAGCTAAAAGATGGTTGATAGCTTTGTTCTTAGTGAGAAGATCTTCCTTACCTGAAGATGGTGCAAAGTGGTGGAGTCCTTTTAGAGCTTCAACAATAAACACCTTCTTTGGATGAATCAGCAATTGAGTCCCTTACCATAGAAAATAAGAAAAGTCAGCATATGACTCATTAAGAATAATCACTTAAGGAGGAGGTCATTTTCTCCTCATTGCTGATGTAGGAGTTCAGGTGAGAACATAAATGAAGGATGGTAAAATAAACAAGGATGACCATCTAGCCAAGCCAGAGATTATTTCATTTTTCTCCATATCTTCCCACTGTAACACCAATGTAGTAAATGTAGGGAATGGTAACAGTGACCAGTCTTCTACTATACTTATTACAACCTCAAGCATCTACTTCCTTCAATGGAACTATTAAATGAGGTTTTAAAATTACCAGTTCTAGGTGTTAAGTATTTTAGTAAGACTAACAAAAGATGTGAATGACCTCTACAAGGAAAACTATAAACTTCTGAAGAAACAGATTGAGGAAGACTATAGAAAGTGGAGAGATCTCCCTTGCTCATGGATTGGTAGAATCAACATAGTAAAAATGTCTATACTCCCAAAAGTAATCTATATGTTTAATGCAATTCCCATCAACATTCCAATGACATTCATTAAAGAGATTGAAAAATCTACCATGAAATTTAGATGGAAACACAAGAGGCCACGAATACCCAAGGCAATACTCAGTCAAAAGAACAATGCTGGAGGTATCACAATACCTGACTTCAAACTACATTACAAAGCAATAACAATAAAAACAGCATGGTACTGGCACAAAAATAGACATGAAGACCAGTGGAACAGAATAGAGGACCCAGATATGAAGCCACACAACTATAACCAACTTGTCTTTGACAAAGGAGCTAAACATATACGATGGAGAAATAGCAGCCTCTTCAACAAAAACTGCTGGGAAAACTGGTTAGCAGTCTGCAAAAAACTGAAACTAGATCCATGTATATCATGCTATGTCAAGATTAATTCAAAATGGATCAAGGATCTTACTATCAGACCACAAACTCTAATGTTGATACAGGAAAGAGTAGGAAATACTCTGGAGTTAGTAGGTAAGGTAAGAACTTTCTCAACGAAACCCCAGCAGCACAGCAACTAAGAGATAGCATAGATAAATGGGACCTCATAAAACTAAAAAGCTTCTGTTCATCAAAAGAAATGGTCTCTAAACTGAAGAGAACACCCACAGAGTAAGAGAAAATATTTGCCAGCTACACATCAGACAAAGGATTGATAACCAGACTATATAGGGAACTTAAAAAACTAAATTCTCCCAAAACTAATGAACCAATAAAGAAATGGGCAAGTGAACTAGACAGAACTTTCTCAAAAGAAGAAATTCAAATGGCCAAAAAACACATGAAAAAATGCTCACCATCTCTAGCAATAAAGGAAATGCAAATTAAAACCACACTAAGATTCCACCTCACCCCTGTTAGAATAGCCATCATTAGCAACACCACCAACTACAAGTGTTGGCGAGGATGCGGGGAAAAAGGAACCCACATACACTGTTGGTGGGAATGTAAACTAGTACAACCACTCTGGAAAAAAATTTGGAGGCTACTTAAAAACCTAAACATTGATCTACCATTTGATCCAGCAATACCACTCTTGGGGATATACCCAAAAGACTGTGACACAGGTTACTCCAGAGGCATCTGCACATCCATGTTTATTGCGGCACTATTCACAATAGCCAGGTTATGGAAACAGCCAAGATGCCCCACCACTGACGAATGGATTAAGAAAATGTGGTATCTATACACAATGGAATTTTATGCAGCCATGAAGAAGAACGAAATGTTATCATTCGCTGGAAAATGGATGGAATTGGAGAACATCATTCTAAGTGTGGTTAGCCTGGCCCAAAAGACCTAAAATCGTATGTTCTCCCTCATATGTGTACATTAGATCGAAGGCAAACACAACAAGGGGATTGGACTTTGAGCACATGATAAAAGCTTTAGCACACAAGGGAGGGGTGAGGATAGGTAAGACACCTAAAAAATTAGCTAGCATGTGTTGCCCTTAATGCAGAGAAACTAAACCAGATACCTTAAAAGCAACTGAAGCCAATAGGAAAAGGGGACCAGGAACTGGAGAAAAGGTTAGATCAAAAAGAATTAACCTAGAAGGTGACACACATGTACAGGAAATTAATGTGAGTCAACTCCCTGTATAGCTATCCTTATCTCAACCAGCAAAAACCCTTGTTCCTTCCTATTATTGCTTATACTCTCTCTTCAACAAAATTAGAGATAAGGGCAAAATAGTTTTTGCCAGGTATTGAGGGGGTGGGGAGGAGAGTGAGGGGGCAGAGTGGGTGGTAAAGGAGGGGTAGGGGCAGGGGAGAGAAATGACCCAAGACTTGTATGCACATATGAATAATAAAACAATAAAAAAAAGAAAAAAACTAAAAATTAAAGAATGTGTGAACTATTTTGTGGTAAGATTAAGGTATAATCGATGGAACCAGTGAATCATACAGTGGACATAGAAATACAGTATGACTTCGTGGGAAAATTTAAACTGCATCACATTTAGGATTTGAGATCCTTCATTCAAACTGTTGCACAAGTCAAAATATTTCCGTAAAGGTAAAATCAAGTAATACAGAAATTACATTCATGGCAGATGAGAGGAATGACATGAATTGACTCACTTAAAATACTTATTGTGAGTAATATTTGGAGAACAAATTGTGGAGCACAACTGTGAAAGCAGGGAGACTGGTTGAAAGGTGAAGGTGGTAGCCCAGGTGAAACTTTGGGGGTAGCAGTAGAAGAAGTAAGAACTGAAAGACTTCTTATTATATTTCTATGAAAAGTAGATGAGGCTTGCTAATAGATTGGATGATAATTTCAGATAATAAAGTTTATTGTTAGTTTATTTCTTTTTTTTCCAAAACACCTAGACTGAATGTGCTATTTGTTGATGTGTGGAAGACTGGGAAAAGTGGTTTTGGGCTATTTAGGTATGTTGAATTTCCTTTTTTTCTTTTATTTTATTGTTTTTACATTTACTTACACATGTATACATTATTTGTGTCACTGTCCGCCCTCCCCCTGCTTCTGGGCAGAACCTGTTCTGCCCTCTTGTTCTCTGATTTTGTTGGGGAGAAAACATAAGAGATAATAAGGAAGACATAGTGTTTTTGTAGCTTGAGGTAAAGATAGCTATACAGAAAGATTCTTAGCATTGCTTCCACACATTTGTGAATTGCAACCCACATTGGTTCATCTCTCCTGGACCTCTTTAATACTTCCTGGTCCCCTTCCCATAATGGCCTCTGGCAGTTTAAAATTACTATATTTTCTCCTCTATAGTGATCACATCAACCACATTCAAGTTTTAGGTTTCTTTCCCTGTCCCTATTTCTCCCATGCACTTTCTCCCCATGTCTAATAATATTATTGCATTTGTTTTAGGTCTATAATCTGCATAGGAGGGCGAACATGTAATTTTTGGCCTTCTGAGCTTGGCTAACTTTGCTTAAGGTGATGTTCTTCAGTTGCATCTATGACTTGTGAATGACAAAATTTCATTCTTCTTTGTGGCTGAGTAAAATTTCATTGTGTATCAATACCACATTTTCTAAATCCATTCATCAGTAATGGGGCATCTTGGCTGTTTCATGGCTTGGCTGTTGTGTATAGTGCTGCAACATACATGGGTGTGCAGGTACCTTTGGAATAACCTGAGTCACATTCCTTTGGGTATATCCCTAGGAGTGGGATTGCTGGATCATATGGCAGATTTATGTTTAGGTTTTTGAGAAGCTTCCATATTGTTTTTCAAAGTGGTTGTACTAAATAAATATCCAAATGGAACTTTCATGTAGGAAAGTTTGAGGTGAGAAGCACATTAGGGTCAGAAATATAAATTTGGGAGAGGCTAGTGGGTAAGTGGTATTTGTTGCCCTGTGATTGAATGAGCTTACACAAAAGGACAAAAAGAAAGAAAAAGAAACATTTGTGCCTTGACCCTGGGCTAGCATTTATTTGCAGTTTTGCCAAAGCTGAGAAAAAAATCAGCAAAGCAGGTTAAGAATGACTAGGCAGTGAGTTACAAAGATGATAAGAGAAACTCAGGACTCAAAAGCTAAGAGGAAAACATTAAAGAATTAACATGCAATTAGCTTCACTGAAGCAGTTTCTTTTGAGTGATAGAAAGAAAATCTGAGTGGAGTACTTTCTAAGACATAGAGAAATTAGTCTGAGATTATAGACATATCCTAAAAGAATTTTGTTAGGACAGTATGATAATGAACAGGGCAAGAGGTCAGAGGGTAAAAATGTTTTTTTCAAATAACAAAAAACATAGTGTTTTTCAAAATTTTTAAGAGTTAATCAAGAGAGAGAGAATAATGAAAAATGCAGAACATGGGCCAGCTTAAGAAATAATGTGTTTGAAGAGACAACAAGGGTATTCAGAATC
Source organism: Castor canadensis (assembly GCF_047511655.1). Lineage (NCBI taxonomy): Eukaryota > Metazoa > Chordata > Mammalia > Rodentia > Castoridae > Castor > Castor canadensis. Next base: position 146,087,792 of record NC_133388.1, on the reverse strand, counting down.
TTGATGGAAGAATAGGCATTATGAAGGACGGCAGTTTATTTACAGTATAAGACATGAAGAATATCTAGATGTAGATGTAGGTAGATTATTTTAGTTTTGTAAAATTATCAATGATACATTAATTTAAATCCACTTTGGTTGGTATTTTGAAGCTAAAGTCATCTTCAATAACATACTTCTCAAAGTTAGATAGTATCGCATGGATATCCTTGAATTCAAGTCTTGTTTAAAGAGCAGTTTTAGTTAGTCTCAAAAGTAAACACTGAGTGAACACATGCACTAAATAATGAAATGAGTGGAAATTTGATATGTCTAAATGAGACTTCATTTGAAAAGGAGATAATTCTAGTTATGAACAGAGTTATTACAAAAGAACCTGCACACCCATGTTTATTGCAGCACTATTTGCAATAGCCAAGCTATGGAAATAGCCAAGATGCCCCACAATCTACAAATTGATCAAGAAAATGTGGTTTTTATACACAATGAAATTTTACTCAGCCACAATGAATAGAATTTTGTCATTCACAAGTAAATGGATAGAACTAGAGAACATCATCTTAAGCGAAGTTAGCCAGGCTCAGAAGGCCAAAAATTGCATGTTATCCCTCATATGCAGATTATAAACCCAAAACAAATGCAGTAATATTATTGCACACAGGTCATACACTAAGGGGAGGCCACTCATGGGAGGAATAAGGAAAGGAAAGGAAATCTAAAACTTGAATGTGGTTTATGTGCTCCCTGTTGAGGACCAAATAAAATAATCTTAAATTGGCAGAGAACACTTTGGGAAGGTGACCAGGAAGTAGTGAAGAGGTCTGGTAGAGATGAACCAATGTGGATTGCAATAGACAAGTGCATGGAAGCAATGCTAGGAATCTCTCTGTATCACTGTCTTTATCTCAAACAAGCAAAAGTGGTATGTCTTTCTTATTATCTTTTATGTTTTTCTCTTCAACAAAATCAGAGAAGAAGTGGACAAGAATAGGTTTTGCCCAGAAGTGGTGGGGGGGGTAGTGACACAAATAATATATACACATGTAAGTAAATGTAAAATGATAAAATAAAAAGAAAAAAAATTTCATAATAAAAATTTAATGTTGAGAAGTAAAAAAAAATATTTTCAAAAGCCAAAGCCAAATAACATAATCTAACCCTAAGTGGCCCATTTAAAATGGTAACCAAGTATATAGGACTTTATTTGAGAGTATTGTACTGATAGTGATAACAATGTTAAAAAAGAACAAAGATTATGCTGGTGAAAGTAACTACATAGATGAATATGATGATAATGGATATCATTCTACTGATTAAAACAAATCTTTACTGGTTAAAGCACTCTGCTAGGTAGCTTATGTTCAATATCTAAACCTCCATCACCACCACAGTATTTATTTTGATGTATTGATATTATTTTCATTCAACAAATCAGAATATTAACTGACAGATTTAGGATAGTTAACTGTCCCAGGATCTCAGAGATATAAATTGCTTAGGTAGTAAACGTGCTGTTTACTACCGTTTTGCCAAAATTACTTTCCCAAATCACTTCTCTTATTTAACTGTCTCCATTGAATTTCATTTTCTACCAGCAGTTGAGTAGAATCTGCCTTTAGTGAAAGCCTTTTTAAAAAAATTTAAGGTGACCTTTCTTTAATTCTAAGTTTTCATCTAGCTGTGAAGATAAGTACTCTTGTGATTCCTTTTGAGATGAGATTTTAACTTAACTAACTTGTTTTGGATTTATTTATAACGGGAAATGTATGTTTTATGGACCATGCTGATTTGGTCCTAAGGCATAGAATCATCAGTTATTATCAAGCTGACTGTCAGAATCTAATTCTTTCCATCTTAGAAAATAGATATTATAGATTCAGATTATGAAAAGGGAACAACTCAGATGTGATGAAGTAAAATTTTCATTGTATATGTACAAGTGTTAATTTTGTCAAACTTTCTGTATGCACATGGATCTGCATGGCCTCAGTAAATAAATGAAACTCATGATGAAGGCCTCAGTAAATAAATGAGATTCATTATTTTTTGACATTTTGTGTCAGTTCACCTGCTTGTACATATACTGTTTATTTTTTAAATCTTAATTTGAAACCTACTGTATACATTGTTTGATGGTAAACAAGTGGAACTATACGAAATTCACAGAACAAATGCCAGACTAGAGTCTGACATTTCATACTCCCATAGCTATCTTATTCCTGCCAGCTCACTAGCTCTTTCATAAATGTGGAGAAGACTGGCACTAATTCTCATTGCTATTGGCAGACTTGGGGAACTGTCCAGTTAAAGTAAGCGGACATGACATAGAATTTTCCTTTTCAATTATCCTTCCCAAAATAAGGGGTTGTAAGAAATACTTAGTTGTAGACTAGAAAAACGTTCAATAACATCTGTAGGGAGATAAGTCATAATACCATTTCATGAGTATCATATGTTGCTTGAACAACCAGAAAAACAGAGTATATGTCTAAGTCACAGGAAGAACTGTAACTTCTTTCCTCTTTTGTTTCAAAAGGTCAGTCAAGATTCGCCACCTTCAAATGAATCCCCCATACCCAGTTAGTCAATTGATAAGCATCTTTGTAACTGGAATAAAATTTCCTATTTCAAGAAAATTTCTAATTTTAATTCAGTCAAGCAACCCAATATCTCTTTGTGTATACATTCTTGCCCCTGTAACATGGCATAAGGAATGTTTACAACTTATGCTATTTTCTATTTTCACTAGGACTATATACTTAATGAAACTAATTTTACCTATTTTTTAATAAAAACCAATACTTGAGTCCAGCTTTTTTACTTTAAAACTTGATAATATATTCATATCAAGTCAAATTTGGTGCTTCTCAGTCATACCAACACCAAAATATCATGGCAGAGTAATTTCTGGAGCTTACTCTCATGTCATTACCAAAATGATAGCAAATATTCCTAGGAGAATAAACCAAACAAATAACTGCATTATTATGGATATATTTTCACAATTCAGTAAATAGAAATTTTGAGAAACTATAATCTTTATGTTAACTCTCTACTTGTTTGTTCATCACTACTGTTGGCTTGTTTGGAGGGTTAGGGACAGACATTTGATCTCCTTTTTTTCCTACTAATCTTCAGGTAGATATTTTTCAAATATAATCTAATTGGAGAATTCGATACTGAGCTTGCTTGCCAAAACCATGTAAGAGAGACTTACTTTATAAATAATAGATATTGATGACATGTTGGAAAAAATGTTAGTTGAGGATTTCAGATTTTCTACCCCTACTATTTACATTACCAAGACAGTGAAATTGGAAAGGAATAGAACATCTTGAAGGCAGTCTAAATATATTCTGTCTTTTTACTTCTGTATTTCCTTCTATAATTCTAAAAATGCAAACTTGTTTCTTTAATGTGGGAAAAAAATCGTTATCACCCAATAAAAAATTTTAAAAGATCGGTAGCCCACATTACAACAATTTAGGGTAGTTTATAGGAGGCTAAGAGCAAAAGTATCACGGTTACAGGGCAAAAAAGTTTGGAGACACTATCTAGGTGAAAATAGCAACCAGAGATAAAAGGCCTGGTAGAGAACCTGCCTAGCAAGCATGAAACCCAGAATTCAAACCCCAGTACTACCAAAAAAATAAAAGCAAAAAACTGTATTAAGCTAGTATAATGAAAATTGGCTAGTACTAAAGATATATCTCTAGAAAGTAATCCAAGCATTTAAAATGTACTTACATTGGGTGCATGAATTATAAATGTATAGCTTAATTATTAACTAAAAATTATGAAGAGAATCCTGATGTACTACTTCCCATTTCAACACATAACTACTGCCATTGTGCCTTACCCGTTCAATACTCCTCTTCCCTTTCAACAATCCAGAATTATTTTCTAATCAGTTCTTTGGTTTGCTTTATCCATTTATTATCTAATAATACCATACACTCATAACATTATCAAGGTAGAACCACGTAGTACGTATTTTTTTTGATTTTAGTCACTTTTATGTGAGGGAGATTAATCTACGATGTTATCACATGTAGTTTTACTTCATTCATTTGAACACAATTTACATATTCATTCTACTGTTAAAAGTTATCTATGCTGGTTTTTATTATTACAAATTAGGTACCTAAAGTATTTTAGTTTATGTCTCTTGCTGTACATGTGTGTTTATGACCATTTTAGAACTGTTAAATCATAAGATATGTGACACTTGCTATATTATAGACATCACAATTGAAGATAGTGGTGAACTGTTTCCTAAAGTGGTTACTCTTGTCTACATTCCCAATACAAATTATGAGAAGTTTCATGTTCCATTTTCACCAACACCTGATATATTTTGTTCTTAAGCTGTTTTTGTTGGTGTAGAAGGAATCTCAATAGCCTTAGGTAGAGTTTCCCTTTTTATTGTAATGATGTTAAAGAGTATTTTATATCTTTCCTTCCCTTTTATATATTTTTTTCTTGTATGAACTAGTTTTAAGGTTGTTGCTCATTTTTATATTAATTTTTTTTTCTTTTTCTTCTAAATATATAGAAGTTTTAATCTACTCTGGATAGAATAAATATGTTCATTCAAAATGTTGTCATCATATTCTCCAACTCTATAATTTGGATTTTTAACTCTTGGTGGTGTCTTTTGATGAAAAGGGTATTAAATTTATTCATTTTATTGTTTAAACTTTTTGTTCACCACAGAGTCTCTAGGCACTCTAGATTTCATGCAGGTCACCATGCCTTATTTGTTTGATTGTTTGTACTTAGAATGACCATACATTTTGATCATCCAGGGACATTCCTGATTTATACTAACTATCTTGAATGATTAAAAATACTATTCACTTTCTATTCCAAAGTTCAAGAATTTTAATTGGGGTTAGTCAGGAAGTCTTTATGTTTTTTTTTTTCCCTGTATGTTTGACTCTTGTGTGCAATAGAAAATTAGGACAGATTTCTTTGTACTCAGCTTGTAGTTTTTCAAGGAAGTACAATGACATAAAAGAAAGACAAGAGGAATAGATCAAAGATTAACTCTGAGACTCTAACACTGGAATTAAGCAAGGTGACATAGGAAGAAAATAGTAGTAAGAGAAGGGAGTTTAATAAAGAATAGTTGAAGATTTTGGCAGTTATATGATCTATACATTGACTGATAAAATGAAGTAGAATGGAGCTCAATATTACTGGAGGAGAGAATTTATGGAATTGATATCTTAATGTTTTAGAAAGGCCATAAGTGGATAGTTCAGATAGCAGCCAATTAATTTCGGTTGTCGTATCTACACTTCATAAAACTAAAATAAACTTGTACCCCACTCAGTAAAATATTACCTTTAAGTATATACATTTACCCAAAGTAAGAAGCAATGATAGCATTCACATTCTCTCTTTTCACAGAGAAGGGTGCTTACAAAATGGGGCTTAAGGAGGCTCCACTGTTCCTTTTAGAAACTTGCTATGATGTCAGCAGTAACCTGGTAGGGAGCTTTAAAAAAAAAACAACTCCTTTCTAATATATTTAAACCCGTTTCTGGTGCACTCAGGTCACATAGGGGTGGACCATGGACTAGTGACATGGATTTCACTATCTCTGATGAGCAGGCATTTTTTATCATATGACACAGACTGTGTGCAGTGTTCTTGCTTTAGAATACCCTGCAGCTGTGAAATTGTATTTCACTCTGGGGAACTTCTCACTCATTCTCTCTTTCTTTCAATGAAACAGTGGCACTGTGCAGCACTGCTATGATGCTTCCAAAGTTTAGTCCCTGTGGTATCTGATATGCACAGATCCCTTTTCCATTCTGCTCTTCTATGCCTTAGACCACAGAATATCGGATGCAACTTTTCTGTTGACATAAGCCATGCCTCTGATACATTATTTACTCAGCTTTTCTGAAAGCCATTTCCAGAAGGCTCAGCTGCATTTCTAAGAATGAACACAATTCTTTAATTGATGGTTCTTCTTTTGCCACACATGATAGCTAGTACTATTTACCACATTTAAGCACTCTTTATACTTTTTCCTTGTCCTTAGGATCAGATATTAGCTTTTCTAACATAAGCATCCACATTGTGTCTGAGAAAATCTTCCACAATTTGAGCTATAACATCAAAAATTTCTGAGTCTACCCAAAAGCCATCATGCTGCAATGAAATAATAGCCATCTCTATTTGCTCAATTGAGAAGTCTCAGACCTCAATTCAGCCTGATTATGTTGTCTTACTACTCTTTATCACATGTTATCTTGGCCCAGTTACCTGGAACACCACTTCCATGCATTTCTCAGAACATCACCTTCAGGACACAAAAGATGCCCTACCTCTGTTCCTCCAACTACAGTGTTGGTTTAGATGACCAAGGGTTTTCTCTAAGTGTACCTGGCCACATGCCCATTCCTTGCTCTTCTTCATGGAAGTTGAATGATAAATGTGGAGGTTAGATGGCAACCAATTGTTTGCATTTCTTTTTTTTTCATTTTTTATTAGCATATAATAGTTGCAAAGGGGAATATGTTACAACATTTACATATATACTTATATTTATAATATACCTTAGTTAGATTTAGCCCCTCCATCATTCTTCTTCCTCTCCCCTTCACCCTCCCTTCTTAGAAAACTTTTGACAGGTTTTAATATTCTATTTTCATATATTAAAACACAATACATCCACCACATTCACCCTCATTCACTCTTTCCTTATGCCCTATCCTCTCCCATTGCTTTTATTAATGAATTTTGCTTGAAACCACACATTCATTGAAGTCATCTATTTGGCATTCCACCTGTCTAAAATGGAACTTGTCTATGTCCAAACAGCAACTGAATTCACCTATATATGTGAGTACCACTGTAAATTATTTAGTTACTAAACAATTTTTTTTTATTTTTTAACTTTTTCTGCCAGAAGAGATGATGTTTATGATTTTGTGGAATTGGAATAAAAGTACCACCTTTCTTTAATCCATAAATGAGATAACTTAGAAGTAAAATAAATGTGTCTATAGAAAAGGAAATTACCAACTATGTTTGTAATATAAATTTGGTTGTACAATATAGCTTAGTGTGAAAGACAAAATGGGCCTAATGTCTAAACATTAGTGCCTAGAGAGCACACACTATTGCTAGATTTTTTACTAACATAAGTCTAGATATAAAAAGAAAGAACAAAAATCAATGTCTCAAATATTTGAATCTCTCCTCCATCATAAATTTGCTTTATTCAGTCAAGAAATGAAAAAGAAAATATAACGTAATGCACTGTAAGCTGCTGAATATTAGGGGAGCATGGTGACCGAGTAAGTCTAAGTAAAGGGAGGTTGCTGAAAGCATGATGTATACAGGTCCAAACTG